>NC_137122.1:47148719-49723719 GCF_949319135.1 Squalius cephalus | reverse complement strand
TTCTCCATTCCATTGGCATAGGACTGATCTAAAAAAATTGTTGGGGGGGGGGGGGGGGGGGTGTCTTACATCTTATCACCAAATTAATGTTGATTAGTTGACGTAACTCTCACCCAGTAATCCTCACTGAAAGGCAGGTAAGTGGGCACTAACAATAATAGATTAAAACTCAAAGTATTCTGTTGGCAGAGGCCAGCTGCCATTTTGTTTCCATGGGTGGCTGAAACTCTTTAAATGATTAGTTAAACAGCCTGTGGAAAGGGCTATATTACTGGTGGCTAATAATGGCTTTCGCTATAGTCCTACTGTAGGCTACAAATTGTCCCGTGTGTGTCTAGGAATTTTAGGAGAAACATCTGAGACAATGTTGATACTTCAAACAAAACTGAGAACTTCATAATGTTTCTTCTTAACTGCTTTCTTAAAGAAAATTCTGCTGTTTGTCTAAATCGTTAAATTTAGTGGTCGAGAGATCTCAAACAGGTTGGAGCAGCTGTGTTGCTTTAGATACAAAGATATGAACAGGGCTTTTGTGGCCGAATACACAGTGTGGTAAAAGTTTCACTCCCATGGGTTCCCATTATGTCAGACGAAAGGTTATGTTAGCATGAAATGGAGGCAGAGCACAGACTAGTTTGCAGAGGTCTGACATTGTCCTCACACAGGAAGCTTCTTGGTGCTAAGAGCGATCTCCATATTGTAATGAGAATGTCAGTCAGTGCCTGTGGCCTCTTCACTGTTTGAGTACCAGGCTTTGATCTGCTGGGGCTCAGGCAAGGTTAAGCAGCTCTGTTTCTCACTCTCTAAAATCCTGCTCTGAGTGGGCGGGCTAGGTCCGCAGGAGAGCGTGCCCACAGAGAGCAAGAAACCCCAGGTCAGGATGATGCTAAACTTGGCCTTAATGAACCATAACGCAGGTGCCATTTCTCATCAGAATCCCTGTGGTTTGGAAGTGGAAGAAAAATATAAAACTAAAGGAAGCTTTTTTGTGTTGGTCTTCATGCACTCAAAAAAAAAATTCATTGGATGAACATGATTTTATCATGCCACCTATATTCCATCTAAACAAACCAAGTTAAGTCAACCAACCTTTATCATATTATTTGAACACAAAATAGATGTGTTGGTTAAACATGATATTAACATTTCCATTAAACTCATTTTAATCTTTTTTGAGTTACATGTTCATTCTTAGTTAATTTAGTGAGATTACTTTGAGTGTACAAAAAAAACACAGAAAACATGCAAACAATTTAAAATTTTATTTTTTTTAATTGGGCTTTAACATGCACCAGTTAAGTCTGAACTGCTTTCTTCACTTTAAGTATCCCATTCATCTGAGTGTTTGTAACATGATATATAAGAAACATTTAGCTAACAAAATCTTGGCTCTTGAGAAAACTGATCCCCAAGCAACGCTTGCAGGACTTTAACGCCCCTTTTTTCTTAACACTTCTAAAAATTAAGCAATTTTAACACTTTCCTTTTTGGGAATTTGTAAGGTAAACCATGGCCTGATACAGAAAAATGTTACATTTGAAAATAAACATGAATTTAACAAACAATTGTGAGTAACAATTTGAGCTGTAAAATAATAATAAAAAAAGATTGTCTGATGAAATACTGGTGTATATATAAAACATAAAAATAAATAAATACATACCTTAAAAAAATAAAAACCTTACAGCAGCTTGCTGTGATGAAATCACATGAAAATTATTTTGATAATTCTAAATTACCAGTGTAGCTTATGTTCCTTCACATCTTAAAAATTAAGCCATTTTAATAATACCCATTTTGGGAATTTGTAAGTGTAAACCTTGGCCTTGACACACACACACAAAAAAAAAGTAAAATTTGAACAAACATGAATTTATAGCAAGTGTGTAACAACTGCTCCAGTCAGTTGTCCCTTTGGTAAAACACTGTTGTAGTCTCAGTCCATCTTTTTCAAGCTCACTTACTCCAAAAGCTTGTTTTTGAGGAACTGTGCCTTGGATGATAACATCTGTCCATTTAGATTTAGAAAGATCTTCTGCAAGACTTCAAAAGTGCATTTGAGCTCTGGTGGGTAACTCAGGTTCAAACAGTATATCAGTCCAAATAACAGAGCACAAGCCTGACTATTCAAGTCACTGAGCACTTCCACACCTTCAAGGACACCAATGTCTGCTGGGTCATCGTTAGGCAGCGCTCCCTCCTTCAGTATGACATACACTCCTATCACAGTTTGCTCCATGGTACTTTGTGACTCAAATTCTGAATCCTGTGGGATAAGAGCACAAGCAAAAATTAGCTCAAATATTTATTACAAGAAATGCACACTTAAACACTCACTGGCCACTTTATTAGGTAAACCTGTAAAGTAAACTTCAATCCAATACAGGAGCTCTGCTGTGAATCCTACATTTACAAGGTTATAATTATTCAGTTTTTAAGATGAAACTGTCAGAAAGGTGATAATTCTACTGTTTATTATTGAGGTCACAGTGGGTGCTGGAGTATAATGTGGTGCATTATATTATAAGATTGTAATAATTTATTTGGCCACCATATTTAAAATAAATTAGGTGGCTAAAACATTAGAACCACTTTGGAATATAATGCACTGCAATAAAACAAAAGCATACATGTACAGTTTCTGATGCCATTTTTTTAAAATGCAAATTAGGCCCCTTGAGAGCTCAACCGATTTGAATAAAAAAATATTTGTTTTCGTGCATCAACCAATTCACATAAGAACTGTGTACCATCAGTTTCCTATAAATAAACAATTTGTCCAGCTCAGTTATTTGACAAAGTTAAGTGTTCTCTCAAGTCACATGTTTGTAGTAGCAAATAGGGGAAAACACGGCCCAAGTACAGATTCAATGGGCTTTTAAAACTGTATTTTCTTATCAACTCACCAAATATGCCTTCACTAGTTTTTCAGGGTCTTCATTCAAGTAGGTGCACAGAGACTTGATGACACAGGCTCTTCGGGTATGTATAGTGTCATTCTGTGGGGTGGGGACAAGATTAACTCAAACTTCAGTGGCGGCACAGCTTAAGAGTACTCTTTGGGAAGAAAATGCATTGAGAATGACTATTAAATATACACAATTTAAATATACACAAACATAATGATTGTCGTTTCCAAAACAATGGTGTAGTTTATAATGCTTAAGCAATTTGTACCTACAACTCTCCTTTGTAACACACTGCCTGCACTGCCACATAAACGTCACTGAAAGAGAAAGAAAAGGAAAGGTCAGTAATCAAGGATAGTTAGTTATACATTATATGTGAGTGTTAAGAAAAACTACTTACATGTAATTAAGGTGAGGTTCACACCAGAAGAGCATGGGGACAGCTTTATATTGTGATGTATTTCATCTTTTGTATGAAGAAAAGAATAATTTTCGCTGTAAAAAAAGTAAAGAAAAAAAGTGTATAAGACTGACTTCAAAAAATGGGCCAAAGAAAATACCACTACTGGCTGCTGTTACTAAATATAAAGTTTTACTTATATTAATAAGTATATTCCATAAATAAAACATGTATACCTATTCAATCATAACTTTAACTGCCATTTATTAGGACACTTCAAATATGGTCGACTGCATCATAGATTTTACTTGACAATTTTTGCACACTGTAATCAATAAGCTGGGTAGCATTAAGTAACATGTTTGAAAAGACAGAAATGGCTAGATACAGAACGTTTAAATTAATATTTTGCTGATATACATACATGAAGGCCAGGCCAACATAAAAATGGCACATTACGCTAACGTTAACGTTAGCTAACGTTACATTAACTTACAAACAGAAAAAAAACGGGTGTATGATGTTTTCGACTCTGACGTCTGCATTCAATTTATCTCCTGTTTTACCCTCCCATTGTTGGGGTAGAGTTATATTTGCTGAAAATCAGCGAAAAAATTGCTAGAGTTGCCATATTCCCCTTTAACGTTAAGGTGAAACTCGTATCGACAAAGACACAGAATTGAACCAACACATGTGCTTCAAGTCTGGGAAAATAAGTTAAGCCTGCTTAGAAACATCGCAACAGTGTCTAATAACTTAGTTTTATCCCACAGTAATAATTACAAATAGGTACATATATCAGGTACTTACCCTCATTATCAAGGATGCAGAACGATTAGACCGCTCACAAAACGTCAGGAATTTCAGCCTTCTCCACAGTACATTTGAGCCCGGCCGCGTGTCCCCGAACTTCCCGCCGCAGTACTGAGCATGCGCAGTGTGACTCACCAGAGAGAATTGTTGATATGAAGCGCCTCAATCTCATTGAATCAACAAGTGCAGATCTAATTCATTCAATTATTTCTTAATTTAGTTCCAACTAACAAGAATGAATCATTTAACACAAGTAAACTCGTTATATTCTTATTAATCAGACATATTTTTATTTAGCAAATCAAGCAAGTGGCTAGTTGAGTTTTTTGAGTGTGGGGGGTGGCAGGAGATAAGAAGCATGCCAACATACTCTGTGGGAATTAAGTGTGGTATGTTGAGGTTCCTTCAACACATTGTATGTTTGTGTGTGTGGGTGTTGGGTGGCATGGATTATTGGTCCAGATGGAGAACCTAGGGGTGGTTCCTCTGCAGTGGAAGAGCCCAGCAGCAGGCAGCTGAGCTGGCCAGAGTCAGGGGGCGTTTAATGTTCTCTTCATGCTTGGTCGGGCTGAGAGCATTATTCTGCAGTGCCCTTATCCACCTTGCCACCACTGGCCACCTTAGAAACGACAAAGAAGCACTTCCACTAACCTGACAGGCAACCTCGAATGGCAACGCTCCACTCAGGCTGCTGCTGCAGCACACAGAATTTTAATAGCTCTGAGACAAAGGCCACAGGCACCAGCCGGGATCCATAAAGCAGGCCCCTCAGAGCTTTCACTGCACCACGCTGGCATGCAATCGTACTCTCGGGGCTAGGGCTGAACACTTGTTCTGGTGTTTCCTCCCTTATTCCAACACGGTTGGGGCCATGTCCCTTTCCGCCTAATCCTCTGGCACCTGTGCATAAGCACATTAGCCAAACCTGCTCTTCGCATCACAAAGGCTTAAAATAAGTGGCTGCATGGTCTAGGCAACCTCTGGCTCTTAAAGCTGTTTTTTTTTGTTTTTGTTTTTCTAGGAGGAACCTTTGCTTAAATCAGTGTAGAACCTTGGGGCAATGGTCACCTCTGCTTTCTCCAGCAACTTCCTGTACTGCCTGTAGGTGTAATGTTGGCCATGCCCTTAGCCTTTAGGTGCAATACTGGAGAAGTCAGAGTTATGTGCATGTTTGTCTGCTGGTTCAGGTGAGTGTATGAGACTGGCACAGAAACAGTCTCACTCTGTGCTCCTGATCCCTGCTGAAGGTCAGCCTGATCTGTCACTCTGTCAGTAGCGGTTGTCACCTAGACAACCGGCACCCTGCCGATTTACACTTCATCAACTCTCAAAGCGTGCAAAGTGCCCTCCCCCCTGGAAGCTAGGTGAAGAGCCCCATTGCCCTTCAGGGCAAACAACCATGTTACCGTATTAGGACAAATGCAGATGCAACAGCAATGTGGTCACAGCACTGTTGTCACCATCACATTCAGTGTTTCAGCCCATTTGTTACTGTGTACAGTATATTCTGGTATAATTATGGCTGATAAAATGACATTTCTGAGGCACAAGGGTAGGCGCTTCAGAATCTCTTTTGTTTAGGCAAATTGTGATAGCACCAAGAAATAAGAAAAAGCTTTTCTTTCACTGTTGTTTTCTTTCTTTGAAAAGCACCACAGGTCTGTTGAATGAGGCGTAGAATAATACAGGAACTCGGAATTACTTTGTTTGACTTCTGTTGCAATTCAATCGGTGGGGTAATTTGCAATCTCTCAAAGCTCTGAATTTCATTAGCTCCTCAGGTTTTCTCAGCACATCTGTCTATGACTGCAGTATGAGTAGGTTGCCGCGGGTTAATGGATGTGTAATTGATGCGATTAATTGAGGTGTAATGTAGCACGGCATTGCGATTTTGATCCAGGGGGCTGCGGGCAGCCAGTGACGTAACTCAAACACAATTAGAGGCGGCATTGAGCTATCAAATAGAGATTTAATTAGGAGTGAAGACAGAATGGGGGGCAGTCAATGGTCGGCATATTGAATTATCCGAGCACAGCCTCCTGAAGGCGGCATCGACACAATGCCAGCACAAATTCTTCCCCTGCCCTGTCTTTCTTTCAACACCTATCTATTTTCTTACTTTTTGTCACTTCTTCTTTCTCTGCCTCTTCGTCACAGTCTCTGGCGTTGTGCATATGCTGTCTCCTTGCATTTTCCTCTATAACCTATCTTTCTACTCACCTCTGTTTGCATCCTTCCCCACCTCTCCCTAGTCTCCCTCCCTCCCTCCCTCTTGTTTCGTCTTCCTTTCTCCTTCTCTGATTCTCAATCTCTCTCTTACACAACACCAAGGGATGCATGCGCCCTGGGACGTGTCTCTGATATCCATGAGATTAATTAGGCACCAGAGCGCTTGGCACAACAAGGAAAAGCAACTGTGCAAGCCAACCATCAATTAATGAGATGCCGTGCACCCTCATACTTCATCCACATCTATTTTTCACCCTTCTGTCAATGCCTCTGAGAATCCCAATCAGTTGCCCTGACTGCATGTTTCTCTCTTCATCCAGTGGACTCTGTGAAGTCAGATACTGTTTTGATGGACTTGAGTAGTGAATTTTTGGAGTGAAGCAGAGGGAGCACTGAAGTTTTAATGGCATGTGTGCTGTAATTATGTGTCTACTTAAAGAGTACTGCATCTTCGGGGTTGTCTTCCTGTCTAATTTAATGCTAGTGGGTGGCATAAAAAAACAGAAAATGAGAGTGCAAGATACAAATTTACTTGATCTTAGAGAGAGGATATATTACATCACGTGAGTTGTGCAAACACCTCAACGAAGTGGAAAGAGGAAAGATCGAAAGCAGGCAAGCACTATAGCATGGCAGCTACGAACTGTATTTAGAAAGTAGGGCAAAGAATAATGGAGGAAAATAACAAACAAAGGCATCGAAATGAGAATTCCACTGAGCCCCGGGTCATTAGAGTTAATTCTGCGCATTCTGCCATCTGCTGCGATTGTTTACACTTGCCTGGATAATTAGATCCTAATTAGTTGATGGGGTGGTGGGAAAGCATTCCATCCACACATTATTATTTCACTGGCTCCATTATGGTAGAGCACCTGGACGAATGACATGTCACTGTCCAATACCTCACTAGCTTAATGCCAGGCTCGCAAAAGAATGAGTCAAAAAACAAACAAACATAAAAATGACAAATATGCTGTGTAATTATGGGCTGACACGCCCTTTTAGGCTCCCCTACAGGAAATCACACATTGCATTCTTCATGACTAAATGGCATCTGAGGCAATCATTTCAAATGGAAAGGACGGTCTAGGCCCCATCTGTTCAAGCAGTCATTTCACTGGGCCTTAGAGATACTGACACTCCAACAGCACAGAACAAGCTGTCGGATTCCTCCCGCATTCTTTCAACCCCTCCCCTACACCTGAAACCCCTGTGTTGAAGAGATAGCATACTTGTTAATAGTCAGGAGCTCTGCATTGTATCTGGAGGCTGGCATTGTAATATATGTATGCGGTAAGGCCGCTGATTGTGATTCTTATCATTGCGCGTGTGCCGGCTAGAGTGCCGCGAGGTGACTGAGTGAATGGCAGGGCTGGATGTAAATGCTAATGGCTGCATGGCTTTGACAGAAAGAAGAATTACCATCCGTCTTCATTACATTTATGGCGGCCTGTGTGCCAAAGCAGACAGGGCTCGGCTTGGACAATGGTTTATTTATTTGTTATGAGGGTGAAGAACACGTTTCGCATTAGGAACATCAGTCACATGCGTTTCGGATGGGAGGGACAGCAAAGGATGCAGCTCTGAACTGTCAAGGGTACATCAGCCATATTTTACATCAGAGCGACTTAAAACGGAGAAGCATCAAAACTCTGGATTTTCCATCCGAGTTTAGGAAACAGAGACAGAATGTGTCCTCACAGAGGACAAAACAATATTGAGGCTATAATCCGCACAATGGCCCAGCATCTGGGAGCACAAGCTGGTAACAAAAGTAGAAAAAATAAATTATTTTGTGAGCGGAACAAGCAAGACATATGGTGAGTTGAGACTGGGTGACCAAACAAGAACTTTTATGCTTGAAAACATACACAAAACAATTCGAGCCGACAAACAGCAGTTTCCAATCTCAGCCTGCTGATAGTCTACAGTGTATAATGGCACTCCATTACACACATAAACGCACTTCCTGCAGACCTTTTTGACCACCATTTTCCCCCATCATTCTTCTTAATAGGGCTGTTGGTGTTCTCCGAGATGGTGTAATTATACCTCCCCTGTGACACCTAGGACCTCACATCTAGCTGCAGTCCCCATTCACTGCACTCCACATCCCTAAAGACCTCATCATTGACCCCTGACCCCTGTCATTCCAAGAGTTCTATTCCAGCAAGAACCCGGCATTTGGGCACATGGGCCGACCAAGCTGGACAGTAGAGCCGACCGCAGATATGGATCCAAACACTCAGGCATTATGCTAATGACATTGTTCTCACACGTCTTACTTGTCTTCTCGCTGAATCTCATCTCGCTTCTCAATTACCGAGATATTGTGCATCGGTAACTGGGATGCACTGCTCAGAAACAAAAGGAGAGTGGAGTTCTTTTCAGAAGACTAATTATCCTGTTTGCCAGGACACAATAGTGGCCGGTAATGGTCTTGCATGTGAGGCCGGGTGCAATTAACCTCTGTAGTCAGCATAAACCATAAACGGCTGGAATCTGCTCCGTGCTTGTGGTTAACATGGCACCCGTATAGATAAACTTCCTGAAATTCTGGAGTTTGAGGAAGACTGACCACACCTTTAAAAATAGACTAAATAAGCATCTGGTTATACAAACATAGGAGAGGGCAAGAACTGTGGTGCAGACTGCTCGGGATCAGCATTTTTCTGTGAGAAATGCAGACTAATGTGGTTTAAATTCAGGTGCCCTGGTCACAGGGATAGATTTCTTCAGCACAGGTTAGGGTCTGGCCAAGGGAAATATGTGGTGATGGGCACATTAACAGATTTTTTTTTTTTTAAATTAGAGAGTGCTTTCATTGTCTACCATGCATAAGAATATGTGCACAGCTGTTGAGTTCCATGGCTAGTTTCAGATATCAATTGAATATATGTCACATCCATGACATAGAAGTCCAGGAAGAATGAGAAACCCAAACCCCCCATTTTTCTGATTGAGTTCACATCAGGCCCAAATGGAATCTGCTGGCATTTATGGGTGGAACTCTTTAGAATGGACATGAACTCTTTAGAGAAATACATCCCGAGAACTGGACTTCATGAAAAAAAAAAAAGAAATTACAGACACAAGAGAGTGTCACAACAAACACCATCACACACTTCTATTGGACCATACAGTAAGTAATGATTGAGAGGAATTTTTGTATGTGTCTATAGTCAAAACTTCTGCTTGAGGTGAACAACACATAACTTTTCTGTGGTGCAAAAGTTGGCTCTACTGAGATATCTTCCCCTCTGTCAGGCTAAACTCCAAAACATTAGATGATTAATCACCACTTTTATGAAATGTCTCTCTCTTTTCCTGCAGCAAAGGTGAGAATCAAAAACCTTGCTGTAGGGGGGGGAAAATACTTTCCACCCCACCCAGATGTCACACTGGCAACCTCCTACTAACAAATCCAATTTATATGCAAGAGTATCGGAAACGGGAGCCTGAGAGGTTCAATGCAGGGTTGAAGTTGTGAAAGTAAAATCAAGGTTAGCTCTATTTTTGACATCCTCTTATAAATATTCAGGAGCTCTTAAAAGACAGAGAGAAAGGTAGAGTGAGACAAAGAAAGGGAAAGACAGAGCAAGCAATTGAGAGATAAATAGTGAGTGAGGGAGAGAATTACAGCGACAGCAATTCTACTTCTCACATAATGTCAGCTTTCTCCCTGGGGGACAGAATAACAAAATTAAAAATAATAACACAACCATTTCATTTTCCCTTTCTACCATTCACTTCATCATTTAAACATTTTTGTGAGGACTCATTAATGGTATTATTCTCCATTCAAACTCTTTCAGCGAGGGCCAATGGGGCCCATGCCCTGGGGCCTCTGACTATCAGAGACCTCTAACTGTGAGGAGGCCAAACACCTGGAAATAAACCACTGAAGACTTCTGACTACTGCCACTATGTGTAATAAATGAAGAAATTAAAAATGGTCCCATCTCAGCACAAACAGTGCATTTGAGGGCCAGATTCATGAAAATCTTTGCAGAAGATTTACAAAAGGTTCATGAAAGAAGTGCAGAAATATCTTATGATAAATTTGAAAAGTTGACATTAAGTTTTCAAATGTTTTCTTAAGAGCATCTTATTTTCAGTGTTGGGAGTAACGTGAGATACGTAATACGATTACCTTTTTAAAGTAACTAGTAAAGTAATGCATTACTTTTAAATTTACAATAAAATATCTGAGTTACATTTTCATATAAGTAAAGCACGTTATATGTTTTCCTATTTATTGAATGACAGCTCTATTAAAAAGTAACCTGCTCCAACACTGCTTATTTTTGCCCTAAAGAAGAAAATGACAGGCTTTGTTGTATACAGTACGATGGTATTGCAGTTCTTGGCAAATATTTGATGATCAACGCAAAGAAAAATTCGTTTTTTTTTATGCGCAACCAGCACTAATACCTTTTGCGCTACCTTTGCACACTATTTCCATCCTGAATGATTTGATTGGAGCTCTGCACTCAGCGTCGCATTTGCATTTTAAATATGCTGTGTATTTTAAATAGTTTATTTTAGACCTTGTCCCAGCGATATGTCGCATTCAGTTATTCTTACGCTCTCTCTAGAAATGTTTTTGGAAATACAAAATATTCTTAACTTTATTCTTAAGTAAGAAAAAATGTATTCTCTGAAATGTTTTGTGAATCAATCCAGCCCCTGAACACCCTTATTGCAGCTTTGATGTATAATATAGTGTTGTCTCGTTCTCAATATATGAGCTCATTCTTGTAACCGCAAATAAAAAAAAAAAAAAAAAAAAAAATTGACATTAAAGAGGCAGGTTTCCTGGAGCCCTGCTGGACCATAATCTGACCTTTGTGGAGACCCTAGGAAAGATCATTAAAAAGGGCCCCATGTTCCAGTGCAAAAATAGCCTTAAAATAAAAAATAAATCCTAGAACCACTGCAAGTGCAACCACGTGCAACCAGGTTTTGTTTCCAGAGAAATAGATTCAATGAGCAGAGCAGCGTGACAAAACAAAACTGGATTTGTTCAGTTCATTGATTAAAGCTGGTCTGACAGTTTTGTCACAGTGCGCCTCTCACTTCCAATGTACAATTGCTATTTAGCATTTTCCTTGGGTTAAATACTAATTTATTTTGAACAATCTCAGCAAGGCCTAAGGCAACTGTCTACATTGCCATTAGGATGGAGCGCTGTCGTGGAAAATTCTGCCTCCTATTCTAATGCCTGATGAAAACCACAGAGATAATAGTACTAGGCTAGCTACTCAAAAGTGTAATTCTTAACTCTTTCCCCACCAGAGTTTTTGAAAAAAAGATTATCATTTTTGATAATTTTCACAAAAGTTTCATGGCCTCCAGAATATTTTGTTGTTTGAATATCTTATTATAGAATTATAGTTCAAAATAATGAACTCTGCTTTAAAATATATATATATATATATATATATATATTTTAATTCTAGTTTCATGAACTCTTTTTTTTTTTTTTTTAGCAAAACTTGAATGTGGGTAAGTTTCATAGAAAAGCAACAATTTGAGAAAAAGCTGAGAAAATCTTGTTTTGTCAAAGACTACTTCCGGATCGGTGATCAAAACACAGATGGGGTAGATCGAGTCCATCGACACCTCCAAAGCTTCACAGTCCTATACCTCGTCCTGGGTCGACATTTAATTTTCGCAACGTTAGGCAGTATTTATATTTATATGCTAGCTGTTTAATGTTGATGATTGCGTTATTTTACATATGCATCTGCTTACATGCTATCGCTTGTTTCGCCTGTGCTTTGATCCAGAGATTCTGTACTTTTTCAGAAGATGTGTCATAGCGCCCCCTACCAAATAACAGTGAAAACTATTCGAAAATGTTGTCAATGGCGGGGAAAGAGTTAATATGATACAGGTGGCCAATCTAATAGCTTGCTGAGTTTGGTAATATAATGTGATATGTGACATACACTCACCTAAAGGATTATTAGGAACACCTGTTCAATTTCTCATTAATGCAATTATCTAATCAACCAATCACATGGCAGTTGCTTCAATGCATTTAGGGGTGTGGTCCTGGTCAAGACGATCTCCTGAACTCCAAACTGAATGTCAGAATGGGAAAGAAAGGTGATTTAAGCAATTTTGAGCGTGGCATGGTTGTTGGTGCCAGACGGGCCGCTCTGAGTATTTCACAATCTGCTCAGTTACTGGGATTTTCACGCACAACCAATTCTAGGGTTTACAAAGAATGGTGTGAAAAGGGAAAAACATCCAGTATGCGGCAGTCCTGTGGGCGAAAATGCCTTGTTGATGCTAGAGGTCAGAGGAGAATGGGCCGACTGATTCAAGCTGATAGAAGAGCAACTTTGACTGAAATAACCACTCGTTACAACCGAGGTATGCAGCAAAGCATTTGTGAAGCCACAACACGCACAACCTTGAGGCGGATGGGCTACAACAGCAGAAGACCCCACCGGGTACCACTCATCTCCACTACAAATAGGAAAAAGAGGCTACAATTTGCACGAGCTCACCCAAATTGGACAGTTAAAGACTGGAAAAATGTTGCCTGGTCTGATGAGTCTCGATTTCTGTTGAGACATTCAGATGGTAGAGTCAGAATTTGGCGTAAACAGAATGAGAACATGGATCCATCATGCTTGTTACCACTGTGCAGGCTGGTGGTGGTGGTGTAATGGTGTGGGGGATGTTTTCTTGGCACACTTTAGGCCCCTTAGTGCCAATTGGACATTGTTTAAATGCCACGGCCTACCTGAGCATTGTTTCTGACCATGTCCATCCCTTTATGACCACCATGTACCCATCCTCTGATGGCTACTTCCAGCAGGATAATGCACCATGTCACAAAGCTTGAATCATTTCAAATTTGTTTTTTTGAACATGACAATGAGTTCACTGTACTAAAATGGCCCCCACAGTCACCAGATCTCAACCCAATAGAGCATCTTTGGGATGTGGTGGAACGGGAGCTTCGTGCCCTGGATGTGCTATCCTATCAATATGGGCCAACATTTCTAAAGAATGCTTTCAGCACCTTGTTGAATCAATGCCACGTAGAATTAAGGCAGTTCTGAAGGCAAAAGGGGGTCAAACACAGTATTAGTATGGTGTTCCTAATAATCCTTTAGGTGAGTGTATATATTAACTAGGGATGCAACAATACAGTTAGCCCACGGTTCAATACATACCTCGGTTTTTTAACCACGGTTTACGGTTCGGTTCGGTTCTGATGGCTTGACACATAATAGTGTTTTTTTTGTTATTCTGTGCTTAGGCAATAGGAACAGTAAGAGGTTAAGGAGAAAAAAATAAAAACGATTTATTGCAATACTCCTTTATTTTACTTAAAAGCTAAGCAAAGTCCACTAGTTCTTAGTGTATTGTATAATATACAATTAACACTGACATCTCTTTACCTCAGAGCGTCCGTTAACTGAATGAATTGACAATATCACCTGAAAATCCGATAACATCAGCAATTTTCATTCAAGCAGCTGATTTCTGTGAATGAATGTAAAACTAAATGTATATTGCAGCACAGGGTGAAGTCAGTATATACATTAACGACGATTTGAGACAAATAAATGTACATTTAATGTAAAACTATATAGATGGCATTCTGTGGCGCGGCAGGATTTTGAACACGTTCCTGAGCCGAAAGGCGCCGACGGTGTGTGTAGCGCTACGTACACTCATAGAGAATAATGTGTTCGAATTTAAAAGACGTGGCGCTGCGCGTCCGGTGTGCGACCTCTTTAAATTGACCATTTCAAATAAACATATTTGTGCCTTCTTCAGACAGTGATATTGGGTGATGGCGCCGCTGATGTGCAGTCATGTTGGAAGTGTTTCCGTTTGAGTAGGCTACACGTGTAAAACAATGCTTGCACACAGTTATTTTTATTGTTTACCGTTTATTGTTTATCTTCCTCGGCACTATACTCAACGGCAAAACCGAAATGTCCCCACACCACGGATTTGAAAGACGCCGGCGCTTCCTCGTACTGTAGCCTCACTTCACCGCCACTCGCCATGTTAAAGTGTGGAATGATGGTTAAGCGCCCCCTAAATTTAGAGCATATTGAATATTTACTCGCGGGGAATTTCCTTATCAGCTTGTAGACTTACAGGCACACACAAACAGTCAATTCGGAGATAAATAAAACGCACATAAATTATTTAAACGTAAAACCGAAAAAACCGCAATTCACAAGTGCGTATTGAACCGTGGATGTCGTACCGAACGGTTCAATATTATATTGAGAATTGTGGCATCCCTAATATTAACATATATTAATTTCAAGTCCAAATATACCACTAAACAATTTTCCATCATTTCTAACCAAGCACATGATAAGAGTATTCATAAAAAGTATGTTCAGTCTTAGCCAATGGAATGGCTTTGTTGAGAAGGGGAATTGGAGTTTGCACAGCACTGGCCCCGCTCTTACCCGGTGGCCTTTACAAAGCTGATGCAGACGGGTATCACGAACTACAGTGGAGTCCCACAGACAGAGTCGGGTGGCTCTAATGTTCCTGGCACCCGCTGGGATGAGTGATTTGGCGGATTAATGCCGCTTGCCTCACTGACAAGAGTTATAGCTCCGCGATTTACATCGTAAACGTCTGTTAGCTCTCCACATTTGGAAATGAATATTAGCAAATGACAAACTGACAGGAAGCCAGATGGGCAACGCTGGGCTGATATTGTCAAGGTATTATTTTGCATATGCGAGACCCATTTTTTAACATCTACATCACTAAGCTGCGGGTAAATACACACCGAGAGTGTCTTTTTTTACCCCCCCTCCCCCCAACATTGTAATCCCAGGGATAATCTCCATCTACAATATCCGAGATAGAAATGAATTGGTGGAGAAAATCGCAAATCAACATATTTAAATGAAACCCATTAGGGAACATTGGCGTCACAGTGGTGAGTATCGCATTGGTATTTTAAACCGGCATTAAACGCTTCAGAATTTTATTAGAATCACTTAAACACAGTTATGCATACTTCATGCACAGGATTATTTTAATACATTCAGATTTATTTATGAGCATTTTCTCAGATAAACTAAATTACATTTTGATTTTAGATAAGAGCTGTCACTATGGCAGACCGCATGCTTTACTGAGTCCAAATCTGAAGCTCTACTTTCATCAGGACTCATGACAAAATTGAAATAATTTTTTTTGCTATGGCACTCCATTCATATACAGCTAAAACAGTTTTAAAAAGAACCTATGAAATACATTTTTCAAACTGCTATTCGTAGGCTCTAGGAAACAATGGCCTATTACCTTTTCACCCCTGACATTGTATGCACACTCCTTCGAATACTAACACCATTTTGCACTTCTCATAGGGCGAGTTCAACGGCAGGCATACATAATTCATCAGGCCTTCTCTGTCTATCACTTTTGAATGTGGATTTCAAAACTCAATAAATCTTTTTTGAATTGAAATGCCATAACTGAAACAGACAGGACGAGAATGCCATAAACATATTTTATTTGTTTTGTATTATTGCGGTGGGATGAATGCATATGTAGGAAACAGGTGCCAGAGATGAATCAGACACAGAGATGGGTTAATACCGAATGACGCCCATGAGACTGTCTGCCACCGTGCTCTTTTTTGGAAGAGATATCATTTTGTTTTCTCTGGAGATGTCTGGCTCGTCCTCATCTTGTCCTCTGCATCTCTCTCTCTCTGTTCACCAGTCAGACGATGCAAAGTATCTCTGTCTGTCAGTCCCCTGTTCTTTGTCCTCCTTTGTAGGCCATTTCATGGTCTCCTTATCAGCGAGTAACTTCTGAAATGCACTAATCTAACACTTTTGCTCCTTCTCGCAACTCCAACCACCCTCATTTCCCCGCCTTCCCCTCTTTTTCCTCACCTCTCCAGCCCTCTCTCGCTTTATGACAGAGCTAACTCGACGGGCGAGGATTTGATCCCTCTATTTCACGCCGACGTTTGGGTCCGCTCCGCGACCGCAGGACGACAGCCCCTCAGCCACAAATTAAAAAGTCATGAGTGCTTTTAGGCGAGTAGCTCGGCCTGCCCGCTGGCCCCACAGTGCATTGGCTCTCCGAAAATAGCCTTTGTGTTTCTGCGATGGAGTCGGGGGAAGTAGGAACGAGGTGGGGAGCGGTGGAGCATAGCTTCCCTCTGTGCTTTTAACCACAGTTCTCAGTTTTGCTTTTAATTGAAATATCCGAACCTTGCAGGCACTAGCTCATGAGCAGCGTGCTAAACACAAAAGGCAGGCGCCAGGCTCTTTAAAGATTCAACACCAATCTTCGTCTACTTTCGCCCACACACGCACACTGGTTACCCACCTAATGGATGGGCGCAATAAAGTGTTGCTGAGGTCATGACCCCGGCACGTCGACGCAACCTGGGCCCCGGCTGTGAAGGCAACGCACCTCGCAATCAGACAACTCTGAGGTGAATCCAGAAACTTCTATGAGACATGAGTCTGAATAAAGTCCATGAACCTGAGGCTAATAAGAGTGGAGACGCTGCTGTCATGTGCAATGCACATTGTAATTACAGGCAAGATAGGTTGTGAATGTGGTCGGTCTCTGTTACACGTGTCTTTATATTGACCGGCAGCTTCTGAGCGATTGCATTAGTCTTACCGACCAAAACCCCAAGGGCCATAATGAACAAGTGGAATGTGCAAGGCTGACAAACACTTCCATGCTGTCAATCCCACTGAGAGATCAATTGTGATCTATATGACTTGGGAGGGTTTCTCTGAGATCATGTTTCTGGGCACATCATATCTGTGGTAGCGCTGAGAATAAATGTGTACTTATGAAGCAAAACATCAGAGAAAGTTTAAGGGGAAGGACTTGAATGGAAAAAAAAATCATTGTGAATACAAGTCCTCCTGAGAAGTCCTTCCTTAAGAGTTTGAAAATCGTAATCACAGTAAGAAGTGCATTCAAGTGATTTTGGTCTGAAATAAAATGCACTCGCTGGGAAATTTCGTATTACTTTCTCTTTCACATTCTGACCATTGGGTAAAATATGTCACGGTTATTGTTTTGTCCTAACTACTAACTAATTTATTCATAAACATATTAAAAATGTAATTCACACAATGCAATGACTTGAATACACCTCTTCTATGATGAGCATGTTTAACATTTTTTAATTAAAATTCATTATAGTCTTGTGGGCAGCGCTCCAGCATCTGGCGCAATAGCGCTTCAGGCAATCTGAGTCCGGGTCCCATTCCCTCTTATCCAAATATCTCCTCTAATAGCAGAATGACTGAATTTTGAATAGCATACCACCATTCTTATTATTTCTGCTGTACTGTAACTTTATATGACGGAAATAAAAAGAGTACTATGCTAGAATGCGACAGGCATAAAATACATGTGACTAATCACTCTATAAACATACAAGAAAATATTTCAATGGAAAAAATGTCAGAATTCACCAAAATTTTTGCACAGAAATCAATGGAGAAACATCCTTTTTACCCATAGAATGGTGGAGATTCCAGCAGGGGCTAACTGCCAAATCTAACCTGTCAAACATTGACAATGAGGTACCAACAAAGAAAATAGCTGGCTTAGATGGCCAATGGGTGAAATTACTCGTCTTTGAGGACACTTACAAACAACCATCCTTGCTGAAAAGACCAGAACTAAGTTGGCAGGTATAATTTTTGGCTGGTGGGAACATCTGCATACCAGCATGCCATGCAGGAGACCATCTTGTGAAAAAGATGTGTGCTTAATTGTTTTTTATGTGCACCTGTAGTGTACTTCAGATCTTACAAGTATATTTAAAAAAAAATTATGATTGTGAAATAAAAAGCCACTTAAGTTTACTTTAAAAAGTACACTTTCATGACTGTTTCTTAATACCAAGTTCTGTCATGAAACTCTAGACGGCACCGGCTGATAGATCCTTAAAGGCCCACTGAAGTGCCTTGGAACGCGCAGCTTCGTATGATGTGTTGACGTAATTTCCACTGAAACAGGAAGCTAAGGCGGGACATATTGAATGGCTCCTACCCCTTTTTAAATAGCCAATAGCGTTTAGTTTACCTCACAGACTGCAAATCGTACTTGACAGCACCATGGAAGTGAATCCGAGCGCTGATGATACGTTGGATTCAATAGTAGAGGTGTGAATAAATTCTAGCCCTTTCATTCTTAACCAACGTACAGTTGGAAAACGGAATAAAACTCGAGCGTTTGAGCAACCAAACACACATCTCCAACCCATACTGCTCTGTGACGTGTCAACGGTCGCTTTGGCCAGGTGGTATTTATAGCATTGGGGGCGGAGCTTTAGATTCTAGAGAGCATTTGTTTGGACAGAAGATGTGATGAGAAGCTGAAGTCTGCGGTGATGTCATAAAAATCTGTCAGATTTGGACTCATACTAAAAGCTAAAAAACTTAAATAAAGCTTTAGTTAAAACTTAAAGGGGGCCTGAAACTCATACCTCTCAACTCCTTTGGTAGAGATCGCATCATCAACTACATAGCACAGCTGATTGGTTGCTGTTACATCAGCGGCAAATGAGCTAAATACTGGTAGTGTTACTGTTAGCAGTCTGCAGCGCGCTTTCAGCAAACCTCCACCTTCCCCAGCTCCACCTGTATAGATCCGCAATGAGGGTTAAATCATGTATGTTACATGTCCAGCAGCAGCAGCAGCATGTCTTACACACTCATAGCAATGTATCTGAATGTTTTGGCAGTAGCAAGTCTGCCAAATGTATGAAATTACATATAAAGATGTACTTTTGTCAAAAACACTCTCGAGTTTAACTAACTGCATTCAAAATAAATTTAAACTACACATTTTCATTTCAGTGCAAATAATGTGCAATTATGTGTCTGAAAACATTACATTAAGTAAATTCTTTATTACTTCCGTAATAAGTACACTTTTTAAAAGTATGCTAAAGTGTACTTCTTTTTCACAAAGCATAACACACACCACACGTTGGTGGCCAGCAGAGTTACTTCACATACTGTAAACACAATGCAAAGATTTCTACTCAGGCAGGGGAGATTCTCACCGCTTCGCTCCACTTTTTCTTTGTCACTTTGACAAGGCGCAGGAGGGACATAGACACTCCTCTTCACTCAGAGTTTGTGGAGTATAGCCTGTCAGCTGAAAGATGACAGCTTTTCTTTGGGCCATCTCAAAAGCTGATGAAAACCAGACCATTCCAAGGGAAAGAAAAGAGTGCCGACACACCGAGCGCACTCTCACAGCACAACTGAGAAGTCTGATCACGCAAGGCCGAATTCTGTGTGCAACGTAAGTTTGGCACTCCTGTAAAGAACACAGTTGTTTTAGCCCGAAGCTGTTGAAGGTTTGTGAACTGTTCTGCCTTCAGCAACCCCACCCACTCTGGTCCCATGGTTCCTGTTGTACACTACTACTTCTCAAAGACGTTTTTTTTTTGACATAAGATATTCAGATACGTCGTACGGCTCCTTAATCAGGCCTGAGAGACTAACTGATGCTCCTACACCCCCCTTACAGGCTGTTGTGGCGTAGATCACATGCCACGAGTCATTTGCGCGAGCGCCGTGAGGAACATAAACCTGACGCTCTGCTTCATCACTTTAAGTGCCTATCTCACTGCGTGCGACACGATGAAAGTAAATCAGATTGCGGCTAAATCCGTGGTTCCTCTCCCCGTCTACCGTAGCGCAGCCAGCTTTTCTGCACGGGATCAGTGCACTTCAAAAAATAATATGCCATGGGATATTCTCTGAGTCAAAGGGCAGGGATAACCTTTTGCATTTGCATTTAAAGGCGACCACATGATTTTGAATAATGACTGTTTGATCCTTTATTTTCTAAATGGGAATTTTTTTTTTTTTCATCAGATAGATTTAGAAAAGGGCTCAGAGCTGTGATTATAGATCTTCGCAGAGCCCGCACAGCCTCAAAGACCTGCATATGAAAAGAAGAGTACAAGGTGCAGAGATCTGACTGACAAGTTTGAGAATGAAAAGTGTATGAATGTTTTATGAATCAGCGGGATATTATCAAAGCGCTCGCTCTTACCCGTTCTTTCCGAGATGTTTGCTTTCCCAAATCTGTCTTAATTATTGAAAGGCCAGTCTCAACTTTTTTTTTAAAACACTGCTTCCCTCAGCCTCACTGTTGTGAATATCAAGCTGAGCTTATTGATCAGAGTTTCTTTATTCCTGCCTTTTCAAAGGAACTGTCATAAACACACGCATTAAAGCATAGATTCTGCACCGCAAGTGGCTCTCAACAGAGTCACAAAATAACGACTGTTTCAAAAAGACAAAAGTTTTCAAAACTCTTTCCGTCCATCACTGTGTCACAGTCACTCAGTTTGGACTTGTTTATTGTCATGGTTTCTGATTTGAGTCTTCATCACTGTTAGCTGTGTGTCGTTAATATCCTTCATTTGCACCTGTATTTAAGTTCCCTTGTTTCTGTTCATTGTTGTCGGGTCTCGTCTATGTTGGATGTGTGTTTTGCTACTCTTACTTTGTGGATTACCCTGTGGATTTATTAAAGACTGCCTTATTATCTTCATGTCCGTGTGTATTATAGCAGCACAATCCGTGAGACACTGCTTGGACAAGCAGGTAGTCCTACCCATGTCATTCATAAAGTTCTACATATGCCAGATATTCACATATTTGCTATTAGTTCTCTCTTTTTTATCATTCTCTTCATGAGTCAGAATCATTAACAGCTTCATTATTTCTTAAGTTCTTTTGAGAAAGAAATATTTAGAAAAAAGGAATGCAACTCCGCTGCCAAAGGATGTGATAATTTAATTTCATTATTTTAGTATTTTTTATAAATTATTATAATATTTATTAATATTTTGAATTAGCTTATATTTTTATATTTATAGTTTCATTTTAATTTTGTTATGTACACATAACATGTTCGTTAAGTGACATTTTAATTAGTTTTATTTATTTATATTTATTTAGCTTTATTTTTTTTATTTCCGCAATTTTGTACTTCAACTTAAATGTATTTTAGTTTTTAAGTTTTTCATCCAATATTTATCATTTATTCTATTTTACTTCAGTTGACAAAAACAATGTTAACAGTTGTTTTGGTTACACTTTATTTTAAGGTAAAAAGGTTTTTTTAAGATGCAGCATAAATGCAATAACACTATATGTTTTTGATTTGCTATAATACAACCAACTCAGAGTCATTTGTTCATAAATCAAACTACACTAGTCGTGCTTTATATTTTTGATTCACTAAAAAGAAGTAATTCATAGGAAAAATTCAAGCAGCAATCAAACTACAATGCTTGCGCTGCATGTTTTTTGATTCACTATAACGCAACTACTCATTAGAAGTAGCCTAGTTTAAGAATCAAACTACACCAAAGAGCTGTATTTTTCAGCTCCACTTTGCACATTTTAATCTATTCTACAGATTTCACATATTTTCCCTCAAAATGAGCACATTCTGCCTCAGCCTAGATATGACTAATCTATGCATATTGAGCTGGCAATAACAGTATTGTTTAAGAGTCATCGTTGCTGGGTCACAACAAACATGAGAAGACAGCAGGATATTAATCAGCCATGCTGAAGTAGTTGAGAAGACTGATTCCACCAGCGAGAGAGAGCGAGCGAACTCTCATCAGGGTGTAGTTGATGCTCTTCAGTGGATGTCCATGCTCAGAATATAGAACAATCCAGGAGTGTTTACATAGCTCATGGGTTAGATCCTCCAGCTGTCTGTTCAAATTGATAATTAATCCTGAAATGAGGTAGAAGAAGTCACACGGCTACCTGCTCTACCTCATGAAAAGCACCGCGACATTATGCATGTTTATCTGCGTCTGAATGACGGACTGAAACCTCTCCACACGTTCACACCCTGACTCATTCTGCTCACGTCTGCTGGATGAGCTGTCTGATGGACCAGCATCTTCCTGCTTTCGTACACAGCAATCTCCTCTAATCCTCTGTGGATCAAAAGAGCCAGGCTAGACTGGGCTCCTCTCCATTAAGCCGTGGGGTACACAGAAGCATCCCTTTCGCTTTTAGCCCCGGCACATGTTCTGATCAATACCGAGCCAATCAATCTGAACCGCTCCACTGTGAGGATCTGTCCAGGAGGAGAAAATAGAAAGATGGCTCACTGATTCTTACCAGCCTAGTGAGTATATGTGTTCTGTGGGTTGTTGTAGAGTTAGGGCGCTAACAGGAAGTTTACTGTCCAGAGTCACTGCAGCAAATCAAATTTAAGTTCTAGAGATGTTCGATGTATGAGGAGGAGGACTTTGGGATGCAGAGGAGGGATGATGTGGGGGATCAGACTCAAATCAAAGAGGTCCATAATTCCTGGTGAAAGCTATCCGCTAGCATATGTCAAAGGCCATTTTTACAGCTGTAGCGTAGTAAGTTTGTTTTTTTGATATTGTAGCAGAAAAATATTCAAAGAGATTCCACCTCAGTCTAGATATATGGCTATAGAAAACTATCCACTATCATTTCCTCTATATTTAAGATCATTTAAATAATTTATGTATACGCATACATTAATTATGTATTGCTTATATATTAAATGTATATATTAACTACTATAAATGCTAAGGGCGTAACAATACCCTCATGTCACGATTCGATACATATCACGATATTGAACTCACGATACGATATTATTGCGATACTCCAAGACATATGACAAAAGGTTAACAAACAATTAACTGCTAATTAAAATGCTAAATTTGGTATTACATTGTGGTTGTAAATGAATAGGCTTGAACTTGGTGCTGGTGACACCAGAATAAAAATATTCATGATTCTGAAGCTGAAAACAGAATTATTTTTTGCTTGCACTCTTTCACTGACTAGATATATTTAAAATAATGTAGGCCACTTTTTACTGGTAACATAAGACATTGCATTATTATACATTACTGTATATTCAACATTATATATTAATGTCGTACTGACACTGAAACTCTGTAAACTTGAATTTTTTTCTCACACAGTAATTTTCACTTTGGGTGAACTATCCACGATACATATTGTCACTATCCACGATACATATTGTTGCATTTTTGTATTGCGATATATTGTGACACGATATATTGATACACTCCTGATAAATGCATATATTATGTATTGTAATGTAAACTGTATATTTTAGCCGAAAAATAACATTATATTCGTACATTTAATAAATCTGCACACAAACACATATCAAACACATATATGGACACTAGTAGCTATATGTATTGTGACAATATTGTGAGAAAACACAGAACTAGGCTACTTTTGGACGAGTTCCTTTAACCCTCTGAGGTCGACAAACGCGCCGGCGCGTTTTGCTGGATTTTCTCCACATTGTAGCACTATAAACTTAAATTTCTCCGTCATTTATGGTCATACAGAAAAAAGAAATATAAAAAAAGAATCTGTGGTATTTCTACTTTTGTATGTGTCCACTTCCAATCAAATCAAAACATTGTGCTTTTGTAAAATAAAGAAAATAAACAGTGTGTGCGTTCTGCCTCTCCGTCGCGGTGAACTTTTTTTTCTTGAGCACGTCTATAAACTGAAACAAAACTCAGCGAATATTTGTCACACATTTATGAGCCATACACCTTTATAAACATTTAAGTGTGTACTTTTAAATGATCGGATTCAAAACGAAAACAAATATTCTCTGTTTAAGTAATTTGGATAAAACCAACAAGATGTCCAGCTTCTCAAACGCTTCCTAATTATTTTTAATTCGGCCACGCCCACTCGCGCAAAAGATATTCACATGCAAATCTCCACATGGAACGCGATCGCCCTCATTACCTCAACAACAAAACACTTCACTTCACTTTTCGTCGAGTTTGAAAGACGGCACGTCTCAGGCACTGAGCTTACATTGGATTTACATCAGAAGAAGAAGAACGATATTTGAAGACAAGAAAGATAAGGTAAGAAATTCTTACATATTAGTTTGCTATTGTTGCATAAATTTCACATTGCAGTTGAACTGTTGCTAGATGGTGAATATTATAATATTTAGACCCGTGTTTACTGTTACTGTGTTTGTGGATATCTGCTCAAACGTAGATATGTATATGGTAGGCCTAACCATAATGTTTTATATTTGATCGCGATCGCGTTTTAATGTATCATATTCTTGATCGCGATCGCGTTTTAATGTATCATATTTTTGATCGCGATCGCGTTTGAATGTATCATATTTTGGAAAAGCAAAACGCTCCAAACGGCTTCATGTTTTTACTATTATCTCATTTCATATCATCATAACGAATGGAAACATTAGAAGTAACATGATAATCAATATATTTTTCTCTAGCTTAGTTGTTACTGAAATCTTTTTGAAAATATATATAGGCTGCTATATTGTTATTATTTTATGCAGCACTACAACAAACCTGGTGTTCATTATATATTGTTGGAAACATTTGTGTGAGTGTGTGTGTGTATTCTGTGAATTTTAAAAAGCAATTTTAACAAGAAAAATCTAAAATGTATTCCCAAAATCGTGCAGGCCTTTCTCTTGATATCAGTATGTGCACTTTTTTTTTTTTTTTTTTTCAGGGCCCAGATGCCACTGAGTCCTGCTGACTTCAACATTCACAGTACATGTCTCTGTACATGAACATGGTAAAGTGAAAATCAAACACCTTAGAAAATGAAAGGTATGTACAATGTTTTTAGGAATGGCACAAAGGTCTCTTTCTTCAATAAGTGCTTTTTTGTTGTGCATCTTTGGATTATGTTGTGTTGTAAATAAATCCAAACAATTTTAAAAGCCATTCTTTTTTAAATCTCCTCATTCTTTGTGCAAGGTTGGTCAGAATGATGGGCCCTGATAAGCTCCTAATAGGGCCATTAGGGAGGTTCTTTGTCTTTCTCAGGTGTGGAAAGCTTTCATATTAATGAGGTGATCCGCCCCTTCGCATATTGCTTTCTAACACAAAACACGTCGTAAAATTTTTAAATCAATATATTGTCTTCTCTGAATGAGCAGTCAGGGTGATTCTCACATAGTTTTAGAGCAAATATTCTAGGCTACGTGATACAATTTTCAAAAGTCTTGTGAAGAAATAATCAGTATGGGTTTCATGACCTTATTTCAGTGAGAATTTATTTTTGTATTTTCACAAACCACGCATAAATGTCATTATCTCAAAACTACAAACTTTTACATACATGCTGCTGATATATTATTGTAGCAGAGTTTGTGCTGAATACAGTGTAATTAGACTTTAGCCATGAAAATGTCACAAGTAACAGAAATAACCACAAATGTCAGAGCATGTCAGAACACCTCCAGGGCCCAGAAAACAGCTCAGACCCCAGAGGGTTAATGGAAAGAGCTGATTTTTGCTGTAAGATTGTGTAGTTGTGCAGGGCCTAAGCGGACAATGCTAATAACCAGCACAATCTTGACCACTTGGATCAGCCAGACAGGATACCTCACGGCAGAGAGCTGAAGTTTCTCACAACACAGCAACAGAAACACTGCGATTTCCTACTTTGCTCATCTGTGACAGCGTCTAAGCGTTCTGCTGAAAAGCTCATCACATTTAGCCTAAACTCCTCAAAGTCACTCCTCTCCCGCTTGTCAGTCACAGGAAGCCCAGGAGAACAGAGAAAGACTGCCATTCCTAAGAGTGTAAAAGTGTATGTATAGGATTTAGAAAGCGCACCAGACTTTGAGCTCGTGACAGCGGAAGGGTGTCACTGAAGGATTACTGATGGGTGCCAGCTTGTGTAATGCCCTGAAGTAATCAATCTCTCTCTCTCTCTCTCTCTCTCTCTCTCTCTCTCTCTCTCTCTCTCTCTCTCTCTCTCTCTCTCCACTATGTCATTCTTTCGCTGTCTGTATCCTCCTCTGTCCTTCTCTCTCACAGCCCCCCTTTCTATCTCTCTCTCCCTCTCTCTGTCCTTCCTGCAGCTGCATAGTGAGGTTGATCTGTCCATCCCTTCTGTCTGAGAGCTCAGGCTGTCATCCAAGCGGAGGACCGAGAAGCTGGAACTTCTGCGGATTTGTCAAGGGGAAATACAGCGTGGCACCCGACATATCTAATGCCCGACCTTTATCATCATGCTATCGCGGTCCACGCGAGGCGAGCGCACTGAGTCAAATAAATAAATCTCAGTGAATCAAAGCACATCAAAGGAGAGCCCGTTCAAAGGTCCATATGAAATTAATCTGACATAATCAGCTGACAGCAGACTCAGGGAGAGAGCGTCTGAGCACGACGCCTCTGACCTATATCGGAAGGCCAATGATGGAGTCGACAACTTCCCGTCGGTCCGGGTCAGTGGGAAAGCTTGTTCCTGCTGAGAAGAACAGCAAATGCTGTGTTCTAAATGTTGGTCACCAGACTGTCAATGACTGGCAGGCAGCGTTCAAGCACCATAATAGTCACATTTAATAATCTAAAACAAATTCAAATGAGCTTTAGAGATATCAAAGTGGATATAAAGACTGTTATGCATATTCCTCAGTTGAGTTGGAATCGTGAAATGAAAAAAGTATGAATTAATTTAGTAATCAACTGTTCCATCAGGCCACATTTTTATTCTTATCACCAACCGCTGAAACGCACACACAGGCTTTGTGTGATAGGCATTTTTAGTAGCAGATTTCTCCAGCATTATTTCAGGTTTCAAACACAGTCTGTTTGTTTAGGTACCCCAACCAGCCTAACATAGCGACATTCGCTCCATCAATGGCATTTATTTACAGTTTTTCTCAATTGCTTTGGTGCATTTCTCAGATCACAACTGAAATTCTCAAAACTACTTGTTCAACCTCCACATCATCTAGCCATTAGTGCACATCATAAGAACAATTTCTCATTGTTTTGAACAAATTGCAAATGCTTTGGTACATTCATGCAGTTGATTATGTACAAGTGTCTGTTGTTTACTACATTCTCAATTGCTTATGTCATGTTTAGCAAAATGTATTATACTGGTTCTCTTTTGAATAGTGTTACCCCTCAAAACATACATTAGTTCCTTGCATTAGTCATTAGATGCAAAATAGTTGAACTAGCTGTCATAATGCGTCGAGCATATTTTCTAAACATTTCTATTAGACTTTAGCCTGGCAAGCCAGACCTACATAAAGATGTTAGGTCTGGCAACTCACCATAGACACGGCTCAATCAGATAAACGGCTGTCTTTCAAATTCCCTCTGCACGCAATAGGACAGCGCTTCAACCAACCAGAGCGTTTTCCCAACAGCGGAGCAAGTTGATAGATTCAACTTTTGCCATATCTGGCCGGCAAAACTACGAACACATCTTCCTTTTTTAAGAATGACTTAAGTGCCGTTCTTTGCTCTTTTCTCAAAGAAAAACTTAACTCCAAGTCCTCCAGAGTCGCGGCCAAAGCCGATTTGAAAGACTGTTCTCCAGCAGCAGCAGCAGCTCTTCTTTGTTTTCAAGTAGCAGGGAACCGTCGCAACTCTGTCGTCATTATGTTAAGCCCGCCCCGCCTACTCTATACGCGATATGATTGGCCTGACCCAATTTAGGTTTTTACAGCTCCGAAAGTCAACTGAGAGTTGCTAGACTACCCTGGCTGCAAAATACATTTTGCTGCCGCTAGGGTGCGTCTAGATTTCTAGGCTAATTAGACTTGTAAATGTGTCCTGAATCGATGCATTGCAGAGTTCAATTTGAATTTCACTAATGAAGGGAAATGTAAAGAGCCAGATCAACCAATGATCAACCAGTTCTCTAAAATAGCTCAGAGGTGCATGTCACTGAGCTACATTTTGAAAGCATATATAGACAGAGCACAACACAGAGTTACACACTCTGACAACGGAAGAACAACAAGGAAACAAAACAGAGTCAACAGCTTGGAAGAAGAAGAGGAGTAAGGATGTGTGGTGGAAGGTATGGAGGCAAAACAGTGGAAGTTGAGGCCAAGATTGTAGACATGTTTCTGAAGAAATAAGGGCCACTATTGTGGACCATGTTCTCAATCATGATCTTATGGCCGAGGCTGGTCGAAGGGTACAGCCGAATGTTGGGAGAACAACAGTGTCCTCAATCATTCAAATGTTTGTAGACAGAGCAAGTATGTAATCAGCCAATGGTCACGATACTGTAATACTGTATACATACTGTAATGTTATATATACAGTAAACCACTTAAATTTTACATTATACAGTAAATATACTTTATAGAGACATAATGTAACACACACACACACACACACACACACACACACACACACATATAGGTCTATACAGTGTGTGTGTGTGTGTGTGTGTGTGTGTGTGTGTGTGTGTGTGTGTGTGTGTGTGTGTGTGTGTGTGTGTGTGTGTGTGTGTGTGTGTTTGTGCGTGCGTGCGTGCGTGTGTGTGTGTGTGTGTGTGTATGTGTATACTTGTCTTTTTCAGGCCAACAGTAAAAGCGTAACTGTGAATCCTGCCAGTCTCTTGCAATCAATATCCCATAGAGTAATGTATAAATTCGTTCTGCTGAAATTTATATATGCCATACAGATAAAGTGCTGTCTTGTGCATTTTCAATCATTGTCATCAAAATCGTAGCTATAGTACATTTGAAAATACTGACAGAGTACACTGCTATTTTGACAACATGACTAAGCATTTTGACTAACTTGTTTGTGAACAATGACACAAGGACTTCTGATGTCAATGATGTGTTCATTGACATAAATAATTACTTTTGAGAGATCATGATTTTGAGCAAGTTACAGGCTTTTGCAGCTAATCCATTGTGTGGTGCTGTTTGTATGAATTGTTTTGAGAAATGCACAAACTGGTTTGCAAATCTTAAGGATGATTCAAGAAATGTACCAAAGCGACTGAGAAAAAAAGTAAGACAAGACCATAGAAACATGGACAGACAGATAGATAGATAGATAGATAGATAGATAGATAGATAGATAGATAGATAGATAGATAGATAGATAGATAGATAGATAGATAGATAGATAGATAGATAGATAGATAGATGGATGGATGGATGGATGGATGGATGGATGGATGGATGGATGGATGGATGGATGGATGGAAGGACGGACAGACAGACAGACAGACAGACAGACAGACAGACAGACAGACAGACATTCACCAGAAAAGACATGCTTGAAAGCTGTGATTTTTTTGTGTGTGTGTTAAAAAGGCTGTGGTTTTACGGTAAAAAATAAATAAAAAATTAGTAGCAACATTTTAATGTTTACAGATTTACCTTGCAGTAAAACATTTTACTGATATAATGTTAATATAACAAAGTACTAAAATCTGTGTTGTACCTTTATGATATTCTGACAACTACAAATGGTAAAAAGAAAGCCACAGGAGCTAAGGTAAATACTTTTCCACAAGCTGAGGTAAATACTAATATACAGAAGGTAAATGGTGTCATAGACACAAATCCAAAACACCATTGTGGTAGCACAAATACACTGAAATAAGGCAATTAACATTCATATAACAACATAAGATGTCACATAAAATGTGATGTACATAGAAGAATAACTTAAGAAGGGAGATTTACTTAAATGAAAAACAATGAAATGTGAAATGTCACATGACTTTTATGTCACATGTATTTAACATGACTTGTCTTTTTTTTCCACTTCCAAAAACTGTGCATTTCACAGTATTTTACTGTAAAATTACATGAAATATTCTGTCAGATCTATTACCGTTTTCCCCGTCTATATCAGGGATACATATTATTAACAACTTAACAGGTTTTTATCCCACCATTTTTACAATGTTTTATTATTAAAATTACAATAGTTTCTGCTGGGTGTGGTGCAAATCCACCAGACCAGCATCAAAGCAGCATAAACCAGACTGGATCAGCATGTTAATTCAAGATAGTCTAAATCAGTGTTTTTAGTAGGGTGGTCCAGGACAGCTTGTGGAGGCTTTGTGGGGGAAATTGAGCTTTCACAGCTTTGTCACAGCAAATAACCAAGAGCAGGTTTAGCAACGTGCCAGTTAATTATGTTGTGGTTGCTCAGGCTACTTCTTGTTTTTCATTAAAGGCAACAATGAGCTGCAGCTTTCTGTGCTGTGGGCAGGTGTGTGAGAAGATTTGGCTGCTGTACCATCAGCTGTGCTGACAGCACCATCACAGCAGGGAAAAATGCAACTCTGGTTGACCGCTGTTGAACCTCAAAAGATATGCACTTCCCCTCGGAGTCTGATGATGGAATTTGTTTTTTCAAAGGCTTTCATGTTGGCCCTGCAACGCACCATCACCAAGACTGAGGAGAAAACTCGTAAAGTATATAAAAAGATTTTCAGATGCAGGGGTGGGGGATTTGAGTAGCAATTTTAAGGACTTGTGAACAAATAGCTACAGTGGGGAGAACAAGTATTTGATACACTGCCGATTTTGCAGGTTTTCCCACTTACAAAGCATGTAGAAGTCTGTAATTTGTATCATAGGTACTCTTCAACTGTGAGTGACGGAATCTAAAACAAAAAACCAGAAAATCACATTGTATGATTTTTAAGTAATTAATTTGCATGTTATTGCATGACATAAGTATTTGATACATCAGAAAAGCAGAACTTAATATCTGGTACAGAAACCTTTGTTTGCAATTACAGAGATCATACGTTTCCTGTAGTTCTTGACCAGGTTTGCACACACTGCAGCAGGTATTTTGGCCCACTTCTCCATACAGACCTTCTCCAGATCCTTCAGGTTTCGGGGCTGTCGCTGGGCAATACGGACTTTCAGCTCCTTCCAAAGATATTCTATTGGGTTCAGGTCTGGAGACTGGCAGGCCACTCCAGGACCTTGAGATGCTTCTTACGGAGCCACTCCTTAGTTGCCCTGGCTGTGTGTTTCGGGTCGTTGTCATGCTGGAAGACCCAGCCATGACCCATCTTCAATGCTCTTACTGAGGGAAGGAGGTTGTTGGCCAAGATCTCGCGATACATGGCCCCATCCATCCTCCCCTCAATACGGTGCAGTCGTCCTGTCCCCTTTGCAGAAAAGCATCCTCAAAGAATTATGTTTCCACCTCCATGCTTCGCGGTTGGGATGGTGTTCTTGGGGTTGTACTCATCCTTCTTCTTCCTCCAAACACAGCGAGTGGAGTTTAGACCAAAAAGCTCTATTTTTGTCTCATCAGACCACATGACCTTCTCCCATTCCTCCTCTGGATCATCCAGATGGTCATTGGCAAACTTCAGACGGGCCTGGACATGCGCTGGCTTGAGCAGGGGGACCTTGCGTGTGCTGCAGGATTTTAATCCATGACGGCGTAGTGTGTTACTAATGGTTTTTTTTTTAGACTGTGGTCTCAGCTCTCTTCATGTCATTGACCAGGTCCTGCCGTGTAGTTCTGGGCTTATCCCTCACCTTCCTCATGATCATTGATGCCCCACGAGGTGAGATCTTGCATGGTGCCCCAGACCGAGGGAGACTGACCGTCATCTTGAACTTCTTCCATTTTCTAATAATTGCGCCAACAGTTGTTGCCTTCTCACCAAGCTGCTTACCTATTGTCCTGTAGACCATCCCAGCCTTGTGCAGGTCTACAATTTTTTTCCCTGATGTCCTTACACAGCTCTCTGGTCTTGGCCATTGTGGAGAGGTTGGAGTCTGTTTGATTGAGTGTGTGGACAGGTGTCTTTTATACAGGTAATGAGTTCAAACGGGTGCAGTTAATACAGGTAATGAGTGGAGAACAGGAGGGCTTCTTAAAGAAAAACTAACAGGTCTGTGAGAGCCGGAATTCTTACTGGTAGGTAGGTGATCAAATACTTATGTCATGCAATAAAATACAAATTAATTATTTAAAAATCATACAATGTGATTTTCTGGATTTTTGTTTTAGATTCCGTCTCTCACAGTTGAAGTGTATCTATGATAAAAATGACAGACCTCTACATGCTTTGTAAGTAGGAAAACCTGCAAAATCGGCAGTGTATCAAATACTTGTTCTCCTCACTGTACATTTACATGGAATTAAATTACATGATCAGTGTATTATTAGTAGTATTCCTTTATGTCATTTTATGTTTTCATTGTTTATATTACTTAATATTTTATTTATATTGTTGTTTCATACTATGATTGTGTGGTTTCAAGGGATGTTTGTCTTCATGAGTTAGGGATAAGATAATGTCTCCATTTGGAGGCTTTTAATGTCACAGGACAGCAACATACGCAACTAAGATTATTCAATAAACTCTGCTCTGTTCATTAACATCACTTCGTCTCCTGCTTCTGCTCTTTCCTGGCTTTCTTAGTCAAACTCTCAGACTGATAGAAGACTTTTTCTTCTTCTATCTTCTAGCAGGGATTTGACAGATATTCAATTTTACAATTTTGTAAACATTATGGGAACATTCATTTTGAAGACATCCTGAGACAAGAAGCAACATTTAAAAAACATTAGACACACATCCATCTAAAACATCTCAGGAAAAAAATTGGAGATTCAATGAGAAAATATATTTAAGATTACATATGTTATGCAATTAATTCGATCATTATGCGAAAATTTTTCTAGCTGACTAACGAGTTTATGGTCATGTGGTTTTTCTGAGGTAAATGTAACGTTACGTGATATTGTTTACAAGCTGTTTTGTTGATGTCTTTCCGCAGTTGAAACACTGATTGAACGATTACAGGTTTTACAGGTTATACAGCTTTTGGTAAGTTGTACTGTATCAAGATGTCCATTCATGTTTATTTCGCCCTGTATCTGGTATTAAAGCGGAGGAGATGATCAGTTCATGTGTTGCTTCTCTTGAACTGAGGCACTACATCATTACAGTTTTTCTCAGTCGCTTTGGTGCATTTCTCAAATCATTAATATTTGCAAAGAACGTGCATTCTCAAAACAATTCATACAAACAGCACCACACATTGGATTACCTGCAAAAGCCTGTACCTTACTCAAAATCTTCAAAAGTAAGTATTTATGTCAATGAAGATATCAGTGCCAGCATAATGAAAAGTCCTGGTGTCATTGTTCACAAACAAGATTTTGTCAATAAAGCACTGCACTCTGTTAGTATTACCTGATGTAAACTATGGTAACAATTTGGATGACAGTTATTGTATTGAAATGTACGAAGCTGCGCTTCTTCTCTATGCCATATATCCATTTCAAAAGCACAAATTTACACACTACTGTACATGAGTTATTCATTGAAAGAGACTGGATAGGATTCACAGTTATACTTTTACAAGTGGTCTGACAAAACAACAACAATAACAACACAATATGATTGTGATATAGAAAAGAAAAAGAAATAGGGACACAAAGGCATAAATACAACATTAGAAAGGCAAACACAGGAAAGGCAGAACCCTTAGGCAGAACTTTGCTGTTGCATGCAGCACTGTATATATGCTTGCCAATTGAAGGTTCATGAGATGCAACTTTGAGCTATTTCAGAGAACTGGTTTCTAATTGGTTGATCTACATTCTCTTCATTAGTGAGAGTCAAGATTCACCTGCACAATTCATCAATTCATGGCACATTTACAAAAAGTCTAATAGAAAATATGCTTGACAGTTTATGACAACTAGATCAACCATTTTGCATTTAATGACTTATACGATGAACTAATGACTAGATGTTTTGAGGGGTAAGACTACTGCAGAGAGAACTATTTAACACATTTTGAGCAACATGGCATTAGCAACTGATAATATAGGAAACCGCAGACAATTGTACATAATCAATAGCATGAATGTACCGAAGCTTTTATGATGTGCACAAGTGACTTGATGATGTGGAGGTTGAACAGTAGTTTTGAGAATTTCATTTCTGATCTGAGAAAAGCACCGAAGCGACTGAGAAAAACTGAAGCTCCCCCTAGCCCCCCCTAGTGTCTGGTAGTAAATGCTTTCAAACACACTGTCGTAAAAAAAAACGAACTGTTGAGCAACCCAGCTGAGCAGAGGAACCGGCTATTTCAAAACCAGTTATGTCTACCGAGGTAAGTAAAGCAATATTTTCTTTCCAACTGATGGCGAGTTTTTTGTTTTTTTATTGTGTTGTCATGCATACTAGTATTTTTACCAGGAACGAACGATATGGACGAGGCGATCTAATGCTTTCGTGTTTTTTGTTTTTTTTTGGAGAGTGGGCATGAGCATAAAAAAATATATATCGGAGGCTAATATTTGTCTAAAGTTATATTAGCAAGGTCTATAAGTTCATCTGGTAGAATGACGGTTTACCTTTGCTTGTAAAGGTCAGCGTCCGTTTTGCAGGCTTCTGTTTCTCTCAGTTCTCGCCATTCTGAAAAAGCCGGTCCGATATTTACTCGAGTCTGACTTCTTGCTCGGTCAGTCTCCCATTTCCTCTTTCTTTGGTCCTCCGACAAAGATTTCCTAGCTTTCTGCTTCTTTTTTACAGGCTCAGCCATGACGAAAATGTGAAGAACTCAATCTATCGTTGCCCTTTGCTTATAGCTAGCCGGTGCTTGAATGGGGGCGTGTACGTGTGCAGTGCCCTCAAGCAATTCGTTACATCACGAGACCTGATATCACGCGATACTTCCTGACCCAAAAGTTGCAAGTGAGTTTTTTCCACTCTCGGGCACCAGGGGGGTGCGAAACCACCACCATTTAACCCGAAATAAGTAATATAACCATTCCACTGACTCCGAAGCTGTTCAGTTAAGGTAAAAAAGTTACTTAGATCAACTTTAACAACTATTTTTAGTGTACAGACCTTCGTGACTGTCAAGGTCAATAAGTCTCTTGAAATACCAGATAAATTGACCGCTTTATGATAAAGTGATGCAACTTCTCAAATACATAATCATATTTGTGAATTAGTAATTCATGATGTTTATTTTAAAAAAGTATTTTTTACAATATTGATTCAGATGTTCAAATCTTTTCAAGGTGTAATAAATATGCAATCTGTCTCTCACATCGGGGAACTGGACTATGGCAGTATGTGGGCAAAACCACCTGAGGCTGAGACTATGGTGGAGAATCTTCTTCAAAGCGCTCGAGCATCATGCTTAGATTGTTCTGGATCAACTGGCAGGGGAGGGAGCAGGAAGAGCAGCACTATTCGCTATAAGTCCCACGTGAACTGAACTCAATCAGCAGCCAAGCGCGGTGGCCATTGTGCTGGGGTATAATTGGAACTATGAGATTTTATTAAGAGAGAGTAATTGCATGTGCTCCTCATCAGGGTCTCAATTGTGCTGTCTCTGGTCAGAATAAAGACTCCTTGGACAGAATGGGTTTTTACTGACATCACGGTGGCGGCCGAGGTGTCTTACCTTCCTCTTCTGCGGTTTATCTTCACTCTTTCTCTCTAAAGTACCGTTTCAAGCTTCTATTATCTTCCATATCTTTTCACTAGAGAGATTTTCCCCCTCTGTTCTTTAAGGATAGTGTCTTTTGTCTCTGACCTACGGCAAAGCATGCCAGCCTAATGTTTTTTTTTAAAATACTGACGCACAAAACCAGAGAGACAAAACCTACTTGGAGTCGTTGCTCCCCTAGGACTCTGACAAAGACAATGAACGGCATTTTAGACAGGGTTAAATTAAAGGCAAATGGGTGATAATTTACTAGCTGCATAAAATTGGAGAATCGCTACTTAACATTCTCTTCTTGTTTACTTCTAACCTAATATTTATTTATGGACTAAATGAAATCCATTTAGAAGCATCCTTAAATCAGGCCCACACTTCTTTATTGAGATTTCCAGACCTCGGGCTTCAAAAACAAGTGGTCACTGAATTTGGTCTCCGAACCTTGCCCTCTCCGGTGTGATAAATAGATAAGGAGGAATATCCGGAGCTTCTTACTCTTCTAAATCCCGTATGTAATCCTCAGATTGTTGTGCTGCCACTTCCCATTTAAGCCTCTTGGGAAACAGATTTTTACAATACTTAGTCTCTTTTTTAATCCTTATTCTTTTGCTCTTCTCAAAGACAACTAGTTTCAGTATGCAAAGATATGTAAGTCACAGTTTTCACAATTTTCTGGTGGAATGGTGTGTACAGACACTATCCAAAGTCCCACATGTGCTAGTGCAATCGCACCTCCAGAGGTGGAGAGTTAGCCAGCTAAATAAAAGAGACGCTACTGACATAATCACATTTTTCGGTAGAGTGACGGTACCTCATCTTTTTTTTTTTTTTAAATAGTGTAGCATTTATAGTAACAAGCTGTTTTTTCCCCCTATAACATGTAGTATTGGTGTATAACACAATGTTATATTATGGTGCACACAGCCTTTACAGCTCAGGGAATAATTAAACTCATTTTTTTGTATGCCCTCTTTCTCTCTCAAGTACAGCATTAGGTGGTCTGATTTATTAAAGTGAATCAGTGAATCAACTTAGTTTAATTCCAATTAGGTTTAATTTAAGTATTATAAGATTTTAAGTATATTTATATCAGTGTTAGATTCTTTAAATAAACAATACAGTTATTTAAATAAAACAGGTAGATGTATGTTTTTGAAAATCTCCAAAGTAGCTTCTTCAAAAATTCACAAATCAGCACCAACCAAAATGCACTCAAGCCATATGCACACTGCCCATTATAATCTGATTTAAATAAAAGAAGATTTGCGATTTAACACGACTTAATAAACGCATCAAGCCACCTTTATCCACGAGTGCCACAAAGTGTTATTAGTGGAGTGTTAATCCAGACATCTGTGATCATCACAAACAGGGACAAAACTAATAAACATGTATTATATATACTTTTATTCAGCAAGGATGCATTAAATTGATCAAAAGTGACAGGAAAGACATTTATAATGTTACAAAAGATTTCTATTTCAAATAAACTTTTGAACTGTCTATTCATCATAGAATCCTGATAAAAAGAGTCCAAATTGAACATTGATAATAACAATAAATGTTTCTTGAGCATCAAATCATCATATTAGAATGATTTCTGAAGGATCATGTGACACTGAAGACGATGCTGAACGATGCTGAAATACAGCTTTACCATCACAGGAATAAATTACATTTTAAAATATATTCAAATAAACAGTTATTTCACAATTTCAAAAAAAATGAAGTACTGTGAAATATTACATAGTACTTTTGATCAAATAAATGTAACCTTGGTGCATTTCTTTCAAAAACAAACCTTTGAATAGTAGTGTGCAGAGTTGGAGAAAGTTACTTTTAAAAGTAATGTTACAATATTGCATTACTCCCTAAAAATGTAACTAATTGTGTAGTTATTTTTTATGGAAAGTAATGTTACATTACTTTTGCATTATTTTTCTTACCATTCTGGATTGCAGAAGAATACTACGCAGGAGAAGACAGTTCAACACTCTGTTTATCTAAAGTAATTTTTGCTTATTATTAGTATGATTGAATTGGATCATCGAAGGTCAGCAGCAAAGACATCGGTTAATAAAGTGAGATTAAACACATAAAGTATTTATTGCAGGTAAACACGACACTTACTCACGATTTCTCTCAACATGGACAGGAGAGCTGTCATTCAATACATGGGAAAACAAAAGTAACTTGTGTTACTTGAAAATGTAACAGATATTTTATTGTAAATTTAAAAGTAATGCATTCCTAGTTACTTGAAAAAAAGTAATCTGATTACATATCTCGCGTTACTTGTAATGCGTTACCCCAACACTAGTTGTGTGTATATTAATTTTGGAACGGAATACTTAAATTGTCCTTATTACCTGTCAGATATCTCTAATATAGGTGTTCTGAAAACTTCAAGCTGGCTGACATCATCTTTGGGGGTGGGGTTTAGTAGAAGGACGAAGTCTAAGTATAATTCAGTGGCTACATTGTAGAAGCTACTGTGACGTTAAAATAGCTTAAAGCACCGTTGAATCACAGCCCACCAACTGCTCAATGCAGTCCGTCAGATTTCGAGTGGTTTCTGCAGTCCTCCATCACCAGCACAGCACGCTCCAGCTGGCCTGCTGGGCGAATATAAAGTGATTGCTGTCGTGTATCATTTCTCTTTTGATCTTAGAAGCTTACTCGCAGCTCCTTGCAGGACAGCTCCACCGCATGTGCGCGCACGCACACATTCGAAGAAATCCAGCATGACACAAACAAACTCAGCTGTATGCAAACACACAACTGGCAGCTTTCCAATATTATTAGCATCTTAAATGGCACAGACTGACGGATCAAGTCATGAGGAGAATATGGCACACTTCCATAATTGCTGCAGAAATGCCTGCAGACAAGTAGGACCGAGCTCAAGGCTGCAGAGACAATAGTATGAGATGCTGGACAGTGACTCACTGAGGCTTTTAAGGTACAATTAGAGAACAGTAGATGAGTGTTAAGGTGAAAGTGCTATGGGAGTTTATGAATCACACCGGTTTCCTGGTTCTTTCTTTCCTTCGATAGAAGGTAAATTGGGCACTACAGACCCACTAGACCGCCTTTAGTGGGTGGAAGTAATTGCGAAATCGCAAGAAGACCACACAATGCTTGCTGTACAGTGTGAAAGACAAAAAAGCATCTGTGGTCTGCAAAATTGCATACAGGCTTGAATGCATCAGACTAGAAGTCAACCGACAGTGGATTTTACCGATAATGATAACTAGGTTGGCCCACGCTGGCCGATAACCAATGAATCAAGCGATAGTTTTTGAAATGGATACTGAATGAAAACAAACAAAATGCATAAATTAGTGCTGAACTTTATTACAAAAATTGAAATAAATGTACAAAAATGTGAAAAATGTACTGTGCTTTTTAAACATAAAAACTATTTATATAGGAATTATACATTGATCATTCATGTTAGTTCATAGTGCTTTAACTACTGTTAAGAGGTACAACTTTAAAATGTAAAAATGTATTAGTAAATGTTAAAATTAACAATGAATACTTTTATTAACCTTAAATGTTAACTTACAAATGGACCCTTATTGTAAAGTGTTACCATTTCGTGTAAATCTAAACAGTCATGATTATAGATGGCCGTCTTTAAACATATGCACAAAGGCCACAGCATTGTATTGTATGTATATTATTACACTTTATTTGCTTCTATTTTAGAAACACTTGATTATCAAATCAAAAAAGCAAAATATGTTTAACAGTGACAATTTTAAAAAAAGAACTAAAATCGAATGCATTTCTGATTTGTTTATATGTTTCTATCGGCTGCATGACGACACGGTTTGCTTTCTCGTGTCGCTAGCTTTAAATATGCAACTCCGCTGCATAACGAATGCATTAAAGCGACCAGCTGGATATAAACTAATGCAAATAGATGGTAACAATCGTGACTAAACATTTGGGTCGGACTTGCGTGAGATTTTGTTACATTGTTTCAACCGCTTGAGGTACTACTAACGTTAGCGTCCTCAGCCTCGACAGCAAACATACTGCTGTTCTCCACTAATGCAGCATCTAGTCAACAAATATAATACTTTATAATGATATGAAACACGTACAGTAGTTTACTCTATACATACTGTTTCATTGTCTGCTTTAAATCCACATCTGAAGTGTCCCGCTCTGTGTTGAGCACAGTTTCACGTGTCAAAACAAACACCACGAGGCGTCGGTGATAGTTTTTATTTCACCTCTAGAGGTCACTCTCGCACTGTATAATGACAGCCCACACTTCCCATTCGCTCCAGCAACGGATGCAACCAGGATAAATCTATGGGTTTTTGCAGATAATCGGTGTCAATTAATCTGCAAAACCGGTTGACCTCTACATCAGACCACTGCTTTTATTAAGATAAATTGGTGGTGATGGTCAGGAGTTAATTTTCTGTTCATGGGGGCTTGTTGCAGCTGAACTGGACTCTAGAGGTTGATAGTGACGCTGTCCTCGTGGACTGTGTAAAGGAATAACAAGATCAAGGGGCACTAAAAGAAAACAGCTTGTCAAAAGGAAAGGGGGAAGTGAGGCTCACCCATGCTGCGTATCTGTGATTTTCTGCGCTTCTTTCTCATCTTGCTGCAAAGTTCTCAACAGCTGCACCACACGCCTGGTGCACCTGATGACCTCAGAGCCTGGACCGAAAGTACCCCGCATGGCCTTTCAATATTGTGGACCTCTGTAATGAACATGTGCAAACATGTGTGTGAAACACACACACAACACACACCCTATTTCGCCAGATAATGAAAGCTTTGCTGAAATAACTGGTCAACCAGCATGATGTTCATGGTGAGTTTGGTTGACTTCTTAGTAGGATAGTTCACCAAAAAAAAAAATATGTTTTTTTTTAAAAGTAAACTAACCTGATCACCAAACATTCACGCATATAAATCAAAACTGCCTAACATCACTGAGGAAAATGTTGAACCGACAAAGTTGTTTTGTTTTTTTTCGAAATGTTGCTTTTTTATGAAAGTTAATGAAACATATTCAATTGTTGATAAAAAAAAAAAAAAAAAAAGAATGTACATCTTTTGATGTTGTCATGTTTAGGATGAGGACGAAGATGAGGTAAGCCAAGCGGATCCAATTTCAGCTTAGCTTTATTATCCCAAACAATAGATAGTAATCCAACATGAAAAAGTAAAGGAAACGGTGCAGCCAATGAGAAAATTGAACTGAGGGCAACATAGAGTGAACCAATGAACAAAACAAGGATCAGGTGTGTGAAATCAGTGAATAAATGAGTAACCATGACAACAGAAGAAAACATAATTAGCAACTATGACAACAGAAGAAAAGCTAATATTTAATAATAAACTTTAAAGGAAAAAAAATTGTATTTTAAAATTATTAACTTATAATATATTTTTTTAAATGCAAATATAGCATTATTCATAAACATTCAATAAAAATAATTTGTATTTTATTGTGTTGGGTCAGTGAATTATTATTTTTTTTTATGTTTTTGCCATGTCCATCTTCATGGAGAGATCAAAGTAAAAAAATACTTAAAAAAAATAGCCATACACGGTAAAAAAATAATAGTAATAATTCTAAGCTGTAAATAAAACAAATAGTATTAAAGAGTACAAGAAAATACCCTTTTAGCCTAACTAAAAAAATCCACTTTTAAAAACCTTATTTTCAGTGTACAATCAACAGCAACAAAAACCAATATAAGACATTTAAGATTAATACAAAAAATTCTAAAACATACTCAAGTGATACTTTTTAAAAATACAGCAGTTACACATGCAGTATCTCATAAAAACGCTGTACACCCCAGTAAAATGTGTTTAATCTTTATATGAGTTTGACAGGTAAGGCATGATGGTGATTCTTCATCTATCAGTAAATATCAATGTGTAAATCTTGAGTCAGTGAAAAAGCAGTAAAAAAATCATTGTTGCGCCCTATGAACACAGTCTAGCTTGTCATTGTGCATTTATATATCTGACAACTTGATTCTCATCATACATATGAAAATATGTTGATGTTGCCTGGCAATGTAGGAGTCCAGCCATAAAATCACTGGGACATTCTGCAGAATGCCGACCACTGTGCACTTAAAAATAATTACCGCAAGCTTGTCCATTGACACAACAGCGAATTTCAACAAAGCAGTATTATTAATTCCATTAACATGGCACTATATCGGAGTGGGTTGCCCTGGCAATGGCTTTGTAACCCAGGAGTCATAAGGGGTGCTCACCAGGGGAGAACAGTGCAAATAATCTGCAGATAATGTACCAACCTGCTCCACCATACTGTCCGCAGCATGATCCCATTGTGTGATTAACACTAAGCGTGGAGAATAAAACAAGTCAACAATACATTAATCTGCTGTGATATGAACCCTCTGTGTCTCTGTATGTCAGGTCATGTGTCCTTAAGGCTATGTCCACATTCATCTGGATGTATTTGAAAACAGAGTTTCGTTTCAAAACGCTCTATGGCCAGTGTTTTCCAGAAGCTGCTCGTCCACGCTGACACTTCTGATTAAATCACAGTGTAAAACGTCATAAACGCTCACCGAGAGACAGGACATAATAAAGTTTTCAAGATATTCTTCTATTGTGATAATTTTATTAGCAAAATATTCTGCCACTTACTGGTGAGTCTCAGCTTTCGGGAAGTAAGTAAGACTCAAAAAAGCCATGAAAAAAAAAAAAAAAATGAGGTCACACTCAATCGCCATTTCATATGGTCTGAAATGAAACTTCCATCACTGCGACTAAATAATTATAATAATTATGACCAAATATTCTGACATCTTTGCAGGAATGTCACATTTATCGCTAACACTTTACAACAAGATCCAATTAGTTATCGTTTAAGCATTACACTATTTTAGGGTGTCTTTGTTACAGTGTAATCAAGTACTGAACAATATTAATTAACTTCATGATCTTTGTTAATGTAAGTTAATAAAAACAGAACAGTTCATTGTTAACTCTAATTGTTATAATTAATAGATACAAATTTAGAAGTAGTTTTCAATGTAAGTTTGTGTTAGCTGTTATACTAATGTTAACAAATGGAACCGTATTGTAAAGTGTAACCCATTGATCTTTGGTGAACATGATTTCACCAAGTACAACATGTTCCTGAATCAACATCTTTGTTGACAACATTTCAATCAACCAATCAGATTTGAGGGACACGTTTACAGTTTATGCCAAGTTTAGGCTTACAACCAGGGTTAGGTGCTTCAACATCAGTGTTATTCACCATCATTCCCCTCTGATTTTATGAGATAACTTATGGATAGACATTAGACCACATAATAGCTGACATGTCAGAACGCTTTCGTGATCTCTCACTCTTCACCGGCCAATGATAGTGCACAGTCAAAAATCCAGGGACTAAACTGAGTCCAGAGGACATGGATGGGGAAAAACCGGAGAGGTCAAAACAATTGCCCCGTAAGTGGAAACGACGTGGAGACACTTTGAGGTTGCCGCTCTCTCTTGTTCGGTTGATAGATGATATTTAAGTGCCTTTAGCTGTTGACATTTCCAAAGGCGAGTCTTTGAGATGCCACAGTGAAAGCCTGATGGTTAAAGAGTAATTCACTCCTCTTACATCAGAATATGAGGCGATCGATTGGACGGTCAGGTAAAAGTATGATTGCAACTGACCCTTGGAATTGAGGTGGCACAACGCTACCACACCGCCTCTTCATTGTATATTGAAATGTGCAGCTCTGCAAGAAAATGAAAAGACTTTGGTCGAGCAAATTTTCCAATGAGGCGAGCCGTTTGATGTGATTACCGTAAGTAGCTTTTAATTCAAGTAACATAAACTGCACTGCTATTGTAAAGAGGAGGCAAATTACAGTTTGAGAGAGTGTTATTAGCGCAAATAGACCCTGATCCGCTTCAAAAAGACACAGTGACATACATGTGGCAGAATGGGTCTGTCACAAGTGAAATGCACTCTACATATCAGCCAGAAATGCATAAACAAGCAGGACACTTGGGGTTCGGGAATCCGAAAACCCTGACTGACAGCGCTCTGTCGTTGGGATTAGAGACATTCATTTCTTCCTGAACTCAATTACATTTTACAAAGGCTGACATCCCCAGTTAATTGCAGACTTTCCACATGAGGGAATTATTTGCACTTCTATATTCCCTGCCCGTGTGTGCTCTGTTCCGGCTGTGGAGTCCCCATCTCCTATTTGAAAAAAAATATTACAAATGACTTTGATTTAAATACACTTCTGGAGTCTGAGAGGAGGAGCTCCGTTTAAAATAGTTTCGAGAGCGTCTTTGAGAGCACTGTGCAAATCATTTTGATGACATTTAGCAGTTGGACTAGATGATCCTGTTTCTCTCTGCAGGCCTCGAGTTTGGATCCCCAGTGACAGGATGGTAGAAAGAAAACCGTGAGGATGGAGTGAGAAGGAGTTTTGAATACAAAAAGGAGGGAGCTAGGAGGATACCTCTGGCAGTTTAGTAATGTGGAAAACTGCTCAAAACTGTCTGAGAGGAGCACATAGATGGGAAATTAGTGGGCTGGGGTTATTGCCCAAATCATTTATTATAGTTTACATTTATATAAATGCAATTCACTGAACATCTATTTTTGTTTTGTTTTTTTTCTTTGAAATATGTGACCACAAAACAATATGGGTCATATGGGTCATTTTTTTAAATTGTGATTTACCATCTGAAAGCTGAATAAATAAGCTTTCCGTTGTATGGTTTGTATGGTCCATGTTTGTATGGTTACAATATTTGGCCATACAACTATTTGAAAATCTGGAATCTGAGGGTGAAAAGAAATCTAAACATTGAGAAAATCGCCTTTAAATTTGTCCATTTATGTTGGCGATTGTGCTGCATTCACTCACAAAAATACATGTTTTATATATTTACGGTACGAAATTTACAAAATATCTTCATGGAACATAATGTTTACTTAATATCCTACTGATTTTTGGCATAAAAAAAAATCGATAATTTTGACCCATACAATGTATTGTTGGCTATTGCCACAAATATATCCGTGCGACTTGTGACTGGTTTTGTAATCCAGGGTCACATATGGTTAAACTGCCGAATGGACTGACAAACATTAATTTTAAACTTTCTACTGAAACTTGTAAACCATGTACTTAATTATATTTTGAAATAACACAGTTGTAATGATGAAGTTGCAATTTAGGACATTTAAAATAGTGGAAATAGTGATAGATGTTTTTACATCTATCTATATGTTCAGAGACTTGCACATAAGAATTTCACGGTCAGTACACTTGTGTATGAGATGTGTGACAATAAAGAGAATAATAAAGAATAATACACTAAGTGTAAATAGCTAGATGCTATTTATACTTAGCACAAATAGTGGCAGATACTATTATACAATAACAACATTTTCAGTGTATATGATTATATTTACTAAAATCAAAAATGAATGCTGCTTTATTGGGACTTTAAGAGTAAAAGAGTAAGTGCAATTGTCTAAAATTTGCACAATGACTAAATGCACATGGATTGTTGAACTAAACTGATGAGTTGATTCTCCGTGAAATTGTCACTCTTCACAACATCTAAACATTCTTTGAGCCATCACATGCAAAATTATCCATTCAGTGATCAAAATCTGCCAGACATGTTATATTCCATAAATATTTATGACATGGAATGGTTGTAATGTTTGCTAAATTGGCAAATGGCCTGCCGTTGTAATGAAACAGGAATCACAATCTTACCAATCAACCAACCAATCAAGTTTGGAAAAAATATACAAATATGGAGTTTGCTGACAGCACAATTACCATCATTTTTGAACATGGAGGAACATCACAACTTTGAACAGCAGCAGCTACACCAGTACTGTATAAATACATTTGTATTTTTACAGTAATTTGTTTTCCTAGAAATGTTACTATGGAAGAGCAATAGGAAGATATGTAACTAAGAATATATGTACTGTATGTGTTAGAGAAAGACATAATAGAGTGTGTAAAATGTAATACATTGCTGCGAAAATAAATGTACTGTATAAATACAGATGTTCATTTTCTTTTTGTGTACTACAGTATTGACTTTTCCCAGTCGATTTTTTACCTACTCTCTGAATCTGTATTTACACAGACAAAACAGATTTCTTGTACAGTATAGAAAGCAGTTAGAGTCAACAAAAAAGTAGAAAAAAAAAACCCATATATAACAAATATTTACATGATTTCTTGAACTTGGGTCGGTCAGGCCGAAAGCTAACGCCACTGCTCCTATTATCAGAAGGGTAATTTCTTTTGTAATTTTGTTTGGCTCAATCAGACAATGATGGGTGGAGTTAGTGTAAATAGCCTCTGCTAACAAGACAGGCTTTTTGCACTTGGTGTAAATAGAAACACAGTTTAAAATATGTTACACTTAAATGTAATTAGACACTACACACTACAGTTAAAATCATTATCAAGTACTTTACACTTTAGACAACACATCAAAATACTTCTTTAAAGCACACAAAGCTTATTGAAACATACTTATTTAAAAGTGCACTATCGTGTACTGAAGAATGTTAAGAAACATAGTCATGAAAGTGTACTCTCTTTAAATTAGGGATGCACGATTTATCGGCCAACATATCGGTACCGATATATGTTCATTTTTAATGTGATCGTAATCAGCCTGGTGAGAAAATGTGGCCGATATATTAAAGCCGATAAATAATGGATTATTTCCTTCAGCTGAGATCCTCTAGACGCACACTGTTGATGAATTGCTCGAAATATGTTTAGAATCGCTTCAAAAAGCAAAATACAGTAAAGTGCAACATATGCAGCGCAAGTCTGTCATATAGGCTACATAAAATTATAATGAAAACATTATAATTGTGTGCTTGGGACATGGCTTTTAATGGTGAGACTTTTGTTTTTGTAATCAGGCTCTCAAAAATTATATAAAAAATTGGATTTAGATATATCGCCCAATATATCTGTAACGCTGTAGGTTGAATCAAAGGACAAAGCAGGATCCACGTGCAGCAGCTTTAATTAAACAGACTCTGGAACAAGACTCTGGAACAAGACTCTGGAACAAGACTCTGGAACAAGACTCTGGAACAAGACTCTGGAACAAGACTCTGGAACAAGACTCTGGAACAAGACTCTGGAACAAGACTCTGGAACAAGACTCTGGAACAAGACTCTGGAACAAGACTCTGGAACAAGACTCTGGAACAAGACTCTGGAACAAGACTCTGGAACAAGACTCTGGAACAAGACTCTGGAACAAGACTCTGGAACAAGACTCTGGAACAAGACTCTGGAACAAGACTCTGGAACAAGACTCTGGAACAAGACTCTGGAACAAGACTCTGGAACAAGACTCTGGAACAAGACTCTGGAACAAGACTCTGGAACAAGACTCTGGAACAAGACTCTGGAACAAGACTCTGGAACAAGACTCTGGAACAAGACTCTGGAACAAGACTCTGGAACAAGACTCTGGAACAAGACTCTGGAACAAGACTCTGGAACAAGACTCTGGAACAAGACTCTGGAACAAGACTCTGGAACAAGACTCTGGAACAAGACTCTGGAACAAGACTCTGGAACAAGACTCTGGAACAAGACTCTGGAACAAGACTCTGGAACAAGACTCTGGAACAAGACTCTGGAACAAGACTCTGGAACAAGACTCTGGAACAAGACTCTGGAACAAGACTCTGGAACAAGACTCTGGAACAAGACTCTGGAACAAGACTCTGGAACAAGACTCTGGAACAAGACTCTGGAACAAGACTCTGGAACAAGACTCTGGAACAAGACTCTGGAACAAGACTCTGGAACAAGACTCTGGAACAAGACAAAGTCAAGAACCCACAAACACTGAAACAAGACACAGGGTTTAAATACAGAGACTAACAAGCTAAACAAGATAACAAGGGGGCGTGGCTAATCAGAAACACCTGGGGAGCCTAATAAACAAGAAAAACTACAAGGTACTACAAAACATGGTACAGGACAGGGAATGACAAAAGTCCACACAAGACAAGGGGAACATAAGACAGGAATCATAAAAAATATAAAATATAAAAAATTATCGTTTTTGGTATCGGCCAACATTTTCATATTGGTGCATAAGTGGCCTTTTATTGAACTAATTTCTTGATATTAATTGATATTCATTAATATTAATATGTGATTAATATTACACTTTATTTCATTCAAGTAGTTTTTTAATATGTGACCCTGGACCACAAAACCAGTCACAAGGCGCACGGGTATATTTGTGGCAATAGCCAACAATACATTGTACGGGTCAAAATTATCGATTTTTCTTTTATACCAAAAATCATTAGGATATTAAGTGAAGATCATGTTCCATTGAGATATTTTGAAAATTTCCTACTGTAAGTATATAAAACATTTATTTTTGTGAGTGAATGCAGCACAATCGCAAACAAAAAAAGACAAATTTAAAGGCGATTTTCTCAATGTTTCGATTTTATTGCACCCTCATATTCCAAATGTTCAAATAGTTGTATATCGGCCAATTATTGTCCTATCCTAACAAACCATACATCAATTGAAAGCTTATTTATTCATCTTTCATATGATGTATAAATCTCAGTTTCATAAAATTGCTCCATGTGACTGGTTTTGTGGTCCAGGGTCAAATATATACTTTTAATATTTGATGTACACTACGTTCAATACATTAAAAGTGCACTCCCCCCTTACTGTTATTGTCATACGCATTAGGTGGCTAAATCCGAGGCATTAGGATGATCTCGCTGGATTACAATAATATGGTTTAAGTCAACGAACAGATGAACGGATATCCATGGCACAGATCCATCACAACATCACTGCACCTTTCGCCACATCTGGACCACCGTGTAATTCGTCTGCTTGATTCTCACCTCTGTTTCCTCCAGCGGGTGACATCACTGAGGCATTATCCTCTCACTTCCCATTAATGCCATTGTTTGTATGATCTTATTCCAAGCAGACACACAAAACAACAAGCCCAGATGGCTTACGTGTTTACCACTCATCATGCAAGCATGGTCCGCACCCTATTGTTATATTTTTCCCTGCGTTTTTTGTCATATATATAATGCCCAGAGCAAATCACTTAACCTAAATAGGTTCTAGAAGTGCAGCAATGATTAGATCCAGACTGGAGAATTGTATTGCTGGCCGATATGGCATAGCTGTGCACTACATGGTGGCTGAATGGCAAGTTGAATTGGATATGGGCACATCTGCTAAGCCCCAATAAACTCATTGTCCTCCTTTAACAATTCACTGGCATAGTTAGCAGATGCATTTAATGTGTGGTAAGCCTGTTGCATTTTGCTTTATCAGCAGCTGGGGTGAGGAATTCAGCGTCGGCGAGGTGTCATATTAATAAAGGGACAGTGTGTCACAGGTTTTTTTAGTTCCTGTAAGGCTCAGAGTGAATGGACTTCCCACCAGTCTATGGCACTCTTGTTATTAAACAGGGCAATCTCTCAGACTGACACGTCCCGTGGGGACTTTGGCTTCAACTGTATGCTGAAGGGCCACAAGCTGTTCTCTGTGGTAGTGCATACATGCGTGTATTTTTATACCGTTTACACTACTCTACTTTTGGCATTTTTTCTTCTGTGTATTTACACAAATTAAACCGGAATATATATTACACAAATACACCGATTTAATTATACACAGATTTAATTATGGTGAACTATCCCTTTAATATATATTTTAAATGTACTAAATTGCAACTTTATTATTACTAATGTAGAATTAGAGATCAAAATGACATTAACGTATATATTTTAGTGTACCATAAATTCTTGTCAGTGCATTTGGCAGTACACGTTAACAGTATTTCAAAGACATATTAGTTCTCTCTTTTTATGCCAAGGTTACCGTAGTCAGCCGGATCCGGGCCGTATCCAGATCAAATAGAGGCACAGGTCCTCCATCTGATCTGGATATGGGCCTGGATCCGACTAGACACGACCACAACGCATCCCTGAAGTGTCAGCAGAGATTTTGTCATCTAGACTTTCCCCTGGCCTCATCGACACGACAGCCATCGGCACTGATCCTCAACAAACCCGTCTCCATACCGGCGTGACGAATCCGATCTTCAACCAGATGGAACTGGATAAATATTCTGAATGTTCTGATCCAATCTGACTTCTGACCTGCAATTCTGCCTGAATCATAATCATACACGGATAGTTTGTTGGCCAGAGGAGAACTACCCCCCCCCCCCCCCCCCCCCTCCTCCTCCTCAACTGAGCCTGGTTTCTCACAATGTTTCTTTATACAATCTGTCACTTGACGGAGTTTCGGTTCCTTGCCACTGTCGTGTCTGGCTTGCTTAGTTGGGGACACTTAATATTCGACAATATTATTGATCTGACTGCATTGACGCTGTTGTAAGAGAACTGAGCTGAGCTGGACGATGACATCACTGTTTTCTCCAGAGCGGCTCTATATATAAATCGACAAAATTAATAACTAATGATTTTTACAACCGAAATGAATCAACACTGAACTTACTTAAGCTGGACAATGACACTATTTTCTTCTAGATCTGCTGTACAGCCGAAACAATCTTTTCCTGTTATCACTGTAATGCTGCTTTGAAACAATCTGTATTGTAAAAAGCGTTATATAAATAAAGGTGACTTGACTTGACATTAGAATTATGAAATTTCATATAAAGATGCACTTAAGTCATACTTGAGTACATCAAATAGCACTCTTAAGTTCAACTAATTGCATTTAATATAAATGTAAAATGCCATACATTTGATTTAATCACAATTAACATGCAATTAAGTGTCTGAAAACATTCAGTTCATAATTAAGTATATTCTTTTGAAGTATTTCCATAAGTACTCTTCTTAAAAGTATGCTAATAGAATTGCAACAATGTAGCCAACAACATTGAAGCTATTTAAGGGAGCCAAATTTTTTGAAACAAGCAAGTAACTGATTAAATAATTATAATTCCATCAAAGCGGTATTTTTTCAGACTAAAAAAAATATGAAGGTTTTTGAATGAATACATTTTGATTATGGTTGCATAATCAGATCAGCTTATCTTGAAACAGATACAGTTCATTTACACTAAATACAGCTTAACAAGACTATGACTCAGAAAGGCATGATAAACTACAGCGTTTAACTTAATATATCGCTATAAAAAGGTGCAAATTGCCATACTGGGACTTGACAGCAAACAGACTTGAATCATACTTTCCAGTGCTACAAATGAGAGACAGAGAAGGGCATTTTAAATAATTAAAATTGATTATTTTATTATTTTCTCTCCTGGATCTGAAACAGTGTGATATTAAAAACAGTGATATATTGTTGATTTGCAAATACCAGTTACTATTCGGAGAAAATCGCTTGAATTCTACAATAGCGTCTCTCAAAAAACTGCTCTGTTATAAAAACAGAAAAGCTACTCAAAATGTAGCTAGGTCAGAAGCACTGCTACTGTATTTCACATATGAAAAAATACAAGATGGAGTTGTTTTCCTCATGTAAACAACAAGACTTGAATGTTATCGTAGAGACATTTGGTCCATGTAAAGATGGTAAAACATTAGACGCACTTTACTAAACCTTCCCATATGTACAATGTGTTTCAGCATTAAACAAGACCAGGATAGCAATGACACTGTTTCACTGTAACAGCTTGAGAATGAGTGTGTGTAAATGAATACGTGTGTACGAGTAAATCTGAAGGGTATTGAGAGCATTAGTTGTTAAGGTTAATGTTCCCCATTAAACTTTAATTAGTGAAAATAACAGGAAATGATAACCAAATTAAAAACGGCAAACTCTTACATACATTACTTCAAGATGTGAAGGAGGGTCTAATGAAACCACACCAAATAAAACTTGATAACCCACAAAACAACAGCTTAGTGCTTGGATTTGTGCCACCCGAGCTGCCCCGCGGCCTGTCATTAAATCATGAGGTTAGAAACTCCGCCAGCAATGAGTGAACTTGAACAGGACATTAGCTCTGATTGACCGTGATAAAAGCTGCACTTTCTGTTGGCGTTTGCCACAAAATCTGGAAAAAAAGTAGTCCATTTAGTCGTAAGATTTTGCCCTCAGCACTGAAGCTAAGTAGACCTGTGGCATGTGGTGAGAACGGTTGTCTTAAATGAGTACCAGATGACTGAACGACAGATTTACTGCTGCAACAGAAATACTCTGCCATGTTTCATGTGGACCTGCGTGTCTTAGTGCGTGTCTGCCCGCCTGGTGGGCGGTGTGGGTCCGCCCTATAATGCTTACTCAACCAGCCGTTATGACTAAAGACACATGTACACACCTACGGGGGTCCACTGGTGTGGCAAACGAACCCCTAAATTGACCAAATCTAAACCGAAATGTCAAAAGCTGTGTTATTATCACAGGAGGGCAACAGGACACAAGAGTGCCTTGGAAGATGTACAAGATGTACCCTAGAAACCATGGCAACATTCCCATCTGACTACTTCTGCGCATTCAGTCACGGTGACCAAGCACCAAATCACCCCAAAAAAAACCTCTTTTCTCTTTTCTTTTTCCTCAAATACATTAACATGCCTGTGTCAACCATTTTAACTGTACTGGACACATCTTGCCACTTTTAGAAGTATTTTAATTCGTCTCCTCTTGGCAATACGCATTTCATTTCAAGAGCTTTTTTTTTTTTTTTTTGCTTGGCCACAGTGTGAAGAAAATAAATGGTTGTCACTCGCACAAAAGGACAGCATTAAAGGGATAATTCACCCAAACATTATAATTCTGTTATCATTTTCTCGCCCTCATGTCACTCCGAACCTGTATGACCTCCTTTCGTCTGTGGAACACACACACACACACGCACAAAAAAAGGTGTTTGTACTTTTGTCCATATAATGAAAGTCATTGTTGTTTGGACCCCACTGACTTTTATTGCATAGACAAAATAGCACCATAGGCATTAAAAAAATCAAATAAAAATACTTTATCTCTCACAGAAGCAGGGTTATTAAATTAACCAAAACTAAAGCCACTGGGAAAAAATATATACCTGAAATATAATAAATGTTAACTAAAATAAAATAAAGTATAAGAAAAAAAAAAAAACTTTTTCCTGCTAGTTGTCGAAGCAATTTCTCATTTTCGTTTAGCTTAATTTGGTGTATTAAAATAACTTAAACTAAAAATAGCTTAAATAATAAACGAAATAGATAATAAATAAAAATAAAACAAAAAATAATAAGAAACTATATACACATAAAAACACAACTAATAAAACTGACAAAACACAACAAAAATATCAAAACTTTAACTAAAAATGAAAACAGAAAATACAAAATAAAAACTAATTCAAGATATATATATATATATAAACTATAATGAACACTGCACAGAAAAAAAAGTAGTGCTGTCAAATCGATTAATCGCGATTCATTGCATCTAACATAAAAGTTTGTGTTTATATAATATGTGTTTGAGTGTACATATATATATAATGCACACACACACACACATATGGGTGAGCAAAGGCCCATCCACACCAAGAATAATTATAACTATAACTATAAAATTGTAATAATCATTCTAATTCTATGAGAATAGGGAAGTCCACACGAAAGATACAGCGATAACGACAGAGAGGAACAATATCATTGAAATCCCTTTCAGACAGACTTTTTTTTCCAGCTGATGAACAATAAAAACATTGACAGCCAATCAGAATCCATCCTGCTTTAACGAGCATTTAAAGCGGTAGACGACAAAACTGCAACGCAAGCTTATGATAAACAGAATGTTATAGTGCATCGGTGTGGAGGCTATATCATTACAGTTATCTACTTGGTGTGAACGGGCCTCAAACGATGACGAATGGCACGAATGTTACCTAATTCATCGAATTGATATTCACAAGCCAGGTTGACAAGGTTTATAATGTGCCCCTCCCACCACTTTTCAGAATGTTCCAGCTTGCAATAAACGTTTTAAGAGAAATGTGCAGACAGTGGGGTCCTCTCAATACATCTGCGATGAGGTGGCTGGCAAGATGCCATCTTAAACAAACCACAATGGCTGTGTTTGTCCTGACCTGGCATATTCCAAACCCCCCCATGAAAAACACTGCCGTTGAGCCCTGAAGGCCTACAGCCACTTCCTTTCAGACCACACAAAACGTGGATCTGCGGGCCAGCCCTGACGCTCGTGGACCTGAATAGACTCAGTGAGCCGGCACTGATGGCGGGGAGGACGAAGTGCCCGCCCGCAGGGAGGGGTTGCACACCATGCCCGGGGTGCTGTCCCATCAGCACATAAAGACAAAAAAAATATACCAAACCAAACCTAGATGTATCATATGTTGATGAGAACAGAAACTATTGCAAGTCTTTACAGGAAAAGCTGTAAAGAATGCCTAATTCATTCTTTTTCTTCTCACTGGACTTCAATAAGAGACTAAAATCATAGTGGATGAATGAGATTCAGAATACAGCATGTTTCTCTTTGTTACAGCAACCATTTTCCAGGCAGAGGCAGTAATAAGGTGTTCATGGAAAGAAGGGGCTATCGTAAGCCTCTGCATATAACAACATCACACGCACTACCAACACCAGAGAAATAAAAAAAAACCCATGAGATAGTATCTCTTCTCCTAACCAGCTTCTCATACTGCTGTCTCTGGCTTTCTCTCCAAGATATACCCAATTACAGAATGAATGGCAGGCATCCTATTGTTAATTTATCACCTTCCTACCTCGCTGCTTAAAACATACACTAGATTTGATTATGCTGCATTACATACAGAGGTGGATGTGTGATATTCCTTCTCGACATCAGTGAATTTCAAACATAAAGGTTTTGTTGCCTGGCGGAAACAAAATGGCGGAGCTCCTGTTAGCTTTGCAGTTGTCTGATTGTCAACAAAGAAGTCTGCTAGCAGCTAAATTGCTATGCCCGGCTAACACTTTATGCTAGCCTAGCATGCTAGCATACAGTTTGTGCTAAAACGTTTTAGTATCATGTATTTTAATATCACCAAAGTATATTCTCTCTGTCTTATTTCCATAACAAGTACTCTTTTTAAAAGTAGCCTATGTTTTCTTTTTCACATACAATGAATGGCAGTGGTGGTTATGTTGGTTTGGAGTTTTCAAAATATATTTTTGGTGTATTTTGCAGAAGAGAAAACTCACGAAGAGGGTGAGTAGCCTAAATGATGACAGGCATTTAGTTTATGTCTATCTTTACAGTCATGTACATCTCCCTCATTGCCATGTGACGTTATACACCCGAATCCCTGGAAAATCAGTTTTACATTTCTAGATCCGAACAGGTTTCCAATTTGGAAGTCCAACTTTGAATGGATTTGTATTACACTTTTCCCAGTAGAAAATGCTGACTTTTATTTAGCGGAATGGAATGCAGCATTAGCAGGTCTTTTAAATGCGATACTGTGCCATACATTTGCATAATAATATGCAAAATGTTTGAAAATTAAACCACATATATTAACAGCAGGTGCGAGGAGAATTTAATGAGTCGGATTATTGGTTTTTGACAGCTTTCCATTAAGGCTTTAAGTGCAAATACTCATAAACATTCTGATACAGGGAGTAAAATACAAGTGTGCCAGAGTGTTATGCTCAAGAGATGACTCCAGACATCAAGCCCAAAGACTTTTTAATGCCTTGTGATCACAGAATTGTGGCTCTCCCCTGACATTTTTTCAAAGACAAGATCGAAGCGACTGCAGGAGATTTTGACTTCCAATTTCCCTCATACGCCGCAAAAAGGAAACTCCGTGGGCCAAGATTTGTATGTAAAGGATGAAATAAAAAGTTTCGACAGCTAAACAGCCATGAAGCTTTTTCCAATTGTACTGTACACCTGCCCAGTTGTAACAGTAGATTTACTGAGATGTCACAAGGGGTTATCATGAGGGGAAATATGGCAAATTACTATAAAAATGTGAACAACAGAGGTGTTAAATAAAATTTCGGCAGATTCGGTGGTCTTTAACGTGGGGGCAGCGATTGTTCAGTGTCATAAAGCTGAGGCGCATTAGGCATGCAACATTAGGCGACTCCTCACCAGTGTCCGCTGTGAGCGTCTGACTTCAGGTTGGTCTGGATTCACCTTGGGCTACAATCTCAGGCCCACAGCAAGCAGAAAACAATCTCCACGATAATACAGCCAGCCTGATTTCTTCTCCCCCACCTCCTACTGACTCAAATGTGTTTCCTCATGCAGACATGATAACCACTTTCCAATTTCAACTTCATCTTCAACCAGCAATTTCAGCCAGCGTGGCTGTGACTGCAATATGAATCCCTGCATATATACAGGACATCACAGACTCATACAGGGCTGACCGCAAATGAGAGCGAGTGAGAGACGGGGGGCCGATAGAGGCCAAGACATTGCTCGCTCCCAGATGCCTGTTATTTCTTTCCATTTATTATTCAATAAGCTTTAATTGACCCTTGACCCTGAACAGGAGTATGAATCTGTCTATCTCCTGGGCACAGTCCTTGTTCCTGAATCCTTGAGGCAAAGTCAAGGAGGGCTAAATACGACAGGGCCCAGAGCATGTCGCACGTGTTTAAAGAATGCACAACAGATAGAATTAGGCCTGATTGTGATTGAATGGAGCTTAATGACACTTGACATTTCAGTGGAGTTCTTCAATCACACGCTGCTGTTGTTCAGATTTGCAGCAGTGCATTCACACTTGTGCACTTCAAAAAGGCATACAGTATATTATGGAGTCATGCACACACTCACATACAAACAGACTTATATATATAATCAGTGTATATGATTATGTGGTGGTGATGATGTTACAATGTAACCTGCCATCAAACAGTCTATTATAGTTTTTTTTAAGCACAATTCTACACATTGTACTACTTAACATTGCAGTAGGTATCTTTAAATATCAAAGCAACAAATATTGCAATTTGTAAAATGTATAAATTAATAATATATTAAAATGCATGTATTAAAAAGTGAAAACTTGCCCCGCTCTTTCATGCATGTCCGCAAATGTACAAATGAACCGAATATGCCACTGATGTTAAAGGGATAGTTCATCCAAAATCCATTTACTACCTCTAAAGTTGTTCCAAACCTTTATGATTTTTCTTTCTCCTGCTGAACACAAAAGAAAATATTTTGAAGAACTTCGGCAACCAAACAGTTGATGGGCCCCATTTTATATATATATATATATATATATATATATATATATATATATATATATATATATATATATATATATATATATATATATACAAGACCCACACAATGCCATACACGCTGTCTGCCATCTCCAATGTACAGTGAAAACCGGGATTCATCCGTGAAGGGAACACCTCTCCAAAGTGCCAGACGCCATCGAATGTGAGCATTTGCTCACTCAAGTCGGTTACGACGACAAACTGCAATCAGGTCAAGACCCCGATGAGGACGACGAGCATGCAGATGAGCTTCCCTGAGACGGTTTCTGACAGTTTGTGCAGAAATTCTTTGGTTATGCAAACCGATTGTTGCAGCAGCTGTCCGGGTGGCTGGCCTCAGACGGTGTTGGAGGTGAAGATGCTGGATGTGGAGGTCCTGGGCTGGTGTGGTTACACGTGGTCTGTGGTTGTGAGGCAGGTTGGATGTACTGCCAGATTCTCTGAAACGCCTCTGGAGACAGCTTATGGTAGAGAAATGAACATTCAATTCATGGGCAACAGCTCTGGTGGACATTCCTGCAGTCAGCATGAATTTATGTGTTTGGGATGCTCTGGATCGGCGTATACGACAGCATGTTCCAGGTCCTGCCAATATCCAGCAACTTCGCACAGACATTGAAGAGGAGTTGACCAACATTACACAGGCCACAATCAACAACCTTTTTTTTTTCTCAATACAGTAAAACTGCACATTTTAGAGGGGCCTTTTATTGTGGCCAGCCTAAGGCACACCTGTGCAATTATCATGCTGTCTAATCAGCATCTTGATATGCCACACCTGTGAGGTGGATGGATTATCTCGGCAAAGGAGAAGTGCTCACTAACACAGATTTATGGTGGCAAAAACAAAAGTGTTGCGTTCATAATTTTGTTCAGTATATATATTTATATGTGTGTGTGACCCTGGGCCACAAAACCAGTCACATGGGTCAATTTTTGGAAATGGATTCCTCTCTTTCCTTCCTTCCTTCCACACATCTCCTCGCTCACTAAGTCTGCCTTCTTTCACCTTCGTAATATCGCGTGCTTACATCCATTTCTGAATACTTCACGGCTTGACTACTACAATTCTCTTTTCTATGGCTAACCCAATTCATCAACAAATAAAATCCAATATATTCAGAACTCCGCAGCTAGGGTCCTTGCATACACAAAGAAATCTTCCCACATTACTCCGATTTTACACAGACTTCATTGGCTACCCGTTTACTTTCGAATTCAATACAAGACACTCCTTATCACATTCAAAGCACTCCATGGTCTTGCGCTCAACTATATTTCTGATCTCATCCATACATTCTCCCCAGTTCGCACACTTCTGATACCGGTCTGTTGACGATCCGTAGGCACAAACTATCATCGTTTGGTGGAAGGGTTTTTTGTACCGCTGCCCCAACCCTTTGGAATTCTATTCCCCAACACATCCGCGACCTTTCATCATTACACGATTTCAAAACCCTCCTTAAAACATATCCCATCGACTGTTGACTCGTGTTGACTGGTTCCTCGTATTCTTTACAATATCTTCTTTTGTGTTCAACAGAAGAAAAAATTCATACAGGTTTGAGGGTGAGAAAATTATGACAGAATTTTCATTTTTGTGTGAACTACCCCTTTTAATTCTTCCAGGCTGGATCATCCTGCTAAGATCTGTTAACACCGGACTCAGAACAAAACATTTCAGCAGTGAAAAATGTGGCTGCTTTTGTCTCTCAGGTTGCAGGAGCTATACAGCAGTTTCATTCAAAAGCTTTTAAATCTCACAATGCACTGTATTACAGTTTTATATGCAGTGTGTTGCTCTGAGCCTGTTATTTCCACACTGGATGTATTGAAAGCATTGAAATACTGCCTCATTAAATTGTAGACAGGCACACAGGGAAGAGAATGTCCTGTGCGAAACAGCCAGACTGAATTTAACAGAGGAGCTGCGCTGCTGACAGATGTGTCCACTGACAGCAGTTCGGACTGCACTTCTCTACCTACTAACTCTTTCTCCATCACTGGGTTGTGATTCTACACTAGTATTAAGGCAGATAAATGATTACTGTGGTTCGGTTTTGAATGCTAATGCTTTTCTAAAGCTTCAAAGGGACCATTTTCTACACTTTTGAAGCGCTTTTATTCTTTCCTCGAATCTGTGCAGTTACCACAATGGATACTGAGGGGACACTTTTCTCTAATATTCAGATTAGTAGCCAACTAAAATGAGTTGTTCAATGGTCAATTACATCCAAGACTTATTATGTGGCTACTTTCCTTGCAATACGTCTACTTTCAAATCAGAATTTAACATTAACGAAAATTTTGTCATCATTTACTCAGCCGTATGATTTTCTTCCTTCTGCGTCACACGTGCAATGAAGTTAGTGGGATCCAACAGGGTTATTACTGGTAACTAAAACTAAAGCAAAACTATAAAAAATGGTTTTCGGTAACTGAAATAAAATATTATAAAAACTTAAACTTAAAAAAAATAGAAATGTTGTCTTGGCAAATAACTGAAATAATTATGTTTATTTGAAGTACTAAAATTAAAACTAATAAAAATGACAAAAGCACAAAACAAAAAAAAAGTCTGACCAAAAAAAAAAAAACCTAAATAGCTAAATTCATTGTAAACAAACAAACAAAAAATGGCAAATTATTTATCCAAATATTTTCTTTTGTGTTCCATAGAAGAAAGAAAGTCATACAGGTTTAGAATGACATGAGACGAGAGGGAATACATGATGACAGAATTTTCAGTTTTGGGTGAACTATCCCTTTAAGACTTCTGTATCTAAATGACCTCTATTATGATTGGCTAATCCTCACGTTTTTTCAGTAAGGGAAATACTGAATAAGTCAAATTAGTTTATAAAGAGAAATCATGTTTTCTGTGTTGACAATCAGATTTAGTAGGGTTATGGAGAACTGATGTTGTTTTCATTTTTTTAATAAACGATCAAAGCAAAAAGCAAAACAATTTCTAACACAAAAAAAGCACCAAACTCCCATGTGGAATAGCTTGACAAATAAAGCTGCAGCCAATCAAATAAACATCTACAATTAATCAGTTAAAACTGCTGCCTACTGAGAGACAGATGAACACATTTGCATTTCATGTATTGTGATCTCTCTATCTGATTCCTCCAAGAATATCCAGTCCAATTTTCCTTAAAGAGAACAAAAACATCTTAATGTTGATCACCAGGGGCTCTTGGAAAAGCTAGACGAGGGCTAACTATGCGTGCCTTTGTAAATGTATGTCTGTGAGCAATCCGCACATTCAGTTTCATGCATTACGCTGAGGGTTTTTAACGATGCTTGCAATATAGTTACAAAACAGACTCTGAATAACTGCGATTTGCAGGATATCACATTTATGAACGTATTTTTAAAGCCATTGTGAGAACATGGGGATGAAAACAAGAGCAAAACTGATTTCATATTAGAGTCATGTCATGGCGTCTGTCTCTGATCTGCAACCAGTCACTCTCATTCACTAACTAATATAAATGAATGCCATGTCATCTTGTAAGCATATGAATGAATAAACTGTCAAACAGAGAGCTATATAAGATAATGGTTATGAGCGCAAATGTCAGAGAGAAAGAAAACAAACCCCATGATGTATTGCATTGCTTAGAGGCAAAAGATGCTCAAAACATTTAAAGAGGGCTGACTGATACACCTGTGCTTCAGCAAAGTGTAAATCATCTCTTACTGTTTGTGTCTCATTTTAACGGTGTTGGAGAAGTTACTCTAAAAATGATCAACTACTGTAGAGCATAATGGAATTATGTTACTAAATTGCACCCTGCTTTGACATTTAATTTGTGTAGAGTTTTTACTAAGCTTCAAAAAAGTCACGTTGTGTGTGATCATTTATCTCAATGACAATGCTTGATTGGCTGATGGAACTTGGGGATCTTGTGAATCATTAACAGAAATAAATACATATAAAATAGATTTCAATCATGACAACTCTCTGAATAGATTTAAACAGCATTTATTGAAAAGAATGGAATGTACATAGGCTACTTCCGCAAAATAGAATGCGAATAGGATGCGAGCTGCTGCTAAGAAAGTAGGGAGAATCCCCTAGTAAACCTAGGCAGGTGGTGCTGGGGAAGATGGAGGGCTAGGAAAATTCCCATGGCGCGCTGTACTGAGTTGAGCCAGTCCGGGACGGAAATAAATAATGTAGATAGAACAAACAGAATGATCAGCCAAAGTTGTTAGGTTTAAGAGAACTATCATGTAACTGTCTGACCCTTTCTCAATACCAAATACGGCATGTTATTTATATAAAATATTATTTATTGAAAAATAATGTTTAAATAAACAATATTAGCCATTATAAAAGTATTAATATATATATATATATATATATATATATATATATATATATATATATATATATATATATATATATATATTATAGCCTACAGGATTTCATTTAATATATGAAGGGTTATACAGCCGATATGAAGCTGTTCTCGGCGGGAACATGAGCACTGAACGGCTGCCGGAGCTCTATCTCCGAAAACGTCTCTAAACAATTGTCAAATATGTACTATGTTTATATATAAGTCGCATATTTGAGGTCTGAATAACTAAAAAAAAAAAAAAAAAAAGTCCCCTGTGGTGAAAATCAAGCTTTTAATGTTGTTTATATGTCTATGTGGTGTTTTTAATATGCTTTAAGACAAACCATGTGCAAATTCATAAGTCAACACTATTGCTGAGTATTTTCTCCTTAAAATGGCACTGAACCAAAGACAGTCTCAAAAACGTGGTTTAAAATCAATGGTGTTTCCAATAGCGTCTGGCTGCAGACTTGCACTTGCATTTGGCGCGCGCCAAAATTAAACATCTGAACGACCGACCGACCGATCGAACGTCAATCCGAACGTCTATACGAACGTCTTGTACTTCTGCGTCAGCGTCTTGAAATTAGCAGTTTTTTAACCATGCAAGTATCCAAGCTGATGTGTAAAGACTATACATGGACATTAAAGGCAATACTTAGAGATATTGTACACCTAAAACAACACTAAAATATTAACTGCATCCTGCTATACTGTAGCCTAGCCTATACTTGAATAAGCCTTTTGCAGTTTTTATGAATTGCTAAAACACTAAACTCCATTCTCTGCACCAAATTATCACTAGCCTAAACCAATTTGTCGAATAAATCACTATTTCTGTAAAACTTTAAACAAGTTCAGGCAATTAGACACTGTTTGCAAATCTCCTGCACTCTTTTTTCAAAACTCTAAAGTCTAAACACATTCTCACTTATTAAAACATATCGCACTGTGATACATTTGTGTCGCAAAACACTAAACACAAGAGGCAAAACTTCACACACAACGATTCAAAATTGTTCACACTGATTTCTAATGATGTGATCATCAAACCAACTGTATAATATGAGCCAGTTCAGAGTGTACAGGTGACACAGGTGCACTGGAAACAATCTGAGAGGGAGAGGAGGAAGAGTACGTGTAAGAGGAGGATGAGGACGAGAAAGAGCAAGGTGTGGACAGTGTTGTCAAGGCTGGATGTGTCAGACAGACTAGAAAGTTTTTCTCTTCGTCTGGCAGGAGACAACATTGTCTGTGATGTGGACAAAGTCCTCAGGCCAGAGCCAGCAGGAACACATGATGTTGAAGCAGAATAATCTCTCATTGTCCTTGATTTTGCAGTTGCACAACTTACAGTATTGCTTTTCATTTAGAGTTTTATTTGACCTTTTTGGCTTTTGCAGTTGAACTGCAGTATTTTTACAAGTAATAATAATAATAATAATAACCTTTATTTTCTATAGTGCATTTAACTGTACATCTCAAAGCGCTTTACAGAAACAAATAAAACAACAATATAAAATTAAAATTAAAGCAACAAAATACACCATATAACAGGGCTCCAGACTAAATTTTTTTATTAGGAGCGCTGTAGCCCCTGACTTAAAATTTTAGGAGCGCAAGCAGAAAATGTAGGGGCACACCTTAAATCACCTTACAATGCAATTATTCACATTTTCCCCCAAAATAACTGTATTACTGACAAATGCTTTGATAATAAATAGATTTAACGTAAAGAAATTACAATGTGCAGTTTTATTTTAAGTTTACAGGGCTCCAGACTAACATTTGAGGGCAGCAGCACTAAGTTCTACAGAAAGTATTTGGTAGCACTGTGGGATGACAAAGCACTGAGCTTAATTTGAGGTGTATAGATAAAGTTAACTTTAAATATTATCATTCATAATGTCTTAATATTAATTCAAAAGCAAAATGAGTGACAAAATAGATATTAGGGAGTGAAAATAGCCAATAAGCGTCCTCTGCAGCTATGTTTACAATGGTAATTTAATCTTTTTTTTTATTTATTTTTTTATAAGTGTGAGTTTTCCTACTTCTTGAAACTTTTAGTTTTATAAATATGGACAATCTTTAAAGGATGAACAAAAATGTTTTGGTCAACACATTAAAAATAACATTTAAATATGATATTATAGCTTTGAAGTGCTGGAAAAAGATGTGTAGGCTACAGTTATAACCACAGTAGGCTATACCGTAGTTACAGTTAGTATTACTACATTAAATCCAAGGTTGCTGATCTGTGGACCTAAAGCCTTCTACAGTATAACTTGTTCGTTCATGGCACGATGTTTCTCCTGGTTTCCACGTCAGCTCTGTTTGATCTGATATGGTTTATAACAGAGAATTATGCGTAAAATCTGAATGTTTCTCACTGGATCTCGCAGCAATGTTATTAATTCAGTCACGAACGCAATGGATTTCTTCACTGGATCTCCACGATGTAACTGTTTCGCGTGATCGGCCCGCGACTGGCAAGAGAAGCTCTGCGCTGTCTATTATAACTTCGAACTATTTAACGGTCTGTGAAGCAGAATGAGTAGCGCAGTTTTCTCCCACTTTCATTTTGTTTTGATTTATTAACATGTCACGGCATACTCTATACTTGAGGCTGAGATGTGTCTAACTAGCGTATTGTGTTTAAACTGCGAAGTGCCTGCACTGTCTGCAAACTTCGTTTTCCCCGCAGTTCTGGGGTAGCAACTGCAACATTCGCAGCTCATAGAGTTCGTCACTTTACAGTACCTCAACCAGCTGAATTCTCGTAGCCAGTCTTCCCGAAAATGGTGGGTTCAGGCCTTTATCACCTAATAAAACCTCTGACTCTGAATCATCATCCAACTGTGTCTGTCTGTGACATTGATATTTGTCTCCGTCTCCTTCCCACGGACGTTTACGCGCGCTCGATTATATCTAGGACCCTCCCCTTCCACACATTAGCCAGTTACAGTGGCCATTCCATATTCTTCTCACACTCATTGGCCTGCCACACATTCCGGATTCATTGACACGCCCCTTCCACGTTTAACGTAAAAAAAAAAAAAAAAAGACTGGTCGCACATGTGCGACTGGATGTAAAATTCAGTTGCACACTCTTAAATTTTGGTCGCAGTATGGAGCCCTGTATAAAATAATGCAAAATGAAAGATTTATAGACGTTCGGATTGACGTTCGATCGGTCGTTCGGATGTTTCATTTTGGCACGGGCGCGCGCCATAGCAAAGGCGTATAAAAGAGCCGATCGGAAAGCCATACAAGTGCAGGTCTGCAGCCAGACCCTTCTCGGTGTTTCTGACGTCACAAACTACCTTGTAACCAATCATGTCAATGTGTGATCATCAACGAGTGGATCTCTGAGCTGGTGTGAATGATTTGCATATTTATAGAACATGCGTATACTAATGAGGCAAGGGTGTAGATTTACATTCAAGCTATGTTAAGGCATGAAGAATTTTTTTTTTCAAGGAAAAAACGTTTAAATGTGTCATTTTGGTGATCAAAGATGAGTTTTAAGGGATAAAATTATTGACTACAGGGGGACTTTAAAACTACATTCCGTGGCACAACAAAATAAAATACATAGTATTTGTAAAATTATGGTGGTTTGCTCATCCGCCATGACACTCTCTGTGATAAATGTTGCAAGCGGAGTGATACAAACATTGAAACGGTTCCAGCGCTGATACTGGGGGAATATCGCACGGCTGGAAAAGGCTCTCAGCTTCAAGAACCAGAAAGAACTGGTGTATATATATATATTAGAATACATGGCTATTTTTCTTTTCAATAGTCCCATTTGAGCTGTTTTTCAGCTGCGGTGCTGCACCACTGAATAGTACAGCACTAAGGCGAAAGAAATTATGTATTATTTAAGTTACCTTGAATGTGATTTGAATGTGATGCGAGAGAAAGACTGGGCACTGTGAAAGAAAGCAAAAACAATAAACTGATAACACATCTTTCAACTGTGATGTCTTTGCTGGCTGCATACAACATAAAACACAAAACGCACTGCGTGTGTAACCAGTGTTGCAGCTCACAAACGAACGACTCTTCGGAGGCAGTTCTTGTAATTAACTAGTCATTAAAAGATTCACCAATCAAACGAAGAAAGGTATCGGACTATGTATACTTAGGGCTTGTGAGACTTACAAACTGTGTAATCACTTACAGGGAGTCATATAAATATGAGTAGTTAAATATGAATAACTGTTTTGATAAAAAAGAATAATAATTATTACTAAGGCATTTGAAAATGTAATCACAATTGAAATCTCAACAGGAATTGCTACATTTTCTTATAATTTCCTTTCAGGTGCAGTTTAAATTTAAAATGTATCCCAGTCGATTATGTTTTAGATTGTTGTGAGATTAAAATGGTTAAACACAGCCGATGGGCTAGTGTCTGAAAAACAAAAAAGACTGTTCTAAACAGCTAAAAAAAATATATATACTGTATATATATATATATATATGTTTGATACCCAGAAACCACCTCCAGTACCTTCAGTCCTCGAGTTGGTGATAATGTCTATTGTACTTGTGCATGTGTGTGTGTGTTTGTGTCCTCATGATCCCTGAAGCTTTTGTCATATAAGCTCAGCCAGTGTGGCAGTCACCCAATATCTTGCTCCAAGGAGCTTCATGCCTATTTTTATAAATGTTTTCATATTCATTAGTCTTGAGTGTCATTTCATTACAGCAGATCTTAAATGCGACCTCACCGTCAGATCCCGCGTTCATCTCACAAGAATAACTCACACAAACACTACAGAAACCTTTTATTCCCTGTTCTGTCATGTTTCGACTTCTCAAAAAAGGGAAAGAAAACACTACAAGGGCAAAAGTTTCATGAGATATCATTAATATAAGTGAGAATTAATTAGATGTTACTTTATCTCCTTGACCCACTGCATTATTCTACCTCATAACATCTCTATTGCAAAGTCTTAATTGCAGGGAAGGGTGCAGCGTGTGAGTGTTGGCTGTTAATGAGAGCAATTAGCAACGAGGCTTGTGAGGCCTCTGACAAACACAGTCTGAGATTAGTGCTGCTGAATCACATGGGCGCATGAAAAACGATTGCAGACATGGCAACCGGTTGCAATCAGACTGTCTCCCAAGTATACTTTGAAAAGTATGCACTGTGCCGCTAAATTAGGTACTTTCAAGAGTGTAATAAACCAGTGCACCAGTATTGCAACATATGAGCTCATTGCAAAGAAACAATGATGACACTAGCATTCAAAAGTTTAAGGTCCGTAAGATTTTTTATAATCTTATAAAAAAATTATTTATTTATTTATTTATTTCTTCAGCTAGGAAATATTAATTTGACCAAAAGTGACAGTAAAGACTTTTACTTTCTTACATTCCTATTTCAAATAAATGGTATGTTTTCAACATTGATAATAATACGAAATGTTTCCTGAGCATCAAATCATCATATTAGACTGATTTCTGAAGCATCATGTGACACTGAAGACTGGAGTAATGATGCTGAAAATTCAGGCATCACAGGAATAATTTAAGTTTTAATATATATTGAAATATATAGTTAATACATTCACAAGAATCTGCGAAAACGACGCTGTGTTATTCATGCCAGGCCAGTAGGTGGCGATGTCACTTAGTAAAGAAGCACTAGGCGCCTAAAAAAGTTGAAAATGTTGTTGTGTAAGAGACTAAGAGGAACTTTCTTTCAAAAACATTTCCTGACCCCAAACTTTTTAGCGTAATATGAACAGTAGTAAACAGTAATGTCTTTCAACAATGTCAAACATCCCCTAAACTAAATGTCATCCCTGTAGCTTTTTTTATTTTTTTATCATGGGACAGGATAATCCTGACATGCTAAATAGTTTGTAAATTAGAATTCCGCCTCAGATTTGATCCCGAGATGACGTTCACATCAAGATGTTAGCCAAAGGCTTTATGAACTCTGCATCACACTCTTCATCAAAGTCAAGCAATTCAGGTTATTCCCAAAGTTGCTCCTGCGATCACAATTGCTTTGATTCATCGGCGTCAACAATTACCGCAATGCCAAACACCTCCGGTCACCTTCTACACTCATGACAACCAAATACAATTCAATTTGTCGCGTGAGCCACAAATAAAAAGCTCCAGCGAGGAGTTAAACTGCATCTCATCTCCTCCATTACCAGTGAAAAGTTTTAATGAAGTGTTTTATGATGCACTCTCTGGACTTTATCCCCGTCTTTTGTTCCAGCTCTACACGACATTCTCCATGGGCCGCTCGCCGAGGACTCCTTTAATAAAGCACGCTTTCAGAGCGGGGAGGGCATGCTGACATTCTCCATTCGCTGTTGTGCCATGATTAAAGCTTCTTCTTTCTTTTTTTTTTTTAACACAGTCTTGCATGTTTGCTTGCGAAAACTGGCAGCCTGTGTGTGTGTGTATGTGTGTGATCTGAATGTTGCTCGGGCCCTGACAGCTTTGAGAGCGATGACAGGCTCGGGTGTGTGAAAGCCACTGGATAAGAGGTTTAATGAGGCTGTAGGATCAATAGACAGGTTAGGGGGGAGCTGTCAGATCACCTTTCTGTCTGCCTCATGCTGATAGCTCCTCTTCGGCTAATGAAATGCTAACATAAAAACACAATTCATCAGGAGGGCATCAATCCAACGATTCTGACTTTGTACATATGGTCACATACAAGCATATATGGTACTGTTTTGGGCGAGCGACAATGTCATGAGAACATACAACTTTTAACCAGGAATCCTTATAAATTAACAGGGATTGCTGTTAACAACAGAAGATATAGACAGACAGACTGTTCAACTAATTTTAATATAAATGTATGCTATTATACATTTTCATTTAAATTCAGTTAACGTGAAATTAAGTGTCTGTATGTTCTTTTAAAATATATTATTTTTGTAATAAGTACTCTAGTGTAAAAGTATGCTAGTGTACTTCTTTTTTACCAGGGGTGGCTTGAATACAATATTATGGGCATGTTTGTAATTTCTGAATAAAAATGAATTTTGATCCCCTTATTGACCTTTGACTGTGCGTCTCAGATAATATGACCGTTTTATGACAAAGCAAGGTTAGTTCTGGCTGTAAAATGTGGTGTGTCTCCCAAAAACAAAATAATATTTATGAATAATTATAAATAAATAGTGCGGTTGACTAATTTAGCTAAACTATTTTAGAAATATATTAAATTCAATATGTAGCAAGGATTTAATCCAAAACATAACTTATTGGAGAAGGTTGTAGCAAGCTGATAGCATGTTGTGCTAGCATGCTAGCAGTTACTGACATACTTCAGATCATGTGCTGTGTGCAGTATTTCTATTATTAATCAATCTCCGTTCAGGATTCTGGTCGGTGTCGGGTTGATTCATAAAACTCATAATTATACAGAGCTCTTCAAAACAGACTTCTTAACTAGTTATTCCTGTAGAATCACACTAGGAATGCTAAGGTCATAGGTCTGATTCACAGGGAATGCATGAACTGATGAAATATATACCTTTAATGCAATTCTGATTGAAGCTTCTGGTGATGCAAAAAATACTTGAACAAACACTCTGCCTGTTGCAGTTGTTGGTAAGACGGGATTTCTTTGATGAATCTCTCAAAGGAATTGCAGGAAACAGCCATTGTAGCGCATGTGATTCTATATGAGAGCGGGGCACATCCTAACTCTTTTTGACTTTCTCCATTTTTGTAAACCTACTTTGGATTCAGAGTATTTTTCCCAAATTAATTTCCCACATGTCTAGTACAATTATGTGGTTTTATTTCAATAATACAGCATATACTTTTTTCTTGATTTGCCCTGAAAGAATGGAAGTGAAATGTGACAACATGCCCCATAGGTGGGGTACATGTAACATGACCATATTTACATCTTAAAATGTAATCTGATCTAATCAAAAAAATATACAAGAAATATTAAAATATTTTCTCAATAAAATACAATTATTAAGTTTTTCTTAAAAAATGCCATTATTTTATGAAAAACTTAATAATTGTATTTTATTGAGAAAATATTTTAATATTTCTTGATTAATAAATAATCATTTCTGAACATTGACTTTCAGTCTTTATTCGCCTTTTTCTCATGGTTTCTCAATAGAATTCATAAAAGTATAGAATATAATATCATAGTTCTAATAGGGGCACACTGTAACGCAGTGTGACAGCATGCCCCGCCTCGGGTTGGGGATTTAAACCCGGCTAGTGTCTTCTGCTGGTGAGATCAGCATTAAACAAACATCTCAACTTTTAAATAACAGATTGGAGATTCAAATAATATCATATTTGTCTCATTTTAAATAAAAACCAAAAACAGAGATGAAAAATGAATGCAAGTAAAAAATGTACTTTTGCTATTCTTAAATAAATGTTCAGTGATATTTTCCAAAGATTTCTGAATTTTGGCGCAATCTTTTCTGTATATAGTGTTGATATGGCAACTAGTAAATACACTAAGTTTCATCATGCTAGCATGTGTGGAAGTATTTAAAACAAGTGTGTTACAACTGGCCCCGCGTTAGGTTGTGCCCCGCTCGCCCCTACATTGTATGCATCTTAAAGGTCCTCACAGGCCCGTTCCTAACGCGCTCAAAGAGACATAAGGATGTTTCTTAGAAACATGTCCTTGTGATGCCGCTATATCCAGAGCCCCCGCAGACCAGTGTGGAGACCTGATGACAGAGTTTCACCCGGATCACCAGCCCTGCACTGATTCACTGTGACGCGAGCACCCTCTCCCTTCAGCTAGCGACTTCTTTGTTTCATCTGGAGAACTTGCTTCAGTTTCTTCCTTCCGTGACCTTTCATGTGCCCTCAATGTATTTGTCAAAGCGCATCAAAGAGAGTGGGAGTTCTACAAGATCATTCACAAGAAAACAAACTACAGTATATAGAGAAGAGCTTATGTAGCCGAGAGGTAAGGACAACATAACTAAGCCGGATGGATAGAGATTCAATGCAAGCCTAATGTCCTTAGAAGACATAGTGCGTGGTACAACTGCGAGAAAGGTAGAAGAATGACAGATTTTGTCCCCGTCACTTTATGAAATAGCTTGCGGCAAGGATGAATCTAATACTGAGGGACTGTCGAGAAGGCGATTTCTGCACTGGATGCTTTTAATAGGGATGTCAATCAAAAATGTTACCCCATTAATTGTGTGATCATGTTATTGTGCGGGCTGAGCCTATACATAATTAACATATTAAACTGTGGGTTCAATAAGATTTTTTTTTTTTTTTTTTATAATATTTTATGCTCACCAAGGCTTTGCTGTTACTTTCGAATATTTTGGCTCTCTATCCATTGGATACAGTTTCTCACTTGTAATGCTACTCCAATTAATGGTGCTTTCAAACTGGGTCCCACCTTCTGAGTGTGTGAAGAAAATAAACTGTTCTGCAGCTGACTGACATTAAGTCATTGAACCATGATGGCTCCAACATAAATTTTACCTATAGGGCCCCCAAATGTCTAGAACCGGCCCTGCATGTGACATTCATGATGGTCTAAGCTGGCATTTCGAGCACACTGAAACACCAAATAAATTACTCTTACAAGAGTATTTTCAAATATTGGAGTCTCAAAAGTACCCAAAAATGTCACAACAGAGAGACAGACGGATGGATGGATGGATAGAGTATTGATCTGATCTCCTAAAAGATCTGACTGACAGTTTTTAATAATCATGCAGTACTTAATACTTCAAAATATCAAGCATACTTAATACTTTTGTAAAAAAAAATTAACACTTCTGAATTTTTAATTGAATACTTGAAATGTTTAATTGACTACGTGAGAATTTTCAAACGCTGTTTATAATTTGGTTGTTTTTGTTCGATTGCTGTTATCTGATGTATCAAATTTGATTCATTGTTCTTTTTTATCACTAATTGTTTACTTCTCTTCAATATTTCCTCATGTTTACTTATCTGAGAACAACCTGAAGGCTAAATGCCAATGTTTTCATTTATTATTACTTATATTAATACCGAGTGTTCTACGGCGTACACATTTTTGCTGTGGTATTGAAATGAAGAATGCAGAATTCACTACTGAAATTTTGGTATAAAACCTCTCACAACACAGAACACACCATTTCAGAGCCAATCGCTCAAACAGGCTTTCTGAGCTACATTGGATCAAGGGTGAATTTGGGATGTGCAATACTGTATACTGCATAAATATATCTGTTCTCCAGTGCACTCGTCTCGTTTCATCTCTCCCTCTCTCTCAAATGTGTTTTCTTTTCCTTTGTATGATCTCACTAATAAACAGGCACCGACATGACAGGGATTTATTTTACAAAGAGCAACTCTCTCTTTCAGACATGCTTTGCTATTGACCAGAATTGATTCTAATGGTGGACATGGTGAACACTGTTCCCTCAATACTGGAAACACTGACACTTCTGGAAACGTTTCAAGACCGAACTCGGAAAAAAATGCTTCATACTGAAAGCTAAGGGGCAATTTAGGGTTGGCGTGTGGCTGCATGATTATCTGCGTCTGTTTTAAAGCACGTGTTTTAGCATCGGTTTAGACGTTTCACGGCAAGGAAGACTTTTATTAGAGTCTGCTTTCTTGCCCTCTTTGAAATGAAAATAAATATCTGCACACAGTCTCTTTTATCTCTGTCAGTATTCATTACCGCAAGAGGAGCAAATAGAAATGCACCACAGTTTTTCCATTTAACCTCACTAGCTCCGCTAACCCTCGCTAAATCATTCAGGGCACAGGCTGGAATTGACTTTTCTTGGGTCTTGTACCTCATTGTAATAACAACAGTCCAAATTAAATGCCGCTAATCTATTAACACATTAAATTGGTCAGTTTGTAAGACACTCACAATTAGTGCCCAGCGGAGAAAAGCAAAACAAAACCAAATGTCATTTCCCAAGGCAATTCATTTCCTGTTTGAGGAGATCAATCATTCATTGTATGTATATTAGAAATAAATTTGTATTTAATAAAAATTTGCATCTCCCTAAGTGGAAGGCCATTCCACTTGAAGGAACAGCTCATGAAAAAAAAAGCCGTTATTTATTTACACAGACTTTTTGGAGATTCTCTACACAGCTCTTTTTTTAATGATAGTTCACAGTGAAAAATTAAATAAAATGGCCATTTATTTGCAGTCTAACAAGCTTTTTTTATGTCGTCATCATCATCAATATTAATTAAACAATATTGTTAAGAAAATGATGGATATCTTTAGTAGCTTTAATAAGTCCTTTAATTTAAAGAATCAACAATAATGAATGTTTTATTTAATATTGTGCAGTGAAGATTATACCAAAAAATGTTCTTTATAACTGACTTTGAATAATTACTTGAAAACATTTGACTTTTTAAGATTTATTTTAGGTTTAATGTTCAGCGTTTACTTAATTAAGAAAAACTCGCAGGCTAAACGTGGTTAATATTTATATTAATACTTCACTTTTTTTTAAACAAAAGCATAATATTGCACATTGAAACTGCTATGTTGCGTTTCACTAGTATTAGTATGGACTTTTGAGAAATTTTTCAAAAAAAGTCTTCTGAAGCTGTATGATAGGTGAGAAAATTATGAGTGAATAATAACCTTAATTTCAGTCTGTTCCTCACATATGACTTCATAAGACTTGGATTATAGCGTCATATGGCCTGCTTTTATGATGCTTTTTGGAGCTTGATACAGTTACTATGAAATCTTGTTGTATGCAAATGAGTGCATGAAAATTCTAAATTTCCACTGAACAGCATGTGGGTTTAGAACAACATAAGGGTGAGTTAATAATAACAGGATTTTCGTTTTTGGGGTGAACTTTCCCCTTTAATTCCGTGACTTTGCATGATAAGTAACAAACCTTTGAGTGGAAGTACTGTTGTAGCGACTGCGAGTGAAAAACAACATTTAAATATTTTCTGCATGCCTTGTACAAGTATAGGCCTACTCACACACGTGTGTGAACACACACGCACCAGTTTCAGAAACACACCGGGGGCTCGTGAGTTTCCACCTCAAAGCAGCAGTCGATTTGTTTTGCAAGGAAGGTGCGATGCAAAGAAACATCAAGCGCAAGAGACGGCTCACTACGTCGCTAGCATTTGAAGAAGCGCAGACGAGATGGAAGAAAGAGAAACACAAGTGACATCAAAAAGCCACACATTCTCGCACGAGCCTTAGTCTGGGCTGGTGGGGAGAGCTCAGCGTTTGTCCTAATCAATACCCAGCACAAGGCATTGAGATGCAGCCAGCGGCTCCCAGCCAGGCAAACGTCCAGGCGGACTGCCAAAGGATGGGGAGGAGGGGGGGGTGAAGGGACGAGAGGCAACTTCTCAATCTGAAACATTTCCATCCACAGCCACGATGGGTGCGCCGCACTTTCAGAAATGTCTTCCTGTCCCTCGTAGACTTAAATGTCCAGGCACTTATGCCAAGCTCCTGTTGGAAGGTCATACGGAGACTTGTTCGGATTGTGGATCTGCACTCGGGATCCAAAATAGGTCATTTCGTAACGACGCTTATCTGACTACAGTAAGGTCCATATTTTTTGGTTAAGGACATATCGAGGGGCTCCGTCAAAATACTTTTTTTTTGGGGGGGGGGGGGGGGGGGGGCAAAAAGAATCTGAATTGGGGGGAAAAGAATTGCTGAAAGACATTGAAAATTCCAGTATACTTGCATTCTGAGAAAAACTATAATGCAACCAAATAAATCAGAGGTCCTGTTGTTTGTTCTATATTAAAAAATGTTTTAGACACCATACTGAATGGATGGATGGATGGATGGATGGATGGATGGATGGATGGATGGATGGATGGATTTGTTTATTTTCAAATCTTTCATTTTAACATGGCACTAAAACATCATTGTACGCCTATGAGTGCAAGATGAGTTATTTTTTGGTCCATTTTCTCGTAAGTGAAAGACTGTAAATGTGAAGCTCACTTATCTACTAATAAAAAGTTTGTTTGGTAAACTTTTAGTAATATAGCAGCGTATAGAGTGTAGACACCCTCAAAGCTAACAGACATGGACTAAAATCCACAAAACTCCAATTTCACAGGATCTTTAAGGCGAAAATCCTGAAATCTGCAAAAGGCTACTCACAATTCGCAGCACTGCTCTGCGTTGAGAGCTTTTTTTTGTTACTGAGAGAAAGAGCTCTGATGAATGGAGAGCAGAAGATTGTTTTATGGGTAAAATTATCCATGTTGTGATTGGTAGGGCTTGGATTGAACACCTTTTTTTGAGCACGTACGGCCAGAACAACAGAGCTCAGTCTTTTGTGCACATAAAATGGGTTCACAGCGCCGGAGCTTTTCAGAAGAAGAAAAAAAAAATGAGGCTTGCATCTCTTTTTGCTTTCCTCTTCCCACATAGCCCCCCTTTTCAATCTTTCTATCAATGTCTCTATCATACGGTCGTGTTGCCACTTTGCTATTTTATTCACAACACAAGAATGCACTCCTAGTTTCCCAGGAGGATGAAGCTGAATAAGGGAAAAGATGTAGAGGGCTTTGTTTCTAGCTGCTGTTTCCCTTCAGTCAAGCTTTCTGTTGTTTAAATGTTGACACCGAAACAGCCCAGAGGCTTGAAACAAGCTTGTATGCAGCAGGAAAATGACACTTTGTCAGAATTTCATCACATTTTCTCCTTTCCAAAGCACTTTTTCCATGACAAGATCGCTTTGAAAGATTTGCTAATTTCATTTCGATGCTAAGCAAGTCAGTTGCCAAGGTCTCTTTAGGAGGCGTTCATTGTACATCGAGGCTATTCAGAAAGAACCTTCACTACATAATGACTTCATAAGGACACACACACCAGCCATTTCCATTTTGACTTGTGCAAAATTTGCCCCGAGTTCTTAGCAAATTTCCTTGAAGCAAATGCACATGCAGAGCGTTTATTAAGCCTATAATACCACTAGCATTCCCCCCTCTCAGTTGCAGTAAACAACCAGAAAATGAAAACCAAATTCACTCAAGCTGATGCTCTTTTATTTAAACTAGCCCTGAAATAATGAGTTTTCACCAAAGGCAGGAATTTCATTATTGACATCCCTCTCCTCAAAGCATTCAATCTTATAGCATTCAGCTTCTGTTTCGACCCACCTTAAATATCAAATGTTTTGCCTGCGAAACAGAATTGTACGAATTCTGAAAGTAAACCGGATCAGTTTTGTATTTGTGTTGTCATTAAAGAATAAATCGGGTTGAATGATATTGTGGGCAAGCACAAAACGTGACCTTCACCAGCCATTTCTTTTTCTACTCCCTTTGAAATATTCCTTGTCCAATGCACCTATCTGCAACCATTCACACGTGTGCGTAGGGAGTATTTGTTCAATATTAAAAACGTTTTAGAAAATATAATATGCATGATGAAAATACAACCAGATCAAATCATAACAGTCGTGGAAAGTTTTGTTTACTTTATTTTCCACAGGCAAATTTGCACCAACAGCAGGCAATTTAGCAGCCTGCCAAACATTACACTTAAGTAAACTGTGATTATTCATTTTAATTTGACTTGGAAGAGAACAGTGGAAGAGATGTTTTGAATGGGTACACTAGAAATAAATATCTCACTCATGCAAATATGCACACACACACAGTGAGTCTTGACAGAAGACCAGTTTTTTTTTTTTTTTTTAAATGGTGGTGTATTTTCTACAGCATTCAGAATTTCATTTTCTGGGGACTTGGTGATAGCTTGTATGGCATCTCATTTTCTAATTTCATTAATGTCACTAATCGTTCACACATTTCAATGGTCAGATACAAAACTCTCAAAATTAAACCTTGCAGGCAAGACCAGTTTAGACCAGCATGATTTCTATGCTGGTTTGGTGCGAGTCTAGCTTGTAAACCAAGCCTTTTGACCAAAGTGTAATAGGAACCCAGTAATAAAAATAAAAAAATGGGTGGCCCAATTAAACAGGCAGAGTGAATACAAAAAGTCTGAAGTATAAATATTTATTCAAATGTGCAAAATCATTAAAAAAAAAAAAAACTAACCCAAATATATAACATTAATGGGAAAAATAAACAAAAAAGGGAAAAAACTTATCCAAAAACATCCAAATTAGAGTCAAAAGCAATAATACCAAATGCTAATTTTCCAAAAAATAACTTCCTCAAAAACAACACAAAAAACACAAATCAACAAAGTACACACTCTCCACTGCAGCCACCAATACAGACTAACACAAATGAGCACATTTATACTGGCGGCCAGCACCATTACACCATGGGGAGGGACAAACTCACATACAACACTTTACACATTTTCCCATAAATAGAGAGTCTAGAAGAAACATTTTGTCATACTGTTCAAAATAGATAATCTACTCTCTTATGCAACAGTTGATATCATATTCAATACATTAAACAGGAAGTAACAGAAGCAACTCGGCCGCATTGTCCCTAAAACACCCATGCTCAATTAATAAGTGGTAGATTCCAATCTAGATTCCCGCCACCGTTTCCCCATCGGACCTCTAAAATTACGGGACAAACAATGCTGCATAAAGACAACAGGTATTTCATTCACTCTTTTTGATCGATAATCATAATAAACTCTAATGTCAGTAAACAATCTCTGTGTGTGTGAGTGCATTTATTAACTCAAGTCCATGTTAAATGTGCGGCCAATCCGTGACCGACACACAAAGACATCTTGATGTCAATATCCCACAATGGAGACCAGTGTTCAAAGCACAATATGCAATGATGGTCTTGTCAAGAGGGTGAAAAAAAAAACATAGCAAAATTAAAATGTAACTCAGGCTACGTCTACATTAATCCGGACACGTTTGAAAACGCCGTTTTCATTTCAAAACTCTACCCAGACAGAAACATAGTGTCAGCCCAGATCCGGCGCACATCTGGCAATCCACGTGTACCAAGCTTTTTCCAATTTGAAGCTTTTCATCCACATTGAAACATCTGAAAATGCTTAAAAACCATATTGCGCATGTGTAAAACATATCAAAAGTTCACAAGATGATTCAGAGAGAGCAGACATTATAAAGTTATCATGCTATTCTTCTGGCACGAACATTTTATTAGCAAAATATCACAGCACTCAGTGTTGCATCCAGGTTGCATTCAAAATCTCATGGTCTAAAACGCAATTGTCATGATGTTTTGCCGCGAGTACATTTTCAGTCATCTTTGCAGGAATGCAATAAGAGGACTGTACAAATAAGCATTTCTCTTTAGCAACACTATGAAAGTATATAGCAGACACAACAATGCCGGTATAACTATAGATATCTATGGATATAATATACGTCACATGACTAAACATTATTTTCAAATGCCTCCGTTTTCACAGTCCACACTACAGGAAAACACCATTTTCAAATGTATTGAAGAGCATTTTCAAAAAGCTCCATCTTTGTAGACAAAAATGCCATCTCAATGTGGACGGAAGGCCAAAACGAAGAGGAAATGAACTTATTTGTGTGGACAAGGCCTCATTATCAGCACCAGAAGACCAGTCCTTGTATTTCATGGATACATTGACTATTATATAAACACTACACTTCTTCAACCCACATAACCAGAGTCAACCTTCAAGTGCTGTACTAGTATCTGATTGAATGTGATACACGCTGAATCTGTGAGTTAAAGCACTTTGTTGTAGCAATTGTGAACAAACAGATATGCTCTCTACATAAATAATGTTGTAGTAAAACTGCAGCAGTATTAAGAGAGCAACCGATTACAAAACTGAAGGATTCTCATTATCATCATCAAGCGAGCAGCAGCTGGTCGTTGGCAGAAACTGCTTCCTTACTGATTGGAGCCAGCCTGAGATTCCGGAGCCAAATGATGTTTGTAGAAATTCGGTTTAACACAGAATTTTAAAAAGCTTTATGAATTAATCCTTATTTCCACCCAACTGACGACTGAGACAGAATCGCGCAAGGCCTGGTAACAATGCCATTCCAGAGGCGTAATGTGAAAAGACATTCATTTGCGGCAGAATAATGAAACAGGCTCTTACGTGTGCTCGCAGCGAACAGATAGCAGTCGGATCTCCTCTGGGACTGCATTAGAAGCCGGGATTCATGGATGCAATGCTAGATCTGACTCTCGTTGGCCCCACACTAACACTGACAGTCATACCCCCTCAGGCTCACTGCAATTACTAGGCAGGGGCCCTAAAGTCTAAACTTATCTGATTATATTTCCATTCTGCACTATCCAAACAGTTTTACCGCTCGAACGAGTCCGTTTAAAAGCCTCCTGGAGCGAGATACAGGCTCCGCACAGTCAGTCTACAGGTTCTCTAATATTAGGCTACAATCGCATTTGGTCTCGAGGCAGATTAACGTGAGCCACCGCTCCGATAGGAAGAAAAGTTTGACATCCAGTAATGAAAAAACCAGACGGAGCCTTGCAGAGGTCGACGTGCCTCGTTTTGAGCCGTTTATTCATTCCTCAGTCTACTGACTGTATGAATAAACATCAGCAGACTGCAGTGGCGAGGAACGAGGAAGAGCTAGCATGTAGACGGCATGGGATAACAGGAGCTGGGCTGTCAGTCTGTTTTACCTGCGGGGGCCGTGTGCTGGGGCTGTCGCAGCTAGAGCTCGCAGACAACGGCATGCGTTTTGTCAAAAATTCACGAGACATCTGCTGCCATGCCGGGACCTTGCTTCCAAGACGTTTAATTAAATAAGTGTCACGGCGCGTACAGATAAATATGAAGCAACTGGTGCACGGGCGCATAATTATGACAGGGCATCTGGAGCTGTGGTCTTCCATGCTCATTATGGCCCATCTGGGACATCAAAAACAGCGCTCGAGTCCCATGTGTTCATATGGGAACAAGCTTTACTAGTGCCCTCAAAGGAGGGGAACATCCGCACGGTGGCGAATTTGAACTTGAAACGCGACTGTGGCTTGAATTTCCTAAGGCTTTTAAGGCAAATGGGTCAGACCCTCCTTATTTGCATGACTCAGTCGACGTGTATGAATGACTGGCGGTCGACGTCTTGACATATGCCTGCGTGCATTATCCAGCTTAAACAACAGTGCAGGCAGTTTTAATCGCATAAAGATGTGGATTCCACCCGAATTCATTTTTGTAAGCATGGAGGATTATCAAATATAATCAGAAGATTTAAAGATGGCTGACAGCTGTCAAATGATGCAACAAAATGCCACAAAGACATTGTTTCAAAATTGCAATATAACAGTAAGGATTGATTCAAAATCCAAGGAAATACACACACACACAGTGTTGGGGAAAGTTGCTTTTAAAAGTAATGCGTAACAATAGCGTGTTACACCCTAAAAAAGTAACTAATTGTGATAGCTTTTTATGGAAAGTAATGTGTTACATTGCCTTTTTTCATTTGGGCTGGGCTTGCTTGTTTCTTTTCTTATTTCACGAGTTCACACTTACATATAATTTGAAGGGGTAAAGTTTAATGCGTATTTGGCGTGCTGTCCGGAGGGAGGGCTCCGAGCTCGGAGTTCGGCCCGAACCCAGAGTACTCCCCCCGTATGTAAGTGCTTAGGACTAGAAGCGTGGAGAAGGGGTGGTGGAGGGATGCTGCAAAAACTGTCAATGGAATGAGGTGAGACTGCTGAGTATATATACACCTCTTACCATTGATTGCTGAGTGCTCTCCACTTGTGTTAATTATCTGAACGTGCTCCTCCCGAACCTTGTTAATAAAACATCATTTAAAAAAATAACTCAGATATTTTCTTGTACATTTTAACATAATGTGTTACTTTACTAGTTACTTGGAAAAAGTAATCTGATAACAGAACTAGTGTTACTTGTAATGCGTTACCCCCCACACAATACATATATTCTTGGGCATACTGACTAGAGATGTCAAAAAGTACCGACTTCGGTACCAAGTTGGTACTGAAATTATAAAAAAGTGACGATACCAGAATTTCCCTCTAGCATTATGAGCGCTGTTAAACGGATTCTTAAACACCTCTGTTTGGCCACTGTGTTGACACGCTCAAAATATATGTATCTGATTGGCCATCGTGTTGACGAGCTCAACATATATGTCTGTGATTGGCTAAAATGATCAACGCTGCAAAAACATTTTGTTTTGACGCTCTTCATCGAGCGCTAACACAGATACACACGGGGGTGTCTGAAAGCGGGCATCTATCAGCAGATCCCTAATATATCAATGTGTCAATCCCTAATGTCAACACAATGGCCAATCAGAGGTGTTTAAGAATCCGTTCAACAGCGCTCAAGTCACGGTATCGTCACATTTTTTTCATTTCAGTACCGACTTTTTGACAACTAATACTGACACTTTTCTTCAAGTGTTCGAAAAGCATTTGTGCACTGGTTTATTGGTCGCACACTCTGAAGGTGGATAACCTCACAAGGAGGGTTTCTGCTTTTCAATGAGCGCAAAATAAGTGTCACACTGCAGGAGCCGTCTCTTTTTGCGGACTCTATCAGGCATCCAGGTGGAATTAGAGCCCTGATCGCTATTAAACGCAGCACGAGAAACATATTCAGCCTTTGGATGGGAAAAAACAAGCACATGACACCTCCTCGTCTCCAGAGACCCCTTCAGCTTCAGAGCCTTCCTAATTTATGGAATACTCTGTGTTCCCCACGCTCCGCAAGGATGACTGAACTCATTCTGCTATATACCCTGCGTGTCAGTCACGCTGATACTCATTAGCGGGAAGCTTCAGAACAAATACGGCGGCGGCCCCGTGGGGGGAACTTTGGGCATCAGAGGCTCGCTGCTACCCGATGGTGGGTTGATGCCACCCTCCGTGAAAGAAAGAGCCTTGCGACTGCTGCTTCTTCTTCTAGCTACCCTCTGTGACTGCACCTATTTGGTCATTCGGGGCTGCAAAGTCTGGCAGCTTCAAGTGGAGCCGAGCAATTGATCACCAGAGAAAGACTTGAGGTGAAAGGGGATCAGAAAGCCTTTTCTACCCATTGACCAAAGTGCTGGGTTTCCTTTTAGTTACCGCTAAGCTCCCTTAAAGCTGTCCAAGGGCATTGGAAGTACACTTAAGGATGAAAACAGGGATCTAATCAATACGATGAAAAACAATGCAGTCCTGAACAGCGCTAAACAAACACCGGACAGACCTTGTCTATAGCGTGCTAATGTATGCGTATGCTCCATGACAGGATGCTTAAAAGTGTCAGCAAACACTGTGCCATGCATAATAGGGGACGGCTGAAAGCTTCTTAGATTAGATAGGGGGTCGTTTATACCCCAATGTGGCTTGTTCAAAGGCTGACATGCTCAAGGATTATGCTGCTTTTAGCAGTCCAATGCTTAGGGCATTGTAATGATCAGATGCAATCCAAGCCTCTTCACAGTGAATGAATCACCAGTGCCAGTACTTTAAGATCTGTCAAACAGGATGGATCACTGGGCTGTATATCAGCCATCTTCCTACGGATGTCAGGGCCATTTTTTTACAGCAGTTAATAGATGAGAAATGCACCCCGTGGACAGAGCAGAACACCTTGTCAAAAGGTAAAATACCCTCAGGAACCAACTGGACGAACAAGCGATGGTATGACAGTCAGGGAGACGGATGGGATATTGATGCAATTAAATTGTTGGTTTAGTTGCTCTTCAAGTCAATTTAAAGCAACATACATTCTCATATTCTGATGTTTTATTTTATATAGGCATATTTGATTATTTATTGACATTAATTGTTATAATTGTGGACCCTTTTAGGGATGGTCATGTCAACAGTTGTCATTTCAAACCAGATTCAGAATACAGGACACAAACAAGCACGCACACACACACACACATTCCATATTAATTGAGTAAAAGTACATATAAAAGTACAGGACGTAGTATATATATATATATATATATATATACTTTTACTCAAAATAATTAATATAGTAATTAATTATTTTACTCAGAATTTTTCTAACAAATAAAAACAAAACGGAAATATGCTTTATCCTACAAGGCGCTTTGTAGATTTTGAACTTTAAGAACTGACATGGTGGAATTACCATCTATGTTAATTCTGCCTAAAGTACAGTTCTTAGCAGATAATCTCAAATTGGCCAAATGTTAGCAAAATCGTTGTATTTCCGCCTAAGTGGGCAAGAAAGCATGATAATTGAAATAAGATATATGAGATAATATGATTTTCATTCAACAAGATACATGACATAGCTTGAAAAAGCTTGCATCCATTATTGCATTTGGCATTTTCTATGATCTGATCACAGATGAACTGAGATATATGTTTCATTCTCTGAACAGACCTCTCTTTTCAAACTTTACCCATTGTGTAGGTGTGGTGTAGTAAATCCTAGAAATGCACTGTAATGTGCAGTATTAGTGCTGGATTCTTTCTCTCCATCCCATGGGATTGCTCTACAAGTGATGGGGCATGTTGGTCATATAGAGACCACAGGGTATTATTTCAATCACATCTAGGTTAACACCTATTCAACAGCAAATATCATATTCCAAACTTCACTGTTAAATAAAGACTCGTTCCAAAAAGAAATACTAATAACATTTATGTCATAATTTAGAACTAGCCTTAAAATCTGCATGAGATGAAATCTTCAAAATAATCTGGAAATTTTAGTTCATCGATGAATGATTGGTTTAATTCTAACAGGATTCATACGGGGTTCCTGTTGGATCCCACTAGAGCTGGTTCCAAATTGTGACTGAAATTCCATTAGCATTCCTTTTGGGTTCTTTCCATAAATCCCACACATCACACTGCCTTGTGAGCGCTGAGTCTCAGGGGCCACTATAAAATCGGAGACTCTTACCTTGCGCCCAAGTGTTATTCATGAATGAAAACATCAGAATCCATCCGGCGCCCCACTTCAGAGTTAACGCGCGCCTTGACATGATGCTCCGACACGGCTGTGAGTCCGCAGCACGCGTTCGCCAGCGCCGCGCTGGATACATGTTGCGCCGTAGTCCCGGTTTCCAAAGAGCAATGCGAGACACTGAGCGCGCTGCTCACGCGCGTCCAAAACCAGCGCTTAATAAGGAGGAGTCTATAAATCAATCTATACCCGTCAGAGACCACTAAACTGCTGCAAAGTCTGATGAAGCAAAGTTTATGAACTGTAACAGCATAAACAGCACAAATTCAGCTGACAATCATTCTATTTTTTGTTAAGTCTTTTGGTTATTTATTTAGGTTTATCCACAAAAAAAAGTTAGGCAATAAGAACAAAATGCCAAATTTTTAATCTCGGAAACCTTTCAGGAGTGGGTTCAGGTGAATTCAGTCATTTGCGTTCAAAGGAGTGAATCGACCCCGCTGCATCTCTGCGCGTCATGAGGCATCTCTCAAAGTGGATGCCCTGCAAAGAGACACTTTAAATCCAGTGGTCGAGAAAAGTAAAGGCTGAAGTAGTGGAGTCTCGATGAGGAAATATTCCGTCCGGTATCTTGGATGTATTCCCCTAAATTCAGTGTCCGTGTCCTTTCAGTACTGCGAGCAACAATGTATGAGTGCCCGACAACTCAGGACTAAGGAAGAACTCCTTTACTGCGGGATGTCGCCACCACGCGGCGGATGAGCGAACTGCATCTTCTTATTACGACATGTTCGTAATATAGGTATCCATCGATCATTATTGAAAGTTTGGTCATTATTCATGCTGCGGCGAGACCATGTTTAGGAAAATATCAAGGGTTTATAACTCAAACTAGCTCTGATTGAACATTTTATGTATTAGCCTAATATAGATTTGCGAGCATAGTTCAAGCGGTCCACAATTATCAGGATGTCAGTGTTATAACTCCTCAGAGCAAGTTCTCTGTTTGCCAAGAGAGTTCGAACTCCAAGAGCAACAATATTATTAGTGCTCTCTCTATCTCTCCCTGAGACCGCAGGCTCAGTGTAAGCTTTGATCCCGAGGACACAAATCTGGTTTTAAATTCCGAACAGATCCACAGACTACCGCACTCGTTACCCAAGCATGCTATGACTCACGTACTGCACAACTGTTCAAGTTATATCCAGAAACCGCATTCATTCCCACACTGAGCAGGAGGCAAAAATCAAAATGATAACTTCCAGTCTAAATATAAGCATGTGAAGCGTACCTCCACCAATTGTGCTTGAATGCGTAGACTCTGCATAAGGTTCTAAGATAATGAAGTTGGTGATTATGAAAGTAGCACTGATTATTGTGGTGATGGTGGTAATCATGATGTGTTTGCTTTGTTGATGTGTTAATGATAGTTGTGGTGATGATAACAATGGTGGTAAAGGAGATAATATTTGTGATGGTGGTGGTGATGATGGAGGTAAAGGAGATACTGTTGGTGATAGTTGTGGTGATGATAATGATGGTGGTAAAGGATATACTGTTGGTGATAGTTGTGGTGGTGATGGTGGTGGTAAACATGGTAATCATGATAGCACTGATATTTATGTGGTAATAATGATGGTAATGATGATGCTGATAATGGCTGTAATGATGTTGGTGGTTACGACAGTGATGATGGTGCTAGTGATGCTTTTAAAAAATGATTATGAATACTGGGGGACATGTCAGGGAGCATGTCTTATATTATTTTCATTACACTGTACGTTGCACACTGTTGTACTGTACACTGTATTATGGTGGGGAAGATGATGGCAATGAAGAATGAAGATCGAGATGACAACAATGGCAGTGATCAGACGCCAATAGATTATACTGATGAATGAGGCTGATGTGATGATCATTACAACATGGAATATCTACACACATATTCTTCAGCCCTCAGGGGAGCCACCTCTGAGTAAACATTTGCATGTTCAACCATTGTTTTTAATTAAGCAACATTCACCACTTGACATGATGAACATGTGGGCTGGGGCAGAAGGAGAACAGAAACTAAATAAGTCTCACGAGTGATGCTGACTGGGCCTTGAACTGTTGGCTGCGAAGGTGGATGAGGCAGAAGTGAACCATATTGATTAACACACACAATGCTGCGCTCCAGCTTTCAAGAAAAGCATTTCTCCATTAATGAACAAACAGAGCTCACTGCATGTGGGACTGCTCCGCAGTGGGTCTGTCGTGCTCTCCTGACATCTCTTCAGAACCGCAGCTCCTCAGCAGCAGGGTTCCCGTTTGAGCTGCGTTTCTCGTGGCCAATAGATGGTGCACCATGTTTTGCTATATGCTTTGTGTTTGACTTAGAATAGTACAGATTTAGAATGGATGAATCTTACATCATGCTATGAATATATATATATATATAACTATGAGCTAGTTGGGCTTATTTTTTCTATTGTGACTATTTTGGATAATCTCAATTAAATGCATTAAAATATTTTGTTATACTGGTTGAAACACCTCTTCACATCCTGATAGTAATCAAATAATAGAAGTGGTCTAAATATTAAAACGTAAATATATCTTCTGTGAAAGTCACAGGACCAAAAAATGTTCAACCAATCATTGCATTCGGTCTGAATTCAATGATAGGATGTCCTACCTGCCTGTCAACACATGTATTTATTCCTCCGTGCATCTGCTCACACAGACATCACACGTCATCAGCGCCATTATGAGGCTAAGCAGAGTTATAGACAAAAGTCACAGAGCGTCGGAAACAAACAGCAGCCACCATTTACAGTTCCTCCTGAACCAAAACAACGAGGTTATGCTGTGTTCACGTCATGTTGTAACTGTAATTACGAGGTGGCAACACGTGATGTTCTACCGATAGCTGTTCACGTCCTCAGACTCATTTATATGTTTCTATGTCAATGGTGAAATGAATCTGCAGCAGTCAGGTGGTTCAAGTCCGAGCTCTGTAAGTTATGTTCATTATTATTGTAATGTTATGTGCTTTGAGACCTGAGGTAATCTAACGCTGTCTCTTTGCATGTATTTGGAGACGCTCTGAAGGGAGGGTGGGATCTTATGCTTTTCTAAGCTAGCTTGCTATTGCTAGCCTGTCCGAAATTGCATACCCTACATTTAACATGATTTAACAATGTTAAATGTATTTTAACCAAAAATACTTCTAAAGCACTTATTAATCTTCCTTAATGTTAGTTTCAACATTTAATAATATATTATTACATTTAAAAGTTGTATTTGTTAATATTACTTAAAGAACCTGACCTAATATGAACTAACAATGAACATTTTCATTAATTAACATAACTGTAACAAATGTATTGCTCATTGTTAGTTAATGTTAGTCTATGCAATAACTAATGTTAACTATATATATATATATATATATATATATATATATATATATATATATATATATATATATATATACACATACTGTACATACACCAATACAGTTCAGTGAATGGGAGAAACTGACAGTTCAAATCATATTTTGTTGTTGACTTGAAATGTATTATTAAAATGTGAGTTTGGCATGCGGAAATGTTGGTGTTATTAGATAGGAGCTGTTCTTGCATGCACAAAATAGCTGCCCGCAGGTGTTGCAAATATGGCCGCCAAGTGAACTGATTTTCCTTGAATAGGACTCACACATCACACAATATAGAAAAATCTCTTCAATGTTGACATATCCTCTGCTGCACAGTATACAGTCATACCTTCCAGCCTTAATCCATATTTTGTTTAGATGTTTACATTTGTGCTCGTTTCAATGTAGTCATAGTGCATCTCAGAACATTTCTCATTGTTTTTTAGCCTACTTTCGAGTTGATACCACACACTAGTCATTAATCACTGGGGATTATTATTTGACACATGCGTCATAAGGTGCTTCAAATAAAGAAATATTTGAAACGATGTGCAGGATCATTTATCAACAATGCAGACTCTCTCTTGGTTTTTCACTGTAATGCATCTCACATTTTCTTTCTGAATTTGAGGCAGACCCTTCTTCTTGTTTAATATTTCCCATGAAACTAAAGCCTAGAAGAAAACGCATGAGCCTGTGTGTAGTGACAGCTCCATACCGCTCGTCAAGCAAAAGTTTCAGAAATGCCAATCGGACCTGCCTATTAACTGCAGAGCGAGAATACAAATCAAGCCACATAATATGACCCGCTAGCCTACATGCTATTTCCCAGCTTCGTCTCAATCTTGCGCCTGTCAAACCGTAGCACTGTCATTCCATCCAGAGGGAAACCGTTTCGCATTTCTTCAACTCCTCCTCCGCACTAGATTGAACGAACCAAAGCGGAATAGCTTAATTTCATTCGGCTTTGAGTATTCACTGGCTCAGTCTGGGAAATAAGAGATACATTACGGTCCCCTGTTCATTGAGTCTGATTGGCAGTGTTTGGTGTTCAACGGGATCCTGTAGGCTTTTGTGATGCTCTGGATTGGAGGCTCATTAGAGCCGGGGCTTTGCGGTTTGCCTCCCACCATGGCTACTATCCTAATTTGACATACGTTCCTTTTGATAAGCCCCTTCTCCTGAGAGTGTCTTCGCCACATGTCCACTGGCACACACACACACATGCACACAATTATATGATATCACAGCATTACTTTTACTAAGCTGCTGTTAAACAGGATGTCTAGCTGGGAAAATCTGATTTCCCCGCGGAGAGAAATCATCCTTCACAGACACATCCCTGTCCCTGAAACGCTTGTAAAGCCAAGCAGATTGAAACGTGAAAAATGCTACCTCTCTGGGATAAAACATCCTCAAGTGCAGCTCAGACCATGAAATATGCATCGTCCAGATAAATATTTCTCCTACTCGTGTTGAGCCAACAACAGTGTCCAGTTCTACCCTGAATACGTTCCCAAATCTAAAATCTAAAATCTAAACACCTCCAAGGAGATCTCATTTATGGCAAACCAGTGCCTGCAACATCTAGACTCAAAAGGTACAATGAAACAGAATTAGTGATAGATCTTGAGTGAAATGGTTTATTGAAAAAGAAAAAATGTAGGGTGGTGAATTTCTATCCAGCGGCTGTTGATTGGATGGAGGCAGATCTGAATATGAACTTGCAGTCAACTGTAAGAAAGGGGCGGAGTTAAGTGGACAAAATTATCGGAGAATTCCGGCAAAAGTTTGACATTTCATCGGAAGATCGAGATTTGACATTTCAGATGAAATATTACAAGATCAAAATCATTCATAATAAGATCAATGTGGATTTGTGAGCATTAGTGGAACTGAAGGTATCAGCGTAAACACGAAACACACGTGATTGTTGTCATGTGGTGAATCCGGCAAATCGCGGAACAGCTGTGTCGTCATCAGAGCTTGTGCAGTCGCTCTGGAGAAACTGCTGAGTCAGCCGTCTGCCCTCGAATCGCTCTTGCGGTACTTTGAGGGCAAACGTAACAGTCACGTGGCGTCGGCGCTGTCTCAAGTCAGGCAAAATTTCGAACCGGCAAGCACTGCTTCAAGTCAGCCGCCGATCGGTCTGCACAGCGCTGCGTGAAGTCTTATATCTCTTGAAGTCTTCTTTCTTCTGTAGAAAACAAAACAAAATTATTAAATAAATATCTGGCTGGGTGATGTCAGTATGTACATCATGCCTCAATTAATAAAGCAACCAAGAAAGTGTTTGCACTCCAGTCCAGTAGGTGGCAGAAATGTGACTTTTATGTTGTCATCTAAAAATACCAGAAGAGGGCAGTGTTAAATAGTTGTGCCAGTGTTGCCAAGTCCACGTTTGTTTCCGCGGAATTGGGCTACTTTTAAATAGTCATGAGTTGATTTTTTTTTCTGCGGGAAAAAGGTTGATCCCCAAACCTCGATTTCGGCACTCCATGAATACATCCGAAATTGCATACTCTCTTGAGTAGGAAATTATTTTTATTAAGGAACTACACAACTGCTAAAAAAAAAAAATTCTATATGGTATGAATGTAATCCGGACGTACTACATTTGCAATGTTGTCATTATCATGTCACCTACCAGTGTCAGTTGTGACGCTTCACTGTCATTCATAAATCATCTCCTGTGGCCTCATGGGATAGTAAAGTGTCCATTGCCGCAATAAGTAGGTCATCTGGTTACTTTTTGCTTACTCTTTTATTAGTACTGTGAATTCGGACATACTAATTTTGTCACATACTGTTATTCATCTTCTATTTAGTAGGGAAGTATGTGATTTCGGATGCAGCCTGTGACCTCACTTACTGAAATCATTTCACTTTTTCTATATAATACGGACTCCGAATCACAAATGATTTGCAAAGGTTTGCGTAGCATCACAAAGTAGTGTCTCGAAAGCACTTATCACGAAATTATAAATACATTTTTTGGGGGTAAACTACTCCTTGAAAAGTACAGGACTGAAACTGAGTCAACTATAAGATCATTCTCCTACCCAACAGTAGCTACTTTACAACACTGGATTTCATTCCCACTCAAACTTGCGTACATCAATGTGGGAGCTAATTCTTGGTGACATTTTCAAACTGCAAGGCAGTCCTACACTGCTGTACTAGCATTTGCTACAAGCACTAGAAGCACTGGCGATTGCATGGCTGCAATCTGGGGCTTTTGTTGCATGAAAGGGTGACGAGCACCAGGCTTGTTTTGTGCGCTTGGCTTAAACCTCTACGGCCAGACGGCACAGCTCTGAAATGACTTTCAGAGTTGGAAAGGGTCCTAGAAAGGGCATCTGATAGTTTGATGTCTAAAGAGTGGAGGCAAATTATCAGTAAGACAACACAAAGGGTTCTTGTGCATCTGCCCTCAGAGGGCACTCAGACAGATGTATAAAACTAAAAAGGGCACATGTCAAGCCCTTGAATAAATTAACATTCAGAGCACAGAGATATAAATGAATCATAACAGAAATTTCAAATTACCCCATTCGGCGGTGCTGGAACACATTGTCACCCCGCAAGCAGCCTAACGTCTGGCAAAGCAACTTATTCAAAAAGAGATACGAGAATGCAAAGAGGTTTTGAATGTATGGTGATAAAACTGTCTTTCTGTGTTATGGTTGTGCAGAGTCCTTTAGTTTCAAATGCACTCACTGAAATCTCAGGTCTATAAATACAACAGGAGCTGAAATAGTTGGGCTATTTTATCATAACTGTACCAGAATGTTTCTCTTACCTCTTACCATCTTTACTTTCCTATGCATATTCCTCATCTTATTGTTCATGATTCACTCACGTCATTCCAAAGAAAAAGGCTTTCTTTTTTTTATAATCTATCAAAACTTGCCAACCCACTGAAATTATTTTCTTTTTTGGCTGATCAACATCACGACTCCACTCTCACAAACAACCACTTTTCACCATCCAATCAGTTCACGCTGGAAATTATCAAGTCCCGCCCCCTTAATATGGCCAAGTACACAAAGTTTTTCAAAAATGAAAAGTACTTTTTGCAGATGTGTTTACAATGAAACACACTAACTTGAGATGAAGACTTTGTATAAACAAAGTTGTTGTATTCTTCAGAAGGAGGGTCGCCCCCTCATGGTGGCTGCCATTTTGAGATCACATGACCAACTGAATCTTGTAACATGTTTTACCTCTGTAGCATTGCTATTATCAAACACGTTGACTCCGTCTGAAATCACATAATCTCTGAGTAGGTACTTCTTTTAAATAAGTCATTTCTACCAGCTTCAGATGTGTCGCTTCACTGCCATTCACAAATCCTCTCCTGTGGCCTCATGGGATAGTAAAGTATCATTCACATGTGCACTTCAGAAGTAGTTGGTCATCCGGGTACTTTATTCACTATTTTCACATACTCTTTTTTTACCTACTATATAGTAGGAAAGTACTGTATGCAATTTCAGATGCAGCTGTTCAGTTGTTGAAAAAATTATTATCAGCATTTCTAAAGTCGAAGACCTTTGCGGTATCAGCCAGTGAAACATAAATAAGCTAAGTGCACTCTGCAAAAATAAATGAACTATGCAAAAAAAGTTCCAAATGGCAAGTGTTGGTTTTTACTACAGGAGTTGAAGTCAACAGCGATTTTTAATCATGCTGCTCCTGCCTCTAAAGAAAAAAACACAACCATGTAATGATGTCAGATATATCCCTTCTTTATATATTTTTTTTACTTTCACTACCCTCTATACCAGCCACCCCCAATCATCTCTCCCTCATTTCACAGGAATCAGTTTCAGGTGTATTGCCAAGTGCAAAGTGTCCGCGAGCAGGTTCACTGAAGGATACTGCAGATACGCCCTCAGGGGAGTCATTGCATTACCTTCAGCTATTTTCTGTCCAGGGAAAGTGGTACCCAATATAATTTTTCTGGTGTTGTTATTTGGTTTTCATGATCTCTGTTTTCTGTTCTCTGCTATATCATCCTCTCTCTCTCTCTTTCTCCTACTGGCACTATGAGATGCAGCTGTCGGCAGTGTTCCCGTTTGAAGTTTCTCTTTTCTTGGTTGTTGATGCTGAAAGTGGGTATCCAGTGGGAGACAGAGAAGAGAAAGAACACCGCTTCTTTTATATCTCTTGTAGTTTTTTATGTATCCCATGTCAAGATAAACAGCGGAAAATTAGAGGCTAGAGCCTCATGTTGCTTAGCAAAACACGTGCACCCTGCTGAAGGAAAATAAGAGCAAATTCAGGGTTTTCCACCAGAATCAGTGCGTTTTATTTGTTTGTCGAGAGAAATACTGTGTGATTTCTTCTGAATGTCAATATGCACCTGTTTCATATCATCGCTGTCAGGTGGAAACCTTGTGTATTCAAAACTGCTACTTTTCAGAAATGGAAAAAATAACTGTATTAATTAAATAATTAAACACTGTGTAATCAAATTTGATATTGTGGCTTCATATATGCTCACTTGCATGTGTCATTATATTATTAACATTATACCAAAATCAAGTTTTTGACAAGCGAATGTTGGACATACAGTACATGTTTTGTCCGTCATTAGAACGGCTGCATCTGAGGCAGTTAGTGCATCACATTCAGAGGAGTAAAGAGTACCTGAAAACCATTGAGTAAAAGTACAGCTACTTTTACGCCTAATCCTGGCTTAATCTAAGCCCTGTCTGTGAAACCAGGCCTTAGAGCAGGGTTTCTCAAACTACTGTCCTGCACAGTTTAGCTCCAACCCTGATTGATCAGGGTTGGAGCTAAACTGTGCAGGACATCGGCCCTCCAGGACCGAGTTTGAGAAACCCTGCCTTAGAGTAACTGATTTGAACTGTGGCACTTAATTGGCCCAGTCCCAAATGGCACCCTGAATACTTGCGGTCTTCCTACGAGTCTGTACTTTCGTGAAGACTACCGGGAAGAAGTCTTGCACCAGTGCGGGCTCGGCAAAAGTGTGAATCGAGGGCGCATATCGACCGCAAAGGGGGCACTCACGTAGCCTGGTTCTACCAGACTTTCGTACATTTCATTTGTACAGAGAGTCTGGCCTCTCTCCATTGAGAAACGTTTACTTCCTTGTAGGCGGGTTCTCTCTTAAAGTTCAAAACTATTGGATCTGCCCAGATTCACTCAGGATCTGCCATAGCCAATCGCTAACGTGTGGTCGTGACGTATGTCATGCGCCGAAACCGGCCGGAAACATTTACAAATTCTAAATGTATATTTGACACTAAGGACAGTGATGTATTCAGTCAACTGTCGAAGCTGGGTCTAATCATTAACAATACGCCGCTGCGGTCGTTTCGGATCTGCCGCAAATGCTGTACAGTGATCACCAGGCTACTGCGCGATACGGAAACAACTTTTCTGCCTCCTTCACTTGGTCCTCCATTAGTGCAACAAGAGGGGAGACGACAACAACTATCGGCTTTGCATCCCTATCGTTCGCCTTAGCTAACTCATTCACCACTAGAACTGCCATGGCAGTCATTTTGACCGTTTTGAATTTTATATCTGCAATAACTTTGTTGAAAAAATAAATACAATCCTGCTGGTACCTGACTTTTCCTAAAAGTGTCTGTATTTTCATATAAATTACACATAAGGCAAAAAAACCCAAATGAACATATTTACCTATTTCGGCCATAAACGGTCATATTGACCGCACTGAATTTCGCGGTATTATTATACCAATATACGCAACAATAAAATGTGGTAAAAAAATACACTAAACATATTCAACAACAAATCATTTAAATGTAATGATATTCAGAACAGAACAAGAATGAAAAAATAACTAAAGCCAAAATGAAATGCTTTATAAGCGAAAGTGAAAGTAAGCGGCGTTGGGCTCACGTAACTCTCTAATTAGAATCAAAATGTTTCAACATTTGCGATGTATTTGGATGCTAAACTATTCTTTATCATAGGCTTTGAACTTCACTCACGTTCCAATATCGACGGAAAAAATCATCCTCTTACACGCATAAAATGGTACGAATTGTAGCCTACTAGTACTGAGAAACAGAGCAGTGGAATTTTTATATGTTAGGTTGACTATTTTATTATTATATTTTATTATGGCTATAATGAACAGGCTGCAATGCTGGAATATGGTGTGTGTGTGTGTGTGTGTCGGCGGGCGCGGGCGCGATCGAACAGTGGAAACATGAAAACATAGGCTACTCCGTCATTTTGTTCAGGGCATCTACGAATATTATTTATTTATAAATTATAATTAAACTTGTTTAAATGTACAGTTTGGTGTTGTTTTGTTTTTAAAAGACATCCTAATACAATAAATGCATTAATCTCTCAATTGGGGATTTATCATTAAAGATATAGAGTTTTGAATAGCGATCAAAATGACCGCTTGCGGCAGTTCTAGTAGTTATGGAATTCTGGCACTTCTAGTGCTAGCGGAGTGAGCTGGAAAATCAAACTTTTCCCGAACCCCGTGGGGAGGAGGGCCACAACATCATGGCCACCAACAAAACTTAGCAAACATTGTTCTTGCTCCGGCTTTAACTTCTGTATATTCGGCAGTTTTGCAACAACGGACCGAATAGCTTTTCTCACATCTTTCTCCGCTGCCATTACTCCAACTCAAACTGACGCACTACATCAACATCATCGTTCTCAGCCACTCCCTCTGTTCGCTGATTGGTCCTACAAAAAATTGGTTTCTGGAAACCCAAGAATATACAGCATTCCCAGACGTAGTACTGAAGTAAAATGAAATTGAGCGGAAGTACGTAGGAGGGCGGAGCCAGGCTAGCACTCACGAGCACCCGTCTGAAACCTAAAATGACAAATGGGACACACTACGGTCTCACGGACTTAACAGACACACACACATACACGGCAGCCATTGTAAGTCCATAAGATCGTAAGTGCATATGAAGTGTGCCATTTGGGACAGGGCCATTCGCGAGAGGCGGGGCGGAGTTATTAGGTTTGACCGACACTTTGAGGATCCACTGGAGTTACGAGGTTTAGCCACAAGCTCTTTTAAATCCTTTTCATAGGTTAAATATTTGCAAAACCCACAGACAGACGTAAAGGTTGACCAATAGTAATGATTTATGAAAAAATACAACTAAAAATGACCAAATATGGAGAAACTAGGGGCGAGTCTAAATCAGATCCCAAGCTTCCAAGGTCTCAGTGTACACGAATTCAGGCACTGGTAAGGACAGCAAAGGACAACTACTAGTATTTATGAACAACAGCAGAACTGATATCTTTCTGACATTACTTGTAATGTTATTTAAAGTACATTATGATAAATACTTTGCTTGTTACATATGCAACATATCAGCTGTAAATAAATTATAAAAGTTGGCTAGATTATGGTCATTGCCTGTCTAGAAATGCATCTTAATGTTAAAATATGATCTATAATCATCTATCGCATTACATTATGTTTAGTGAGTTGGGTCACCTGGTTTAAGTTTCATGCTTCAGAACTTCTGTTAAAGGTGCATTGCGCAACATTTCATGTTAAAAATACCCGTTTTTCTTACCCATACATGCTTAAACAATTACCTGATGGGCTGAATGAGCCCTTCTCTGATCACTGCGATTGCCTCTATAATCCTGTACAGTAAAATAAATAATAGGGATTCTGGACGGATTGCTAAATGTCTGGCAGGTTTGTGTATTCGCCGCCATTCTCCGTATCAGCGAAGACAACTCGAGCGACAAAAGTAGAAGATGGATTCAAAGAGACCGGCTTGTAGTCCATTCCAAACCCCAACACAAACTCCACGTAAGACAAAGACACATGCATGTGGTCCATGAGCGAGCACACCTCTGGTTGCAGTTTCGCTTGTCGCCAGAGGGGGCATAGTTCTGCAAAAACTCAAAGACTTGCGCAATGCACCTTTAAGGGAACAAAGGCTACATCCAAAATCGGATACTACCCTACTATATAGTAGGCGAAAAACAGTATATGACAAAAGTAGTATGTCTGAATTCACAGTACTCATAAAAGAGTAGGCATAAATTACCTGGATAACTTACTTCTTCCGGCGAGATTCTGAAGTGTGCATATGATGGACACTGTAGTATCCCATGAGGCCACTGGAGAGGATTTGTGAATGTCAGTGAAGTAACGCAACTGACGCTGGTAGGTCACATGATAATGACAAGATGGCGGATGTAGTACATCCGGATTACATCCATACTACACACATTCATACTATATAGAAAGTACTTTAGCGGTTGCAAAGCAAAGTGGGACTTTGCAAACGCTAGGACTTTTTAGGGAGTGAACGTTTCAGTGCACTGGAAGGATTTTAAAATGGAGACAGCCTTTAAAATGTCCGACTCTCAGATCAGTGCCCTGACTACTAAACTAGGGAACTGATTGAGACGCACCCTAGGAGCCCGACAGCAACGATATGTTGCCTTCAAGTTTTGCACCATACAAATTGATGTCAAACGACTTTAAACACCTACTTAGAAAGTTAGTTCTGAGGTAAAGGATTGCATGATTTCTTAGCAGATGCCCTTTGGTTTGATAATGTGTTATATTTAGAAATCGATGCCTTTTTAAATGTGTCTCAAGTGCCCAAACACCTTTCGAGTCCGCTGTATGTGTGTTTATTTTATTATTTCAAAACTCATTAGCAGTCCATTCAAGAAACCACCACAGCAGGACCTGAAATTATGTAGCAAACTGTCATGGCTATTTTAAACCCTGTATAATTAGCGTGGCTCTGGCTAGAGAGATTACAACTCAAAGAGTAGCTTTGGATTTCTTTTTTGACATGGTCAGATAACAGGTATTAAACAAACTTAAGGGCTCTGTCATAAACGTGGCCTCCGTGAGAAATCGAGTGTGTCACACACTGATTTTCTAAACTCTAATACGATCATCAGAGTGTCATCACGACTGATGTATTAGAAGAGAGAGTCTGACTATGGCAATTTTTTTTCTCAGTACTCTATATTCATAATATATTTTATAATTATTTTATAATTTCTCATTCCTTTCCACAGTGGCCTTGACATAACTGCTGAATATGGACCTTATGGAATTCAAAATATTAACTGTTACTGCACTATTATTCTGTATAGCTGCTTTGAAAAAATATGCATAGTTCAGGCAAACAGGATGACCCTCTCAAACCCACCCATCATACTTTGAGTACAATGTCGCTATGCTCCAACAGACAGAAAAGAATGGCAAGAGCACTCAAATTTTGCTGCCTTTAACATCATTTTGCTACCTTCTGCTTTGAAACAGCCTTCGTGTCTGTAAAATGACGCATTGCACAGTCTCATCTGTCAAACAGAGCTGTTTTTTTTATTTCGCTGGTCTTATTTGATCCTGTTTTATCAACTGAAGTTCGGTTTTCTTTCTTGTAGCATTAGTTCTGAAGAGAGGCTCTTACATTTTAGCAAAAATCAGTAAAGTCTATCCTACCACATGCTAGCTACTGAAATTTTCAAAAATGAAACAGCAGCACAAGTACAAACAATCAATACCTGGTTCAATTTAATGTAATGTTAGTTCCCATGGTGAGCCCGGTTCTGGCAATCTCTGTGTTAATTAAAAGCTCCAGGCTGGAGCTTTGTATTATACTGTCTGCAGCCGGCATCAGAGACCTGAGGGAAGCCGTCATCTGAGAAAACACGAGCAGGTAAATCGAAGGTTTTATAGCCATGACAAAGCAATGGTGACTGGCTTATAAACAACAGACTTTTGACTCTGAGCAATTGTATAAACCTCATATACTATTTCTCTTTTGTGCTTTTTTTTTCTTGTGTTGTTAGATTCTTCAAAAGGCACATAATGAGACATTTATTTGCCATCATGTGCGTAAGACACCGCGGACAGCGAGTTACCGCTTTGATGCAATACACTGCAAAGACAGAGCAAGCTCAGTTTTGCAGGTCCTGTACTCGGGGAGTCGGTGGAGATGCAATCAGAAGTACAATGTGTTCTTGGCCTAATAAAGTGGAGAGGCTCTGCTCTTTTATGTCCCTGATTAGCAGAACACATAAATAGCAGCATGGCTAATGAAATCGCTTAAAACGTAGAGGTGCAACCGTTTTTGGTCTCTTGCCGACGTCTTCAAGAACCAAATAAGTGTTTGTGTGTGTGCATGCGTGTAAGTGTGTTCAATCTGCTGTACACTGTTTTTTTTTTTTTTCTGTCCTGTGATTGTTGCTTGGGTCCTGGTTGAGTTAGTTAAGTGTTAAAACTCACAGTTATGGTAAGGGGCGTGACATTTCCCAAACACGCTCGAAACGGTTGACCAATCACAACACACTGATCCAGCCGACCAATCAGAGCACATTGTGCTTAAAAGGAGGGGCTTCATAGAGACAGGAATTAAACAGTGTTACTGACAGACTGGGAAGAGAGGTGCTGCAACTGTCAAATATGAAAAAAAATATATACTCACCTAAAGGATTATTAGGAACACCTGTTCAATTTCTCATTAATGCAATTATCTAATCAACCAATCACATGGCAGTTGCTTCAATGCATTTAGGGGTGTGGTCCTGGTCAAGACAATCTCCTGAACTCCAAACTGAATGTCAGAATGGGAAAGAAAGGTGATTTAAGCAATTTTGAGCGTGGCATGGTTGTTGGTGCCAGACGGGCCGGTCTGAGTATTTCACAATCTGCTCAGTTACTGGGATTTTCACGCACAATCATTTCTAGGGTTTACAAAGAATGGTGTGAAAAGGGAAAAACATCCAGTATGCGGGAGTCCTGTGGGCGAAAATGCCTTGTTGATGCTAGAGGTCAGAGGAGAATGGGCCGACTGATTCAAGCTGATAGAAGAGCAACTTTGACTGAAATAACCACTCTTTACAACCGAGGTATGCAGCAAAGCATTTGTGAAGCCACAACACGCACAACCTTGAGGCGGATGGGCTACAACAGCAGAAGACCCCACCGGGTACCACTCATCTCCACTACAAATAGGAAAAAGAGGCTACAATTTGCACGAGCTCACCAAAATTGGACAGTTGAAGACTGGAAAAATGTTGCCTGGTCTGATGAGTCTCGATTTCTGTTGAGACATTCAGATGGTAGAGTCAGAATTTGGCGTAAACAGAATGAGAACATGGATCCATCATGCTTTGTTACCACTGTGCAGGCTGGTGGTGGTGGTGTAATGGTGTGGGGGATGTTTTCTTGGCACACTTTAGGCCCCTTAGTGCCAATTGGGCATCGTGTAAATGCCACGGCCTACCTGAGCATTGTTTCTGACCATGTCCATCCCTTTATGACCACCATGTACCCAATGTACCCATTCTCTGATGGCTACTTCCAGCAGGATAATGCACCATGTCACAAAGCTCGAATCATTTCAAATTGGTTTCTTGAACATGACAATGAGTTCACTGTACTAAAATGGCCCCCACAGTCACCAGATCTCAACCCAATAGAGCATCTTTGGGATGTGGTGGAACGGGAGCTTCGTGCCCTGGATGTGCTATCCTATCAATATGGGCCAACATTTCTAAAGAACGCTTTCAGCACCTTGTTGAATCAATGCCACGTAGAATTAAGGCAGTTCTGAAGGCGAAAGGGGGTCAAACACAGTATTAGTATGGTGTTCCTAATAATCCTTTAGGTGAGTGTATGTGTTTTTGATCATTCAAGCATAAAAACCTATTCTAGTAGACCACAAAAACAAAATCAAGACTTTGTAAAAAGTTTTTTTTTCATCAACAATACTAAAATGTATGAAAACACAACTAAAATTGTGTTTTATTACGACTGCTAAAAAAGTATGTTCTATATAGTATGAATGTAATCCAGACGTACTACATTCGCCATGTGGTCATTATCATGTGACCTAACCGCGTCAGTTTCACTGTCCTTCACAAATCATCTCCCGTGGCCTCATGGGATTGTAAAGTGTCCCTCCGGGTACTTGTTGCCTACTCTTTTATGAGTACTGTGAATTCTGACACTACTTTTGTCACATACTGTTTTTCACCTACAATATAGTAGGGAAGTATGCGCTTTTAAATGCAGCCAATGAATAACTGTGACAACCAAGGAAACAGAAAATAAACAGGAAAAGGGAAACTAGGCAACAGAACAGACAGAAATTCAAACTAAGTCCCAACGCAGACCAAAACCGTGACATTAGCATTATGCATCTACTAGTATTTATTAATATTTTATTAGCTTTTCTTTTTATGTTTTCAGTTTTCATTTGTGCTTTTGTGTCTGTATTTTTTTATATTTCTATTTAGACTTATTTATTTATATTTCAGTTTTAGTTTTAACAATTGTAGTACAATTTAAACTTATTTCTGTCACGGTTCATCGATCCATGTGTTCATTTTGTGTATCTGTTGGTTGTTGTGGGTGTGGGCTCTGAGTGTGTAGTGCTTGTTTGTTGCTTAGTAACCAGCTGACCAAAGAATAATGTAATCACTAATAGATACTAATTTGTAATAATGAGCATGACATGACAAAATATTGACTAAATTTACAAAATATTTTATCAAGAGATAAAAACTATGGAGAAAAAAAAAAAGAAGTTAACACTGATTGCATCATGACATCCTGACCTCCTCATCGACACACAAAACTGAAATGCAGAAACCCAAGCAAAATAATTTTGAATGAAGACCAAGTAATTTTGATAGTATTAGCATAACATAAAGAGATTGCTAATTAGTAAGATATTTATGTTAACACATAACTGATCGAGTATCATCATTTTGCCCTGAACATCTCTCTTTTTCAAATAAGGGTCAAGATTGTGTACAGAGTTCACCGAGCTCAAGTACAGGCAGCATTGACTGGTCAAAAGAGGCAGGTCAGGGTCACACCACTGGAGAAGTGCTAAGACACATTAGCCACATTTATTAGATCATTTATCTCTAAAGGTGTCTGATGCCTTGCTGGTGTAAGAATGATAACTTTAGAGGGTTAGTTGTTAGAGCGCTTGACCCTGTTAATAGATTTGACTCATTGAGTTTTATTGGCCTCCAGGGATTGAGCACAGAGCTTTTTTCTGTTCTCTCGTGTGTCTTTTCCTCATAGTTCACTGAATAAAACAGCAAAAGAGCCTCAGAAGATCAGCTTGAGGGTGGGCTTTCTTGTTTGCATTTTGATTCCTTTGAATCAGTTCGAAAGAGACAGTGAAATGGAAAGGCTGACATAATAATGCCTACTTAATTGCCCTTTTTTTAATGTGAAGACATCATGTGTGTTGTCAGAAGAGACTTTTAATCTCCCACTGAGACAGTTGGACGATGTCGTGAGCGGAGACAAACAGTGCGCTGTTGTGTGATTGCGTTGGTGTGGTCTTGCTAATGACGCTTGTGTCACATCCTCCATACTATTAAGCTGTCTGCATATTATTGAGACAAGTAATGATGCAGTATCAATAACAGAGTTTTATCAGGGGAGGCAACAGAGGCAGTGCCTCCTCAAAAAAAAAAAAAAAAAAAAGATTAGATGAAAAATTAATTAGTACAAAAATAAAGCACAAATATTATGGAGAACATAGTCAGGGCTGTCATCAGGGGGAGACTGTGTTTGTTCTGCGCTCCAACACTGTTTAACATGAACACCAGTGGAAAAGGGTTCAGAGAGAGGCAATGTCTCTTTTGCCTCCCTTGTGTTCCCATCGTGATCATAAAATGCGGTGTGAATTTGAAAATGCTAACGAAAACAAGAGGAAAGTCATGTGAGATGAGGCAGTGTTATTAAAGTACATCTACTTTAAGTACATCTTAAGTTACTTAAGTACATCTTTATATGAAATTTCATAATTATTTCTGTTGTATCTGAAATATGGTTAAAGTATATTTTCGAATGTACTGAGAAGCTTAATGGAAATGAAAAAACTAAATGGAAAATGGAAAACTAAATGGAAAACTAAAACATGTTTTAGAAAACTAAATGGAAAACTAAAACATACTTTAATGCATTCGCATTGAACGTTTGTTTATATATATAATGTTAAATAAAAAATTAAAATATATTTGTAATTATGAAGATGCAATTTACTTTAAGTGTAATATCGATAGAAGGTTAATACAATACGATAGAACGGACTGACAAAATGTCAGTCTAAAATATTATCTATAAAGCCGCAATATTGGTCCAATGATTGCTTAAACTGAATGTGTAACTTTAATAAGCCATAGCATTATTATGGCTTTAATCTATAGATATATCTTCATATGTCAAGGTAGAAATATAAAGAGAGTTTATTTGAAGTACAGTTGCAACCTAAAAGAACAAATGTTGTCTGTATTTATTTCTTGACAAGTGTCTCTCTTGTAAACAGCAGCCTTTGTTTGTATTGCATTTCCAGTGAAATGCGCTTATGGCAATCACTTTTTTTTTTCCAACTCCTCCAGGAGATTTTTCAATTGCGTGTTTGTGCCTCTCAGAGTTGATTATGTCATAGCTGAAATTAACTAGTGTTTAATGAGCAAAATATGCAGAGATATGAACGGGTCTGAAGTAGCTTGAGAAAAAAACCTGCAGTCATTAACTCAGCAGGTTGAGTGTGATTGTTCCTACGCAGCACTATACAGTTACACACACACACACATGCCATTTACAGTACTTCAGCGTTATGACTCAGTTTTATGTCAGAAAACCAGACCTCGACAATATAATCCTGCTCATGCGGCTATTTGCTTGAAAGATCCCACAGAGTTCCAATGTAGAGATGAATTACATGCACAAATATGAAATTGTAGCACCCTGGAGGTGTTTAAAGAGTCTAGCCTGAGGTTCTTTAGTTTTCTGTTTCAATATTTTTATCAGCCTGTTCTTGGTTTCAGTATATATATCCACTTTTCTTTTGGCAGTCTCCCTAAACTTCTCATCAGGACTGCATCAAGAATTTCAATATTTCATGCTAAAGTTTATTTATATATCTGTCCTGCTGAAAAGACCAGATTAGACCAACATAAATTACCAAGCACCTGCAAAACTTTACTGGCCTAAAGCCTATAGAGTGGTGCAGATATGACATCAGAACCCAGAAGTCTAATTCGGCGCTGGTTCCTTTGAGATTTTCCTATTGTAACAGGGTTTTTTATGGAGCTATTCTTGTGCCAATAAAAATGAACGTAGCTTTTCAAGAAACTAATGAAAATATAAATTGAAACTAAATAAATTATCTCTAAAACTGAAAAAGAATAAATCGCAGGCAAAATTTTTGACTTCATTTTTAATACACTGCATGTTTTGCTAACTATTTCTCATATTTCAATCGCTGATCTGAACTTACAAATGCGCTTCCAGAGTTTTCATTTACGCTTCTGAAGTTTTCGTTTACGCTCCCAGAATTTTCGTTCGCCGTTCTGACATATTTCTCTCGTGGGGGCGGGGCTAGTAGCAGTGTGTTCTCATTGGTTACTGAGCTTTTGATTGATAGCTTCGTGACCTGGAAGTGAAGACGTCAGTGGTGTGTTTATGTGTGGATGTGAGCATCTGTAATCGCAGCTTTCTATTTCATTTTAGTGATATTAAGTTTATATCTGTATTTATTTGCTGCTACACTATATTGTTGAGATGATCTCTTATAGAAGGAATAGTACAGACGAATGATATTTATCATTAGTCATCGTCGCTATATCAGGAGGATACTGTATAACGTTAGCCTACTCGTGGTAAGTCTGATTTTTTTTTTTTTTTTATACTATACTAATACTATTTATAATACAGTGCTGGCTTTTTTCAGGTGGAGAGGCATTTTAGAGCTCAGTGAGAGCCCATAACATTATACAGCTGAGCTGTGTTGTCTTGATTTAACTGTTAGCCCAATCATTACATGACTTGTTTATCTACATTCGGTTACAGTCTTCGATTAGATCATATTTTCTTCGATTAGATCATATTTCCCCCCAGCCACCCCAAACAACATTGAGCTAGAGTACTGTACAGTAGCCTATCTGTACTGTATCAGTCAATGACTGATGCCATAGGACCAGAGTGCTGTCAATCACTGCCTGATTCAACTTTGGCAATGTAAAGCCTTTTTTACCATGCCAATAAAGCTATTTAAACCTGAATTTCTCAATTGCTGATTTAATTTTATCTGTATCAGGTAAATACAGATAAAATTAAAAAACAAACATAACTTATCACTAAAATGAAATAGAAAGCTGCGATTACAGACGCTCACACCCACACATAAACACACCACTGACGTCTTCACTTCCAGGTCACGAAGCTATCAATCAAAAACTCAGTAACCAATGAGAACACACTGCTACTAGCCCCGCCCCCACGAGAGAAATGTGTCAGAACGGCGAACGAAAACTCTGGGAGCGTAAACGAAAACTTCAGAAGTGTAAATGAAAACTCTGGAAGCGCATTTGTAAGTTCAGGGGCCGTATGTATAAAGCCACTCAGAGTAAAATTTTAGTCTCAAGTCTGTCAAAATTCTAAGAATGACGTCATTTTACTTTTATTCCTAGACTTAAGAATAAGTTTGATTCATAAAGGTTCCTAAGTGTCAAGACTAGGTCTCAGCTCCTAAATTACTTAAGAGAGCTGAAGAGGTCTCTTAACCTAGTTAGGAGTAACAAGATGGCAGCAGAGAGGAGGAGGCCACGCACTTTTCAATGAAAATATGATGTATTGGAGTTACAGTACATGATGACGGAGTTGATTTTATAGCAATGAAATGAAAGGAAAGTAATAATTACATTGTTGCTGACTGGAAAAAAGCAGCAGTACACCCGGTGATGACTTGAGCTCATCATTCCACAGTAAGCAGGGTCTCAATAGCACTTGTGGCACTGACCACACCAAAAACATTAGTGGCTAAAAGTGATGTGTGGAGTTTTTTTTATTGTTTTTTTATGACCCTACAAGTTTGCTTAAACCATCAAAATATAAGGAAAATAAAACTTAGTGAAGATATTTATCTGACAAAATTATTTCAAGTCAAGTCACTTTTTACAGTACAGATTGTTTCAAAGCAGCTTTAGAGTGATAACAGGAAAATAATGCAACAAAGTTAGTTTGGGCTGTACAGCAGCTCTAGAAGAAAATAGTGTCATTGTGCAGCTTAAGTTAGTTCAATGATGATTCATTTCCATTGTAAAAGATCATTAGTTATCTATTTAGTTCATTATACAGCCGCTCTGAGAAATCAGTGATGTCATTGTTCAGCTCAGTTCAGTTCTCAGACAATGGTGTCAATCCAGGCAGATCAATAATATTGTTGAAAAAAGGGCAAACTACAGCTACAGGTTTTTATTTATTTTTTTAAACTAAAAAGCTCACAGGAGATGAAAAAAATATCATACATTGTCTGCAACATAGTCAGTTATTAATATTTCATTGTCCTCTGTCTTGTTCATTTGTTTGACAGCCTTGGCTAAAAAATGATACAGTTTGACATGTTTCATTGTGTTATCACAAATAAACAATTGACTCCAAGCACAACTACACAATACACGTACAAAATCTTTAACACATTTTTAATACTATTTGAATAAAGGGTGAGTGTCAATTTTCCTTGGCCTCACTTTTGGTCAATACTATATGGCAGTTCTTTGACTTTCCAATTGATCTTCAAATCTCGCAGTAAAATAAAGCCACTTTATTGAGTATTTCGGGCTTTCCTGAGTTGTTGGATCCATTGATGGAACTCATGTTTGCATAATTGCTCCAACTGTAAATGAGGAGACACGCATCAATAGAAAAGAGTTTCCACAGCATAAATACTAATTTGTGATAATTTTGCACAATGCACTGCAAATCATTTTTTAAATAAATTTAAATATTAAAGCTTCAGTGTCTTAATTAAATTATTTTATTATAATTAGATTAAATTATTGGTGTCATGCTGCAGTGACCTCATCCTTGCAGGCTCACTATTGGCTGATTCAGTGGTTGAGGGCGGCCATTTTGGGTTGACATCATTGTAGTCCTTAGTTTACAACACTTAAGTCCCACTTCAGTCAGCACTTAAGAATCAGTCTTATACTTTACTGAAAGTTGCTTTTAGCTGCTTTATAAAAGTCTCCTACTCTTAGAAAAGTCCTACTCTTTACTAAGTATTTTCTGACACTTAAGTCAAAGCTTAAGACTATTCTTAAGAGCATTTCTTAGAAGTTTTATACATACGGGCCCAGATCAGCGATTGAAATATGAGAAATAGTTAGCAAAACATGCAGTGTATTAAAAACGAAGTCAAAAAATTTGCCTGCGATTTATTCTTTTTCAGTTTTAGAGATAATTTATTTAGTTTCAATTTATATTTTCATTAGTTTCTTGAAAAGCTACGTTCATTTTTATTGGCACAAGAATAGCTCCATAGTTTTTCAATTTATGAGTAAAATAAAGCCTGTGGTAAACATAACTTGACGATACATTGATGTTTTGTTCTACAATTGCACGCACTCACATCTCAAACTGTCCAGTGACTTATTAAAAACATACATTTTCAAAAATGAACATAACTGTTACGATTTCATTCTGTTTTGGTTTCAGATTTGCAGCGTTTCTGATCATTAGTTAATTAGTTCACACCTGTTCTGTTTCCTCCCTTGATTACCTCTTGCGTTTATAAGCCCTGTGTTCTTTCAGTTTTCTGTCCGATTTGGTTGATGTGTTTCTCCCTGTTATTCGCTCTTGTGTTGTGTGGATTATCATATTAACGATTTTTCTCTTAGTTATTCACTGAGTGGTAAGCTTCACCACAGCCACGCGTTCCAGAAGATCAGACCCTCAAAAATGAGATTGAAAAAACTTACCAGAATTGCATCTCCTCTTCCTCCCCAAGAACCGGAATTTGTTGGGGTATTTGAGCTGGATTCTCCGGAACGGCGGCCTTTCCATCATGGCCTGCGTCCTGGTCCCGGTGTCTACACGCGCTGCTCAGTCCATCCCAGAGACAGGAGCAGACATCTGCCTTATAGATCTGTGGACCAGTTCCCTCCCGAGTCCCCACCATCGAGTCTTCGCCTTCTACGCCGGTCTCACCCGGTGATCTGGATGCTCCAGGTCCCGTCCGCAAATCTTCCTCCTCCAATGTTCCCACCCGACTGCCTGGTCTCATCCCCTCCGCTGGTTATGTCCAGTCCCCTGGATCCGTTGGCACCGCTGGTGTTGTCCAGCTCCTCGGCTCTGCCCCCGCTGCCAGCTCCATGCGTCTCGTCAGCTCTGCCTCGGACTTCCCCTCCACCAGTGTGGCGTGAAGCTGAGTCCTCGGCTTCACCTCGGCCCTCCAGACCCATGTCTCCACCTTGGCCTGTCAGCCCATCGGCTCCACCCTGGCTCAGCGTTCCCTCCACTCCCCCGTGGTTCATCAGCCCTATGACTCCTCCGGGCTCCCTCATACATTCAGATCAGCCTCAGTTAGTCAACGTTCTGCCTCCACCACAGACTTCCGGGTCACCGGCTGCACTTTGATCCTTCACCCTTTTGGCTCCACCGGCTTCTCCTTCCCTCCGGCTTCCCCGTCATCCTCACTCGGTCATCACCCAAGTCTGCCGAGTCCCCGTCTATACCCGTCTATGTCCTGTGAGCCAGCAACTCCACCTTGGGCTTTCGGGCTGTGGATGTCGCCCTGGTCTGTCGGTCTTTCTGTGACACTGGATACTCCACGCACCTTAGACTGCCTCCTTCAGTCAGTCCCAGGGTCCCGCATTGAAAAGCTTTAGAGAAAGCTCCACCCTGGCTCCTCCCACCGTCGACTCCACCATGGTATCCATATCCACCGACTCCTCATCTTTCCGATGCGCGAGGACGCATCTTCCGGAAAGGGGGAGTTACTGTTACGATTTCATTCTGTTTTTGTTTTGTTTGCTCTGTTTCAGTTTGACTGTGTTCCTGATCATTAGTTAATTAGTTCACACCTGTTCTGTTTCTCCCTTGATTACCTCTTGCGTTTATAAGCCCTGTGTTCTTTCAGTTCTTTGTCCGATCTAGTTGATGTGTTTCTCCCTGTTATTCGCCCTTGTATTATGTGGATTATCATATTAAAGTCTCTTATCTGAGTTATTCACTGAGTCGTGCGCTTCACTACAGCCAAGCGTTACAATAACTGCTTCAAAATGCACATTTTTCGCCATGGGTGTGTGTAATTTACATTGTAAAACAAAACGACAAAGTATAGTCAAGTTATGGCTTTTACACTGAATATGAAATGACAAATTCCACCCGAAAGGTCTATTCACACCAATACTGACATACAGTGCAATGCATAAGTGAATACACCCATGCTAAAGTTGACTAAAAAGAGGAATAAAAAATCATATTTTGGAAATTGAACTTAATGCCTTAATTTAAAAAATTAGGAAAAATCCAACCTTTAAGGACACCAATTTTCTTTGTGAATGAATAATGTATCGTAAATAAATAAATGTTCTTCCTTAAAATACATGGTGCATAAGTGAGTACACCCCTATGTTAAATTCCCATAGAGGCAGGCAGATTTTTATTTTTAAGTATTTTAAAAAAAAATTTTTTTAGGATACTATGCATCCTGATAAAGTTCCCTTGGCCTTTGGAATTAAAATAGCCCCACATCATCACATAGCCTTCACCATACCTAGAGATTGGCATGGTTTTATTTCAGTTAGCCTAAAAGCTAGTTTGATTTGCATTGAGAGATGATCTTATGGAAAGTACCCCATGCCAATCTCTAGGTATGGTGAAGGCTATGTGATGATGTGGGGCTATTTTAATTCCAAAGGCCAAGGGAACTTTATCAGGATGCATAGTATCCTAAATTTTTTTTTTTTAAATACTTAAAAATAAAAATCTGCCTGCCTCTATGGGAATTTAACATAGGGGTGTACTCACTTATGCACCATGTATTTTAAGGAAGAACATTTATTTATTTACGATACATTATTCATTCACAAAGAAAATTGGTGTCCTTAAAGGTTGGATTTTTCCTAATTTTTTAAATTAAGGCATTAAAGGGACACTATGCAAGTCTGAGTGTTTTTTCTCTACGAGCTCCCCCTAGTGTCTGGTAGTATAATGCTTTCAAACACTCTGTCGTAAAAACGAACTGTTGTCCCTCCCCCCTTGCCACGAGCAACCCAGCTGATCAGCTGTCAACCTAGCTGAGCAGAGGAACCGGCTATTTCAAAACCAGTTATGTCTACCAAGGCAAGTAAAGCAATACTTTCTTTCCAACTGATGGCGATTTTTTTATTTATTGTGTTGTCAAGCATACTAGTATTTTTACCCTTGAACGAACGATATGAACGAGGCGAACTACTGCTTTCGTGTTTGTTTGTTTGTTTGTTTTTGGGAGAATGGGCATGAGCATAAAAAAAATATATATATCGGAGGCTAATATTTGTCTAAAGTTATATTAGCAAGGTCTATAAGTTCATCTGGTAGAATGATGGTTTACCTTTGCTTGTCTAAGAAAACATCAGAACGTTTTTTCTAGCTCGATCATGATATGTGCAACATTTTGCACGTCTGATATTGCCTACTATCAGACGCGTTGACTTAGTGACATAAAATAAAAGTGTAAGTTACACAAATAAAACCGACAGAGGAACGGCCAAACAACTACAGAAATCAAACGTGTTTGCTAATGACAATGCTAACATCAAAGTTATAGTATCTAGCGTACTAGTAAGCCCCTAACAGACAGCGATCATAATAAAAACCTTTACAGACAATAGCAAACATCCTGAGGTCACAATTACTTGAAATTTAAATATTAAACACAGTTTATTCCAAAGATACTTAACTTACAAGTGCAACAGCAGGATCAGCATCCGTTTTGCAGGCTTCTGTTTCTCTCAGTTCTCACCATTCTGAAAAAGCCGGTCCGATATATTTACTCGAGTCTGACTTCTTGTTCGGTCAGTCTCCCGTTTCCTCTTTCGTTGGTCCTCCGACAAAGATTTCCTAGCTTTCTGCTTCTTTTTTACAGGCTCAGCCTCAGCCATAACTCAATCTATCGTTGCCCTTTGCTTATAGCTAGCCCGCCGGTGTTTGAATAGGGGCGTGTACGTGTGCAGTGCCGTCAAGCAATTCGTTACATCGCGAGACCTGATATCACGCGAGACTTCCTGACACCGACCCGCGTCCCAAACAAGGGGCAACATTCTCATCTGAAAAATGAAGCCTACCCGGAAGTGCGAAAAACTGCAATACATCGAAAATCCGCTAGGGGAAGGTCCCAAAAGGGAGCAAATCTCCATAGCCCCCATGTTAAAATGTTCGTTTTCACAGCATAAATTCATGTTTTTACAGGTTGGTCCCATGGACTTTTATTGTATTTTTCGATAGGTTCCGAGTGCCTGACAACGGCGAGGGTAGTGAATTTTTTTCTAACTCGTTAGTTTAGATAGTATTTAGATATAAAATGTATGACAAATAAGGGCGTGGTTAACTTTGATTGACAGCTTGATTGACAGCTTAGGCTGCGCCAACTGGAGAATGACAACATAAGAAGCGCCATTTTTTAACACATTTGAAATATAATACTACTGTTTCTGTATCATGAAATGTAGTTTTAAGAGTTTTTCAGGCGAGAATGTAGTTGTTTAAAGCTCAAATCTGTGGTTTATTTAAAGATTTATGAAAATTTTATCCAGTTGTGAGATCCAGCGATGATGACCGGGCGCTCGGCGCATGTACCCCGCCTGCAACAGCTTTTCCTCGGCTAGTCGTTCGCCGCTGACCCTGGCGTCTCTGTAGTGGTTAAACATGAGGTATAATTCGTCTTGTGTATATCTAACGGGCGATTTTTGGTTTTGTGAATCTATAACTTGTTCCCTGGGCAATCGTTTTGGCTGAGGGGAAGTTTCATAACTTTATAAGCTATTTAACTTTACCGTTACATGGTTAGACTAGACGGAGCGCTGACTTTGTATGTTTGACTGAATTGTTTGCTTTATTTGTATAGCTTCTTATACCTTTTACTTATACTTTTATAATGGCTAATATTGATAAAACTGAATTTTAACAAAAAGAGACTGGGTTGAGTTTTGTCATTTTAAATTTTAATACAACGAAGATGATCTATAATGTTGTTTACTGCAAAATCTGTTGTTTAGTACAAATGCACATATTGCCTGGACCATATTAAAATGTTTAATATTTTTATATTATATTTAAAACGAAAAGAGGCAGGTTTGTGTTTTATATTTTGTTTTTTTATAAATAGGCAAACGTTATGTGCAGTGAATATAATCAATACGCGTTGCCTGAACCACATTTGTGTGGCTATAATGTTTAAGATTTCTTTAAATGAAAACGAAAAGAGTTAGTATGGTGTTTTATAACATATTTCGTTGCCTAAAATATACACAAAGATGACCGGAGTAGCAAAGCGAGCTGAGTGACGCGCGCTGTGTCAGAAGGTGGGCGGGGTTAGGATTTCCCAAGATTTCCAAAGATGGCGCCGCCCATACCCCCCATAAACGGCTTCAAAACCGTTCTTCAGAAAGTCAATGGGTGACGTCACAGACGCTTTGTCCATATTTTTTTACAGTCTATGGTCCCAAAGTTGCAAGTGAGTTTTTTCCGCTCTCGGGCACCAGGGGGGTGCGAAACCACCACCATTCAACCCGAAATAAGTAATATAACCATTCCACTGACTCCGAAGCTGTTCAGTTAAGGTTAAAAAGTTACCTAGAGCACCTTTAAGTTCAATTTCCAAAATATGATTTTTTATTCCTCTTTTTAGTCAACTTTAGCATGGGTGTATTCACTTATGCATTGCACTGTAAATTCATCTAGCAAGATAAAGAGCTCTTCTCCAATACCAAAAAGTCACAAGTCCCAATAACATTTATATACCTCTAGGCATCAAAATAAAAGCATTATCACTTGAGGATGAACATATTAATGGATTCACCTAATTTGGAGCTATAACTGTTTCATTCTCTTCTGTGTAATTTCTATTGTGTATTGTGCACATGCTGAACATGTAATGCCAGGATAATATAACACAAGGCAGAGTGATTTAAATCTACATTAAATAATGTACTAACAAAAAAGAATAATTTGAAAAAGTGCACAGTTTGAAAGGCTCACAGTCTTGACAGCTTCCAAAGTACTTTTCAAGTACTTTTCTTAAATTGTCAGGGTAACATTCATTCAGGGACTGCTTTTCCCTTTGATGCAGTTTGAGAAATATAATGGTTGTTTTGTGCATGCAAAAGAGCTCTGGTGCAGAAATACACATCTGAGTGGTGTCTTTATATATGCACATGTATAATATGTGCACATATTATTAGCAGACTTTAAAAAGAGACAGGGTTTATTTTTTAGGAGGTGTGTAAATACAAGCAGCTTGACATCCAATGCTGCTGTTCTGGAGTTTTCTTTTAGCAACAGTGAAATGCCTTGAGCATGTTGGATCTTAAAAAAAGAAAAGCAGAAGACATTGTTTTCCTCTTCATATTCTCCATGGCATATTGCACAGATCATCTGACATAAAGGTCATTCTGTTGCAACCCTGTATCTTCTGAATAAGAGTAATTAGATTACAGAAACTTGAAAGATGAGAATAACAGGGAATACAGCCTGCACCAAAAACGACTATATCTTAAAAATTCTGATCACAAATAGTTTTATATGTAGAGCGATATACTGTACAATATGTCAGTGTTTCTCCACTCTCTCACCACCACTTTTTGTCTGGTGTATCCCCACAGCCCCTTCAAAGAGGTTCTATTAACCCTTCATTGACAAAAAAATTACAGAAATTTGCATATTTTAATTGGATATGATTTAGCATAAAAAAACTGATAAGGGGGAAACTCACCATAGTAGAGAACTGCTGTATAAATGCACCTTTTTTCAAGTACCTTTTGGTTTACACATTCTACTGATGCATCATCATCAGTTATTATACATTTTATTGCAATTATTATTACATTTTACACTGATGGTAATGCACTAGTTAAATGTACTTAAATGTAATTAGTGGGCAGCAATCTTAAAGGGATAGTTCACCCAAAAATGAAAATTCTGTCATCATTTACTCTCCCTCAAGTTGTTCCAAACCTGTATGAATTTCTTTCTTCTGCTGAACACAAAAGAAGATATTTTGAAGAAAGTCGGTAACCAAACGACTGATGGACCCCATTGACTTCCATAGTAGGAAAAAAATAAATACTATGGATGTCAATGGGGACCAGCAACTGGAATCCGGCTTGTCCAGTAGATGGTCTGCTTGCTCACTTTTACCTCGCGCACGAGCAGATCCGTTTGCGCTCTGGAGACGCATTTGGTCTTTCCACTATCAAATTCCGTCATGTAAATAGCGAATCTGCCATGGCGCGAGCGCAACTGGCATTTAAAGGGAATGGGAGATGAGCCTCTGATTGGTTTAACGCACGCAAATCCCAAAACACACCCATTACTCATTATGAGAATAGGGACAACCCTTTTAGACCATGCGCCTGGCGTGCCGACCTTTTTTTTTCAGTCGTTAAACTAGCAAAAGTGGATTCGGACACGCCCTAAGTGAACTTGCGCAGTGCGCTTTAGATCGTTAAATCGTTAAACGATGCACTTAGATCGTCAAAATAGGGCCCAATACATCCTTAGATAAAGGATAGGAACAAGAAAGGAGACAAGATAGGTCGTCAACTGCCTGGAAGGCTTTATGCATCGGATCAATAGACTAGATGAAACTGCAACATTTTCACCCTGTCAGAGAAGTGCATTCTGATCATTAACCTTTGTCAACATATTTTGCTCAACCAACTATTCATCATGAGCAGCTCGTATGTTTGATGCTTGAATCTCCGAACTTCCTTTATTTGTCATCCGTTTTTGTACCTCCCGGTCTTCTTCACTGTGTGCAAATAAGGATCTCAAAAGAGGTCTAAAATTATGCCTCTCTCTCAGCTGCCTGGCTCTCCAAAGTCTGCAGCCCGAGCTCCAGTTACGTCGGCAATCAACAGACCCCCTGGCCTCATCCATCAAAGGGGAGAATGCGCCTTTAGTGGGGGATTTACAGCACTTGCACAGGAAGTGCAGAATCACTCTTGATTTATGCTCTAAAGACTGAGAGTTGCAAGGCGAGTGTTCTTTTTGCTGTCGGAAATATGAAATGGATCGGCCTAGTGGATGGAGGATATTAACCATACTTTGGGTGCCTATCTGTCCTAACAGACAGAAAGATGGATCATTTAGCATAAATATTCTACCTTATATTGATAAGATTATATATTTTTTTGTGTTATTGGCCTATAACCGATAACTCGCCAAAATAAAATAAAAACTAAAACCCTTTTTTAAATGCCACAAGTGAGTTTAATTATAATGTACGGTAAGTAAAATGGATCTCATTTTGAGATTTAATGAAGGTGACATTTAAGAGTGTCATAAAATGATAATAAATAAATAAATAACTTTGAACCTAGAACACTTACATTGAGTTCTAAGTGTTAGATGACAGCTAAAGTTATCTAAATGTAAAGTTAGGAGAATAGAGCATAATTTAAAATACCATATCAATCGATACTGATTAAATATAAACGTTGGCTGATATTGGCCATAAATTATATGGTACTGTCATGAATTTGAGGATGAACCCAAGCGCAGACAGGATGCTTGACACAGTTTATTTATGGACAAAAAACAGGGAAAACAAAACCCACAAGGGGGCAAAACATGGACAGGACAAGGAGTGACTACACTAGACTATGACTTGACAGATAACGAGACGATAAACAAACAGTAAATACAGAATCAGAACTTTCTCTAGACAATACTCTCGCTGGTTCACTATCATTCCTTGTGAAACCTTGCGAGTATCCGCAAAGTTTCACAAGGAACGATAATGAACCAGCACAGGACAGCAAACACAAGGGGTTTAAATAGGGAGACTAATGACAACATAACAGGTGACACAGGTAAAGCAATAATGACAAAACGAGGATAACAAGGGTGCGGGGTTAAGTAACCAGACAACACAAGCACATGCCCAAACAAAAGGCCATGTGCTTGCACACAAAACATGGGTCTGTCATGATCCTGCCTCAAGAATTAAAGAACGACAAGGACTAGATGGCAGAATCATGACAGGTACTACATTCTATAATGAATTTAAACTCACATAAAGGCCTGTTTGGCATGAAAATTCAGCCCAATTTTGCGATTTGTCTGTTCAGATCAATTGTCATGTTTAGGTCTTGTTTTAGTTTTGGATTTTGATTAGTCATTTATACCTGTTCTGTTTTCCCCTTGATTACTCACTGTGTTTATAAGCCCTGAGTTTCCTTTGTGCAGGGTTCGGTCTTGTTTGCATTTATGTTGATGTAATTGTGACTTCTCGTTTCAGTATATCCCTGAGTTTTTGCAATAAAATATAATTCTTTTTGAATGTCATGACAACAACTTGTGAAAACAGGGCTGAATTAAAATGCAAATTCATTCTCTGACAGTAGGTGGCGCTTATGGAAGCACTGTGCAACTCAGTGTTGCTGTTAAATAAAACTATTTAAAAAAAAATGTGTTCATTAAAATAAAGCTGAAATTCTTTTTTTAGATAAATTAAGATGAAATGAGGTGAAATTTAAAAATAAATTTGATGAAAAACTTTAAAAATGTAAAGGAAAGTTAGAAATGTTGCCTTGGCAACTGACTAAAAATAAAATAAGTTGATGTTTAAGTTAGGGGTGTGCCTTATTCAGAAAGGCATGGATTATGGATTCGAAATGAGTGATGAATAATTCTCAAGCCGCTGCAGCTGCTTTAACACAGATAATAATGCTAGTTTGCTGAACTCCACAATGTACCCCTTTGTCTTGTTGACATTCAAGGGTGAGTATATTAGGTCAACTGCCTCTTTGCTGTATGTTGTTCTGTCAGTGTTTTGCATACTGCAGTTGTAGGGATTGCATTTGATTTAACAGTATAACAGTCACAGTTAAAACTGTTTGGGGCCAAGGATATAACCATGAGGTACACCACTATTCATAATCAGTCAGAGCTACTCTGATCTGCAGTTTGCTCATTTAGTAATGCAGTGTCAAGTCCCTGATAGATCAAGAACAATTTAAAGATATTGAAGCAGAACTTAATTCAGTAAATAAAGCCTTAACATTAACAATCACCCACTGTAGAAGCAGTATAGTGCAACTGATGATACAGTGTCACCCAAAGAGTGTCACCCAATCTATTTGAGAGATATCCAAATTGCTCTAGGAATCAAGGATAGCATAAGTGATGTGGGTAATCAGTAATGAAGTGGGAAATTATACAGACCAGTTGCTCTGGTAAGACTGATACATAGGTGTGGCTTTCTCATAAACTTATGTACAAGAGCAATTAAATTGCAAAAGACTTTATGTTCTAACCAACAGGCAATTATTTTGTCCCAGCTTTAAAATAGTTAGCTCTTTTTAGGCGTTGTAGCCTTTTCAATACCTTATTCATTGATTTTAAAGGAATTTAAAACCTACATATTCTGTCACACTTCACTTGTAAACGAGTAATCACAAATTTGAATTACTCGCAAAGTGCTTTTCTAAAGACAATTATACATTTTAAACAAAAAAGAAGAGCTTCATAATATGATCTGATATTACTTTTCCATTTGAAATATTCTTCGAAATAGTCACTGGATTTTTCTTAGTATTTCCTAAACATTTTCTAAAAATGTACTCATATTTTTTTACTACTATTTTAAAATCCATTTTTAGTTAGTGTGCAGTTAGAAGTTGAAAGTACTCTAAAACGCCATCGTTTTTTAATAGGACCCTCATGCCATAAAATACAAACAAAACCGCAACCACCAATTACCTCCCACTTTTTGCTCCTTTGACAGATGTGATGGAAAGACTTTGAGTTCTGGAGCACAACCTGTAGAAACAGTGGGATAAAATATGAGCGTCTTGACGGCTTGTTGCCAATCCAAATGAAATGCTATGCGGCTGGTTACACAGGCTCTGCTATATTTCACCTTTCGTTGTCATCCCACTGCTGGCAGCAGCTCTAAATCTAACACACTTTTTTTACTAAGTAAACTCTTAAGCATAACCTTAGCACAATGGCAGACTACCCAGAGAAACCAACTGAAATCTATTGCTTTCATAATCGCTATAATACTGTTTAAATTCATGTGCTTGATTCCAGTCAGCTGTGATGTTATTGTTCATGCGAACACGGATGCAGCTGTGTGTGATTTGAATAGGGTGACCAGGTGTCCTGACAGACCCGGTTTGTGTCTCAGTGTCCCAACAAATAAAAAATAAAAATAAAAATAAAAAATATGAACATGCCCCAGCTGTTAGATTCACTGATGTCAAATAACTTGCCCTCAATGTCTTTCTGGCTACTGTCTCTGGTGTCTTTTTGACATTGCAGAGAAAGAAAGAAAGCAAGCTTTAATTCTCGAACATATTTTTTCAGATTAGCTTGGTTTAAATCTATCAGGTTCTTCTCATAACAATAACCACACTAACTTGCTGCTGCTCCATGCTGTGCTTTCAGTGCTAGTAGCGGCTTCTCAAGGTTGCAAGGAGCCGGTCTATTTCTCTGTGCAGCCTCTGAAAAATCAAATGAGGGTTTCTGATTATTAAAGAATTTTCCATGAATTACAAGTACATTTCCAGTCACATATTTGGACATGCCTATCCTTGGGGAAAATAAGTGTACTTAATTGTTTTTCATGTTCAATTATAGTGCACCAAAATTACAACAGAATATTTATTTAAAAAATCTGTACTTGCAGATGATGAAATAAAAAGCCACTTAAGTGTGTTTAAAGAGTAAACTTTCATAACTGTTTCTTAACACATTTAAAAACACTTTTAAGTGCACTTTGTAATAATATAAGAATTATTTTCTTAAAAGTTTTAAAAGTATTTTGCAGATAAATTGATAGTCATGTCTACAGACGAGATTAATTTCAAACATCTAATCGTAAGCCTTCAAATAAAAAGGTTAAGTGTGTCCTAACTTTGAGATATAGCGTACATGTCAAAACTTATTCTATGTTTTTTATAGCCTTCAAAGAAAGTGGACACTCTACATTTGAAGTCAGCTAATGTGGAGCCTGAGACGCTACGGTAATTGTGAGCACCGAAACAACATCTTTAATCTCATCTCAATCTCAATGGAGATCTGAAATAAATTGTTAGTTACCCCCCTCTTGCTCTTTCGCTCTCTCTCTCTCTCTCTCTCTCTCTCTCTCTCTCCTGTTTCACGCTCTGTGTCTCCTCTCTTTTTATGTCGGAGAAAGGGAATGGCTGGAGAAGTGTAATTATCAGTGCAGAAATCCATTCACTCCTCATAGGTGGAGCAGGGCAGAGCGAAAGAGTGCATTACATAACTTTAATCACACCTGGAACCTCATGATTGATTATCCTTAAATACATTTCAGCTCCAGACAATACAACATTAGCATAGCTGCACTGAGACACACAGGCCTACTCCTTAATTTATTCAGATTGTTTCACTACATTACCACAATAATAAAACCTTTGGACTCCATTTGATCAATGGTCATCAGTGACCTGATTGTCTAGCTTACCATGTTACCCTAGAGACTGCGGAGAGTGTAATACCATGTCTGGGCACGAGTGGTATTTCATGATGCATCAAAACAAAATCAATCACATTATAATCAATCAAAGCCGTGCTGATGGAAGCGTTGCTTCTATTTTTGAAACTCTGCATGGTACTTAATTTCTCCTATCTGTCTAAAAAAATATATCTGTAATGTATTTTAATAAACCCTAGCTGATGTATCAAATTCAGCTGATCATTTTTTCCTGGTTTCCACCTAGATATCATCAATACATATGAGTGCTCCTATCTACAAGTAAATGAAATTCTAATATTATGGCTGAAATGTCCTATGCTGTAGTAGTATCCAACCGTATTTGATCCTGACAGCCATATACGCCATCTTCCATCGGATTTGGAAATGCTTAAACTGAATCCTGAATATTCGATATTATGATCATATCACTAAAGAAGAAGTACTACGAAAGAGTGGCGAGAGCAAACTCCACTTCATCGTTGCCCTAAGAGGACTCCAACGGGCTGACCACGTCCTTCGAATGAAGAACAATCAGATTCCCCGCCCCGGAGACAGCTAAGACATGCGAGGAAAAGAAAAGACAATTTACTTTCCATAAATGCTTGTCAGTGCATTCTGCAGTACACTTTAATTATATTTCAAAGGCAATAGAAGTAATTGTGAAATTCTATATAAATTAAGTCCTACTTAAGTGGGTCAAAAAAGCACATTGCAATTAGAACTATAGTTCTACCAGAAAGACTCGGGAGAAAAAATACTGTGACAATTATCCATTTATTAACAACCCAGCAAGCAATAAAGTTCTTTGGCGTAGGCCCCGTCCGTAGCTTGCAATCTGCGGGTCCGGACTCTGCATATCCTGCCTGAAGACGAAGGCAGGGGCGCAGCCGACCCCCCGTGAGGTATGGAAGGGACCATTCTGGTGGTGGTGGGGAGGATGTAGGGAAGGATTTGACTTGGAGGTGGTGGGGAGGATGGCGGTGAATTGGAGCGTCAGCATCTGCGAACTCAGACATGAGTAAGTACCAATCTTTTATACCCAAGTATTAGAATGTGATTGGATAAATAAAAAGGTAAAGTGACGTAACAATTAAGTCTTCCCGGCAGAACTTATGCTAAAGCTTTCATTAATTGTGATTAAGTGTCTGAAAACATTACATTTAGTTCACACTTAATTATTTTAAAGTATTATTTCCATAATAAGTACTCTTTTGCTAAAAAATGCTAAAATATACTTCTTTTTTACAAGGGCCATCCCTTTCTGCAATCCCATTGGTTGCTACATCACTTCATCTCTGTGAAATGATAGTGAATGTAAGCGTAATTAATCATGAATAATATTGATATTGGCCGATTCAATAACAAGCGGACGGCACTAGGTGTTTACAGGGTCTATAACATTTTGTGATCTGATCACTGAACCATTTAGATGTGTTAATTAAGCAGACATCCAAAGCATTTGGCAGATACCAATGGCAGAAGCAGTTAATCCATGAGAGAAAACAAAGGTTTTAAACAGAGCTTGCCTGACTTCAACATGCAGTATTGTGTACATCCAAAGTTATGCTTCTAGCTTATAAGACCCTGACTGAAATAGAAATGAATGCTCTGTTATATATTTGCAATGGTATATTTGGAACCAATAGTGTTGACATTTTGTGCTTGTTTCAACATGCACTGATGTATGTAGTCATGAAATCAGAGATCCGCCCCTTGGCCGCTGCCAGTGTAGATGCTGGTAAACTAGAGTCACCGTTGGGTCTAGTTCCCTACAGCATGAATAAGGTAATGAGACAGAGCCGTGATTTATTCCCATGTGAATGTGAGGAACAGGCATTTGTACAGGTGAATTCACTGCAAATGGGAGGCTGCTGTGCTGAGACCTGTCAGCTGGCCTCCATCATCTCCTGCATGCCCTCGTATCTCACAGATGTGTCATGTCATTCACTAATGGATGCCCGAGGGCCCACAATAGCACACTACTGGCTTTTACTGCTCAAGACTATATGCTACCAAAGAAGTCAAGGTCACTTCGGCTTTATAGTGATTCACCTGTCATGTTCTTGTGTGTTGATTTGTGAACTGTGGGCAAAGACTGTTTGTGTATGTGTGTTTCTGACAAAGATGTGTGCCAGTGTGGGAACCTCTTCCTTTTCATCATGATCATCACATATACCTAATTTTCCACATGTTTAAAGGTCCCATAACATGCTTCTTTTTGTAGGCTTTGATATAGGCCTTAGTGGTCCCTAGTACTGTATCTGAAATCCCTTTCCCAAAATTCAGCCTGGTGCAGAATTATAGCCGCTACAAGCCAGTCCCACAATGAGCTTTTCTTCAGACGTGCCGTTTCAGTGTCTGTAGCTTTAAATGCTAATGAGGAGGAGAAAGGCGGGGCAAGGTGGAGGGTGGGTGTGGCCTTGACCTGCTTGCGGCAACAGTACCATGCATGTTTACATTGGATATATTGCAATGGCACGCAGACACGAGTTCAAGTATTTCAGTTTGACCCAGAATCTGAGCCGGATGGAGAAGCAACGGATGAAGAAGTTGCAACTCAGCGGCTCGAGCAGGACGTCTCCGAATGGTTAGTTATAGGTAAAATATACCTAAATATATTTATAGGTAAAATATTATGTCTGGATACTGTACTATATTCGGATGGTTTACGTATGCTGTTACAGTTATTATCATGTAGCTAACTTACTGTTGCTAAAATACTGTTGTCTTTTCATGTTGCTCTGCTTTGCTATCGTTTTAAAGTTGTATTAGCATCTATATCAGTAATATTTGTAGTTTAGAGAAGACTGTAATGTGGCTTATTTTTAGTACGCAGAGATCTGTAATGTCTGTAATTTATCTTATTACAATTACATCAAGCTCTGCGATCTTGAAATGCTGATATTGCGCGCGCCATATCACCAACAGGAGAAATTAAATCAAAATAATCAAATTATATATCATTAGTTGACTTACTTGTCCGAGGTTAGCTGAGCCAAAGAGAGTTGGTACTGATCCAGACTTTATTTTCAAACGTTCAGCAAGCCCAGCTCTGTAATGACCCAAGTTGAGGAAACAGTCCTCGGTGAAATGTTGGGCGCAGACATACAAAACTTTGGGAAGCTGTGTCGGCGCATTTCCAGAGAAAATGAAATCAATCCACTGATTCTTCTGGGGATTGGATGAAGGAACTAAAAAAAGATTTCTTTGTTCATTTGTACATCCAATTATTGAGCAACTGCTGTGCTTCGCTCGTTCACAAGCCATGATGTCTCTCGAGGAAAAACTCAAATCGCGCGCCGAGTTCGTAGGCTACTTCCTAGCTCATTTTCTCATGGGCGGGCCAAATTCTCTGGGCGGGCAAAGCAGAGAAAGGGGAGGTAACCTTTATGACGACATAAGGGGAAAATTCAAGATCAGCCCGTCTGAGATTTCATTTCAAAGGCAGAGAAAGATAGCCAAAGCTCGGTTTACACCGACTGAAATTTCTAGACACTTGGGGACCATATACAGGCTGGGGAACTCATATTATTGTTAAAAAACCTCAGAAAGTGAAAATTTCATGGAATGGGACCTTTAAGGCTTTTAAAGGGGTGGTATAATGCCCTTTTCACAAGATGTAAAATAAGTTTCTGATGTCCCCAGAGTGTGTATGTGAAGTTTTAGCTCAAAATACCCCACAGATATTTTTATAGCATGTTAAAATTGTCACTTTTTGAGGGTGAGCAAAAACGCACTGTTTTTGTGTGTAATGCTGGTGTCATCACATTTTTTAAATTTCAGTACTGACTTGGTACTAAAAGTCTGTGCTTTTGACAACACTATCTTAGTTATATTTGGTTCAAATATGTTCATGTGTTTGATTTAATAAAGCCAAAATCTACTGGTGTGGGGTGATGTGAGAAGAACTGCCCCTTGTGTAAAAGTGTGCTTAATTGTATTTAATGTGCATTGTAGTGTAAACGTATATAAATAAACTGTACTTGCAAATAATCTAATATTAATTAAAAGCCCACTAATGTGCACTTAAAGACTTTAATTACTGTTTCTTAACACACTTAACACACGGTCAAAAAAGTACTCTTAAGTTCGACTAATTGCATTTAATATCAATTAAACTATAATACATTTTCACTTAATAGCAATTAACACGTGTCTGAAAACATCACATTCAGTTCGCCCTTAAGTCTATTATTTACATAATATGTTCTCTTTTTAAAAGTATGCTAAAGTGTACTTTTTCACAAGGATCTAGTCTTGATATTGCAGTTGTGGAATCTAATGAGAAGCACTGACTCTGTTCTCACTGATATTTTAGCAACATCAAGGCTTTGATTCCCATGGGAAAGCATGAACTGATAAATGTATAAATTTATAAGTTGATTTGGATGGTTATCTAAAGAATAATAAAAAAAAAAGTCCTTCACTCTGTAAAGAATGTGTATTAATTTAATGTCAGATTTATTAACTTAGAAATCGAATGAACTGTACAGAAAGTTGTTTTTTCAAAACCTTGGGTGATACAGAAAACTTTATACTCTACTTGAGGTTTTATTGTTGTCATATTACACACTAAAAATGTAATTATCCTCACCTTGAAACCGCAACATTGAGTGAGTCAACTTAGTTTAAATAGACCAACAATAAAAAAACGTGGAGCCGGGATTTGAAACTCCAAATACTCCATTTCCCTGACATTGTTCTGTGCTTAAGGTGAATAAATGTCCCCCTAGTCGTCATTATCTCACCCTTGCTTGTGATAAGATAAAGCGGGCCCATATAGACTGGTTCAAATGTGACGTCTCCTGCGGGTTATTATGCTACATTTGCTAAAAGCCGGACATTTAGTGAATTTATTCACGCACATTTTATGCGTGAACACAGAATTCCCAGACGACTCTTTTGCAAGCCCATTCATAGTCGTCCTGAGGGGAGACAGACCCAACACTGTTCTCTGTTGGGCTGCTAATCACAGGACCCTGTCTAATAATTGACTCAGCAAAGAAGGAGGGGCGGCCCAGGCCACCCTGAGGCATATAGCTCACTGCTAACAAACACAGCCTGTCGTCCCTATCTTTAGCACATGGAAAGTTCAAATTAGCAGGAAAATTGGCATTTTCACGCGGTCTCCTAATGACGCAGTCACAAACGCACTCATTATGACATATTTTTGGGATTCATATTTGGGATGAGCAGCAGAGATTGTTTAACTGAAGCAGACATGGGACTGAGCTGCTGTGCAATGTCTGGCCCTTGCCCTCAGTGCAGGGAAAGCTGTGGGGACGACTGTCTTTGTGTCTGTCACGGGGACGAGCCCTGTGTGGACCGCTGCTGTAACCTGTGCTGTCAGTTCTGTCTGGACTGCTTCTGTCTCATCTGCTCGGACGACTGCCGATACACTCTGTGTTTCTGGTGCACCAGGATGGCCGACTCCTGCGCTGGCGTTCTGGTCACCGAGCAGCCCAGATCTACACAGAAACCAAGAGAAGGTAGGAGTAACAAATGTGCAGTTTTGACCTGTACATTGCCGTGATTTGTTTCGAAATGCCAGCGCTCCACTGGGAGATTTTTCCATGTAATCTCATAAAGTTATTGGTAACACTTTACAATAAGGTCTCGTTTGGGAATATTTGTTGATGAATTAGCTAGCATGAACTAACAATGGGCAATATTTTTAATAATCTTTGTTAATGTTAGATAATTAGGGGTGTAACTATACCCTCATGTCACGATTCAATACATATCACGATACTAAACTCAATGCAATACTCCAAAAAAAGGTTAACAAAAAATGAACTGTTGATTAAAATGCTAAATTTGGTATTACATTGTGGGTGTGAAAATGAATACGCTTGGACTTGGTGCTGGTAACCCAATTCACAGGACAATGGTGACACCAGAATAAAAATATTCATGGTTCTGAAGCTGAAAATATAATTATTTTAGACGAATATGCTTGCACTTTGTCACGGACTAGATATATTTAAAATAATGTAGGCCACATTTTCCTGGTATAAGACATTTTGGCATTATAAGGACCCACAAATATTCCCCAATTGCATTATTATACATTATATTCAACATTATATATAGTAGTTTAATGTCGTACTGACACAAAAACTTTGAAAACTAAAAAAAATAAAATAATTTTTATTTTGGGTGAACTATCCACGATACATGTTGCATTTTTGTATTGCGATATATTGTGACACCATATATTGTTACACCACTATAGTTAATGATTTGTTCATTGTTTGCTTAGTCATTAACTATAACAGATTCAACTTTTGGTTTTAACATTATTCATGTTACAGTCACACTAAATAGTCAAGTAAAAGACATAAAATAATAAAAGTAATAAAAAATGTCAATTATAATTCATAATTTAACATGCAATTAAGTGTTGCATTCAATTTGCACTGAAGTATATTTTATGAAAGTATATTATTTTCATAATAAGTAGGCCTACTCTTTTTTTTTTCTTTTTTTTTTTAAGATATTCCAATGTGTAGGCCCACTTTTCGTCACAAGGGTATTCTTGTAAATATTAATGAAACCTTAAAAAGCGATACCAAGTTAATCTGTGGTTAAGGGTTAGTTCACCCAAAAATGAAAATTCTGTCAGTAATTACTCACCCTCATGTTGTTCCAACCCCGTAAGACTTTCGATCATATTCGGAACACAAATTAAGATATTTTTTTGATTAAATCTGAGAGCTGTCTCACTCCTCCATAGGCTTCTCTTTATAATTGAAACTTGCCGGCCCGGAAAGTTAGTAAAGACATCGTTAAAATAGTCCAAGTGACTACAGTGGCTCAACCATAAGTTTATCAAGCGACGAGAATAATTTTTGTGCGCAAAAACAAACAAAAATAACGACTTTATTCAACTATTAATTTTCTTCTGTGTGGGCCTCTTGAGTGAGTTCACTTGGTGTAACAGCGCAGCGCTTCTGGGTTGTACGTCAGAACGTAGGCTCACTATTGGCCAGCATCACACACATGACCAGCGTCGGCCAATAGTGAGCCTACATTCTTACGTACAACCCAGAAGCGCTGCGCTGTTACACTACATGAACTCACTCAAGAGGCCCACACAGAAGAAAATGAAGGTGAAATGAACAACATGAGAATGAGTAATTACTGACAGAATTTTCATTTTTGGGTGAACTAACCCTTTAATGCATTATAAAGTATTAACAGTGGTGGACCAATAAGTGTTTTTAAAAGGTGTGTGTGTGTGTGTGTGTGTGTGTGTGTGTGTGTGTGTGTGTGTGTGTGTGTGTGTGTGTGTGTGTGTGTGTGTGTGTGTGTGTGTGTGTGTGTGTGTGTGTGTGTGTGTGTGCAAGTAAAATAAGTGTGTTATCAAAAGTTACTGTCATGTTTTTTTTTTCATTATTATTTCTTGACCTGTAGGTTCTCAAGGAGTCCAACTGGTTTAGATTACATGATGTGCGTAATGGAAGCTGATGGGTTGGATGAAGACTTGTTTCCTACTTTATGATGCCATTTTTGTACAGCAAGGGACTAAAAACTATGAAGGAAATGTTTTTTTTTTCTACAGTGCATTTGTAGCCCATGATGCAATGTGTATACAGGAATGCACTATTTGTATTGCACAATGAATACTGTATATTGTAGCCCAAATAAATAAATAAAATACAACTGATTCTGTGAATTATCAAAAAGTGTCATCTGTGAAAACAATTGTACACTCATGCAAAAATAAATAAATAAACAAATAAATTCTCAGGAACGACTGACTCTCAAACCGGCAGCACTACTGGAAGGCCTCTCAGCCAATCAGATTCAAGGACCAGAACTAACAAAAGATTATTTAAACTTGTTCATCAAAGAATCCTAGGGAAAAATAACAGAAGCGATTAAGTAAAAGTAAAACTATTCAGGAGTGAAAACACTCATGCAAAACAACAGTACGCTCTAGAATGACTGGCTCTCAGGGGACAGGCAGGAAAAACTTGATTTACACACCCTGTGGAACACGCCGTCACAGAGGTGCAGTATTTATATTTAGGAATCCACCCAGGTGTAAATCAGACCAGACCCGTCAACATCACAAGCAAGACAACTAAGGTAATTTTGAATTAACTTTTTGAAATTGACTTTTTAGCTTGATTTTTAAAAGGCGAAAAGAGGACAGCAGGAACAAAGCGGGTAAACAAGATCGTCTGAGAAGCAGAGAATGTCTTTTCTATGCTCTTTTCTCTTTTTGTGGCAGTGCAGTGATTGAGGATTTTAATTTCTTCTCAATTTCGTGAAGAAAAAAAACAGAAGTGGGACTGAAGGAGAAAGAAGATTCTATACGTCTGAAGCCGCTTGAAAAAGGTACATTGAATTGAAATGGCAGTTGTTCTCTGATAATTTGAGTCATCTGAAACATATTCGTCGCTCGCAGCCTAGTCCTATGGTAAATTATTTGATTGGAACTGATTTTGTTTTGTGTGAAAAGTTTTGTGTAATAAAAGTGTCCTCCCCCGTTCTACATCTTAAGGAGCTCTAAGCTTTGAGTCTGTGACAGAAAAACAGATGACAAGGAGGAACTCGATGCTTTGTGAATGATTGTGCTGGCATTTTGCCCTTAAGCAACAGGGCTGAGCTTAACACATTCATTTCACAACTATGTCACTTATTGTTCCCATTTAAGTAATCCACGGTGGCCGAGAGAGCTCAACGCGCTGCAACTGAAGAAAACACATGCAAATAGAAAAACACCCGCAAATTAAGAAAACATCTTCATCAGGTTTGACCTGATGTCAACCAAATACAGAAACGCGCTGCAAATAGCACAGACCACAACAGAAATGTTTCCAGGGGACCCCAATAAGTGATGAACCCGGCTGGGACATGCTTATTGCTCAAAATGGGAAAATTCCAAATGGAAGTGAGCATCCCTATGCCCTACTCCCTTTGAAGGGCAGAGCCCTTGAAGTGGGGACTTTGGAGTGAGCCACTAGTGTGCCATTATTTAGCCGTTCGGAACGCACTTGGCGAAGGGAGCAACGAAAGACAACGTAATTTCCTCATTATTTTCACCTGGGATGTTTTCATGACAATGCAGCACGGTGTCCATCAGCTGAATACCTGTTCTTACGACAGACATTTCTATTGCTGTTAACATAACTGTTGCAAATAAATATACATTTTATACAAAAAAAGTTTTTAAAATATGCGTTATATATCTGTGTGTGCGTGTCTCACCTTTAAAACTTGCCGTCTCATTTTTGGACCAGCATTACCTAACATTTCTTACCTATGAAACTTATTTAAACATAACATGACAAAAATTGTACAATGTAACTGATGTAGCCTATAGATTAATATCTTACCCTCGTGTTCTTTTTCCTCTATCCTTTTTTATTTTTATTTTGTCTTTTTTCAGCTCTTTGTTAGCTCTTCTCATTTGTATTCTGATGACATTGAACATATTGTTAATACATTTTGTATATAGTATACAAAGTTGTATGGCATAAACATCTCTGTATGTTTTGTGATAAAAAAAAAAAAAAATTAAATTAAATTAAATTAAATAAAAGTAGACATTGAGCTATATAAGCATGTCCCTGCCGGGTTCATCACTTATTGAGGTCCCCTGGAAACATTTTCTGTTTCTGTGTTTGGTTGTGAACGTTTGCAGCGCGTTTCTGTATTTGGTTGTGCTGTGAACTCTTTGCTGCGCGTTTCTGTATTTGGTTGTGTTGTGAGTATTTGGAGCACATGTGTGTTGTAAAACTAATGAAGATGTTTTCTTAATTTGCGGGTGGTTTTTTTTTCTATTTGCATGTGTTTTCAGTTGCAGCGCGTTGAGCTCTCTCGGCCACCGTAGGTAATCACCGAATTAAATATAAAAAAAAACACAGGCAAGTAACATCACGTTGGTATCTAACTCTTATTACATGTTAAAACCATCTTTCCAACTTAGAGTTAAGTGTCAACAGCATTTAGATAAAGCTCGCGAGATACATAGAGCATCTATTTATTTCCATATCAGTTAATGACAAAGAAACCATGCTCTCAGATACTGGAACCTAATTAGCATCGATTGATTTTCCGCATCTCTCTCTCATCCTCCCTCAGGCCCGATCCAAGAGACTAGCCATGGAAGAGGAATACAAGAGACCACCACCGTCCTATGAAGAAGTTATTACCCAGCAGCACACGAGCAACACTAACCAGAGCTCGCCTAAGACTCAGGGCAGTTGCTGCAGGTGTTGCATAAGCACCAAAAACTGCCTGATGAGTCCGGAGTGCGGCCGAGCGCTCAACATCGCCAGCGTGGTCGCCATGTGTGGCATGTGCATTCGAATGTTTGTTTGTAAGTATACCCGGGAGAATGGATTTATGTGTGTTTACACTATGGTTATTTTTAAAGAAAGAAATGAATACTTTTATTCAGTTTGGATGCGTTAAATTGATCAAAAGTGACAGTAAAGACATTTATAGACTAATGTTACGAAACAAAATCTGTTTTTAATAAATGCTGTTCTTTTGAACTTTCTGTTGGTTAAAGTTTCCACAAAAATATTAAGCAGCACAATGTTTTCAACACTGATAATAATCAGAAATGTTTCTTGAGCATCAAATCATCATATTAGAAATGATCCTTCAGAAATCAGTGACACTGAAGACTGGAGTAATGATGATAAAAATTCTGCTTTACCATCACAGATATAAATTACATTTAAATACTTTAAATTGTAATAAAAAAAATTATAATAGATATTTTAGTTTTTACTGTATTTTTGATCAAATAAATGCAGCCTTGGTGAGCATAAGAACGTTTTAAAATGATTTAAAAAAAAAAATCTAACTGACCACAAACTTTTGAATAGCAGTCTATATAGGAGTTATTTGGGATGGATGGAGGGAGGGAGGGATGTGTATTTTGACATGGTAGTGTATATAGGAGGTATTTGCCTGAAGAGGCGATGGATGGATGGAACAAACTTGTTCAAATAGTAATTACTTATTTTAAAAAGTCACCAACAGCAACAGTTTTGGTTCTGTCCCAATCAAATAAAACTTCAAATGACTTCATCATATTATCTTTACTTTATTAAAACATTAAATCAACTGAATGAGCCATTGGTCTGAATATAATGCATATTATTATAATATAAATAAATAGTATGTTCTGTGGATCGTCCCAAGTGTACAGTAAAAAAGGGCAAATAAAAATCCTTGTCCTTATGAGGACATTTTTTGGTCCCTATGAGGAAATCATATTATAAATCATACTAAGTGATGTTTTTTGAAAATGTAAAAATGCAGAAAGTTTTCTGTGATGGGCAGGGTTAGGGGATAGAATATACAGTTTAGTTTACCAGTATACCAACAGTTTACCAGTATACCACGAATATTTTATCTGAGGCATCTATTGAGCTTTGTGAAGATTTTTTTTAAACATTTCACTCAAAAAATTGATGATATTAGAAGCTCCATTGTTCCATCTGAACCATGTCACTTGCAACTACCCTGTCCTATGAGTTGTCTGTCTAACTTTAAACCTGTTTCTCCAACTCAGCTAGCTGATATTATCTCTACTATGAAGTGTTCTGGTTCTAAGTGAAATATTATCCCGGCTCGTCTTTTTAAAGATGTTTTCTCTACCATTAGTCATATGGTAACCGCTATCATAAACAGCTCTTTAGCCAAAGGTGTCGTTCCAGCTAGTTTGAAAAATGCAATTGTGCAACCTATGTTGAAAAAACCTCAACTTGATCCAGAAATGTGCAGTAACTATCTCTAAACTGCATTTTATCTCAAACCTTTTAGAGAAAGTATAGTTTTCTCACAGCTCCAGTTTTATTTGAATTCTTTTAATATTTTGGACATGTTCCAATCTGGCTTTAGATCATTACATAGCACTGAGTCAGCTCTGTTGAGGGTTACAAATGATATCTTGCTTGCTCTAGATTCAGGCTCTTGTGTTGTGCTGGTTTTGTTAGACCTGAGCGCTGCATTTGATACCATTGACCACAACATTCTTCTTGAAAGGCTAGAATATATGGTAGCCTAGGTGTCAAGGGCACTGTACTAAAATGGTTTGCTTCCTACCTCGAAAAGAGGACTTTTTCGGTAAATTTAGGAAATTGTTTCTCACCATCTGCGCCCGTTTTGTTTGGTGTGCCCCAGGGATCTATTTTAGGACCTTTATTGTTTTCCCTTTATATGCTCCTCTTGGCCCTCATTTTTCAGAAGTACAACATTTCATATCACTGTTATGCAGATGATTCTCAGCTTTACCTTCCAGTAAGTCTTGACACCACTGCTCCATTTGATGTGTTATTGGAATGTGTAGATGATATCAAGAGGTGGATGACAAATAATTTTCTGCAGCTAAATGAGGATAAAACAGAGGTTTTAATTCTGGGCTGTCCGGCAGATTCCTCTCCTGCTCTGAAAGCCCAGTTAGGTCCTCTCTCAACAAATGTATGCAAACAAATTTTTTTGTTTCTCCTGTTTTGGCATCCCTTCACTGGCTTCCCATTAAGTTTCGAGTTGATTTTAAGATCCTTATGTTTGTTTATAAGGCGTTACCTGGCTGTGCACCAAGGTATGTTTTTTGATCTTATTGTGCCATACTGTCTTGCTAGGGCACTTAGATCTTCAAATCACTTGCTTTTAAATGTGTCACGAAGTCGCTACAAATTAAAGGGTGATCGGGCCTTTTCTGTGGCTGGTCCCAAGCTTTGGAATGCTCTCCCTTATCATGTGAGGTCTGCTCCTTCATTGGACATTTTTAAATCTACTCTGAAAACACATTTTTATTCCTTAGCTTTTGGAAATTTGTAATTGTTGTTTTTTATAGTGTAGTCCTGCTGTACAGCACTTTGGATCAATTTTTATTGTGTTAAATGTGCTTTATAAATAAAGGTTGTTGTTGTTGTGTGTGTTTGTTATATTATTATGTTAATTAATTTAGTTTTCCTAGAACTGCAAAACAAAGTTATATCAGACTAAAAAACACATTTCAAAAGTCTTGTTAGCATAGCAAACATAACAGTTCTGTGCTCTGCTACTGTGATATTTTATAGCTTTGTCTGAAATTTGTCTTTTCTTTCTTTTTCAGAACACAGTCTCTTGTGGACCATCTATTCCAGGTCTCTCATTCAGTGGTGGCCTTCTTAAATTAAAAGACACACAAAGGCATTTGCTCTGTTCCAAAACCTGATCTGCAACATTTATAAGCTCTCCCCCAAAGCGAATCTCAATGCTATTCCAAAAATAGTAAGCAGAGCAGCATGTATCATTAAAAGAGAAGGTAATCTCAGAACACGTTGTGATTTTATTATAATTTTTTTTAAATAGTAATGTCAATTTCAAAGTATAACTAATTTATAAACAAAGTATATTTCAGTCAGATGTTTGGAAATATTTTAGCAATGATGTGGATAGTGTAATTCTGTTTAATTCTGTGTGTGTGTTGTCAATGTGTGTTGTTAAGTATGTATTTATGTATGCTTGACACCAGTGTCAAAGACGTATTTCCGCTGTGTGACAAACAGAATGTACAATAAAGTTACTCTAATCTAAAACTCAATAGGAATCAACTGTGTTGGTAGAGCCTCTCGTGTGCTTCATTGGCCTCGTTCATGAAACACTAGCAAAATGTAAATCATTTGTAAAAATCATTCTTATGTCAATTGTGGCATTTAAGTTTGCATGAGTTGCTGTTAATGTAGACTGTTTAGACACAAGTTGCGGTCACATTTATTGCAGACGAAATAAAGTCTTCACAATAAGAATGCGATCTATTGGAATTTTCTGCATTGATCAACAGAAAGCTGCATGGTATGAATGTGCTTTATACATCAATATACTATTGACAATAGAGTGCATTAGTGCCCTTGAGATCATTACTGAAGGCCCTGACTGAAACCCCATGGTACGCCACTATATTAGTGGCGGGCATGGATAAATTTTTTTTTAATCTAGATTAATCTCACTGTAATCTTGGAATTAATCTAGAGTAATCTAGATTAAAATGGCTCATTTGAATTCTGCCGAAGGCATGACTAAAGGGCACGTGTTTCTTAAATACAAAGTGACATTTAAAAGAACTTGTGAAGAAATGCCAGAGATTTTTTTTTTTTTTTTTAATTAAAGTATGATTTTATTTTATTTTTACTTTGATGAGCATATAAAACAAAACAGCTCCTTGGAAAAAATGAAATGTAGCCTAATATTGTAGTAGTTATAAACAAAGGTCTATTTTTAGTTCAGATTAACATTTGAGGGCAGCAATTTTATTCATAATGTCAAAATAATACCAACGTAATGTTACTTGAAAGCATTATAGCCTACTATTCCTGCCAAACTTCCATGGTTGCAGTTAGTGTTACTACAGTAAATCCATGGTAAATGTTGCAGATCTGTGGACACTGGATAGTTCATTCATGGCACAATGTTTCTTCCTGGCTTCCACGCACTGTTTGATCCGTTAATAACGGAGAAATGTGAATGTTTCTCACTAGACCTCGCAGCAATGTTATTACTCAAGTAGCGAATTCAAATGATTTATTTACTGGATCTCTTGATCAAGATCGGCTCGCGCTGCTTTGGTCCAAACTGATAAACAACGGTCCGTCAACCACACAATAACGAGTAGCTCAGTTTCGTTCCGCTTGCATTACGTTTGCCATTTGATGTCGGACAATGTTGTGGTTGCGCCAGCGTCTCTTACATTATGAGCGCGCTTGCCACGCGCGACCCGCCTACATTTGAAATAACGAAATTTTGGTCGGCAGGAAAAATGGTCCAACGGTTCGGTTTGAAAATGCGTACCGAACACCGAACCGAATCCGCGCTAAAATATCAAGGTGGAAGTCATCATAGCTTGCTTAGTATAGACCCAGCTCCCAACCCAACTTTGAGAATAGATTAACGGCATGTTTTTTTTTAATCGCCCGATAAGTCTCACGTTAACGCAGCACGTTAACGCCGATAACGGCCCACCCCTAATATATATATATATATATATATATATATATATATATATATATATATATATATATATTAGCGTAGGGAGATTGACTCGATTATGTCATTCGCAGTGCTTCATGGGAGTGGGTGGAGATAAAGAGCTCTTTTGGCACGTTTTGCTTATTTCGACTCCCTGATTTGTGTAATTTTCAGTGCATCATCATGTTTAATGTAGTTTTTTTTTACCTCGAATTCCGGCGTTAAACTTGATAGTGTTGGGCGGTATGACCAAAAATGTATAACATGGTATTTTTCAAAATTATAACATGACATATAATTCAAGCATGACTGGGTGTTAACCACATTTTCTACTGATTAAGAGAGGAAATACTGCAGTAGATTGACTTAGAATGCCCTATTTTACTGCCATGACTCATGCTTGAGGGTGAGTAAATCATGGGCTAATTTTCATTTTTAAAGTGAACTACTCCTTTAAAAGCATATTCAAATATATTAAAACATCTGGTTACTTGAGCCTAAGCTCTTTTCAATAAAATCCATGCAAAAGTTAATATCAGATAGGATACAGTATAGGATGTACCGAATATTCTTCAGTTTTATGCAAAACAGAAATGCGACAAATAGAATATCAGACCTCATATGGCCAAAAATAAATGCAAAACAATTTTGCATAGTTGTGTTTGACACATGAAAACACATTTTAGTTTTATTCAAGTTCTCACTTTGAAAAACAAGTGCCGGACAGTAACACCATATATGAGTTTTGTTATGTTTGGTTGAAAATTCTGAAAAAATGAGTGATGAACTGTTTTAATGTTGAATATGTTCACATAAAGCATAATGTTCTGCACAATATTGAGAAGGTTTTTGGCAAATATATTTTGTATTATACATGTTTGACACTGAAGACAGCAAAACTGCCATGTCACGTCACCCACCCATGTATCTTACAAGGTGCAGTAACACGATGTAACCTTGCTCTCACTTGAAATGTGTCCCCACATTTTATTCCTTAAATTTGAGGGTATTGGACCTGGAAAGTCCTTGAACGGTCTTTGAATTTGAAGTTAAAGGTGTGGGAACCCTGTTCGTGTAAAAACAACTGCGCTGCGTTTTGACTTTGAAACGTGCATGCTCGTTTATTCAACGATGTCAAAGCCTTTTGGAAAATCTATTTGTGGCGGGCAGTGTTGATATTGTGAACCAATGTATGGGAAACACTGTTTGACAGCTATCAATTATAGTTTAACCTATCCATCTTCACCGTCACGTTTTGTAACATACAGCTGTGCATCACCAGTGCAACAGTGAAAAGCGACCCTCTCAAACAGTGGCGCGCCGCGTTCCGATCATTGTTAAAGCGACATACAGTATTGCGGTATATTAAAAATTAATTTCATAACAAAAATAAACACCGGTATTCAGAATGAACCGGTATACCGCCCAGCACTAAAACATAATTATTTTAAAAATAAGTTGATGCGGGCTGACGGCTTCAACGGGAAAAAAAAATACTATTGATTAAAAACCTTTTCAGTTTTCACTTCCAGGACCCGACTGTTGCACTCTATGGACAAGGGCCCTTTATTTTTGTTGTTTGCAAAATTTTACTAACGTGACCGACCGGACCTTTACAGTAGCCTATGAGTTTCCATTTTGGTTTTGAACAGATTAGCCTGATTACAATTCAATGATAGTCAATTTACCCTATTATTATTTTTTATATATATATTTCAAGAAGACAAAATGTTTAATAATTACACTAATATTTTCTCTCTAATTCAGAAACCAAAATAGTTGCAATCATTTGAAAAATGTTCATTGGATTTTCCAGTCATGTAATCGGATGTGGCATAGGGTACCCAACATTTGTATTTATCACTTTTTCTAAAAGAAATCTTTATGAAATGCGAAAGTACTATCATTTATAATACTGATTTATGTTTTAAAGGCTGTGCACTAGACAGACCGGATGAGTACACAGTCAGAATAAAATATGCTTGATTATTTTCTAAACTGTGGTGGAAATGTTCCTTTAAGTCTGTAAAATTCCACTAAATATTACATCTGTGGACTGAGAGTGAGTAAATGAGGGTCTTCTCCATCTGTCTTATAGCCGGTATGTAAACAAATACCCTTAAGTTTAATTAATACAGCTGGAATGTATACCTTCAGGAGAAATAAATATTCATCTAACTAAAATATTTAAAATAATAAAGAGATTAATGTATCTGACATAAGCAAATTAGGATGAATATGGAGTCTTTATTTTGTGTAATTTTAAATGGTATTTGTGTCATTTGCAACATAATCAGATATATATTTTTTTTTTATCATTAAGAGAGAATAATTTATGATGGGCATTTGGGATTAAAATGACATGGTTGCCACTCTGAAATTTTTTATCTCCTAATTATACCCTGAATATTTGGTGTGTCATGAATCAAAGGTCAAGCATTTCTCTGGGGCTCATAATTATTCATGGTTTTTTTCTGGCTGGTCTCGCTCACTGGCCCATTTTTTTCAATGCACGGGAAACAACACAAGATGTAATCAATCTGAAGGATCCGAGTACAGTGTTTTAGTCCAAATCACATATAGCCTACTGGAATCAGAATCCATCCGAGTAATGAAGGTAATTCAATATCGTAATCAAAACACACAAGCAGATATTCAGCGAACTAGGGAACAAATGCACTGATACAAACCACTCAGAATGAAATAAACGAGAGAGAGATTAACAAAAAGACGAAGGACAAAAAGAACAGATGGTTTTATATATGCTGAACAAAGCAATGCACATCTGTAACAGCACAATGGCTATTAGTTGGAGCGAAATAGCGTGCAGTACATACAGTAAAGTGCCTAGTATGTGAAACAGAAATGATAACCATTTTAACCCTCTGGTGCTCTTCGAATTTTTTACTTGCTCGGAATGGTTCAACACTTGGTAAAGGTTTTGGCACTGGCTATGTAAACACACACACAAAAAAAATCATGTACATCATTAAGGTTAAATGGTCCAGAAAAAAGTAGTCACACTTGTGCTCCTAGCGGTCAAAAATTACCGCATTGGAAGTTAATGGGAGACGAATTTCATCTAGTGGAAACTTTTGGTACTGCGGCCAAACAAAATCTTAAGGCCTGTTCACACCTGGACGAATTTCGCACGCGATATTCACTATGGAACGCCGTTGGGGACAATACCTATTTTATGCAACGCGTGAAATTTGGACGCATTAACACGCACAGTTTGTACGCGTCTTTTTGGTCCGTGTAAACGCGAACGTTTTGTACGTCTAAACGCGAAGTTTTTTGACATGTTATTTAAAGACACGATCGTTTGTATCGCCTTAACGCAACATTTTTGGCCGTGTATTTTTGTTACGTGTTTCTAGACGAACGTTTTCGTCGTGTAAACATTACATTTTTGAACGTGTAATATTTCTGAGTCTTATTTGATGTCCAACATACAAATTTTTCTGTTTTAGTTAAACTGGTGATAATTTAGAGTCAATGATTAAATACATCCAATGACTGCATGAATTAACATTATATTCTTTTGTAACGTTAAAGGAATTTGTCCTGTAGGTAAAGTGAGTGGTCTCTGTGATCCAACGACCATATTTCCCCTCTGGTTAATACATTTGAGGTGTCTATTTGGACCACTGCAAATAGCCTACTTGTTGACAGAACTAATTACACTAGGCCATATTAGAAAAGCAGAGCGCATGTGGCGGAAGACAAAACTTGTAGTCCATTATAACATCTACAAAGACAGCCTTCAGCCTTCAACAAATAGTAACGTTATCTGTCACTATTTATAAGTAAATAGCATCTAAATGTCTACTGAATCCACAACTGTTGCTATTTACACTTGGACTTGGACTGGCTGCCCCACAGTTTACGTGGTCCGCCTGCTGTAGTGATTCTGTAATGTTTATGTGTCGTATGATTGTGTCTGTGTTTAAATGTTGAATAAAGATTTGTAAATTGTCATAGGCTACTGGTGCTTTGTTTTCTGCTTTTGTATTTGCCTTATTGTTATAATATAATTGTTAAATTTGTGATTGTTACAATATATTGTTATTTTTTATCTGACATATACAGTACACAGTATATGTGTATTAATTATTTCCAGTCAAACTGACATCCCGACTTCAAGGAGCATTCCAGAGTCTCTCATACCAGATTGATGCTGGCCCACTCGGAGATTACTCGTCATTTTGAAAGAAAAAAAATAAAAAAATAAAAATAGCCACAGTATTTAGTATTTAGCCTTTGCTAACTTTATTATTCATTGTATTTATTAAAGTTGAATGATGTATGGCATTTATTGGCACTATTATCTATAATTATTGACACCCCACCGTGGACCTCACTATAATTATTATACCCTGGCTATGGCCGTATCCAGTGTTGTATGTTGTATACGTTAACATATGTTATACATGTGTATATAGCCTGTTATAAGAGGATGCCAACTGAACGCAGTCTGTAAAAGTTCTTTGAAAGTTTAATAAAAAAATTCTAAGAGCCATCGTAGAGAGCAATCCACTTTTCCACGTTACCGGAGACAAAAAACCTGCATGAGTACAAACGGGATGAGATGACACAGCATGACACATCACTGACATCACAACCAACGTATAAATGCATCATTGACTCTAAAGTTTTACGCTTGCCTATGTACATGCCAACGTAAAATTACGATCTCATTCACGAACAAATGTTACGTGTGACGTTTGCATAGGTATTTGCTTACCTAACAGCACATCATCCCTCACGGAAAGAAATGTCGTCTGATGTTTATATGTATACAGCAACGTGCCATCGCATCACAAATGCAAATGAAATCCTAAATAGAGCAACGCTATTGGCTGTTGTGCGGTCTGACGCGACACCCGAACATATACTTCGTATTTACGCGTACAAACTGTGCGTGTTAATGCGTCCAAATTTCACGCGTTGCATATAATAAGTATTGTCCCCAACGGCGTTCCATAATTCGCCGACGTTTAACGCCTCGTGACTAAACAAAGGGCGCCAATGGCCTCGTTTACACTGCAGGTCTTGATGCCCAATTCTGATTTGTTGCCTAAATCCGATTTTTTTGACTGTCTGTTTACACGTTCTTTAAATTGTGACCCATATCCGATTCATATGTTTACACTTGCCATGGCTAGTAGCCTAGGCTACTATCTGAAACATATCGCGCATGCTTAAAGGGTTAAATTCTCTTGCACAAATGGACGAATACAAAATATGTTTCATGCTCTGCGATATGCAAAGTTGCCAAACACCACTTTTGAATAAGAAACAATGTCTATAAAACTACCACGAATCACAAGCGTATCGGTGAGAACACTCGTTAAAACAACATACACACACCCGAACTTGACTGCACATCACATATTTGAGATTACTGATACTGCTTTCATTCGTAATGCAACGGACCGATCTACGGCACATACATTAAGGGCTGTTCACTGTTATACAATAAAGAGCCCGCACAGCGACAAGAAATAGAAATTAACACAAAAAAACTGTCTAGAGCCTTTACTACTTACACAACACTGACAGTGGAGTTGCGCTCAGGAGTAGAGCAGCTATGGACAATTTTCTTTTTCTTTTTTGAGCGGCTGCGGACAAATTCTTTCTATGCACACACAATATTACATCACAATCTGCGCGCATGTTTTAAAAATATAATTGAAAATGTAAATAGTCCTAGCACTTTTTAAATTTAAATAGCCCACTTAAAGTGTTTATTACAAATAAATTATTAATTGCTTAAAATGAATAAATGTAAATGAACAAAAATTTTCGTTAAATTTACAATCATGTGAAAACACTTCCCGTGCCCCTCTCCACATTCCTCTCCTACGATGACACGTTTCGTCGGGCCATCCGTCCCTTTGCAGATGTGCGTCGGGGTTTCTCTCGTCATTAAACCGCGGAGACGTTGCCTAATGCCTCAGAAAATCCGATCTGCCTGTTTACATGACAGTCGCATTGGCACATATCCGATTTATTTCCACATATGAATGAGGCCTGAAACCGATCTGGAAATATCCGAATGCATGCGTTTTTTTCCTGTTTACACTGTCATAGAACACATCCGATCTGTGTCACATGTGAGCAAAAAATCGGAATTGGGTCACATTTCACTGGCAGTGTAAACGGGGCCAATGTGAGTGTGCACACCGACGCGAAAAACGGCACGCGTAAAAGCGTCATTTTTTAAAAAACGCCTCAGGTTCGTTTTTTTGGTTTGAAAACTATCCGACCAATGAGATTGGCGCTTTTGTTCACGTGTCTGGAGCTTCTGAAGTTACAGTAAAACACAACTTGGGGGCGCTCAAACACAAAACGGTCTTGCCGAGCACACATACGTAACGGCGAAGAAGATATACACCAAATAGCGACACTGCCGGGAAGAAATAAGACGAGGAAGATGCAAGGCAAGATGATTGTAGAGCTGCTGGTCTCGTTGGTGTCGGAACATAAATAACTAAATGACAAACGCGACAGCGACTACAAAAATCTTGATAAAAGAGAACTGTTATGGAGTGGTTTCTGTTTTACATTAAGCGCCATCTAATGTCAGTGAATGAATTTGCATGTTCACTCGGCTCATCGTCAGCGAAAATCGCTTGGGTGTGAACACAAAAAATGCGTTGAAAAACGCTGGCGAATAACGCGCGCCGATATTCGTCCCGGTGTGTATGGCCCTTAACTGGAACAGCTCAAATTTTTCTTGCAGTTTTAGAGTCAAATGTGTTTTTGAAAATATATATTTCATATACAAATTAAAAATAGTATTTTTGTGCATTTTTTAATAACAATAAACATAAAAAAAAAAAGTAAAACTTTTTTAAATAATCTTCCAAGTGTCGTCTTTGAAAAGAGATCAAAATTAAGTCTGTGTTCTACAGCGTTCAAGATTTTACGACAGTTTAAGTTCTATGCTCAGAAAGTGAATAAATGGATTTTACATACAATGAAAATATCATTTAGTACCAAAAAATGCCCTAAAAATACAAAATATTAAATAAAAAAACATTATCAAATTAAAATATAGTACATTAATTTCATTGAAATAAAAAAGAAAAGAAAAAAATGTCATTTTTGATCTACAAGCGAAGAGCACAAATTGTTAACATGTTTAGAATCATAATAATGCAATTCTGGCATTGGTGTAACAAAACATAGAGCTCTTGGTGAAGCGCTTCTGGCTCTTATATGCTTGAGATTGTCTAAGAGAAGCAAAATTGACGATGAATGAATTTTTTATTGTTTTGGATTCGTTATTCTCTAACTCTGTAATGAAATCTTTACCTTCACTCTCAGTATGTGATGTTTGATTCTCTCTGTCCGGCAGAAGTGAATGTAGGGCGATTCTTCTGCTGTTCTACTCATGACCTGTCAATCATTGCATCTATTCCCAATCAGGCAGTATTGGGCAACACTTTCAGCTCTCTGGAAAGTGGAAAAAGTGCACACACAAGATCTATGAATTTCCATTGCTAATATATTATTACTCAGTTCCACAGCCGGTGGTGGATATTGATTTCAAAATGGAGTCTCGGTAGATCAGTGCATATGAATGCAGTGTGACTAGGCTGGAATAATATTTTTCAAGACATTAGAACATTCATGAAGAGCTGGTCAGGTCAAACAACTGGCCTTGTGATACAGTACATGCCCTCAAAAAAAAGAAATAAATGTGGCAGTACTTTAATACTGTGACCCCTAAAAGTGTTTACGCCACACTTAAAATGTATAAATGCCATCGATTTGGATCAGGAGCACGATTAGACCTGTTAACGTTTCCAGATCTATTTCCTGATCTATCAGCTAATTTATCTCATGTAAATTAAGTTCTGAACCTTTTCTAAATCTGTTAAATTTGGCCACAATAGGCTGGTATATTTGACATTATTATTTATTATAATCATCATTCTCCAGTTATTCACCATATGCATAACACGCTTCTGAAGTTAATAAAGCATAAATCAATTTTTATTGCTTTAATGACTCATTTTGGGGTAACATACACCAGGGGCCTTTACAGTATATACAGTAGAATGAAATTGGAAGCAAAAGTAAGAAAGAAAGAAAGAAAGAAAGAAAGAAAGAAAGAAAGAAAGAAAGAAAGAAAGAAAGAAAGAGCCACTGATCTTAGCTGAGAACAAAATAATTATAGAATTTAAATAAAGCTGCAAGAAGCCATTATCGGGGCCAAGCGCAAAGAAGACGATAAGACATGCCAACATGGCTGGGACTGTTAGACCAACTGCAGCAAGGAGCAATTAAAGACATTTAAAGATGAATTTAAATTACATTTTTTGTTACAGACATTTATATGTATAAACACATAAAAAATTACCCACTCCTGACTTTGTTTGCATTTTTATGCCACTTACTAATAATATTTTGACATTTGGGCATTGGCGTTTAGTCAGCAACCTATGTTTCCAAACTTCTGACAGTGGTTTCGTCTCGATTGGTCTAACAGTTTCGAAGATATTGGCAAATGTTTTTTAAGTGCTAAATCAAAACGTTACACAAACCGTAAGGCGAAACCTAGCATGTTTGGTATCATTGGACTCGGCAAGGATTCAGAAACCTAATGAGATGAGTACTGTGAAAATAAGTCAACCACACCCAGAGTTGTGACCCATACCATGGGTCATTCTGATGACCCATACCGAGTTTCGTAACGATACGAACATGCGTTCATAAAATACAGCATTTTGGTACAAAATTCAAAATGGCCGATGCCTAAAATGATCGATATGGAAAAATTTGAAATTACAAAAAGTAGGCCTGACGTCCTGAATCTAACGAGACCACTTTTATGATTTTTGGACAAACCGTTCAGAAGTTATAAGCAAAAATAGCCATTTTTCATATCTCCGGACCAGTAGGTGGCACTGCTCTGAAACACAGCGTGTAGCCTCAGGTCATGCTTTTGATGACATATACCAAATTTGGTCTGAATACGATAAAGCGTTGCGGAGATACAGCCTTACGTCTGTTTTTGCAAGCGCTACGTAAAATTAGTTTGCGCTATTCGAGAACGGTTTGACGAATCGACATGAATTCCATAACTTTTTGTCGGCATGGTCTGAAGACGATCTGATTAAATTTTCATGAAAATCGAGGAAACAGAGGATTCAAAATGGCGGACAAATTTTCATGACGGAAAATGATGTCATATGGTGCAATCGAATCGGGGCCTTCGGTGCTTGGCCTCTAATTGTAGAACTGCTTCTCAGTAACATTGGAAGCTATTATTTGAACACAGTCTTGTTTTTACACAGTTAATTAATTTATTGAACGTTCTTACTTTATGTGTGATTTCTAGAATGTTTGCTACTGTGTTTGTTCCTTTCCTCAAGAAGAACTGAATGTATTAAAGAACAGTTCACACCAAAATTAAAATTCTGTCATCATTTACTCTTTCCAGACTGCAACACAAAAAAAGATGACATGTTGAAGAATGTAACCAAGCAGTTTTGGTTATCACTGATTTTCATTGTATGGACAAAAAAGATCTATCTAAGAAATATCTAATTTTGTGTGTTTGTTCATGGAACCTTACGAGGGTTAGTAAATGACAGAATTTAAATTTCCGAGTGAAAAATCTCTTTAAGACTGAATGAACTACATTTTGAAGGGGAAATAAATAATTAGGCTATATAGAGCTGTTCAGTTTATAAACCTGGGAGAAAATTTGCATTTTTAAGCCACGGGTTCCCTCGGGAATTTCCTTTGGGGTTTTAGCATAGCAGTTATGACAAAAATAAGGTCTGTGGTTAATATGACTTTAGGAAACTTATGTTTTGTTCTACAACAGAAGTTACACACAGTCACACCTCAAACATACATTTTGAAGCCATTGCATGTTTAAAAAAAAAAAGTTCTTAAGTTCTGTGAACAGAATAGTGCATTTGCTATAGAGTGGTGCAGGTATGACATCACTTTGTAAGCCAAAACGCGGAAGCGAGTTTCTTTTTTTAGCACTTCCAGTTCCATCGTCCCGAAGTCAATGGGTTTTTTGAATGGGGTTTTGGTTAAGTTGTTGAAATAAGGTCTGTGGTGAACACAAGCTCAAGACACTTTCACGTTTTATTCTACGACATCAATATTGCCCCACTCGTGAAGTTTTGAAGCTGCTACATGTCTTGAAAAGGCGGTTGCTAACAAGTGGCTAAATGGGACTACGGAGGCTGTCGAGGACATTAGACGTCATCACGCCGAACAGGTAAACTCAGTCCGCTTTTACAGCCTCGCTTATAATTGTGCTCTTATAAACTATTCTAACTCAAACGTTCTGAAAGAAATGTTTTTAGATAAAAACTGAAAGAGTTGTCGGAAGATTAGTGATGGTGACGTTGAAGTCGTGGGACCGTGGTGTAGTTCGTTTGTAGAAGGCGAGCACTGCTACCTCTGAGCGAACTCTCTGCTCCTCATCACAGGGCTTCTCAGGTGCTCCGCCCAAGTAGCAGTGCTTCGCCTTCTGAGAATATAGTTCCCAGTATGTATACGGTTAGAAGATGGCTGTGTCTCATGTGACCTTGTTATTTGTACACGCTGTGACTATACAAATCACATGTAAATAGGAAAATGTTGGCGTTATTTTGTCACTTATTGGGAGCAGTATGCTAGCTGGAGCCGTTTACCTCCAGTCTTTGTGCTAAGCTAGGCTAGCGGTGGGTGCGTCAGACAGAGTTACGGCACGCACGGAGGTGAGAAGGGTATGTATGGACTTATCTAACTCTGGGGGATACGGTGAATAAGCTAAAGTCCCAAAAAGTCGGCGTGTTCCTTTAAAGAAAGAAACACAAGCATGAGGTTTTTTGAAACCTTTTTACATAAAAAAAAAGAAAAAAAAAGTTTGTTTTAAATAGTCAAACAGTAGATACATTGCCGCAAAACATGGGTAAGAAAAGTTATTTCTGAGATAAGTTCATTGTTCGTCTGCAGATTTGTCCACTATAATATCTAATCAAAGGACATTTTAAGTGTGGCTCTAGTACTTTTTGGGGCCACCATCGTACTTTAATCATACACGTAGTACTGCAAAGAACACCATGATATTACCGTAATGGTTTTCCCATATAATATATTCTGTGAAGAGGTCTTCTGTGGATGTCAGAGGGCAGTTTTTAAGCCAGTTGCCGAGTTGCAGTGTGGCCGGGGTGTGATTACATTCGCCTCGGAGAGCCGTGTGCGATTAGAGCTCATACCTGACAGCGTCGCAGTCATTTGCTGTCATTTGAGGGGATGATAGGTCTGATTCACTGATAGGTAATGCCATCTGACCAGGACGGACAGAACAGTTTTAATCCATCCCTTCTATACACATCAGACAGGCTCCACGGGTTGGACGCACATCGAGTAGTGACTCACTATAGAAAAAAGAAACCCAGAGAGGGAAATTCACTAAATTTAAAGGAATATTCAAGGTTCAGTGGTTAAACTCAATTTATATTTATTTTTGACTGGTCCCTCCTTTAAAAAACATAAATCTGGGTCACAGTGAAACACGTATAATGGAAATGAATTTGGCCAGTCTATAGAGTTTCAATAGTAAAGCCACAATACATAAACAATATGTCTGTTAACATTTTAGTGAGGCAAAATTAAAATACTTATATTAATTAAATATTTTTATATATTAATTTACATCTCTTTTGCCATTTACAGTTCAAATAATACACAACATTTCACAGAAAAATGATTTTTTTTATAAAAGTTTAAATTGTTGTTATAATAATTATTCAAAATTATACCATTTTAATCTTCACATTTCTGCATTAAACCCTCTGAAAACGGGCCACGTTCACTTCCATTGTAGCTATAAGTGCCTCACAAGGTTTTTTCTTTTCACCAAATGAAATTATTGGTATGTTTCATGTGGTAAATGAATATTTCTTTTCACTGAAATACTGCTTGCAAAAGGGCCCCAACTGTTTAGTCACCCCAGTCATTGTTTGTCTGCCTTGTTTTCAAGGACGTCTGTGAGAGAAAAAAAAGTCCCTACAGTGGAAGACAAAATTCCAGGACTTGCTGATTGTGTGCTGGTGCGTCCTCCTGTAGACACTGAGGCAGGGGTTTGGGCTATTGTTGAAATTGGGTTTTAGTTTTTTCTCCTCTCAACCACTTCCATCTTATCCAGCTCCCCAGCCCTCCCACTCCATTTCCATCGTGCTGGGTGAAAATTGGAATGAAATAAAGATGTGAGCAATGGATGGAGACAACCAGTGAGGGAAGAGGAGGAGAAAGGGAGAAAAGGGAATGAGACGGAGATGAAAGAGAGGACATGAAAGCAATATGTAGATTCAAAATACAGATCTTTACTCGACTGTTTCACTCCACTCTTAAAAAGCAATAAGATGTCAGAAAAGCCATTACGGGAGCTTTTTATACCGCACTTTGTAAGTGTATTACATTCACGTCAAAACGACCTTGCATTAACTGTGTCTGTGAAAAACTGCCATTAGTATTGAAGCTAAAACTAAATGATTAATGTCATTTAAATGCAATTGCGATACACATGCATGAACGCAGTCATTGCTGGAGTTCGCCGAGTGTCTGTATTATTGGTTATAGTGGACGTTCATACTGTTGTGTGTAATGTTATTGGTGGGCTGCACAACTGTTCATCAAAGGGTTGACACCTCTGTGATTTTGAGGGCTGAATCACAAAGGCTGCGATTTGTTTTATTTTTAATTAAATGAACATATGCACCACATGTTAGTGAAGAGCGTCTCTGTGATCAGTAGTAAATGCTGCTCCATCTCTGAAAGTACTGGGAGTTTGAGTCACTTATAACGTTAATTTGAAAAAGCAACATGCACCAAACATCTTCCCAAACTTGTAATGCGAAGCATAAACCTGTTGTCCAACAAACATTTGATAACATGTTTTTACTAACTTTATATCGTCAGTCAAGTGTTTGAAATTTTCTTTTGTGAGAAAAAGGCGATTTTCTCAATGTTTCGATTTTATTGCACCCTCAGATTCCATATTTTCAGTTTCAGTTGTATCTCTGCCAAATATTGTCCTATCCTAACAAACCATATCAACGGAAAGCTTATTTATTCAGCCTTCAGATGACATATAAACCTCAGTTTAAAAAAAAATATCCCATGTGACTGGTTTTGTGGTCCAGGGTCACAAATCGTAATTTTAACCAGAAAAATCGCAATTATATTTTTTCCCCCAAATCGTGCAGCCTTATGCTAGAGACTGCGGTCTTTAGACTGCGGTCTAGTTAGTGCATCCGCCACCCATGCCGGAAGTGCGGGTTCGAATCCCGCTCATAGCGGGGTGAGTAGAACCGAAGGGGATATATTGGTGCCGTGACCCGGATGGGAGTGAGGTTTAGGGGGGTGAGTGTAACGAAGGCCATCTAATTAGAGCTGTGCAAGTAAACCTCACTCCCCTGGCATCAAGAGGCGCACTAGAGACTGCGTCCTTGTTAGTGTGCCTGCCTCTTATGCCGGAAACACCGGTTTGAATAGAACCAGAGGGGTTAGATTGAACAGACCATGCGGTACGATCCCACACTGCATTAAAACCTCAAAATGAGTTGGTCTTTAAAGAAGCACCTGTATGCATATTCAATGCGACAAAATTTGCACAGTGGGGAAAAGAGAAGGCAAAATCAATGCGAGAAAAATACCTGAATAGCTGGCAAAGGAGGTTTGCACTCAATGTGGTGCATTAAAAATGCATCACAAGACAGCCCATTAGACTGTGTTGAAAAAAATCACACCCTGGCCTTCATCCAAACCCATTAACTCAGAGGTCTGGTCCAGAAGACAGTCTGGTAATTGACTAATAGTTAGAGGTAAATAGGAGGTAAATCATCGGGTCTCGGGATTAGAAATGATGACGGCACGCTCCGTTCTAACAGGCTGCGGAGGTTTACTAATAAAACTATATTTCTGAGAGTGGTCCCACAAGAAGGTAGCGAGTAATTAATTTTCATCCTCTTCAAATTAATCTTCTAAGTCATTACATTTATCAAGCCTTGTTCATTTGATTTTTTATTTTATTTTTTTCCCCCGGCTGAAAATATTACGGTGTCAATGCTTTCCTCAATACAGGGATTGTGGAAAATGAGAAACAGGGTACGCAAGATTGGTCAAATGACTTGCTTGGTCCAGATTGAAACCATGCAAATCAGGGTAACACATATAGGCTACTACAGTATGCATCTCATGTCTGTGCTACAGCTCAGCTAATTAGACTTTCAAGAACAATTCAGGCTCTAATGGTCACATGACATGCAATGCCACGTTAGCTTTTATTAGTATGATGATTAATGATCATAATCCATCAAACTTTACCTGAAACTACTGTCTCACTTTTTCTAACATGTTAAGGCAAAGAGGGACAGTAATGAACCCTTACGAAAAAGAAGTATACCTCAAGTTCATTTTATGAAGTATACTTAAGTAATGTTCAAGTATATTTTTAAGTATACTTTATGTAGTAAGTATACTATATCAATGTCTACTTGTAGTGAACTTGTAAGTGTACTATTTCAGTGCTGCTTGGGACTAAATTGGCCCACTTTTAGTATATAAAAGTATACGTTTAAGTGTACTGTAAGTGTAAGAGTAGTAAACTGAGTACACAACTAGATATCTCATTTGTAATACATCTGTTCTACAAGTGAACTTATAAGTATACTAGTAGTTTACTATTTTAATACAAGTATTTTTAGTTTATGAAAGTACACACTGAAGTGTACTCTCAGTAAACTATAGTTTAGTAGTTTATACTCCAAGTATACTTGTAAGTTTTCTTTAAGTGAACATAACATTATACTTCAGCTTCAAGCATTCTTTTTTAATCAACACTTGAATATCAGTAAGTTTCATAAAGAAAGGCAACATTTTAGACAAAAAAGTTGAGAAAATGTAGTCTGAATGTCTGATCAAGGCGATCAGACTCAGAACGATGATCAAAACACAGATGGAGTAGATCGAGTCCAACACCCCCAAAGCTTCACAGTCGTTTTCTCTTCATGGGTTACGCTTCATTTCATTTGGTAATATTAAGCACGCTGTTTAATGTTTGATGATCACGTTATTTTACATTTGAGTGAGCAATCTTCTATCACTTGTTTCAGCTTCTTCTTCTCCTGTGTTTTGATCCGGAGATTCTGTACTAGAAGATGTGTCACAGCGCCCCCTTACCGTATAACAGTGAAAACATGGATAGCTGGAAAATTCAGTCAATGGTACTGTCTATGGGAAAAGTACCCTGGAAATCCAGAGTTCTCGCGAGAGCACAAAATGAATTTGCTCAGCGAGTTACTCTGGCGTCGAGTAATGATGCTCATTAAATATGCCCTTGTATCCGAGCTGCACCAATCACATCGGGTTATCTGATATAGGCGGGCTAGAGGCGAGCTAAACAGATGACGACAGAATTAGAAACACATCTGTTTTATATCAATATTCTAATCAATATTTTCAAACAATGTAAGTTTCAGAAGACTGTAGCCTATGAAATGAAAATATATGGCTTAAAAAATATAGGCTACTCGATCAAAAGAGTTAACACAGCTACAAGCCAAGTATACTTTGAATACTTTTAAGTATATCTTGATCAAAAGATTGAGTACAAGTACTGGCCAAATATACTTGGACTTTTCTCTCAGTATAAGTCAAGTACACTGAAGTGTAATTTTAAGTATATTTCTGAGAAGTACATAAAGTAGGCCTATATTTTTGAGAAGTATATAAAATGTAGACTGAAAGTAGGCTATACTTTCTTATTTTTAGTTTAAAAGAAGTATACTAATAGGACACTTGAATAAACGTTTTTTTCGTAAGGGAAAACAGGCTCTCACAAATAATTAAGTGAGATTTATATACATATTTTTCTAACTTATACCATCCAATCATCATTTAAAAGCATTCTACTGTTTGTGATGTTTTTCTGTGATTAGTATTCTTTATAGAGATTTGTCTCATTTCATAGTCTCATCATGTATAAGCTGAGATCATCTAGATGTTGAAACTTCACTATGATGATCTCGGGTAAATTAAAATGTTTTAAAAATGGCTATGGCAAATACTGGCCATTTTTAATGACGGCTACATTTGTTTATTTCCTGATACTTCAAGGGCAATGGTGGTCAATCATAAAATGTATTTTTCCACGGTTTTCCTCACCCTACAATATATGCTGGAAAAACAGAGGAAAAATGTATAGACTCTGTTATTAGACTTTCTGCGGGTCCAAAAGTAATATGTACAAAAACTCAAAACAATGCAGAAAATACATTTGAGCTTGTGAGTTAAAGGAGAACTCCGGTCAGTTTTAACATTGAGCTCATTTTTTTGTAAATTTGGAGTGCTGTCAATACAGAGAACAACGACAAAAATCGGTGTTGCCTACACCGTGTTATCCTCTTTTTAAAATTTGCACCCTGTTGACTTAAATGGGGCAAGTTTTAAACCTGCTTTTAGCCTCTTAACATCCTTGATGTGTCATTACAAGTGACCAGCCATGTTAGATGATTCCTTCAGAGTGAACACGGGTGAATCTGACTGCAGTAGATGTGAAAGATATTGATAAAAGTGATGTTAATTCAGCCAGCGCACATACCTGTGTTTTCTTCCTGTTTTCAGTCGAAATCCATAGTAATCGATTGTCGAGTTCACGCGCATAGGTTTAGTTACCTATGATCACGCGCGTGAACTCAACAATCGACTACTTTGGACTGCGACTGAAAACAGGAAGAAAACACAGGTATTTGCGCTGGCTGAATTAACATCACTTTTATCAATATCTTTCACATCTACTGCAGTCAGATTCACCCGTGTTCACTCTGAAGGAATCACTCACATGACCTGTGCACTTGTAATGACACATCAAGGATGTTAAGAGGCTAAAAGCAGGTTTAAATATTGCCCCATTGAAGTCAACAGGGTGCAAATTTTAAAAAGAGGATAACACGGTGTAGGCAACACCGATTTTTGTCGTTGTTCTCTGTACTGACAGCACTCCAAATTTACAAAAAAATGAGCTCAATGTTAAAATTGACCGGAGTTCTCATTTAACCTGCTGTCAGTTGTTAGAAACAGAATTCAATTAAAACCTGTCAAATTTTGGCAGATCCATTGCTTATCTGATAGTATCAACCCAATCATTTGTAAACCTGACATGGTTTCCAGGCAGAAGAAAAAAAAAAAAAAAAACCTGTGTACTTTTACTCCCAGAAGAAAGGCAGCCAATCAGATCGGAGCATTTGCTATGTGGCAATGGATAAGTCTGAGCGAATTACTGAGGGCTGTCTAAGTGAACCTATTCAAACGGGCTCATCGATGATGTGTTACTCGGCCAGGGGAATAATACATCTGCAAATTACATATTGATCAAGTGTCAGTGTGTATTTGATTGCTGGCTTCTAATGTAATAATGCATTTATTGTCAATATGTTTGGCAGTGTGAGTAAAAGATGCATGTCATCTGCCAGATGTCCTCAATAGATCTGCAGATTAACATAATGAGCTTTTTCTCAATGTGACAGTATCAGTGCAAAACAGTCTTGAGGACAACCACTGCGTATTGCCGCTAACAGACTCATTTTGTAGCACCGACACATGTTCTCGCCCTGTGAAGATGATGATTATTTTGAAGTAGGTCGCAGCGTAACCTAAACCTGGTGTGTTGGGAAGAACATTGCGCTAATGGGCTCTTGCATCATGTAGACGATAGTGTTTGGGCATTCTGAAATGAGGTGCGGAACGCTACATTCGCCAGGATAGATGAAAGCACCAGGCTTGGTTATAAGCTCACGCCGCAGCCAGAGAGCAAATCCAAGAGCCTGCCGAGTTATTCCTCGAGGGAAACCTTATCTACTCTGCTTTCCACTCCACTGAACTCCCCTCTTCCGCTCTTCTCTTGGCCCGAACCGGTGGGGTGGTGTTGTTAGGAGGCAGTTCTGCAGTTCGGGTACGGTTGCGCAGCACGGGCCGTGCCGCTGTTCTGTTACAGTGATGAACGAGTGCGCCGATCCTCTGATAATTGCTCACTCAGGGGTACAGAGAGGTCCATTAATCAAAATGAGAGTGTTGCTCCGGGCCTAACCTTTCCATGGCACACTTTCATCTGACCACATTGACCCCTGGCAGACCTGACGGGGCAGCCTCAGAGATACTGACAGGGGCTGCCCCGGACATCGAATCGACAGACAGCTGTCAAACCCTCATGCCTAAGGTGAGCAGAAAATGATATGTGCTGTGATCACACAGCATGGACAGGCTTGTTTTTGCGGTTCTTTAAACGCCGAGAGGTGGGCTGTTGTGAAGTGTGAGTGAAATCGGGTGGTCCAGGAGCGATGAATGGGCCTTTCATGTGTGTGTCGAGGCCCTGATCGATTACTGCAATAATGCACTGGAGCTGTCCGTCTGAAGGGCCTGTGAAATGTTACCATTAGCTGTAAACAAGACAACCGATGCAGAGATTGCTTTGTCTCTGGAGCGTAGTCTGCGGGAGTAATCTCATTAAAGCGGCATCCGCTTTGTCCGATAATGAATGCTCTTGGAGCTTGGGCTTTATTCCAACTCAACCCTGAATATGTTTGTTTGCATGCCCTACCTGTCTAGGTGAAACACTTGCCAAAGCGTCTCTATAGTTTACTTTTTGCAAACACCTATGCCAGGGGTGTCCAATCCTGCTCCTGGAGGTCCAGTATCCTGCAGAGTTTAGCTCCAACCATAATTAAACACACCTTTGCTAGCTAATCAATGTGTCCAGGATTACTAGGCTGACGTTAAGCCTGTCATATATTTCAGTAATGGAGATTGAGGGTATGTTTATACGACAATGATATGCTTAAAACGGAAAAGTTTTTCCTTTGAGTTTTCCGCGACACCATTATCAAAACGATCCCCATTCACACAGATCCACGAAAATGACTGAAAACACTGTATTCTGATGCCAGGCCATTAGATGGCGATGAAACGCTATAGACTGAACACGTAATAAGCATGTGCATGACGTCATCGTCTTCAGAGATTCGCGTTTTTGTTGTTTATATGGAGACCGTTTTCAAAAACTTGCGTTTTCAGGCACCCAAAACGCCATTGTCGTGTAAACGAACGGCCAAAACACATAAAAAGTTTTACGTTTTTAGTTGAAAACGGTGTCATGTAAACAGCCCCTTAATTGGACAGGATTTCTCCAGTACATTTGAAGTCATCAGTATTTCAAGGTCTGGGTCCTGGAAGAGTTTTTTGTGTGCACTATGCATTAGGTGGTTAGTAAATGTGTGCCATCTGAAGATGAGACTACATCAGCACTAACTAGCTGGGAACAACATTCAAACTAGTCACTCAGCCAATTCTCATTTCTGTTTTGAAGCTCTAATTGGATCTGGGAGCTGTAACTGTAACAGGGAGCTGATAATTGTAATTGTAAAAAAAAACATATTGTGGAAACACAAGGTTGCAGATGCTCTGAGGGATGGCACACCTCCTGCGCTGTCTGTCCCTGCCAGCTGGATTTGCATAAACTCAAAACTTGAATGTCAACAGAAGTCAGATCTTGTTAGGCTGCGGAGCTCATTCGGTACAAGTAAACTATGCGCTTTACGGACAGGCGTAAAGATGGGAAAAACAGGTAGTGGGTGGACAGGGATGTGAATTAAAATTTCAGTGGAGGTAGTCGTATGACCTTTACACGAGATGACATGTTTTGAAGCATGCTAACCACGCGTTCATGTGATTCCCAGCCATCAGACGAAAATTGAAAAATCAATAAGAAAAATATTTAAATTATGTATATTAATGCTTGTGGTTGGCAACTGATTTTGTTTCAGGTTGTTGTTTGTTACATTTAAGGCGGTAAAACAACCAAAACCATACAAAGGTGAACAAAAATGACTTTAAAATAAAACATTGAAATGTAACAGCATTACCAAGAACTGCCTATAGGCCCACTGTAAAAAATAAAAATTAAAAAAAAAGTGTACATATACCTTTTGAAGCCTTCAAATTGCTCGAATGTAACTCTACACCCTTGCCTCATTTAGTATGTGGTTTTATGAATATGCAAACTAGCCCCGCCTCCACTTACTCGCACCAGCTCAGAGATCGTGATTGGTTACAATTTAGTTTGTGACGTCAGAAACATCAGTGATTTCAAACCGCCTTTTTGAGTTTTAAAGAGAAAATACTCAGCAATGGTGTTGACTTATGAATTTGTCATAATAATAATGAATTTGTTGACTTATGAATTTGTCTTAAAGCATATTAATAACACCACATAGACATATAAACAACATTAAAAGCTTGATTTTCACCACAGCGAGGCTTTAAAATGTTGAGTTCATTGAAATTAAAAATTTGAGTTAAAACAATGAAGGAGATTGGTTTCATCAGCAGAAACTCTAAATATTATGTTATGTGAACCACATAAATGATAAGTTGATTTGACAAAAGAAAAAATTGCTGTGCAGTAATATACAACATTATAAACATAACCGCATAGGAAAATTGGGGAAAAAGACAGAAGCTAACATGCTAAACTAGCCTGTGCAAATCAGTGGAGCATTTGCGGGTTCATCTCTGTGTCAAAGTTTCATAATTCACATTTTATTTTATTTTTATATTATTTATATATTAGAATGTAGCAATTTTTTTATCACTGCTGTCGCTATCACATCCCACCAGTTAAGAGTGGCTTAAACTATCACCTCCAAACGATTGAAGCCCTGCTCTACGTCGTCCACTGCCATCCATAGTTCTCTTTTCATCTGGATTAATCGTGCAATCTCCGATTGGCAGCTACTTTGCCTGTTATCAGCACTCCACACTTGCTCAGACCCAAAGTGCCCTGCCAAAAAGTGTATCAGCCACGTTGCAGTACACACACTGGCCTTCAAGACCAAACGTACGCCTGCTGCTCATTGTAATAAAGTCTTGCTGAGTTTAGACAACTTTAGAAGAAATCACTGCCGCCTATACTGGTAGCGGTGGGGGTCGGCCTGGGTTCTATCAATTTTCGTGGCTGAGATAAGAAACCCACCGAGTTTTTGAGGGAAAACATTACCTTCTGCTCTCCCAAGCTCAAATTCAGCAGTTTCACTCTGTCTGGATTTCAGACTCTGCAGAGCTTTGTATTCACCCTATCTACTATATGATTGAAAAAAAGGAAACACCTCAGACACTCATCTCTCTACTGTCACACCACGCTGCACTCGCAAATGCGATGACACGGAGTGCCGCGAAGTTGCAGCAATTGCCATGGTAAGAGACACGCTCTGGATATCTGCTTTGTCCTGTCATTCCGTCAGCCAGCCTGAGTCTGTGACTTCTGCCACAAAGCAGAGAGGATTTCCTTTTAAGCACACTTCCTCCGCGCCTCCCCTGCTCTCAAACTGATGGAATGAAGAATGGGAAAAGGGCGAAAAAAATTAAACAAAACCGAGAGACCACTAGAGACGGACTGCAGAAAACCATTTTCAACCTATCTGGAATACCAATGATGGTTTTTCAGGTGCCGTACAGTCACCATGGATGCTTTGACGATGTTCATTCCCATCTTACCTTTATCTCTCCTTGTTGAATGCAGATTCAAAAAAGACGAAGGAAAGAGTAAATTGAGCAGAACAGATGTTGAAGCATGTGAGGAGAAAATAGTTTTTTTTTCTCAGAAAGAATGTGTGAGAGGTTGGAGGCGTGGCCTAATAGTTTGCACACTATTTCTGCACATTGAGTCTTGGGGCTCATGTAAGAGATGTGTGTCTTTGTCCACCTCATGTCAGATCCTGACACTCTGATTCATTTTAGGATTTGAAAATGACCAAACAAATTAAACACATGCATCCTTACTGGGTCAACAACATCTACCCATATTTTAGGTTAGTTTCTGCGTGCATTTGCTAAATATTCTGTTAACTATTTCCCCTCCAGTGACAGAATATTTAGGCAATCTGTGTTTTCACTGTACTATGGTAGGGGGCACTATCGCGCATATTCTGAAATAGTTCAGAATGTCTGGATTAAAACACAGGCAAAGTAGCAGAAACAAGCGATATGTAAAATAACGCGATCATGAAATGTTAAACAGAATATAAACCAAATCTGCCTAACATTTCCAAATTAAATGTTGATCCAGGAAGAGGAAACGACTCTGAAGCTTTGGAGGTGTTGATGGACTCGACTTGCTTGATCAATGTTTTGATCATCGTTCTGCAATCCAGACGTAGTCTTTGACAGAAAACGTGATTTCTCACATGTTTGTTCAAAATGTTGCATTTTTTTTTTTAAATGAAACTTACCCACAATCAAGTGTTGATAAAAGAATGCATAAAGCTAGAATAAAACGATTTATGTTTAAAAGCAGTGGCTCTACTTTTTCTTTTGATGTTCAGATATTCATACAAACGCTGGCGTGCAAAGAGGTAAGTTAAGAAGTGCAGGCTAGTTGCCAGAAATTCACTGCGAATTTACTGTGGTAATCACACTGGACGAGGATGCCCTTTTAATGTTTTTCACCATAAATTATAAGATGACAACAATATTTTACTTTAAAAGTACATGCATTTTCTTGCTGAAATTATTATATATTTTAACCATTAAAATTATATGACTACTCATACATTTTTTTCCTAATATACTTTTTCACCGTATATAGTGAGGTAAATTACAATTAACAGTGTTATATTCCATTTCCTTAAATCATTTCCATCAAAAATATTACCATTTTTAAAGTGTGTCCACACACTTCTCCAAAGAGTTACAATATAAAAGTTCATATGCTCTGACATGTAATGGCAAGACTATGACTAATGAAGAAAGAATTGCATGATAAAATAATTGCGATAATGATGGGATTATGATTACTAGATAACTATACTTGCATATACAAGTTTTTGCTCCGACATGTAATGGCAATTACTGTATGTGTGGGCAACAGAGGCTTGCCTCTTTTCTCAGCCAAAGGCAAAAAAGGTTTTTCTGGCACTATGGGGGATGGCAATATTTGCCAGAGTTGGATTGGTCAGTAACTGCATAAAAGCTGTTTTGCAGATACAATGACGCACCCTCAGGTCTGGTGTGGCACTTCAGTGGGATAAAGGAGCACGCAGAAGCCTGTTAAACTGACGGCGGGTGATGTATGCGCGGTCGACTCCTGTTCTCATGTGTCATTGAATAAGCGCCACCTGGCTCTTCCTGAGAGAAGCAGCGCGGAGGATTAGTCAGGAAGAGTGATGAGATGTTCAAGGTGAAAACCAACTCCTCTGTGGGCGGCCATTCATCTTGCAAGTCCCTCATTCACACAGCCGTTGCATTCAATGCTGACATGCTCTTGTCTGCGGCATCAAGTGGCCCATAGGAGCCGTGAGTGGAAGGCTGAGAAAGCCATGCCAATCTCATCTCATCTTGAGCAGGGCTAGCCACATTCCCAAAGCTCTTCTCATCAGCATAAACATCTGCTCATCAGCAGTGGACACACACAGATGCACTCATGCACAATTCACACGGCATATGCGCCTCAGACAACGTCACGGTCCTTTCCTCGACATATACTCATCCTGTAAATGGTGTAATTGGAAATCAATATGATGAATGCACAGCAATCAACACAAAAGCAGATGTTGTTATGGTTTGATAATAAGCATTTAAATGGCTATTCCGATATACATGGTTTTGGTCAAAAAAAAAAAAAAGAAGCCTCAGACTGCATCTCTTTTATGTGGTAATGCATTTCGTACAGTGCAAGAGCACTCAGAAATGGTTGACATGCACAGCTCTGAATACTGAAGTGGAGCAGAATTAAGATCACGTTACGGTTCTTGCTCGAAACACAGGCTTTTTCTCTCCATGGCAGCATCCCAGTCCTTAGTAAATGGCAGAAATTGATTACCACTCCCAACTAATTGTGAGGCCTCCATCTGCTAAATCTTAATTGCAACTTCAGACCACAAAGCAGCCCATGTTTTCGGAGGAAACTACATGAAGCTCGCAGACACTCCATCAAACAGCAAACATTACGGCACTCGAGAAATTGATTGTGAATAATGCTGTAGTGTGGCGTTCGCTATGAGAATGGATCAATGGGTTGCAGAGAACAAACAAATAGTTTTGGGCTGGTCATGTGATCTCAGCATGAAAGCCCACCTTGAGGGTCCCGGTCCATGTAGAACAAAACAGCTTTTATTAGCTACAGTATTAGTCTTCATCTCATGTTTAAAATTACGTGCACTCAAACGTTTCCTATTCATTTCCGTAGGGACTTTTTAATGAGGAAACAATTGGTTGCATCTTTAAAATTATTACAGTAATGATGAGATGATGATTTTACCAGAGAACCGTACTTGCATATGCAAGCTATTTTACTGTCTCAAATTATGCATCAAGAAACACACCGAAACATGTTTTCTTACTGTTCAACATATTTTTCTTCACTTTTTTTTTTCTTTTTTTCTTTTTTGAGACAATTGGACTTTATTCCACTAGGAAAACTGTTTAATTACCTACCGCCTTTCCAGCCCACTGATTTACATTCTTAGCTATTTTAATTATGCAATTCATTGCATTTTAAATGTGGATAAACTACTTAAAATTCAGCGATTAAAAGCCGTTGAATAATATCAGCAGATTTAAGAATGGCCATTGCTGGAGGAATTAAAATACAAAATGCATTGGGGAAAAAAAATAAATGTTTACTTCTTTTGTTCCCTTTCTTCATGCGCCTACCCAGCCTATTCAATTTCATCTATCATTTGTCATTTCTATTTCAAACGCTTTTTAATGTGTCCTTATCACTCACAAGAAGCAGACTCTGAATCCCTGTGCTTCGTGAATGGTCATGTCATTACCTCTAATGGGAGTCATCTGTATAAAACACAATGTGTAACCACTGAGACAGCGAGACTGCTTCACCTTCCTCAATTTGATGTAAAGTGTTTCAGACCAGAATCTATAACATAACAGCTCTCTTACAGAGTCTGCGAGAACATTGAAATGCACCGGTTGTTTGGTGGCACTTTACAGGTCCCATGGACCTAGATAGCGGATCAATCTATGATTCTGCCGAGTCTAGCACTGGAAATATAATAATCAACAGGTCAGGTATAATACTCAAAAAGGCAGAGTTAGGATTAAGATCATAATAGAACTGCAGTCGAGGCTTTGGTCTCTGAGGTACGGACTGAAATCTTGTATAACATTCAGTGTCTGAAATAATAAATTATCAAGGTCTTTCGGTTCACGTCTTCAGAACTGTGTTCTGACTTCTCACTCCAAGATAGAAAGATTCTGTACGGTTTTTAATAAATGACCAGTATTGAGTATAACGTGCATTCTCAAATGTGACTGACAGTGTTAGGTTGCCTTTTATATTTTATATCTGAATTCAAAATGAATTTAAACTAAAGGCAACTCAAAAATGATACGGATTATAACTAATATTTTGAGTTCTATTAGTGTTGAGTACTATTCAAATTAAATGCAATTCAAAGGGATTTGTGTAATTGTTATTAATAGTAGTTTTTAATAAATGTATTTATTTTGTGTGTATTACGCAGTTTAAAAAACATACCATACAAAATATATGGGGTATATCCAAAAACAGGAATTCATTTAATATTAATTATTTATATCATACTATTAAATGATATAATATTTACAAAAATAAATAACAATCTAATGTTTCTGCAAATATATTGTGTGTGTGATAAGGTTTTTCTTTAACGATGATAATTATGATGTCTAATCATGCCTGTCTAAAATGCCATAAAATGTAAAATATGCACTCAAAAAAGCTTCTGAAACTCCAGCAATAACAAAACACTCGAATCTCACTCATCTAAAATCTCAGAAATAACCAGTAGCGGAGTGCGGCCTTACAGAGAGACTCAGGAAGAGGTTGCAACTTTTAGACTGAACCTGGACGTTTCTGAATGGTTAGTGGATACATTTACAGTGGTGGTCAAAATTGATGGCACCCCTGATAAATATGATAAAAAATGGCTGTAAAAAATAAATCTGCATTGTTTATCCTTGTGATCTTTCCTTCAAAAAATTCACAAAAATCTAACCTTTCATTGAAGTAAAAGAATTGAAATTGGGGGGTAAATCACATTATGAAATAAATGTTTTTCTCCAAAACACGCTGGCCATAATTGTTGGCACCCCTAGAATTTTTTATGAGAAAAATATCTCTGAAGTATATTCCCATTAATATTTGCCTTTTTTAGCACACCAGGGTGACTAGGAACATGAAATTGTCCAGCTATGACTTCTTGTTTCACAGGAGTTTATATATGAGGAAACACAAAGGCCAAATTCCCTGGCTCATCCATCACAATGAGTAAAACCAAATAATATAGTTCTGATGTGCAGCAAAAGATTGTTGAGCTTCACAAAATAGAAATTGGCTGTAAGACAATAGCTAAAGAATTGAAAATCCCCATTTTGACCATCAGGGCAATAATTAAGAAGTTCCAATCAACTAAAGATGTTACGAATCTGCCAGGAAGAGGACGTGTGTCTATATTGTCTTAATGGACGGCGAGGATGAAAGTTTGAGTGGCCAAAGACTCTCCAAGGATCACAGATGGAGAATTGCAGAGATTAGTTGAGTCTTGGGGGTCAGAAAGCCTAAAAAAAAAAATCAAACAACCCCTACATCCCCACATGTTGTTTGGGAGGGTTTCAAGAAAAATGCTCCTCGCTCCTCCAAAAATAAACTCTAGCATATTCAGTTGTCAGACATGACTGGATCTTCAAAAGGGACCGGATTCTATGGTCAGATGAAACAAAAAAAGGGCTTTTTGGCAGCAAACCCAGCAGATGTGTTTGGTGCAAACAGGGATGAAGAGTACCCCATGCCTACGGTTAAATATACTGCTGGATCTTATATGTTGTGGGCCTATTTATTTGCTGGAGGTCCTGGACATCTTGTTCAGATACATGGTATTATGGATTCTAGCAAATACAAACAGATAAAAAATGAAAACCTGACGGCCTCTGCTAGAAATCTTATAATGGGCCGTGGTTGGATCTTCCGTCCAAAACAAACATCAAAATCAACACAAAAATGGGTAACTGAGCACAAAATGAAGCTTCTGCCATGACCGTCCCAGTCCCCTGACCTGATGAGTGGAGTGAACTGAACAGAAGAAGCACCAACATGGATCTGGGAATCTGAAGGATCTGGAGAGATTCTGTATGGAGGAATGGTCTCTGATCTCGTCAGGTGTTCTCCAAACTCATCAGGCATTATAGGAGAAGACTCAGAGCTGTTATCTTGGCAAAAGGAGGTTGCAAAAAGTATTTAATAACAGGGTGCCAACAATTATGGCCAGCGTGTTTTGGAGAAAAACATTTATTTCATAATGTGATTTCCCCCCCACATTCAATTATTTTACTTCAATGAAAGGTTAGATTTTTGTGAATTTTTTGAATGAAAGATCAAAAGGATAAACAATGCAGATTTATTTTTTACAGCCATTTTTTATCATATTTATCAGGGGTGCCATCAATTTTGACCACCACATAGTTGTTGTGGAGTTACATTGATTCATCTCATCGACTTGCATGTACCATCATAACTTTCACACAAGTTGACACAGTTCCCTGAGGTTTTTATAAGACAGTTGTGACATTTTTTGGTCAAATAGTGTAGGGACAGAACAGTTTGCATGCTTTGCTCGAACTTTTGCCATTGCATTAGAACTGGTTACACCAGAGCCGATCCTGGCCTCCCTGGGGCCCTAAGCAAAATTCAAGCAAAATTTATTTAAGCAAAATTCTGTTAAGCCATGTAAACCATCTGCCATTGCCACCTGACTCGCCAGTGCTCCCACTACAATCCTCCCTCCTTTAACTAGTACTAATTAAAATATAATTCCTGATATCAGAAATAGACATTGTTACTAGAAAAAGTACATTCTTAATATCAAGAATTCACATTTTAAATTGTACACATTTAATTGTGAATGAATAAAAGCTAAAATGGCTTGTCATAGCATATCACTGTGTTTTAAATGACAAAAGCAATACTTGATACTTGATGGTTATTATTTACTGAGGGATGTGCATCCATATTGACCAGTAGCCTATGTCCAGCCAATCAACATTTTAAACGCAATATAGCCTATAAATCAATAGTCAATGTCAACACGTTGCTTTCCATCTTGCTTTATTGCAGAGTTGTAACTAAACTGACTTGGAGACTAGATAATCATTGTCTTGTTTTAAAAGTATGTGCGCCGATAATGAGGAGTGCCATCACGCCCATATTGTACAGGTCCCCACAGATGTTTTGCTGGAAAGTGCGCGTTTCATTTTGTGAAGGGGTGGTTGATTATGACTTCACTTTTCTAACTTTAGTTAGTGTGTAATGTTGCTGTTTGAGCATAAACAACATCTGCAAAGTTACAACCCTCAAAGTTCAAAGCAAAGGGAGATATTTTAGTTTATAGAAATCACTTTTTAAGGACTACAACAAACGGCTGGTAGGGACTACATGAGCTTCCTCCCAGGTTAGTGACATTACAAACCATAGAATTTATATAAACCCCACCCCTGAACCGGATTTATAGATTATCATGACATAATATGCTAATCAATGACTAGAAGATAACTACACATCAGCTACATAAATTCATCAACTAACCATTCAGAAATGTCCTGTTGCTTCTACATGTGGTCACTTCTTGAGTCTCTCCATCACTGACTCCGTTGACATCATCTGATCCCAGTTTGAACATAAAAGGCTAAAAAGTTTTTGACATTTTCAGTGCATGACTATGTGAGGTAAAAGGACACAAGTTGTTGTAGCTCCGCCCCCTGTGCGGGGAGCAGCAGCTCATTTGCATTTAAAGGAACACACACAAAACAGTGCGTTTTTGCTCACCCTCAAAAAGTGAAAACTTTAACATGTTATAAAAAAATATATGGGGGGTATTTTGAGCTAAAACTTCACATACACACTCTGGGGACATCAAAGATATATTTTACATCTCGTGAAAAGGGCATTATACCAACCCTTTGACGCGCGACGCGGTTATTCTTTTCCGAGCTGCAGTTTATAAACAAACACCGTTGCCCTTTGTCGTTTATCAAATGTAATAAATAGTTGTATTTCACTCTCACTTTTTTTGTCAGGCACAAAGTCACAGAACACAGCCCTGGAAGTGGCCGGCATTAGCAAGCAACATTAACTTAACTTTACTGTTCTTTGCTGACATCAAACTTGGAGAGGAGAGAACACAAGTCTGATTGCTCTTCCTGAAATTCACTGTCATTGTGGGTTTTTTTTTTTCTCTCTCTCTTTTCGTGACCAGAAGTATAGTTCCACTTAATTTTCTCATCAATGTTGTAAACTTTGTTTGACACGCTTTGACACGAGGGGGAGGCAGGGCCTTGAGTAATTTGCGGGGCCCTACACAACCTGCGTAGTGTGCGTATAGGGCTGATCGGCTCTGGGTTACACTAATGGCGGCGCCGTGGGTGGAAACGTGCAGATTAAGGGGCGGTAATATTATAATAAATCCCCTTCCTACGTCAGAAGGGCAGCGAAACCTGATCGGCTTATTTTTTAACATGCTTGCAGTGAAAGCTTACCAAAAGAAACTTTTCATGTTTTCTGGGTTGGTAGATGCACCGGGGACCCGATTATGCACTTAAACATGGAAAAAGTCCGAATTTCATGATGATTCATGTCCCCTTTAACATCCATGGAATCTTTCCATTACAAAAAGGTTCTTTATAGTGTAAAAAGGCTCTTTAGATAATTAAAATGTTATTCACACACAGAAAAAATAATGTTTTTTTCAGAACTGTTCACTGACAGGTTCTTTAGGGAACCAAAGATGGTTCTTCAATGGCATCACTGCAAAAAAAAAAAACTTTTGGACCTTTATTTTTAAAGGCCCCCTGAAATCAAAATTGAAGTTTTTTAGCTTTTAGTACAAATATATTAGCCTTAACACTAGAACTGCCAGAATTCCATAACTACTAGAACTGCCGCAAGCGGTCATTTTGACCGCTATATTCCAAACTCTATATCTTTAATGATAAATACCCAATTGAGAGATGAATGCATTTATTGTATTAATATGTCTTTAAAAAACAAAACAACACCAAACTGTACATTTAAACAAGTTTAATTATACATTTATAAATAAATAATATCCGTAGATGTCCTGAACAAAATGACGGAGTAGCCCATATTTGTTTACACAGTTCGATCGCGTCGCGCCCGCCGACACACACACACGCACACACTCACACACACATCAACCATATTCCAGTATTGCAGTCTTGACATTGCAGCCTGTTCATTATAGCCACAATAAAATATAATAATAAAATAATCAACCTAACATATAAAAATTCCACTGCTCTGTTTGTAGCCTATAGCCTACAATTCGTACCATTTTGCGCATGTGAAGAGGATGATTTTTTCCGTCGATATTGGAACGTGAGTGAAGTACAAAGCCTATAATAAAGAAATAGTTCACCATCCAAATACATCGCAAATGTTGAAACATTTTGATTCTAATTAGAAAGTTACGTGAGCCTAACGCCGCTTACTTTCACTTTCGCTTATAACGCATTTCATTTTGGCTTGTTTATAGTTATTTTTTTCATTCTTGTTCTGTTCTGAATATCATTACATTTAAATGATTTGTTGTTGAATATGTTTAGTGTATTTTTAACCACATTTTATTGTTGTGTATATTGGTATAGCCTATAATAATTCCGCGAAATTCCGTGCGGTCAATATGACCGTCTATGGCCGAAATAGGTAAATATGTTCATTTGTTTTTTTGCCTTATGTGTAATTTATATGAAAAACATTTTAAATGAAAATACAGACACTTTTAGGAAAAGTCAGGTACCAGCAGGATTGTATTTATTTTTTCAACGAAGTTATTGCAGATATAAAATTCAAAACGGTCAAAATGACCGCCATGGCCGTTCTAGTGTTAAGGTTACGAATAAGCTGGTGTGTTCCAAAATAATGACACAATTCGCATTTAGGAGATATAAGCATTCAAAACTTTTCAAAAGTTTTTCACTTCCGCTAAAATGGATCATGGATTTTTATGACATCCCAGTGGACATCAGCTTCTCATCACATCTTCTGTCCAATCGAATGCTCTCTAGAATCTAACATATCATCAGCACTCGCACTCGGATTCGCTTCCATGGTGCTGTCAAGTACCACTTGCAGTCTGTGAGGTAAACTAAACGCTATTGGCTATTTGAAAAGCCATTCAATATGTCCCGCCTTAGCTTCCTGTTTCAGTGGAAATTACATCAACGCGTCATACAAAGCTGCGCGTTCCAAGGCGCTTCAGTGGGTCTAAGAGTGCAGATATATGGAAATATATGGGCATAATTAGTCAGAATAAATTAGGTAATTATTTATGTTTTGTCAACAAAGTTATGTTGAAATTATTTGAATTGTAAGTGAGCAAATTGCTTGTTCACATCAAGAACGATAACTAGAATAATCCAGACCAGCAATCAATAAAGCTTTTTAAAGTTAGGTGGATTCTGATTGGACAGTTTTTTATCGTTAAACAGCTGTAAAAGCCATTTTGGAAGTGATTCAAAGGATATTGTTTTAAAGAGCTTGACCATTTAAAGCTGCAGACAACAAAACTGACAAAAATTAATAATGACAATCATTTGTCATTATTAATTTTTGTCAGTTTTGTTGTCTGCATCTTTAAATGGTCAAGCTCTTTAAAACAGGAATCTGATTGGCTGTCAACGTTTTTATCATTCATCAGCTGGAAAATAATCGTTAAGAAAGTGATTCCAACGATATCATTCCTCTGTGTCGTTATAGTTATAGTTGTGGTGTGGACTTCTTTTATATTTAGAACTATATCATTATCTTCCATGGTTCACACTAAAGGCCTGTTCACACCAAGATTGATAAATATATAGTTCTAAAAATCATTTTAAATATAAAACATTAGCAGCGTTGTCATGTACTGGCTTCTGATAATCCAGATTCAAAAGACTTGACACAGATGAATGATGAAATCACATTTAAAGGTGCTCTAAGTGATGTTGGGTGACGTCACTTCTTGTTGACGTTTAAAGTATTGTCAAACAAAACGGAGGCTAGCTAGACCCTCCCACCTCCTCATCCGCGCACTAACTCCCCAAACCCCACCCACAAATCCTTCTTGTCGGTTATTGGCTGGAACAGTTTGTTATGTTTCGTGGTGCGGGTTAGCCCAGTTTGTTTTTCTTGCCGTTTGTGGAGCCTGGGGCATCTACAGAGACCGCGTTTCTTTTTTTACAGTGTGTTCAGGGGACAGGCAGCTAGCGGATATGTATGTGACCAAAAAAAAATTGGCCTAAAAAACGCGTGACATCGCTTAGAGCACCTTTAATAAACACATAGCAAGAAGCACCAGCATGAAACATTAACACAAGATGAGGAAAAGGGTTTATACACAAGATGACAAGGGGCTAAATGAAGGACCGGTGTAGGAGATTAGTTAACAAACAAGATATGGAAACACAGGAAACAGGAACTCAACCACAGGAAGACAATATCAAAATAAGAGTCCATGAAACAGACACAGGGAATCTTGACAAGAGTAGGCTCCGTTTCAGTTAATGACTTTCTGTAAGTTCCACATGAAGGACGATAAGTATATAGTTCTTCAGAATTTTGCAACACTCACTAACACAGTGACGCTGACTGTACTATAAAACTGCGAAGTGATGAAATTACTTTTTGTTGGTTGTGGGCCCTATAGTTGCGGAATAAGCTTTTATCTTGAGCTGGTAACAGAAACCATAATCAGTCTTTAAGCCGCAGTCGTCTTTGTTCTGTTCCTCGTTGTCTTTGGTAGGTGTGCTGCTCGCGCTGAGATCAGTATAAGAATCTCCTCTCAAACCAGGCAATAAGCCCAAGCTTGTGCTTTATCTCCACTCTCTGTTCATATCGTCTCTGTGTCCTCAGAAATACAAGTGGTACATAAAAGCAAACAGTTATTGTGCAAAGATGTCTTTGGAGAGTTCTTCCAAACCTGCTTTGTTTGGCTCTCTCTACATCACACCAATAGATCGATACAGCGCTGCGACAATTATCATTGTAAACTGCAGATTACTATGATATGTTCCACAAGTGCATGTTTGGACCAATTCCGTTCATGCTGCTGCTGTAATCTTGTTTCAAACGATTATATACATACATCACAGAAAGAAAAAAAATTCAAGCTGTCAAACAATATTCTCATTTACTCACTTTAAGACATTAGTCAGTTCAACAGCTCATTCAAAGGAATCACTGCTGTTATTGTTGGATTCCCAGGCTGCTGAAAGCTTGCACTGAGTGTGCCTGGCGTACATATACAGTATATGTTGAATTTCACCTCAGTGCAGGTTAACAATGCTTTTCCATTGTGCTTTCTTTCTCAAGGTTGCCAGACAAAAGAACCCCAGGATTTCTTTATTCCCTCCTGCAGTGCACAAACTAGACTACTCTGTCACCTTGTTCCACTAAGCAAATGGATTATCCTTGTAATGGTCAAAGGGAACAAAACAAAAGATCAATAGTTTAGTGCCACACATTATAGGTAAAAATCAATTGAGGAAGAGAGACAGAGTTTCCAATGCAAGAACACACTTAAAACAGCAGAAGGTCAAAGAAATGCTGCCCAGATATCACATGCTATAGCACAGTTTGCCCATTACAAATGCAAATGCTCCCAAACAATATTAGGACTAAATACCACAGAAAAAAAAAAATTCTATTAAATGGATACTATACCGGGAGAGGGGTTGTATTGCAGTCAGCAGGTTATGGTAGGGTGCCCATACGTCCTCTTTTTCCAGGACATGTCCGGCCGGGATTTCGAGATCGCCCAAAATATGCGGGATTCGGCTTTTGCTTTCTCGTCGCCATTCATTTTGTTTACATGCACACCTTTTGATTTAATAGGACTTAATTAATTCCGATTGGTGAATCTGAATGTAGTGTTTACATGAACGCTAAACAAGTGATCGGTTGATGTGCGTTTTAGCATTGTTAAGAAAATTCCTGTGTTTTCGTCTCGGGATCCGTGTGAAGCAGAATGCATGACCTGCAAAGCTAAGTGTCAGTGTCAAATAATGTAATAATGTAAACATAATGAATGGTGACTGTAATCCTGGCCAGACATGTCCTGGTTAAACAGGACGTATGGTCACCCTAGGTCATGGAACATAACCGGCTAAATTTGCAGATAAAAAAAACATATGATTTTATTTGATCTTTTAAAAAAAAATTATTACATTTTTATTATTAGATACATTCGATAATATGAGTAAGTAGAACCCAATACTTGCGTTTAAAAGAGTGTAATTCTGCAATTTCTCTCAAAAAAAAAAAAAAAAAAAAAAAAATATATATATATATATTGGCGCACAATGAATTTTGGGATAGGCAAAGCCATGAAGGATCCATCTGTTGTATCTTTCATTTAGCGGGAAACAAATGGCGCATTTTGAGGTCGCATTTGAAGGAGCTTTTGAATTGGTACAGCCTTCGTCACGCAGCCGTGACGCAATCGGCCTTCGAAGGATGCAGACTTTGAATTGGGACAGGGCATTTATTTGAATGGGACTTAGTTAAAGATTTAAAGGATAAGATTAAAAGAAGATTGCAAAACTGCCCAGCAGGTGGCGATATGAACTAAGAATGTAAATCACCATTAAACAAAAGAAAAAAGAAGAAAGAAGAAGCATGGTGCCCTTCTTCGTAGTTGAATGAACTTACTCCTGCCCGTGTAATTTTCCTCCTAAAATTTAAATAAACAGATGCGAACATTTTCTCCTATGAAATCCAACACAAACATCTGTTAACATGTGTTTCATGACCCCTCAAAATATATCCTCTATACACCTGTCCAGAAAGTTCGGAATAATTTTTTCAAGTGCATAAGAGCTCTCGCCTTCCTCCATCAATGAAACGCTTTAATGAGATTCACTCTCTCATCTTGTTTCTTGTTTGGTCCCGTCACTTTTTGACCTCTTTATCTTCTTGATTACATACTTTTATTAGCCTGGAAATCCAGACCCAAATCTGTAAGATTGAGGGTCTGGCATTGAGTAATGAAAATCGCCCAGCTCGAGGGGCGGTATCAAGCATGCATTTGAACTCACTGCACGCAATTGGATAACACTACGACCAATCGCTGTCGTGATTGCACTGTCACTAGCGCTGTCGTCATCTGTTTAGCTCGCCTCTGGCCCGCCTATATCAGATACACCGATGTGATTGGTGCAGCTCGGCTACAAGGGCATAGTTAATGAGCATCATTACTCAAAGTAACTCGCTGAGCAAATTCAAATTGTGCTCTCGCGAGAACTCTGGATTTCCAGGGTATACTTTTATAGCTGTTGCAAAGTAATTACTTATTCAAAATGAGTACCTAATCAAGAGAGTATGCGATTTCAGACGCAGCCTTGGTCTTGGATGCCTGAAATAGCTGCCCGGAGGGGTTGCAAATATGGCCGCCGAGTGAACGGACTTTCCTTGAAAGGGACTTGTAAAGTCCTGTCTCTCCCTCTAGCTCTTTTAAAAACTCAGCAACGCAAATCAATCAGCGATTGACATATTCAGATTTAAGTAGCATTATTGGCATGGTAAAAAAAGGTAATGCGGTTGCTAAGGAGTTCTAAGTGGTCTGAGTCCAGGAATAGCACACTTCGCTCAACCCCAATTAAACATTTTAGCAGAACTACTCAAAAATGGCCATGATTAAAGACATAGGCTAGTTTCCCATTGCTCACGCAGCACAGCTGAGTTAGTCAAGGGCTTTCAGATAGAAGAATGTCTCAATGGATGAAAGTAGATCATAAAACAAAAGTCTGAGGGAAAGCACAATCTCCGTGCTCTGAAGCTGGGATATTACTGTTCACAGCTCAACCCTCAGAGCTAGTGAGCAGCGGCGTCTGATTGAATGCAAACTCTTTGAGCCTGATGTGTAAATCTTCATTCATATGTATAGGCCTTAGTCATCCACTGCACCACAGAGGGATTTAGGATTCCAAATCCCAAAAAGCAATAACCAAAGAGGAAAGACTCCTTAATATCACTCTACGTTGTTTTGAACATCAAACGCAAACCATCACAGCTGCCTCAGGAATTGGAGGATTAATGTGTAATAAAGTAAGGTGATGGGGAGGAAATTCCTCTCCCAGTCATTTTGATGATGTCAGCTACAACCTTTATGAAAATGTTTATTATGCAAATTCATCCTGTGGTGTCTTGGGACATCATAATTTCAGGACGTCAATTCACAGAGCAATGGAGAGAGAGAAAAAGGAGACGAATTAGATTTGAAGGCTCGTTTGTATCCCAAAAAATGGCACATCAAATGTGTTGACATCTCTTTTTTGTGTAGCATAAGCATTATTACGTTTAGTTACAGAAGCTGATCGGTTGAATAATTTGAAGTTAGCACAGCCTGTGCCTAACACTTTGTCGTTTAATTGTTATGAAGGAAGGCCGTCGCAGTCAGACCCGTAATTGATATTAAAATCAATCAGACCTCTAATCAAAAATAACTGCATGGCGGTTTGCACGGTTGACCTTGAAACATGACGTGCCAAAAATGACAAATATGCAATATACAGCTGATAGCTCAACACATTTCCTTCATTCTTTACAATGTCCATGTCAGTGAACTCATGCAGGACCAGCACACTTGAGATTCCACACATCTTACCGCAGTGATTCGTGGCATGACATATGACAACAGATTGTAATTTTATAGACGTGTGCTTTAATTAGAAAGAGTTAAATGTTAATTTCTCAGCACATTGGGGTTTTGGAGATCATGGTCTTTCACTCTGGTATCTTTTTCTTCTCTTTAACTTGTAATGTGCTACTGCCACCTCTCGGTATGTGATCACATGGCTCAACAAATTATTTAACACCCACATCTATTTTATAACACATGGAGTGTTATTGCAAAATAATATTATTAGGTTAATTTAAAAAAAAAAAATGCTCAAAGCAACATTTATTTTTATTTATTTATTTTTTGCTTAAAAAATTCATTAATTAGTACCGAACACATTTCTTAATGTTGGCCTACGTATTTTCCATTCATTTTATAGCTTTCCTGGACAAATCCAGAAAGCACTGTAATTGATTGCACAGTGACGATAGCGCTTATAGAATTATAGTCAATATTATAGGAGTCTTTTGTTTATTATTTTGGCCTTTCTCCCTCTGGAAGTATTTTGTGTGTCCATTATTTGCTCCTTTGTCAATAAACCTGACTTCAATTAGTTTCAGGTGAAATGTTGTTTCTAGTGCTGGAGTAGAGAAGTTTACTCTCAAGTTGTTCTCTCTGCTTTTTGTTACCCCTATACTTCTGAACCCCTGGACTAAGATGACTAGACAGTAACGGTCATTATTTGTAAATATAAAAAGGTTTCGAATGATTCCTGTTTCCATAGTAACAGCAACTTCTGCGATTGGTGGATTTTGTTTCAGCATTGTGGGTAGTGTAGTACTCCGCATTTAAACGTGATTTTAAAACATGAATAGCGGGTCATAAGCTAAACACAGAGTTTGGGGACATGAAAGTGTCATTGGTTTAGAAAGGTTTAGATACCAATAGGACGATTACTTTGTGAAATGCCCTTTCTGTCCACCAGAGGTCAATATTGAACAAGAGTGAAAGAGTTAATGGCACGCACTTTCTTGACTGTGAATTGTTTTAAATAGAAAATTTAAAAAAAAAATTTTTTTTAAATAGTAGACCCCATCCCCCCATATATAGCCTAGAGACTTTTCTTTCTTCCACTTTTCTGTAGTTGGGCTACTTTATTGTGATGGATGTGAGATTTATTCTTCTGATCTTTTTAGCACAGAAAAAAAAGTATAACTTTTTATTTCACACACTGTAAAAAATATAAAAATGGGAAATGTACTGGCAATTTTCTGCCAGGACATTATCCAGTGATTTTACGGAAATTTCCCTTAAAGGGATAGTTCACTTTGAAATTAAATTTTGGTATGTTTTAGCTTACCTCAAGGGCATCCAAGATGTAGGTGTCTTTTTTTCCGCAGTAGTTTCAATTTTGATATTTTTAGGTCAAACCGTTATTGTCTGTCAGTCATTTCATGCAGGTCTATGGTCACTATCTCAAAGAGCATGCACAGAGAAGTCCAAATTAAACAATTCCCCATCGTAAGTACACATTGATGGCCTAAGACACGAAACGAGCGGTTTGTGTGAGAAAACGAACAGTATTTATATCGTTTTTACCTCTTGTACACAACCACATTCAAGTGATCTGAGGGCGCGCGCGCTTCCTGGTGTGTGACGTGTGCGCGCGTTCTGGCTTAGTCTGCGCAAGCGCCGGAAAGTGTACAAGAGGTAAAAACGATATAAATACTGTTCGTTTTCTCACACAAACCGCTCGTTTCGTGTCTTAGGCCATCAATGTGTACTTACGATGGGGAATTGTTTAATTTGGACTTCTCTGTGCATGCTCTTTCAGATAGTGACCATAGACCTGCATTATATGACTGACAGACAAGAACGGTTTGACCTAAAAATATCAAAATTGGAACTACTGCGGAAACAAAGACACCTACACCTTGGATGCCCTTGGCTTGAGGTAAGCTAAAACATACCAAAATTTAATTTCAAAGTGAACTATCCCTTTAACACTAAAACACAATGCGTAATTCAAAATACAGGTAAAACACATTTAAAAAGCGTGTGACTGCATAATTTTGACATACTAAGTAATAAGTGACATAAGTCTAAATTATTACATAAAAGTCATAATTATGACATAGTAGCCTAAGTCATAATTCTGAGATAAAACGGTTATTAACGAAATTATGACTTTTTATGTAAAAGTAGCCTATAACTTTTTATATCATAATTTTGACCTTTTATCTCATAGGCCTATATGACAGTATGTCATAATTTCGAGCCTTTTCGAACTTTTCCACAGTCAATGCTTAAACCTAGTTTCAGAATAAAATGCATGTTTGAGATGTTTTAACTGAAAGCAAGTTAAGTGACATATTTCTTAAAATATGTCATTGTTGTGTCTCAAGCATGGTCTCAAGATGCACCAGTAGGCCTAATGTTATTTTTCTAAGGTACGTTTATAAAAGCTTCTTAAATGCCCTAATTGAACTAAGATCTAATCCTGGCCCAATCTAACTTGTCATTATGACATTTTATGTAGGCTACATTTTGACTTTTTGTCATATAGCCTACTTATGATTTACCAAAGCATGTTTTTCTTCCCTTACGTGGAATAAATGGGCTTCCATACATTTTGCTTGAAAATTTTGCCGGTGCTGTTTATACATGAGTTTGCAATTTGTCCGGAGCGATCAGTGCCGTCGACGCTCGCTCCCTGAGCGCGTGCGGTGCGCAGTCGCAGGAGAGACGCGTGGAGTCAGTCAGTGTCAGGGACAGGGAGCTCTGAAGGGGTCACAGCTGATCACTCTGCACGCAGTCACACACTCAACTCGTGTGTTATGCATCCTTTTAAGCGAAAAGAGCTAGGGGAAATACTTTTGTGCGGTGTTTCCCTGTGTTGTCATTGCGTCTCGTCTTCGGGTGGCGGATCTTCGTTGTGTTTGGTGTTTTAATAGAGTGAACAGTGAGGATTACCGGAGCGCTCCAGAGATCAGCGGTGTTCTTGAGTTTCTCGCCCGGGATGGCCTCATCGCGACAGGACTACATTGCTCCATGGTGGACCTACTGGCTGCACAATTTCCCGCATCTTAATTTTAATTTCCAGGCGGTTGATAATACTTTTAAACCGGAGGACGCCAGCTATCAGCAGGTGAGAGGAGTTGAATGTATTTTTAGTTTATGGAGGGGGGAAATCTAAGTAAACGTTACCAGTTTGGTAAACAACTGACACACATGCATACAAGAGTCAACTATAGAATAACTATTTAAATTATAATAGTTATAACTCTCTCTCTCTCTCTCTCTCTCTCTCTCTCTCTCTCTCTCTCTCTCTCTCTCTCTCTCTATATATATATATATATGTGTGTGTGTGTGTGTGTATGTATACGTATAATAGTTACAACTAATTATATATAACTATAACAAAATACTGTATTCTATATAAAACTATGTATAACTATAACAAAATACTGTATTCTATATAAAAACAAATTGATAAAATAACGTGCAAAATACCAAACCATTTGGCCAAAAAATATTATAATTAATACATTTATTAATACATACATTTACTACATAATGCATTAATTTACTACACTATAATACTTTCAAACGTGTGACAACTTACCCCAACCTGATATGAATGAAAAACACCTTTGTCCTGAAAACATAGCGGGACTTAATTTTAAAGTTGACTCTTGACTGTGTGCCAGTCTCTAAAACAAATTTGGCACACACAAAAAAAAACAAAAAACAAAAAAAAAACAATATATATATATAACTTCAGTCTTTGTTTTTTCATCAGTTTTAATAATGTATTTGCATTTATCTGGAAATCAATTAAATCACTTTTATATGCTACATTTTAGAGTCAACATGAAATGGAAGTTTAGTCTTTTCTTCCCTCCTATATCCGAGTGAAACGGCTTCTCAAACAAGAAAAAAATGTAGGGCCGAACTTGATTTTGTCCATGGGGAATGATTGAATGGTTGTGGTTTTCTATTGGTGGATCTCATGTGAGTGACAGGTTGACCCCGCCCTCACGCCAGTAAACACGTCATCAGAGAAGAGAAGAGAAGAGAAGAGATGTCACTGAAAGAGGGAGGGGAAGTTATTCTGATTAAACAATATGAGGACACATGAATAAATAAATAAATAATGCACGGATAAATCATTTACAATAAATAGTGAGCTATACCATTAAAATGGTGACTTTAAATGAACCCCAAAATATGTTGTAAATAGCTTTTTACAGGAATTCTAATCTTCTGAAATCGGTGTCACATGTCCCACGTTTTCCTATTTTTCTGGGCCAAGCCTTTAAGACATGTTCCTACAGAAACTGATTAAAAAAAATAATAATAAAACAACGTCCCCATAGAAATAATCACTGAAGTATCCTGTGACAACTAGCCCCGGTCTCCCCTGAAGAACAGTGGCCTGTTCTTGCAGGTGTAGTGGTGAAACATGCAGGATGATGAGTGTGAAATGTAATTCTGTAGTGGATCACTGGTTTCTCTCAGCTCAGCAGTTGTGTAGAACTCAAACAGCTTCTGACATCTGTGACTTGTAGCTATGCATCTGTTTGTTTACATAATCCAAATCCATTACTGCTAAGACAAGAGTTCCACATTCCAGTAATGGAATATAGTGTGTACCTTCAGCATCCTGGGACCAAAAATGTGTGATAATCATAAATGTCTCTCACTAAACTCTATAAATGTGCAATATCTGGTGTAAACAGATGTGTCTGGTGGTGTGTCAGATCTCCATTAAATAGTCTCTGTTTCCCCTACACTGTGATTTGTACTCTAGCAGAATACAGTCTCCAGAGGAACATTTCCCTCATCGATTCAGTCGATACTTCTGCTGGGGTTTTTATCATAAAGGATATTACGTTCCTTGTTCAAGGTCACATTTTCTGGGTTACATGAGAAAATCAGTGAAGCAGCAAGTTTATCTCATCCCTCGTTCTAAAATAAAGAATGCTTTTCACATCTTTCTCTCGGTTAAATCGAAATCAATCTCAGGAATTGTACTTTCTTTAGTAAACGTGTGTTATCAATCTTTGACATTGCGATTTGAAATTCACATCACAAAAAATGACAATCTTATTTAATGTGGTTGTAGTTTTTATTACATAATAACGTTTCTCAAAGCAATTACATTTTAGTATGTTCTTTTACTAAAAAAAAGAACCATGGTAAATAAATCCAGTGGTTTTCTGGACATGTACATTGGTAGTATCATCATAGTTTTTATGGTAGCTGAATATGGCAATTAGATGCCATTACTATACAATATACAATATTTTTTTGAAGCAAGTATATGTAAATGAAATGTTTATTTCCTTTATTGCTTGGCCTTCTGAATAGACGTCCGGCTTGCCTCAATATGTCTGTTTTTTTTAGCACTGGCAGGAAGTTTGGTTTTAAGTGGTGCTCTTCTGATAAACTTCCTCTGAAAACAATGCATGGGACAAATATAGAGATCAAACGGTTTTATTATTGGTAATAATGACTGTCACCGGTGTTGAGTTCGCAAACACACTCTGTTAGGTAGGAGGTTAGCAAGTCAGTTGCAGGTTACAGAGTTTATTGGTAATTAAGTTGTTTAAAAATTGTGAAAACGTATGTCCAGGGGACTGTGATGTTGCATTAGTTATTATTTTATAGCTTTGGAGACATAATAGAGGTCTCATGTTTGCATTTAACTATATCAGCATGTCTTAGATTTTACTGAAATTTCCGTTATTAAGGAGTACAGAGTAATGTGGATGTGTAGTGTTTGAGGTCGTGGTGAGATCTGACTTTTGGTTGCAGACAGTGTACGAACTACACAAATCAGGTATTTGCGTAAAAGTGCAGATACCCTGATAAAATATTACTTTGTTTCACTTTTTGAGTTAACCCTTAAATGCATGAATGTTTCGCCAATCATTTTTACACATTCGGGTCTTTAGTGACCCGGATCTGACGGAGATAGAGATTGACGTCACGGGTCACCCGAGGTGTCCGTTTAGGGGTCAAAGTACAAAACTACTTGATTTTTTATGTAAAAACTTGTTTTTATATACTTCATCTTACAGTAAGATGTGTTGGTTAAGGACTTGAATGTAAATTGATCTGCAAATAGCAATTTATTTATAGCAATTAAGTTTATTTACAAAAAATACACTATAAAACAATTCAAATTCAGGACACTAAAATATCAATTTAAAGTTAATGATAATTCAGTTGTTCAAACAAGAGAAAATAATGAAAAATTAATCATACATGCAATATAAAAACAGGTACAATACATAGGCATTATTTTAATATTATAGATTTGACCTAAAATAGCCTTTCCCATACAGAGAGTAACATGCAAATATGGACATGTTCACATTCATGCATTTGAACAGCTCGCAAATAACTGATACTCATGAGATAGATATGATTTTCATTAACAGTGATCAATACTAAAATTCGGCATTAGTAACTTACTTTTCACCTTTTATTATTGTAACAGAGCTATTCTAACTCTACACTTTGGTTTTGACCATAATTCCCAAGTTCTTATATGGCGGTTTAACTGTACCATTGAAAATAATGTCACAGCAGCCTTTAGTGATTTTAGTAATTTTGCTTGGAATTTCCCAAGAGCATGTTGTGATTATTTAATGTGAAATTGAGGTTTGCACTCTGTGGTAACCACACTTTTCCATCCCCTGACGCAACTTTAACATTTAAAAAGCTTGTCAAGTATTTGTTTTGCATTTAAATGAGCAGTAGCCCTTTGCAATGTTTTCTTAACCTAATAAAATCTAATCTAATGTAATATATATATATATATATATATATATATATATATATATATATATATATATATATATATATATATATATATATATATATATATATATAATATCCGGCTGTCCTTCTGGTCTCCTTTGATCACAAGACTCCAGAGCTGACGTGCTTTACTTTCATCACATGATGTTGGACTCAAAGACTGAAGGTTTCTGTTTAGCCTCAGTCCATGTGGGTTGCCATGGCGATGCACGTGGGGGCTCAAGCACGCCCTCATAACAACCATTATATGATTTATCCACCCACAGCCTTGAACCGTTCCATGCGCAACGTCAAGATACATAATCTCTTAGAGATGCAAACACCTTTGTTTTTCAATTTTCTACATAAGACTGTTCAGAAAACATCTCTGTTCAGTCCTTTCCTCATACCATCGCAAATAATGTACCACACTCAAGTGTAGCTTAGAACATTTGCATTATTTTTACACTGCAAAACATATTTGTCTTGTGTTCTGGTACAAACGTTTAACGCCTATTAGAAATTCTCTGAAAAAAAATATTTTTTTTTTATTCAAGCATTTTTTTCTGATGATCTTTTACTGGAAAGCAAGACTAAAATACTGATTAAGAAAGTACACTGCAGCAGCATCACTAATCTCTGTTTGATTTGACCATCTGGCCCGTGTTTTCTTGACTCTGTCCGGCAGGCTCTCGTCTTGCTGGCCTGTGTGTCTGCGCTGGGTCTGGGCTTGAGTCTGCTGGTTCTGTCTGCGTATCTGACCTGCCTGTGCTGCTGTCGAAGGGAAGAGGATGAGGAAGTCAAAAGGCCTGACACCTGCTGTGTCACATGGACTGCTGTTATCACCGGTCTGGTCATATGGTGAGTTGTTTATGGTCACTTTGTTTTGCACCTGTGAGGACATGTGCATGTGTATTTCTGAATTCAGCATCATTTTATTCATCACCACTTTAGAGTCGATGACGTAGCTATTTTATTTATTTATTTGATTTTTTTCTGTCTATGGACATTTTTTCCAAAATAATTGTTGAAAAAAAAAATTTTGGGGTCGTTGAGATTTAAAAAAAAAAAAAAAAAAAAAGAAAAAATTAATGCTTATGTTCAGCAAGGATGCATTAAATTGATTAAAAGTGACAGTAAAGACGTTTTTTAAGGTTACAAAATATTTATATTTCAAATAAATGCTGCTCTTTGGAACTTTATTTATCTAATAGTCCAAAAAAAATGACTAGAGTAATGGCTGCTGAAAATTCAGCTGTATCATTATGGGAATTTCTTTTTGGATAAATAAATAAATTGAATATATGGCATACTGATTTTTAAAAAAATAATATATATATATATATATATATATATATATATATATATATATATATATATATATATATACATATATGTATATATATGTATATATATATATATATGTTAGAAACATATGTAACATATCTATTCAGCATTACAGTATAATTGAAAGCTATACATTTTAACATTTATTAGGCTTTAAAAAATTTAACTTTTAATTTAAGTGAACTTAAACTCAATCTTTACATAAACCATTTGTAATCAATGACTTATTTAGCTGTGACTTTAATATATCAGGGCTCAATGCTAAGTTTTTTTTTTTTTCTCAGTTTATAGTAAGGCAACAACTCAAAGTCCCGTCCCTTGGGTGAAGGAGGAAATCCTCATGAAGGAGGAAATGTCCTCATGCAGCGGCACTTGGTCGATGGTAGAGAAAAGAGTTAAAAGAGTAGAGAATTTTAGAGCAGAAAGTAGAAAAGAGTCCACAATCTCTGCTTTATTTGGCTCTCTGAGGTCAACACACATCCTAATTTTACCTGATTTTAATGCATAACAACAGTCGGAGACACCCATGCAGAGACGTTGATGTGTTCTATCACCCCGGCTGCTTGCAAGCGATTTAATTCCTCTGACACAACACTACGAACAGAAAGTGGCAGACGGCGAAGTTGGCACACTGGTGTGACTGTATCATCCAGCTTTAGAAAGTTTAAAGCACATCCAAACTCAGTTGACTCTGCAACAGTGCACTGAAAGACTGGCACAGGAGAAGTCCGGTCATGTCATGTGTGTCAGCTCAATGACAAAACTGTCAAGTCACATCCTGTGGGTCACATCCAAGTCACCAGTGAGGGTACGAAACCCCTTGCATGTTCCTAAGGGACACCAAAAGTTTACCGATCCTCTCACAGTTGCCAAAAGACTTGGACTGAGTACATGGGTTCTTAGTGATGGAAAGACATGGAATGCTTCCCATCTTACTGCATTTCCATGCACACCTAGCCTGGATGCCAGCCAAACTTAGTCCCGCCCACAACATTTGAGGTCGGGAAGTTCGGTCTGGACTTGATCCGTTGTGGAGCAACTATGCTCGAACCAGAGCTGTTCGGACCAATCAAATTGTCAGGGCAGGCTTTATATGATGATGGACAGATGATCAACAGTAACGTAATCATCCACGTCACCAAAGAGCGCTTGGGTTGAATTCGTTTACAACAAAGATGGCTGCCGCTGGAGAATTGAGATTTGTAGATTCTGCCATCGAGTCTGTTATAGAAGATATCGACAGAGCATTGATTTTAAAAGAGGAATAGAGAACCGCGATCAAGGCATTTGTCGAACGGAAAGATGAATGAAGAACATGCGTCACTTACTCCATTGCTCTGATTGGTTGTAGGTCCATCCAATTGAGTGCAGAGGCATTTTCTTTCCTGGTTTGGTTGAAACACGCCCCATAATCACAGCCCAATGGAGCAGTATCAGACTCATATTCTGACTAGAATCTGAGTATGACGACGTCAGGCTAATGCACACCAACAACTCCAGCTGAGAACACTGTTCACTTCACACACACTCATACCACTAGACCTAAACGTGATGTTCGGAAGCCTAGTTGGTTGTAATTGCATTTATTGAGATTCAACTATTGTTTCACAGAAAAAAATTACTTACACAATTACATAGCTTGAGTCGCTAGCGACCCTATACACTTTAAATATATATAAATATAACATTTATAATAAAATAAAATAAAATAAAACAGACATTCTTTTATAATTGAATTTTTTTCTTGTTATATTGTTTACAATGAATTGGTTGAGGAGTACTAAGAAGGTTAATGTCTAACTTTAAAAAAAAAATGAATGAGGGGGAGGGTTGCGAATGACGTGCCGGGTCGATAAAGACCCGAGGTATGCGTTTAAGGTTTAACCTGTGGCATTTCATTTAGGACATCAGCAGTATTTTACCATGGATAATGGTGCATTTGGATTGGATTTGTTATGCGACAGGTTCATGGGTGAGATGTTAGCTGTGGAAGAGATATTTTTAGTATTTAAGCTTGTGTGCTGTGACCTCATGCACAGTTCCTTGTTCTCCCAAACGGCGGTGCAAATCAGAGCACGAACCACTGCATTCAGCTCCGAATGGTAGGAATTAAGATGGAAACTCAATTCTAATTTTGTGCGAATTAATCCTCCTTCACCTCTATTCTCTTTGAGCCGGATATGTAGGCAAATTCATTCTCTGCTAACCAGAACACACGTGTCACATGATTCATGATGTCCAGTGGTTGTCATTAGAATTAAAACACGTCAGGATCTCTTACGCACAAAGACTGTTAGAGATCATGTTAACAGTGAGATATGGAACAGGTTCAGGATACAGAAAGTGAGATTCGTCTCTGGTAGGATATGTGCATGAGTGATCTCCTAAAGCTTAGTTCCTACCCTCAAGAGAACCTATAAATCAATCTTCCCAGAGGCTCAAACCTCTAGAGCATTGGAGAGTTAGCACACTGCTAACACTGTTTGCGTTCACATTGTGTCAATAAAAGAGAACAAATGCTTCTGCTTAAGTGCTAAATTGAATTGGCAGAGTGTTCATCTTAAACTTGTGACAGTCATGAAAGTTTGGGTCGTGATTGAGTTAGCATTCCAGATCTAGACACAGGGCCATTGTCATGTTAACTGCTACTGCGTGATCTGCTTAGCACAAAGTCTGACTTAACCTTTTACTATTGTACATGCTTTCTAACACACTTTATTATTAATAATTGGCTCTTTTAAAGACCTATATAAAATCCAAATTGGAGTTTTGTGGCCTGATAGATATAAGGTCACACTATATATATAGGACACAGCGACAGTGTTCTAAAAACAAGCATCAAGTTGCAAGCTCAGTTTTCTCATGTCCTCCACTTACTATATGACATCACCTTCCTCTTACTGTTTCCTCTCTATCACAGATAAACATCACATGTGCTTGTGTTACTTCTATGTTCATTTTCTGATGACCTGAATAACCTGAATTTGAGTTTGTTCTTCAGACCAAACTTCTTGTAAATGGCTTCAGAAGGTGAATTTCATTTTTGGATGAGATATTCCTTAAGTAAATCCATACCAGTTGACCACTTATGTGAATTGTGGACACATACATTACATTTCTAAATGTTTATGGTGGTTGCGACCCTGCGTGAAGGTGCATGTGTGCTGTCGTGGGGATGTACTGCAGCAGAACACGTTCTTAAGCTAAGACACTGTTATACTAAGACCTTAACTCAATAATGTGGCTGTTTATCTCATTCATGTTTGTGTCAGGTGGCCCGTGGTCGTCCTTATTGGATTAACCCATCAGCTCTAAGGCGCTCTTTAATTCCATTATATTACCATTTTTAATCAGAACAGGGATAGTTTTTATTTTCAGTGGCTCCGTTCCTTCTAAAACACTTGGATGTAGGTAATACCATTGTCATGTACTGTATATTAGAAGCCAGTTCTCTCCTTTAGCCACTTTTCCTTCACATTTACAGAAAAACATTAGCCCCTTTCACCCCATAGTCCACAGTTTTTCAGTTTATCTCAATTTTTGCTAATCATAAACGAACGTTCTTTTCAGTTAGCTGTGCCCTGTGGTCTAATGACAGCGCCGACCCCATTAAAGCCCTGCAGAGATGCCTGATGGGTGAAGATTCAGGAAACTGACCCTCTAATTCTGATCCAGCTTCTGAACAGCACTTGACCCTGCAGATTTATAGAGATAGTGTGTCTCTCATTTGCACGTTTGGACATATTAGGCGTTTAAATGGCACTTTATCCTTTCAACGCTCTATCAGTGCTCAGCGGGAGCATGTAAGTGTTTACTGAAGCAATGGACAGCTTAGAGGAGGCTCACCGGTCTCTAGCTGTGATATCAGTCCTCACTGTTATTTATTTGTATCTATTGGATACAAAAGGAGAAGATTTGAAGTAGGGCTGTCACGATGTTAGATTTTTCACACCTTAATTTAAATCTTGTGAAAAGGACATTAAAGGAGCCCTTTCATTTTCATTTTAGGGTGAACTATCCCTATGAACATTTTAAAAACACCACAGGCAGTGTTTGTATGATCCACTTCTTTAAGAACTATTTAAATCTTTGCACTTTCACTTGTTTAATCGTTCACTGTGTCCAATCATTTATTTCAAATTTGCACCTTATTTGCTTTTGGCACTTCAATTATTGGAGAACTGCAGTTTGTAGGTGAGATGCATCCAGATGAGCAGTGATTTCAGCAGCTTGTGGTTGAAAGCCAGGCTAGCGCACTCAATTGCTAATGGGAGCAGAAATGCTGCTGGCCTGAGGGAGTTGTAGTAATGATATAAGGAAAGAGCCAGGAATCCATCATGCTTAGGGGAAATCAGAGACAGGATTCTCACTCAGACCACCTGCACACGCACACACACACACACGCACACACACACCCTGTTGAGGAGTTACTTTAGCAGGACAGTGTATGCCATCTGCTCAGTCTCCACTGTGGATTTCTTATATTTACAGTGGGTTTCTTATATTTGCATTGAAGGTGTTTTTATTTGGGTGTTCATGTGTGTGTTTGTGGATTAACAAGGTGTACAGTGTGTTAGTGAGAACAGAGGTGTCAAGACTAAAGAGTCCAGTCAGGCCCATGAGATGCTTTGAGGACAAAAAATGTAAAAATGCTATAAATATTAATGCCATTTACTATATTGGAACCATGTTCTGGTATCATGTATTATGTATGTTTTAACTGTTGGACAGACACATTATTTCATTTGCTGTTGCATTTTGTACATCACTTGTTTATGCAGTAGAGCCTTTATTTTAATTATGCACATTGCACAGCATTCAAATTCATGCTTTTCAGCTGAAACTGGATTTGTGGGTGACAATGTCCTTTGTCGACCCAGTTTGTTTTGTCTCATTTTTAAGTTTGAGTCAGTCAGTAATGGCAATAATGGCATGGACAAGGGAAAAATACTAGAGGTAAAAAACAGAAAGATTATGAAATCATAATAATAATAATAATAATTCATCACATTTATATAGCGCTTTTCTCAACACTCAAAGCGCTTTACATAGAAGGGGGGAATCTCCTCAACCACCACCAATGTGCAGCATCCACCTGGATGATGCGACGGCAGCCATATTGCGCCAGAACGCCCACCACACACCAGCTTACTGGTGGAGAGGAGAGTGATGAAGCCAATCAGTATATGGGGAGGATTAGGAGGCCATGATGGACAGAGGCCACTGGGCAAATTTGGCCAGGATGCCGGGGTTACACCCCTACTCTTTCGAAAGACATCCTGGGATTTTTAATGACCACAGAGAGTCAGGACCTCGGTTTAACGTCTCATCCGAAGGACGGTGCTCTTTTGGCAGTATAGTTTCCCCGTCACTACACTGGGGCATTAGGACCCACACAGACCACAGGGTGAGCACCCCCTGCTGGCCTCACTAACACCTCTTCCAGCAGCAACCTGGTTTTCTCAGGAGGTCTCCCATCCAGGTACTGACCAGGCTCAGCCCTGCTTAGCTTCAGTGGGCAACCAGTCTTGGGCTACAGGGTGATATGGCTGCTGGCTATCAATCCATCTATGGGTGATAGATCATGCCATGAATACCATTGGTGCTGGCATAGAAATTCCATTTTTCCATAAAAAGGTCAGCAGATTCATTCTGGGGCTAGTTATTAGTAATAAAATAAAAAGTAATTATTTTCTGAGGAGCACTTATAAACCTATTAAAAAAAAAAAAAAAATGAAGACAGATAAATAATCTACTGAACATTTTCTAATTTAGCCTATATTTAGGTTTTCTAATCTCCATCTTCAGTATTAGTTTTTAAAAACTTAATTAACTAGAAAAGAAAAGTTGGAAAAAGGGTTTCAAGGATAAATCCCCTGTCTGTGTTTTTTCATGCATCTTGGCTGTTTCCTAGAGTGTTGCTAGAGCTGATAAATAGATGGATGGATGGACGGATGGATGAATAGATAGATGTATATGTTACTTTATTATTAATGTGACAACTTGCCTTTGTTTCGTGACAGGATACTGAGGGATACTGAAGAAAAATGATGGATGGGTGGATGGATTGATTAATGGATGGATGGATGGATGGATGGATGGATGGATGGATGGATGGATGGATGGATGGATGGATGGATGGATGGATGGATGGATGGATGGGTGAATGGACGGACATGGTTGGATTAATGGACAGACATGGATGGATGGATGGATGGGGGGGATGGATTGATAGATGGATAGATGGATGTATGGATATATGGGTGAATGGACGGACATACAGACAAGGCAGATAGATAGATGCATGGATGGATGGATGGATAGATAGATAAACAGATAGATGCATGGATGGATACATGGACAGACGGATGGATGGATGGATGAGTGGATGGATGGATAGATAGATATATAGATAGATAAACAGATGGATGCATGGATGGATTGACAAACGGATGGAGGGATGGACAGATAGATGGGGGTATGAGCTGATGGATGGATGGATGGATGGATGGATGGATGGATGGATGGATGGATGGATGGATGGATGGGTGGACGGACCAAGACAGATAAATGCATGGATGGATACATGGACAGACCAATAGATTGATGGGTGGGGTGAATGGACGTGCAGACAGACAAAACAGATAGATGCACTGATGGATACATGGACAGATGGATGGATGGGCGAATGGATGGATAGATGGATGGATGGATGGACAAATAGCTGAAACATCCAATTAATCATACCAATGTAACTGTTACAGCCAATACAGTGTTTTTTCTTTTGTCAGTCTGAAAAATAGCCTCTCTGATGAAGCCTTCAAAGAAAATGAGACATAGATGTGGAGATGTTCTCAAAAACGCCGGAGAAATATCACATCTGAAATGGACTGTGTCTCTAACATAAGGAATGGGGGTTTTAGATGCTTTGCTGAGATGGACTGAGCGGTCCTAGAGCTTGACGGTCTGCACACATGCTTCTGATGAGGTTGCTTAATGAAGCGGATCTGATGCTGTCTGGAGAAGAGAGTAAACTGGTTTCTGAGCAGAGCAGGCTAATTAGGTAGAGCACAATTCTGGAGGCTGCTTTGAAATATTTACTCAGATTTCACATTAGAAGCCACCTCGAGACCAATTGAGTCAAAATGATGAATTTTTAAGTCAAACTGGTACTGGTGAGCTGTTTATTGCGGTGGCAGCTGGTGTCAGATGTGTTTGGGCAACTTGGGCCTGGGAATTGTCTACTCTGTGAAACAAGGGTCCTTCAATATAAATTAACAAGTGATAAGACGTACCCTGGGTGAATCTCTCAAAACCTGTCTCAAAAACCCTTTTTTTACTGAAAGAAATTAGTATTTTTATTCAGCAAGAATGTGATCAGAAGTGACAGTAAATAAATGTATAATGTTATTCAAAAAGTCTATTTCACATAAATGCTGTTCGTTTTTAAACTTTCTATTCCTCAAATAATCCTGAAATTTATTTTATCACGTTTTCTGCAAAAAATATTGAGCAGCACAACTGTTTTCAACACTTATAATAATCTGAAATATTTCTTGAGCAGCAAATCATCATATTAGAATGATTTCTGAAGGATCATGTGACACTGAAGACTGGAGTAATGATGCTGAAAATACAGCTTTGCATCACAGGAATAAATTACATTTTTAAATATATTACAGTAGAAAAATAGTTAATAATATTTCACGATATTTCTCGTTACTGTATTTTTTTTTTTCATCATAAAAATGCAGCCTTTGGAGAGCATAAGATTTCTAAAAAACGTATCGACACCACACATTTGTACGGTAGCGTGTCTTTTGTGCCTTGAGAAAATTTTATAACAGCAATGTAAAACGTCTCATTTACATATCTGTAATACAATATATATATATATATATATATATATATATATATATATATATATATTTATTTATGTATTTATTTATTTATACATTATGGTTGTGTTGGTTGTACTTCTATTAAAAAAAATCGTAATGCATTTTTTTTTTTTACTATGATATTGAGGAAAATTATTGAACCACCATTGAGAATAATTAAAAGTAGAAAATAAGAATAAATGTGCTTGATGGTCATGAAAATATAAAAATAATCTAACTACTTTTACTAAATCAATCTGTGAGACTTTACCATGTTTTACTCTTATCATTAGTTCTTCTGGTGTTTAGGAATGATAGTATCTGTCTTGTTTCATCGATCTGGTGCTAGTAAGTTGATTTCGGTTAGTTAGTTTAGTCCAAATAAAATGATCTTTTTGAACTGAGCAGGATTTTTTAAAGAAGCTCCGCTAAAATATTTAATCTCATAAGATGGATAATTTGATTCCTCATCTTTGTAGTGGTAAAAAACTTTACCTTGAAATGTCTCAAATCTTCAGCAAACCTTTTGAAGCAACATGAGAGAATTGTATTGATATGAAACTGTATTTGTAACACAAACTGTTGTTTTGCCTTGATTTGTTTTTCTCACAGTTCAGCGGTGGGTGTGGGTTTCTATGGAAACAGCGAAACCAACGATGGAGTTTACCAGTTGACTTACTCAATTTATAATGCCAATCACACACTGGGTGGCATTGGCAGTCTGGTAAGAGTTTCACTTCCTTCTCCCGTCACTCATCATGTCTCATTTCATTGGAATAGCCTGAGGAACGTTTGTGATTAAATTTAAATCTGAATTTTGCCTGTTATATGCTGCATTCTTAAAAACTAAGAGCTGGAGCCTCAGGGGCTTTTCGCTGGTGCTGGAATATCATGTGATGAGTGGCACACACACACACACACACACATGCAGAAGCGCAGCACTGCTGCAGGCGTCACTTCTGCCACAGAGCTGTAGTCATAAAGTGTCAGTCCCCAATTTAACTTCCAGTGTTTTGAGAAGTTTGAGTTGTTGATTCTAGAAACCTCTCCAGATGCAAATACATCCATCTGCTGTGTATATTCATCCGCAAGAGAAATCAGTAAGCACTGAGAGAAGACTGGGATTATCTGTTCATCTGCTTTAAAGGGGATTGAAAATCTATGTGTATATCCACGTCCACGGATGTGCTGGAAATGTTTGTCAATGCTGATCACAGAGTGATTGAGGACACCCACTACTGAACGACTATCACAGACCACCATTTAATTTAATTTAATTTAATTTTATTTTATTTTATTTTATTTTATTTTATTTTATTTTATTTTATTTTATTTTATTTTATTTTATTTTATTTTTTTATTTTTTTATTTTTTTATTTTTTTTATTTTATTTTATTTTATTTTATTTAATTTTATTTTTAAATGATTTGAACACAGGTAGCTCAAAGTTTTCTGACGACGATAAACAACAAAAAGAAGTTACAGGCTATGTTGAGAACAGAGAAACTACCTTAAAATTAGAAATTGGAATATCGCATAAAACGGTTGCGATTAAAGCATTTCCATCCCATGTGATTAAGAGAAAAAAATGGTCACTTTCTGGGAAATTGGTGCAAAATATCTGTAATAAAAATGAAAGTTGCTGCAATTGGGGAAGAAAATGTGGCTCTTTTTTCCTACATCACAAATGGCTTGCATCTCAGACCGTGTAGACGAAGCGGTCATGTTATCTCACGTTCAGATGCCAGGTGTTTGTGAACGCAATCATGTGAGACGCTTCTGGGATGTCATCATACCAAATAATTCTGATGACAGACTTATCTTAGGCATTTAAGAACCAATATTTGAGATGCTGCGATGCTATTGGTCTGCCGGCTAGTCCAGTTATCCAATCACATCCACTGTTGAGGCAAAATAACGTGAGTTTTCTTGTTGCGCATCGAAGGATTTATTCGGTTAATGTGTTTCCATCGTAGTAGATATGCGCATGTCTTCTTATCGGATAAAACATTTATCTGCCTCAGTTGAGCTTATACGTTTTTAATGCACATTTTTAGAATTTATGTGCATCTTTTCGTTTCCATCCAGAGTTTTTTGTTTATCCAATATCCCAAAATGTGCATAAAAATAGGTGGATGGAAACATAGCTAGTGTAAGCATCAATGTGATTTTAATGTTTTAATGTTCGTGTTTTAATGGCAATCACTTAAAAAAAAAAAAAAAAAAAAAAAAGGATGAGCTGTAAGGAAGACTACACTTTTTTTGAGCCAAAAAGCTAAATTTTTCGACTAATCTCAGTCTTTGTTGGAATCGGTGTATATTAAGTGACAGGTTTACAAGTTCTTTGCTTTCCCATTAAAAACGTCACTGTGTTATCTATTCCGAGAATGCACTGTGCATAGGGCGGTTCTTTGTAATTCACAGCAATGCTGTTTAAATCAACCCACAGACAGTGTTTCCTGCAGTATGTCCCAGATGTGAGGGCTGTGTAATTCAACATATGGCAGGTTGAGTCTGGTAAACGGAGCATTTGGCTGGCAGAACAGTTCTCCTCTCACAGCCCTGATGTTCATTACCTGTGGTGACATCCTCTGTTCCTCTGATACTCTTCCTGCCATCTCTCTCTCTCTCTCTTCTAGTGTATCTTTGGCTCACTCACTTATAATGCATTGCTTCACGGTTGGGCGGTCATATCTAAATGAGCTGAGAACAGACTTTTCACTATTTGCTGTAACTAAAACAACATTCAGAATGTGAGAACAACAAACAGCACTTGGCTTCACTAAAATGGCATAAATCCAATTTCAGCTTTAGTAAACGTCTCTTTTAAAATTGAAATATAAAGAGGACCAGTCTGAAGGCCAAGCATGATTGCACAACTGAATTCATGAATGCTGAAAAGTGAGGAGGGAATTTTCAGACCTGCCAAGCTTTTTAAATGGCTTCTGCCAGTGGTTGCGTGCCAGAAAATAGCTGTTGCAACCGTGAGTAAATGGGTGTAGCGATTGCCATTTTGCATGCTTCTAACTTTATTTCATTCAGTGTCCACACCTTCCACAAGGACACTGACTCTAATGCATGAAAGTTGCCCTTATGAATCTTAATCTTTACAAATCTTAATTACGCTTCCACCATCTCCAAATTATGAGTTATAGAGCTATTATTCAAAAGAGCTACATAATGCATTTCACTGAAACGAAAGAAGAATGAGCAATTATTGCCAAGACTAAGATTTATCAGAAATGCCACATGGTGGCCTTTAAAAGTAGGGAAAGAAGAGACAAATGGACAGACTCAAGCAAATGTATTGTTTTTTAGCATGCAAACACTGATGTACTGATCCATTATTAATGATTTGATGTCTAATAACAAACTTTAAAACCATTTAGACAGTCTAGTGTAGCTTATTCTGGTTAAAATAAGATGTCTGACATTTTTATGGCACACTTATAGTTTGGTGAGCAGCAAAGTGGTAGAACAAATTTGTTCAAGTCACAAATTTGATGTGTTGGCTAAGAGAAGTGAGTTCCTGTGCATTATACATCCCTATATTATAGACAATGGACCTTTTTGCACGCTACATTTTGCTAATGTGGCCACGCCGAGTCATACAATTTCCATAAATATTTCCATTTTTAGACCTAGCTGAATCTAATTGTGATTGATGACTGCATTTTGCTGTCTTGTACTGTTTCTTCTAAACTAGCTTCTTTCTGTCCCGTCTAGCCTGATTCTTGATTCTCGGTCCTCAAAATAGGAGGATAAGACCCCTCACTTTGTCCAAAACGCATCTTTCAAAAATGTTTAGCTTGCATATCCACTGGCTTGGGAGAAACTATCTCAATACCTGCCAATGAAATATCCCACTTACTTGGGGGATGTTACATTTGCAAAATTCAGTTTTGTCAAGTATGTGTGGACCCCAACATTCTTTCAAATATCTATAATAATTAAACAAACAAAACAAATCTCAGCTTTTTGTCACTCTCGCCACTTTGCTTCTTTGGCAATCCCATGATCACCCGTGCATGCCTCCCACTCCCATAGAGAATTCATTGGAAACGGCCATTCATCTCTGCGCCAGCGCGGCACCATTAGCCTGCTAATAGTGATCAGCAATTTTCTTTGTCTCTGCTCTCAGGTGGGAAACTCATTGGGTAGTATGCAGGTCGGGCTGAAGGAGCATCTGGATCGGTTGGATGAGATATTTTCTCCACGGGGGGACTACACCCAAACCTTGCGTTTCATGCAGCAGATGGCCGACAACATTATCCAGCAGCTGACAGCCATGCCAGACACAAGGAAGGTGCAAGTGGATTTGGCAGCCATCGCAGACCAAACTGCATTCATAGAGTACTATAGGTGAGCTGCTTTGAGCTGGTGGGGTAAGGCTGGCTTATTTACTTCACTTTGTGCACTTACTGTTTTACAACATCATGTCCTATGTTTCATCAGAGGTCAAAGACAGGTTGGCTCTATTTGCTCTTGAGACTGCTGGTGTAGATGTGGGTCAGAAATGTGTCTGAATGTTCCAGATGCCCTTGCTCGTCAAACATGTGACCCAATTTTTCAAACTACAAGCCTTCTCAAATAGGGCTGTGTATCGGCAACAAAGTCACGATACGATACGACATATATCACAATATGGGTCTGCACTAAATTTCACCCCAGCAGAATTTGGTATAACAGTTTATTAAACACTGCATACTATAGGGCCATTGCTAACTATAGGCAGTTGCCCTCTGCATTGTGAAGGGCCACTTTAGCACTGTATAACAATATGGCTTAGGTGTCATGTTAATATTGGGCACTCCCCACCAGGTACAATATTCTGATTATTTTCTTCTTGTTTTTTTAACTCTTTCCCTGCAATTGACGGAATATTTTGTCACTTACTGTATGAGAGAATGCTTTTTCCGGCTTTCTGTGTTTTCACTGTTATACGGTAGGGGGCGCTATTACACATCTTCTCAAAGAGTACTGAATCTCCTGATAAGAACACATGCGAAGAAGAAGCAGGAACAAGTGATAGCATATGTAAGCAGATGCGAATGTAAAATAACACGATCATCAACATTAAACTATACTGTTACAAAACTATAACGTTTCAGAATGAAAATTCAACCCAGGACGAAGTATAGGACTGTGCGAGTTGTGGAGGAGTTGATGGACTCGATCCACTCCATCTATGTTTTGATCATCGTTCTGAATCCGATCTGGTTGTAATCTCTGGGAAAAACACGATTTTGCTTTTAGCTCAAAATGTTGCTTTTTTATTAAAGACCGTCTGTCAGAAGCTAGTTATTTTAGTTTATAACGTTTCAAATATGGATATTTTTCTTACACAAACGCACCGCTTCACTTCAGAAGGCCTTCATTAACCTTTAGGTCTTTATTATTTTTCAAACTTTTTGCCCTGCTCCTCAAACATGGCCGTATTTTTCAAACTTCTGGCCCTAATCCTCAAACATCCGACTGTTCAAACTTCTGACCCTACTTCTTAAACATGTGACCCTATTTTTCAGAATTCTGGTCCTGCTTCTCAAACATGTGCCCTATTTTCAAACTTCTGGCCTTCTCAAAATGTGACCCTATTTTTCAGACTTCTGGCCCTACTTCTCAAACATGTGACCCTATATTTCAAACATTTTGCCCTGCTCCTCAAACATGGGACCCTATTTTTCAGCCTTCTGGTCCTGTTCCTTAAACATGGTACCCTATTTTTCAACTTCTGGCCTTCTAAGACATGTGACCCTATTTTCCAGACTTCTGGCCCTGCTCCTCAAACATCCAACCCTATTTTTCAAACTTCTGACCCTACTTCTGAAACATATGACCCAATTTTTAAAACTTTTTGCCCTGCTCCTCAAGCATGTGACCCTATTTTTCAGACTTCTGACCTTTTCAAACATGTGACCCTATTTTTCAGACTTCTGGTCCTGCTCCTCAAACATGTGACCCTATTTTTCAAACTTCTGACCTTTTCAAACATGGGACCCTATTTTTCAGACTTCTGGCCCTGATCCTCAAACATCCGACTTTTATTAAAACTTCCGACCCTACTTCTTAAACATGTGCCCTATTTTTTAGACTTCTGGTCCTGCTTCTCAAACATGCAGAGGTGTAAAGTCCAGGGGTCAGAAAGTAAAAGTCCTGCAATATGTTTACTCAGCCAGCTGATTTCACTAATTAGTTCTATCTCCTGGCTGAAAAACTGTGCTAATAAGCAAATCCAGGTGATTGGAACAAAATACTGAGGAGTACTTTTACTTTCTGAACCTGGACATTACACCTCTGCAAACATGTGCCCTATTTTCAAACTTTTGGCCTTCTCAAAATGTGACCCTATTTTTCAGACTACTGGCCCTGCTCCTCAAACATCCGAACCTATATTTCAAACATTTCTCCCTGCTCCTCAAGCATGTGACCCTTTTTTCCCCCTGTCTTCTGGCTCTACTCCCAAAACATGTGACCCTATTTTTTAAACTTCTAGCCTTCTCAAGCGTGTGACCCTGTTTATTTTTTATTTTTTTTACTTTTCGGCCTGCTCCTCAAACATGTGACCCTATTTTTCAAACTTCTGGCCCTAGTCATCAAATATGTGACCCTATTTTTCAGACTTCTGGCCTTCTCAAACACTTGACCCTATTTTTTAAACTTGAAAAATAGGTCTCTTGAGCTCTTCTCCTCAAACAAGTGACCCTTTTTTTTAAACATCTGACCATACTCCTCAAACATGTGACCATATTTTGCATACTTCTGACCTACTCCTCAAACAAATGACCCCTTTTCTAAAACTTTGTCCATTACACCTCAAAAATGATGGCCCTACTTCTCAGACATGTGACCCAAAACTCCTCAAACATTCTGCCCTTTTCCCCCCTCACCCTACCAAAATCAACCTGTTTTGAGTTTTGGCCTACTTGTTCACCTTTACTGGCACTACTACTGTATCTCATGTGTACTAGGTTGCTTTTGGAGCTGTTAGTCTTGTTTAATTGATTTGTATGTCCTCCTAGAAGATTACATTTCCATTTGTAGACCTGCGCGTTATGAACTTGCAGTGCATGTATTGACAAGTAGCTAGTGTTTCAAAGAGCTAAAGGACTGTGCTATTGAGCAGCAGCGCTCAAACCTCTCCTCCTCCATTACTCATGTGCAAATCTAATCGCCCGACCTCTGGACTCCCTTCCTTGATTCATCATACACCTCTGTCTCCATATATTTCGCTCGTTCCCTCCCTCTCTTTCTGTCTCAAGATATGTGAGCATTTTTAAGTCCTCATGGTGTAGGATTACAGATCAGATTGTGGTTTGCCAGGCATTCCAATAGCACACCAAACCATGTAGAACTTGAATCAATGCAGTACAGAAAATACAGCACATTACATGTGGTTTCAATTTTTTAGTTGGCTCTGACGTTAGTAAGAAAACTGTGCCCTGCTTATTAGAACATTTTGTAAATCTTTTATTAAAATGTTATGAGTTCATACGACATAAAAAAAGAAATTATGAGCTCAAACAGGATGTGTGTTCACCGGAAGGAACACCTTCTCAGCGTGAGCTGTTTGGCAGATTGTCTATTCTCACATACTTGGCTGGAGCTCATGAAATTCATATGTCTATTTGGTCTGTTCAATTATTAATCGTATAGATGGGAAACATACAACGGAAGAATAATGTGAGTGCCATAAACACCCACTTTTAAAGTCATACTTAGAGACCTGCTGACAGCACGCTCCCACACACTTACATCACACAAGATGAATATTAAAATTAAAGCTGTCCATTGATTTTTAAAAAATGCAATCGAATGAGATGATACACAGTTTAATGAATCAAATTATATGTAAAATAAATCACATATAAGGTATGTTTTCTTAGAAAAGCACTGAAGATAATTCTAAGACATTGTTATTATGGCAGACTTTGAATAAACATTACAAAAAATGGCTTTTTGATAAGTTTATCATTGGCCACAGCAATCCATTTTGAATAAGAGGGGCATAATTAAGTGCATTATCTTTTCATCACAGTTTTTTATTTTTTTATTCCAATTAATGTACAAAATTAAATTGAAGGGGCCTAATTAAAAATAGAAAACATCTGTATTTGAACATTTCTTTCCACCCTCATCATTGTTTGCTTTCTTTCAGATGGTTAACGTACCTGCTGCTTCTGATTTTGGACTTGGTCATCTGTCTCTTAGCATGTCTGGGATTGGCAAAGCAGTCTCGATGGCTGTTCGCAGTGTAAGTGTGCTCTAAATATGTATGGTTTAGACACCTGGCTTTGGCGATTGAACCATGACCTTTTTTTGCAAACATAAAGCCATTTGATGTCAACATTGATTTGGGATGCAATACATACTTGTACTGTATGCGTATGTACACAACGAGTCAAATGTCATATTACTTAGATTTCAGCATGTATATAACTTTCTCGTTTTGAATTGTTTGTTTAGTGTTGCAGAGTTGTTTATCTCTGCTAGCTTAAATCCCTAACGGATGCACAGTAAAATAATTTTGCCTCTGACATAAACAGACCTCTATGGAAAGACTCTTGAGTGCATCGAGTGCAGTGGTTAGCCAGTCGCCAGCGAGCCCTGCATTTCCCCTCTCTCTCTCTCTCTCTCTCTCCGTTTTCCTTATTGGAAGCTCCTTTAGATCCATCCCCACTTACCCCACTAATGCTTATTGATCTCTCTGCCCACGTGAGTGTGCGCTCGCCCTTAACTAATTACTACGTGCTTCCAATCCGCTTTATTGGTGCTTTTAAGACCATCTTCAGACGAGAAAGGCTGTTTGAGGAAACGTCGGCTCCATTTTCCATGGCCACCAGGGAGCCGTTCACCCCATTCATCTCTGTCTGCTTTTGACTTCCTGTTTACTCACATGATCACTCACATGCTCACGTGTTTGATCACTTTGTCACTTCATTCATTTGCTTCTTACTACTTGCTTATTAAGTTACTTAGTTAATAAGTCTTTTGTAGGTTGATTTCTGAATGCTTCAGCGACTTCAAGAATCTTATCATGATAGCACACCGTAGAGTTTACGCTCATCTGCAGTTGATCACTAAAACGTTTCCTGTTAGATACACATTCGGCAGATCCTTTTGCAATATTCTTAATTATCAACATTATGGTATGGAACAACATTCCAATCAACCAATCAGATTTGAGGGTCAAGCTTACAGTTTATGTCTAGTTTAGGCTTACAACCAGGGTTGGGTGCTTCAACATCAGTGTTATTCACCATCATTTCCCTCTGATTTTAGGGAGAAGTTATGGGTAGGGTTAGGACTACATTTTTTTGACAGGAATGTTGTTCCAGGATCAATAAAATATGTTGATCCAGGAACCAGTCAGAAAAGTCTTGGCAAAATCATGGTGACCCGAGAGCAGCTACTTGAAGTATCAACAGATTTACTTGCTAATAGGAAGTTTAGTTGATATTCATTTACACATTCACAAAACATGTGTGTAATAAATGGTGTTTTAATACATTTAGTACTATAGTTAAGTAGGATTAGTATCATGGTAGAACTCTACAGGAAACACTGATCTAACACTTGATGTTTTCCTCTTTAAAGATGTTTATCAGATATGCATTATATATTATATTTAATAGAATGCTCTATCACAGACTTTTGGCGATCTTATTATGGGCTAGATTAGCAAAATCTACATTATCTAGATTTTTTCAATCGTTCAATAATTTTTTCAATTAATTTATTAATGCTTTTAGTCAGCACAAGTATTCATAAAATTGATAAAGTGACAGTAAAGACATTTTTGAATGTTGCAAAAGTTTTCTGTTTCAAATAAATGTTGTTCTTTTCAACTTTCTATGCATCAAAGAATCATGGAAAAATTGTACCACCAAAATATTAAGCAGCAAACCTGTTTTTAACATAAATCAGAATATTAGAATGATTTCTGAAAGATAAATGATGGATAAATGATGCTGAAATACACTTATACACTTTAAAATGTATTCAAATAGAAAACAGTTTGTTTAAATTGTCATAATAATCACAATATTACTGTTTTTACTATTTTTGGTCAAATAAATGCAGCCTTGGTGAAAATGATCAAAATAATTTCTTTGGTGAGAATCTTTCAAAAACCTTCACAAATCTTACTGAGCCCAAACTTATGAAACGGTAGTTTATAGTTTTATTTTTGACCTCACATCTAACTGTTATTCCTTCACTTTCTCTCTTTTTGTCCATTTCAGTATTATGGTGTGTGGGGTACTGACCCTGATCATGAGTTGGGTGTCATTAGGAGCGGGCACGGCCACAGCTGTGGTAAGTTACTGTGTTTTCAAATGACTGCTCACTTTAAATGAGGGGAGCATGAGGTATGTGAAACTCTTAGGAGATTATCAGGGTTCAGTGACTGCATTTGTGTGTCTCGTGGTGCATGCCAGTTTGAAAAGCTGATTACAAAGCCCTGGTCATTTAAATTAGACAGTCCGCTGGCTTAATGGAGGTAAACGGTTTTACTCTCTGTGCCACTAAACATGCCAATGTACTCATGTCTCATGTCTCGCCACTGTCTTTATCTCTGCATCTCTCAGGCTGCATAATAATGACTGCAAACTCTATTTATTGTTCTGAAGATTCTTTATATTTAGTCTTGACTTGCAATACAGTGATTGGGTGTGGAGTACATTATGCATAGGGGCTAAGTGCCTTGTTCATGATGTCACAAATGTAATGAAGGGGGATCTCGAGTACTTTACACTTTTCTGTGACCTGACATCAAACATGCCACTTTTCATTAGTAGTTCAAATCCTCAACCATGATTCTACTACTACCTTCACATGAAGAAAACAAAGTAAATGTTGTTTTTTACTTACAAATGCTGCCAGAAGCTATCTGCATTGCCAAGAATCGTTAACTTCTGTAAAACACCTTGTAATATGATAAATGTACAGTACCAGTCAAAAGTTTGGAAACATTTCTATTTTTAATGTTTTTGAAAGAAGTCTCTTATGCTCATCAAGCCTGCAGTTAAAAAAACAAACAGTAATATTATGAAATATTATTACAATTTAAAATAATGGTTCTCTTTTTTAATATACTTTAAAATGTAATTTATTTTTGTGATGCAAAGCTGAATTTTCATCAGCAAGTACTCCAGTCTTTGGTGTCATATGATCCTTCAGAAATCATTCTAATATGATGATTTATGATCAATGTTGGAAACAGTTGTGCTGCTTAATATTTTTTTTATAACCTGAGATACTTTTTTTCAGGATTATTTGATGAATAAAAAGTTAAAAAGAACTGTATTTATTTAGAATAGAAATCTTTTGTAACAATATACACTACCGTTCAAAAGTTTGGGAACAATAACTATTTTTTTTTTTAAGAAATTAGTACTTTAATTCAACAAGGATGGGTTAAATTGATAAAAGGTGATGGTAATGATTTATATTGTTAGAAATGTTTTTATTTTGAATAAATGCTGTTTTTATGAATAAATGCTGTTAACGTTTTACTCATCAATGAATCCTGAAAAAAGTATTCCAAAAAAATATATTAAACAGCACAACTGTTTCCATCATTGATAATAACTGAGTATCAAATCATCATATTAGAATGATTTCTGAAGGATCATAAGACACCAAAGACTGGAGTACTTGCTGATGAAAATTCACAAAAATAAATTACATTTTAAAGTATATTAAAAAAGAGAACCATTATTTTAAATTGTAATAATATTTCATAATATTACTGTTTTTTTTTGTTTGTTTGTTTTTTTTAACTGCAGGCTTGATGAGCATAAGAGACTTCTTTCAAAAACATTAAAAATAGTAATGTTTCCAAACTTTTGACTGGTACTGTATGTGAGTTCAATAAATTATAGTGGTGTAAGCAAATGAGCAATCAAGCATTGCTGACCAATAGAGTGATTGCTAATGATATTGCTTATTATATCAACACTACGTTAATATTTCAGTAACTTATATTTCAGCATTGCCAGTTACTTTGTCTTTTTTTGCTCTGCCAACATAAAGAGTTTCAAATGAAGGTACAGCAGAATGACATTTCAATTCTGAATTCTGAATCAGTGTCTTTGAACAACTCGGTATGAAAGATTTAGTGACTCACTCATAAAGGCAGTTGTTTCACTCCTGAATCCTTTTTTTTTTACGTACGAACAGAATAACTTACTCATAAAGACATTCACACTTGTCACCCCCTACTGCTTTTTTTATATTAGGTTGCTGAATATGAGAAACGTACACTGAATGCATAAACATATCAATTTGTTTACCCTTTTTAATGTATTCTGGGTCATATCTTGATTAGTTTGGTTCATGGCTTTGAGGATGTAGAAACGTCACTCAACCTGTCCATCTGGTTAATATGACCTATATTCTACCTAGAGATGAATTTAATATGTTGTACAGTTTGATTTGATTCACAGCCTGTGTCATCCACAAAATAAATCGGAAGTTTGTAAGTCTATTTATTTTGCCATTCTTCTAACTATAATTGCAATGGTATGTATGTCAGAAAAAAAAGTATAATTGTGCTGGGTGCAAACCTGGGTGCAAATTGACATTTGGGGGAAAAAAAAAAAATATATATATATATTAAAGGTGCAACAGTTCAAATTACTCGTGGTTCGGTTTGTATCTTGGTTTTAGGGTCACGGTTTCGGTATGATTTGGTATGTGCTATGTCCTGGGGGGAAAAGGACTACTGTCAAATTTAAATAAAGAAAATAAGAACAAATAATCTAACTACAAGCAACAGCACAAATAAATGCAATAGAGCAAAGATACAAATAAAATAAACAGTGTTTTCCAGGGTTTGTCTTTTGTTGTTTTATTACCATTAAAAACAGACAGCAGGAATATTAGGCTGCTGTCCCTTTAAGAGATAATGCACGGATCCAGTACACACTGAAACTGATACACATGCCTCGACTCTTTTATTCACTTAAGACTAAACCGACTATGTCTGCTAGGATACTTACCAAGACGGGCATGTTGATAATTTTTGTGTGAATTTCTCCGTTGAAGCGCAAGAATTGAATGAGGAATCAATATTTTCGCGCTCTTTGAGATGCGGGTTTGCGTGCTTCAGATGAGTGCGCGCACAATCTTCTCACAGTGCGCTCGAGTTCTCAATCGCGTCTTCTGGCTCTTAAATGTTTAAATTGGCAAGGCTTAAATTAGTTTTGTTTAAACAGATAACAATGTGTGCTATAAAGGGTATCTCCTGCGCTCGCGCGTTATTAACACCCGGGTGATGACGGCATAATTGACTAGTCGTATTCGAGCACACGGCACTCGCATTGAACAAAGTTTACAAAGAGTGAGTGTTTTGTCCATGTTTTTTTTTTTTTTTTTTTGATCATCGCTGTTGTAATGTATTGGGAACCCAGGATGTGTATCCATCGACAGAAACATGCATTAGCAGAACTTTGTCTGTTTTACGTGCTGTTATTCTCAATAAACCATGTTATCGATGTGTCATCAGATTTAAGATGAACCGCGGTGCAAATGCGTGCCGAGACGTGGATGGAGAACTGCATGGTTTGATTTATTTTTGTATTTTTTTTTACAGAGAACCGCTACACCCCTAATTGATATAGATATATAAATGGGGTGGGGTATGAATGAATTGGCTTAATTTCTTGTTTTAGCTTCAGTCTTTGAGGAGCTACACATGAGGCAGACCTGAGCTCTACCGTGAGCTTGACTGTGATTAGAGTCACAGCTGACACTTCAATCAGGATGTCTGTGGGGAGCAGGACCTAAGACTGCTCAATGAGGGGTCAGAGCAAAGGTCAGGCCCCGCGGTAAAGTGGATTACTCCAGCAGTGCTTGACTACATCGATTCCTGAGAGTGGAAACAAGCATTGCAGGGATGTGTGACTTGCACGCCTGCATTCAACTCTTTTTTTTTTTTTTTTTTATTCAGAGAGAATTTCCTGTTGAAGCCCCATGTGTACCACCCTGATTGATTGAGTTTGAGAAATAAATAGATTAAGCATTAATAAGGACATTTAACAGTAAAAATGTAATCAATTGATAAAAAACAAATCAATGATAGGGATAGATAGGAAGCAGTAGACAAATAAAATATATGATTATAAACCACTTTATTAAAAATGTTCAGTGATATGTATTTATCTTAAAGTTCCCCCTGTTCTCTAATGATTGTATCCCTTAAAACTCGGCTTGAGTGTAACTCTACACCCTTGCCTCATTTAGTATACATGGTTCAATGAATATGCAAATAATCCCGCCTCCACTCACTCACTCCAGCTCAGAGATCCATTTGTTGACGATCACACGCTGACCTGATTGGTTACAAGGTAGTTTGTGATGATAGAAACACCAGCGATTTCAAACCCTGTTTTTGAGACTGTCTTTGGTTCACTGCAGTTTTAAAGGTAAAATACTCAGCAATGGAGTTGACTTATGAATTTGCACATGATTTGTCTTAAAGCATATTAAAATCACCACATGGACAAATAAACAACATTAAAAGCTTGATTTTCACCACAGGGGGATTCTTTAAGAATTGCAAATTAAATGGTTTTCAAATGATCAATGTTTTTATTAAATTCTTATTTTTGATTGTTAAATTATCTACTTATCCTCATGTCTATATATCTCATGATTGGTTTAGTTGATTCGTTATTTTTGTTTTGTAATTGATTTATTGATTTCTTATTGATTTAGTTCCCACATTACTGCATGTAGTCTCAAATACATGTAAATACATTTGGATTTGCTAAATTGGATGTATTTTATATTGGTCCTGGAACGACAACGTTCTGGTCCAACAAACACCCCTAGTCGTTACCCCAACCCTAACTTTACAGAGGAAATTATTGATAATATTGTTGCTCAATCCCCAATGCTAAGCATAATGCTAAAATTCAAATCTGGTTGGTTTTGCCATCCAGTATGTGCCGTCCAGATCTGAATGCATGAATGAGATTTCAGAGCTTTGTCAGAGGGGAGAATTAAAAGCGCACAACAATTTAATTAGAAGCAATATTTATGACCTTTTCCCTTAAGAAAGTTTCAGGTAAAGGTTCGTTCTGTTCGTTCTTGTCGCTGACACCCACTAATTTAAGTTTAGCCATCCACAGATCTTCACAATAGAATTTTCCCCTGTGTGAACAGCTCATATGGTCCTGACATTCAGCAAAGGTCATAAGCCCTGTTTAACACCAGGTGTTGCATTTCGGTCAGTCGGATCACTGGTGGACGATGCTAAATACAGGTGTAAACGGGGTCTAAAATGTTTTGAGCTTGTCACTTTCGACCACTTCCAGACGTAGTTGAAAACACATTTTACCGGATTGCTTTTGAGGTGTAAACCGTTCATGTGATCGAATGTGTTTGTACAACCACAAAAGATCGCCTACTCTCTGCCTACTGACCTAATGCGGAAACATTATGGGAAGTGCGCTAACCAGGCGGGATTTAAACTTTGTTGCGCATTTTCTCCCATCCCTAGACTTGTATGTCAGAGCAGAAACAAAAGCTGCTGCTCTCCTTATGTTTTTCCAATGTCTACTCTTGCAAATATCACAACCCAATATGTATGAACGCTGCAATAACATCCACAAAATTATTTGTGGCCTCTCAACATCAGAATTTTCCATGCGAATTTGTTATTTGTTCTGTTCTAGGGCACCAGTGACTTTTGTGTCTCTCCTGACAAGTTCATTGTCAATCAAACCAAAGACTCCTTAAGTGCAGGTAAGTAATATTTCATTACTTCATACGCCTGTGTCCTTTCCATGAACCAGATCTTTTTAGCACAGACAATTAAAGGCATATGCATCCACTTTTATACCATTTTATTTATTATAAACGCTGCAACAACAACAAAAAATAAATGTCCCATTTTCAGGATACTGTATTTTAAATATAATTTTGTAAAATCCAAATAAGCTTTACAGATCTTTATTTGAAAGGGTTTAAACAATGTTTTTCATGCGTGTACAATGAAGCAAAAACCATTACTGCACATGCACCAGTGGAACAGTCCATCAGACACTAAACTAGTACTAGTAATTTACATCTACAGTACATGTAATTTACATGACTGGTTGCTTAATACTGAATAGGTCTTGTATTTGGGTGGTCATATTGTAATGTTCTCATGATTGAAGTCATAACATGATGGTTTCCAAATCGATTTCAGGTAATAGCACAGTAATTTGGGTCCGGAATCTCAGCACATTCTCAAAGAAATGTTTTATAACTGCCATTTTTTTCCTATTTTTCTCAAGAATGAAGCTCAGAATATTTTGTACTCCCAAAAACAATACTTGAGAATGTACTTGTATTTTTCTTAAAGTTGTTCTGAAGACAATGCTTAGTTAGAGTTTGAATTCCCTAATAAAATGTTCCTAAAAAAAAAAAATCCTTGTAAATAATCGTAAAAATTAGGATAAGCTTCCAACTTTCTTAAAACTATAAGCTTGTTTCCGCCACAGAAAAAAAAAGTAATTGCGACTTTTTTCTCACAATTGCAATTTTTTATCTCGCAATTCTGACTTATAACACGCAATTGCGAGATATAAAGTCAGAATTGCATGATATAAAGTCACAATTGCATGTTAGAAAGTCAGAATTGTGAGATATAAACGCGCAATTCTGAGGAAAAAAGTCAGAATTGCGAGTTTATTTCTCGCAATTGTGACTTTATATCAAGATGTAAACTCGCAATTGTGAGATAAAAAGTCGCAATTATCTTTGTAAAAATGTTTTATTCTGTGGCGGAAACAAGCTTCCATAAAGGTAAGATGTGTAATTAATTTATCACGTTGTTTCACATATTAAGCTTTACATCATAACACTATCTACATACAGTGTTGGGTAAGTTACTCTAATAAAGTAATTACTACCTACTAATTACATCTTCAACAGTGTAGTTAGATTACGGTACTATTTACTCTCTCTGAAAAGTATTGCATTACTTATTACTAATTACTGTCTAAATCCTATATCAACCTCAACTGGTTGAACAATACAAGGATTGACATAATTATATAAAATTGCACAAATTATTCTTGAGCTGACCAAAGTATTTTGATGTTAAATATTGTTTTATGTAGAATTGTTCTATGCAGTGTTTAATGCAATTACATCAGAATTGACTGTAATCCCTTACTTGACCATTTCAAGGGAAAAGTAAATAAATGCCAGAAATTAATTACACCCAACAATGGCTACATATTATACATATTAATATTACTAGAGATGTGCACCTGTACTCTTAAGTGACGCTCTATTCGATAATGTAAACAATGATCAGTCATGAGTCAAATAGGGACCTCATTGTTAATTTTAGAATTACAACAATTTTCAGGCACATTCAGCACTTATGAGAGAGTGCAAGAAATATGAATAAAGATGGAGTCCAAATGAATCCTACATATACCACGCAATCTTTAGACGGGCTCTTAAAAATATTTCAAATACACAGTGCAGTAAAAATGCCAGTGGCAGTTAAGTAAGGGTTAATGCCCGACGAGGTGTCCATTATCAGGTATTAATGGACGACGGCGAGGCGTGAACCGTCCGACGCCTCCGCCGAAGTCCATTAATACCTGACAATGGACACCTCGAAGGGCATTAACCCGCTTATACCATGGTCACTTACGAAAGAAAGAAATATTTAATCAATTAATAATACTTTAATGTGTTTTAGAGTAAAAATCGTGAGGGTTTTTATTTATTAAGTCGAGCGCACTATTTAATATCTCCCGTATACAGGCGTTGCCAAGCAACGTGGCCACAGCGACCCGACCGCAGCAGTTGATCAGTGAGTTTGAGCCAGCGCAATCATTTAGAACTGTCATCAGGCAAATTGACAGGACGACCTTTCCTAGGTGTACATTATCACTTTTTAACGGACACCCTGCAGCCAATCAGAATCGAGTATTCACCCAGACCATGGTATAACAAAAGTTCATCTGCAAGAACCGTATATTATTATATGTATTCATTTTAAAGAACCTTTCAAGAATTGCACTCTCATCCTTACGAACTTCTTACACTTTATTTGAATGAATCTCCTAACTTCTTTCTTAAGAAGGTTTTGGTGACATGGGCCCCTGAATGTTGACTTTGCTTGTGTGTCCCCTGCAGATATAGTGCACTATTACCTGTACTGCAGCCAGAGTCTTCCCAATCCGTTCCAGCAGGTAAACGATTCAATTCCTCCCTGAACTCCTGACACGAGCAATTAACGGAGCTTACAGATTCATTTGACCTCTAATTGAAGCGAATACCCATGTTAAAGCCATTATAACGTCTCTGTAAAAAAAAATCTGCGTGGCTAATTCAATTATGAATAGGCGATATGAAAATATACTTTGATCAAAGAAGGACTCTTTTGTCTGTAGTTTTGGGATAATTAGATTTGTCTGGCTTTCTCGCGTCGCCTGTGGGAATCCTGCGAAAGCTTTTCCACTGATTTAGACATTTATTCTGTGCTGGTTAAGCTCCTGTTTTGGATGATCATCTATTACAGTAAACGTTCTGAGGGGAAATCATGAAGCGAATACAAGACAGATGTAACCATTAACCATATTTAAGCCCTGAATGAGTGTTAATCCAGATGTAAATACATATTCTCAGCAGGGATTTATGCCCTTTTACTAGTCGTTGCATTAGCATTAGCATTAGCATAACCTATGGCATGTATGTGTAGTAAGTAGTTATCCTTTAGCTCACATGTTTTGCTGTTGTTTCTGTGCTGCAGTCTCTGACCGTCTTCCAGAGGTCTCTGACCACCATGCAGATACAGGTGCAAGGTTTGCTGCAGTTTTCTCTCCCTGTGTTTCCAACTGCAGAGGTGAGAGTGCTGTCAAATATAGATGAAGAGTTCTGCATCACATTCTGTACCTTCTTTTTCTCCAAACATGATTCATTTCTCCTACATTAATCATTTCAGAAAGATCTTCTAGGAATTCAGCGTCTCTTGAACTCCTCAGAGTTCAATTTGCACCAGCTCACCGCCTCGCTGGACTGCCGTAGTCTTCATAAAGTGAGTCATCCTTGTATGAAAAAGAATATTTTAACAGTTTGTTAGTCTGGATCTGGAATAGCCAGACTTTTACACTGTAAAAAAAAATAAAAAAATAAAGTACAATCAACTTGGAAGTTTCAGTAATTTCAACTTAAATTACATTAAACTGACTCTTAAAAAATTAGTTGAATCGTATTTAACTTAAAAAAAAGTTGAAAGTTGTTTAACTTATTTTGATGAGATAAAACAATGTAAAAACATATGTTGTCATAACTTATTGATCATATACTTTTTTTTACAGTATACCTATCACCAGTTTTCACATTATTTTAACCAAAAACAGCCACAATGACAAATGTCCCCCAAAAAAAACTTTTTTGTTGTTGTTTCAAAACACGTCAATGTTGTCTTTGTATTCATGTTGGTTTCATGGGGTTTAAAAAATAATTTATTGAATTTCAGTTAGATATGAGTTTTAAAAGCATATTATACCTTGAATGCATGCAAGTGTAGACATGTTCATTATTATTTTTGAAAACTTAACATAAATTAATAAATCATACATCATGAAGTCGTACCACATTACACTTGTATAACCTCAACTAACCTTGCCTTTTCATAAAAAGGTAAAATTATCTGATATTTTAAGAAATTTATGGCATAAGGGTCTCTGTTTTTTTCTGCTTGTTGGTCGCACCACTTGACTTTGATTTTTACAGACAAAAGATTTTCAGATATTAATTAGCAACGAAGCAATTTTGTATTTTTTCCCCTAAAAAAAGTCAAACTACTTAAGGCAAGACACTACAGGCATTTTTTAATGCACTTGTTAATTTTGAGGCTTTCCAAAACATGTTGTTTCAGACTAGTGGAAAGAAAAACATCCAAAATACACTTTTAAGTTTTTATTTTGTTACACCATATCTACATCTGTAGATTTCAATTACAATACATATCTTTAAAGGCTGTTTTCTAAAAACCAGAAAACCAGAAATTTTAGTATCACTTACATACACCAGAATGTAGTTTTATTCCTATCTATATTCTGAAGGTGTGTGCACAGTGTTGACATATAATTTGCCTGATTTTATTCCTAAAAACATGGTGAAATATATTTTTTTCCTGACATTTATTTATGGAGTAATAAAAAGAGATACCCAAAATGCCCTCTGTAAAAACCTTTGATTCTAATTCATCAACAAAATGAGACCTGGCTCAATATTATAAAAGCTTTCGATTTCAGATATATGCTGTTCTTTTGAACTTTCTATTCATCAAAGAATCCTGAAATAAAAATAAATAACCGTTTTCAACATTGATAATAATGAGAAATGATTCTTGGTAGTGTATTAGTTCAAAAAACCCTTATTCCCCTGTGGAGTCATGTTGATCTAACAGCGTTGTGGTTGTGCAGGACTATCTGGAGGCTCTTCTGGGCGTCTGCTATGACGGTGTGGAGGGGCTCCTGTACCTGTGCCTGTTCTCTCTGCTGGCAGCCTGTGCCTTCTGTGCCCTGCTGTGTGCCGTCCCACGAGCCTGGACCCTCATCGCCATCAGGTACCATTCCTGTTGTGTCACTGCGGTGCATGGCATCGATAGATGTCGCTGACAGGTGCTTTGCTTGTTCCTCAGGGACAGGGATTATGATGATATGGACGAGGAGGACCCCTTTAACCCTTCGAGGCGCATCAGTGCGTATAACCCCGGCCGAGCTCAAGTTCACAGTTTCTGCAGTTACAGCAGCAGCATGGGCAGCCAGACCAGCCTTCACCCTCCGCTGCAGGCCGCATCCAGCACACCGGAGTACATGTGAGTGTGTGTGTGTGTGTGTGTGTGAGAGAGAGAGAGCTGTTGTTTTCTCTCATGCTTGACCCACTTATCTTTCCTCTTCTCCTGCAGGAACCAGTCCATGCTGTTCGAACGAAATCCTCGCTATGAAAACGTCCCATTGATTGGGAGCGGTTCACCACCACCATCGGTATTTACTGAGTAAATTTTACTCAATCGTTGTATGTTCGAGGAATTTCACCAACTATTGATTTTTTTGAAGGATTTTTCTTGCAGAAAATACAATTATTAAAGGTATAGAGGAGGATTTTCCCGAATTTTGGAACCGCCCTCTCCACTTTTTGAAAAAATGCACATGCGCAACACTCTACCTGCTCCCGAGAGGGAACGCCTATTAAACGTGTGCACGAGCTAATCATAGCTTACATTAACTTTTACTAGCAGTGATTTTAAATGGATTTCTCCAAATAGCATGCCAAACTTTACCTGTCAAGTAGAAACTTCGCGACTGAGACATCAGTGGGAAGCCCAACCTGTGTTTTGAGCGCACGCCATCGTGTGAATCATGTGCACGAGCACGTACGACGGCCTTACGTAAACATATCACCAGAATGATTGACACTTAGGAGGACCAATGGTCTTGATGATCCACCCGGAAAAAGAAAATCCTCCGCTATACCTTTAACTGGTAATTCTCAACTCTGCACGAGCCTGATAGAAATTCTGGCTTCAAATTAAATCAAAGCAGGGCTGTTTTTAATTCATTTTCATTAATAATTTAGCATTAACAACTAATAGTAATTTCTCCGTATTCCCTGTCTATCTGTCCCTAAAGGACAAAAATAAAGCCACATTTTTTATACTGTGATACATCATGATGTGTATCATATCTTTAGGTTGTGGTCGATGTTTAGCACTATTCCAATTGCACTATTCCGTGTTTTCCACAATTCCACTTTTTCTCGCAGATCATGTAAATATATTTTGGGTCTTTTTTAAAAAAAAAATTAAGTCAGTTATTCATTAATCACTTATACGCTACTGTTCAAAAGTTTGGGGTTCAGTAAGATTCTTTTAAAAAAAATAAGAATAATAATGATTTTATTAAGCAAGGGTCCATTCAAGTAATAGTTTATTCCTGTCCAAATATGAACATTTCCTGATTATTTACTCACCCCCAGGCCATCCTAGATGTATATGATTTTCTTTCTTCAGCCGAAGAGAAATTAATGTTTTTGAAGAAAACATTCTAGGATCTAACTGGGATCAAATTTTTGACATTCGAAAAACCATATTTAGACAGCTTCAGATGGCCCCACAAGACCCCATGACCAAATTATCATATTAGAATGATTTCTGAAGGATCATGTGACACTGAAGACTGGAGTAATGGCATTTAATATTGTATACATATCTTACAATATTACTGTTTTTTTTTATCAAATAAATTCAGTCTGGATGAGCATAAAATACTCCTATCAGAAACATTAAAACCTTTGAACGGTAGTGTATATTCACAATAATTCTTAATTCTAGCAGATATTTCAGCATGAATGAAATCGTAATGTTCTGGTACTCATGTAGCTTTGTGTGATTGTGGTGCACAAGACCATGAGAACTGAAGCTTTAAAGCAGATATGGAGCATTACTGCCCCCTAATGTTTCCTTTTTTTTACTGGAGTATCCATGCAGATAGAAAGGGGAATCATGAGAAATTACTATTAGTTAAATTAAAAATTAAAAACAGCCCTGCTTTGTTTTATTTCGAAGCCATTATTTCTATCAGGCTCGTGCAGATTGTGAGGTCTAAGATGAATCATAAGTGAACACGGGTGTAATTGAGAGGATCGTCTTCTGAGTCGTGTTGGTTGATGCATCGCAGAAGGCGTAAAACTCATCAAAGGACAGTCCTCTGTCTAATGAACCGATTCCCTGCTTCATTTTTAACTGTCAAGACGCTGTATTCACACAGAGATATTTCACAGCTAATTGAGTTCTTTTCCTGTCTTTTATCACATTTGAAGTTATATCCCCAGACATTTAGAAACAGTAAGTGAGCCCACTGCCCTCCTCCCTACCGTGCTTCTGCCTTCCTTCAACATGCCTTTGTCCTCATTTCCTTCATCAGACGATATCTTCACCCAATCCATTAGCATTATGTACGTCCCTATAAAACTTAAGAGCACTGAGCGGTTTTTGAGGTTGTTGTCTTTTGCTTTTTTTGCCCAGATATTCATCAGTATGTTTTCCCGCTCACGTCTTTTCCTGCACTAATACATCACCTGAAGGCTCGTTCACACATACAGTGATTTTATTTCGGGAGGTTTCCAGGCATTACCTTTGTGTTAAAGGAATAGTTCACTTTAAAATGAAAATTCTGTCATCATATACTCACCCTCATGTTGTTTCAAACCTGTATGAATTTCTTTCTTCTGCTGAACAGAAAGGAAGATATTTAGAAGAATGTCAGTAACCAGACAGTTTCTGGGTCCCATTGACTTCCATAGTAGGAAAAAATATACTATGGAAGTCAATAGTATATGCGTCCGAATTAATTAAGGTTTAAACATTAGTTTTCACATCTTTAGGTTTCATCTTACTACTGGAGCTGTTTGCTAACTTTCAAATGATTATTAAACAGCAAGCACAAACTATGCTATCCAGTGTCCGAATTAACTCACTCGTTTTCATTCACTCCTTCAAGTGAATTATATTAGTGGAGTAATGTAGGGAATAGTGAATGAGGGTATAGGGGGCGATTTCAAACACAGCTAGTCTTCACTTTTATTGGTCACTGCACTGTTCATTTGCATAAAGCCACTGGACACGCCCACTCCGCATCACAAAAGTTTGCTTTAGCTCATTTTGCCTCAAAGTTTCTCACTGCAGATCACTGTATGTGTGCGTGAACAAGGCTTGAGGGTCTTTTGCCTGTGGCTTTCACACATGCCATTATCCAAAGTCGATCGAATACAGTGTTTATCTTCCTCTTTCTTTATCAACTGCAGTATTCACCCAGCATGAGGACCACTTACCTGTCCATGACTGATGCCCAAATCAGACACTTCGGGACAGACTTTCAAGTGTAGGTTTTCTGGGGTCCTCTTCCCAAAGGAGTCTCTGGCGGCGTGAGATGAAGATTAAAATCACTCGACGTCTTCGAATAATCTCAAAGGACACGTGGATGGTAAAGCACAAATATTTAATGCGCATTAAAGGGAGTTCTCAAAGAGAACTGAATGCCATCCAGACCTTTAAAGTACTCTTCTCATCTAGAAAGGCAAATGATACCTCAGAGGTTTATGGGTGAGCTCTGATCACGTGTAAATATTCGCTTATTCTCCTCAGGGGCTCGTCAGATCATTGATAAATGGTTTTCTGTGACAATAATGGACTGGATCAGAAAAAGATCTTAAAGGGATAGTTCGCCCAAAAATGAAAATTTAGTTATACTTACTCACCCTCAAGTTGTTCCAAACCTGTACGAGTTTCTGTTGAGCACAAAAGAAGATATTTTGAAGAATGTTGGTAACCAGACAGTTTATGAGACCCATTGACTTACATAGTATGAAAAAAAAAAACTATGGAAGTCAATGTGCGCCGTCAAATGTCTGGTTCCTGACGTTCTTTAAAATATCTTCTTTTGTGAGTAAATCCACAGGTTTGGTGAGATGTTTAGGTGAACTATTTCTTTAAATGTCTTTGAATAATAATACTTCAGCTTAGGTTGTGCAAATGGCAATTAATAGCTCAAAATAATCTCTTCACTTAAAAAGAAAGGAAAAAAAGCGATTGCATTTTACCACACAAAGGCCTTGAGCTCCATAATGAGCCTTAAATGAATATTTCTCAGCACTGGTTAATGATGTAGCCTGAGAGAAATGATCAATTGGATGGCTTTCTGCGATCTGACAGACTAAATGGTCTTGAATATATTTTGCATGAGGAACAAGGTGTTTTGTTTGGTGCCTCTCGTTAAATATACTTCTGTGTTGTGATCATGTGATTTCGCCTCGTGAATGTCTGTATTCTAGTAGTCATAGGTCTGCTATCCATTCCAGACAAAATTCACGAGGCTCACGGCACACAACAAAGATAAATATGAGTCATTTTCTGCAACAGTAGATATGGGGATGAACAATTTGGATATGTAAATCGCTGACAGACTGTTGTTTGTTTGGTTCAAGCTTCTTGATGTTGTTCTTATGCTTCTGTACTCATATCAAACAAAGCTGACGAAGCCTATTTTTCTAGGTTAAGCATTTTAGTGTTTCTACGGATGTACTGTAGATATGGCCATTTCTAAAGAAATGTCTTTATTAAAGGTTTTTTTTTTTTTTAAATGCTCAACATACTGCTGTTTATACAGACAGCTGTTTATGATCCCAATGAATGAAAAGGAATACAATTAGATTAGATGATAAATGTTGAATTCTACCACTATATTGTCTTTATTTGTCTACATTTCTAAAGTGCTGTTTTTAATTGTTTATGTAATGCATTTTTTGTGTCATTTAATTCAATAAATATTTTTTTTTTAATTAAAAATCATGTTTTATTATTCTTAATTCATGCTTCGTGTTCAGTGCTCGCTGTGTGAAAATATGGTTTGGTATGAAGGAAATATTACTCTGTCAACCAAATATTTTTTTGCAGAGCTGAAAAATAAATAAATAATATATATTAGATAGATAGATAGATAGATAATATAAATTATTATATAATTATATAATATATTTTTCATATAGATACACACACACACACACACATATATATATGTATATATATATATATATATATATATATATATAAACTTACAGAATGTATATATTTTTTTTTATAATTCTTATTAAAATTTACATTTTTTTATTTTTTACAAAAGTGTCATTAATGTAAAACACTAAATCAAATATTCTACATACAATTTTATTTTGACAATTGAGTTGACTGTTCAATAATTCAATAACTGATAATGGCCAAAGGAGAATCCCAGTAAAAGAGATTTATCTGAAAGGTAAAATTATTCTATGACATATACATGGCATATGAGTATTTAGTTATTGAATTGCCCATATTTTAGTTGAAGATATGTCATAAAACATTGATGTGTCCACAAATCCCTCATTAACAAACAGAACTTTGATATTCAACATAATGTAATGTCATAGATCACTATTTTCCAGAGACACAAAATTAGATAAATTAACCTCAAAACTGTTTCTTCTGACTAAATCTCACAAATGTTGATCTTAAGATGAAATTATAAAATTAAAAATAGCGTGGTCATTCAGCAAAAGTGCTGAGATGAGATTTTGTGCCAACTATGGTCAGGAGAAAAAAATGATAATTTTGCCCTAGGGGGCAGCTTACCCCATGTAACCCTACTATATGAATGAATGTCCCTCATACACCTGTACAAAGCGAAAGAAAGGGGGCGCCACATAGTCCCATCATAGACGCTAGAGGGCGCAGCTGAGGGCCTCCATAACCACAACACACGCGCTTAAAGAGCCATTTGAAACGGCTGAATAAAAAACGCTTGACACACCAGAACACATCTTTCCCATGTGTTTTGAAGTAAAGAGCAGCTAGCACTTCAGATGAGATGTAATATTAGAAGAGAGGCGGGGATGTGGTGGTTTATTCGCGATGGGAAATGTTTTCGGCAGACAGGGACGCCCCAGTCGAGTGACAGAGCAGGACAGGGCGATATTGGTAAGATCAATCAATAAGTCGATCAGCATCATCACACTCTCTCTCACACACACGCGCACTTGTGTTGGGTTTGTGTCGTTGCGTACACGTGTAAACATACTATACTGTAGTGCGTCTGAAATGAGTTCATGAACTGAGAAAGAAAGGATTAGATCAGCTGTCCTACTTTACAGAACACAGAATAAATGTCTGCAGAAACGAGTATGTTATATAGAACACAACAGAACAGAGTCTGTAGAACAGAGTAGAATCTGCGTCGATTATGAATAGAAAAGAGTCTAGTAGAACAGAACAGTTTATTATAAAATAAAGTACTACAACAGAACAGTCAATTAAAGAATAGAGTAGAACAACACCTTTTATTGAATAGAATGAAATTGAATAGTATCAATTGTAGAACATAATGTATTAGAATGAAATGCAACAAATGTAGAATACAGGTGAACAGAGCTGTATATAATAGAATACAGGTGTAGAACAGAGAATAGAGCAGAACAGATCAGCATAGTAGAATAGAGTAAAACAGAACACGGTCTGTTATAGAACATAATATTTGAGAATAGAGTTTGTTATAGAATAGAGAAGAACACATTTTATTGAATAGAATGAAATTGAATAGTATCAATTGTAGAACATACTGTATTAGAATGAAATGCAACAAGTGTAGAATACAGGTGAACAGAGCTGTATATAATAGAATACAGGTGTAGAACAGAGAATAGAGCAGAACAGGTCAGCATAGTAGAATAGAGTAAAATAGAACACGGTCTGTTATAGAACATAATATTTGAGAATAGAGTTTGTTATAGAATAGAGAAGAACACATTTTATTTAATAGAATGAAATGGAATAGTATCAATTATAGAACATAATGTATTAGAATAAAATGCAACAAGTGTAGAATACAGGTGAACAGAGCTGTATATAATAGAATACATGTGTAGAAAGATAGAATAGAGCAGAACAGATCTGCATCGATTGTAGAATAGAGTAAAACACAACACGGTCTGTTTTAGAATATAACAATATTCGAGAATAGAGTTTTTTATAGAATAGAGTAGAACATCTTTTATTGAATAGAATGAAATGGAATAGTATCAATTATAGAACAATGTATTCGAATGAAATGCAACAAGTGTAGAATACAGGTGAACAGAGCTGTATATAATAGAATACAGGTGTAGAACAGATAGAATAGAGCAGAACAGATCGGCACCGATTGTAGAATAGAGTAAAACACAACACGGTCTGTTTTAGAATATAACAATATTCGAGAATAGAGTTTTTTATAGAATAGAGTAGAACATCTTTTATTGAATAGAATGAAATGGAATAGTATCAATTATAGAACATAATGTATTCGAATGAAATGCAACAAGTGTAGAATACAGGTGAACAGAGCTGTATATAATAGAATACAGGTGTAGAACAGATAGAATAGAGCAGAACAGATCTGCATCGATTGTAGAATAGAGTAAAATAGAACAGTCTGTAAAAGAACATAACAATGTTCGAGAATAGAGTTTGCTATAGAATAGAGAAGAACATATTTTATTTAATAGAATGAAATGGAATAGTATTAATTATAGAACATAATGTATTAGAATAAAATGCAACAAGTGTAGAATACAGGTGAACAGAGCTGTATGCTATAGAATACAGGTGTAGAATAGAATAGAGCAGAACAGATCTGCATCGATTATAGAATAGAGTCTATTCTATAATAAACTGTTCTATTCTAAAATATATTGTACACTGTTCTATTCTATAACAAACTCTATTCACGAACATTGTTATGTATTCTATAGCATACAGCTCTGTTCACCTGTATTCTACACTTTTTGCATTTTATTCTAATACATTATGTTCTATAATTGATACTATTCCATTTCATTCTATTCATAAAATATGTTCTACTCTATTCTATAACAAACTGCATCCTCAAACATTGTTATGTTCTATAACATAGAACATCTTTTATTGAATAGAATGAAATGGAATTGAATCGATTATAGAACACAATGTTTTAGAATAAAATGCAACAGAATTGTATTAAGCAAAATAGAACAGAACTATAGAATAATGCGTAGAAAACAGAACAACGTTTAATAGAATAATATATAACTTAGATTTACTGTAGAATTTATAGGCTATTCTATTCTACACTAAAATGTAAATATAAACTTACAATATAAGCTAATTAAGGGGGCTGACTTACGTTTTTAAATTAATAAAATGTTATTTTTTATGTATTAAATGTTTTATATTATATTTAAAGTGCTAAAAATGCATAAATTCAACATGTATTTTCCCCTCCTCAATAACTATTGTTTATTCAATATCAAATAATCACAGCTCCTTTTAATAAGACAAGTTAGAAAACAAGCAGCATTGTCAAAATTACAGAAGCAATCCTAGAAATATGCGAGTCTTAGAATATTGTGTTTGGACAATGTGTGTTTGAGTGGAGTCTGCAGAACACACAGGAACAGTGTTTCAGTGCTCACTGTTGCACGCAGATCCATGTCTGTTTATTCATCTAAGTCGAGAAACTGGCACCTTCATGAATAAGAAGTGCTTCTGTAAGTGAACTGTCATGTTTCTACATCACGTCCTGTCACCGGATCACAGCAGCTGAAACAGCAGAGAGATAAACTGAAACAATATCAGAAGAAAATCACGTTACGGCTGGAGAAAGAGAGACATCTGGCCAAACTGCTCCTGAAGGATGGCAAGAAAGAGTAAGACATTTCAGATTATGTAACCATTCATGATGTCCGATCACCCAGAGTCACCCATCATGCATTGCGCGGTGCCTTTGTCGTGCTGACGTGCTGCCACATGGCCAAAGTGGTTTTGGTTGAACAGATTCACTAACACTTGTGACTCATGCATTTCACAGACGAGCTCTTCTGCTGCTCAAAAAGAAGCGCTACCAAGATCGCCTGCTGGACAAGACCGAGGTCCAGATAGCCAACCTGGAGCGCATGGTGGGTTTACATGAAATTATTCATATTTAAGTATTAAATCCTCTGATTTGATATAAATTAAATCTTTAATAAAGTAATTAAAGGGATACTTCACCGATTAGCATTAAGCTTTGTAAACCCGGTAGTATTTCCGAATGACCGTGCTTCCCTCCCTCATGTCCCCCTGAGACGAGAGATTTCTGTATTGTGTGTCTGGAAAAAAACTCAGATGACGCAAAAGTCGCCATTTTTGCGTCATCGGAGGCTTTTTTGTCCAGAGGCGAGAGACTACAGCCAGTAGGCCTGCATGTTTTCAAGCATGATCTCACGATAAAACGGCGTCTTTTCAGTTTCGAGTCAACTAGTCGCCTAGTTGTATCATTTCTTCCGATACTGCCCTCTGTAACCGGTAGGCGTGGCTTGGGAGTGGCCTCGTAGGGAAGCGACGCAAGTGCATTCTGGGAGTTGTTGTCTTTCATCCACATGAGCCAAAAATACATTTTCTGGCTTTTCTCAGTCTAGAAGGCACTTCTAAAATAATTTCACATTTCTACTACATGACCCAATTTAAATACACGTTCATCTTTCCAGCGGTGAAATATCCCTTTAAGAGATATAAGATAATGAATTACATTCTGAATATGCCTCATTCAGGTTCAAGATATTGAATTTGCTCAGATTGAAGTAAAGGTCATCGAGGGTTTAAAAGCTGGGAATGACTGTCTTAAGCAAATTCATGAGGTAAGTCTCTAATATAGACTGAAACTAGTTTAATGTCAGCATGAAATGGAAGTTGCGATAGTCTTTTTTTCTCTATTGTGGCGTAAATCCTTCTTGAAACAGCTTATCGAACAAGAAAAAAATGTGGGGCGGGGTTTGATTCTGTCCATCGAGAATTGATTGGATGGGTGTGGTTTGCTATTGGTCGATCTCATGTGAGTGACAGGTTGCCCCGCCCTCACGCCAGTAAACACATCATCAGAGAAGAGATGTCGCTGCAAGAGGGAGGGGAAGTTATTCTGATTTGAAAAAATGATAAAGCATTTATAATAAATTCCATTAAGAATTGTTGTCATATTTGCTATATTATAACAAGTAAATCATCAGTCATGTTAAATGCTGTTATTAGGAGCTAAGGGGGTTCATTGGTCTGTTTTGGTGTTGTGTAGTTTGTACCAGCATGTTTTGGCAACTGTTGCTCATTGTTCTGGGATTAAAGGCTTAAACCTAACACTCTTAGATTACAGCAGAGCTTACCTGTCTTTGTTTTGTCCTGGACTATAGTAACATGAATCTCCAGAGTCCCTCGAAATCAACAACAGGAAGAAAAAAAAAGGCCTTTTTCGCTAAATCCCACATTTAAAGCATGACTACCTTAGCAATTGTTGCCGCCCATTATATTCTCAGACAAGCTTTTGCTGTTTTCTAATATAAGTCTTTGGAGGATTTGAGTGTTTGATTCCAAAATGTAGAACATGAGTAAGAACACCAACAGTATATTTGCTACAAAGTAAATTAATATAATATAATAACGGTTCAAAAGTTTGGGGTTGGTAAGATTTTTTGAAAGAAGTCTCTTATGCTCACCAAATCCCATTATGCTATTTTAAAGGTTCCTAATTTTTGTTTTGGAGGTGTCCTGCAATGAAACAAACTCTTTCATTTGTTATTTGTTCTTTTTGTATCTCTTTTGTTTGTTTCTTTCAACAATGGCGTCGGTTTTACCGTATCAATTTGAGTCCTCATCCATTAGAAGTGCATCAAAATGGATTTGCAGCGTTGAAATCAGCATCTTCTCGACACGTTGACAACACGAACCAAACTCTTCCAGGCCTCAGCTACAACTACAGTGGTCGAGGGGTAAAGCAGACATTGTTCGCAGGCAGTCAATGAAGAACGTAGGCTGGCATTATGCAAAAAACTGACCCCAAACTTTTGAGCGAGACTTTATGTATTGATTGATTCAAATTGCAGTAGAGGTGAGAGCAAGTTCACACTCACATCATGTGTTGTAGGTACATCAAAAACAATTCTGTTCACACAATTCCAGCTTAAATAAGAATTTTCACTGCTTTAAGAGCACATTTTACTGAAAACTGCACTATTCATTTCTGTGGGGTGTTTTTCAATGCTTGTCTCAGTGAGCAACCGTAACCAAATGGGGGTGGAGGTTAGCAAAAGGTCAATAATGTTATGAATATTTCAGAAGTCATTTACTGGTCTGTTATGAGCATTTGACTTAAGTCAATTTTTTTGCCACGGATTGATCTTTTATCTTCTCAGGTCATGTCAATTGAGGAGGTGGAGAGAATACTGGAGGAGACGCAGGAGGCCATCGAGTATCAGAAGGTTATAACCGTCACACTCAGAGCAACGCTAAATAGACTTTAAACACTTCAAAATCCGTGACACTCATTGCATTGCATTACATTACACAATCAAACAAACCAAGTGACATTTATATTAAAGAAAGACCGCACAAGAACACAAGCATAATAAATGTCAAAACATCAAATCAGCATATTAGAATGATTTCTGAAGGATCATGTGACACTGAATACTGGAGTAATGATGCTGAAAATTCAGTTTTAACATCACTGAAATACATTACATTTTACATATATATTAAAATAGAAAACATTTTAAATTGAAATAATATTTCATAATATTAATGTTTCAAATAAATGCAGTCTTTGTGAGCATAAGAGACTTCTTTCAAAAACCTAAAAGAATTTTACCGGCCCCAAACTCTCGAGTCGTAGTGCACAACCACTAAAAAAAATGTTTTTAATTTATTACAAAAAAGCGAATTTAGTTATTTTTAAGCATGTCTTGCCGCGATCGTGACGTAATCCACGCAACCGCAGCGTATTCTGAAGCAAAAAGATAGGTGTTGTCTAAGAGAAATACTAATATTTTAAACTCTTTTAACTATATATTACACTTCCAGGCCTACTAGTGGAGGGGCTAAGTGATATAATCGTTCAGTTTATGATACAAGCGTGAAAATTGGCATGAGCAGTCTCCATGGGTCACTTGTTGACAAGAAAATTGTCCGAGCCACTTGAAATTTCAAGATTTTTCATTTTTCAATATGGCCGACACCTTAGTGGAGCAGTTAAGTGATATAGTGGTTTATTTGGTGATACAAGCATGAAAATTGGCATGAGCAGTCTCTGATGGTCACTAGACAATAAGCCACCCACAGCTACTTGAAATTTCAAGATGGCGGCCATTTTTCAAGATGGCCACCACCTTAGTGGAGCAATTAGGCTCATGGCAATTTTCATGCGTGTATCACCAACTAAATGATTTCTTAAGCCTAATTGCTCCACTAAGGTGGTGGCCATCTTGAAAAATGGCCGCCATCTTGAAATTTCAAGTAGCTGTGGGTGGCTTATTGTCAAGTGACCCACAGAGACTGTTCATGCCAATTTTCATGCTTGTATCACCAAATAAACCACTATATCACTTAACTGCTCCACTAAGGTGTCGGCCATCTTGAAAAACGGCCGCCATCTTGAAATTTCAAGTGGCTCGGACAATTTTCTTGTCAAGTGACCCATGGAGACTGCTCATGCCAATTTTCACGCTTGTATCATAAACTGAACGATTCTGCCAAACATAAGCACTTAGCCGCTCCACTATACTGTTCACAAGTTCAGTTTGCATGAGAAGCTATATACGAAAGCTCAAAGGATCGCCACTTCTCACGCCAACTTCACAACGTGTCACAGCGTCCATCTCATGAACGCTCGTATAACGGATGGTTTTAAAAGAGTTTAAAATATGAGGGTTTTTTTGCTCCACTGTGCGCGTATTGATTACATCACGATTATATTCAGAATAAAATATTGAATTCGCTTCTCGTCATGCTGTTATAGCCTCGGGCATTGGGCACATTGCTCTTCCCTGGTTTTTATTGCTTCGAATGTCTAACTGCTTCTCGAAACTTCTTCCCTAACAGCAAATTGATGAACTGCTGGCGGGTTGTTTGACGCTGGAGGATGAGGATGCTGTGTTAGCCGAGCTGGAGGCCATCACTCAGGTATGGGCATCTTTATCTGTCGTCCGTCTTCATCATCGCTCACTGGTCCTGATCCAACGCCTCTGTATCTCTCTCTCTCTCCATCCCGGCCAGGGAGAAGACATAGGCCTAACCCTCCCAGAATTACCGTCAAATCCATTGCCAGCGGTGCCTACGGGAGAGACAGGTGTTGTTTTAGTACTGTCAAACACAGCAGTGTGTGAATGACATGGCTTTTTTATTTGGCTTTCTGTCACTCTCTTTGTGCTCTGTGTCTTTGCAGAGAGAAAAGAGGGACGAATCAAGCCGGAGCGAGAGATGCTGGCAGCGTAATGTTTGATCTTACAACCTGGCTCTTCGCTTTGGTCTTAATGAGAGGAAGAGCTAGGGGAATGTAATTGAGAGAAGAGAAGGCTTTCATGGGATTATTTAATAGGCACGTGTCAGAATTAGCATTTCCCACGATCATGGGAAACTTCAGGGAATGTCAGGGGGATTTTACTTTTTTGGGATTTCCAGACTTGAAAAAGTCATGAATGTCATGAAAAGGCCATGAGAATTAAAATGTATTCACAAACGATTCTAATCATTGGTCAAAGACGTGGACTCCCTGTAGAACAGAAATGCTGTTGTGACAAGAACAGAAGCACAAATCAAGTTTTATCTTTGGATAAAAGTATGTAAATGACATAGTTTACAGTGCGTTTCTACATATGTTCTTCTATTAAAACGGCTATTAGCTTTAGTATGTTTTAGTATGTTCACATTTGATTTCAACTGAACTATGAGAACTTTTAAGTAGCCTAGCTAATTTCAATACTTTTCCATAAAAGCACATTTACAGATTTGGTTTAAATAATGTGATTTTTTAAAAGCCTTTTCATGTATGCAAACCCTTTAAGAGCTTGGGATAAAATCTGTGTATTCTACAATGTAAACTAGATTGATTTCGTGGTTGTGCCACTTGGAGGTGTGTTAGCATCACATGACCACCAGGGGGCTCTTAATATCACTAATTGAGAGGAAATAAATCTGTGCTGACAGATTCAAACTGACAATCCTCTTCCGATGGCTTAGTTTGTGTTTGTAATGTAAACCTTCTGTTCATGTATGGAAGTATTATATGAATCTGTGCGTGTTATTTTATGTATTTCAGTTTTAAAATTGAATTCCATGCCATTGATAATGTGTGTTGAAAGTGTGTGTACTGATACATATTCTTTGAAAACTACATCTATTGAAAACTACTTTCCAGTGATCACAAACGAGTGGGAGAGTCATGGATATTCACTGGTAAAGTATTTCCATTGAAAACTTGGAAAAACAATCAGATGAAGTAGGCTACTATACGATCTAAATGGTTTCTTTCCAACAAACTTTACACATTTATCTTACCCTGTGTGTTAGGAATTTGCTCTGAAGAACTAATAAAAGAACCTGTTTTCTGCAGTTTCTCATATTCGAAGTGTTCATAGCCAAACCTGACACATAAAACAATGAAATCATGTTAAACAATAAAGATCAATGTCCAGGGAGCTCTAGAGGAATCACATCCGGGCCAGGGAAGGCGCAGGTGAGCGTAGCCACGCCCCCAGTGCGCGTTTTCTAGTATGGGGGCGTGGCTACTAATGTAAGCCCCTCCCCCTCTCTGTTGCCTCCGCACGGTAGTGTTGAGCTGAGATCAGACTCCCGTGGATCGGAGCAGAGATCCGCAGCTGACCCTCATCACACAGACACACTGTTCGGATAACACATCACGTTCAGCAAAACACCGTTTATGGTTTTAACTGAAGATTTCACCATGTCTCGCACCGACGAGGTTCACCGCATTACGGAAAATGTCTATAAGGTAAAGTGCAATGATCCAACTGTTGGAACAACTTATCGATCACAGGTGGTGATGATCTAATAGGCGAATACATGTGTAACGAAAGTGGATGCTTTATATATGAGTTATCGTCGTTGTTCGTAGTAGCCTAGTGCATAAGATTGTTGTCTTGAGTGGGTTTATGGTTAGATTTGTCATCATTAATGAACTTGATGAGAGATCAAGTTTCTCGTTCGTGTCGCTAGTGTCATTTAAATGAAGCTCACCGTGAGAACAGGAGTGATTTTGCATTGTTCTTTACTTATCTGCCACCTCTCTCTCTCTCTCTCTCTCTCTCTCTCTCTCTCTCTCTCTCTCTCTCTCTCTCTCTCTAACACACCTACACACCCACATCTATCTATCTATCTATCTAGTGATCGAAGATCACTTTACGACAATGGTTTAAATGTCCGATTACTTTATTTTTTTTAATGCTATCTATCTATCTATCTATCTATCTATCTATCTATCTATCTATCTATCTAAACGACAATATAACTTTTTACGACTAATAATATACATAGGCCTATCATTTTGTTTTAAATGTCTGGTAACTGATATGCAAATAACACATTAAAGTAATATAAAACACAATTACCATAACAATAAAAAACCATAATATTTATTATGAATTTTTACATTTATTTTAATTTATGCAGTTACATTTAAGCTGTGTTTGCTAAGTGGTCATAGTTGATAATGTAATGTAAATGAACCAGTCTTTCGGTCTCCTCTCACACATTTCCATTTTTCCTCAGAAAACCTGTATTGGTTATGTTTATTGGCTTGTGTTCTGTCAGGCATTCCAGCATATGTGTTTCAGGGAGGGGGACGTGCTGGTGTGTGTTGCAACAGGTTCAGTCAATGTGTGTCTCGTCAATGTTTCCATAGATTCCCAAAAGGTTTGTTTGGCAGTTTTAGGTTTGTAACTTTAAAAAAAAGTTAATACGTGCCACACCAGTAGGATTACAGCTCTCATCAGATACTTAAGCCTGTTAAATAGGCCACCTGAAGTCCAACACCTAAAATGAGGACAAAGAAACTATTCTGGTTGATCAAGGCCAAGCGGATGTATCTGGGGTGTTACTCTTAAAGCAATGGAAACCTAACTATAAAGACTAGCTTACAGCACGATTCACACAATATTTTCATCTGTCTGACAGATATTTCAATTCTGGTTTACTATGTCAGTCTGTATAGATTTACATTTCATAAACCTAAAGTGGGTTACACCTCACGGGAGGGCTTTGCATTAGACCACTAGCTGTCTATTGGTGATCTGCGTTTGCGTAGTCTGTGGTTGAACTGGGAATCGCTGTGTGCCAGTTCTGTGTTGGCGTCTTTCAGTGGTGGTGCTCAGCTGGATCGTTCGTCCAAATCCACCCCCTATTCAGATAGCTTGTTAAATCGGCCAGCTAAAGAATATGGATTGAGTTCAAAAGGAGTGTAGTATTGGTGAGTGAGTGAGTGAGTGAGTGAGTGAGTGAGTGAGTGAGTGAGTGAGTGAGTGAGTGAGTGAGTGAGTGAGTGAGTGAGTGAGTGAGTGAGTGAGTGAGTGAGAGAGAGAGGGAGAGAGAGATAAGAGGGGTAAACATCAGTGGAAGTGGTGGGATGTTTAACATCTGCTGAAGTATCAGAGCAAAGACATAAGCTTGTTTCTGCCTGGGTATATTAAAAAAAAAAGTTAAAGAAAAGAAAAAAAAATGTCATTTAGATTTTTATTTCACAATTCGGACTGTTTTCTCACAATTGCGAGTTTATATCTTATAATTCCGACTTTTTTATCCTCAAATTTGTGAGTATCTCTAAATTGCAAGTTATTAACTCGCAATTTTGACTTTTTTTTCCCTCAGAATTCCGAGTTTTAAATCTCGCAATTCTGACTTTTTCCTTGGAATTCTCAGTTTACATCTCGCAATTCAGGTTTTTTTTTTCTTAGAATTGATTACATCTCGAAATTCAGTTTTTTTGTTTCCGCCATGGAATTAAAAAAAAATAATGTAAAAGGTACAGTAATTGCCAGGTTTTTTTTCCCAATTTTCGCACAATTGTGAGTTTATATCTTATAAATCAGACTTTTCCCTTAAATTTCTTTTGTGACTCAACACATGGGTGTACCAGGGTGCGTGCGTGTGTGTGTGTGTGTGTGTGTGTGTTCTGTTGTTACTCAACTGTGCACACAGAACACTCCCTACCTGTGAGCAATAGCTGTGATCCTGCTGGAGTTGCCATGGATTTAAAAACAGGCCTCACCTGTGAGTCACAGCCGGCCCTCAATCACTCATCCTCCTGGCGTCAGACTCTCAGCACCAGGGCTCAGTCATCCAGACAGTGCCACACTCGGTCAGATCTCTCTAATCCCATCAGCCTCCAGGCGAGTACCAGCGGCAGGGCTGACAAGACCTTTGCCAGCTGGAGGGTGACATAACTGCTGTCCACTCACCTGTGTGTGTGTGTGTGTGTGTGTGTGTGTGTGTGGGTGAGCTGAGGTCAAGCCACTTATGTGCAGTTTGAGGCCAGACTCCTACTGTGTGCTAATGCAAATTCTAAAGCATTGTTAGCATGCGGTGATATTGTACTTGCGTGTGTTCTTGCGTCTCTGTGGTGGTAACAAACCTCAGTACAAAAGGACTTGGCACGGGAGTTACCTTTAAATATGTAGCTCAAAGTTATGGTTTTGATTCCTGGGACTTACTAAAAATCCTCCTGGATTAAAGTGCCTGTTGAATATAGTATATGGAAAAATGGAGTGTCAATGTCTGTGGCATTGAAGCTGCAGGAATTGTTTTGCTAACTGCTATTTTGCTAACTTTAGCCACACACCTTTTCTTCAATCTCTATCTGTCTGTCTATATATACTTGATTTTTATTATTAATTGTGTTATGCAGTATCGTGTAATAAATTAATTGTTGAAATCGAGAGAAATCACATTTTTGTGCAGGCTAAAGTATGATTTCCTTCCTAAGAGGGATTACATGGTGTAGTGCTTTATTGGAAACCCCTCCAGCTCTGTTGATCAGGGTGTATTAAGAGACATGTGACGGGAAAGGGCATGTCTCATCAAGTTCACAGGTGAAACAATGTGATGGGAGTGTCTCTAACTCCTCTCCCTAATAGTCAACTTAGAGGTTACCATGTTCACTCAATTGCAGGGGAAACTAAACTAAATTTTAAACCTATTTTTTTTATCCTACGTGCCATGCCTGATATTGGAGAATAAAAAACAAGCAAAGGTTTCAGTTACAATATGCATATTACTTTCCCATAAATCTGTTTGATGAAAGCATTATCATACCCAACAGGCGTACAATTTCATTTGTTCGGGGACTCATTTCATCAGAGATCACCAGGAGCAAACTTTATATAATTATGTTTTTTTGAGAGATTGAGAGGATGTATTTTTCATGTAGCAAATCTGGAAAGGTAGTTTCTTAGCAACAACGTGCTACAAAATGTTTCTGTCGTGTCATTCAGTGAGAGACACAGACCGCAGATAGAAACAGACATTGAGAGCATGTATTTGGTTATATTCATCAATAATCCATAAAAGGTGCTTGTTGTGGGGCTAATGTGCTAATAGAGGAGCTGTTATAGTTTTCATTTCGCCTAGTTCTTAAAGGGACAGTTCGCCTAAAATTAAAATTCTGTCATCGTTATGTCATTTAAAATCCCTTTTGAATTTCTTCCTTCTTTACAACACAGAAAAGCACCAGAAATGTATCAAAAGTAATCTATACAACCATTTTTAAGGTACAGTACATTATTTAGGCTACATTAAATGGTTGACAACTTGTGTATAAAATTGTGTATATTCAAACCTGGCACTTAAACTGTAGAGCTGCAACGATTAATCGTTAAAAGATCACGATCTCGATTCAAACACAAGCGATCTCATTCCATACCTTTGACAAAATCACATCGGAACATTCAAATCTGCAATCTGATCCAGAGAGAGCAGTTGTCATGTATAAGCATGAAACGGCTTCAGTTTATCATTATTTCTGTCTTAAAGTAATTCAAATTATCAGAAAACTGGGATAAGATAAACGCTGATGTCTACGGTAGCGATCAAAATTGAATAAATCTCCTTTTGAAAGTAACATGGCGCCTCAAATATCGATTGTATTGATTATGTCGTTACACCAGTAGGTGGCGACAAGTGACTGTTAACAAATGTATTTGTCACTGAATCATTCATTCAAGAGACTCGTAAAAAGATTCATCCAGTAATGAAACAATCTAGTGTTTATGAGTGAGTCATTGAATCATTCAACCCTATTTTTTAAATAATTAATTCAGATTCATTAAACATTAAAGGGGTGATGAACTGAGAAATCAAAATTTCCTTGAGCTTTTGACATATAAGAGATCATCATACTATAATAATATCCTGCAAGTTTCAGAACTGAAAACTACCTTGTTAGTCCAATAAAAGCTTTTATAGACATCAGGCTCAGCAAACGACTCGTTTTTCAATGTGGGGAACTATGACGTCAAAGAGGATTTAACACCGCCTCCACAAAAGAAGATCAACGCCTACTTCAACACGGCCTGTTTAGCCCCGCCCACCGATTCGCCCAAACATGCTAAATAACATAGGACGACATGATGATTGCTTACCGGATCGAGCTACTTCCAAGCAATAAACATGCGGTTTACTAAATATTGTGCGTGCCTGTTTGTGGAAGAAGACAGTCTGCATAAGCTTCCTTCGGATTCCAGCAAGGTTAAACTTTATTAAATCAGTCAATCACAATTTCCCGACACGGATCTGCCAGCAACATGTAAGTAACCATGTGTATTCTAATGCCTGATCTGCGATCAGTGGTTTCTGTGTAATTATTCAAGTTCAGATTCTCTTAAAATCGTTCAATACTGTTTATGCATCAGTGACTAAACGATCAACTTCACATAATTTCTCGTAGTATTATGAAAATAATCCTTTTTAAACTGTTATTAAATTATATACAGAAAGCGATCAAAGAACGATCCCTTTCCATTCGCCCAAGCTGTCAATCAAACAGCACAGCGCGAGCCGCGAGAGCTTATCTGGACACTTACCAAACTCGTGATGAAATAATGACACTGTTACACTACACAACGAAGCTCTTACTGTGTACTCACATCGTGTTTGCATTGTGATTTGGTGTAAGCATTTGTGAGAGTGCAAAAATTGCGTTGCAATGATAAGATCTTTATTCACGCGATCAACAGACTGTCTGTCATCTGCTCAGTGCTCATCATGCTGCAACCTTTCATGTGATGGAATAGATTTAAATATAATGCTTTAAACGATACTTTTCACCATTTGTTAATCTCGATAGCTGTAATAGTAAAAACGTAGTAAAAGTTTTCGAGAGAGTTCATGTAATACTAGCTATTTCATATGCAAGCATGTCAGCCAATCACAGCAGTGGGCGATTGCACTGAAGTCTCACAGCAGACACGCCCCTTAAAACGTTATGAGTGACTCAAACTCACAGTGCTTTCAGATGGAGCAGCGTTTACAGAGCCGTACATCAGTGACAAGCCGCGCATAAAAAATAGGCTAATCGCAGCCAAAGTGCGATTACATGGAAATTGCGATTAATCGTGCAGCCCTAATTGATTGGGATGTGCCAGGTTTGAATTTGGAAAGATTTTGTTAGCTTGTATTATTTATTTATTCAGCTTTCATTATAAGGGAAAGAGCAGCGTTAACATTTTTCAAAACGTCCACTTTTGCCTTTCGCCTATCCATATTTTTCCTACCAAGCTTACTATTATTGGAGGCACTTCCGGTTTGGGGAAGTTCCACTTAAAAAAAGACTGAAACAAATCATAAGGTTGTGCTACAAATAATCATTTTAGTCAGTTTGACTAAATGAGCTGTAAAATGTCCCTCATGTTCTATTTGCAGACGTCAGGAGAGTAATGTAACTCTTGGTATTTTAATGTGACATGATATAACAAGAATGCCTGTGGCAAGAGCTCTTTTCATTCACGGCATTCTTTTCCTCCTGGTTATTTTCATTTTTTCCTCTTTGTATTCCGCTGTCACCAAAAAAAAAAAAAAAAAAAAAAAGACAACATATACTGCGCATTTTGTGGTCTGTTCTCCCGATTTAATTTACGATATGTCCCATGAATAATTCACTGGAATGCTCTAAGAATCTTTTGGTTTCAAACCTCAAGTCTCTTTCCAGGTGTTTTTTTTGTTTTTTTTTTAGTTTTACTTTAAAAATGTAATTGCCTCCCTTTTCACTTCTAATCTCTATTAGCAGGGTTTACTGGAATGTTCCCAAAGCAGGTAAATACAATATTTACTGTCTGTCAAAATGACGGAAATCTCTGAAATATTATTTACTCAATATTACTCAATGTTCCAATTATTGAACATTTTTAATTAAGGCAACGTTTTACATAATACAAACATATATTACTACAGTGATATTTAAAATGTCTGTATTATTGCTGTGGAAATAATCAGTCTTTTGGGGTGTTCATTGTCTGTTGTAGTGATTTGTTAGTGCGTTTACACTTAAGTTTCCTTTTAATGTTCGATGGTTGAAGGGTGAGTGGTTGAAGGGTGAGTAGAATAATGTCATCTCGTTGCATCCAAAATACTTATTGCGTTCATAGAGCGAACCTTTCGCTGATTGTTTAGTTTAAAGGAAGTTACTCCTATAATTAGAGCAAAGCATCATGGGGCGTAGGAAAAAGGTGGATACATTTAGAAAATTATGGGGCTGTTTCAATGATTTTCACAATTTTCTCATTATTTACTCTCAAAAATGTACCAATGCTGTTTTCTTTTCTTCTGCGAAACAATAGAGAATATGGTCTAACTTTTTTTTCTCTCACAATTGCGAGTTTACATCCACAATTTTGTCGAGGGGGGTCAAAATGACCATTTTCACCTGAGATTTAGTGACAAAAATGTAGTATTTAGTACCAAAATTTGGTGCCAAATTTCAGAAAGATGCCAACATTTTATTTTAATTTTTACACAGAGATTGGTTGGTCTATTAGGTATACCTGTTTACTTTAGCAATCTTTTCTGCATTATATGCCAATGGTGACAGTTAAAAAATGGGGAAAAACACTTCCATGTAACTCAAAGTATTAAAGATTTCTCAGTATGATTTTAGATTCTGGTTCTTAACAAACTTTTATTTTTTTAAATCTTCATTTTCAAGGCCCTATTGATACTTTGCAGTCACGTGATATCTGGCGGGCAACAAACGCGGTTAGTGCATCCAATCGCACAACAACTATCTGGCATGTCGTGTACACCTCAAAACACCAACTTTTGTATATTAAAACTGGCAACGTCCTGGCAAGATCCTTGATTAGTTTACTGGTTTTCGTTGCTAGAGAATGACGTTCTTGCCCGCCAGCCAGTACAACTGACGTCATGTGCAAAGTATCAATATAGTTCTGTCTCAATGCAGCTCCATGTTCAGTTTGTTAAATGTTACCCACTTGGAATGGTCGAAAACCAAATGTGGTCCACTTTACGCACAGCTGATACTTATTGTATTTAAATGGGAAAGTCTGAAGAATAAATAATATCTTGTTTCCCCCTGTCAAAACAATTGCATAGAACATTCCCATCTGATACACAGAAATGGTCAAGTTGAGGTACATTAACTTGCTTTCAAAAGTGTATTTATTAGAATCTTTATTTGAATCAGTTTCAGGGATAATTGGAAGGGATTTTGTTCATTTTAAGAGCTTCTGAAGCTAGTGTTCAAATACACAGTATTGTAATGTTACTGCACTGATATCCCAATATCTCTGGGATTGAACCCATATAGGACCTTAACAATTAAGATCCCAAAACAAAATTCTATTAAGAATTAGAATCTAGAAGGAAAGTAAGATATCTTTAATACTTTTAGAGTTACAGGCATGCAAATCTAGGATTTAACCCTATAGGGGCTTTAAAAAGATACCAAAAGAAAGGTTTAAGAGCCAAAATCTAAAAGGATATTAAAGTTGTTGTCTTTAATACTTCTTGAGTTACAGATATGCAAACTTCAGGCAAAAAAACACAAGAAGTGCTTTTTCCCATTTTTGAACTGTCATCATTGGCACATAATACAACAAAGATTGCTAAAGTAAACATATTTTACTAATAGACCTACCAGTCTCTGTGTAAAAATAAAATAATTATGCTGTCATCTTTCTAAAATCATTTTTACCCCCCTGTAATTTGGCTCCAAATCTCAGGTGAAAATTGTCATTTTGATCCCCTTGACAACATAGTTGACATTTGACAAATAATAATTGACATTTTAATATTTTGGCTTTCTTCTTAAATTATGTATTTCTTTCACCAGAAAAAAAAAATATATATCAAAATCAATTTTTAGCTGGGGACCTCTGGTTGAGTTGACATGGAATGACCCAGATGTAAACTCGCAATTGTGAGAGAAAAAGTCAGAATTGTGTATATAGATATATATATATAATTGAATTTTTTTATGATTAACATTTTTTTTGTCAATTTTTTGGAGCTTAACAGATGTGGTCACTATAAATTGTTGTATGAAAAAAAGAGCTGCTTAAAGATTCTTCAAAGTTATCTTTATGTTTCATGGAAAAATAACAGATAATGGGTTTGGAACCACATTTTATTTGTATCCTTTTATAAACCGAATATAAACATCTAAGCGAGAGAGAGAGAGCGAGCGAGTGAGATTTTTTTTTTCCTTGTAATTGGTAAGTAAACAGAGATGTACTCTTGTAGTGTAAACTATGGCAGCTGTTTGCTCCTTCCGAGGCTTTTAAGGACTGGGAGTTTGTACTCAATCCTATGAAATTCCCACGGCCCTTTGACAAATAAACAATCAATGCGTTGGCAGTTTTTCCGCTGACAAGTTAATGGATCTCTCGACCCTATGATCACTCGCAATGTATTTAATGACAAGTGTAAAACAACTTTCCCCGGTCGCCTTTTTGATCTCGACAAAGATGTAGCTTTTTGTCGCTGTGTCAGAAGTCCCTGGGCCCCAGGAGATTGCATTTATCATAGGTTTCCCGACAGTCATTTGAAAAGGAATGGGTTTTATAAGAGATGGATTCACTCCGCACACCCACTCTCTCCTCTCGGTCCGGGGGTGGATGGCTCTGAGCCGTTGCCACATCTTATTGTCTGAGCTCTCTCTTCAAAGAGCTCTCTATCTCTAATACTCAGAGCTCACAAGTAATGTTGCACTGCGCTCACGGAATACACACCTTATTTAACATTAGCAAGAACGCGCTTTGTTTTTTTTTGCATAATGTATCAACACATTAAACCTGATGAGGTTAACTAAGGCGAAAACTTCATGCTTGTGGAATGGAAGCTTGGTTTTGGCATATCAATTAGAAAATGAGTGTTTCTACTGTAAATTTTGGCCCTTTTGGATTGTTTTTTTTTTAGAAATTAGGCCCTTACCAAACTATGTTATTTAATTTGTCTACTATTCATGTCAAACAGGGTGTATACATCATCACAAATAAACTTCTTCTTTTTTTTTTTTTTTACTTCACTAAATGTTATTTCCACCATTTCTCAAATCACTTTTTGTGATAAAATATCTGGCTCCATCTTGCTAAGGATAATTTATTTTAATATGTTAAACTTGCACAATTCATATTTACTTTCTTTCTTTTTTTTTATCGCTTCACACATTGCTCTTCATTGACACTTGTTTCAATGGCAACCAGGTATATACGTATAGCCTAACTTTGATAAAATTGCATTACTGGCAAAATTGTTGGTTGCTATGGAAGCTCGTTTCTGCCACAGAATAAAACATTTTAAAAGATAATTGCGACTTTTTATCTCACAATTGTGAGAAATAAACTCACAATTGCGAGAAATAAACTTTTTTTCCTCGCAATTCTGACTTTATACCAGCAATTGCGTGTTTTAAAGTCAGAATTGTGAGATCTAAACATGCAATTCTGAGAAAAAAAGTTAGAATTGAGAGTTTATTCCTCGCAATTGCGACTTTATATCACGCAATTCTTAGATTAAAAAGTCAGAATTGTGAGATAGAAAAAAAATCGCAATTACTTTTTTTATTCTGTTGTGGAAACAAGCTTCCATAGTTGCAGTGAGAACGACTTTGTAAAACAAAATTATATTTAATTAATATTGAAATGGTTTCGGTGCACACCACTTTTTGTTTAGATCAGTTTTGAAAATTCACAAATAAATAATTTTTTGTGGATTTTCATGTTGTAAGATTGAAACACAGGATCTGGGACAAGGGACAATAAAATATGTAAATTTTAAAATGCACTACCATTCAAAAGTTTGGGGTCAGTGAAAAAAATTTTATTTTATTTTTTAAAGAAATTAATACTTTTTATTCAGCGAGGATGCATTAAATTGATCAAAAGTGACAGTAAAGACATTTTATAAGGTTAAAGATTCTAGATTATAAGATTCCACAAAAATATGCAGCAGCACAACTGTTTTCAACATGGATAATAGTTCTCAAGGTTAAAGTTGACCTCTTCAGAGAGATACAGTTATACAGTAATACAGTTTTGCCCCATTTGTCACAGCAGGACTGACCCCTGTAACTCAGACATAATGAAACCGTGTTCCTATAGGAAAAGAGTCATTTGAAGGCCACTCGCTCTATAATGGCCCAGCAATAAAAGGGTTAGAATTAAACGTAGCCTTACTCTGTGCGTAATCCCATTCCTTATGCCTACGTGCATCTAAGCAAGTGCTGGTAAATTAGTGCTGGAATCAAAAGCAGAGGAGGTTCCTTTCGGCCGACTCCGTGACCTGCCGCCCGCACCTCCTCCTGAATAATTACAGGCCCACATCTCCACACGGCAATTACAGAGCATTTCCACAAGGATCAAGAAGCTCTCTTTCTCTCACCCACATCTGATTCTCGCTCCCACATTCATCTGCTCTTTCAAAGGCCACTCCTGAGATATCACTCTCTTCTCAGTTTTGATAGATATTCGACACTAAGTCATTCTGACCTTTCCAAATATCATTTTAACTTTCAACATGTTTTGGACTTTCGTCAACTGTGGGCTCTTTCATAACCTGTGGGTTGATTTTTTTTTTTTTTTTTAACTTTTTATTTTTGTTAAATGGTCACGTTAAAACCTTGCTATGCCTCAATCACATGTCAAAGCTGAATTTTCAGCATCATTACTCCAGTCTTCAGTGTCTCATTATCCTTCAGAAATCATTCTAATATGATGATTTGATGCTCAAGAAACATTTCTTATTATCAATGTTGAAAACATTGAATGGAAGGTTCAAAAGAACAGCATTTATTTGATATATTTTGTAGCATTATAAATGTCTTTTCTGTCACCTTTGATCAATTTATTCATGGTGTTTTATGTCACAATATCCTTGTAAACACAGTCGGGTATGTCTTAAGTGAACGTAAACAGTTGAGAAAGATAATGGATGTGTAACAGTATATTGGATCAGTGCATTGGATCAGTGCGTCTTAAAGTGACAGCAGCCTATATCCCTGCTCCCATGTGTCATTAATGTTAAGGATTTTAATAAGGATGTCTATATTTTTTATATATATATATATATATCTCGATGTCTAATCTATATTATTTCTAAAAAGTATAAATCAAATTGTTTTTATTTTACATTTGATTTCAATTTCTGAGATTTGTTCAGTTGTATTTATTTGTGCTAATTGTTAATTTGCGTATTTGTTCTTAATGTATTACTGACTATACTTGTCTTTAATAATGTTTGAAAATGTGTATTAGTCAAGTTCATTAGTTGGTTGTCCTTTAGGCCGCTGATTTTTGTTCATGGTATTCAACTGCAAAAAATTGTTTTGCAAAAAGACAGAATAAATATGTTTTTTTTTTGTTTTGTTTTTTTTATTAAGGATTTTCAAACAATACAAACATCGAAAAACAAAGACAGACAAGCAGACAAGCAAACCCCAAGCGCTGCAAATTAAATAAAATGTACAAATGTGTCTGTTTACAAAAAACAAATCAAAACAAGAGAAGCCAAAACTTTCTTAAAATAAAATAAATCAAGATTTGTGTAGAAAGGATTGGAGAGGATCCCAAAGACTCCTGAATTTGTCCTGTTTGTGGCTGAGGTCATAAGTTAATTTCTCCATAGGAAGAAAGGCTGACAGCTGAGAAATCCACATAGAAATAGTAGGGACCGGAGATGTACGCCAATTTAATAGTATGCATTTCTTAGCCAGGAATATAAGGGTAGTAAACAGAGGTTTGAAGTCTGAGTCAAGCAGGTCTTTAGGAATGTTATTCAGCAAAAAAAGTGAGGGAGATAAAATAAAACGTTTTCCTATTATCTCCTGGATTGCAGAATGAACCCCTTTCCAAAATGGTTGGATATGAACACAGGACCAAAATACATGAAAAAATGTGCCCTTACAAGTCTTGGTCGGAACAACCTGGGAACATTTTATGCAGACGAACAGGTGTAAAATAAATTCTGTGAAAGAATTAAAAATTTTGTTCATGTATGGAAATCGAGGTGCATTTTGGAAAAATACCATCACAGATCCTGGTCCAATCTTCGGGGTTAAACAGAACTCCTAGGTCCCGTTCCCACAGTGGTTTAAAAAAATCGTAAACATGAGGAATCAGAGTAAGCTAGTAAGGTATAAAATTTGGAAATAAGCCCTTTGAAAGAATTAACTGACAATATGGTTTCTTCCAATTCTGATCATTTGAATCGAAATTTGTTTCGCTTTATAAGAGACTCTATAAAATGCCGCATTTGAAGATATTTGAAAAAGTCTTCTGAGGGTATGTCAAACTCTGATCTAATTTGTACAAATGATCTCAAAGTTTCAGAGGTGAACATTCCTGAGAAATCAGACAGACCCCTAAAAGTCCAGTCCAGCAATCCAATGCTCCTAATCTGAATGGGAAAGTCCGGGTTCAAAGCTAGAGGGGAGTGAATGGATATATTTGAATAAATATGTTTGATATCTAAATGTTTGACTTCATTTTATTTCCAATTTTCCAATTTCCGATTCCAATACTTACCATATTGGAATCAAAAGTGGGAATCAATAAGAATCGGAATAGATAAGCAGAATCAGAATTGGAATCGGAATCGCTAAAATTCGAATGATTTTGAAGACCCTACCAGTTTTCTTTTGCAGTAGGTACGTGGCGTATTGAATGGAGTAGTTTAATGATCAGGGGACACTGAGTCCTGAGCTCCTAATTAAGTTCTCAAAAATAAATCAATCAGCGTGTAATCTGTAGAGGAAGAGACACTCTCAGATGTTTCCATGGAAACCATCAGTGAGCTGCGGGAATATGAAGTGTTGTAACAGGGTCAGGAGGTTATGCGTTGAAAGCGCTGTCTACTAACATCACCTACGTTCTGAAGCAAAGACGCATCTGTCCAGCTCAGATGCCTGTGTCTCTGGTTCATTTAATTAGGCTAATTAAATCTAGATACACAGTTGTCTCAGCCTATTAAATTGTATTGATCGCCCAAGCTGCTGCAACAGGATTGCTTCCTCTTCTTGCATAATGTTACATTGACTGTGTTAGTCATAAAGGATTTGTTCGTCTTGTTCTGACTTAATTCTGATTTGAAGTTGTTGTAATTAAGCAAAAAGTCTCAGTGGACTAAATATCATCACTATTGGAGCGCCAACGGACCAATCAAATTAAGGGACTGGAACTAACCGTTCAGTGGCGATAAACACACACCTGTGACCACACATTCAGTGTTAATGCAATTTGCTATGTTGCTCTGCAATCTTAAACATCTTCTAGTTTTGAAACTTTGGTGTTTCTTTTGGGTGTTTCTTCATTTAGGGACACTTTTAGGACTTTGAACGTTTAGAAATGAACTCTCTGAAAACACATTTCACACTAGTTTGTTACCCAACCACTACAATGGACACTACAGTGGACACTGGTGGATCATCCTATATACTGCCACCAAGTGGCAAGTCGTTGTACTTGGAATTTTTTTCCCCAAACCAAGATGGCCGACAGGCATTGAGAAATGCCATTCCTTCTATCCTAGGAGACTCTTGCAGAGATGTTGTAACATCTAGGCGTCGTATAATTTTTCCAATTTTCCAAGTATTGATTTTAAATTGGGAGGAAATTCTGATTAATCATCTTTCCATTAAAATGGACATCATGCATCACTAGCTATATTTCAGCTACAATTCATACTATTACTGTGACTGTTGTTCTTAAATACTTCATCTGCTGTATTTGTTTTGGCTGTGAAAACGTATTTGTGTTATTAAAATGTAATGTGCAGTTACGTCAAAAAGTAATCTGATTACGTAATGCATGTTACTTGTAATGCATTGCTTTACTCGTAACATCAAAAAAGTAATCTGATAATGTAATGCATGTAACCTGTAAGGCATTACTTTACTTGTAACATCAAAAAGTAATCTTATTACGTTATTGCATGTTACTGCTCATTTCAGATGAGATTGAAAACACCTGATCAACCAGTTTTTTTGTGTGTTTTTTTTAATCACATGCTTTGCATCGTGCCTCACAGCTCTTACCCATGGCAAAAGGCAGCCATACAGCCAGACTTTCCTGTGTTTATTTCCATTTGCTCAGAGAGTCGAGGACGTTTGTTGTGCATTGAATGTAATGCAGCATGAAGGTTTCTTGTCATTTCATGTGCATCTGAACAACAAGGCTTACTCCAGAAGCTCTGTGGTGCGGTCAGGCCAGTGAAGTGCATGCATTCTGGGAATTCCTACACATAATGGGAGGATCGTTAAGGACCCTTCAACCACTCAATGGTTTTAGCATGACAGTGTGTTCCATAAAGTTCAAGCCTTGTTTGAGCACAAGACAGCAAGTTTGAAAGAGTTTGCATGGATTTTCTATGGTTGTTCTTTAACCAGTGATGATATATTAGTGCTTTGCATGCACTCTCGTTTGGTGTCTTCTTTACTCATTAAATGGGCTGATGTATAATTTTTAACTCTCAATGGATTATTTTTAAATGGTAACTTACAGTCTTTGCATGATCAAAGTTCTCAGTTGATGGGTCGTGACCCAAACATGGGTCACAGGTCTGTTCTGGGACAGTATTTTAGCACAAGGAACTAGTATTGAACACTTCTTGCTGTTGTTTATGGATTTATAAAATTGTCATTTTTGGTTACTTTTTGAAGTTTTTCCAAAAAATTTTGTTTTTTGTGAATTTTAGTCCATATGTGTAGCTTTAAGGCTATTTGTATCCTAGTGTCCTCTTACAACCTGAACATTTTTAGGAAATATTTATGACATCAGAAATATTGTTGACTACATTTGCAGAGTTTTTTTGGTGCAGTCAAATTCTCTCTCTCTCTCTCTCTCTCTCTCTCTCTCTCTCTCTCTCTCTCTCTCTCTCTCTCTCTCTCTCTCTCTCTCTCTCTCTCTCTCTCTCTCTCTCTCTCTCTCTCTCTCTCTCTCTCTCTCTCTCTCTCTCTCTCTCTCTCTCTCTCTCTCTCTCTCTCTCTAGCACCACCTGCAGAAGTCTTCGAAATGCCCCTCCCAAACTACTTGTATCAATTGGACAGCATAGGCTTATTAGAAAAACATGCCTCTACCTGTATTCAACTTCTTGCACAATACTATGTTATGATCACAAAACACTTTTACCACAGTGCTTGAATTGTAAACTAATACATTCTGATGTTTTACCACATAACCACTTCCAAATATTTGGCTTTTCTTCACTCTGGTACGAGTCCCGTAGAACACGTGTAACGATAAAAAAGACTTGTAGAAGCAAGCTAAAATGGCATGGTTGCTTCAGCAAAAGCGGTCATCTCATGTTAAACTTTTAAAGCCACTCACCAGACATTTCATTTTCAAACAGTGCCGATACAACCAATGTAATAAATCGTTATACGTGTTCATCTCTTTTAGATAAAACTAAACGTACTTTTAGTGCCACTCGTTGGACATTTCACTTTGAAAGTGTCATGAAACGGAATTGTGGCCACAGTTTTCCAATGATCTTGGGTTTTAATGGTAAATATGTAAGAAGACTGCATTTGCAAGTGATTTTGTGGAGGTTTTAATCATCTAGCTCAGCATATTGGGGCTGTGCAGTTCATGGTAATATGAACAAATGCTTGTTTTAAGTAATTTTTATACTGTAAACAATTTTAATCTTTTGTTTGGTCACCGCTTGATGTGCAGTGTCAAAACTTGGTTGTAAACACAATGTGAAGTAACACCCACATTGGCATGCTTGTTTTTAGGAGTACATGTCGTTGAGCCTGAATTAGGGATCGAAACTGAGACTAGATTTGTATTGCATATTGAGATTTGTAAGCCTGCATACAGCCAAAACACAGATAGAGAGAGAGAGGGTGAGGATGATCCTGCTTTTTTCAGCCCCTTGATGTGATTAAGACAGGGGTCTGATGGGAGGGGGGTTGGAACAGTACGCTAGTCATTTTACTGATACAGTCGCTGTACTCCGCACATTCCTCTCTGATTGCACACACCATGTGCTCCGTCTGCCGAGAGCCCATGCACAGACCTCTGCCGCATTAGATTAGCACTGCCAGCATGTTGTCAAGCGCAAGGCCAGCTGTTGTTGGGTTCTGAACATTTGTAGTGTCAATCATTTATTAAGCCTCAAAAAAAAGCAGAAACGCATTCAAAGGGAAACTTTCTGACTCTATATTTTATGTTGGAAAAATATCCTTATGGAAAAAGTGCATTTTGTTTTTGTTTTTTTTATGTACAATTTTCTAATATTACAGATGGAAGGCAATAATTACTCCTTTGTGATCAGACCCTTTAGTGAACCCAAATTCATCTTCAGTCTGTTTTCAATAACTTTTTGATAGCAATGGCTTGTTTTGCTTCAAAAGAATTAGATTTATGTAAGGGATAATGTATGATCAGCTGGTCATAACCGTAAAATACACCCAGACAGTGTGATCAGGGCCCCAAGAAGAAAATAATTCACATCTGCAATGATGTCTTATCTCTCCTCCAAGACTTGTTTCCACCTAAATGCCTCTTGGAGTGTGTTTAAGTAACATTTTCCCTTTGCCTTTATTGCTAACACTTTATTTCCTTTATTTCTGGCTTGTCAGTGTTAATGTCAGTTATTAAAGTTAACATTGGGTTCCCCAGTGCACCATAAATGCTGGGTGGCGTTGGCAATGGTTGCCTCAGTCGGAAATCAAAAGGGTTGTAGGTTTTAACCTGGAAGTAGTACATGATGTGGTTTTATTTGGAAATAATAAATGGATGTACTTGTTGCACCTTTTATATCTTTTTTTTTTCCTACTCGTTGACAATAAAAAGAAGCTTTTTTGTCAATAATTCAACAAAATTATGGTACTTCACAGTAATTGATGTTCAGTAGTTTTTGATCATATACAGCCAAAGAAAGATTATTTATAAATCAGTGACATTTTCTGGAAAGCTTTATTGCTATTCTTCAATTGTACACAAAATTTGTACAATCAAAATTGAATTGACACATAGGCTACCATCCTTCTGCCACAATTCTTTAAATGACACGCCTCAGAAATATGAGGCTCAAAGGCAGCTCAAACAGCCAAGTACAGTAGATATTTTGACTCAACCTAAACTTAAACTGAACAACCCAGGTTCACCGGAAAAATGTGCCTGTGGCGTCATTTCTGCTAAATGTTACGTTGCTTTTTTCACATTTCATGACACTTTCGATGTGAAATGTCCAGTAAGTGGTGCTAAAAGTATGTTTAATATTCCCTGAAATAGATGAACATAAATCTGGCAGCGCTTTATTATGCTGATAATTGTATATTGTCCGTCTTTATTAGTCAATAATCTGCCCTTCTAATCATGATTTGTGTAAAAAGGAATAGAAATGGTTGGTGTTTTACCATCTCTAGAGTTTATTTCGGATGAGCTCAAAACTTTGATGAATTGTATGAATAGGTACATTTTTGGAGTTTTGCAAAAATGTAGGAAGAGGCACTTGTTTCCAGTGAGCTTGTGTTGCAGCTAAATACTGTAATAATGATTATTTATTTAATGTGCGGCCCTCATTTTTCAAAGAAGTGGTTGCACTGTTAGCATTGTGGTGTAATATCTCAGTTTGTTTACGCGCTTCGTTGAACCCATAAACATTTTAATAGCCTACTCAAAGTAAAGCTCAAAATCTGACTTCGATTGCCTACTTTTGCTGTTTTATCTGGCCAGATTTATGTGGTATTCTCTGTCACAGTTTTTACTGTCGCTTTCTTGCCTTGTCACTAAAGTGAAGGTGTTGCACACGCGTCCCCCTTACAGAGAGTCAGGAATAACCAAGCTCTCAGACAAAGTGTATGCTGGCCTCATATTCCAATTAGCTCTTGCAATTAGGCTGGCAGATGTAGCACACGAGGACTGGGATGATAAAATTAGCAACACTGACAGCATTTAGAAAAGAAACCACCTAAGCCCCGCCCAGTCCCTCTGACCTCACTTGTGATTCACAAGTTCAAGGTGTTAGCATTAGCCCAAGCTAATTACACCTAGCTGAAGTGACACTAGCATTTGCAGAAAACCTTATTTTTTCAGTGCTGAGTGGTGTGTTTGTGACAGTTAAACGGCCTCATTTTTGTAGGTACTGGAGTGCTGACTACAGCTTTTTTCCTAGTGAGCTGTCTTGCTGTCTTGCTGTCTACTGCTTACATAGACAGATGTCTTCATAGGCAGCATTTTAACTGAAAAGGCACCTCATAAGTTACTGAAGCGCAATGCGGTACTAAAATCACATAAAGAGAACACTACTGATTCGAATAGAATTTAACGTTAGCATGTTGCTAAGCTCATGTACTCCAATACACATAAACATACATTACACACACAAAGTGGGTATATAAATAATATAAATATAAATATTACGTAAGTATATTTTTAAACTTGGATATTTTTCACTGAGCTCAACCCATGAACTATTTTAATCTGATTTCAGATTCTGAAAGTTCTGTGTACATGATCCCTAAATGTTGCATTCTGATCCACATATTTGTTTACATCTGCATTACATGAGCGGTCGCTATGTTCAGAACCGGAGAAAGTCACTGTCCACAATGTCACCAGAGTTACTGCAAGTATAATTGTCATGTTTGCCTTGATTATATATTTAATAAAAAAGCTGGCATATTTGTCTGAATATTTGTCTCCTCCACTGACCAGTTCATAAGAGGTGAGATGTCAATAAACGTATGCATATGAACTGAAGATTCTTTAAGATCGATTTAGATGTTTTCTGTTTTTTCTGTCCAATTGAGCCATTAATTCGATTATATACTGATTATTTGGGTGCATGTAAATGAAGCTACAGTACATTCTTGGATTGCCTTCTCTGCAAAATGTACATGCAGTGCTTCATATTTTGGCCAAAACTAGGTGAATCCAGTAGAAGATTTCTGCCTTTGTTTAGGGAAAGCCTTGGCATCAGGAGCATGTATGTGGTGTCTTAAAATGCCATCTAGGTAGGCAGCTTGCCAAGTTTTGGAACAGAGCCTACTTCAATACTGTTCTATCATTCCAACGTCAGCGTCGCCCAATTTTGCTCTTGATTGCAGGAGTGCCATATGAGCGCAGACCTGGTCTCACCTATTCGTTATGTAAACCACCCACATCTAGCGCCAGGCTCTTCTCTTCTCTACCTCTCTTCATTGCACCTTATCTCTCTATTTTTATTTTTATTGCCCTCACATGTTATGAGGATGTAGACGTGTCTTTTTAATGAGGAATGCTGGCAGGGCGTTATAAAGTAGTCACCAAGGGAATAGGGAAGGTACGGGAAAGAGTCAGAGGGTAGGTAAAGATAAAAAAAAATCCCTTGAAATGGAGAGAGGTCTTTCATCCTTTAGAGAAGAGAACTGTACTCCTCAGTGTCACAGTGTACTCTCCACTTATCATCTTCTTCCAGAACATTTCATACCTTATCTTGCTGTTGTGCCAAAGCTTGCTAACTGGCATTAAGACGCAAGAAGCCCCCAAAAAAACTCTTGCAATTTTTTTTTAATGAATATGTATTTTTCCTTCACTCTTTCTTTCTTTCGATCTAATGGAGCTCCTGAGGTGACTGATTTTGCTGAGGCACTGCCGCCTACTCTCCGTCAGGTGCAGACCCACTTTCAGAGCTGCCCAGAGAGTGTGGCAGGAGCAGGAAGGTGACCTGTGACGTCAAGCCACTGAAGCCTGGGGAACAGGTCTTATTGTCGCTCAATCGAAGATTCAGAGCTCATTTTGCTCCCAGACTTCATTTATTGTAGGACACATTGATATTTTTGAAGGTTCAATGAAATATTGGCTGAAACATTTGTCAGACTAGTCTTTGAGTAGTTTGGTGCCTATTAATACCTGACCTAAATCATCTTGTTATAGAGTCCGTCCAAATATGTCTTCCATTCCAGGCATCCGAGAGCGTTTTGACCTGGTATTTCTCCATCTGTTGACATGCTCCTGCCTGTATTTGGCTTCTCTATGTGATGTGTGTTGACTGATTGAACACCATCTACCCTGCCTAAAACTGTCAAAGATGCTTGATACTGGGTTGGACCAGTGGATTTGGAGGTCTTTTTTATATTTGGCCAATTAGCTACTACTTATTTTGTGACCACTTGGTTGGGTGCCACTGGGTTCCTAATAAATCACCTAATGCTTAGCTACTTAATGTCGTCTACCTTATTGAGTTGTAAATTTGTAAACAGGAAGTTGTATTTAAAGGACAATTCCGGTATTTAACACTTTGAGTCTATTTTGTAGTTCGTTTTGGAAGAACAAGAGTGGTGGATAAAGAAATTTTGACAATGGTTCCTGTCGCAACTTTTTGACTATTTTAGATTTGCCCATGCTCGCTTTAGAATGGGAGTCAATGGCCATGCACAAACATGCCCTTAAAACAACCCTTAACGTTCGTTTTCAAAACTGTGCAACTCACCGAGTGGTTAGTGGTGTTCGTTGATGATTAAAAACAAGTAGCGTAGCGAAATACAGTTTCTGTCGTGTTTTATTTGGCATTTTGTAAAATCCATTGATTTCCGTTGGAGGACACTTTGCTCGTTGATATTACTGCGCTACCGGAAACGGAAAGGATGCTGTTTACATTTGATTGTAGTCTTTTAGGTCTTTCCGCTCGGTTCTCTGTCTCTCAGAAGGCTAGCGTGAGCAGAGCAACAGAAGTTGCGGAAGAGCGGAAGTTTATACGCGGTTGTGAGGTATCTGAAAAAATAGTTCCACTATAGAAAAATAAACAGATTGAAATCATATATTGCGCCGATATATTTGTTTTTAATCATCAACGAACACCACTAACCACTCGGTGAGTTGCACAGTTTTGAAATGAACGTTAAGGGTTGTTTTAAGGACATGTTTGTGCATGGCCATTGACTCCCATTCTAAAGCGAGCATGGGCAAATCTAAAATAGTCAAAAAGTCGCGACAGGAACCATTGTCAAAATTTCTTTGTCCACCACTCTTGTTCATCCAAAACAAACTACAAAATAGACTTAAAGTGTTAAATACCGGAATTGTCCTTTAAAGATTTGTTTTGACCTTTCCCCTTCATTTAATTAGGAGAGTAGGAAGGTAGTTAGATTAGTCAGGAAGTGAAGTGGGAGAGAGGGGGGGATGGGATCAAGATGGTAGACAGGACCACGAGCCAAGAATTTAACTTGGATCATCTAGGGCGCAACCTGTGTCAGAGTTTGTAGTACGCACAATATGGCAGAATAAGTCCCGTCATCTAAATAAGAGCCAATCAGCTGTTGTTAAAGCCATCGCATCACTGTAGCTACTGTTAGATGCTTATGTTAGACTTGTGCTTAGGACTGCACATGCACATTGCTGGACCAACCTGAAATATACATCGTTTTACTGCTATTTGAGTGTAAGAGATTTGTTTTATGAGATTTGTCGCTGTTTTTTAAATGTGAGTTTGGCAAGCAGTTTTTGAATTTTGGCATTTCCTCATTCAAATAGATCATAGATCTGTAGATAGATCTGTCATAGCTGCCTGGAGGCGTTGCAATTTTCCTTGAAAGAGACTTTTGTGTGAAATTCATAGTGTTCAAAAGCAGTAGGCGAAAAGTACCCGGATGACCGACTACTACTGCCAAGATTCTGAAGTTTGCATCCAATGGACACTTTACTATCCCACGGCCACGGGAGAGGATTTATGAATGGCAGTGAAGCGACACAACTACGCTATATGTCACATGACAATGACAGCAATGACCAATGTTGTACATCCGGATTACATTCATACTACACACATTCATACTATTACACACTTTCTGAACAGTCGCGAAGTATTCAAAAACGTACTCAGAGAGAATGTGATTTTTGAACGCAGCCAGTGACTCTTTTGGGGCTCATATTTCCCACAAACCCTTGTATTATAGATGAGGCGGAGTTTGTGGCTGCTCTGTTGACTTTTTTTTTTTCAGTTGAAGAAAATGGTGAGGAATGCATTGTCAAAGCTGCCACAGCCATTTTTAAATGCTTGAACCTTAAATGTTAATTAGTAATGGATTTTATGGTCATGGTCACATTAGCTAGATGCTAATGCTACAAGCAAACTTGTACTCTGCATGTTAAGGGCATATATGTAATTGTATGTCGTGGTAATGTGCCAGGACAGGGATTGAGATTGAGGGTCAAACACTGACCAATAGTGATGTTAACTGTGAAATACTGGCTAGATTTGGACAGTTTTTTAGTAGGAATGGTCATAAGGTTCCTGTGAGGTGTTACAGGCTGCTGTATTGGATTTAGTTATTCGTAGTGAATTTTAGAGAACGAAGCAGGGTTCGGTGTTGTTGTGCTGTCAGCTTCAGGACTTTGTTAACCCTAAGGCCCTGGCAGACTGTGGCTGCTCTAATTGGAGGAAGCCCTGAAGGGGAAGTGGATGGTGCTCAGGGTGCTATGACAGATGCCCACTCGAGTGAGCCTCACTGAAGGATTACAGCATGATGAGGCGGTAAAGTGTTTATTTTGGTTGCACTAGGACCGGAGCTTCGAGACAATTTGCCCTGGCTGCATATGTGCCCTGCCCTCTCAGAAACACTAGACATCCCAGCCCTTCCTTAAAACTCACTGTTTAAACTTCCTGGCAATTTAACAAGCCTAACTCGCACACTGGCACTTCAAAGCAAAATATGTTCATTAACTCCTAGCATATGCGTCCTTTCCATCTCTTTTACTTTCCCGCATCCTCTTTAATAGCCTCAAAGCCCTGAACAAAATGTCAAAGCTCTTTGCTCACCCCCGAATGAGTGTCTGCTTCCCTCCCACAAGAATAATCACACTCTGTTTAACACAACATGGAATGATGGGTGGTGTGAATGAGGGATGATGCTGTGGACAGTTTTGCATAAGGGAAAATGGAAGCGTCCTTGGTATGTTTGTGTGTGTACAGATGCACAGCCCCTGCTGAAAAGATGGGGCACCATCATATGCTGTGTTTAGATGTTTTTTGGTCAGTCAGCTAAACTAGAAGGTACTAATCAGCCTAAACCAGCATGGAAATTCATGTCTAATCAAGTCTTTTCAGCAGGGGGGCTGAATGGAGCTAGACAATGCTACACACTTACAGTATAGGTAGCTGACAGCATGATCAAATGAGCCAAGCATTCAGTAAACAAGCTAAAGCCCGGGACACACCAAGTCGACGTCAAAGAACTAGCGGCGACAAAAGCTGACTTTGCTGCGTCTCGGCCAAAAAACACGGTTGAACACACCAAAAGGACTAAAGGCGACTGTCAACTAGGACGTGCATACTGCGCCTGCGTGTAAGTAAATATCTGTCTATTTCAGCAGGTATCAATAGTCTATTTTTTGTCATTCAAAAAGGGAAACCGAAACTAGGCCTGCAGATATACAAACCTTCAACAAAGCGCTTGCTTACCATTTTGAATATCAATCACGCTGATCACTTTCTTCGTTCCAGTTGGCTCATGTTATTATGAAAAAATGCATGCATTTGAATGCTCAGGTAAGATGTCGTATAATTAGAACAGCCTTCTGTCCGTTCCATCTTGGCTTCTCTGCTCGCTTTCGTCACTGTCGCTTTTATTCTCGTGCACTGACTCGTTCGCTAAGATAAACAGCCAATCAGTTCTCCCTCTCAGCGACAGCCCAACGCCGATTGAACGTGCTGAATCGGCCAAAAAATATATTAAAAAAACATGGACCAAAGACATCTAAACGATATGTGACCCTTAAAAGGACAGAATGCTCAGACATACCTAGTTTTTCTCATCATAGAAGCTACGTGCCCATTACAGTTTGGTACAGGCTTCGAAAATGCTGTCTCCTTGCAGGAGATCTTCATTTGTGCGTAATGGAATTTCCTGGTGCTGCTTTGACTCGTATCAAATGTTTAATATTGGCTTTTTTGCTATAAGCTTTGTAATGTTGATGCATCCTTAGTGATAACACATGCACACTTAGCATGTTACAATTCTGCTCTTTAAAGGGGTGGTATAAGGCCCCTTTTTACAATATGTAACATAAGTCTGTTGTCCCCAGGGTATATATGTGAAGTTTTAGCTCAAAATACCCCACAGATAATTTTTTACAGCATGTTAAAATTGTCCCTGAGGGTCAGTAAAAACACGTCGTTTCATGTGTGTGTTCCTTTAAATGCAAATGAGCTGCTGCTCCCGGCACATAGGGCGGAGCTTCAAGAGCTTGTGTGTGTGTTAGCAGCTCCAATTACGCAGACAAGCACTAAAATGTCAGAACTGTTCTGCCTTTTATGTTTAAACTTGAGTCGGACAATGTTGGAGAGACTCAAGAAGAAGTGACAACATGTTGATTGCAACAGGCCATTTCTGAATGGTTAGTTGATTTAATTTATGTTGCTGATGTGGAGTTAACTATCTTCAATTAGCATTTTCTGTCATGATAATCTAAAAATTGTGTGGGAACTGTTGTAAGATGCCTAAAGAGTGACATGCTATTGCATTTGTGTTAAGTACTGTATTGCATGTGAAAAGACGGATGCGACAGCTTGAGCAGACTCACAAATGTGCTCTACTGCAACAACTCTTCCTCTTCTCAACATGGACTGCGTGTTCCCGGGGGCGGGGTTTATGTAAATTTTAGGCTTTGTGATGTCACTAACCCGGGAGGAATGTCGTGTTGTCCCTACCAGCCGTTTGTTGTAGTCCTTAAAAAACGATTTCTTTAAAAGCAAATATCTTCCTTTGCTTTGAACTTTGAGCATTGTAATTTTGCAGATGTTGTTTAACATTACACACTAACTAAAGTTTAACACCCCTTTAACACAGCTTTCCATCTCTTGCAGGGCATCATGGAACAATACAATCCCTGTTTGCGGAATTTCATCGCCATGGGGAAGAACTACGAGAAGGCTCTCTCCAGTAAGTAACGCCCACATCACATCTCCAAACGTCCCCCGTTTCATCCATGTTCAGTCAGCTGTCCAAACCCTCCACGCCTTCCCATCCTCCTTTAATGCCACTTCATTTGAAGATGATGACAATGTTTGTCATCCTGTCATTCAGATGGCCACACAGCCTTATCAACTCTCACACAGCCCGAGACACCTCCTGAGCTCAGATGGGCCAAACACAAACGCTCAGCTGATGAGGGCATTCAGAGAGGAGATAATGTGTCCTGCCTCACTGATGATTTGATATTTAGCCATTAGACCGAGGAACAATCAGACGACTTTGAAGGCTTTGTGCAGTAGGTGACTGATGAAAGCCAGACAATTGCCCATTGATGTCTGCATTCACATTGGCAAATGTAATCTTGCTCCGGCAGCCGTGGGTGTACAGTGGCTGTAAAACATTTATGGTGATGTGTAGGAATACACCGTAAAGGAAAATCCCAGATTTAGCGGAAGCTCAATCGACAGCACCGGCTTTGGAAAAAGAAAATTCGGCCTCTCCCTTCTTTTCCTTAATAAAGGTAGAAATCTGGGTTACATTGAGGCAATTACAATGGAAGTGAATGCAGAACATTATTTCACCAAGTGCAATGGTTCAACATCTTGGTTGATCCTGGAACAACATTTCAATCAACCAATCAGATTTGACGGCCAAATTTACAGTTGATGTCAAGTTTAGGCTTATAACCAGGGTTAGGTGCTTCTTCATCAGTGTTATTCACCATCATTTCCCTCTGATTTTAGGGAGAAGTTATGGATCGTGTTAGGTTTCAGGGTAGGGATATGGTTTGGACTAAATTTTCGGACAGGAATGTTGTTCCAGGATCATCAAAATATGTTGCCCCAGGAACGCGTCTAACTTGGCAAAATCAGGACGTGCGGAAGGAAATGGGGCCAATCTATAAACTTTAAAATTCTCCCTGTTCTATAGTATAGCCACAAAATGTAAATAATGTGAGTGTAACATGGTTTTAACATGGTTGTGAAAAAGTCACTTAAAATCACCTTTTCTGTTTAAATTTCCATCTTTGTCGCCATGACAACGCAATATCATATACCATAAAATGACTGTAAAATGATTTAAAGAGTTTTACAGCTCAAATAATACACACATTTTACAAAGTTATTAATGTCAGTGCTTTTATAAAATTATTAGCTTAATTTTTCTGCTTTTAAATCCTCCAAAAATGTCACTCCCGTTGTAAGTGCTCTCACTGTAACCTTGATTTTTGCTTCTTTTTTTCTTTTTTTTAAGAAAACAAGGGACTTTTTTTTTATGCTGTAAAAAAAAAATTTTACTTAAGGAAAACTTTTTTTAATACAATTAGTTTAGGTCGCTGCAACAAGTGAAGCAAAATGTTTTTTTTTTTGTTTTTTTTTTGCTGAGCCAACTTAACAAATGTAAGTTCCTGTGTCATATAAGACCGACAGCATTCTAACATGCACCATTGCTGGTTAGCATGACACAATTAAATTTAAGTTGCCTCAACTATTTTTGGAGTGCAGTTTCAATCATCATAATATGCAATGTATAGCATGAATAAATAAGAAGACACTGGTGTCAGTACTGGTATTAGTATAGTTATTGCTCACTGGGTGAAGCAACTAAACTCACACTATAACTATATCCTGAAGTGTGAATTGGCCTTTAAAGAGTCACAAAGGAAACCTGGGCTACCCATAAATCCCAGCACCCAACCCACTGGGGGGATTTATGTAAAATCTGTGAGACAGACTGCCCTTTAAACTCTTGAGCATTAAAGACAGATTGGCTGAGGTGGGTGAAAGAGTCTTATCCTCAGAAAGGGGGTACACAAGGGTCCATATGCTTCAGACATCTATCCACTAGTAGCAAGAAGTTCTAGAGCAAATAATGCAGCAGTTGGGTAGAGAAGAGCTTGGGTTTTTGCCGTAAATACATGGATGAAAGGACATAAAGAGAAGAGACCGAGTTGAAAAAGAGATTTATTCCATAATTGACTACCCAGTAGTGAGGGAAACTGGGCTCTGGTGGGAGGTCCTAGTCCACACTAAGCCGACCAGAATAAATCGTAATCCTCTTTTGCTCTCAAGCCATGTCTTTACCACTCTACCCCGTGTTTTAGGAAATGAAATCACTCAGACACAAAGTCAGCAAAGCTCTCTACCCCCATTTATTATTTCTGACTGGTATTGTTCTTGCTGATTTGTTTTAGAGCCTCAGGCACAGAAAGAAGAATGAGTGCGGTGGGGGAGTGTGTTATGACAAGGTTCTTTCTCAGTAAAAGAGAGAATTTCAAAGCGGGAGACTTGCATGTATGGATGGGAATTGTAAGGATTCCAATTTCACTTAATGACCCATTAGCAAGTTTTGAGAAAGCAAACTATCCTTTCATCCTCCAAACCACTTGTCCTATGTAGGATGCTAGAGCGTACCCCAGTGTCTGTGGCCGTAGGGTTAGGGAAACGCCGTGGACTGATGGCCAGGGGAACTTCATGCTGTGAGATGAGATTTTTGTGAAATTGTTTATTATTGTTTATTCAAGTATATTATTTTTATTTAAAATACCATTTTTATGAAGCAATGAACCATAAGAGTCATCTGAAAGAGAGTATTGAGCATAGATGGGGTATAATTGGAAAAACATCAGCTATTTTCTGTCAGCTTTAATGGAATTCATTCAGAATTGATTTGGTTGTGAATTAGACTAGACTAGTCGTGCTGTATGTTTGTGTTGCTTGCAATTATTTAGGACAAAGAAATAATACGATTGTGCAATTGTCTATTTATTATTATATATATTATTTCATTATTTCTCTCAGTTTGGTCTACAAACAACCTAGAACATAATTGGCTGTGGCTCTCAACAGAGGCGCATGGAATTTGAGTAAATACTGTTCTACATTGACATTCAGGAACCATTAATGGAACTAAACTTCCATTTGACTTCCAAAATGATACAGCTGTGGTTTGTTTTTTGTTTGTTTGTTTTTTTCTTCATAAAGGGACCATTTCCATGGAGTTTTGGTAACACTTTAGTTTAGGGTTCAATTCTCACTATTAACTATTTGCTTATTAGCATATTACTAGGATATTGTCTGTTTATTAGTACTTTTAAAGCACATATTAATGGCTTATTCTACATGACCATATTCCACATCCTTAAATCCTACCCAATACTTAAACTTTACAACTGCCTTACTAACTATTAATAAGCGCAGTAATTAGTAGTTTGAGACAAAAGTCATTGTTAATAGTCAGTTAATTGTGAGAATTGGACACTAATCTAAAGTGTGAAAATCAGCAGTTGTATCCGTTTAATATTTAAAGGGATAATTCACCCAAAAATTTAAACTGTCATCCTTATCTCATTCTCACGTCGTTCCAAACTTGTTTATCTTTCTTTCTTCTGTGAAACTAAAAGAGATTTTGAAGAATGTTGGCAACCAAACACCAAAAATTAAATGGCGGTCAATGGGAACTGAAACTGTTTAGTTACCAGCATTCTTCAAAATGTTCTTCAGAAGCAAGAATTGAACACGGGTTTTGAATGACATAAGAGATGTCAGAATTTTCAGAATTTTTGGCTGAACCATCCCATTTAGGTTGATCATACTAAATGACCTAAGAGTTAACTTTTTATGTAATGTTAACTTTTTCTGCATTCGACAGTTGAATCACGCTGTGTATCAGCAAAAAATATCCAACCTAGAAGACTATAAGAAGAAAGAAAAAAAGAACAGAGACAGTGAAGAAAATGAAATGGTACAGTGGGAGTGCCCAGAGTTGATGGTCCCATCTGTCAGGCACATTTCTGCATAATTTCCCTGTAAATAAGTCCTGAACAGTAGCCACATATTGTAGTCACAGACCTAGTGCAACAGTCTGCTTTGCCTTACTTAATCAGAGCCACAGCTGGTCAGCTTGATGAACTGTTTGCTCAACCGATTTTTGTGGCCTTTCTGCCCGTGCCAGAAGCTCAGGGTGATTTTCTACAGGCTCTCAATGGATCCAGTGGGTCCCAATTGATTTCTGAATGAATTCCATAAAGAATAGCTGACTGGTATCCAGTTTCTCCCCGTCAGTTTTTTTTTTTTACGCTCTCTCTCTCTCTGAGGGAGATGTTGAGGCATTATTACTGAACTGCTCTTGGACATTTTGGGGGGGAAGAGCTGCATCTTGGCTGCCAGATCTTGCTGTGCAGTTATAGTTATAGTGGCAGTGGCTTTGTAACTCCTCAGTCCTGTGGTCATAGCCCAAGAGTGACAGTCATGAAGCGAGTCCGAGCTGCTGATTCCATGAAACATCTATGAGGCAGGAGATGAGCCCTGTATGAGTGGGCCAAACCTCTACCTCTTCACTGCTCTACACAATAATGAGTCCCGCCAATCCTCCGGAAAACAACAGCATATGCTGTTTGGCTGTCCCAAATCTCACACTCTTTCACTCATCAGTTCCTACTTCCTCAATTGAGAATGTCACACAGTGCACTATATAATAGGGAGCGGTTTTGACACCCATTCTATACCGGACACATGGCGAAAACTGAATTGCTTCATTATGATTTCCATAGCTGTCTACATTGTGAGCACCTTTTTTATTTACTACATTAAAGCTCCAATATGTATTTTTTTTTCGCCGCTAGGGGTTGCTAACCCCTTACAATAACAAAGGCGTAAGTTGATGACGCATAAGCATTAAGGAATTCTGGATCTTGTCGTCAAGCTGATGGATCTAATAATGTTTATGGATGAGTGAATACATTGATTTTAACATGACTGTGGTATGAAGCAGATCACGATTGCTAATGAGAGACAGATATCAGCGCCACACACGAGTCCCGCGGATTTAAAGGAATAAGGACAATTAATTCTACCGAACTACACAAAAAGTGCTGAATTACCACTCACATAGGTCAGTTTATTAGACGAATTAAACTTGTGAGATAACGCAGCACTGTTTCACTTGGTCTAACAGTTACAGTATCACACTAAACTGCATTTGAGTGTGTTGAATGTTATTCTATGGGTTAGTTTGTTTGCTATATGAGACTAGCAGTAAGCTAGATCAGCATTAGAATAACATACAGATCATATTCTAACATTTCATCTGGTTGAACTATATAACATTGATTAGTTTTATGTACATTTGCTCACCTGTCTAATAAAGTACATGCAACACTCTTGACAGAGACGCCACTCGCCACTGTCAAGTCGAAGTTAGTCACGGACGTGGAGCTCGAAATGATATTGATCCTCGTTTTAGTCCTCTTTTTGTCTCAAAATCTGCTTGCCATGGTCTAAAATGTTTGAACAAAACAACAACAGCGTGAGCGTACCGCTAGGCGTAACCCAATTGTCCACGTCTGTCACCATGGTTACTATGGCAGTACGAGCGGAAACCGAGGGTAACGCGGATATGACGCCATTGACTGGCGACTCCCTCACACCTGCTCACACGTCCCGGTTCCTTGGTTAAAAACGAAATTTTATCACGATTTACAAATAGTTGGAAACATGTGGGATATTGTAAGTAATCAACTAAACAAAATATATAACACTGGCCTAGTGGTTTTGGGATATATTACTGCAAAATTCTTACATAGTGCACCTTTAAGCAGATTTTTTTTTTTTTGAAAGAAAGAAAGAAAGAAAGAAAGAAAGAAAGAAAGAAAGAAAGAAAGAAAGAAAGAAAGAGAAAGAAAGAAAAAGAAAGAAAGAAAGAGAAAGAAAGAAAGAGAAAGAAAGAAAGAGAGAAAGAAAGAAAGAAAGAAATTGATACTTTTTATTTGGCAAAGATATATTAAATGAATCAAAAGTGACATGATAGAAAATATTTCTATTTCAAATAACGACTGTTCTTCAAACATTTGTTCCTCAATGAGTCCTGAACTTCCACACTGTTTTAAGAAGCTTAACTGTTTTCAACATTGATATTCAGAAATGTTTCTTGAGCATCAACTTATCATATTAGAATGATTTCTGAAGGATCATGTGACACTGAAGACTGGAGTAATGATGCTGCAAATTCTGTTTTGCCGTCACAGGAATACATAAAATTTTAAAATGTATTACAATAGAAAATAGTTATTTTAAATTGTACTAATATTTCACTGATACTTGCTTGAAGCAAAAGTGTTTATGAAATCTCTGGAGAGATCACAGTAACATTCAGGTTTTACAAGTGAATAGCCTAGCTGTATGTAGTCCCACCAGTTAGACCAACACCAGACCAGCATAAGCCAAGCATAGGCTAGACCACAATGAAACTTGTTATTAGACTAAGCTGTAAAATCACACTCTCACTCACAATCAAACGCCCATATCCTCTCGCTCTCTCTTCCGCACATGTGGGGATCCAGAGAGAGTTGTGGAAATAATGATATTCTGTTTATTCTCTTTTCACCGAAGTTGACATTTTAAAACCGTAATGAGGCATGGGATTGGGAAACTGTGTGTGTGTGTGTGTGTGGGAGACAGCTGGGCTGGTCCGGTAAAAAAAAAGGGGTAAATTTCCATAGTCACAGGAGGGCTATCTTTACTCATTCTAAATGTGTTTCCTGTACAACTGATTGTGTTTCCTGTTGTGTGACAGACTCATCCACTTCTATAGCTTTTTTTCCCGCTCATTACCCAGCTGGACTGACACCAACTTGCACAGCTGATAGCCGTCCCATCCTCGTCATGGGCACTTTGATCACTGAATATACTGTTGTAATGAGAGATGAGAATGTTTGACATGTTTTTCTTTTTGCCTCCATCTTTTGCAGGTGTGACATTTGCAGCGAAGGGCTATTTTGATGCTCTGGTGAGAATGGGAGAGCTGGCCAGTGAAAGTCAAGGATCTAAAGACCTGGGTGAGTCTCGGCGTCTTGTTTTGCCTCAAGGGAACAGGCAAACTGTGTGGCCTGATCCGACATGACACCACAAAACACGCACTAATGGAACCACATGCTCAGCAAAGTGCCGATGTTGCTTTCATTAGGCCCAACTGTCAGAATTTGTACCTACGAGAAGCTTTTATATCGTACCTTTTTAAATCTGACGCATTTCAGACATGGTTTATGTACTGGCGTAAATTATTCCTTGTTTCCCATGCTCAATTTTTTGAGTTTGCTTGGAAAATGAAGTCAAAGGGCTGACAGCATTGGATGGGAATTCATCTGCCGTGCTGCAGGGAAACTTGGCGATGCATCATTTATGATCAGTTTAAAAAGCGGATCTAGTTCGAGGGCTATAACTTCTTGAAATAGCATTTCACTTTCTGCTACAGGGAGGCTGTCAGAATTGTTGGTCGGTTCTTTGTTCTGCCAGGGATGTGAGAGTGGGTGTATATGTGACCCTCAAGATGCTTGTTGCTGATGGGGATCAGCTAGAGGTATGGCAGCATAATCTTGTTTGTATTCGTGATACCATCTCCAATGTCTATTGAACTTTCTAGTCCTTTTGAGCATGGACTAAACCACCTTCTACCTCACTATCAGGAGCCCTGAGTGAATTTAGGCTGTAGTTGACTTTTGTTTTGGATACTTTGGGTTTTTCAGACAGACGGTCAGGTGGGAGTCTTTCTGCATGTTACGTAGCTAAACCAGACAATTCTGCATGTCATTGAATCATTCAATCAATCCATTCGTTCAAATCACTGATCAATTCAAGAGCTAAGCGAGATGCTGTGTTTGACGTTACTTACTGATTGAGTAGGTACAATTGATGAGGAACAAATGTGAACATGTTTGTTCTGTAACACTGATGGCACACTTTAGACATTCTACTTAATATAAGTAACTTTGCAACTACATGTTGACTAACTCTTATTAGAGTATTAGTAGACTGTCTGCTTAACTGCTAACACTTTATTTTGATGGTTGATGGTAGAGGTCTGCGCGGGACTGTTTTATTCGTCCCGTTACCGCTAGGTTCCATTCCACTCTTGCCCGCTATCCGCTTACAATGATTTTCTTCCCGACCCGACCGATCCCGCTAAATCCCACTAATCTCAAATTTAAATTTCCCTTAAAGAAAGAGAGGGCAGAACAAATATGAAATGTTGGCTATACAAGAATTTTATGTTGTTTTTGTCTTATCGTGATACAGTGAATACACACAAAAAAAGTGTCACAGAGAAAAATAGGCTATATTAAATATGACATCTGTCACTCAAAATGAAAAGCCAAAAATACGAATAAATGAAAACTGTTGGCTCGCTAGCTATACTGCAAAATGAAATCTTTTTTTAAACATCCATGCAAGAACAGAATGTCGCTGACTGGCAATGGTTTCAGTAGCTTACATCTCTCCTCCAAAATCCAAGCACAAAGGCTGAATGTTCTCTCTGAAAGTGCACTCGTGGTCGGGATGCAACGAACATATCTTGCCAGGTTGCTCAGGGCAGGGAACTGGGAACAGTGTGAATGCGACAACTGCAGAAAGTTTTGTTCACTTCAAGTTCAAGCAAGGATACACTGTTGTCAAAGGATGTCAGGAGCGGCCGGGCTTTTGTCCGACCGCCCGCTCCCGTCCAAGAGTTACAGACCTGTATGTCTGTGTCAGCTGTGTCGCTTGCCTGTGGCCTCATGGGATAGTAAAGTGTCCATCGAATGCACTCTCCAGAATCTCTGTGAGTGAGTTTCTTTGTCTTTATGAATGAGTCATTGCATCATTCAATCAACTGATTTGTTTAAACTCTCTAATTCACATTGTATCCGTAATCACATAGTCTCCTCTTCTGAATAAGTACATAATTTGCAAATATTAATGAATAATTTGCTCGAATGATTCAATCAAACAGTCTGATTCATTCAGGAACTTAACAAGTGAGTGTTTTTTATTTATGAGTCATTGAATCATTCGCTCAACCAATTCATTCAGACACACTGATCCATTCATGAACTAAACAAATGACTGTCTTTATGAGTGAGTCATTGAATCATTCAATCAACTGATTTGTTTAAACTCTCTAATTCACACTGTATCCAAAATCACAGTCTCCTCTTCTGAATAAGTACATAATTTGCAAATATTAATATTTATATTATACAGACAAAAAAAGTATGTTCTGTATAATATGAATGTAATCCTGAAATACTACATTAATAATTGTTTCATTGTCATGTAACTTACCACTGTCAGTTGCGTCACTACGTGGCCATTCAAAAATCCTCTCCCGCTGCATCATGGGATAGTAAAGTGTCCATCATATGTGCGTTTCAGAATGCCGAAAGTAGTTGGTCATCGGGGTACTGTTTTATGAATACTGTGATCTGGACATAATACTCTTTGACATACTGTTTTTGTCTCCTATATAGTAGGAAAACATGCTTATTGAATAATTCGCTCATTCAATTCATTCAGACACACTGATTCATTCATGAACTAAACAAGTGGCTGTCTTTATTAGTGAGTCACTGAATCATGCAATCAATCGATTTAGTTCAAACCCATTGATTCATTCAGGAAAAAACACCACTACTGTGCTGATCGGAGATGCGCTTGTGATTCCAGTTTGACTTTTGTTTGGTACTGCTTTTGGTGGAGGTGCAAAAACAAACTGCCATTATTGTATGAAATGTACTGTAAAGTTACTCAATAATAATTTCTTGTACATAACCAGTAACACACTCATGCTGTTGGTCTGAATAGCAGCAGCAAGGCTGTGATTGACAGAATTTAACAGCAAGCGCTTGTGATATTTGCTTAAAGATTCACACAAAAATAAAAATTCTGTCATCATTTACTCACCCTCATGTCATTGTTTTCATTTTTGAAAAACAAATGAAGACATCCTAAATGAAACCTGAGAGATTCCTGTCCCTCCTTTTGAAAGTCTGTTCCACCAAAACTTTGCTTCAGTAAGTTCAAATAGATCCTAAAAGGACTCAATATGAATTGAGCATTTTTAAGGGATATAAATCTCTCAGACTTTATTGAAAATTTCTTCATTTGTGTGTCTAAGATGAACAAAAGTCATACAGTTTTGGAACAATGAGTAAATGAGAACAGAGTTAAAAAACAATTTGGTGAACTATCCCTTTGATTATGCCGCATTACAAAATATTTGCATAAACTGTCCTTTTCAAATGCTGTTTGAGATGTGAATGCAGAGTTTGAATTTTATTGGCTCATATCCATCGCATTGGGTCATGTTCCTCAGGACATGAAAGCAGCATCTACGTTATTTCCACAGGGAGTTTCCTGGACTGAGGCAGAGTAAACTCCCCCTTCATATATAATGCAATCAACTGTGCAGTTCATCTCTCATTTGAACTCGCAAAAGGCATTGGCACTTGAATCCCACTCTCTCGCTCTCACTGAGAGTGAATCACACCGAGTCCCAGCCTCAGTGAGAGACCCGCTGGACATACAACACAATGAGGGCCTCTCGAATTACTCTTCATAAACACACAACAAATCATCTGTTATGGGCGAAAGACACTCCTGTCCAAAAATGCACTTTGGTAACCATATATTTTCAGCAAAATTCCATATTTATTACTAGGCCTGTGTTAATACAATATTTTTCCCCACAATTTTGAATTTATACTTTGTCATTTAGTTGAAATTGTATATTTGATTATGCTAGTGAATAATACTAAACCTTACAAAATAGTTGACCTGGTAACTATAGTTACTGCAAAGATACTATAATTAAATACTGTTGTTCATGTAGCATCATAATGCATTAACATGGTATCTCATTCAAAAAGTATGACACTTTGAAAGATTATGATTATGATGATTTTTTTTTTTCTCTTTTTTTTCTTGATGACACTGGTCTACTCTGCTCTGATTGGTCAGATGGCCCAGTCTGTTGTGACTGGTCTACTCTGCTCTTATTGGTCAGATGGCCCAGTCTGTTGTGATTGGTCTACTCTGCTCTGATTGGTCAGATGACCCAGTCTGTTGTGATTGGTCTACTCTGCTCTGATTGGTCAGATGGCCCAGTCTGTTGTGATTGGTCTACTCTCCTCTGATTGGTTAGATGGCTCAGTCTGTTGTGATTGGTCTATTCTGCTCTGATTGGTCAGATGGCTCAGTCTGCTCTGATTGGTCAGATGGCTCAGTCTGTTGTGATTGGTCTACTCTGCTCTGATTTATCAGATAGCCCAGTCTGTTGTGATTGGTCTACTTTGCTCTGATTGGTCAGATGGCCCAGTCTGTTGTGAGAAGTCTTTTAAGCTGTATGTTATACAACTAAAAAGGTTGTTGACTGTTTTGCATTGTCATTCTCTAATGCCGTTACATGGACTGTAGTTAATGGGCAGGTGTGGTTTGTAAGAGGCTTTGCCGTTGTTCCTCAGCAGTGTCACAATGAGTCATTCTGCTCTGATTAAGTGACGAGTGTGTGCTTGTGTGTGTGTGTGTGCATTCATTACTCAAGAACCAAAACACCTGCATTATGCATGTAGCTGCTCTCAGTCTGCTAACACACCTGACTATAATTTTCAAGTGAATCCAAAGACCTTGATTAGCCGTTTCAGGTGTGTGATTAGAGTAGCAGCTGAACTCTGCAGGAAGGTCTACATCCAGGAGCAATGTTAAGCTACGGACACAGTAGGCGTCGAGCACGAAAAAGACTTTGGGCAACAAATATGGACAACAGGATGTGATGTCATGGTCTAGAACCTGTCCTTAAGTGTTGTTATTGTTAACTTGAACTATTAAATATGTTGTTGTTTTTTTCAGCTGAAATAAAATATAATTAAACATTAGATTAAAAATTTTACTGAAAATTAGAAATTTTGCCTTGGCAACTGACTGAAATATAATAAGTTAATAACTATTATAATAAAGTCATAATGAATTAACATGGTATCTCATTCAAACATTATAAGACACTCTTTAAGATTATAAAAAAAATTATATACCTCTGTTCTGAATGGTCAGGTGACCCAGTCTGTTGTGATTGGTCTACTTTGCTCTGATTGATCAGATGGCTCAGTCTGTTGTGATTGGTCTACCCTGCTCTGATTGGTCAGATGGCTCAGTCTGTTGTGATTCTACTTTGCTCTGATTGGTCAGATCTGTTGCTCAGTCTGCTGTGATTGGTCTACTTTGCTCTGATTGGTCAGATATGTTGCTCAGTCTGTCATGAATTGTCTACTGCTTACAGCATGTGTCAGAAATAAAATTATTTTAATTATAATTCTAAATTAACTGATAAAATCTTAAAAGTAATCAAGTTAAGTAATTAAAATAATGGCCTTAATGTAGCCTTCAAATATTAAAGTAAATTTTGTTCAAGTTGTCAAGTAATTATTCAAGTAAAGGCAGTATTAAATATTCAAGAAAATAATTGAGAAAATTCCAAGTAGCCTAATTAGATTAAATATAAAAATACTTAATTGGCATGTTTGTCACTGTATGATTGTTAGATATAAAACTAATAATATGGTTTTGATGGTGTCTGAGTTTGACTGAGATGCAGGTCTTTCATTAAAGTGAGCTTTAAATTAGTTTTTTCTTTTGTTTTGCTTTAGGCTTAACTTTGTGTATGTGTTTGATTTGTTTGAGAATAGTAGTTTATTAACCAAAGTTATCCAGCCACAAGCAGTGAGTCGTTTTCTCTTTTTTTTTTTTTTTTTTCTTATTAATATTTATTGTTTGTTTATTAATGACTCATTAGACAGCGGTATGTATGTTAGTCAGATACCCAGCTGAGATGGTACAGGAACTCTGCTATTATTCCTTTTTGTGTACTTTTTATTTATTTTTTTCATCAGCCTAAGTACTAGTACTTTTGACATCCCTACCGCAAACCTTTGATGTTTATATTCTTTATATTTAGCCAAGAGGTCAATCTGTGACATTTAGTTCCTCTATTGGTCAAATGTCACAGATGTGTGTTTATCAGCATTGTCTTCGGCTTCAAACGCAGCTCATCCTGCTCATTTAGAGTGGGAATTATCCTTTTTTTTTTTAATTTTTGGTCCACACCCAAACCTCATTTGAGCTTTCCTGCCATGTCTTTCCCAGAGGGATCGCTCAAGGTTATATCCTCTCCCGTGTCAACACACCTACTCGTGAGAACAGGCCCAACTCAAACACACGTACCACAGAGTTTAGCTCAGTCAGACAGAGCATCACGTGGTACTTCTCCCCACTCTCTATGAAATGATAAACTGGCCATTACGAGCAAAGATACACTCCAGCACCGCTGCGACCGCCGACCCGCGGAGATAATGACAGGGTTTTTTTTACTCTCAGCTGAAATGGAAGACCGCTCTATCTCTGTTTTGGTTAGGAGATGTCCTGCGCCGTGAGGTGGAACACTAAATTCTTGTGGGCAATTTGCAGTGCTGTGTGTCTGTCTTCCTTCATGAGAGCCACGGGGGTTCGCGTTGAGACAGACTGTAAATGGTTTCCGCCTACACGCGCTCTCTCTCGCTTCATTCCTTGCTGTTTTTCTTGCATTTCTCGCATTAAACGCCACAGATTCTCTCACTACATACACACACACACACACACACACACACACACTTGCATAAACATAGTCACGCACTCATAGTTGTGCCTGGACAAATATCGTGCCTTCGTATATGGCGTCCTTGGATGCACAAAGCGCTTGCAGTGGAGAACGCTCATTCTCATCTGAAAGTGAGGCGTGAGGGAGAGCGTACACACACACACACACACTGTTCCTCCCCCTCTCGCATACACTCCCACGCTCACTGGTTTGTTTAGGATAATGATGCCCCTGTCACCACCTCCCACTCATATCCTCCCACCACATCTCTTTCTCAGTGTTTTACTGCCTTCATTACATCACTATTTTCTACTCTCTGCCTTACACAAGCAGACAGTGGTTGGACTGCTCGTAGACGACACATCACAACACGGCATGCTCACAATCTGCACGCTTACCAAGGTTACGTCGTGTTTTCTCACCACTGTTTTGGTATCTCGTCACGTTTTAAAGGAATGTCCTGGGTTCAAGTTAGGCTCTGTCAATGGCATTCATGGCATGACACAGAAAATCTTTCAGTTTGTCCCTCAATCAGGGTTACAGTAACGGCGTGGTCACATTTTTCGTCAAAATCATAATGAAATTTCGTTAATTTTGTCTGCAAAAAAGTCTGTGGTCCATTGTCAATAGTGTAATGATGTATGAATCTGCGCTCACACAGAAGTCTCTTTCAAACCAAGCAGCTTTCTGTTGGTCAATGGAGCGAAAATACTTGTAGTTTTGTAGTTGCATCATTGAATCATTTTCCTGTTATCACTGTAAAGCTGCTTTGTATTGAATAATCAAACAATCTGTATTGTATAAAGCGCTATATAAAAAAAGGTGACTTAACTAGAGTTGTTAAAGGGGTCATGAATTGAGAAATACAATTTTTCCTTGAGCTTTTGACATAAGAGGTTGTCATATTTTAAGAATATCCTGTAAGTTTCAGAACTGAAAACTACCTTGTTAGTCCAAAAACAGATTTTATTGAAACCAAGCCCAGAGAATGAATCGTGTTTGAATGTACCCATGTATGACATCATATATAGGTGAAATAAGCCTCTGCTGAAGATGTTACCACTGTAGCTCCACCCACTGTATTCACGCATGACTAAGTAATAGGTAAATAACATGCGTGAGCATGACTTTGAAGAGTACAAAATGTTGTGCAGTGCCAGGTTGTGGAAAAACACAGTCGCTGCATTGGATTTGCAGAGAGCCTGAAATGAAAAAACAATACTGTGCCTTCTAAATTGGATCCGACAGGAATGGTGCAACACAATTATTCGAGTAAAAAAGTTTTTACTGTGTCGCCATTGCTTTGTTACAGATCGTTTGATAAGTACTGATTATGTGTACACATCTAACCAAAATCACCAGTAATTTCTGATATGTAATGATTCATGTACAGTCAGTTATTTGTCTCAAAACCTTTTATTGTTGTTTATGTGTCAGTAAATCAATCCAGTGACTAAACAGTCAACTTCACATTGTCTCTCTTAGTAGGATAAAATATAATCTGTTATTTTACTGTGAAAATGATATATAGAAAGTGATCAAAGAACGCTCCGGTTACAATCGCTGGAGCTGTCAATCAAACAGCGTGAGTTTATCAGTGACTGAGTTCTGGACTCAACTCGACAAAACTCCCGTTATAATCACCACATCTCTTATTTGCACTGTTAGTTATGATGAAAGCATTTGTTAGTGTGCAGAAATAGTTACAATGATGAGATCACTGCATTCATGCACTCAACCTATCCAAATATAATGCCATAGATCTAAATATAATGCTATAATCAACACGTATAACGATTAGTTAACCTTGAGAGCTGTAATATTAAAAATGTGGTAAAAGTTTTCAGGATAGTTCCACATGTAATACTAGCTATTTCATATGCAAAGATGTCAGCCAATCACAGCAGTGGGCGTTTACACTGAAGTCACAGCAGACACGCCCCTTCAAACAGAGCATTCAAATCAGAGGCTAAAATCAGGGTAGGAAAAAATGCCTTTTATTTCTAAATTAAAGCTTTGTACCATTTTCGATTATAAAAATCATACTTGCATTATAAGTGCACCGCAGGAAACATAATAAAATAATGTAATTCATTACCCCTTTAACACGTTTACATGAATTATTCAAATAAAAAGCGCTTAATTATTTGAACTTGTGATTTGAAGTTGTTTAAATCATATTTTTTGAGGTGTAACTACTTTAAGCGGATACATTTCTAGTTTTCTAGTTTTCAAAATGTAATTTATTTCTGAAATGGCAATGCTGAATTTTCAGCAGCCAGAATGAAGGTTCATATTTGAAATATTTTTTTTTAATATCATTACAAATGCCTTCAATGCTACTTTTGATTTCTTTAAGGCTTCCTTGTTAAGGAAATTTAAATATTAATTTCTATTAAAATTCTTATTCTACTATTTGTCTTACAGTAAAAACTAAGGGATGAGTTAAAATAATTTGATCTGACACACTGTTGTTGACAAAGCTTATTGAACCCAGAACATTCCTAGAAATTAGTTTAATGTGTCTTTAATTGGGTTTTGTTATTGATTTTCGCCGTGGACTGTACTGTTGCTTATTGAATAAGTCTAGCAAACGGGGAAAAATGTGTCTAAAATCAAGCAGCATCCTTCACTGCTTTAGTTAAGTTGCTTGTGAAACAGTTACCATGAGAACAAAGCTTGGTGAAATTCGCCTCTCTCTTCTATTCAGATATTAATGTTGTTTTGATGTTAGGCTTCCATTTAATGTGATAAATTAAATAATTATCATTCATGCCTATTTTCTTTTTTTTTATATTCAATTTCCGGATAAATTATAACTGACTGATTTAATCTCATTTGTATTATATTCTGCCGTACACAATGTCTAGACAAGAGCCTGATGGTGTGTCACGTCACATCACTGCATGCCACAATAGCTTGAGGTCATTCATACTGGAAGCTTCACAGCTATACATCCCCGGATGTTTACTTACAACCAACTGTACACCTGAGGACAAACTCTGGATCCTACTTTATATTCAACAGAAATCCATTTTATGTAAAAAGAAAATTTGCATAGAGACCGTTTAAGAATAGTGAAATCATTTAACATAAAATCTTCTATTTTAGTATAATTTAGAAACAAAAGATGATTTAAATTAGTAGGCCAGAGACCAAATACATCCCAAGCTGGCTTTGAGGTCGCATACGTAAAACGTTGACTTTGAAGTTCCCCTATTATGCTTTTTCGGATATTGCCTTTCATGTTGTGTTATATAGCTGTTTGTGAATGTAAAAAGTATACAAAGATCAAATAGAGTTATTGAAATAACTAATTCTGAACTGCCTGAAATGAGTTGTCAGCAATTCCGGTCTCACTTCCTGTTACATACATACACAACAATGTAACACATTTGCATAATGTCAGCCTATGGTCCGCTAATGACGTCTACTTTCACCCGCCCTTGAACATTGCTGTAGCTGGGGTCTGGAAGAGTTTGGTTCATGTTGTCAACATGTCTAGAATATGCTGTTTTCTGTGCTGCGAAAGCAAATCAACTTTGCATGAACTTCCAAAGGACGAGGACATGAAGATTTATCGTAAAACCAATGCCATCGATACTATTCATATCACTATGTATCAAGTGCTGAAGAAGATTCGGAGCTGAATTTCAGATATGCAAATGGACATTTGGTTTCTGATACGTGTTGTAAGTGGTAGACCAATCAGAACAAACTGGGCCATTTGACCAATCAGAGCAGAGTAGTCTCTTGGAAAGGAGGGGTTTAGAGAGACCGAATCCTTTTAGCGAATTTTCAGACACTGTGATAAAAGAGGTGATGTTGCAATGTATATTATAAGCAAATGAAAGAGTTTTTTGGCCTTTGGATGCATGTAAGCCTTTTGCAGGAGATCTCCAAAACAAAAATTAGGAACCTTTAAAATAGCATAATAGGGGCACATTAAGACCAACGAGAAGCATTTACCAACCTGCTGCTTCAACATTGGACTGAACAAACACAAACAGTACACTTTAGTCCTTTTAACCATAGGGGCTTTCACAGCGGGTAGTTCTAGGATCTAGCCATCAGTGTGATTCCCCGAGAACTAATGGTTCTCTTAGGAACATTTTCCTGGTTGCATTCGCTCCGCCAGTAGGAAATCTGGAGTGACGTAAGCCACACTTGATGTTGTGACTTTTATTTTGACACCGTGGCGGACCTTTATTTAGCCTGAGCACACAGCATTCATTAGTTTACAATCTGTCTAACAGTCCTGTCTAATACGTTATTAGATAGAACTGTTATACATAAAAAGACAGTATATGAAAAGGTATTAGCTTATGCCGTGTGGTTGATGTCCAGTGTTGCTAGCGGAGCAGAAATACATAATCATGTTTCTCTTGGTCCCCTCAAAGTTGCGTTGGATTTTCTCCTCAACGTAAAGGTTAAAAGGCCCATTTATCACTGTTTGCTATATTTGTAGAGTTCTTTTCTGGAGTAAATATATAGGCTATAATCTGTTTTTACACAGCTTTTATTTAAAACGGCGGGTGCTGGTGTTTTGCATGCGTTCAGCTAATCCACGAACACTAACGTCACTGGTAGTTCCTATAGTGCTGGTTTAGACCCTACTCTGAAGTAGAAGCTAAATTAGTTCCTCCAAAAAGAGTTCCTAGAACATTAAATCGTTCCTAATTCCTGCGGTGCGAACACGCCAAAATCCTAGTTCTAGGAATTTTGAGAGGGTTTCTCTGATGCAAAAGCCCCTCACGTAGCACTTCTCTACCCACGTCTGCCTTTTAGCCAATCCAGGGCCCGGTTGCATTTAACTCTAAGACTAGTCTTACAAGATAGACAGCAAAATATGACTGTTCATAGCTTTTTTTTTTTTTTTTTTTTTTTAAGTCAGTTACATAAAAATGTAGATTAGCCTAATTTGATACCGAAAGTGACTGACTGCCCCTGAGTAACTGCTACTGGGTCATACTAGAACTTAATACACTGTCTTAACATAATGTTTATGCAACCGGCCCCAGAACATTAATTTCCGGAATTAATATTTATGCCTGACAGAAAGAAACTTCCCGAGGAGAGAAGACATGACTAAGAGAAGTCGTCTTTAACAATGCTGTTCAAACTTTTTAAAAGCGTAACTTTTAAGCAGAGTGACTGACATTTGTGTAAAGTTAAATGGTTTTTCATATGAGTGTTTCTATGGCAACTAGACTTTTAAAACAGTGTAGTATCAGAGACAGAATGAAAGTCCCACCTTGCATTAAAAAAAAGCCTCATTCATATTTGGCACTGTCTCGTCTTATTGCTGCCAAAGCTTTTAGCAATAATTTCAGTTAAAGAAGCTAAATGCATTATACCATTTCATCAGTTTTTATTGATGATTTGAAGTGCGATATTACTTTGATAGAAAATAGCTCCCATGGGCATCACGGTGCCAAGATGGCTGGTCTAGTGAACTGACTTGCTTTAAAGGGACTGTGATCGTTGTAATTGTGAAAAGAGGTTGCTGAGATTAATTTTTCCACATTGTTTCTGCGGCCATGTCTATAATGGGGGAAAAACTGTTACATAATTAGGACTCATCAGCATTTACGCCCCTCTGAGCGGCAAATGATGTGGTGATATGCCGTTTTAATTTCCTGTCTGGTCTGAAGCACTTCCCTCAGTGGTTTAGGTTGAGTAGCCAGTGAATTAGTTCAGAGATGTTGATGCAGAAAGAACTCAATGACACATTTTGTTCCTCAGAGATCCGCAAAGGTGGCCTGTGATTTACCTCAGTTTGAGAATTGTTTTGAGTAATGCAAGTACAGCTCCTATCTAATTGAATGAGGAAATATTGAACTAAAACTGTTTGCTAGACTCAAATTTCTACAACATATTTAAGGCAATACATAACAGGCAAATTGCTGTTTTTTGGGCTATTTTGCCTCCAGAACTACTACTTTTAGACTAGTGGGAAGAAAACATCCAAAAATACACAGTTAAGTGTTTATTTTATTACGCTTTATCTATTTGCGTCTTTAGATTTAAATTACAATGCATATATTTAAAGGCCTTTATCTCACAGTGAGTTTTTTCTCCTCCACTGAGCCATAAATCTCTACTTCAGTAAGACTTACATTCACCAACGTTTTCTTCATATCTTATATTATAAAGGGTTTTACAGAGGGATTTATGTTCAGATTCATATAGATTTGACACGAATGTTATCATACAGCTCTTGAATATTAATTCCGGCAGTTAAAGTTCTGATTGGCTAAAAGGTGTCCAATGGGCCAAAGGCAGCCAAAGGTCTAAAGTGTACCATTTGTGTTTGTTCAGTCCCGTCTACTCTGCTGTTGCCATTGTTCTTCTCTGCTCTGATTGGTCAGATGACCCAGTCTGTTGTCATTGGTCTTCTCTGCTCTGATTGGTCAGATGACCCAGTCTGTTGTGATTGGTCTACTCTGCTCTGATTGGTCAAATGACCCAGTCTGTTGTCATTGGTCTACTCTGCTCTGATTGGTCAGATGACCCAGTCTGTTGTCATTGGTCTTCTCTGCTCTGATTGGTCAGATGACCCAGTCTGTTGTCATTGGTCTTCTGCTCTGATTGGTCAGATGACCCAGTCTGTTGTCATTGGTCTTCTCTGCTCCGATTGGTCAGATTTGTTTGGAGTCTTTTTGCGGACTGTGTATTAAGAAGGTGGGACTTATTTTATTAGAGCCGCCATATTTTTCATTACAGATTTCTCCCATTCACTGTAATGCCAGTGGGTCATAGCATTGAAAAAGCGATTAAGCACTTATTATTATTTGTAATTCATCTTTTTGATGTTCATATGTCATGCATCGGACAGAAAAATGGCGCTAGTAAATACTAGTAAGCCTAGGAGTTGTGTTATTTGTTTAGGAGGGAAAGTGTTTTGTGCAGTCACTCCTTTTAATGGAATATAGACAGAGTCCTATGATAACTTGTTAACCTATGATAACCTATGTCAACCTCTCTCTCTCTCTCTCTCTCTTTCTCTCTCTCTCTCTCTCTCTCTCTCTCTCTCTCTCTCTCTCTCTCTCTCTCTCTCTCTCTCTCTCTCTCTCTCTCTCTCTCTCGTTCACCTGGGCCTGTCGGAATGAGAGCAGCGGAGCTCTTTTATTAGCCCTGTGCCTCGGTCCCAGGAGCCCTACTTTCTCCTGCTCTATTTCTGAGAGCTGCACTGCATGCTGGGAGAACGAGGGCCCACACACTCCCTCACCTTGCCCTTGATTTGCTGTCTTGGCATATATGTGCCGAGTGTCTTGATCCATGAAAGCCTTCTTGTATATGTATGTTGCGTCTGGCATGGCTTTTATAGAGTTCAGAGCTGGAATAGTTAATAAGCTTCTGCAGCCCCATGAAATTAGAGGCTTTCTGCTTTTCATCCTGTAGTGCTTTATTACAGAGATGGCTTCCTCTCAATTGCTGTTATTATAATATATCCTTTCTTTATCTTGCTTGCTTCTTTTTTTAACTATCATGATCTTTTTGTCTTCAGACCCCTCACTTCTCTTAGAGGTCATGTCATGAAAAACATGATTTTTTTTTTTTCTTGCTTTTAGAAATAAGAGTTCAGGGTACACATCAGTAGTGGCTGAAACTCAAAAGGCTTAATTATATACACAAAATAATTAATTTATTTGATAGAAAATGCAGTAAAACCTAATATTGTCAAATATTATTACAATCTAAAATAACTTTTCTATTTGATTAGAATGGCTCCATGTCCCAAAACATTGTAATACCTTGGTATTTTTGTGTTAAAGTCAAAATAACTTCCTCTTGCAGCGTCTTCTCTTCTCTGATGATGTGTTTACTGGCGTGAGGGCGGGATCAACCTGTCACTCACATGAGATCCACCAATAGCAAACCACAACCATCCAATCAATTCCCCATGGACAAAATCAAGTCCCACCCTACATTTTTTCTTGTTCGAGGAGGTGTGCGCGCGTGCGCTCTCGCATAACCCTTAGCAAAACTATACTGCTCAAAGAGAAGAGCAGTTTAATCATATAAATAGCTGGAGACAGGCCATGTCAGGCCAGAGATCCTGCCCTATTGACCCAATAAAATCCCTCCACTGTCATGGCTTCTTCACCTCAGCATATAGGACAGTTTCAGCACTGTTCAAAGACACAAATCACTGCATTCTCCAAGACAGTTTAGCTGAAGCCAGCAAACTAGCCAGCATTAATGTACTGTATAGACGAGAGTAAAAACCCAAATACTACAGCATTTCTAAATTCTTCTGTATGTATTATTGGTATTTCCAGCAAATATAGCATTATATAAGAATAAATACATTGGGAGTTATGGAAGATCTGTTTACTTTACATTAAGAAATCTTTGGTCCCACTTTATATTATGTCTTTATGTACAGTAGTTGCATTAACAGAAAATCTTTATTAGGTACAATGTACTTATTGCTATTAATTTACTAATAATTTGAATGTTATTACATAGTATTTAAAGACACTTCATATAAAGTGGGACCAAATCTTTTTTTTACTGTGGAGTGCCATGGTATATAAATACAATAATCATTCAGTGCCATGGTTAAAGCACCATTACATACAAAATGTTCCCAACATTAACAAAAATAAATAAATAACTACACAATTCCTGTGGTTTTTCAAGGGTTTGTGTGAGTGAGCATCTGTGTGTTTTCAGCTTTGTTCGCCATAAGAAGCTACAGAATTTGAGGATGAGGAAAAAGAGGGAAAAGAACGTGGTGGAGATGAGAGAGTCTGTAATCCTGACAGACAACACAGTATGTGAATGTAGCCATTAGAGCTGACAGGGGCGCTGCTTACACTCCCAAACTGCAGCTTTTGGCAGATTTGGCAGTGAAGGGCAAGTGTGAGGGATCCTCTCGGCACAGGCTGTGCTCCTCAGCTGACGGGAGGTGGAACGACTATGATAGGGCTAATATGAGGTTCCATTAGGCAGAAGAATATACACCTGCTGGAAATGAGAGAATATTCCTGAACTACGGCAAAGAAATCCAGTGACTTTATTTAGCCATACACTCATTCTCCAAATCAATCTGTTCTTAGAAGAAACCTTTTCCTGCCTTGTTGTGCCATGTTCGGTGTAGAGCACATTGATTCAGATGACCTCAGATGTGACAGGAACACATTGCCACAAAGCGCATTTTAAAGGCCATTGCTTCAGTGCTGTAGCATTTCATTGTTACGCTATATAAGCTGTTTTACTACTAACTAGAGTTGTCAAAAGTACCGACTTCGGTATTGAAATTTAAAAAAAAATTGTCGATATCAGCATTTTTCTTTAGCATTTTGAGCGCTGTTGAACAGATTCTTAAACACCTCTGATTGGCTGTTGTGTTGATGCGCTCAACAAATATGTCTGTGATTGGCTACAATGATCAATGCTTCAAAAACATGTTGTCTTTGACACTCTTCATCGAGCGCTTGCACAGATACACACGGTAGCATCTGAAAGCGGTGTCTATCAGCGAATCCAATATTAGGGATATTAGACGCCTGCTTTTAAACGCTCCCATGTGTATCTGTGTAAGCGCTCTGTGAAGAGCGTCAAAGATGTCATTGGTGATCATTGTAGCCAATCACAGACAAATTTGTTGTTGAGCGCTTCAACACAATGGCCAATCAGAGACATATATGTTGAGCGCATCAACACAATGGCCAATGAGAGACATATATGTTGAGCGCATCAACACAGTGGCCAATCAGAGACATATATGTTGAGCACATCAACACAATGGCCAATCAGAGACATATATGTTGAGCACATCAACACAATGGCCAATCAGAGACATATATGTTGAGCACATCAACACAATGGCCAATCAGAGACATATATGTTGAGCACATCAACACAATGGCCAATCAGAGACATATATGTTGAGCACATCAACACAATGGCCAATAAGAGACATATATGTTGAGCACGTCAACACAATGGCTAATCAGAGACATATATGTTGAGCGCTTCAACACAGTGGCCAATCAGAGACATATATGTTGAGCGCTTCAACACAGTGGCCAATCAGAGACATATATGTTGAGCACATCAACACAATGGCCAATAAGAGACATAATTGTTGAGCGTATCAACACAGTGGCCAAACAGAGACATATGTTGAGCTCGTCAACACAATGGCCAATCAGAGGTCTACTAGCTAAGTACATTTAAAACTAGACAAGCAAATAATGATAAATCTATCAGATCACATGATTTGTACAAATTATTTTTTTTTATAAATTAATTATAATTATCTAGTACAGATCAAATAAAATCACTGCTTCAAATGTATATACATTTATACAAAGCAAATGAATAGCTCTCTGACTTGTATAACTGCAGGGAAAATGCCATTTTGTTGCTACATATATATTTTGGCTATAATAATTCTTCTGGTAGCACTAGTAATGATGACTGTGATTCTGTGAATCATTTTTTTAAATTAGTTAATCGAAATGAATCACCCAAACAAACAGTTAAGTTCAAATGAATCAGACTTCCCCATGCACACTATAATTGTTGTTGGTCTGTTTCACACATCTTCAGTCCTGCTCCTGCAGGTCCGCCTTCCTGCAGAGTTTGTCTCCAACACACCAGCCTGGAAGTTTCCCGGGATCCTGGAGACCTGGAGCTGGTTCAGGTGTGTTTAATTAGGACTGGAGCTGAACTCTGCAGGACGGTGGGCCTTCAGGAGCAGGATTTGGACACCCCTGATTGTGAGCTTAGCAGCAGTGTAACCGCAACAACAGGCTCATGCTGCATGAAAGAACTGCAGCTGTGTGCAGAAAATAATGTGATGTTTGTGTTCGGCTTCATAAAACTCTGCATCGCAAAAGATTGTGCTGATAAGAAGATTTACAATGCTTTTTCTCTATATTTTGTTCATGCTTGTCGGTTTAGTGTGCAAATTGCAGCAATGTGGGCTCAGCAATGATTATGCATCATTACTGCAGATGCAAGATGCCGGACATTCACACATGCTGTGGTTTGCAGAAACAAAGAATTGGCAATTGTTTAATAAAAAATGGTTGATAAATGTTTAAAGTGCCCCTATTCTATTTTAAATGTTTCTAATTTTGTTTTTGAGGTCTCCTTCAATAGGTTTACATGCATCCAAAGTTGAAAAACACTTTAATGTCTCATACATTATAGCATCAACCCTTTTCTCACAGTGTCTGAAATGGTTCGATGAAGGATTCAGTCTCTCTAAACCCCTCTTTCCAAGAGCCTACTCTGCTCTGATTGGTCAGATGACCCAGTTTGTCGTGATTGGTCTACTCTGCTCTGATTGGTCAGATGACCCAGTTTGTCGTGATTGGTCTACTCTGCTCTGATTGGTCAGATGACCCAGTCTGTCGTGATTGGTCTGGTCTGCTCTGATTGGTCAGATGACCCAGTCTGTTGTGATTGGTCTGGTCTGCTCTGATTGGTCAGATGACCCAGTTTGTCGTGATTGGTCTACTCTGCTCTGATTGGTCAGATGACCCAGTCTGTTGTGATTGGTCTGGTCTGCTCTGATTGGTCAGATGGCTCAGTCTGTCGTGATTGGTCTACTCTGCTCTGATTGGTCAGATGACCCAGTCTGTTGTGATCATAGACTGTAAAAAAAGATGGACGACGCCCCTTCGCTCTCTTCCATTGATGAGAACTGAAGCTGCCAGTGTGCCGATATGGCGCTGACATATTGGAACTTGAGTCTGCGCAGTAGCGATCTCGGGACCAGACCTGCGCAGTAGTGAGCAGGAAGTAAAGCCGCGAAATCAACGCTCCGTCCTCACTCTCGCAGAATGCACTCAGGGAGAGTGGATTCTGCACACTTTTTTAAAAATTGATTGCAGTACGACAAGAGGCTTGTTAAAATAAAGTAAATACAATCTCCTCAGTCCTCCGAAGATCCCGAAAAAAATGTCCGTTGGCGCTTCAGTGACTACTTCGCTCTGAGAACCTGTCAATCACAGCTGTCAATCATGACGTTACACCACCGCATCACGTAACTAACTAAAAACCAACTTATTTTAGAAACAGACACTTGAACTTACATCAGCGTGATAAAATCGACAGCAAATGAAAGAAACCACCTTTGGAAAAAATATATTTGAAGTGTAATTTAATTGTTTAGTTGGTCTCACGTCCCGTTGAATAACACGGGGAGGCGGGGCTTATGACCTATACTAGGACCAGTCACCGGGGGGCGATCGAGACGTTTTGGCTTCACTTTTCAGGGCTTGTGCGGCACGCTTGGTTGTGATTGGTCTACTCAGCTCTGATTGGTCAGATGACCCAGTCTGTCGTGATTGGTCTACTCTGCTCTGATTGGTCAGATGGCTCAGTCTGTCGTGATTGGTCTACTCTGCTCTGATTGGTCAGATGACCCAGCCTGTTGTGATTGGTTTACTCTGCTCTGATTGGTCTGTTGCCCAGTCTGCCGTGATTGGTCTGCTCTGCTCTGATTGGTCAGATAGACCAGTTTGTTGTGATTGGTCTACAGCTTACAACACGTGTCGGAAATGAAACGTCATTACCATATCTGAATTTCAGCACCAAAGCTTCCTCAACACCTGTATGCTATACTGTTATATGAACAGTAATGATGCTGTTGGTTTTACCGTATTAATTCCAGCGTGAGTCCTCGTCCTTTTGAAGTGAAGCAAAGTGGATTTGCTTTCACAGCACAAAAAACAGCGTCTTCTCGACATGTAAACGACACAAACCAAACTCCTACAGGCCTCAGCTACAACTACTCTGTTTGAAGGACAAAGTAGACCATACCAGCCAATAAAGACCATACCATTATGAAAAAAAATTTAAAATGTGTGTAGGTTTGAGCAGGAAGTGATCACATTTTATATTCACAAACAGCTATAATAGACAGGTGATATCCGGGAAAAAAAACATAATAGGGGCACTTAAACAAATCAGCAGCAATACCATGTGGCAACTACCAATAGACATGAATACATTTAATCACACATGATCTGTCTCCTGTCAGGTACCTTGGTGAAGTGAAGGAAAACTGGAGGACTTAATGTTACCATGACAGTATAACATTTCCATATCAGGATAATTATTGAAACTTTATCATGGTATTGAATTACATTACAAGCACAAGCTAAAAAAGATAATTAAACTTCAGTGCTGTCCTCTTATTAATGAGCTTAATAACTTTTTTTTCAAATAACAAAGATAACCTTGATCATTTAAATACAATAAAACAATACACAGTAAAATTGTATGAAGCAAACAAATGATTCCAACAAATGAAAGTGCTATAAAGAACTATAAAGAACAATTATCAAGAATCAGAACATTTTTAACCAATATTTAGATATCTTTTCTGGGATGGCATGTTTTAATTCAGGTTCAAATGTAAAAATGTATTGGTGTAAACAAATGTTTGAAAATGTCATCTTTAAATATTTGATGTTGTTTGATACACACAATAGTAGCTAATACAAAAATCCCAACCAGTTGATGGAAAAGAACAATAATTTATAATGTAAAGTATCTAGGATTATTTACTGTTTTTTGAGGTGTCCACGATAACTATCAAGCATGTTCATTTCCGCAATATATCGTATTGCAAAATACCAGCAGCTATTTTTTTTTCTGTTCTATATGATTTGTCTTTGTCTATGAAATGGGAAAACGTGTGGAAAACCATGAATTGTCGCCATTCTGTGAGTTTAATTCGTACGTTGATAATCGTTCATCTTGTACATGTTGTATAATGCACTGCTGCAAATGATATACAAACACTTGCATAATGTACACTTTTAACAGCTAGAAAACTTGTCAAAATAATATGACGTCTTATTTTAATTGACACCACATCTCATTTGTGATCATATTTTCCATTGTAACGCAACGCACCAATAATATTAGAGTATGAGCGCCCACTACGCCAACAACAATACAGCCACCTGACAGCTTCCAGTGATTAAAGTCACTGCATGCATGCACAATACTCTATGACACAACTAAGTACTATTTGATGTACTAGATGCACCAGTGCACCATGGGATACATGTGTTTTGTCAGAAGCTGCACCATGGGGAGTGATGTAATCTGCTTTCTTTACAAAAAGACAAAGGAGGCTACGCATTTCTATGTTAAGCTGATAAACAAAGTCCTCCATTTTGTTCTTCAGAATCTTGGTTTGGCTGGAAGCCTCAACATTTCGACTGTTTCCATGACACCCTGCAGCGATCCACACTTGACCATTGTCAGTGATTCACTTGTTCTCCTCTTCCCAAACTGGTCCGGCCTGTCGGGTTTGCCTGCGGCTGCCGCGTCTCTCCGCTACCTGCGTTAGTTTCATAAATGATGATGACACTCCTGCGCTTCAGATGTTCTCACATAAATGTTTGCATAGAGCCGGTGAGGTGAGGCGGGGACAGGAATTTTGCGGCGACTTATTTGGCTAGATGGACTCAATCCAAATGTTGTGTTTTTTTCTCACACACACACATTTTTCTCTCCGAGTAGAGACATGCAAGACTACAGGCGCAGACTTTCCCAAGACAACCTGCTCTACTGACTGACAGGTATCTGTTGCTCTCTGCTAGTTGCGACAGAGAAGGAGAGTTTTAAATGTCTTATTTTATAAGCTGTCCTAATAAAAAGTATTATTATAAAAAATAAAATAAATAAAAAAATACATTTCACTGTTTTATTTCACTACTTTTGGCAAAATCATAAAAAATGGCAAAATCAGTAATTGTAATAATAATAAATATTACTATTAATAAAAGAATAATTATTAGTATTATTATCATAGAATTTGAATTCTTAATAATGATGATGGTAATTATAATTATAATAATAAAATTCATCATCATGAATATATATATATATATATATATATATATATATATATATATATATATATAGACACCAGATATCATTTTTATATCTATAGGACTCTATAGTTCATTTATGTGAGGATAGCAAAATAAAGTAAACTGTGACATATTATACCCAGAAATTCTTTATACAGTGGACTACCAGCAAAATGTATAAAAATTTGGGACCAAAAATTATTCAGACCATTTGACCTGACCATGTTTTGCTTAAGTGTTTTTTCTTTAATTGGTACTGCGACCTTTTTATACCACAGACTGAACAAAATTAAGCATTGCTGGTAAGTGGTTGACCTAAACTGGTATTATCTAATTGTGTACTTACATTTAACAGCTGACAGCCATTCAACCTAACTCATTTGTGAGACAGTCTAACAGAAGGATGGCCAAAACCAGTGAAATATCAACTGATATGATAACTCTGAGTTCTTGTCATATTTTATTACCATTTTCTAATATATATATTATTTTTATTTCTCTTAATATTGATACTAATGATAATTCTAATAAAAATCATGATCACCATCATAATAATCAGCATCATAAATACTGTATGTGTATTTATTAGTAGTAGTAGTAGTAGTAGTAGAATTAGTAATATAAATATATTGATATTAATAATCATAATAAATGTTATTATTAATAATATTATTAATATGACTTATTTTTATTTTAAAATGTTTTTGCAAACCTGCTTCACTGTTTTATTTTATTATGTATGTATTTATTTATTTTTTAATTTGATGGCTGTTTTTTTTCTGCAAAATCAATGTCATGTAATGCAACCACCAGATTTCCCCCAAGAGAACCTGCTGAATAACTGACGTGTGTCTATTGTTCTCCGCTGGTTGTGTGTTGTGAGGGAGAAACGGCTGTGACGTGAGGTGTGTGTGTGTGTGTGTGGAGGTTTTCCATGTCGAGCTCTCTGCAGTGACCGTGACCGCTTGTTGCCGTGTGTCAGTCATGCATAAAGCAGAAGGAATGCGGATGTCACACGTCCGTTTTTAAAAGAGCTAAGAGTACCTGCATGCAAAGAGCCCCTGTCAGGCACATCAAAGCCGAGTCAAGTTTTCTGAAAGGCTGTTAGTGTGTGTTTTTGCTGTAAAATGTCACTGCACATCTTGGTCTGGTATCAATTTCAATATTTTTTACTCGTATTAATTCGGTAACCGCCTCGAATCAAGTTGAGTTTGACTCGAGCCACACCAAATCAGATTTTTCATCTGTTTGAATAAATGATCTAAAAGTGGATTGAGGAAGAAGCTTTTCCTGTAACGTATCGGGAAGGAAGGTTCGGGTGTGTCTTTGTGGCCGCATGCACACTGTTGAGTTTGTTTTGGGAGTCGCATTTAAATGCAGGATTTAATCCTCTAAATCATTGTTAAGTGAGTATGAAATACATGAGTCACTCCCGAACATGGCATGCTTGATGTGCTGGTAACCATAGCAACCTTTTGGAGTCTCAGTCAGTGTTGTACTGATTTTTATTTTTTTTTCATAGTATCTATTAATTTATTCAAAAATATTTTTAAAATGCAGATCATACATACTGTCCACTCACGTATGGATATGGATTTTGGTGAATTAAAGTTGTTGTTTTGTTGTTTTTCATGTCATGAATTGATGTGACATAATCTCATGAAAAATGTAAGGGTTGATAAGCATATATATGTTATGTATGTATGTGTATGTGTGTATATATATATATATATATATATATATATATATATATATATATATATATATATATATATATATATATATATATATATATATGTATATATGTGTGTGTATATGTGTGTGTGTGTATATTTATGTATACATACATACATGCATACATACACGCATACATACACGCATGCATGCACACACACACACACACACACACACACACACACACACACACACATATATATATACATGCATACATAATGACTAGCCTTGATGTAATATTAAGTAATAACATTGTCTTAAATTAAATATATTTTCAAGACAAAAGGTAAATACAGTTGTGGTCAGAATCACCCCTAGTAAATACGATCAAATGTGGCTTTTAATATAAATCTGCATTGTTTATCCTTTTGATCTTTCAATAAAATAAAATGGTCAAAATAATGGCCAATATAATTAATGGCACCCCTAGAATTTATAATGAGTAAAAATCTCTCTGAAGTATATTCCCATTAATATTTACATTTTTAGCACACCAGGGTGACTAGGGACATGAAATTGTCTAGTTATGACTTCTTGTTTCACAGGAGTTTAAATATGAGAAAACATAAAGGCCAAATGTCCTTAATCATCCATCACAATGAGTAAAACCAAAGAATATAGTTCTAATGTGCAGCAAAAAATTGTTGAGCTTCACAAAATAGAAAGTGGCTGTAAGAAAATAGCTAAAGAATTGATAATCCCCATTTCCACCATCAAGGCAATAATTAAGAAGTTCCAATCAACTAAAGATGTTACAAATTTGCCAGGACGAGGGCGTGTATCTATATTGTCTTAATGTACAGTGAGGAGGACAGTTTCAGTGACTCTCCAATGATCACAGATGGTAAATTGCAGAGATTAGTTGAGTCTTGGGATCAAAAAGTTATAAATAAATAAAAAAACATCACCACGTCACATGTTTGGGAGGGTTTATATATAAATTCATATATTAAGGGTATAAAAAATGCATGCCAACAGTTTAAACAACTATTATAAACTAAAATAATATTAAATTTGTGATGGAGCACAATTATTGTTTGCTGTGGGTTCAGTTAAACCCATAAAGAAGACTGTCATAGAGGTAAACACGGCAACTCCCATGATTCCACACTCCATCACTGTCTCATCTTTGTCATTGTTTTGAATAAGCGACCTCTAGCAGTGAAACTTACATACTGTGCCTTTAACTTTAAATATAATTCACATGAACTAAGAGAAACAATCATTTCACAACATTTATTAATTGTATATACTAGTTCATTTTTAATATTAAGTTTTATAAATTCACATTAGTACATTCACCCACATTAATAATGCTGTAAAACTGATCATTGTAAGTAGATGCCTAATGTTAATGAAAGGAATATTGTAAAATGTTACCCACCATTTTATTAACAGCATTTTCTGCCCAGGACAGATAAAAAGCATCACACATCAACCGCCCACATAGTTACCGGTTTCACTCTTGTGATTTGATTGTTCTCTGATTTATCATCACTGTTAAAGTAATGTTTCCAATAAGCTTCTTATGATGAGAATGGAAGTGTGTGATTTATTTAGCATTATGGAATGAAAATTAATAAATGAAGGAAAGAACAATTTTGTGTTACTGAAGTAGTAGTTTACCAAGTAATAGTTTCACCAAGTTTAACATGTTCCTGGAAGTTTAACATGTCAAGTTTAAAATGTCAAGTTTAGGCTTACAGCCAGGGTTAGGCGTTTCTACATTCACCTATAATTTCCCTCTGAATGTAGGAATAAGTTAGGTGTAGGGTTAGGTTTAAGGGTAGGGATAGGACTAAATTTTCAGACAGGAATGTTGTTCCATTATCAACAAAATATGTTGATCCAGTAACGCGTCTAACTCGGCAAAATTAGGATGTGCCTTAATTACTAGTTGTCAAAGGTTGATATTTGGCTTCTTTTTTTTTTTGGATATAAAGTGTTTCTGCTTGCCCGATAAGTGTTAGACTTTTATTATGACAGTACCAGGACTTTTATTTTGACAGCGCCCATTCGGGAGCCTCCATTCTCTGTCTTAATAGCTTAATATCAACTTTATATCCTTGATTTCAACCTGTGCTGCACTATATCCAGTTGGCCACTATGCCATATTAATTTCATATTCACTGTGTATTGTATGTAAAATTAGCATTACTGGTCTTTTATTTGAGAAAATATGATTCCCAGTGCGCACAGACTTACTGAGTGTACTATTGGTTTCAGTGTTTACTTCCCATTTAGTCTTGTTTTTAACAGTTTCTTTATTTGTTTTGCATGTTTATTTTTTTCATATTGATTAATTTCCAAATCATTTTTAATTTAGTAAATGTTGAGTAAAATACATATACATTTCAGTTGCACTTTATTTTACACTAGGTGCACTTACATGTACTTACTGTGAACTTACAGTAGAAAGTACTGGGTAATATAAGGTAACTACATGGGTAAAGGATAGGTTTAGGAGTAGGTTCAGGGTTAGTATGTAGTTATTACTCAGTTATTGTAGTTACTATAGCAAGTATGTACATGGGGAATAGGACTGTCAAATAAAGTGCTACCTAAATTTAATCGAAGCGTCTTATTTTCTAACTTTAAATAGTTTGATGTTTCTCTCAAATATTGTTCACAAATCTGTCTAAATCTGTGTAAGTGAGCACTTCTCCTTTGCTGAGATAATCCATCCACCTCACAGATGTGGCATATCAAGATGCTGATTAGATAGCATGATTATTGCACAGGTGTGCCTTAGGCTGGCCACAATAAAAGGCCACTCTAAAATGTGCAGTTTTACTGTATTGCGGGGGTCCGGGGTGGTCCGAAAACCAGTCAGTATCTGGTGTGACCACCATTTGCCTCACGCAGTGCAACACGTCGGCTTCACATCGACTACAGCCTCCCAGCTCTCAAAGATAGTGGTATCAGCCATCAAAAAAATCCATATTGTTCAACCAGTAGTACGTTCCTGCTTTTTAGAGCTCGACAGCCCTGACTACTTTCTGCTTTTGTTGTATGGAAAAGAGCAGCATAAACATTCGGCTAAACATCTCCTTTTGTTTTCCATGGAAGGAAAACAGGTTTGGGACATGATGAAGATGAATGAATGATGACCTACTTTAATTTTTTGGCGAACGGGTCATCATTAATCTCTCCAGGAGCAAACAACAGACTGCTTTTCTGAGCCCAATGCTTGTACTCTTCAGCGAGAGCTCTTCAATCATGTGTATGTGGTGTAAATAAACGACCGGAGATCCGACGTGTGTGGTTACACTCAGTCCAAAGTGTTCAAGCATGCGCAAACACTAAATTCGCTTTGCACCATGCTTAGAGACGTTCTGTACCACCTAACTTTAGGCTGGCGTGCCGAGATGGGCGGAGGTCAGGCCGGCTCGCTGTTGTCTTCCATTGCTGTGTGTTCTTTTCAAAGGTCTTCTCTGTGCTCTGCTCACTGTCTGTTCCTTTCTTCACAATGCATTGCATATTCAGAAGCAGCAGCATGTAGGTATATTAAAACAACTTCCACCAGCTGCATGGCCTCTCTTTGTTTCTTTTTTTTTTCTTCCTGTTTTCTTTACTCTTCTGCAATAAGTTTCACAACATTCTGACAGTCATCCTGAAGGAGAAGCACTTAAAAAAAAAAAAAAAATTTTTTTGAAAAGACAAATTAAACTGATTTCTGATTTACAGTCAAGAGTTCTTTGGTTTTTTTAAAGGAACACTTCACTCAAATGTAAATCCTGTCAGTATTTACTGACATTCATGTCATTCCCAACCAAACCCATTTGCTGTTATTTTTCTCTGCGGAACACACACACACACTTGCATAAAATAATCTTTTCCATAAAACAGTAGTTCAAAGTGAGCATGCCTGTCAAATTTCCCCCAAAAACCACCATTAAAAGCGCTATAGTCTTCTGAGGTCATATGATAGCTTTCCACAGAAAAAATAACAGCATATGGTGAGTAAATAATGACAGAATTTTCATTTTGCAGTGAAATATTCCTTTCCTATACATTGAAATGTTCAAACCCTGTTTTGAAATGCTTTGTATTTTTGCTCATCCGAGTGTCTTTGTTTGTTCTCCACCCTTTCATCCCGTTGTTCATGTCTCTGTCTCTGTTTAATGTCTTTTGACCGTGTCATTGTCCCCATGTTTGCCCGTCTGTGGTGTGTGTTCAGTGCGATGGCATGGTTATAATGCACGCTGGGACTTATCTTGCTTCTCTCCCTCTATAACTCTATCTTTCTTTCTTGCCTACTCCACCCTAACTCGATCAGTCTCTTTAACCTTACTACATTTTTTTTTCTCACTTGAATCACATGATTATGAGTCCGTTTCCTGTTGTCCTCTCTCTTAACGGACGTCTGTCCCTCTTCTCTGCAGGGGACGTGCTTTTCCAGATGGCAGAGGTCCACCGGCAGATTCAAGTGCAGTTAGAGGAAATGGTGTGTACCCTTCTCACACACAGTCCATTTCTCCTCTTTATTAAAGGATTATTTAGCATAGATTTTATTCCAACAGTTTTTGACATGTTTGCAGGTTCAATACAAGTTTAAACAGCTAACTTTAGCTGTAAAGCAAACTCCACCCATAGGAATTGCATCAAAAGGAGGATTTACAAGTTTGCATGTTATTGTCACAGCTTAATCAAAATCAAAACTCAATGTTTCTACTGTAAAAACCTTTACTTCAGTTGCAGTTTTTACTGTAACACTTTGTTTTAAAGGGATAGTTCACTTTGAAATTAAATTTTGGTATGTTTTAGCTTACCTGAAGGGCATCCAAGATGTAGGTGTCTTTGTTTCCGCAGTAGTTTCAATTTTGATATTTTTAGGTCAAACCGTTCTTGTCTGACAGTCATATCATGCAGGTCTATGGTCACGGTCTCAAAGAGCATGCACAGAGTCCAAATTTAAACAATTCCCCATCGTAAGTACACATTGATGGCCTAAGACACGAAACGAGCGGTTTGTGTGAGAAAACGAACAGTATTTATATAGTTTTTACCTCTTATAACACAACCCCGTCCAAGTGATCTGAGGGCGCGAGCGCATCCTGCTGTGTGTCGTGTGCGCAGACTGGTGCATAGATATATACACTAGAGGTCGCCTTGGCTACGGCAGTTCATTGGAACGAATGTCTTTAATGCGATATCTAGTGTATATATATCTATGCACCAGTCTGTGTACACGTCACACAGCAGGAAGCGCCCGCGCCCTCAGATCACTTGGACGTGGTTGTGTTATAAGAGGTAAAAACTATATAAATACTGTTCGTTTTCTCACACAAACCGCTCGTTTCGTGTCTTAGGCCATCAATGTGTACTTACGATGGGGAATTGTTTAATTTGGACGATGGGGAATTGTTTTAATTTCGACTCTGTGCATGCTATTTGAGACGGTGACCACAGACCTGCATTAAATGACTGTCAGACAAGAACGGTTTGACCTAAAATTATCAAAATTGAAACTACTGCGGAAAAAAAGACACCTACATCATGGATGCCCTTCTGGTAAGCTAAAACATACCAAAATTTAATTTCAAAGTGAACTATCCCTTTAAGGTGACTTGTTACATGTAATTACTGTATTAATAACAGTAAATGATGCATAAAGGGTATGTTTACACGACAATGATGTACTAAAAATGGAAACGTTTTTCCTTTCGCATTTTTCACACACAGATGACAATGTTGTAAAACAATCCCCGTTCACACAGATCCTTGAAAACCAATAAAAACATAGTATAATTCTTCCAGGCCAGTAGTTGGCGATGTCACTTTGTAAAGAAACGCTACGCACCTATAGAGTGAACACGTAATACACATGCGCATGATTTCACCGTTTTCACAGATTCATGTTTTTGTAGTTTACACTGAGACGATAACGGTATCGTTTTCATAAACTTGCACTTTGAAACCCTTTTTAAAAAAGTTTGCGTTTTCAGGCCCCCAAAACACCGTTGTCGTGTAAACGAACGGCCAAAACACATAAAACGTTTTCTGTTTTTAGCTGAAAAGGGTATTGTGTAAACTACATGTATAGTAATATTACTTGGTGCTGAAATGCATAATTGCCCTGTAGCAAGGACACCTTAAAATAAAGTGTAACTTTAAAGTTTTTTTCTTTTTCTTTTAAAAACAAACTGAGGGATGAATAATTCGTTTCTGTGCTCATCAACATTATTCAAAAAATGCGGTCGATGGTGTATTTGAACCCATATATCATGGTATAATCTGCACAAATAATAAAATTATATAATTATATATTTTTTATATTAATAAATAACAAATTACATAATTAATAAAAAGTCAATTTAACGAACTTCACTCAATTCTTCTGCTCTTTTTTGCAGTTGAAATGCTTCCACAACGAGCTGCTGTCGGAGCTGGAGAAGAAGGTGGAGTTGGACGCGAGATACCTGACTGTGAGTCCGCACCTCATCCCACTCCTTACAGGCTGACAAGACGCACATTGAGCTCACTAACACTCTGAACAGAAGTGCTTCTCATCTACTTTAGTAATACACATTCCTCTGTTGGGCACTGATTGGCACAACCAACACACACACTCTGCACACACACACTTTTCACAATCCATTTAGTTTCTGATTAATTAAACCAATCTAAGTTTTTTTTTTTTTTTTATATATTTCAGTTGGAAATGCATCAGATTATGGAAGTAGAATGGATTGAAAATGGCGTTTTAGGTTGACTTTAAAGGTATAAACCTAGTGGGATGCTTCAGTATGTTGGATTTTTAATGCCACACATGGCATCCAGTTACCATTTCAGACATATACAGTACTACAATTCAACGTTTTCCTCAGTTCGGGTTGGTGAGATTTTTTAATGTTTTTGATAGAAGTCTCTTATGCTTATCATGCATGTAAACAAAATAAAACCCTGTAATTAATACTTAAATATTAATTATTTATTTAAAAAAAAAAATATTTTACTGATGCCAAACTTTTGAATGGTAGTTAAATAGGGTTATTTAGCATTTTTGAGTCATATTTTGCCTTGCCTCTTGGCAGTCTAATGAAACATTGAGCCAAAAATATGTAAAAAATCTGGATGACACTGTTTTTGCTGTTTTGATGATATACTCCACATTTTGGCAAATGCAGAAGGTAATTTGCAAACAGTTTATGTTTACGGAGTGTCTATTTACACTATGTGCAAACAGCCCGCCTTGTTGACAGAGGCTATTTACACTAACTCCACCCACTGACGTCTGGTGGGCCAGACAAAATTACAGTGGACGCTGGATTGCCAACAGTAGCAATAGTGTAGGGGTAAGATGCGTGGCAGAAAGTTTTGACGCAAATTGACCCAAGTTCGAATCCGCCTTTTGCTGAACTTACTCTACTTCCTTTTCCCATCACATATCAGATCAGAAAGGCATTTACTTTCAATAAAAATGAAGAATGTATTCGAAAAGTGGAAATAAATAGTCTAACGTGTGTTTAATAATCAAGTGTTTATCGGTTAGAGTTTAGGGGTAGGTGTAGGGATGGCTTTATTGTCCCAATAAGCCAGCATCAATTTGATAATTTTAATAAACATAATCATTTACACTGTTATTATTGCATACCTTTTAATGTACAACAACAGTGAGGTGCAAATAGTATCTGGCACTATTCATAAATATAAATAGCATCTACTATTTACACTTATTGCAAAGAAAATACTGATATTTACTAATACTGGTATTTATAATACTGATGAATGTGTAGAAAATGTGTACACTACACAGCATATATATATATATATATATATATATACACACTGTTAACTACTTTCTTAATATGTGGTATGCCATTCCAAACATACCCAAAGATCTTGAAGATCTACATCTTCAGACATTGGTCTTGCTTTCTTTTTTAGCAACGGCCCTGTTTTCCCGTCATTCCTGTTTCCACTATTTTCAACAAATGAAAGTACACAATTTGCGGGAGATTAAAGAATGTTTGGAGCAGTGCTGAGAGAGATATCTTTAGGCCGTGAGTGGGTTGGAGAGGAGCTGTGTAGAGCAGTTCATTGGGGGGGTTGGGCGACTGGGATTGGGCGTCACTTGTCATCACTTTGCATTCAGATAAAATTAATGCCTTGCTGTCTTGCCTTAGTTCTGGAGAGAGCGGTCTGCAGTCGTTCCCCATGGAAACCAAACCATTTTTTTTCTTTTTCCTCAGTCCGCACATTCTGTGCAAACATGTTGAGTTTCTGCTTTGGAGTCTCTATTTAGGTCTGTAAGATTATTATGATATTCATTTTGTGGTGCTGCTGCTGTAAGAACGCAGTTTTATAAAGATTTACTGTGGCATAACATATAAATATGTTTCAAAGGTTCCAAATGCATGTTCTGTTCTGCCCACAACAAATCAAAGATGAAGTATTAACTATTAAATGATTAGTTCACCCAAAAATAAAAAAGTATCCCATAATTTACTCACCCTCAAGCCTTCCTAGGTGGCTATGACTTTCTTCTTTCAGCCAAACACAATCTGAGTTATATTAAAAAAAATATCCTGGCTCTTCCAAACTTTATAATGGGAGTGAATGGTAACCAAGATTTTGAAGCCCAACAAAGCGCATCCATCCATCATAAAAGTAATCCATACGGCTCCAGGGGGTTAATAAAGGCCTTCTGAAGCGAAGCAATGCGTTTTTGTCAGAAAAATATCCTTTATTGTAACTTTATAAACTAGAATCACTGGCTTCCATACGCGAGTCTAGTTCCGGCGGAAGAGTGACCTCTGACCCGACGTATGGCGCATTGACAAACGCAGAAGCGCAGAGGAAAGAGCAAAACAAAACACCAGTACGAATTAGAAGTCTAAAACGAGAATTTTTAAAGAGAAATGTCGGAAGAGCTTGAGTTTGTTGCCCAGCCCTATTAGTTTGAACTGCGAGAGGCATCAACTCTCACCTAAGATTACGTTACTCCTATATCCTACGTCATGCGTCGGGTCAACGGTCACTCTTCCGCCGGAACTAGACTCGCGTACGGCTGTTACCGCAACCCAGTGATTATAGTTTATAAAGTTATAAATATGGATATGTTTCTTACAAAAACACAATGCTTCACTTCAGAAGGCCTTTATTAAACTCCCTATGGATTACTTTTATGATGGATGGATGCGCTTTTTTGGGCTTCAAAAAACAAGGTACTATTCACTCCCATTATAAAGCTAGGAAGAGCCAGGATATTTTTAATACCAACTGTGTTTGGCTGAAAGAAGAAAGTCTCATAAATCTATGGTGGTTAGAGGGTGAGTAAATTATATGATAATTTTCATTTTTTGGGGTGAATTAACCCTTTAACTGCAAGTTAACCAGCCACACGCTCCATCTTTTGTATTCCAAGAGAAATCATGATCCATAACACATTCGACTTGATTTATATGTATTCCTGTTGTGCTTTGTGAATCATTCATGTGGTGAGAAAAGGGGATCATGGCTGGCAAAGCAGAATCTTCCTTTCTCTTGCTCAAGATAGAGCGATCACTCACATGTAACGTTGTCTTTGTAGACACATTCCTGCTGTGCAAGAATCTGGTTGAGCTGCCAAACTATTTATAGATGTGTAGTCTAGAGATCATTCTCTCGACATACCTTGTGTAGGATGTGCGAAGATTCGTATATCTAGAAATGTTCCCATCCAAGAGTATCAGCCTCCAGAATTTGGCCGTGAGCCATGTTGTGCGGTTGGGAGTGAAGACCTTCACTTCTTTCTTCTGCAGACATCAGAATGCGCTGCCCCGGACCTTCAGCTCTGTTCCAGACCCTAGTCTGGCTTTTCAAGGCATCATGGGATCCTGACTTGAAGGCTGTTCCCAGCAGTTGCTGGCAGAACTGTTGCTGTCTTCCCTGAAATTTAGGCCATATTCTACACGATACTGGATCACATAAATTAAATAACTACACAAAATATTGATTTGACTGAGTTTTAATCTTTTATTAGCTCACCAAATGCAAAACTTCCATGAAGAAACCCGTCCTAGAAAGCGTATAGCGCTGCTGACTTCAGTAACCCGGATGAGCCCGTGTTATCTGTTATCAAGTAATAACATACTGCTGGATGGCACGATTGACCAATCAGAATCAAGTATTCCACAGAGCCGTGTAATAACTGTTATTAATATTGGATGACTATGTTTTCAAACAGCTAATAATGTGTTGCTAATGTTACACAAACCATGTTCCCATTCGCCATCTCAGATGACGATGATCAATGACATGCTAAAGCCCACCCAAATTGACGTGATTGGTTACAACATGTTTGTGACGTAGAGAACGGGCGATTTCAAACCGTGTTTTTTTTTCCGCTGCAGTTTTAAGGAGAAAATGCTCAGTATATGCTTATGAATTTGCACATGGTTTGTCTGAACGCATATTAAAAACACCACATAGACATATAAACAACATTAGACACTTGATTTTCACCACAAGGGGACTTTTAATTTGATGTATCATTCAGTTCAGGTGTGTGTCGTTAATTATCCTTGTCCGCCAGTGTACTTAAGTTCCTCTGTTTCTGTCCATTGCTGTGAATTGCTGTGAGGTCTCGTCAATGGTTTAGTTGTGTTGGATTGCTGTTCTCGGTTTGTGGATATACCTGTGGATTTATACGTTGTGACTATTATTATTATTATTATTATTATTATTATTATTATTATTATTATTGTTGTTGTTGTTGTTGTTAACTCACAAATGAATCTGACAGTTATGATATCAGAATTAATTGTGATCTAATGTTTATACAATAACAACAGCAATAATTCTAATAATGAATAATGATAATAGTAATAACAATAATTTATTATTGTCATTGTTATATTTGTTGTTGTGTTTTTTTTTTTAGAATGCACATTAGCTTATTTTCCATTAACTTGTTAAAATTTGCCAAAAATGTAAATCGACACTCTGTCAGTAGGTGGCGCTTATGGAACAGCAGAAATCCTCTCGCTTATTTCCGCCGTTTTTTCCAAACAAAACGAAACCTACGCTGAATGCTGTATCAGTATTTACTGTGAGTTTTTCAAATGCTGGCAATTAAATACGGTTTTAATGATGATTATATTAAACTGTAATATTAAACGTTGAAAATTGCATCGTGGTTTATCGTCAAGCTGGGAACCGTTTCATCCCTAACCCTCAATCAAGATTGAGGTTGGCGACCCCTCGTAAATCTTTACCGACCCCCAGGTTGGGAAACACTTCTGCACACAAGTGACCACTAAGAAAGGTCCTGCTTATGTAGGCCGTTTACAGATTTAGAGTTTAAAGATTTGCCTTGAGGAGAGCAGCTGCTTATGTAGACAGCAGATAGCGACTGTTTTGGAACATGGCTTTTGACTCCCATGTCTTTCTTAATTCACTAGCTACAGTCTGATGATTTCTGCATTTACCGACGGTGTTCCTTGTGTTTTTTCTCCTGAAGGCGGCTCTTAAGAAGTACCAGATGGAGCACAAAAGCAAAGGAGAGAGTCTGGAGAAATGCCAGGGTGAGCTGAAGAAACTGCGGAGGAAGAGCCAGGGCAGCAAAAACCCCTCCAAGTACGGCGAGAAGGAGTTGCAGGTGAGCCCCCACACCGCTGCGGGTCGCGAACAGAGCTAGCGTGTCGCAGTGGGCTCCGTCCCAGGCCTTTGAAAGGGACGGAGGTGTATGGATAGGCTCTGGTTCAGCAAGGCCACCTACATCATGCTAATGCTGAGATGATTTTCACCAGCGTCTGAATGTAAGAAGTGCTGTGAGCCCCTTGAGGCAGTGAGAACACAATGGGTGGGCGAAAGCCGTAGGTGTGTATACAAACAGCGCTGCGGCGTATCAGCTGAGGAGGTTGTGCCGAACACACACACACACACATCATGGCTGTTTTTTACTAACTTTCTTGCCTGTGTAAAGCATGCGAGTGGACCAGGCCCCAACCCACCGGATTAATTTCGGTGTGAATGCTAGCCTGCTGAGAGGAGTCTTACACTACGACAGCGGGGCGGTGGAGACCCAGCACAGATCAATAAGCCAAGTGCATGTGCTCTGGGAAAGCTTACGTGCTCTGCCGGGTGTGGAAGAACCCTCCTGACCCCACTACTGAGTCATGAAATATCCCTGATCAGCTCACACTTCCTCAACATGTAGCTGTGCACCTCTGGTTTTAGCTTTGAAGTTTTTATTTGTATTTAGATTGTTTGGATTATTATTATCTGATAACAACAACAACAATAATTATTATTATTGTTAATTAATAATAATAATTATTATTATTATTATTATTATTGTGTTTAGATCAAGTGTGTGTGTGTGTGTGTGTGTGTGTGTGTGTGTGTGTGTGTGTGTGTGTGTGTGTGTGTGTGTGTGTAATAATTATTGATACTAATTATATTGTTATTATTGTTGTTATTATATGATAAAAAAATAATTTTATTATTATTATCAGTTGTAGTAGTAGTATATTTAGATTATCATTGTCTAGATTATAAGGTAACATCAATAATTATTAGCTGGTATTATGATTATTGTTTAGATTATTATTATATGATAATAAAACTAATTATTATTTTATTATTATTGTATTTAGATTATTATTATTATTACTATTATTATTATTATTATTATTATTATTATTAGATAATATTTATGATTATTAGATCATATTTATTATTATTTGTATTATAATAATAATATTATTATTATTATTATTATTATTATTATTATTATATTATTATTATTATTATTATTATGATAATAACAACAACAATAACAATAATAATAATAATAATAATATACAATATAATATACATTTTATTATTATTTTTATATCACAACTAAAGTTTTAATTTTCAGTTTGTTTTCTATTTCGGTGTTCAATTTAATTTATTGCAAAATATGGGAAGGAAAAATTATTTGTATAGCACAATCCATACACAATGGTGAGTCAAAATGCTTTACATAAAGATTGAATAATCATTATTATTATTATTATTATTATTATTATTATTATTATTATTATTATTACTTTTTTTTATTTATTTTTTTTATCACCTTTGTTATGGGTAGTCTTTTTTTAAAAACTGTATACAAAAGTCTTCATAATAGGTGAAGGTTGTATTAGCAGAAGTGAATATTGCTTGAGTGTGAGTGCGGTCAGATGTAGGGCTGAACTGGCCTCTGGCTGTGAGCGTGTGTGAGCAGGTACTGTATCAGTCAGTGATGCAGTGCTGCTGGGAGTTTATACAGTAAATATGTCTGTCTGCTGCAGAAGCTCTGCAGATATTGAGCTCAGGCCGGGTGGAGCTTCACTCGCCTCAGAGAGACGCAAACATTTTCAGTTTCGTGATTTTGTAAGCTAAAGCTACAAGAGGTATTGCTGTAATGGTGGCAACAATATTCGTATACTTGCTAAGCACAATAATGTACACCATACCATTCAAAAATGTTTTTTGAAAGAAATTAATAGGCTACTTATTCAGCAAGAATGCATTTAATTGAGGGAAATTGACAGTAAAGACATTTAAAATGTTACAAAAGATTACCTTTTCAAATAAATGCTGTTTTTATTTTTTATTTTTCTATTCATCAAAGAATCTAGAAAAAAGGTTTCCACAAAATATCAGGGAGCACAATTGTTTAACATCCATACTAAGAAATGTTTCTTGAGCATCAAATCAGCATATTAGAATGATTTCTGAAGGATCATGTGACCAGTGTTGCCAAGTCCGTGGTTTTCCTGTGAAATTGCGCTACTTTTAAATTGTTACCGTGTGTTTGTGTCAGTTTTCTGCTATTTTTCATTGGCCATCGGGCTCCTTTTGTTGCGCAGACCTGGCAACCCTGCATGTGACACTGAAAATTCAGCTTTACCATCACAGTAATAAATAACATTTTAAAATAGTCAAATAGAATAGTTATTTTAAATTGTAATAATATTTCACTATATTACTGTTTTTTTACTGTATTTTTTTAATCAAATAAATGGTGAGCATTAAAAAACATTACCGACCCCAAACATTAAAACAGAAGTGTAGAATTCGACTAATGTACAGTCACAGCTATTTTACTTTATTTACTTTACTTTAAAACAAAGTAAATCCAATCAGTCTCATCCAATCAGATCTGTGGCATAATAAAGCAATTATTGCCATGTTTAAGACCACCTTTTACCCTTGGTAAAATCACTGTTACACACTACAGCTTATTGCTTTAATAAAATGACAACTGTCACAGATGTTCAGTTAGTAGTTTGATGTATTAATATTACCAGTTTGCGCAGAGTTTCGGGCCTCACAGTTGACAAGCAACACTGTCACATGCCACATTAATATATAATGTTTGGTCACAAGTGTGTCTCTGCATTTAAAGGAACACACCGACTTTTTGGGACTTTAGCCTATTCACCGTAGTTAGAAAAGTCCATACATACCCTTCTCATCTCCGTGCATGCCGTAACTCTGTCTGACGCACCCACCGCTAGCCTAGCTTAGCACAAAGACTGGAGGTAAATGGCTCCATCTAGCATATGGCTCCAGCTAGCATACTGCTCCCAGTAATGAATAGCGAGTGATTTGCTCGCAGCACCTGAGAAGCCCCGTGGTGAGGAGCAGAAAGTTCACTCAGAGTTGGAGTAAATCACTCCGCCCAAGTAGCAGTGCTTCGCCTTCTGAGAATATAGTTCCCAGTATGTATACGGATAGAAGATGGCTGTGTCTCATGTGACCTTGTTATTTGTACACGCTGTGACTATACAAATCACAACATGTAAATAGGAAAATGTTGGCGTTATTTTGTCACTTATTGGGAGCAGTATCCTAGCTGGAGCCGTTTACCGCCAGTATCTGTGCTAAGCTAGGCTAGCGGTGGGTGCGTCAGACAGAGTTACGGTGTGGTGAACAAATGGGTCCTACTGAAGAGATGAGTCCTAGCCAAGCAATCCGATTGGTTCAAAGCTCGTTTTATGGGTAATAATCGCTTTAGTGCCTGGTTACAAATCATACAAAATCACTTTATTATAGAAGACGTTTGTATTACGTTATAACGAGTCATTAATGTATTTTAACTTATACGTTTCATATACTAGTATTTAACTGAAGCTATAGATTGTGAAATTAAACATTTCTCGTTGTTAGTGTTTTTTTAGTTAGCTTAGATAGTAGCATAGCATACAGCTAACGTTATCCGATGATCGTGCTAGCTGAGCTTTACCTGAGCTTATACTGCCCTGATACTGCCTTACCGTATTCACAGCAAGTTATTTTTTATCGTAATAATCAGCGCAATATGTTACAAGTACACTTTTTTGTAAATTAAAAGAACCATAAAATAATGTTTATTTGTGTATATTACTATTTTTCTTATTAACAGTTTAGACAGCTCACGTTAGCTACAAGTTATCGCAAATACAGATTTAGATCAGGCATGCTACTGGCATACTAATGGGGTCCTAAGCTCAGACTCATCTCTTCAATGGGACTCATTTGTTCACCACAACGGCACGCACGGAGATGAGAAGGGTATGTATGGACTTATCTAACTCTGGGGGATACGGCGAATAAGCTAAAGTCCCAAAAAGTCGGCGTGTTCCTTTAACAACTACAATGAACACTGCTAATCAGATCAAAAGCTGTATAATCACGCATTTAGATGATATATTATGAGTTATTTTATCTTTCTGAGCTTCTAAAAGATCGATTCTGAAAACCTGCTTCAGTCCAAAGAAAAGAGCAGCTCTCATTTTCTACCTCAGACTCTTTCTTTTCATGTAAATGTGGCCTTGAGCGAGAGGCAGGAAAAGTCAACTGATTTAGTCGAGAGCCCCAGGGGCGCATAAAGCAAAGTCTGAGTGCGCACACACATAAATGCAGATACTTCATCTGTATTACGGTAAATCACGGGCTATCGCTTAGAGAGTGATGGCGGTTTGGAGGTTCACGGATTGTGATTCATTGGAAAAGCTCCATGAACCGGCATGAATTGACTGCTCTGTCTGAGCGTGTTCAAACAACTGTTTATGCACTCGGGTTTTCTCGCTCTCGACTCTGTTGTACCTCTTCTTTTTTTCTTTTTTTTTTTTCCTCGTCCTGTTGCTGCTGAAATAATTAGTCGCTGAAGTCCCTCTGAAGATGCTAATTAGCTAATTATTCAGTTCGGTAGAGTGGTCTGAGTTACAGCGGGAGGGATGTGAGATTCGGCGGAGGTCTTCGGCGCTCGCTGTAATATCACGTTAACAGACGTGTCATGCTTCTGAATGGTGTGGACTCCTCGGCGAGTTCAGGGAAAGCAATTAGCGTATCTACAGAAGAACACTTGCACGTGTGGTTAGCGCACATGACTCTGTGAGAGTCATCTTGAGAGAGCCAGGGATTGTTGCTTTGCTAGGCTGGAGAGGAAGCTTCTGTGCCACGGGATGAAGGACTGCTGATGTCAGAGGAACGAGTGGAGCTGCGGCTATATCAGGCTGACGCAGCGGGACACCCAGCAGGAAGCGTTTAAGTTAGAGAGGGCTTTGTAGGCTAGTGTACAGCACGTGAGTGTTGATTTAGACATACAGTAGAGGGATTCCAACCTCCCATCCAGCACACAGCCAGGGTCCAAAAAACACTTTTCTAAAGCGGCAAATGCTGGGTAATTTATGAAAATGACTCAATCTTATAATGAGGAATTATTTAGCTGAATATTTGCAGCAAACAGCACGGGTCAGTTTAATTACGTGTGTCACCTCTCACAAAATTGACAAACAAAATATGAAAACGCTACACAAAATTGCTGCCTGAGTCCCAAGACAACATTCGACGGTCGCCTAATACTGATATGTACCTCTGGTACTACTTCTCAGTTTAATGTTATACATCTGTTTTTAGAGTTTTAAATTTCTACATTTAAATCATTTTAAGACGCACACTGTTAGGACCCACCAGGTAGTTCACTGTGGGCCACAGCTTCTACTGTTTTTAAGGCTTCGATATACATCGAGGAAATTCGAAGAACAAACTGGTGTGATGTCATTTAAAAAAATCTGAGCAAAACAAATTTTGTTTCGGGAGTTTAAAACGGGCTGGTAAATGCCTTCGAACTACCATTGGTCTGTGGTGATGATGTAATAGGTGGGTGTGGCTCTGAGGCTCCGCCTTCTTGAACATGGGTAAATTCTCCAGTTCATTTCTTCTGTTCAGTCTGTCGAGGTTAGACATCCGTGAGTAATTACATGAACACACTGAAGAGCAACTTTATAATAGAATTTGAAGTTGTAATTCTAATTGAAAGAGACAGACATTTTCTTTGTGTGTGTTTATTACTGAAAATGCTGCTTACTTTTAAGCAGTGTATTGTAGAAAATGCTATATAAATAAACGGGACATGACATGACTAGAGTGTGGAATTGCAGAGCTTTTTCAAACACGACCACGTCGCTATGATCAGATGCTTTCTTAACTGCCGTTTTCTCACCACTGTCATTCTTGGCTGCGTTTCCACTTGGCATTAACATGCGATCACCATCAGTCACTCAGGACACAGTGCGTTTACACTTGTCAATATCAAGTGGCTCCTGTATCAGGGTAACTGATCGGATCTCTTTTTCCTGTGCAATGGATGGATTTGGTGCAAAGTCGACCTGAAGTGGTGTGTTTTCTTTTAAAAAACATTTTCAGTCATGGTAGACTTTACGAATCTCGCAAAATGAGGAGGATGCAAATAGTAATTAGGTGGATAGATGTAAACGGTACAAAGAAACATATGGATCCGAGATCGGTTCCAGCTGTGGTGGGAAAAAAGCTAGTCTTTACAGAGAATTAATGGTTCTGCAACTTTCGGGTGTGAAAGCAAACTTTCCATTATATTTGCGATCTACACCGCCCTGACAGTTCGGGAGAGGATGGGGAATAATGACAGTGGACGGGGCTTTGTGAGACGTCGAACTGTGAATGCAGAGACGGCTGGATTGCATTTACATTGCATTAAGATCCGATCACAATGCGTCCTTGACTACCTCTGAACCAGGACACGTTGATCGGACAACATTCTGAGTTATGGTGACAATGAAAACAAAACTAAGCAGAACAGAACAAGACATGTTCCAAATCAGGGCCATCCTTAGGGCGGCGCAAACGGTGCCACAACGAGGGTGAATCCCCCCGGAACACAATCGCGAACGGACTGAGGAGGACTCCAAACCCTCTGTTCCTATGGCTCCACCTTGCTCAGTCGTCCCTCTGGTTTCGCCTCGGACTTCCGAGTCATCAGCTGCGCCTCGACCCTCCATTTGCCTGAGTTCCAAAACTATTTATCAGTTTTTCAGCAAAGCTGATCATTTAGAGGCCTTGGAATTTTGCATATCAAATATGAAACAGTATGATTTGAGTTAAAAAACAATTTGATATGTATTACCTGTTTGTTACTCAAGATAACATGCATATTAGCTGGACCAGTTTGGAAAATACTTTTTTTGTTTTTTTTTGTGATTTGAGCAAAAGAAGCTAAATTTATGATGCATTTGCTGATTTGAAGTATATTATTGACAATAAATAAATAAAAAACTCTCACATCCTTGAAGTTAGTAGGTGTATAAGATAATGTCATAATGTCAGTATATTTTATGCCACGTTGTGCAAGCAGTGCTGGATTTTTTCTTTGGAAATGTCATCTTGGTAAACACTTTTGGAGGTTTCATTCTTTTCCTGTTCAATTAGATACTGCAGGATCTTGGATAAAATACCAAGTTTTCAAAAACAATAACTGTAACTATGGTGGGAGGAAACTATGCCCTTTCAAAAACATTCTGTAAAAATACCATGATAATTTGATACACATCATGACACTGAATAATTAATCTTTTAACATGAAAGTACTGCTTTAGGCAAGGCAAGGCAAGTTTATTTATAAAGCACATTTCATACACTATGGCAATTCAAAGTGCTTTACATAGAAAGGAATACAAATAATCACAAAATAACAGCAAGGAAAATTAAAACAGTTATTCAAAAGGCTTTAGATAGAAATTAATTAATACCACACTATGGCAATTCAAAGTGCTTTGCATAGAAAATAAGCACAAAATAAAAGCAAGGGAAATTAAAACAGTTATAAAAGGAATTAAAAGAGATAAATGACACAGTTATAAAATTAATTAGAGTAAAATTAATTAAAGTAGTAAAAAGATGATACATAGAATAAACTTCTCATCTGGCAAAACACCAGTGTATCTTATTTTGCATCTAGTTTTACTCTTACACTGTATCTGTGGTGTTTATTCGGCGTGCCTAAGAATTCCATTGGACGTCTCCGATGGACCTGATTTTTCCCTAAAATCGGACAGGAGGAGCTCTAGGACTGACCTCGGGTTCACTGCCCCATCAGTCCGCAGCCCATAGAACCTTGAGTTTAATTTAGTGTGGTTTTGTAAAGGTATTCATTTTAGATGAGCAGTTCATTGGAATAGCTGTTGCTTTGTGGAGAGGAATCCGTGATATTGTTGACACTAACACGAGCAGAACAATAACTGTGTCTGGAATTTCCCTGCGGTACATGTCTTCGGTTTCACTTGTTAGTGAAATGTACCTTGTGTCAAAATAAAAGTTGAGCTGGACTGGTTCAGCATGTCCCAGAGTAAAACATGGCTGTTTTTAGTGAGTTTTTCTTGTTCTCCAAATTAAAGTTACATGTTGTTGGAACTGCAGCCTCCCTTTGGCAAGAGAGATGAGGTTGCTTCAAAATTGGTTCTGATTGGGGTCGGGAAGATTTTTTTTTTAAACGTTTTTGGAAAAACAGCTTAGTCATTTTTTGTTTCTGGACGCTGAGAAATGTTCAACATTAAAGGAGACATATCATGCTTTTAAATCGTTCCTTTTTACATATAAATCATACATTTGTATTCTATATAAAGCGGAACTGCAATGCTTGGGTCTGAATTCCTCATTATTATAGCTCCACGGGCCCCTTTTTTACCCCTTTTCTGATGTGTGTCTGAGAGCAACTCGTTTTGGTGCGGTCTCTTTAAATACAATTGAGACACTTCATACCCCGCCCCCTCTCCAGGTTGTAGAGGTGACACTCGGTTCAACTCCACCCCGTTAGGCCATTTTTGTAGTTTGATAGCAGAGATACGATTATCTAGCGGCACAGAAACTTTTTATTCACACGTTATTAACAAAATGTCAACAACGGAAGACTTGTCCAGCCAGCCTTACATGTTCGAGCCAGAGTCGGAGCCGGAGCGAGATGAAAATGAAGACGACGAACCTGCAGAACAACGTCTTCATATGGATGTATCGCAATGGTGTGTTACTGTATTTATACATGAAACTTTGGTCTTCCGACCTTTTACCACCGTGTCGATTTATTTTGATTAATATGTGCGAGGGAGAGAGAGCAAGACAGCGTCTAGTTTGGAGATGGTGTCTTGTTTACACTTTCGTCTGGCTCCGAAGACTGCGGAGAGAGTGCGTGCGTGCGACCGGGTCTCTCTCTCTCTGCTCGTTCTTTCAGTTAAACATGCGCCCTGTCACAAGCGCGGCAGTTCATCTACATTAGACAGTGTAATGAAGCGTGTGGGTTACTACATCCAACAACCGAACATTTTAACTTACCCTCTCGTAACTTCTGCATCTTTTAGCTTGGACTACAAAATTCCAGCGAGAAATAAAAATGGCGGATTGCTCGAAGTGTTGGGCCGGAAGTCAATGTCCTTATTTGGCAGTTCCGCTGCAAATACTGTGACGTAATAGTTCACAAAACGTCATAGATAACAGAAAAATCGGAACAGGTTGGAAAATAAGGCCAAAACAGAATATAAAGATATCAACGAAGCACCTGAAGAGAATAATTTCAACTTTTCTGTACTTCTAAACACTCCAAATATACAACAAAATGCATTTAAGGGCTAAAAAAGTGGATTTAGCATGATATGTCCCCTTTAAGTAAAAGTTTTACCGACCCAAAACTTTTGATTGGTAGTGTATCATACTTTTGGATTCATATTATTTGAGTATTCAGTATGATAATAAATAATCAAGGCACGGGTACTGAAATCTTACTGTGTCACCAGTATACAGTGCAGCAATTCTCTCCACTTTCTCCATCATTAACTAGAGCGTATGTGCTGAAGTCACATGACCTGTAACATCTTTCATAGCGGCTGATTGAGTAGGTCTGACAGCTTCCATATATGAAACGAAGGGTCCTGCCTTCTCCATCCATCACGCCATCAGCACGCCTGTCACCCGCGTCACGCCTGTCCACGCGGCCGCCTGCTGTCATGACCTCTAATGCATCTTTTCATCAAACACTCATTCCCCATGTTCTATATTTCCGTTGTGCTTTTCCTCATTTCACCTCCTGTGCTGTCGTACCTCACCGTATCTCTTTCACACTGCAGTACTCTATGACTCATAGTACAGTTGTATCTGTATTTTATTCTGAAGGCTGTAAAACAAGTCAACATGTCTGATTGATGTATTATTCTACAAGGCAGGAATCTTCCTTTAAAGTTAAAAAATGTATCCTTTATCCTTTTTAATGAATTATTTTTTGTCAGCAAATATCATTTTGCTTGAAAATATGTAACATTATGCAAGTATAAAGGGGTTTTGAACAAGGTTTTATGTTTTATTCCATTCATCAGTAATGCAGAGTTCTGTTTTTCAAGGTCTTCAACAGGGGTAATCTCCTGCTGGGGTTTATCTCAAGCTATTTTTTGAAGTTATAGGTCAGCCAAATCTTTCATTGGCCCTCCCTCATTAAGGCTACATTCACACTGTCAATTGGGATTGACAACAGCATTTACTTGGTTACAGGTGTGACTCTTGAAATATCCTATTCAAACAGCAACTTGCAATAGCGTCTTGAAATTTGAACACAGTCTTTATGAACGTGCAATGGGAGTCAAGCCCATATTCTATTACCAGTAACCATAGCGACAGTGACCAAAGGAATATCAAAGAAGGCGACGTCCATAAAATAGAAAAGTGTTATTACTTTTGATACGACAAGAGTCCAATCGAGCCACGAGTTCATCCGTCAAATCTTCATTAACTGACAGCAGCTTTTACATCTGATTGGAGAGCGGAGCATTTGAGTCACGCATAAAACACAAAACAGAACAGTGGATCTAAAACCTTCAGGTGACACACAGCTCATATCTCCGTCGCTGTAAGTCACCTAAATGTGAAGCCACACATGAAAAACTTCAGCACACGGTAGGCACATTCACATATAAATATTGATCAGCGAACATAAACAGATCAACCGTACTTGCTTGATGCGTGAGAACAGACCTCATTGGTTGCTGTGTAACTCAGGAGAATGAGTCTCATTGGTTCTCACACATCAAGCAAGCATGCTTGAGCTTCCGTGTACCATAACTGATGTGTGAGTTGATGAATATTTATGTGAATAAATCTGTTCATCATATAGAGCAATAGAGTCTCTTCAGAAAATGTGGACCAAACCGCTCAATTCATATGGATTAGTTTCCGAAATTTTTTGAGCGTCAAAGTGGTATAGTAATTGCGTAGACTTTCAAATCTTTCTGTTTTAAATTGTTAATTTGTGTTTTGAAGATTAACGAAAGTCTTACGGTTTTGGAATGACCTGAGGGTGAGTAAATTATGACAGAATTTTCATTTTTGGGTGAACTAACCATTTAAATACTTATAGTCCCATTTTTCTGGAAAAGAAAGACAGTACTATTTAAATACATTCATCCAGGGTTTTTCCTGCATAGAGAATTAAAGGATTAGTTCACTTCAGAATTAAAATTTCCCGATAATTTACTCACCCCCACGTCATCCAAGATGTTCATGTCTTTCTTCAGTCGAAAATATTTTTTCTCCATATAGTGGACTTTAACAGGTGTAATTGCAGTTTCAAAGGGCTTTACCCGATCTCAGCCGAGGAATAAGGGTCTTATCTAGCCAAACGATCTGTCATTTTCTATTAAAAAAAAAATAAAAAAATATATATATATATATGAAATTGTATGTATGTACTTTTTTTAATCACGCATTACGTAATCACGTTGAAAGGTTACAAGTGACGTAGGCCGAAGTACCGACCTAGAGATTTACAAAGTGAACGCGCAAAGACTAAGTCAATTGCCATTTACAAAAAAATAAAAGGTAAAACAACAATGTCGTTTGGAGTTTTTCGCCCTACCCTACATTTTTGAACCGGAACACATGTGACCTTTCAATGTGATTATGTTATGCGTGGCGCGTCGCAGAGCTAGTGCAAGACGAGCATTTGTGGTTAAAAAGTTTAAGTTTTATAAAATAAAAAATAGGAGGCTGAAATGTTCTGCCTCTGGCTGTGCACTGTGTAGATGACAAAATGGCTTTAATACAATGTTTCATGACCTTATGTTATGTTTATGTTCAACTACACTGCAAAATGGCCCTTTTTAGCTGTTATGTTGTATTTAATTACTTTGATGTTCAACAGGTTAGCTTTTTGTATAATATTCCAATTTATCTTGATAATTGTCATTTTCTTAAACCATCTAATTATTAGAAAACCCATAATGCATTGCTTGTAAAAGGCAGCTGTTTAACAGCTAAAGGGGTCCCTTTTGCAGTGTAGTTGAACATAAACGTAACATAAGGTCGTTAAACATTGCATTAAAGCCTTTGTTTTCATCTACACTGCACAACCAGAGGCAAAACATTTCAGCCTCCTATTGTTCATTTTTCAGAATGTTTGCTTTGGCCAGTTGAAGTGCATGTGTACACATCATCAGGATGGTACCACCTCCGCCTTGTTTTGAGCCAGGAAAAACCCTGCATACTGTATATCTGTTAAGAGTTACTTTTTGGATTACATTAGCATATAGATGACACACAATGACTAAAAGCCACAAAACTTACACTTCTTTTGTCTTTAATGCAATCTTCTGTTGTTCCTCAACACATGTAAGCCAGCAGCCATCAGTGTAAAACTAGCGCCAACCTGTGGTAATAACTTCACACTGCATGTACTCACTTCAGTCAGGACCTTGCATTTTGTGGCAGTGTCGTGAACAAAGGTTGTTTTATCTTGCGGATACTCAATCTAGTAAATGCTCTCTTCAACAAGCTCTTCATTCAGACAGTTCAGTCCACTGGATACAGAGTAGATGGGAAGACCATCAAATCTCTCTATAAAACTCTCTCCTGCTGCTGGTTTTACAACCCATTAATTTTACATCCCAATCTTCATCTGAACGCAGTCGAGCTTTCGCTGTGTGACCGTAGGAGATTTTCTGCTCCATTAGATTTCTGAGTCTGACTTGTTCATCAGCGTTCACTCTCTCTATAAGTCCGTTTTTTTCAATGGAAGTAGTTCCCATCATTGATTCTTGATGGTGTCTGAAGTACTTTTCTCATTATTATGCTTTTCTCATCACTTGTTTCATTCAGGCCACTATAACTGAATACATGATACCAGTGAGTGATGGGGAGTCCCCCTCGTCCTGTTGTGGGTAAATTGGAATAGGGCACTAAAACACCTGGATGTGTTGAGATAATGAGTTCTGTAATGGTTCTGACATTTCCGGGAGCTGAGAGTTCCCACTGGGGATGTGAGAGAGGGAGATGGCAAGGTGATTATGGACCAATCAGCAGAGAGCGGGTATAGACGAGATCATTTTAGTATTCATATATTCACAGCACTTCTGCTCGTTTTAATCTAGAGCACAGTCACTGACAAAACAGCACTAAAAAGCACCAAATTTGTAGTGCCATTATACATGAATATGATAATCATTCAGTACCACGGAACTGTCGCAATAGTTTTTGTAAGGCATAATGGAGAACCTGCACTCTCCTGTTACCAATTATTTGCAAAATTATCTTCATTCTCGAGTTTTTAATCCGTACCGAAAAACGAGTTTCACAGCCTGATGCCAAGCGAGAACATTTTTAAAGGGATAGTTCATCATTTACTCAACTTTTTAACTAATGTTCAGCGATGACATCACAGGAATAAATTACATTTAAAATATATTAATGTAGAAAACAGTTATTTTAAATTGTACAAATATTTCACAATATTACTGATTTTGCTGGATTTTGGATCTAATAAATGCAGCCTTGGTGAGCAGAAGAGACTCCAAAGAACCATGAAGCCATCTTAAGAACATAACACAGCAAAGGAAGGTCAAAAGGCCATTCAAGAACCTTTAAGAATGTAAATGCAAGCTTTTTGTATGTTCACCATAGAAACGAATTGTTTTTTCTTTTATCTTCCGCAGTTTGTTGAGACCATCAGCAGTAAACAGAGTGAGCTGGAATCCTTCATTGCAGAGGGCTACAAAACAGCACTTTCAGAGGAACGTAGGAGATACTGTTTCCTGGTGGACCGTCAGTGCGCCGTGGCCAAGAACAGCAGTGCCTACCACGGCAAGGTGAGACCCAGATGCTTTTTCCTTTGCCGTACAAGATAGACAGCATCACCACCGATGCACTTTCACAGTCTCTCCTGTAATATGGCTGAAGACAGCAGCAGTTGCCATGGCAATCCCCAAAGATCACCCCTCACTACCGTCTCCATTGGGCACAGTTTGTTTGGGCTTATTGCAAAGATGAGATTTATTCTCCCCTGCAATTGTCTGTGTTCCAAAGATGCCTGTGAAGTATTGCACGCCATTTCTGGACATATCAATTATCTGTAATAACGGAGCCACTTCCCCACGGCAAAACGTCATCATTGTAACTCCAGACTGCATGTAGAGCAGTTATTTAGATCTGCAGGTGGTCCCACCTCATATGCAATCTACTTAAATGCTCCTTTTTACATCTGTATACTTGTGTGTGCTGAAGAGATGCTTGCACGTGGCTATTTTGTGTAATATACTATTGTATAACTTGCTCTGACTAAACCATAAACCCTGATCATGGACTAGACGTGTGGTGCTGTCTTCTGGGAACGTTGTTGAAGCTGTAGGGAGGGGCGGAGAAAAGCCTTTCGTTTTCAAGAACATCCTGTCCAGTAGCTAATCAGTACGGAGGCGTGTGTGGGAAGAGTTCAGAAAGGGCGCGCTGAAGAGAGAGAAAGAGAGAGAGCGAGTGTGGTAGAGTCGGGAGCCGTGAGTGTGTTGTGTGCGTGAGTCACCAGGAGTGGGCGGTAGGACGGAGACGAAGGCCCCTCACCCACACTGCAGTGAGCTGTACTGTGAGTGGTCCGAGATGTGAGAGACCCATTAGCAGTTGCTCAGAATCAACAACAGTCAACTGCTAGGACAATGACGTGAGGTGAATTATATGTTGAAAGGATTGTGCAAAAAGCTCAGGGTCAAAAACGGTCGATGCCCTTAGGGTTAGGGCTTTTTCAAACCTCTTAACCCTAAGTTGAACTTTGCCACATAACTCAGAACACCCTAGCACCCACCCTGAACATCCTAGCAATGGACTAAAACACTAAAAACACCTTAGCAAACACTCAGGACATCCCAGCAACACACTAAAAAGCCAGTCAGAACACCCTAGCAATCACTCAGATCAACATTACACACAAACAACCACTCTGAGCACTCTGAAATGACCCAGAACATCCTAGAAACACACCAACAATCAGTCTGAACAACCTAACAACACTAAAAATCAATCAGAACAGCCTAACAACTCTCAAACAACCATTCGGAACACCCCAAAATGACCCAGAATATCTTAGTAAAACACCAAAAACCAGTCAGAACACCCTAAAAATAAATCAGAACAACCCAACAACACTCAAACAACCATTCGGAACAGCCTAAAATAAGCCAGAACATCCTAGCAAAACACCAAAAACCAGTCAGAACACCCTAGAAATCAATCAGAACAACCTAATAACACTCAAACAACCACTTTAAACGGCCCAGAATATCCTAGCAAAACACCAAAAACAAGTCAGAACACCCTAGAAATCAATCAGAACAACCTAACAACACTCAAACAACCATTCAGAACAGCCTAAAATAAGCCAGAACATCCTAGCAAAACACCAAAAACCAGTCAGAACACCCTAGTAATCAATCAGGGGCCGTATTCACAAAGCATTTTATCTTACCACTAGGAGTACTCCTAAATCGCACTAAAAGATTTTAGCTTGGAGTTTTCTCTTAAAAGTTATTCACAACGCCTTTCAGACCTACTCTTAGTAAAGAAAAATGACAACTCCTAAACTAAGAGTGAGTCTTCGTTGCTATGGATGACGTCATTACTCCTGCACGAGCTTGACTGAAGTGACCACTTTGATTGGCTGATGATTGTAACGCGGGAATGATTCCAAACCCCTCCCCTACGATGATGATTGACAGGTGACAGGTCTGAGAATGCGTGCGCTACACAATTAGTGCGAAGGACGGAAGATGATGAATAACTGAATAAATAGCCTAAATGAATAAAGAGTAAGGCAAAACAAAAAGCCTATAGCCTAATGAAACATATGGATTGATGCAATATCTTTGCAACATTATTTAATTAATCTGTCACTATATGCCTCTGCCTATATGTTTGCAAAGAGAAGAACATTTTAATTTAAATCACAATTAAACGTTAAAATTAGTTTACATGCAATGAGTAGCCTAGTTTTGGTTGTTGGTGGTGTTATTGCATCCCTAGTTATGCCTACAATGCAAAATTGTTCCCTCACGATTGGAAGCTCCTGTAGCCGCCGCATACGCATTTCAAAACATCACAACGTGAAATGCCACAAAAAGCGGTTTGTGAATAGGTCTTAGTGAGTTAGGAGTCCTCTCGACTTCTTTTAAGCTGTCCCAGGCTTAGGTGCTACTTTTAGGGCTAACATGCTTCGTGAATTACTCTTAGTCAAAAAAATTAGGAGTCCTAAAGTTACGAGTGACACGCCCATTATTTTTAGGAGTTGCTCCTAAATTCGCCAGTTAGGAGCTACTTTTAGCCTTAAAATTATTTGTGAATACGGCCCCTGAACAACCTAACAACACTTAAACAACCACTCGGAACATTATAAAATGACCCAGAACATCCTAGCAAAACACCAAAAATAAATCAGAACAACCAAACAAACAACTCTCAAAAAACCACTCGGAACACTGTAAAATGGCCCAGAACGCGTTAGCAGCACACAAAAACCAGTCAAAACACCATAGAAATCACTCAGAATAACCTAACAACACACAAACAACAACCTCTAAGAGAACCCTAAAGACCACCTAGACCATCATAGCAGCATAATAAAAACAACACAGAAAACCCTAAGAATCATCCGCAACACATTAAAAACACTCAGAACACTGGCAACACACTCAAAACTATCACTCTGAACACCCCAGCAACCCAAATAACTATTTAGAACACCTTAAAAACCACCCAGAACACCATCGAAATACATCAAAGAACACTCAGAACACATTTGCAAAACAATATAAACCACTTATAACACCCTAGAAACCTAGCAACACAATAGAAATAACTCCGAACACCCTAGCAACACACTAAAGAACACTCAGAACACATTAAAAAAAAATGCAGAACACATTAGCAACACACTAAAAAACAATCAGAGCACCCAACACCCAAAACACTTTATCAACCACTTAGAGCACCCTAGCAATACACCAAAGACCATTCTGACCACCTTAGCAACACACAATAAACCATTTAGAATACCCTAGCAACAACCTGAGAACCACTCAGAACACCTCCACGACCATAATTGAAATGTCTAGGCAGCCACTTGCATTTTCCTCTGAAAGTGTAAAAATCTAGTCACGAATCTGAAGTAGTAACAATAACTGTAGTAACTCTGGTGTTTTGGCAGAAACTACAGTTACCGTTACCATAGCAATTCTTTTTCCTTTTTTTTTTACATGAGCAGCAAGTGTAGTGGTGTAAAGCCAACAGAGGACATCTGGCATCTCTCTCTCTCTCTCTCTCTCTCTCTCTCTCTCTCTCTCTCTCTCTCTCTCTCTCTCTCTCTCTCTCTCTCTCTCTCTCTCACTCACTCACTCACTCACTCACTCACTCACTCACTCACTCACTCACTCACTCACTCACTCACTCACTCACTCACTCACTCAGACTTGTACATTTTATTCCACCATTTATAGACCAGCTTTGCCAATGCCATTCTAAACAATCCCTATCTCTCCCGTGGTGCTTGTTTGTAGGGTAAGGACTTGTTAACCCAGAAGATCCCGGTGTGGCAACAGGCCTGTGCAGACCCCAACAAGCTGCCCGACAGGGCCATGTTGCTCGCCCAGCAGATGAGCTCTGGATCAAGCACCCTCATCTCCAGCCCTCTGCACTCCTCCAAGGGCAACCTGCTCATCTCAGATCCCATTCCTGGAGCTCAACCGCTGCCCGTGCCCCCCGAACTAGCTGCCTTCATGGGCCAACAGGGGGTTAGTAAAGAATATTTGCCATCTGTTTCACAACATAAAGGATTGATTGTTGGTCTGAATACACAAAATAGCATTTCAAGCCTCGCGTATCCTGATGTGAAAAGTAAATGTTCATTTGCATACTGCAGCATTAGCTGAGCGTAGGATGATTCAACCTCTTTAAAACTCATGTCTGCAGGCTGTGCTTTAGTCGAGTGGCCCCTCGCTAGAGCAGAACGCTCACACAATGTTAATTGTGCCTCTACACCCCATAATGCACTAACGCTCTATTTGTGCTGCTGCTTGAGTGATACTCGTATATCAGAGCTTGTTTAGAAGTCTGTGGCCTTGTCTGCTGGTTTAAAACCCAGCCTTTTGTGTGTTTATCTGGAAGTGGCCGACCGATATTGATATTTTTTTTGATGGTCGATGCCGAAATCACACTATTTAACGGACTACACATGATTTTATGCAGTCTACAAATGCACACGGTATACTTGTTCCTATACTATTTACTATCTTTGTTTAACAGTTCTGTCTTATAATGTAATAATGCAGAGATCTTCAACCCTGCTCCTGGAGACCCAGACTGTGTTTGAAATCGCCCCCTCATACCCTCATTAACTATTCCCTACATTACTCCACTAATGTAGTCCATTTAAAAGGAGTGAATGAAAACGAGTGAGTGAATTCACTGGAAGGGCTGCCGCTTTTGCATAGTTTGTGCTTGCTGTTTAATAATCATTTGAAATTTAGCAAACTGGCAGCTCCAGTAGTAAGATGAAAAGATTGGAAACTAGCATACAACTAGCATGGAAACTAGCATGTATAACTAGCATGGAAACTAGCATGTATAAAGTTTAATTAAACAATGTAAACAAGTAAAAATGAATTTATACCTGTATGATCCGCTGTAGCCACATTGGAAATGAATGGATGGATGATTCAGCTGCAGGCGCCATCTTCTGGTCAGACACGGGAATTCATTCGGCGCGTTACTCTCACAGTGCATTATGGGTATTCTCTATCCATTGAGCGTACACCGGTTGTACACTCGTAATTTGCGGTGCATTGTGGGATTGAATGAGTGCACTCGATAATATCCACTATGGTTTCAGACACCACTACAAATGGCTGTCCCCTCAAATAGTGCACTATTTAAGGGTATGGGGGGCGATTTCGGACACAGCCCCAGTTTCCTATAAAGTTCAATTCTACCCTGCTTCAGCACACCTGAAGAGCTTAATTAGTTTCAGGTGTGTTTGATTAGGGTTGTTAAACTCGAGCAGGGTTGAAGACCTCTGTAATAATGTATTGGACTGTTAAACAGAGACAGTAAACTAATAATAAGACGCGCTGGCATTCACAGCACCGTCAAAATAAAAGTAAAAGACTGGTTCCACTTTATTTCGATAGTTCACTTTTGACATTCTATTAACTATAAGTAACTTTGCAACTCTCATTAGCGTATTAGTAGACTGTAGTAGACTGTTAGGTGTTCGGGTTAGTAGAATAAGTTGACTTGTAGTTGCCAAGTTACTTATAGTCAGTAGAATGTCTGTTGGGGGAGCATCAAAATAAAGTGTTAGCAGATATTAAGCTGACCGTTTACTAATACTCTAATGACAGTTAGTTGGCATGTAGTTGCAAAGTTACTTATAGTTAGTAGAATGTCTAAAGTGGACTATCGAAATAAAGTGTTACCAAAAGTCTTATTGGCCTAAGCCAATAATGAAAACAGGGCAAATATTGGCATAGGCGATATTTCGGTCGACCATTAGTGTCTGGCATCGCTTACTTGGTGATCTTGATGCTTGCAGCGGCTAATGGGTCCTGATGGCATGTCTCTGGTGAACGGGACGACGGGCGTCCATGGAGACGACTACTGGAACGAGGGAGGGGTCTCTCAGGGAAGACCGCCCTCCCCACCGAATCAGTCTCAACCGCAGAGCCAGCCCCAGAGACAGGTCAGCGACGTCTACTCCAACACTCTGCCCGTCCGCAGGCCTCAGCCCGCTAAAAACAAGACCACTGTGGGTAAGAGAAACCAACCCTTCCACACAACCTTTTGGGCAAATAAAGTCCTTTTGATTTTGAGAAAAGCTCCATAAAAGTAGTTATGGAAGGAATTATTATTAATAGTTGGTTCGCTCTGTAGGAGAGACACGAACTCTGCCTAGGTCAAGTTCTATGGCGGCTGGACTGGAGAAGAACGGACGCGCTCGCGTACAGGCCATTTTCTCCCACGCCGCTGGTGACAACAGCACCCTGCTCAGCTTCACTGAAGGCGACATCATCACCCTGCTGGTGCCAGAGGCTCGGGACGGCTGGCACTATGGGGAGAATGAGAAAAACAAGATGTAAGCGCTCAATTAGCAACATAGCTGAATAGAAACATGAAAAGTCTTAAATGAAGCTCACATCTCATGAAGCTCTGCAGATGACGTTGGGACCATCACTAGGGTTTCTGGCCCCAAAAGAGATCTCAATATCTCAAAGTGCCCAGAGGGCGACTGCAAAGTGGCATTAGACATGATTCTCTACATTCTCTCACTCCATATTTTGCTGTAAACAATGACTTAAGAGATAAAATGCAAATAGATAGTGATACATTTAATTACTAGAGTCTTTTTCTCAGGAGAATAAACTGAGATGAATAAATCTCCGTTTAATCTCTTTTGTTTTTGTTTAGGAGATTATTTTTCTAAGCAAGTTGAGATGTTAAAGATATCTCACTAATGCTTTTTCTTTACATTTTGTTTGATCCACTGTCATGGACGTAAAGTTTCTAAAGAAAAGCTCTTTTCTCTCAGGCGTGGCTGGTTCCCTTTTTCCTACACTCGAGTGCTGCCTGAGAGTGACGGCGAGAAGTTAAAAGTCAAGTAAGTTTCTCTCTTTACATTTGGCTGTACATGCATACTGTACGTTTTCGGTGATCGGATCATGATCAGATAGCACTTGACCACATTAAAAGCCAGGTGTAAATGCAGCACAGATATCACGTCATAATCTGTCCACTGAAAACGCATTTGGAAGTCGTCTGGGATGGATTTTTACCACATTTAATGAAGGTGAAAAGGCAAATCTTCTCGTTATCAGTTATGTAAGGAATACGAGGTTACACAGCAAATAATCTCATACTGTATGTCACTTTAACTGACTGAGCAGTGGGATGCAGGTTTGGGCTTTTCTTTTTCTTCTCTGGCGATTTGAAACACAGATATTGTTCTCTTGCGCTTTGATTAAATCGCCTGATTTAATCTACAATATCTGATTATTAATCAAATGATTTCACTGGAATATGGTTGGAATCTTGTTTGGCTCGTCTAAATCGCTTTAAAACCTTTTCTTCCTGTTTCTTCACTTCTAATCACTATTAACATCCTTTACTGAGGAGTTTATAAAGAAAGGAAACACTTAAAATTACTGGAAAAACTTTTTTTTTTCACATTTTAAATAACTAAAATATCTAAATGATTTACGAAAACTCGCACCTCAAAAGTTTGTTGTCGGTAATTACATTTTTAATGTTTCTGAAAGAAGTCTTTTGCTCGCCAAGGCTGCATTTATTTTGTATCTTAAATCAGTAAAAACTAGGGCTGTCAAAAGATTAATCGCGATTAATCGCATCCAAAATAAAAGTTTGTGTTTACATAATATATGTGTGTGTACTGTGTATAATTATTTTGTATATATAAATACACACACATGCATGTATATATTTAAGAAATATTTGCATATACTGTATATATATTTATATAGTTTATATTATATATAAATATATATTTTTTTATATATAAATAACACATTTTTCTTAAATATATACATGCATGTGTGTGTATTTATATATACAAATTTAATTATACACAGTACACACACATATATTATTAAAAACAAACTTTTATTTTGGATGCGATTAATCGCGATTCATCTTTTGACAGCCCTAGTAAAAACTGTAATATTGTGAAATATTACAATTTAAAAGTACTGTTTTCTATTTGTGTATATTTTAAAATGTATTTTCTTCCTGTGAAGACAAAGCTGAATTTTCAGCATCATTACTCCAGTCTTCAGTGTCACATTATCCATCAGAAATCATTGCTGCTTAAGAAAACATTACATTATTAATTTTGCTTCATATTTTTTTTGGTGGAAACCTTGATGAATTTATTTAGTATTGTTTTGAATTTATTTAACAGCATTTGTTTGAAGTATATATTTTTTATATTATAAATAACTCAATCAGTTTAATGATAGTATTTTATATATTATAATATATTTTATTTTTAACTAATAATAACAAAAAAAAAAAAAAAAAAATATATATATATATATATATATATATATATATATATATATATATATATATATATATATATATATATATATATATATATATATATTACTTTTATTTAAAAAAAAATTTTTAAATCCCCAACTTTTGAGCATTAGTGTGTGCAACTGGCGATTTGCATTTTGCGATGATAAGCTACTGGAGATGCATTTGAATAAGGTGTAAATGCAATCCAGTAAAAAACTCGAGCGAAACACAAACACATGTTAATGGCAGGTGTAAAGATGACTGATTGACTGACCTTCATCCTGTAGTCTTCACCATGGGAAGAGCAGCAGCACAGGAAACCTGCTGGAGCGAGAGGACATGTCTTTGCCCATGCCTGACTATGGTCTGACTGCCCGACTGTTGGCACAGAGCCTAACACAGACTCGACCACGTCCCTACAGCATGGCAGGCTTCGCACAGGTACACACTCACACACATACGTATTAAGACAGGAATCTCTCACTGAAGTCTCCTTTCTTGGAAATTTCTCTGTAATTCTCTTTAAACTCTGCTCAAAGTGTAATCTTTATGTCAGCTCTTCTTTAATCTGTTCTGTAAAGCTTACTAATGGTGTGGGTCTCTCTTAACGTGCATGATTTTCATATTAAAAAGATAGTTCATCACAAAATTAAATTCCTGTCATCATTTACTCATGCTCATGTCGTTTCAAACACAAGACTTTCTCTCTTCTGCGGAACACAAAAGCTGTTTTGAAAAGCTTTACTTTTCTGTACACCGAAATCATTTTGATTAGGGGCCAAAAAATGCGATGGAAGTAAATCATATGATTTGTGCACATTAGTACAAATCTGTCATATCTCATTCACGTTTATGCATGTTCAGATTTGGCAAGTCATTTTTTCCAAAAACGTACCTGTACATACAATTCACTGCAGTTTACAGCTGAAATAAATGCTAGTTGTTGTAAAACACCAACAACTTTTATTTCTTGTCACACAAATTTTGATTACAGGGGCAGATTATCACTTAATAACACTTATTTTGGGGCCGTTCCTTGCACGGCACAATGATATGACCTCAAAACACTTTTACCCTAGTGCATAAATTGTAAACTAAGCCACATTTTGATGTTTGCGTCACATAACTAACCTCATATGTTTGGCTTTTCGGATGTAGTAAACTCGCTCTGTAGCTCAGCATTGCATTTTGGATGCGAAGCGCGAGTCCTGTAAAACACGTTTCATGACCAAAGGACACTATTTTTATCTCACATTTTCCTTTGTTAACATTATCGGTTAGGTTTAGTGTAGGTGGCATGTTATTTTCAAATGCGATTAACCTTTTAGAGCCACTCAAACACATTTTTTGTGCCACACACTGGACATTTCACTTTGAAAGTTGCGTGAAACGTGCAAGAAGCAACATATCATTTTGTAGAAATGTCGCAACTGGTACATTTCTCCAATAAGCTTGGTTTGGGTTTGTTAAATTACATTTGAGACCAAAAGCAAAGCAGAAGGTGTTCATTGAATAACAAAACGCAAAATTATTATATGGCTTCAGTAGACTTTTATGGTGCTCTTTGTCTATTTTTAAGCTTGACAATCCCTGGTCACATTCTGCTTTCATTGTAGGAAATACAATTGAAACATTCTGAAAAATGTATGTATCCTTCCGTTTGGAGTGAAATGAGAGCGAGTAAATGATGACAGGATTAGTATTTCTGTGTGTAACTGTCCATTTAATACACTGTGTTGATGCACGCTTGGATATTTTCCTTCTAAGCTGGAAATAAGCTTCTAAGCCGCACTGAAATGTTGTTTTTACGAATTCCAGCCAGCGCTAGAGGATTATGACAGTCAGTTTGCCCCAAGGTAAGATCGGCTCTTAATGGACAGAAATGACAACACTTAATAAAGAGTCTTGTGAATTGATCCCAAAAATGCCAAAACTGTACTGCTAATTATACTTTTGTTAGTCAATAGTAGTTAATATCTGTAAATTATCCCTTTCTTAGCTCTTGCTTGCTTATGCTAAATGTGCAATGTAGTGCTGATATTTGTTGGGAGACCAACCCTGTATTATCTGAGAAAATGTAAATGGTTTGACAAGAGAAGGTTGTGTGTCTGTTTTCGTGAGTGGAGTGAACGAGCTGTTGGATTGTGAAATGCATCGTTGTTGACCTCATTGTAAACTCACTGTGTGTGTGATCCATTAAGGTCAGGATCAGAGCTGCTCACAGTATGTGTGCCTTGAAGTCATGGTTTCTAGTAGCCTCTAGTTGAGTTGAAAATTAAAAACAGACTTCTATTGACTCTATTGACTGCAGATAATAGTTTCATATCATCCCGCAGTTTATAAAAGCAAACCAAAACTGTACAATAATGCACTTACAATTGTTCATTCAGAAGGGTTTAAAAGTAGAAATGTGAAGCTTGTATTTTCATGGTTTCAAGTAGAGTTGTCAAAAGTACAGAATTCGATACCAAGTCGGTACTGAAAATTAAAAATGTGACGATACCAGCATTTCCCTCTAGCATTTTGAGCGCTGTTGAACGGATTCTTAAACACCTGATTGGCCATTGTGTTGACGCGCTCAACATATGTGTCTCTGATTGTCTACAATGATCAACGCTTCAAAAACATGTTGTCTTTGACACTCTTGGGTTGATTTGTAAAAAAGGACTACATGCCTGCGCACGTATATTAAAACACGCATACCTCTGGACTGAACATGTGATGCGCATGTGCGCGAAGTCGGTGTTTGCGCAGAGGTTGCGTAGGATTGTGCAGAGATAAGTGATAATCGTTTGCTTCTTGGAACCTATTTCCGGGAGTGCGTTCTCAAGCCACCAGGCACTGTTTTGTGCGGATGGGCGGCCGGAGCGCGTTGAGGGTTTTCTGTTAGAACGGTGTCGTGTTAGCGCCCCCTAAGTTAATAACTAATGCTCTTCGCAACGGAAGTGAATCAATCAATCGAAACTAACTTTAGCTGGACAATAACTTTATCCTTGAGTTATATAAATGAAGGTGACTTGACTTGACTCTTCATCGAGTGCTTACACAGATACACACGGTAGCGTTTGAAAGCGGCGTCTATCAGTGGATGCTATATTAGGGATATTAGACTCCTGCTTTCAAACGCTTCCGTGTGTATCTATGAAAGTGCTTGTGAAGAGCGTCAAATATGTAATTGTTGTTCATTGTAGCCAATCACAGACATACATGTTGAGCGCTTCAACACAATGGCCAATCAGAGACATATATGTAGTGCACATCAGCACAATGGCCAATCAGAAGTGTTTAAGAATCCGTTCAACAGCGCTCAAAATGCTAGAGGGAAATGCTGGTATCGTCACTTTTTTTAATTTCAGTACGAACATGGTACTGAAGTCTGTACTTTTTGACAACTCTAGTTTCAAGTGGATAAGCTTCTGGCTATACCATGATCAATATTACTCCTGTTGGCATATTTGTCTATATAACAGCCCTTTCATGTAGCAGAAGTTACTAGGTTTACTAGTTTTTTTGTTGCCGTTGTTGTAACATGTAAGATTGGGCCTGGTCATTAAAAAACAAACAACACTATCTTAAACTGGATCCTAAAATAAACAGGGAGCCAATAAAGAGAGACCAGGATTGGTGTACTATGGTCATATTTGTTTGCCCGAGGTCAACAGTCCTGGACCATCTGAAGTCGAGAAAGTGAAGACTGAGGAAGGTCAAAATAAAGGGAGTTACAATAGCCTAATGTAAGAGTGAATAACTAAGTTTTGTAGCCTTCCTTTGAAAAGGTTTTCCAGCGCTATGCCCTGCCTCATAAATGTAACATGTAAGTGCATTACTGTAAACACGATTTGACTACCAAGTCAAAAGATTGTTGTTTAAGCCGAATATTTTTTTTGGCAACAGAAAGCTTTCTTTGAGATGAAACTTGACCTGACCTTTTACCAGTTTAATCTCTTTGTCAAATGTCCCATGGCACATTTCATAACTGAAGTTGGCTGTTTAGTTTGATGTTAGACATGTTAAGGTTGAGGAATAAGCCCCCTACAGCCTTCACTCCCACCCATTTGTGGCTGTCTTGTCTTTTCTTCATTTCTCTCTGAATGTGTCCGACCTGGCAAGCTTCCTTCTCTCTTTGTTCCACAGTTCCGATGGCAAATTGATTTCGACAGTGTGAACACAGACAGACTATCAGACACAGATCCGGATAGCACAGGGGCCACGCCCCTACTTCCCTTAGCCCCTCCCCCTCTTAAGCTCTGCCTCCACACACTCCTCCTCCAATGGAAGGGGCCAGTCTCATCCCTCCTTTCTGTCCTCTCTTCCTCCCTGCGTCTTGCCGGGGCGATAGTGGTGGTCGCGTGTGGTGGGTCGGGGGGGAACTCTGAGAAGAACGACCGGAACGCAGTCCAACTGCTCGTCTCGCTGCTTTACGGACTCTGATTCGCCTGTAGTGACGCCGCTATGACATCGCTGTGGACTCCAAAGAGACTGCTTACCACTTCCCGTCTTTCATGCATGTGCACAAGTTTTGCTATGTGGTTGTTTTCTAAAATGACATCCTCATGTAAAAAGTGCCAAAAGCCAATTTAGTCTTTTGGAGCAGCTCTCCTCATTGCGAAGCTCTTGCTGAGTGTTTTTTCTAAGCAGATGTGATGGGAGCCTCATGCATAATGAGGAATGTTTTTGGGTTTTTTTTTTTCTTCTTCTTCTTTGTGGTTTAGTTGTGCAGAGTGTACTCTCTCTGTGTGTGTTTTTGAAGAGCATTTGCGTTTTGTGAATCCCTCATGTATTACCTGGTGCTCCTCTGGTCCAGAGACTGTGTCGCTTTGTGCCGCAACAAACAGCAGCTTAGATTTTCCTCCGATTTACTGACGAAATTGGAATGATTGGAAGGAAAATCGAAATTTTTCCCTCATTAAACAAGTGCCAAATGAGAGTGGACCTACGAAACTAGAGTGAAGGTCGCATGAGCTTCAAAATACTCGGGTGGGACTGTGCCGATCGCCCGGACCGGCACGCGTCCGCTCACCCTACATGCATGAAAGAAAAGTGCTCTGAGCAGAAGCCTTTACCCCCAAAAAATACCCCATTATCCTGCCTCAGACACCTTGAAGTATGGGATCAGAATAGTAGTATAATGAATATTTTGACAGTATGATTCACAAATGTGTGACCCAATTCACAAAATACAATTCTTAAATATTCATGCGTGTTCACCAATTAGATGCTTACGAATTGATGGATTAGTGTAGGGATGTTTTTCAGACTTTTTTTGAAAGGTTTGCCAAAATGACCAAAATTAACTGTTTTTGGTAAAATGGTCATCGCAATGGTTTATTTTGAATTGCTTCTTTTTTTACATCCGCTTCAGCCAATCAAATGAGAGTTAGATTTCAGTACATTGGACAATGCCGATGAAGTAATGTGAAAGGGCCTTTGTGAACAATCAATTGGGTTACGCATTTATGCATCACATTTTGATGAATATATATTAATTTTAGCCTATTCTGAGCCCATATTGAAGTGCCAACAGCCCATGTCTTTAAAACATTCCCGTTGTAGTATGTTTCCGTGCAGTTTTAGGATGCTGACTGACAGATCCTCTGGAGCTGTGGTGTAGTCCTCGCTGTGTTGATGTTCTTTTGTTTCTTTTCTTTCTTTCTTTCTTTTTTTCTTGGAAAATATACAAACTAGGAAAAATGCACAAGAAATCAGTGTAACAATCACAATATGCATGCTGAGGAGGAAAATAGTGAACATTGACCTTGAATGTATGGTGACTTTTTACGAAAAGAATAAATAAATATCTATATATTAATAAAACATTTGTTCGAATGAGCTTTTGATGATTTTTAATTTGTCATCCTGAATTTACAATTTTCTGCATTGAACAAAAAAGCAGAAAAGACCTTTATTGTGATATTTATTTATATTTTTATGGTGTTATTTATTCATATATTCATATATAAATATAAAAAAAAGTGACAATCTATGGCATGAACAATTTCAAACCATTAATGGCTAATCTTGCACCCTGAATTTAGTATTCAATTTCTTGGCTTTGCACCCACATTCCGACAAGACAAGGTCGTCCACAAATAAAATCCAGATGAGGTTATGTTGCCGTCCTTTGAGAGCAACTGTGATCCAACATTGCACGAACCTGAAGAGCACACAGTTCTAATCTAGCGTAATGTTTGTGTGTTTGTGCATCATGATGTTGTGTCCGTATGAATATGTGACCTGTCCGTGTATTTCTGTGGCTGTGCTTGCCTGCTCGCCTTTTTTTTTCTTCTACCTTATCTTCTAAAATCTGATCTATTTGAGATGTATGTGTCAGTTTTCTAAGCATGCCTTTTAGTTCAAGAACCGAAGGGATTTGATATTTAAATGTGCTCTTCAAGAGTTCTTTGTTTTTTCCATACACATCTCTTTACTAATCGAACCTCCTATGCAAACTGCTTTCATTTTGCACTATATTTTGAACCCATGTCATTTCTAGAGGTGCGTTACGCACTCATCTTCGAACATAAGATTGTGACGTCATCCATGACCAGTCTAAACGCTCAGTAACCTACAGTACGGCCATCGTACGCAACACTAACAGTCATGTGAATGCGGTGGAAATGTAGCCATGCATAGCCTCGGTCTGAGCTGAGATCTCAGGTACAAACCCCTGGACTCTCTTTACCTTCCAGTTTTGGTCCTGAATTGTCCCGGTTCTGAGTGTTGCAGGACCTCCGTAAGTCACCTGCCTCCATCGCTGCTAAGCCAAACCAATCATGCCCTTTCTTTTTATTCTTTTGTTTTTTGGTTTGTTTTTCGACTCCCATTCGCTGTTCGGCTTAAACAGGCAGTAGGGCTTCACAACTGTTACGTCTCATGCCGCCACCTGCCTCTCTGGTTGGTCCTTGGCTTTTTTATTTTTTGTGTGTGTGTGAGCTATAGTTCGTACCAGCCAGAGAGGTCATAGGTTGCCAGGAAATGGTGTTGGCGCTGGAGGTAACCCTGAATCTAACTCTTGCATGCCTCTATCAGAAGTAACTATGTCTTGTTCCATTTGCATGCCTGCTCCAAACACCCTTCAGATGCCTGTTCATAAGTATATGTCAAATGAATCACCGTATGCCTTTCAGCAGTCCTTTTTCTTCTGTTTCCCAAATCAAAGTGCTGTAGACTTTAAGATGTTTTGGTGTCGTAGAGTTCAGTGGGTCACTAGCACGGGCCGTGTTGCGGGCGTACTGACCGTGTTTGTTCTCCACCCCCTCTCTATCTAGTGACCGTTCCCTGGAGCTCTACTTCAGGCCAAGCATCATGGACGACCGATCCGCTCCTCTCTACTACTAGAGGGGCCGTGCAGTGGCCTGTGCGCTATACCGCCCTCTTCTGTTCTGTCTGTGTCATTGCAACAGCATGTGGAGGCAGAGCACATTCATTTACCCACAGGGCATGGAGGAGAGAGAGCTTGTTGCGTCCTGAAAGGATTAGAGTAATGATCTTAACTCTGTAGCTACAGTACATAATTATCGGTATTTGTAACCACCAATTCACGTATTTCAAAAGCTTTTCTAAAGGGTTCTCTTCATGTTAACAAACTGAATGTGCTTCTTTTTTTTCTTTTTTTATGCCTGACTGTTTAAATATGAGATCTTTTACTTGAATGAATGTGAAAATGTAAGAAAAAAAAAAAAAAGTGAGCAATTGGTAGATATTATTTCTATAAATGCAGTTCTATAGGGAAGCCTTTCTTTTTCTGTCAGTTCTAAACGTTTTTGTGGCACATGCCTCTAACACTCATTTCAGAAAGCTGATGAAGCCTCTTCTTGATATTAATATTAAACAGACCACCACGCTTTGCTAATGTTTTAGTGATGCCTCTGTGAATTCTCTGTCTACGCAGAGATCTGTACAGTGTATTAGATGCAATATATAGTGCAATTTCTCAACGCAAGCAGCCCCGACACAGGAACTGTGCCTTTTCCTGCTGTTTTGTGCTTAATGCGGTTCTGAATATCTGTAACTCCACTGGTGTAAGTAAAAGGGATTTGCTTTTATGTGATATTTTTGTTGTTCCATTTGATTTTTTGTACTATTATTTGCTTTTTCTTTTTTTTTTTGTTTCTTAGAAATTTCAATGACTGTTATAGATTTAAGGGGGTTCATTTGTGTTCACCTGTTGCTTTTGCTTTTTCACATTCTGAGCAATACTGCTTATTAAATATCAAAAAATAGACTCGCTGCATAATAGTGAAAATATTAAATTGCAGGTTCTGTAAATATATCTTTTGGTTCGTTTCTGATGAGGGACTAAAAAGAACTAGACCAGTCACAAAAGCCATTGTGTATATACAACATTTGATTTGTTACAGGAAAAATATGAAATCAGGTAGATTAGATACTGATATGAATTGCATGTTTTATAATAGGGCGTCTCCTCTGGATTGTTTGAGGAAGGTGGGAACGTTATGTGATTCTTCGATGGAGAGATTTTGTCTTGATCAGCTTTAAAAACCCATTTTATAATGTTTCGTTTTTGTTTTGGCTTTTCTGTTTATTCCTATTTATGGAGAACTGCTAATGTATGTGCACATTCTTGTCTTTTCTGAAATAAAAAAGCAAATGTAAACTGACCTCTACCACACTTTCAGATAATAATGACGGAGATCTACAATTTCTTTTCTTTGACCGAAGCTCAAGCTGCTCTTTGGATCATGCTGGAAAACATGACCATCACTTGTGGAGTTCAAGCGATGCTGGGATACATGAACAATTTATATATTCAATTAAAGTGGTCTCAGACCTTTTGAGCCCACTGTATTTGAATCGAGCTCATGCATATGTATGAAGAATCTTTAATAACTCACAGGCACAAGGAGAAACTATAGTTTGGTTTATTTTTAGAATAGTACAGTAGGCATGAGTCGTGAGGACATACGGTTTGACAGCTATGAGGCAGTAACAACAGACTTCTCCCCTCAACGCTACATTCAACACTCAGTTCACTTTCATTTAACCTCTCTTTGGCAACCATAAACACCCAAATGAAGCACTGATGCTCTGGATGAGAAAAAGTACCTACTGCCGCAAGGTTCAGCACAGTATAAAACTCTTAAAAGGCAAACAGCGAGAAAGCGAGGGTACATTGCAGTGATTGTGACTTACAGCATTGGCACAAATGTGTATGGGCTCCAGTGAATCAAGGCAGAGCATGACAGGTACAGCTGTACGTTACATTTAAACGGATATCATAACTTTTCTCGGTGTAACACCTCAGATCATATAGGGACAAAATATATTGAGAGAACTTGTAGAAACACATGAGGTCCACATGCCGTCTGGACCATCTGAATTGTTTTGTAGTATATTTTTGAACATCTATCTGTTATTGGATTTAACAAAAAGAACACTTCTGAGATGAGGCTTCATCACAGACGGAGGATCAGATCTGCAGGAGCTGCCATTATTGTTTATAACAGATTTTGTTCGCAGATGAGATGGTCACTTTCCTTTGACTTGGTTAAGTGTCTTTAAGTATCACAGCTGAAGTGTGACTTCGATAACCCACTGGTTTTTTGCTCAATCCTGAAATCAGTTCCTGTAGCTCTTGAATTCGAAGCAAATGTTATTCATGCCCAAGACTGATTGCTGTGACAGACTTCCTAAAGTTCTCATCCTGACAAGCACCAATAAACGAATCGTCATCAGGGTCATTCCTCTTATGCCGTGCATTTTCATTCTTGCCATACTGGATGAAAGATTAAACTCAAAACTAGTTAAACGGTTAGTTAACTCATGTCGTTCCCAACCCGTAAGACACTATCAGAGATTGACACAGAAGAGAAGAAATTGTTGAATGAAGTTGTTATTTTGTTTTTATAGCACACAAAAAGTATTCTTGCCGCTTCATAACATTAAGGTTGAACCACTGTAGTCACATGGACTATTTTAACAATGTCTTTACTACCTTTCTGGGCCTTGAAAGTGGCAATTACATTGCAGTCTATGGAGGGACAGAAAGCTCTTGGATTTCATCAAAAATATCTGTGTTCTGATGATGAACGAGGGTCTTACGTGTTTGGAACGATATGAGGGTGAGTAATTAATGACAGAATTTTTTTTTTAGTGATGTTTTTGGGTGAACTAACCCTTTAAAATTGAAAACGTAAAAAAAAAAATTGTCATTCACTCATTACATTTTTTTATTTTCATTTTTCTCACAATTGAATGTCTGAGCTACAGCTTAAAAAATGGTAAAAGCCCCATAAATGTAGCCTATTTAATTCCTCGGAAGTCATACAATAGTTTTATGTGAAGAACAGACTGAAATTTACATCGTCTGATAATTATAACCATAACTGTGAAATCGTGCACTCATTTAAGCTTTCAAAAATTGCAGTCATGAGGCATTATGAAAAGTTTGATGCAAATGATGGGTCTTGTGATCGACTGTGATATGCCAAAGATTTCAACGGATCTTTTTGAAAGATTTAAATCAGACTGAACTCAGAATGTAGCACTTAGATTTGTTTTAAAGGGTTTAAGTGCCTGATATTTCTGAAAGTCTGAAGACCCATTATAGAAGCAAACATATTTTTAAAATAGTTTTCAAATGGCTGGATAACAGGAATGACCCATATGCAAGCTGTCCTATATGCAAGCTACCTCTAGTAGAAGAAAATCGCTGGTTTATCACCTGCTCACCAGCAATACTCTCATTTTTAGAGCAAACAAGTACTGTAATGTATTACTGTAGTCTGTAAAATATTTTGGATATTGAAGTCTAGGGAACTAAAGATCTAACCAGAGAAGAACTAGCCTTTTAATAATTGAACTGCACTTTAATAAGACATAAATAAGATCTTGATTTAGATGTACTTGATTATAAGGAAAGAGATGTATAAAAGATGTCTTGGTTCAAATAATTAAAGTGCAGGTAGTTTTTGTATGAAAGTTGTTCGGCATTAAAAAAAAAAGCAAAACAGCAGACAGTATGAAGACTTTTAAGCATGATGGTTAATACAGTTAATACTTTTGTTCCTTACCCTTAACACCCCTGAGCTAAAGTGGTCAAATATAGAAAATATCACTTTTGAGCAGCTTGTGGTAGGGGGCTCAGTTTATATCGTTTTTCGGTGGTCTCATCCTGCACCCTATTTTAATGTGGCTCATTGGGTCAACCTGAAACATGTAAAGCACTATGACAGATATTTCATACTCTAAATCACTTATTGACAATATGGAGCATGACAAGCAAATGAGAGCAGCCTTGTATCTGTATTGTTTCCTACAAGTTATGTGTAAAAAAAAAAAGTTATGCTTTCAGCATGATACTGATACTGAATTGTGCAAATAAGTTATAATCTTCATACATCATGTTTTAATACATAGATAATAAATATGTTCTGTTATACAGATCTCTTTTCCTGTTCTTATTACTGTTATCCTCAACAGACTGTCACTCAACCATCGTCTGTCTAGGAACACTTGGAAGGGGCTGGCTAATCCACTACAATATGAGGCACTGTGTCCAAACAGCATATCAGGTTGACAGGACCCTTTCATCCAGCACGTTTAAAACAACAAAAAGATAGTGATACATGAGAACCCACAGTCTGATCAGACCAAATCAAACCATACAGGTTCTAAACACCTCTTCAATTAAGTGTGTTAATGACCCCTTTACTCCTGGGCTCCATTCTCACTGTTACCTGTGTGACGAAAGGAGAGAGCTAATTAACTTCCAGTGTCAACCATAAATAAAGCAAAAAATCAAAACTCAAATGTATCTAGCACAGCCCTGAAATTCCTAAATGATTTCAAGATTGTGTTTATGTGAAGAAGTGCAGAGCTAAACTGACCTCCCATGGAGTCCGTGTCAGAGTCAGACACCTGCGTAATGGAGAAACGAGAGACGCTAAATCGGGAAAACGGTGGTACTGGTTTTTCATCTGGAGACTTGACGGGAGAGTTGGGTGGAGTAGTGATTTCTTCAGAGCCAGGTTCTGATGTTGAAGGGCTTGGCATCAATGGAAAATCATCTTGCCACTCACATTCACCACCTTTTTAGGGTGAGAGGCTTGTGAAATTTTACTGAATGAGAGGTAAAACCAATGCAAAAATCTAATCAATGTAGAAGAATTGTTATTGAACACCCACTTTCTTCTGGGAAATTCCTTCCTAGTGAATCCTCTGGGGCAGTGACCCTATCATGGGGTTGTGGTTGCTCCACCTCTGAAGCTTGGCCATTAGGTTCTGCCTCCACAGGAAAACTGTAGTCTCCAAGCTCACCCGTGGGGCTCTCCTGCGTCAATACACAGCAAAACTTTGAGTCAGATTAGCATTGCACAAATCAGTCTATTTTTCTGAACAGAAAAGGAAGTAACATGCTACTTAATGCTCTACCTCAAAACTACAAGAGATAATTCTACGAACCTGGTCAAACAGAAACACAGTGACGTCATCAAAGAATGACACCGCTTTTTTCTTGCTCTCCAGTTCATCGCAGAAGGACTGTGTAAGTATGGAGGGCATTTTTAGGAGGCTGCGTAGATGCCGTGCACTGCTACGGTCGCTCACAATGACAGGCACCACGGGGAACTCCTCATCACTCTCATCACTCTGCTCCTGTATGTTGTAGCTACGAAGTTCTTCATCAGACTCATCACTATCCTCAGAATCCTCCTCATCTGCTTCCTCTCCATTTCCCAGTGGAGCTGAGACATCAAGGTCTTCTGGCAAGGCTGGAAGAATGTTCTCCAAGGAATCATCACGCTTTGATCTTGAAAAAGCTTGACCTATGCCACCTTCTTCCACTGAATCTTCATCTTCCTTTTCCTCATTGTTTACTTCTCTTGGAAGTTCCGTATTGTCCACTTTGTTACAGTCCTCTTGGTCTTCTGCTTGGATGATCTCCCCACTGAAATCTACTATGATACAGTCTGCACCTAGTGACTCTGCTGAGGAAAAATCCCTGTCTCCGTTAGACGGCTCCTCCACACCCGAGGCCTCCTGTGTCGAGGAGGAACCTTCCGACACTGTGGAAGAATAGCATTCAGAGTTTGGTTCCTCTCCAGAATGATCAGATTCCAGCCCAATACCATCATCTGGAGTTGACTCCTTGGTCAAGCATCCCCCCATCTCTGGAGGAAAGGGAGAAAGCATGGAAATCATTGGAACCAATGTAGGTGATGAACACAGATTTGGATTTGTCTTAAGACACAATTGTTTAGCATGAAGGGCTGAATTGTTGTTCTTTAGCACAGAGATGTTATTTCCCCTCTCACTCTCCATGCAATGTCCTTCTTTCCCAACTGTCTTTTCCGCTTCGAGTCTAAAGACATCATCCTCATCTTGACGATTGAAAAAGTTGCTTCCCCCTACACTGGGGCTCTTGTCATTCTCCATGTCATAGTCAGAAAAATAAGCAGAGTCTCTGTACTGATTCCTCTCACCAAGGCTGATCAGTGGTAGGTGACTGCTGGGTGGATGCAGGAGCATTACATCGACATCATCATCTAGGTCCATCTGGAGCACCATGTCACACTCATCTGATTCTACACTGGTGCTAAGTGCTGGATTCCCTTCAAGGTCTTTCAAGATAAACTCTGGGGATTCATTGTTCTCTGTGTCATAGCCACTGTCGAGGGATTTCGGCTGAATGGGTGTGTGATAACTATCAGGACTGAAGGCCTCACATGGACTGCTGCTAGAGGCAAGATTTATCGTGTCCTCACAGTGTCTGGACCCAGTCTCCCTCTCTAACGGTCTATGAGTCAATTCAATATTGCCCACCTCTGCATAGTCCAAGGGATAATCTGTAAGAACTCCAGAAGGGATGTCAGTGCAGTCATAACTGCAGTCATTAATTTCCACCAGACTGATACTGGAGTTGTTGGGCACCATCCTGCTGTCTGTCAAAAGGTTACACTCTGAGACACCCTTAGACAGATCCTTGGGGCATGACACCATTTTTACACGCACTCCAGCAGAACCATCTGTCCCAAGTTTAATTTTTTGTGCAGGGGATATCCTTTTCTCGAGTAATATGTTGTCTTTAGTCGCTACAATATCCGTTGGAAGAGTTGATGGATTCATTCTGCTGTAATCTCCTAAAAGTAATTCTGATGTGTTGTTTTTAATATGTTTATGAGCAATGTTCTTCTGCCGTGTATGAATATGCTGACTTTCTGTGACAGAATGACATTTGGAAGATGATTCAACATCCTGAGTACCTTCAGGGCATACATGTAGGTACTCACCACACTCTGAGTCAGTGTGAGGGTTGCTAGTGGTGGGTGTACTATCTGTGGCTTCCATATATGAGTGGACTTTGAGAGAATCGATGTAATTATATGTACAACTGTTGCTTGTTTCTAATTCTCTTGATTTAAAAGTCCCGACATGAGAAGAGGGTGTTGGATGACGTAAATCGAGATATGCATCTCGAAAGCCCACAGCTTGCGTACGATCGCTTAAACTGTTGTTGTTTGCTGAGTGGTTGGAGTTCCAGTTAGTCAACATGTTCTGAGAAAACAGATCATCATCATCATCTTCTGGACTGGCACTGCCCATGCCCAAAAGAAGGCCATCACCAGCATCAATATCAATACTCATGTAGTGGGGTCTGGGAACATTCTTTTGAACAGGGCCCATCATGTCATAATAGGCCTCATTGGCCGTACTTCTTTCTGCGGTTCTCTGGTTAGATTCAAGGTATGGATCACAATATGCCAAGCTGGGACTACTAACAGAGACTGAAATGCCAAGTGGGCTTTCCTGTACTGCCTCAAGTCTATGGCAGAGACTTCCCGACCCTCTCTGCTGATTAGAGTCTGAACCATACTCTTTTATCAAATGAACATCTGACCCTGCTTGAGGTGACTGTTCACACTGTAAATTGTGCCTGTCATTAGAAGAAAAATGGGTTTCTGACTGGTCAGTCTCTACCGAGTTTGGAACTCTTCTTTGGAGTGGCTCCATGTTTAGGCTACTATCTGAATCATAATCATTACTGATGGATTCTTTAGCTGCTGACCAGTAGGTGTTTGGTAGAGACCCAATGGGGCTCCTCCTGTCCGTTGAAGACAAGCTGCTGTTGCTGTCTTCAACTCTTGGGCTGTAATCAAGATTGGTGTCTTCTAAGTTGATGTTGCACTCAACTGGTTCCTCAATGCGGATATAGTACTCACTACTTACTGAGGGGCTGTGTGCACTCAGCACTGGAACCACCCCTGGATGGTCTGACTCATAGTAGGATGGAGAGACCCCGAGAGGGAGGCTCTCGCCCTTACAGCTACCTGTGGAGTTGCTATGAGGGTAATAAACATCCTGGTAATGGGGATTATTCTTTCCCAATGGTCCACTAGCTGAAGAGGAGCAGTAGGGCTGCTCAGCTTGTGCCTGCTCCCATTTATACTCAAAGTTGAGCCCATGGCTGGTCTCAGTTACTGTCAATATGTCGTCCCCATTCTCAGACTGGAAGCTGTCTGCCATTGAGAAGTGTTCAAGTAGAGGGAATGAAGAGGAAGTAGAAGAAGCTACTTCAGGTACAGGTGTCCTGTGAGAGCTGTTGGAGCCCAGACTTGGCCTGAGGGAGTTCCAGCGCTGCTCAAAGTCCCCCTCAGCCTCAGTGGCACCCTTAGCACACAGATAACTTAGCAGTAGATGGATTTCCTCCACGACAGGTCTCTGCTCAGGCTGCAGCCAACAGAACTGCATTACCTCATACCTGCTCACACACGTGACAGAAAAGCAAATATTTTAGACCCTGAACTAATATATATCAGAAAAATAATTGATTGATTGTAAAGGATTAGAATAGATTGGTTAGACCAAATTGCCTGCAAAAACTATATTTAATTTTATATTTAAGTTCAAAAACCTTAAAAACACAGACATCAACATGTTGCTTCTTTTCTTGGCACCTAATGATTTATGAGTAACACGGTTTTGATTATCTATTATCTTATTGTTTTATGGATACTTAAAAATGGATGCTAGTACAGTATGGACAATAGCCAGAAAACCATTAAATGATGATTTGAAATATGGACAGTTTAGCGTAATAGTAGCCTTACAGTCTTAAAGTATGGTCATTCATTGTTTAATATCCCATAGGGGATGGAGTGGTATAGTTGTATGCATGACTGCTATTGATTAAATGGACAATGATTGGAGTGTGTGAGGGTAAAATGAATGACTGAGTGCTTCCAGGACTGGATAAATGTATGATTGACCACAGTGGATTTGAGCAGTATTGATTTGTTGGTCTTGCCAGAGAAAATGGCAACGACTGGCGGAAGCGCTTGTGGTTGGAAAATATTCATTGCTTTAGATGTATTTAAAAGAAAAGTGATTTTGTGGGTGTGTCTCTGGAGGGGAACATTTATTGGTTTGAATGCGGCGATGGGGGTCAGGGGAGTCATGGTTGGCAGATGCAAGGGGATGGGCGGTTCATAACAAGGACTTGTGACTTGAGACGACTCACCAGCGTTCACACAGAGGCACTTTCAGCAGGGGCTTTGGCAGTTTGAGCTGTTGTTCCTTTACAGCATATGTTAAAACCTGCCTATCAGAATAGTGCCTGTAAGGCTGGTTCCCCAGTTCAAACAACTCCCATATTGTCACACCTAGTGACCTGCAGGGTCAAAAAACAAACAGCTTTCTGTTAGTCAGAGTCTGTTAGACAGTAAGGAAATTAGTTTAAAGTAAATAATATTTCTTAAATTCTAGATCTTAAATTTTACACACATATGTCAGTATGTCACAGGGCAGAGGTTTTCTACCTTTATTGGTCAACTACACCTTTTTTATTCCAAACTTCTAGAGAACCCGCACATAATTAAGAAATGTACTTCAGGATATCACAGGCTGCAAATTATGTGAGGAATTTTACCTGTTTGAGAGTCCAGTCCAGTATTATCATTAAAAACATGCTTATGTAAGCGAAATATTACCACAAAATAAGTATCCAAATAAGAGCTAGTTCTGCATTCGCCATTTGCGGCATCCTGATTGTTATGCTGAGTTCACCTTTGCATCCAGGTTACATTTCAGTGAACATGTCATGTAATCTCCTGTGACCTCAAGATTGAGAACCTCTGTCATAGTGTTCTTCTCTGAATCATTTCTCACCAGACATTGCTATCCTTGGTTTGGTCCACGACTAAGAGATTGCCGTGGACTTCATCAATAAGTTCTGGAGCAATCCAGCGTAGAGGAACCCATATTTGATCTGCTGTTACATAATAGTCATCCTAACAGGGGGAAAGGATGCATTGATATTGAATATGAGGAAATGCTGAGACAATGTCAAAATAATAGGATCAGCATGACTGCAATCCTTATAGCCTTCACAGACTCACCTTGTACTTACTGTGGCTGAGGCCATAGTCTCCAATTTTCACTGCCATCTCAGAGGTCAACAGGCAGTTTCTAAGGGCCAGGTCACTGCAAAAAGGACAGAGTGGAGCAATGTTTGCATCATTTATAGTTCTTGTCATTAGCAAACTTTCATGACAGAGTAACAAAGGAAGTCTGCAGTGTCATCTCACATTTTCTTCATGGGTAACTTACAAATAATTGATGGTGTTTGTTGAGTAAGGGGTTTTCCCCCAGCAACAAAATCACTGATGCTGGAGTCTGTGACATGTACTCAGGCAGCACCAGGATATTGTTGCCAGGAGACACCAGAGCTGGACGTCCAGTGAGCGGCGTAGTGAAAAATAACTCAAATAATTAATATGCGGGGAAAAGGCCAAAGGCTAGTGGATCCTGACCTGTGAATGTAATTGTGTTTGTGAAGGTACAGAAGACCAGAAGCAATCTCGCATGCCATCCGCTGAAGGATCAAAGGGTCAGGGGTCACTGAGTCTGTGGCCCGACAGCTTCGTAGGTATCCTTTAACATCACCCTGTATAAAGTAAACATCATTCGTATGAACAACACGTGGATGCTAATGTGTGTTATCATACATATCATACAGCTACAGTGTGTTATCTTACTACCTTTAACTGTAATTCTGGCACCATTACTGTGTCAGTTTGTAACACTGCAAATGCACAATTTTTAATATGACCAGGAGAGGGAGCATTAACCTGTTTAATAATCCCTATACTAAGCTCCGTCCCCCTTGGATGCTCAGACCAGCTTTACAGAAACATCACTGCATGTTTTTCAATAAAATGCTCATTAAGTGGTAAAAACCGAAATATTATTATTCTTTTCTGTGTTGGAATGAAACAAAGCAATGCTGCTTTTCTTAAATTGTTGAATGATGCTGTAAAAATGATTAAAACTGCCAAGACTGTGAAATTAGTAACAAGACAAACACCCAGCATAGTCAAGTAAAAAGAAAAAAGCCTAATTTGATCTGTTCCTAATGTTATGGTACAATGAAATCTTTATTTACTATTACCTATAGTAGAACTACATAGTATGGATCAATACATAAATTACATTTTAGGAAATGTATAAAGATTACAGATGCTGCACGTTCATTTGGGAATGAGGGTTTAATACACAGCATTAACTTATCAAGATTTACATAAAGATTTGGTAAATGGTACATACAATAATGCATGCATCCTCTACTCCCTGGGTTCATTGTTTTACTATTATAAGTGACCTGACAACAAAGTTTTACTTAATTTCTCTTTATGCATTTAAAAATTCAAAAATCCAAAATGTGAAATTTAAATCCAAACACACAGACTCTACATAGACTTATATGAGAAAAGAACAAAAGTCTGATTATATGGCAAGAGTTACTAAGCTAAGATTGGTCTGTAACATTGGCTTCCCAAAGGGTCAACTGTGCAATTGTGGTCACAAAACCTGTGCAGTTGCTTTTTTGCAGTTTCTTGTTTTCAAAACAATACTTAGTAAATAAGGGGGATGCTATTTCAATAAATCATATTATACTTGATATAATATGCCACATCATCTCACAAGGCTGCTGACCGCTAGTATAGATTCTGAAGGGTAGGCAGACCAACTCGGAGTGTGTTCTGAGTACAGTGAGGGAAGTGCCTGGTATTCGGTGGCTTACCCGGGGACAGTGCTCCATAACCAGCAGGTAGGGTGTGACTTCTGAACACTGGGACAGACACTGCAAGAGGGCTGGATGCTGGAGCACCCTGTAAGATCCACACATTCCAACATCAAAACACTGCTCACACAAGCAACTCTTTAGTTATACGTTTCAAATAATAGCTATCGTTAATGTTGTTTCATTTTGTGCCTCCAAGAGAGATGTAATGACAAAAATGGCATAGACAAAGCATGTATTTTAGCATATAGCACACGATAACATAAGATGAGGGGGTAAGTAAAATAAGATGAGGTAAGACAGATGAGAGGAACGGTGAGTACCGGTAAGGTTGGACCTCTTCCAGGAACTGCATCTGCTCCTGTACACTGGCACTGGCCTTCAGCTCCTTAACCACCACCTGTGTGGTGCTGAGTCCAGCATTCACCTCCCCCAGCAAAACCTGAAAGCCAGCCCAAACCACACATTAACACTGAGGAAATGGCTCACACCTGCCACCTGTGAAACTGGCAGCACAGGTTTACACAGTCTACACTTGTGCGCTATTTATCTCAAACTGTTCGTTTAACGGTAGCTCATAATGAGATCACGACCACATTGCACTGTAATATGTTTAATATCAACTCCATGCTGCTGATTTCTAAAGGCCACCTGATGGTATGGCTTGGGTTATAAAAGGTCTTACCTTGCCAAACCAGCCATGTCCCATTTCTTTTATGTAGAGGAGGCTGTGGCGTCCGAGGTCTGTAGATTTCAGGAGCTGAACTGAGGGAAACAGAGAGAAAACATGCATTCAGAGATGGTAGAGACATAAAAAATAGACACAATGAGTGGTTTGAATGTTCCCAAACAATGGAACAGTGACCAATATCCAGGGAGGCACAACCACAAGAACCATGGTTATCTGCTTAAACTACCTCTTCTATTACCACATCTAGATGCAAAATGGATCAAATTCTTTGAAAGTCGACGCAAAACTTCAGACACTCTGGTTCCAAATACCTTGAACCATGATAATTCGGCAGATTAGATACAGCGACGAAGAGCAGCTCTCTTTGTCTGGCAGGAAACCGTAGGATGAAGGTTTGACGATGCTGTGAAATGGAGTTGCCGTTCTTCTCTGGTTCTCCATGCCTCCGTCCAAGCTCCAGGGGTTTAACCCTCCAAGCCCTCGGACAGCTGAGAAAGCAGCGCTGTCTTTCTTCGTTCCCAGAGACAGAGCTCGCCTTCTCGCTCTGAGATATGGAGTTCCACATCATTCCCATAATGCACCCGGCTGGAACTCTCAGCTGGAGCCAACTCAACTTGAAGCTGTGGTAAAACTAGCGACTCTAGCTGAGATCAGTGTTTAAAGTGCCAAGTGTCCCTCAGCCCCACCAGGAGCTGGACGTATGTCTGCCGCGTAGCTCCGCACATGCTAAATGCATCTGCTCACGCAAGCAATGCCATGAGCACATAATGACCCTCGCTCCTCTGCCCTTCCCTTCCCTCCTTCCCTCTGTCTATCTCAGCAAGACTATAGGGGCAATTGTAAACAAATAAAGCACTGTGAGCAGCAGAAAGACCTCTGTCATTAACACGAGCCCCCCCACACACCTCCTCCAGCGCTACGAGCAGGTCTCACAGTGTGCGTCTCACAGACCCATCCCTGTATTAATGCACTAAACTGTTCTCCTCCTCTGCAGCGTTCCAGAAGCTTCTCATTCCAGCCCCTCACACTCCCCGCCACAGTTACATTGTGGCTTTTGTCCGCAGAGCAGCAGCGCCTGGTACCCCAGTACCAGTCCAGACACAAGGCCCATTCTCTGCTGCTCAGAGCCAGGATTGTCACAGAAATGACCCCCCTCCACCTCCCATTCCTGACACACAACTATCTCTCTTTTCTTCAGCAGACTTGAACTGGCCTTTTATATGATTTGTGTGGAATCTGTGAGTTGTGCATTCCCGTCCCACTCCTGGCATTCCCACAGCAGCCCTGGGCCATGTTAAAAATGCATTAAAACGCAGCACAATTGCACGAGAAGACCCAGGCTGGCCTATGATTGCACATGGGCTGGAAGAGAAATTCTACTTAATATGTCAACAAAAGATTTCAGAACGAGTAAAATTGCAAACTTAACTGAATGAGGGCATTTCAAAAGTGCTGAGATGAATTTTTTATTTTTTTTTTTTATTTTTTTTGAGTGAACTTTCAATATGGAAGAGAAAATATTCCTACATCAAATTTGTCGATTTATTTATAACGGTGTTGATTCTGGTATAGAACCAGCATGGTAGATAAATAGAGCTGAATGACAGTATATACCATGCAAAGTTAGAAATGTGTCAACCATTACAGATTTTACTACACCGTTTAGGATATGTATTGCAAAGGATGGCGTACATTATTTACATCTTTTGAAAGAGAGACAAAGAAATATGGAGTGATGTGAAAATACAGATAGGACATGTCTAATATGATGAGGATGAACTTATTAAGGAGTGTTGTTTGGCACAACGGTAAGCAGGTTTTAGTTGTTCATGGGCATTGAGCAATGTCTCGACTGCATCAACATGGGTGGTCTATAAGCTATTTTAACACCTTTGAATTTGTGTATGATATTCATTTTGCTGTTTAGTCTTTAAAGGTAGGGTACACAATTTGGGAGAGGCTAGCAATAACAAGCTAGTTTTGAAAGCATGAGATCCCACCCACCCATAGTTTTTCCATTAAAACACAATTCCGACTAGAACGTCACGGGTTGCCATCTCTTTATTACGGTAATTACGGCATGGCGTGAACGCAGCATAATCTCGTTTTGGTTTGCGACGCTTGGTGACTGTCTGTGTTCAACTCTTCATAGCCTCATTTTTGCACTGATGGCGTAGGAGGTAAGCAAATACATACAGTATGTTGACAGGCAGGTAGGACATCCTATCAATGCTTTCGGGCTGATTGCAATGATTGGACGAAAAAAATTTTGGTTCTAAGACTTCCACAGAAGATATATGTACATGTTTTAATATTTAGACCCCTTCTATTATTGATTTATATCGGGATGTGAAGAGTGTTTAAAACAGTATAACCAAAATGTTTATGAAAAACATTGCCTATCCTACCTTTAACTAAAGTGATATTATATAAAGTCAAGCTGTTTTTGTCAGTAATTTATTAATAAAATATATTTTGTCTAAGTTCCAAATAAAAAGAGAACATGACCTAATCAAATGATGTAGCTTTAATAAACAGTTTGTAATTTACAAAATTCCCCCAAAATAGTCATTACCACTTGGTTATTAAATATATAAAAATTAATTCCAGAAAATTTAAAGTCGCAATAAAATCTAATTTGACTAATTTGATATTTTTGTGGAATGTTTCAGTTCATTCTGAATGATTAACGTGAAAATTGCAACTATTAGCAAATGTCAACAATCGAGTGATCCAATCAATTCCCAATTAACAAAATTAAGTCTCACGTTTTAATGTTTGAGAAGCTGAACTTGTATGGGAAAGAAAAGTCAAAATTTCCATTTCATGCCGACTTTAACTATATTGTGATATATACAGTTACTATGTTTGTTCCATACTCGCTCAACAATTGATAGAGAATGTTGGGTTCAAATCCCAGGGGAAATAAGTGATAGAAATGTTTCCCTTAAACCAGGGTTTCTCAACCGTCCCTCAAGGGTCCACTGTCCTGCAGAGTTTAGCTCCAACCCTAAACAACAGGGCCAGAGTTGAGAAACCCTGCCTTAAATGTTCTATATGCTACTTTGAATAAATTAGCTGTTTATGGACATAACCGTGAGACCCTTTTTCTCCATGCTCAACCTCTTTCAGATTGAAGCTTATGTCACAGTCAGTGAAAACCTGGAAATGTAGTTTAGGAGTGAAAAAAACACCAGGGACATTCAATTGACCTTTCGCCGGCCCCTCCCCCAAAACGGCCATTGTCCAATCACACATCATAGCAACCGTTACTATGGGAGCAGGTCCGACAAACATTAGCAAGATGGTGAAGCGTGCGCCCATGGCGTTTGTAAATCGGACACTACATACCCCGAGAGATTGTCTGGAGGAGTTGTGTTCTTTCCATTCCCAAAGCCGAAAACACAACGTGAGCGGTGCCTACAATGGATAAAACAGTGTGGACGGCCCCAATCCCAGTTAAATGTGTCGAACATTACGAAGCATAAATACGTCTGCTGGCTGTGGTATCGATGGCTAAGTTACTTAAAGTTTTTTTTGTTTTGTTTTTCTGATCTGAAAAACTCCTATCTGTAACTCAAAAAACATAATATTGTCTGAACCGCGAGTTTTATGATCCGTTGCCCCACTAATAAATATTATGGTCTCAACCACGATTTTTGTGATCTGTTGTCCCCCTAATAAATATTATGGTAAGTGCATTATGAAAGACAATCAATGAAAGTTATTTAGATGCAAATTTGGTTAAACAGTTATTGTGTGATTTCGTTTATTGTGCTTTGTCAACTTGAAGCATGAATTTGAGAAAGAAAATCATTTTTGGAATAAAATGCACCACATACTTTTGTCAATGATATAGGCCTAAGTTATAGCTAAAAGATTGTAAAAGCTTTCAGTTCACCTGCCTAATTGTAGTTGAAAAGTCAAATTAAGCTTGATTAATGATATACTGTGACTGATCAAATAAACTACAGCATCGGGAATATAACTCCCATGTGTTTTGCAGCATTTAAAATTTTAGTCGTGTTATGCGAAAAAACACACATAAGAAATTGTTGCTGACAGCACATTTATTTTCAGAGACAGTTTTTTTCTTTCACACAATAACACAACAGTAACGTTAAGTGTCTTACAATGCTTTTAAACACTTGTTTCCTTGTTCTTTGTCATAATCACAAATGATGTGTATGAACACCGGTAACGTTAAGCATTAGCCTCGATAGAGACGTAGATAGTAGTCGTGTCTCCTTCATTGCGTATTTTTATATTATAATATATCCCTCCACTGCATACTGTAACCCTTTTTGCCTCAATCTGGAGGATATCGCGGAGGTATTGCTCCAAAAAAGGTCACTGACACGCACGGGTATACCTCTTTCCGTCATGGCAATCTGTCGCGCTGGTCGTGTTTGACCATTTGTTTGTCGGACGTAGCAACAGTAACTAAGGGGGGCGGGGCTCGGCGAAAGGTCAATTGTGGGGGTTTTACTTCATTGCATTCAGTCAAGTGTTAATTTCCGGCTCTTTGCATTCATACAAAATGATTGAGGATGAAGAGGAGGAAGAGTGGGAGGATGGAAAGGGAGCGGTCCAACCATGACCGAGCCCTTCTCAATATCACGAGGGACTCAGTGCTACCCTCTCACTCTGCAACACCTGGACCAATCACATGGCCGTAACCACGGGCGACCAACAGTCCAGAGGCTATTGGCTGACTCCTAAAACTCTTTTGTCCAATCCCTGCTTTCATTCCAGCATCCCGCTGTCTCCCCCACCCTCCTCTGAAGCTCTACGCAGACAGTGTCTGAGTCATAGGGAGAAAACCTGACTCGCACGGATTCACCCACGACAGTCAGCCATTGAGCTATTGGGTTTGACTTGATGCAAAATTATATGTAATAAACTCAGTAGATTTGTAGCATTCTTTAAGAAAATGTGATGTTGTTTGCCTGTGCAAAACTCACTGCCATTATGCCAAGCCATTGTGAGCGGTGGCCAGGGTGTTACTATGCAATTGCTAAGGTTTTAGGTGACAATTCAGATGGTAAATATCCCACTAAGGCTTGTTTTTCAAATCTGATGTTTAGGATTGGCTGTTCAACCAATCAATCATCAATCAGTGCTGTTATTTTGCAAGTAATTAAATCAGATCAGTTTGTTCAACAGTGTACATGTATCAGCGTCTGGTTTATCTACATCGGTAGCAGTGCATCATTGGTTTGGAAAGATAGGATGGACTTGTTGACTTATTCTCTGCTTAGTAAATGTCACATGGCATATGACTATAGAGTTAGTAAAAATATGACAGACAATATTGGGCACTTTCAATTATGTTGCATAGACGTTATGTCCCAAATTATGAAAAACTACTCATCTACAGTAGGTGTTTAGATTGAGACTGCAAAAAATGTATGTGGTTTGAATCAGGTTTCCCAGACAGCAACATAGTGTCGGCCCAGATCCGGCCTGCATCTGGTACATGTGGATTCCACACGGCCAGATCTGGGGCCTCATTTATAAAGCTTGCGTACGCACAAAACGGGGCTGAAAACATGCGTACGCCAGTTCCTGCGCAAAAGGTGGGATTTATAAAGAAAAACTTGACGGGAAAATTTGCGCACCTGCACGCAAACTCTGACCCATGCGTACGAACGTTTTGGAGATGGAGCACTTTGGCGACACCGATGGTGAGCTGGAGTTAAATGTATTTTTGGTCACTTTTATACAGAAAATCTAAAGAAAATTAAACATATACAGAAAGATTCTACAAATACAATTTCAATCACCAAGCCTGTCACTTGAAGCAAATATCCATTCCTTCTTAAATGTCCGCGGCAGCGAGCGTGTTGAGCCGTTTAGTGAAACTGACGCAAATAACAGTTTAAATAAATAAAATACTTCTGATATAAATATTTATATTAAATATGCCATTCAAATGAATGGAGTTAAACACTTAAACATGAAATCATTACTGAAGTTACAACATTTTTTTAAATTCAATCATTAGAAATATTTGTTGTGGATGCGATTGTTTTTGAACACTTTTCCTGTGGCGTGCTTTAATGTTTTAACCACAGAGATAATTGATTATCATGATAATACCAGATTGTCTGAGAAAATAGTTTCGTGCAAATAATGCCCAAGGCCTATCTGTTTCCATTAAAAATATAAATCAATTAAAAATACAATTCGGCAAGTGGAAAAGATTGAGAAAAACTTTCTCTGAAATGTATTTTACACTATTTGATTTATGTAGGCTATTCAAAAACAAGGCAAGGATAGACAACTACTTGATTTGTATTAACGTAATGTTTTTTGTACCGTTTATATCATTTGCATAAGATTATTCATCCACGTGATAACGTTTAAGTTATCACGTGGATGAATAATCATATGCAAATGATATGTAGATGAGGATCTGCATAGTAAAACTAGGCGTTGTAAGCTCCATACATGGTTATTTCGGGTGGAGACGCATGTACGCACAATCTTCCGCTGACTGGGATTTATAAAGTGAATTCTGCGCAGGTTCTGCCGTACGCACGGTTTTATAAGTCTGAATATTTTTTTGCGTACGCCATTTTTGGCTTTCGGGCGCACGTACACTTTTAGTAAGGTTCCTACGCACAGTTTTATAAATGAGGCCCCTGATCTGACAATATATTACTCTCTGGGTTGTTTTTCAATCACGTTTTGTTTTTTAGATTTTTTGGTGTTAAGACTACAAAAAAGAAAAATATGTCAAAAAAAATTGTTGTTGAATGTCTCTCTTATGTTCACCAAGGCTGCATTTTTTTTTTTTTTACCAAAAATAAAAATTTAAGAAGTTTTAAATTTTAAAATTAAAATGTAATTTATTCCTGTGATCAAAGCTGAATTTTCAGCATCATTACTCCAATCTTCAGTGTCATATGATCCTTCAGAAATCATTCTAATGTGATGATTTGATGCTCAATAAACATTTCTGATTATTATCAATGTTGACAACAGTTGTGCTGCTTAATATTTTTGAGTGATACTTCTTTTTATTCTTTGAAAGTTCAAAAGAAAATCATTTATTTAATATTGAAATCTTTCGTAACATTATAAATGTCTTCACTGTCACTTTTGATGAATTGAATGCGCCCTAAATTAATAAAAGTTTTAGTTTTTTTTGTTGTTTTTTTTTAAAGCCCCAAATATGAATCAATTTATCTCTTCTAAAGAGAGGAAAAGGTTTTATTCAATCTGGGTTTAGGACACATCTGTTTCATATCTGTTGAAATATTGTTGGTAAAAACAGCTTCATTTCCATCTGTACTCTCTAGTGCTCCATGCATTAATAACTTCTTTTCCTTTCTGTAGTCCAGTTCACATGCATCCATCATGCCAGGAGTCCTCTGGGCCAATCTCACGGCGCATTATGCAACTGACAGATGTGTGTTCTGCTTCCAGAGACGGTTCGCTCTCCACCCCTCTCTGCACTGTGAGAACATAAACAAGGCCATTGCTCTTTTTTCCGGAACCATCCGTTCACAATGGGCACAGAGAGAGGTCCTGTTCTTTACTCTTCCTGTCACAAGGCTATTAGGAATGTGAGGGACAAATATCAGTGTAGTGTGGCACTTCACTTCCAGTATTGTTTGTTAATGAGAAATGCAACCAAGCCTGCAATGAGTGAATGCACATTCAATGATGAGCTATAAACACTTCTGTTAACACACAGTGTCCATTAAGGTCCTGATATACTTCAAACGAAATTGAAGAATGAACCATTTCGAACGAAATCAGGCCAAAACAAAGTTCGTTTCAAGAGTTTAAAACAGCTTTCCAGAAAAGTTCACTCCGGCTGGTAAACACCTTTAAACTACCATTGGTCCTTGGCGATTATGTAATAGGTGGGTGTGGCTCTGAGGCTCCGCCTTCGTTGACGTGAAAGTCGTCTCTGGTTCATTTCTTATGTTCAGTCCGTCGCAGTCATACACGAGTAAAAGCATGAACACACTGGAGAGCTGCTTTATACTTTAAATTAAAGTTGAAATTCTAATTGAAAGCGTCAGTGCGCTGTTTTTTAATGTTTAATACAGCAAAGCTGCTTGCTTTAAAGCAGTATATTGTATAAAGTGATATAAAAAAATGTGACTGGAGTTCCGAATTGCAGGGCTCATTGAAACATATCCACGTCTCGATGATCAGATGCTTTGCTGAAGTTTTCTCACCGCTGTCATTTTTGTTGTGTTTATTTCGTTATTAAGAGGAAAGAGCGCAGCACATATTTACATATTCAACTAATGCAGCTCTCAGCAAAGTGGCGTTGGGATGTTTGCTAACATTATATCACTGCTTAGCGATTTCAAAGTTCTTTGAACTTTTTCGAACTAAAACGGACTTAGTATATCGGCGCCTTTAGTCAGTAAGTCTACTTTAAATCATGTTTTCCATTAAAACATGTCAACTTGGGCAGCCTTCTCATGGTTGGCTACATGTTGAATCACATGACCAGCACTGGTTCCATGAAAAAAACACATTCTTCAAAACATCTCCTTTTGTGTTGGGTAAGTAAATAATGAACAAAACGATACAATTCTTACATGACTTGCCGGGCTGTTTGGACACAGGTAGTGAGACCTCCGTGAGAGGCAGGATATAAACCTCGGGGTCATTCTGAGAGCTGGGGGAGGCTAAAGTGGAAAGGTTAGCTTGGCCCTCCTCCCCCTCTGTATTTTCAAACTCCTGCAGGGAACAAAAGCACAGAGAATCAATGACACAATTCAGACACAAGCAGGAAATTTAGAGTGACGGTATTACTTCAGCACTATTACTTTACGCATACTGGGAAATTAATATGGAATTTTAATGGTCTCTTTTGTCACAGTATGATGGCAGATGATGAAAGTCTCTCATGTGTTATTTCTTGTGTTGTGAACGCTGGATGCCACATTTCGAAAATTGAGCAATCATTTGCTTGAACCCAATAACCTAAGGGTATTCAGCTCCCACAGCTACACATATTGGCTCATTCTCACACAGTCTGACTATTGTTGAGCATCTGTGTCGGGGAATTGAATTTTAGTATTGAATCTGCGCCATAACCAACGTGAATTCAAGATTTAGATTTGGGTAGTAAACAGGATGCAAAATTATATGTATAGTGACGTATGTGTGTGTGTTTCAATGAAAACCGCGCATTAATACAGAACTGCTTGGAACTTCCAGCCAATCAGAATCGAGTATTCAGACAGACCATGGTATAATTTGAATTTAAAGTAAGTAATATTTCAGTATTCGAAATGCTGTCTGCAGAAATGTTTATTTAATTTGAAATATTTCATTATATTTAATACAGTATTTTTTTGTCAGCTGTATGTAAATATTTCACATTAAAGCACTAAATTAAAGTTTCTGGGAATGTACTATTTTGTATCATAAAATGTAGAATGTAGTAGATGTAGTATTTTACAGTAACATTTGTTATTTATTTGCTGTTATTGCTCTTGCTGTTGGCTATTTCTGCTGCTGCAGAGCAAGTACAGGAACTTGCTACTGCCAATACATACACGACACGCTGCTGTGAGCAAGTAAGACATGCTTTTGCTGTACAATATAGCTTGCAGGAATCACCCGTAGCAGATCTATACAGGTGGAGCTGGGGAAGCTGGAGGGCTTCTGAAAGCATGCTTGCACTGCTACAGAAAATACTGACCATGTATTTGAAGTTTGAGCAGCGAGCTCATTGGCTACTGATACAGCAGGAACCAATCAGCTGTGCCCAATAGAAAATGATGTGATTGCAAGCAGATTGAGTTGAGGATCTATGAGCCTGCTCTATCTAGAGTTTCATGACAGAACTTTGTATTTTTACTGTAGCTTTTTTTAGTCTTTTTTGTTTAAATTACAAACAAGCAAAAAAATACATTGTATTGTGTGATGTATGATGAAATTTGAGGCAGTTCCAATATTAAGACCAAAGTGTCCCTTAAAGGAATAGTTCACTTTAAAATGAAAATTCTGTCATCATATACTCACCCTCATGTTGTTTCAAACCTGTATGAATTTCTTTCTTCTGCTGAACAGAAAGGAAGATATTTAGAAGAATATCAGTAACCAGACAGTTTCTGGTACCATTGACTCCCATAGTATATTTTTTGTCCTACTATGGAAGTCAATGGTACTGTCTGGTTACTGACATTCTTCTAAATATCTTCCTTTCTGTTCAGCAGAAGAAAGAAATTCATACAGGTTTGAAACAACATGAGGGTGAGTATATGATGACAGAATTTTCATTTTAAAGTGAACTATTCCTTTAAGTGTCTTGATATTATACTCAGTAAGATAAAGGCATTCAGCCTCTTTCCATAAGTTTTGCTGTCGACAGAAAGGAGCAGTTGTGAGCATCTGCTGCGTGACTGTAATGAACTTCTATTAATTGTAATTCATGAAATTCTTTTTCTGTCAATTCAATTGAAATTCCAATTCAATTTACATTCCTATACTTATGAACTGAAAGGGAGACAGTTCTTCAATTGTGACTTTTGTCCCTAACTGGAATATTGCTCTGTGCTTGCATATCCTCATATTCATTGTATGTCTGATTACAATGGACAGCACACTCTTATCTTATGCCGTAGTGCCTCTCCTATTTTAAGAAGTGCAATCTTTCAGTTTGTAATGTTACAATTGTTCTCTGACTAAAATAGGATTTGCTGAGGAAGGAAAAACAGCAATTTCTCTATTTTTCAGGCATACGATGGGAAGATCGCCTTTTTCCTGCATTAAAAGTAGCTTTGATTGTGTACATACAGTATATGAGACAGCTAGTTTATTTAATTCTGGTACTCAGACAGAGAGGTTAAAAACTAGTTGTGTGTAGTTTCTATTTGTATTATAAAATGTAATCTTTTGCCACTTCCAATGTAAAACAAGCTCTCAATAGCAAATCTTTACTGGGTGTTTATCATGGACAGTGAATGGCTGTGAGGCAAATTGATGCAATATCATTTCGAACCACTTGAGGGTGCAAAGTAATTTTCTTAATTCACACAGTCCATCTAAATATTTCATACTTCAATCTGTTATTCATTCATTATGTGTGCATTACTAAAGTGCTAACAGGACATATTTGAAGAGGAGGGAGCAGTTTATCTTTATTCACCGGCAGTCGATAAAAACTTTAATTTGAAGTGAGCAACTGCTTCCATGCGTTTCATGTGCATGATGGATGAAGAGAATAAGACGAGGCTGGAAAATGTTGGCCTGCTCCTCTCTACCACATCCTTTTAAGATTTCAAGACATTTATAATGTTACAAAAGATTTCTATTTCAAAGAACTTGCTATTCATCAAAGAATCCTGAATAAAATGGTTTCCACAAAAATATTAAGCAGCAAAAATATTTTTATTTCCCCGTCTTTTTATTTCTTTATTCATTTCCCCCTATTAATTGTCTGTATGTTAGTTCAATAAGAACTACAGTATTGTACAATATTTTAACAATCATGCAAATACAACTTTGTCGACTCTGTTCAATATGAAATACTGTATGTATACAGCAGTGTCCAAAAGTGATGTTTCCGGCCTAGGGAAATTTACATATTCACCCTTTATTCAAATATTATAAAACGTTTGTGAGATTTTGTAAGCATATTGCGTAGTTGTGATTGGAGTCATTGTGATAACGCAATAAATTGTGCAGATAACATTTTTGCTCAGGCTGTCATGCAAAAACAAGAGAGAACCAACAAAATATGAATAGCTGATTATGTTGTAGTCAATGTATGTTTTATCCTGTGAGCTTTTTTGTTTTTCTATGCAATTTATTTATTGCATAGTGAAATAAAACATGCTGTTTACCTGCATAATGGTGTGGTTATGGCATCTACCAATAGAGACTAACTGTCAAAGCTAAACAATCAAATGTACTATGACAAATGTCTATTGACATACATGGACAGTAGACGGCAAGTGTCCACGAGAAAGCATGCAGCATGTTTTTCAGTGCCAGTTTGCTATTGGCACAGGATGTCAGACCCTCGTGGACTGCAGCCACACAATCAGTTTCTTCCCAACAGAACCTCAAACATCTTGATGAAAAGTACGCCAGTGTGAAGCAGCCAACTCATTTCAATTAGACTCCAGCAATAGTTGTAGCTCCGGGGAGCGAGGGCTGTTTTCCATTCAGGAAGAGCAGCTGTCTCACTCCATCAGCAGTGTGCGCTTCTCGTTCACAATATAAACACACACACAATCCCTAAAGAGGCTTTAGTCACATTTAATACCAACATGGCTGTCTGTTACAGAGACACATGTGAAATCAGGATGAAAAGATGTGGTCTGGTCCCACATGCACTGCAAATGCCACCCACTCCTTGGCAATGTTACTAGGCATTATTTGAGAGATTTATTCGGCGTGCGTTCCCTCACAGAAACATACTACGGTTCTACCAGGGTACAGTGGTTGTGCACCATTCAGAATTGAGATGCCTTTTAAATGTCAATTCAGTTATTGAATGTCAAATATGGTAAACAACAGGGGACTGAAATTAAAACAAATTAAGCTTAATTAGGCCTATTGTTGTGAATTTCTTTTAACATTTTTGCTTTTTAGGGCAAGGGGAGAGTGGAGTTTAATAATAATTTTATTATTTCCAGTCAGAAAATATTTTACATATTAGATATCTACATATTTAGATTAATTAATTAATCATCATTTGTCAAAATTAATTATGCATTTATATTTGTAAGTATTTATAAGTATTTTGCTACAGTTATTTGAAGTTTTACTATATATCACATTAGGGTGGCACAATATTGGAAAAAACTGCAATAGTTTTACGACCAGTATTTTACCGTTGGGGCAAGTAGGGATTTTTTTTAGGTTTGGGGTCGACAAACGTCAAGTATGTCATGATGAGAAAAGGAGATAATAAGATAAGAGGTATAAACCACATTTACCATTGTCTGCAAATAAATATAAGCTGACACCTGAACAATAAACTTTAAAGAAGCTTGACCTCAGATCTTGGTCTTTGATGTAATTTCTTCCCACAGCTGTGCATTCTCGACTGAAAGGGCTGAGAATATTTGACGGCGCTGATAGATAAAGAAAATAATCTAACCGATAAATATTGCAATATGAAGAAATACAGGAATGTTCACGAGATGACTTGAATAGCTATATTTGGAAATAATGAATCATCCTAGAATGAGTGGGGTGTTTTTTGTTTGTTTTTGAGGAGTGCCAAATGAAAAATAATTGAAAAAGCTGGAAAAAGTTGAAAGTCAAAATTGACAAGTCTTATTTTTTATGGAATACTGCAGTATTTATTATAAATTATTTATCTGTGCACATCTTTGTTTTTTTTTGTTTTTTACATGCAAAATAACTCCCTCCCTCTTGATGACGTGTTTACTGGCACAAGGGCGGGACAACCTGTCACTCACACACTGTAAGATAAATATGTATATTTCACTGTATATTTTTTTCTTGTTCGTGAAGCCGAATATACGTCACAATTAGGTGTCATGATCTTTTTGTTTGTCTTTGGAATTTTGTTTCACTTCCTGTGTCATGTTAGTTGTAGTTTTTCACCTTGATTTGTTCCTTGTTCCTGTTTTGTGTTCACCATTGTTTCCCATTGTTTCATATAGCCCTTATGTTTCTCTTGTTCTTTGTCAGTCATTGTTTTGGCCTGTTTTGGTATACATACAACCGGCACATCCGGGAACTTAACTGTCAATTTCGTAACCGCCCCTTTTTAGGGGAAAACAAGCCAGACTTCCCATAGACTTCAATACAAAATAGCGGCACAAAACAACGTCCGTACACAGCCGGCAGACGTGTATAACTTCAGAAATCACTTAGATGAAATATGTCGAGTAATTATATGTCCACCCTGCTTTCCATAGAGCGTGAACGATACATTTATAAACTTAATTTGGGCAACTTAAAAACATGTCCCTTTCATTCTACCAGCGTCAAATTGGTCTAACAACCCCACCCATTGGCCAGAAGTGTATTACCCGGACATTTACTCGTACCTCATCGAGTCACCAGGTAGCCAGTGAATGATTTTACTTCGGTTTTAAGAAGTAAACATCTTTAAATGTATAATATTATGTCTTTATATTTAGAGTAGCTACTGAGTGCATTTTTCTGTCCAGCCATACAACTAGCCTGATTTAACTTTCGATAGCATCATCCGTAATTCATGATATTTCCATAACAGCAAGATATTGATGATGATGGCAGGCAGAGATGGGCATAAATACATGGAAATTGTATTTAAATAAAAATAAAAATACAAAATACTGTGTGGAAAAATTTAATTAAATGCAAATACATAATAGGGGTAGCCTACTGTGTGAAAAAAAATGTTTAAATACAAATTACATGTTTGTAAGGGTTAGTACACGTCCTCAATCTGATACTGTGTATGGCGCTCGCCGGATTGTTTTCCCCTAAAAGTGGGCGTGAACCTTTTCAGAGACGTTCTATGACGCTACGCCGGTTGTATGTATTGTTGGTTGTGTTGGATCTCCTTTATTCTCTGGATTCTTCGTGTCCTGTGTCTCCCAGTCCTTTGTTTTGATTTGAATCCCACATTTTCATTTGGATTCTCGCCTCTCCTGTCATCTTCATCCTCCCTCGTAACGTAAACAATTAAAGGGGTCATATAATGGTACATGCACTTTTACAAGTTGATTGTACTGAAATGTGTGTTGGCAGTGCCTGTACACAACCATCATAAAACGATAAAAATCCATCCAGTGTTTTTTTTTAAATCTTCTTATATGTTTCCCCCTCTCCTGAATCAAGCTGTTCGATTTTGTGACGTCACAAAATCGACGCCCCTCCCACAATGGTTGAGTGACAGCAGCGTTTCAACACAGACCCGCCCTCACGCCCTCGTGAGCGAGCTGTCAATCATAGCCCGCGCGCACCGGCGCGTTCATTGCTGATAGCTGGAGCACTGAGTAGAATGGCGTCTAAGTGATTGTGGTGTTCTTGGGTGTAATAAGGAACAAATCAGTCATTTTGATGTTCCTAAATCCGTACAGCTGAAGACGCAGTGGCTGAGTTTGTTTTCGAAGGGAATATTCCCCACAACGTCAATGCTTTCATGTTTGCGCGAATCATTTCACCAGACTGCTTTACAAACGAGGGTCAGTATAAAGCTGGTTTTACTAAGAAGCTGCTCCTGAAAAAAGGATCGTACCAACTTTTCGTGTTCCTGCTGCACCTCCAGAAGAACTGAAGTGAGTGTAACGTTTTATTAACCTTTATATTAATCTTTGCAAATCGCTTGCTGCACGCTTCATGATGAATGCGGCTATTTTTACACTCAGGGTACATTACGGCATGTTTTCTATGTATGACGTTCTCAATATAATTCATAATCCCACGTTTATAATGAACAACGCGTTATGGTTATTGTTTGTCCGCACAGAACAGAGGGGCGGGGTGAGCAAATCTCATTATCATTTAAAGACACATGCACTCAAACGGCGTGCTGAAAACAGAACTGTTTTTGACCAGGTAAAATTAGTGTTTTCTTACAATACTAATGAGAATTTTTAATTAAAGTATATTACAAACTTTTAATTTAGACCCTAAAGAATCATATTAGCTTGTACAAAAATGACATTATATGACCCCTTTAACCTACAAATGGATCCAGCAATCCGTTTAATTGGCGCCATCAAGGCAACCATTCCCTTGAGGACCACACCAGAGACTTTTTGGACATTGCACATTTTATGGATTTCCCAGACTTCCTCATTGACTTTTATTACTACAGGACTCAATAATCATTTCCAATCTATACTTCTCTGTGATGATCCTCAAGGGTCGCTGGTTGAATTCCTGGGTTACACCCTCCAGTTAAGTGGATCCCCCTTCACTGTGGTGGAGGTAGAGGAGGACCCTTCCCCTAAACACTTTTTTGGCGGGTGAGGGGTGGCTCTGTGCCTTACTCCCCTCCAGTGCTTCCAAGTCTGGTGCTTTCAGCACTTCCAAGTCTGAGGGTCTCAGTGCATCCAAGTCCGGTGGTCCAAGTCTGGTGGTCTCAGCACATTCAAGTCCAGTGGTCCAGAGTGGGTGGTCCCAGTACTTCCATGTCCAGTGGTCCCGAGTCCGGTCGTCCCTGGTCTGGTGGTCCCGGAAATCCTTCCACCATCGGCTGCGGTTCCTGTCATGGCAGCTGCCATCTTGTGTATTTGGGTTACACACACTTCTCCAGCTTCTCCCAAGGCACCGTCAACCACTACTGATCCTCTCGAGGTGGCGCCAACTGCTCCTGAACCCTGTGCCTGCCCTGTTATGGCCAAGGAGCCCACCTTTGAACCCTCTGTTTGCCCTGACACGACCACGGAGATCATCATTGAAGCTTATGTCTGTCCTGACACGACCACGGAGGTCGTTCCTGAACTCTCTGTCTGCATTGACATGGTCATGGAGGCCATCTATGAATGGAAGCCCTCCAAGCTTCCTGTAATGGCCACGAAGGGCCGTTTTTAACCTCTCTGTGCTCTCTGTTTTAGCTCAGCCGTGGTGGTCTTCATCTCCATCTGCTCCGCCCTGGCCTACTTGCTCTGCCCTTGCTCCCCAATCTGCCTCAGTCTCCAGTCATGCCTCCTCTCCATGGGCCTCTGGATTCATCATGTTCTGTGTCTCCCAGTCCTTTGTTTTCATTTTGTTTGTTTATTGCACATCTAGATGAGCAGTGCCACTCTGGAGTACACATACTTATTTCATTAAATCGCAGTCTGCGTGATATGACAATCGCACTAATATCACAATAACAATTTTATTTTGAAATTTACAATGTACTAATAACACAATTAGAGGCTTAAGTGCTGGTTTAATGAGCTAGAAAGAGGTGGTAAAGCTAGAAATTCACACACAACAATGTACATCTCTAATTTGCTAGTATTAATCCCACCTTGGTCCATGTTTTCTGTTGCTTTCTATAGAGGTCAGCTTGTTTTCTGTTTGAACAACCATACGAACGTGGACAGACTCTCCACAGGGTGGCATCCCTGCGATTTGCACTGACAACCAAATGCCATGGTAATTATCTGTGCCATTGTGATCCCTGGACTTGAACCACGTTCACAGTCTGCCACAGACAGCCCAGTGTGGGACAGACATGGACAAACCATCCACCCACTCACAGAGTCACTAAAAGCAGACGATCCTATTAAAACCAGACAGTACAGACGCCGGGCTTTATGGGCAGCATATTAACAGACTGTAGCTGTGTGCTGCGATGGGTCTTATGATGTGCCATTCTCCCACTCTTGCTTTCATGAGGACATAAACAGCCTGTTTATTCTGATACATTAATCCTCAACTGTGTGTACCAAAACCAAATCTAATAACAACTTATCCCTCAGTCTGTCTGTTCATATCTCTGTCAAACATCCATGCTCCCTCAAATTTTTGTTCTTGAGCAAAACCTATTTCTGTTAGGTTCAAAATCACCCCATGTATCAGAGCCATGCTGGGTTCGATGTGCCATACTTCACAAAGAAATGCTATGGCTCTGTTCCTAAACTTAGTGAGCTGCCCCACTGCCTACATGGGCAGCTGTCTTATAACGCAGCATCCCACCTGAAATGGATGCGATGCATATGAGTGACTCCAAAAAAAAAAGCTAAGCTAAAATCACAATACTCAGATATATTGTAATGCATTAATGTATGACAGCATATCACGACTTTTTATATTGGTATCTTTTTATACTGGATATACTCTACCAAACATCTACCAAACACACTATTTGTACCATGATGCTTTGGATTCACAGTTTATTTCAGAAATGCACAATTCAGGATGCACAATACAGAAGTAGCTAAAACAAAGATGGTCAGAATTAAGTGTAGGCTTTAATCTTCTAAATGAAGTAAAAAAAAGAATTTTTTGTTTTGCACTGGAAAGCGCCGCAAGATTGACGTTTTCTTTGTGAGGCTTTGTAGGTACAGTACATGACTAGAAAGACAAATCAGACCTAACAGGCAGAATGACATGATGTAATTCTGTGAAGAAACAAGGTGACATCAAACAAAAATGATAATAGGTTGCTGTAAAAAAAGACTGCATGACGTGCCTATAAAACATTAGGATGAGGTGCCGGAGAAGACATTAATTTCTCATCTTCCTTTAATTTGGGGGGCTGTTTTGATGGATGAAATGACTAATGAGAGCTGAGATCTCACCTTGAAGCTGATGTCCCCTTTCTTGCAGCAGAGGCAGGCGAGCATGAGGAAGACAAACGTGAAGAGGCCAGAGAAGGAGACAGCCACCACCGCCAGAGAGGATGGCCATGACAGCTCACTCAGCGGGGAGCCACCTGGGGTGCACAAACACACACTCGGTGTCAAACTCCAAACCACAGACTTCAGTGCATGAAGGCTCACTGACAATGTTTAAAGGTGAAATGTGTTATTTATGTGCCTCTAGTGCATAAGTGGATCCAAACCAAAGGTGTATTTTCCCAAACAGTCCTCCCATCTGTCAATAATCAGATCCATTTCTTCCCATTTATGGTTTAAAACTTTGGTTACAATTTGATTTAAGGTGTCCGTGTTACGGTTGAATTATACATTTAAGTACTGAGTAATAATAATTAACTACATGTACTGTCTAATGTTAGGATAAGGGTTTGGTTTAGGGTTAGTTGCATGTAATTATGAATCATTTATAGTTAAATTGGCCCTATATGCACATTTCTAGCCTTGTGGTTAACAATTAATCCGTGCAAATTAATCCACAAAAGAAAAAAATGATGGTAAAACTTTACATTAAGGCCCATTTGTTAACATTAGATAATGCATTAACCAACATTAACTAACAATGAACAGTATGTTTTCACTGCATTTATTAACCTTTCTTAATGTTAATTTAATACAAATGTTCATAACGTGCATTAACTAATGTAATCAGATACAACTTTTTATCTTAAAAATGTATTAGTAAATGATGAGATTAACATTAACTAAGATTAATAAATGCTGTAGAAGTATTGTTCAGTGTTTGTTTACTTTTCTAGCTCATTTGTAGTTAACTAATGTTAACAAATTAATAATTGTAAAGTGTTACCAACGTGTTAGTCTTCGTAACCTTTAGTCAAAATCAGAAAATTTGCCAAATAACTAAAATACATTAAAACATCAGAAAAAAAAAACCAGACAACCATTACAGACAAAATTGTATTTTCACTGTCTTTACGACGGGAGAGACTATTGGGGGCTATTAACAGCTGATAAGTCAATAACACGGGTTATCTAAATGTTTCATAACAGCATGTGAAGCAGCATGCAGCTGCTGTCAGAAATTTGATTTGGTGTGTATCACATTTGAACAGATCACCTGTCCATGAAGGAACATGATGAAACCAGCGCTAATGGAAGCCAAATCTGCTTTTTTTGTTGCGGTGAATCACTGAGACACAATCTGCATGATGATGCAGTAGAAGGTTTAAAAAACCTAGATATGAGATGACACTTGTTATTCATAATTAAAAGCAAGTTGCACAGTTTTATCATTTAATGAAGTGAGAGACAGCGAAATGGCTGTCAAATGAAAGCTGAGGGTATGCAAATAAGCTCTGCAGTTTGATTGGCTATAAACGTAAATTGAGAAAAGATAATGCAATCTTAAAGGGATGTTCCATCAAAAAACTAAAATTCTGCCATTATTTTTAGCCTAATGGCATTGAAAACCTGTATGAAAAAAATAAATAATAATAATAATAAAAAATAAAAAATAAAATATATATATACAGTATATATACAGACAGTATACAGTATAGGCTATATATATATTGCAGACTGCCTGTGCTGTTCATTCATCCTACACCAAAATGGATGGTAATTCACACTGCCAAGCTCCAAAATTGAAAAAAAGCACCATAAAACGCACCATAAAACTTAGTCAGTGCAACTTGTGCCCAATATTTCAAGTCTAAGTGCAGTGGTGATGTATTTTTTTTAGGCCAACCCGGAAGTTAGCTTCATCCTGGTTCCATTAACAAAAGGCCAATCGGCTTTATTCAATTAGCTTTTGGATTATTGCAGAAAATCTGGTCTGTGACAAACTATAGCTTATGATACTTACACATTTTATTCAATAAGTTAATTTTTACAAATTAACACAACTTTTGATTGCCCAAATACAATATCCAGAAGTAAAAAGCTATAAGTAGACTATAAATGAACTACACCATGCTCGCACGACTTCAGCGTAACCACCATTAAGCTTCAAACAAATTGATCAATCTTTAAAATGTAGAACAGTTTGCAAATTTTGAGTTAGAATACTTTGTAAAAGCGTGAGTATAAACACAATAGTGAGTAGAATAGGTTACCTTTTTGGTCTGATGACGTTTAATGTCCCCAATAGTCCCATTTAGCCACTTGTAAGCAATCGCCTTTTCAAGACGCATAAGATCACAACAGAAAAAAAAAATTACGAGTGGGGCACTCCAGAATAAAACATGAAAATAACCTTGTGTTAATGTAACGAATGTAGGCCAGTAAGAGCTGTGCGTGTAAACCTGACTCGGAGCGGTTTGAGTAGGACCGGTTACATTTGGTGCCATGACCCGGATGGGAGTGAGGTTTAGGGGCGTGAACGTAACGGACATAGGCCAGTAAGAGCTGTGCGAGAAAATCTGACTCTCCTGGCCACAAGAGGCGCTCTAGCGACTGACACGGTTCGAATCGCACCCAGAGTGGGTCAAGTATGACCAGTTATTTCAGGTATTTAACCCAAAAAAAAAACCTACTGACTTCAGGACAATGGAACCAGAAATGCAGACTCGTTTCTGGACTTTAGGACTCACTTCTGTAGCAATAGCTTTATGTGAAAAAAAAGATCTAAATTAAATGAAATCTCTATTGTAAAGATGTAGATCAATTCATGCATTTAAAAATCCAGAGACATAGGAACGACTAAAATCAAATTGGCTTATGCATAATAATTACACTGTACACACTAGTCCTACCAGATTTTCTGAAAAGAAGAGACTTGTAAAATGCCGCCAGATAATGATTTATGAAATGTCCGCTTGAGCCGAGGTAAAGTTGTTGCCATTTAAACATGCCTCCCAGCTGTCCAGTTTGATTGGCTGTATGCTAATGAAGCAGAAGCGATGGGACTCAGGCCAACAGCATTTAGGCCTTTTCACACTCTGTCATTATAAGGACACCGCAGGGGCTGGTGTCACATTTTGGACCACTGAGATTTAATCTGACTTTCACTGTAATCCTGCTGTCAGCAAGGGACAAAGACACACACATAAAGACACATGTTAAGCATGTGCTGTCTTTCTATCTCTCAGTTGAAAAGTGCATGAACATTCAGATCTGCAAAACTCTTCACCACAATGGCAATGTGTCCTGAAATGGAGGAAGTGGCTTGTTTTGCTGATATGCTGACACATGTCGCTGTGGACACCATGTTCCACATATGACGTCTGTCACTGCTCATGTGGGTTGAAAGGTCAATGTCTTGAAACAGGAATAGACATAGGATGGTATAAACACACACAAATATAAGAAAACAAAACTCTGATGGGCTCTGCACCAAAACATAAGAGCTGTATAATACCTACATAGGCAGCTGTCTTTGACCAAAAGGGTGTAACAACTATGGCTTCCTAATAAAGCTGTCTATATCTCAGTGGGTTTTGGAACAGGAGGCAGTGACCAGTGACCGGAGCATGTGTGTATACACAACACCACATGCAGAGACACGGTCAGCAACGTGCAAAAGCATTTCTACCGCCCACTCCTGCGTCTCCATGGTAACAGGCTGGTTGCCTGACCCGTCATGTATTGCACTTCGCTTTTTGTCAAATCTCTCCTCAGCCCCCACCTTTCATAATGATGACGCATTTCTGCTGATGCATTAACAGCTGCTCCTTTTATTTTCCTCTGCTTCTTTCATCAGGTTTCCCCCTCACACCCAAGCATTCTCACACAGTCTCCTAAACACACAGCTTCGCTTCCCTGGGGTGTAAGTGTACACAGGAGATCAGAGCTGAGATGATGACGAGAGCAGGACGCGAGCTACTGAATTTAACAGTGAAACAGCTTTCTCCTGCTTTTCTGAAATAGGAGCACACAGCACAGGTGTTCGGAAACGCGTACTATCATAGTTCTTCTGCAGTATGCAAAGTGTCTGCATGCATAGATGCAGTTGTCACCAAAAAAGCTGTCTTAATGAATGTTAATTAGGTGCTGACATTTAAAGAGGACATATTACGCCCTTTTGCAAAGTCTTGACTTTGGTTTTGGGCTCTACTAGAATAGGATTTCATGCTTGAATGTACAAAAAAAAACGAATTATTTTTCACATATTTTACATTGTTGCAGCACCTCTCTTCCCAGTCTGTCGGTAACGTTCTGGGGTGGGTTTCCCGAAAGCATCGATAGCAAACTATGGTCGCCAATTCCGTCGTCATCTGCATAGTTGACAGCATTACACACTAAAGAAAGTTCAAAATGTTAAAAAGAGTTTTTCTACCTGATTTAACTTATAAACATGAGTTTTGTTGGTATTTAGGTTTATTTGGATCGAAAGGCAGTATGTTACACAAGTGAACATATTTTTCTGTCCCTCCACTGGAAGTCCATTAGACCAAAACTTTGACGCTTCAAAAAGTTAAAGTTTAGGCTTTTATTCACATAAACACTGATCAACGCACATAAAAAATGCTAAATGAAAGCTCAACCATGCTTGGGTGACATGCGAGAACAAGCCACATTGGCTTTTGCACGTCAAGAAAGTACAATTATGCTTCCATTTGCCATATTTAATGTGCTACATGTGCATTGATCAATGTTTATATGTAAATAAAAGCATAAATGAAATCTGTTTATATATAAAGCAATCAAATCTCTTCAAAAGACTTGGGTTAAACTGCTTGATTCATATGGATTACGTTCTGATGTCTTTATGAACTTATTGAAGCAAAGTTTTGGTGTAACAGACTTTAACAGACTTGTAACAGAAATCTCTCAGACTGAGTGAGTAGATAGAGCAGTCACTGGGGACATAAGACATCCTGTTCACTGTGACTCACTCTACTCATGGAGGATTTCACAAGACAGGGTTCCCTGCAAACTCTATTTTCATACCAATTTATCCTCTTTAGTAGGTCTTGCCACTGAACCCAAAACCTTATTTTGATTGTCCATTTTAGACATTCTACTAATTAAGTAACTTTGCACCTACATTTCAACCAACTCTCATTACAGTATTAGTAGACTGTCTGCTTATTTTCTGCTGACACTTTATTTCGATGGTCCAATTTAGACATTTTACTGACTATAAGTAACTTTGCAACTACATCTCAACTAACTCTCATTACAGCATTGGTAGACTGTTAGGTTAGGGTTGGATGAAAAAAAAACGGATGGAAATGCCAAACTGGGCATAGATTCTAAAAATGCACATAAAAAATTTATGTGATCGATTGAAAAACAGAAAACAACAGAAAAATGTATCAATTGACAGCCCTAGTAAATACACTGTAAAGATGTTTTTTTATTCAAAATTGTAAATAAAACAAAGTTTATTGAAGTATGTTTTACATTTTTACTTCAGAATTGAATTTAATGTTTATTGTCATTGTCTGTGAAATTTGCTAGCAATTTCTGATTGAAAATTGTTTCAAAGTAAATCCTTGGGAGTGAATTCAAGTTGGAAAATGCACTTGTAAGCATTAACTAAGAGTGCAACAGTATTTAGCTGTAGTGTGTATGTGGCCTAATTTTATGAGCACCCAGATTCTCTTTATTACAAAGCTGTTTAAACACAATCAGGTCTGAGATGGATACACAAAGTTGCAGTTTCAGCACTCTCTGCTATTGAAAAGGGACAGTAGGAGAAAACGAGGGAAATAACTGACTGATATAGAGAGAAGAGGCCCTATATCTTCAGCTGTCCTAACAAACCCAATGTCAGAGCTTGCACGTCGCTGCCTCTATAGTGAGTTTATGGTTTACAGTGCATGGTCCAGTCACAAAAGTTTCTAGTTTTAACGTTGATGCCAAGCTATGTCGATTTAGCACTGTGCTGATTTGCTGAAGTTACAATTAGGAGATCAAATATAAAAGCGAACAGTAGATAAGCAGGAAGCAGGGCTTCCACATGTAGTACACTAACACATGTGGAGTCTGTGGTAGCCACTGCTGTGTTCTGATGACAGGCAATGCTAAGAGGTGCTGCTAATAACACAGAGTGACTGCAGAGAGCCTCAGGTGCTGTGGCTGCTGTTAACCTGTGCTGTGTGAACGTCCTCCAACTGCACAGGACTCTCACAGTGGTGCAGTGTGGCTGCGTTACACCTAATCTGTCATCCCAGATGGAGGGTTACTCTAGAAAGGTTTAAGGTACGTTATATACCAATTACTATAAAACATAATAGGTAGCCACATCCAAATATCTCAGCATGGATGTAATAACATAACATATTCTGATATCTCTAAGTTAGTTTTGGATTACCCTGTAAGAAGCACATTTTCACTTCGTAAAAAAAAGGCAATTTTATATATATACACATACTACCATTTAAAGGTTTGGGGTTTGTACGATTTTTAAAATATTTTCTAAAGAAGTCTCACGTGATCCTGAGACCCAGCCGATGTGTCCAAAGTTCCCACTACCTCTTTTAGGAACCAAGTGGTGAGAACCTCGGGATGAAGCAGACCCAGCCTTTTCGTTGATGTGTCCAGTACTCACCCTGTGTGTTTACTTGGACCACATGCAGAGCTTCAGAAGCTCTGAGCAACTCTTTGTCTGTTTTGGCAGATAGAAGAAGGGTCTCCAAACAGAGGATGACCCATTGGATTGTGGATGCCATTGCCTTGGCATACCAGCCCCAAGGCGTGCCATGCCCATTATGAGTGTGTGCACAAGACAAGAGAAGTGTTGCATCCTCCTGGGCTCTAGCAAACGTTGCCTCTCTAACATCTATAGAGCAGCAGGTTGGGCGACACCCAATACCATAGCGAGATTTTATAATCTCCAGGTTGAGCCAGTTTTGTCTCGTGTGCTATTGTGTACGAACAGGTAAGACAATGGGCCGGGTGTACCACTTACACACAGCGCCTTTCCCACTTTTTTGTCCATGTGAGTTCCCTGGACCGGCAAACCTTGGATGTGAATTTTCCCTCACCACCCTGCGGGAGTCGAATTCTCCTGAAGTACTCCTGGTGCATGCCCTTTCAGGTCAGCCTGTATACTTGGGCCAGTTGCTCCATATGTAGTGATTCCCTTATGGTAATCCTATTTGATGTATTGTCCACAATATGGTGTCCCTAACAGTAAATGTTTTGTAGTACTTCCTCCCACTTCAGGTAGGATCTACCGCAGGGATCTCTTTCCACGTGTGATACATCCTGGTTGGTAAGTTCATGTGAAGTATTCTCCACATATTAACCACCCTTAAGGCACTATGTGGTCTCCGTTAGCGCTAATTCTGGAAAGCTGTGAGTTTGTTTGCTTTTTTAAAAGGAAGAATAGGTCAAAAGAGCAGCTGAAGCGTCCTTTTCCCATGGTAAGTACTACCCTCTCTGTCCCTGCGTGGTACGAGGGACTACATGGCTTACGTGGGGCATTCAGTAGTGATCTGGCACGCGGGGGCTTGCCGACATCTGCACCACCAAAACCTCGTAACACGGTTTAGCTGCTGTGGTGTTTTCCCTTGAGGACCTTCAGTAGTTTTAGTAAATCGACAGCACCAGTCTGGGTGACTGACAGATAGGGAACGTCTCGGTTCCTGTTGTAACCTACGATTCCTGATGGAGGGAACGAGACATGGTGTCACTCCTACCACAATGCTGAACTGCCCGCTGAAATAGTCGGGACACTGTCTCGGTTCCTCAGTACAAACCTGAATGAGTGATGCACGCCGGCCCCCTTTTATACCCTTATGTCCGGGGGAGTGGCATGCTTTCTAATTCTCATTGCCCTTTTCTCAAAGAATGTGCAGAGGTGCTCCCAAGTATGACCCCTAGTGTCAGTCATTCGACACCATGTCTCATTCCCTCTACAACAGTAACCAAGACGTTACTATTACAATCGGGGCCGGCACAAGCTCAATTGCCGCTATACTGCACGCTTACTTCACACTCACAATTGAACACGATCTTTGAGATGCATGTGAAAGATTAGGGGATTCGTTTATTCATAAAATTGCACTAAAAAAATCGGAAGATTTGGGAGAATTCATGGCAGGCCGCTGATAAATTGGGCCGGCAGCAGTAACAACACGGTATGCGGAAAGCACAAGTGTCTAGTTCACTTTCAATTAGAGACACACGGAAATCAGCAAATTAGTGGTAGCTCTAGTAGCGGTAAAGCGACGGTGTGCAAGCACTAGTGATTGCGAAATTAAGCTTTCTGAATCAGTGAAGCTTTCAACACAATTGTATCAGAAAAAGGTTCATTGCTCGAAGCTTTTCAAATCAGAGCTCGACGAGGACCTCTGCTGGTGAAAGTAGGGGAAAGCGATGTGTAGCAAAATGTTTCAAAAACCGACCAACGCATTAATCTTAGAAGCAAAACTCAATGAATGAATGAATGAATGAATGAATGAACCAATATATTAAATACATGACAACAATCTGTTCCATTTCATACTCCAAGTAACTCAAAACAATAAAGATAACATTTTGTTTTCTGGATGTGGACACATTTTCTGTTTGTAAACAAATAAAACTCATGAATAAAGGAATTGAATAAATGTAGGTGCATGCACACAAAGACACAAACACACACACACTTTCACATGATTGTAGCAACTCGCTAGCCTGGTAATACCAAACTCTGCTACTTCGTTTTGCTTCATAGACAGAGTCTGGCATGGCATAATTGAAAAGCGTTTTTCTTTCTCGTGGGGGGGGGGGGGGCGCTTGTCTTAAGTTTAAAATCATTGGTTACCCATAAGCCAATCACATAATGTTTGGTTATGGCGTGTGTTATGCGCATGCTCAGCCGCATCTAACTTCCACTGTAAACACATTTATGATGTGAAAACAAAACCATCGAGCGAAATACCGGAGTGAACATGGCTGTGAACGACGTAGTCAGGCTAGCAACTCGCACCAATAAACACCTAAACTCTCACAATACACTAAACTCTTAAACTCTCACAATACAATAAACTCTCCAAAACTCTTGCAATATAATAAACTCCTAAACTCTCACAATACAATTCATTCTCATAACTCTTGCAATACAATAAACAGTTCAATGCAACGCAGTACTCCTTAACAACCCACAAGGGTGCGCCCTGTGTCGCACATTTTTAAACCTTTGAATCAGAGTACGAAGAGTAAGTGGGTGTGTGTGAAACGAAGCTTCGGATGTCACTGGTAATGTGATTTTGATAGAACGACTCAAGCATCGATACAAAGCTTCACTAAAAATCACAATAAGGTGAGCTACATAACTTCTCCCCCATTTTCTCTCACACACACGTACATAAGCCTTCTTTTCAGAAGAGCGTATAAAGCTTTAAAATCATTAGTAATCACCAGCAGTAAAAAATCGTCATCTTTTATATTCATGTCCGGATAACAGATTGCATGTAGACTGATGCTGCTCTAAGAGTTGGGTGGGGTGGAGTGGAGTGGGGACGGGGCAGGAGTGGCACTACTATGTATGAAGGAAAACTTAATGGGGTGATTATGTGTTGATATTGTTAATGTGTAGAGAATTCTCTCTCTTTCTTGCACCCTGACTGTGCTGCCGCCCTAGGCGGTTACATGGCTCGCCTATAGGCATGCGCCAGCCCTGATTACAAGGCTCTATTTTATCTTAGAAAGACAAAATAATTAAAAGTTGTAAGGTGTTAGGCATGGAAGTTGAGTCAAATGTGATGCAAAAGAAGGATATGAGCAAGTCAAGTTGGCTTATTTAAATCAGGAATGAAGCAGCAAGTTATTTTAGCTCACAGAGAATGAAACAGCACATCCAAAACAGGAAGGGAGAGTAGACTGGGGTCCATTTTCCACAACATTGTGACACAGGAGGTTAGCTGGTGAAGCAGTGGTATAGAGAATGTAATGGGTAAATGTGAATGTGTGCGGTGTGAATAAGAAAGCTGATGGAGGAGAGCCCTCAAGGTCAGGACTGAAATGTGCAGTATTCAGCACAGCATACGAAAGCATTGTGATTTTTCTTATTATGACACATAATGTTTCACTTTATAAAATGTCCTACTAGGACTTAATTCATTTAAGTACAACAGTTTACAGAACTTTATTTCATCATCATTGCGCAACTATTCAAACAACTCTTTTGTATTGCTTTAATACACTCTCACTCTCTGCAGATGAATGTTTAAAAAAACCTACCAAAAACAACCCCGGTAGTCCTTGAAATTCAGAAGCAGGTGTTGTCCAAAAGACATATGACTCCCCACAGACCTTCAGACATGGACATTAATTCCAAAACTCATCAGCCAGGAGCCCTTCAGGACGAGAGCTGGGCTTTATGAAGTAGTGGCACAACATTGTTGTGGCATCAATAAGTCATCGCCTCGTCCTCTACAAGGAGTGGACACTGTCTGCGAGAGAGAGCGTATTTTAACAACGCCGGACCCCAATCTCGCTGATGCCTAATAGGAAGGAAGAACAGAGGGGAGGGGGGCCACCTGTGTCCCTATTTTTAGCCTCCATCTCTCTCTCTCTCGCCGTTTTTCTCATGTATACGCACTCTTCCTTCTCATGCCTCAGCACAGCATAAGTTTCCAGCTGAGCTGTTCTTTCCCTCGTGTTTGAACACTTTAAAAGCACGCGAGCACACAGACCCACAATGCCTTTCACCTCTGTGACCGGGTGTCGACAGATTTGCAGAGTTGGTGGTGTGCCAATCTTGACACTACTGCAATAAAACCTCTTGTAAGGGAGGGATGCTTTCCGGGGTTAAGTTAAAGCAACATTTTTTTGTTTTAATTTTGTTTACCTAAATAATTCAAACTTAAATAAAATTGGTAAAAACTATAATTAGTAAAACTTTAACTAAAATTAAAATGGAAAATATAAAAATAAAAACTGATTCAAAATATTATTAAAAACTATATATAAACTATAAATAATTGAAAACTTAAATAAAATTATTAAAAACTATATAAACATATTTTTTTTAAAACTATTAAAAATGACAAAAACACGCAACAAAATTTGTAAAGCATAAAAATGGAAAATAGAAGATACTAAAAGATACTAAAATAACACTGATAGTTTTATTTGAGTATTGTTTATATACTGTTATAGTATTTATGTAAATTTTCAGTTTTCTTTAGGTTTTAGTAATTGGTAATTTGCTTTTGTAAATTTTTATTAGATTTAGATTACATTTATTTTTATTTCAGTTTTAGTCATTTTAGCACTACTTTAACTTTTTTATTTATATAACTGCCAGGGCAACATTACAAATTTTTCTTAAAATCTTTTTTTGAAGTTAAAATATTAAAATATTTTCATCTAATATTTATTTATTTTATTTTATTTCAGCTCTATATCAATTATTAAAAACATTTTTCAACAGTTATAACAGCACTGTTCTAGAAAGGGAACATTATTCAACACCCTGCTGAAAAATCCAGCATTGCTGGTCACCAGCATAAGGGATGTTTTGCATGCTGGGAACTAAATGGGATGCTGGTTGCTAGTGGACCAGCGCAGATTTGCTAGAGAACAGCAAGATTATACTTGTACACCAGCTCTATACCAGCCTGGAACAACATGGAATTCATGCAGGTCTATGCTGGACTTTTCAGCAGGGCAGGCAGTGTTGCTTAGGGTCATTTGGACGGACAGCACATTTTTCCCCTCTCTTTAAAAAACAACACCCAGCTCCATTTGCTTCAGTGGATAAGCCCGAATCAGTAGGAATCAGAGGATGAACAATGAGCACGGGAACGTTAATGGAGGTACTCGTTCAGCTCCACGACAGTACTGACCTTTACACACTGATATAGAGCAGAGTGCATCAGACTCTGAGACAACAGGAAAGCAGGACAAGTAACATTTAGGGAAGAATATTGGGTCTAATATGGGGTGGGATGGGGGCAGTGATTCACATTTGCTCCAGTTTGGCCTTCTTGGACTTCAAGGAACATCAATAAGGAAAAGTCTGCCTCTGTTATAAAACGTAGTGATCTGTCTACAAAGGCATCATAACCATGCTCACAATGCAAAAGCTGCTCAACCAGGTAGTTAGCATACAATCTAAGAGGGGGAAAAGCTGTAACCGGGGCAGTACCCTTAAAAAGGAACACCTTTGTACCTTACATACCACTAAAGTGTACATATAAGCACCTTAAAAGTACATATTATTATCTAAATGGTATATTATAGTACCTTTTGAATGGTGTTTTGCCATTTTTGTATCATTGAACTATTGTGCCTCCTAATATACTGCCCTTCCTTTTGGCAACATGCTATAGCATGTTTTCTTGCATAATATGTAACATATTAGTTATAGGCTGATATTAGAGATGTTTTCGGTCAGATATTGGACATATTTCCCCCATTCCCCTTTGACATCATCTAAAACTCATTCAAGTTAATCTTTAAAAACACTAATAATTTAATAACACTCAAATGTTATCTTTAGAATATGATTATTATTATAATTTTTTTTTTTTTTACAGTTTATCACCATTTAAAATCTGTGGACAGACAGGACGCTGTCAGAAGCAGAACGTTTATTTAGTAGAATGATTTTACTTTTTGTGTTATTTTTTTATTAATTACAATAGTATAGAATTTAAATATTGTCCATTTATCAGTTTTAGCCTTACCAGTAGAATAGTTATCGGCTATTTGATAACTGCCAGAATTTTAATATTGTCGTATATCTTTAAAAAAAGAAAAAACATGCAGGATGGTAGACAAAGCAAGAGTTTGATTAAGAATATATTTTCTTATATTTCAATCTGAAAAAAACTATCCATAAACTTAATTTGAATATATGTTTGTGTGTGCTATGCTAACAGCAATCTCTATTAGAATCAATTGTAAGATGCGTCTCCTTGAGCAGTGCTATTTGTATTATGCAGTGTCGGTAATGCATTCAGTTATGCATTCAGTGTAGTATCCATTAAACATGTTTTACCATACTTGCACAGAACATATGAAAAATTATACAGATTGCAGGAGGGCCTTATCATCGCCTATTCAGAAATACACACAAACAAAACATTCTTTTCATTAAACAGTCAATGCTGAATCAGTGGGAAAGTGCTGTGGTCTGTTCACTGCCCTCGAGAAGAATTGATGCTGACAGCTGCCTTCTGTCAACCACTGAGTGAGTGAGATGACAAAACCCAGCGAGAGAGAGAGAGAGAGAGAGAGAGAGAGAACCATATTGCCAAATTGCTATTAGGTGTTGAAGCGGCTGAGAGAACGAAGACATTGAACCACATGGTGATACGGGGAAAGAATGTTTCTTTGTGAAGGTTGAATGAGGTTGGAGGGTGAACAGCAAGCGGCTTCATTCATGGCGTGTAAAACACCGAACCACTAGTTCGGCACAGAGGCAACCAATGGTTTTCCTAACCACAGTAATCAGCATGGCTTGATGGGTGATGGGGTGCGAGCAATAATTAATGTCCCGTCTCAGAAGATTTATTTCTGGAGCTGCTTACATCTACTAGATGGAAATGAGGCAAAGATTCACTGAAAATATATATAAAGGGCAAAGACAAGATTAGTTTCAAATCTGTTCCAAAATCTAGTGAGCTTCCTTGCTATCTAGCGTCTACATCGGCTGCTGTCTTGGAACCTGTGACATCATACAAACAGCATGCATAATGTGAACTATATTATCACCCATCTGCTAAAAACATGACGACATTAAGATATTTTAAGCATTAACATCAAGATTTTCTGTAAAGCTGCTTTAAAACAACGTGTATTCATTTTAATCAACTCCTCCCACAAAGTGCATGAGAGACTGAAGTCAAACTGATTTCAATACAGTTTGGTATTAGCATTTTTGCTAAGTGAACAGCGCGATACCAAGGAAAGTCCCTCAAGGAAAGTCAAATCACTTGGCGGCCATATTTGAATCGCCTTCAGCTATTTCGGAAATGCAAGACCAGCTTCTTTCTACTAAAATATCGAAATCTCAAAAGCTGCCTGGCAAATTCACATGTAAATAACATATTATTTCAAACCAGCAGGAAACTCTGACATGAACCATCTCATAAATCTTGTTTTTTTACATTTAATTAGCATTGAAAAAGCTTAGATTTCAGGCTGGATGTGCATATGCAGTCCGCAGGCTTGTATCTTTAGACACTGACTGTTTTAATGGGAACCCAAGCTTCTTTTACTTATAAGGTGGTACTTACTCCAACATATTGCGTGTTGCACTTTCTCTCATTCAAAGTAATACAAGTGCACTGTTTTGGCAATACACTAATGAGCATAAACTGCATTGAACAAAAATATATTATTTTAATTAAAGCTGCAGTCCGTAGTTTTTCCTCTTTGTCGCCATCTCTGTTCAAAATCTGCAATTGCAGTTATTCACGGAATTATCAACTTTACGTGGGTTGTGCCTCGGCACGGCACAACGCGGATGAATCCAATGTTCTGAGGAGAATGTGCGGCTGTCAGTCACCGCGCCGGTGTGGATACTGGCATTCGCAATCACAGATTCTACAGTACTTTTTGGAAGTATGACCAACATTAGAATTTTCACCGGAAAATGTTATCTGAACAACTAGGCTAAGTAACATCCACTTTTGTTCCGACCAACTAAGGGGAAAAAAGCATTGCAGTACAAATGATTAAATCTAACGATCGCTTATCATATCACGTCAATCCGTGCAAATTATACTTTGTTCTCAAATTGTTAATGTTAACAACATCAGCATTGCGTGACTACATTTAATGCCCTTCCGATATTTATCCTTGTTTTCCCATTGGCCCGGTTGCAGTCTCTTTTTTTCTGTAGCCACTCCGAAGTCTTTTGCATTTTACAACGGATGAATCTCTAGTTGTCACTAGTGATTGTCGTTTGAACCTTTCTGGATCCGACATCATATTGATAAGTTTAATTATATCAAGTGCTGTGAGAAAAGGCTCTAAATCTCCACCTCCAACATCCTCACACTCATAGTCTACTAGCCGAGACTCCTTCTTTAAGTGTACAGATGTGACGTAATGAGACATGCTCGAATTTCCCACGGAAATCCACCAGTACCACTGGAATCAAAAACATTATTACAAGCTTACCGTTTTGAATCGAGCTAAGGCAAGCAGATAGTTTTGAACACCGGCTAGTTATGTACTTGCTCAAAAATGTATTTTGGATCATTTTTAACCCAAAAAAGTTACGGACTGCAGCTTTAATTTAATTAATAATATATAATTAACATTTTAATTAATAATATGTAGCATTTTCATCAACTTCTGCCTTCTCCATGAATGATACTTGCCATGCTGCCTTGGAATTTGATAATAGGTAGGCAGAATGGTTATTTTGCTTACCGTTTAAAACTGACTTTCCGTCAGAAGCACATCTATGATTCTTTTGTTCCAGCTCACTAGGGGCCTCATTTATAAAACGTGACACAGGTTTGATCGTAGAGGTGTGTGCATATATCCATGCCAACGTATTTGTGGCAGAGAGTCGGAGAACTGCAGGTATTTGGATTCGCCATTTTCAGGTAAAGCATTTGGACGTTGACTGGTGTTCTTTTATATGCTAATGACATTAATTAGGCGGAGTTTACAAGTCGGAAACCATTCAGCTGCACACAATTTCAAGATCATTTGCGATTTATAAATTTCACATCTGGAAGAGAAGCATATACGCACGTTTTTTTATGCGTACCTTCGTGTATGCACATTTGAAAAAGGATGTAGGACGGTTTCTACGCAACATTTTATAAATGAGGCCCTAGGTTTAGGAACAGACCCTTTGACCAGATCCCCAGGTTTGTTGGGTTGTATTCATCCTTGGATAAATCATAATTAATTACTCAAAGTCATTTATTTTTAGTGCAGGGTACCTCTGCAGTGCTGTTTAGTGTGTGTGTGTGTGTGTGTGTGTGTGTGTGTGTGTGTGTGTGTGTGTGTGTGTGTGTGTGTGTGTGTGTGTGTGTGTGTGTGTGTGTGTGTGCGCTCAATATTCAGGAAGGAGGCGGCAATGTTTTTTTTTGTTTTTTTTTGCAACCATTCCTTCCCAGGAACAATGTGTGACACAGATAAGAAAACAACATCCAAAGACAACACCACCCCACCCCACCCCTTATACAACTAACACAAAAGCACACACACACACGTTGTGAAATATGCTTAAGACATATGCCATCACAAATGACGAAATACACACTAATAATTTTCTTCTAGAAGCCGAAAATACAAAAAAACATTCAGGGAAATCCTTGCCACAGATATGATATCTAACATTGAACAAGAACATAATGTCTCTTCCTTTTGCATGGCCTCAAGATCTCGCTCATGCATCTGCCTGTTCACACGCTTTCCTGTGTATTTCCTAATTTTGACTAATGACTGTTCTTTTCTCTTGCACAACAACATGCACATATGCTCAGTGCACTACTGAAGCACATTTAAGACTCTAAAATTTGAATATTATTTAGTATCTATTCATATTTTGAATTAGCTTTCAGTTTTCATTTAAAGTTAAGTTTAAGTAATTTTGTTATGTGCATTAGTCAGTTTTAGTATTTTCTTATATTTCTAATAAGCTTACATTTATTTCCGTTTTGTTTTTAGTCATTTTAGTACTTCTACTTCAACTTTTTTCATTTAATATTTATATTTTATTTTATTTTAGCTTCATTTCAATTACCAAAATTATTTTTAATAGTTTTAATTTTAGTTAACAATAACAACACTGTTGCCATGCATGTTGGTGTGCATTTTACTCAACGACCGTAGTACCTACGTCCTGCTTATTAACTCTCAGATTTTTTTTGGCTCCCACTTCCCACTTGTGCTCCTTTGCAGTATCATTGGCTGTTGCTCATCATACGTACATGATAACTGGTTAAACTAGTAAGAAATGTATCTATAGTTTAGTCTATACCTGCAATGGGTCTTAAAGTCGGCATAAAACAGAAGTTGTGATAGTCTTTTCTTCCCTATATTTGAGTGAAACGGCTTCTCGAACAAGAAAAAATGTAGGGCGGGACTTGATTTTGTCCATGGGGAATTGATTGGATGGTTGTGGTTTGCTATTGGTCGATCTGATGTGAGTGACAGGTTGATCCCGCCCTCACACCAGTAAACACATCATGAGAGAAGAGAAGAGATGTCGCTGAAAGAGGGAGGGGAAGTTATTCTGATTAAACATTATGAGGGCACAAGAATTGTCCTTTTTGATTTCATGGTGACTTTAAAAAGTGTGCATACTAAAAGAATTATGATGTTTGTTGTGGAGAAATTTGAAAGGTTGACGAGTGTTTTGTAGTGTGTGCTGATTCAGTTTCTTCCAAAGTACTTCAACAAATTTTCCTTTACTACCCTCGACTGTTATTAGATTGCACACCTACAGTGTACCTGATCGTTCTGTAGGTGTTTCATTTGATCTTGTTCTGAATCTTCCCACATTCTCTCAAAGACATCAACACACTGCAGTCTTTTTCCAGACCGCCTCACATGGCACGCAGCACTCAACCAGACGAGGTCAGGACGAGGTGCTGTATTAAATTCTGCATGAACTCATCTGTCAGAGGCAGTCGAGTGAATCCGACTATATGTGTGTGTTTGGTAAACGAGACGCAGCAATATGTACAAAAGCCTTATACAGACAGACAAGGTTAAAGTAATTATATGCAATATATCATGCTTGTCTAGTCTTAAGAAACTAGAGATATGCACTGATAGTATAACTCTGTCTGATAACTGATTAATATCTGATGTTAATATTCTATAGTATGCTGTAGGGTTACCACAGATTACAACTAAAACTAAAATCAACCATTTGAATTGCTTTTGGTGGATTTAAGCATCACAACATGTTGATGTATATTTATTTAGATATGCTAAATATTACATTTAAAGGTGATTTTAAAGATTAATTTAATAGAGTATTAGATGACAAATTTGACTCTGAACTTTAGCAATTCACCATGTTTTTCAATATAAATCTTACACTTAGACGTGACCCTGTCCATGGTGCTGATTCTGTGCACAGGTGCACAATCCAAACACCTTCTGCCACCATGTTAGTGAATCAGAATCACTTTATTCGCCAAATGCATCAGCAGACACACAGGAATTTGATATGGCAATCAGTAACACAGAAGCTCGACAAATAAACCGTATATGCGTATAGCTGCATAAAGCATGCTTAAAAACAATCAAATCAATAAAACAGTCCTGCGAAGACCTGCGCATGTATTTCTTTAGCAAAACAACAGAAGATGTAAACTCACACCATTAATAGGCCTATCAACACAGTATCGATCTGGCATGTTATAACAGAGAACACTCAAACCTAAATTTCATTAGACAAAAGAGAACAAAATATATAGAAGAAGTCAGTGCATTTATTTCCAGCATCCATCTTTAAAAAAAAGAATAATTCTCATTGAATGAGCCACGGTTTAAGTCATTGACTGCAGATTTTATATTAATGCCCTTGCATATAAGTCAGCATATTTACACTATATTTACCACAAACTGCCTACAGTTAGACCAATGAACTGCATTACTTACTACTATTTTTCACATACTGCATATTTCTGTCTTACGACCTTCATCTTGTACTTCACATGAGTTACATTTTCCCAACACAACCACTTATAGCCATTCAGGTCTTTATTTGTTTTTCATCTAAAACAGAAAAACCTGAGCAATTTGAATCGGAGAGAGTCTGGGATAAAACAGAATCCTCTTAAACTTACAGTCAACTGGAGTAAACAGTCACAACCACAGGCAGGCTTTGAAGTATTGAGCAATCGTCCTTCTAACAGTGTCTGAGGATTCTGTTGTTGTGAACGTGGAGCAGTAAAGCCCGGTTCACAGACAGTTCCAGGCCGACCTCATCTGCGGTGCATGTGGCTTTATAGGATGCATGAATAGAGCCTGGCTTTGAGAACCCAGCATGGTAAATAACCATCAGAATGCAGCACGGCTACAAATTCTGGCAAAAGCAAGATGTCTTGCCCTAACAGACCAACTTTGAATGCTTTGATGTGGTTCCTTCCATAAACCCTAAACATAGGGATGGAATTGTGAGAGGAATGTAAAGATTCTGGTTCAGATTCCACATAACAATTCTGGTTCTATGTTAAAGTGATTTTGTTGTTTTTTGTTAGATAAACGCAATTTATTTTAACAAACTCAGTTGTGACTATCTTTAACTAATTCTAGTATGAATAACCTGTAATTAAACTGATTTTACACTACCATTCAAATGTTTGGGCTCAGTAAGACTTTTTTGAAAGTCGCTTATGCTCACCAAGGCTAAATTTATTTGATCAAAAATACAGTAAAAACGGCAATATTGAGAAAAATTATTACAATTTAAAAGAACTGTTTTCTATTTGAATATATTTTAAAATATAATTTAACTATGATGTCAGTTGAATTTTCAGCATCATTACTCCAGTCTTCAGTGTCACATGATCCTTCAGAAATCAGTCTAATATGATTATTTGATGCTCAAGAAACATTTCATATTATTATCAATGTTGAAAAACAGTAGTGCTGCTTCATATTTTTGTGGAAACCATGATATATTTGTAACGTTATACGTATCTTCAATGTCACTTTTGGTCAATTTAGTGCATCCTTGCTGAATAAAAATCTAAATTTCTTTAAAATAAAACATACTGACTCCAAATTTTTGAACGGTTGTGTATGTCTAAGTCTCACAAGCTTTAATACAGTAATGGTGAAAGGTAATGACGTAAGGTTCGGAGAAAAATCGCTCCAAATGTTGTAAATTGGACTATAGGTAAGGCAACACAGTAAAAAAGCTGTACTGCATAGCACAATGATTTTCATTTTCATTGTGTATTGATTTATATATCGGGTCGCCCAGAGAGCAACCGCACCGTATGGCAGAGCACTTTCCAACACAGCTATGGCTCTGACATGTTATGATATTTTTTAAAAGATGGAACCAGTTCTTATCCGATTCCCAACCCCATACATTATACTAATACAGTCCAAACCTTAAAAACAGCACTTGACTTTCAAACTTCTGTAATGTGATGAAGCAAACTGCCCTGTACCATTATAATCCGGATGACTTTGCCATGTCCTTGCATATGTCCAAGATCCTGAGAGTGGGAGACTGATTGGTCTCCTATCGCATCGCAAGCCACACCATCCACTGCCACTGAAACATTGATTCTCAATCCCATTACTTGGCCAGTCAGAGTAACAGATTGCTGCTGACTCCAGCCTGTTAAAGCATGTACATCACCCCAACAGCCTACAGTCACCCTAAAAATGTCCTCATAAAGCAAATGGGAATCTTTACAGCCTTAAGGCTGGAATATACTACACGACTTTCAAAATCTGAGCTTAATGCTAGGCATCATACAGTTGACAACTTTGTAAAAGGTAACACAGAAAAATAGGGCATCAAACACGACTGTGGATCCCATTGCATAAAGTCATTCTGAGCACAACAAACTCACGCAGAAACATATGCCTCGTTGCCTAACAAATGAAAACCATCAGGCCTGGTTTCACAGACAGGGCTTAGATTAAGCCAGAATTAGGCCTTCGTTCAAATAGGGCATTTAAGTAGCTTTTATAAACATGCCTTAGAAAGAAACATCACTGGTGTATCTTGAGACAAAACAATAGCACTGACATATTTTAAGATTTGTCAGTGCACGATGCTTTCAGTTAAAACAGCTCAAACATGAATTTTAGTCTGGAACTAGCTTAAAGGGTTAGTTCCCCCAAAAATGAAAATTCTGTCAGTAATTACTCACCCTCATGTTGTTCCAGCCCCGTAAGACCTTCGTTCGTCTTCGGAACACGAATTAAGATACTTTTGATGAAATCTGAGAGCTGGCTCACTCCTTCATAGGCTGCTAGGTAATTGTATCTGCCAGCCCAGAATCGTTAGTAAAGACATCGTTAAAAAAGTTTATCAAGCGACGAGAATAACGACTTTATTCAACCATCTCTTCTCTTCCATGTCATTCTTCTAAGCTGTTGACGTAGTGTAACAGCGCAGCGCTTCTGGATTGTACGTCAGAACGTAAGCTCACTATTGGCCGACGCTGGTCATGTGTGTGATGCTGGCCAATAGTGAGCCTACATTCTGACGTACAACCCAGAAGCGCTGCGCTGTTACACTACGTGAACTCACTCAAGAGGCCCACACAGAAGAAAATTAATAGTTGAATAACATCGTTATTTTTGTTTGTTTTTGCGCACAAAAAGTCGCTTGTTAAACTTAAGGTTGAGCCACTGTAGTCACTGTAGACTTTCTGGGCTGGCAGATATCAATACCTAGCAGCCTATGAAGGAGTGAGCCAGCTCTCAGATTTAATCAAAAATATCTTAATTTGTGTTCCGAAGACGAACGAAAGTCTTACAGGGTTGGAACAACATGAGAGTGAGTAATTACTGACAGAATTTTCATTTTTGGGTGAACTAAACCTTGTCTGTGGAACCGGGGGAATGTGTTTTAAAATGGGCTCAAAACATCGAACATGTTTTAAATGCTCCGACAGGATGGAATCATAGTCTGACGTTTGCGATAGTCCGTGCCCAGCATGAATATGATGTTCTGTGAAATCTGTCAACTCAAATCTGCAGACTGGCTCTGACTTTCAGCAACTGATGTCGTCTCGTCCAGACTGTAAATCGGGGGGCAAAATCTGGCCAAAATTGTTCCAGCCTTTGGCCAATGGCCTTCCTGCACTGCTATCATCTCAAACCTTTTGTAAATCAATTCACGAGTTCACATTTACAAATACTTAAATAGAGTAAAGGATATGCGTATTTGGCGTGCTGTCCGAGGGGAGGGCTCCCAGCTCAGAATTTGGCCCGACACCAGAGTACCCCCCCCCCCCCCCCCCCCCCCATCCCAGGTTGGGATAGAAATAGTAAGTGAGGAGATGGGGTGGTGGAGGGTTGCTGGAAAACTCATATGTGACCCTGGATCACAAAACCAGTCACATGTCGCACGGGTAAATCTGTGGCAATAGCCAACAATACATTGTATGGGTCAAAATTATAGATTTTTCTTTTATGCCAAAAATCATTAGGATATTAAGTAAAGATCATGTTCCATAAAGATATAAAACATCATATATGGAAACTCATATCCTCACTTAGTTCTTATTTACTTTCATTAAACACTCAAGAGAGATTCAGGTAATTCTGTTACGGTTAGTGGAAGTTCCCTCGGAAAACAGGAATGCAAAAAGTGCAATTGAATCAAGCACAGGACTGTGTGCCGGTCAAGGCATCTTTTCAGACTTTTTAATTCCTCGGCCGTGATTGGGAGTGTCCGTCCGTGGCCCTCATATCGCCCAATCTAATTACAATGTTGCATAATCGTTTGTTACAGCATCCCAATCAGAGAGCCATTCAAACGCTTATCTGCATGCAAAATGTATATCGCAGACAGTGAAAACCGAGAGCGATATAAAAGCAAGCTGACTCCCTCTGCACCCCAGATTCATTAGTATGCTGCACGTCACTTGGGCCAGGGACACTTTTGGCTTCGTTTACGGCACTACCTATTTCTCTCCTCACCTATGCCACCCTAATTCACACGGCTCTGCTTTTTCTATGGTCTCAGCACACCCGCAGGTGCATCACATGCTGTATATGTCGCATTCAATGAACGGTGTGATCCGACTGCAGACATTCAGCCAAGTTGCCCCACTGCGTTCTGCTCGGCTGGGTCTCTCTCACCGGGCATGCATGCAGAGCGAGCTTTAAGCTGCTTGATTCCTCATTATGTTGAAGCAGACATCACAAAAGGGGGGAGGGGGGGTGCACGTGAATCTCAGTGTCACAGGTCGGCCTTCAACCACAAACCCTCACAGTGTCTGAGACACCACAGGCTGCTGACTTCTCGAGGAAGTAAACAGCCGTGCTCAGATATGTCAAGCACAGACGTTATGCAACGGAACTGCCTTGGGAACACAGGACACACAAGAAGAGGAACACAACAGTTCTGGCTGACGAATGCCAAGTCAGCTCTGTCCGACTGCAAATGTGCAAAACACACTCTCTCCCTGTAGTGCAGAATGCATGCATGTGCACGTGCAGGTTGTCTTTTGATAAATGCATTATTCACAATAACAAATGTTGTAATACATTTAATCTGCATCACAATTATATTATTAATTAGAAAACAGATCAAAAGTATTCATTGAAGCATGAACAAAAATATGAAGCACATTCATATAAACACAATAAATAAATAATGAGTACATATATAGGCTATATATATATATATATATATATATATATATATATATATATATATAGGCCTTTATTATGTATGTTTTACCATGGTAAGCATGGTAAATTCCTCAAGACAAATAAAAAAAAGTCTTGTTTCACATCATCGGTAGCATCTATATCAGCGCATTTACTGAATAATAAACGTTTGCGTGTCAGAATGTGTTTTCACTCACCTGGGTCGAAATGCGAGCTGAAGGCAAAACTGGGATTAAATAAAACCGAGGACATGACCACGACAAATACCGACGCTTTCATCCTACTCGTAAAGGCTTCAGATTTACTGCAGGACACAGCGAATGTACAGTAAATAAAGACAAAATCGCTTCATTAAAGAAAAGTAGGTATGACGGTGCTCCGATGCATCATGAACCACAGCGTCATCTCTCTCTCTGCCTCACTTCAGATGCGTCGGATTAAGACACAGATGCGGGGAAACATTTCCGCTCGTCTGTTGTTCTGCGTTTAACGCGTTTCAGTGTAAACAGCGCGGTGTGTCCTCGTCCATCTGGCTGTTTGCTGAAGGCTCCTCGGGGCAGACCACCTATTAGCGTCGGTTTTTCTCCATGTGCAGGCTATGCACCAAGATGTTGGTGTCTGGCAGTTGTCCAGTATCATTCCTGCAAATGTGTTGCTGTGCCTGCAGCTGTGCCCTTTGGACACGCAGTCTGTAATATTATTTGGAGCTCTGGTCAGTTTATGTCGGTGTGTGTGTGTGATGGAGTGTGTAGAGGAGGATTATTAATGCTGCAGCGGCAGTGACAGACAGGAGAGCGCGAGCGAGCGCCGACATCAAAACTGTGACGGATTTAGTCAAGAAAAAATAGTTCAAATATATTGTTTCACATCATCTGTAGCATCTATATCAGCGCATGTTTATTGAATAATAAACGTTTGCGTGTCAGAATGTGTCATAATAAGTTATAAAAGCTTTTCTGACGAAATGACTACACAACAACACATGTCTTCCCTGCTGAAACAGCTTGAACCAGCCTAAACTGGTTTGCTGGTCTTATAGCTGGTTTAAGATGGTCTCCCAGCAGCCCTGACCAACAGAGAGAGACCAAAACCCAGCTAACATACCAGACTGGGAAATCAGCTAAACATTTTAAGAGGGGTTTGTCAGCAGGAAATAACTTTAAAGGGTGTATTGCCACCATAATGTTTAATAAACGTGTTGAAAAATAGGTAGCAAGGTTTGTCATTTAGAAAATGCATGACATGGGCTCTTTCATGTTGGCAGAACAAAAATTGAATTATTTATCATTTTATTATATTGTGTTATAAAGTGCCTGGGCCGCTGAAAATGGGGGATAAGTGGACCTTTTGTCCCAAGCCCCAGGCTATCCTGGATAGCCGATGGGGTGGGCCAGGAAAGCAATTGTTAGTAGCCTATACGGTTACTGTCGAGGGATAAAAACATGATCTTAAAAAAATGCAATTTCTACTGAGGGAGAAAAAATAAGTAACTTTGCAACGTCTAAAGTGGATTATCGAGATAAAGTGTTAACTAAAATGACTACTGAAGTAGTTATGTTAGTCACCGCCTATTGGAAATAATGTAAAATGCTGTGTCTTATGAAAATTGGGGTTGATCATAAATCTGCACAAGCTACAAGCTGATGGTCCAACCTTAAGCATGATTACAGTAGTATTAGAAGGTGGAGGAATTCCAAGTTTTCTGGAATGCAGCATTATGTATCTTGAGAAAGCAAACCATTAGCATTTGCTGAGTTACACATGCTGACACATTTGCTTTATTCAAGACTGATCACTCTGGAAAATGACAACCTGACAAATTACAACTGCTGACCAGCCAAAACATGTCCCCAGGATATTTTTAATACCATATTCAAGTTTGTGAAAGGAAATAACGATACACTGTGAGATCTGTCTTATTAATGATGTGAACTAATTGTTAGTCACTGAAAGGTTGAAGGATGTGAAGTACATACAGGTCACACAGTGCCCCCTTCAGGAAACAGAGAGTAAAGCAACATAAAAACTGGAGGCATACCTATAGTGTATAAGGGCACATTTATTTTTCACCTCGGAGTAGCCTCCTTCCTTCGTGATGTTTCTGTTTTTTACTTCTTTTTTTCAGGCACCGACAGAAAGACAGGTAAGCAGACTTTCGATAGAACTTAAAAGGGAAAATTCATCATCATTTCTTCACCCTGGCTAAATGTCTTTCTTAGCTGTAAGCAGAGATTGATCTAGATTGTTTACATTGCTCTTTTCTACAGTTCTGCTCATAAGTTTACATACCCCTTGCAGAATATGCAAGATGCTAATAATATATGTATATTTTTAATAGAGGGATCATAAAAAAATTGCATAGCCTACTGTCCTGAATAAGTGCTTTTACATAACAGATATTTAAATGAAATCCACAAGACAAAATATTAACTGAATTTACACAATTCAAGCAATTCAAAAGTTTACATATACTTGAATCTTAATTCTGTGTACTATTACCTGGATGATTAATGACTGTTTTGATGTTTGTCCTGAAAAATCCTCCAGGTTCCTCACATTCTTTGCTTTTCTAGCATCTTCTGCATATTTGAACCCTTTTCAACAGTGGCTGTATGATTTTTAATGTCACACTGAGGACAATAGAGGGACTCATATCGATCATCTAATTCAATTAACTTAATGCATATTCTGCAAGGAGCACTTTTAAAGTTAAGGTGCACTTTTTGTTAGGACACATCTGACTAAATCTATCTAAAATCGGCTAAAAAAAAACGATGTAAATCCTCCGACTGGATGGACTTATAGTTCCCATCCTAAGTATTTTCTGTGAAATCTGCAGACTATGATTTGACTCTGATTTTCCAGCAACTACAAAAGTACAAAAGTCAGCCTTTAAATATTGATATAATTGAGCAAAGTGAGTACTTTTAAAAAGTTTAAAGCTATAAAATACAGCTTTAATTTGCATAGTATGTTTTCGAAAAAAGAATTCTGAAGCTTTAAATTGATTTTAAATTAACTTTCATTTAAAAAAAAAGCAATAGCATGCTATCAAAAGAGAAATAACACTAGCAAAGAAATGTTTTTTTTTATATATATATATATATATATATATATATATATATAAAAGGTTGTAAAACAAATACTTTCCTAAAAGTACAGTATAAAAGGAAATGTCAAGCATCTTAGGGTGTTGATTTGGAGAAGGAGGGGGTTCATGGAATAAACGTGGTTGAGAACCATTGCATTTGTCCGATCAGAATATGCTACAGGGTGTCTGGCTTTATTGTTAATTTATTTTTATTTTTTTACTGATTTTCATTTGCTTTATTATATAGCTATATGTAAAAGATTTAATACTGACATTATTATAAGTGATGTAATTGAAAATTACACTTTTGAATGAAGTGACATTATTGTAACGTCTTTGGTTGGTAGGTTTTGTCCTTTAGTGCACTATTGAGGTTGCCTTCTTTACACACCTTGTGGTATAAAGATATTTAATGGCGGGAAGGTTGGCATCAGTGATATGCTGTGCCATCTTCACTACCTACTGCAGGGCTTTCGTGTCAGATGCTGAGAAGTTTCTATGCTAAACGGTGATACAGCTGGTTAGTGCACTCTCAATAACGCATCTGTAGAAACCAGTTGAAGACTGCTCTTTTCAACCTTCTTAGGAAATGCTGGGTTTTCTTTACTAAGGATAAGTTGTTCAGTGACCATGTGAGGCTGTTGGAGATGTGATGTGCAAACTTTACGACGCTATTGCTTTGGTGTTTTGCAATGCATGCAGCCGTGAGTCAGCAGGCCAGGGTATATGACAGTGGACTCAGTACATACCCCTGTGGTGCACCGGTGCTCAAATGTGATGGGTTGAGAGAGGTCTGTGTGTTCATTCTGTTCATTCTGTAGTTGTGCAGGAAGTATCTAGTTAATCAAGGTTAACTTACCATCACATATAACCCAAACCTTGCTTACTCTGGGAATATCAGTTCCAAAACACACATCAATCAACCTCCAATTGGTAACCCAGAGTTCACTTACGCACATAGTGAGTACATAAAGACATTGTCACAGGTGCAAATTTCAGGAGTCACCATGGAAACGGACGCTAAGAAGAAGCCTGAAGCCCGCCATACTTATTTTTTCTTATTCTTTTGTTTAATGGTGAGTTACAGTCTTAGTGCATCATATATATTTTAATATATATGATTATATTTAAGTGTGAACTCGTGAAATGATATGGGGGGGGGGGGCTGTCTGCATATGTGTACAGATAAACATGAACCATGTGATTGACATTTTTTAGATTTTCTCAAAGCAGAGAGACCTTTTAGGGTCTCTTCACAAACAGAGGAATGAAGATAAACTCTTAATGCCTAACTCTATGTCCCATTCACATCAAGTGCAAACACTGAATGCAATAACAGGCCTATAACTTTATCTTGCACTTTACAAATTAACCCTACATTGTAAAAACTGTTGTATACCTCGGTTATGTTTTACCTGATGGTTTTCTTCATGCACATTATTTCATGTTTAATATCGGTATCACTGTACCGTTTTATACATTAAAAAGTGCAGTTTGGAAATTAGGTTGAGCCTTGTATTAAAACATATAAGCCTAATTATAAAGACATGGGAAACAGATTTATGCCTCGTTTTAATTTCAGCTTTAGTCATTTTGTTGTCCACGTTCGTCATTTTTACTGTGGTAACCATAGTGGAAAAAAAGTATACTTTATTGTATTTGAAATATATTCCCTTTTTCAATAGTACATTGCAAACATACTAACAATTTTTTTTTACTATCTTTAAATATATAAAAAGTATTTTAATCACTATTTTACCTATTTTCACAATACAACTTTTAACACACTTATATAGTATAATATAGTATAATATATATAGTATATTTTTAAAGAATATATTTTCTAAGAATAAACTTGAAGTGAAAATTCTGTTTATTTTTTAAAAGTGTATTTATTTGCACTTATATTTTTAACTATATTTTTAACTGTACTGAAAATGATCATTGTAACAATGCATTGAAAGTATACTTTCAAAATACATTATAGTTTACAATAGTATATCGTACAATATAGCTAAGTAATATTTGCTTTTTTTTAAACAAAATGTGCAATTTGTAGCATTTGGAATTACTGAGCATATACTTTTTACTCAAATATAATACACTTATGGTATATTGCTTGTATGTTTTGAAGACACTCGTAATGAATTTGTGCACTTGTAACACAAAAAAAAGTACACTTTAATATCAATAATCAAGCATGTAATTAGTCCCTACACAGGTAGGCCTATATAAAGTATAGTAAGTACACAAAAGTACTCTAAATACACTTAAAGTTATGCTTTACTACAATTTAATTAAACTAAAATATACTTAAAATAGCACACTTCAGTATGCTACTGAATTTTTCTAAGTATTTTTATTTATTTTTCACCAGGGAACAAGTAGGAAAACGGGCCAGATCCACGAAATAAGAGAAAAGAAGCCCTTGCAAGCCATTAAATGAACAGGTGGGACTGATGAAACAGTATTCATGTCTCAACTCAAAATATCTTATTTTATCTATAGGCTATCCTACCTCGACTAGATTTCTCTTGTTTTTGCTGCTAATTAGTTTTATTTGTGCATTTATTTGTGTTGTTGTGCTTATATTTTATTGCTACTCATGTAGAGTGACATTGAGCCAGGGAAAGGAGCTTTATATTAAAACAAGAAAACATTCTATCATTAGGCTACTTTCATCAATTTAATCCATCCTCGGCTGACTATCAGTTTGTAACAAGTATTCAGAGCGATTCTAAACTTCTGAACAGTGTATAATGATTGAAAGAAAATGATATCTTATTTTAATACAAATAAAATACATATAATCACTGGTCGTGATAACAGACTCGTGAATGTGCGCCACTTTTTAAATGAAAGGAGGAAGTTGACGCGCGTTGCATTGTGGGATGTGGCATCCAATACACTGCGTTCTAAATCGAATTACACTGTTGAACGTGCTTTAATAACAACTACTACGGAGTGAATAGAGAACAATTCATAAAAAGATCTATCTAAATTATTTTCGCAGCCTTGCAATTTTCCTCCGTTATGAAATACAGCACCTCGTCATGTGACCTGATGTGAGCAGCCGTCATTTAGATGCATGAATCTGTTCTGGACATTTGCTCAGTTTAGGAACGGCTTTGGATCTTCGAACTTTGGAGCTTTTAAAGGTCTTGTTGGATTCTGACTGACATTGCCTTGTTTAGTCGCGGTTATTTTTACGTAGCTCCCTTCTGCTCTTGGTTCCAGGAACTTGTCGTTGGATGTGTAAAATGCTGAATGCTGCAGCAGCCGACAGAAATAAGGAGCCGATCCTTGCCGTATTAAAAAGCAGAGTGACATCAGACAGGCATCTGATGGCTTTGGAAATCTCTTCTGGCACGGGACAGCATGTCATTCACTTTGCCAAAGCATTTCCGAATATTACATGGCAGCCGTCTGAATTCGAAGCACAGTCAATATCGAGGTGAATATGCGCAACATCAAACTTCATCTTGAATTCTCGGCTTTCTATGTAGACATGAACAGCTCTGCAAATATAAATCTCTTATTAAAAGATAATCTGCTGCAGAAACGCATTGATTGATTGATACTTACCTATTCAGGTTATGAAATCGTAAAACATTTAGGCTACTAATTGATGAAGAGGCACAAGGTCGTTGAAATAGTTAATAATATAATAATATGTTCTTTATTTTTTCGTTGACTGAGTACAGGTGCAGAGATATATGAATAGATGGCGCTGTTTAGTCACTTTTAGAAACGTGTGCTCTAGTGAAAGCTTATTTTGAATGCTTAAAGCATTTTAGTTTTTATTTATGAATGAAATAAGAATAAGTCAAAATCCACGATATTACTTAATGAATGAATGAGGCATTTATATAGCACATATAGGTGCCACACACCAGCTATAAGTGGAGAGGAGAGAGAGTGATAGAGCCAATTCAATGGAAGGGGATTATTAGGAGGCCATGATTGGCAAGGGCCAATGGATGGAATTTTGCCAGGACACCGGGGTTACACCCCTACTCTTTTACAAGAAGTGCCATGGGATTTTTAATGACCAAAGCGAGTCAGGACCTTAATAGTTTCTTTCAAAGTACACATTCTTTTCAGTGCATGCTATTCCAAAGAACAAAAACTTTGTATGCTAATCTAATCTTTCACCTGCAATCAGAGGCGTAATTTGTGGGGGGGTTGGGGGAGATAAACCCCCCCAATATTTAAATCTATGCATTACAACCCCCCCAAATATTTATACCATGATCACATGAAAAATACGCAGACCCAAACTTCAACCCCCCAAATGTTCAAACCAAATCTACGCCCTTGCCTGCAATCAATTGCTTCGATCCCCTCCGAAACTACTTAAATTAAAGTCCAACTGAAATCAAAATTGACCCTATTTACTTTGTTAGCGCATATTACTAGTCTTGTGGTGAAAAATGAATCCGTGCAAGTTAATACACAGAAAAAAATTGTTTGCCGTCGTAATCTTTAATCAAAGTCTGAAAAGTTACTTCCGGTCTGGAATGGCGTTCCTTCTCTGATGATGTAGGTTTGACGGCTTGGGTTGGGAAACCCTTAACCACTCCCTCAAACCGTTAGTCTGTTATGAGCAGAGATGGAGAGGATTTTCACTGGGAAATACGGCACAACACTGGAGAAAAGTCGTTTGCAACCTCCGGTTCACGCGGACTTTAAAGTTTTGGCTGCGCGCGTTTATCCATGTAGCCATTTAAGTAGAAAATTGTCCCATCCTAGGTGTATACGACTCTCTTCTTTCAGACGAATACAAACGGAGTTAAATTAAAAAATATCCTGGCTCTTCCAAGTTTTATAATGAGAGTGAATGGAGCCTGAGATTTTGAAGCTAAAAAAAAGCACATCCATCCATTATTAAAGAATCCATACGGCTCCATAAAGGCCTTCTGAAGTGATGTGATGCGTTTTTGTCAGAAAAATGTCCATATTTATAACTTGATAAAGTATAATCTCTGGCTTCCGGTAACTGGCGTTCGCGTTTTCAGGAGAGAGTTGAGCTCCGGCATATGACGTAGGTGTAGTGTAAGCTCCGGTGAGAAGTGACGAAGATCCGTATGGATTACTTTTATGATGGATGGATGCGCTTTTTTGGCCTTAAAAAAATATATTTTTTAATATAACCCTGATTGTGTTTGGCTGAAAGAAGATAGTCATATACACCTTGGATGGCTTGAGGGTGAGTAAATTATGGGATAATTTTCATTTTTGGGTGAACTGTCCCTTTAATGCCAGTTTAATAACAAATACGACAAATTTTGAAAACAACTTAGTGTTACCATTGGGAAAAGGACATGCATGTGTTGTTTCAGGATCGACTAGAAAGAAGACCTCCACAATCCACTGCAAACTTTCAATTCTCAATTGAATGAAGTCCTGCCCTACTTTTTTTTTATCTGATATCTGTTCTCCTCTAAATTGCTCAGTAACAAGCCGAGAAAAAAGAAAGGAGTATAGGGCAGTGATAAACACTTGTGACAGAGCTGTGTTAGTTCTATGTTAGTTCAAAGTTCACTCTTGATTATTCTTTAGATTAGGCTTCATACCATAAAACGTTTCCTGCTACTCAATACCAATATGTACCCCCAGTTTCACAGACAAGGCTTAAGTCTAGTCCCAGACTAAAATACATGTTTGAGATACATATCTACATATCTTAAAATATTTTGTCCTAGTAATACTTGTTATTTGCATAGCCACATTTATAAAAGCTACTGAAATGTCCTAATTGAACTAAACTTAATCCTGGCTTAATCTAAGCCCTGTCTGTGAAACTGGGCCTTTATGTACTATCTTGTGATTTTTTTTTTTTTTTTTTTTTTGCAGCATTGAAGCATATAGACAGTATCATAGGCTGCAGAATGTAAAGCCACCCATCTATCTTGATGTGTCTCAGAGTTGGGAGACCTGGGGTGGATTTCAACCTGAGTCATGTGACCTCGTCGTGAACATCAACATGATGCACATCTCACCTCTGTCCTGCACACTGGTATCATGCTTGCTTGCTTTTATTTCTCTTTCTCTGTATTTGTTGAATGTCTGCATATAAAATCATCTAATATTCTTTCGCTTTTTAGGGTTTGTTTAATGCTGTTGGAAAAATACTGAAACGCCAAGGATTGCTTCTGACTTATGGGGTATTTGTTGCATAATAAGCTCAAGCACCTTGAATTATTATGCATTTGGTCACATTTATTGGCTTCTAACGTTTTGCATCTGATATTGTTTTGCAGCCTTATGCTTTCAAAGGATCGATTACTCCTCAGAGCAATGTTGACTTTGACCAGAGCTTGAGATACAGGTTAGTGATAAAGGAAATCACTGGCAAACGAGCAACATCTGCATTGCTGCAAACTTGGTGTGGATCCTCGATAAAGTTTATTTCACTGGCGTGAAAAGAAATGCTTGCAGATATAAAAACTTATAATCACTGTTGAGGAAATGTAATTTTAAAAGTAATGCATTCAATATTGGAAACTTTTTCTCACGTGGGCTGGGCTTGCTTGTTTGTTTTTAGTAACAAAAAAAGTGATATTTATGCAAATGTAAAGGCCCTTTCACACTAAAAGTGAAATGAATAAGCCTCAGGCTGAAGGAAATGCAAATTCACGCCTGTACAGTAGAGCAGCTCAAACAAACCTTTCAGCTGTGCTGCCATTCTGAATCACAGAAGAATTGGAAAAACAAAAAAATGAAACACTAGTGTGATGTTTATCTAAAGTCATTTTTGATTTAATCGGATCATTTAAGGTCAGCAGCAAAGACAATGGCTAATAAAATGAGATTAAATACATAAAGTATATTTGTGCAATTTAACGTATTATTGCAGGATTATGTAATAATCTGAGTTTGATTGTGTTTTTAGGAATACTGAATCTTTGTGAATGTTGTGCAAGTGAGATGAATAAATAAATGCTCACATACAGTCTAGATCTTCACACAGCGCACACAACGCCTCTGCACTTACTCACGATCTCTGTTACTAGGACAAACATTTTTCAGAAAACAACACTTACTATCTAATAGTCCTAACAGTCATGTTGCTTCTCGAGTAAATGCATCTTGATTTAAGAATGATTTGATATTTATACTGGAATACAAGACAAAAAAATTATTACACTGCAAAAGTTGATCATGTCATATTTTGCTGTACCAATGTTGTTTTACAGAAATCCAGAGTGGGGTCTAAGAGATGTATCATTTCTGAAAAAGCTAGGCCAAGAAAATGGACTACGGTTGGAGGAAATTGTAAGAGTGTTTATTACCAAAATGAATTGCTTAATGCATCTGGTGTAGTGCAATGCGAGTGCATGCTTGATGATAATTTAGTTTAAAATGCAATGCCAATTCTCCCTTGCCTATTTCTGTTCATTACAATTCTTGCTGTAAAGGTTTTTCTTAGAAGCTATGATCTATTTTTTGACCATGATCCACTGCAAATTAATCTGTCATGCCTTATTCTCATCTTTCTTTCTTGCTTTTAAATATGATTGGCTTGATTATGTGATGATTCACCACCTTGGGAAATTGTAGGCTTGTAAATGCATCTGTTTTTGTTTTGATTTTCTAGGTTGATATGCCCGCCAACAACCAGTGCTTACTGTTTCTCAAGGACAGTGTGGTTTGATTTAATTCAGTTTCGTCGCACTGTATTTGCATATGTGCAAAGATACTGAATAATACAAAGGCTTTGCTGAAATTTGTCATCACTATCTTTTTGACAAAGATGTGTTTTTTTGCAGGATGTATTATTGTGGGGTTTTCCCCCCCCCAAACTTTTTACAAATATGTTTAAAAGGATGTGTCATTTCATGAAACATAACATAATACAACATACTTCATTCCAGAATGATTTTCACTACATGGATACCAGAGAAAGTAAAATTTAAAGTGCCTGAGGATTTATTGCAGGACATGATCATAGTTACTCTGAATTTCTTAGGACATTGTCATTGGTTATCTGGATTATAGGTGTTGTTATTTTATATGCAGTGTTGTTATTTACCACCATATTATAGCCTACTACTACAAAAAAAATTGCCATGCTAACCATAGTAACTGCTTAGTGTGTGTGTGCGTGTGTGTGAGAGAGAGATTGCGTGAAATCCAGCTCAACCAAACCGCCATGCTTCAAAAGCAAGCTAATCTAAATCTATAAAAATGTATATCTTGAATGCGAGTTGCTTTGAATGTGCATTTATGCTAAATGCATAAATGTATGCTTTATTTTAATCAAATTGGTGGGTAATATAAATTTACCAGTATACATGGTGAATATTTTTACGCTTGTAGTAAAGTAAATGTGTGAACTCTCACATTTCAAGGCAGAATATTTGTTTGAATTTTCATGAAACACTAATACATTATACAGTTAATTGCTGCTCTTCTTTTATGCGATTGAAGATCCTTGATCAATAAAGAATATCTGTCTGTTAATGTGCACTGAGTCTGTTTATTGACTATAGATTTTTGTCTCTTGTTTTTGGAATGGTTCACTGGCGATTGTAAGTCGGAACCAAAGATCATGATCTGAACGTGTTACACCGAAAATTGCCCCCAACATGGGAGGTGCAGCGGATATGAGTGGATCGCAGTAGTCGGCAAAAGATTATTTGAACACAACCCGATTTATTATACTGTATCGTTTTAATCTGATTTCATTCTTAAGACTTCAAACACACTCCTTCCGCTTCTCTGTCGAAAATCATCCGGAACAGGCAACAGTTTAAGCCACGGCGGAGCAAGTTGAGTGTCTATTTTTGTCTCCTGCCTCAAAAGCACAGTGTGTCGGTTCGTATGAAGCTTTTATTTCCATAAAGACTTGAATAATGTCAACGACATCGCTGGATAAAGAGCTGCAGGAGCGTCTGAGAGAGGCCAGTGCCATCGGAGACATCGATGAGGTGAAGACTTTAGTGGAGAGCGGAGTCAACGTTAACTCTCAGAATGAGATCAACGGATGGTGCGTATATAAACACTGATCCGACTCAGGCTAAACCACTTATTTTATTTACTTACTAGTGTACAGTTATATTAACCTTTCCTTCGAGTGCAATTCACCTTTATTCTTTAAGATAAGAGAGCTCCTGGCCACAATTGTTACCTGACACATTAGAGGAGGGGCCAGGAATTTAAGTTGAATTTAAAATAATAATAATGATAATGTTCACAGATAAATCATTTATCACTGCAATTTTCTATTAAAAAAAAAAAAAAAACATGACTTGTCCATTTTAATTTCATGGTAACTTTAACATTTTAGAAAGGGGGTCAAATATGATCATATTTGGGGGTCCATGGTGTCTAAAAGATTGATCTAGGACACCAGTGTCAGATTCATGGGATACTTACCTTATACAGGCTTTTCACACTTGAGATTGTGAAAAATGCAGTATGTCATGTTAAAATACTTTCAGTTTAACATGCAGAGACAGCGAGTAAGACATTACCTTGTAAAGTGCAAACACTGGGGGGTATTCCAGACAGCAGGTTATTTTTCTCGAATTATATTTTTTCTTATTTTATTCTCGTATCGTAGATGTGCATTCAAAAGGTTTTTGAATGGAAATGGGACATTTTCTATATAATGTAATAAAGTACCTTCTGGGTTGACTGATCTTACCGAGAAGTTCAGAGTTGACAAAACCATACAAATTCAACCTGGTCAATTGATTTATCAATTTGATTGAGAGTTAGTGATTAACTAGCGAACAGCCGATCACACAGAACATGGAGAGCGTCAGTTTGATTCCCTTCTAGCGAGAGAGCCGGCAAAATTCACTTCTCCGTTGAACATGAGATGGTTATGAAAAATATCATGCATTTAAATGCCTTCACAAGTCAGGAATGAACACTGCTGCTTCAGTGAAAGATTGAGAAGGCAACTATTGATTATTTCAATGCAACTGAATTTAAATAATAATCTATACAGATTAATAATACAGAGAGCTCGAAAGAAAACACGCAAGATTAATCAGTTTAAAAGCTTTATTTAAGCATGCATTTATATATTTTTATTCATTTAAATGCAACGTTTAATATTAATTACCAATTCTTATAATAATTGTGTAATTATATGAATTATACATAATTATAGTCCATAATAAAAAAGTAATTAGCAGCAAAAGAAAGGTAAAATGTCTCTTAAATTGTATCAGTTTGGGGGCCGTTTACACAAAATCATTTTCAACTAAAAGCGGAAATCTTTGTATGTGTTTTGGTCATTCATGTACACGACAATGATGTTTTGGGGGCCTGAAAACGCAAACTTTTGAAAACCGGTTTCAAAGTGCAAATTTTTGAAAAAAGTACCTTTAACGTCTCCTTGTAACTAAACCACAAAAACGTGACTTAGTGAAAACGGTGATGTTCAGTCTATAGGCGCTTAGTGTTTCTTTACAAAGTGACGAATAATACAGCGTTTTTAGTCGTTTTCATGGATCCGTGAGAACAGGGATTGTTTTGAAAGCGTTGTTGTCTGTACGCGAAACTTTTAAAAATCACAAAAGAAAAACTTCCTTTTTTACATAATTGTCATGTAAACATACGATCTGCTGTAATATGGAGTGAGAGAGACAGGGATTGTGGCTTGAATGCATCAGATACATGTCACTTTCCTCACAGCTGATTGATGAAAATGTAATGGTTTCTGATTGCTATAGATATAGCCCTAACCTTTCAAGTCATGTAGCTTGGCAGCATTCCTGAAATGCTTTATAAGAGAGCTTGTCTTCAGGAGCATGTGAAGCTCTCTGTTTTCTCACTGCTGATATTTGTTGATCAACTGACTTTAGGTGTTAGATTTGTTCTGACGTTCATGCCAGGCCTTAGTAATGCCTGAATGCATTAAAACTCATTTGACTGATTCGCTGTGGAAAGTCATGTTTAAGATAATCTGGTGTCCCCTGTTCATCCAGGACATGTTTGCATTGGGCCTGTAAAAGAAACCACAAACAGATAGTGGCCTATCTGTTGAACGCCGGAGCCGATAAAGACATTCTTACAGCGAAAGAGGAGTTAGCTGTTCAGCTCACTTCTAAACCTGAAATCAGAAGACTGCTGGGAGGTATGCTTTTTAGAAGGAAAAAAAAGGACATGATGCATTACATGCTCAGATACTCTCAAAGCCGTCATACAAAGACATTTAGACTTTTCATTCTAGACATTTACAGTTTAGATTATCATCTAGCGAAGTGTTTTGTTGACTAGAATATGAACACCAGAATATAACGGCGTGATAAATACAAATCATGTATTCCATCTAAATAATGCTAGAAATGCATAAGTCATTTTAATTTGTAAGTTCATAAAAGATAATTAATATTAATTCATATATATATTTGCATTAAAGTTAATTATATAAATTATAAAAAAAAAATGTTTTAATTAAATTTTAATAATTAAATAAATTCAATATTTTTTAATAAATTATTTTAAAGAAAAATTAGGTAATTAAATAAAAGGTTTTAATTAATTTTTTTTTGTTCAAGATGCATAATATTTCAGTGCCACATTAGTTGTTGACTAATATAACATTTTTGTTATTATTATTATTATTTATAAGTAATATTATTATGTATCTGTTAATATTGGATCATTGATTTAGCTAATTTCCCCTATTTCTACATTTAGATTACCTTTACCTTATGTATGTATGTATATATATATATATATATATATATATACATACATATACACAGTAGTCAACATTTGAAGTGGATCAAAAATGATCACCAAAGTTGTCCTAAGATATAAACATATACATTATATTAAAAACTATTGTTTTATTTTTTAATTATTTAAAATATAAAATATAGTGTCTATTTTCTTTTTTGCATCCCTATTTTTTTATATAATCAACTCCTAAAAACACTAAAATACGTATTAAAATAGAAAATCTTCCTTATACTACTGTTTTTACTTTTTTTGAAAGCTTTGCTTAAATTAATTTAATCTTTAAAAACACTAATAATTTAATAACATCATTAAATGTAATCTTTAGCAAATCTCAAAAAGAATGACAATTTTTCATTCAGTGCATTAACTTTTACAACTAGTTTTGATTGTTTTATTTCGGCAATTTGTCGATCAGTGGCCATTACAGTATAATTTAATTATTAATTTATTGTAATAATTTATCATTTTTGTTCTTTTTTCTTAAAAATATTAACATGAAAACAGAAAACCTTCTGTGTAAAGTCATAACGCCCTTTAAACCCTTACGCCTTCACATTCATGTTTATCGTCCTTCTCCAGTGGAAGAGGAAGACATGCCTGAGGTGAAGGAACCAGAGCTGCCAATCATTCCAAACTATCTTTCCAACCCGCCCTTCCTGTACAGCAAGATAGATAAAGATAACCTGAGCATAGCACAGCAAAACGGCACCAACAGTCACCCAGAGCCCCTGGAGTCAGAACCAGCGACCCTGTCGCCGACGCAAGAGCAGCAGCTCCCGCCTCAGCATCAGCAGCCCAAGAGCCTTTACACAGACAGCCAGAGCCCGCAGGAGCTACCCTACGTCCCCATGGTGGAGCAGAACGGCGTGGTCAACGGCGGCCTGCCAATGGAGCTCTCCTCAGAGACTCATCACACCAACCACTGCGAGTTTACACACGCTCATCCTATCGCACAGAACGGCCCAGTGTGTCCCACGCTTCCTTCTCCCGGCGGAAGCAGCAGCCAGACGCAGGTTCCCAACGCCACGGTCACCCGGCAGCCGTCCATCCCGCAGCAGATCAACTGCTCCCAGCTCGGTGGCTCCATGCCGGCCTTCCAGCCCTTCTTTTTCACCAGCACTTTTCCAGTTAACGTTCAAGGTACAGTGTGGGTTTGCTAAGAAGCTTGTTGGTCTGTGAACCGTGCCCTGTCATGTGACTCAACACACCTCCGCTTTCACCTCCACATAAAAAAGTGCTGCAGATAGAGTCACTGAAAGGTGAGGTTGCTAGGTAGCAAGAAAACAGATTTACAGTGTAGGATACACTGTAAATGAAAATAATGAAAGAAAATTATATATATACATATATTTACATATAAATGTCTATATATATATTTATTTATTTATTTATTTATTTTATGCATATAAATATACCAGAACATGTATAGAGCTAGATATATGTTAGAGAGTGCATATATTTCAATAGGGTATATATATATATATATATATATATATATATATATTTATTTATATATATTATTGTTATTATTATTATTATTATTTATTATTTTTTTCAAATAAATTCTTATCTTTTCAACTTTCTATTTACCGAAGAATCCTGAAGAAAAAAAAATATTAAGCAACACAACTGTTTTCAACATTCATAATAATCAGAAATGTTTCTTGATCATCAAATGACACTGAAGACTGGAGTAATGATGCTGAAAATGCAGCTTTGATCACAGGAATACATTACATTTCAAAATATATTTGAATTGAAAACAGTTATTTTAAGTTATTTCAATTATTAGTTATTACAATATTTCTGTTTGTACTGTATTTTTGATCAAATAAATGCAGCCTTGGTGAACAAGAGACTTAAACATTTAAAAAATCTTACCGACCCCAAACTTTTGAAAAGTATCTCAACTGAATTTATTTGTTCGCATCTATTTTACTGTAAATCTTGGCTGCTCGGTCATACACTTAAAGGAGAACTCGGCAACTCTAGCGAACTCTAGTCACTTCTTCACTGATTTTCCCTTTTGTTGTCGCATGTTTTCCCCACGAGCTCCCCCTACAGCTGTGGGGGGGCGTATATGTCACAACACGGTCGTAAAAAACTCACTTGCGGCGGCCTCCTCCCCTCTCCTTTGATCGGAGAAAGCCAACTGTATCGCGTGGAGCTATGTCTATCGAGGTGGGTAATCTGGTAATACATCATACATGCGTGTGTGTTTATGTTGAATTGCCGTAAAGCGATTCGTGTTTCGCGCTCGTTCTCGTTCTCGTTCTCGCTCTCGCTTCTCACGAGACTTCCAATTTCTATTTTGCCGGGACGGTAGTCCCCAAGTTGCAAGGTTGGTTTTCCGCCTGGGAACGCTGGGGGGAGCGGGGAAAGTCACCAATATCACCAGAACAGGTTGTTTAACCATCCAAATGATTTCTAGACAGTTGTATTAAGTTAAAAAAGTTACCAAGTTCTCCTTTAAATCTAAGGGATTTTAGCAGACGTTCTTATACATATTGACTTGATGCGCTCATTCCAACATGACTTCAAGGCAGCAGATCTCCACAAACAGGTTTGCACACGCTTTCTTTAAATGCACATGCACCAAACAGACTGGTTTGAGGAATTCACAAAGATGCCTCGAGTCATAATCGTGCTGTCTCTTCCCAGAGCTCGTCCTGAAGGTCCGCATCCAGAACACCAATGTCAGAGAGAACGACTTCATCGAGGTGGAGCTGGACAGGCAGGAGCTGACGTATCGCGCCCTCCTCCGCGTCTGCTGCCGCGAGTTAGACATCAGCGCAGAGCACGTGGAGAAGATCCGCAAGCTGCCCAACACTATGCTCAGAAAGGTGAGGCCTGAGCCTATTAACAGCTTAGTCAACTCACCCAGATCTGACGTATGTGGTCCTCACAGCCGACTGCCTTCTAAGGCAGTATCCTAACAGGGATGGAACTTCATAAATGACTGATTTGGAACGATCTACATAAGCAGTAGATGACAAAATAAAAGCTTGATGGTTTAAAGCTGCAGTCCGTAACTTTTTTTTGGGGTTAAAAATGATCCAAAATAACATTTTGAGCAAGTACATAACCAGCCAGTGTTCAAAACTATCTGCTTGCCTTAGTTCGATTCAAAACGGTAAGCTTGTAATGTTTTTAATTCCAGTGGTAGCCTGGAAATCCAGACCTAATTCTGGAAGATTAATGGTCTGGCATCGACTAATGAAAATCGGCCAGCTCGAGGGGCGGCACCAAGCATGCATTTGAAAATCTAACTGCACGCAATTGGATAATACCACAACCAATCACAACAAGCCCCATACGCTTCGCTACCAGCGGAGCTAACTGGTAGATTAGACTCTTGCCGTATCCGGTCGGCAAAACAGCAAAAAACGCCCTTCTTGCAAGGCACAACCCACGTGAAGTGGATAATTCTGTGAATAACTGCAATTGCAGATTTCAAACAGAGATGGCGACAAAGAGGAAAAACTACGGACTGCAGCTTTAATGTATAAATATAAAGAAATTAAAACATATAATCACAACATTTCTGGCCAAATTGTGCAGCCCTACAAACAAGCACAGCAAATCTGGAGATTTAAATCGCAATTGCAATTTTTATCAGAAAAATCGCAGATTCTTCCCCCAAATCGCACAGCACTAAACTTTAAAGGGGTCATGACGAAGTTTCGATGAAGTTTTTTGCACAAAAACAAATATATATGCGGAAAAACGATTATTTTCAAACCTCTGTCTGAAATGATCTATTTTTAAAGGGCGGCTCCTTTAAAATAGCAGAAAATAGAGTTAGCATTGTTAGGCATTGAAAACATAGTTTCCTACACGTTTGAGAGTTTTGCAAGTCGTGTTGTTTGATTTAATACAAAGACAAATCTTCCCATGCAAATGCATATTTCTAGCTATTGGTGAAGGAATGATGTTTTGGATCTGTTCCTCTTGGTTTAGTTCGCTTGAAGGGCCATCATGATGCTTCGTAAAAGTGACATTCTGTTTGGTTGAGCAAAATCCTCTCCTGTTTAAGCTTGTCTAAATCTACAGACAAAGTTTGTTGAGATGGTAAATCCAAACAGTGCTTTTTAACATTGAGTAGTAGAGGCAGTTCTAGCTTCAAAAAGAGTGGCCAACATGATAATAATGGCTGAAATTGGACAAGCAAACCCCATTGTGCTTTTTGCCATGTTGTTCATTTTATTATATCCAACTGCAGACACCGGTGGAGTTTAGTTCTTAAGGCCTGTTCACACCAGGAACGATAGTTCGTATATTTTTGGTACATAATATCCTTAAAAGACAAGTGGAGTTGGGAGAATCTGTCACTCTGATTAGAGAGTCGTCGTCTTTTGAAGACAAATTTTATTCATACTTTCGAATTAATCAATAATAGTTTGTTGCATTTACACGTCTTTTACCAGCAGATGTCCTCAGCATGCTACGTTCTGAGCGCATCTAAACAGTGAATTTGGCTGACGAATTCAATAGTGGCATTTTTCTTTACCTCGGCGATTAACTTCTCCACAATGTCGTCTGCATTTAGCCTGGTTAAAACCAGACCATTCTCAGTAGTAACTGAGTTATGGTCTGGCAAAGCTTCATTAATAACTCATTTCCAAAGGGGCGTCACCAACGGACGTCGCTCAAAAGCCTCTGGGCGGAATTGGATAGACCTAAAACTCAATCAGAGCGATCGTCATGTGTAAAGCCATATGCTGCGTCCCAATTCGCCTATGTTACACTACGCCATAAAAGTATGTACTCTTTTTGTGAAGAAAATGTATTTACTTTTGAATGTGTAGCAAAAAAGTAGGCAACTTTGGGACATACTACTTCGTCATCTTTATCGGACGGATCTGTCGCGTGCATCCTGTCACGTAAACTGCCCTGTCAATCATCTTGTCACAGTTAAAATCCTCTATTAAATCTAATTTAATTTCCTACCGTTTTGGAGAGAAATGTAGCAGCACGTTCATCTGCCAGTGGGTCTTTCATGGAGACTGTCCTCATGTGTTTGCAATTTGAATATAATAATGCTGCATTTAAAAGTTGGTGCGCTTCACCAACGGAGTGGACGTCGCTCAAATGCCTCTGGGCGCAATTGGACCTAAAACCAATCAGAGCGATCGTCATCGTGTAAAGCCCGCCTCATCGTTTCTAATTGGTGCCGCGATTTCCACGGCATGGAAATGGACTTGAATGAGCTCTTTGCATTTAGAGCAAATCTAAATTTGCCGGAAGTTGTCTGGGTTTTCCCAGGCGAGTCTGCATTTTAAATGCCCTTTAAATTCGAGTGGATTCTGATTGGCTGTCAGTGTTTTATCGTTCGACAGCTGGAAAAAAATCCTTCTGAAATCCCAACGATATCATTCCTCATATCTTTATCGTTATAGTTGTGGTGTGAACTCTGCTATTCTTTAATATGGAGAACGATTTTTAGAACTATATATTTATCGTTATCTTTATAGTTATCGTCCTTTGTGTGAACAGGCCTTTAGTGTTTATGCCAGACAGCGATGGGTACAAAAGTTTTCTTCAGTGCATTAAGCTGGACAACCCTACTGCATCATGGGAATGTCTCTGCTGCCACATCGAATGGCTTCAGCTCTCATTTGCGATCTCAAAAACAACAGAACAATGGACACTACTTCCAGATCATTCAACGCTACATCTGTCTAAATGTGTACATGTTCCTTTGGCAGGATAAAGATGTGGCACGGCTACAGGATTTCCAGGAGCTGGAGGTGGTGCTGGAGAAAACCGAAGGCTTGTCGCTGTTCTCTGGAGGTCAGGGAGGTCTGACCGACAGGCCCTGTTACAACATGAAGGCCTCCAGGCTCACCTACTAGCTTCACATTAGAGACTCTCACGGTTTACCCGCTTCCTGAAATCCCAAACACATTTTGGATCCCAAAATATGCTCATGCTTTGGGTTGGTAAACAGATATAACATGTTAGCCTTATTCCTCCTCTCCTTCATTAACAGATGTATCCTTAGTGCCTCCTCTTCCATTGTAACCATAGATAGCTTGTTATACGGGCTTTGACTTGCTCCGGGGTGGATGGTTTTTTTTGCATCGCTTCAGTTTGAATATTTAAATCCATCCAGGCCATGATTGGACTTCGGGAAATATTAAAACGCACCACTTTTGCATACTGTCGGGCCTTGGAGTGTGTTCAGATCTGTCTTACTGCCTTGCCTTCATATCGGGTCACTGTGTGAGAGAGTAGGCACATTTCATCGAACATCCAACAAATATACAGTGTCCTATCTCAAGTTCAGTCCAACATTCTGGTGAATCAGTTTATAAAACTTACGTTTAGTGTCTTTTATGCTTGCGTTGATTGAAGGAAGCCACGCTGATTTCATATCAATGCTTCTAATTCAATAAATATTTTGTTTGCCAGAAAACTCTCCGTGCACTTTACCAAAGCCTTGCCATTATTGGGGAAGCGTCCTTTTTATTTAACCCTTGAGAACTTCAGTGCTGTCTTTTGAATGCTGTTCTGTCAGTCACTGTAAGCCAAAACACTCGTTCTGTAAACTAGCATGGACTGTTTGGAGGAGAGAGGCCTCATGGTCTTGTATGAAGACAAAATATCTTTTAATTCTCTTGAACTTAATAATGTAGCAAAAAAAAATCTTTGTTTTTTTTCCCCTAGGATGAGCTTAATTGCAAAAGAATAATAGGATATTTAACCACAGAGCATACTTTTGAGTTTTACCATGCTTCATTCTCACATATTTGAGAAGCAGGACCTGTATTTAAGAAATAGCGGTTATAGTCGTGCCATTTACTAAACACTTTGCTGCATTGTTGATTATGTTGAGCATAGAAATAAAAATTTTGTTTGCAGTTTGGATAACCCATTTGTGGGGAATTCTTGAGGTTAGGTTTAGGAGCGATGCATAAACACTACATTGTTGTAAATTAGTTTTTTGACTCGATAGAGATTGTGTTACTGTGGGAAGAATTTCTAAAGATTTGTCTTACGAATTGTTTGTAGTTTTCTCTGAGAGTTTGACTGTCTAACCAAGCATATGATCATTAAACATTTAACAATATGCTACTATTGTTCAGACGTAATATTAGCCCCTTGAAAAGACATTGTTAAATTATTGAAATTAAAGGTTTTTTAAAAAATGTGCAATTGTTTTAGTATTATATATGATACTAGAATCTGACGATTAAAAGAAGTATTATACACTTCAGTTGAAATAAAACAATCGCATTTTCTTTTCTTTCATATGTTCTCAATTAACTTAAAGACAGCTGGGAAACAATTTCCAGAAATTCCTTTGCTTTTTTTTTTTTATGTGTGGTTAACATGATTGACAATTTACAGAATCTATCAATCTATTCTAGAATAATGCTATTTTTTTAAATATACTATTGTTTATTGTTAATTCATAATGCATTATCATTACACAATGTATTGTTAACTGATTGAACCTTATTGTTCATTTTTACTGAATTTAACATAGATAGATAGATAGATAGATAGATAGATAGATAGATAGATAGATAGATAGATAGATAGATAGATAGATAGATAGATATTTTGACAGAAAGATAGATGGCTAGATAGGTCGACAGAACGATAGATAGATAGAGCGATAGAAAGATCGACAGATAGATAGATGGCTGTATCGACAGAATGATAGATAGGTAGATAGATGGCTATATCGACAGAATGATAAATAGATAGATAGACAGACAGACAGACAGATAGATAGATAGATAGATAGATAGATAGATAGATAGATAGATAGATAGATAGATAGATGGCTGTATCGACAGAATGATAGATAGGTAGATAGATAGATAGATAGATAGATGGCTATATCGACAGAATGATAGATAGATAGACAGACAGACAGATAGATAGATAGATAGATCGATCGATAGATAAATGGATGGCTATATCAACAGAACGATAGATAGATAGATAGATGGATGGATGGATGGATGGATGGATGGATGGATGGCTATATCAACAGAACGATAGATAGATAGATAGATATTTTGACAGAAAGATAGATGGCTAGATAGGTCGACAGAACGATAGATAGATAGATAGAGCGATAGAAAGATCGACAGATAGATAGATAGATGGCTATATCAACAGATAGATAGATAGATGGCTATATCGACAGAACGATAGATAGATAGATAGATAGATAGATAGATAGATAGATAGATAGATGGCTATATCAACAGAACGATAGAATGATAGATAGATACATGGATGGATGGATGGCTATATCAACAGAACGATGGATGGATGGATGGATGGATGGATGGCTATATCAACAGAACGATAGATGGATGGATGGATGGATGTTTCCTTGAAAGTAAAGGCAAGTGAACAGATCTTTCTTTGGGTAAAACAAAAATGTAGTGCAACATGCCATTGCTAAAGTTCACCAATAGAGGACAGGCTCAGTCTTGAAGAAAGAGACTCCAGACAGCAGGAAGGAAGTGTTTCCACTCTGTTAAACTCAGTGGAGCTCCACACCGCATAGCAGAGTTACTGCACCACACTGCACAATGCAACATTTACAGTTTTAAACATCAGAGTTGCAGAAGAATATTTAGCTTTCACTAAAAGCTTGAAATTCTGAGGACAATATTGTGGAGAGAAGGGGGAATTGCAGTAAATAAGACCTTGTTACATTTGCATTTTGTTTAAACATCTGATTTACATTGTAAATATAAAATTGGTGACAGGTGTATTGATGATTTTTGATCAAATGTATTATACAGAAACCCTTTGTTTATTCAAACTTGTGAATTTCTTTCACATCGGAGTCGGGAACTAACTCGGCTCACCAACTGCCCTTTGACCTCTTTCGCTCAATTGCACATTTTAAGGGAAACGGAGCCCCGCCCCGTTCAGCACTATAGATCACATGAGCGTGCAGGCATCTTACCCAAGACAACAGGAAATTACACTAGAATCCTTGCATTTGTGCAAGAACCAATGATCCAATGCAAGCTATACATTGTAACTAAGAAAAGCATTAGAGCATTACAGTTGTGTGTTGTAGAAAGATCCTGAAGCTATTGTGTTCTCAGCTTGGTTTCCCATCTGAACTTTAAAACAGTTGCGCTATCTTTTCATGTTCTCGTAGCAGATCACATCTCTCACCCCTCACGGTGAAACTAGCATGAGATCTCTGTCCGTTTTCAGTAAACAACAGTGTGTCCGTCTGAAGACCAGACATCTTGCTGCACCTGGCAAAAGGATCATTCTGCTCCGCTGATCCGGGAACAACCGTCCCGTATTAACCTCAACTACTAGCCAATACAAGAGAAAGTGACAAACTGTTCAAGGTTTAGCAGATCCGGGTCAGCTTTAAGTATGTGTGTGTTCACTGGCCAGTTTATTAGGTACAGCTTGCTAGTACCGGGTTGGACCTCCTTTTGCCTGCAGAACTGCCTTAATTATTCATGGCATAGATTCAACATTGTGCTGGAAACATTCCTCAGAGATTTTGGTCCATATTGTCATGTGGCATCACACAGTTGCTGCAGATTTATCGTCTGCTCATCCATCATACGAATCTCCCATTCCTTCACATCCCAAAGCTGCTCTATTGGATTGAGATCTGGAGACTGGAGGCCATTGAGTTTAGTGAACTCACGGTCATGTTCAAGAAACCAGTTTAAGATGATTTGAGCTTTGTGAGTTATCCTGCTGAAAGTGGCCATCAGAAGATGATACACTGTGGTCATAAAGGGATAGAGATGGTCAGCAACAATACTCAGGTAGGCTGTGGCGTTTAAATGATTCTCAATTGGTACTAAAGGCCAAAAGTGTGCCAAGAAAATGTCTAACACACCATTACACCAGCAGCAGCCTGAACCACTAATAAAAGGCAGGATGGATCCATGGCACGCTTTCATGTTGTTTACGCCAAATTCTGATCCTACCATCTGAATGTCTCAGCAGAAATCCAGACTCATCAGATCAGGCAACATTTTTCCAATCTTCTACTGTCCATTTTTGACTGACTGGAGTGTTACGTGGTGTGTGTCTTCTGCTGCTGTAGCTCATCTGCTTCAAGGTTTGGCGTGCTGTGCGTTCAGAGATGCTCTTCTCCAGACCTCCGTTGTAGCAAGTGCTTATTTGTGTCATTGTTGCCTTTCTATCAGCTCGAACCAGTCTGGCCATTCTCCTCTGACTTCTGGCATTAACAAGGCATTTTCGCCCACAGAACTGCCACTCAATGGATACTTTTTTGGACTATCCTCTGTAGAGATGGTTGTGTGTGAAAATCCCAGTAGATTAACAGTTTCTGAAATACTCAGACCAGCCCGTCTCGCACCAACATGCCACGTTCAAAGTCACTTAAATCACCTTTCTTCCCCATTCGGATGATCAGTATGAACTTCAGCAGATCGTCTGCATCCGAAATCGCACACTTCCCTTACTATATAGTAGACGAAAAACAGTATGTGACAAAAGCAGTATGTCCGAATTCACAGTAGCCTACTAAGGCAAAAAAGTACCTGAATGACCTTCCACTTCCAGCGAGATTGTGCATATGATATAGAACATACTTTTTTTAGTAGCCCTGAAGTAATTACTCAAATTCAAAAAAAGTACCTACTCAAGAGAGTATGCGATTTCGGACGCAGCCACTTTCTACATGCCTAAATGCATTGAGTTGCCGCCATGTGATTGGCTGATTAGATATTTGTGTTAACGAGCAGTTGAACACATGCACCTAATACAGTGGCATGTGAGTGTGAGGTACCATATATAATATTTAAGAAATGTATACATATTTTATTTCTTATTGACTAAAGAATATTTAAAAAAAAAAATGTTTGTGGCTGTTTTTTATAAGGTGGCTATTTTGCCCTAAACACAATAAGTCTGAGGAAAATTGTGTAAAATGAAAACACATCTCATGTGTCCTCCAGATGTTGCGCCACACATTCTGCCGCTCTTGCATAAGAACAACCTGCTGTGTTGAGAAAAGTGACAGGTCACCCTGCCCGCCTGCCGCGTGCGTGTGGAGGCGACTGAACGTTTCAAACAGAGCTTAGCTGAGAGTTGGTGGCTCTTTTGTGTGCCAGTCAGACGATATAATGAGCTTATGAGAGGTAATAACACGTGCATTGTTTTTTATGACCCTTCCCTCGGGTGGGGAGCCCATGGCACACAGACAGTGTGAATACCTTTCAGAAAGCTCATAAGTTCACACAATAGATTCATCTGAAGTAGAAGCCCCATTGAATCACTGCTCTATTGCAGTGTATTGATTTACTGCAGGTGGTACATGTTTCCGTGACATAAAATGGAGACAGCTGCTCATTTCTGTCATGTAGTGTGTTCTCAAAATCTTGTGAAATCAGTCACATTATATTCTTTTTTACAAAAGCTCGCATTCTGTAAGTAATTAAAGTGATTTAAAGTCCAGGTCAGTTAGGTTAAACTAGCAAACCATAGGAATATCGCTTCATGTTCTGAACACAGAGTTTCTATTAAATGCAAGTCATAATGTTGTTCCTGTGTAAGGCGGACATTTTGGGTTTTTCCAGTCAGAGCTCATAGACTACTTTAACGTTGTCTTATATGTTTAATCATTTAATTTCTTTAATCATTTTGAACTATTTAAGTATCTGCTATGTTGATGGGCTACAAATTGAACGACTAAAAATATGGGGAGAGGAAAAACCATTGTATGACCGTTTCATATGAAGTCTGGTGACAGCATTGGTTGTATGTTTGAACCACATGACCTCCACCCTGTACCCTCAGGTGAGGTCGCGCACATGTAGTGTTTCTTTACAAAGTGATATCGCCACCTACTGGCCTGGCATGAATAATACAGCGCTTTTTTAGTTGATTTCTCAGATCTATGTCCAGATCGCTTTGACAATATTGTCGCTTGTGTGCAAAAAACGCAAAGGAAAAACATTTCCCTTTTTAGTACATCTTTGTCTTGTAGCCAAAACGTACCCTTAGTAAATAATGTGTGTATGAAATCATTGTGAGACTGATTCTTTATGTATGTTTAAATTATTATACTACCAAATATAGTAAGTACACTGCCTTTCAGAAGTTTGGGGTCAGTAAGAAAGCAAAAAAATTTTTTTAAAGTAAATGATTTTATTCAGCATTTAATTGATCAAAATGCACAGTAAAGACATGAAATGTTACAAAAGATTTATATTTCAATTGCATTTTAATTAAATTAAATAAATGATTGAACCTTTTAAAGAATAATGAGAAAAAGAAAATGAAACATTAAAGAAAATATTTTCAACATTGATAATAATGAGAAATGTTTCTTGAGCATCAAATCATCATATTAGAATGATTTCTGACAGATCATGTGACACCGAAGACCGGAGTAATGATGATGAAAGTTCAGCTTTGACATAAATTACGTTTAATTTTCATATTTTCAATCAAATAAATGCAGCCTTGCTAGCAGACCAGACTTCTTTCAAAAACACCAGAACCCCAGAAAAAGAAAAAAAAAGATGATATAATCAATAAGTTATGACAACATATGTTTTTACATTGCTTTAACTCATCAAAATAAATTAAGCAATTTTTTTATTTTTATAAGTTAGCTTTTACAAGATTCAACTAATTTATTAATGCAATATAGGTTGAAATTACTTAAACATCCAAGTAGATTAAGGCAGCAACTTTTTTTTTTTTTTTTTTTTTTTTTTTTTTACAGTGTACTGCATAGTGCTCAACAGAAAATTAGTAGGCTGTTTTCAGTGCGCACTGCGCATTACACCAGTTGGGTTGGCCATTCCAAAGATAGCAGACTTCTTATTGGGTAGTGAAGAGTTAACCCCTTACCTGACAGGGATCACTGGTGATCCCAGATTATTTTAGTTCAAAATATGTTTGAGCTTATATATCTCAATATTAATAACAGTCTGGTTAATTTTGAGTCTTGAACTATAAACTCTCAAGGGTTGGCTTTCTAAATGTATGTGTGTTATGTTTCTATTCAGAATTACTTATGAGCAGTAACCTTTTTATTTTGGGCATTTCATGTATGCAGCACTTGCCAAAATTGGGGGTGATGAGCAAGGGGTTAAAAGGTGTTCTGGTGCGTCACGCAGGTGCCTCTCTGCGTCTTAAATTTCAAAAGCGTTCGAGAAGTTAGTGTACCCTTAACTGCTACATTGAATAAAAAACAGTGGCTATAGGCTTCGTTTTCAAGTGTTTGAAATGTGTAATAATAGGGTTGAACCGGCAACCTATAATCTCCCAGCACTGATGAACGTCGCGCGCGGATCGACCTCTCTTCCACTCCACAAACCTCTTGAACGGATCACACGTCCTCCACTTCAGCCAGGGTCCTCACTTACTTGTGCCCTATTTTACGCATTGTTTTGGCGGTGACTGCGTAGCTTTTCGACCACTGGAACGTTTCCTTTTTCGAAAGGACTTTTTTTTCTTTATCGTGTGGATATGTGGTGGATGCTGTTTCCCAGATGGATTTGGTTTTTGTTCGGACACTTCTGCGTCTTGCGTTTGGACTTGCGCGCGAGAGCGATGCCAATGACTCTGTCCAAAGTGGTTTATTCTCACGCGGGAATGTGTCCGAACGAGATGAACCCGAACCTGTGGGTGGATGCCATGAGCACCTGCGCGCGCGAGTGCGAGTCCGACCAGGTGAGTCCAGCTGCTCCATTCCTATGCGTCTCTCTATCACATGGCTAGCAATTAAAAATAAATGCACCATGTAACCACAGAAAAAAAAAAAAAAAAAAAAAAATAGAAATAGTTTTACTATTTCTAGATAGCCTACTGTAATGAAACTGCTGTAACGTGACATCAGCAGCTGTCTAAATATAGGTCATTTTCATTCATTCATTTGCAGTGTATTAATTTAGATTTGTAATCTCACATACCTATATTATTTTGCCATAAACAATAGTTAGCATAGTGCCAAATTGGCCATGATAATCATAGTTCACGCCGACGCATATTTGCTATATAGATATACAATTGTAACTACAGTAAAACTGTTAATATGGCATCATTATCAACAACTGACATGAAATTAGAAACAAAACAAAGACAGAATGATTATGAAAATATAAAACGGTTTTACTAATTTATCACGAACTGTAACTCTAGTATCACTTATGGTTAGCATGGTAAATTTGATCGAAATTATAATCTTACTAAATTGACCATGGTAAGAAACCATAGTTTTACAGTTATTGCTGCTAATGTGGTTTTAGCTAGTACTGTCATCAAAAAGAAATTAAGGAGAAAAATGACTAACACTATAAAAAAATTAAAAAAAGATATATATACGATATATGTAGCCTATATATTATAATTACACTGTCTGGAGATATTATTTTTATATTAATTTTTGAATTTTACTGTTTGGCTGTTACCATGGTAATTTTTGTAAGGGTGGATTTACAGCATTCAGAGATGTCATGTCATTACAAAATAGCATGTTTTTTATAAGATCAACAAAAATCTGTCCTTATTAATCCATTTGAGTTGCTGTGACACCAGAAAATGTCTAATTCAATATGTTTTAAATACTTAATTTATAAATGATTTAAAAAGAATATGCTTGAACTCCTAATCATCTGCATACATTTTATTAAAAAAAAATTCTAATTGTTTGAAATGAATGAAAAACATGATTTTTTTTATTTACATTTTTAACCTATGCTAACAATAAAAACTATCAAACAGCATCAGTCATGCTATTAACTTCTACAAACTTCCACATTCCTAGTGATATCCCATTTTTGTTCCTCCAGGACTGTGAGCCATTCGAGAAATGCTGTTCAAATGTTTGCGGACACAAGAGCTGCGTGGCTGCCCGCTACATGGACCTTCAGGGCAAGAAAGGTCCAATGGGGATGCCCAAAGGGGTCACCTGTGACAAATTCATGTGCACCCAACAGGGTTCGGAGTGTGAAATCTGGGACGGACAGCCAGTGTGCAAGTGCCGGGACCGTTGTGGACGAGAGCCCCATTTCACCTGTGCCTCGGATGGCATGACATACTACAACAAGTGCTATATGGATGCTGAGGCTTGCACCAGGGGTGTGACCCTCACAGAAGTCACCTGCAGGTACCACTTTAGTTTGTCCAACACCAGCCCTCCCCCAGCGGAGACCACTGCCCGGCCAACCACCGCCCATCTTGAGACCACTCCCATGGACGTTCAACGTCCCAACATGGTCAGCAACCCAGCGCACCACATTGTGTTTGTTGGCGAAACGGCCAGCTTCCTCTGTGAGGTGACAGGAAAACCGAAGCCGGCGATTACATGGGAAAAGCAGATTGAAGGTAAAGAGAACACTGTGATGCGACCCAACCACGTGCAAGAAAATATAGTGGTTACCAACATCGCCCAGCTGGTCATATACAATGCCCAGGTCCAGGATGCCGGCATCTACACCTGCACTGCCACGAACCAGGGTGGATCTGTGCAAGCCCATTTCCCACTTTCTGTGGTCCCTAGGGAGCAGACCAAACCGGAGCCGGTGATGAATTCCACACGCCTACCTGCTGAAGAGTGTCTGAAAACACCTGATATGGATGACTGCGGCGAGGAGAGTATGAATTGGTACTATGAAGCCAAGCGCAACAACTGCTTTACCTTCACGTACAGCCAGTGCAACAAAAACCGAAACCATTTCGATTCATACGAATTGTGCATGCTGTCCTGTGGAGCGGAGCTTGCAGCACCTTGCTCCCTGCCCAGCGTACAAGGTCCCTGCAAGGCTTACAAACCACGCTGGGCTTACAGCCATGTGCTCAAGAAATGCCAGTCATTTGTTTACGGAGGCTGCGGCGGCAACGAGAATAACTTCGAGAGCAAGGAAGCCTGTGAGGAGATGTGCCCCTTCCCCAAGACCCACAACTGCAAGCCATGCAAACCCCGGCAGAAGATGGTGCCCAGCTTCTGCAAGAGCGACTTTGTGGTCTTGGGCCGTATTTCGGAGTTGAACGAGGACCACGATTCCGGCCACGCGCTCATCACGGTGGAGGAGATCTTGAAGGATGAGAAGATGGGGCTGCGGTTCTTCGGGCAAGAGCCTCTGGAGGTGACTCTGCTCAACATGGACTGGAACTGTCCCTGTCCGAACATAACGAGAGCCGAGGGACAGATGATCATCATGGGGGACGTTCACAACGGCATGGCCGCGCTGCAGCCCGACAGCTTCGTGGCCACTTCCAGTGTACGGCGTGTTCGCAAAATCCGTGAGGTTATCAACAAAAAGACTTGTGATGTTTTAAAGGAGTTCAGCAGCACAAAGTACTAAAGCGCTTACAATACCTAAATCTCTGGACGCCCTAAACCAGGGGTGTTAAATCCTGCTCCTGGAGGGCTACTTTCCTGCAGAGTTTAACGCTAACACACTTTCCTGTAAGTTTGTAATGATTCTGAAGACCTTGATTAGCTGGTTCAGGTGTGTTTCATTAAGGCTAGAGCTAAACTCAGCTGGAGGGTGTCCCTCCAGGAGTAGGTTTGGGTTCCCCTGTCCTAAACCAACGTGCCTGCCTCTCACCTGCTTTTCTCCGTGAAGCAGACTCACTCGCAAACTTGACTTGTAGTTTCTACGATCATATGTTGTGCTTCTGCCGCAGCATAAAGCTGCTTGAATTATCCACAGAGAGATGAAATATGTGGATTACACTGTGTGAATGACACATAAACATGCTTATATACTAGATGATTTCATACGAAAGTATTACCTTATTTACATCTACATGTTGTAGTGTGAGTCCAGTTATTTTAGTTTGACTAAAAATCCACAGATGTTTTTATTAAACTGTCTACCTGTCTCAGAACAAATGCCTTTCAGGCGGTTACTGAACATGAATCTTCAGTGGAAGCAGGTGGTTAAACATTACTAACCTAAAACTTTATTTATACTCCATGAAGATTTCATTCAAGCTGAAGTGTGTAATTTTTTCGAAGATGGAATAAACCCCGTCTTAACATGCAGAGGCAATTTTAAGTAAGTTGATTACCTGGTACACATTGCTTATTTGTTTGAGCAGCCCGGCACAGCGACATTGGCTAATCCAGTACCGTAAACTTATGTATGGATTCTGTTTGTCTGTGTTTAAGAAACCTGTGTGAATACAGTCAATTTTGCAATTTCATTTGCCGCAAAAATTACACACTTCACCTTTAATTATGAACCCATGTCATTCTAAAACTAAAAAAAATATGACATGTTAAATACTCTTGCACCTTATTATAATTCATAGTCTTTCGTATCTGTAATCGTTGTACTTTGTTCCGTCTATTTATGCTTTTACATTACTACCATACATTGAAACAAAGGTAGTCCTATGTACGTGCTTTACAAAGTATGTTACGTGTTTTTTGTCAAACCATACAATGGCAAACATATAATGAGATTATAACTATTATTTTATGAGCTGTTGAAAATGTATTAAACGTTTATGGAAATACACCAGAGAGCCGATTAAAGACATTTTTCCAATCAAATCCTGGACCTTTTCTTGCAAAACTTTCTGCATAGCTGGGGTTGTGGGACTTCATGAGGCGTTTTTGAATGAGCTTTGATAAGGGGGGACATGCTTTATGATAGAACAGCGGCCCCACCCCCCAATCCCGATGGATTCTATTGTCGGTCAGTCCTGGCCTTGGTTCTGGAACAGGTCACATTCCAGCTGTTCTTTGGTGGGAAGTGTTGCGGCTAAGGGGGGTGGGGGGCCAGTCTGATCCCTTGTGTTGTGTCTAGGTCTGGGACTCTCTCCTCGGCTGCAGACCTTTCATGTGAGAACCTTCGCCTCCCCCCAGCCGCCCGGCCCTCTCATCTCCCCAGCTCCAACTCCAGCCAAGCTGTGACCCTGCATGGGAGGGGAGCCAGCACACACACCACTCTCTGTTTTAAAGACACGGCTTTGAACTTTTGACTGGAGCTGGATGGGAGGGAGAGGGATAACACATGCTTTTTCCCTAGGGTGGGCCTCCGATGGCTGCTACCTCAGGCTGGCTGACAGGGCCTCATCCATGACCCCGTAAGAGGCTAATGAAAGGAATGAAAAGAGCGAGGGAGAGAATCAGAGGTAGGATTGGCTTGGGGGTGGATGCTGGGAATGTAGAGTGGGGAAGTTTCATTAAAACTGTTGACAAGTGTCAAGTGAAGCACTCAGGCTCAAGTTCAATGGGCAAAAAAAGAAAGATTGTTGTTTTCTAGTTTGCTTAACCGTTAGTTATGAATGCTGGATGTTCACTGAGCAACACTGTAAGTGCATGTATTTGAGGGGGAAAAGCATTGAAAAGACCGTATCAGTTGGGCGCTAATCTGAATATTTGAGGGGACGTGTCCCCCTTAAAGCCGTGGGAGTTAGGCTACAGCTATTGATAAGCATCTCAATCTCAGAATAAGTTTAATATGACCTTTACATCACCAAACCAAACTCAAAGGCAAACAAGAGATGATGGCACAGTATTTTTGCTCTCATGTTGCTTTTGTATTCCTTAGATATATGCTGCAATGGTAATCGACACAAAATGTCTTCCTGTAGCTTAATAGGAAAAGCAAGGTGCTATAGCAAGATCATAGATTAAATTCCCAGAGATCCTGGATATCCTGAATGCACTGTAAGTTGCTTTGTATAAAAGTTTAAACGCAGGCTATGTAACATTTAAGAAACTGTTAGAAAACGTTTTTTTCAGTAAGAAAGACTTCCTTGTGAAATTGTCCTTCTAAAATGTACCATATTAACCAACAAAATATCTTAGCTACCAGGTAAGGTTGCTAATTTTCTGTTAGCTAAATGCTAACAGAATCTCCAGACAGTGTAAGAAGTCAACAAAATCTGTCCTTTTCTTTTCTATTTTTGCTGATTGTTTTATATATAATACCACAGTTTATGGTAGTGTGGCAGTAACTGTAGTAACTAGGGCCTATTGTTGCCATTGTATATTTTGATTGTTTGGCAGATTCACTGACATCTACTGGTCAGCATTGGAAGTGATTACTTTTTAGAAAATACACTTCTGTTCAAAAGTTTGGGGTCAGTACGATTTTTTTTTAAAGAAATTAATACTTTTATTCAGCAAGGACAAATTGAATTGATCAAAAGTTAATAGTAAAGACATTTATAAAATAGATTTCGGTTGCACTTTATTTTGCAGAACATGTACTTACAATGAACTTACCTAAGAAAATACTGGGTAATATAAGGTAACTACATGGGTTACGGTTAGTTTTAGGAGTAGGTTAATGGTTAGTACCTAGTTATTACGCAGTTATTATAATTACTATAAGTACATCGTATTAAGGCTGTACAAAATTATACAATCAATAAGTTGTGACAACATGTGTTTTTACATTGCTTTAACTCATCAAAATAAGTTAAGCAATTATAAGATTCAACTCGTTTTTTACTGTAACTTAAGTTGAAATTACTTAAACATCCAAGTTGATTGTAGCTACTTAAAAATTTAAGGCAGCAACTTTTTTTACAGGATCATAAAATAAAGTACTTCCAAGATTTCTATTACAAATAAATGCTGCTTATTTTTATTCAACTTTTTATTCATCCTGAAAAATGTCTCACTTTCCATAAAACTATTAAGCAGCACATCTGTTTTCAACATTGATAATAAAGTGCTGCAGGGATAACATGTTTTTGTAGGCCAAAACCCGGAAATTAGTTTGCATTTTAGCATTTCCTGTTCCATCCCACAGGAATCCCATATCCCAATATTTTTTTTAATAGGATTTTGGTTAAAAGCCTGATATAAGGTCTGTGGTGAACGTAATATATTTTCACGTTTTAGCATTAAAACACATCAGTAATACCCCACACATTTTTTTAAAGTTTTTACTGTCTTTAAAGCTTTTACTCGTCTTGTAAAAGCTAACCAGTTGCAGTAGGTTGTTGACATTAAACGTCGCTTTCACAGCCTCGTGTTTATACTCACGCTCTTGCAAAATATTATAACTCAAAGTTTCAGAGATTTTTAATTTATTTTTTATTTTTTATGAAATGTTGTCAAAAGGTGATGGTCGTGTCGTTGAAGTCGAGCGACGGTGGTGTAGTTCGTTCGTTTATATCCTTATAGCTTTTATTTCTGGCAATATTTAGGCTTCAAAATTCATACAAGTTTTGTTCATTTGTTAAAATTATCTTGAAGGACAAAACGTGTAAGTATCATAAATGTTTGTTGATTACATGCAGAGCTTGTTTTCTGCAATAATCCAAAAGCCAATGGTAAAATCCTTTTCCGTTTTTGTCGAGGGAACCAGTGTGATGCTAACTTCTGGGTTGGTCTACAAAAATACGTCATCCCTGCAGCAGTCTATAAGAATAAATGCTTCTTGAGCACCGAATCAGCATATATTAGAATGATTTATGAAGGATCATGTGACACTGAAGACAGAAGTAATGATGCTGAAAATTCGGAACAAGCTGTCCCCCTCGACATCTGTGGTGGGTTATTATGGTCTTCATTATAGTGGACTATCAGGTACAATTTCAGTAGAAAGCAATTGGACTTTTAACTGATTTATCCGATGATGGGATTTTTTGCTATTAGGATGAGATTTGCAACAGCATCTATTTGAATCATCTTGACCCCTGCAGTCTCGCCTCGAAGGGCCTCATGCACTTAACAGTGTTCAAGTACTTCTGCTACAGATTTATCCTGCCTACTTATTCCTGGTGCCTCAGAAGTCACTCTCATGGAGGCACTTTTCTTTGGTGTCCACTGATTTGCGTGCTCTGCTTTGACAGGGGAAATTGTTTCTTCTCAAAGTAAATTATGCAAATTAAATGTTTCATTCCATATGCAGAAGTGGGCGTGCATATGGCCCATTCATACCGGGAAGAGGTTCCCACAGCGATCAGGAGTCTAGTGACGTCCCGTATGCGTGTGAGTCCCCAGAAGTAGACAACTGATGTACAGCATCTAAAAACAAGACCAGTTACTTTCAACTAAATGTATCTGACAGAGTATTAACTTGCTGTCTATCATATTTCTTTTATTCATATACTTGCGTTAACATTTACTTACTTATTTATTTGAATAATAACAGGTCTGCTAATTGTTTAGTATACTGCATACTTCTGCCAGGCTGTTGTTGTCGATAATAATTAATTCTTAAGTGACTTTCATTTTTAAATAATGGTTAAATATTACCAACTATTTTTTAGAAAATACTATGTGAAACAGTATGTAGTACAGCATGCAAACAGTTTCATAGTGTTGTATCATGACCTCTTAACAGTTTATGTTTAATTCAGTGAATGGCTTCCAGTTATCATTTTGTTGTTGTGCATTTGAAATATTTAAAGTCCTCCTGTAGTCAATAATTGTATCCCTTAAAACTCATGTTTGATCACCAAAAACGTTTTTTTCCTCTGAAAAAAAAATTCTTCATGCCTTAAAATAGCTTGAATGTAACTCCACACTCTTGCTTCATTTAGTATAGGCGAATTCATGAATATGCAAATTAGCCCCGCCTCCATTCACTCATACAGGCTCACAGATTAACTCGGCCAATTTACTGAGGTAAACGCTGCACAATGGTATGGCTCTTTACAACGTCGAACAAATAACGGTAAATAATATGATTAGCCTTTTTCTTGACTATGTTATCAAACAGCTAATAATGTGTTGCTAATGTTACACAAACCATATTCGCCATCTCAGCCTGCCTTCTAACAATAATCAGAAACGCTTTGAACAACTCAGAACGTCAGTGGAGAAAGGCATATAGTTCATCATAACATCGTAATATACATCATTCACCTGCTATATTGCTAAATCCCGATTTTTCATTTAAAAAAAAATAAAAAATACTGGGATAACCTGGTTTCTCTTGAGTCTCCCCTGCTTCAGAGAATAGTTGACGATATGCTAAAACCCACCAGCACATCCTGATTGGTTGCAAGGTAGTTTGTGACGTCAGAAACCCCAGCGATTGAGAAAATACTTAGCAATGGTTGCACATGGTTTGTCTTAAAGCATATTTAAAACACCACAAAGACATATAAACAACGTTAAAAACTTGATTTTCACCACAGGGGCACTTTAAGGTTTGTGTAAAACGTCTTAATTCTTGACAGAACAAATAGGTCAAGGAAATATTTTGGGAATGAGATGGGAGAAAAAAAAAATTCAATGCGTTCTCTCATAAAAGTTTTGCGTATACCCCCCCAGAAAATTTGCATTCAAAAGTATTGCGAGCAAACGCAACGTTTCTCGGGAGAACCCAAAACATTTGCGAGAAAATGCAAAAGCAATGACATTGAATTGACGAGATTTTTTTTCCTTCATCATGTGACTTTAGGGGTCTCGTATATTCGTCAGCATTGGAATGGAGGTCAGTTCAGTTGCAATGCATGCATTCAAACCATGTTCATTTTCAAACCTGAGGTGATGTGAGATCAGTTTTGTAGTTTGTCCTGTGTAAAGTTATGCTTTCAATTCCAGCAAATAGATCAGGTTTTCAGGGTCACCGAATCCTCCACTGGGGGGCGCGCTTGCACCAGTGCTAGTGTAATTTATATAAATGGCCATGTGTCTGTAGCATTATATCCAGAGTAGGGTATTCTCATTAACTGTCATTGTATGTTAGTTACACTGTCATATGCTTTGACATAAATTATGCAGTGCATATTATCATATTGAGTTGACAGTGACACTACATGCAATCTTGATTTGAAATAAAAAAAATGAATGATTAAGTTGACGAATGAACAAATTAAGGTATGAATGAATGATTCACACTGTCACAATCAATGTCTTGCGAGTTTTTAAACCAATCTCGTGGGTGAGTGAGCAGAATAATGGGAAATTACCATGCTGCAGTCTTTTTTTGCCAGAAGAATCCTCTGCTTCGGTGCTTAATTCATCAATAAGGAATAATTTATGTGCAAGCTTAATGGGTCAGTAGCTTCATTTAGAAAGCTGGCTGAAGTGGAAGGTGGGAAATCTAGAGCATGATGCACCTAATCTGATTCCTGAAATTAAATGGAACGTAATTGTAGAGTCTTAAACATATCTAATGTAGTATGGAGTCATATGACTGCGAATATCACCAAACATCCCAAAAACATTTCAAGATCACAATCCACCTCAAATTCAAAGTGAGAAATTATGTTTTGCTTAGAATAAAACGAGGTCGATTTTTAGGACCATTAAGGTTATTTTCATGAAAGCTCCTTCAGCATGTTAGTTTTTGTATGATATAAGCCAATACTCTGATCCAGCTTGTTTTCCATGAGATACAGATATTTTCTCTCGTTATAATGCCACACAGATGGCGGGCAAACCTCTCATTGTAAATGGATGATCTTCTCAGGCCGTCATCGCATCCCTGCTCTATAATTACTTTTAGCCAGTAGCAAGTGGGAAGAAATAGACGCGTACACTGTAATAACAAAAGTGAGGGAGTAATATAGTGCATAACCGAGTGCATAAATCAGCTGCATCATTGATTCAAATGGCAGAATGTGTGTCTGTTCGGCCTGGCATTGTTAGGCCGAAGTGAAGCCTGGCTTTACCGTTTAACACATAACTCTGACTTTCTACCGACCACAGCAGCCATCGCGATCATAAATAACGCGCCTCTCCACACACACATTCAATATTATTTGAATTTGTCACAGCATGACACCGAGTCCATTCCCCTAAAAGTCATGGTTGGCTGTGCAAAATGAACTGACTGTCAGGTCTCACGGAGAGACGTTATTTATTGTGCGTGTAAAGGTGTGTTTTCCTTCCAGGGGAAAGCTCCAGGGAAGAGGAGAGAATAGAAGAGTGGAGAGCCGAAAAAGGAGTGAGAATGTTCTCAGAAGGAAATGACATCATAATGACTATTCCTAGTTGTTGCTCTGCATGTTTTAGCTGCAAAGTGTCCCTTACTGTAAGAGAGACCTTCACACCACAGTCACCCACACGAGCGTATATATATGATTGATATTGCTGGTAGCGGGTGACTAATGGGCATTTTGCATGCAAATGTATTTCAGCGGAGCCATTTCATGTTGCCGCAGAATCGTTACACGACTCATGGGGATTTTATCTCTATTTTCAGGGCCGTTCACAAGAAGGATTATAACTGTAACTTAAAATATAACTATTAAGTTTAATAATCATTCTAATTTTATGAGAATAGTGCCACAACTATAACAATAATGGCACAGAGGCACCAAATTATTGGAGTGATTTAAGGTGATGAATGATAAAAACATTGATAGCCATGCAGCCATTATAAATAGCTTGAGCATTTCGCCATTAAATCAAAATTGATCATTCTTGTTTTCTTTATGGAACGTTTCAGTATTTATTGGTAATGATTTACCCATGCACATCATTATTATTATTTTTTTTAATTCATGTGCCCTCATAATGTTTAATCAGAATAACTTCCCCTCCCTCTTTCAGTGACATCTCTTCTCTTCTCTGATGATGTGTTTACTGGCGTGAGGGCGGGGCAACCTGTCACTCACATGAGATCGACCAATAGCAAACCACAACCATCCAATCAATTCCTAATAGACAAAATCAAGTCCCACGCTACTTTTTTTCCTGTTCAAGAAGCGAATTTCACTCATATAACCATAAGGAAGAAAAGACTATCACAACTTCCGTTTCATTCCGACTTAAAGCCGGAGATGACAACAGTGGCACACTTTGATAATAACCAGAATGTTATTCATCCGTTGGTGTGGACGCTAATATAGTTATCGTTATAGTTATGCATCTACACCAGACCCATTGTAATCAGTGATGATGTCTACACTAGATGCGGCACCACAAGACAAATTCCAGACCGTAAACCAATGATATAAATTATGTGATTGATAAATTATCAGTGATGTAAACTGATGCCCCAATCTATTTCTGTCATAGCCTACTTCTGACATGAAGAACAAATGGATTTGCAATGGTCGCTTTGTCGCGTCCAGTTAGCTAGACAGCCTCATTGTGGTGCGGCCGGTGTTGGTGTTAAAGGCCCTCTGAAATCAAAATAAAATTTGATTAGCTTTTAATATGAATATGTTAGCCTTAAGGTTATGAATAAGCTGGTGTGTTCCAAAACAATGACAAAATTCGCATTTAGGAGATATAAGCATTCAAAACTTACAGTCTTTCACTTCCGTTTAATTGGATCACGGATTTTTATGACATCACCGCGGACTTCAGCTTCTTATCACATCTTCTGTCCAATCGAATGCTTTCTAGAATTTAAAGCCCCGCCCCTAATGCTATAATACCACCTGGCCAAAGCGACCGTTCACACGTCACAGAGCAATATGGGTTGGAGATGTGTGTTCGGTTGCTCAAACGCTCGAGTTTTATTCCGTTTTCCAACTGTACGTTGGTTAAGAATGAAAGGGCTAGAATTTATTCACACCTCTACTATTGAATCCAACGTATCATCAGCGCTCGGATTCACTTTCATGGTGCTGTCAAGTACCGACAGTCTGTGAGGTAAACTAAACGCTATTGGCTATTTGAAAAGGGGGAGGAGCCATTCAGTATGTCCCGCCTTAGCTTCCTGTTTCAGTGGAAATTACGTCAACGCATCATACGAAGCTGTGCATTCCAAGGCACTTCAGTGGGCCTTTAAGGGCCGGGTATACTTCATTTTCCACGTTCTGCTCCGTGCGCGAGCCTTTCAAAGTTATTTAACAAAGATGTTTTGGCCCATACAATGAACTAACTTTTGTGAAAGATTATTTAATTTAATAAATATATGTGTCCTTATTGGTAGGAAATGCATTTTGCATATTGTTTCCCCTTTTGGCTGTAGTGACGTTTACATTTTGGTGTTTACATACTCGGAATTGTTGAGATTGTTGTGATTATTTGAAAATGTTCTTTTGGAATTTTCATTAAGAACTCCATTTAAATGAGACAGAAGAAATTTTGTGCTAAAAATGTATTAATGAACTTTTCTTAGCCACCCACAAAAAAAATGTTTGGTGGAGTTTGAGGAAGGATCATTCTGAGGGTGTTCTGATCCACCGGACACTGAACAAAAGGCAATTCTGTGGAGTGGTGTTAGCTCTACACCCCCATGTGAATTACTGCGCCTGTCCTCTGTCTTTTGTATTCGAGCTGAGAACAGAAAGTCGTAAATTCTGTGAATTTATAGCATTCAATTAAACATGGAAAGGTGGGAAATGCTTTATAGACTGACAAAATTGAAAAAGCTCACTGCAACAGAATTTAAATGTTGATGAGAGCGTTTACAAACTGCTCACACAAAACAAGATGAGACAAAAAACTGTATTTGTGTCTTTTTCGGTAAAAAAAAAAAAAAATGCATCCCTAAACCAAGATAAATTTACTTGAGGAGTAAAATTGTGTCGCCCTATTAATGTAAATATTAAATTCTGTGGCTTGAAACAAGAAGTATAATTTGCCAATGGGTTAAGAAAAATATATTCAATGATTCTAACGATATATTCTATGACAAAATATCATATGCAGTTTTGCTTCACAAGAAACTGTATGTTGTTTAAAATAGTTTTACTGGAAAATGAGAAATACTTTAGGGAAATAATTTTTGCAGTGTTCTGAATGTATAATTAATTTTTTAGTCTGAGCAGTAGCCTATATATAAAACCTCAGCAAAAGAAGAAAGATTAAGGGGAATGTCACTGGAATGCTTTCTCTTACAGCGCTTTACGGAGATTTAGCATCTTTCTTGTGTTGTTCAGGAAACAAACAGAGGTCTTATTCAGCTCATACTCAAGAAACCACATAGAGAGGCAACAGTTGAATAATATGAAGAAAATGTAAAGATGCACTTAAATTGGTTGTCATTATTGCTCACATACTGAATGAATAGCTTTCTGTGATTGTGTCCTGTCAACCAAGCCGTAATTAGCACAATGAGGAGCGAGTTGTTTTTAAAGACAAACCACAGTGCTGTGACATGCAGCAGATTTGTATTTTTACCCTGCTCAGGAAGCCGAGACATGTATTTATCACGGCACACTCAGACATCTGCAGAAAATACAGCTATCTCATTCAAAGCATGTCTACCCACTGGAGGAACAGCTAAATATTCATGGTGTTTTATTGTTTATGTGGCAGCAGTGCGCTTTAGATAAGATAAGAGTGTATGTGAGTAGAGAAAAAGAAGAGAACACAATGCCATTACATTTTTCAAGGGGTTTTAACAGTTTCAAATGTTAAAAATAACTAAATTATTTATTTGTACAAATTTTATTATTTTTTTTTTGTTTATTTTTTTTTTGATAGATGTCATAGTGAAAAAAATCTTCCAAGAAGTCATGGGAACTCTTTCAGTATTGTCTCTCTCTCTCTCTCTCTCTCTCTCCCTCTCTCTCTCTCTGTCTCTCTCTCTCTATATATATATATTATATGCTTTGTTTTGTTTTGATCATAATAATTTATCGCATCCCCACAACAGAGGATAAGCGATTTGGGGAATGGATGGATGATATAATACATAATGATCAAATGAAACTATTTGGACAATTTTTTATGGTTCTATTTATAGAAAAAAAAAAAAGTTTTTGTTCATGTACTAAATTGAGGTCCCCATGGGTACACAAGCTTATAAATCATACAGATTTTTTTTTTTTTTATGTAAAAATGCAGAAAGTTTTGTGTGATGGGTAGGTTTAGGGGTAGGGTTAGTGTAAGGGGACGGAAAGGAGAGATCCAGAGAGAGAGAGAGAGAGAGAGAGAGAGAGAGAGAGAGAGAGAGAGAGAGTGTGTGTGTGTGTGTGTGTGTGTGTGTGTGTGTGTGTGTGTGTGTGTGTGTGTGTGTGTGTGTGTGTATCTGTATTGCTTTGTTTGCTTAATTAAAATGTATTCACCATTGCTTGTTTTATACAAAAATCACTTTAATCTGATTGCAGAACTATTGTTTTATTTATTTGAATATGTTGTGCATAGATGGAGTGTTTTAAGTCGCAGCAAAGTGGTTTTCAATTCTGGCGTCATAGTGTTTTAAATATCCAAGTGCTGATGTCCGCGGGTATATATGAGCGGTGGCTGGGTGCCAGTGCTCGGACAGGCCAGTATAGGAGTCCTTGCTGTGTTGTCAGCGCAGAGAAATGCGTGGAACGTGCGGACAGAGTGTTCCCTGGCAGCACCCGCACATTCTGGGCTGTGCGGGGCGAGGCAGCTGGGACTATTATTAGGCCTTGAGTAAACCTGATGCTGCCCTGGCCATGTTTGGTACCACAGGACTGCCGATGCTAGACAGTGTGCTGGGTTTCTCCATCGACCACGGAGGTGAGGACACTCATGGAGCTGGAGGTTTATGATATAATATATAAACTGAACATAATTTTAAATGTTTTGCGTTGATTTGTTAAGTTTATTACACTTGAATGTAATAAACTGTAAAAAATGCTTTTTTGAAGTTGTAAATAAAGATTATACTAAACTAAATACTATTTCATTTTTTTGGACTTCAAAATTTCATGTTTAATTCAATGCGTTACTTGCCGTTTCTTGAGCAATTTCTGTGTGAAAATTGTTGCTATGCATGTTTTTCAGTATAGTTTTGCAAATGGTACAGTTGTAATCAAAATTATTCAACCCCCATTGCAGACTTTCAGCTGTTTTTTTAATTGAAATAGCTCAACACAACAAATGTTTCAAGTGGTTTCCCCAAATTCAACTGAAAATGCAACTTTTAATGACTTCTGCAGTCTCAGAATTATTCTGTAGTCTGTAAGTGTTGCAAATAAACCTGATTTGTAATGGAGGATGAATAATTTTAACTACAACTGTATATAGATGTCATGACCCCACTCAGTCCATTGGTCCCTTATTGGAGACAAACATGGATAAACATGTGACTATTGTTGTTTGTTCTAGAAACTATAGCCATTTCACATTTAGAACAACTTCAGTTAGTGTGTAATGTTGCTGTTTGAGCATAAACAACATCTGCAAAGTTGCAACGCTCAAAGTTCAAAGCAAAGGGAGATATTTTCTTTTACAGAAATCGCTTTTTAAGGACTACAACAAACGGCTGGTAGGGACTACACGACATTCCTCCCGAGTTAGTGACATTACAAACCCTAAAATTTACATAAACCCCGCCCCTGGGAACACGCAGTCCATGTTGAGAAGAGGAAGAGTTGTTGCAGTAGAGCACATTTGTGAGTCTGCTCAAGCTGTCGCATCCGTCTTTTCACATGCAATACAGTACTTAACACAAATGCAATAGCATGTCACTCTTTAGGCATCTTACAACAGTTCCCACACAATTTTTAGATTATCATGACAGAATATGCTAATTGAAGATAGTTAACTCCACATCAGCAACATAAATTAATCAACTAACCATTCAGAAACATCCTGTTGCTTCTACATGTTGTCACTTCTTCTTGAGTCTCTCCATCATTGTCCAACTCCGGTTTGAACATAAAAGGCTAAACAGTTTCTGACATTTTAGTGTGTGTCTGCAAGCTGCTAACACACGAGCTCTTGAAGCTCCGCCCTCTGTGCCGGAAGCAGCAGCTCATTTGCATTTAAAGGGACACACACAAAACGGCACGTTTTTGCTCACCCTCAAAAAGGGACAATTTTAACATGCTGTAAAAAGTGATCTGTGGGGTATTTTGAGTTAAAACTTCACAATCACACTCTGGGGACATCAGAGACTTATTTTACATCTTGTAAAAAGGGGCATTATACCACCCCTTTAAAGATACACTAATTGCATGTAACCTCTTAAGGCCAGTTTACACAAAGGACGATATCTATAATGATGAGGATATCAAAAAATCACTTTAAATATAAAAGAATAGTAGAGTCCACACCACAACTATAATGATAACGGCACAGAGAAGCGATATGTTGGAATCAATTTCAGAACTTTTTTTTTTTTTTCAGCTGATGAACAGTAAAAACATTGGCAGCCAATCATAATCCTTTCTATGGAAACTTGTTTAAATTTAAGGAATAAAACAATTTAAAAGATAATTGATACTTTTTTTCTCACAATATTTATATATTTTTTCCTCCGTTTTTATTTCGCAATTCTGACATTTTTCTCACAATTACAAGTTTATATCTCGCAATTCTGACTTTTTTCTCTCTCACAATTGTGGGTTTATATCTCGCATCTCTGACTTTTTCTCACAAGTGTGAGTTTGTATCTTGCAATTCTGAGTTTTTTTCTTGCAATTCTGAATTTTTCTCGCAATTGCGAGTTTATATATTGCAATTCTGACTTTTTCTCCCAATTCTGACTTTATTCTTGCAATTCTGACCTTTTTCACACAATTGCGAGTTTATATCTTGCAATTCTGACTTTTTTCTTGCCATTGCGAGTTTATACAGCTCAATTCTGACTTTTTTTCTTGCAATTCTGACTCTTTTCTCGCAATTGCGAGAAATAAAGTCAGAATTACGATATATGAACTCACAATTGCAAGAAAAAAGTCTGAATTGCAAAAAAAAAAGTCTGAATTGCAAGAAAAAAGTCAGAATTGCAAGAAATAAAGACAATTGCGAGTTTTTTATCTGGCAATTCTGACTTTATAACTTGCAAATGTGAGTCAGAATTGTGAGATAAAAAAAAGTAGAATTTTTATTTTTTATTTAGTGGCAGAAAGAAGCTTCCATAAATTTCTGCTTTAAAGAGCTCAAGCATTTAAAGCGGCAGACGACACAACTGCAGCGCCTGCTTATAATAAACAGAATGATATCCTCCGCTATTATTGTTATTGTTATAGTTATCTTTATAGTTATCTTTCTTGGTGTGAACGGGTTTTTAAAAAAGTTTTACTGCAAATGTATTTAGTACTTTTGACAAAAATGATAAAACTGTGCTCATATGAAATCTAAGCTGACACTTTTCCTTGTGGCAGAGAGTCGGAGAACTGCAGATATTTGGAAATCTAAGCAATTCTTGCCACTTGCCATTTCAAGTAGGTTGACTGGTGTTCTTTTATATGCTAATGAGTCATATAATAAGGGGGTGTTTACAAGGCGGAGATCTGAAACCAATCAGCTGCACACAATTTCAATTTCATTTGCGATTTAGATTTCACAGATTTCACATCTGGAAGAGAGTTGTATGCACATTTTTTTGTTTCTCTGAATCACACGTACGCACATTTGAGAAATTATCTTAGATCAAATGCAGGACGGTTTCTTCTATGCAACATTTTGTAAATGATGCCCCTTGGTATCAAGAAATACTTCATTGAATTTTGCTTTGCTGGCAGCGGAAAAACAACTCTGAGGAGAGATGTGCAGTTCCCATTCCACTGCAGTCTGCTCCAGTGTGTCTGCACATGCATGATGACATCACACCACGTCACATGCCACAGTCTCCCTGCAGGCCGATTGCTCCATGCATTAATCTCATAGTTAAAAGACAAACAGATTAAAGTGGAGCTGGAGGTTTGAGCTCTTGAGAGGATCCCAGGGCAATATCCTGTTCCGATGAATCTGAAAGGATAAGTATCCCGGAGAATCACACTACACGTTGGCACGCAACATACCAGCCATCTGTCATGAAGAGCACCTCCGTGGCCCCGCATATTACCACGTACATTCTCTCTGTTTTTCATTACAGAGCCGCCAGAGGGGAAATGAAAGAGGGTCCAAAAAGGACAAGCTGTTCCTGGGACAGGAATTAGAGACGCCACACAGTGAAAAGGCGCCATATTTGCAGATTTCAGGTCCCGCACATGGACATTTTCCATATTAAAAAGACAACAACAACAAACAAAAAAAAAAAAAAACAGACAAATAGCAAAATTCATAAAAACAGTGAAGCAGTTTTGTACCTTTGTTTTTTTGTCAGATTTTCAAAAACATTTTTGCCTCAAATCAAAGTTTGTAATGATTCCCCTCGGAGCTGATTGTTCATGGTTATAATGCTTTAATAAAGACTATTTTAAAATCCCTATGGGAAAAATGTATTTAAAAAAATGCGTCTGGAATCTGGCTTAATGCATTAACTAACATTAACAATATAGAGTGGTGCAGGTATGATGTAAATTTGTTGGCCAACAAAAATGAGAAAATTCATAAAAGTTGTGTTCATCTGTGAAAATTAACATTTTTTGTTGATCACAGAGCTTGTTTTTTGCGATAAACCAAAAGCCTATGGGAAAATCCTATTGGGTTTTTGTCAAGGGAACCAGCGTGATGCCAACTACCAGTTGGCCTACAAAGTGACGTCATACCTGCACCTCTCTATTTGTTTGTATTTAATAATCTTTGTTAACATAAGTTAACAAAAATACAACAGTTCATTGTTAGTTTATGTCAGGACAGGTCCATTTAAAGGGATACTCCACTTTAAAATGAAAATTCTGTCATCATATACTCACCCTCATGTTGTTTCAAACCTGTATGAATTTCTTTCTTCTGCTGAACACAAAGGAAGATATTTAGAAGAATGTCCGTAACCAGACAGTTTCTGGTACCATTGACTTCCATAGTATATTTTTTTTCCTACTATGGAAGTCAATGGTACCAGAAACTGTCTGGTTACTGACATTCTTCTAAATATCTTCCTTTATGTTCAGCAGAAGAAAGAAATTCATACGGGTTTGAGACAACATGAGGGTGAGTATATGATGACAGAATTTTCATTTTAAAGTGGAGTATCCCTTTAATAACGGATGGCTATAACTTTTGATTTTAATAATGCAATGTTGAAATTAACTAGCCTAAGATTAATATAGCAAATGCTTTAGAAATATAGTTCATTACTCATGATAGTCCAGGTATTTATTACTATTATTTTTTTATATTAGATTAGTTGATTTTAGTAAGATTTCCGAATTTTCTTTGTGACAGACAATCATTGTCAAACTTAAACCCGTTAACCTAAAGACAGATTTTTAGCAGTGTGCACATGTAATCCTGTGTTATTTTGTTTCATTTTTCACACTGTGTGGCTTAGTAATTCACACTGTACACCTTTGCTCCATCAATTTGCCAAAATACGATACACAGGAACAGGAGCGGAGAGGATTTGCTGAACACATGCAGCCGTCCAAACGCAGCTCAAAAATAGCATCGCATTTATTTGAAGTGTTCGTCTTGGACCCCGCCAGAACCATTAAGACTATCAGACTCCAATTACAGGGCAAGTTTCCATAACAAGCAAGCACACATACAGGACATATTCACCCAGCTGAAGCTTTTCTCCTCAGAGTTGCGTCACCATGACAACCGGCGGGTAGCGCCAACATTTGATTTCATTACTTCTGATTTCTCCAGTCAGTGAGTGTAAACTCGGGTCAGGTTTGCACTTAGCAAGCGGCATCCTGAGTGAAAGCTCATTAGCGGCGTGTTTTACCAAACTTGAGAGGTATGGCAGAGAGCAGCTGTTTGGTGAATCTTGCTGTGCAATGAATACTAGGAAAAGTGACACGCACCCACGTAAAACATGTTGCTGGAGCTACGCGCCACGTCATTTTCTCTGCTGTTCATTGCGATCAAATGAATATCATATTTATAATTGATTGCTGTAATATGGCTTTACACGTGGGTGGTGTAGTGCCCTTGACTCATCTTAGTATTCTGCAGTTTTCCCTTGTACATCATTACCTATAGGCCTATTATGTTTTTATGCTAGGCTATTTTAATCAAGTATGTTACTGAACTATAACTAGGCCTACTTGTAAGCTATTCTCGAGCCATAAGATAGCTTTGCGTGAGAAACAGACCAAAACTCAAAATAAAAGTATTTCATTTTTTTATAAGTCAATGAAATCCATTTCAGGGCCAAATGAAATTGGCCACATATCTGAAGTCATTTCATGATTTATAGCATTTTAAAGGCCCACCGAAGTACCTTGGAACGAGCAGCTTTGTGTGATGCGTTGACGTAATTTCCACTGAAACAGTGAATAAATTCTAGCCATTACATTTTTAAGCAACGTACAGTACAGTTGGAAAAACGGAATAAAACTCAACCGAACACACATCTCCAACTCATATGCTTTGGCCAGGTGGTATTTATAGCATAGGGGGCGGGACGCTTTAGTTTCTAGAGAGCATTTGATTGGACAGAAGATGTGATGAGAAGCTGAAGTCAGCGGTGATGTCATAAAAATCTGTGATCCATTTGAACAGAAGTAAGAGACTGTACGTTTTGAATGCTTTTATCTCCTAAATGCAAAATTTGTCATTGTTTTTTGAACACACCAGCTCATAACCTTAATGCTAACATATTAAAAGCTAAGAAACTTAAATTTTGATTTCAGGGGGCCTTTAAAGGTAGGGTTGGCAATTTTTATATATTTATATAAACACTTGGTTATACTGGTTGAAACTCCCTTCACATCCTGATCGCAATCAATAATATAAGTGTAAACATTAAAACATGCACATATATCTTCTGTGGAAGTCTCAGGACCAAAAAAATCTTCGTCCAGTCATTGCATTCAGTCCAATACAATGTCCTATACTTGCCTTTCAACATATTTCCATACCTCCGTCCGTGCACCTGCTCGCAAGAATTGTAGATCTTTTACAGTTCCTCCTGTACCAAAACAACAAGCTTATGCTGCGTTCACGTCATAACTACCGTAATTACAAGATGGCAACCCGTGATGTTCCACCTGGAGCTGTTTACGTCTTCAGACTCGGATTTATGCGTTTCGATATCAACACTATCAACGGCGAAATGAATCTGCAGCAGTCAGGTGGTACAACTAGAGCTCTGTAAGTTGTTTACATTCATTACCATTGTAATATTATGTGTTTTGAGACATGAGGTAATTTAATGCCGTCTCTTGTGACGCTTTGCTGACTCTGCTCTGACTGTATGCGTTCATGTGTTTCGAAGGAGGCGTGGCTTTGGAGACGCTCTGAATGGAGGGTGGGATCTTGTGTTTTCGAAGCTAGCTTGCTATTGCTAGCCTCTCCGAAATTGCTTACCCTACCTTTAACATCTCGTGTTCAGGAGATGATGCACATTTAATTAATTTGCTTTTTTGAACAACTTGAATTAATCAACAAAATTGCTAGTGTCACATGATCTGTCAGAAATCATTCTAATATGCTGATTGATGCTCAAGAAATATTTCTTATAATTATCAAATTTGAAAACAGTTGAGCTGCTTAATATTTATTTGGAAATGCGGTGATCGTTTTTCAGGAGTTTTGATGGATAGTAAGTTCAAAAGAACAGCATTTAATAAAGTATTATTTTCTCTCTTTTTTTAATCTGACCACAAATATTTGAATGTTATCATTGTTTCCACAATAATGTTGAGCAGCGAAAACTGTAATTTATTTGTAATACCGTGCTCAATAACAACAGAATTCAAAATGGCAAAGGCAACCAGGTTACTTTAAGTTAAACCAACACTATTTTTTACAGAGCAGGAACATGTATTAAGAAAGTAAATGGGTTTAATTCAGATTACCCAACTGATGACTTCATTTTGACTTTTGAACATCCAATGCATGATCACGCCTGTGCCTTTTGCCAATAGCACACATGAACCCTTATCAACAGGTCTCTCTCTGTCACTGTGTCTTTCAGATCCATTGAAATGCGATGCAGAGATAACCACACACTGCCTTGACAATGCCCGCTTGTTTGCTTTGAGTGTTGGGCAGTTTGCCTGCAGGACCTCTGGATCTGACCTCACCCTTCACACACACACACACACACACACACACACACACACACAAGCACATCACAACAATTTCAATGGCGCGTATGCAAGTGGGCTGCCACAGAGGAAGGGGTGCCTTTGTGAACTCATTTCCAGAACAGACCTCATTTTAGGTTTTGTGTACAGAACAAACTGTTATGGCTCATTTAGCAATGTGCACTTCAAGTGTCCTGAAATGTCCTTTTCTTTGTGTTTTAATTAAATAAATTGTGCTAAATGTACTTGGAAAACTAGATTTGCATTCATAAAACTCATCTTCATGTGCTTGCCAAGGTATTATGGGTGATTGACAGGTCTTTGCTTACCAGAAAAGGTCTGCAAGTCTCTATAATGTTCTGGTCTTTAGATATGGAGATATTTTACACCATTTTATTGTCCACCAGGCAGAAATGTAGAGAGAGAAAGTGTTTCATTTTTTCTCTCTCTCTCTCTCTCACTTTTTGATCAGGGCTATAATCATTATAAGTAATACCTACAATGTCCATAAAACAATCTCATGCTGTAAAGCAGAAGCACTATTAATTGTATATTTTTATAGTCTATTGTTTTCACATTTTGAATACAACCAATATGTCTTCTTATTTGTGAAAAAAAAGAGTGTTAAATGACAGAGTAATAGAAATCCTATTAATATTATTCCTCATAAATAATCAATGCATATTGGATATACATATTAATTTGACCAGTGCAAAGAGGCTTTAATAACTCTCCCAATAAAACCATGAAACTAAAGCCAGAGAGTGTGAAACAATAAATATAAAACCAGGAAGTGAGAAACATTAAAAATTAAACACAGACAGTGAGAGAAAATAAAACCACAGGGTGTAAAAAATAAAACCAGAGGGTGAGAAGAATAGATCATTACAGATCATTATACTCTCTGGTTCTGTTTTCTACACGGTGAGGACAGTTACTTGCCACAAATTACAACCTGTTTATTAACCAGAAAAGAGGGCAATTCAATCCTAGACTATGTCCTCATTTCACATTTCATTTGGGACTTTTTTACTTAAAATCAGGTGGGAGTAAAATGTTGTTTCCAACTGAAATTCTCTGTGATTCTATATTAATTCAATGTATTTAAAACAGAGTGTGTGTATTTCTTCTTATATATATATATACTGTGTATATATATATATATATATATTGATATTTGTAATCAACCCAAACAAACACACTCTTCCTTTCATTGCTCCACCCCAAAATGCTCGTACACACAGAGCCAGTGGATCTTTATCATATATAGCTGAAGCGAAGCAAAATAATGCTTTGCGAAAAAACATGTTACTCGTTTATGGAGCAGAGTACCTTCCTGCTTCGGTCTCTCCAGCGCTCGAAAGCTTTTCTAATATTAACGCGGGTCCTAAACCTCTTGTCTGATCATAGCCCTTCTTTCTCCAGTGATATTCCTCTGAGCTTTTTTCTTTTGTAATGTCTCTCAGCCATCTCTCTTTCTACAGTCTTTCTTCAAATCTCCCTCTTGCTCACTCTCTCTCCTCCCCCATCATGAGTGAACACACCCCCTACTGCTGATTGGCTCACTCTCCTCCTCCATCATGTGTGAACACGCCCCCTACTGCTGATTGGCTCACTCTCCTCCCCCATCATGAGTGAACACGCCCCCTACTGCTGATTGGCTAACTCTCCTCCCCCATCATGAGTGGGCACGACCCCCTACTGCTGATTGGCTCTCTCTCCTCCCCCATCATGAGTGGGCACGACCCCCTACTGCTGATTGGCTCTCTCTCCTCCCCCATCATGAGTGGGCACGCCCCCTACTGCTGATTGGCTAACTCTCCTCCCTCATCATGAGTGGACATGCCCCCTACTGCTGATTGGCTCACTCTATCTCCTCCCCCCCTCATTGTGTGGACACACCCCATACTGCTGATAGGCTCTCTCTCCTCCGCCATCATGAGTGGACACGCCCCCTACTGCTAATTGGCTAAGTGTGTTGTGCTGCATGGTCCGATCCACTTTCAACAGCGTTTCTCAGAAATAACTTACTGCACCTTCAAGGGCCGTGACACACTGAAGACTTTGTTGCTGTGTGTCGCTAGCCTCTGTCCTATGAAGACGCTTGTGGGCGTTCACAGTGCTGTCACTCTAATCCTATTGGTAGACTGCATGTCCGGCCTCTTTGGAAAATGCAATCACAAATTAAATTTATAGATACAGATATATATAGACATAATTCGATCATTTAATTTGGACTTAAAAGAATTTAAAAGTAGCATCCTGCTGTTGTTATATAGCAGTGATCAGTGCATTAAATCATCATATCATAACCACGTTATTTTGTTCAACTTGAATTTCTCACAACTTGTGTGCTTTTTCTGGGCGACACGGAGCGAACTGCAGCGCTAATAGAGTCTCACGAAGTAAATGATGACTTCATTTTCAATTTAGGGTGAACTATCCCTTTAAGGGAACATTCCAATTTGCAAACATTATGGGAATGTTACTTTTGAATGTTCTCTGGATATTCTGAAACAATAACATTTAAAAATGCATTTAAAAAAAAATTTGTTTAAAAAAAAAATGGAACGATGTACTGTATAGATAATATTTTGAAAACATTATTAAAGACTTAATAATAATAACTTTGAGGGAACGTTCTATTAACGTAATTGAAGCTAGCTAAAGTTCTCAGAACGTTCCCTATTAGCTGGGTGGGTCATGTAAATTTCAGCTCTAGGACCAGAGTACAAGAGAACAGAGATGGTGCGCACTTATGCTATTACAGCACGATAAACGTGACTTAATCACGGCATCCAAAGCCCTTGAGACTCAAGCTCTGTTTGCCATCATTCACCTTCACAGAGTCAGTGTGTGTTTGTGTATGTGTGTGTGTGTGTGTATGTGTGTGAGAGAGAGAGAGACCCTGTCTCCTCAGCACAAATGTGTTGGTCCCACCCCTGGCTTTACTATAATCGTAGTGCCGAGCTAAGCAGAGTGAAAGCACAGGAAACAGTGGCCTGGCCCACAGCGCTCCATTCAGGGGGAGAGAGGGTCAGTGCTGGCACTGAAAGCTCAGATTACACACAACATAAAGGGAGGCCTGTATCAGCAAGGGCACCATCACATTATACTAAAGTCCTTCTCTGTTGTGTGTGAGGGAGAGGAGAGAAAGGAAACAAATGTCCGCTACTTTCAACTCGCAACAAACGCATGCATGGAAGGGGAACTAAATTTGTGGGGGTCTACTTAAGCTTTAGGAAACTAGCAGTAATACCAGGAAATTTGAATGAAGACCATTATTAGAAGCCTGAAGGATTTATTCAACCAAAGCAACCTCCATTGTTGACATTTTGTCATTGACTAAAATATGCAACTGAAACTGACCTTTGACATTGACCTGTAGGGCTAATGCTAAAATGTTCTCACAGCTGTAAAATGTTTTCAAACTGTGTTTTCAGAGCCCAATGAGAAAATGCATTTAGTATTGTCATTTGGCGGACATGTTCATCCTAGGGGAGTTGTGGTGCACTAATTACAGCAGCCTGAGGTTAAGGTTACTCAAGGACACAATGCTGGCAGTTCATGTATCAACACTGACAGGATTTTTTTTTAAGTGCCTTGCAGTTGAAAACTTTGTGTGAGAAAGAGACTGAAAGTCAATATTCACTTACAAAAACATTAAAACTATACAATAGGGTATGTATGAAACTACTTAAAAACAAAATTACCAGAAATGAAATAAAAATGTAATAAGAAATGAATAATATGTTAAGCAATGTGTAATTCAGTGCTGTTATTGTTAACTAAAACTAAAACTATTAAAATTTTGTTGATATAAAAGAGTATGAAAAATAAAATAAATATAGCTGAAATATATAGAAAAATATAGCTGAAAAATATAGCTGAAATAAAATAAAATATAAATATTAAATGGAAAACTAGAACTAAAACAAAATTCATTAAAGCTAAATATAAAATAAACTTACAAAAATTACAAAAGTAGCCTACATTACAAAATAAATAAAACGTAAACTAAAATTAAAATGAAAACTGAGGATATTAAAATAAAAGCTATTTCAAAATGAAATAAATACTATAATAGTATATACATAATACTAAAATAACACTGATGTAATTCAAATACTTTATAAAGTTGAATAAAAACTTTAATTCACTCTGTTCGACTTGGAATATACTATTCTTTAAAACTTGCATGTGTAATGGGGGCCACTTAGTACTATTATATTGAATGTTAGTACGCCCGCCTCCCATGCCGGAAACATTGGTTCAAATAGAACCCGAGGGGATATATTGGTGCCGTGACATGGATGGTAGTGAGGTTTACGGGGATGAGTATAACAGAGGCCCTCTTGTAAGAGCTGTGCGAGTAAACCTCACTACCCTGGCATCAAGAGGCACGAATCAGCGGTCCACCTTGTAAGCACACCCAGATCTCCAGACAGAAACGCCGGTTTGAATAATGCATGCATCAAAAAAAAAAAATTATTTCCTTCAAATCTCTCATCAAGTCGCTGAATATAGCCAATGAGCAAAACAGCAATAGACTGTAAGAATATATGAGGTGTCAATAGGCACGCTATAGAGGCTGAAGTCTTTAGCGTCCTTGTTAGTGCACCATGCCGGAAATGCCAGTTCAAATCCCGCTAAAAGAGTGGCATGTTGATTCGGAAGGGTTACATTGGTGCCGTGACCCGGATGGGAGTGAGGTTTAGGGGGGTGAGTATAACAGAGGCCCTCTAGTAAGAGCTGTGCAAGTAAATCCTTCTCAAAACAGGGCGAGTAGAACTGGAGGGGTTACATTAGCCGTGCTTCCACTGTCGGGCCAAAAGCAGGCGTTATAGGGCTAGGGCAAGTTGCGTTTCCACTTTCATTTCCTGGGCTTAATCGGACCTTGTCGGGGGTTCCTCTGGGCCAACGGCCAGGGTTTTTTGGCCCGCCTAATACCTTAGTCCAAAGCGGGCCAGCTCGGGCTTAAGGAGTGGTTACAAACAGCGGGTGATTTCATATACCAGCTAACATCAGCATTAACTTTTAAAATAATTTTAGCTTAGAACTCACTTTTAGACAGCAGCGAGTGTTTTAAATAACTTCTGTTTGTGATCAATGTGGATTCTGATTATAAGGCAGAAATATTATATGCGATGCAAAAGACTATGCGTGCTAACCATTGTAAACATGGTAAATATGGCCACTTGAAGAAATCAGACAAATCATATAGGCAATCACAATTGTGTATTTATTTTATATGTCAGTATGTCTCATCTCTTTATACCGGACTGTCTGATATCCATATTTAGCTCTGCATGTCATAAAATAAAGCAATGGTTTTTCGGGAGCTTCCTCTTTTTCTCTGACTGAAAGTATAACTGTATTGGGACTGTCACTGGAAAGAGTGCTAAAGCGCCTCAAGTCCTATTTTTGGTGGAAAATTTGTAGAAATTATCATTCTTTCTAAATGTGATGTACACATACTATCCTGTGACTGCAAATAAAGAGTGTGACGGATGCCCTCTAGTAAGGGATGTGCGAGTAAACCTCACCCTGTGTGAGTAAACCTCACTATCCTTGTTAGCACGCCTGCCTCCCATGCCGGAAACGCCAGTTTGAATCCTGCTCGAAATGAGGCAAGTAGAACCGGAGGGGTTATATTGGTGCCGTGGCCCGGATGGGAGTGAGGTTTAGGGGGGTGAATGTAATGGACACCCTTTAGTAAGAGCTGTGCGAGTAAACCTCACTACCCTGGCTTCAAGAGGCAAGCTAGAAGCAGCGGTCTTTAGTGTCTTTATTAGCGCGCGCCTCCCATGTCAGAAACAGTGGTTCAAATCCCGCTCAGAACGGTGTGAGTAGAACCAGAGGGGTTACATCTGTGCCGTGACCTGGATGTGAGTGAGGTTTACGGGGGTGAGTGTAACGGAGGCCCTCTAATAATAGCTGTGCGAGTAAACCTCACTCCCTTGGCGTCAAGAGGCTACTTTATTTGTATGGCACCTTTCACAGACAGAAGGGTCACAAAGTGTAGAACCGGAGGGGTTAAATTGGTGCCGTGACCCGGGTGGGAGTGAGGTTTAGGGGGGTGAGTGTAACAGAGGCCCTCTAGTAAGAGTGCAAGTAAACCTCACTCCCTTGGAATCAAGAGGCACAGAAGCAGCGATCTTTAGCGTGATTGTTAGCACACCCGCCTCCTATGCCGGAAACGCCGGCTTGAATAACGCATGCATAAAAAAAAAAAGATACTTTTCTTCAAATCTCTCAAAGCCACTGAATAAAACCAATAAGCAACACAGGAATAGACTGTAAGAATATATGAGGCTGTACACACACACACACACAGATGGATAGAGCGGCCGGGAGAGCTGGGTTTGTAGGAGGACACGGCTGTGATTTGCGGTTCACTGACGTGTCTTTGGCTATAGCAGAGATAAGAGATGAGAGTCCAATCCATAGCTATTTATACTCAGAGGCTGTATTTGACGGCTGACAGAGTTATGATTTGTGTGTTTCTATCTTAGGGAATGGCCTGTCTGGTTGGGTCAAGGCCTGAGTTGGTCGTGGGCAATAGAGGTTATATTTGACCTTATTAAGAAAAGGGTCGTTTGTGGCTCTGGGCAAAATAGCACTCAATAGTAGAGTATCGAGTGCCGGGAATGAATCGACTGTACCCTAACATAATGGAGTTCCCAACACATATTCAAGAGGAGGATGTTCATTTAATCCAAGAGGGGTATAAACGTCCTCGTTTCTCTCAATAGTTATATCTTAACTGGAGTCTCTTTTCCACATGGCTCATATAAATCATGTGAATCATTGTTTGAACACTCCCTGAAGCTTTGCTCTCTGAATGAATTATGCTTGGAGCATCAGCTGGCATAAGAAAGGGAAAAAAGCTCTTTAATATCTCAACTGTTTGTCCTATACAACTAGATAAATGGCAAATTTGGACTAGCTAGAAACCACAAAAACGTATATCGTCATAATGTGGTTGTAGCTGTTTTTGGAGCAGTTTTTTACAGTAAAAAAAAAAAGTACCTTGTAAAACAACCTTTTTATCTTGATTTATTATTATCTTTGACACACAAACCCATGCTTCAGCGAGAGCCCGAGTTTTTCTCACTAATTATTCTTGAATTTTGCATTGCATAACCTAACGGCTTAAAATAACGTTTCTCCCACCTGTGCAGTGAACAGGTTCTACCAGCCAGCATAATTAAACCTACAGCAGCTCCCTGGAGGGCTACAGAGTGCTCTAGTTGTGAATGTAGGTTCAGTGTTTTGGTTGTTCCACTGTTCATCTCACTGAGAGCAGCCTGTGTTTACACCCTCCCCTGCTAAAACTGGCAGTCCTGAGTGCTGACGTCGACAGAAGCCAAGCTATGGACCACAGCCAGTAAATAACACCATGCAGCTACTAATAAATATCCTATTAAAAAATGCCTCCAACCAGAGAATCTAACGGTATCGGTAGCAAAACCTCAAATACTGCTACAAATTTAGGTGTATCTAAATGCTGTCAAACAAAGATGGAATATGTGCATTTGAAGATGAACAGCATATATTGCACACTTAGAATACTTAAGTTGCATGCATAAGCAGTTTTATTCATAGGCACTTTTTAACTAGACAAGCATGCACATTTTTCACAACTATTAGGCCACACTGAAAGACAGAACATGACACACATCTTGTCATACACATTCTGTCACATGTGGTAATAAGGCAAAGTGCATATACACACACTCTCTCTCTCTCTCTCTCTCTCTCTCTCTCTTGCACACATTTTCTCATCAGGCAATCATTAACAGAATTTGAGATTAGAAAACCTCATGATTTGGTTTTAGTGAACTTACAAACTCTTATTACTTGTCTCCAATTGGCTTTTTACTTTTTAAATTAGTATTTGTGAGAGCAAAAAAAGACCAAAGCAAAAACCATTTTAATTGGCTTCCAAATTTTGGAAGCATCAACTTGACATTTCTTTATTAATTAAAATATTTTAAATATACCAGGGATGGGCAAATTCGGTCCTGTAGGGCCACTGTCCTGTAGAGTTTAGCTCCAACCCTCCAAGAGAACTAGCTTTCTATAGCTTTCTAGAACTATAGCTATCTAGTATTCAAGTGTGTTTGATTGTTGGAGCTAAACTCTGCAAGACAGTGTCTCTCCTGGACCAAATTTGCCTATCCCTGAAATATACCATCATCATTAGATACCAACTGTCCCTAGAGCTGCCAAAGCCATCATAATGAACTGATACCATATCAGACTAAAGTGCAGTCACATTTACTGTTGCTTGGCGAAATTTCATGGGGGAAATCCAATCATACTAGGAATTCATGCATCATGGACTTATTAATTAGCCACGCTGACTAACAGAATGATGCTTGGTTTGAAAGTGGCTTCTGTGTGAGCAGTGCTTCATACATATCATACATATTTTAAAAATAAAGGTTATTTATGGCATTGATGGTTCAATTAAGAACCTTTACGATCAACAACACAATAGTTATTTGACCTGTTCACTGAAAGGTACTTTAGTTTAGGGAACCAAAAAAAATGGTTATTCTATGGCATCACTGGGAAAACCCCATTTTGAAACTTTATTTTTAAGAGTGCAGATCAGTCCAAATCAAGAGCCTCTGAGATGAAGCTCTTCGAGCGACAGATTGCAGCTGAGCATGGGTCATCTCATCCACCCACTTCTGATTCTTCAAGGTTCTGGGTTTCTTTGAAAGACAAACTCAGACTTTCTGTTTATATTCATAGCCTCGTATGTGTAAGAGAATCATACCGACTCCTTGAGCAGAGAAAAACAACAGAAAGCAAAGTCTGTTTTAACAGCTCATCTCTATTGACACCTTTGGGAATTGGAGTAATAACAAAAACAGATATTTCTGAAGAACAAACAAGCACACAGCTAGTTCAGGAGATCCTGCACATCGCCTATCATGGCATTTGGGAAGCTTGCCATCCTTTCCCCACTAATGTGTTGTTGAAGACAGCGGCATCCACGCAGTTATGCAACACCTCCCACGACAGGCTGAGCAGCTCAGAACCTCCTACGTTCATTCAGCGAGCTCCAACACGGCCACGGGCTTCCAGCTGAGGAAAATATTACAAGTGTTATGACGTGTTTTGTTGGTTTAACATTTTATCTCATATATTGTAAAACAATGCTTGTAAAAACAGGTTACACATTACCAAAATGAATGAGTCACTGAAAATATCCATGCAATACAAACACTGGTTAAAGATTAAACAAACAATAATTCATTCTAGATATGAATATTGATTATATAGTAGAGTTTTATCGTCTAGTTTAATGTTTAAGCTGGAATAAGATGTTGATGCAGGGCCTCAGAGGACAAGTCATCTGGGTTAACAGATAAACTTTACATTGTAGAAAATGAGCTATAGTTTTTAGTCAAAAAACAAAATGATTAAGTTCACTTGTCAATTGTGCATGAATAAAATTTTGCTTTGTATTATAGATAAAAATAGAACATTATAGTCATTTATTGACTTATAGGTTGACCTTTGACTCTTACTCATATTTCTAATTGACTGTCCTCTTCATATGTCACTGTATGTTTTATAATACATAAATTCAAAACTGGCTGACAATCATCTTATCATCTTATATTGCAGAATATCTGTTAAATGTAAGTACACAATTAGATAAAGCCAATTTAGGTCAGCCAATTACCAGCAATGCTTAGTTTTGTTCAGTCTGTGGTGTAAAAAGGTCGCATTAGCAATTAAAGCAAAAACACTTAAGCAAAACATGTTCAGGTCAAAGTGTCTGAATAATTTTCGGTCTCAAACTTTTATAAATTTTACTGGTAGTCCACTGTATAAAGAATTTCTGTGTATAAGATGTCACAGTTTTCTTTATTTTGCTATCCTCACTTACATTAATGAACTATATGGTCCTGCACCCACTAGTAAAACATATAAAAATTATATCTGGTGTCTGAATAATTTTTGGTTATATATATATATAATTTTTTTTTTTTTCAAAATTGTCAGATAGATAGATAGATAGATAGATAGATAGATAGATAGATAGATACATAGATACATAGATACATACATACATAGATACATACATACATACATACATACACTGAAAGATTTTAACAGACTGTTTTCTCACTTTCTGCCTACTCATGTAGCAAAAAAAAACAGGTCAGAAACTTCACAAAAGGCTTCAAAGAAACCTGGTTGAGTTGAGTTGTGTAGGGTGATGAGATGTCCTCTCTGTTCTTCTACTCTGACTTCTTTGAAACTTCTGAAATACAAGGAAAATGTATGGGGAGAAAAAAGTCTGATCATGAAACGGACATCTGGTCAATCTAATGAGGTTCATTAATTAAATACAGCAGTGAATCTTATCTTTGCAGGTAAACCTGTGAGAGGCCTAAAGTCAAAGCCCTTCCTTCTTTGAAAAAATTAAAACAGTGTGTCAGCAAGCTAGTTGCAGCAGTGCTTTGTTTCGTTCTTGTGATATTGGGAACGTCTCCCATCTGCACCACATAAGTGGAAGTCTTCACACAACACACTGCCACAGTATCACTGTCACAAAAATACTGCTGCTATCTGAGCCTCTGCATTACTGAAACCAGGCCAGTTTGATGTCGCAAAGGTATTTCAAAGTAAATTATTCAAAGAGAAAGCTCATGGAAGGAGTCACTCTCTAATATTGCACATCTGACAACTGTTTTGGATTCAGATTGTTATAGAAATAGCTACGCCGTGTAAATATGATACAAACTGTGGTTGGTCGCAGTACATGTTGGTCAGACAGTTTCTTCCTGTCTAAGTGGGCGCTTCTTGGCTAGAAAAAGCAGAATATGTAGAATTTATATGCTGTCAATCTAGTTATGCGAGACAAAAGCATATTATAGTTTAAATAGTAAATAGAATAGTATTTTTCATAATTTAAATGTCTACAGTAATATAACCACTACTATTCAAAAGTTTGTGGTCAGTAAGTGTAAAAATTGTATAGGTTTGCTAACGACCCGTGGTGTGTAAACAGTTTAAGTAAATTTTTTCAACAACAATTTAATTTTATGATGACTGAATATGTGAAAGTCACATTTATTCCACAAGGTGGCAATGTCTGATACACAATGATGAAGTGACGTTTCACTCATAGTCACTGCAGGCAGAAAACAAAAGAATAGGAAGTATCATCAGCAAAACTTGAAATGGCTCAGTGATTTACTGCAGAGCAAGAACTGAACGCAATCAAATATTAGTGTCACTAGCCGCGTTTCCATTACCCTTTAAATTGCGCAAATTGAAATTGCGAATTGAAAATACGCTCAATGGAAACACGTCAATTTCGCAAAAACTCCCATTTATCGCAAAAGAGTTTTTACGCTCGCATGAGGTGGTTTTTCAGGCAATTCGAAAAAGAAATATTTCGCAAAACTGCAATGGAAACAGTTTTTGCGCATTTACAGGTCACCTGACTTAGAAGGCGCTGTGTTTGGACAGAATACGAGACGGAGTTCTTTATTGAATTCATAAAATACAAAAGAATGACAGAAATACTGGATTCTAAACCTCAAAGAAATGCCACAATCAAGACCTCGTAGCAGAAATGAGTGAGAAAAACCCAGAAACACTTCATATGTGCCGCTCACAGACACAGTATAAGGGTCTTTCCTTGCCATTAATGCTTGGATAACACGCCTACGTTTCCTTCCATTAATAATAATAATGTCTAGTGCGGTACGTGACTGTGATATATATAAACTTACCAACGTCCGTTGCCATGATTTTTGGAATGACTTATCGCGAGAGGGAAAAATGACGTTTTAGTCGCATAACATCGGTTAATGGAAACGCCGTCATTTCGCAATAGTTTTTTTTATCGATATTTAGAAAAAATCGCAAAAGTTTTGCGCGAATCTTTAATGGAGACGCGGCTACTGTCACTTGATGGTGGATCTGGTGAAGAAGCTGTCAAAATGTTGATTTTGAAGATGCTGAAAACGATAGTTTTGAGAATATGTTTGAGATGGCGAATATGAGCCAGATGCTGAATGTACTTGAAATGAGCTCTGACGAGGACAGTGGTGATGGGATAAAACATCTGCTCATACTGTACCCCTTCCAACCTCCAAAAGGTATCAAAATATGCTTTCTTTTATGTTTCTGTAATTGTTACTCTAATATCAGAAGTATTATATTATCGCGACATATTTAGATAATTATATTAGCTGGGTTAAAGAAATTATTAATTTTATTTAGCAAGGATGCATTAAATGAATCTAAAGTGTCAGTAAAGGCAATTATATGTTACAAAAGATTTCAAATAAATGCTGTTCTTTTGAACTTTTTCATCAAAAATGGTTTCCACAAAAATATGAAGCATCACAACTGTTTCCAACACTGATAGTATTAAGAAATGTTTCTTGAGCATCAAATCATCATATTAGAATGATTTCTGAAGGATCATGTGACACTGAAGACTGGAGTAATGATGCTGAAAATTCAGCTTTGATCACAGGAATCACGTTACAGTATTCAAATAGAAAACAGTTCATTTAATTCTAATGATGTTTCACATTATGACCTTTTTTACTGTATTTTTTAGCTAACACATTCAAGCTTGGTGACCATAATAAGAGACTTGTTTCATTAACAATGAAAATCTATGTGATCCCCTTCAGTGATTAAGCACTTCCCATCATCCTCCATGCAGTATTTCATCCCCCACAACTTGTCAGCCCTCCACCTCCTTCAAGGACAGAGGCTGAGGTATTCCCAGTCTGTTGCTATCCTCTTCCCCCACGCAGCATTTGGTGATAAACAGTGGACGTAATGGTATCTTCTGCTGCCACCCTGAAGCCTGCACCTGTTTTAATGTGCTGCAACTCATCTTTGACTCACCGAGTTGGCAAAGTTCAGAGCTGCACAGAAAGGGAGCTGCCAAGCTTGACACCTACGCACAACCGTGAAACTACGGCGGCAGATGAAGATGCCCTCCGAGGCCTTTATTTTCCTGACCTCCCCTTAGACAATTACACCTGGGAACCACCCTTGTTTGTTCTGCACTTTGAGGCTATAAGGTGGTAGCTCTGACAAACAGGTGAGAGCAAGAGGCCACATTAACACTTGGTATTAGCATCTCGCAAGCAATGTTTTGTAATCCATTCGCTTCAGTCATATTTTTAGGAAGTATTTGTCATGCTGCAAAAGCAATAATCATAAATAAATGAATAAAAGTGCTGGTTTGTCCTGATTTCCATGTCTTTCACAGGGAGCCTCGCTGCGTTTTTAGTTCATTTAGCTGTAAGACGCAGAAACTTGTTCCATTACATCATGCAGGGAAAGGGGGGGGATGACAAAATATACTGGCGAAAGTGAGGTTGTGGGTTACCTCATCTGCAAATTCCCTCCTCAATTCACTTTGCTCAATCAACTAACTTAATTAGAGCACTAAATATAGATCCATGTTGCTCACTGGATTCAGAGGAGCTGTTACATGCTTAGACATCAATCTAACAGCCGTTCATTCTGAGTCCAGCAGCACCTGTTTTTATCCTGAGCCTCAGCAACAACAATACTGCAAAACTTATCTCGACCTTTACTTATTTCTGCTGAAGCATTATGGGAGAATCCAAAACAGAACAAAATTCACGTTCATCTTCAAAAGATACAAAATACATCGACTGGTCAAGATTAGGCGTTCTCTTTATGGAGGTTTAGTGAATGCTTGTGGTTTAAGGGGCAACTATCAGTAAATCTGGAACTGACTGCTAGAAAAGAGAAAAGCCTGTTTAAATATAAACCTCTAATAATTCCATTAAAAGCTCCTCTGTTCTCCTGAAAGCACATGGCACGAGTCACAGTTCAATTCATATACTGATATAATGCATACCTTAAATGCATTGCAAATTGCTTTGGATAAGTGCATCTGACGTACGAATAAATATAAATGAGGAGGAGTGTAACTTACGATTCGTGACTAGAAGAATAAATGCTGATCTGACTGCAACACTATATGAGTCACAGCTATTTAGATTATGGAAACCCATTTATGGAATTATACTCATTTTACATTTTCTTGAGCAGTGAAAACGAAAAGACGAAGCATTTTTTAAGAGAGAAAATAAATGTAGACTAGTTTAGAGCCTGATATTCAACTGGTAATGAGAGTAGAAAATGTGTAAAATGAAGACTTGAATAAAAAGCTTAAGACCATGAGTATCATTTCAAGCATTTTAATACAAACTTAATAAACTATCAGTCCCTCTTTACATGTAAGACACTGACTCCAAATACTTTGTTATACTATTTGTTTTTGTCAAGTATTGCACAATGTTGGTACAAAATTAATATACGATTACATTTTGTCCATAGTATAGCAAAAATCTTTGAACTCTTAACAGAAAATACAACTCTTGTTTTTACTCTCCCTCCCCCTCCCAACAAAAGCAAATATTTTTAAATCCCAACACAATGGAATATTCTGTACACATTCTTTAGAATAGTTGATGTTTTTAAAGATGGATTTCATTTTACAATTTCAATAAAAAAAAATATAACAAAAGCTGCTGCAGCCATCACAGATCACTGGAGTAGTAAAAAGATATAAATGCAATATGTCGTAGAAACAATATATACTCTGATATTTTACAAACTTTCTACTAAATTAATTATACAGTTAGAAAAAAGACCAAGAAATCCCTCATTCAGCATTCAGGCCAATCCTTGGAAAATTGGCTGTGTAGCTCTACCTTGAATACTATTAGAGGCCTTGATTTGTAGTTTTCTTCTTCATAAAGATATCTTAAAACAGTCAGTAAAAATAATTTTGTGCTTGGTTGGCAAAAGAAAACAACTTAAAAAAACAGTATGAGTTTAGATAACTAAGCTTGATTGTACAACAAGCTTAATCGTAAAAAGGATGACAAAAATACTCAAGGGAACAACATTGTTCACCCTCGGGCTCATCGTTTTTGACTTATTCACTGGTACTTTACAGTTGAAGTGTTGCTTTTCGATTTTCTTTTTTCGATTTTTTTTTTCCTTTTTTTTTTCGATTTTCCAAACGTGAACACCTGCTTCCCGCCGCCCCATCACATATCTCTGGTCGTTAGTAGTATTCTCGTTTTCTAGTTGGCCATCACTGGCTGGAATTGCTGGTTAGAATACTGCATGTTGCTCAAGTTGAAATTCAGACTGTCCATGAGGGACTTCTCATTAAGGCCCCCATAGGCTGCAAACACATCGAAGGCATTGTTGAACGGGAGAGGGCTGAGATTGAGGGACGTTTCCCCGGGGAACATTGCACTTGGGCTGCCCTGACCCTGGAGATTGGGGAACACAAACTCCTTGGCGTTCGGAGACAGGGCAGAGGGCTTCTGCGCTTGACCGCCCAAGCCGACACCGTAGAGAGAATGCATCGATGTGGACATGACTTTCTGCTTCAGGAGGTTGTTTACATTCAGGCCCAGGTTGGTGGGGGAGTTGCGGGCCACCTTGTTGGCATTCCGCCCGTTGCTTTTCATTTTCGTGGAGCCGAACTTGGTGGCGGCGAAGGTGGCAGTGGTAAAGGTTAATGGTTGCGTGGAACGGCGCATGAAGGTGGGGCTGACCGCCGCCGACTGGCCGAACGGTGGGGACGGGGAACTGGAGGTTGGGGACATGCCTACAGGCTCACTAATGGGCATGAAGACCTGGGCCTCTGGGTTAAAGCTGTTCTTGATCTCCTTGTCCAACTCCAGTCCGTTCTCATTACTGTCATCCACATAGAGCACCTTGACGGGTCCCTTCTCCCCAATCTGATAAGACACCTCGAAAGGATCAATCCAGACACTGAGGTCCTGAGGCAGGTTGTTGCGGACATCCTCAATGTCCAACCCACTTTCTTTGGCTGCTTTCTCTACAACTGGGTCCACTTTCTCCCCGACATGTATACACCTGAATCCAGACCCTTTGTATGGCTTGTCCGGGTACCAGTGTCCCTCATATTTCTGTTTCAGCTGTCGCTCCAACTCCTCGCCGAAGATGTTGACACGTCGCCTGGGCAGCTTATTGTACAAGTAAGAAATGATGAAGTTGAGTGCTACTTGGATTTCAAGCTGCATAGCTGCTGCACCGCCCTGGAGTATCACCGTTGGCTGTTTGAATTCTCGTATTGTGTTGTAAGCCACCAGAGGGCAAGGCTCAGCTGGAGCCAGGCAAATAAACAGAAACTTGGGGGAAAACGGTTCAAAACAAAGTGCTGTTGCAGAGGGAACGTCTCGGTCTACAAACGTCTGATCCGATTCCTAGAGGGAAGCAAAAAAAAAACAACTAGCGTGAATAACCCTGGCTTGTTTTTCTCAGCTGGAAATAATACATTGGAACATGGTTCCATATGTCAGTTTTCTTAATACAGAGTTCATTAAAATAGCTTTTATGTTTTGAACAAACAGCTTGCGCATTCATGGGCTCACAAGCAAGATTAGATTTTGCATATGCGTACACAAACAATCCCTAAAACTACGCTTCAATGCACTGGTTGAATTTTCCACACAAGTTAAATTCAAGACAGCAAATTCTGTAAGGTCCACTAAGGTAATCCTATAAATGCAGTTTATCATTATAGGAAGGATGCACTGGGACTCGCGGAGCTGATAGTGTTATGTAATAGCCTATCTAACTTGCCCTGACTAGACCCTGCACAACTGTAACCAATCAATCCACTGCTGTCGTCATAATCAAACTTTATCTTTAGCATGCCATCCGTGTTTGTAAAATTGACTGTGTCGTGAGGAAATCAGACACAAGAATGCGAGACTTTAATTATTAAACCTGAACGTGTGTCACGAGGAGAAATATAAACCAGTCAGCACGCGCACATAAGCGCACGACCGTCGATTAAGCAAATAAGGGGATGAATGCGCTCGAATCTTAAATCCAACGATTAAAATGTTCATATTAAGCGTTAGTTACCAAATATAAGATCAAAATATGTTTCGTTTGTATATTTAAAGCGAGTATAAGCCGTTAGAGATCGTATCGTCGCTCCCACCCAGTTCACAGGGTAAAGCGACAGCGAGGACATAATGTACAGTTTGAAAACAGATATATCAGTAATGCATTAAAGGCATCATTCAAGGTATACATCTAAGACAAGACAGCAGTATATGCTATATTCTGTGAAATACGAACTAGATATGCTGACAAATTGAATGAAGCCTATGTCATGTTATATGGCGTTTGTTCGTTTGCATTTCTATGCAAATATCGTATATCTTCTGGTCTAAGACGATGTTTTGCCATAGTTGGCAATCCCTCCCAGCGAAGTCTACAGCCCACGACTGACGCAGCAAGCTGCCTTCATTTAAATTCTCTTAAGGTTTCACTAAACTATATTACAGAAAACGCGTTTGCAAGGCTCAACACTATTAGTGAACACAGGACAAATCACAAACATAGTAATGCAATAAATGAAACACTTACTTGAGTTTACAAAATGACGGTTTTCAGTAGTTGCAGTAGATTTAACTAGTGCAAAATAGAAAAATTCTGATATAAATACTTTCTTCACATTAAGTTAAACATAAAGGTATTCCAGTTGATAGACTTCTGAAATGTTTTTTTTTTTTCTTCTTCTTCTTCTTCTTATCTTGCTCCCAATTTTCTGTAAGGTATTTGCAGTTTCACCTTCCCAATAAGCTCATCTCCACCCCCTCTATCTGGGTGTTTTACAATTTCGTCCCCTACTGCTGTCATCCGCCTCTATATATAGTTTTCCTCCGCCACGGGCACGCGGTGGGCGGTGATGCGGTTCCAAAGGTCACAACAATACGAACATCGAATCCACGCGTGTGATTGGTCAGGCTTGAGCGAGAGGCGGGCTCTTGCGCTAACGCCCCTCAAGCCCATTGGCTCATTTTACCATCAATCAAAAAAGGGGTAGATTTAATGCACTTACGTTGAGCCCGTCATAAAGGCTCTTTGACGTCACGCGTTACCTAGTACCACAAAAAAGACAGGCTATTCATGGAAGTATCGTATTTCATTTCCATGTTCATATTTCGCAAACATGACTGTTAAAGAGACATTTATGCCCCTAAGTAGATCAAATGACTGAATAAATATAAAGGCAAAGTAGTGAGCTGACATGGCAGTTGAGAAAAGCTTTGATACAACCTTAGCTAATTTGTTTATCACTATTTGTATGAATAAACGGGGAAAGGCTGCTATTGTCGAGGGGAAAATTGCATTCGAGATTGAATTACTGAAATGTGACTACAGAAAACGTATGTGTTTTGAAGCTAAAGAAGCACGATCAAGGCGAGGTTTCCTTTACCAATATAAACCTGCATTTGAATACATTTCCACGTTAGTATCGTTTCGTTAGACGCATATAGATAGCACACGCATATAGATAGTATTACAAAAATGAATGTCAAACAAGAAACTGGTTAGTAAAACAATACAGAATCAACGTGGTAATGATTTTGTCACTGGCAGCAGGAGAATAAAATCTCTCGTTTTTTATTGGCTGAAGAACAGACAGGAGGTCCACGTGAATGGCGTATGGTGCTGATTTCGTCATTTACGTCAGTGGATTTAAAGGGATAGTTCACCCAAAATGAAACTTATGTGATTACTTGGGTTTTGTCAAGTGGTTCCAAACATACATGTATGAGTTTATTTCTTCTGCTGAACACAAAAGAAGATATTGTTGAACAATGTTGGTAACCAGACAGTTGACAACACCCATTGACTTCCATAGTAGGAAAAAAATAATAATAATCAAGTCAATGGGTCATGCCATGAATTGTCTGGTTACCAACATTCTTCAAAATATCTACTGTAGTGTTCAACAGAAGAAAGAAACTCATACAGGTTTGGAACCAGATGAGGGTGAGTAAACGATGATCAAATTAAAATTTTTAAGTGAACTATCCCTTTAAACTATTAATGTGTACAATAAATTAAGATTAAAATGATTAATTTAATTTAAGCATACAATATAGATAACCAAATAGTCTATTAATACAGATAACTATACACCACTGGTCATTTTTAACATTACATCAAAAAAAAATTATTATTATTATTTGGTTTATGCCAAATGCCAGGGGATATAATTGCTAGGATTGCAGACCAAACATAAGCAGAATCAGGCAGCATTTAGTGTTAAATTATTTTAATATATCTTACTTGAAATAAGTGTAAGTTATCTTGATGCATCCCTGGTTGAAAACCAATGATCTAAATGTAGATCCTTTAATAACAAATATTGTCATTCCTATTATTAATGATCAATTAGTTCTGATTACCTTCGGCCATTTTAATGCTTTTCTATCTGTGGACCTTTTAATGCAGTGTAACTAATTTGGTTGACGTCACCGTTAGCTCAAATAAGGATCACACATCACGTTATTATCTGCCCGGGCAACCAGCCTTAATGATGGGGATATGATGGGACAAGAATGGACCTGGGGTATGACTCAGTTAGACATCGCTCTGACAGTGCACTCCCTGATATTTATACAGAAAACAACCTACCAAAAGCCAGTCATGTGTTTGTCTGGCCAGAGGATTGTAGTATGAAAGGCCACGGAGATAAAGCTTCACATGTGCCCGTCACTGTTTTATTGTACTTTGGTGTTAGAAGCTATACCTTCCACAGCAAATGGCTTCAGACTTCAAATGATATGTAAATGAGTTCACAACTGCCTCAGTGATAAAAACACTTGTCTTCTTCACTCTTTTTGTAATGTCCGTTAGAGCTACTGTTCATTCAGTTATATTCTACTACCTTTCTATATATATGAGATTGACTTTTAAGATACAGTTTCTACAAGTGCAAAGAGTGATTTATATTTATTTAAAGAAATTGCATTTATATTACTTCTTCTATAATCTATCTTAAAAAATTGCTTCTTAAATAAAATTAGCTGTATTTTTGATTGAGTAAAAGCAGATCTATATCTATCTATCTATCTATCTATCTATCTATCTATCTATCTATCTATCTATCTATCTATCTATCTATCTATCTATCTATCTATCTATCTATCTATTTATCTATCTATCTATCTATCTATGTATCTATCTATCTATCTATGTATCTATCTATCTATCTATGTATCTATCTATCTATCTATCATGTCTGCCTATCTATCATGTCTGCCTATCTATCTATCTATCTATCTATCTATCTATCTATCTATCTATCTATCTATCTATCTATCTATCTATCTATCTATCATGTCTGCCTATCTATCTATCTATCTATCTATCTATCTATCTATCTATCTATCTATCTATCTATCTATCTATCTATCTATCTATCTATCTATCTATCATGTATATCTATCTATCATGTCTATCTATCTATCATGTCTATCTATCTATCTATCTATCTATCATGTATATCTATCTATCATGTATATTATCTATCATGTCTATCTATCTATCTATCTATCATGTCTATCTATCTATCTATCTATCTATCATGTATACCTATCTATCTATCATGTCTGTCTATCTATCTATCTATCTATCTATCTATCTATCTATCTATCTATCTATCTATCTATCTATCTATCTATCTATCTATCTATCTATCTATCTATCTATCTATCTATCTGTCTATCTATCTGTCTATCAGTCTGTCTGCCTATGTATCTATCAGTCTATCCATCTATGCATCCATCTATCCCAGGAGAAAGAACGCACAGGTATTCCTCTTTACACCAGCACATCCTATCAAACACCAGGCTGTTATTCCTGTTTTGTGTGTCTAGATCAGGGAATGTTACGCTTTTAATCTTCTACCTGCCCCTTTATACGCAATAAATCCGGTTTTATTATTACGAGAGGGCATGTCTCTGACGTGGAACTGTACACTGTAGCATAATAAGAAGAGGGCTCATGTGTTTCTGTGCCTAATGGCCTGTGATTTTTCTGCCCCATTGCAGCAAGGAGAAAAGCAGCCTAATTTCCTGGGAAAAGCAAAGCTGAATTCTGCTCCGTGATTGGATGCACTGCTGGTTCTTCATATGAGAGTCATGCCTAAACATACACACACACACACACAGAAAGCATAGAGTATGCCTGTCTAACCTCAACTCTCTCTCTCTCTCTCTCTCTCTCTAAGCTACTGATCTCAAATGAAGAACTTTTGACATTGCCGAGTGCCATGACTTAACATGGAGTTCAGAGGCGGGTTTGCACAACAAACAGATGTTCTTTGATGTCAGCTGCAGTGAGGGGGTGGCAAAAAAATGGGAACGCTAAAAAGAAGTAGGAGGAAGGTGTCAGAACTCTAATCATCATGCAGCGTTTGGAAAAAAAATCTATTATATTTCTTAGCACAAACACAGGTTTGTATTCACCATAACCTTGCCCGACACAAAATTCTTTTGATTAGTTATATACCATTAAGAATTCATCTGAATTGTATTGAACTGTGTATTGCCTTGGCATTTCTTTTAGGATTACAAAGCTGACAGTGACCTGTTACACTGACCTTATCTTCTCTTTAAATAGGCTTTGAGTCACAGTTACAACGCCGGCTCGCTGATCCAGAGACGATGGGTGGAAGCTAAATTACACAGGCTGTCAACCGAACCAATGTACAACTCCATTCGGGTGCATTATAAATTATGTAAAAGAGCCTAACAGCGAGAAAATGGACGTGCCATTTGCTGTCACTTCAGACAATTTGTATTATGACATTTCACGAACGCTTGGCCAATTACCCCGAATAGATCTATTGCATAAACTAAATAATAGTTTCCCTAGTTTCTCCACTTCAGCTATGTGATTTAGTTATTCATTAAACCACCCACATCACAAGTGCAAAATACAGCTCAGGACATGTACTCCATGAACAGCTCATTTAGGTTAGCATGTGTCAGCACTGTGTATATGTTATAGACAAACACACCTTCAAAACCAGTAGTATTTACCAAAACAATAGCGTTTACACAACATGCCACAATGTATTTCCACTGCCGTCAGCCTAGTAGATATGGTGTAAAAGAAAACTGCTATCATATTACAACAAATATGTTTCTATACATACATTTAATGTCGAAAATATTTTGTATATACCTTATTGGCCACCTCTACCTACTTTACATGAGTCTTTTGAGTTGCTATCCTAGACCTTTTACACTACCACGCCATATTATGAAAAATGCATTATCATGCCTTTGATTTCAGTCTAAAATCATAAAAGTATCAATTTGTTTGGATAAAAGATGCATGCTGTGTAATATCTCTCATTTCCAATAGTAAATGATGTCTCAACAATACAAATTGCAGTCTTGGCTACAGGTTAATCAGACCTCCATTAGCTGACTGACAGTTCAACTGGTCAACTGCCCTTGTGTTGGAGGAACTGTCATAAGATGCAATAAAAACACTCTCACACACATACTATCTCACACTGATGGTGTGACATGTCAAGACATGTCGGCTTTACCATTGTGTAGGCTGAAATACAGTATTGTATCTTATCTTGACAATAAGAAAGAGGAATCCTCAATAAGTAGAAAAATAGAAGATGAAAAATAATTTACTCGCACTCATGTTGCTCCAATCCATATGACTTAATATATTAACAAAATTAAAAGAGAGGTTGGAATGTTTGCACTGCTGTTTTCTGTACTATTAAAGTCAAAGGTGACTTTGACTTAAAATAATCAGGCAAGTATACACATTCCATCTGAAATGAGCATATTCAGTTTTTCTGGTAACAGGTGGGTTTCTGAACTTTGAATCTGGAATTCTGTCTTGGAAGAACATCTTGATTTATTTCCAAGTGCTTCCTGAATAAGATGCAACAGAAATGTGTCCTTGTTGACACGTCGTCTATGACTTCAATCTGCCATGTGGCTTTGTCTTTACTGCAGTTGCAGTTGCTCGCCCCGAGGCACTGCCATTTGAAGTTGAGAAAGAGCTGTAAGATGTGGAAATGGCCTCTGAAGATCAAACAACTATCCCTTTCCCCTGTGTTACAAGGAAAGAGGAAGAAATGACATGCTGAGACATCAGTCCAGTCACACACACAAAAAAAACTCAGAGGTGTCAAGAGAGCGGCTCGGTTTGGAAGTTACAGTGTGAAGGGGGCAGAGAAGGGGAAAAAAGGATAGGTGTGAGGTAAAAAGGAGACAGTTGACTCAAATCAGACGGCAGTAGAGGCCAGTCCCAGTCATACAGCTCAAGGTTTTCAGGACCTGTTGTGCTTAGAGAGGAAAGCACACCACATTCTGCTGCATTCCATCCACACATGTCTCAAATCAGCACTGGACACCAGCTCAGAGTTTAAGCCAGATCATGTATTTGCCAGTTTTATACTTTATGAAGTCAGGAGATGAAGGAAAACTGGGAGAACCCATATCCACCGACAGAGCTCTGGTATCCAATCTGGCCATATTATGCACATTTTCTACAACAACAAAAAAAGGCTGCAAAAAATAGGATTAACGGTGAAGTGTGTCTTTTCATCTGTGTTAAAATACCTGTAAATACCCATTTGTTGTGCTGCTGCCACTAAAATGATTTTATTTACAGATATTGTGTGTGAGCTGATTGCTATGAATTTGAATAACTTCAGAACATTACATCAAAGCTAGTTTGTGATGCCATAAAGTTGCTGAACTACATTACTCAAGTTTTCAAAACTAGGACTCCTAAGACTTGTAAACTAAGAACGTGATGCAACTTTTTGTTTTCTTCCTTTTTTTTTTTTGTAGGCAGGTTGCGTACAGTACTAATATGCAATTTTTTGGGCTAATGCTGAAAGAGGTTTGGTCAAGCACCAGCACCATTTGAGGAGAAAAAAAAGTTAATAGTGGAAAACATTTCAAAGTAACTCATGGAAGCAGTTAAGAAAAGGTCTGACTGACCTTACTGGAAGGAAAAAGACAACAGCTCTCGAGAGATAAAAACAGACAACAGAAAGAAAACAGACAGGAAGGGAGCATTTTCAGTTTGTCTCAGCACTGAAATGAAATCAGTATTCATGGCAGAAGGACAATCCATTGAAACCAGATGCACCTAAACTTACCCACCTCTTTTAAAAATGCAGTTTTCATTTCCTGCTACAAAGTTCGCCAGTATCTGTTTGAGCTTGGCCTGAGATGAAATGGCGTGGGGTGCTAGCATGCTAAGCTGCGTTAGATGTTTACTGGAAGAGAGTCTTGCCAAACTTTACAGTATGTAATGTGTGTAACATTTCTCAACAACGGTTTCTTGTCTTGTATACACAGAAGTTTTGGCCTATTTTTCAGTTTGGTGCATCTTATTGCGGATGTTACATATATTAGCTTTAATGCGCTAGCAACCACTATAACCAATAAGCTAAAAAAAGTTGTGTAAAAAAGTTGTGAAAGAAAGACTGTTGCTTTGCTTTCAGATGCATGCTTTGATGTCGCCAAAGAGGACACATACTTTGCCATGACATTTATTGTGTCAGAGCATACCGGTTGCAAGACATTTACACCTCATAACAAGCCTACCTGGCATTCTCACAAATTTCCCCACTGTTCCGAGGTCAACATGAAATCTCCCCGGCCCCTTCTCATTATTCCAACTCTTAAAGCACAAACCCCTCTGTCTCCTTCGAAACATCGACCTTTGCTGCTTTTTCCTGCTGTATGCACCCAAATTAATGAATGTATGTATGCATGCATGTATGTTTGTACTGTATGTATGAATGAATGTATGTATGCATGCATGTATGTTTGTATGTATGTATGTATGTATGCATGCATGTATGTATGTATGTATGCATGCATGTATGTATGTATGCATGCATGCATGTATGTATGTATGTATGTATGTATGTATGTATGCATGCATGTATGTATGTATGTATGCATGCATGTATGTTTGTATGTATGTATGTATGTATGCATGCATGTATGTTTGTATGCATGTATGTATGCATGTATGCATGCATGTATGTATGTATGTATGCATGCATGCATGCATGTATGTATGTATGTATGTATGTATGTATGCATGCATGGATGGGTGGATGGATGGATGGGATTTCTATCCTTTATTTCTCTTCCATATGTCTCCTATTGTGCAAGCTGTGGATATTTCTCAAGACTTTACCAGACAATTATTCAATCCTTACAGACATTTATGAAGCAAAATATTGAAGAACAATCTCAACTCATCACAGTACACGGAGTACTCCAGAGTAACTCAATTCATATTATGAATACAGTTATCTAGCGACGCTGTAGCTTAAGGACTCGGTTCAACATAGATGAAGCATATTTGATGCAGTTCATCAACGATGTACCAGAGGCTGTACTATAATGTGAAAATGGTCAGAACCAAAGGCACAATGTCCAGCGGAGTGCATGCAACACCTTTATCCATGATTATATTTACAATACAAAGCGGCTTCAGGATTCTCTGAAATGTGCTACAGGGTCACATAGGGCTATTGTAGTGAATGCTGATGAGAAGAGGCTGAATTCTGCTGTCTGTGTGTGGTCACCAGGGCGGGTGACATTAGCAGCTGGGGATGCCCGGTCACCTTGACCCCAAAGACCAGTCAACATGCCTTTTTCAGTTCTCCTGTCAATCATGTTAGAAGATCATTGCTCAGTCATCCCTACCAAAGGCCCTCCAAACAACCAAATAACCGTCACAGCAGAAAAATCACAGAATTAAAGTTAAACAGAATTAATGTTAAACCTAAACAGGGAGGTTCCCATTTCAAAAGAACTTCTCGTGTGTAAATGAAATCACTCCACCATAACAGAACACAAAGTTGGAGCATAGGCTTTCTTTGCCAATTCAAAACAGCACAGATCAGTCTATGCTGCAAGGAATTGACTAAATGTTCCTTCTTGTGAGGAAGTAATCATTTGGTTAAATATTCTGATTGCATGAAAAGTGAACTTTCAGGAAACATTTTTTTTTATTTCTAATTTTCAAACAGGGAGTATACTGTAAAAAAAAAAGTTGTTGCCTTACATTTTTAAATACAATCAACTTGGATGTTTAAGTCATTCAACTTAAATTACATTAAACTGACTTAAAAAGATGAGTTGAATCTTGTATAACATAACAAAAAGGTTGAAAATTGCAGTACTTGTTTTGATGAGTTAAAGCAATGTAAAAAAAAAAAAAAACCGTTGTCATAACTTATTGATCATATTCTTTTTTACAGTGTAGGCTACAAAAAAAAAATATGGCCAAGATTTTTAATAGTTTGGCTTTAAACAGGTTAAAGTTTAAAGACATTTAGGTCATGCACTCTCAATGACGAGTTTATTTGTTAATGTTTGATTCTAAAGTCTACCAGCGTCACAGGAGACGTCCCATCCGTGTCAGTCTTTCTACAAGGCTATTTCCTGTTTGTCTAAAGTGCAGGCTCTATCATCAGCACAAACACAAAATCCGGCCAGAAAACTCCAATCCTGTTTGGAAGCAGTGATGTCAAAGTCACCATGGCAACTGCTCTTACAAATGATGTCTCTTCGCTTTGTCCATGTGACATTCAAGTGTAATATCTTTTCGTCACAATGCTCTGGGCATCAATGCTCCGATGCCAAGGACACAGAAGGGGAATAACCTGACCTTTTGCAGCACACCGAATGCAAGAAGACCGCAAGGTCAGGAGGTGTGTTTGTGGGATTTGAATGGCCATTGTGGAAGCGGCCATTCTTTGTATTCCGGAGCACTTATGGAACTCCTTTTAATGCAGAATCACTGGACCTGCAGTGAGGAATTAAAAAAACAGTTCAGCCAAAAATGAATATTCTGTCATCACTTACTCACCCTCATGTCGTTCCAAACCCGACTGACTTTCTGCATGGAACACAAAAGTAGATAACATGTATCCAATATTCTCCGAAGAACTTTGGCTAACGTTCTGGCAAGGTTCTCAAAGTTGTGATAAAAATGAAATAAAGTTCCCAAAATGATAACCAGAAACTTGCATAACCAAGAACATTTAAACGTTTAAAATACTGAAGGTTTAGAGAAATAATGTTTTCAGAACAGTAGCAAAATATTCTTAGAACATATTTTTGTTAACTGGTCATACTGCTCTTTTCTATACTATTTGAGTGAATAATGAAAAGTAGAGTAGCTTGGACATTCTGCTAAACTCTCAGGAGGATCGATGGTCATTAAGGTTTGGAACAGTAAGCATATTATGCTACAATGTTCATTTTTGGATGAAGTTTCCCTTTAAACAACCTCTTAGTTCCCAGCTGTACAGCTGATTAATGGAAAATACAATGAGCAGGAGCCGAGAGACAAGACATGATTGAAACGGATGAGTGCGATTGCCATGGTAATAGATGATGGCTCAAAGAGTATGAGCAATACATACAAATTCAAAGACTTTCAGCAAGACAATGCAGACAGCCTTTCTTTCTTTACAAGACATCAGCCACCCGGTTCACACTGCAGTATTAATAATTCTATCTGATTTTAAAATGACCTAAAATCTGCAGAAAAATATGTTTAGATGAGGAAGACCGAAAGTGGAAATGTAGATGTGATATTGCCTATTTGCATAGCCAGATGCCAGATACGCTTTGTCAAAACAACATCTGACTCATGCCTTTAAGCTCTGTTCCAAAACCTAGTGGGCTGCAGCTTTCTACAACTTCATAATAATGTCAGCTAACTGTGAAATCAGCTCATTGGGAAAGCATGCCTCTACCTATATTATTTCCAAAAACTTGCCTATACATATAATTCACTGCTGTTTCCAGCTGGAATGAACACTATTGGCAGTAAAATCTTTTCTTTTCTTTTTTTTTTCCCTACAGGGTTATCAATTAAAGACTTATTTTCATGCAGTTCCTTGCACAATACTGTTATAACCCAAAACACTTTTACCATTGTGCATTTGTAAACTAATACAAAAAGGACCTATCAGCCTGCGCCCTCAAGAGATTCATGACTGAACTAGATAAGTGGGAGTTTACAGCATTGACAACAGCATTCTGTAACCAAACTCAGATCTGTAAATCTTCAAGACTCACATCTGCATTTTCAGTGAAGCCACGCTGTGAACGGAACCGGACTGGACAGCTCGTTTTCTGCAACATCCCACAGTGTGAGAGAGCCACTCATTGCTGAAAGCAGGTTCTGTTTCTTACAAAAGTGTGGATATAATGTGCTGGTCATCTGAAGTTTTTAAATCCAGTCACTGTCTTCCTCCAGTCAGTTCTGGGGTCTGTGCACGACTTAAGTGCCCTGCTCTCATTCAGGTATTAAAGCTGATGTCGGTTAATTTGACGAGTGAAAATTAATATGACCTTGACTTTTGTCATTTTAAATTTAATAAGTCTTTCAGGTTTTATTTTTATATCTTTGATATTACTTTAGTCACTGACACTGAACTGGTTACAGTTGATATATCCCATTGCACATTCACAGTATTCGAGACGCTACAGACTTTAGTCAGGTTAGACGCCATATTGAATTTAACCCAGATGAAAACGATGCTTTGAGAGATAGACTTACAGTCTTTACAATAGCACACACTGTATAAAGCTCTTAGATCACGTAATTTTCACAACTCACAACATTTAGAATTGTTTTATGGAGTTTTTGTCTACTGAAAGTTTTTTTTCCCCTTGGAAAGACGTTTGGTCAGCTGAACAATCGGTTGTTAAACAACAGTACAATCTGTTGAACGCACTGTACTTCTATCTCTCACAGCCTCGTTTTCATTCCTGGCAAACATTAAATATGCCGCTACCCTGACTAAGGTCTATTGTAAGCTGCTGTGTGAATAGGAAATTTCGACATTCAAATTCTCAAATCATTTTCAAAACTGGCCTTGGCAAAACAAACAAACAAACAAAAAAACGTCTGTTTTAGAGAATTTCAAAAATTCTCCAAAAATTGGATTTAACTGAGGTTATCAAGGACTTTTCAGACAGAAAACCAAGGAAGAAAAGTTTCTAAAGTTATGTCGTTTGAATTTATTCATACATAAGCACAATTTTAAACGTCTATGTATTGACTAATGGCCTAGTGACTTTGATTATTGGGGGTAGGGGGTAGACTGGGTAAACCCAGCCTGATCTGCCGGCGATTTGATTTCGCCCTGCAGCTCAGGATGGAAACTTGTACATTTATCTCTGCTGCTTCCTTTACAAATTTGCGGGAACCAATCACAAATTGGCTTATCCACCTGGCGTGCTATCGGCGGGTTTAATCCAATCCAATTGCAGAGCCGTTACGGCTGTGTCCAATTCCTTTTAACCTCTCTACGATGCTCAATGGCTTCTTTTTAGCAAACAAATCGCTCGAGTGTGTGTAAATACCACAAATGTTTTTTTGCACAACCTGCAAAAATCGCTCGATTCCATTGCTGCTTCTGCAAACCGCTGATCAACACGTTTGGTTACACGTTTCCTGCCTGGAGTTTTCGCGTCGCTCTGCAAAGTACGTCACCCGGATCGTTGGTCTGATTGGTTGAAGGACTATCCAATTGCGTACAGAGTCATTTGAACTATGCCCGTTGATCACGTCTCTTGTGCAGGAGAAAATACATAGCAGACTCTCCAGACCAATGTTCAATCTTAAAAGATTGAGCTTGGTCTGGTGATAGCCAGACTAGGTAGGGGGCCTAATTCTGTAGCCCAAGGGCCTCTTGTTATCTTAAGTCAACCCTGCATGACTGAACCGCACCATTAATAGTAAATCTTTCTTACTGTGCATTGTGGGATTGCCTTCTCTGCGAAGAATACATGTCTTATGATTTCACTAAATCAAAGTATCTTACCTAAACAAGGCAGTCTACCTTAAGGAATAGCATCTCTAGCTCGCCTACGACGCATTAAAATGCTGCCTCCGTGGGCAGCTCACAAGGTTTTGGAACAGAGCATTAGTGCTTTTTTTCCAATACTGGGTTTATTGGGTTCATCTAGTACATTCTTTCACGACTGTGTTTATCAGATGAATAAAACAACAGGCAAAAGCAGTTTAATTTTCTTTTTACACCAGCATATCTGAATCCCACAAACAGCTCAAAGGCATTTTCATGCCACATTCTGTGCTCATGATTGTATCATCATCCACAACAATGCAGCCAGCGTCAGCCTTTAAAGCTTTTTCATATGCAACACACGCAACCCCAGTGATTGTCGGGAGATCCTCTATTGATTCGCCACGGACATGCGTATTACGCAACACGATGGCTATTTATAGAGCGCAGACTCCATGACGAATTAACAACACCCGCACATCTCAGGATAATGGATGACGATGATGCTGCCGGTGCTCTTGGATCATTAAATGCTTGAGTCTTGAGAAAATGATAATCCAATAAAGCATGTCATCAAATCTCTTTTTTAATCCTCAGATCAGTAAACATAGCCTCTGAGGTCCACATCTGTTCTTTACAAACCACCTGGCAAAATACAGTCTGGTGGTCAAGTTAAAACGCAATCCATGGTTGAACTGTGATTGCTGGGATCCAGTGTAATGATATTCCCAGGGTCTTACTGCATGCGTAATATTTATTTACACTTATATATATATAATTATTTTTATTATTCTGTTTTTCAGAAGCGCTGCAGATGCGTAATGTGACGACATGAATCCTCATGTTTAACAGAAATAAATTACATTTTAAAACATTAAAATAGACAACAGGTATTTTAAATTGTAACAATATTTCACAATATTACTTATTTTACTGTAGTTTTGATCAAATAAATGCAGCATTGGTGAACATAAGAGACTTTACAATTCAAGCTTGAAAATCTTCCGCTTATTTACGTAAATTTTTTGAATGTTCAGCATTCAAAATGTAACCAACCGCAATGATGTATTTGTAATATTTGCATTCTGAACTGTGATTGTTTTTTTCTTTCTTGCATCTAACTATGCAACATCATTAGATAAGATGTGCATACGTACTGTACTTGTTGCAGACCAGAGCGACACAGCCGCATTTTCTCAACCAATATCGGTTTGACTGACGAACTGCAGATGAGGGGGAGTTTATAAACCCGTATGAAAAGACACATTTCACCTTAAATGCATTGCAAAGTCAACGTCACATTGTGTTGATTTTCATTAACAGCTGAAAGAAAAAAATATTTACACAGAAATGCAAATCTAGTTTGTACGTTGCCGTTATCGTCAAATCTAGAAGTGTGGGATCATTTTAACAGTACGATGCATAATGCATCCGATTTAGAGGTCAAACTAAAATCCAGGCTTTTACAGGCACTGCGCTTCCGTCATTTATTAATGGAGTCCGGAAGCTGCTCATGCCTAAATTGATTTTTCCCTCTCTTATGTTTGTGAAAAGAGAAGCTTCTGAGAAAGTAAGATTACAGATAGAAGAGGAACTAGAGATGAAAAGAGGGAGGGCACGAGATTGAGGGAGATGATAGAGAAGTAGAAATGTCAGTCTTGGCAGGGTGCATTTAAGATAAATTAAATGGCTCTTAATACAGCTGGTGCTCTTTCTATAAAAACCTTGATTAGAAAAAGCATCTTATAACACATTAAAGTATTTGATGTGCTCAATAAAGCATTTATATTAAGCCTAATGGAGTATATACATGACTGTTGTTGTTAGTGGTTGTCAAGGGTGTTACTATGCCGTTTCTAAGGTGTCCTGAGTGGTTTTAGCACATTGCTATGTGGTTGCTAGAGTGTTCTGGGTGGTTAATAGGTGTTTGCTAACTGGTCCAAGTCAAAAGAGTCCGCTCGCTTCATCATCCTGCATGAAAGCTATTTAAAAAAAAATGAGTTAAAATGATTGAATAGACACACTTCATCATGTCTTCAATTTGGACTTTTATGTTTAGTTTCCATTTTGTCTTGTTCTGTTCCTGTTTCCTGTTTCTAAATTTGTAGTCCTTTTATAGGTCTTTTGGTTCCCCTCGTTTCTCCCTGATCATTTGCACCTGTGTCAAATTAGTCTTCTGTTTGGTGGATACTTGTTTTCTAGCTCCTTGTGCCTAAGGTGGCGGTATCCGCCACAGCTCCTCTTAAGCCCAGTGGTCCCAGAGCTCCCAAGTCCGATGGTCTCAATGCTTCCAGTTCCATGTCCGGTGGTCCCAAGTCCGGCGCTTCCAAGTCCGATGGTCTTATTGCTTCCGGTGGTCCCAAGTCCGGTGGTCTCAGTGTTTCCAAGTCCAGTGGTCCCAAGTCTGGTGGTCTCTGTGCTTCCAAGTCTGGTGGTCCCAAGTCCAGTGGTCTCAAATCAGGTGGTCTCCGTGCTTCCATGTCCAGTGGTCCCAAATCTGGTGGTCTCCGTGCTTCCAAGTCTGGTGGTCCCAAGTCCGATGGTCTCAGTGCTTCCACGTGCAGTGGTCTCAAGTCCGGCGCTTCCAAGTCTGGCGGTCCCAAGTCCAGTGGTCTCAAATCAGGTGGTCTCCGTGCTTCCAAGTCTGGTCGTCCCAAGTCCGATGGTCTCAGTGCTTCCACGTGCGGTGGTCTCAAGTCCGGCGCTTCCAAGTCCGGTGGTCTCAGCACTCTCAAGTCCAGTGGTCCCAAGTTCGGTGGTCTCAGCGCTCTGCCCTGGCTTGTTGCTCCATCCTGGTTGTCCGATGCTCCACCTAAGGCCCACTACCACGGGCCTGGTCTTCCATCCATCCCCCTTGTCCGCCTCCACTCCACAACCCTCCTGGACTTTTCCTTTGCTTTTTTTACATTTTTTTGTGGAGCATTTGGAAGCGTTCTGTCATGTCCCCCATTTGGACATTAGTTTGCATTTTGTCCTGTTCTGTTCCTGTTTTCTGAATCTAGTTTTGTAGTCCATTTATAGTTCTTCTGGTTCCCCTCATTTCTCCCTGATTATTTGCACCTGTGTCTAGTTACTCTTGTTATCCCCTATGTATTTAAGCCCCAATGTTTGCTATGTTTGTTGGTCAGTTGTTTTTGTCTTGTTTTGTTTTGTTTTTTTTGTCCTCTTGTTTCCTGGATTATCGTGTTCCCTGTTTTGTTTTGTTTAATAAGCTGCCTTCCTTCCTTGCCCTTCCTTGTAACAGAACAACTGACCAACTATCATAGCAAACACTGGGGCTCAAATACATAGGGATAACAAGACAAACTAGACACAGATGCGAGAGAGAAACTAGGGGAACCAAAATAGCTACAAAAGGATTACAAAACTAGAAACAGGATCAGAACAGGGCAAAATGCAAACTAAATCTAAAAGTACAGATGGGAGACATGACACACGTAGCAATAATCAGTGTATGAGACAAAAAAATAATAATTCTTATCTTGTGTCCAGACTTCCCTGAAAAACTCAGTAGATGAGATCCTTGCATAAACTCTAAACTACTCCCGCCAATAAATCCATTAAATCTAGTCCATCATTAAAAGTATTGGACTCTTTTGTGTCCATACTGTAATTACTATGTGAGGGTAGCGTGTTGGGCTGCTTTTGTCTTTGATCATGGCTGATTGAATGGGAAACTGGTTAAAATGTGTGCCTTGTTAAAAGCCACGGCCCTGGAAATGAGTCTTTGTGCATAAGAAATTCCTCTGCGGCTCCCATTACGTCTGACGGAAGATAATAGCGCAGAGATGCTAGACAATGCAGACATACTCAGTCGTTTGGCCAAAAAAACAATCAGGAGAAAGAGGAGAAAATTAGACATGCACAGTCGTCACCTACAGGGCAAGAACCTTGAATGGGAATCATAACGATGCAGAGTGTCAGATGAAGAAGAGAGAGCTGGTCTGGTTTATGCTTTAAAGCTACACTGTGTTATTTTTTAAGTTGATTCTTAGCAAAAAACACTTTGTTCTTTCAAAAGTATATGTGCTCATTAATGTGTAATTACTTCTACCAACTAATCAAGTATTCTCGTAAGCGTAGAATCTGCCATTTAGAATACATATGAGCGAGTCGCTCGAATGGCGGCAGCCATGTTGCGCCTCCATCTTGAAAATACATTAGCCAAAGAGGGACATACCTGGAAATTCAAGCTTCGCCTTTCGCGTTTTTACACTCAGTGGCACCGTGACGAATGCGAGGGGGAGATTACTCGCGACTGCCGGCAGATTTGAAATAATACGGCCACCGTAGGAGTTAAAACGCCCTCGGAAAGGGAGGGGCTAGAAAGTAATATTCAGTTGGTAGTCATAAACAATTTCACCGCTAGATGGGAGAAAATCCTACACAGTGTAGCTTTAATCAGTTTTCAGTGAATCACATATGATGTTCCCTACCCACAATACTCTGCATGTGCCACAATACAGGTGAGGATGCTGGTCTACATAATTTGACCTAATTATCTAACAGAAAAGCAAATATGCACACATTTTCACAAGCCATTGTAGAAGTTTTGCAGTTTGTCTTTTGGTAACTAGGGTCATTGTAAATGATCACTCTTTGCAGTTATTGGTTTACTTTTGTATTTCCCACTTTCAATGAGGTTGCAGACACAATAATGTCATAGTGCAGAGGTTAATGTGCACCTAACTTATGGTCCGACAGAAATAGTTAAAGTTTTAAATGCAGAGTTAAGCACATATTTGTTATATATGTAAGTGAAACAAATTAGCTACATGAAAATAATGATGTGCTCGCTTAGAGAATATCTCTAATTTGCATTTAATATGTAAAATTTCATATTCATATTCATTCAAAGTACTTGGTGTAATATTTTTGCATCTTTTGGCATACTTATGCATTGCTTTTGATTTGTATGTTATTTGCTATAATTTTATTTCTTGTTTTTATTAGTGTTATTTTTTGCTGTCTGCACAGTTTCATTGCACTTAAATGTGAACAGTGATACACAATGCATTTAAGTTTAGGACATGAAGATTGTGGGGTAAATAAATGTAAAAGCACCTGTCAGAAACTCTCTGCATCTTGCTTGCCACTACAGATACAATGAAGTGTGTTTCACCACCTCGTCTGGCTTTTCTTTCCGCTGGTGTATTTTAATGTCAGCCGTTGTTTAATCCGCATTAATCAGCGTTTGTTCTCGGAGCGGCCCTGTGCCTCTCCTGCTCCTCTGACGTCACATGTGTCCATCGCAGCTGCACAAACAGAAACACAGGAATAACTAAGAACATGGTCTGCCAAGATGTCAAGCTATTTCTAAAAAACAAGAAAGACTGTTTATTTTTAAAGCACTGAAGGTGAGGAGAGGAAAGCAGAAGAGAGGACGAGAGATAAAACAAGGAAGTGTTATCATGATACAAAAGCAGATGCATTACATTAATCAATAGATTTCATTATGTTGAAACATATTGAATTCTTTTGTTAATAGATTTTTAGCTAATTTAATATTCCATTTTAAACTTCTTTTTTTTTCCTTCAGAGCACTGTCATCACTGCTCTCATTCTTTGAGAAAAAACCTGTTTTTTTTTTTTTCAAAACAAATGTTTACAGGTAACTTTCTCTGTATATTTAATTATAAACTTTGATTCCCCACACATACATTACATATAGGCATTCAATATGCTTCATTCAACTCTCTTATCTTGGATCAGACATGCTAACTCTGAAAGCATTTGTTTCATTTATTTTCTTTTTTTTAATCCAACATTTTGTCGAATGCAAGTTCGTACCGTTATTTTATTTTTTTGTCATGTTTCAGACAATACTTAAACAACTATAATTAATCTCTGCTAGTTGTACGTAGACCTGATACTTTGTTACATGTATTTTGGATATTGATTTTCATTTGTAAGGTAACCAGAATTTTAATATTGCTGTTCCTGTTTTTATTAGGACTGTGATTGACACCCAAGATTTCTTTCATCGGGATTCTGACCGTGACGAGGGAAGACAGCCAGGATTCTCCCTCCACAAGCACTATTTGGAGTCTTCTTGCACAGCATTATTCTAGACGGAGCCATAGTCATGGACGATCTTGAAAACTTTCCAGGTGCCATGTGCCTAATTGTTAGGCTGATTTATGCACTAAATTCTGAGTTTTTCTTTCCCTTGGACACAAATCTCTAAAACCAAAACTACATTCAAACCTTCTGTTGATGTAAGCGAAGGCTGTTTGAGATTGTGTTAAAGGTATAGTTCACCTAAAAATGTAAATTCTGTCAGTTTGTCACTCAGAAAACCAGAGAAGTTTCTGATCCTCCATTAATTGTCCAGGTAATCAAAACTTAAAAGATCCAAGAAGGTCATTAATATGCTAAAATCAAATGGATTCATTTTTACAATGCCTTTTATAACCTTTTTGAATCTTTTAAGTTTTGTTTACCTGGACTTTCAATGGAGGGACAGAAAAAAAATATCTTAATGTGTTTCAAAGTCTAACTGGTTTGGAACATCATGAGGGAGAGTAAATGATGGAAGAATTAAAAATGTTGGGTCAACTAACCCTTAAAGCTGGTTGCACTAAAGTCAACATTCTTTTTGATTAAAGTGTTAAATTGTCACCCATCAACCTTAGGTGAAAAACGTTTTTATTATTTTATTTTTTAAAGAGCACCGTTTTACTTATTTCTGTTAAATATTTTTTAAGAGTCAAAATTAAGCAAACATTGATTTTTACAGGGTCAGCTATTCAGTTTCTTGTCAAAAGATTGTCAGTACTCTTTGTTTATTCATCAGTCATGATTTGTTGAAATGCATATTGTTACATTAAAGGAGACATATCATGCTTTTAAATCGTTCCTTTTTACATATAAATCATACATTTGTAGTCTATATAAAGCGGAACTGCAATGCTTGGGTCTGAATTCCTCATTATTATAGCTCCACAGGCCCCTTTTCTACCCCTTTTCTGATGTGCGTCTGAGAGCAACTCGTTTTGGTGCGGTCTCTTTAAATACAATTGAGACACTTCATACCCGCCCCCTCTCCAGGATGCAGAGGTGACACTCGGTTCAACTCCACCCCGTTCGGCCATTTTTGTAGTTTGATAGCAGAGATACTATTATCTAGCGGCACAGAAACTTTTTATTCACACGTTATTAACAAAATGTCAACAACGGAAGACTTGTCCAGCCAGCCTTACATGTTCGAGCCAGAGTCGGAGCCGGAGCGAGATGAAAATGAAGACGACGAACCTGCAGAACAACGTCTTCATATGGATGTATCGGAATGGTGTGTTACTGTATTTACACATGAAACTTTGGTCTTCCGACCTTTTACCTCCGTGTCGATTTATTTTGATTAATATGTGCGAGGGAGAGAGAGCAAGACAGCGTCTAGTTTGGAGACGGTGTCTTGTTTACATTATCGCCTGGCTCCGAAGAGAGAGAGAGTGCGTGCGCGACCGGGTCTCTCTCTCTCTGCTCGTTCTTTCAGTTAAACATGCGCCCTGTCACAAGCGCGGCAGTTCATCTACATTAGACGGTGTAATGAAGCGTGTGGGTTACTACATCCAACAACCGAACATTTTAACTTACCCTCTCGTAACTTCTGCATCTTTTAGCTTGGACTACAAAATTGCAGCGAGAAATAAAAATGGCGGATTGCTCGAAGTGTTGGGCCGGAAGTCAATGTCCTTATTTGGCAGTTCCGCTACAAATACTGTGACGTAATAGTTCACAAAACGTCATAGATAACAGAAAAATCAGAACAGGTTGAAAAATAAGGCCAAAACAGAATATAAAGATATCAACGAAGCACCTGAAGAGAATAATTTCAACTTTTCTGTACTTCTAAACACTCCAAATATACACCAAAATGCATTTAAGGCCTAAAAAAGTGGATTTAGCATGATATGTCCCCTTTAATGAAAAATGGTTTGAATGTAAGGGGTGCCAGTTTTTTACATTGTAATGCCTGAAGAAAATGATGAGTATAAATAATGTTTTGCCAAAGATCTGTTGTTACTTTTTGTCTTAACTTTTTTTTTAGTTCAGCTTACTTGAATGTTAAGGCAATCGGTTTCCTAAGATTTTCCTAGTAATGTGAACACTAATAATAAGTTCACACAACTAATCGTTTTGTGTTAACAGTACTTAACCAACAAGTTCTCTTTACTAAATTAAGTTTTGCCAACTAAAAATGAATACACTAGTTAGAAATTAAGTAGTAAAGCAGAGTAAAATCAACTTATTACACACAGATTCACAAGTAATCAACAGGTGTATTTGCAGAAGTATGTGATCGCAACGATAGAAGCAGGTGAGAAACTGATGAATATAGTATTCAGGATGGATATCTGGATGAGTAAGGGTCTTATCTGTTGCAGGTTTGGAAATGGAGGGAGAACTATCCCATTAAAAGCACTGCAATGTCTTTAAAGATCATTTCTGCTTTGTGAGTTTCAGTGGACTGAGAGGAACAGATGACCAATCCACCACAGGACATCAAAACCACATGATTACCTCCCAGAGAGGGTCAGTGTCACCTCTTATTTACCCCTGGTCACTATAAAAGGACCTTATACTTCCTGTTTCACATCTGTCTTGCAAAAATTCAACTCATATTTATCAAAAAATGTCACAATTGCACACTGCACAGACATACTTGACTGTTTACTATTGTCTTTTTAGAGCTGCTTTACAGCAGAATTGAAGTCTGTTTACAACACTGAATCATTATTTTCTTGTTTATCACTGTAAAGCTGCTTTGCAACAATCTGTATTGTATAAAGCACTATATAAATAAAGGTGACTTGACATGCACAACACACACTTGAGCAATGCACCAACCTGACGCTCTGTGTCTGTCAAGACACAACAAAAACAGACCATCTGTGTGTATTTGATCCAGCACCTGCACCCCTTACGTAAACACGGCGCTCAGAAATAAGCAGTGTCTGTTTAACTTCAGCCGAGCATTTGGAAGCACCAGCAGCCACTTCCTGCTGAGAGAAATGCTCGGTGTCCTAATAATAATCAGAGCACAGGGCTAGCGCACAGCGTTTTTGTTAGACTAGAGGGAGAGGTGCCCGGCTAACACACCCACGGCTAATAGAGTCTGTTTAGTATCTATTCATTCCGCCGGGCTGAGACTCTGTACTTAAGAGCTCAGCCTGTGTACACTCTCAACACGAGCGGCAGTAAAAGAAGCGGCCTTATATTTCAGACCTCTAATAGCTGGATGCATGTTATGTAAGGGATCCTTTTCAGTCAAAGGGGTCTTGTATCAGGTTTCATTTGTGATAATAAATGTAAGTTAACTTATAACACCTATTGCATGGCTATTTGCCAAAACAAAACAAAATGAATGGACATGAAATATTGTTTTGAGTTAAAATTTGTGTAAAAAAAGAGAAACAGCCACACTACTGTTAAAAAGTTTGGGGTCGGTAAGATTTTTCAATGTTTTTGAAAGAAGTCTTATAGGCCTTGTCCACACTAATACGGTTTTGTTTGAAAACGCATCTTTTTCTCTCCATTTTGGTCTTCCGTCCACATTGAGATTGCGTTTTTGTCAACAGAGATGGAGCTTTTGAAAACGGTCTCCAAGTGGATAAATTTCAAAATGCCATTTTTGTGTTGTAGTGTGGACTGTGAAATTCGAAAACCATGAAACCGATAAAACGATTGTATGGGCTACATAGATATCTATGGTTATACCGGCATTGTTGTGTCTGCTATATACTTTCAGTGTTGCTAAAGAGAAATGCTCCCTTGTACAGTCTTCATTTTGCATTCCTGCAAAGAACATTTATTCGCAATTGTCCTGCGGCAAAACATAATGATAATTGAGTTTTAGACCATGCGATATTGAGTGCAACACTGGTGGTGTGGTGTGAGACTTCGCTAGTAAAATGTTCGTGCCAGAAGAATAGCATGAGAACTTTATAATGTCTGCTCTCTCTGTATCATCTTGTGAACTTTTTGTATGTTTTACACATGCGCAAGATGTTTCAATGTGGATGAGCAACTTTCGGGAAAACGCTTGAAAAGAATAGTGTTTTGAAATGAAAACGCCGTTTTCAAATGTATCCGGATTAATGTAGACGTAGCCTATGCTCAATAAGGGTGCATTTATTTTGATTCGCACCATGTAGGAATTACTGTAATTACCAGATGTCCGTGTAAACTCTGAATTTTCTGAGAACTCTGAGTTGTACCATGTGACTGCCGTACCACCTGACCACTGCAGATTCATTTTGCCGTTGATAGTGTTGCCACATAAACACATAATTCTGAGTCAGAGGACGTGAACAGCTCCGGGTGGAACGTCATATTGTCATCTCGAAATTACGGTAATGATGACATGGCGTTAACGCAGCAAGAGCTCCATGATCCAATCAATGATGACAACAGTTGTTGTAAACTGTGCTACATTTTCGTCAGGATTGTATAGAAAGTTAAAATAAACAGCATTCATTTGAAATGGAAATCTTATTAGGCTATAAATGTCTTTACAGTCACTTTTTGACAAAAGAAAAAAAATCATACTGACCGCAGACTTTTGTAGGGACGTGTAAGAAATCAGTTGCTAGGGACAATATGCATTCTTTCGGATATTATGCAAATCTTTAACTGCAGAATGCAGTGACTGGCCAATCAGAATCAAATATTCTAGAGATCTGTCTAATAATACATGCTATATGGGCTACAAGCTGTGCTGAGTGTTTTATGTGCTTAACTGCAGTTTGTCTACTGTGTGTACATGTTAGATTGACACCAAGATAGTGTATATCAAGGGACTATCTATACTAACTACAACCAGAGCTGTAGTAACAGAAAACATCATGCAAGATTCAGCGTTTGGTAGACCGTGTACTAAATAAAACTTAAAAGTAAATGGTATTAAAATAAAAAACTTGCAACTCAACTCAACCTATTTTCAACCAAACTGACTTTCAGTCCACTAATTTGAAGCAACCTGGAGGAAAATGCTTCACTCAATGGGTGCAGAACTTTTCAATTCTTGATTCAGAGATCAAACCAACAACCTTGTGTTGCCACTTCACCTTCAGGCCTCGTCATTACCTCCACTCAACTCATTAAAGCCATTGTAAGTCATGCATTGAGATCAAGAGGACAAGAAAACATGCCACAGTGTGCCGTACCCTGGGGGATGGACACGGCCACCTGAGAGTTGTGGAGCAATGTGTAATGACACTTAGCTGTTGCTGGGTAAAGAATCTCCTCCCCTCCATCTGATTGGCTGTCACTATTTGGCTGTCACTTGAAGCCCCGCCCCTCTCAAAGCTCTTGAATCAGGACGCAGATGAGGTGACGAAGGAACTTGTCAGTCGGTGTTATTTGCTATAATCATTAGTGTATCCTCGTACTGTCAGGGAGAGACGGTTGCATCTTGTGTCAATTCAACGGCTGTTGAGAGACGTAAAGGCCACACAGGCGTACTGTATATATGGTCAGGGTGTAAAGTTTTCCAGTTGAACGATTTTCACCTTCTTTGTCTTGTGCTTATTACATGGCAACTGCTAAATGTAAAGATGGACCCCTGACCAGTTCTATGTAGTTTCCATCAGTGTCAGTCCAGACTCTATTGGTGCCCAAGAAAAAATAAGACAGGACCAAATGAAATGAATCCAAGAGGACTCAGTTGTAGCATTATAAAATTCTTAATTTAATGTAATAATGTAAATTATAATAAATAACAAAATATAATAAAACAATAAAATTTACTAAATAATATAGCTTTTGTATATATATATATATATATGTGTGTGTGTGTGTGTGTGTGTGTGTGTATATATATATATATATATATATATATATATATATATATATATATATATATATATATATATAAATTAGACCCAGACTTAAAACTATTTTGAAATATAGAACTTTTATTATAATCAATAAAAAAAAACTTAAAAAAAAGTTTCTGATGCCTAATAAAGAGGAATGTCACAATTACTGTCTGGTATAGAAGCTTGTTTCCACCACGGAATAAAATGTAAAAGATAATTGCGACTTTTTATCTCACAATTGTGAATTTACATCTCGCAATTCTGTTTTTTGTTTTTGTTTTTGTTTTTCTCAAAATGGCAACTTAAAACTTTAAACTTGCAATTTTGAGAAATAAAGTCAGAATTGTGAGATAAACTTTTCTGGCCTTTCATATAACGCAATTATGTGTTTATATCTTGCAATTCTGACTTTTTTTTCTTGCAAATCTGACTTTTTTCCTCGCAATTACGAGTTTATATCTTGCAATTCTGACTTTTTTCTCGCAAATCTGACTTTTTTCCTCGCAATTGCGAAATTATATCTCACAATTGACAGACATTTTTTTCTCGCAATTCTGACTTTTTTCAGGCAAGTCTAACTTTTTTTCTCTCAATTATGAGTTTATTTCTTGCAGTTCTCTTTTTTCTCGCAAGTCTGAATTTATTAATCGCAATTCTGACTTTCTTTCTTTCTTACAAATTGGACTGTAATTGCGAGTTTATATCTTGCAATTTCTGACTCTTTTTCCTCGCAATTCAGACTTTTTTTCTAGCAATTATGAGTTTATATTTCGCGATTCTGACTTTTTTCTCGCAATTCTAACTTTTTTTCTCACAATTGCGACTTCCTCGCAGTTCTCAATTCTGAGGAAAAAAGTTACTTTTTTCTCAGAATTGTGAGATATAAACTCGCAATCGCAAGTTATAAAGTCAAATACTGAAGGAAAAAAGACTGATTTTTTCACAGAATTGCGAGTTTATATCTCACAATTATGAATTTATATCATGCAATTCTGGGGGGGAAAAAGTCAGAATTGTGAGATAAAAAGTCACAGTTATCTTTTTTACTTTTTTTTTTTCAGTGGTGGAAACAAGCTTTCATAGGTTTTGCCATTTCCTCATAAGTAAGAGTCAAATAAAGCTGTTAGGGTAATGCTGATTATTTTTATTTTCTAGGGTTGTTGCAATAGTTCTCGGTTAAGTAGAGAATTAGTTGGAAAAGCCATTAGAAAGTTTATTGCCAACACAGTGTGAGCAGTCACGTAATGCCCATAATGCTTGAAAAACTTGATTACATAAGCAACGTGTGCAGCTACGTGTCCCACTAATAAATGTTCCCATTTATCAGTGGGAAACACAATGTTTAGTAGTCAGACATAATGCCTGAAGAAATCTGTGACACACGAACAGATGCTCTGAATAATTACAGTAACTGTATTATGTAGGTGTTGTGAAAAAATATTAATTGAACTTCAAGTCAAATAGCAGAGGTTTCAAACAAGGTACACTGCTTTGCCTTTGCATGCAAACAGTGAGTGTTTACATGCACAACAATACTATCAAAAATGTGTATAAAAAATAAATAAATGAAGTTACAGTTTATGTCCTTTGCCCACTGATAGGTTATAGGTGTAACTGATGTAAGATAATGCATGTGAATGCACTCAATGTAACAGATGGCATACTACTGTACTACACACACGTGACTGATTCACTTACTGTATGCCAGTAAAACATTTGTAATAAATGCATTAGAATTGTACTTTATTTTGAGAGGCCAGTCAGGTTGTTGATGCTGTGAGTTCTCCAACCGTTCACAAGAAATGCACCATGTTTACTTTGCACAGCTCACCAGACATTACAAATCCAAGATTGTGAAGCAGTGAGGGCTGCCGGCTGGTATGGATGGGTAAACAGCTGAGAGCACAGTGAGAGATGAATTATTGAGGCCATTTTGGCATCTCTACTTGCAGAGGTCAGAATGTATTGGCAGTGAACCACACTTTTAACATAGAAGGATTTCAGAAACATGCAGAGAAAAAAAAATAAGGCCAACAATGGAGTTTTATTTTTTCAGTCAATACCAGACGGTGTTGAGGGTGGTTGCCGTGGTGTTGCTATGTGGTTGCAAAGGTGTTCTGAGTGATTTTTAGCATGTTGCTATGTGGTTGCTATTAAGTTTTAGGTGGTTGCTGAGGTGTTGCAATGCAGTTGCAAAGGTGTTCTGAGTGATTTTTAGCATGTTGCTATGTGGTTGCTATTAAGTTTTAGGTGGTTGCTGAGGTGTTGCAATGCAGTTGCAAAGGTGTTTTGAGTGATTTTTAGCACATATGCTCCATGCACAATAATGGCGACCGTTGACGTTCGACCTTGAGTGTGTGGGCCAGTACTTCCGGTGATCTGACAGCGAGAGCAAGAGACCGAGTTCCATTGCCAGAGAGAGAATTTTTCACAATGGAGTGTTTTTAGGATTCAAGAGAGGCGACTTGCCTTTCAGAGGGTGACAGCCTCAGCACTTCATTGTTGTGTGCCGTTATGTACAGTTTCGTCACGTTACAACAAAGAAAGTCAGCTTTCATGCATTCCCCGTTGACGCTGCGATATGGGCTGAGTGGATGCAGAAGATCCGGAGGGATGACTTCAACCCGACCAAATTTTTAAATGCATATAATTTTCAGGGTATTTCACCTGTGCGTTTCAATGCTTTCTAATACTGCAATTAGTTTGTGCAAGTGAGATGAGTAAAGACCATCTGTTTCATAAATCATTATCTGTCTGGTGTTTATAAGCAGCACACAGTATTTTACTACGTGTAAAATATACACAACTTACTTATATTAAATTGTTTGTGGTACCTACAGTTAAAAATGTAAATGTGAAATATGTGATGATAATATTGATCGAGCAATTGATGTAAGTAAGTGAAAATATATGCGCAGAATTGAGAAAATAGTATTTATGGAGATAAATTGCAGCCTATCACATGGCAAACGTGTGAATGTGCACCGTGCATTTTATGCAAACGACTCTAATAGTAGTTGTAACTCTATATTGTCATTGCGTATACGTGCAGCATGAGTCAAATACAATCTTCTGTTCATGAACAGTTGTATTTCATTCATTAATCTGACTATGCATCCGTGCATTTGGTTGCCATTGGCTCGTGTGATAGTAATATGGATCTTAGTAGTATTTTAAGTGATATAATTGATTCTATAAACAACTATGAGAGATCATTTTCGGCTTTCTCTGGCTCCCTGCACCGGGCGTAGTGCGAGACTGGAAGTGTCTACCCCCACACTCGCTGATCGGAAATCCAACATGGCGGCCACATGCAACTAGCCTATTGCTATGTTGTAGGTGGTTGCAGAGGTGCTGCAGTTGAAAAGGTGTTTTTAGTGATTTTTGCACATTGCTATGTTGCTGTTTTGTTGTAGGTGGTTACCGAGGTGTTGCTATGTGATTTATATGACATTGTAGGTGGTTACCGAGGTGTTACTATGTGATTTATATGGCATTGTGGGTGGTTGTGGGGGTATTGCTGTGAGGTTGCAAAGGTGTTTTGAGTGATTTTCAGCACATTGCCATCCGGCTGCTATGATGTTGTGTGTGTTACCTGAAGTGTTGCTATGCAGTTTCATAGGTATTCTGAGTGTATTCATCACGTTGCTATTGACCTTATTCAAAGTGATCTACAGGCTCTATACAGCTTTTTACAGCAAGTCTATCCCTCACAGCCTTGCTTTTTTTATACCTGTCATGGCGCTGCTGTGAATAAGGCCTAATGGTTCTGATTGTTTTCTGAATTTGCTATGCGCAATGTTGCTATGGTGCTATTCTGCTAAGTTGTTGCTTACTAACCCGTCGCGATGATTTTCTAGTCTCACTTTCAGTGGATTTTCTTCATTTGCCTGATAAAATGAGTTACACAGCCAAATTCAGGGGTTCATTCAATTTCATGACCCTAACTAAGAATAAGCAATACTAATAATGATGCATGCCAAAGTAAACAACACACAAAAAATATTTCCTACATTAACTCACATCTATACTATTTTACTAAGAATTAATAAATTGTCATGAATGAAACTCGTTTACAAATATGGCAGTTTAAACGTCTCTTTTCAATATGACAAACATATTATGCGAAAGCTCAAATATATCTCCTGAGGTAAAAGTCCATACAGTAGTACAAACCATATCAAAGTCTCTCTCTCTTTTGGCAGACCTGTTAAAACAACCTCCAAACCTGGACACGCTGATCGGATAACATTCCAATCAGAAGCGCTTTTATGGAGTCAATATAATGCCACATAGTTTTGCAAAAGAATAAAGTATTGCAAAAGAAAATAAAGTTTTGCAACTTTATTATGCGAAAGCTCAAATATATCTCCTGAGGTAAAAGTCCATATAGTAGTACACACCATATCAAAGTCTCTCTCTCTTTTGGCAGACCTGTTAAAACACATGTGTACTCCCAACCTTGGCTTCCAGATCATCAGTACACGACAAACAAACAGCAGCAAACATGAACTTATGTAAAATAAAGACTGCTGAACAAACACACGTCTGCAAGTAAATTAAAGCTGACATGAGGATTGCACGTTATTTACTCACCATCAAGATGTTCCGAACCCGTCTGACTTTCATTCTTCTGTGGAGTACAAAAGATTAATTTTTGAAGAATATCCTGATCTATATTTTTTCATATGATGAAAGTCTAATCAAGCTTTAAAATTACCAAAAAGTACCAAAAAGATGGGACTGGAACAACATAAGGTTGAGAAAAACATGACAGAACATTCATTTTTTGGTGAACTATTCGTTTAATGTCACATTTAACACTATTCGGTGTCAGAAATGTGAGAAATGGTTGTTAAATGGCGAACAAGGAAATGAAAGTCATTCTCTAATCAGTTAAAGGTCAAAGTATGCAATGAATAAACCAAAAAGGTTTCCACTATCTTATCACAGCCAGCAAAACATGAAGCTGTTCAACAGAGGGTCATTCACAGTGCTCTCCATATAAACCATGTGCATGCGCATCCTTCAAATCCTTCCCCCACCCCTTCGCTCCAGTCCATACATCTGTTGCTACTCACAGGCGGTACAAGGATAATTATGGAGACGTACAGGAGGAAAAATCAACAGGAGTTGGATAAGGCCTATCAGATATTTGCAATGCAAACAGTGGGAGCATGGTGTGCTTCTGACCCCTCAGGATTCAGGTCACTGGCAATCATTTACTAGACTGTTGCCAAAAAGGACTTGAGCTACTTGTATCTACAGGGCATTTGGAGTGCAATTAGCATGTCAGATGCGTGTCTTGTAAGACGAGTGTAGCATAAACACTTGATAGTCACAATGTTTTTTACCAGCCCCGCAGGCAAGTTTGTGGGCAGGTTTAAATGGAAAAGCCTGAAGAGGAAAAAAGATATTTCATGGATGGATGGCTCACGGCTTAATAGCTAAAGCTAAATTTAGCATAAATATAAGTTAGATAAATATAAGTTAGAATCAGGGTAAATCAAGGATTCTGCCTCCTAGTGCTTGCTTTACTGTGGTAACAGTCCAGCACTAACAAGCCATATGTTTAAGTCTCCTCCTCAACAGTCCAAAAGCCCTCTCAAGGTGAATCAACACACATGCTCTCAAGAGGCTGCGTTTACACTTGGCATCAACATGCGATCACCGTAAGCCAATCAGGACACGGTGCATTTACACCTGTCCACATCAAGTATCTTCTGTATCTGGATAACAGATCGGATCTCACATTCCCGCAAAAAAAAAAAAAAAAAAAAAAAAAGATGAAAAAAAGGATGGCTCCGGTGCAAAGTCGACGCGAAGTGGTTGGTTTTTATTTTAAAAACAGTTTTTAGTATTAACGGCGTTTGCCAAAGTTTAATTGCTGGTGGCGGTCTTTTCATCACGGGTGCTGTGTCATGAGTGGTGTGTGTACGTGTGTGTGAGTGTTGATGCACAGGTGTTAGCCTGGAAATCCAGACCCAAATCCGAAGGATTAAGGGTCTGGCATTGAGCAATAAAAAAACTTGAGGGGCGGCACCAAGCATGCATTTGAAAATCTCACTGCACGCAATTGGATAACACTACGACAAATCACAACAATACACAGGGTGACGTATCCTTAGCTTAGCTACCAGCGGAGCTAACTGGTAGATTAGACTCTTGCCGTATCCGGTCTTGCAAAGGAACGATTTGAGTGCCGTCATCTGTTCCTTTTTTAGAAAATCTAACTCGTTCATTGTAGCGGCCAAAGCCGTTTCAAACAACTGGTGTTCATCAATAGCCATCTTGCAATGTTTACTAATGACTTCGACGTCGCAGCGCTGTCGTCATCTGTTTAGCTCGCCTCTGGCCCGCCTATATCAGATAACCCGATGTGATTGGTGCAGCTCGGATACAAGGGCATAGTTAATGAGCCTCAATTGTTGTTGTCTACATTAAATGTTATTGATGGGTTGTGCTTTGAGCTTTTGCAAAGTCTCTTCTTATCTTTAATAACATTGATATTTTTCTGTATCCACGTCTCCCGCTGATTCACTGTGAACTAACCTGTGTTGCCTTAATAGGACATTTAATTTAGTATTGTCCCTGGCAAGATTCCAGGGTGGCGTAGTCGCTAGCTGTCAATCTTGAATCCCTCCGTGTATCGCCACATATACATTTCATAACTAAACTAATTGAAGACACTGTTATTTTGTAGGTCGGAGGGCACAATGATGCCACCAGAGTTGAATTGGGGCGAATGATAATGGAGAGACTGCTCTCCAAACTCCAGTGTGCAGTGAGTCGCCAGCCGCTGGACTTAGATTACTTGCAATTTATATGCAGTCATGAACTTCTTTTCATTACATCCATCCATAATCAAATTACAATCCCAGGCGGACTCCTTAATGAACTATCCATCTTAAAAAAACACAGTGGAGAGGCAAGTGGAAAACAACAGTGTACCCATAATGCCCTTGAAGTGCAATTTGGAGTGAAGGGACCTCCAAAGTTTCTTATTTCCAGAGAGCATCTTCAGAATCTCGTGAGTGTGCAGCTGTCTGTTCCATGTATTGCCCAGCTTCTTGGTGTGTCAACAAGGACTATTAATCGCCATCTCAATGAGTTTGGCATTTCTGTTAGAGACACATATACAAAGATCTCAGATGAGTAGCTTGACAACCTTGTCAGTTCAGTAAAGGCTGAAAGTCCACACCACAGAATGATGAAAGGACTGTTGCAAGCACTGGGTCACCGTGTGCCATGGACAAGGGTGTGGGATTCATGCATCGAGTGGACTCTGCTGGAATACTTGCAAGAATGACGCAGTTGAGATGTGTCGTCAGAAGGACTTATTCTGTCCAGGGCCCACTGCATCTTGTTCACAAAGACGCCAATCACAAGCTCATAAGGTCTGATTCATACATCATACATCTCACAATTAATTCAATAGTAAGGTTGCAAATATCTTTTTACATATATATTATACAAACACACACACACAGGGCCATAGGGTTTTATAATCATTGATGAAACGTTAGTTACAGCATGCATGCATATATATAATATTTTTCCAGATATGGTTATATTTGGTGCCATTGATGGATACTCCAGAAAGGTCTTTTTTTTTTATTAATCTCTTGACTAATGTATTGTTTGCCTTTAAAAGCACATATTAAATTAATAATGGAATAGATAGATCAGGGGTGCATAACTCCTGCATAAACCTGCAGTTTATCTTCAACCCTAATTAAACGTACCTGATCCAGCCAATTAAGTTATTCAGGCTTATTTGAAAACTACAGGGGCCAGTTGAATAAACATAGTATTAGCAGTTTATGCAACCGGCCCAAGGTATGCATGTTGGAGCAGGGTTGTAACTAAACTCTGCAGGGCTGTCTGGCCCTCCAGGAACTGATTTCTGCATAAATATAACATTTGATAATTTACCTCAGATCATGTTCCTTGAAGTTATAACAGATAACAAAGCATCAACTGCCCTTGGTTTTTTCCATCAGTCAGTGCAGAGACATGGGTTTCCGTCAAGGTAAAACTTTATTTTCTTTTGCGATACTTTATTCTTTTGCAAAACTATGTGGCATTATATTGACTCCATACGTTTACACTTGTCTTTTCAATGTGTATGTGGACAACATCCGGATACAGGTCGCATGTTAATGCCAAGTGTAAACGCAGCCAAACATGTAAGCTAGCAGACTGCAGTCATGTTCCAGTAAACAGATGGCTGCAATTGAAAAAGTCTTGTTAGATATGGAGATTTCAGTGATTAATCAACACACAGAACACATGTTTATAGGCCTATTCAGAGAGTAACTGCTGCACATGAGGATTTGAGGTAATTTTAGCATGTAGCCTGCAGGCACTTGCCTGCAAGGGATTTTTTTTTCTGCCACCCACCAGGAGAAAAGACTAAATTAGCTGACTTTTTATTCTCTTCAAAATCAAAACATCTGACTTTTCGAAGTAGGAATTGACCCTAAAATAATTTTGAAAATCTTTTATGCAGTTATGTAGTATTGGTTATTTTGTTGCCATGTAGGCTAAATAGTCTTTTCACCCTGAGAAAAATTAGCGATGCGCTTATGTCAGCCAGTAATCGGTATCAGTAAAAAGCAATAATTTGTTTAAAAACAGCCAATGATCAGGGTATTATCCTGTCAATCAAAAGAGGTCAGATGTATGAATCACCGTAGTTCAAGCCAGGGTTGCCAGGTCCAGAACCAAACATTATTTGTAGCGCACTTCCTATCCCATAATTGCAAAGAGCTTTGTGCTTTGTTACTTTTGATAAGACATAGGCCCGGTTTCACAGACAGGGCTTAGACTAAGCTAGGATTAGACCATAGATCAATTAGGACATTTAAGTAATTTTTATAAACATGCTTAGAAAAAAACATTACCGATGTGCATCTTAAAACTAAAAAGGCACTGATATATTTTTAAGATCAGTCAGTGCAAGTTTATTTCAGTGGAAACAGCTCAGACTTACATTTTAGTCTAGGACTAGTCTTAAGCCCTGTCTGTGAAACCAGGGGATAAAGTCTCAGCTTTCAAATTCAGTCGATTTTAATCACAAAATTTAAACAATAAATGGCGTTTTGACGCTCTTAAATGTGACGTGACAGATCATGAGGCATGTTATAGACACGTTATAGCACGAAAAAACATGCATGAACATCTGTCTGACCCGCAAACATCTTAATTATTAATTATAATAACAGTATATTCACAACAATTAAAAAATAAAGACATACAAAAAATGTATTGTCCCCATTTTTTAATTCATAGATGATAACAAGAGAGTCTTCAATTACATTTAGACCTGGTTTCCAGTTCAGAAATCTGGTCACCTTAGCTGACTTGTACATTAATCGGCTTGTTTAAAGAGCCTGCAGCAGGTACCAGGGCTTTCATTGAATAGCACAGCTCTGTGGAATTGGCCAAAAAGAACAAGGTAATTACTTTGAGTGTTGATCTATCTTTGGTCTTGCTTGACTGCTTTAGAAACAGCTTCTTTTAGCCCCCTAGTGACACATAATAGGCACAGCATTCTCACTACCCTTGTTTAAAGGTGAAGTGTGCAATTTGTTCCATGTTAAAATACTTTCTCTAATCCAAGCTTGATATCTCAGAAAAGCATCATCAAAACAAAAGCTATTTTTGAGCATGCCAATAAGCCTGAATGTTGGTGTAGCAATTTTGGCATGCCTATCTGTTTGTCTGACCAACGTTAGAGAGTTCAGCAAACCCGTCTGAAAGGTAATGGGACAGAAATTACACACTTCACACAAGTTCTACACACAAGTGCGTTTGACAATGAATTAATAAACAAAAAAGATACCTGGAGTAAAAAAGAAGAAGAAATATGTTGGTGGAAACTGCAAACTGGCCTGCAGCTTTAACCTTGGTCATGTTGTTGCTGCTGCTGCTTCTTGAGACTGTGCTGGCATACCAAACAATGTTTTACAGATTTATTCGAATTTCATTACATCAAGGTGAAGAGAAGTCTATTTTCTCATAGTGTCCTCACATAGTTCTTTACTCTTCTAGGAGCATAATGTTATAAATCATAATTAATGTGGACATGAAACGGAAGTTACAGGAACGTGATTTATATAGATTGACAGAATATGCTAACCATGCTAACTAACCATTCAGAAATGTCCTGTTGCATTACTATGTTGCCACTTCTTCTTGAGTCTCTCCATCTTTGTCCGACTCTGGTTTGAACATATAAGACTAAAAGTTTTAAAAATGTCAGTGCGTGTCTGTGTGAGGTAATCGAAGCTGCTAACACACAAGAGCTTTCAAAACTCCGCCCTCTGTGCCGGGAGCAGCAGCTCATTTGCATTTAAAGGGACACACACAAAATCGGCACGTTTTTGCTCACCCTCAAAAAGTGACAATTTTAACACGCTATAAAAAAATATCTGTGGGGTATTTTGAGCTAAAACTTCACATACACACTCCAGGGACATCAGAGACTTATTTTACATTTTTGTGAAAGGTGCATTATAGGACCTATAATGGAATGATTTCATGGCGGCTTACAATATATGGTTGTCGAAGCATGCTAAATCAAGGAAGTTGAAAGAAAGCCAATTAGTTGTTTTACATGCAGGTAAAAGGTAAACCAGGGCAGCATCATGAAAAGCAGCATTGTCAGCGCAGACAGATGAGACACAGGGAAGCAGAATCAGTTGAGACAGGAGACCTTACACACTCCTGAGAATGAAATCACACACACGCACTGCAGCGATGACTCCCCGGCGGGAGTGGTGTTGATATTGCAGTCAGAGGCTCAGTGGCTGGAGTTGCCAGCAAAACCAGAGAACTAAAACGACAGTGTGTCCAAAGAATGATGCAGCACTTTTAGAGGACATGGTTTTTCTTTTCCAAAATGTTTCAGCAGTGCAGTGCTTCTCAAGAACCTGAACTGTTTTAGCACTTGAATCAGAAAACAGCAAAAATCTGTGTTCGTATCAGCATGAAAAAAATATATAAAAATGCAAGTTTGTGAAGTTACTGAACTGTTGCTGCAGATACTCAACACTGTAATACTATTTCTGCCATACATCGTTTTGTCATACATTGATGTATGCACAATTTAACATACTGCTTTTTGCGTATTGTATATAGATACTAGTAAGGAAACAGTCTGTTAAAAGGATCACTGTAAATGTTAACTTTAAACTAGGCCCTCATGCACATACTACATTTACATTTATCCAAATAAATAAAAATACATTTAAAAATGAATAAATATATAATTTTTTTCATTTATTTAAATTCTTCAGTATTTTTATATTATTGTTAAAACTTAATAATAGAATATTATGAATACATACATAAAATGTTAAGTGCTGAAGTCTATTTAAAAAAATATTTAATTTATTTGAATACTTTTTTTAAAAAAGGTGTGAATGAACAATTCAATGACTCATACATAACGACCTCAGTCGGTTGGTGGTTGGTTGGTTGGATGGATGGAATGGGTTTTTCCTCTTTCTTTAGTTCTATTTTTTTGGGGGGGGGAAAAATGACGTGAATACAAGCCCTTGACAACCAAATAAATGTTATATTGGATAAAATTGTGTGTTTGCTAAATTGGTTAATGCCACTTAAAAAAGGGTTACTAAACAGTTCTTACTTGTATATCCAAACAGCAATCTTCTTTTTTATAATTCTGGGGTGAATATTTTATGATCATAATAATAACTGCAATTTGTTTTTCATCATTTGATTATTTATATTGATTATCGATACACTACAAGACCTAAACAAACCCGTGGCCATGCAGTTCCATACATGCTTTTATATTTTTAATATCATTATCATCATTTTTAAAGTGAAAAAAGGGAATTGGGCTTATAGGATTATGACTACAAGGTACACACTTATTGTCTATGTTGGATTTAATCTGTAGGCCAATGGCATTTAAGTTTACTGTCCGCCTTTTTGTGGAATAGGCAGCTTTCGTGACCAATTGTAAAGACCTTTCGACACGCTATACCATAGACATCAGTGTTTATATCCGAACTTTAAAATGTTATCCCAGTACTTCTGTGATAATTTGAATTATTGTTAGACAGAAATACTGTGTGGTTGAAAAGATTATTTGTGAAGCTCTTTCATATCTATTCATGAAAACTGCTCTATCTGGCTCATCGCGCCAGCGCCAACACAGATTTGAATGTTCGCTATGATCGTACGGGGCCTACTTGTCAATGGTTTATTAGACATAGCCGGATTGAGTGGGTGTTTGAACTGAGATCGCGATTTTTCAACGATTAATTTTACAGCTCTAATACACACAAACATACATGATACATACATACATACATACATACATGAATGAAGAGTTCAGATGCAAAAGCCTCTAAGTGCCATCTGAAATTTTCTTCTAGAATGATCATTTTTATGAAGCTCGTATATTTAAGTTCAGTAATTTCACTTAAATGGCAATGAAAATGACCTATTAATTGCCATTTAAGGGAAATAACTGAACTTAAATAAACAAGCTTGATAAAAATGATCATTCTAGAAGAACATTTCAGATGGCAGTTAGAGGTTTTTGCATCTGAACTCTTCACATACATACATAAACATCTATTCTGAAGTAAAGTGAGCATTTGAGGTATGTTTAGTTATGCCATTGCTTTGATTTTCATCATCATAACATTGATATTTAAAAAGTTCTGTCAGGTGGTTGGTACACAGTCAGTAATCGGTTGATAGTGCACACATTAGATTCTTTGGGTAAATGTGTCCAAAGAACAATTTAATAAGTGCAATATTGTGACTGATAAATTCTGGTGTAAAACACATCAAGCTACGGACTATACAAAAACACAATGCAACACTGCACTGTTGGTCACAAGGGTTTTTGCACTGAAAATAAATGTCACTAAGGCTTTGAGACATTTAGATTCAAACCAGCTCCTGTCGACTAGTTCAGTCGGCTTAGATAATTGGATGAATTAAGAGTTTGTCCTGGTGACTTCCCTACTGTAAACACCAGTTAAAAATACTCAGTGAAAGTACAAGAGGGTGAAACGGGTTGACCAGCAGGAGTACCCTACGTGTCAAAAGTTCAGAGACTCTTAAGTTTATTTCTCAAACTCTAAATGGCTGAATACCTTCAAATGTGAAATACTGTGCAAAGCTCCAATCTAGACAAAGAAAAAGAAGCTCAAATATAAAATTATCATTTCTTTAACATTATGTTGGTCACTACATCATTCCCAGACTGCCATTTGTGTTATATCATAGTAATAAGTCATGAAAATTATTATTTTAAAAAGCAAACAAAACATTAATAGTAATAATAAAAAATAAAAAACCTGTGTCCACACTTTTGACAAGTAGTGTAGGTAGTATATTTTCAACCCGTGCACCATCTCTTTGCTTTGGAATCACCACAGTCCATAAACAAAGAATAAACATCCTGCTATGACACCAACATGATGGTAGTTTTGTCTGTTTGGCCATGCTTGGTCCTTTGGAGCTCTGAATGAGGGTATGTCTACAGGTTAACGATGTACTAAAAATGAAAACGTTTTTTCTTTGCCTTTTTTTGTGTGTGTGTGCAGAGGACAACGTTGTCGAAATGATCCCCATTAAGATGGAAAACTGCTGTATTATTCATGCCAGGCCAGTAGGTGGCGATATCACTTTGTAAAGAAACGTGCCTATAGACTCAACACGTAATACGATGTCCATGACGTCACCATGCAGATTCACGTTTTTGTAGTTTACATGGAGATTTTTTTAAACTTGCACTTTGAAAAATACTGGTTTGGAAATTGTAAATACAAAGTGAACCGCACTCAAACTATTTCTGTGGGGGAAAAATGCATACTAATTTATTATAAAATAATTAATTTATTATATTATTCATTATTATTATATTTATTATATATATATATACTGTATATATCATATATTGAATATTTATATAATATATAAATATAATATTTTTCTCTATTTCTCATACCAACAAAGACATGAAGCTGTTTTAGCAACAGAAAGTGTTAGGGATATTGGTATTTTATATCATTCTTGTGCTTATTGGAACGTTTTATTCTTTTTTTTTTTTTTTTTTTGTCATTCCGTCCAATCAGAGAGCAGCAAAATAAGTAGCATTTTTTGGAAAACTACAGTTGGCCTGAAAAAAGTATCTTCACTATTGTGACATTTCCGAGTGAAGCAGCTTAAAGAACAAGAAAAAATGTAGGGCAGGACTTGATTTTGTCCATGGGGAACTGATTGGATGATTGTGGTTTGCTATTGGTCGATCTCATGTGAGTGACAGGTTGATCCCGCCCTCACGCCAGTAAACACGTCATGAGAGAAGAGAAGAGATGCTGCTGCAAGAGGGAGGGGATGTTATTCTGATGAAACATTATGAGGGCACATAAAAAAAAACATAATGATGTGTACAGATAAATCATTTATAATAAATACTGAAATATTAGTTGGTAACCGTCACACTCGAAAGCTTCTTAAAAACACTATTCTCTCAAAATATCAATCTAAAACAATTATAGGATCTCAATGTGCACAATTCCACATTTAAAATATTTCCTGTAGCTTCTTTCTCATGGTCAAATGATCACAGACAAATCTCTCAGACCGCAAAAAACAGCAAAAATGAACACTAAAGCTTAAGCTAAACTCATTATTCACTAATAGTGTCCAGTACACAGACCACATTAGCACCGCGTAGCACATTCCCATACTTAGGTTGTGTCGTAGAGGAAAGCTGACCCTAATCCCTTACTATACCATGTCTGTGGGTCAGAATGGACAATCTCCTTTTCATGTGGCTCTTATTCACTTGTTCTCAGTGCTTATAGATTTCCTTTGATTAGGACTACTATTTATATAGATCCAAATCCTTAGGCTCCGCCCACCTGTGTTCATAAATCCGCACGGCTCATCCTGTTAACCTCCGCAACCCGGCTAGAATAGAATGCTTGCTAATTGTATGCGTGTATGTTTGTGAGGACAATGAATGTCAATAACAGATTATTCTGAAGAAACCGCATGGTGCTCCAAGTGCTAAACCCGCTAGCCGATGCCAATGAGTTCTCTAGTTTAAAATGGAGACAGTGTTCTTCCTCTCTCAGCTGTTATTTTGTTGTATATTTGGATGTCATGGGAGTTCATTAGCAGAGAGCAAGAGCACAGGCCAGAGAACATGAGGAGATCCAGAACGACTGAACCCTCAGGAGCGCCGCACACCACAGGGAACCTGAGAGTCGACATCAGCTCAAAAGCAGGAAGTCTTCCCTGCTCACCATGCAAGAGTTGAGTAGTAGTAGTTGTCGACTCCCCAATGAGTTCATTAACTCTTCAACACAACAGGCCATAATAAAGTTTACTCTACTCTACTACTCTTCAAGAGGTAACACTCACTTTCACTTCTACATTTTTTTTAAACACTCTAATACATTAAGACTATAATTCAGAAAAGGAAATCTATACATCAAGAACAATTGACTCTGAAAACAAATTTAAGCAACACATTCACTACATATCTTGGGTTGTAATACTCTTTCAAATAAAAGTTTCAAAAGGGTGTTTTCGCAGTGATGCCACAGAAGAACCATTTTGGGTTCCACAAAGAACCTTTCAGTGAACAGTTCTGAAAAGAACCATTGTTTTTCTTCGAACGAAGAACATTTTTAAAATCTAAAGAACCTTATGCGGAATGGAAAGATTCCATGGATGTTGAAGGGATTTATGGAACCATCAATGCCAATAAAGAACCTTTATTAAGAGTATAAGGTCGATTAAGCACTTGCAAAGCTACATTTAATATGTAAGAAGAAGAGTATATGAGTGAATGGTTATATACTGGTAAATTCAGAATAGCATACTAGTGTAATACTATTTCTGCCATACATCGTTTTGTCATGCATTGATATATCCACAATTTAGCATACTGCTTTTTGGATATTATATCTATTTTCAGGTCTAAATATACAGACACAGGCTGTATCTGAATATGTATATATAGTAGGGCAGTGCATATATATTATGAAGATTCTGAACTGCACATCCATTTGACACTTTAGGAAAGAAGTCTCTTATGCTCACCAATGCTGCATTTATTTGATAAAAAAAAAGTAGTAACATTGTGAAATATTATTCATGTAGCGTCTGGACCAATCAGACACACACAAATTATGCATTATATTTAATCAATAATCCAGCAAACTCACTCTCCCAACAAAGGCCTGTGAAACTTCCCCCAAAACTAACATCACAAGTGAAGCTAACACGCTGGCAGAACGCAGTGTCCTGTTACAGGACACATTGAGACTGATAAGAGTTTTACGACCCCAAAAAGGAATTTGCAGAGAGTTGTGACGCTCACTTAATTCTTGTTGAGGATTTTTTTAAAAACATGTTAATCCTATATATTCTATATATAACCACTTGAGAAATATATATAAACATGTATCTAATTTTCTCATCTAATGATTTTCCTTTTATGTGGTTTGACCTTTGTATTCTTGTAAACTTTTGGGATTAATGTTTCAGACTTTGTTGCATACTATGGTTTACCAAAATCATATGTGTGGCATGTTTAGTCTCTATAAACTCCAATCTTCGTCCCCCATTTGTTAATTGACATTACATTTTGCTAACTTTGTGACGCATTAGTATTATAAGCATCTTAAAGATTCTTGTGTTAAACATCCAATCAAATGACATGCTCAAAGGCCTGCTTGAACAATGGGTCGTAATGAAATTTCTCTCAAAAGGAAAACACTTCTTACTGGCTCACACACCTCCAGAGGGTGTGACATCTTCACGCTTTAAAAATCACTGATCACAAGATCAGCTCTCTTAGCTCTCTTAGTCCCTTTCTGAAATTCTGAAGTGAAGATGATGCTGAACTAGAAGTTTCTAAGGACCCTCCAAGTTTGTGCCAGGCTGCGGCCTTGTCTTTCCATTCCCCAAAGATACTCTGACTACCACTGATTCTCTCTCATCAAGACCACATCAGCAAAGATCAACTGGAGCCTCAACAAACTGCATCAGGACAGTTTAATTCAAATGGGCGAGACATGCAAGTATCAAACTTAGTCTCTTTATTTGATACATTAAGTATCCTTACCCCTTTTAAAGAATGCCGTGTTAGAACTAAACTGATGGTTTGCTCAAGGCTGTTGATCTGCTGAATTTCAAACAATGCTGTAACTTCTTGCTTTCCTGTATTCTGTTTCAGCTCTCTTTCCCTTGGTAAACTGTATGCATGTATGTGTGTGTATATGTTAGAGTAGTTTAAGTGTTTAGACTAGTTAATAAAATCTTGTTCATGTCACACGTAAAGTTGTCCGTGTCTCAAGCTCATAACTGGAGTCACCAGTCATAGTTTTTGTTTTAGTTTTTTAAGAAAGACATTTCCCATGCCCCGGAAATGTACATTTCTTAGAGTTAATAAACAATTAACACTGAGTGTTCACGAGACAAACAGGTTCATTGATTATAATATTAATCTACGACATTAAGTTAATTATATTAACTGATCCAAATATTCATAATCAATTATAACCAGTTATTACTGATTATTAATATTTCACAGAGCTAATTTGCTACATTCATTTAAAATAACTGTTTTCTAAAATGTAAATTATTCCTGTGATAAAGCTGAACTTTCAGCATCATTAGTCCAGTCTTCAGTGTCACATGATCCTTTAGAAATCATTCTAATATGATTATTTGATGCTCAAGAAACATTTCTGATTATTATCAATGTTGAAAACAGTTGTGTTGCTTAATATTTTTGTGGTACCCACAATGCAAAAAAAATGTAGGATCCTTTGATGGATAAAAAGAACAGCATTTATTTAAAATATAAATTTTTGTAACATTATTAATGTCTTTACTGTGACTTGATGAATTGTCACTGTCTGATTGAGCTAGACAAAATTACAAAAGAAATGACCCTTCTGAAAACAGGAGCAGTGGCACAGAGAGTAGGGCGGGTGGTGTTAGCTTTTGATGCGACCAACCCGAATTTGAATCTCCCTTTTCCAAACTCATTCTTCTCCATTTTCCCATGACATATTAGTTTGAAGAACTATTTAAGTTTATCTTAAATAAAAATTAAGAAAATATCCGGAAATTGGAAATAACGTGGCTAATGGGCATTTAATACTGGGAATAAAGTGTTTATCAGGAGGGTTAGGGGAGGGGTTATTATCCTTTATTAGGACAACTAATAAAGCAGCATTCATTTATGATTTTAATACATATAATCATACACTGTAAAAAATGATTGATGCGAAAAGTTGTACAAATGAGGAAATACATGTTGGCTCAACATAATAGTTGTGTCAAAAAAGAAAAAATATGTTTGGTCAATGATTGCATGATTTCCATGACTGTACTACAAAATGTTCATCAAGAGAAAATAAATAATTGTGTTCACAGAACTTTTAACGTTGCACAAAAAATATTATGTTGGCCGAGCAAGAGGGAACAGCGTCAATCGTCTGAGCATGCGCAAAGAAGCGCGACGAAACTTTTTTCACAGACGCCATTTTCTTTGACTCACGATGCAAGGCATACGAGGAGGGAAAACGCAGATATTTAGTGTTTTATCGCATTTATATATGCATTTTATAACATTATATTGTTTTATTACAATATGTATGTGCTGTAAATGGCTAAATCGTTCTCAGAAAGGCATTTTCGTTGACGCGCGATGCGGAGCAGACCAGGGTGAGGTTGCTTTTAAACAGAGAAACGACGAAAGTAAGTGTTTTATCTAATTTACAATATGTATTTTATAACATATTGATTTATAGAGAAATTTAAATGCTCTGTGTGCTTAAACGAGCTGAAACCTTTCTCAAAGGCGACATCTTTGACTCAATACGGAGCTGACGACGAGAAGGTTTGCTTGTAACGTTAAAGGGATAGTTCAGGATTTTAGACATGAATCTCTATAGCTTCCCCATAAGCAGTGTGGTGCATTGACCATGACTTACCCCCGACAGCGTCCTGTGAGCCGAGCTCCGGTCCAGTTTTGGTCAAGATGAAATTAGTCCGGCAAGTTTGCTGGGGTCACGGCAATAAAGCTTTTTTCTTCTCAAATCAATATGTGTTCAAAAGAGTGATATATTTGCAGCACAAAACCGCTGTCTATGGAGAGGTCAGACCTCGTAATGGCTTGGCACTATTTTCTTCCCCGTCATATCACTGCGCGCTGCCGCTACCTACAGCCAGCTGCGAGCCGCGCACGTGTCACTTTGTTTACAGCTCGTAAAGAGAACGATAACATGTCTGACTACAGCAGCGACGATGACAACATTGACTTCGACACACAGCCAAAAGGATATCTTTACGAACCTGAATACACAGATGACGAGTTACGCCAGATGGAGTTAGAAAGGACAGAAAGAGAGAGGATGGACAGAGAAGTTGAACAAGTTGAAGCTGGAGCTTGTACAAACTGATCGCTCTTGGTGAGTAGCTATGTTAGCTCGTTCGTGTAGCTGTTCTGAGCACGTAAACACTGCTGTAAACACTGCCGAACAACTGAAAAAGTGGTGTGCGCCTGCGCAGCTCGCAGCTGGCTGTAGGTAGCGGCAGCGCGCAGTGATATGACAGGGGAGAAAATAGTGCCAAGCCATTACGAGGTCTGACCTCTCCATAGACAACGTTTTAGTGACGCAAATATATCACTCTTTTGAACACATATTGATTTGAGAAGAAAAAAGCTTTATTGCCGTGACCCCAGCAAACTTGCCGGACTAATTTCATCTTGACCAAAACTGGACCGGAGCTCGGCTCACAGGACGCTGTCGGGGGTAAGCCATGGTCAATGCACCACACTGCTTATGGGGAAGCTATAGAGATTCATGTCTAAAATCCTGAACTATCCCTTTAACAGGGAAAACACCGAAAATAAGTGTTTTTAACCTAATTTACAACATGTATTTCATGCCATTATATTGTTTTATAACGATATTTATGTGATGTGTGCGCCTAAACCTTTCTCACAGACTAACGTTAGGCCCTGCATCTTCTTTGACTCGTGACGCAGTGCAGACACGGAGTTTGCTTTTAACGGTGAAAACACAGAGTAAGTGTTTTAACTCATTTACAATATGTATTTTATAATGTTATTTTGTTTTATGACAATATTTGTGATGTGCAAATATCATAATGTATTTATCCTCAAACCATATTTTACTTTCGTTTGCCAGCACACCTAACTTATCTTAACTGAAACCTAACGTTAACTGAAAAACAAATTTTCTTAGAATGTGTAAGTAATTCTTTAAGATTAAATGTTTATGAAAATGTATTTATCAGATTCAATTTTGGTTGATGTTTGGATATGCTTTCATGTTTAAATGTATTTGCTATTTGTGTTTGCTAGGAGCATTTCCATGCTGCACCAAGTGGTTAAGGCTAACCAGGCTTGGTCTTCAAAGGCTGTGCAGACTAGAACCTGGTGAGGGTCAGATTTTACAGATAACATTTGAGATAATCATGTGCATAAACATTTAAAAAAAGCTTTGTTGCTATTTGGTATAACTAGATTTTTTTTGTGTTTCATAAGTCATTTTGAATTTGTCCAGTCAAATTACTTTACAAAAGTTACTTTTCCTTAAATAAAATTAGTTTTCAAACCAATTGTTTTCATGATTTGACAGGTAGATGTTGTCTTGCTTTTTTAATTTTAGACTCAACTGATTGGGAAATCTCTGCCCATCACCTGCCTCCAACATCACAAAGCTACAAGAAGGGAACAAAGATTCTTCCGTCAGCTGACTATTTAGTGAGATTTCTTAAGGTGCGTGTCTAAATTTATTCCTAAAGGGTTAGTTCACCTACAAATGGAAATTATGTCATTACTTACCCTCATCTCGTTCCAAACATGTAAGACTTTCTTTCATCTTTACAACACAAATGAGGATATTTTTAATGAAATCTGAGAGCTTCCTGTCCCTCCATTGACAGTCTACGCAAATACCACGTTCAAGCCCCATAAAGGTGTAAAGGTACATCATTAAAGTACTCCATGCGACTCCAGTGGTTTAACATACATTTTATTAAACTACGCGAGTGCTGTGTTTGCAGCAACAAAACATTTACCACTTAATTTAGAAAATATAAATTTCCAACATGCGTTCATGAGAACATTACGAGTTGTGCATGTTGTTGATGCGAAAGCAGATGTTGTTAAGTGAGCGTGCATCGAAGATTAATAATTTGTAAATAAAGTTAAGTTTTTGTTGTTGTTTTTTCGTGCAAACAAAGCACTCTTGTTGCTTCATAAAAATTTTTTTAGGTTAAACCACTTGAGTCACATGATTACTTATGATTTCCTTTATACCTTTCTGTGGCTTTGGAAGTGATAGTTGAATAGGCTGTCGATGAAGGAACAGAAATTTTAAAATATCATCATTGTGTTCCAAAGATGAGCTCTTACTGGTTTGGAACAACATAAGGGTGAACAATTAATGACAGAATTTATATTTTTGGATGAATTAAGTCTTTAATTTACTTGGAAATCAGTAAATTCAAGTCTTAATCTAACCAAAATAGTTTATTGTTTGAGTCACGAAAGTCTAAGATGATTGAACTTTTTCCACCATAAACTTGCTGTATTTATAAAACACAAATATTAATTGTAAATGGTCTGGTTTTGTGTTGTCTACTCTAGGGAACCAGCACTACAGGATTTTTCGAGAAAGTTGGATCTGCACAGCCTTTCCTTCTCTGTGAAACAACTATGCACTGAACTTTACTGTTAGCAATTGGACACAACTGATCCACTCGTATCCTGCAACTGTTTTTCATCTGTTGAATGTTGTTGCTGTACTGTTGCAAAGTCGAAGGTATTTTTTCAACTTCACTGACACAGGACTTACATTCACTGACATGTACAGGACTTGAAGTATTACAGAGATACAGACCATTTGATGAGCAGCTTTCACATAATTCTGATGGCAGAAATGTCTATATTTTGCCTTCATTTATTTTAAAAGTTAACCTATGATGTAAAGGGACTTGTTTGTTAATAAAAACTAGTTTGTTAAAACAACTGTTTGCATTTTGCCTTTATTTTTAACTTTACAATGAACAGAATTCTACTATGATCCCAGACTAAGGTTACATTTTAACTTTCTGGATTGTTTTGATGTGCATTCATTGTTATCAATAGGTTAAATGCTTTGCTTTTATTTCTGAAAAGATTCCTTTTGTCAAAAAGCACATCTCATAAATACAAACTCAATTTGAGTCAAATTTAACACTCCTGAAATGTATATATGACTCCCTCCATTTTGGAGTTAAAATAACACTTTTGAAAGTGTGAAATATGCACATTACTAACGGAATACATTTTAACACTGTAAGTGTAAGTTACTGAGTTTCATTTTGTAAAGCAGATATTTGTTTTTCCAGTACAGCTATTGACTAAGAGTGATATGCCATGCTATTTTATTAGCATGACAGACAAGTTCATATGGATTTAAATAAATACATAAAATGTACTTTATCAGAGCATAGTGTGTAATTTATTTGAAATAACGAAAAATAGATTTTTTGACCAACATTAATGAAAAATAGACTTTTTGGCCAACATGAAATATTTAATTAATACAACATTTTATTTCAATTTGAGTCTGCTTGTTGGCCCAACAAGCTATGTTTAGTCAACAGAAAATATTTAATTGACACAACATTCTATTTCAAGCTCAGTCTACATGCAGGGGTAGTCAGCACAACACAAAGAAGTTGGTTTCTGCAACTTAAATTGGGCCAACTAAAAATTTTAGGTGCAACGGGTCACTAGAAATTTTTATGTTGGAGAGGCATATTTTTTTTTACAGTGTATATACTGAATATGTTGTTATACTGTTTTATAATGTACTACAATACACTGAGATCTAATTAATATCTGCCGCTATTTGCACTAAGTATAAATAGCATCTAACTACTATTTGCACTTAAGAAAATAAAATACTTCTTGTTGCTATTTAGTGCAAATAGCTGCGGCCTTAAAAAATAGGAGGAGGCATGTAGTATTTACAGCACAGTACAGTAATAAGTAAGCTAACACTCTGTTCTTAATATATCTTGTGTGTCTGAAAATGCAAACTATCTCACTTCACAGCAAGAGTCAGCAGTATGTATATGTAAGGCTGGCAAACTGCTGTACTGTAGAGTAATTTATACCTAATTTAAATTTAAATCAAATACGGATAGAAATACACTATTGCTAAAGAATGCGTAACAAATTACACTATTTTCTGCAACTGTCACAAACAGAATCAATTAAAGTCAAACAGGTAAAAGTAAATTTAAAATTACCAGTTGAGACAACTCCTGACAACTGCATGTCCTGCAGAAACTTTTCCACAATGCTCCTCATATTTAATTCAGAGCGACCTCAAGGAAGAGACAGGCCTGTCTGCTGACAAATCTAAAGCTCCAGGAAATATGAGCCACAGTCATATACGCCCACACAGACAGGCACACACACACACACACACAATCATCCTGCAATTCAAAGCGTGCTTCCCTCCCATGGGGTCTGATTCTCCTCCACGTGTCAAATGGCAGGATTTCATTTTGTTGTCTGATTATGGAAAAGCAACCCACATTTAAAGCCACTTCAGATCTGTCAGTAAGACAAAGGAAGGGGGGTGACAGACGAATCGGATGTCTTGCAAACACACAGCGATCTTTTATATTTTTGTCACACTTCTTGCCTCCTTTGAGCTCTTGCGACCTCAGAAAAACACATCTGTTTATAGCCGTCGAATCAAACACACAGAACTAAAACACAAATCCCACATTGTACGCCTCGAGTGTGAGTCATCACACCAACACTTCAAAAAGCACAACTGCATTTACTATTTTGGTCATTGTGAACAGGGAAAATATAAAAGAACTGCTAATAAGAACTAATAAGAAACCAGCTCAGAAGAATAATGTGTGTGTAATTGGGAAATTAATCATTTGGAGGCTCATTTTGATGCTTTTTTGTATGTAAATTAGCAAGCGAAGGATTGTTGCAAGGAAATCAGGACAAACCATTTTTTATGTTGTCCAATCTTTTAAACCATCCTAGGTTCACCGCAAATTAAAGTTGACATGAAAGCAAATTTTACATTATTGCCTGTTGTTCCTGGTCTTGAGTGAATGAAAATTTTATAGTGCATTTTGGAGCTTGACTATTAGTTAGCATGCATTTTATTAATTCATTTTGCTTGGAGATTCATTCTGCATAAGATCTCATTTTTATAGAGCTGCTAAAGGGACATGGTGATGGAAAAAAAATGAGATGGGAGGAAAACGTTTGCGTCCCCAAGAATCTTTGCATTCCCTCGCAACACTTTTGCGTTCCCAGAAAAACTCTGCGTTCACAAGCAAAACTTTAGCATTCCCCAAGAATATTTGCGTTCCCTCGCAAAACTTTTGCATTCTCTAAGAATCTTTGTATTTCCTCTTAAAACTTTTGCGTTCCTCGAGAAACTTTGCTCTCCCCCGCAAAACTTCAGTGTTCTCCAAGAATCTTTGCGTTTTCTCGCAAAACGTTAGCATTCTCAGAGAAAATGTTTATTCCCTCGCAAAACTTTAGCATTATCTGAGAAACTTTGCGTTCCCTCGCAAAACTTTAGCATTACCTGAGAAATTTTGCGTTCCCAAGAAACTTTGCATTCCCTCGCAAAACTTTAGCATTACCCGAAAAACTTTGCGTTCCCTCGCAAAACTTTACCATTACCTGAGAAACTTTGCATTCCTTCGCAAAACTTTAGCATTACCTGAGAAACTTTGTGCTCCTGCGCAAAACTTTACCATTACCTGAGAAACTTTGTATTACTAAGCAAAACTTCACCATTACCTGAGAAACTTTGCATTCCTTCGCAAAACTTTAGGATTACCTGAGAAACTTTGCGCTCCCTCGCAAAGCTTTAGCATTACCCGAGAAACTTTGCATTCCCAAGAAACTTTGCATTCCCTCGTAAAACTTTGGTATTACCCGAAAAACTTTGCGTTCCCTCGCAAAACTATAGCATTACCTGAGAAACTTTGTATTACTAAGCAAAACTTTAGCATTACCTGAGAAACTTTGCATTCCTTCGCAAAACTTTAGCATTACCTGAGAAACTTTGCGTTTCCCTGCAAAACTTTAGCATTACCTGAGAAACTTTGCATTCCTTCGCAAAACTTTAGCATTACCTGAGAAACTTTGTGCTCCTGCGCAAAACTTTAGCATTACCTGAGAAACTTTGCATTCCCTCACAAAGCTTTAGCATTACCTGAGAAACTTTGCGTTTTCCTGCAAAACTTTAGCATTACCTGAGAAACTTTGCATTCCTTCGCAAAACTTTACCATTACCTGAGAAACTTTGTATTACTAAGCAAAACTTCACCATTACCTGAGAAACTTTGCATTCCTTCGCAAAACTTTAGGATTACCTGAGAAACTTTGCGCTCCCTCGCAAAGCTTTAGCATTACCCGAGAAACTTTGCATTCCCAAGAAACTTTGCATTCCCTCGTAAAACTTTGGTATTACCCGAAAAACTTTGCGTTCCCTCGCAAAACTATAGCATTACCTGAGAAACTTTGTATTACTAAGCAAAACTTTAGCATTACCTGAGAAACTTTGCATTCCTTCGCAAAACTTTAGCATTACCTGAGAAACTTTGCATTCCTTCGCAAAACTTTAGCATTACCTGAGAAACTTTGTGCTCCTGCGCAAAACTTTAGCATTACCTGAGAAACTTTGTGCTCCTGCGCAAAACTTTAGCATTACCTGAGAAACTTTGCGTTTCCCTGCAAAACTTTAGCATTACCTGAGAAACTTTGCATTCCTTCGCAAAACTTTACCATTACCTGAGAAACTTTGTATTCCCTCACAAAGCTTTAGCATTACCTGAGAAACTTTGCGTTTCCCTGCAAAACTTTAGCATTACCTGAGAAACTTTGCATTCCTTCGCAAAACTTTAGGATTACCTGAGAAACTTTGCGCTCCCTCGCAAAGCTTTAGCATTACCCGAGAAACTTTGCATTCCCTCGTAAAACTTTGGTATTACCCGAAAAACTTTGCGTTCCCTCGCAAAACTATAGCATTACCTGAGAAACTTTGTATTACTAAGCAAAACTTTAGCATTACCTGAGAAACTTTGCATTCCTTCGCAAAACTTTAGCATTACCTGAGAAACTTTGCGTTTCCCCTCAAAACTTTAGCATTACCTGAGAAACTTTGCGTTTCCCCTCAAAACTATAGCATTACCTGAGAAACTTTGCATTCCTTCGCAAAACTTTAGCATTACCTGAGAAACTTTGTGCTCCTGCGCAAAACTTTAGCATTACCTGAGAAACTTTGTGCTCCTGCGCAAAACTTTAGCATTACCTGAGAAACTTTGTGCTCCTGCGCAAAACTTTAGCATTACCTGAGAAACTTTGTGCTCCTGCGCAAAACTTTAGCATTACCTGAGAAACTTTGTGCTCCTGCGCAAAACTTTAGCATTACCTGAGAAACTTTGTGCTCCTGCGCAAAACTTTAGCATTACCTGAGAAACTTTGTGCTCCTGCGCAAAACTTTAGCATTACCTGAGAAACTTTGCGTTTCCCCTCAAAACTTTAGCATTACCTGAGAAACTTTGCATTCCCTCACAAAGCTTTAGCATTACCTGAGAAACTTTGCATTCCTTCGCAAAACTTTACCATTACCTGAGAAACTTTGCGTTTCCCTGCAAAACTGTAGCATTACCTGAGAAACTTTGCGTTTCCCTGCAAAACTGTAGCATTACCTGAGAAACTTTGCGTTCTCTCGCAAAACTTTAGCATTACCTGAGAAACTTTGTGCTCCTGCGCAAAACTTTAGCATTACCTAAGAAACATGGGCCCGGTTTCACAGACAGGGCTTAGACTAAGCCAGGATTAGACCATAGATCAATTAGGACATTTAAGTAATTTTTATAAACATGCTTAGAAAAAAACATTACCGATGTGCATCTTAAAACTAAAAAGGCTCTGATATATTTTTAAGATCAGTCAGTGCAAGTTTATTTCAGTGGAAACAGCTCAGACTTACATTTTAGTCTAGGACTAGTCTTAAGCCCTGTCTGTGAAACCAGGGGATAGTGTTCCCTCACAAAACTTTAGCATTACCTAAGAAACATAGTGTTCCCTCACAAAAATTTTGCGTTCCTTGAGAAACTTTGCCTTTACTCGCAAAACTTTTGTGTTCTCCGAGAAACATTTTGCGTTCCCTCGCTAAACTTTTGCATTCACTGAAAAACTTTGCGTTTCCCTGCAAAACTATAGCATTCTCCAAGAATCTTTGCGTTTTCTCGCAAAACTTTAGCATCTTCAAATAAACTTTGTGTTCACTAGCAAAACTTTTGTTCCCCAAGAAACTTTGCGTTCCCTCACAAAAATGTAGCATTCTCAGAGAAAAACGTTTGCGTGGTTTTGTTGTGTTGTGACAGTGGCAGGTGCTGGTCGGGCTCTCTGTCAAGAGGCCCAGTTCAGTCATGGTTGAGCTCATCACTCTGTCGCTGCCTTCTGGCATCATTATGAGTCACAGAACCTCTCAAAATCTGACCAATCACAGCACACCGACGGGAGAATCTCTTGCACTTACTCAGCGACATGCTTCTGCTTGGCCACTGTCCAAGGTGCTGAAAACACAAGCGATGAATGCTGACGTAGACAAAGAAAGCTCACCATCAAGCGTGATACTAACTCAGATGGAAATATGAGCTTATTTCCAGCATAACTTAGCCTGTAGTAGTCTGATATGGAGTTTGTATGTATGTATGTATATATATAGCATCATTACTCCAGTCTTCAGTCACAAGATCCTTCAGAATTCATTCTAATATCATGATTTGCTGATTATCAATAGTTGTTATATTAATATTCAATAGTTGTTATATTAATATTGAATGTTGCATCTTACTTTTTTAAAATATTTTTTTAGGATCCTTTGATAGAAAAAGAACAGCATTTTTTGCAACATAAATGTCTTAATTGTCACTTTTGATTAATTGCATTGCATCCTTGCTGAATAAAATTATTTATTTAAAAAAAGTATAATTTTTACTTTTAGACATGCACTAGCATATAGATGGCTGCAAAGTTAATTATATGGACTAAAAGTTAATACAATTATTTCAGGGGGTATTTTTCTTTTTTTCTTTTTCTTTTTTTACATTCATTCCAAACCCATTAGTGGTCCTTTTTTTTTCTGTGAGGCACAAAAAGAAAATTTTATGAATCTTCACACCAGTCTTTTCCATACAAAAACAGTTTATACCAGTATATATATATATATATATATATATATATATATATATATATATATATATTATATATATATAAAATAAATACAAAATCAAAGAGCACCATAAAAGTAGTCAATATGACTTATAACTGCATTATATTTCAAGTGGTCTTCAGAAATTCTCTTTGTTTTCCACAGGTAAATGTACACAGGTCTGGATTAACATGAGGGTGAGCAAATAATGACAGAATTTTCCAGCTGAATTACTCATTTAATGGGGCTCTGCTACAGTTTCCAGCAGGCTTATGAGATCCAAATAAACTTGTGCCATATAAAATGAAACCTGAAATGTGCAAACAGATGCTGATAGTGTTGAGCTGCAGTGGTCAGTGATCTCTGAAGGTCTGTCTCTGACACATGGCTAATGAAGCATGTGTCTTCATGCCTCTGAGATCAGAGGAGTTCATTTAAAACACACACACACACACACACACACACACACACACACACACACACACACACACACACACACAAGGTCTCTCTCAGCTTCTAGCCCACTCTCTATGTAAAATTCAAAGCAGGTGAGCAGCAGGCCTCGCAGCAAACGTGTTTACCCAGCCTGTGACGCACATTAGAAAGAGAGAGAGCAAGATGGTGCTGATGGAATGAGGAGGAGGAGACAAATGGGAATAGGAAAGAGAAAGAGAGAGATGCTGTGAAAGCCAACACAGTGATCCATGAAACAGGATACAGAGCGCACATGTGCTGAGTCAAAGTGATAAATTAAACACGATTCCTAAAGCACCTGTCCCTCTTTCCTAAAAAGCGCTTTAGGTGGAAAGTAGACTGTGTATGGCCGTTTGGCCAGAAGCTAGAATTTTACTTTGTAACATGTTAAATATGAATATTTTTCTAACACAAACGCATCACTTCGCTTCAGAAGGCCTTTATTAACCCCCGGAGCCGTGTGGGGTATTTTTATGATGGATAGATGCACTTTTTTGGACAGAAACAAACATTCTCTGCCATTATAAAGCTTGGAAGAGCCAGGGCATTTTTTAATATAACTCCGATTGTATTCGTCTGAAAGAAGAATGTCATATACACCTAGGATGACTTGAGGGTGAGCAAATCATGGGCTAATTTTCATTTCTAGGTGAACTATCCCTTTAAAGTCAACATTCGGGCTGTCAAAAGTACCAACACTAAGTCGCTACTGAAATTTGAAAGTCCCCCTGTGGTGAAAATCAAGCTTTTAATGTTGTTTATATTTGTATGTGGGGGTTTTTAATATGTTTTAAGACAAACCATGTGTAATTTCATAAGTCAACACCATTGCTGAGTATTTTCTCTTTAAAACTGCGGCGAATCAAAGACAGTCTCAAAAACGCGCTTTGAAATCGCTGGTGTTTCTGACGTCACAAACCACCTTGTAACCAATCACGTCAACATGTGATCCGTGTGATCGTCAACGAGTGGGTGGAGGCGAGGCTAATTTACATATTCATAGAACCGCATATACTGAGGGTGTAGAGTTACATTCAAGCTATTTTAAGGAAAAACCTGCCCTTCAAACACATACACTTTTTACAATCCAATCAATTCTAAATAAGTGCTGCCCTTCATTTCATTCTCATTGATTAACCATTTCACTTGAAAGCACGTCACTTTACTAAAGTAAAATGGATGCTGAATGCATATCGGTTCAGTTGGCGGCCATTTTTGCAACACTTGAAGGAGGAAAGACTTAAATCTCTAAAACTGCTGGCTAAGCTTTTGTTTTAATAGCATACACTAAGATTATTTTAACGAAAGCAAGAAAGAAATACTTTTATTCAGAAAGGACATGTTAAATTGATCAAAAGTGACAGTAAAAACATTTGTAATTATACAAAAATGCTGATTTTTGAAAGTTGTATTCAAAGAATCATGAAAAAAAATGCATTGTTTCCACAAAAAAATATTAGCAAGTGTGTGTGTGTGTGTGCGCGCCAGAACCAGAAGCTGTTCATTGATTGTGCCTTTTGTTTGGGTTATTCTTTTGTACCGTTGTGCAACTCTTCTTGTAATTGGTGCTTATGGCAAGAAAGACTACTAATTTGTATGCTATTATTGTTTGCACATTCTCTTATGTTCTATGATTTTGATAAGTTTATTGTTAATTCTTTGGGAAGGGATTAGTAGGTGGGTGCCATTTCCTTTTGATTTTGTTTTCTCCTGTTGAAGCTAGTTAGGGAGTTAGTGTATTTTCATCGTTCTTTTGCTTTCGTTTCTTTTGAAGCTTAGTTAGTTAATCTCCCTGCTAGGTAAAGGGTTCACGTTTGTTGTTTTGGCCATGCCCCAATCTTGAAGCCTTGCAATCCTTCCACATTTATAAAACAAAAGTTGTTTTAGGTTATTGTGAAAGCACTGGGGTTGACAACTGAACCTTGCTGCCTCCACACATCACATTTTATTCTGTTACGTTCCTCCATCTCCACACTAAAATGGGGATGTAACACTTATTTGTTATACAAATTGTCCCTCTCCTTATACTGTCAACCAAAAACATGCATCCAAATAGTTTTATAATGCAGTTCAGTGACAGTCCTGACTGCTCTATCACACATGTTGGGCTAACTAATGTCAACACAACAACAGTTTCACCAGTGGTGGATCTACAAGGATTGCTGAACCTGATGGAATCTCTTATACTCAGGACAGCTCTAAAATGCACCGGGGCAAAAGTGTACCAATAGTACTGTTGTTACTGTTACTGTTGTTGAGAACTGCATTCTCCTCCAGGGTAAAATTCTAGAGGTTTATTGAGGACGTTAGGAGCATGTGAATGGTTTTAGAGTCTAATGCATGTTTTGACACGTTTTACTCTAAGGAGTACATTCTGTACCTTGCAAGTTGCACTTTCCAAAAATAAATCCCATAAACTGACATTCCAGAACCAACCCGAGCCATATCTAGACACCAGAATTTCATAGAGACTTTGGTCACTAAGAATCCACCAAGCAATGCCCTACAGTTTACTCAGAAATCCTTAGCAATAGCAACATCAAACTACCTTCCTATTTGTCGTCTTAGCTGTCATACTTCTCTTAAGGAACTATTCTCTACTTTTGACCCGTCAAAACCATGGAGCGGAGCTGCTCAAACTTTAGCGTCCCGTGACAGGTTTTGTTCTAGAGAAATGCCTCAGCTGCTCTTGCTCTAGTTTTGTGCTCTGCAAGCCCCTTTGTGGTAATAAGCACTGTTCTCCAGGCATTTCCCCAGAGACTGTCAGGATAAATTTAGGGGCGACTTTGTGAGCCGAGCGAAAAAAAACATGCTGAGTACACACACACACACACTCTCTCTTTCTACCTCTAAATTTGGAGGACTGCAGTGCAGGGATATTAAAAAGCCTGAATCATTACAGCCTTCAGAGAACTTGATAAATTACAGACACATCACAGGGATGATAGGTCAACGGATGGGCAATAATGAGAGGGATAACAAACTGACGACAAACTCACTTTTACTTCATTAACAACCCACTGAAACCACCCACAGAAAGCGGTTTATACCCTGTTGTGTTAAAGGAATAGCTCACGTCATTCTGAACCCGTACGAGTTTGTGGAACATTAAAGGAAATGCTTTGAAGAAGGTCCACGCTGTTATTTTTCATACAAGAAAATGCTAGCGTTCAGAAGGTTGAAGGTGCTAAGATCCTTTAAATGTCTTTAAAAGAAGACTCTCATATCACCAATGCTGCATTTATTTGATACAAAATACAGTAAAAACAGTAATATTGTGTATTATTGTAATATTTCTATTATTGTAAAATGTAATTTATTCCTGTGATGCAATGCTGAATTCTCAGCATCATTACTGATGCCATGACAGATCGTTTTTAATTAATTACACTTTTTAACTCTACACTATAAGGGTTTTGATACCAATTGAATGAAATCAGTATCAACAAAATCCATCTTACTATTCATCATAATCCATTTACGCTGCAATTACGATTGCCTAAATAATGTTATGATATTAACTTTTTAAATATAACATTTAGATTTTTTTGAATATATAAATATGGGTAACACTTTACAATAAAGTTACATTTGTTAAGATTGGTTAATAATATTAGTTAACATGAACTAACAATGAAAAATACTTATTAATGTTAATTTCAGCATTTTAAATCAAAAGATGAATCTGTTCACATTATTTAATGGACCTGAGCTAATGTGAACTAACAATGAACAGTTGTAATTTTGATTAACATAAACAAAGATCCATAAAAACTGTAATAAATGTATTGTTCATTGTTAGTTAATGAATTACCTAACATTAACTAATGGAACCTTGTTGTAAAGTGTTACTGAAATAAGCAGTATTGGGAAAAATTAAATGATACTAATACATGAAACTAAAACCTTCAGAAGTTGATGGCAATTCGTAATAAGTGAATCATAGAATCATTCACTCAACCGAGTCGTTCAAACTGGCTGATTCATTCATGAAAGAAGCAAGTATGGCCCTGTCCCAAATGGCGCACTTCATGCGGACTTTCGGTCTTGTGGACTTAAATTGCGCGTGCTCGCTGAGTCTACGAGTCCGTAGACCGTCCACTTCAGCATTTTACTGCTCTGAAGTGTGCTCAGCAAAATGTACCTTTTGTACCCTTGAAGCGGTCTTCCGCGAAACCCTCATAGAAGCAGGCTCCACACACTTTAACTACCCAGGAATCTTTGCGAAAGGCCAATCAGACAACGGATGGGAGGAGATTTCGCTCAAGAAAATATTACGGTTTTTATGACCTAGATGGCTACATTTTACCAGTTGTAACCTACAGTTTACAAACATTATGGTCATCGAGCAGTGGTTGATGTCTCAAACATAATAATAGCGCGTTGAATAATACGATCGCATTATGATTTATTAAATAAATAGAACCGAATGTCAGGGCTTTACTGAGTCATATATTTACACAGTATGAATATTGAAACCTGTAAATTCATCTGAAACTCATGCACATTTTCATTATGTGTTAAAATTGTAATCTTAGTTCAAATGGAACATTATGTATTATTATGTACAACTGTATACATCATTTAAATAAGCATGATGTATTGTCTAATGCCCATCTAGATGGCATGCATAATATCAAAATATAGAACTGTAAAATTAGGCTGTGTAGTTGACATGCAGATAAGACGTCGGAGTGCAAAAATGTGATTACTCCTGTCCAACAACAACCAGACCATTATTTCCGGCGTGACGATCGAGTCTGTCCCAAAATACCTCTCAATGCGCCCTCGTGGACTCGCGCCAAGGGCCCTATAGGTCTGCACTACATGACGTCACCAAAGTGTGGACTCTGAGGAAGTCCACAAGTCCGGAGTGTGCCATTTGGGACAGGGCCAATCTACTTGCTTTATGAATGTGTCATTGAATCATTGACTCACCCGATTCATTCAAAAACGCTGAATTATTCAAGAACGAAGCGCCGCTGTGTTGCTAGGAGACGCAACTTCTCTGCTTTGTTTGTAAAACAGAGCAAAAACAGTCCAAATTGACAACGTTGTGTCAATTCATTTAATCAGCTTATTGTTTATTGAACTGTTGAATAAATTTAAATGAATATCACATTTTGCAATCATGCTGATATTCGAGAAAAAAGCACTCTTGCTCGTGTGATATTGTTTAATATGTAATGTATAATTGACTCCTTGACAAATTATTGAAAAATAATGCACACCCGAGGTGGTAATGTGGCCACGATGCGAAGCCGCTTATACTACGGTCAGAGTGGTAGAGAAAACAGTTCTCTCGAAAATAGTTCTCTCTCTATGGCTCTGACTATGGTTAACAAACCTAAAAACATTGTTTAGATGATGTATATCAAGACATTTGTCAGGTTTTCCTTTAAAACACTGTTATAGGACTAATTTCTTACACATTTAATCCCAAGCCTCGGTTGCTAATTCCAAAACATAATTTTAGAGCTAGTAAAGGAGACTTTAGCCATTGTTAGCAGTCAATGAAGTTATGAGTGAGAGAGAGTGAGAGAGAGAGAGAGAGATATTAATCTAAGTGAATTACCTGAGTCTGTGCGTCTCTCAACAGTGTTCGACAGCAGAGTCTCTACTACTAGCGAAACTGTGGGCCCTATTTTAACGATCTGAAACGCAAGTATCAAGCGCAAAACGCAAGTAACTGTGTGGGCGGGTCTTGGGCGCTGTTGCTATTATACCCATAGATATCATATAAAGGCTAGATGTCTTAAGGCGGAGTCACTTCCGGCATCACCGGCGGCCATCTTAGGACAGGGCTCTGTGAATTAAGGTGAGTGAGCAGCACGCACACAAATCCTCTTATCTCGCTGAAACCTGGACAGATTTACAAACGGTTTGGTTTCTTACAAACGTTATTAACGTGGCTATAATTCTGAATGCTTAAACATTTTGAACATAATTATTCATATGTATGCAGTATAATAGCTACATCTCTGACGTTTATAACAAACCAAACCGTTTGAAAATCGGTAGAAAATTGAGCAAGTTATGGTTATTTAAAAGTACATGCACCATGTTATGAGTGAGCGAGCACCCTGTCGTAAGATGGCCGCCGTGTGCGGATGTCGAGCTCCATTGGCCAGCAGCGCGGACGAGACATCTAGCCTTTATATGATATCTATGATTATACCGGCGGGATAAATGACTCTTGCGCCCGACGCAAATCTAAAATGGGTTGGTCTGAAGTAGCTTCATTATTCATAGGTGTGGTTTGGGCGTAACGCGAAATAAACCAATCAGAGCGACATCTCACATTCCCTTTAAGAGCAGGCGCGCTTGTTCTATAGCGGATTCCTATTATAACGGCGGATTTGCCAGGTGCACGCGAGGAGCAGTTCACAGCAGACCGATGTTCTCGTCAGGGCCGTAAAACAGAGAAGTGACATTGGGGATGGAGAAACACACCCAAATTAACTTCGGTTAAACAGACATATGATAATTTGGGTAAATGTGTAAGCTAGATGTATGCTTTTATAATAAACTGTCTATCTATCTATCTATCTATCGTAATAATGTATTATTTGCAAAAATGAGAACTGCTGCTTCTGTGTATGAGAGAATCGAAGTGTATGTGCGTTGTGCACTCGCTACATTGATTATGGCCAAGCATGCACCCTTGAAATAGCATTTAATAACATGCGCAACGCGCCACTGACTTTAAACTAGTTTTTTCGGTCAGTGGCGGAATTGTTTTCTAAACCTGCAAAATAGCACCAGGGAACGTTTGCGCCGGAACACGTCTCCTCTTTGCGCTGAACCGCCCCCGGGAGCGCAAGTGTATTTCTTAGTTAACCGACGTGCGTCTGTGGAGGGAAAAGTCCGCTGTGCGTGGGTGCAAAATAGGAATGATACATGCGTCGCTGTGCAAAGTCAATTGCGCTGGGTGCAAGACAGGGCCCTGTAAGTTTATCAGCTTCAAGAACAGCGCCGTTATTACCTCGCTAGTGAGAAATGTCATGTAGCCGTCAAGTTGTTCAACTATTTTAGGGATAAATTCATCAGAACAACACTGACAACACGTTTCTGTGCGAATGTATGTCTGTACTGTATGTGTTTGAATGGGAGAGAGAGCGGGAGAAAGAGAGTATGTTTTCCGTACATAATAAAACGTAATTTTGTGGAAATAACATGGAAATAAGTTTTCTTTTTCATCCTATTGTTTACTATATTTATTTGCCTGGTCAGTGTCGTTAGTGTCGGGTTTGTTCTTTTGCTGTTGTAGTCTGTAAGGACTTTTGAAATAACTGAAATCATTTGGCGAAGCGATATGGAACTGTAATGCGGTCAAGACCTGCCTGGAACTACTTGCACACCTTAGAACGTTCGTCAACCAATCAGATTCAAGCATTCAACAGCAGTAGTAATATTATGTTATAAACAGAAAGTACTTATACAAGGACAATTCATATCTTGATATCTGGGGCATATGTATTCATTTTGGAGGCATTTCAGACCTTGCATGACGCTAAGTTAACACCAGACTAGCTTGCTTGTTTTTAAGCTTAATGGAGGGCTATTGCTTAAGTTAGGCTGGCTGTATTGAGATGTTTTAATAGTGGTTTAAAGGGCAAAATATCAGATACTTGGGGTCTATCTGTGCATGTGCCTGGTGACCAGGGGCTATCAAGTATAAAAAGCAGTCCTCGTGCACTATATTTCAAGTCTTTTATAGTCATACAAAAGCTTTACGTGATGAAAAGACCCAAAATGAAGCCATTATTCAGTATTAATGCAGTAGCTCTCGAATGCCATTTCCACATGTGCATATTCAAACGTAGCACACCAGATTTGACGTCAATGCCAGATCTGTTCTCACGAGTTGTATAAAGCAAACAGAACATGCCAATTTTCAATATGCAGAAGGGTGAATGACATTTAAAAGCAATCTGAGCAAATTATGACAGAATTTATTCTTTTGTTATAATTGTTCCTTTAAGAAATGCCATTTTATAACCTCTTAAAGAAACAGCTGGAATTTAAATGAAAAAAAAAAAAAAACTAAAATAGATGTTGTTTTGAGGTGGTGCCTTTAAATGTAGTTAAAATTAAAAATAATAATGAGAAAAAAAATAAGCTGTAATGGGCAACAAATGGACAGCCGTGCAACCGATGATAAACAAAGCACTGCCAGACACTTGAGCTGTTTTATGTGTGTGTATAAATATAGAGATACCAATGAAATGAACAAACCTTTCACACTCTTCTCCCTCACAATACCGGCCAGACACACTAACACCTCACCAAAATATACATCACACAAGCACATGGTCAGTCGCAGTGCTTCTATGTTTAGAGAGAACGGCCAGGGGAAGGACGTCACCCCATGTAACCCTCGTGATACTAAACCTCGCATGAACAGTTTGTCGCATTCACACAGTCTCGTCTTGCCCAGCTCCTGTGATTCATAATTCCTGATTCAGCCGCAGGGAAACCCTGACATTTGCCTGGACGCCGGCCATGTTGCCGCTGCCCTTCGACCCGTGTCCTACACATTAGAGAATGTTTTTAGCACGCTCTGTAACGGCACGGTCTAAATCACATTACAAGATTGTAATACTCACGCACACCCTTCGTACTTTCTAACCTTGAGCTTAAGCATTTCAAAGAGGTTAAATAACAGTTGCTGAAAGACCTGAAGACACAAATCAAATCACAGTTTGTTACCTAACATGGGTATACAGTTATGGTACGGTACGGATGGCAAAAGCAAGGGCCTGAATGATTACCATATACATATACTATGTAAAATATGGAATATGGCACGCCATGCATGGTCTTTCAAAGAGCAAATGCAACAAAAAACACACAAAAAAAACATGATATTACTATGGTACATGGTGTTCAAAATTGTATTTTTATGTTTTTGCAAGCAACATGAACAGGTAAATTTACAATAGCAAAAAATGATGGAGGTGTAGGATGTCCTCAAAGTACGTGAACGGGTAGGTGAGCAAACACAAACAAACACACACACACAGCTTATGAGAGCAGCTGGCTCTCTTATGTAAGTGCTGTAACTCTGTTTCTCTCTCTCTCACACACACACACCATCAGCAGCATGTGTAATGTCCTTCGTGTTGCTATGGGCCTGCGGGAACAGAGCAGTGCTGCCACCTGCTGGCGAACGCGGTTCTCAACTCTATTTTTACTTTGGACCTGAAGTGGCGACATAAACACAGTACCAAAGTTAACCATGATATAAAGTAAATAAATGTCATTAAAATCAAACATCGAAATTAATCTATAGTCTATAAATTACTTTGAACGGCATAATCTCGACAATATTGAGAGCTTACATGAGGGTGTTAATAGAAGTTAATTTTTTTTTAGTCTTAATCTTTCAGCTGTCGATATTATTAAAAAGGATTTTTGTAATTATGTCAAACAGGACTGATGTTTTAGATTGAGACAAACCACCTAATACCACAAAACAAAGTAGATCTATTGCCAATACTTACAGGTGTGCGTTCTGTTGATTTTCCTCCAAAATGATGTCACTTCCTGGTGGATGATGTCATCTTTTGTCAGTTAAAGGGATATAACAATATTGACAGAAGGAAAAAAAAAAAAAAAAAAAAAAATATATATATATATATATATAGACAGGATGGAAATCAAATTCAATTCAATTAAATATTCCGTTATAAATGTCTATTAATTTTTCAATTTAAAATGATAATGTAAAATTATAATTTATAGTTTTGTCCATTTAAAAGGTAATGTATTTTATGCTTGAAATATTAAATTGATAATTTGTTATATGAAAAGGATCTCAGTGTACACTGATAATAAAGTAAAGTCTATTAAACGATTACCAATTTAAACAATATTGTTAATTCTGATAATACATGTTTGGATTAAAATAAATCTTTTAACATTTAAATAACATTTAAATTGAACATTTTAACATTTAACATTTTTTAAAATAAATCGCCAGTTGTCATTTTAAAAGTTAAGTTCCAGTTAGGAAACTAATTAGAAAATTAACTGATTCTCAAAATTTTTTATTTAATATTTTAAATTGGGGATATAAAATGAATATACTGCATAACAGGAAAGACTCATTTGGATTGGTTCAAAAATAAACCCCTTCCTACAAATACTACAGTAACACTTGCCAATGGCGTTCAAGCATGCAAAATATGGTAATAATATATTTCAGATAGGCTCTGAACATCATTCATTCAAAACCTTTTCTTTCAGTCAACCTTCTTCAAGAAGCCTATTAGCAATCAAGACTTACACACCATGATCTAGCGGACAACGCCTTCTCATCCGCTGCTGTTTTCCAGTGAGCCATCAATAAGGATGACCTCTCACGATTGCCTCTCCCCGCACAGATCCAATAGGACCTTCTGATGGCCACGAGACGTGTGCCTTCTGCCTGGGTCGTGCCCACAGAGAGCCGGTGCTTGGGGAGTCTGACTGCCCCCACTGTGGAGATATGCACAGATATAGGTCTGCAGTCTGAACACTTTACCTCAGGGCGTACGTACGTTAACTGAATTAATTGAGAATCTCACCTGAAAATACGATAACATCAGCAATTTTCATCCACGCAGCTGATTTCTGTAAATGTAAAATGTAAAACTAAATGTATCTTGCAGCACAGGGTGAAGTCAGTATGTAGATTAACGAAGATTTGAGACAAATATAATGTAAATTGATTATAAAACTATGTAAATTGGCGATCTGAGGTCCTGAGCCGTAGCTGGGCACCGCGGACAGACACCGAATGGCGCTGCCGGTGTGTGTACACTCATAGAAAACATGTCCGGACAAGTGTGTGTACACTCGTCCGGTGTGCTTTGGCCTTCAGGCTCCGTGTGACCATCATCCAAGGTGATGAACTAACCCAACAAGCCCTGCCGCGCTCTTCCTCTGTCACCTCTTGCAAGCAGAGGAGGAAGGTGCCGCAAGCTTCTGATGTGGTCCTGTCAGGGTCAGGTGATGAGCTTGCGCCTGCTCGATGCCCACGCACCTCTCACCATGCCCCCCACCCCCCGCTGCGGGCTCCCTTCCAGTGCACTTCATGACTGCTGAATCCCCGCCCCTCCCCTGACCCACAAGATATGGTGGGCACTGAGGATGATGCCATACCAGTGGCAGCATCCGGGAAAGGATGAGTGATCCAACAGCCCGCAGGATTAAACCACGCCCCACGTCAGCAACGTAGGGGACCTCCATCATAGTGATGATGTCAAGCTCCTACCCATCCTGTCCAAGACGGTTGATGAGCTCGGTTTGGAGTGGGCACCTCCTGCCAAGCCAGCCAGGAGCTGCCTGGACGAGTGGTTCCTCCAGTCGAACCGTGGCCAAAATGACAACATGAGGAGGCCCTCTCCCTTTTCCCCGAGGTGCACAATGAGATATCAAAGTCGTGGAAACGGTCGCTCAAGACTCGAGTGCACATTCGAGTCCGGTATGAAGACAATCCCCAATAGAAGAAGCCATCTCTGCCCTGCAGCAGCGACGAGATGGAGCGTGAGAAAACACATCTCTCACTTCTAAACCTTGCAGCACCACAAACTTCACTGGCAAGGCATTCTCCGCAGCGGGCCAAGCAGCTTCACCACTGCATATGATGGCGATCCTCCAGGTCTATCAGGCCCAGCTGCTCAAGTCTGTGGATGAGGGTGGGCCGGACCCAGAAGATTTTAAAGAGCTCTAGTGTGCCACAAATCTGGTCCTCAGAGCAACAAAAATGACAGCTCGGTCGATCGGCCGCAACATGGGAAATCTGGTGGTGTTAGATCGTCACCTGTGGCTCACTCTGACTGAGATAAAGTACTCAGTCAGAAAGAAAGACGGCAGACTCCACCCAATCTTGGATTTGAGACCATTGAATCGCACGCTATCAAAGCGCCTGTTCAAAATGAATACGCTGAGGCAAATCCTCTCTCATATCAGGCCGGGAGATTGGTTTCTCTCTGTGGATTTAAAGGATGTTTATTTTTACATTCAGGTTGCCCCTCGTCACAGGCGCTTCCTGAGATTTGCAATCGAGGGGATAGAATATCAATTCAAGGTCCTTCCTTTCGGGTTATCGAAAGTATGAATACGTTCACGTGAAGCAGAGTGGAATGCACATCTTGACCTATATAGACGACTGGCTGGTTTTAGCCCAATCAGAGAGGGCGATGCTCAGCGACAGGCTCAAACTTCTCACTCATCTTCAGAGCTTAGCTTTCCTATTGGACAGGTGATCAGGAGAAAGACTGTTACGACGGATGAGTTGGGCATGGTCTGGGAAGCCATATGTAATGGCAGACCAGCCTTCGGGAAATGGTCAGAAGTTGAGAAGTCGTGGCACATCAGCTGCCTAGAGCTCCGTGCTGTTCATCGAGTGCTTTCTCCCAGATATTCTTCACCATCATGTTCTCATCAGGACAGGCAACACGACAGTGGTAGCGTTTATAAACCACCCAGGGAGGTGTGAGCTTGCTGCCCCTCCTGTGGCTATAGTGAGAGACCTCCTTCTGTGGTCAAATCAACATCTCCTCTCTATTCAGGCAGCACATGTCCCCAGACATCTGAATTGCGATACGGACATGCTATAGAGAGGCGGGGTGATCCATGGAGAGCAGAGATTACACCCTCTAACTGTCAATATGATTTGGAGTGTATTTGGCAGGGCGGAGGTGGATCACTTCTCATCCACAGTGAACGCTCACTGCCCAGTGTCTCGCAGTCTCCCTGGGTGTGGATGCACTCGCACACAGCTGGCCGAAAGCGCACAAGTACTCCTTTCCTCCAGTAAAACTTCTGCCTTGCATGCTTTGTCAAAATTAGGAAGAAGAGGGAATCAGTTCTGTTAGTGGCGCCGAAATGGCCCAACCAGCCATGGTTCCCAGAACTGGTGGAGATGCTGGGAGCTCCTCCGTAGACAATCCTGCTGAGGAGAGACCTCCTCTCTCAAGCACAGAGAACGATATGGCACCCCAACCCGGAGTTCTGGAATCTTCATGTCTGGACGCTCAACAGCGACAGACGCGCTTTCTCAGTGAGTGCTGAACACTATATCTCAGAGGCCAGGGCTCCTTCCGCTGTAACGGCAGAAATCACATAGTGAAGCGATTCTTAAAGGGGGCTAGAAGGCTGAACCCCCTTGCCCTTCCACCCTGCCCACTTGGGACTTGGCACTTGTGCTGGAAGCTCTTATGGGACCTCCATTCAAGCCATTACAATCAGTGAGCTTTCGTGAGCTCTCTCTCAAGGCAGTTACTGCTTGCGTTGGCCTTTGTTAAGCGAGTTGGGGATCTACAAGCAATATCAATTGACAACTTATGTATTGAATTTGAGCCAGGTGATTGCAGTCACTTTAAACCCTAGGAAAGGTTTCGACCCCGCTTAAAGCGCAGATCATAGCACTATCAGCTTTCCCAAGGAACCGGCCAGGACAGGACAGCTTAATACACCCTTGCTGTGCCCTGTACGCGTGTTACATGTTATATCGAGCGCTCTAGACAGTTCAGGCTCTCAAAGCAAAAAGTAGCTATTTGTCTGCATTGGCGGACGCACAAAAGGCCTGCCTGTGTCTAAGCAAAGACTGTCCCACTGGATTGTCTATGCAATCACCCTGGCTTATGGCTCTAAAAACGTGGATTCTACAAGAGTACGAGTCCACTCCACCAAGGGAATGGCTTTGTTGTGAGCATGGAACAATGGCATATCTATTCAGGACATCTGCATGGCGGCAGGCTGGTTGTCACTCAATACTTTTGTGCGGTTTTATAACTTAGATGTGTTGTCACTTGCTTCACATGTACGGTCTTGTGTGAGCTGCGCACCCGCCTACCCAGTCTCAGTTATGATCTGCGCTACATGCCTCAGTGGTTTCAACTAGGTCGTATATTCCACCTCAATTCTGTCCCTGTCAGCTCATCACGTTTATTATGATATAGACAGATGGCGACGTGATCACCGTATCATACACTACTCATTGAGCACCATTGAGCTCAGCCGTTACCCCATTATACATAATTTCGTTTCAAATGATCAAAACTTTTCAAAACAATTTAAATGTGATGGCATTGGCACCATTTCATTTCCTACAGGTCTTACCAGTGTTAACTCCACCTCACCGCTGGGGTGAATGCGACATCTTTATAGTTAACACGGCATGTTAGTTAACACCCATAGTATTATCAAATGCAATGTCGAGAAACAAAATCGAAAGGTAACATCTCCGGTTACTCCCGTAACCTCGGTTCCCTGAGATAAACTGCTGTATTACCTAGCTCAGGATCTTGCAATACCAGGTTGCTTCAGTCAAGATTCTGAATGAAAGACATTCAGCACTGCCTTATATGGCAGGGAAGCTCACCCATATCTTGTACGCTTGAACGCCATTGGCCAGTGTTACTGGCATGATTTAATAGGGCTTCAGTAGTATTTGGAGGAAGGGGGTTAGTAAACGCAATGTCTCGTTCCCTCATCTCAGGGAACCAAGGTTACGGGAGTAACCGGAGACCTTTGTGAATTAGACTATTTTATAACATATGAACACATTAGTGAATAAAACCAAGACAGAACGTTAAATCCCCATGAAATCGAGTTTAATAGAATTTAAAAATAAGGCTATGATGCAGTTTTAGCAAACTTTTGACAAGAAAAACAGTGATGACAAGCCGTGGCACACACAGCAAGTCCAGTAAGAGTTAAGGGATACAGCGACTACACACACACACACTCATCCACACACACAAATGCAGTAATATTTCTCAATCATCTCTACACACTCACACATATACACACAACCACCCAAAAAGGTGGTGATAAACAAACATGAACAAAAAAACTGCAGTATACTTTAAAAAAAACATGCATAGCTCAGTACAATAATCATGTTGATTTCCAAACGATCCATGGAGGTTATACGTCATACGCCGTCTAATACTGTCAAAATTATTAGTCAGTTCCTTCAACATGACAACATTTGTGTCTGACGTAAAGCAAAACAATAACGTCCTTGTTCACAAACATGTAAAAAGTTACATTCTGAACCACAAAGTTCATTATGAAAAATAAATACTTGGAATGGTGTAGATGAGGATATAAAGATTCCCTTTATGTGTCAGAATTTAAAAGAAACAAAAAGCCCAAAACCTACCCATTTCCCCATTTACACATAAAAAGTCATATATCCTGTTGCATTTGTTTCAACAGACATCAAGGTACAATAAAAGTGTCGAACAGAGCAGATACAAAAGGAGCGCAAAACTCAGAATTAGAAAATATAACACTCGAAACGAGGCCTGGGACATACAATACAGACAAAACCCATATTAATTATCTGGTATGCTTAGTGCTGAAGCAAACAAAACTAAATCCAACACAAGAAATACAAATCATTTATTATACAATCCCTGTCAATTTTTTATTAACATTATTTTGTCCATTGTTTGTCCATTCAAGAGAGTCACAGAACATCAAAAAGCCTTGGCAATGCAAAATATTTGAAAATTAGGCTGTTTAGTTACGTGCTATTTGTTCTAAGTTTCATCCTTTGGTAAAAGGGTAGACCATCTCTACTGCAATAAACACTACCGCGTATTAGAGCTGCACAATTAATCGTTAAGAGATTGCAATATCAATTCAAACACCCACACGATTCTGTCGCCAACGGTAACTGTCACTCGTGACGTTGGAAATTGAAAGCTCTCCATTGAAATGAAATTGGCAGTGTGAACACAGCTTTTTATTCCTAAATGACAACAATTCGCCAGGCTATTAAACCAAAAGCACATCGAAACATTCAAATCTGCATAAGTGCTGCCTTTTCTGTCTTACAATAATTCAAATTATCACAGAAGTACTGGGATAAAAGTTTATAGTTTGGAATCTGGATATAAACACTGATGTCTATGGTAGCAATAAAAAAAACAGAGCAAATCACCTTTTAAAAGTAATGTGGCGCTTCAAATAATGATTGTATCAGTTACATCGTAACACCAGTAGGTGGCGACAAGTGACTGTTAAAAATATTTATTTGCCATCAAATCATTCATTCAAAAGATTTGATTAAAAACACTGATTCATTCAGTAATGAAACAAGAAGTATTTAAGTGAGTCATTGAATCATTCGTTCAAACAGATTAAAAAAAAAATAGAATTTGAATTAAATAAACATTTTTATATAGACTGCAGCACTTAACATTTTGTCAGATCCTCTAATAAATTAGATATTATTTTGTTCAGTTGTCTGTTCAGAATCGTGAATTTGAGAACAATTTTTTTTGGGATTTGAATCATGCAGCTCTTCCATATGTTGCTCTTTCCGGAGATTATGTTTGTTCGGTACTGTCTTTAAAGTGTCAGAAAGCTCTAGCGTGAAAGAAGCCCGAATTTCTAGAGCTCCGGGGCTCCGTATAGGAATGATACAGGACTCATGCAAGCGAGAAATACACACATACAGACACGCACACCATGCTGTAAGGTGCCGAGACACACCGCTCACGAGATCTACGGCGGACATATAGCAAAAATAGCTCTCTGAGTTTCTATATACATGAACTACACAATGCTACCACTGCCATAGTGCACAGAGAAACCTCTGATCAATTCTGTGAACAACATAAAAAAAAATCTACAAAAATCATCTCAAGCAGCTAACATTATAATAGTTCCCTAAAGTTACATGTAAACCTTTAAGACTTTTAGCACAGGATTTTCGTATAGTTGCGATATATTTGTGGATGGACTTAAAGTTGCCGTTTTGTTCCTTCATTTCAACACTGATCTCTTCTGTCAATGCCAGATTTATATAAAACAATAAAATTAAATAAACATCCAAGCAAAAAATATTAAAGAACTCATTGTGATGTAGGGATTAAGAACAACACTATTATTATTAATGACAATATCCGTATCAATAAGAAGAAAAGTATGTCCGTGTGGGTTTGATCTAGAGTTCTCCGTTTAACCCGAAGCAGTGATTCATCAGTCACTCACTGCGCAACCTGCCAGACTATAACATAACTGCGCTCCGGCTTGGCAGGAGCCGACTGCAGTTTCAACGTAGGTTCGCCTGATTCTTCATCTTCATCTCGTCCCAAACCACCATCCTCATCACCTGAGAGAACAAAAAAAAGAGATGGTTTGTCAGCAGAGCAGAATGTGCACATTTACTAGGTTTACAATGTGAGGCATCTGCTGCTCATGGACAGGTCCTGGAGACACTGGTACTGAACCTCTTACCGATTCTGAAGTCGATGTATCCCTCTCCTCCACTCATGATAAGCATGCTCTTGCCGTCTGGGGCTGAAGAGTCTGAGTTGTCAGGCGTGCCTTCAGCTCCTGGCACAATAACCTGACCTGAAACACAGCATTAACACATTTGCACTCCACCAGTCATTATATATAACACCACAGATTTAAAACAATATGCTGAAAACCTTCTTTCATCTAGTAAAATGCATATAACTGAAACATATTTTCATATTTTTTTTGCACACAGCATATTTTTCACCATTGAAGGTTTCACTTTATTTTGATGGTACCTTTAACATGTTCTGTTGACAATAAGTAACGTTGCACCTACATCTCTACTTACTCTCAGTGTTTGTAGAGTATTAGTAGACTGGTAGGGTTCGGGTTAGAATAAGTTGACGTATTTGCAAAGTAACTTATAGTCAGTAGAATGTCTATTGGAGGACCATCACAATAAAGAGTCCACATATATTAAGCAGACAGTCTACTGATACTCTAATGACTGCAAGTTGACATGTAGTTGCAAAGTTACTTATAGAATGTTCAAAAGAGACCATCAAAATAAAGTGTTACCCCATCTTCTATCTGATTTTATGTAAAGGTACAGTATGTCTAGCAAACATAATTCTTAAATGCTTTACTTGCTTAAAAGAGATGAAGAAATTTTGCTATTTTTGCATTGTAATGCAATGTAATTTTTGCAATGTAAAACATCTTGTAAATTGCCATTTACCATTTAATGTATTCTAGTTATTTCCCTATAGATGTATAATGAACAGGAAGTCTTGCACATTCACAGAAAATAGCTTGCTTCCGTGTTTCAAAATAAGGTGGCTAATGTTATGATGTTATACCTGGAACTGTAGCAAAGAATTTAACAGCGTCTCTGTGGCCATGGAAGCAGAGCTGAGCGTGTGCCATGGAGCAGTACGGTACGTACGAGCCAGTCACAGCACCGACCACGGTGTCATCGCCGTACACTCGCACCGCCCCACCTGGACGACAGGCGATCGCTCCCACCGTCTTATTAGCTGCTAGGGGAAAAGTGTGTAAACACAAGTGTCTAAAGCATCTAATGTTAGCAGTTAGTGTCTTGCAGAGAAGATGCCTGTCAAATTCAAAGCACAGCCTCGTTGTGAAATTACTGGGATACAGCCACTGATCTATATAATGACATGTCATTCTATATAGATCAGTGGATACAGCCAATAATATTAAAGCATTAAAAGCAAATTTCAACTAGATGCAGATTCACAGCTGATAAGCTCAGAAAGATGAAGTTGGTTGGAGAGAGAGGACGATCTAAGAGGAACTAAGAACAAAGAACTTGGTTATGAAATATTGAACACAGCTGAGCATAAAAGCAAACAAGCCAAGCAAGACAGCTTTGTTTCAGAATTAATCAGCTGTCAACAATGTGTTTCCCACTCACCCCTCTGACCTAGATATCCACACTGACCTACAGCTACAGAGACGAGAGAGAACAGAGAGAAGTGGCCAAAGAGACTGAAACTAAAGCTGCCTTCCACATCAAATACTGATGTACATGTGTTTATGTGTGCTGTGATGTTGGCTTACAGTCTGATAGCGGGATGGAGATGATGACACCATTTCCTGTTCCCACCCACAGCCGGTTACAGGAAACCATTAGAGCCGTAATCCTCACAAAAGAGAAGCCCAGTTTCCCTGTTCCTGTTAAAGACAAGTGGAAGTCCGATAATTGTGTATTTATTCCAAAGCATATTATAAAAGAGCTCAAATCTTGTCTTGTAATTTCATGTGTTTTTCAGATGCACACTCCCAATCAAAAGTTTTGGGTCAGACAGACTTAATTTTTTTAAAGAGACAACAGGTCTTCAGTTTAATCTGGTTTCGATAACTGTAACCCTCCATTTAGCTTAACAACAAGCAAGCGAGTCAGGAGTTGGCGTGAAATAGCATTGTGCAGGGTAGGAAATGCCCACAAATTGAATTAAATGCCCGCAAAATTCAAGATATAAATTGTACGAGATTGTTTTTTTTTTATCATATAGTTAAGCAATATCACACGAGGAAAAAACGCTGTTTTTCCGAATTTCAGCACAATTGCAAATGTAATACAACAGTTCAATAAACAATAAGTTGATATTCATTTACATTTTTAAACAGTAATGTCAGTACAGTTTAACTGTTTTTGCTCTATTTGACCAATGATAACAGTTCCAAACAAAGCAGAACAGTTGTGTCTGAATGAATCATTGTAAAAAGTTGTAAAAGCAACGTAGAGATGGTGTTTTTATGACTCAAGAGGTGAGTGAGGTATTTTATTGAACGTAAATTGCCATATGTAGCTCTTTAACAGAGTTCATTGTAAAGCATTATCTGTTGTGAAGGGTCATTTCAGTATGGTTGTAGCGCTGTGCTGGAATTTATTTTCAAAGGACAGGGTCTAATGGGTAAAGCTACAGTAACGTCTTCAGCTAGTCAACTTGAGATCTTTCTATCTAATCTCTGGTTATAACTCTTAAGCCTAGTAGTGAATGTTTTATGAGCAGCAGGATAATCTCTTTTTTTAGTTATGAGAAATAACCATATTCATCCACACAGTCAGGCAGAGCCGAAGCACAACCAAAATAATGTTCTTCTGCAAAATGCATTCAGTTTTGTTTAACCACTAGAGGCCCAAAAGCTACATGGTGCACTGCAAGGATAATGAATTGATCAAAAGGGACACTAAAAAACATTTAAATGTAACAAAATATTTGTCAACTAAATACTTTTGAACTTTCTATTCATCAAAAAATCCTGAAAAACAAAATGTATCAGTTTCCACAAAAACATGAAGCAGTTCTCAACATTGATAATAATCAGAAATGTTTTTGAGCATCAAATCATCATATTAGAATGATTTCTGAAGGATCATGTGACACTGAAGACTGGAGTAATGATGCTGAAAATTCAGCTTTGATCACAGGAATACATTACAGTTTACTATATATTACAATAGAGAATTTTAAATTGTAATATATTTCACAATATTAAGCAGAATAATAAAAGGTGACCATGAATTTTCACAGTATTCTCACCTAACATTTTGCTGACATAAGGCTCAATGTCCACGTCCTGGAGATGCTGGAAGGTGTGAGCGTGGAAGAGGCGGAGGGTGGAGTCCAGCCGGATGGACACCCAAATCCCATCACCCACCCAGGCCAGCTGACGCACCTGACTCTCCTTACGCGGGTGGGCATCAAAAGACTTCTGTTTCATAAATACCCAATGAGAAATGCATCACAACTTATTGTAAAAACATCCTGCTTAAGCAAGTTAAAGGAGAACTTCACCGCTGGCAAAATGGGCATTCTATATAACATGTCGGCCTATACAGTAGAAAGGTGAAACAATTTTTGAAATCCGTGCTACCTGACTAGAGAAAACAGAGAAAAAAGGCTGTTGTCTTTCCTTTTGCCAAATAGGTAGGAAAACTTAATTAGGCATGTTGCCATCCAAGCCCACTCCCATACGCTTAACCCGAGACAAATATTGCCTTGCTTTAGTAGGAAATACTTCTCAGCAAATTATAATGGTGTCGACTTGTATTGTTCCCAGCTGCAAAGAGTTAACGTTTAGCAGGAGTGAGTTACTACCGGTTTCCAGTGAAAGATCCAATGTGTTGTAGGCACTAGAGGCTGAATCGTAAATACGGAGAAAACACAGTGATGAAAAATATGAAAAACCTCAGTGTTTGTAGTCAACATTTCAAACTGGATGACCACGAACATAGTGTTTTGGGCCAAACGCAGGAGAAAACTGAAAGAAACTGCTGTTCTGTCAGTTTCGACCCAAAGCAAAACAAATAAACGTGAATTTCTCGGTCCAGGTAACACGGAGAACGAGTAAGCATAGTTCATTTACATATTTTATCGACATTGCCTATTTTCAACCCGCTTTGAATTGTAACAAAGTAAAACTAAGGAATTTTTGCTCTCAAGAAAATTGAATTTAACAAATATTAATAAAAAACACATTTTTCAAAAACGCAAAAGCTAATAGAGTAAAGACATAATCCTGAACCTCTATTTTCATTGCTTTGGGCTGAATGACATAGATCTTGTTCTTGTAGCCGCACCACACTTTATCATGCACAACGGTCATGCAGCGGATTGAGTGATGTGGCCGGCCGAGGTCCAAGAGGTGGTAGTTGGTCAAATCCCACTGGCTGTCTGTAAAAGTAGAAGCAAGATGGAGTTTTTTGTACAAGTAAATGTCAAAGTTAAGATAAGTTTCTGAATTATTAGCAAACTGACAGTGTCTTACCAAGACCTCTGTGGAAGACGGCCAGTGTACCATCAGCCAGAGCCACCAAAACACGGCCTTTCACATGTCTATGTCGAAACAATATAAAATATCATTAGCACTCAGTGTTTTCTTTTTATTGCAGCTCAAGATTGCATTAAAGTGCAATAAAAGTAGAGCTAAAAAGCAAATTGCGTTATCATCTGGCTACATATATTGGAATTCCACTCAAATATGAAATAAACAATATTCCAAAAGTTGTTAAATTACCTTCCTAAATTTGTAAGTTTACTTTCCACTTACACTATGTTCAAGATGGAATCCTTCAGCTTGACAGCATGAAGACACTTCCTCCATCGAGCGACTGATGAGTGCACGTATAAACTACATGAAAGACATTTGCAAATTTGTTAGATTGTTTTTCAATGGTGCAATATAACAAATCGTTGATGATCTGATAGAGTGTACATTAAACAGCTCTCTAAATATTTTTTCAGTGCAGTGCAGTTGCTATACTGTAGATCTTAGTCAAAGGAGACATTTATTTGGCATGAATGAAAACAAGGCAGGCAGTGTCATACTTTTGAGTACTTAAGTGTTGATTGTTCAGCTGACAAAAAATTAAAAGTATAATTTTTCACAAATTTCAAGTGGACAAAAATACTACAGATGTAGATTGTAAAAGTGAGATCCAAAGAAGTATGGCAGCAAAATTAAGGAACGTTCGTTTTGACGCATCCAGTTTAAACAGCTGGTTTGCGTCTCTGTACAGACTTCAAAAGGTTCACAGCATCAGGAACAATTGGATGGTTTATTTTAATGCCGTCCTGGATCACGTTGAAGGATTGTATGTTTGTTCGGAGCATTTTGTTTTGCAAGCGAGTCACAGAGAAATGGAGAGTTTGCAAAGAACCTATTGTTAAAAGATAAAGCAGCCGACTGTATTGGATCTGACAGCAGTTGCATCACAAACCGTAAGTAAATGATTTCATAATACTTAGTCTGTAAATGAGGGTTTTATATGGATAATGTTTTCTAAAAACTCTCATGCAATAGCGAGTGGGCGTTGATACTGTTTCCTTATGCAATGACGTTAGCCAATCATAACAGTGGCCGTTTACTGACCAGTCTTAAAAGGATTAAGGTTCAAAATAATTGTTTTTACACAAATTTATTTGTTTTTTGGGTTTTTTTTGTGAAAAAATCTTTATTAACATTATATGTGAACTTCAAGGAACATGTTAAAATATTTTTTTTAAAATCCATGTCATGACCATGGATCCATTTTTTTAATGCTTTGAAATAGGCTGCATTTATTTGATCAAAAATACAGTAACAGTAATATTGTGAAATATTATAAAAATTTTAAGTAATTGTTTTCTATTTTAATAAATGTAATAATGCAATGTATTCCTGTGGTTCAAAGCTGAATTTTCAGCATCAGTACTCCAGTCTTCAGTGTCACATGATCCTTCAGAAACCATTCTAAAATGATGATTTGCTGCTCAAGAAACATTTAACGTTACTTAATATTATCAATGTTGAAAACAGTTGTGCTACTTCATGTATTAATATTTTGTTTAAGGATTCTTTGATGAACAAAAATTCAAGCAAACAGCATTTATTTGAAATTTATTTGTAACATTATAAAGATCTTTACTGTCACTTTCGATCAATTTAGTGCAGCGATTCCCAACCCCCGGTCCGTGGACCTGTTAGTACCGGGCCTTGAAATATTCCCAGAATAATGTTTCTTTTTTTCTTTTTTTTATAATAATAATAATAGTCTTTTTTTAATGCTTTTTAAGTGCTATGGCGTCATGTTATTTCATCCAAAACCTAAACAATAAATAGATTAAAATGTGTTTCTTTGAGCGCCTTCTTGCGATTGCTTAGCAACGCGTCATATCTGAACGGACTGCAAAAAAGCGCGCTGCACCTGAAGTGACAGGGAAGTGGAGAGATGAGCGGGCCGCGATATATTTTTTTCAATGGCTAGTTTAATTGCGGACAGTTCTGGTAAAAGGAAAGGCGATGACCAACTCGAAAATAGAGAGAGAGAGAGAATTTCGTTTTATTGTATCCTGGAATTTGTGTGCATTGTTTTGGATGCATATGTTTTTTATGGATGCTCAGGAAGAACAGCTTGTCTTGTGCACAGCTACAAATATAGTAATATCAATAAGCAGTTCATGCTCACATTAAAATAGTTTTGTTCTCATTGGTCTGATCTGGTATTTTTTGTTAAAGGTTAAAGCTTAATCTCTAATTTTATACTTTTAAAAATGATTGGCTGAAATCACTAAGTTATGTGTTTGCTATTGTATTCTGAAACTGTCTGACTGTTGAAACTGTCTCTTATTTTCATACAATTAGCCTTTGTTCACCTGTTGGTGAGTGAAAACACTAAGTTGCTGTTGAAGTGATTGTCTTTAGTGGTTCTGGAGAGATTTGACAGGTGAAATGAACTGGTATTTTCATACAATTGCCATTACTGCCACCTGCTAGTGAGTGAGTGCTGTGTGAGTTGCTTTTGAAGTAGACCGGTCTGAAAGTTTAAAAAGATTGGTATATTCATACAAGTAGCCTTTGTTGCCATCTAGTTCATTATATGCAAATAAATGATAGGCTGTTACTGTTTTACACAGTGATATGTTCCAAACGATGCATCTTAAAATTGACAACTGGTCCCTGGAATTTTTTTTATGAATATGCTGGTCCCTGGCACAAAAAAGGTTGGGAACCCCTGATTTAGTGAGTCGTTGCTGAATAAAGTATTAATTTCTTTAAAATAAACAAACTTACTGACCCCAAACTTTTGAATAGTAGTGTATATACTCATATACAAACTCATACGTATATATAAACTCCTATATAAAACTAATTTTGCCTAGCCTATTTATTTAAAATTATTTCTCTCTACATATTTAAACTTTTGACATTTTGTGAAAAGTTTCAGTATTGAGTGTTTCAAATCTTTATCATTTTGGTGTTTAATAAAGTCTGTTGCTTGCCATAATGGAAATGTATATGGTGCTTGTGGCCAGATGCTGTTTTTTTGTGTTGCGTGCATCTCACCAGCCATTCTGAGCCCCCAGCCACATGGTGGGCAATGCGCTGCTCATCCGCTGGGTCTCTTCTTTTGCCTGATCCACTTTTCCACCTGCTGAGACCGCATCGTCCCTGCCATGATCTGACTCCCTGGAGAGGAACCCAACCAAGGATGAGTTCCCATCCAAATCTGGATGTAAATCAACAACGAAAAGATACTGGGTCTGACTCACCTTTGGTTATCGTTGCCTGCTGACGCCCCAGAAGACTCTGTTCCGAGTGGGTCTGTAAACACATGCTCTGTGTAGATTCCTGGCTGACTGGTGTCCTGTCCTGGGCTCTCCTGGTCTTCCTCAGTGGCCTCCGTGGCCTCCTCTGCTGCAGGGACCCCGTCTTCACTGGGAGCTCTGGAGAGATCTACAACAGAGAGACTTACAAGTAGTGATGGGAGATACAAAGCTTTTCGAAACTCTGACAAACTGCTTGACAAAATGATTCGCTGTTTTGAAGAGCTCGAAACACCACAGGCTGGCTGGACAATGTAACGGACATTGTACATTCATAAAAAAATTCAGCTCAAACACCTCTAATTGCACGTTTCATGGAAGTGTAATCTATTAAATTTAATCTACAAATAATTAAATATCATTAAATATGAAGTTTCAGTAAGATTTGCATTCTTATATTATTTGTAGTGCTTGTTTTGTGTAGAAGCAATAAATATAATTAACCTTTTTGTATTGAAATTCATTAAATTAATAATAAATTAACCTACATTACAAAACTGACCCAAGATCAGTTAACCATTAGAAACATCTTCATGGGTTCAAAAAATGTCCGCCACAAACCTTCTGAATTCTTAAACGTTTCGAAACCAAGGTTCCAAACAATATGAAGCCTTGTTTGTTGAAATCACATGACTTGGCAAATCTGAAACAACCTCCGAACCACTGATTCGAAACAAAAGATTTATAAATGTTTCCTTTTAAGCTTAAAAAAATCCCCAACAATTTAGAGTCTGAACTAATTGTTCTATTAAAGTTGCCAAAATGACATGAATTCTACACTGAGCTACAAACGGTTCCTACCACTTCCTCTGGCAGGACTCTGTTCTGCTGACTGTTCGTTGACTCCTGTGCTGCCCGTCTGAGATCCTGAGCTGGACTCTTCAACGCTGCAGCCCACCGCTGACACGTCACTCAACACACCCTCACTGCCCTGAGAGCTGCTACTGGCCAATAAAAAGTCTGGTCCCGCCTCCAAATCCTGAGGAATCTCCTCCCCTGCGGGATAGTCTGTCTCCAAAACTCCTGGAAATCATATTACAATAAACAACATTATTACTTTTTATTCATATTTAAATGACACTGTTAATTGCCATTTAATTGTGTGAATTGTGTGAATTATGTGAATTATTTGTGAATTATTTCTCCACTCCCTTTTTCATCTGACAATTATTGAATTATTTATTAAATTATCTGCAGAATTCCAATAAACAAAACTAGACATGCACAGATGTATAGCTCAATAGTGTTTTGTAGACTAAAATGAGTTTTGAGCCCAATTTCAAAGTAAAGGTACAAACTCAATGCACTCTCTTTTAGTTTGAATACTGAAAAGGGTCTGAGTTGGTTTCCTGTAAAGAAGTCACGCTTAAAAAGTACCTATTTCTACTCGTATCAGTGTGTGTTCTCTTTGTTTTTTTTGCCTAGGTGTATTAAATAACAATATAATTTTTTGGTCAAATCACGCAGCCCTAGTACAACAATACCATTTACATTTTGTATTTGTTTATCAAGATATAATGATAAACTATTTATGCTTATGATTGAAAGAAACATGACAACAAAAGTGTACAAATGATGATGTGTTATGTACAATTCTGACCTGGTACACTGGCGATGCACAGCACACATGAGTTACAGACGTAGAAGCTGTCCAGCAGGTCGTCGGGCCGCGTCACATCCATGACCATCACCTTTGTGGAGGAGTGAGTGCTTGTACAGATCCAAACACGACTGGACATCTCCACATGCACCGCCTGCTCCCGTTCCTGCTCCTGTCAACACACATTGAGAACTAATACATATATTATACTGCAAAAACAGATTTCCCCCCTGTATTTTGTCTTGTTTTCAAGTACAAACATTTAAACATCCTTAAATCAAGAAAAAGTGACTTAAAAAGCAAAATGAGTGTTGTTTTCTGAAAAATATAAAAGTGACTTTACGCTTAAAACCGGCAAAAGATGTCTGCCAATGGGCTAAGCACAATAAGCTTTCTATCCCTTTAAAGCATGTTTATTTTTCTTACCCCACTGGCAGATATTTTTTTATTGTTTTAAGCATGATTTATAGGTTTTTGCCAATCTGCCTTTCTTATGTATAGGGCTTCTATAGACCTTATGCACCAGAGAAACAACCGTGCATCTTTAGAATTTTGTCTTTGAACTTCCATTTTTACATTTACTTATTGTAGAGCAGGGGTGCCCAACCCTGCTCCTGCCGATCGACTGTCCTGCACAGTTCATCTCCAACCCTAATCAAACACACCTGCCTTTAATTTTCAAGTGATCCTGAAGACCTTAATTGGTTGCTTCAGGTGTGTTTGATTAGGGTTGGAGATAAACTGTGCAGGACAGTCAATCGGCAGGAGCAGGGTTAGGCACCCCTGTTGTAGAGTAAACGAAAGTTATCAAGAACACTGTGATGTTTGAAGTGGATGTCATAACAAATGCCAATAGACCGGGAAGATTTTGAAACGAGCAGTTCATTCATAAATCCGTAAGATCTTACCTTCATGCTGTGGAAATACAAACCAGAAGACAGAACACAACGAGCGCAATGCTGAAAAGGGGCGGGGCTAAATAAGGCGTATATATAAATGATGTTTATCATGATTGGCTAGCCTCTACGCATTTCAACTAAGTAACAATACCCTCACCAAGAGTCTAGATACCAAACATGTTATGTAAAAGTGAACGGCCTTATGCTAATGAGCTCACACTTTTGATGCCATGACCATGATGATTTCTGAATGAGCTTTGTCTAATTTCTACATCAAGCTCTTTCACTTCAAACAAGTCCATGTTTTCCATGATAAGGCCCTTTTAAAAGTTTACTGAAATATTTTACTTTAGGTTCCTGCTCCAGCTGATCTAGGCTGCTCTGAGAGCCTTTCCTCTGTTTGGAGGCGTCAGCTTCCACCATAGACTCTTCACCAGAAACGCCAGAGCCTCCCGCACATGACCGTCCACCTGAGAGGTTCACTCCAGCTGCACACAAGAGCTACACAGGGGAAATCAGAAAAATAGATCTATCAGAGGCTGACAGCAGGAGTTCATATCAGCAAAGTAAGGTCTGGTGAACCCAAATAAGTCTTCATGCATGTAGGTGCACTTATATTTTTCTCAAAAGACAAAACTACTAAAGCAAAACGGAATGAGAAATTTGCACAGGAAGACTGAAAAAGCAGTATGGTCCGATTTTAATTATTTTCATATTTCAGGTAATTTTCAATCCATACATACTTCATCTTTCCTCACTAAATGAACCTTCCTTCTAGTCCTCACCTTCATAGAAGCATCTTTCTGCTCCAGGGGCTTGAGACACACAGGAACAGGTAGGTTTATTTTGTTCTCTGCATGGCCACCATTGGTAACCTATGCCAAGAAAAGGATAGCAGCACGATTATAGATGTAGAAATGTGGAAAATATGGAATTAATCAAATCAAATGTTGCAGTGCTTTTAAATAGTACTTAAGAGCAAGATAAAAACGAAATAAAACATAACTAAAAAAGTTTAAATAAATAATATAAAACGTTTTCCTATATATTTCCATGACTTTTGAAGCAAATAATCATGACTTATATGATAATTCACTTATGACATAAACAAGAGACAGATATTTAGACATAATTTTGTGTTTATGTGTCCATTCAAGTGCAAGGAAACACAAAAGAGGAATCAATTCGGTGTTCGAGCGCTGTCTGAAACGCACCTCTCTCTTTCTCTCTCTCTCTCTCTCTCTCTCTCTCTCTCTCTCTCTCTCTGCGCACGGCTGTGTGCACACATAACGCGCGAGTCCCAACTTTTGTCTCTTCTTCCGCGTTTAAAATTGTTTGAATGTGTAAATTGGCAAGACAAAACATGTCCAAATTATAAACTTTCACTCTATGAAGATTAAATTTAGCAGTTAATCCACAAATCATATGCGTGCCGAACCGTGGGGCCTGATCCGTACGGATCACGGTTCAACTGCGATCCGTTCCACCCCTACTAACAGTCAGTAAAAAAAAATAAAAAAATAAAAGCAGTAGCACAAATAAATACAACAGAATAAAGAAACAAATTAAAGGTAGGTTTCAGGTAGGTCTAACAGTAATATTCAGGTACAGAAATACTACAGACACTGAACTGTAAAAAAAAAAAAAAAAAAAAAAAAAAAAAAATTCACTGTAAATTAAAAAGAGATTAATCCTTCAAATTAATGTTACAAATGTTATTCAGTCAAGATCAGTGAGTGAATTTATTTTTCTTTTGTTGCTTGATTAACATTTATGACAGACGGCAGCAGGTTTATTAGGCTGATGTCACTTTAAGACCTAATGCATGGATCCGATATACTGATACACGTGTTTTCTTTCTCAACTGTTTACGTTCACTTAAGACTTACCTGATTGTGTTCATGATGATACTTGCCAAGGTGGGCATTTTGACATAACTTTTGTGTGTATTTGGCCATTTAAATGCAATAAGCCATGAAGAAATCTGGTACTCGTGAGCTGTTTGCGAGGCTGCTTTATGTGCGTGCTTTCAGAGAATATGCAAGTACTTAAGTACCAAATAGTTTAAAAATACTTAAAAAGATCTGCAAATGATAAACTTTTGTGACGATGCAACATAGGTCAAATTCTGTCCGACAATTTTGACAGCTGTCTTGAAACGTGAGCGAAAGTCTCATATCGCAGTGTGCTGTTTTTAAATGACTGATACCCCTATAACTGATATCTATATCCCTCAATGCCGCGCAGAAATTAAACATATTTCACTATACAGATATTTAGATATTCACTATACAGTGAAACAAATTTCTATGACTTTTCCCAAACTTTCTGGGTTTATTTATTTGTCCAAAACTTTTCCAGGCCTGGAAATTGCTATTTTAAAATTTCATGGCTTCTCCAGGTTTTTAATGACCATGCGAACCCTGATAAAACAAAAAATATAATATATAAAAAATATCTTGATAGTTTTGAGTTTTCTTCAGGGAAAATAGATGTTACAATATTCCTCATTTAAATAATCCTCAGATTCCCGGAATGGGGATATTTGTAGGTTACATTTCTGACACACGCTCTAAGCAGTAGACCAATCACAACAGACTGGGGCTGGCTGACCAATCATTGCAGACTGCGCATTTCAGAAGGAGGGTTAGAAACCAAAGCTAAAACAGAGCGTTCAGACAGAGAGTTAAAACAGGTGCTGCTAGAGTTGTCAAAAGTACAGACTTCAGTACCAAGTTAGTACTGAAATTTAAAAAATGTGTCAATACCAGCATTTCCCTCTAGCATTTTGAGCGCTGTTGAACAGATTCTTAAACACCTCTGATTGGCCACTGTGTTTGACGGACGTGCTCAACATATATGTCTATGATTGGCCACTGTGTTGATGCACGTGCTCAACATATGTCTCTGATTGGTCATTGTGTTGACACGCTTAACATATATACGTCTGTGATTGGCTACAATGATCATCGCTTAAAAACCATATTGTCTTTGACGCTCTACGTGGAGCGCTAACACAGATACACACAGGAGCGTTTGAAAGCGGCGTCTATCAGCGAATCTGGGATTTTAAACGCTCCTGTGTGTATCTGTGCAAGCGCTCGGTGAAGAGCGTCAAAGATGTCATTGTTGATCATTGTAGCCAATCAGAGACATATATGTTGAACATGTCAACATAATGGCCAATCAGAGGTGTTTAAGAATCCGTTCAACAGCGTTCAAAATGCTAGTGGGAAATGCTGGTATCGTCACATTTTAAAGATTTCAGTACTTTTTGACAACTCTAGGTGCTGCAATTATAAATTATAAGACAAATGTAAATTATAAGAAAAAAATGTTTTTTGAACATTAAATGATGTAAACGTATTCCAATCTAGTAGACCCCATAAACAAAATTATGAATCCCCTTTAAGAACAAGATAACAGTACAATTACCGTATAGATATTTTACCAAAAATATAAGTAGAAAATAAGTCATTTAAAAAAAAAAAAATATATATATATATATATATATATATATATATATATATATATATATATATATATATATATATATATATATAATATATATATAATTTTTTTTTTTTTTTTTTTTTTTCAATAAACTAAAAATAGTCACTGCTTTTTTGTAACAATATACTATCAAGACGTATAACTCTTACCTTGCATTTGCCCGGGAGACTCCAGCCATGTTCGATCACCCTGCCATCCTCTTTCTGCATGTGGGCTTTCACATGCTGGTACTGAGCCCGCTTCTGCTCCCGGCGGGACAGAGAACCACTTGAGTCCACCCTAATGAGAAAAACAGAGAAACAACAACAAGGGAGGAGAGGATCAGAGCATGATGAATTGAGTTTGATGTGCTGGGTGATCTTCATATGAGGTTTATAGATCTAAATGGTTCTCAACAGCCATAACATTTTTAATATGTTTGACAAGGTAAAACATAGGTATAAGTTACTCTTCTTTAAGGAAGTCGAATGCTTTGGACTTTTCTCTGGGGAACTGGGAGAAGGTGTTGCTCTTTTTCATGATGCTGGGTGGGTTGTACTTGACGTTGGATGGTAAACCTCTCGCTGTGTTGCTGGATGTTGAGGAACTGGAGGAACTGAACAGGCGACTGAAGCTGGAACAGGACATGGAGAGATGGAAGTGAACAGGTCGAACTCACATTTTTGATCTTTATGATTAGCATGCATGTGGACGAATTTTCAGGAGCAGTTAAGATAAAAGGTCTTACAATTGCCTGATGCTTGACCTCTTCTTCTCTGCAACTTCAGAGTTTTCCCTTGAAGCTCTGTGGAAAAACAAGACATCACTTTAGGAGAGCCGTGAGCAACCAGACATGTCTCCATGTGGCGGAGTGGGGTTTTTGCTCATTAACCAGAAAAACTGGCCTACTTTCTTGGACAATTAGTATGAGAACAGAGCTCAAGCTGAGCGTAAAAAAGATGGTCTTGTCAGACACTAAAGACATCAGAAATAAACAAACAGTTTACAAACAGACTACAAAACAGTAGCATCATAATTAGCATATAATTTGCTTGGCTGCTGTGCAAACAAATTTAATATAATTTTGGACAAAACAAAAAAATTATTAAAAAGGACAGGAAAAGAGCTTTCATGTTTCATTTTGGACAATAAAGTTCCCCTATTATAAAATTGTAAAGATTTCTTATTTTGTTGTGGAGGCCTGTGACAACAAGGTCAAAAAACACTTTAATTTTCTAATAATATACACTGCAGCATCGCTTCTTTTCTCACAGTGTCGGAAACAGTTTGATAAAGGATTCAGACTGGTCTGTTGCCCAGTCTGTTGTGATTGATCTACTTTGCTCTGATTGGTCAGATGGCCGAGTCTGTTGTGATTGGTCAACTCTGCTTTAACTAGTCAGATGACCCAGTCTACTGTGATTGGCCTACTCTGCTCTGATTGGTCAGATCTGTTGCCCAGTCTGTTGTGATTGGCCTACTCTGCTCTGATTGGTCAGATCTGTTGCCCAGTCTGTTGTGATTGGTCTACTCTGCTCTGATTGGTCAGATCTGTTGCCCAGTCTGTTGTGATTGGTCTACTCTGCTCTTATTGGTCACATCTGTTGCCCAGTCTGTTACGATTGGTCTACTTTGCTCTGATTGGTCAGATGACACAGTCAGTTGTGATTGGTCTACTTTGCTCTGATTTGTTACAAACCTGCATAGGTTCGGGCAGATAAGACTGGAATTACTGACAACTCGTTTCAGGCAGTTCAGAATCGGTTCTTTCTTTTAAGAGACAATAACTTAACTTGTTGTGCACTTTGATCTTTGAATCTTTGCAGACCTTTTACATTCACAAACATCTATATTACACACTACATGTAAGGTAATATCAAAAAAAGCATAATAGGGGCACTTTAAAGAAAAAATATCCTTTCCTTACAGTACTGTGTTACAGTGAAATGCTTACCGGATCATTTCTGTCCACCTGACGGCCTCCTGCAGCTCCATCAGTCTCTCCTTGTACTGATTTCGCTCCATCAGGACTCGAGCCATCTCCACCCGTGTGAACCTTCTCCTCTGAGCTGTGGGCACATCGCTCTGCGGAAACCCAATGAAAGAAGAAAATGACACAAAAAAATTACACACGCATATGGGCCTAGATATTATTATTTTAACATGCATTAGCTGTCATTTTTTGTTTTAAATATAATAATATAATATGCCAAGCTAAATGGCATTGGAACAAGTCAGCTAAAATGTAGAATGAATATTATGCATTGGAGAGCAAGGCAACAATTTCTGTGACAAACAAGTTATAATTTACACAAAACTATCATATGGCTTCAGAAGACCTGAAATATACACAACTGTTCAAAAGTTTGGGGTCAGTAAGATTCATTAATGTTTTTGAAAGAACTCTTACACTCACCAAGGCTGCATTTACTTGATCAAAAATACAGTAAAAACAGTAATATTGTGAAATATTACTCCAATTTAAAATAAATATTTTCATTTTTAATATAAATTAAGATCAAATTTATTCCTGTGATGATAAAGCTGAATTTTCAGCATCATTACTACAGTCTTCAGTGTCACATGATCCTTCAGAAATCATTCTAACATTTTGATTTGATGCTCAAGAAACATTTATTATTATTATCAATGTTGAAAACAGTTGTGCTGCTTAATATTTTAGCAGCATTTATTTGAAATAGAAATCTTTTGTAACATTATGAATGTCTTTACTGTCCCTTTTTGATCATTGTAACACATCCTTGCTGAATCAAAGAATTCATTTCTTTGCAAAATAAAAATGTCACTGACCCCAAACTTGTGAACGGTGGTGTATAATTCTTGTAATAATATTTTCATACCACTCACCTCATCTTCGTCTTTATTATTGTTCTCTTTGGCCACCTCTGTCTCCGCTTTCACTCTGTTATAAAATATTCTTATGAGTCCCTAATTTTCATTGCAATTGTACAGTCTAATTAAACATTTAATTACATAGTCCAAGTAGCATGTTATGAAAAAGTTGCACATTAATGTGATAAACATAACCTGTGGCTGCTAACCTGAATATGCCATGTTTGATTTATTCCACTACTGCATGATAACTACACCCTGAAAACTGCATATAAATGCACCCCTTTGGCTTTTTATTTGGACACAAAAATGACTCACTTTTTGAGTTCCTCCTCCAGCTCCTTGGTTTTCTCCTCTAGTTTGGTTTTGGCCTGCAAAACCGCATCCAGCTCCCCTTGAAGAACCTCTCTCTCACAGGACAGCTCGTCCACACGAGCGATCAAATCATTCTTCACCACGTTCAATGCATTTCTGTGCACACAAACACAGACAATATGGTGTCAACAACAAAGCCACATAAAACAGCAAATAAACTGTAAAAAGCAACTAAAAATGGACTCACTTTGTCTCAAGCAATTGCACATTTTCCTGAATAAGATTCTCCACCTCACGACTCATGCCTGCAAAATACAACACAAAATGATTAGAGTAAAACCAAGGCAAATTGATGACAACTGCAATGATCCAATAATAAACACACTGTTCAAAAATTCTAAATGTTTGAGATGAGTTTTATGTGCCCTGTGTTTTTAGGTTGGACAGGCCATATGAATGGTCTTACCGGAAAGACTCGGATGTGAAAGCGCATGCACTGCATGTGTTTCGACAGAGAGACAGACACATGGAGAGTGAAACAGGAATGGACAGCTGTGAGGTGAGAGTTAACAGGTCACAGAAAAACCAAGAGAGATGCTGGAAAGAGTGGAGAGTCCACTGACAGATCAGCACGACTATTCAACCACATTTAGATGAGCTATTTAACCAGGCCCACACTGAATCCATGCCAAGATTATTTAATATTACGGCTGATTTGTCCAACAAGACAGCGACGAACAAAGAGTGTAGTGTGAGAGACCAGGCTTCACTTTGTGAAAAAGGTTTAACAAAAACTTGGGCAATTAAAGTAATTTTGGGGGTATCAAAATTGTGTTTTTTGTTTTTGTTTTTTTGAGCTTTAAAAATTATTTTGGGGATGCTCAAGATTTCTAAGTTCCAATGCCTTTATGACTAAATTGGAAGATTAAATCATTAAAACATGTAATGCACATTATTTAATTTAAGTATGTGGTTGAAAACTGTTCTTGACTCATAAAGATGATCAATATTTTCTGGTAAAAAATATTTTAATTATACCATTTAAAATAAATATAATATAAATATAATATATACACTACAATTCAAAAGTCGGGGGTTTGTACGTTTTTTTTTTTTTTAAAGAAATTAATACTTTATTCAGCAAGGACACATTAAATTGATCAAAATCAATTTAGCATTAATCGGCATTAAAGACATTTATAATGTTACAAAATATTTCTATTTTAAAATAAATGCTGTTGTTTTACTTTTTTATTCATCATAGAATCAATGTCCTAACGTTGTGGGACACACATTATAGCTGCGACCAGGTAGCTAGCCTTATTAGGCCTCCAGTGGGTGGCCTCAATATTTGTGTTGGTGTAGTATGGTTCCCAACGGTATATGTGTGTAGCAGAATTGACTGGCTATCAGGTAGTAGGCCTAACCAGGCCTCACTGATGATGAGTCCCCGGCAGTATGATTTTGGCTGACAGCACTGACTTGCTTCAGGCCTAGTAGGCCTCTCAATTTTCTAAGTGAGTCTTGAGTGACGGGGTATACAAACAGTGGTGTTTATGGTCTTGACCTTAGCAAGGCCTCCCTGACCCTGAGCCCCATCATGGGGTGCTCGACTGTTAATTCGCTGGCCAATCAGACAATTGGCTTCAGAGGGCCTCTCTGGAGGCTAGCCCCAATTATGATCAGCTGAATAGGATTAACCACTGTCAGGCGGTTGGCCTTATCAGGCCACCATGTAGCTCGGACCCCAACCTTACGGCCATGGCAGTCCGTTTCTTACCTAAAGAAAACTTTCAGACGACCGGCTTTAACAGGCCGCTCCAAGACTGAGCCCCAAGACGCCTGGGACTGACAACCGGAATCAGAGTTCATAGCAATAACCAGTTTTAGCTTGCTATCGGGTAGTAGGCCTCTCCAGGCCTCCTTGAAGGCAGGCAGTAGGCCTCTACAGGCCTCCCTGAAGGCGAGTTCCCACGGGTGCTAGCTATCAGGTAGTAGGCCTCCCTGAAGGCAGGTACTAGGCCTTATCACGCCTCTCTGAAGGCAAAGTCCCAAGGTTGGGTAATTGCACAGCTAGCTGTACTGGCTGCCAGGTAGTAAGCCTCACTAGGCCTCCCTAAAGGCGAATTCCCAAATACGGGCACTAGGTAGTCAGCCCTCTGATTTTCAGGTAGTAGGCCTCACCAGGCCTCCTTGTAAGTGGTCTCCCATTGACACTGGGTTCTGGCAGCTAGTGGCCGCTTGCTATCAGTTCAGCTGGCCTTAGCAGGCAGCTTCTGAAGGCAATCTGTTTAACAGACTCTAATCACATGTCAATACGCAGAACTTTGCAGATTTCTATAATAATTACTGCATAAAATGTGAAAACGTCGGCAGATTCTGTGTGGCCTTGGGAATAACACTAGAACTATATTATGTGCTACATCTAGTTAAAAATAAGGACAGTAGGTAAAAATGTTCATATCATGTTGCTGCTTTAGTCCAAACCCATATGGCTGGCACTATTTATTTGCTGTATGATTTAGTTAAAGTGGAAAGTATGAAGAAGTAAGAATGGAAGATTAAGATGCTAAGAAAGATGCTAAGTGAAACAGAGGATGCTGATTCTCTGACATAAAGAAGCAAGGATGTCATACACACCGGAGTACTCCACTGCGGTTAGAGGGAAGAGCAGGACAACAGGGCATGGAGAGAGAAATCTGGGTCAGTTCAACATGCAGAACAGAGAATCATGGGACTGTGCCACTATATCTCAGAGCTCATCTCATAATGATGGAAAATGACACACATTTATTGTTTATAAAAATAAAGCTCTGGTAAAAATGTTATATGTTTGTGTAATACTCTTCATAATATCTGAAAATGAACAGCAATAAACGCACCTAACAGATCTGCTCCTTCATCCACGTCTCCAATCAAACCTGTGCCTGCTGACGACACTTCTTCAAAGAGAGAGTCCGTGTTCCGGTCAAATGCCATGTTCTCAATCCCTTGGGTCGGGGTACTTCAACACATCAGCAACAGGCATGTTACATCATTCAAATATATGCCAGCATTGGATTTATTCTGAGAGGGTAACAACACAGCAGTTACTCAGCTCAGTTTAGAGAATCCTATTGAACTGAGGTTTTAAGGTGTAATCTCCATTGTTGGAAAAGTTACTTTTAAATGTAATGCATTACAATATTGCGTTACTCCCTTTAAAAAGTACTTAGGTACTTTTTGTGGAATGCGTTACGTTACTTTTGAGTTTCTTTATCTGATCTGAAGTGTTTAAAGCAGTAATGCGTTCAACAACACAACCTATATAACATACACCTTACTTTTCTTTTAAAAACAAATTTACAATATTACTTTAGAATATTTCCTTACCTCTAGAGCTATGTATGCCATAATGTGATTATGTAATGCAATGCGTTACTCCAACACTGATCATCTCTTTTAAAACCTAGTACACTGCCTGTCTAAACAGCATTGTTTGGGCATCATAGACACATTCAAAGGTTGTTTCAGACACAGTGTTTGATTTTAGTTGGATACCTTGCACCTTTAGATCCGAGGTCCATGTCCAGCTCTGGGGTGGACTCAATAATGGCCTGAACATCTGACGTCTCCTCATTATCAGCCAGACCTGAATAATCAGAATGAATAATTACATATTTGCTCTGGGGACTCAATGCATTTAACATGTGATCTGCAATATGTAAGCATGCTTGTATCATATTACATGGTTGCTAGAGTTTAAGATGCTATTTACACCGAGTACAAATAATGAAAGCTGCTATTTACACTAAGTTTAAATAGCAATTTAGATTATATTTATTTAAAGTGAAAAAAGCTATTTTACTTATAAATAGTGGAAGATACTATTTGCACCTCAGAGTTGCTGTACATGAAACTGTATGCAATAATAACAGTCAAAATTATTAAATGGATGCTGGCTTATTGGGACAATAAAGCCGTCCCTACACCTACCCCTAACCGATAAACAATTTATTATTAAACACACGTTAGACATTTTATTACCACTTTTCGAATATTTTCTTCATTTTTATTGAAAATAAATGCCTTTCCATCGTGATATGTGATGGGAAAAGGGAGTAGAGCGAAAATGGGCCGATTTGTGTCAAAACTTTCTGCCAGGCACCTTTTTTTTTTGTCTGTCCCAACCAAACGTCAGTGGGCGGAGTTAGTGTAAATAGCCTCTGTCAACAAGGCGGACTCTTGCACTTAGTGTAAATAGACACTCCGTAATAATAAACGTTTCTTGAGCACCAAATCATCATATTAGAATGATTTCTGGAGGATCATGTGACACTGAAGACTGGAGTAATAATGCTGAAAATTCTGCTTTGCATCACAGGAATAAATTACATTTTAAAACAGATTAACACAGAAAACAGTTATTTTAAATGGTACATCTCACATTATTGTTTTTACTGTACATTTGATCAAATACATGCAGCCTTGGTGAGCAGAAGAACATCTTCTAAAACAAAAAATCTTACCAACCCCAAACTTTTGAGTTATTTAAGCTTGTACTGATGCTTCCATCCCCAGTAAAAGAGTGTCTAACCTGCAGAGACGCTCCTGGTCCCGGGAACAGCCTGAACATCTGTGTTCTTCCAGAATCCATCTCCATCCTCTCGATGGGAGTCCAGGGCCAGGTCAGAGGCCGTGGTGGACATGGGAGTGACAGACTTTGAGCCCCCCTGGCTGAGGTCAGACAGCTCATCCTGAAATCATTCAACGCACAATGATCATTACGACAAGGTCAACATGAAAAGCATAGAGGGGTAGGGATATCACTTTATCCCAGCACATTTAACAACCTGAGGTGACACCAACGAGCAAACACAGGACAGACACAATGAAAAAAATATAATGAATAATATTCATAACTGCTGGGACTGGTCATCAAACTTATTTGAAAGGGGGATTCTGAAATTGGTGTCAAATAATAACTAGATAAATCAGTGTCAGTTCAGGATACAGAACAAAGGTATGAAAATAGAATAAGACTGTAAAAACAAGAGAAACACTTGACAGCTCACTGATGCTACTGTGAGAAAGCTTACAAGAAGATACACAGATAACAACACAACAACAGAGAACTGTGCTTAGAGCACCAAAAAAATAAAACAAAATTGAGATTGATCGATACAGATTTTTTTTTTCTGATATCCAGAACCAATTTCAAATATTGTTTAGTTTCTGCTTTTTGACACAATAATAAAAAAATAACAATTATTAAAAAATATATTTAAAAAGTGTATGCATAATAATAATATTATGCCATTATACACATAGCTCAAATATGGTTTAATTTCTGCTTTTTGACACAATAATAAAGCATTATTGTTAAAAAATAATTATACAACTATGCAAAAGTGTATGCCAGTCCGAAATTTTCGTATGCGATTTTTCGTATTCGTGATTCGGTGGCTCTGAATTGTCAAAACACCATTCAAAATGCTTGCTACGGATGCGAAAATTGCTAGAATTTAAAAATGTGTATACAAGATTATAATTTTATCCAAACAATTCATGAAATAAGTGATTTATCTGTGAATTACCATTACCATACCAATGTTAAAGAACTGATAACTGAAAAATGTTTTTTTTTTAAATCACCTAAACCAATTATCGGTCAATCTCTACAAAAAAAACTATTACAAAAACACATTGCAACACGCAGATATTTACCGTTTACACAACACACCCCAAACAATAAAGCAAATCATTTATAATGAATGATGAAATAAGTATTTTATTGCTGTGAATGCAACACAACTGAAATTAATGACGTGATTTATAGAAAAGAAAAAAGAAAAACTACATTAAAGCCAAGTGTTGGGGGTAGCATGTTAAAGTTGACCCTCTCATTCAATATTCTGTTTCACTCAGAAAACACGTCACAATATTGAAGTAACTTCCAGTTCACGGTGACTTTAAAAGTAATGTAAAGGAAGCAACAAATAAATTACATAAATTACACTGTAAAATGAATGTAACCTATTAAAATTGAAAACTTTTACTGCTACATTTTTTATGTTTTAAAAAATAATGCAAAAGTAATTTATTTCTTTAAAAAGTAACATTCCCCAACACAAGTTAAAACTAAATAATAGTTACAATATGTGTTAAAAAAAAACTAAAGACAAGCGATACTATCAGCTACTATTATGATTAAAAACACAATGTAAGAAAAGTGTGAATGAAGAGTTAAATCTGAAATGGCATGCGGTGAAATTGAAAATAACAGCATGCGTTAGCTGTATGCAACTATATCCTAGATTATTGAAAATTTTAACATGCTCTTTTTTATTAGCATTTATTATTCGTCTAGAATTTCTGCATCTTTCTAGTTGCATACAGCTAAATAACCAGACATGGTTCTGTGAATAAACTTTCTGACTATTAAAGGACAACAGTGATTTGCACTACACACTGTCCGCCGGCACGGAGACTTGCTACCTTGCAGTCGTTTGCCAGCGAATCCCAAGCTTCCAGAACATCCTTACCCTCCCTGTTCTTTGGAGCGTCCTCCGCCTCCAACTGCTTGGACAAGAAAATTGGGACGTGGCATCTTATATTTGTTTGCAACACTGACACAACACAAAACACAATAGTGCTCACATGTGTTTGTGTATGTGCTGTGGGAAACACAACTCTGACATAACATTATTGAGCATGCGAACATTTAAAGCAGCGATTCATTCAAGAGAGCTTCGAATTCTTAATCTTGCCATGTTTCATGGAGGTGAACGTGGATGTCGAAGCATCAGTTCACGTAAAGAAAAATGGCTCTAGTAAACAATTCGAAATGCTTGTCATGGCTTGATGTAAATTCCCTCGACATTTGTCTTAGGGCGTTTTCACACCTGAAAATCTGCACCAAGGTCCGAACCAAAGGTCATGTTTTGATACATTGTATAAATTCGGTTAGTTTTGGTTTGGTTTCTCATTGCAATTATGCGAGCGCACTAAAGAACTTATGACGTACTTGTGCCCTGTCATCATCATCTATATGGGCTGCATTAACATTGATTGGTTTGTAAACGGACGTGCGTCTAACGTCAACGTGTTGTCAAGTCGGCGGGTAACTTTGACAAGAATGAATGAACAGAGTGACGCATATCGTTGCCACTATACTGTTATTATTACGGCATTACTCCCTGCAGCACCAACTATACTCGAGACTAGTTCAAATTCGTCAAATGAACGTCCTCGTTGTGCGAACATTTTATCGTCGCCGACAGGAAGCAGGACAAATATGTGTGTGTGTGTGTGTGTGTGTGTGTGTGTGTGTGTGTGTGTGTGTGTGTGTGTGTGTGTGTGTGTGTGTGTGTGTGTGTGTGTGTGTGTGTGTGTGTGTGTGTGTGTGTGTGTGTGTGTGTGTGTGCGTGAATCAGCTGGAAGAAACTCTGTGGGCAGGACTGACAGATCTGATCCAAATTTCGTCTGTTTGGTTCCAGACCGTGGTCCGGGGGAGGTTTCAAACCTGTAATTTTGATTCGGATCAAACTGAAAAGTCCAAAAATCCGGACCAAACAAGGTAGGTGTGAAAGGGCCCTTAGAGTCTCAGTAGAAAATGATGTGGGCCGTTATTGTACCTTGAGGCTGGCGTTAGAGCGCTGGTGACTGAGATTGTTGAACCTCCAGCCTTCCAGCCCAGGAGTCTCGGCTTTGCCCTGGACATCAGGCGTCAGTGAAGAGCTCCCGCCAGACATGGGAAAAATTCCCAGAGACAGGGGCCGCTCTTTCCTGTTCAAAAAGGGGGAAAAAGAGGATTAAAAATCCTGATATAAGCAAACCTGCATCATCATTCATCTACATGACATTTCTTTCAAGCACAGATATAGGGATCATGTCCGTCTTACCGAATTCGGCCCAGTGTCCCCATGTCAGAGGCCTCTCCTCCCGTCTGCTGCAGCCTGATCCGCTCCACATGTTCCATGTAGTTGTGGATCATCTGAAGAACAATGAACAAAAATCATGGGGATTAAATGAAGAGCTGCAGGTAGACACTAGAGCTAAATGTGGTAGTAAATTATCTCCTAAATGATCAATTCAGTTTTTGTATGGGTTGGTAAGATTTAAGCGGTCCAAAATTACCCCCAAAAGATCATTTAAAGTCTTTATTGTGTTAAATAAGAAAAAAGCTATAAAAAGCTATTCTATATTTTTAATATAGAATTTACTACAACACATAACCTTTTAGGCTACAACGGCCATGAGGTTATGAGGGTGAGTAAATGAAGACAGAATTTTCTTTTTTGGGAGAACTATACCTTTAGTTTTTTATTAATATGGAAATATAAAATATTTTTAATGAAATGATGCTCTAAATAAGAAACTAAATGGGTAAGTCATTGAGTCATTCATTCATTTGATTCGTTCAAACAGCTGATTCATAGCTTGTTTGCATATGACGTCACGTCACTGCGTTGGCATGGCGCGAAATGCAGATGGAGGGCAAGAAGTGATGTGCTACATTTAGGAAGCAATATAACAAACTCAAAATGTCTATGTTTTGCGTCGTTTATGGTTGCTCAAATCGATCAAACCGAGAAACCACGAGGAGTTTTTATCGTGTACCAAAAGTTGTTGTTCATAAGGGGGAAAAATGCAAGAAATTGACCGAAAAACGCTGGAAAAAATGGCTTGCAAACCTACGTCTGTGGTCACGAGGAGCCGAATCGGAAAATGCCAGTGTGTGCAGTGTTCACTTCGTCAAAGGTGAGTTAATACAACTTATGTGGCTATGTTTGTGTAACGTACCAGTTTCCGAACTTTGTAAAGTCAAAGTAATTGTTTCTTCTTTTCTTTGAGTTTGTAAGTTAACCCTGTAACTGAAGACAAACGTAACGTTACAGGCAAATCTTTCAGTTCAGTTGAAAAATCGCTCCTCTTCGATTTTTTGTTATATCTTTCTCTTGTAATAGCGTCTAAAGTAGTACAGTACGGACTTTCCTCCATCTCGTCCATTCCGCTCTTCACTTCCTGCCCTCCATCTGAATTTCGTGCGTCATCACAATCACGTGACTGCAAACCACTTATTCAGGAATTCAATAAATGGCTCTTTTGCTGTGTCCCAATTCAGAGTCTGCATCCTTTCAAGGCCATTTTCTAATACCAATTGCATCACAGTGGCCCGACGAAGGCTGTACCAATTCGAAGACTCCATCAAATGCACGGTCAAAATGCGTCCTTCGTTTCCCGCTAAATGAAGGATACAACAGATGGATCCTTCACAGCTTTGTCAACCCCAAAATGAATTGCTCGCCGGTGATGACAGGATTTTTTTTTTGAGAAATTACCAGATTACACTTTTAAATGTAAGTATTGGCTTTCAACTTACTCAAATAATCTAATGTATCTAATGATACAAACGTAAAAAAAAAAATAAAAAAAGTTGTCACAGTTGCAGTTGTCAGTTGCTAGGCGACAAGAACAGTCCTCTGTAGGCTAGACCGTCCCATTTAACAACGCTCAGTCTGACCTTTGTAGCCTTCGAAGACGTTAGCTTTGAAGTCTGAGTCCTTCGAAGGATGCTGCAGCCTTTGAATTGGGACACAGCCTTTATGAACAGGCCACTGAATCCTAGGTTCACCTGATTGATTCGCTCAAAATGCGGGTTCATTCAGAAACGAAACACCATGTTGATTGGAGACACACAGTTCTGCTCTGGCTTTAGAGGTAATATTTTTGTTGGCAAAATTGACCAAAAACAGACAATAATGTGTCTAAAATATAACACAATATTAACTTTTGCACTCGTGCTATTTGAGACAAAAACAGCACACGTGTGAAATTGCGCTCGTTATTCGCGTGATATTGCTTAACTATAACATATGATATAAATATGAGACAAAAGTTGTGCTGTTTAATATTTTTGTGGAAACCTTGATACATTTTCTTTTCAGGATCCTTTGATGAATATGAAGTTCAAAAGAGCAGCATGTATTTGAAACAGAAATCTTCTGTAACATTATAAATTGTGACACTGGACGACAAAACCAGCCACGGGGGTCAATTTTTTGTAATCTAAATAAATAATAATAAGCTGAATAAATAAGCTTTCCATTGATGTATGGTTTGTTAGGATAGGACATTTGGCCGAGATACAACTATTTGAATATCTGGAATCTGAAGGTGCAAAAAAAATCTAAACATTGAGAAAATCGCCTTAGTTGTTCATTTATGTTCTTTTGCTGCATCCACTCACAAAAATAAATGTTTTTATATATATATATACAGTGAGGAAAATAAGTATTTGAACACCCTGCTATTTTGCAAGTTCTCCCACTTAGAAATCATGGAGGGGTCTGAAATTGTCATCGTAGGTGCATGTCCACTGGGAGAGACATAATCTAAAAAAAAAAATCCAGAAATCACAATGTATGATTTTTTAAAGGGCACCTATTATGCAAAATTCACTTTTACATGGTGTTTGAACATAAATGTGTGTTGGCAGTGTGTGAGCAAAACCACCCTAGAATGATAAAAATCCACCCAGTAGTTTTTTTACTATCTCAATAAATCATGAGCACTGTCTCAGAACACCCTGTTCTAGATTTTCCTCACTGTGACGTAGAAATGAGCTAAGCCCCGCCGACGTGATTTGATTGACATCTGGTTTTGGCATAGACCCCGCCCTCGGTGATCTGCATCCTCCATTGTTTCAACGACAGCCGGTAATGTCTCCTAAGAAGTGTGTTGTGGGATGTAAGAATGGACATACTAGTCTTCACTGACATCAGAGCCACTGAAAACGCAGCGGATGGATTTTATTTATGAAGAAAAGGCACCACTTAAACGTCCTAAATACGAGATTCATTTTCTGACTGACTGTTTAGTGAACGAGGGTCAAAGTTAATCCTCAAGTGTGGATCGTTGCCTACAGTTCGCGATCCAACGTCACCTCCAGAAAAAGTAAGTGTATTTTATGATTTTTGAGCAAATAGTCATTTCAATCGATGTCAGCCAGTTCAACAACAAATGCGTCTAAAGCTATATTTATTGTCGTCGTCATAGGATGTCTCAACAAACAAGGTCAGACAGTTTTATGTCACGTATCATTTTTTTTTGCAGCATTTACAAATGTAAATAAATTAAGGTCTGCTCTATCTCCATAGACAGTAGGCTATATAAACGTCTATCTCCCTCCCCTTAAGAAATAAATAAAAAAATTTGTTTGTACTTCACAGTAGTGTGTGTGTGTAGTTTCAAAAAATTGCGCGAACGTTATCACAGTTCGTGTGTGTGTGTGTGTGTGTGTTGCACATCCATAATGACAAAAGGGACGCGATTAAAACTTTGTAAGTACATAAATGTATCAAATAACCATTCCGAGACGTTTAGTCCATTCTCATTCGTGTTTATTCTGTGCCGGACTCTCTTCATCATCTGGGTCCAGCAGCAGGGCGGGGATATGCAGCTCATTTACATTTAAAGTGGTAGACGCCAAAACAGCTCTTTTTAAAACAGGCCCCAAAAATGACATTTTCAAATGGTTATAATAAATTAACTGTGGGGTATTTTGTGCTGAAACTTCACAAATACATTCTGGGGACACCCAAGACCAATATTACATCTTCTAAAAAGGGGCATAATAGGTGCCCTTTAACTATTTATTTGTATGATACAGCTGCAAATAAGTATTTGAACACCTGTCTATCAGCTAGAATTCTGACCCTCAAAGACCTGTTAGTCTGCCTTTAAAATGTCCACCTCACCATCATTCTTCTTCCTCCAAACACGTTTAGTGGAATTATGGCCAAAAAGTTCTATTTTGGTCTCATCTGACCACATGACTTTCTCCCATGACTCCTCTGGATCATCCAAATGGTCATTGGCAAACTTAAGACGGGCCTTGACATGTGCTGGTTTAAGCAGGGGAACCTTCCGTGCCATGCATGATTTCAAACCATGACGTCTTAGTGTATTACCAACAGTAACCTTGGAAACGGTGGTCCCAGCTCTTTTCAGGTCATTGACCAGCTCCTCCCGTGTAGTTCTGGGCTGATTTCTCACCTTTCTTAGGATCATTGAGACCCCACGAGGTGAGATCTTGCATGGAGCCCCAGTCCGAGAGAGATTGACAGTCATGTTTAGCTTCTTCCATTTTCTAATGATTGCTCCAACAGTGGACCTTTTTTCACCAAGCTGCTTGGCAATTTCCCCGTAGCCCTTTCCAGCCTCATGGAGGTGTACAATTTTGTCTCTAGTGTCTTTGGACAGCTCTTTGGTCTTGGCCATGTTAGTAGTTGGATTCTTACTGATTGTATGGGGTGGACAGGTGTCTTTATGCAGCTAACGACCTCAAACAGGTGCATCTAATGTAGGATAATAAATGGAGTGGAGGTGGACATTTTAAAGGCAGACTAACAGGTCTTTGAGGGTCAGAATTCTAGCTGATAGACAGGTGTTCAAATACTTATTTGCAGCTGTATCATACAAATAAATAGTTAAAAAATCATACATTGTGATTTCTGGATTTTTTTTTTTTAGATTATGTCTCTCCAGTGGACATGCACCTACGATGACAATTTCAGACCCCTCCATGATTTCCAAGTGGGAGAACTTGCAAAATAGCAGGGTGTTCAAATACTTCTTTTCCTCACTGTATATTATATATATATATATATATATATATATACACACACTGTAGGAAATTTACAAACATATCTTCATGGAACATGATCTTTACTTAATATACTAAATGATTTTTGGCATAAAAGCAAAATCGATAATTTTGACCCATACAATGTATTGTTGGCTATTCCCACAAATATACCCGTGCGACATGTGACTGGTTATGTGGTCCAGGGTCACAAGTGTTAAAAGAAAATTATTGATTTTATATAAAAAATTTTTTAAAAAGATTACTAACCCCAAACTTTTGAACGGTATATTTTAATTTAAATTGAGTTCATTAAAGTCACCATGAAATCAAATTTGACAGTTCTTGTTTTTTTATGGAATATTGCAGTATTTATTATAAATGATTATCATTCTGTGCACATCATTATTTTTTATAAATCCCAAAAGGGGATCACAACTTCCGTGTCATGCCGACTTTAAAATGTGGTTATCACTCTCAGTTTCACTACGTACATGGCCAATGTCATTGACATGGTGTTGCATTTGCTCTCTTTCTTACCTCTGTGTGCCGCAGGTGAAGGGAATTATACTCTCGCTTGAGTTCAGCCTCTCGCTCCTCTAATCGACTGACTGAGAAAGATAGATTAAATGAAGCATGATTAGTTCGGCAGTACAAGAGTGCTTTGCAAAGATTTTAGAGTTGTAGTTCAGTTCACAAGTACTTACAAGTCTCTTTCTTTTTTTACAATCAACTGCTTTTAAAAAACTTTAAAAGAGAATATTTAGGCTTGTCATCTCTTTGCATGCAAACATGCAACGTTTGCAATGTCTTATAAACACACGTTATGCCACACAGAAGCTCTGAAGAAGAGCCTAGACCAAAATGAGGACAGAGAAATGAGGGTAATTTATTCCAGTCTTCATAACACAGGTTAAAATGTCCCAAATGACCAAAGACGATCCGCCGCTCACCGTTTTACTGTAAAACCATGTGAGAGAGCTTGGCACTTTAAAGGTACAATAGGTCATTCTCTACAGAATTGTTTTGTTATGCTGGTTGAAAGTCTCCTCATATCCTGATAGCAATCACAATGTTAAAGGGTAACTCTTGCCAAATTGCAACCTAGGGTCTTTTTGTTAATCTACCCAAATCAAACATTCGTGTAAAAGCATAATTAGAATGGAAACGCCACTTTTAAGATTGACCGTATTTTCGTTTTCGGTCAAATTTCCTTTTGAATGGGAGTGCTTGTGGCTCGACTATGATAGCATTAAAATCTCTATTTTTTAAAACACTAAGAAGGCTCGACACAACATGAAACTTTGTATCACCAGGGGCTCTACACATGAACTAGAGCATTGACAACATAAATCTTTCCATCTTTACTCTCCTCATGTTACGTTGCATTCGGAGATCGACTACTTTTGATTGACAAAATTCCAGCCACCGGAAACACATCCTTAATGTCAACAGGTCACCTTCTGAACTGGAGTCATTTCACAATCACATACTTATGCAAGCAAGTGCTTCTCTTTCTCCGCTCACTGTACTATTAAGTTTTCACGCCGGTGAATGACACATGATGTAATCCAATAACGTTGTCTCTGGTCGTCTCTCTTGTGGTCTGTGCGCGTTCATGTGTTTCGGACGAGGTGTGGTTTTGGACGCGATATGCAGGGAGGGTGGGAACGTATGCTTTCAATGCTAGCAGGCTAAAGTTAGCATTTCCCAGATCACCTATTGCACCTTTAAACTGGCCTGAAACCAGATTTTATATAGGCCGAGTAAGGCCTATAAAAAAACACTTGCAGTTCTGTAGAGGATATTCACACAGGATATTAAACAGGCTTGATTTAAGAGGTGACACAAAGACATAATCCACTTTTAGCTGTCAGGTTTAAATCTAAGCCTGCAGCAGAACTGCCCAATGCATCTCGCCTACAGTAATTCACTGTCTACTACATACTTAATTTAAGCACAGTGATTTCAAGTAGAACTGATATCCAGTTAAAATCTCAGACAAGGGTTTGCTGGCAATTCACTATTAATTAATGCCAGAATTAATTCATTAGTGCCAGATTAAAACAGCAGACATCCATGATTAGCATGTATTGGTGCTTGACTAATATCATTATCACCCACGGGCATCTTGTGGAGCACAGGCCAATTCTAGCACACACTCGGTGTGAACTGACCCTGTTTTAGCTTCTCCTTTTATTTTTTTTACAGATGTTTTTGAACAACAAAAAATGAGTAATGGTATTCAGGGCCACAGAAAACACTGCACTTAATAAGACTGAAGAGATGAATCACATCAATTCAAAACCAGACTAAACTCTCTTCAGGGTTCGTACAGATTCCTGGACTTTCAAGGACTTTTCAAGCACTCCTTTTTTGGATTTCAAGGACTACAATCAGCACTTATCAAACAATATCTTTATTATTTTTATTTATTTTATTTGTTTGTTTGCTTGTACTCAAATACAGATATCAGATCTCTGACGTTTCACTTCATAGAGATAAATCCATTGACAATCCATTTTTTTCAATGAAATTAATTTCACATATATCGTATTTAAATAATTTAATCACCTTTTAATTACCTCTTCAAAAAATATGGATGTTTTTCAGGAATTCAAGTATTTAAAGCACTTTAAGCACCTTGTACGAACCCCGTCTCTTACACAAAGCCAGACTACTAGTGGTCCAAATTTGCTGTGACGATTTCAGTTCAGATTTCAAATCTTTTCACATTAATGACTCTCAGTCCATGAGGAATCAAACAGCTATTGAAGCCAAAGAAAATGTCAACTCTTTCCTGTGCAAATGGGCAACTTTACATTATCACTGATCCATTAATGGGATCGGTAGAATGGGTTGAGGAGAGAGAGCAAATTGAATGATGGGATGCTACTCTATTATATGGGCCATGTGTGAAGAGCACTGTAAACCAATACTTCACACAAACAGCTAAATTGCATAGAACTATGGATTATATCCATTTGATGTTAAAGGAGTCATGACCTAGTATTACCTTGGATACCTACTGCTGTATTATAGTCTTTCAGGCCCTTCTAAAAAAGAAAAGTGGAAAAAAAATAAACACAGAGCTCCTCAGACCCTTATTTCTGAAGGCATTATTGTCTCGCGAGATCTGATGCGATATTTTGGCTGTCGTGGACAGTCATTTTAATAATGCAAATGAGGGGCGCGTTGATTGGTGGCAGGAAGGAGGGGGTTGACAGCGCAGGTGACGCTTTAGCATATCATTACAAAATGACATCATGGCGCAAATTATGAATGAACCCGACCTGGCCGCGACCGGCTTCCCGGCCAGTGTATAAGTATGAGGCGCCGTTTAGGGCTTAAATCAAACTTCATTCACGCACACATATATGAAACACGCTTGCATACATACTAAGTAGTCACACATACATGTATATGAACTCTCCACGCACATACTCATATGAGACGCGAGCACACACACACAAACTCGCGCACATACTCATATGAGACGCGAGCACACACACACACACACACACACAAACTAGACGGCGCCTCATATATAAGCGTTAGGCAATCAATATACAATAGCCGAATTCATGATGATCTCAGTCATTTGTTGTTTGCAAAGTAACGTTAGCAGCCATTCCCCATGTTTACCTCGAAGCTAATACTCCCGCTAGCATACAATAGCCGCATTAGCAGTTGGCTGCTGTTTGTTACACAGAGTAGAGCAATAAAAACACATTCTTACTGTTTCAATTGCAGGCAAGTGTCTGATTGTTGAAAATGGCCCCTTTTTCCCGAGCTTCGATGCCAACTTCGCCTGATATTGCCTCAAATTTGTGAAGGATTCCGGCGTAAAATGTTTAGTTAGCACAGACACATAACGTTAAGCCAGTGGGAAGGGTTGTAGGAACCGCGTCATTAAAAATGAATTTAATCCACTGGTCCCTGACAGCTTGGTCCGTTCTTGGGAGAGAAAACACATTTACATGTTGATTCTGGCAGTCAACAACAGAGCAACTCAGTGTGCACTACGTTTCTGCTTCTTTCTCGACTGAATATGAGGGGAGGAGGGGCGCCAGGGCGCACTTCCTGCGGCAGGTCTGCGGTGTCCATATATGGTATATCCTGCCCCGTCATGACGTCAAGTCGGGGCTGAAATCAAAATCTCGTATTTGAGTGCGCGTGCACGCGCGCTGGTTTATGAACCCTGGGGTAAACGAACGCTTCACTTTTAAATATCGGCTTCCCGGCCAGTGTATAATCGTTAGGCAATCATAACATACATTGATTCTCGTGGAAAAGTGAAAATTGCAGGTCATGACTCCTTTAAAGGATTATTTCGCCCATGGCAAAATGGGCATTCTATATAACATGGCAGCCTATACAGTAGAAAGGTGAAACAATTTTTGAAATCAGTGCTACCTGACTAGAGAAAACAGTGAAAAAAGGCTGTTGTCTTTCCTTTTGCCAATTAGGTGGGAAAACTTCAACACCCACAATGCATTAGGCATGTTGCCATCCAAGGTCACTCCCACCTGTCTGCTATGGATACACTTAACCAGAGACAAATATCGCCTTGCTTTAGTAGGATATACTTCTTAGCAAACTTTTAGTTATTATGGTGTCGACTTGTATTGTTCCCAGCTGCAAGAATTCAAAGAGGTTGAATATCAGCGAAGTTAAACTTTAAAACAGAAGGACTTTTTGAGCAGATACATGGGCATTAAACATCTAGAAGACGCATGTATGAAGGTTCTAAATATCGTCAGATCATGGAAGTGTAAGAGTAAACGAGAACAGGAAATAAAAGCGGGTGATTCTTACTCTGGTCAGCATAGTTCTTGATCTTCAGCTCCAGCTGACGGGAATGCGATCCCAGGCTTTCCAGGTGGTTCTGCAAGTCCTTCTTCTCTTGCTCCTGGGAATCTTCAAATTCAATGAACTTCTGCTCACAGAAAACACAAAAGAAAAAATTAAACATTGCATAATACATTTACTTTTAGAATAGCCAACAGGCGTTACAGGATTTAATTCTTACATCAGGAATAGACCATGATTTGCTACTTGCTGTTGGTAGTCAACACTAGGTGGTATTTTTAATTTAAAGGAAAGGAGCATTTTCAGCCTTGTACATTTTCATGAATCATCCATATTTTTGGTCTTATTAATTTTGCATGTATCTGCTAAAATAAACTTCAGTTAGCTAGCATATTGATTGTACCCTTAAACTAAAAGCTACAAAACTTCAAGCAGAAAAAACATTAATGATTTCTACTAAATAGTAGAATAGATGAATAGTGTTTTTACAGATCTTTATGCCTTTTTACAGGCTAAGGAACAAGTTTAAAATGTCAAATCTATCAAGACTGAAAGGCAGAAAAGTTTTCCAAGGATTTAATTTAATGAAGTATATCCAATTTTTTTGTACAAATACATATGTAACCAAATCTATGATGTGAAATGTCAATAACTGGTTGACCGATGTGACGCTTTTCTCAATAGTCAATGCTGCTGATATCTAGAAAGCACAGTCATTGACAGAATGCCGATAAATGATTTAATGATAGTAAATTAATAACACTGCCGAATGTACAAAAATGTGCTTTTCACAATATTTACTCACCAAATTCACTAAAACGTAGGAGACTGTGATATTTTTTTTCAGTATTATTTGATGAATAGAAAGAACAGCATTTATTTGAAATAGAAATTGTAATACTATAAATGTCTTTACTGTCACTTTTTAAAAAATCGTACTGATCCCAAACTTTCGACCAGTAGTGTATGAAAACAGCAAAAAGTGCATTATGCATTGACAAAAAAACTGTCTGTTTCACAAGAAAAATACAGTTTGATTTGAATCCAGTTTTTCAGCATGGTCACAGCAAAGGATCCCTTGACCTGGAAGTAATATCTTAACTAATATTTTCCTTAATTAGAATCTCTCTCCTACAGAACATGTCTGGAGTACAGGGGTCTCCTGGAGAGCCTGGTGCAGTGTGAGCATCTGATAAAGAGGAGCCGTTTCAGTGTCACTTTAGGTTCCCGTCACATTGGCACACAAAACTCATTCAGCACTCCACCACCCCCGAGCACGGAGATCAACAAACATATGGTTCAAGTCACATTCAATTCCCAATCATTTCCAGTGCAGCACAGCACTCGCACAAACACGTAAAGTTAAGGAAGTTTAAGATAAACATACACTAAACAGACATGATACTGTACAATTTCTGTTTTCAGACTGTTTTCTGAGTAAATATTCTGAGAAACTAGGGGCCAGGACATCTAAAATCAATAAATGATAAATATGCATTATATCAGACATTATGCTCTCTAGAGATCAAAAATATCCGCATCTGCCATGGAAAAACCCAAATTAACTCATTCAAATACGAAATATACACTGATGATGAGCCAAAACATTACGAGCAGTCACGGGTGAAGCGAATATCATTGATCATCTCGTAACAAGCACACATATTAAGATCTGGGTAGATTAGATAGAAAGCAAACAAGCAGTTCTCGTAATCAACATGTTGGATGCAGGAATAAAGATCTGGGCGACTTTGACACGGGCCAAATCGTTATGGCAAGGCGATTGGCTCAGAGTATCTCTGAAACGGAGAAGCTTGTGTGTCGATGAGGGTTTATCAGCAGAGTCCGAGGAGGGACGAACCTCAAACCAGAGACAGGGTGTTAGACGTCCAAGACTCATCAGTGCACGAGGGCAATGAACGCTGTCCCGTCTGGTCTGAGCCAACAGGAAGTGTACAGTGGCACACAACATTTTAATGATGGTCATGGGAGGAATGTGTTACAACACACAGTACATCACACTCTGCTGCGTATGGGGCTGCGTGGACACTGACCAATCAGAGAGATGATGACCCCTGTCCACCGGCAAAAGTGCCTATATGTGTCTGCAAGTGTCTGAACTGGACTTTAAAGCAGTGGAAGACGTTCGCCTGGTCCGAGGAGTCCTGTTTTCTTTTACATCATGTGGATGTTCTCAATTAACCCAGTTTAGTCTGGTACGTGTGCAGCATTTACCTGGGGAAGTGATGCATTGTGGGACGACGACAGTGAAGGGAGTGTGACGCTCTGGACAATGTTCTGCTGGGAAACCCTGAGTCCAGCCATTCATGTGGATGTAAATTTGACACGTGTCATATACCTAAACATTGTAGCAGACCAGGTACACCCCTTCATCACACTGGTGTCCCCTGGTGGAAGTGGCTCTTTCAGCAGGATAATGCACATGATGAAGAGTTCAAGGTGTTGCCCCGGCCTTCACATTTTTGAAGGCCTATTCAATTGAACATCTGTAAAATGTGCTGGACCAAGCTGGACTTTGCGACCTACAGTCAGCGCTATTTTGGCAGCACACGGAGGACCAACAACATATTAGGCAGGTGTTCATATCATAATGTTTTGGCTCATCCGAGTAGTGTAGTATAAAGTGGCCCAGTTTCACAGACAGGATTAGATTCTTAGATTAAGCCAGGATTAGGCCTTAGTTTAATTAGGACATTTAAGAAGCTTTTATAAACGTGCCTTGGATAAAACTTGAGACAAAACAATGGCACTGACATATTTGAGTGCATTGTCAGTGCAAGTTGCTTAAGTTAAAACAGCTCAAATATGCATTTTAGTCCGGGACTAGCATAAGTCTGTGAAACCGTGAGGGTACGTATAGTTTAAACTTTGGTCTCATATTGAATTTGCAGGCATGATTGACACTGTTGTTATCGTTAATTAAAACTAAAACATTTTCAGTAATCAAAATAAAAGCTGCAATTAACTAAAATGTAAATATTAGAGTAAAAAAACTAGAAAAATGTAAATGAAAATTACGTGTAAGTTGAAATACTAAAATTAAAATTTAATAGAAATATTTTAAAAAATTACAAAAACAAAAAAATTCTAATGAAAACAGAAAATCTAAGGCTAATTCAGCATAACGGTGTATAAATAATACTAAATTAGCACACTGGATTAAGACAGCACAGTGGTACAACACGTGGCTACTATTTTTCAGTAAGAAAATATCAAACAGTATGAAAATGAAAAACCTAAACCAAATTATCCTAAATAGTCTTAAAAGTCTCTCTGGTATTTCAGTGAGATGAAAGGCGAGTAAAAGATCAGTGTTCACCGCTGAATATTGATCACAACAACCGTATGTCACTCTTCTGGAAGTGAAACCAGTCTGTCATAATAGGATGTGTCCTAGATCCCGTATCAGTTCACACAGGGATTAATGGAGCTCATGGCTCATTTGTGTTTTGGTTGGAGAATGTGCCCGGCATATTGCTCATAATCCCAGTTAACTGTCACTGTCTCAGGAACACATGAAGCCATTGAGCAGCCTTAATCTGTCCAAAGTCAGGCTTACACACGTTGAGAACTGTACAATGCAGTGTAAGCTTATTTCCAAAACAGATTAGAGTCACATCAAAGAATTTACTCATGTAATCAACTATGAAAGGTTCATAATTTAACACAAATGACACATGCTAGGTTTAATGTGGGGAAAGACTTTAAAAATACTTTTCTGCATGCCGACAGACGGTTGCATCAAAATATGGGAGACTTAAATTGGAATAGCTTTCAAACTTTTGACTCATCGTGAATATTTGCCAGGGTAGCTAAGATTATATTTTGAAATATATTATATTATTAAAAAAATATTAGATTAGATTAAGCCAGGATTAGAATTTAGGCCTTAGTTCAGTTTAAGTAGCTTTTATAAACGTGCCTTAAAAACATTACTGGTGCATCTAGAGACTAAATAATGGCAGTGACATATTTTAAGATTTGCAAGTACAAGTTGCATCAATTGAAACGGCTCAAACATGCATTTTAGTCTGAGACTATCTTAAGCCTTGTCTGTGAAACCGGGGGTTAAAGTTGTGGTTACAAAACAAAATCATCCCAACCATTATCGCCCAGAGAAAAAGAAGAAAAGAAGATGCTGTCACACTACATGGGGTAAGTTGTCACAGTGAAAACCGTAATTAAATAACCTAATATAGGCTTATTAGCTAAATTAGACCAAGTATAACCTTTACAACACATGACAACTTGACATATTTTGAACAAACAAGACCACTTCTAAAGAAAACAATTTGACTTTTGACTCAAAGCTTGTCCTAATCTATTATATTTGTCTAAAAAAAACCTGGTATTGTGTATTACAAATATAGTCTCTTTGACAAATTGCTTTTCGTTCCTATTTTGTAAGTCGCTTTGGATAAAAGTGTCTGATAAATGCATAAATGTGATTTAAAAACCCATTGTGACAACTTGCCCCATATGGCACTGAGGAAAGCATCTCAGTAGTTTGCATGGTAAGCAAACAAGCAGGTTGCATGTTGTTTGTTTTATGCATAGATGTTATGTTGTTTTCCATCTCTGGCCTTAATTTATAAGCGTGCAAACAGCATTGTGCTGCCATCTAAGCTTGTACATTAAGTTCTCCCCATCAGCCAGGACAAGGACACAGTGATGACTGTTAAAACAAACATGCATTGATGATAATGCTTTTTATTGATTGATTTCTTGAGGCCCAAGACTGACTCATCGTCGAAGGGCACTGCCTAGTAAACAAGGCATGGTGAGATGACAAAGCCGTTCGTGCACGTGCAGCTGCTGTGATGCTGCAACAAAACAAAGATGCCAAGCTCCCGTCGTTTTCCCCGCTGATGTCAACTCCTGATGGATCTCCTTCCCTCACTCACTCACTCACTCACTCACCTCCTCTGCGTGTTTCCTCAGCGCTTTCTCGCGCTCGTACTGTGTGATCAGCTGCTCGTTGTCCTCCTTCAGGAGCTCCAGCTCCACTTCGTGCTCCTGGTTCTCGGCGAACACGGTGTCGAGGTTCTCCAGCACCGCCACGACCAGCGGCATCAGCTCTTTCACCACGTCCTCGTCGTATTTGCGAATAAGCCTCTCGAATTCGCGGTAGATGGAGTTGGCGAGGCCCGAGACTCTCTCCGACATGATCGCCGATGTCCCCGGGTCGTCCTGGTACACAACTCCGTCATCCAACTCCATTTTCCTTCCTCTTCTTTGAATGTCCTAGATTTAAACCGCCGCTATTCCAACCGACGTGCCCTGAGATATGTTGAGAACAAATGCGGATATATATATTCCCGTTATATTCTCCGACACACTGCCACAAGGATCCCACGTAAGTCCGGAGTCCCTCCCTCCCTGGAACTAACCGGCCGATGTATTACGTGGAATATTTTCCCGCGGTCGACCGACAACAGTCGAGTTCAGTTGTTGACCAGACAGTCGCGCGGTGACGTCACGCTACACATATTACATTATACCTGCCGTTAGTTTGTAAAATCACAACATTTCCACATCGGAATTAATCAGTTTATCATAACTGAGCATGAGCATTTCCATAATTAGAGTGTTCTTGACAAGATTGCTGAGTGCGAATTACAGTGTCTTAATCATCAACTGTAAAAAGGTGTTAATATTAAAGATTTTTAATAAATACATTAAATTAATAGATACATTTAAAAACGGTAAATAGTCGCGTTAAAAAAAAAATGATGGGCTGCTTTAATCCATGTTTGGGTCAAATATGGACAACCCCAACCGTTGTTGGGTTTTTAAACTTATTTAAAATTTTTGATTATTATAATTTTTTTTTGTCCATATTTGACACAAGCATGGGTTGAAACAACCCAGCATTTTTAGAGTGAGTATACTGTAGTAAAATGGTCGGTTACTAATTTCAAATTAACGTTACATGACAAAAATTGTACAAGTAATGTAATCTCTAATTATTTTATGTATTCTGACTACTTTTTGATTACATTTTAGATCACTTTTTACAATCACATTGATTTGAGTAGGATAATCCGTACCATATTGACAAAAATATAAAGAGAGAGAAAATGTATTCCATTCTTTGTTACACCATGAAGTGCTTTGAATATTACATTACGTCAGGGTTTCCCAGACTGGGGTTTGTGAGTAATTGAAAATTGAAATAAAATTATATAAAAAAATAAATAAAAACAATTAATTATAATGTAAATAACGTGAATTTGTATATTTTAATGTGTTTGAAAGACAAAAGACTTTAAATGACCCACTGAGTTTTAATTCAAGTAATAATTAATGTGTTCGTCAGGAGCTGATGATTAGATATGCAATGTTGAGAAAATCAGTGGTAAATGTTCGAATGCTTGTTCACTGTAAGGGATCAATGGATCACTGTGGTGGCCACTGTTTTTTATTTGGATCTGAACTAATTATTCATTGATGTTTTCACTGCTGTACACTTACAAATCCATATATAATAGTGTTCAGTTACTGATGTGAAATACATAACTAAAATACTGCATGCATAGTTATTATAAAAGAATGACCAAAAGAAATGCATCGCATCACAGTTTTGGCATATATATTCAAGTTACATGTACAAAATAAAATGCCCCAATTAAGCATTTTATTCATGCATTTAATTTGAAAAAAACTGTGATGTGATGTTATATGTTACTCTTTCTTTTATAATTAAAACTGCATGCATGATTATTGAGAAATTACATGGAACATAACTTTTAAAAATGTATCACACCACAGGACCATTTAAATTGAGCTAGCGAAAACAAAATAGTGAATAAAAATGTTGAAAATTTGGTCATAAGCACCAACAACACTGATATTGTTTAATTTTTGTATGGCAAAACATTTCTATTTATTTCTTTTATCTGCATCTTATAATAACTGTAAAACAGTGGAATATACCAAGTAAAATTGTCAACAGAAATTAGACAACTGACTTTAAAAACCACCAAGGAATAACACACAAAATCGTGTCCCTTAAAATATTTATTGGAGACATGTAAAAACTAGAAAAAAAAACTGTAAACCCTAGAGGAATGATGAGAGAGGGGAAAACAATGGGGATGTTGAACATAGAAACAAAAAAATACTAAGCTACAAAACTTATATTCACTCCAATATGTGCTTTGACAGTATCCACACCACTAGATTTAATGGTCTTACCATAAATTACTGCATTTCAACAAGCTGATGTCTGCAGGAAATAACTGAATATTTAAACAACCTTGCTTTAACATCACATATCATTGATAAATGTTGACATCCTAAATAAAATGATATGGGTCACACAAGGAGAATTGTGCCGAATATGAAACATATTATTTACAGTTGACTCGTTGCTATTGGGGCCATCAGCACAAATGCTTATGTACATAAACCGAAAGACGAATTATAAGGCATTTGTGTGAAAAGATGAAACCTCAATTTTCAGTGGTGGCTAAACCTCTCATTTAAGTAAAGTGTGATTTTACCACATTTACACTGTGGGGGAGAAAAAGAAAAAAAGAAAAAGAATGGGATACAATAACTTGAATTGTTGGACACACATTTCATCGTCCCTCTTAAATCAGGAAAGAACTTATTTGACACTCTGGGAACCATTTCCAATCATGGACAAATTTACAATGACGCATTTAATGTGTACAATGCACTGTTCAATATTCAATATTTCAATACACCTTGCATATAGAAAAGTTTTTTTCTTCTTTTTCTTTTTAATAGCAATAAAAAAGTATCGCAAGATGCTAAAGACAGAAGAAAACGTCCTCGTTTCTGTAAGGGGATGGTTGGTGTCCAGGCGCAGAGAAATAAATCAGTGATTGAACTGGCGTTATGTGTTCTTTGTCTTGGGCATCTTGCGGTGGCATCATTGGCTTGTGCCCCTCTATAAGTCTGACGGAGACACAGCTCTCTGTTTTTTGGCACTTAGGCTGGTAGACTCAGCTTCTTTCCTTTCAGCACTGTGGTGAAGACAAAAGATTAATAAAATAAAGCATAAAAAAGGGCTTTTCATCCTAAAACAAGCCAAAATCTACAGACAAAAGCCAAACAAGTGCTTAAACTGTCATTAATACATGCATTCATTCATTATCTGTCAATAAAGGGTTATTTTACAGTGTCCTTCTTACACAATACATGTAGTTATTATGTAATAACTATAAATTATGCATAATTACAGGCAAACTAATCTAATCCTAACCCTAGTGCCCTATACAGCCGGGTTCCGCAAGTAAAAACTCCATTCATTTTCTCCATAGAGAAATTGATTTTGAATGGTAACTTATAAACCTTTAAAAACAGCCTTACTGTGAGCTACGATGTTGTTGATCGATGGTATTTGCTTCTGTTGAAGCTGTCAGCCCACATTATTTCATCTTAGTTTTAAAATAATCATGTTTAACAGTGGAATTCGAGGTGAAAAACTACATTACCCATGATGCTGTGCAGATTTCTTTATATATATATATATATATATATATATATATATATGTGTGTGTGTGTGTGTGTGTGTGTGTGTGTGTGTGTATATTGTTGATATAAAGTTGATTTTATCCTGACTTTAATGTCTACCCAAGCATAATGTCATTTCACACCCACAACTCCAACATAGGTGTGAGTGCATACAAACTGACCTTTTGTGACGTAAAGGTAGAAGAAGTCACAATAGAGAATAGTCTGGACGACCCCAGCCACGATGGCGATCATGTCAAAGAAGCCCTCGAAGTAGAACCTCCAGATCCAGTTGAAGAGGTAGAGGGCGCGATAGACCCCCAGACAGAACAGATAGTGGGTGGTGATGGTCTCCGCCTCGCCCGTCTTGCTAATCATAAAGAGCTGAGGCAGGATGGCCACCGACTCCAGGTAGATGGAAAAGGTCCACAGAATCTGTCATGAAGATATTTTGAGCACAGGTAAGTTTTATTTACAAAAACAATTTTTAGATTTCTTTACATTTCTAAACGCCATAAACTTTATTTTGATCCTTAGGGCAGGAATTTTTAGCGGCATCTAGAGGTGAGGTTGCGAATTGCAACCAACAGAAGTTACGGTGGCCGACAGGAAAAGACGTCGTCGTCTGAGACAGCAGAGTAGCCAGTTCAGCAATGAGGTTTCTTTACAAAGATAAATTAAGAAATTAGGTTAACTTAATTATTCAGTAAAACGATATGTTATTGATACTTGTTCATCATTGTCAGTGTTTTATTCGCTGACTTTCGCTAGCTTTGTACGAAGAACAACATAGTGACGAAACGCGTTTGTCCGTTTAGGGCTACCGTAGAAACATGTCTGCGCATTTCAATGTAAGGGGACCCGCGGTGTATGTAGATGGCTCATTCTAAGGTAATAAAAACATAACGGTTCATTAAGTCTTTATTCACCACTGAAAACATAGTTATGTATATGATATTGCATTTCTGTCAACAGATCATCCTAAATATTACACAGTGCACCTTTAATCTGTTGATAATTTGCTTTTATTTCGATATTTATTTTATTTCAAGACAGACAAGTAGCAAGACTAGTCTTATTTTTTATTAATTATTGTGATTGCATGATAATGATTGGTTCATTATTTGCAAATGTGCAGTGAAGAGTCTAATAATCACCTCCAACGGCGAGAAGTCGTGGTTGACCAGAAAGGCGAGACCTCCCACTGGAACCACTAGAAACTCCACTCTGAAAGTGTCATGGTTTCCATCATAGGTCGCCCTGAATTTTGCATAGATCAGGTAGACAGTGGCATAGGCACAGCCAACGTAGATGATCTGTTTCAACAGAACAGAAGCACACAACTGATTAACAGTGCACATATAAACACACTCAACTGTTTACTTGGATGTGGCAATGTAAGATTGGCAAATGTATTGATGTGTGCATGTAAAGGTTCACTCTATGTATTTACCTTCATGCAAGAGTTGTAAAGAGAAATGAAGGATGTCAGGAGATCCAGATATCGTGTGGTGAACACCAAGGCGAAGAGTATCTGGCTCTTCCCAGAGATACCTGGGGATTAAAACACTTACACTCAGACAACCACTTATAAGAGCACACAACAGCGGTATTTACTGAATACTGAGCTCATAAACACCTCAAAAGGGTGCATCTAGGTTCTCTAGGGACAAAAAGAAAGAAGACCATATATCTAGACTACCCAGGTGACCCATCCTTGCAAAGCCCACACAAAACCATATGCACTGCCACGTCAAGGCAAGGAATGCAATGCACTTCAGTAATGTAAGGCAAATAAATGGATGTATGGATATAAATGGTATTTATATAAATAAAAAAATGGATGTAAATTAAGATGTATGACTTCTTCAACTATATAAAAAGCACTTGTTTGATTCTCATAAGTCAAGATATGAAGATGCAACTTGTCCTCTACATGGTAAAACAATATGTGTGTATATAAACCAAGTAATCTAATATTAAACAGCAGTTAGTTAGTAAGTAACTTAGGCCTTAAATTCAGCTAATTTAGCCACTTTACTGAGAACCAGGCTGTCATGTTACTGTTAGCCTGTACCTTCAAATATAATATGCAAACATTTGCGTCACAACATGTTATATACATACAGATCTGCCCATTCAAACCCAAATTGAATTTTAATTCAACAAAAAAAAATCTAGACCAGTTGCTTTCAAGTCAAGCTAAACCACTAGCTTGCATGCTACACAAATTACTTCATTTTATGCTTCATGCTTTAATATTAAATCATAAAGACTTTTCCGGGCAGCTCAACCCAGTTTAAAGTCTTCCCTATCTTTGATAAACACGCGTTTTAAGTATGAAATGAATGAGAAAAGTATATTTCGTGTGAGTTTAGCTCACCTGCGCAGGACCTGGTCTTCCATATCTTGAGCAGCAGGATGATGATGGCCGCTAGATGAGACAGATCTCCAGTCAGCCTAAAGATATTCATGGTGATTTTTCCTCTCTGGCTGGTTTTAGTGGCGTTAAAGAGAGCTCAGGGTGAGTGAAGTAATTGCGAACCGGCTGAGTGCCGATCTCCAGAAGAGCATTCCTCCACGAAATATGGCGAATGAGGGGCGACGTGGCCGGTGGACGTGACGTGGCCAACAGCGAAATCGCAATGAATGCTGGGAGAAGTAGTTCATGCAGCTGCGAACTCCACGAGTCGAACCCTAACCACGCCCCAGGCTCCCTTACATAAATTACATTGCTTAATGCTTATTAATATTATTAGCAATCATAATATTTGGGATATCTTTCTGACATTTCTGTCATTTTCATTTCTGATTTGTTGTTTGTTTGTTTGTTTTTGTGTGTGATTTTGTTCTGTGCTGTATAGTCAGACAGACAGACAAACAGACAGATAGATAGATAGATAGATAGATAGATAGATAGATAGATAGATAGATAGATAGATAGATAGATAGATAGATAGATAGATAGATAGATAGATAGATAGATAGATAGATAGATAGATAGATAGATAGATAGATAGATAGATAGTCTAAAAACTCAAGTCAAAAATTGCGAATTAAAGTTGGCTTTTCCATCACTCATTAGTGTGATACTTCAAAATGTGCATAAAAACAGGGTGATGGAAACAGCTACAGTCTTCCGGGTGTTTTTTCTTTTTCTTTTTTGCAAGTGTTTAAAGCAGTAATGCGTTCAACAACTCAGCATATAGCCTATAACATAAACCTTCCTTTTATTTTAAAAACACTAATAAATTATATTCTGAGCATGCACTTAAAATATTTCCTAAACCCTAGATATGCCATACAAAAGAATTTTACAGGTTAAATTACCTAGCCTATGTCCAACTCTCTTTTTAGGAATTTAATGTTACTTTTTTTTTTTTTTTTTTCTTTTTTTCTGTGTAGCCTACACATGAAAGCGCTTGTCTAAATTACGTTATGGAGAAGAGAGAGAATTTTAGCAAATTAATTCAAATGAAAAGTAACGTGCATTACTTAAATATTAATGTGCAAATTTATAATGTAATGCATCACTTTACTCGTTTACTCTGACCTTATTTCTTTCAGTCCAAGTTCAAAATAAAACACCATGTTAACGAGTGTATATAACGGACATTGTTAACGAGTATGAAACATTGCCAGTGGGATAAGTGTTTGTACGAACTCACAACAGGTTTTGCGTATAGGCTAGATAACGCAAATATCTTTGCGAGAGAACGCAAAAGCTTTGAAAAATATGTTTTCCTCCCATCCCATATTTTTTTCCACCACCATGTCCCTTTAGGGTCTCCGTAGAACAGCACAGCGATCTGCTGACTTTTAAAGTCGTGTAGTCTGAACTAGGCATATTATTGGCCTAATACCCGGTTTCACAGACAGGGCTTAAAGATTAAAGCCACGATTAGAATTTAGTTCAAACGTGCCTTAGAAAAAAAACATCACTGGTGCATCTTGAGACACAACAATGGCAGTGACATATTGTCAGTTGCTTTGGTTAAAATAGCTCAAACATGCATTTTAGTCCAGGCCTAGTCTGTGAAACCGGGGGTAAAAGTTCAAACACAACAGAACGTGACAATTACTCACATGTCACTATAAGCTGTGGGTGACAAGTCTGACACAAGGAAGGAAGAACCGAGGGGATGGGTCTGTTACTTCTCATTTCTACAAGTCATTTCTGGTTTTATTTATCAGTTAGGCGTGAGACCTTTGTTCAGATGACTAACAAATTGAAAAAACAATCGGAGAGATACAGGAGCCACAAACAACTGTGACATCAACATGAACTTTGGTTTCCTCTTCACCATCGCATTTCTTGTTTTGAGATTAGGTGAGCAGAGATTGAATTTATCAATGATATATGTAGGCTACACTCTTAAAGAAAAGTTCCAAAAGGGGTTTTCCACAGTGATGCCATTTTGGGTTCACCAAAGAATATATTTTTTTTAAAGAACCATTTTATTTTTTCTTAGTGTGAAGAACATTTTAGTAAAGGACTTTTCTCCATTCTAAGAAACCTGTAGTGCAATGCAAGTTCACATTGATGTTAAAGGTGAACCATTGATGCCGATAAATAGCCTAACCTTTTAAGAGTGTATACTTAGAATATTTATAAAAAATAAAATAAAATCTTGATTAGTTGGGGCTACTTGAAATATTAATAATATGAACTATCAGCAATTAAATGTATTCAATTTAATAAAACAATATTCTGAATTTCTACAGTCAGAGGATGTACGGTAGATGTCCAACAGCCAACGACGCTCATGAGAACAAAAGAGCAACAGTCTGTCTCTGTTCCCTGCTCTGTCAATATATCCAGCTGTCAACTCACACCTCAGATCTCTTGGTATGTGTTCCGGAAAGACTCTCACTACCAGATTGATTTGTCAAGCCAGCCACAGAAGTACAAACTGGAGCAACATGATCTGGAAATCAGCTCTTTGTCAAAAGCAGACTGTGGGGTGTATTACTGTGCAGCGGCTCTGCCGACAGTGACTCACAGGGGGGCGCAGGCAATTGGACAGGGAACCACTTTGAAAGTGTCAGGTAAGCACTAGCAGAAGATTCAGCACGACCCCATTAGACACTTCTATTGTGTTACACATATCGTTCTTGTTTTGTGTCCAGAGAGGGGCTTAAACGTCCCTCAAACACTGCTTTTGACACTGCTTGTCCTGCTGAGTGTCTACAGCCTTCTCGTCCTGGGCATCCTCATCTGCATTAAGGTGCACTTTTAAAGTTACAGTAGTAGTGCAGTTATAATGCTGTTAAACAAGCATTGTAATGCTCAGAATTTTACTACATTCTCAAAGAACTTTTTCATAATGCAATTTAAATAATTAAAATATGTTTTTTTTAATCGACAGACTGGACAATTCAACTCAGTTTTTATAAGAAGATGGAGTAAAACTAATAAAAAGGTATTGTTTGACCCTATTTATACACAATAGCTAAACATAAACTACAACTTAAAATTTTGGGTGTGGGAATAATTTTTTTATGCTTTTGAAAGAAGTCTCTTATGCTCACCAAGGCTGCATTTATTTGATCAAATAGAGTAAAAACCAAAGTCCTTTTCAAGTCTGTTCATCCGAAACCAATCCAGTCTTCAGTGTCACGTGATCCTTCAGAAATCATTCTAATATGATGATCTGATGCTCAAGAAACATTTATTATTATTATCATCAATGCTTTTTTTCAGGGCTCTTCGATTAATAGAAAGTTCAAAAGAACAGCATTTATTTAAAACAGAAATGGAGTTTCTTCACTGTCATTTTTGATCAAGTTAATGCAACCAAGCTGAATAAAACTAGTAATTTCTTTAAAAATATATATTTGTTTGAGACCTTACCATTATAAAAATGGTCATATTTTTGTGGAAACCATAAAAAAGAAATCTTACCAACCCCAAACTTTTGAACGGTAGCGTACAGTATGTCAAAAGTGTGGATGTTTTCAGGAGGACTCTGCAAGACAAGTGAATTTCAGTGGAGTGGTGCAAGAACTGTGCAAGAGGAACTTGAGTGGTGACAAATATCAGGCACGCTACGAAGTTTCCCAAGACAAGGTTTTCACTTCAGACTATTCTTTTACAACACACATGCATATTTTTAAGCAAATTAATATTCATTTGTAGCTAACACTCTCCTTGTGGAGTTTTAAGACTGAAATTGCTGTCATATTACAGTACCAAAACGTCTTGTTATAGCCTAACATTTATTTTCAATCTTCCCCACAGTCTAAAGCTCTTCAAAATGTGTACCATAGTGAAGATGTTTACCAAAATCTTGATGAGTAAGAAAAAAAATTCCCTAATGTCCTGCTGATCCTGATCGAAAACCTGCTGCTTCCTGCAAACATGCAAGCTATTTTGGGGAAAGTGGTTGCAGAGACCCAGAATTGGGATGTTTTGATTACTTTCTTCATGTTTCGCATTTAATGTGAGCCCTCTTGCTATGTCAATTACACTGTATTAATGTAGTGACTAAATTTACAGCAAGACATTATGTGAATTGAGTAAACATTTAAATAATAAAAGCATTTATATAAATTTTCTGGAATGTTGTTTAAATTTGCAAATGAGGCAATGTCTAATTAAATAAGCACTAGGCTCAAAATTCACGTTTTATTTGGTTGACATTGGAGTTTACAGGGTATCTTTTTATCACTCAATAAATGAGAAAATTCTGTCAACAGCCAGACAAAAAATATATTTTCACCATGTTTTTATGAATAAAATGATATAGGCTATAAAACCTGGCTAACAACCCCCAAACAACCTTCAGAATATAGATGGAAATGAAACTGAAAGTTTTATGTAGCCACTGAAGTGGAGAATTCTGGAGATAAACATTGGCACAATAAGTTTTGCACAAATCAGGATTTTATTTTCTGCTTACTTTTACCAACAATTTACAATCCAATTCAGAACATATTTCTTTCTCATTATCTTTATGAGCATTACTTGTAGCTAGCCTGCTAGTTCTTCTTCTTCTTCTTCTTCTGATTTTTAATGGCGGCTGGCAAACAACTTTTTAATGTGCATTACCGCCACCTTCTGAAATGGAGTGTGGATCAAAATAGCCTACTTCACTCACTACTAATGAAATAAATAAATACATAAATATCTAATAAAATTATTCATATTAATACATTATCATTCACAACATTATTAATACAATTTTACTAACAATTAAACTCATATCCTTCTAATGAGCCCAGTTTTTTCCAAAAAACTAATTATTGCTCTATACCCAACATGCCCTGAATTCAATTTGAATATTTCCTTCATTTCAAATCAAATTTTTTCTTTACTTAGCCTATCTTTCAGAATCATCCTTTCCTGCTTATACCTTCGACAATTAATAATTACGTTCTAATGTTTCACAACTATTACACTGCTCACACAACCCAGTTTCACGTAGGGGTGGGAGATATTGACAAAAATGAATATCTCGATATTTGTTTTCAATATCTCGATATCGATATTCAGACGATATTTTTGCCATCCTTCAAAGAAATGTGTGCAAACTGGCAAAGAAGGTCCAGTTGGTCTTTTGACTTGCTGCATTTGACCTATTATTGTAGGCTATAGAAAAAACAAAGGAGCTAACTAAACAGAATCTGAGGTAGCCCCTACTTTTCCACTTACAAAAAAAAAAAAAAAACGAACTAGGCACCTCTTGCAACAGTGATTATTAAATCAAACAACAATATTGTTGATGATAAATTCAAAGTAAAACATTTTCTTTTCAAAACGCTATAAATCCATCAATTTTTTCCCCAAAACGCAATAAATCCATCCATTTTTCCCCAAAAAAATTGATGGTTTGTCTTTTTAAAAAAGTATTTTGTCTTTTAATTTTTCGTGTTTGCATTTATGAGGAAAAAAAAATATTACGTGACAGTTCTCCGGACGCGAGTGCTCTGAAAGCGGCAGACTTTCAAACTTTCACAGAGACCTCAAAACAGAAAGCACAAAGCCTTTCTTTAAAACGAATTTCGTTTTGTATTAATTGTATCTTAATTTTAATACATTTTTCATTAACCAATTTCCTGGATTTAATACATAAAAAGTAAATAGTCTAGCAATCACAACATAGCCTAAGGTGCTTGAACTGGAGATTATTTCATCATGAACCGAACCGTAGCCTACTCGCCTCACAGGCCTAAAAAATGTGAAATATATTTACAGAAAGCTGGTTCTAAACAAAACCATCCAAAACAAAATAAAACTATGTAGCCTAATAAATGTGCATTTCTCCGGTGCGTTCACTAGCCTACTGAGAAGATCGCGAGTCAATAGCCTATATCGTCAACTTCATCTTTGCAGCCGACACAGAAATTAATAAACAATTAAAATGTCTTATTGCAATATTTTACATATTCATAATCATTACTTTTTCTGGTTCTTTGAGGCAGCTTTTTAGGTTTATGGCGTTTTGAAAAGAGCTCTTCACGTACAAACACCGTTTCACCAAGGCACAGCGGCCCTTCAGCACATAAGAAAAAAAAAAGAGAAAAAGCACGGACTTACTAATTACGAAACTTTGATGTGGTTGAACAGGTGAAACAGTCACAAATTCCTCTGCAACTCAAACCTTCTCAGTAAGAGTTATGAAGGAAGAGAACAGCATTACAGTTTTCAGCGCGTCCTCCTCTGATTGCTGTGTTGTGACTGAAAAAGTGCGTGCAGGAGCACATGCGCAAAATGTAGGCTAGGTTTGTAAAATGGCATATGATAAAATAAAAATAATTCATATATCATTTTACAAAACGGTTTTGCGCATGTGCTTCTGCGCGCACTATTTCGAATTTACGTATGAATGTGCGTTTTTGACGACACGGGACCATGGGCTGAGCCACTCGGAGGTTGCTTCCGGGAATACTGCCCTACAGTATTAAAAATCGCTACATATAATTGTTTAGAAGGTTATAGTGTGCGTTATTTGTTTTCTCTTTAACTTCTTTCAGCTCTTTTCATGTTTGGGGGGTCGGATTGTACAAATTATGAAATATTCGATATCCCAATTTTGCATATCGTCCAGACAACAATTTGGATATTATCGTCTAAACGATATATCGCCCACCTCTAGTTTCACGTTTCTCAATTATTTTAAGTGTACTATTTAATCCAGTATGCCCAAATCTCATTCTCGAAATAATGTCCTCTTCCTTTTTATTTCTATTATTTTCTCTCAATCCTCCTATACCTTATTCTGGATACTGTAGAACATTCTCGCTTTTGTTTCCATATTCCACTCCTCCTGCCACTTCTTTTTCATTTCTGTTTTGATTATGCTTTTAACCTCCACCTTACTATAACTTACTGCCATATCTACCTCTGTTTTTTGTTGTTGCATTTTTTGCATATTTATCTTAATTCATTTCCGACTACTCCTATATGGGCTGGAATCCAGGTTAATTTAACTATTACTCCTACTTTATTGATCCTGTAAATAATTTGGGCTATATTTTCAACATAATGTCCTGTCTTGCTTCTAACTGCATGTTTTTGAAACTGGTTAGTGCACTACTTGATCCTATGCTATTTGCTCGAGCGACCATCTCTTTTTGTTTTTCTTTTTTTTTTCTTAAAAAAAAAAAAAAATTATTGCAATATTAACAAACAGAACAAGTCGATACATACAAGAAATATAAACAATCTTTCAAAACAAAAGAGAAATAATGGTTCAGTATACTTTAAAAGAGGAAATGTGAGAGAAATTTAAATCTATTCAACAATAATCTTAAAAAAAAAAGAAAAAGAGAGAAGAGACGAAAAAAAAGAAAAAGAAAAGGCCACAAAAAAAGAAAAAAAATATTAAGGGAGAATATTAAACATGGCACAAATTCTGGATGTTTTCATTGCTTTCTTGTTGACAGAAGTTGAAATTGTATTTAAATACATCTTCAATTCTTCTTTGAAAAAGCTAAAGTGGGGTTTACTTTTCATTTACATTTATGGATATAAAACTTTCCAATATATAAAAGAAGGTTTATACAAAAACTTGCATTAATTAGATTCTTGTCTTTGACATAAAACCCTAAAAGAATGTGTCTATATGATAAAGAGACCATCTCTTGACTTGACAGATCCCTGCCGCTGCCAATATGAAATCTCGCGAGGACTCCACTTGAATAAATCCTCCACGAACTCTCGTGCGGCCTTCTTCTTCCTGAATACACATCACGTAAGTCGACACGGTTTCACGTCGCTGCTTAACAGAATCTGCTTTTATCTCCGCAATCGTAAAATAAAAATTGTACATTTGTATATAAAACATATCTGTACGGTTTGCTTACAATGCGATGCCAAAATGAGTCTTAAGAATTGAACAGAAATATTATTTTAGAGCTGTTAATATTAGATGGCCTCAAAATGGCGGAGAACTGGTGTAGATAGTCATTTAGTCTTAATATGCGTTCTTGTCTTATATGATTCCTTACATGTTAATTCCACAATTCCACATACGGCGTTATGGACTATAATGGCTCATATATTTGCAAACAAGTTGATTGTAATGCACGTGCATTTATGCTTGACATGTGTCTCACATTAAGCGTCACTTTTATGATGGAGATGTTTTTATTGTTTTTAGCAAATGGCGGACGACGCCGGTGGTAGAGGAGGTTTTCGCGGAGGTTTCGGCGCTGGCGGCCGGGGTCGCGGTCGTGGTCGCGGCAGAGGCCGTGGAAGAGGCCGCGGTGCCCGGGGAGGCAAATCTGAGGATAAGGAGGTAAAGCATCGTAAAGCTTACTCTACTCTCTGTTACTGTTATGAATTGGCATGTATAAATGTTTTGCTAAAGGTATTTTTAAATGCATGCTTTGTGTACCACATGGTCTTTATTTCTCATGCCAGTATCTGTCAATGTTGTATATCTGTAGCTTCCGTTTCTATATGCTTATAATTAATTTGTTTCATATAGTGGGTTCCTGTGACCAAACTTGGTCGTCTGGTGAAGGATATGAAGATCAAGACCCTGGAGGAAATCTATCTGTATTCTCTGCCAATCAAGGTACTAAAATTGACATGAAAGTGAAATTTATTTTCAAAAGTCCTGTAATGGATCTTGAAGTGAACAATTCATCTGCACATGCATTCCTTTTTATTTTTAAATAAGCATGTAAAGTTTAATCAATATCATAATTAGTTTACCCAACAATGAAAATTGTTCAAATCCGTAAGACTTCTGTTCATATTTTTAACATAAATGAAGATATTTTAAATGTTTTGGGTGAACATACTTTCAATGGAGGTACTGAGATTCCTTTAAAAATATTAAATTACAAGCAATTGTGTATAACCAATCCCACCATGTGTTTTTCAATCCATTATACTCTGATGTACATCACAATATGACAGAAAAGATGTTGCTACTTTAGTTTCATGACTTAAGTTATAAAAACCTCCACTTAGTGACAAAACAATGCTTGGCTTTTTGCAAAACTTAATACTTCTCTCCTGTAGGAGTCTGAGATCATTGACTTCTTCCTGGGCTCAGCACTGAAAGATGAAGTTCTGAAGATCATGCCCGTCCAGAAACAGACCAGGGCTGGTCAGCGCACCAGGTTTAAGGTGACTTCCCTCTGCCGGAGTGTTCAATGCTTATCTGGTTCTTCACTTCTTACAGCTGGTTCATGATCGCTCATGATTCTCAATCTTTAGGCCTTTGTCGCTATTGGTGACTACAATGGCCACGTTGGTCTAGGAGTGAAGTGCTCCAAAGAGGTAGCCACAGCTATCCGTGGAGCCATCATCCTGGCCAAACTGTCCATCATTCCCGTCAGAAGAGGATACTGGGGTAACAAGATCGGAAAACCACATACAGTGCCGTGCAAGGTGAGACTTAAAAGGTTATTTTATTTGGCTTGGTTTGAATTAGAGCATGTTTATTGACTGAATGTGTTTGGTTAGGTGACCGGTCGCTGTGGTTCAGTCCTGGTGCGTCTCATTCCCGCTCCCCGTGGTACCGGCATTGTGTCTGCTCCCGTGCCCAAGAAACTGCTGATGATGGCTGGTATCGATGACTGCTACACATCTGCCAGGGGCTGCACCGCCACTCTGGGCAACTTTGGTGAGGGGCTTGTTTGAAAACCGTTTCAAGATACAACTGACCATGCTTGGGTATTTCAATGTTAAAAACTGCTGTCTCTCATTACAGCTAAGGCCACCTTCGATGCGATCTCAAAGACTTACAGCTACCTGACCCCTGATCTCTGGAAGGAAACTGTGTTTGCCAAGTCTCCTTACCAGGTAATGCATGCATTTCCAGACATTACTATTTTTCACAAATGCATTGTCATTTGAAACTAAAGTGTCTCCTTTGTTTCAGGAATTCACTGATCATCTGGCCAAGACTCACACCAGGGTCTCTGTTCAGAGGACTCAGGGAGCTGTTCCTGCACCCTCCTAAATTTTGTACAATGGATTGAAATAAAAGTCCAGAAAGAAAACATCTTTGAGTCTGTGTTCTGTTTGACATTAAAGTTGTGCAATAGCGGTACAATCTGCATACCAAAAAATCCCAATTTGGGCAAGTTAGATTTCTCAGGTAATTTATTTAGATGGTTTAAAATAGGGATGCACCCATATGAAAATTGACCGATAATTCTTTATAATTGAAAGCCGATAACCGATATATTGGCCGATAAATCTAAATCCAAGTTTTTATATAATTTGAGAGCCTGATTATATAGCATGTCTTTAATATATCTGCCATATTTTCTTATCGGATCAATAACATTAAAAATGAGCAAATAGCGTCTGACACGATATGTTGGCCGATATATTTTAAAATTAAGATGCATGCTATATTGTGATCTTCACGGCTGAAGGGGCTTCAAGTGCCCTACTGTCTAATGACACAAAGCACTTTGCTTTTTGACTTTTATTACTACAATCACTGGGGAAATATTTTCATTAAGCTAAATTCATTAAATTCCTAGAATTTAATAGTCCTTGACATGCAAACTAATTTTATACTAGTTGGCATCATCAGTGCTATGCACTAGGTCATGCTGTTGCCATATAGGGTGTTTATCAATACTCATTGATGCTTGTTTACTTGCTCCTCTGTTGTCCAGCCTGTGACCCTACTAGGAGCTGTATTGAGCTAACCCCACCCTCACTACAGCGCCTACTAGGCTCACAGAGTTTAGCACTACACTGTAAACCGATCAAAGGGTGCCACCTTGAAGGACATTCAATTCTCAATTGCCCCTCGAGTCACTGTTGATCAATTTAATGCATCCTTGTTGAATAGAAGTATTGCATTTCTTTCGAAAATGAAAAAATGGCAAAATCTGATCTGTTATATGTCTTTATAGATAAGTGTATTGACACTTACAGATTTTAAACAAGTAAAATTATTTTAATGGAATATTACAGTATAAGTGATTTATTCATCCACATTATTTTTTTTATAAATTCATAACTCCCCTCCCTCTTGCAGTGTCATCTCTTCTCTGATCACGTGTTTAAGGGCGTGAGGGCGGGATCAGCCTGTCACTCACATGAGATTGACCAATAGCAAACCACAGTCATCCAATCAATTCCCCATGGACAAAATCAAGTCCCACGCTACATTTTTTTTCTTGTTCTCGGATATATGTCTGTAACTTTTAAAAGTAATTTGATACAATATTGCAATTTGCACTATTCTAAAAAACGAATTGGGTTAGTTACTCTTTCTGGAAAGTAATGTGCTCCGTTACTTTTACTCACCTGGGCTGGGCTTGCTTGTTTGTGTTTTAATAACAATAAAAGTTATATTTTGGCAAATGTAAAGGCCCTAACACACTAAAAGTGAAATGAATAAGCCTCAGGCTGAAGGAAATACTAATTCATGCCTGTACAGTAGAGCAGCTCAAACAAACCTTTCAGCTGTGCTGCCATTCTGGATTAAAGAAGAATAGGACGCTGGGGTTTAATACACTTACTTCAGTAATAAAATAAATAAACAAAACTGTGCTGTTTATCTAAAGTCATTTAGCTTATTAGTATGGTTGAATTGGACCATCGAAGATCAGCAGCAATAAATAAAGCTAATAAAGTGAGATTAAATACATATAGTATATTTGTGTATATTTAATTATCGCAGGTTTGTGTAATATTCTGAGTTTGCATTTCACTGTTTTTCTTCATTTTGAGGAATACTGAATGTGTTTTTGTGCAAGAGAGATGAGTAAATGCCTGCTCACATTAGTCTAGAACTACAATAAGCATCATGTTCACACAAGCGCACACAACACCTCTGCATTAATTAAGCTGTCAGTCAATACATGGGAAAACAGTATCTTACTTAATTGCTTACTTAAAGTAATTAAGATATTTTGTTGTAAATTTAAAGTAATGTGTTACTTTACTGGCTACTTTAAAAAAGTAATCCGATTATGTAACTCGCATTTCAACCTCCGTTTCATACCGACTCTATCCAGCAAATGGCATATACCGGTAAGCACTGATACATACAGTACAAATAAACTGTAATCTGATATTTAAAATGTAGGAAATGTCTATACAAAGCCAACAACACAACTGATATTGAATTGAAGGGAAAGTAATATATAAGGTAACTCTGACACTGGCAGGATTTTATTAAATAACATCTACTCAGAAGTTACTTTCCAATAAACTTTATTTTACACTTTGATACACAGGTAAGAGAGAGACGGACATAGAAAAGCTGAAGGACAGGAGGTTTATGCCTTCTGAGTCTCTGCCATCATCCTCTCCTTCTGTTTCATCAAACACTTTCGTCCGCTGGCGTACGCGCCGAGGTCCCCGTCTAGAAGAAATAAAGAGGTTAACAGCTGAAATACTAATTCCTGTACATTCATATAAACATAGCTTTGGTTTCATTGTCAATTGAAAAGTAGTTTTAAGACAACACCTATTACAACTGGGCTTGTCCCATTGTGTTATACAGGGTGGGCCATTTATATGGATACACCGTAATAACATGGGAATGGTTGGTGATATTAAAGTCCTGTTTGTGGCACATTAGTATGGCCACCATGGTCACCACCCATCTTGAGGAGTTTGCCCCCTCACATATACTAATGTGCCACAAACAGGACTTTAATATCACCAACCATTCCCATGTTATTACGGTGTATCCATATAAATGGCCCACCCTGTATATTGACCACTGCTAATTGCGCATAAGACATTACAACCTGACAGAATACTCACAGCGTGACTGAAAGGCCTTGGACACTTGATCAAACTGCTTCAGTTCTGTATTACAGTTCTGTCTGTAACTGGGACCCTCGCGCTGCTGGCAGGCCCGAAGACGCTCCTGGATCACCTTCACGATCTCCTGGTCCACCTTACTGGAGACAAAATTAAAAGACAAAGATAACGATTGTGTGCAAAAATAGAGATATATGAACAATAGGACTACAATGCTTTTTTGATGAACATACTAGTCTCTCCTCCACTGCATCTCAGCCTCATAATAGCACAGATAATCTCCTTCCTGGCATTCAGTCAGCTCAGGAACACGGCGAAACTTCTGATGGTAGTAGTGGGACTTCTTATCGCCCTGGATGCCTTCGATAATACCTGGTAGAGCAAACAAAAAACAGGAGGGCAATAAAGTAAGGGTCAAGAATTACAAGCCAAGTAGATTTTAGGGTGTGTTCACACTTGTAGTTCGGTTCGCTTGGTCCGGACCTAACAACATAGGGATATGTTCACAACCTGATTGGTCGGCTTATATTGCGTATATTTCATGACGCAACTTACCGAACATTCTAAGCAATGCTGTGTGTGTAAAGGAGTCAAAACTGAGACAGGAATCCCTTTGTCACGCACACAAATGAAGATCTGCTTCTGTTCTGATGCCTGTACTGAACTGTAATGGGCAACATCACGACTATGACGAGAAAAAACAGGTATTCTTGAGCATTCGGTCCTTTTTAGGGTCGCTTTTTGTGACATTGTGTTTATCGTTTTTGGTTAGATGTCTTTGGTCTGTGTTGTTCATATTTCAATTGTTCAGATGTGTTCAGAGTTCGTTTGGAAACGGAGCGAGACCCATATTTTCAGGGGTCTAGATCCACTTGTTTGGTGCACACCAGGGTTCAGATGGCAGCGTTCACACTTATTCAAATGAACCACGCTAACAGAGCAATCGCACCAGAGTTTGTTTTAATCCAACCAAACATGCCAAGTGTGAACACACCCTAAAATGTGATTAGTAACAAAATGCATATCCTTTGAATATATTGTTCTGATATTGATTGTTACAGTTTTGTTAACAATGTCTAGAGATATTTTAATATTTGTCCTCCATACAATTTGCACTGCAGAATATTCCATTATATTCTTGTATTTGACTGAAATGACAATAAACAAAACTGAAATGAAACCAAAATGCATTGCTATTATAAAAACCAACCAACCAATGAAGAAAAGCTTTAAGCTACGCTGTGAGGATATTTACATTCTGCACTGCTTTGTATAAACTGCATTAAAGGAATACATTATTATTCCTTCCTTCATGCATGTTAATATTGCTGGGAAGCGAACCCATGGTATTGGTTCTGCCAGCACCAAACTCTATTGTTTGAACTTCAGGATAACACAGAATAAGTGCTTTTCGACATTTAATTTGTTAAAAATTTATTATTATTTTTTTATGTTTAAAATGGTAGCAATACTGTTTTATAATATTCATAATTTGCGACAAATTTTTTGGTCACACTTTAAATTTAGGTCCAATTCTCACTATTAACTATGACTATTGCCTCAATAAACTCCTGCTTATTAATAGTTAGTAAGGTAGTTGCTAAGTTTAGGTAACTTATTGGGTTGGATTAAGGGATGTAGAATATGTTCCTGCAGAATAAGCCATTAATATGTGCTTTAAGTACTAAAAACAGCCAATATTCTAGTAATATTCATGCTAATAAGCAACTAGTTAATAATGAGAATGGGACCCTAAACTAGATAGATAGATAGATAGATAGATAGATAGATAGATAGATAGATAGATAGATAGATAGATAGATAGATAGATAGATAGATCAGTTCACCATAACATACACAAATGGATGTCCAGAATGTGCTTTTCACACTACAAAGGCTACTATATGTGAAACTGGATGAATAAGAAGATGTAAACAGTCTCAAATGCACGTCACCTCTGAATGTGGTCACTGGCACATCCACCGAGTAGTAGAAGAGCTTAGACAGTATCAAAGCTGGATTCGGCAGAGACGTTTGTTTATCCACCACTGGAGTCTGGCGGGGAGGCTGTGGATACACATCTTTGTCGTGATCCTCCGGCATTTTCGACCATTAATTGAAATGGAAATTTCAAAAACCCTTTAATCGACCTCAAGCTCCCGTCTCTCAGTGCGCATGCGCGGTTCACAAAACATGGCGTGAAAGGTCACCGAGCTACGATTAATAAACTGAATGGAAATTATTTTTACACATTTTTTATAATTTCTATTTAAAAATATGAAACTAATGCTATTAATCTGTATAAAATTGCCATTTTTTCTCCTCTTCTAGTTTATTAACTGCCAGGTTGAAGGTGAAAGGTTAAACACGTAATTGTTTTTTTCTACCAATAGATGTCGTCGTTCTACTACTGTACAATATTTTTTTATTTAATTAAAATACATTTATTTTTTATATTTTTTTAATTAAAAAATGCATTGAGACATTAATACTTACAGTTCTCAATTATAAAACTACAACAAAGTCAAATACAATATGTGAAAAAAAAAGGGACTGATAAATATGAATAGGTAATTTTAAGCTTCCCATTAAATCTGGCATTCTTACTCATAAAGAAATCTCAGCAATTACTCGTCTATATTTACAAAATCAACTAAAATAGGTTTAATAAGTTTAAGTAACATGTAATTTGTGTAGTTATGTTACACAGAATAGATGTTTGTGTGGTTTTGTTATATTCATGATGCCTGATGTCTATTGTGAAGTAGTTGGTTCTTATGGTTGAGAAACTATTATTTTGCAATAATATCGTGGTTCATTTGTGATATAAAAATTTTTTTTTTTAAAAATTCTGCCACCATGTGTTTGTTTGACACAAGTGTGCAGTGGTGCAGTCGCGATTGTGTGATCACGTGGTACACTACAGACACGCTTCTTCCATTTAACTCTGAACCAAAGCACCAGTTGACACACAAAGTTGCAGTCCTTCATTTTAACTTCACCACAGTCTGCGTAGTCATGTCTTTCTGTTCGTTCTCCGGAGGGGAGTTTTATAAAGATCATTTTGATACTGGTAAGTTGACCCCGATGTAGCTACTGTATAACATATGTAAACAAGGCAACTTATGTAAGCGCATATGTAACTTGTGTTATGTGATTAGTAAAACTATGGGAATGTCTTGTTTTAAAGTTATCACACATGGTGCTTGTGTGTTTGGTTCTCGACTATTTTTGACATGTTTATTTTCCATTTAATATTGTCAAGCATCAATAAAATGTTCATTAAAGGTTAATTTATGTTAATGCGCGTTGCTTTTCTTCATCCTTAAGTCTCAGTGATCAGTTTAATCGGTAACACTTTACATTAAAGTCTAATTTTTTTAACATGAATTAATGTATTAACTGACATGAACTAGCAGTGAGCAATACACTGATAAGCTAAAACATTATGAACACCTGCCTAATATGCTGTTGGTCCACTGCGGGCTGCCAAAACAGCGCCGACCCAGCCGAGGTGGGCTCTACAAGAGCCCTAAAGGGGTGCTGTGGTTTCTGGCACAAAGACGTTAGCACCAGATCCAGTCCTGTAGATTGCAAGGTTGAGTCGCTGTGGATCAAACTTGTTGGTCCAGCACATCTCACAGATGTGCAATTGGACTGGGATCTGGGGAATTTGGAGGCCGGGGCAACACCTTGAACTCTTCATTATGTTCCTCACACCATTCCTGAACAATGTGTGCAGTGTGGCATTGTGCATTATCCTGCTGAAAGAGCCACTTCCACCAGGGAACACCAGTGTCATGAAGGGGTGTACCTGCTCTGCTACAATGTTTAGGTATATGACACGTGTCAAATTTACGTCCACATGAATGGCCGGACTCAGGGTTTCCCAGCAGAACATTGTCCAGAGCGTCACACTCCCTCCACTGTCGTCGTCCCACAGTACCCAGACGCCTTGCCAGAACAATTTGGCCCGTGTCAAAGTCGCCCAGATCTTTATTCCTGCCCATTTCTCCTGCATCCAACACGTTGATTACGAGAACTGATTGTTTGCTTTCTATCTAATCTACCCAGATCTTAATGTGTGCTTGTTACGAGATGATCAACGATATTCGCTTCACCCGTGACTGCTCATAATGTTTTGGCTCATCAGTATATTTTTTTTACTACAAGACAATGTTTTTGAATAGTCGTATTAGTGAATAGTGGGTTAGTAACTTTTATAAAATAAGATCATCTGAATCTTATTCCAACCGCTTGTGTGTGTGTGTGTTTCTCCTGCAGGCATGTATGTTTGTGCTGAATGTGGATATGAGCTGTTCTCCAGCAGATCCAAATATGAGCATTCATCACCCTGGCCAGCCTTCACAGAAACCATCCATGAAAACAGTGTGTCTAAACATGAGGAGAGACGGGGCGCTCACAAGGTAAAGGTTAAAGTGGTTTCCAGTCTGTAGAAGAACTCCTGCAGTGCAGCACGATTTCATTGAGCATTTAATGCTGCCTTCACGTGCTATGGGAATTATTGTAAATACAAGTTTCCTAGTTAAACATTGGACATGAACACCCTCTCAAGTTGGAAGTTTGGGGATAATTTTGATACCCAAGTTCCCGAGTTGGGCGAGCCATAAACTTAAGCCCTGTTGTTAAAGTAGTGCATATTTACATCTTGAGTAATCATTTGAAGCATATTGTATGTTTTATACACAGCTCAAATAGGCTGTATTTGACCGAAATTCCAGAATCGTCAGTAAGAAGACTATAGATGAACACAGTGAGTGTTTATATGGTTGTCAACGAATGGGATGTTAAATATCCTTTTGGCTTTAATAAGAATTTCCCAATAAATAGACCTGGTGCCCTACAAGATCCTGTTCTTTCCGACAACAAATCACTTGAATGCGCCAAGCTCGTAATCACGACATCAGAAGTGGGAAGTAGGAACTTTCTGATAGCATGTGAAGGCAGCATAAAGTTGTTAAAGGGATAGTTCACCCAAAAATGAAAATTGTTATAATTTACTAAGCCTCATGTCGTTCCAAACCCGTAAGACTTTTGTTCGTCTTCGAAACACAAAGGAGACATTTTAATAAAATCTGAGGGATTTCTGCTGGGTGAAAGACTATTCACCCAAAACTCTTCTCAAGAGTTCTTACGAGACACAATTGCTTTATAATGAGCAGATTGAATTTAGGCTTTTATTCACATATAAACATTGATCAGTGGACGTAGATAGAGCACACAAATATGGTAAACAGAAGCTCAACCGTACTTGAGGGTGACTAATTGATGACAGAAGTTTCATTTTTGGGTGAACTTTCCCTTTAAGACCCGTTCACACACCAAGAATGATAACTATTAAGATAATGATAAAGATGTAGTTCTAAAAATCTTTCTAAATATAAAAGAATAGCAGAGTTCACAACAACTGTAATGATAATGACACAGAGAAACAATATCGTTGAAATCACTTACAGAAAAAAAAATTTTTCCAGCTGATGAACGATAAAAACATTGACAGCCAATCAGAATCCATCCTGCTTTAAAGCGCTGGAGCATTTAAAGGAGACGGCAAAACTGCAGCGCGCGCTTATAATAAAAAGATATCGTGCATTAGTGTGGATGCTAATATAGTTATCTTTATAGATATCCTTCTTGGTGTGAACAGGCCTTTAATCTCTTATCTGGAGAATGTGAACAATGAATTCTGTGACATCTTTTACAGGTTAAATGTGGTAAGTGTGGAAATGGTCTTGGCCATGAGTTTGTGAATGACGGACCCAAGCGCGGCCTCTCGCGCTTCTGAATGTTCAGCAGCTCTCTGAAGTTCATTCCTAAAGGTATACACTTTTACAACAAACAATACAAGTAGGCTGTGTTATTATACAGTAGTCAACATTTGAAGTGGATCAAAAAGTTGTCCTAAGACAAGAACGGGTATTGTTCAAAATTCATATATACTTTGATGAAAGGTTTTGATTCACTTCAAATGTTGACTACTGTATTTAGCTGTATATTATTATTAAATAATACCCCATAATAATTCGGGGTGATAGAATTTGAATTGTGAATGTGATCTGAATTTGTAAACTAATGGTTAAAGTGATCTCAATACATACTAATATGCTGTATTTCTTCAAGTAAGCTATTGATAACTGCTTCTATCTATGTACAGTATGTCTTTTAATACAGTTGTTTCTTCCACAGTCAAGAATGAGCAGCAGTAGAGCCGGATGGTTGGATAAGCATGCGAGGATGTTTCAGTAAGAGTATATGGAGCAGCTTGGATGCGTGTACCGTGTGGATGGTGAATGAAACACTCTGATGAAAAGCCCACAGAGGAGCGTTCAGAGTGATGATGTGTAAAACAGCCTCATGGGAAACATTTAGAAGCTTTCTCCCAATAACTGCTACTAGCAATCAATACGCACAACTATGCCAGATCAAATCTTTTATACTCTGCACAATATACACTACCGTTCAAAAGTTTGGGGTCATTAAGATTTTTTACATTTTTTTTAAATAAAAGTCTCTTCTGCTCTCCAATGCTGTATTTATTTGATCATTATAATTTAAAAGAACTGTTTTCTATTTAACTATATGTTAAAATGCAATCTATTACTCCAGTCTTCAGCGTCACATAATCTTTCAGAAATCATTATAATATGAAGAGTTGACGCTCAAGAAACATTTCTGATTAATATCAATGTTGAAAACAGTTGTGCTGCTTCATATTTGTGTGGAAACCATGATCTATTATTTAAGGATTCTTGATGAATAGAAAATTCAGAAGAACTGCATTTATTTGAAATTGGATTGAACGCATCTTTGCTGGATAAAAACATATTCTTTATTTAAAAGTAAGTTCTTTATTTCATAATAAACCGTATACTGACTCGAGTCTTAACTTCTGAATGCTAGTGCACATTTTATCTTAGTTTGCCTGTTATAGATCAATAGTTACTTTTAATGTGTATTTCTTGGTGACTTGATAACAATGATCCTAAATACTGACATAATTTCTGCAGCCTCACTTGGTCATGTGGAGATCAGCTTTAAAATGTTTACCACTTTAAATAATTTATGTATTTACATGTTTAGAACAATGACAAAAGATCAACTTTTGGAAACGTTTTGCTGTTTCTGTATATCACTGCTTGTGTGCTCACTACAAAGATTTCAATCTTTAAACTTGTTCGATTTTTAACCTTCTGCATTTTTCTGTTGTTACATATTGATAAAAAGCCCAGGAGATGTTTAAAGTTTAAAATCCCCCTTAAACATCTTTAAAAAACAGGATTAGTAAATGAATTGATTGTGGGAATGAATATAGAGCTTGATACTTTGAACCTATAAAGACACATTTACAGTCTTTGTAGCAGTGTGTGTGTGTGTGTGTGTGTGTGTGTGTGTGTGTGTAACTATGCGCCATATACATTTTCTGGTGTGAGCATCAACTTAAATGGCTACTGAAAGGTGATATTTGAGAATAGATTTTCCTACACGTGTGGTTGAGCTGCTGTTTTTCATGTTTATTCATGTGACTGATCTACAGTATGCAATAATTAGTCAATTTGAAAAATAAAACGGCTCTGATTAAAGTACATTTTGTCCCGTTAAATAGTACACATTGTAACTTGAGGGCCAGGGGTCTTGAGAAAGTGAGAAAGCAAATCAGCCACAGGTCATTTTGCAGAATGAGAAAAGCATGAGATGACCACAAAATATGATGTAGTCAGATCTTTTTTTTATTTAGAAAAGATTAAACATTATACAATGTTTCCCATTCAGAGAATGTGTCATTGTCAGACATTGTGCTCACATTTAAAACAAATCAAAATGCTTGTGCTTTGCAGCTATTTGAGACTTTTTTCAATGATAAAATCAACCTTTTCTATCAACTTTAAATGTCATAGTCACAATGCCATCAATCCCAGCTTGAAGTTCATCATGTTCCTGGACGCTTGACACTCCTTTAGGGGTCCCAGTGAGAATGAGATCGCCTTCTTCCAAAGAGATGATCTCACTGATGTAGTTTATGAGAAATGGGATGGAAAAGATCATCTGGGATGTGCTTCCACTCTGTTTCAGGATATCGTTCACCTTCAACCACAGATTGATGCTCCCAGGGTCTGGGATCTTCTCCTTGGGGATGAAGTCACTAATGGGGCATGAGGTGTTGAAAGCTTTGGCCAGGGTCCATGGAAGACCTTTGGACTTGCATTCGTCCTGAATGTCTCGAGCTGTCATGTCCAGGCATAACACATATCCAGCCACATGGTCCATGGCTGAAGACTGAGGAATAGCAGTTCCTCCTTTACCAATGACCACCCCGAGCTCAACTTCATGGTGGAGATTGCTGGTGTAGAAGGGGACCAGAATAGGAGACCCTTCCCTAATGTAAGCAGACGGGGGCTTCAGGAAGAGCACAGGCTCGCTGGGAATCGCATTTTTGAGTTCGATGGCGTGATCTGCATAGTTTCTCCCGACGCATATTATTTTCTTTCCCCATTCCCAAAAGCGAACAATATTCCTCGTGCTCATTTTGTCCTGCAGCCGGAAATAAGATGACCTTTGGTCGCTTGATAACGGAGGGCGATGAGACGCGTTAGTAGTACATTACGAAATATGTAAATCTAGTGCAAATAGAACAATCAAGAAACTGATACGATTGTCTGGAGTTAAGACCAAGAAACATTATTTGGCTTGAAGAAGTCGATAAACGATATCAATAATCCTACTACGGCAAACGGCTTACCTTATGAATATTAATTCATTAAAGCTGCGTTATTGAATATTAATTAGGTTTTGCTGACGCTCCTAGTTTGGCCATCCAATGACAAAAGCTCGAGTTACATTCCCAAGTCTTTAGCTATTTTTGAATTGTTTTCTATTGCTTGCATAAACTTTTTGGCATTTATATTGTTTGCATCAACAAAACGGATATGTATTTATGGATTTATATTTATGGATATATATCTGAATTAATTGCATTAAAAATGTCACTATTTGATGTTCCATCCCTCATAATATTTGTAAATAAAATATACAAATTTTGTCTTTTGTTCTAATTTAAATGTTTTTATTTTCTAATTGTTTTATCATTGTATATAGAGGCTTACTGTGCGTTGTATTGTTTTTTTTTTGTTTTGTTTTTTGTATTGTTATGGCTCTTATTGAATATTAATTAGGTCATGTGACATGCGTTCTGAATAAATGGCCAAGCCTTCATTAGGATTCGTAAATAGCCAGCCCGTTTATATGCTGCTACTATGCTACTGATAGGACGAAACTCAACGAGTGGACTAACCAACCACATGCAGGCAGAAAGAATTTAATTGGACCTGCCACATAGGCATATGAAAATAAATCTTTTTATTTATTTTATTTTTTTAAGTTTGCTATTTTTATCATTACATTATCATGTAACATGTAAAACTACATGTATATCGCTTTCCGCTCTCACGTGCACTGCAGATGATGCTGCCACTGAATCAGTTGCTAAGCACCCAAAGACGCCGCCGCTCGCTCACAACACTAAGCGTAAACAGAGCAAACTTGACCCAAAGCAAAGCAGCCGGTAACGTGCGATTTAAAATGCTCACCAAGACGCGACACATTTTATTCGCCATGTCCAATTGGCTACACTCCAAGCTCAAAACTACATTGAAAGAGGAGGACAACGAAGATGACAGCCCATCACAGAGCACTTCCCTGCCGGGGCCGTCGAGCCCGAATGGGGCGCTGGAGCAGAGGGTAAAGAGCTCCGAGCTCAAGAGCTCCTCCGACACGGCGCTCAGCGACAAGGTAAGAGACAGGAGGAAACTTACAAAAACTACTACTGTGAACTAGAAGTGTATACAGAACCATGGTAACTCCACTACACTGTAGGTCTATCACCACAGAACACAGTTGATAACTTACCTTGCTGGTAACACTTTACAATAAGGTTCATTAGTTAACATTAGTTAAAGGGGTGCTAGAGTTGTATTTTCATTCAAATTCACCCTCATGAAATTTCACAAATAAAGAAAGTCCACTGTCAAAAATGTGCCAATGTATGAAGCCTCTTGTGCACAGAAGTCACTTTACATCCCTCACACGATAATGGCCTTTTCACAAGATGTAAAATAAGTCTCTGATGTTCCCAGAGTGCACAAAACACCCCACAGATATTTTTTTATAGCATGTTTTTATAGCACTTTTTGAGGGTGAGCAAAAACGCGCCGTGTAAGCATCTTCGATTACCTAACACAGACACGCACTGAATATTTCAAAAAACTTTTAGCCTTTTATGTTCAAACCACAGTCAGACAAAGATGGAGAGACTCAAGAAGAAGTGACAACATGTAGACAATATTTCTGAATGGTTAGTTGATGAATTTATGTAGCTTATGTGTAGTTATCTTCTAGTCATTGATAAGCATATTCTGTCTTGATAATCTATAAATCGCGTTCCCGGGGGCGGGGTTTTCAGAAGCCAGTAACCTTTCACAACCATCCTAAATCTCACAGGTTCTTATTGCAGTCATTGTTTTGTCAGAGCAGGCGGCAGCTGCAGTTGAGGCAAACATTGACCTGAATGAATGATTTGCTAAATGTAAATGCATAACCAACATCTACAAACAGAAACTGAGGCCAAAAAACGAAGACATTCATCTCAGCCTCAGGTGGCATGAACTGTGCTTTTGTAAATGACATTCCCTCTTGCGTTCACAGGGGTTGCAGGGCACAGTCTCTGCCGCTAAAGACTCCGTACCCGTCCTCCCTTTGAACCCTGGTAGCCCGATTGAGGATGACAGAGCAGGTCCAAGTGGGACAGCTGGTGTAGATCTCTCTTCTCCAAATCAGTCCCTGTCTGACGAGAGCTGCCCGGAGACCGTAGAGGCTCTGGAGGAGGTGGGCAGACTGAGCCCGAATGGGGCGCTGGAGCAGAGGGTAAAGAGCTCCGAGCTCAAGAGCTCCTCCGACACGGCGCTCAGCGATAAGGTAAGAGACAGGAGGAAACTTACAAAAACTACTACTGTGAACTAGAAGTGTATACAGAACCATGGTAACTCCACTACACTGTAGGTCTATCACCACAGAACACAGTTAATAACTTACCTTGCTGGTAACACTTTACAATAAGGTTCATTAACGTTAGTTAACATTAGTTAAAGGGGTGGTATAATGCCCTTTTCACAAGATGTAAAACAAGTCTTTAATGTCCCCAGAGTGTATTTCAACAGAAATATGAAGCAGCACAAATCCTCTCAACATTGATAATAAAAAGAATGATTTCTGAAGGATCATGTGACACTGAAGACTGGAGTAATGATGCTGAAAATTCAGCTTTGATCACAGGAATAACTTACATTTTAATATATATTACAATAGAAAACGCTTTTAAAATTGTACTAATATTTCATAATATAACTGTTTTTACTGTAATTTTTATGAAATACATGGTAAGTATTAGAGATTTTCAAAAAGACACACACACACACACACACACACACACAAATTGTATCGACCCCAAACTTTTGAACAGTAGAGTATATGTAATGGAAAGTTGCATAAATGTACATCTTGAGTCACACTTGGAAATAACAGCAGCTGTTAGGTATAAAAAGGGCATTGCATAAATAAGGAGCATAAAATAATCTGAATATTTTTGCAATAAATATGCTAATTAAACCTTTTAATTTTGCTGTATGATTTACTTTTAAATAAATATTTTTTTATAATTTTTCAAATTGTTTTCTAAACATGTTATATTAAGGCAACAAACAAAATTCCCAAATTATAGTAAATGTATAATACTAAATACGTAAAACCATAGAATTCAGTATTACTATGATACACAGTCATATGAAAAAGAAAGGATAACGTTACCCCTTTCTTTTTCACATGACTGTGTATCATAGTAATAGAATTATAAATAGTATTTTGGTACTCCCAAAAGCTATAATATTACCATGGTAGTTTTTAATACTGTTTTGTAGGTGTACTATTTGGTGTACCATCACATAATATGGAAATGGAACTGACCAATTACTATATTCATTTACCATTGTGTTTACAAGGTACTACAAGGTAACAGCCATAGTATTTCCATGGTATTTTATATATATATAAAAAAACAGGGTATTACCAGATATTTAAAAAAAGGTCTAGAAGCATAGTATTTCCTTTGTTATATGTCCCAACACTACCTAAATAGATAGAGAGATGAATAAAAAAATAAAAAGGGTATTACCTTAATGCACATCTAAAACAAATTCCCATATAACAGTAGTATATATATATTACCATGGCACATGCTCAAAAACATGGTATTACCATCTAAAAACATAATCATATTTTCATGCTATGTGTCCACAAACACTGTATAACTCTTGTCTTTGTCCAAAAACATGTTAATACCTTGTTCTTTTTGCTAGAGTTGTATTTTCATTCAAATTCACCCTCATGAAATTTCACAAATAAAGAAAGTCCACTGTCAAAAATGTGCCAATGTATGAAGCCTCTTGTGCACAGAAGTCACTTTACATCCCTCACACGATAATGGCCTCTTCACAAGATGTAAAATAAGTCTCTGATGTTCCCAGAGTGCACAAAACACCCCACAGATATTTTTTTATAGCATGTTTTTATAGCACTTTTTGAGGGTGAGCAAAAACGCGCCGTGTAAGCATCTTCGATTACCTAACACAGACACGCACTGAATATTTCAAAAAACTTTTAGCCTTTTATGTTCAAACCACAGTCAGACAAAGATGGAGAGACTCAAGAAGAAGTGACAACATGTAGACAATATTTCTGAATGGTTAGTTGATGAATTTATGTAGCTTATGTGTAGTTATCTTCTAGTCATTGATAAGCATATTCTGTCTTGATAATCTATAAATCGCGTTCCCGGGGGCGGGGTTTTCAGAAGCCAGTAACCTTTCACAACCATCCTAAATCTCACAGGTTCTTATTGCAGTCATTGTTTTGTCAGAGCAGGCGGCAGCTGCAGTTGAGGCAAACATTGACCTGAATGAATGATTTGCTAAATGTAAATGCATAACCAACATCTACAAACAGAAACTGAGGCCAAAAAACGAAGACATTCATCTCAGCCTCAGGTGGCATGAACTGTGCTTTTGTAAATGACATTCCCTCTTGCGTTCACAGGGGTTGCAGGGCACAGTCTCTGCCGCTAAAGACTCCGTACCCGTCCTCCCTTTGAACCCTGGTAGCCCGATTGAGGATGACAGAGCAGGTCCAAGTGGGACAGCTGGTGTAGATCTCTCTTCTCCAAATCAGTCCCTGTCTGACGAGAGCTGCCCGGAGACCGTAGAGGCTCTGGAGGAGGTGGGCAGACTGAGTGACAGGCATGAGAGTCTGGAAACCCATGTGAGACAGAAGAAAGCACACATGGCTCTTCGGAACGATATTCAATATCTGCAGCATCGCCTCACTACATTGGGTACGACATACACAGCAGGGTCTCAACCGACAACATCCTGCGTTATTTCTATTATTCATTCAGAATTCTAATCACATTTATAGTTCATGGTGACCTCACAAAGAGGCTTATGGCTTGAAAAGATGCCGATGTTAAAACAAGTTTTATCACAGACAGCAACATAGTACGGCCCAGATCCAGCCCACATCGAATCCACATGTACCAGATGTGGCCCGGATCTGGGTCGACACTACGCAGCTGTCTGGGATTAAAGGAATAGTTCTGTCATTATTTACTCACCATCATGTCATTCCAAACCTGTATGGCTTTCTTTATTTATGGAAAACAAGATATTTTGAAGACAGTTTTTTTCCATTCAATGGAAGTCAATGGGGTCCAAAACAACAATAATAAAAACAATTGACTTTTCACTTAAAAGCCACCGTTGTCGCTAATGACAAGGGTGCCTTAACTCTATATAAAGCCCCTTTAATATAAATTGGGCATTACAGGTGCCTTCATCTGCATTTTACACCTGCAAATCAATCAAATATATCCATTTATATTAACTACTATGTACTTGCATCAAAAAATATTTGATATAGGTACAATGTAATTACAGCATTGATGTTGTATTGCAAAACACTTGTGCTGCTATTGAGGTGGATACGGGTAAGGTTAAGGACAGGTTTGGTGGTAAGGGTAGGTTTAAGTTAGCCTGGTCCTACCAGACTGTCGTACATCTCATTTGTACAGAGAGTCTGGCCACTCCATTGACGAGCGTTAACTTCCTTGTAGACGGGTACTCTGCTGAAGTTAAAAACTATTGGATCTGCCCAGAGCCACTCTGGATCTGCCATAACCAATTGCTAACGTTTGGTCGTGACGTAACCCTACAACTCAAACTTGCGCACGACCTTAACGTCATCGTTCTCAGCCACTCCCTCTGTTCGCTGATTGGACGGGTAAAAATTTGGCCGGAGAAAACCCACGAATATACCGCAAACCAAGACGGAGTACTGAAGGAAAATTAAAATTGAGCAGAAGTACGTAGGAGGGCGGAGCCAGGTTAGGTTTAAGTGTGGGTTAAGCTGTAAGCGAAGGTTAACAGTGTAATTATAGATGTGATTACAGAAATTAATTACAGCTGTAATTACATGCAGGTATTTTTATAAAAATTCATGGTCAATGTAAAAATGTACACAATAAGTGCATAGTTAGTACTAGTTAAATGCACTTAATATGAAGTGGGTACCAATTTTTATTCACAGGCAAGTTACTTTTTGTTAATATACTTGTGTAATTATGTTTCTGACATTTTGTTTGTGACGTCTGCAGGAGAGCGGCATATTCCTGATGATGTGCTGTTTCAGCTGCTTTATCTGAGGAATCTTGTGGACATTCTTCTAGAAGATGAAGCGAAGGTATGAGAGAAAATAATCCAACCTAACCTTTCCTCTAACCCTCTCTTTAAAAACACAGTTTAGGGTTATCAGATTATATGATAGTCAAGTTCCTCTAAAGGCTGTTTTCATCGGTACAGTTTATGTAATTATCTAAACAGAACTTCCCCTAGACTTTTATCTATCTATAAATTACAGAAACGTCTGTCTGTCTGTCTGTCTGTCTGTCTGTGTGTGTGTCTGTTCCTCGCATATCTCTCGAACCGTTAGTCCGATTGATTTCAAACTCGACGGGTGTCTCGCCACGGGCACGAGTAAGTGCAGTGCCAAGTTTGACATTGTTTGGATGAGAAATGCAAAAGATATCGTTAAATATATCATTTTTAGAAGGTTGTGGTTTAAAAATAAACATTCTGACATTAGAGAGTTGTATCGGTCAAAGAAGCCCCAAGAAGGTTGTGGTTTAAAAATAAACATTCTGACATAAACACTCAGTCAGCTACACTGTTTACTTCTGAATATTATTGTTTGGTTCCAGAACCATAGACTGTAAAAAATAGTCCAGAACGTGATAAATGCATTTTGATTAATTTGAGTAAAAATGTGTTTTCTTTACCAAGAAAGCAGGGTTGCCAACTTTTCAGTTTAGCTCGGAGTGAGAGTTTAGCTCGGAGTCATTTTTCACCATGTCATGCATGACTGCAATCTCTAGAAAAAGCTAATAAATAATATTAGCTAAGCTAATAAAACAATTTCAATTCAAATGAATGTTTCATTATGTTTAATTGTAGTGTGATATAATGATCAATAATAACACATTTTTAGCATCTAAGCACATCTAGGCACTTTTTTACACCTGGGGTGGGCGATATGGCAATAATATCACAATTTTTGTTGTTTTTTTCAGAAAAAAATCACGATTTTATCATGATTCTTTTTCATGTTGGTTTTACTATTTTGCATGTGACTGAGCATTACAGCCAAACTAATGTCCCTATTTTAAAAACAAAGCCTTATAGCAAAATATAGGTAACAAAATATAAAATAAAAAAAGAATGGCAGACATTTAGGTCAAAGTGGCGAAGATGAAATCTTTGTCACTATTTTCTTTGTTATTAAAAATTAAGAACAGAGATACATATTACACATACACAACTTAATATACAAATGAAATAAACAGTGCTTTATTTTTTCAGCTATAGGTGTATTTAACAGTAGAATTGAAGAAAGTAATTAAATGGACAAATATGAAAATAAAACACAACAGACTTAAAGTTCTCAGTCAAGAGCAGTGAATGATTTCCTCTGTGTGTTTTGTTGTTTTATTAACATTAACGGCATAGTTCTCCCCCCAAAAAGTCATAATTTACTCTCTTAAGTTGTTTTAAACCTGAATAAGTTTCTTTCTTCTGTTGAAAATAAACGTTATTTGAAAGAATGTCAGTAACCAAACAGTTGATGTACCCCTGTGACTTCCATAGTATATTTTTTTCCTACTATGTATGTCAATGGGGACCAGCAACTGTTTGGTTTTGGGTGAACTATCTCTTTAAGAACAAGCGGCAGCATGTTTATTATTAGGGCTACTGTCTCTTTAACAACTGCACGCGACGCGTCTAATATACACGCATATGACAAGCAGATTTTAATTAATTTTCTGTTTGCTTTCACTTTAGACATAACCAACTTGTTTATGTAAACATTGTCTGTATTTGACAGTATTAGCGCAATATAAGACTCAAAAGATAACTTTTAGTCCAGTAACAGGCTTTTAGTGCATATGCGCGTCGAGTGTACGCGCTCAGTAAAGCGCATATTTGAACAGCGCATCAGCAGCGAATGACATGTTTAACTGGCAAGGCTTTAAAGCACATGCAAATAATGAACTTTTGTGAACTGCAGTGTCCCGTTCCTCTGCGTTAACATTTGATGTGAATATACGTCGTGCTGCAGTGTAGCCTATAGATGAAGGCGCCGCAACTGATAAAATGCGCAGTTGTAAGACTTTCCCTCTCTGCCGTGCGTGCGCGCGCTATCGGTTGGACGACAGTCTCTGTCTCGCATGCGTGCTCGCTCTAGGTTCTGGGAGATTTTTAACTAATTTGCGCCATAACTAGTGGTCCATCCAGTAGTTAAGAGCCTGAATTGTTTATAGTAATTCTGAAATTTAGTGCACATGAGTGAAAAAAAAATACAGCACAGAAGAATGTCTATTTTTGCGTGAGATTTCTTTGTTGAGCGTGAGAGCGTGAGATTGAGGCTGAATGCGTGACTGTCACGCGAGATGCGTGAGAGTTGGCAACCCTGAGAAAGTGGCAAGATGAAAACCACTATTTTCTGTTTCAAACTTTCACATAGCATCTTTAGGTTATAATAACATAAAAAATTCAAATCCAGATTTTTCAAAATGCTATCATATTGAAACTGTTGAAATCAGCCATCACTAAGAAATATCTCCTGAACTTTTTTGACGGCGATCAGCTCACAAAAACTGATTTTGCACGGGCACTTTGCACTGCTCCCTGAATCAACGCGCTTATTCATTTGTGGATGTTAACTGAATCTGTAAGTCAGCTATGCTGTTTCTGAATATTATATTTCATTCTGGTGCGCTTAACGCTATCGCTACTGTGTAATAGTAGCCTATGCTATTCACCAACTAAACATATCCTATTCAGTACGTTCACAGTCTCTTTCACGGGCATCATTTGTAGTTGCCTATTCACAAACTGTTTCCTCAAGCATAGCGTTTTCGGAGTTCACTGTGTGCTTTCTACCATGCACAAATAAAAATGTCACTGAACTTTTGCTGTGTAATTGTAACAATGAGCTGTAAGAACAATGGGTTGTACATTAATATTAATATTAATATTAGCTCAAATTATCTATTGGGAATTTTAATAATTAATCATGAATATGATTAATATGTTGTATGTTACAGTTACATTAATTTAGCGCAGCTGAACTAGATTGATATATGAACGATTACCATAACGGGTTATGGTTCGTCATTAATAGCCTACATCAATTGTGCTTATTTCAGCTCGAAGTTATGGGATAACTTTAATGGAATTAATTTAGTTATCAAACAATCTGTTTGTCCAGCAAACATATACGTAAGATTAACTTAACTCTCAAGGAAAATTATCCTTCTTACAAACACGAGAAAGAGTATCTTTTCCAGGCCTTGAAAAGACACTCTCGGTGTTTGTAGACTAAAATTAGGTTACTTAAATCGTAGCCTACCAAGATAAAGCATATAGCTAAGATCGAACATTTCAGGGACTAAGTAACATGGGCAACTAAATCAGAGTCAGTCAAGGGCATATGGAATTTAATAATTGGACCAATACATCGAACTAAGGAATATATCAAACTACACAATACACACGGATTATATGTCTATGTACATAAAATACAGTTAAACAATACAAGATAACGAATAACAGTGAGAGAGAATAAAATGATCAGAGTTAGAAAAAGATAGAATGCCAGAAAAGGATTAAGAGAGAGTGGATGAGAGAGAGAGAAGGATGCGGGACGAGATCGGAAGTGAAAGCAAAAATCTGCGATCAGAGATCGCAGTTGGCTATGGCAAAATCACAGACATGTAACCCTTAAGACACAACAAAGAAATCACATCATAAGTTCAATTCAATAATCGATACTTGCATGGCATATGGTTCTCTTTGTATGAGGTGTGTAGGACCGCAGGGTTCTGCGTGTCTTTAAAAGCAGCGCGAGTCGTCTGAGGGGAGGCGTGCGCGTGCTGTCTTCCGGCGCGCGTGCGAGCGCGGGAGCTTCAAAGAGTTGCCGGGAATGATTCAGGCTAAGTTCATTCAGCTCGTGAATGAACAGAGGCGAAGAGGAAAACGAAACTAGACTATAGAAAAACATAAAAGAAATAAATAAAAAGAAAAGAGAAGCAGGCCGAAGCCGGTCCGGACTTGGGTTTTGGGAGGAGGAAGGAGAGAGCGTAGGCATGAGAGAGAGAAGGGTTTTCTGAGTCGGTCTTTTATGGACAATATGGGTTGACGCCTCTGTTCGCGCGAACAACCAATGAACGTCCAAAGGTCTGAAGCGGGAAAAATGTCTTTGTCTTAGTTCCCAGTTTAATTTGCATGTTTTATGGCAGCGTTATTATGTGATCAGTTATACTCTAACGAGGGTAAAAATAGTATCATACATTTTACCAGATCCTGATGCATACATTTGGTTCCAGTACAAGGAGAGCTTTACGTGGATACCGAATTAGATATGTTTCGAAGGTACACGTCGAGATAGATTATTATTCTGTAAAAATAAGCTTAAAAGTTAAACTAACAACCTAGGAATAAAATGAACCCAACATGTGGTGTACATTGATAAGTGGGCATTGAAGATTGGACTTTAGAAAGATCCACATGGCATATCTATGATTTAAAAAGGGTGCACATCTGCAACATTATTCCTTTACGGTTTACAAGAATACAAAAACCCATCACAGAGAAGAACAATCATGAAAAAGAGAAATTACATTCAGGCTTACATATTTCTTCAATGGTTATACATATAAAATATCTAGGATGAACACCTAATTCTGCTCTTCTGGCTAACATTCCGTTAGGTAATAAAACACAGTTCCACACAGGGGGGAAGGGATTGCCAGAGAATGTTAGTGAACCCTCTCTAACTAAAACACTATTGATTAAAGAATACATTTCAAAACCACACCTCTAGAAAATCATAATTATATGGTCAAACGAATTAATAAAACATGCGTACAGGAAGATCAAACCCAAATCTGAGTTACATACATTAAAACTATATTTCTATAGGAGGATGTTTGTGTGTGTGTGTGTGTGTGTGTGTGTGTGTAGAAGGTTTCAAGTTTTGTTATCTCTCTGTGGTCCAGAGAGGGGAAAGGGGGGGTTTGGAATGTCTCTGAGGTGACATTAGTGTCGAAAAAGTCAACTGGTTCCAGTCTTTATGGAGCCAAAGCCTGATTTGCACTCACGAGTTCAAAGTGCACCAGCTTTTGTATTCAGGAAGAAATGTTTTTAGCAACACAGAGTATTTGAATTTGTTAATTCAAACCAACGACGAATGATTCGATAGCCAATGTTGTTACAGAGCACTCAAACACACCAAACCAACTATTACTAAAAACACACTCAAAAACTGATTTTGCACGGGCACTTTGCACTAGCACTTAGAAGGTTGTGGTATACATAAACACTCAGTCAGCAACACTGTTTACTTCTGAATATTATAGTTTATTCACAGCCATCATTTGTAGTAACCTAGCCTGCTCCCTGAATTCAATGCATTCACAGTCTCTTTCACGGGCACCAAACCAACAATTACTAAAAACACACACAAAAACTGATTTTGCACGGGCATTTTTTGCACTAGTCTATCTATAAATTACAGAAACGTCTGTCTGTCTGTCTGTGTGTGTCTGTGTGTGTGTCTGTTCCTCGCATATCTCTCGAACCGTTAGTCCGATTGATTTCAAACTCGACAGGTGTCTTGCCACGGGCACGAGTAAGTGCAGTGCCAAGTTTGACATTGTTTGGATGAGAAATGCAAAATATATCGTTAAATATATCATTTTTAGAAGGTTGTGGTTTAAAAATAAACATTCTGACATTAGAGAGTTGTATCGGTCAAAGAAGCCCCAAGAAGGTTGTGGTTTAAAAATAAACATTCTGACATAAACACTCAGTCAGCTACACTGTTTACTTCTGAATATTATAGTTTGGTTCCCGAACGTGATAAATCCATCTATCTATAAATTACAGAAACGTCCGTCTGTCTGTCTGTGTGTTATTCGCATATCTCTCGAATGTGAGATAACCACTAAATGTGTGAAAACCACTATTTTCTGTTTCAAACTTTCACATAGCATCTTTAGGTTATAACAACATTGAAAATCAAAATCTGGATTTGAATTTTTTAAGATTTATTATAAAAACGGATTATTTTTTCCCAAAACGGATTATTTTTTCCCAAAAATGCAATAAATTCATGACTTTTTTTTTTTTCAAAATGCAATTAATCCATTGAATCAATATAAAGTTATTTTTGATCATATTGCCATCGCAAGAAATATCTCCTGAACTTTTTTGACGGCGATCAGCTCACAAAAACTGATTTTGCACGGGCACTTTGCACTGCTCCCTGAATCGACACGCTTATTCATTTGTGGATGTTAACTGAATCTGTAAGTCAGCTATGCTGTTTACTTCTGAATATTATATTTCATTCTGGTGCGCTTAACGCTATCGCTACTGTGTAATAGTAGCCTATGCTATTCACCAACTAAACATATCCTATTCAATGCGTTCACAGTCTCTTTCACGGGCATCATTTGTAGTAGCCTATTCTCAAACTGTTTCCTCAAGCATAGCGTTTTCTTGGAGTTCACTGTGTGCTTTCTACCATGCACAAATAAAAATGTCACTGAACTTTTGCTGTGTAATTGTAACAATGAGCACTCACCAAACCAACAATTACTAAAAACACACACAAAAACTGATTTTGCACGGGCATTTTTTGCACTAGTTGTTGTAAAAGGTGAAGTGTGTCATTTGTGTCAGTCAAACATAGTCCAGCCTAAACTCATGCCGGTGACTGAGCAACCAATGTCGAGATGCTCAAACAAACAGAGCAATGTATTGATTGAGCCACAATGACACACTGTACACTTTTCAGCGCAATCAATCTAACTGGGATAGGAGAATATATTTGAAGGTACACTATGTAACAACATTTAAATAATGAGTCAATACATCATCAATCATTCCTCCAAAACATGTTTTTGTCTTACCGTGATTCACTATGGTAACCCTGACATCAACATAGTGTCGGCCCAGATCCGGGCCACATCTGATACATGCGTACTAGATGTGGGCCGGATCTGGGCCGACACTATGTTGCTGTCTGGGAAACATATTATAAGTGTTTATATTTTAGACCCGTCAGGAAATTAATTTGAAACATTTCCAAACCCCACACTTTTGTACAGTTGTGGAAACGGAAAACAAATTTTATAGATGGCATTTCCAAATATGGATTTGGACAATTTGTTTAGTTCTGTTCCGAATTGTTGTTTTCCACCTCATTTCATTAAATGGTTCACTCAATTCAATTCTGAATGACACACAGCCCATGGTTTTGTCGGATTTATCTTACTTCTGGCATATTAGTATTTTGGCAAGTATTTTTCATCAATTATATGTAGGTCAAACTCAGGAGTTGTTTACACAACACCATTTTCAACTAAAAATATAAAACTTTTTATGTGTTTTGGTCGTTCATTTACATGACAACGGCGTTTTGGGAGCCTGAAAACACAACTTTTGATAAAGGGGTTTCAAAGTGCAAGATTTTTTAAGCGGTCTCCGTGTAAACATCAAAAACATGAATCTGTGAAAACGATGACGTCATGCACATGCATATTACGTGTTCAGTCTATAGTGTTTCATGCTACTCAAACAATTTTTCTCCTCACACTTCCTTTATATGGAATAATGCAAATATTTTGGTTGCCAATAAATCCTTATTTTTAAGGAATTGGTTTAACAGGGATATTAATCATCTTATAAATATGTTTGATATTCATGGAAATCTTTTGACATACGAACAGTTCATGAAAATCCATAGTTTTCCTGTGCATTTTAAGGAATTTAATTCTGTCATTAAAGCTATCTCCCCTACTCTGATTCATCTATTCAAAAGTCATATTCAGTATAACTCTACATTAATGACAAATCCAAAATTAATATTAAACGGCATTGATTTGATTGATAAAAAATGTAACAATAAACATATTTGTACAATATTTCAATTACAAAATAAAATAGCACCTAGAGTAAAAATTTTTTGGAACTCTTATTATTGATAATATTAATTGGAAGAATGCTTGGTTAATCCCCTTTAAATATTGCATTAATAATAAAACCAAAGAAATACATTTTAAAATTTTGCATACCATTTACCCTGTTAAATCATTAATTGCAAGATATTCTGATATTGATGATTTATGTTCTTTTTGCAAAAGTGGGAAAGAGGTGTTGACGCATTTGTTTTTTGAATGCAAAATTACCCAAAGATTCTGGAAGGAATTGGCAGAATTTATCTTTAATTTTGTGAAAATTAAATATTATTTTACATTAAAGGATATTATTGTGTATTATGAAAACAATGTTAACAAAGGTCTGGAATACATTGTTAATTTATTTATACTTTTGGCCAAATTTTATATTCATAAGCAAAAATATTTAAATTCATCCCCTTTATTTAAGCTGTTTAAATTAGAATTTGATTGCTTTATATCTTTGAAATTGTTAAAAAACAAAAAGTCACATGTGTGAAATACTTTGATATTATTTTTGGATCCCCTGCTACCAATTAATGTTTATCAGCTGACTACGTTTACAAGCTGTCAATATTCGGGTTATGGTCGGGTTAAGGTCACTATTTGGGTTTCTGAAACATTCGGAATAACCCGTTTACATGCGTGAGCAGAGAGAGTTACTACATGGAATTTGTAATAAATTGGCAATATCCCGATGTAAACGGCGACGCACGGTTAGCGTCTGGACGTAAGGACAACCTTAAGACGCAATATGTGTCATTTTGGATTCTTCTTCCTGTATCCAAAGACAACAACAACAGCAGCAGCACGCGGAAAATGAATAGTTCGGGGCAGATAGCGATCGCCTTTGTTTGCGCTTTCCTCCTCGCTCCAAAAGTGTGGTGCTGTGCTGCGTCTCGCCATGTTTACCTCTACTTCTTGTTTACTTCCGGTATACTGCACGCGGGTTTCTGTATGCGCCATCTCTACTCAAAAGACCAAGATTCCTTGCGAATAGAACATGCGCAGAACACAAATCAATGTTCCTTTTGATGGGGATATGCCGATACGCGTTTACATGACCAAATATTCGGGTTAGAAAAGGGGTACCCCAGGGATCATATCCGGGTTTTTAAAAATCGGGATATGAGCATATTCGGGTTTTTGCCGGTGTTTACATGGCCGTGCGCGACCGGGTTATTGCTAATATTCCGGTTTTGAACGGGTTATTGGCTGCATGTAAACGTAGTCACTGTCTTGTGATGTTGTATGCTATGTCTGTTATTTGTTCTATCTGCAATAAAAAAAATAAAAAAAAAGTCTGTAGTGTTTCATCGCCATCTAATGAACTGGCAGCAGAATACAGTGTTTTTAGTTGTTTTTGCGGATCTGTGTGAATGGGGATCATTTTGACAATGTCTGTGCGCGGAAAACTCAAAGTAAAAACTTCTCGGTTTTAAGCGTATCGTTGTCATGTAAATTTACCCTCACACTCAAACTTAATTTATATAATTATGTTGACTTTCCATAGACATAATGATTTTTATACTGTACAATCTGTATATTCTATCCCCTAACCCTACACCTACCCATCACAGAAAACGTTCTGCATTTTTTTATTTTCAAAAAACATTTAGTGTGACTTATAAGGTTTTCTCTTGTGGACAGAGCAATCAGGACACAGACGCCTCAAAGATAAAGCAGCTGACCCTGCAGATGTCCGACATGAGGTATTAACCAGTCACTCGTCAGAGACATAGGACAAACCATGTCCCACAGTTTCACATGGCATCAGTTTTTTTTTGCATTTAGTGGTCAGAATTGATCATTAAAACCATGCAGCATCAGTCAGAGTGCAGTGTCAAAAACAAGATGTGCAGATACAGTGGATATACATTTTTGTCATAAAATGAAACAAACATAAATCATATCAGAACTTTTGTTTAATGTAAAACGTTTAATGGAAAAATTACAACCTATGCAATGCCACTAAAAACCTGTGACATTTCATAGAAAAAAAGATAATTAAATGTTAAATGTATTTTTAGATTAAAGGTTCAATTCTTTTGTTGCTGACTTTTTATATCCACTGTACAGTTATAATATTTTTAGATGTTTTCTTACTTTCTCACTTTGTGAGGACATTCTCATTGTTAGCAGAATCTGGACATAATGATGCTATATCAGAATCAGTTTTCTCCTCAATTTTCTGGAGAAACACATCCCACTTGTTTTTGCACTGCAGAAGTGCATGAATCTGGACCTGATTAAATTAGAAAAGCAAGTGCAATTTCCTTTCACTGGTGGACATTTTGAGCCCTTTGTACATCACACACACTCATACAGGACTGCAGTGCACAAGCTGAACGACAAAGTGATGGTTCTGTTGAGAGAGGAGAGAGAGGAAGAGAGAAGCCGCCAATACAGAGACATACAAGAGCAGGTCAGACAGACAGAACTCCTCCCTCCAAAGGGCTGGGCCATATATCAAACTCAAATATTATAATATTACTAATAAATCACAATAACCTATATATTGCCCAGCCTTGTTGTTTTAATACCCTAGCATTGGGTTATTATTTTTCCTTAACATTATTTTCATTTCTTCTTTACGGTTCACCTGTAGTTAAACAGCCTCGGGGTTATAATTGAGGATTATGTCGAAAGCTCAGGCCAGGATTAGGTTCAGAGTTCACGTCAGGATCAGGCTCAACAGCAGGAAGAAGGTCACAATCTAAACCAGGAGGTCAGTCAGTTGCCCAAGAGTTACAGCTTGTGTTCATCGAGAAACAGGGGCATTTACAGTACATTCAGACTCAGTTACTGATTTTAATACGCAGTAATATTAAATTATTACCCTTTTGAAAAAGAAGTACACTTTAGCGTATACTTAAAGGGGTCATATGATAGTTCTAAAAAGCACATTATTTTGTGTATTTGGTTTAATGCAATGTGTTTACCCGGTTTTAGGTTACAAAAATAATTATTTTACACGTACTGTATATTATTGTGTCATTTGTGTCAGTCAAACATAGTCCAGCCTAAACTCATGCCGGTGACTGAGCAACCAATGTCGAGATGCTCAAACAAACAGCAATGTATTGATTGAGCCACAATGACACACTGTACACTGTACACTTTTCAGCCAATCAATCTAACTGGGATAGGAGAATATACTGTATTTGTACACTATGTAACAACATTTGTACACTATGTAACAACAATAATGAGTCAATACATCATCAATCCTTCCTCCAAAACATGGTTTTGTCTTACCGTGATTCACTATGAACATATTATAAGTGTTTATATTTTAGACCCGTCACAATGTTTTTCCATGGGAAATTAATATTTTACAATATTACTATTTTTACTTTTATTAAAAAAACTGCTTAATCAAAAGCTCACTGTTTGGTGAGCAGAAGAGTTTATATTTTAATTTTTAAACATTTTAAACATTTCCCTACCCCGAACTTTTGTTCAGTTGTGGAAACAGAAAACAAATTTTATAAATGACATTTCCAAATATGATTTGGACAATTTTAAGTTCTGTTCCGAATTGTTGTTTTCCACCTCATTTTAAATTCTGGAAATTAAATGGTTCACTCAATTCAATTCTGAATGACACACAGCACATGGTTTTGTCGGATTTATCTTACTTCTGGCATATTAGTATTTTGGCAAGTATTTTTCATCAATTTTATGTTGGTCAACCTGTGAAATCTGAGCTTGCAAAGTCCGTGCTTGAAATCCGTTCTGCACGATATTCTTGCTCGTTAACATTGTCAGGGTCTGAATCGGGTTTGAAATGGTTTGAAATTGATGCCATCGTTAATATTTGCATCTGAGTAGAGCTCGCGGTTATGGAGGGGCGGGACAATTCCTGAACACACACTAAGCTCTGCGTCACAACACACTGTTCCAGCTAACCAATCACAGCACATTTCGTATGTTGGAAGGAGGGACTTCAACGAAAACGACACGTTCAACCAGACTGGGGAGAGAGGAGCTGTAATAATGTAAAAATTTGAAAAAATAATGTTTTTTGAACAATCAAGCATGAAAACATATTCTAGTACACCCCAAAAACAAAATCAAGACTTCGTAAAAGGATATAATAGGACCCCATTAAACACACACACAGCAGTGAAGAACGAAGCTGTTTAAGTTGGCTGTAAATGAACACTGCACAAGCTATTTTAGTTACAAGGCTAACGGTGTTGAAGGGCTGGTAACACTGAGGTGCTGTTCTTGACCTTTGAACTTTAAATACCCTGTCTCTGCCCAAGTTGAGGCTCACAAGGTTATGGCCTATGCTGTGTGTATATCTTATCCATGCTTGGTAAACAAAGTCAGACTGTTTTTTTTTTCTGGTCCCAGTAGCAGCATGTGTGAAATGATCAGTGGTGTTTGTCAAGGCATGTATCAAACCTCATTGGTTTTCACACGTCAAGTGAACATGCTTGAGCTTCCGTTTAACACAACTGATGTGGGAGTTGATGAGCAACTTGTGAATAAAAGCTTAAAGTAAATTTTTTCAAGCATTTAAAGCGATAGTCTCTTCAGAAAATTTGGACTAAACCGCCCAATTCATATGGATTAGTTTTACGATCTTTTTATGAACTTTTTGAAGCGTCAAAGTGTTAGTTGCGTAGCTGTCAATGGAGGAGAAAGCTCTCAGACTTCATCAAAAAGATCTTAATTTGTAATTGGAAGATGAACGAAAGTCTTACGGGTTTGGAACAACATGATGGTGAGTAAATGATGGCAGAATTTTTATTTTTGGGTGAACTAAGCCCTTTAAGCTTTGCCTGTGAAACCGGGCACAAGTCTTTTATTTTTTTCTGATTGGATGTAAGTATTGTTTCAAATCAAAGTTTGGAATGTGATTCATCTGGAACCTGCTGGGTTTGTTCAAGAGAAACGAAAATATTAAAATCAATTTTAATTTAGAAATTTGAAACATGAACATCATAAAAGAGGTGTATCTTAGTCATAGCATGTATGAATTGCATTTGTTATGTAATAGATCTAGACAAACACAGCTGACTGACTTCAGGAACAAAGCTGACTGATAAAGGTCAGTGTTGATGTCACTGCCCTCATGCCTGACATGTGGATTGTTGATGGTGTTGCAGGAAACTGGAAGAGACCCATTGGCAGTCCCAGAGGTCCAGTGTAGTGGATGCTGGCCGTGGAAATGCCAAGACTCAGCGCAGCCACTCAATTGGGTTATGAGGAGCCGGCTTTAAAGGGGTCCTGTTGTGCTTTTCCACTTTATATTTTATAATTTTATATTATATTTTATTTTACAGAGTCCACTTTTCAAGAACTGCAACGAACGGCTTGTTCAGGCTACAAAGCGATTTTTCCAGATCTTATGAAATCATAATGTTTCTCATTTAATAATGAGATTATTACCCATGCAATACGCAAAAAAAGTTGGCGAGGCCTGGCTAAGCTGTGTTAGAGAAGATGAAGAGTCACTGTTTTTTCCACCCTGGTAAAAGTTTTTCTTAAGGCTGACGAACTTAGAGATGTTAAAATGTCTTTTTAACACTGTTCCTGAACATTATAACCTCATTATAACGTTTTAAGAAGAAAAGCTTCCAGTAGAGAGTACAATGCAGGCTATACGCACAAAAGCTTCTCCTGAAAGAAATAGCTGTTCCCATTTTGTCCGGACAATCTGTTGTTTATGGATCACAACTTCTAGGTATGTCTTATTATTTGTAGTTGTGTTTTCTATTTACAGTTCCAATTATACGTTTTATGTAGTTGCTATAATAGCTATGATGTAAACGAAGGGCAAAGCTTTGCCTCAGCTAGCCTGTTAACTAACATCAAATACATTTTAACTTGCTTGCCCAAGAGGGGTCTCAAAGATGGCCGCCGAGTGAAATGTGAAATGAACATCAAAGTCCCTTTAACACAAGTTTTATTTTTAGAATTACTAAGACGTCTAGTTTCAAATATAATTATTTTGAAGTGTTGGTGCTTAATATAGCAATATATAGTGTAAATGATAAATCACGTTTGAGATTTGTGCTGGCTACTGTATACAGGCCACCAGGGCACCATACAGACTTTATCAAAGAATTTGCTGACTTTCTATCACTGGCTGCAGATAAAGTCCTAATTGGTGATTTTAACATACATGTAGATAACGAAAAATATGCAGTGGGATTGGCATTTAAAGACATTCTTAACTCTATTGGAGTTAGACAACATGTGTCAGGAACTACTCATTGTCCTAATCATTCTCTAGATCTAATATTATCACACGGAATCAATGTTGATGCCGTTGAAATTCTGCATCAGAGCGATGACATCTCAGATCATTATCTAGTCTCGTGTAAACTTCATTTAGCCAAGGCTGCGAAGCGGACTCCGTGTTGCAAATATGTTAGACCTATCACTTCTACCACTAAAGATTGCTTTATTAATAATCTTCCTGATCATGATTCATCATCTCAGCATCCCAGATAGCTTAGAAGAACTCAATATTGCGACAGAAACTTTTAACTCTCTCTTTTCCAGACACAGTTGCTCCGTTGCCCTTAAAGAAGATTAAAGAAAATAGTCCAACACCGTGGTACAACGAGCACACTCGGGCCCTTAAGAGAGCAGCCAGAAAAATGGAGCGCAACTGGAAGAAAACAAAACTAGAGGTATTTCGCGTTTCGTGGAAAGAGAGCTCGATTGCATACAGAGAGGCCTTAAAAGCGGCTAGATCTGCTTATTTTTCAACCCTATTAGAAGAAAATAAACAAAACCCTAGGTATTTATTTGAAACAGTGGCTAAACTAACAAAAGTAAAGCTTCAAGCCCAGAAGTTTCCAAGCAGCACAGCAGTAATGACTTTATGAACTTCTTCACTTATAAGATTGATAATATCAGGGAGAAAATTATAACTATGCAACCATCTACTACAGTATCACATCAGGCAGTGCATTGTAGTCTCCCTAAGGAAAAATTTGATTCATTCGTTGCTATAAAAGAGGAAGAATTCGTTAAACTTGTTAAATCATCTAAATCGACAACATGTATGTTAGACCCTATACCGACTAAGCTACTGAAAGTGATGCTTCCAGAGGTCATAGATCCTCTTCTTAATATCATTAATTCATCTTTGTCGTTAGGATACGTATCAAAAACACTTAAGCTGGCTATGATTAAACCGCTTGTTAAAAAAACGCAATTTGATCGTACAGAATTAGTCAATTACAGGCCGATCTCGATTCTACCTTTTCTGTCAAAGATACTAGAAAAGGCGGTATCCTCACAACTATGTTCCTTTTTAGAAAGAAATGATATCTGCGATGATTTTCAGTCAGGATTTAGACCGTACCATAGTACTGAGACAGCTCTCATCAGAGTCACAATTGATTTGCTCTTATCATCTGATCGTGGTTGTATCTCTCTAATAGTGTTACTCGATCTTAGTGCTGCATTTGATACTATTGACCAAAACATTCTTTTAAATAGACTCGAAAATTATGTTGGCATTAGTGGAATTGCATTAACATGGTTTAAATCATAATTATCTGACTGTTATCGGTGTGTAGCAGTAAATGAAGAGATGTCTCATCAATCACAAGTTCAGTATGGCGTACCACAAGGCTCAGTACTAGGACCGTTGCTTTTCACTCTGTACATGCTACCCTTGGGAGATATCATTAGGAAGCATGGAATTAGTTTTAACTGTTATGCTGATGATACTCAGCTCTATATTTCTTCACGCCCTGACGAAACTTACCAATTCACAAAATTAATGGAATGCATAGGTGATATAAAAAATTGGATGACTAGTAATTTCCTACTACTTAATTCTGAAAAAACAGAGATTCTAATTATTGGACAAAAAACTTCCTCACGTAATAATCTAGAATACTGTCTGACACTTGATGGCTGCTCTGTCAAGTCTTTGTCGTCGGTTAGGAACCTGGGTGTGCTCTTTGATACCAATCTTTCATTTGAAAGTCACGTGTCTAATATCTATAAAACCGCATTTTTCCATCTTAAAAATATATCTAAATTACGTCATATGCTCTCATTGACAAATGTGGAACAATTAGTCCATGTGTTCATGACATCAAGGCTAGATTATTGTAATGCTATTATGGGTGGTTGCCTTGCACGCTTAATAAACAAATTACAGCTAGTCCAAAACGTAGCAGCTAGAGTTCTTACCAGAACCAGGAAGTATGACCATATTAACTCAGTTCTGTCAACACTGCACTGGCTCCCTATTAAACATGGTATAAATTTTAAAATATTGCTGATTACTTACAAAGCACTAAATGGTTTAGCGCCGCAGTACTTGAGCAAGCTCTTAACGCATTATAGTCCTTCACGTCTATTGCGATCTCAAAATTCCGGCCAGTTGATAATACCTAGAATAACAAAATCGACTGCTGGTGGTAGATCCTTTTCCTATTTAGCACCAAAACTGTGGAACAGGCTTCCTAACATCCTAACGTCAGTTCAAAGCTAGACTAAAAACACATCTCTTTGACCTAGCATACACATAACATATTATAGACTTTTATAATTCAATGTTAGGCTGCATAGATTAGGTCAGCCGGAACCGGGAACACTTCCCATAAATCCTGATGTAGTCAATACATCATAAGAAGAATGGCATCTATGCTAATATTAGTCTCTCTGTTTATCCCGAGGTTTCCAGGCCGTATCTAGATCTAATGAAGGACCTGCGCCTGGACGCAACGACAGTGCAGTCCTGAAATGTCAACTAGGCTCTTTCCTGTGAAGGCCTCCCTCCGGCTCCCTTTACCTATCTACAGATAAAGCGTTGTCGGGATAATTCCGGAATGATTCGTAATCATTCTCTAGATCTAATATTATCACACGGAATCAATGTTGATGCCATTGAAATTCTGCATCAGAGCGATGACATCTCAGATCATTATCTAGTCTCGTGTAAACTTCATTTAGCCAAGGCTGCGAAGCGGACTCCGTGTTGCAAATATGTTAGATCTATCACTTCTACCACTAAAGATTGCTTTATTAATAATCTTCCTGATCAGTTTCATCATCTCAGCATCCCAGATAGCTTAGAAGAACTCAATATTGCGACAGAAACTTTTAACTCTCTCTTTTCCAGACACAGTTGCTCCATTGCGCTTAAAGAAGATTAAAGAAAATAGTCCAACGCCGTGGTACAACGAGCACACTCGGGCCCTTAAGAGAGCAGCCAGAAAAATGGAGCGCAACTGGAAGAAAACAAAACTAGAGGTATTTCGCGTTTCGTGGAAAGAGACCTCGATTGCATACAGAGAGGCCTTAAAAGCTGCTAGATCTGCTTATTTTTCAACCCTATTAGAAGAAAATAAACAAAACCCTAGGTATTTATTTGAAACAGTGGCTAAACTAACAAAAGTAAAGCTTCAAGCCCAGAAGTTTCCAAGCAGCACAGCAGTAATGACTTTATGAACTTCTTCACTTATAACATTGATAATATCAGGGAGAAAATTATAACTATGCAACCATCTACTACAGTATCACATCAGGCAGTGCATTGTAGTCTCCCTAAGGAAAAATTTGATTCATTCGTTGCTATAGAAGAGGAAGAATTCGTTAAACTTGTTAAATCATCTAAATCGACAACATGTATGTTAGACCCTATACCGACTAAGCTACTGAAAGAGGTGCTTCCAGAGGTCATAGATCCTCTTCTTAATATCTTTAATTCATCTTTGTCATTAGGATACATACCAAAAACCTTTAAGCTGGCTATGATTAAACCGCTTGTTAAAAAAACGCAATTTGATCGTACAGAATTAGTCAATTACAGGCCGATTTCGATTCTACCTTTTCTGTCAAAGATACTAGAAAAGCCGGTATCCTCACAACTATGTTCCTTTTTAGAAAGAAATGATATCTGCTATGATTTTCAGTCAGGATTTAGACCATACCATAGTACTCATCAGAGTCACAATTGATTTGCTCTTATCATCCGATCGTGGTTGGATCTCTCTACTAGTGTTACTCGATCTTAGTGCTGCATTTGATACTATTGACCACAACATTCTTTTAAATAGACTTGAAAATTATGTTGGCATTAGTGAAATTGCATTAACATGGTTTAAATCATAATTATCTGACCGTTATCGGTGTGTAGCAGTAAATGAAGAGATGTCTCATCGATCACAAGTTCAGTATGGCGTACCACAAGGCTCAGTACTAGGACCGTTGCTTTTCACTCTGTACATGCTACCCTTGGGAGATATCATTAGGAAGCATGGAATTAGTTTTAACTGTTATGCTGATGATACTCAGCTCTATATTTCTTCACGCCCTGACGAAACTTACCAATTCACAAAATTAATGGAATGCATAGGTGATATAAAAAATTGGATGACTAGTAATTTCCTACTACTTAATTCTGAAAAAACAGAGATTCTAATTATTAGACAAAAAACTTCCTCACGTAATAATCTAGAATACTGTCTAACACTTGATGGCTGCTCTGTCAAGTCTTCGTCGTCACTTAGGAACCTGGGTGTGCTCTTTGATACCAATCTTTCATTTGAAAGTCACGTGTCTAGTATCTGTAAAACCGCATTTTCCATCTTAAAAATATATCTAAATTACGTCTGTATGATTAATAAGGGAATTAAGATCAATATAACTCAAAGGGGATTGAATTACAGTGAATAAGAACCGAATTAATATGCAAATTATTCAGAATTAATATTTAACACTTTATCAACTATTCGTCCACCGATAAATTGAGATTAGGGTATTTTATCAATTCTGGACAGAATATTATCCCGTGGCCTACGGTAATAATAACATAAAATTATGATAACTGATTATGAGCAAGGTAACAAAATCTACAGTTTAAGGCAGTAACTTGTAAGCACACTGCACAAGACGCTTGTGTGTAAAATCAACCAAGACTTTATTGAACTACTATAATAAACACAAACTAAACTAATGAAAACACACAAACATTTATTCAAACAGTGACAGAGAAAAGTGATGTTATTAACGGAGGGTGAATGAAGTCCCATATGTCTAGCGTTAGACACTATTTCTTGACCGCAACCTGAGAGAATCAATCTACTAGCACTTTAATCTTAGTTCGTTTTCTTAATAATTTGCACCAGTTCAGCCAGAATTAGGAGAGTGTGTACTTGCGTTTTGGATGCTCCTGTGAGCGCGTGGGTTCCCGTCTGTGATGAAGTTGCTGGAGGGAATCTCTTCGGCGCTGATTGGCTGGCAGTCGGTCGATGGTGCGTTCTGAGGGACAGCACTCAATGGTGAATGGTTGGTTGGCTTTGCCGGGTGGCGCTTTGTTCGTTGGATTTCCTGGATTGCGGGTTGCTATGCAACGGAGTTTCCTCTGAGTCTGGAGGAGCTGCTGGAGCGACTCTGAGAGTGTTTTCTTTGACGAAGTTCAATAATGGATCTTACGGAAGAGTTGATGAGTTTTGAGTGAGCTCTTGGTGGTTTAAAGAGTATGTAAGCATACACGCTGGACGATGGAAAGGTCAGCACAAACAAGCAAGAGCAAAAGTCACTGCGAAAGCAAGGCAAAAAGCAAAGCATAGCTGCTTGTCATTGGGTTATAAACGTGTCCATCCGACCCGTCCTTCTGAGTGCGACAGCCAATCAGATATTGTCTTGGGCGGGACCTACGCCCCGTTCTCCGGTTCTTGCATGTAATTAGCGCAATGTCCACGTGATCGCGTGTGCCCAAACTCCTGAGAGTTTAGTTAAACACTTTAATAAGCAAACTTAATAGTTTAAATATGGTGCATCCTACACTCATCTACTTTATATCAAAATTCTGGAAATCATTTACCCATCAAGTAGGTACCAAAATACATATATTTCCCATAGTTGAGGTGGGAGTAAATAAGGATTTAGCTGTGATAAGTGTTTAACGCACAAAATTAACTTGAGTAATATAAAGCATACATAATACAGAGAATACACATGTATGAGGCAACTTCTGATGATTAGCTCCTATAACTGATGTAGAAAACCCTACAAATAGCCTAGGCTTTTATAAAAGTTAAACACACAGAAAGAACTCCACAGGTTATATAAAACATACATGATACTTAAGATATATGTGAGGTAAATACTGGTAATCAATTCAGCTTATTGGAAGCAATTTTGAGACCGTTGTTTGTATTAAACCACAAGTAGGTTAATTTCAGTCTATTGGTTTTGGAGACAGAAGTCTCTGGAATTTACAGCTGCAGAAAGGAGCTGTCCCCTGGTTTAAGGTTTTTGGCCATAGGAATGCCTTAGCATCTTTTGTTTCCTGATAAGGCTGTGGATTTATGCATTGGGGTCACCACAGGGTTTCTTGGCCATTTGGTCTTAAGTTTGGGGAACAAAGAGAAATCTTTTCCTGCTGTCCTGGCATCACTGGTATGAGATTAGACAGGCACAGAAAGGGACAGGGGGGTCACATCTCCTTTAGCCATCTCGGCACCATGACTGTGTTTTATGACTTACTAATGGTTCGATGGGGAATCGTTCCGAACTGTGGAATGCGGTGTTGGGTTCATTTAATGAAAATGACTGTTCAAGGATAATCCTACATATTCCCCCTTTCGATCGGTGATGTTCCAGGTGAGGACATCGGCGAGCGCTGGAGAAAATAGGCAGAGAGAGGGAGACAAGCACACATACAAACACAACACTCCATCACTTAGCTGAGCTCTGGTGCAAGATTTTGCTTTTGAGGATATTGTGGGCCTATGGCGCGACAAGTTAACAATTATGATGATGATGGTGGCTTTTTCTTGATTACCCTAGTTTTTGGTGGTGCGACGCACGGGTAGAGGCATAATCTCAATTAAATTGGTCGAGTTCTCAGGTTCGGGATCTGGTTCTGCTCGCTCTTGGTTGCCAGCGTTTTGCTCATTGAGTCTTGTTCTGCATTAACCCTTTGGTAGAGAAGGAACGACAGGGTAAGCATTATGATGTCGCTAACGACAGTAGAGGCACATAGAGCGGTGTCTGAGGCCGACCCGGCCCGAATTATGGGAGAACTGAGTGGCGGAAGGCGAGCGTTTGCCTTTAAGGCCGTGTTAATGGGGTCAAATTAATCAGCTGAGTTCCATCCTCCTTGATCCTTTGTTTTGACTAGGGATCAAGGGTAACGGAGTGCTGTTTGAAATATTTTCTAGATTTTCGCGTTCCGTTTGAGATTCGTCGCCTGATAGGTTATTGAAAGCTAAATCATCGGTATGGAGGATCTACGTACAACTGCATGGTTATAATTATTTGACCGGTTGCGAGAGTGCCATGACGGGTAGCTCACGGGACTCTGCAATCCACGTTTTTGAGCACAGTGGACGTAGTGAGTCAATCCTATCGTCAGGCCCTATACCAAGTTTCTGTAGGTTTAAAATTGTTTAGGTGAGAGGAGTGGAGAGTGGAAGAGAAGGAATGGAATGCTCGATGGTGTTTTATGCCCCCAATGGCTCCTTAGAGGCAGCTAACCCTACCCTCAACCTTAAACCTACCCATCCCCTCGCTGCCTGGAAGGCGACGTTGGGGACATAAAACACCAAAGACCGAATGGAATAGTCAAGTCAAGTCAAGTCATCTTCATTTATATAGCGCTTTTAACAACGTAGATTGTTTCAAAGCAGCTTCACAGAGATAAGCGTATAATTTAAGGTAACAGAGATTCTTTGGAATAAAGAAAGTGAGCATTAGTAATGACACTGGTGGGATACTAATTACTTCTTGTTAGTGGGGCAATCTCAAAAGAGTGGGTGCATATCATTTGAACAACTCTGAGTAAAGTGTTTATGAAGACAATTGAGTGTTTCATTAAATGGGGTGTAGTGTGTGGTGAAATTGATCTGTGTCGGTCACTTTTGGTTTCCCCCTTTTCTTGTCTGTTGGAGCCCAAGTGCCTTTTTATCTGGTTTCGGTGGACCCAACGTAGGACTGGCTCATTGCGCTTTTGGCTCATCTTGATTCGGTATGCGACAGGTGAGAGCTTGTCCATGATTTCATGGGGTCCTGTCCAGCGAGGCAGGGACTTCTTTGACAGGCGATGGGGACCCGATTGTTGTGACTGCACAAAACTGTAGTACCACACTTTGTCTCCGATGTTGAGTTCTTGGTGAGAGGCCTTCTGGTCGTAATAGGCTTTGTGTCCTTCTGCACTTTTCTGTGGTTGTTGTTGTGCAAAGGCAAAGGCAGTTCTTAGATGGCGATGCAACACTTCAAGATACTGGTGGGTGGTATATGCCGTGACAAGGCTCATGTCACCTGGCTGGTAGAGCAAGTGGAGCGGCAGTGTCATTTGCCGTCCCGTCATTAGCTCAAAGAGTGGCACCCCGGTGGACTTGTTAGGAGTTGCTCTGATAGCCATTAGCACTAGTGGGAGCTTGATATCCCAATCCTTTTGGTTCGCAGACACAGACTTCTTTAGCATGCTGACCACGGTTCGGTTGGAATGCTCCACTTGCCCGGAGGCGATAGGGTGGTGGCTGATGTGCAACTTGGCCTGTATGCCCAGGAGTTTCCAGACTTCCTGCATGATTTCGGCAGTGAAATGTGTTCCGCGGTCAGAGTTGACTTTCAGCGGCAGTCCAAATCTTGAAAAGATATGGTTCATTAGGAGGCAGGCCGTGGTTTGAGCTGTATCATTGGGAGCGGGAAGGCACTCTACCCATTTGGTAAATTCACAGACGACGGTGAGGAAATATTTGTTACCCCTTGTTGACCTTGGTAGGGGTCCGACCCAGTCGATTTGGAGGTCCGACCAAGGGAAGGACATTCCTTTTCGCTGTAGTGGTGCTCTGTGGTTCGGGTTCGCCGGTTGGAATTGGCAACACACCAGGCACCCTTTTACATACTCTGCTACATCTTGCTGCATGCCAGGCCAGTATGCCACTTGTCTTAGCGTTTCGTAAGTGGCTCTGGCGCCGCTGTGTCCGGCACATGGTGCATCGTGGGAATATATGAGCATCACCCCCCTTTGGCACTGAGGGACAACAAGCTTGGGCGTAGTGAGTTCATCAGGGGCATATACCAATATGCCATGTTTTAGATGTAGCATGTGCAGGAGTGCATTAAGATGCCGGAAGTCAGAGGAAGCAGCAAGGTCAGAGGTGGTTATGGGGTTTGATTGTGGGTCAGAGAGGTGATTATTTAGGCGACTGAGTGCATTGTTGTGTTTGGAGCTCCGTCGAATTAATTCAGAAACCTTATTTTCTTCTTTACACTCTTTTACAAACAAACATTTTCATTTTTATAGCGTGTAAACATATCTGGAATACTATTCTCTTTAAAAAACAATCGGATTGCTTTGATATCGCTACTTATATCCGAACTTCCGCTACTAGCCTTAGCCCGCTAGCATTGTACGCGTGGTCGCGCCTATCGATCGTCTTATTTACACCCGTATCACTGAAAGCTATAATTCGCCATTATAGCACATCTGCTATAATGGCGAATATGACGGATGTGTGTCTAACGTTACCTTTGAGTGCAGGTGAGGACACCTTCGAGCTGCATTCGGTGCAGTTAGAGCTTGAGTCCGTGGAGAAGCAGATCCGCGACCTACTAGAGAGACAGGCCGAGCTGCGAGATCGGCGATCCGCGCTTGAAACATCACACGCCGATGCTCACAAGTCAGTGATTAGTAACCTTTTGACTCCGACCTCGTCTACTCCGTGTGTTTCTCTGCACAGGACCCGAGCAGCCAGGACGCGATCATCCCTGGTTTCGTTCTCTCCGGCACCGACACATCACCATGGACCCTGGGTGATTCCGAAGCGGAAGACGCGAGCCAGGACCAGAGCAAGGACCTCTCCGCCCCTCCCGGCCTTCGAGATCTCCACCCGGAACCGCTTCTCCCCTCTACGCGAGACGGAACGCGACGCTGTGATCATCGGCACTTCCATCGTCCGGCATGTCCACGCTTCCTCAGGTAAAGGTAAGGTGCGCACTCACTGCTTTCCTGGTGCTCGTGTTCTCGATGTAGCTGCGCAGGTTCCCGAGATCTTGAACGGTGACAAGCGTGTCGGAGCTGTCGTAGGCTTTTGAGTGTATTTTGCCACGCCCCTTTTCTAAATGACCCTGTTACAGCCACCCAAATGCCAAAGTTCAACTTTTTTTTGATAATTATTGTTCTAAAGAGTCCAGAGAATTGTCCTAGACTGGTTTGGTTCCGATAGGGCGAAAAACCAGGGACTAGGTCGCAAAAGTAGGTTTTGGACAAAATTCGACATTGCAGAAAATTTTCCCTGCCTAAATCAAAATCGGAGATAGCCATTTTGTCCGGCTTGAGCCACGGATTCCAACGATATAAGACACTTGATCCTGGGACAAACGGTCTAAGAGTTATGAGCAATTTTGAACTTTTGGCTGCTGTAGCGCCACCTATGGGCCATTCGGGGTCATACTCTGATAGGTTGTCCCCAAATTGAGGCTACTATCTGGCCAGGTTTCAAGTCTCTAGGCCTTACGGTTTGGCCTGCACAATGCGTTTTACAAATCCTTACAATTACAATAGGGTTTCAGCACTTCGTGCTTGAACCCCTAATAATAATTCTGCCACCATGTGTTTGTTTGACACAAGTGTGCAGTCGCGATTGTGTGATCACGTGGTACAGAGTGACACGCTTCTTCCATTTAACTCTGAACCAAAGCACCAGTTGACACACAAAGTTACAGTCCTTCGTTTTAACTTCACCACAGTCTGCGTAGTCATGTCTTTCTGTTCGTTCTCCGGAGGGGAGTTTTATAAAGATAATTTTGAGACTGGTAAGTTGACCCCGATGTAGCTACTGTATAACATATGTAAACAAGGCAACTTATGTAAGCGCATATGTAACTTGTGTTATGTGATTAGTAAAACTTATGGGAATGTCTTGTTTTAAAGTTATCACACATAGTGCTTGTGTGCTTGGTTCTCCACTATTTTTGACATGTTTATTTTACATTTAATATTGTCAAGCATCAATAAAAATGTAACATTAAAGGTTCATTTGTGTTAATACTAGTTGCTTTTCTTCATCCTTAAGTCTCAGTGATCAGTTTAATCTGTAACATTACATTAATTACATTAAATTACATTACATAACTTTACATTAAAGTCAAATTTTTTAACATGAATTAATGTATTAACTAATATGAACTAGCAGTGAGCAATACACTGATAAGCTAAAACATTATGAACACCTGCCTAATATGCTGTTGGCCCACTGCGGGCTGCCAAAACAGCGCCGACCCAGCCGAGGTGGGCTCTACAAGAGCCCTAAAGGGGTGCTGTGGTCTCTGGCACCAAGATGTTAGCACCAGATCATTTAAGTCCTGTAGATTGCAAGGTTGAGTCGCTGTGGATCGAACTTGTTGGTCCAGCACATCTCACAGATGTTCAATTGGACTGGTATTCAGGGGAATTTGGAGGCCGGGGCAACACCTTGAACTCTTCATTATGTTCCTCACACCATTCCTGAACAATGTGTGCAGTGAGTGTGGCATTGTGTATTATCCTGCTGAAAGAGCCACTTCCACCAGGGAACACCAGTGTCATGAAGGGGTGTACCTGCTCTGCTACAATGTTTAGTTATAGGTGACATGTGTCAAATTTACGTCCACTTGAATGGCGGACTCAGGGTTTCCCAGCAGAACATTGTCCAGAGCGTCACACTCCCTCCACTGTCGTCGTCCCACAATGCATCACTTCCCCAGGTAAACGCTGCACACGTACCAGACTAAACTGCATTTATTGAGACCATCCACGTGATGTAAAAGAAAACAGGACTCCTCAGACCAGGCGAACGTCTTCCACTGCTTTAAAGTCCGGTTCAGACACTTGCAGACACATATAGATACTTTCGCCGGTGGACAGGGGTCATCATCTCTCTGATTGGTCAGTGTCCACGCAGCCCCATACGCAGCAGAGTGTGATGTACTGTGTGTTGTGACACATTCCTCCCATAACCATCATTAAAATGTTGTGTGCCACTGTACACCTTCTGTTGGCTCAGACCAGACGGGACAGCGTTCATTGCCCTCGTGCACTGATGAGTCTTGGACGTCTAACACCCTGTCTCTGGTTTGAATTTTTTTCAACATTTTTTTTTTCAGCTCCGCTGTTGGGAAAACGCTCTGGTTGGTTGAAGCGCTGTCCTATTGCGTGCAGAGGGAATTTGAAAGACAGCCATTTATCCCGCCCCTCGGATTGAGCCGTGTCTATGGTGAGTTGCCAGACCCAACATCTTGATGTAGGTCTGGCTTGCCAGGCTATGTTTTATACACAGCTCAAATAGGCTGTATTTGACCGAAATTCCAGAATCGTCAGCAAGATGACTGAGCACGGTGAGTGTTTATATGGTTGTCAACGAATGGGACGTTAAATATCCTTTTGGCTCTAATAAGAATTTCCCAATAAATAGACCTGGTGTCCTACAAGATTCCTGTTCTTTCCGACAACAAATCACTTGAATGCGCCAAGCTCGTAATCACGACATCAGCAGTGGGAAGTAGGAACTTTCTGATAGCATGTGAAGGCAGCTTAACGTTGTTAAAGGGTTAGTTCACCCAAAAATGAAAATTGTTATAATTTACTAAGCCTCATGTCGTTCCAAACCCGTAAGACTTTTGTTCGTCTTCGAAACACAAAGGAGACATTTTAATAAAATCTGAGGGATTTCTGCTGGGTGAAAGACTATTCACCCAAAACTCTTCTCAAGAGTTCTTACGAGACACAATTGCTTTATAATGAGCAGATTGAATTTAGGCTTTTATTCACATATAAACATTGATCAGTGGACGTAGATAGAGCACACAAATATGGTAAACAGAAGCTCAACCGTACTTGAGGGTGACTAATTGATGACAGAAGTTTCATTTTTGGGTGAACTTTCCCTTTAAGGCCCGTTCACACACCAAGAATGATAACTATTAAAGCTGCAGTCGGCAAGTCTGGCAGATTGAGTCGACTTAGCCAAAATTTTGAATGTTTACAACTCTCATGCCCCTCCCCCACTACCAGCGAGCACCCTTCCATCGAGTTCGTGCTCGTCAGTCTTCTGTGAACGCATCTGTCTTTTCAGCATCGATCAACACCATGGACTCGGAGGTAGGCTGCCCTGGCTAATCTATCCATAGATAGCAATAACCGAGGAATTGGAAGCTTGTTAGTAGATTTTCTCTCCGCCATCACGCGTCGTACAATCCAACACAGGCGTGTGCATGTGATATAATCTTTCTAAATATAAAATATTAGCAGAGTTCACAACAACTGGAATGATAACGACACAGAGAAACAATATCGTTGAAATCACTTTCAGAACATTTTTTTTTCCAGCTGATGAACGATAAAAACATTGACAGCCAATCAGAATCCATCCTGCTTTAAAGCGCTGGAGCAGACAAAACTGCAGCGCGCGCTTATAATAAAAAGATATCGTGCATTATGCTAATATAGCTATGCTAATATCCTTCTTGGTGTAAACCGGCCTTGAATCTCTTATCTGGAGAATGTGAACAATGAATTCTGTGACATCTTTTACAGGTTAAATGTGGTAAGTGTGGAAATGGTCTTGGCCATGAGTTTGTGAATGACGGACCCAAGCGCGGCCTCTCGCGCTTCTGAATGTTCAGCAGCTCTCTGAAGTTCATTCCTAAAGGTATAGAGCTGGTAAGTCCCGCCCATCCGTAAAACCCCACTGGACCTCTAGGTTGAAAAATCGTCAAAGCAAGTGAATGGGAGAAAATAATTATTTTCTGGTCCCGTTTGAATTGTGCCATGAATGTGAACATAATGTTGTCTGTGAATTTTTTATGTAATGTTTCATGTTACGAGTTTGACAGTATATGGTATGATTCTTCAGCTAGCAGTTGTGGAAAAGACATAACGAGAAAGACTACATGTCGCCTATGTGACGTCACCCCATAAAGTTGACTTACCCGTGGTTTTCGCCAACCTCAACGATTTTGTCCTCTCCCTGAAAGAAGGCGATGAAGTGCACCAAAGAGATGTTTAGCGGGATCCGTGAGCTAGTGTCCGTGTGCGAGTGGTGTTGACGTTTCAAACGCGTCGAAAGCAGCGAAGAGTTGTAGTCCACAAAGTGCTCTCACACAAAGTCTAACCGTATTAAACTTCTACCCGCTAAATTGTAGCATTCTTCACACGAAAAGTTATATAAAAAATTCACAGACAACATATGTTCACATTCATGGCAAAATTCAAACGGGACCAGAAAATAATTATTTTCTCCCATTCACTTGCTCAGACGATTTTTCAACCTAGAGGTCCAGTGGGGTTAGCGGGAGGGGCGGGACTTACCAGCTCTATACCCCAGCTAACACAGTTACCTTGTGAAGACGTAACCGGACCGGACCATATTCGTCGTAGCGACGTACCACATAACGTTCCAGTGACGTAACTTTGTGATTCCCATAATCGTCGTGGCGACGTTATAGTGGTACGTCGCAAGAACGTGATGAGTACGTCTTAATAACCAAACTGGCACGTTGCGAGGACGTAACATCAAAGGACCATATTAGTCGTTGCGACGTACCACATAACGTTCCAGCAATGTAACTTTGTGATTCCTGTATTCGTCCTGGCGACGTTATAGTGGTACGTCGCAAGAACGTGATGAGTACGTCTTCATGACCAAACTGTGTACACTTTTACAACAATCAATACAAGTAGGCTGTGTTATTATACAGTAGTCAACATTTGAAGTGGATCAAAAAGTTGTCCTAAGACAAGAACGGGTATTGTTCAAAATTCATCTATAACTTTGATGAAAGGTTTTGATCCACTTCAGATGTTGACTAGCCTACTGCATTTTGATGTATATTATTATTGAATAATATTGAATTGCCTCATAATAATTCTAAAATAAAATATCTAATGTACCACTGTGATAGAATTTGTGTGAATGTGATCTGAATTTGTAAACTAATGGTTAAAGTGATCTCAATACATACTAATATGCTGTATTTCTTCAAGTAAGCTATTGATAACTGCTTCTATCTATGTACAGTATGTCTTTTAATACAGTTGTTTCTTCCACAGTCAAGAATGAGCAGCAGTAGAGCCGGATGGTTGGATAAGCATGCGAGGATGTTTCAGTAAGAGCATATGGAGAAGCTTGGATGGGTGTACCGTGTGGATGGTGAATGAAACACTCTGATGAAAAGCCCACAGAGGAGCGTTCAGAGTGATGATGTGTAAAACAGCCTCATGGGAAACATTTAGAAGCTTTCTCCCAATAACTGCTACTAGCAATCAATACGCACAACTATGCCAGATCAAATCTTTTATACTCTGCACAATATACACTACCGTTCAAAAGTTTGGGGTCATTAAGATTTTTTACATTTTTTTTAAATAAAAGTCTCTTCTGCTCTCCAATGCTGTATTTATTTGATCATTATAATTTAAAAGAACTGTTTTCTATTTAACTATATGTTAAAATGCAATCTATTACTCCAGTCTTCAGCGTCACATAATCTTTCAGAAATCATTATAATATGAAGAGTTGACGCTCAAGAAACATTTCTGATTAATATCAATGTTGAAAACAGTTGTGCTGCTTCATATTTGTGTGGAAACCATGATCTATTATTTAAGGATTCTTGATGAATAGAAAATTCAGAAGAACTGCATTTATTTGAAATTGGATTGAACGCATCTTTGCTGGATAAAAACATATTCTTTATTTAAAAGTAAGTTCTTTATTTCATAATAAACCGTATACTGACTCGAGTCTTAACTTCTGAATGCTAGTGCACATTTTATCTTAGTTTGCCTGTTATAGATCAATAGTTACTTTTAATGTGTATTTCTTGGTGACTTGATAACAATGATCCTAAATACTGACATAATTTCTGCAGCCTCACTTGGTCATGTGGAGATCAGCTTTAAAATGTTTACCACTTTAAATAATTTATGTATTTACATGTTTAGAACAATGACAAAAGATCAACTTTTGGAAACGTTTTGCTGTTTCTGTATATCACTGCTTGTGTGCTCACTACAAAGATTTCAATCTTTAAACTTGTTCGATTTTTAACCTTCTGCATTTTTCTGTTGTTACATATTGATAAAAAGCCCAGGAGATGTTTAAAGTTTAAAATCCCCTTAAACATCTTTAAAAAACAGGATTAGTAAATGAATTGATTGTGGGAATGAATATAGAGCTTGATACTTTGAACCTATAAAGACACATTTACAGTCTTTGTAGCAGTGTGTGTGTGTGTGTGTGTGTGTGTGTGTGTGTGTGTGTGTGTGTAACTATGCGCCATATACATTTTCTGGTGTGAGCATCAACTTAAATGGCTACTGAAAGGTGATATTTGAGAATAGATTTTCCTACATGTGTGGTTGAGCTGCTGTTTTTCATGTTTATTCATGTGACTGATCTACAGTATGCAATAATTAGTCAATTTGAAAAATAAAACGGCTCTGATTAAAGTACATTTTGTCCCGTTAAATAGTACACATTGTAACTTGAGGGCCAGGGGTCTTGAGAAAGTGAGAAAGCAAATCAGCCACAGGTCATTTTGCAGAATGAGAAAAGCATGAGATGACCACAAAATATGATGTAGTCAGATCTTTTTTTTATTTAGAAAAGATTAAACATTATACAATGTTTCCCATTCAGAGAATGTGTCATTGTCAGACATTGTGCTCACATTTAAAACAAATCAAAATGCTTGTGCTTTGCAGCTATTTGAGACTTTTTTCAATGATAAAATCAACCTTTTCTATCAACTTTAAATGTCATAGTCACAATGCCATCAATCCCAGCTTGAAGTTCATCATGTTCCTGGACGCTTGACACTCCTTTAGGGGTCCCAGTGAGAATGAGATCGCCTTCTTCCAAAGAGATGATCTCACTGATGTAGTTTATGAGAAATGGGATGGAAAAGATCATCTGGGATGTGCTTCCACTCTGTTTCAGGATATCGTTCACCTTCAACCACAGATTGATGCTCCCAGGGTCTGGGATCTTCTCCTTGGGGATGAAGTCACTAATGGGGCATGAGGTGTTGAAAGCTTTGGCCAGGGTCCATGGAAGACCTTTGGACTTGCATTCGTCCTGAATGTCTCGAGCTGTCATGTCCAGGCATAACACATATCCAGCCACATGGTCCATGGCTGAAGACTGAGGAATAGCAGTTCCTCCTTTACCAATGACCACCCCGAGCTCAACTTCATGGTGGAGATTGCTGGTGTAGAAGGGGACCAGAATAGGAGACCCTTCCCTAATGTAAGCAGACGGGGGCTTCAGGAAGAGCACAGGCTCGCTGGGAATCGCATTTTTGAGTTCGATGGCGTGATCTGCATAGTTTCTCCCGACGCATATTATTTTCTTTCCCCATTCCCAAAACCGAACAATATTCCTCGTGCTCATTTTGTCCTGCAGCCGGAAATAAGATGACCTTTGGTCGCTTGATAACGGAGGGCGATGAGACGCGTTAGTAGTACATTACGAAACATGTAAATCTAGTACAAATAGAACAATCAAGAAACTGATACGATTGTCTGGAGTTAAGACCAAGAAACATTATTTGGCTTGAAGAAGTCGAAACGATATCAATAATCCTACTACGGCAAACGGCTTACCTTATGAATATTAATTCATTAAAGCTGCGTTATTGAATATTAATTAGGTTTTTCTGACGCTCCTAGTTTGGCCATCCAATGACAAAAGCTCGAGTTACATTCCCAAGTCTTTAGCTATTTTTGAATTGTTTTCTATTGCTTGCATAAACTTTTTTGCATTTATATTGTTTGCATCAACAAAACGGATATGTATTTATGGATTTATATTTATGGATATATATCTGAATTAATTGCATTAAAAATGTCACTATTTGATGTTCCATCCCTCATAATAGTTGTAAATAAAATATACAAATTTTGTCTTTTGTTCTAATTTAAATGTTTTTATTTTCTAATTGTTTTATCATTGTATATAGAGGCTTACTGTGCGTTGTATTGTTTTTTTTTTTGTTTTGTTTTTTGTATTGTTATGGCTCTTATTGAATATTAATTAGGTCATGTGACATGCGTTCTGAATAAATGGCCAAGCCTTCATTAGGATTCGTAAATAGCCAGCCCGTTTATATGCTGCTACTATGCTACTGATAGGACGAAACTCAACGAGTGGACTAACCAACCACATGCAGGCAGAAAGAATTTAATTGGACCTGCCACATAGGCATATGAAAATAAATCTTTTTATTTATTTTATTTTTTTAAGTTTGCTATTTTTATCATTACATTATCATGTAACATGTAAAACTACATGTATATCGCTTTCCGCTCTCACGTGCACTGCAGATGATGCTGCCACTGAATCAGTTGCTAAGCACCCAAAGACGCCGCCGCTCGCTCACAACACTAAGCGTAAACAGAGCAAACTTGACCCAAAGCAAAGCAGCCGGTAACGTGCGATTTAAAATGCTCACCAAGACGCGACACATTTTATTCGCCATGTCCAATTGGCTACACTCCAAGCTCAAAACTACATTGAAAGAGGAGGACAACGAAGATGACAGCCCATCACAGAGCACTTCCCTGCCGGGGCCGTCGAGCCCGAATGGGGCGCTGGAGCAGAGGGTAAAGAGCTCCGAGCTCAAGAGCTCCTCCGACACGGCGCTCAGCGACAAGGTAAGAGACAGGAGGAAACTTACAAAAACTACTACTGTGAACTAGAAGTGTATACAGAACCATGGTAACTCCACTACACTGTAGGTCTATCACCACAGAACACAGTTGATAACTTACCTTGCTGGTAACACTTTACAATAAGGTTCATTAGTTAACATTAGTTAAAGGGGTGCTAGAGTTGTATTTTCATTCAAATTCACCCTCATGAAATTTCACAAATAAAGAAAGTCCACTGTCAAAAATGTGCCAATGTATGAAGCCTCTTGTGCACAGAAGTCACTTTACATCCCTCACACGATAATGGCCTTTTCACAAGATGTAAAATAAGTCTCTGATGTTCCCAGAGTGCACAAAACACCCCACAGATATTTTTTTATAGCATGTTTTTATAGCACTTTTTGAGGGTGAGCAAAAACGCGCCGTGTAAGCATCTTCGATTACCTAACACAGACACGCACTGAATATTTCAAAAAACTTTTAGCCTTTTATGTTCAAACCACAGTCAGACAAAGATGGAGAGACTCAAGAAGAAGTGACAACATGTAGACAATATTTCTGAATGGTTAGTTGATGAATTTATGTAGCTTATGTGTAGTTATCTTCTAGTCATTGATAAGCATATTCTGTCTTGATAATCTATAAATCGCGTTCCCGGGGGCGGGGTTTTCAGAAGCCAGTAACCTTTCACAACCATCCTAAATCTCACAGGTTCTTATTGCAGTCATTGTTTTGTCAGAGCAGGCGGCAGCTGCAGTTGAGGCAAACATTGACCTGAATGAATGATTTGCTAAATGTAAATGCATAACCAACATCTACAAACAGAAACTGAGGCCAAAAAACGAAGACATTCATCTCAGCCTCAGGTGGCATGAACTGTGCTTTTGTAAATGACATTCCCTCTTGCGTTCACAGGGGTTGCAGGGCACAGTCTCTGCCGCTAAAGACTCCGTACCCGTCCTCCCTTTGAACCCTGGTAGCCCGATTGAGGATGACAGAGCAGGTCCAAGTGGGACAGCTGGTGTAGATCTCTCTTCTCCAAATCAGTCCCTGTCTGACGAGAGCTGCCCGGAGACCGTAGAGGCTCTGGAGGAGGTGGGCAGACTGAGCCCGAATGGGGCGCTGGAGCAGAGGGTAAAGAGCTCCGAGCTCAAGAGCTCCTCCGACACGGCGCTCAGCGATAAGGTAAGAGACAGGAGGAAACTTACAAAAACTACTACTGTGAACTAGAAGTGTATACAGAACCATGGTAACTCCACTACACTGTAGGTCTATCACCACAGAACACAGTTAATAACTTACCTTGCTGGTAACACTTTACAATAAGGTTCATTAACGTTAGTTAACATTAGTTAAAGGGGTGGTATAATGCCCTTTTCACAAGATGTAAAACAAGTCTTTAATGTCCCCAGAGTGTATTTCAACAGAAATATGAAGCAGCACAAATCCTCTCAACATTGATAATAAAAAGAATGATTTCTGAAGGATCATGTGACACTGAAGACTGGAGTAATGATGCTGAAAATTCAGCTTTGATCACAGGAATAACTTACATTTTAATATATATTACAATAGAAAACGCTTTTAAAATTGTACTAATATTTCATAATATAACTGTTTTTACTGTAATTTTTATGAAATACATGGTAAGTATTAGAGATTTTCAAAAAGACACACACACACACACACACACACACACAAATTGTATCGACCCCAAACTTTTGAACAGTAGAGTATATGTAATGGAAAGTTGCATAAATGTACATCTTGAGTCACACTTGGAAATAACAGCAGCTGTTAGGTATAAAAAGGGCATTGCATAAATAAGGAGCATAAAATAATCTGAATATTTTTGCAATAAATATGCTAATTAAACCTTTTAATTTTGCTGTATGATTTACTTTTAAATAAATATTTTTTTATAATTTTTCAAATTGTTTTCTAAACATGTTATATTAAGGCAACAAACAAAATTCCCAAATTATAGTAAATGTATAATACTAAATACGTAAAACCATAGAATTCAGTATTACTATGATACACAGTCATATGAAAAAGAAAGGATAACGTTACCCCTTTCTTTTTCACATGACTGTGTATCATAGTAATAGAATTATAAATAGTATTTTGGTACTCCCAAAAGCTATAATATTACCATGGTAGTTTTTAATACTGTTTTGTAGGTGTACTATTTGGTGTACCATCACATAATATGGAAATGGAACTGACCAATTACTATATTCATTTACCATTGTGTTTACAAGGTACTACAAGGTAACAGCCATAGTATTTCCATGGTATTTTATATATATATAAAAAAACAGGGTATTACCAGATATTTAAAAAAAGGTCTAGAAGCATAGTATTTCCTTTGTTATATGTCCCAACACTACCTAAATAGATAGAGAGATGAATAAAAAAATAAAAAGGGTATTACCTTAATGCACATCTAAAACAAATTCCCATATAACAGTAGTATATATATATTACCATGGCACATGCTCAAAAACATGGTATTACCATCTAAAAACATAATCATATTTTCATGCTATGTGTCCACAAACACTGTATAACTCTTGTCTTTGTCCAAAAACATGTTAATACCTTGTTCTTTTTGCTAGAGTTGTATTTTCATTCAAATTCACCCTCATGAAATTTCACAAATAAAGAAAGTCCACTGTCAAAAATGTGCCAATGTATGAAGCCTCTTGTGCACAGAAGTCACTTTACATCCCTCACACGATAATGGCCTCTTCACAAGATGTAAAATAAGTCTCTGATGTTCCCAGAGTGCACAAAACACCCCACAGATATTTTTTTATAGCATGTTTTTATAGCACTTTTTGAGGGTGAGCAAAAACGCGCCGTGTAAGCATCTTCGATTACCTAACACAGACACGCACTGAATATTTCAAAAAACTTTTAGCCTTTTATGTTCAAACCACAGTCAGACAAAGATGGAGAGACTCAAGAAGAAGTGACAACATGTAGACAATATTTCTGAATGGTTAGTTGATGAATTTATGTAGCTTATGTGTAGTTATCTTCTAGTCATTGATAAGCATATTCTGTCTTGATAATCTATAAATCGCGTTCCCGGGGGCGGGGTTTTCAGAAGCCAGTAACCTTTCACAACCATCCTAAATCTCACAGGTTCTTATTGCAGTCATTGTTTTGTCAGAGCAGGCGGCAGCTGCAGTTGAGGCAAACATTGACCTGAATGAATGATTTGCTAAATGTAAATGCATAACCAACATCTACAAACAGAAACTGAGGCCAAAAAACGAAGACATTCATCTCAGCCTCAGGTGGCATGAACTGTGCTTTTGTAAATGACATTCCCTCTTGCGTTCACAGGGGTTGCAGGGCACAGTCTCTGCCGCTAAAGACTCCGTACCCGTCCTCCCTTTGAACCCTGGTAGCCCGATTGAGGATGACAGAGCAGGTCCAAGTGGGACAGCTGGTGTAGATCTCTCTTCTCCAAATCAGTCCCTGTCTGACGAGAGCTGCCCGGAGACCGTAGAGGCTCTGGAGGAGGTGGGCAGACTGAGTGACAGGCATGAGAGTCTGGAAACCCATGTGAGACAGAAGAAAGCACACATGGCTCTTCGGAACGATATTCAATATCTGCAGCATCGCCTCACTACATTGGGTACGACATACACAGCAGGGTCTCAACCGACAACATCCTGCGTTATTTCTATTATTCATTCAGAATTCTAATCACATTTATAGTTCATGGTGACCTCACAAAGAGGCTTATGGCTTGAAAAGATGCCGATGTTAAAACAAGTTTTATCACAGACAGCAACATAGTACGGCCCAGATCCAGCCCACATCGAATCCACATGTACCAGATGTGGCCCGGATCTGGGTCGACACTACGCAGCTGTCTGGGATTAAAGGAATAGTTCTGTCATTATTTACTCACCATCATGTCATTCCAAACCTGTATGGCTTTCTTTATTTATGGAAAACAAGATATTTTGAAGACAGTTTTTTTCCATTCAATGGAAGTCAATGGGGTCCAAAACAACAATAATAAAAACAATTGACTTTTCACTTAAAAGCCACCGTTGTCGCTAATGACAAGGGTGCCTTAACTCTATATAAAGCCCCTTTAATATAAATTGGGCATTACAGGTGCCTTCATCTGCATTTTACACCTGCAAATCAATCAAATATATCCATTTATATTAACTACTATGTACTTGCATCAAAAAATATTTGATATAGGTACAATGTAATTACAGCATTGATGTTGTATTGCAAAACACTTGTGCTGCTATTGAGGTGGATACGGGTAAGGTTAAGGACAGGTTTGGTGGTAAGGGTAGGTTTAAGTTAGCCTGGTCCTACCAGACTGTCGTACATCTCATTTGTACAGAGAGTCTGGCCACTCCATTGACGAGCGTTAACTTCCTTGTAGACGGGTACTCTGCTGAAGTTAAAAACTATTGGATCTGCCCAGAGCCACTCTGGATCTGCCATAACCAATTGCTAACGTTTGGTCGTGACGTAACCCTACAACTCAAACTTGCGCACGACCTTAACGTCATCGTTCTCAGCCACTCCCTCTGTTCGCTGATTGGACGGGTAAAAATTTGGCCGGAGAAAACCCACGAATATACCGCAAACCAAGACGGAGTACTGAAGGAAAATTAAAATTGAGCAGAAGTACGTAGGAGGGCGGAGCCAGGTTAGGTTTAAGTGTGGGTTAAGCTGTAAGCGAAGGTTAACAGTGTAATTATAGATGTGATTACAGAAATTAATTACAGCTGTAATTACATGCAGGTATTTTTATAAAAATTCATGGTCAATGTAAAAATGTACACAATAAGTGCATAGTTAGTACTAGTTAAATGCACTTAATATGAAGTGGGTACCAATTTTTATTCACAGGCAAGTTACTTTTTGTTAATATACTTGTGTAATTATGTTTCTGACATTTTGTTTGTGACGTCTGCAGGAGAGCGGCATATTCCTGATGATGTGCTGTTTCAGCTGCTTTATCTGAGGAATCTTGTGGACATTCTTCTAGAAGATGAAGCGAAGGTATGAGAGAAAATAATCCAACCTAACCTTTCCTCTAACCCTCTCTTTAAAAACACAGTTTAGGGTTATCAGATTATATGATAGTCAAGTTCCTCTAAAGGCTGTTTTCATCGGTACAGTTTATGTAATTATCTAAACAGAACTTCCCCTAGACTTTTATCTATCTATAAATTACAGAAACGTCTGTCTGTCTGTCTGTCTGTCTGTCTGTGTGTGTGTCTGTTCCTCGCATATCTCTCGAACCGTTAGTCCGATTGATTTCAAACTCGACGGGTGTCTCGCCACGGGCACGAGTAAGTGCAGTGCCAAGTTTGACATTGTTTGGATGAGAAATGCAAAAGATATCGTTAAATATATCATTTTTAGAAGGTTGTGGTTTAAAAATAAACATTCTGACATTAGAGAGTTGTATCGGTCAAAGAAGCCCCAAGAAGGTTGTGGTTTAAAAATAAACATTCTGACATAAACACTCAGTCAGCTACACTGTTTACTTCTGAATATTATTGTTTGGTTCCAGAACCATAGACTGTAAAAAATAGTCCAGAACGTGATAAATGCATTTTGATTAATTTGAGTAAAAATGTGTTTTCTTTACCAAGAAAGCAGGGTTGCCAACTTTTCAGTTTAGCTCGGAGTGAGAGTTTAGCTCGGAGTCATTTTTCACCATGTCATGCATGACTGCAATCTCTAGAAAAAGCTAATAAATAATATTAGCTAAGCTAATAAAACAATTTCAATTCAAATGAATGTTTCATTATGTTTAATTGTAGTGTGATATAATGATCAATAATAACACATTTTTAGCATCTAAGCACATCTAGGCACTTTTTTACACCTGGGGTGGGCGATATGGCAATAATATCACAATTTTTGTTGTTTTTTTCAGAAAAAAATCACGATTTTATCATGATTCTTTTTCATGTTGGTTTTACTATTTTGCATGTGACTGAGCATTACAGCCAAACTAATGTCCCTATTTTAAAAACAAAGCCTTATAGCAAAATATAGGTAACAAAATATAAAATAAAAAAAGAATGGCAGACATTTAGGTCAAAGTGGCGAAGATGAAATCTTTGTCACTATTTTCTTTGTTATTAAAAATTAAGAACAGAGATACATATTACACATACACAACTTAATATACAAATGAAATAAACAGTGCTTTATTTTTTCAGCTATAGGTGTATTTAACAGTAGAATTGAAGAAAGTAATTAAATGGACAAATATGAAAATAAAACACAACAGACTTAAAGTTCTCAGTCAAGAGCAGTGAATGATTTCCTCTGTGTGTTTTGTTGTTTTATTAACATTAACGGCATAGTTCTCCCCCCAAAAAGTCATAATTTACTCTCTTAAGTTGTTTTAAACCTGAATAAGTTTCTTTCTTCTGTTGAAAATAAACGTTATTTGAAAGAATGTCAGTAACCAAACAGTTGATGTACCCCTGTGACTTCCATAGTATATTTTTTTCCTACTATGTATGTCAATGGGGACCAGCAACTGTTTGGTTTTGGGTGAACTATCTCTTTAAGAACAAGCGGCAGCATGTTTATTATTAGGGCTACTGTCTCTTTAACAACTGCACGCGACGCGTCTAATATACACGCATATGACAAGCAGATTTTAATTAATTTTCTGTTTGCTTTCACTTTAGACATAACCAACTTGTTTATGTAAACATTGTCTGTATTTGACAGTATTAGCGCAATATAAGACTCAAAAGATAACTTTTAGTCCAGTAACAGGCTTTTAGTGCATATGCGCGTCGAGTGTACGCGCTCAGTAAAGCGCATATTTGAACAGCGCATCAGCAGCGAATGACATGTTTAACTGGCAAGGCTTTAAAGCACATGCAAATAATGAACTTTTGTGAACTGCAGTGTCCCGTTCCTCTGCGTTAACATTTGATGTGAATATACGTCGTGCTGCAGTGTAGCCTATAGATGAAGGCGCCGCAACTGATAAAATGCGCAGTTGTAAGACTTTCCCTCTCTGCCGTGCGTGCGCGCGCTATCGGTTGGACGACAGTCTCTGTCTCGCATGCGTGCTCGCTCTAGGTTCTGGGAGATTTTTAACTAATTTGCGCCATAACTAGTGGTCCATCCAGTAGTTAAGAGCCTGAATTGTTTATAGTAATTCTGAAATTTAGTGCACATGAGTGAAAAAAAAATACAGCACAGAAGAATGTCTATTTTTGCGTGAGATTTCTTTGTTGAGCGTGAGAGCGTGAGATTGAGGCTGAATGCGTGACTGTCACGCGAGATGCGTGAGAGTTGGCAACCCTGAGAAAGTGGCAAGATGAAAACCACTATTTTCTGTTTCAAACTTTCACATAGCATCTTTAGGTTATAATAACATAAAAAATTCAAATCCAGATTTTTCAAAATGCTATCATATTGAAACTGTTGAAATCAGCCATCACTAAGAAATATCTCCTGAACTTTTTTGACGGCGATCAGCTCACAAAAACTGATTTTGCACGGGCACTTTGCACTGCTCCCTGAATCAACGCGCTTATTCATTTGTGGATGTTAACTGAATCTGTAAGTCAGCTATGCTGTTTCTGAATATTATATTTCATTCTGGTGCGCTTAACGCTATCGCTACTGTGTAATAGTAGCCTATGCTATTCACCAACTAAACATATCCTATTCAGTACGTTCACAGTCTCTTTCACGGGCATCATTTGTAGTTGCCTATTCACAAACTGTTTCCTCAAGCATAGCGTTTTCGGAGTTCACTGTGTGCTTTCTACCATGCACAAATAAAAATGTCACTGAACTTTTGCTGTGTAATTGTAACAATGAGCTGTAAGAACAATGGGTTGTACATTAATATTAATATTAATATTAGCTCAAATTATCTATTGGGAATTTTAATAATTAATCATGAATATGATTAATATGTTGTATGTTACAGTTACATTAATTTAGCGCAGCTGAACTAGATTGATATATGAACGATTACCATAACGGGTTATGGTTCGTCATTAATAGCCTACATCAATTGTGCTTATTTCAGCTCGAAGTTATGGGATAACTTTAATGGAATTAATTTAGTTATCAAACAATCTGTTTGTCCAGCAAACATATACGTAAGATTAACTTAACTCTCAAGGAAAATTATCCTTCTTACAAACACGAGAAAGAGTATCTTTTCCAGGCCTTGAAAAGACACTCTCGGTGTTTGTAGACTAAAATTAGGTTACTTAAATCGTAGCCTACCAAGATAAAGCATATAGCTAAGATCGAACATTTCAGGGACTAAGTAACATGGGCAACTAAATCAGAGTCAGTCAAGGGCATATGGAATTTAATAATTGGACCAATACATCGAACTAAGGAATATATCAAACTACACAATACACACGGATTATATGTCTATGTACATAAAATACAGTTAAACAATACAAGATAACGAATAACAGTGAGAGAGAATAAAATGATCAGAGTTAGAAAAAGATAGAATGCCAGAAAAGGATTAAGAGAGAGTGGATGAGAGAGAGAGAAGGATGCGGGACGAGATCGGAAGTGAAAGCAAAAATCTGCGATCAGAGATCGCAGTTGGCTATGGCAAAATCACAGACATGTAACCCTTAAGACACAACAAAGAAATCACATCATAAGTTCAATTCAATAATCGATACTTGCATGGCATATGGTTCTCTTTGTATGAGGTGTGTAGGACCGCAGGGTTCTGCGTGTCTTTAAAAGCAGCGCGAGTCGTCTGAGGGGAGGCGTGCGCGTGCTGTCTTCCGGCGCGCGTGCGAGCGCGGGAGCTTCAAAGAGTTGCCGGGAATGATTCAGGCTAAGTTCATTCAGCTCGTGAATGAACAGAGGCGAAGAGGAAAACGAAACTAGACTATAGAAAAACATAAAAGAAATAAATAAAAAGAAAAGAGAAGCAGGCCGAAGCCGGTCCGGACTTGGGTTTTGGGAGGAGGAAGGAGAGAGCGTAGGCATGAGAGAGAGAAGGGTTTTCTGAGTCGGTCTTTTATGGACAATATGGGTTGACGCCTCTGTTCGCGCGAACAACCAATGAACGTCCAAAGGTCTGAAGCGGGAAAAATGTCTTTGTCTTAGTTCCCAGTTTAATTTGCATGTTTTATGGCAGCGTTATTATGTGATCAGTTATACTCTAACGAGGGTAAAAATAGTATCATACATTTTACCAGATCCTGATGCATACATTTGGTTCCAGTACAAGGAGAGCTTTACGTGGATACCGAATTAGATATGTTTCGAAGGTACACGTCGAGATAGATTATTATTCTGTAAAAATAAGCTTAAAAGTTAAACTAACAACCTAGGAATAAAATGAACCCAACATGTGGTGTACATTGATAAGTGGGCATTGAAGATTGGACTTTAGAAAGATCCACATGGCATATCTATGATTTAAAAAGGGTGCACATCTGCAACATTATTCCTTTACGGTTTACAAGAATACAAAAACCCATCACAGAGAAGAACAATCATGAAAAAGAGAAATTACATTCAGGCTTACATATTTCTTCAATGGTTATACATATAAAATATCTAGGATGAACACCTAATTCTGCTCTTCTGGCTAACATTCCGTTAGGTAATAAAACACAGTTCCACACAGGGGGGAAGGGATTGCCAGAGAATGTTAGTGAACCCTCTCTAACTAAAACACTATTGATTAAAGAATACATTTCAAAACCACACCTCTAGAAAATCATAATTATATGGTCAAACGAATTAATAAAACATGCGTACAGGAAGATCAAACCCAAATCTGAGTTACATACATTAAAACTATATTTCTATAGGAGGATGTTTGTGTGTGTGTGTGTGTGTGTGTGTGTGTGTAGAAGGTTTCAAGTTTTGTTATCTCTCTGTGGTCCAGAGAGGGGAAAGGGGGGGTTTGGAATGTCTCTGAGGTGACATTAGTGTCGAAAAAGTCAACTGGTTCCAGTCTTTATGGAGCCAAAGCCTGATTTGCACTCACGAGTTCAAAGTGCACCAGCTTTTGTATTCAGGAAGAAATGTTTTTAGCAACACAGAGTATTTGAATTTGTTAATTCAAACCAACGACGAATGATTCGATAGCCAATGTTGTTACAGAGCACTCAAACACACCAAACCAACTATTACTAAAAACACACTCAAAAACTGATTTTGCACGGGCACTTTGCACTAGCACTTAGAAGGTTGTGGTATACATAAACACTCAGTCAGCAACACTGTTTACTTCTGAATATTATAGTTTATTCACAGCCATCATTTGTAGTAACCTAGCCTGCTCCCTGAATTCAATGCATTCACAGTCTCTTTCACGGGCACCAAACCAACAATTACTAAAAACACACACAAAAACTGATTTTGCACGGGCATTTTTTGCACTAGTCTATCTATAAATTACAGAAACGTCTGTCTGTCTGTCTGTGTGTGTCTGTGTGTGTGTCTGTTCCTCGCATATCTCTCGAACCGTTAGTCCGATTGATTTCAAACTCGACAGGTGTCTTGCCACGGGCACGAGTAAGTGCAGTGCCAAGTTTGACATTGTTTGGATGAGAAATGCAAAATATATCGTTAAATATATCATTTTTAGAAGGTTGTGGTTTAAAAATAAACATTCTGACATTAGAGAGTTGTATCGGTCAAAGAAGCCCCAAGAAGGTTGTGGTTTAAAAATAAACATTCTGACATAAACACTCAGTCAGCTACACTGTTTACTTCTGAATATTATAGTTTGGTTCCCGAACGTGATAAATCCATCTATCTATAAATTACAGAAACGTCCGTCTGTCTGTCTGTGTGTTATTCGCATATCTCTCGAATGTGAGATAACCACTAAATGTGTGAAAACCACTATTTTCTGTTTCAAACTTTCACATAGCATCTTTAGGTTATAACAACATTGAAAATCAAAATCTGGATTTGAATTTTTTAAGATTTATTATAAAAACGGATTATTTTTTCCCAAAACGGATTATTTTTTCCCAAAAATGCAATAAATTCATGACTTTTTTTTTTTTCAAAATGCAATTAATCCATTGAATCAATATAAAGTTATTTTTGATCATATTGCCATCGCAAGAAATATCTCCTGAACTTTTTTGACGGCGATCAGCTCACAAAAACTGATTTTGCACGGGCACTTTGCACTGCTCCCTGAATCGACACGCTTATTCATTTGTGGATGTTAACTGAATCTGTAAGTCAGCTATGCTGTTTACTTCTGAATATTATATTTCATTCTGGTGCGCTTAACGCTATCGCTACTGTGTAATAGTAGCCTATGCTATTCACCAACTAAACATATCCTATTCAATGCGTTCACAGTCTCTTTCACGGGCATCATTTGTAGTAGCCTATTCTCAAACTGTTTCCTCAAGCATAGCGTTTTCTTGGAGTTCACTGTGTGCTTTCTACCATGCACAAATAAAAATGTCACTGAACTTTTGCTGTGTAATTGTAACAATGAGCACTCACCAAACCAACAATTACTAAAAACACACACAAAAACTGATTTTGCACGGGCATTTTTTGCACTAGTTGTTGTAAAAGGTGAAGTGTGTCATTTGTGTCAGTCAAACATAGTCCAGCCTAAACTCATGCCGGTGACTGAGCAACCAATGTCGAGATGCTCAAACAAACAGAGCAATGTATTGATTGAGCCACAATGACACACTGTACACTTTTCAGCGCAATCAATCTAACTGGGATAGGAGAATATATTTGAAGGTACACTATGTAACAACATTTAAATAATGAGTCAATACATCATCAATCATTCCTCCAAAACATGTTTTTGTCTTACCGTGATTCACTATGGTAACCCTGACATCAACATAGTGTCGGCCCAGATCCGGGCCACATCTGATACATGCGTACTAGATGTGGGCCGGATCTGGGCCGACACTATGTTGCTGTCTGGGAAACATATTATAAGTGTTTATATTTTAGACCCGTCAGGAAATTAATTTGAAACATTTCCAAACCCCACACTTTTGTACAGTTGTGGAAACGGAAAACAAATTTTATAGATGGCATTTCCAAATATGGATTTGGACAATTTGTTTAGTTCTGTTCCGAATTGTTGTTTTCCACCTCATTTCATTAAATGGTTCACTCAATTCAATTCTGAATGACACACAGCCCATGGTTTTGTCGGATTTATCTTACTTCTGGCATATTAGTATTTTGGCAAGTATTTTTCATCAATTATATGTAGGTCAAACTCAGGAGTTGTTTACACAACACCATTTTCAACTAAAAATATAAAACTTTTTATGTGTTTTGGTCGTTCATTTACATGACAACGGCGTTTTGGGAGCCTGAAAACACAACTTTTGATAAAGGGGTTTCAAAGTGCAAGATTTTTTAAGCGGTCTCCGTGTAAACATCAAAAACATGAATCTGTGAAAACGATGACGTCATGCACATGCATATTACGTGTTCAGTCTATAGTGTTTCATGCTACTCAAACAATTTTTCTCCTCACACTTCCTTTATATGGAATAATGCAAATATTTTGGTTGCCAATAAATCCTTATTTTTAAGGAATTGGTTTAACAGGGATATTAATCATCTTATAAATATGTTTGATATTCATGGAAATCTTTTGACATACGAACAGTTCATGAAAATCCATAGTTTTCCTGTGCATTTTAAGGAATTTAATTCTGTCATTAAAGCTATCTCCCCTACTCTGATTCATCTATTCAAAAGTCATATTCAGTATAACTCTACATTAATGACAAATCCAAAATTAATATTAAACGGCATTGATTTGATTGATAAAAAATGTAACAATAAACATATTTGTACAATATTTCAATTACAAAATAAAATAGCACCTAGAGTAAAAATTTTTTGGAACTCTTATTATTGATAATATTAATTGGAAGAATGCTTGGTTAATCCCCTTTAAATATTGCATTAATAATAAAACCAAAGAAATACATTTTAAAATTTTGCATACCATTTACCCTGTTAAATCATTAATTGCAAGATATTCTGATATTGATGATTTATGTTCTTTTTGCAAAAGTGGGAAAGAGGTGTTGACGCATTTGTTTTTTGAATGCAAAATTACCCAAAGATTCTGGAAGGAATTGGCAGAATTTATCTTTAATTTTGTGAAAATTAAATATTATTTTACATTAAAGGATATTATTGTGTATTATGAAAACAATGTTAACAAAGGTCTGGAATACATTGTTAATTTATTTATACTTTTGGCCAAATTTTATATTCATAAGCAAAAATATTTAAATTCATCCCCTTTATTTAAGCTGTTTAAATTAGAATTTGATTGCTTTATATCTTTGAAATTGTTAAAAAACAAAAAGTCACATGTGTGAAATACTTTGATATTATTTTTGGATCCCCTGCTACCAATTAATGTTTATCAGCTGACTACGTTTACAAGCTGTCAATATTCGGGTTATGGTCGGGTTAAGGTCACTATTTGGGTTTCTGAAACATTCGGAATAACCCGTTTACATGCGTGAGCAGAGAGAGTTACTACATGGAATTTGTAATAAATTGGCAATATCCCGATGTAAACGGCGACGCACGGTTAGCGTCTGGACGTAAGGACAACCTTAAGACGCAATATGTGTCATTTTGGATTCTTCTTCCTGTATCCAAAGACAACAACAACAGCAGCAGCACGCGGAAAATGAATAGTTCGGGGCAGATAGCGATCGCCTTTGTTTGCGCTTTCCTCCTCGCTCCAAAAGTGTGGTGCTGTGCTGCGTCTCGCCATGTTTACCTCTACTTCTTGTTTACTTCCGGTATACTGCACGCGGGTTTCTGTATGCGCCATCTCTACTCAAAAGACCAAGATTCCTTGCGAATAGAACATGCGCAGAACACAAATCAATGTTCCTTTTGATGGGGATATGCCGATACGCGTTTACATGACCAAATATTCGGGTTAGAAAAGGGGTACCCCAGGGATCATATCCGGGTTTTTAAAAATCGGGATATGAGCATATTCGGGTTTTTGCCGGTGTTTACATGGCCGTGCGCGACCGGGTTATTGCTAATATTCCGGTTTTGAACGGGTTATTGGCTGCATGTAAACGTAGTCACTGTCTTGTGATGTTGTATGCTATGTCTGTTATTTGTTCTATCTGCAATAAAAAAAATAAAAAAAAAGTCTGTAGTGTTTCATCGCCATCTAATGAACTGGCAGCAGAATACAGTGTTTTTAGTTGTTTTTGCGGATCTGTGTGAATGGGGATCATTTTGACAATGTCTGTGCGCGGAAAACTCAAAGTAAAAACTTCTCGGTTTTAAGCGTATCGTTGTCATGTAAATTTACCCTCACACTCAAACTTAATTTATATAATTATGTTGACTTTCCATAGACATAATGATTTTTATACTGTACAATCTGTATATTCTATCCCCTAACCCTACACCTACCCATCACAGAAAACGTTCTGCATTTTTTTATTTTCAAAAAACATTTAGTGTGACTTATAAGGTTTTCTCTTGTGGACAGAGCAATCAGGACACAGACGCCTCAAAGATAAAGCAGCTGACCCTGCAGATGTCCGACATGAGGTATTAACCAGTCACTCGTCAGAGACATAGGACAAACCATGTCCCACAGTTTCACATGGCATCAGTTTTTTTTTGCATTTAGTGGTCAGAATTGATCATTAAAACCATGCAGCATCAGTCAGAGTGCAGTGTCAAAAACAAGATGTGCAGATACAGTGGATATACATTTTTGTCATAAAATGAAACAAACATAAATCATATCAGAACTTTTGTTTAATGTAAAACGTTTAATGGAAAAATTACAACCTATGCAATGCCACTAAAAACCTGTGACATTTCATAGAAAAAAAGATAATTAAATGTTAAATGTATTTTTAGATTAAAGGTTCAATTCTTTTGTTGCTGACTTTTTATATCCACTGTACAGTTATAATATTTTTAGATGTTTTCTTACTTTCTCACTTTGTGAGGACATTCTCATTGTTAGCAGAATCTGGACATAATGATGCTATATCAGAATCAGTTTTCTCCTCAATTTTCTGGAGAAACACATCCCACTTGTTTTTGCACTGCAGAAGTGCATGAATCTGGACCTGATTAAATTAGAAAAGCAAGTGCAATTTCCTTTCACTGGTGGACATTTTGAGCCCTTTGTACATCACACACACTCATACAGGACTGCAGTGCACAAGCTGAACGACAAAGTGATGGTTCTGTTGAGAGAGGAGAGAGAGGAAGAGAGAAGCCGCCAATACAGAGACATACAAGAGCAGGTCAGACAGACAGAACTCCTCCCTCCAAAGGGCTGGGCCATATATCAAACTCAAATATTATAATATTACTAATAAATCACAATAACCTATATATTGCCCAGCCTTGTTGTTTTAATACCCTAGCATTGGGTTATTATTTTTCCTTAACATTATTTTCATTTCTTCTTTACGGTTCACCTGTAGTTAAACAGCCTCGGGGTTATAATTGAGGATTATGTCGAAAGCTCAGGCCAGGATTAGGTTCAGAGTTCACGTCAGGATCAGGCTCAACAGCAGGAAGAAGGTCACAATCTAAACCAGGAGGTCAGTCAGTTGCCCAAGAGTTACAGCTTGTGTTCATCGAGAAACAGGGGCATTTACAGTACATTCAGACTCAGTTACTGATTTTAATACGCAGTAATATTAAATTATTACCCTTTTGAAAAAGAAGTACACTTTAGCGTATACTTAAAGGGGTCATATGATAGTTCTAAAAAGCACATTATTTTGTGTATTTGGTTTAATGCAATGTGTTTACCCGGTTTTAGGTTACAAAAATAATTATTTTACACGTACTGTATATTATTGTGTCATTTGTGTCAGTCAAACATAGTCCAGCCTAAACTCATGCCGGTGACTGAGCAACCAATGTCGAGATGCTCAAACAAACAGCAATGTATTGATTGAGCCACAATGACACACTGTACACTGTACACTTTTCAGCCAATCAATCTAACTGGGATAGGAGAATATACTGTATTTGTACACTATGTAACAACATTTGTACACTATGTAACAACAATAATGAGTCAATACATCATCAATCCTTCCTCCAAAACATGGTTTTGTCTTACCGTGATTCACTATGAACATATTATAAGTGTTTATATTTTAGACCCGTCACAATGTTTTTCCATGGGAAATTAATATTTTACAATATTACTATTTTTACTTTTATTAAAAAAACTGCTTAATCAAAAGCTCACTGTTTGGTGAGCAGAAGAGTTTATATTTTAATTTTTAAACATTTTAAACATTTCCCTACCCCGAACTTTTGTTCAGTTGTGGAAACAGAAAACAAATTTTATAAATGACATTTCCAAATATGATTTGGACAATTTTAAGTTCTGTTCCGAATTGTTGTTTTCCACCTCATTTTAAATTCTGGAAATTAAATGGTTCACTCAATTCAATTCTGAATGACACACAGCACATGGTTTTGTCGGATTTATCTTACTTCTGGCATATTAGTATTTTGGCAAGTATTTTTCATCAATTTTATGTTGGTCAACCTGTGAAATCTGAGCTTGCAAAGTCCGTGCTTGAAATCCGTTCTGCACGATATTCTTGCTCGTTAACATTGTCAGGGTCTGAATCGGGTTTGAAATGGTTTGAAATTGATGCCATCGTTAATATTTGCATCTGAGTAGAGCTCGCGGTTATGGAGGGGCGGGACAATTCCTGAACACACACTAAGCTCTGCGTCACAACACACTGTTCCAGCTAACCAATCACAGCACATTTCGTATGTTGGAAGGAGGGACTTCAACGAAAACGACACGTTCAACCAGACTGGGGAGAGAGGAGCTGTAATAATGTAAAAATTTGAAAAAATAATGTTTTTTGAACAATCAAGCATGAAAACATATTCTAGTACACCCCAAAAACAAAATCAAGACTTCGTAAAAGGATATAATAGGACCCCATTAAACACACACACAGCAGTGAAGAACGAAGCTGTTTAAGTTGGCTGTAAATGAACACTGCACAAGCTATTTTAGTTACAAGGCTAACGGTGTTGAAGGGCTGGTAACACTGAGGTGCTGTTCTTGACCTTTGAACTTTAAATACCCTGTCTCTGCCCAAGTTGAGGCTCACAAGGTTATGGCCTATGCTGTGTGTATATCTTATCCATGCTTGGTAAACAAAGTCAGACTGTTTTTTTTTTCTGGTCCCAGTAGCAGCATGTGTGAAATGATCAGTGGTGTTTGTCAAGGCATGTATCAAACCTCATTGGTTTTCACACGTCAAGTGAACATGCTTGAGCTTCCGTTTAACACAACTGATGTGGGAGTTGATGAGCAACTTGTGAATAAAAGCTTAAAGTAAATTTTTTCAAGCATTTAAAGCGATAGTCTCTTCAGAAAATTTGGACTAAACCGCCCAATTCATATGGATTAGTTTTACGATCTTTTTATGAACTTTTTGAAGCGTCAAAGTGTTAGTTGCGTAGCTGTCAATGGAGGAGAAAGCTCTCAGACTTCATCAAAAAGATCTTAATTTGTAATTGGAAGATGAACGAAAGTCTTACGGGTTTGGAACAACATGATGGTGAGTAAATGATGGCAGAATTTTTATTTTTGGGTGAACTAAGCCCTTTAAGCTTTGCCTGTGAAACCGGGCACAAGTCTTTTATTTTTTTCTGATTGGATGTAAGTATTGTTTCAAATCAAAGTTTGGAATGTGATTCATCTGGAACCTGCTGGGTTTGTTCAAGAGAAACGAAAATATTAAAATCAATTTTAATTTAGAAATTTGAAACATGAACATCATAAAAGAGGTGTATCTTAGTCATAGCATGTATGAATTGCATTTGTTATGTAATAGATCTAGACAAACACAGCTGACTGACTTCAGGAACAAAGCTGACTGATAAAGGTCAGTGTTGATGTCACTGCCCTCATGCCTGACATGTGGATTGTTGATGGTGTTGCAGGAAACTGGAAGAGACCCATTGGCAGTCCCAGAGGTCCAGTGTAGTGGATGCTGGCCGTGGAAATGCCAAGACTCAGCGCAGCCACTCAATTGGGTTATGAGGAGCCGGCTTTAAAGGGGTCCTGTTGTGCTTTTCCACTTTATATTTTATAATTTTATATTATATTTTATTTTACAGAGTCCACTTTTCAAGAACTGCAACGAACGGCTTGTTCAGGCTACAAAGCGATTTTTCCAGATCTTATGAAATCATAATGTTTCTCATTTAATAATGAGATTATTACCCATGCAATACGCAAAAAAAGTTGGCGAGGCCTGGCTAAGCTGTGTTAGAGAAGATGAAGAGTCACTGTTTTTTCCACCCTGGTAAAAGTTTTTCTTAAGGCTGACGAACTTAGAGATGTTAAAATGTCTTTTTAACACTGTTCCTGAACATTATAACCTCATTATAACGTTTTAAGAAGAAAAGCTTCCAGTAGAGAGTACAATGCAGGCTATACGCACAAAAGCTTCTCCTGAAAGAAATAGCTGTTCCCATTTTGTCCGGACAATCTGTTGTTTATGGATCACAACTTCTAGGTATGTCTTATTATTTGTAGTTGTGTTTTCTATTTACAGTTCCAATTATACGTTTTATGTAGTTGCTATAATAGCTATGATGTAAACGAAGGGCAAAGCTTTGCCTCAGCTAGCCTGTTAACTAACATCAAATACATTTTAACTTGCTTGCCCAAGAGGGGTCTCAAAGATGGCCGCCGAGTGAAATGTGAAATGAACATCAAAGTCCCTTTAACACAAGTTTTATTTTTAGAATTACTAAGACGTCTAGTTTCAAATATAATTATTTTGAAGTGTTGGTGCTTAATATAGCAATATATAGTGTAAATGATAAATCACGTTTGAGATTTGTGCTGGCTACTGTATACAGGCCACCAGGGCACCATACAGACTTTATCAAAGAATTTGCTGACTTTCTATCACTGGCTGCAGATAAAGTCCTAATTGGTGATTTTAACATACATGTAGATAACGAAAAATATGCAGTGGGATTGGCATTTAAAGACATTCTTAACTCTATTGGAGTTAGACAACATGTGTCAGGAACTACTCATTGTCCTAATCATTCTCTAGATCTAATATTATCACACGGAATCAATGTTGATGCCGTTGAAATTCTGCATCAGAGCGATGACATCTCAGATCATTATCTAGTCTCGTGTAAACTTCATTTAGCCAAGGCTGCGAAGCGGACTCCGTGTTGCAAATATGTTAGACCTATCACTTCTACCACTAAAGATTGCTTTATTAATAATCTTCCTGATCATGATTCATCATCTCAGCATCCCAGATAGCTTAGAAGAACTCAATATTGCGACAGAAACTTTTAACTCTCTCTTTTCCAGACACAGTTGCTCCGTTGCCCTTAAAGAAGATTAAAGAAAATAGTCCAACACCGTGGTACAACGAGCACACTCGGGCCCTTAAGAGAGCAGCCAGAAAAATGGAGCGCAACTGGAAGAAAACAAAACTAGAGGTATTTCGCGTTTCGTGGAAAGAGAGCTCGATTGCATACAGAGAGGCCTTAAAAGCGGCTAGATCTGCTTATTTTTCAACCCTATTAGAAGAAAATAAACAAAACCCTAGGTATTTATTTGAAACAGTGGCTAAACTAACAAAAGTAAAGCTTCAAGCCCAGAAGTTTCCAAGCAGCACAGCAGTAATGACTTTATGAACTTCTTCACTTATAAGATTGATAATATCAGGGAGAAAATTATAACTATGCAACCATCTACTACAGTATCACATCAGGCAGTGCATTGTAGTCTCCCTAAGGAAAAATTTGATTCATTCGTTGCTATAAAAGAGGAAGAATTCGTTAAACTTGTTAAATCATCTAAATCGACAACATGTATGTTAGACCCTATACCGACTAAGCTACTGAAAGTGATGCTTCCAGAGGTCATAGATCCTCTTCTTAATATCATTAATTCATCTTTGTCGTTAGGATACGTATCAAAAACACTTAAGCTGGCTATGATTAAACCGCTTGTTAAAAAAACGCAATTTGATCGTACAGAATTAGTCAATTACAGGCCGATCTCGATTCTACCTTTTCTGTCAAAGATACTAGAAAAGGCGGTATCCTCACAACTATGTTCCTTTTTAGAAAGAAATGATATCTGCGATGATTTTCAGTCAGGATTTAGACCGTACCATAGTACTGAGACAGCTCTCATCAGAGTCACAATTGATTTGCTCTTATCATCTGATCGTGGTTGTATCTCTCTAATAGTGTTACTCGATCTTAGTGCTGCATTTGATACTATTGACCAAAACATTCTTTTAAATAGACTCGAAAATTATGTTGGCATTAGTGGAATTGCATTAACATGGTTTAAATCATAATTATCTGACTGTTATCGGTGTGTAGCAGTAAATGAAGAGATGTCTCATCAATCACAAGTTCAGTATGGCGTACCACAAGGCTCAGTACTAGGACCGTTGCTTTTCACTCTGTACATGCTACCCTTGGGAGATATCATTAGGAAGCATGGAATTAGTTTTAACTGTTATGCTGATGATACTCAGCTCTATATTTCTTCACGCCCTGACGAAACTTACCAATTCACAAAATTAATGGAATGCATAGGTGATATAAAAAATTGGATGACTAGTAATTTCCTACTACTTAATTCTGAAAAAACAGAGATTCTAATTATTGGACAAAAAACTTCCTCACGTAATAATCTAGAATACTGTCTGACACTTGATGGCTGCTCTGTCAAGTCTTTGTCGTCGGTTAGGAACCTGGGTGTGCTCTTTGATACCAATCTTTCATTTGAAAGTCACGTGTCTAATATCTATAAAACCGCATTTTTCCATCTTAAAAATATATCTAAATTACGTCATATGCTCTCATTGACAAATGTGGAACAATTAGTCCATGTGTTCATGACATCAAGGCTAGATTATTGTAATGCTATTATGGGTGGTTGCCTTGCACGCTTAATAAACAAATTACAGCTAGTCCAAAACGTAGCAGCTAGAGTTCTTACCAGAACCAGGAAGTATGACCATATTAACTCAGTTCTGTCAACACTGCACTGGCTCCCTATTAAACATGGTATAAATTTTAAAATATTGCTGATTACTTACAAAGCACTAAATGGTTTAGCGCCGCAGTACTTGAGCAAGCTCTTAACGCATTATAGTCCTTCACGTCTATTGCGATCTCAAAATTCCGGCCAGTTGATAATACCTAGAATAACAAAATCGACTGCTGGTGGTAGATCCTTTTCCTATTTAGCACCAAAACTGTGGAACAGGCTTCCTAACATCCTAACGTCAGTTCAAAGCTAGACTAAAAACACATCTCTTTGACCTAGCATACACATAACATATTATAGACTTTTATAATTCAATGTTAGGCTGCATAGATTAGGTCAGCCGGAACCGGGAACACTTCCCATAAATCCTGATGTAGTCAATACATCATAAGAAGAATGGCATCTATGCTAATATTAGTCTCTCTGTTTATCCCGAGGTTTCCAGGCCGTATCTAGATCTAATGAAGGACCTGCGCCTGGACGCAACGACAGTGCAGTCCTGAAATGTCAACTAGGCTCTTTCCTGTGAAGGCCTCCCTCCGGCTCCCTTTACCTATCTACAGATAAAGCGTTGTCGGGATAATTCCGGAATGATTCGTAATCATTCTCTAGATCTAATATTATCACACGGAATCAATGTTGATGCCATTGAAATTCTGCATCAGAGCGATGACATCTCAGATCATTATCTAGTCTCGTGTAAACTTCATTTAGCCAAGGCTGCGAAGCGGACTCCGTGTTGCAAATATGTTAGATCTATCACTTCTACCACTAAAGATTGCTTTATTAATAATCTTCCTGATCAGTTTCATCATCTCAGCATCCCAGATAGCTTAGAAGAACTCAATATTGCGACAGAAACTTTTAACTCTCTCTTTTCCAGACACAGTTGCTCCATTGCGCTTAAAGAAGATTAAAGAAAATAGTCCAACGCCGTGGTACAACGAGCACACTCGGGCCCTTAAGAGAGCAGCCAGAAAAATGGAGCGCAACTGGAAGAAAACAAAACTAGAGGTATTTCGCGTTTCGTGGAAAGAGACCTCGATTGCATACAGAGAGGCCTTAAAAGCTGCTAGATCTGCTTATTTTTCAACCCTATTAGAAGAAAATAAACAAAACCCTAGGTATTTATTTGAAACAGTGGCTAAACTAACAAAAGTAAAGCTTCAAGCCCAGAAGTTTCCAAGCAGCACAGCAGTAATGACTTTATGAACTTCTTCACTTATAACATTGATAATATCAGGGAGAAAATTATAACTATGCAACCATCTACTACAGTATCACATCAGGCAGTGCATTGTAGTCTCCCTAAGGAAAAATTTGATTCATTCGTTGCTATAGAAGAGGAAGAATTCGTTAAACTTGTTAAATCATCTAAATCGACAACATGTATGTTAGACCCTATACCGACTAAGCTACTGAAAGAGGTGCTTCCAGAGGTCATAGATCCTCTTCTTAATATCTTTAATTCATCTTTGTCATTAGGATACATACCAAAAACCTTTAAGCTGGCTATGATTAAACCGCTTGTTAAAAAAACGCAATTTGATCGTACAGAATTAGTCAATTACAGGCCGATTTCGATTCTACCTTTTCTGTCAAAGATACTAGAAAAGCCGGTATCCTCACAACTATGTTCCTTTTTAGAAAGAAATGATATCTGCTATGATTTTCAGTCAGGATTTAGACCATACCATAGTACTCATCAGAGTCACAATTGATTTGCTCTTATCATCCGATCGTGGTTGGATCTCTCTACTAGTGTTACTCGATCTTAGTGCTGCATTTGATACTATTGACCACAACATTCTTTTAAATAGACTTGAAAATTATGTTGGCATTAGTGAAATTGCATTAACATGGTTTAAATCATAATTATCTGACCGTTATCGGTGTGTAGCAGTAAATGAAGAGATGTCTCATCGATCACAAGTTCAGTATGGCGTACCACAAGGCTCAGTACTAGGACCGTTGCTTTTCACTCTGTACATGCTACCCTTGGGAGATATCATTAGGAAGCATGGAATTAGTTTTAACTGTTATGCTGATGATACTCAGCTCTATATTTCTTCACGCCCTGACGAAACTTACCAATTCACAAAATTAATGGAATGCATAGGTGATATAAAAAATTGGATGACTAGTAATTTCCTACTACTTAATTCTGAAAAAACAGAGATTCTAATTATTAGACAAAAAACTTCCTCACGTAATAATCTAGAATACTGTCTAACACTTGATGGCTGCTCTGTCAAGTCTTCGTCGTCACTTAGGAACCTGGGTGTGCTCTTTGATACCAATCTTTCATTTGAAAGTCACGTGTCTAGTATCTGTAAAACCGCATTTTCCATCTTAAAAATATATCTAAATTACGTCTGTATGATTAATAAGGGAATTAAGATCAATATAACTCAAAGGGGATTGAATTACAGTGAATAAGAACCGAATTAATATGCAAATTATTCAGAATTAATATTTAACACTTTATCAACTATTCGTCCACCGATAAATTGAGATTAGGGTATTTTATCAATTCTGGACAGAATATTATCCCGTGGCCTACGGTAATAATAACATAAAATTATGATAACTGATTATGAGCAAGGTAACAAAATCTACAGTTTAAGGCAGTAACTTGTAAGCACACTGCACAAGACGCTTGTGTGTAAAATCAACCAAGACTTTATTGAACTACTATAATAAACACAAACTAAACTAATGAAAACACACAAACATTTATTCAAACAGTGACAGAGAAAAGTGATGTTATTAACGGAGGGTGAATGAAGTCCCATATGTCTAGCGTTAGACACTATTTCTTGACCGCAACCTGAGAGAATCAATCTACTAGCACTTTAATCTTAGTTCGTTTTCTTAATAATTTGCACCAGTTCAGCCAGAATTAGGAGAGTGTGTACTTGCGTTTTGGATGCTCCTGTGAGCGCGTGGGTTCCCGTCTGTGATGAAGTTGCTGGAGGGAATCTCTTCGGCGCTGATTGGCTGGCAGTCGGTCGATGGTGCGTTCTGAGGGACAGCACTCAATGGTGAATGGTTGGTTGGCTTTGCCGGGTGGCGCTTTGTTCGTTGGATTTCCTGGATTGCGGGTTGCTATGCAACGGAGTTTCCTCTGAGTCTGGAGGAGCTGCTGGAGCGACTCTGAGAGTGTTTTCTTTGACGAAGTTCAATAATGGATCTTACGGAAGAGTTGATGAGTTTTGAGTGAGCTCTTGGTGGTTTAAAGAGTATGTAAGCATACACGCTGGACGATGGAAAGGTCAGCACAAACAAGCAAGAGCAAAAGTCACTGCGAAAGCAAGGCAAAAAGCAAAGCATAGCTGCTTGTCATTGGGTTATAAACGTGTCCATCCGACCCGTCCTTCTGAGTGCGACAGCCAATCAGATATTGTCTTGGGCGGGACCTACGCCCCGTTCTCCGGTTCTTGCATGTAATTAGCGCAATGTCCACGTGATCGCGTGTGCCCAAACTCCTGAGAGTTTAGTTAAACACTTTAATAAGCAAACTTAATAGTTTAAATATGGTGCATCCTACACTCATCTACTTTATATCAAAATTCTGGAAATCATTTACCCATCAAGTAGGTACCAAAATACATATATTTCCCATAGTTGAGGTGGGAGTAAATAAGGATTTAGCTGTGATAAGTGTTTAACGCACAAAATTAACTTGAGTAATATAAAGCATACATAATACAGAGAATACACATGTATGAGGCAACTTCTGATGATTAGCTCCTATAACTGATGTAGAAAACCCTACAAATAGCCTAGGCTTTTATAAAAGTTAAACACACAGAAAGAACTCCACAGGTTATATAAAACATACATGATACTTAAGATATATGTGAGGTAAATACTGGTAATCAATTCAGCTTATTGGAAGCAATTTTGAGACCGTTGTTTGTATTAAACCACAAGTAGGTTAATTTCAGTCTATTGGTTTTGGAGACAGAAGTCTCTGGAATTTACAGCTGCAGAAAGGAGCTGTCCCCTGGTTTAAGGTTTTTGGCCATAGGAATGCCTTAGCATCTTTTGTTTCCTGATAAGGCTGTGGATTTATGCATTGGGGTCACCACAGGGTTTCTTGGCCATTTGGTCTTAAGTTTGGGGAACAAAGAGAAATCTTTTCCTGCTGTCCTGGCATCACTGGTATGAGATTAGACAGGCACAGAAAGGGACAGGGGGGTCACATCTCCTTTAGCCATCTCGGCACCATGACTGTGTTTTATGACTTACTAATGGTTCGATGGGGAATCGTTCCGAACTGTGGAATGCGGTGTTGGGTTCATTTAATGAAAATGACTGTTCAAGGATAATCCTACATATTCCCCCTTTCGATCGGTGATGTTCCAGGTGAGGACATCGGCGAGCGCTGGAGAAAATAGGCAGAGAGAGGGAGACAAGCACACATACAAACACAACACTCCATCACTTAGCTGAGCTCTGGTGCAAGATTTTGCTTTTGAGGATATTGTGGGCCTATGGCGCGACAAGTTAACAATTATGATGATGATGGTGGCTTTTTCTTGATTACCCTAGTTTTTGGTGGTGCGACGCACGGGTAGAGGCATAATCTCAATTAAATTGGTCGAGTTCTCAGGTTCGGGATCTGGTTCTGCTCGCTCTTGGTTGCCAGCGTTTTGCTCATTGAGTCTTGTTCTGCATTAACCCTTTGGTAGAGAAGGAACGACAGGGTAAGCATTATGATGTCGCTAACGACAGTAGAGGCACATAGAGCGGTGTCTGAGGCCGACCCGGCCCGAATTATGGGAGAACTGAGTGGCGGAAGGCGAGCGTTTGCCTTTAAGGCCGTGTTAATGGGGTCAAATTAATCAGCTGAGTTCCATCCTCCTTGATCCTTTGTTTTGACTAGGGATCAAGGGTAACGGAGTGCTGTTTGAAATATTTTCTAGATTTTCGCGTTCCGTTTGAGATTCGTCGCCTGATAGGTTATTGAAAGCTAAATCATCGGTATGGAGGATCTACGTACAACTGCATGGTTATAATTATTTGACCGGTTGCGAGAGTGCCATGACGGGTAGCTCACGGGACTCTGCAATCCACGTTTTTGAGCACAGTGGACGTAGTGAGTCAATCCTATCGTCAGGCCCTATACCAAGTTTCTGTAGGTTTAAAATTGTTTAGGTGAGAGGAGTGGAGAGTGGAAGAGAAGGAATGGAATGCTCGATGGTGTTTTATGCCCCCAATGGCTCCTTAGAGGCAGCTAACCCTACCCTCAACCTTAAACCTACCCATCCCCTCGCTGCCTGGAAGGCGACGTTGGGGACATAAAACACCAAAGACCGAATGGAATAGTCAAGTCAAGTCAAGTCATCTTCATTTATATAGCGCTTTTAACAACGTAGATTGTTTCAAAGCAGCTTCACAGAGATAAGCGTATAATTTAAGGTAACAGAGATTCTTTGGAATAAAGAAAGTGAGCATTAGTAATGACACTGGTGGGATACTAATTACTTCTTGTTAGTGGGGCAATCTCAAAAGAGTGGGTGCATATCATTTGAACAACTCTGAGTAAAGTGTTTATGAAGACAATTGAGTGTTTCATTAAATGGGGTGTAGTGTGTGGTGAAATTGATCTGTGTCGGTCACTTTTGGTTTCCCCCTTTTCTTGTCTGTTGGAGCCCAAGTGCCTTTTTATCTGGTTTCGGTGGACCCAACGTAGGACTGGCTCATTGCGCTTTTGGCTCATCTTGATTCGGTATGCGACAGGTGAGAGCTTGTCCATGATTTCATGGGGTCCTGTCCAGCGAGGCAGGGACTTCTTTGACAGGCGATGGGGACCCGATTGTTGTGACTGCACAAAACTGTAGTACCACACTTTGTCTCCGATGTTGAGTTCTTGGTGAGAGGCCTTCTGGTCGTAATAGGCTTTGTGTCCTTCTGCACTTTTCTGTGGTTGTTGTTGTGCAAAGGCAAAGGCAGTTCTTAGATGGCGATGCAACACTTCAAGATACTGGTGGGTGGTATATGCCGTGACAAGGCTCATGTCACCTGGCTGGTAGAGCAAGTGGAGCGGCAGTGTCATTTGCCGTCCCGTCATTAGCTCAAAGAGTGGCACCCCGGTGGACTTGTTAGGAGTTGCTCTGATAGCCATTAGCACTAGTGGGAGCTTGATATCCCAATCCTTTTGGTTCGCAGACACAGACTTCTTTAGCATGCTGACCACGGTTCGGTTGGAATGCTCCACTTGCCCGGAGGCGATAGGGTGGTGGCTGATGTGCAACTTGGCCTGTATGCCCAGGAGTTTCCAGACTTCCTGCATGATTTCGGCAGTGAAATGTGTTCCGCGGTCAGAGTTGACTTTCAGCGGCAGTCCAAATCTTGAAAAGATATGGTTCATTAGGAGGCAGGCCGTGGTTTGAGCTGTATCATTGGGAGCGGGAAGGCACTCTACCCATTTGGTAAATTCACAGACGACGGTGAGGAAATATTTGTTACCCCTTGTTGACCTTGGTAGGGGTCCGACCCAGTCGATTTGGAGGTCCGACCAAGGGAAGGACATTCCTTTTCGCTGTAGTGGTGCTCTGTGGTTCGGGTTCGCCGGTTGGAATTGGCAACACACCAGGCACCCTTTTACATACTCTGCTACATCTTGCTGCATGCCAGGCCAGTATGCCACTTGTCTTAGCGTTTCGTAAGTGGCTCTGGCGCCGCTGTGTCCGGCACATGGTGCATCGTGGGAATATATGAGCATCACCCCCCTTTGGCACTGAGGGACAACAAGCTTGGGCGTAGTGAGTTCATCAGGGGCATATACCAATATGCCATGTTTTAGATGTAGCATGTGCAGGAGTGCATTAAGATGCCGGAAGTCAGAGGAAGCAGCAAGGTCAGAGGTGGTTATGGGGTTTGATTGTGGGTCAGAGAGGTGATTATTTAGGCGACTGAGTGCATTGTTGTGTTTGGAGCTCCGTCGAATTAATTCAGAAACCTTATTTTCTTCTTTACACTCTTTTACAAACAAACATTTTCATTTTTATAGCGTGTAAACATATCTGGAATACTATTCTCTTTAAAAAACAATCGGATTGCTTTGATATCGCTACTTATATCCGAACTTCCGCTACTAGCCTTAGCCCGCTAGCATTGTACGCGTGGTCGCGCCTATCGATCGTCTTATTTACACCCGTATCACTGAAAGCTATAATTCGCCATTATAGCACATCTGCTATAATGGCGAATATGACGGATGTGTGTCTAACGTTACCTTTGAGTGCAGGTGAGGACACCTTCGAGCTGCATTCGGTGCAGTTAGAGCTTGAGTCCGTGGAGAAGCAGATCCGCGACCTACTAGAGAGACAGGCCGAGCTGCGAGATCGGCGATCCGCGCTTGAAACATCACACGCCGATGCTCACAAGTCAGTGATTAGTAACCTTTTGACTCCGACCTCGTCTACTCCGTGTGTTTCTCTGCACAGGACCCGAGCAGCCAGGACGCGATCATCCCTGGTTTCGTTCTCTCCGGCACCGACACATCACCATGGACCCTGGGTGATTCCGAAGCGGAAGACGCGAGCCAGGACCAGAGCAAGGACCTCTCCGCCCCTCCCGGCCTTCGAGATCTCCACCCGGAACCGCTTCTCCCCTCTACGCGAGACGGAACGCGACGCTGTGATCATCGGCACTTCCATCGTCCGGCATGTCCACGCTTCCTCAGGTAAAGGTAAGGTGCGCACTCACTGCTTTCCTGGTGCTCGTGTTCTCGATGTAGCTGCGCAGGTTCCCGAGATCTTGAACGGTGACAAGCGTGTCGGAGCTGTCGTAGGCTTTTGAGTGTATTTTGCCACGCCCCTTTTCTAAATGACCCTGTTACAGCCACCCAAATGCCAAAGTTCAACTTTTTTTTGATAATTATTGTTCTAAAGAGTCCAGAGAATTGTCCTAGACTGGTTTGGTTCCGATAGGGCGAAAAACCAGGGACTAGGTCGCAAAAGTAGGTTTTGGACAAAATTCGACATTGCAGAAAATTTTCCCTGCCTAAATCAAAATCGGAGATAGCCATTTTGTCCGGCTTGAGCCACGGATTCCAACGATATAAGACACTTGATCCTGGGACAAACGGTCTAAGAGTTATGAGCAATTTTGAACTTTTGGCTGCTGTAGCGCCACCTATGGGCCATTCGGGGTCATACTCTGATAGGTTGTCCCCAAATTGAGGCTACTATCTGGCCAGGTTTCAAGTCTCTAGGCCTTACGGTTTGGCCTGCACAATGCGTTTTACAAATCCTTACAATTACAATAGGGTTTCAGCACTTCGTGCTTGAACCCCTAATAATAATTCTGCCACCATGTGTTTGTTTGACACAAGTGTGCAGTCGCGATTGTGTGATCACGTGGTACAGAGTGACACGCTTCTTCCATTTAACTCTGAACCAAAGCACCAGTTGACACACAAAGTTACAGTCCTTCGTTTTAACTTCACCACAGTCTGCGTAGTCATGTCTTTCTGTTCGTTCTCCGGAGGGGAGTTTTATAAAGATAATTTTGAGACTGGTAAGTTGACCCCGATGTAGCTACTGTATAACATATGTAAACAAGGCAACTTATGTAAGCGCATATGTAACTTGTGTTATGTGATTAGTAAAACTTATGGGAATGTCTTGTTTTAAAGTTATCACACATAGTGCTTGTGTGCTTGGTTCTCCACTATTTTTGACATGTTTATTTTACATTTAATATTGTCAAGCATCAATAAAAATGTAACATTAAAGGTTCATTTGTGTTAATACTAGTTGCTTTTCTTCATCCTTAAGTCTCAGTGATCAGTTTAATCTGTAACATTACATTAATTACATTAAATTACATTACATAACTTTACATTAAAGTCAAATTTTTTAACATGAATTAATGTATTAACTAATATGAACTAGCAGTGAGCAATACACTGATAAGCTAAAACATTATGAACACCTGCCTAATATGCTGTTGGCCCACTGCGGGCTGCCAAAACAGCGCCGACCCAGCCGAGGTGGGCTCTACAAGAGCCCTAAAGGGGTGCTGTGGTCTCTGGCACCAAGATGTTAGCACCAGATCATTTAAGTCCTGTAGATTGCAAGGTTGAGTCGCTGTGGATCGAACTTGTTGGTCCAGCACATCTCACAGATGTTCAATTGGACTGGTATTCAGGGGAATTTGGAGGCCGGGGCAACACCTTGAACTCTTCATTATGTTCCTCACACCATTCCTGAACAATGTGTGCAGTGAGTGTGGCATTGTGTATTATCCTGCTGAAAGAGCCACTTCCACCAGGGAACACCAGTGTCATGAAGGGGTGTACCTGCTCTGCTACAATGTTTAGTTATAGGTGACATGTGTCAAATTTACGTCCACTTGAATGGCGGACTCAGGGTTTCCCAGCAGAACATTGTCCAGAGCGTCACACTCCCTCCACTGTCGTCGTCCCACAATGCATCACTTCCCCAGGTAAACGCTGCACACGTACCAGACTAAACTGCATTTATTGAGACCATCCACGTGATGTAAAAGAAAACAGGACTCCTCAGACCAGGCGAACGTCTTCCACTGCTTTAAAGTCCGGTTCAGACACTTGCAGACACATATAGATACTTTCGCCGGTGGACAGGGGTCATCATCTCTCTGATTGGTCAGTGTCCACGCAGCCCCATACGCAGCAGAGTGTGATGTACTGTGTGTTGTGACACATTCCTCCCATAACCATCATTAAAATGTTGTGTGCCACTGTACACCTTCTGTTGGCTCAGACCAGACGGGACAGCGTTCATTGCCCTCGTGCACTGATGAGTCTTGGACGTCTAACACCCTGTCTCTGGTTTGAATTTTTTTCAACATTTTTTTTTTCAGCTCCGCTGTTGGGAAAACGCTCTGGTTGGTTGAAGCGCTGTCCTATTGCGTGCAGAGGGAATTTGAAAGACAGCCATTTATCCCGCCCCTCGGATTGAGCCGTGTCTATGGTGAGTTGCCAGACCCAACATCTTGATGTAGGTCTGGCTTGCCAGGCTATGTTTTATACACAGCTCAAATAGGCTGTATTTGACCGAAATTCCAGAATCGTCAGCAAGATGACTGAGCACGGTGAGTGTTTATATGGTTGTCAACGAATGGGACGTTAAATATCCTTTTGGCTCTAATAAGAATTTCCCAATAAATAGACCTGGTGTCCTACAAGATTCCTGTTCTTTCCGACAACAAATCACTTGAATGCGCCAAGCTCGTAATCACGACATCAGCAGTGGGAAGTAGGAACTTTCTGATAGCATGTGAAGGCAGCTTAACGTTGTTAAAGGGTTAGTTCACCCAAAAATGAAAATTGTTATAATTTACTAAGCCTCATGTCGTTCCAAACCCGTAAGACTTTTGTTCGTCTTCGAAACACAAAGGAGACATTTTAATAAAATCTGAGGGATTTCTGCTGGGTGAAAGACTATTCACCCAAAACTCTTCTCAAGAGTTCTTACGAGACACAATTGCTTTATAATGAGCAGATTGAATTTAGGCTTTTATTCACATATAAACATTGATCAGTGGACGTAGATAGAGCACACAAATATGGTAAACAGAAGCTCAACCGTACTTGAGGGTGACTAATTGATGACAGAAGTTTCATTTTTGGGTGAACTTTCCCTTTAAGGCCCGTTCACACACCAAGAATGATAACTATTAAAGCTGCAGTCGGCAAGTCTGGCAGATTGAGTCGACTTAGCCAAAATTTTGAATGTTTACAACTCTCATGCCCCTCCCCCACTACCAGCGAGCACCCTTCCATCGAGTTCGTGCTCGTCAGTCTTCTGTGAACGCATCTGTCTTTTCAGCATCGATCAACACCATGGACTCGGAGGTAGGCTGCCCTGGCTAATCTATCCATAGATAGCAATAACCGAGGAATTGGAAGCTTGTTAGTAGATTTTCTCTCCGCCATCACGCGTCGTACAATCCAACACAGGCGTGTGCATGTGATATAATCTTTCTAAATATAAAATATTAGCAGAGTTCACAACAACTGGAATGATAACGACACAGAGAAACAATATCGTTGAAATCACTTTCAGAACATTTTTTTTTCCAGCTGATGAACGATAAAAACATTGACAGCCAATCAGAATCCATCCTGCTTTAAAGCGCTGGAGCAGACAAAACTGCAGCGCGCGCTTATAATAAAAAGATATCGTGCATTATGCTAATATAGCTATGCTAATATCCTTCTTGGTGTAAACCGGCCTTGAATCTCTTATCTGGAGAATGTGAACAATGAATTCTGTGACATCTTTTACAGGTTAAATGTGGTAAGTGTGGAAATGGTCTTGGCCATGAGTTTGTGAATGACGGACCCAAGCGCGGCCTCTCGCGCTTCTGAATGTTCAGCAGCTCTCTGAAGTTCATTCCTAAAGGTATAGAGCTGGTAAGTCCCGCCCATCCGTAAAACCCCACTGGACCTCTAGGTTGAAAAATCGTCAAAGCAAGTGAATGGGAGAAAATAATTATTTTCTGGTCCCGTTTGAATTGTGCCATGAATGTGAACATAATGTTGTCTGTGAATTTTTTATGTAATGTTTCATGTTACGAGTTTGACAGTATATGGTATGATTCTTCAGCTAGCAGTTGTGGAAAAGACATAACGAGAAAGACTACATGTCGCCTATGTGACGTCACCCCATAAAGTTGACTTACCCGTGGTTTTCGCCAACCTCAACGATTTTGTCCTCTCCCTGAAAGAAGGCGATGAAGTGCACCAAAGAGATGTTTAGCGGGATCCGTGAGCTAGTGTCCGTGTGCGAGTGGTGTTGACGTTTCAAACGCGTCGAAAGCAGCGAAGAGTTGTAGTCCACAAAGTGCTCTCACACAAAGTCTAACCGTATTAAACTTCTACCCGCTAAATTGTAGCATTCTTCACACGAAAAGTTATATAAAAAATTCACAGACAACATATGTTCACATTCATGGCAAAATTCAAACGGGACCAGAAAATAATTATTTTCTCCCATTCACTTGCTCAGACGATTTTTCAACCTAGAGGTCCAGTGGGGTTAGCGGGAGGGGCGGGACTTACCAGCTCTATACCCCAGCTAACACAGTTACCTTGTGAAGACGTAACCGGACCGGACCATATTCGTCGTAGCGACGTACCACATAACGTTCCAGTGACGTAACTTTGTGATTCCCATAATCGTCGTGGCGACGTTATAGTGGTACGTCGCAAGAACGTGATGAGTACGTCTTAATAACCAAACTGGCACGTTGCGAGGACGTAACATCAAAGGACCATATTAGTCGTTGCGACGTACCACATAACGTTCCAGCAATGTAACTTTGTGATTCCTGTATTCGTCCTGGCGACGTTATAGTGGTACGTCGCAAGAACGTGATGAGTACGTCTTCATGACCAAACTGTGTACACTTTTACAACAATCAATACAAGTAGGCTGTGTTATTATACAGTAGTCAACATTTGAAGTGGATCAAAAAGTTGTCCTAAGACAAGAACGGGTATTGTTCAAAATTCATCTATAACTTTGATGAAAGGTTTTGATCCACTTCAGATGTTGACTAGCCTACTGCATTTTGATGTATATTATTATTGAATAATATTGAATTGCCTCATAATAATTCTAAAATAAAATATCTAATGTACCACTGTGATAGAATTTGTGTGAATGTGATCTGAATTTGTAAACTAATGGTTAAAGTGATCTCAATACATACTAATATGCTGTATTTCTTCAAGTAAGCTATTGATAACTGCTTCTATCTATGTACAGTATGTCTTTTAATACAGTTGTTTCTTCCACAGTCAAGAATGAGCAGCAGTAGAGCCGGATGGTTGGATAAGCATGCGAGGATGTTTCAGTAAGAGCATATGGAGCAGCTTGGATGCGTGTACCGTGTGGATGGTGAATGAAACACTCTGATGAAAAGCCCACAGAGGAGCGTTCAGAGTGATGATGTGTAAAACAGCCTCATGGGAAACATTTAGAAGCTTTCTCCCAATAACTGCTACTAGCAATCAATACGCACAACTATGCCAGATCAAATCTTTTATACTCTGCACAATATACACTACCGTTCAAAAGTTTGGGGTCATTAAGATTTTTTACATTTTTTTTAAATAAAAGTCTCTTCTGCTCTCCAATGCTGTATTTATTTGATCATTATAATTTAAAAGAACTGTTTTCTATTTAACTATATGTTAAAATGCAATCTATTACTCCAGTCTTCAGCGTCACATAATCTTTCAGAAATCATTATAATATGAAGAGTTGACGCTCAAGAAACATTTCTGATTAATATCAATGTTGAAAACAGTTGTGCTGCTTCATATTTGTGTGGAAACCATGATCTATTATTTAAGGATTCTTGATGAATAGAAAATTCAGAAGAACTGCATTTATTTGAAATTGGATTGAACGCATCTTTGCTGGATAAAAACATATTCTTTATTTAAAAGTAAGTTCTTTATTTCATAATAAACCGTATACTGACTCGAGTCTTAACTTCTGAATGCTAGTGCACATTTTATCTTAGTTTGCCTGTTATAGATCAATAGTTACTTTTAATGTGTATTTCTTGGTGACTTGATAACAATGATCCTAAATACTGACATAATTTCTGCAGCCTCACTTGGTCATGTGGAGATCAGCTTTAAAATGTTTACCACTTTAAATAATTTATGTATTTACATGTTTAGAACAATGACAAAAGATCAACTTTTGGAAACGTTTTGCTGTTTCTGTATATCACTGCTTGTGTGCTCACTACAAAGATTTCAATCTTTAAACTTGTTCGATTTTTAACCTTCTGCATTTTTCTGTTGTTACATATTGATAAAAAGCCCAGGAGATGTTTAAAGTTTAAAATCCCCTTAAACATCTTTAAAAAACAGGATTAGTAAATGAATTGATTGTGGGAATGAATATAGAGCTTGATACTTTGAACCTATAAAGACACATTTACAGTCTTTGTAGCAGTGTGTGTGTGTGTGTGTGTGTGTGTGTGTGTGTGTGTGTGTAACTATGCGCCATATACATTTTCTGGTGTGAGCATCAACTTAAATGGCTACTGAAAGGTGATATTTGAGAATAGATTTTCCTACATGTGTGGTTGAGCTGCTGTTTTTCATGTTTATTCATGTGACTGATCTACAGTATGCAATAATTAGTCAATTTGAAAAATAAAACGGCTCTGATTAAAGTACATTTTGTCCCGTTAAATAGTACACATTGTAACTTGAGGGCCAGGGGTCTTGAGAAAGTGAGAAAGCAAATCAGCCACAGGTCATTTTGCAGAATGAGAAAAGCATGAGATGACCACAAAATATGATGTAGTCAGATCTTTTTTTTATTTAGAAAAGATTAAACATTATACAATGTTTCCCATTCAGAGAATGTGTCATTGTCAGACATTGTGCTCACATTTAAAACAAATCAAAATGCTTGTGCTTTGCAGCTATTTGAGACTTTTTTCAATGATAAAATCAACCTTTTCTATCAACTTTAAATGTCATAGTCACAATGCCATCAATCCCAGCTTGAAGTTCATCATGTTCCTGGACGCTTGACACTCCTTTAGGGGTCCCAGTGAGAATGAGATCGCCTTCTTCCAAAGAGATGATCTCACTGATGTAGTTTATGAGAAATGGGATGGAAAAGATCATCTGGGATGTGCTTCCACTCTGTTTCAGGATATCGTTCACCTTCAACCACAGATTGATGCTCCCAGGGTCTGGGATCTTCTCCTTGGGGATGAAGTCACTAATGGGGCATGAGGTGTTGAAAGCTTTGGCCAGGGTCCATGGAAGACCTTTGGACTTGCATTCGTCCTGAATGTCTCGAGCTGTCATGTCCAGGCATAACACATATCCAGCCACATGGTCCATGGCTGAAGACTGAGGAATAGCAGTTCCTCCTTTACCAATGACCACCCCGAGCTCAACTTCATGGTGGAGATTGCTGGTGTAGAAGGGGACCAGAATAGGAGACCCTTCCCTAATGTAAGCAGACGGGGGCTTCAGGAAGAGCACAGGCTCGCTGGGAATCGCATTTTTGAGTTCGATGGCGTGATCTGCATAGTTTCTCCCGACGCATATTATTTTCTTTCCCCATTCCCAAAACCGAACAATATTCCTCGTGCTCATTTTGTCCTGCAGCCGGAAATAAGATGACCTTTGGTCGCTTGATAACGGAGGGCGATGAGACGCGTTAGTAGTACATTACGAAACATGTAAATCTAGTACAAATAGAACAATCAAGAAACTGATACGATTGTCTGGAGTTAAGACCAAGAAACATTATTTGGCTTGAAGAAGTCGAAACGATATCAATAATCCTACTACGGCAAACGGCTTACCTTATGAATATTAATTCATTAAAGCTGCGTTATTGAATATTAATTAGGTTTTTCTGACGCTCCTAGTTTGGCCATCCAATGACAAAAGCTCGAGTTACATTCCCAAGTCTTTAGCTATTTTTGAATTGTTTTCTATTGCTTGCATAAACTTTTTTGCATTTATATTGTTTGCATCAACAAAACGGATATGTATTTATGGATTTATATTTATGGATATATATCTGAATTAATTGCATTAAAAATGTCACTATTTGATGTTCCATCCCTCATAATAGTTGTAAATAAAATATACAAATTTTGTCTTTTGTTCTAATTTAAATGTTTTTATTTTCTAATTGTTTTATCATTGTATATAGAGGCTTACTGTGCGTTGTATTGTTTTTTTTTTTTTTTTGTTTTTTGTATTGTTATGGCTCTTATTGAATATTAATTAGGTCATGTGACATGCGTTCTGAATAAATGGCCAAGCCTTCATTAGGATTCGTAAATAGCCAGCCCGTTTATATGCTGCTACTATGCTACTGATAGGACGAAACTCAACGAGTGGACTAACCAACCACATGCAGGCAGAAAGAATTTAATTGGACCTGCCACATAGGCATATGAAAATAAATCTTTTTATTTATTTTATTTTTTTAAGTTTGCTATTTTTATCATTACATTATCATGTAACATGTAAAACTACATGTATATCGCTTTCCGCTCTCACGTGCACTGCAGATGATGCTGCCACTGAATCAGTTGCTAAGCACCCAAAGACGCCGCCGCTCGCTCACAACACTAAGCGTAAACAGAGCAAACTTGACCCAAAGCAAAGCAGCCGGTAACGTGCGATTTAAAATGCTCACCAAGACGCGACACATTTTATTCGCCATGTCCAATTGGCTACACTCCAAGCTCAAAACTACATTGAAAGAGGAGGACAACGAAGATGACAGCCCATCACAGAGCACTTCCCTGCCGGGGCCGTCGAGCCCGAATGGGGCGCTGGAGCAGAGGGTAAAGAGCTCCGAGCTCAAGAGCTCCTCCGACACGGCGCTCAGCGACAAGGTAAGAGACAGGAGGAAACTTACAAAAACTACTACTGTGAACTAGAAGTGTATACAGAACCATGGTAACTCCACTACACTGTAGGTCTATCACCACAGAACACAGTTGATAACTTACCTTGCTGGTAACACTTTACAATAAGGTTCATTAGTTAACATTAGTTAAAGGGGTGCTAGAGTTGTATTTTCATTCAAATTCACCCTCATGAAATTTCACAAATAAAGAAAGTCCACTGTCAAAAATGTGCCAATGTATGAAGCCTCTTGTGCACAGAAGTCACTTTACATCCCTCACACGATAATGGCCTTTTCACAAGATGTAAAATAAGTCTCTGATGTTCCCAGAGTGCACAAAACACCCCACAGATATTTTTTTATAGCATGTTTTTATAGCACTTTTTGAGGGTGAGCAAAAACGCGCCGTGTAAGCATCTTCGATTACCTAACACAGACACGCACTGAATATTTCAAAAAACTTTTAGCCTTTTATGTTCAAACCACAGTCAGACAAAGATGGAGAGACTCAAGAAGAAGTGACAACATGTAGACAATATTTCTGAATGGTTAGTTGATGAATTTATGTAGCTTATGTGTAGTTATCTTCTAGTCATTGATAAGCATATTCTGTCTTGATAATCTATAAATCGCGTTCCCGGGGGCGGGGTTTTCAGAAGCCAGTAACCTTTCACAACCATCCTAAATCTCACAGGTTCTTATTGCAGTCATTGTTTTGTCAGAGCAGGCGGCAGCTGCAGTTGAGGCAAACATTGACCTGAATGAATGATTTGCTAAATGTAAATGCATAACCAACATCTACAAACAGAAACTGAGGCCAAAAAACGAAGACATTCATCTCAGCCTCAGGTGGCATGAACTGTGCTTTTGTAAATGACATTCCCTCTTGCGTTCACAGGGGTTGCAGGGCACAGTCTCTGCCGCTAAAGACTCCGTACCCGTCCTCCCTTTGAACCCTGGTAGCCCGATTGAGGATGACAGAGCAGGTCCAAGTGGGACAGCTGGTGTAGATCTCTCTTCTCCAAATCAGTCCCTGTCTGACGAGAGCTGCCCGGAGACCGTAGAGGCTCTGGAGGAGGTGGGCAGACTGAGCCCGAATGGGGCGCTGGAGCAGAGGGTAAAGAGCTCCGAGCTCAAGAGCTCCTCCGACACGGCGCTCAGCGATAAGGTAAGAGACAGGAGGAAACTTACAAAAACTACTACTGTGAACTAGAAGTGTATACAGAACCATGGTAACTCCACTACACTGTAGGTCTATCACCACAGAACACAGTTAATAACTTACCTTGCTGGTAACACTTTACAATAAGGTTCATTAACGTTAGTTAACATTAGTTAAAGGGGTGGTATAATGCCCTTTTCACAAGATGTAAAACAAGTCTTTAATGTCCCCAGAGTGTATTTCAACAGAAATATGAAGCAGCACAAATCCTCTCAACATTGATAATAAAAAGAATGATTTCTGAAGGATCATGTGACACTGAAGACTGGAGTAATGATGCTGAAAATTCAGCTTTGATCACAGGAATAACTTACATTTTAATATATATTACAATAGAAAACGCTTTTAAAATTGTACTAATATTTCATAATATAACTGTTTTTACTGTAATTTTTATGAAATACATGGTAAGTATTAGAGATTTTCAAAAAGACACACACACACACACACACACACACACACAAATTGTATCGACCCCAAACTTTTGAACAGTAGAGTATATGTAATGGAAAGTTGCATAAATGTACATCTTGAGTCACACTTGGAAATAACAGCAGCTGTTAGGTATAAAAAGGGCATTGCATAAATAAGGAGCATAAAATAATCTGAATATTTTTGCAATAAATATGCTAATTAAACCTTTTAATTTTGCTGTATGATTTACTTTTAAATAAATATTTTTTTATAATTTTTCAAATTGTTTTCTAAACATGTTATATTAAGGCAACAAACAAAATTCCCAAATTATAGTAAATGTATAATACTAAATACGTAAAACCATAGAATTCAGTATTACTATGATACACAGTCATATGAAAAAGAAAGGATAACGTTACCCCTTTCTTTTTCACATGACTGTGTATCATAGTAATAGAATTATAAATAGTATTTTGGTACTCCCAAAAGCTATAATATTACCATGGTAGTTTTTAATACTGTTTTGTAGGTGTACTATTTGGTGTACCATCACATAATATGGAAATGGAACTGACCAATTACTATATTCATTTACCATTGTGTTTACAAGGTACTACAAGGTAACAGCCATAGTATTTCCATGGTATTTTATATATATATAAAAAAACAGGGTATTACCAGATATTTAAAAAAAGGTCTAGAAGCATAGTATTTCCTTTGTTATATGTCCCAACACTACCTAAATAGATAGAGAGATGAATAAAAAAATAAAAAGGGTATTACCTTAATGCACATCTAAAACAAATTCCCATATAACAGTAGTATATATATATTACCATGGCACATGCTCAAAAACATGGTATTACCATCTAAAAACATAATCATATTTTCATGCTATGTGTCCACAAACACTGTATAACTCTTGTCTTTGTCCAAAAACATGTTAATACCTTGTTCTTTTTGCTAGAGTTGTATTTTCATTCAAATTCACCCTCATGAAATTTCACAAATAAAGAAAGTCCACTGTCAAAAATGTGCCAATGTATGAAGCCTCTTGTGCACAGAAGTCACTTTACATCCCTCACACGATAATGGCCTCTTCACAAGATGTAAAATAAGTCTCTGATGTTCCCAGAGTGCACAAAACACCCCACAGATATTTTTTTATAGCATGTTTTTATAGCACTTTTTGAGGGTGAGCAAAAACGCGCCGTGTAAGCATCTTCGATTACCTAACACAGACACGCACTGAATATTTCAAAAAACTTTTAGCCTTTTATGTTCAAACCACAGTCAGACAAAGATGGAGAGACTCAAGAAGAAGTGACAACATGTAGACAATATTTCTGAATGGTTAGTTGATGAATTTATGTAGCTTATGTGTAGTTATCTTCTAGTCATTGATAAGCATATTCTGTCTTGATAATCTATAAATCGCGTTCCCGGGGGCGGGGTTTTCAGAAGCCAGTAACCTTTCACAACCATCCTAAATCTCACAGGTTCTTATTGCAGTCATTGTTTTGTCAGAGCAGGCGGCAGCTGCAGTTGAGGCAAACATTGACCTGAATGAATGATTTGCTAAATGTAAATGCATAACCAACATCTACAAACAGAAACTGAGGCCAAAAAACGAAGACATTCATCTCAGCCTCAGGTGGCATGAACTGTGCTTTTGTAAATGACATTCCCTCTTGCGTTCACAGGGGTTGCAGGGCACAGTCTCTGCCGCTAAAGACTCCGTACCCGTCCTCCCTTTGAACCCTGGTAGCCCGATTGAGGATGACAGAGCAGGTCCAAGTGGGACAGCTGGTGTAGATCTCTCTTCTCCAAATCAGTCCCTGTCTGACGAGAGCTGCCCGGAGACCGTAGAGGCTCTGGAGGAGGTGGGCAGACTGAGTGACAGGCATGAGAGTCTGGAAACCCATGTGAGACAGAAGAAAGCACACATGGCTCTTCGGAACGATATTCAATATCTGCAGCATCGCCTCACTACATTGGGTACGACATACACAGCAGGGTCTCAACCGACAACATCCTGCGTTATTTCTATTATTCATTCAGAATTCTAATCACATTTATAGTTCATGGTGACCTCACAAAGAGGCTTATGGCTTGAAAAGATGCCGATGTTAAAACAAGTTTTATCACAGACAGCAACATAGTACGGCCCAGATCCAGCCCACATCGAATCCACATGTACCAGATGTGGCCCGGATCTGGGTCGACACTACGCAGCTGTCTGGGATTAAAGGAATAGTTCTGTCATTATTTACTCACCATCATGTCATTCCAAACCTGTATGGCTTTCTTTATTTATGGAAAACAAGATATTTTGAAGACAGTTTTTTTCCATTCAATGGAAGTCAATGGGGTCCAAAACAACAATAATAAAAACAATTGACTTTTCACTTAAAAGCCACCGTTGTCGCTAATGACAAGGGTGCCTTAACTCTATATAAAGCCCCTTTAATATAAATTGGGCATTACAGGTGCCTTCATCTGCATTTTACACCTGCAAATCAATCAAATATATCCATTTATATTAACTACTATGTACTTGCATCAAAAAATATTTGTTATAGGTACAATGTAATTACAGCATTGATGTTGTATTGCAAAACACTTGTGCTGCTATTGAGGTGGATACGGGTAAGGTTAAGGACAGGTTTGGTGGTAAGGGTAGGTTTAAGTTAGCCTGGTCCTACCAGACTGTCGTACATCTCATTTGTACAGAGAGTCTGGCCACTCCATTGACGAGCGTTAACTTCCTTGTAGACGGGTACTCTGCTGAAGTTAAAAACTATTGGATCTGCCCAGAGCCACTCTGGATCTGCCATAACCAATTGCTAACGTTTGGTCGTGACGTAACCTTACAACTCAAACTTGCGCACGACCTTAACGTCATCGTTCTCAGCCACTCCCTCTGTTCGCTGATTGGACGGGTAAAAATTTGGCCGGAGAAAATCCACGAATATACCGCAAACCAAGACGGAGTACTGAAGGAAAATTAAAATTGAGCAGAAGTACGTAGGAAGGCGGAGCCAGGTTAGGTTTAAGTGTGGGTTAAGCTGTAAGCGAAGGTTAACAGTGTAATTATAGATGTGATTACAGAAATTAATTACAGCTGTAATTACATGCAGGTATTTTTATAAAAATTCATGGTCAATGTAAAAATGTACACAATAAGTGCATAGTTAGTACTAGTTAAATGCACTTAATATGAAGTGGGTACCAATTTTTATTCACAGGCAAGTTACTTTTTGTTAATATACTTGTGTAATTATGTTTCTGACATTTTGTTTGTGACGTCTGCAGGAGAGCGGCATATTCCTGACGATGTGCTGTTTCAGCTGCTTTATCTGAGGAATCTTGTGGACATTCTTCTAGAAGATGAAGCGAAGGTATGAGAGAAAATAATCCAACCTAACCTTTCCTCTAACCCTCTCTTTAAAAACACAGTTTAGGGTTATCAGATTATATGATAGTCAAGTTCCTCTAAAGGCTGTTTTCATCGGTACAGTTTATGTAATTATCTAAACAGAACTTCCCCTAGACTTTTATCTATCTATAAATTACAGAAACGTCTGTCTGTCTGTGTGTGTGTGTGTGTGTGTGTCTGTTCCTCGCATATCTCTCGAACCGTTAGTCCGATTGATTTCAAACTCGACAGGTGTCTTGCCACGGGCACGAGTAAGTGCAGTGCCAAGTTTGACATTGTTTGGATGAGAAATGCAAAATATATCGTTAAATATATCATTTTTAGAAGGTTGTGGTTTAAAAATAAACATTCTGACATTAGAGAGTTGTATCGGTCAAAGAAGCCCCAAGAAGGTTGTGGTTTAAAAATAAACATTCTGACATAAACACTCAGTCAGCTACACTGTTTACTTCTGAATATTATAGTTTGGTTCCCGAACATGATAAATCCATCTATCTATAAATTACAGAAATGTCCGTCTGTCTGTCTGTGTGTTATTCGCATATCTCTCGAATGTGAGATAACCACTAAATGTGTGAAAACCACTATTTTCTGTTTCAAACTTTCACATAGCATCTTTAGGTTATAACAACATTGAAAATCAAAATCTGGATTTGAATTTTTTAAGATTTATTATAAAAACGGATTATTTTTTCCCAAAACGGATTATTTTTTCCCAAAAATGCAATAAATTCATGACTTTTTTTTTTTTCAAAATGCAATTAATCCATTGAATCAATATAAAGTTATTTTTGATCATATTGCCATCGCAAGAAATATCTCCTGAACTTTTTTGACGGCGATCAGCTCACAAAAACTGATTTTGCACGGGCACTTTGCACTGCTCCCTGAATCGACACGCTTATTCATTTGTGGATGTTAACTGAATCTGTAAGTCAGCTATGCTGTTTACTTCTGAATATTATATTTCATTCTGGTGCGCTTAACGCTATCGCTACTGTGTAATAGTAGCCTATGCTATTCACCAACTAAACATATCCTATTCAATGCGTTCACAGTCTCTTTCACGGGCATCATTTGTAGTAGCCTATTCTCAAACTGTTTCCTCAAGCATAGCGTTTTCTTGGAGTTCACTGTGTGCTTTCTACCATGCACAAATAAAAATGTCACTGAACTTTTGCTGTGTAATTGTAACAATGAGCACTCACCAAACCAACAATTACTAAAAACACACACAAAAACTGATTTTGCACGGGCATTTTTTGCACTAGTTGTTGTAAAAGGTGAAGTGTGTCATTTGTGTCAGTCAAACATAGTCCAGCCTAAACTCATGCCGGTGACTGAGCAACCAATGTCGAGATGCTCAAACAAACAGAGCAATGTATTGATTGAGCCACAATGACACACTGTACACTTTTCAGCGCAATCAATCTAACTGGGATAGGAGAATATATTTGAAGGTACACTATGTAACAACATTTAAATAATGAGTCAATACATCATCAATCATTCCTCCAAAACATGTTTTTGTCTTACCGTGATTCACTATGGTAACACTGACATCAACATAGTGTCGGCCCAGATCCGGGCCACATATGATACATGCGTACTAGATGTGGGCCGGATCTGGGCCGACACTATGTTGCTGTCTGGGAAACATATTATAAGTGTTTATATTTTAGACCCGTCAGGAAATTAATTTGAAACATTTCCAAACCCCACACTTTTGTACAGTTGTGGAAACGGAAAACAAATTTTATAGATGGCATTTCCAAATATGGATTTGGACAATTTGTTTAGTTCTGTTCCGAATTGTTGTTTTCCACCTCATTTCATTAAATGGTTCACTCAATTCAATTCTGAATGACACACAGCCCATGGTTTTGTCGGATTTATCTTACTTCTGGCATATTAGTATTTTGGCAAGTATTTTTCATCAATTATATGTAGGTCAAACTCAGGAGTTTTTTACACAACACCATTTTCAACTAAAAATATAAAACTTTTTATGTGTTTTGGTCGTTCATTTACATGACAACGGCGTTTTGGGAGCCTGAAAACACAACTTTTGATAAAGGGGTTTCAAAGTGCAAGATTTTTTAAGCGGTCTCCGTGTAAACATCAAAAACATGAATCTGTGAAAACGATGACGTCATGCACATGCGTATTACGTGTTCAGTCTATAGTGTTTCATGCTACTCAAACAATTTTTCTCCTCACACTTCCTTTATATGGAATAATGCAAATATTTTGGTTGCCAATAAATCCTTATTTTTAAGGAATTGGTTTAACAGGGATATTAATCATCTTATAAATATGTTTGATATTCATGGAAATCTTTTAACATACGAACAGTTCATGAAAATCCATAGTTTTCCTGTGCATTTTAAGGAATTTAATTCTGTCATTAAAGCTATCTCCCCTACTCTGATTCATCTATTCAAAAGTCATATTCAGTATAACTCTACATTAATGACAAATCCAAAATTAATATTAAACGGCATTGATTTGATTGATAAAAAATGTAACAATAAACATATTTGTACAATATTTCAATTACAAAATAAAATAGCACCTAGAGGAAACATTTTTTGGAACTCTTATTATTGATAATATTAATTGGAAGAATGCTTGGTTAATCCCCTTTAAATATTGCATTAATAATAAAACCAAAGAAATACATTTTAAAATTTTGCATACCATTTACCCTGTTAAATCATTAATTGCAAGATATTCTGATATTGATGATTTATGTTCTTTTTGCAAAAGTGGGAAAGAGGTGTTGACGCATTTGTTTTTTGAATGCAAAATTACCCAAAGATTCTGGAAGGAATTGGCAGAATTTATCTTTAATTTTGTGAAAATTAAATATTATTTTACATTAAAGGATATTATTGTGTATTATGAAAACAATGTTAACAAAGGTCTGGAATACATTGTTAATTTATTTATACTTTTGGCCAAATTTTATATTCATAAGCAAAAATATTTAAATTCATCCCCTTTATTTAAGCTGTTTAAATTAGAATTTGATTGCTTTATATCTTCTTTGAAATTGTTAAAAAACAAAAAGTCACATGTGTGAAATACTTTGATATTATTTTTGGATCCCCTGCTACCAATTAATGTTTATCAGCTGACTACGTTTACAAGCTGTCAATATTCGGGTTATGGTCGGGTTAAGGTCACTATTTGGGTTTCTGAAACATTCGGAATAACCCTATGGTTTACATGCGTGAGCAGAGAGAGTTACTACATGGAATTTGTAATAAATTGGCAATATCCCGATGTAAACGGCGACGCACGGTTAGCGTCTGGACGTAAGGACAACCTTAAGACGCAATATGTGTCATTTTCGATTCTTCTTCCTGTATCCAAAGACAACAACAACAGCAGCAGCACGCGGAAAATGAATAGTTCGGGGCAGATAGCGATCGCCTTTGTTTGCGCTTTCCTCCTCGCTCCAAAAGTGTGGTGCTGTGCTGCGTCTCGCCATGTTTACCTCTACTTCTTGTTTACTTCCGGTATACTGCACGCGGGTTTCTGTATGCGCCATCTCTACTCAAAAGACCAAGATTCCTTGCGAATAGAACATGCGCAGAACACAAATCAATGTTCCTTTTGATGGGGATATGCCGATACGCGTTTACATGACCAAATATTCGGGTTAGAAAAGGGGTACCCCAGGGATCATATCCGGGTTTTTAAAAATCGGGATATGAGCATATTCGGGTTTTTGCCGGTGTTTACATGGCCGTGCGCGACCGGGTTATTGCTAATATTCCGGTTTTGAACGGGTTATTGGCTGCATGTAAACGTAGTCACTGTCTTGTGATGTTGTATGCTATGTCTGTTATTTGTTCTATCTGCAATAAAAAAAATAAAAAAAAAGTCTGTAGTGTTTCATCGCCATCTAATGAACTGGCAGCAGAATACAGTGTTTTTAGTTGTTTTTGCGGATCTGTGTGAATGGGGATCATTTTGACAATGTCTGTGCGCGGAAAACTCAAAGTAAAAACTTCTCGGTTTTAAGCGTATCGTTGTCATGTAAATTTACCCTCACACTCAAACTTAATTTATATAATTATGTTGACTTTCCATAGACATAATGATTTTTATACTGTACAATCTGTATATTCTATCCCCTAACCCTACACCTACCCATCACAGAAAACGTTCTGCATTTTTTTATTTTCAAAAAACATTTAGTGTGACTTATAAGGTTTTCTCTTGTGGACAGAGCAATCAGGACACAGACGCCTCAAAGATAAAGCAGCTGACCCTGCAGATGTCCGACATGAGGTATTAACCAGTCACTCGTCAGAGACATAGGACAAACCATGTCCCACAGTTTCACATGGCATCAGTTTTTTTTTGCATTTAGTGGTCAGAATTGATCATTAAAACCATGCAGCATCAGTCAGAGTGCAGTGTCAAAAACAAGATGTGCAGATACAGTGGATATACATTTTTGTCATAAAATGAAACAAACATAAATCATATCAGAACTTTTGTTTAATGTAAAACGTTTAATGGAAAAATTACAACCTATGCAATGCCACTAAAAACCTGTGACATTTCATAGAAAAAAAGATAATTAAATGTTAAATGTATTTTTAGATTAAAGGTTCAATTCTTTTGTTGCTGACTTTTTATATCCACTGTACAGTTATAATATTTTTAGATGTTTTCTTACTTTCTCACTTTGTGAGGACATTCTCATTGTTAGCAGAATCTGGACATAATGATGCTATATCAGAATCAGTTTTCTCCTCAATTTTCTGGAGAAACACATCCCACTTGTTTTTGCACTGCAGAAGTGCATGAATCTGGACCTGATTAAATTAGAAAAGCAAGTGCAATTTCCTTTCACTGGTGGACATTTTGAGCCCTTTGTACATCACACACACTCATACAGGACTGCAGTGCACAAGCTGAACGACAAAGTGATGGTTCTGTTGAGAGAGGAGAGAGAGGAAGAGAGAAGCCGCCAATACAGAGACATACAAGAGCAGGTCAGACAGACAGAACTCCTCCCTCCAAAGGGCTGGGCCATATATCAAACTCAAATATTATAATATTACTAATAAATCACAATAACCTATATATTGCCCAGCCTGGTTGTTTTAATACCCTAGCATTGGGTTATTATTTTTCCTTAACATTATTTTCATTTCTTCTTTACTGTTCACCTGTAGTTAAACAGCCTCGGGGTTATAATTGAGGATTATGTCGAAAGCTCAGGCCAGGATTAGGTTCAGAGTTCACGTCAGGATCAGGCTCAACAGCAGGAAGAAGGTCACAATCTAAACCAGGAGGTCAGTCAGTTGCCCAAGAGTTACAGCTTGTGTTCATCGAGAAACAGGGGCATTTACAGTACATTCAGACTCAGTTACTGATTTTAATACGCAGTAATATTAAATTATTACCCTTTTGAAAAAGAAGTACACTTTAGCGTATACTTAAAGGGGTCATATGATAGTTCTAAAAAGCACATTATTTTGTGTATTTGGTTTAATGCAATGTGTTTACCCGGTTTTAGGTTACAAAAATAATTATTTTACACGTACTGTATATTATTGTGTCATTTGTGTCAGTCAAACATAGTCCAGCCTAAACTCATGCCGGTGACTGAGCAACCAATGTCGAGATGCTCAAACAAACAGCAATGTATTGATTGAGCCACAATGACACACTGTACACTGTACACTTTTCAGCCAATCAATCTAACTGGGATAGGAGAATATACTGTATTTGTACACTATGTAACAACATTTGTACACTATGTAACAACAATAATGAGTCAATACATCATCAATCCTTCCTCCAAAACATGGTTTTGTCTTACCGTGATTCACTATGAACATATTATAAGTGTTTATATTTTAGACCCTTCACAATGTTTTTCCATGGGAAATTAATATTTTACAATATTACTATTTTTACTTTTATTAAAAAAAACTGCTTAATCAAAAGCTCACTGTTTGGTGAGCAGAAGAGTTTATATTTTAATTTTTAAACATTTTAAACATTTCCCTACCCCGAACTTTTGTTCAGTTGTGGAAACAGAAAACAAATTTTATAAATGACATTTCCAAATATGATTTGGACAATTTTAAGTTCTGTTCCGAATTGTTGTTTTCCACCTCATTTTAAATTCTGGAAATTAAATGGTTCACTCAATTCAATTCTGAATGACACACAGCACATGGTTTTGTCGGATTTATCTTACTTCTGGCATATTAGTATTTTGGCAAGTATTTTTCATCAATTTTATGTTGGTCAACCTGTGAAATCTGAGCTTGCAAAGTCCGTGCTTGAAATCCGTTCTGCACGATCTTCTTGCTCGTTAACATTGTCAGGGTCTGAATCGGGTTTGAAATGGTTTGAAATTGATGCCATCGTTAATATTTGCATCTGAGTAGAGCTCGCGGTTATGGAGGGGCGGGACAATTCCTGAACACACACTAAGCTCTGCGTCACAACACACTGTTCCAGCTAACCAATCACAGCACATTTCGTATGTTGGAAGGAGGGACTTCAACGAAAACGACACGTTCAACCAGACTGGGGAGAGAGGAGTTGTAATAATGTAAAAATTTGAAAAAATAATGTTTTTTGAACAATCAAGCATGAAAACATATTCTAGTACACCCCAAAAACAAAATCAAGACTTCGTAAAAGGATATAATAGGACCCCATTAAACACACACACAGCAGTGAAGAACGAAGCTGTTTAAGTTGGCTGTAAATGAACACTGCACAAGCTATTTTAGTTACAAGGCTAACGGTGTTGAAGGGCTGGTAACACTGAGGTGCTGTTCTTGACCTTTGAACTTTAAATACCCTGTCTCTGCCCAAGTTGAGGCTCACAAGATTATGGCCTATGCTGTGTGTATATCTTATCCATGCTTGGTAAACAAAGTCAGACTGTTTTTTTTTCTGGTCCCAGTAGCAGCATGTGTGAAATGATCAGTGGTGTTTGTCAAGGCATGTATCAAACCTCATTGGTTTTCACACGTCAAGTGAACATGCTTGAGCTTCCGTTTAACACAACTGATGTGGGAGTTGATGAGCAACTTGTGAATAAAAGCTTAAAGTAAATCTTTTCAAGCATTTAAAGCGATAGTCTCTTCAGAAAATTTGGACTAAACCGCCCAATTCATATGGATTAGTTTTACGATCTTTTTATGAACTTTTTGGCGCGTCAAAGTGTTAGTTGCGTAGCTGTCAATGGAGGAGAAAGCTCTCAGACTTCATCAAAAAGATCTTAATTTGTAATTGGAAGATGAACGAAAGTCTTTTGGGTTTGGAACGACATGATGGTGAGTAAATGATGGCAGAATTTTTATTTTTGGGTGAACTAACCCCTTTAAGCTTTGCCTGTGAAACCGGGCACAAGTCTTTTATTTTTTTCTGATTGGATGTAAGTATTGTTTCAAATCAAAGTTTGGAATGTGATTCATCTGGAACCTGCTGGGTTTGTTCAAGAGAAACGAAAATATTAAAATCAATTTTAATTTAGAAATTTGAAACATGAACATCATAAAAGAGGTGTATCTTAGTCATAGCATGTATGAATTGCATTTGTTATGTAATAGATCTAGACAAACACAGCTGACTGACTTCAGGAACAAAGCTGACTGATAAAGGTCAGTGTTGCTGTCACTGCCCTCATGCCTGACATGTGGATTGTTGATGGTGTTGCAGGAAACTGGAAGAGACCCATTGGCAGTCCCAGAGGTCCAGTGTAGTGGATGCTGGCCGTGGAAATGCCAAGACTCAGCGCAGCCACTCAATTGGGTTATGAGGAGCCGGCTTTAAAGGGGTCCTGTTGTGCTTTTCCACTTTATATTTTATAATTTTATATTATATTTTATTTTACAGAGTCCACTTTTCAAGAACTGCAACGAACGGCTTGTTCAGGCTACAAAGCGATTTTTCCAGATCTTATGAAATCATAATGTTTCTCATTTAATAATGAGATTATTACCCATGCAATACGCAAAAAAAGTTGGCGAGGCCTGGCTAAGCTGTGTTAGAGAAGATGAAGAGTCACTGTTTTTTCCACCCCGGTAAAGGTTTTTCTTAAGGCTGACGAACTTAGAGAGGTTAAAATGTCTTTTTAACACTGTTCCTGAACATTATAACCTCATTATAACGTTTTAAGGAGAAAAGCTTCCAGTAGAGAGTACAATGCAGGCTATACGCACAAAAGCTTCTCCTGAAAGAAATAGCTGTTCCCATTTTGTCCGGACAATCTGTTGTTTATGGATCACAACTTCTAGGTATTATTATTTGTAGTTGTGTTTTCTATTTACAGTTCCAATTATACGTTTTATGTAGTTGCTATAATAGCTATGATGTAAACGAAGGGCAAAGCTTTGCCTCAGCTAGCCTGTTAACTAACATCAAATACATTTTAACTTGCTTGCCCAAGAGGGGTCTCAAAGATGGCCGCTGAGTGAAATGTGAAATGAACATCAAAGTCCCTTCAACACAAGTTTTATTTTTAGAATTACTAAGATGTCTAGTTTCAAATATAATTATTTTGAAGTGTTGGTGCTTAATATAGCAATATATAGTGTAAATGATAAATCACATTTGAGATTTGTGCTGGCTACTGTATACAGGCCACCAGGGCACCATACAGACTTTATCAAAGAATTTGCTGACTTTCTATCACTGGCTGCAGATAAAGTCCTAATTGGTGATTTTAACATACATGTAGATAACGAAAAATGATGCATTGGGATTGGCATTTAAAGACATTCTTAACTCTATTGGAGTTAGACAACATGTGTCAGGAACTACTCATTGTCGTAATCATTCTCTAGATCTAATATTATCACACGGAATCAATGTTGATGCCGTTCAAATTCTGCATCAGAGCGATGACATCTCAGATCATTATCTAGTCTCGTGTAAACTTCATTTAGCCAAGGCTGCGAAGCGGACTCCGTGTTGCAAATATGTTAGACCTATCACTTCTACCACTAAAGATTGCTTTATTAATAATCTTCCTGATCAGTTTCATCATCTCAGCATCCCAGATAGCTTAGAAGAACTCAATATTGCGACAGAAACTTTTAACTCTCTCTTTTCCAGACACAGTTGCTCCGTTGCCCGTAAAGAAGATTAAAGAAAATAGTCCAACGGCGTGGTACAACGAGCACACTCGGGCCCTTAAGAGAGCAGCCAGAAAAATGGAGCGCAACTGGAAGAAAACAAAACTAGAGGTATTTCGCGTTTTGTGGAAAGAGACCTCGATTGCTTACAGAGAGGCTTTAAAAGCTGCTAGATCTGCTTATTTTTCAACCCTATTAGAAGAAAATAAACAAAACCCTAGGTATTTATTTGAAACAGTGGCTAAACTAACAAAAGTAAAGCTTCAAGCCCAGAAGTTTCCAAGCAGCACAGCAGTAATGACTTTATGAACTTCTTCACTTATAACATTGATAATATCAGGGAGAAAATTATAACTATGCAACCATCTACTACAGTATAGCATCAGGCAGTGCATTGTAGTCTCCCTAAGGAAAAATTTGATTCATTCGTTGCTATAGAAGAGGAAGAATTCGTTAAACTTGTTAAATCATCTAAATCGACAACATGTATGTTAGACCCTATACCGACTAAGCTACTCAAAGAGGTGCTTCCAGAGGTCATAGATCCTCTTCTTAATATCATTAATTCATCTTTGTCATTAGGATACGTACCAAAAACCTTTAAGCTGGCTATGATTAAACCGCTTGTTAAAAAAAAAACGCAACTTGATCGTACAGAATTAGTCAATTATAGGCCGATTTCGATTCTACCTTTTCTGTCAAAGATACTAGAAAAGCCGGTATCCTCACAACTATGTTCATTTTTAGAAAGAAATGATATCTGCTATGATTTTCAGTCAGGATTTAGACCGTACCATAGTACTCATCAGAGTCACAATTGATTTGCTCTTATCATCCGATCATGGTTGTATCTCTCTACTGGTGTTACTCGATCTTAGTGCTGCATTTGATACTATTGACCACAACATTCTTTTAAATAGACTTGAAAATTATGTTGGCATTAGTGAAATTGCATTAACATGGTTTAAATCATAATTATCTGACCGTTATCGGTGTGTAGCAGTAAATGAAGAGATGTCTCATCGATCACAAGTTCAGTATGGCGTACCACAAGGCTCAGTACTAGGACCGTTGCTTTTCACTCTGTACATGCTACCCTTGGGAGATATCATTAGGAAGCATGGAATTAGTTTTAACTGTTATGCTGATGATACTCAGCTCTATATTTCTTCACGCCCTGACGAAACTTACCAATTCACAAAATTAATGGAATGCATAGGTGATATAAAAAATTGGATGACTAATAATTTCCTACTACTTAATTCTGAAAAAACAGAGATTCTAATTATTAGACAAAAAACTTCCTCATGTAATAATCTAGAATACTGTCTAACACTTAGAATTAGTCGATTACAGGCCGATCTCGATTCTACATTTTCTGTCAAAGATACTAGAAAAGGCGGTATCCTCACAACTATGTTCCTTTTTAGAAAGAAATTATATCTGCGATGATTTTCAGTCAGGATTTAGACCGTACCATAGTACTGAGACAGCTCTCATCAGAGTCACAATTGATTTGCTCTTATCATCCGATCGTGGTTGTATCTCTCTAATAGTGTTACTCGATCTTAGTGCTGCATTTGATACTATTGACCAAAACATTCTTTTAAATAGACTCGAAAATGATGTTGGCATTAGTGGAATTGCATTAACATGGTTTAAATCATAATTATCTGACCGTTATTGGTGTGTAGCAGTAAATGAAGAGATGTCTCATCAATCACAAGTTCAGTATGGCGTACCACAAGGCTCAGTACTAGGACCGTTGCTTTTCACTCTGTACATGCTACCCTTGGGAGATATCATTAGGAAGCATGGAATTAGTTTTAACTGTTATGCTGATGATACTCAGCTCTATATTTCTTCACGCCCTGACGAAACTTACCAATTCACAAAATTAATGGAATGCATAGGTGATATAAAAAATTGGATGACTAGTAATTTCCTACTACTTAATTCTGAAAAAACAGAGATTCTAATTATTGGACAAAAAACTTCCTCACGTAATAATCTAGAATACTGTCTGACACTTGATGGCTGCACTGTCAAGTCTTTGTCGTCGGTTAGGAACCTGGGTGTGCTCTTTGATACCAATCTTTCATTTGAAAGTCACGTGTCTAGTATCTGTAAAACCGCATTTTTCCATCTTAAAAATATAACTAAATTTCGTCATATGCTCTCATTGACAAATGTGGAACAATTAGTCCATGTGTTCATGACATCAAGGCTAGATTATTGTAATGCTATTATGGGTGGTTGCCCTGCACGCTTAATAAACAAATTACAGCTGGTCCAAAATGTAGCAGCTAGAGTTCTTACCAGAACCAGGAAGTATGACCATATTAACTCAGTTCTGTCAACACTGCACTGGCTCCCTATTAAACATGGTATAAATTTTAAAATATTGCTGATTACTTACAAAGCACTAAATGGTTTAGCTCCGCAGTACTTGAGCAAGCTCTTAACGCATTATAGTCCTTCACGTCTATTGCGATCTCAAAATTCCGGCCAGTTGATAATACCTAGAATATCAAAATCGACTGCTGGTGGTAGATCCTTTTCCTATTTAGCACCAAAACTTTGGAACAGGCTTCCTAACATCCTAACGTCAGTTCAAAGCTAGATTAAAAACACATCTCTTTGACCTAGCATACACATAACACATTATAGACTTTTATAATTCAATGTTAGGCTGCATAGATTAGGTCAGCCGGAACCGGGAACACTTCCCATAAATCCTGATGTAGTCAATACATCATAAGAAGAATGGCATCTACGCTAATATTAGTCTCTCTGTTTATCCCGAGGTTTCCAGGCCGTATCTAGATCTGATGAAGGACCTGCGCCTCGACGCAACGACAGCGCAGTCCTGAAATGTCAACTAGGCTCTTTCCTGTGAAGGCCTCCCTCCGGCTTCCCTTTACCTATCTACAGATAAAGCGTTGTCGGGATAATTCCGGAATGATTCGTTATCATTCTCTAGATCTAATATTATCACACGGAATCAATGTTGATGCCGTTGAAATTCTGCATCAGAGCGATGACATCTCAGATCATTATCTAGTCTCGTGTAAACTTAATTTAGCCAAGGCTGCGAAGCGGACTCCGTGTTGCAAATATGTTAGACCTATCACTTCTACCACTAAAGATTGCTTTATTAATAATCTTCCTGATCAGTTTCATCATCTCAGCATCCCAGATAGCTTAGAAGAACTCAATATTGCGACAGAAACTTTTAACTCTCTCTTTTCCAGACACAGTTGCTCCGTTGCGCTTAAAGAAGATTAAAGAAGATTAAAGAAAATAGTCCAACGCCGTGGTACAACGAGCACACTAGGGCCCTTAAGAGAGCAGCCAGAAAAATGGAGCGCAACTGGAAGAAAACAAAACTAGAGGTATTTCGCGTTTTGTGGAAAGAGACCTCGATTGCATACAGAGAGGCCTTAAAAGCTGCTAGATCTGCTTATTTTTCAACCCTATTAGAAGAAAATAAACAAAACCCTAGGTATTTATTTGAAACAGTGGCTAAACTAACAAAAGTAAAGCTTCAAGCCCAGAAGTTTCCAAGCAGCACAGCAGTAATGACTTTATGAACTTCTTCACTTATAACATTGATAATATCAGGGAGAAAATTATAACTATGCAACCATCTACTACAGTATAGCATCAGGCAGTGCATTGTAGTCTCCCTAAGGAAAAATTTGATTCATTCGTTGCTATAGAAGAGGAAGAATTCGTTAAACTTGTTAAATCATCTAAATCGACAACATGTATGTTAGACCCTATACCGACTAAGCTACTGAAAGAGGTGCTTCCAGAGGTCATAGATCCTCTTCTTAATATCATTAATTCATCTTTGTCATTAGGATACGTACCAAAAACCTTTAAGCTGGCTACGATTAAACCGCTTGTTAAAAAAAAACGCAACTTGATCGTACAGAATTAGTCAATTACAGGCCGATTTCGATTCTACCTTTTCTGTCAAAGATACTAGAAAAGCCGGTATCCTCACAACTATGTTCCTTTTTAGAAAGAAATGATATCTGCTATGATTTTCAGTCAGGATTTAGACCATAGTACTCATCAGAGTCACAATTGATTTGCTCTTATCATCCGATCGTGGTTGTATCTCTCTACTAGTGTTACTCGATCTTAGTGCTGCATTTGATACTATTGACCACAACATTCTTTTAAATAGACTTGAAAATTATGTTGGCATTAGTGAAATTGCATTAACATGGTTTAAATCATAATTATCTGACCGTTATCGGTGTGTAGCAGTAAATGAAGAGATGTCTCATCGATCACAAGTTCAGTATGGCGTACCACAAGGCTCAGTACTAGGACCGTTGCTTTTCACTCTGTACATGCTACCCTTGGGAGATATCATTAGGAAGCATGGAATTAGTTTTAACTGTTATGCTGATGATACTCAGCTCTATATTTCTTCACGCCCTGACGAAACTTACCAATTCACAAAATTAATGGAATGCATAGGTGATATAAAAAATTGGATGACTAGTAATTTCCTACTACTTAATTCTGAAAAAACAGAGATTCTAATTATTGGACAAAAAACTTCCTCACGTAATAATCTAGAATACTGTCTGACACTTGATGGCTGCTCTGTCAAGTCTTTGTCGTCGGTTAGGAACCTGGGTGTGCTCTTTGATACCAATCTTTCATTTGAAAGTCACGTGTCTAGTATCTGTAAAACCGCATTTTTCCATCTTAAAAATATATCTAAATTACATCTGTAAGATTAATAAGGGAATTAAGATCAATATAACTCAAAGGGGATTGAATTACAGTGAATAAGAACCGAATTAATATGCAAATTATTCAGAATTAATATTTAACACTTTATCAACTATTCGTCCACCGATAAAATGAGATTAGGGTATTTTATCAATTCTGGACAGAATATTATCCCGTGGCCTACGGTAATAATAACATAAAATTATGATAACTGATTATGAGCAAGGTAACAAAATCTACAGTTTAAGGCAGTAACTTGTAAGCACTAAGCACACAGCACAAGACGCTTGTATGTAAAATCAACCAAGACTTTATTGAACTACTCTAATAAACACAAACTAAACTAACGAAAACACACAAACATTTATTCAAACAGTGACAGAGAAAAGTGATGTTATTAACGGAGGGTGAATGAAGTCCCATATGTCTAGCGTTAGACACTATTTCTTGACCGCAACCTGAGAGAATCAATCTACTAGCACTTTAATCTTAGTTCGTTTTCTTAATAATTTGCACCAGTTCAGCCAGAATTAGGAGAGTGTGTACTTGCGTTTTGGATGCTCCTGTGAGTGCGTGCGTTCCCGTCTGTGACGAAGTTGCTGGAGGGAATCTCTTCGGCGCTGATTGGCTGGCAGTCGGTCGATGGTGCGTTCTGAGGGACAGCACTCGATGGTGAATGGTTGGTTGGCTTTGCCGGGTGGCGCTTCGTTCGTTGGATTTCCTGGATTGCGGGTTGCTATGCAACGGAGTTTCCTCTGAGTCTGGAGGAGCTGCTGGAGCGACTCTGAGAGTGTTTTCTTTGACGAAGTTCAATAATGGATCTTACAGAAGAGTTGATGAGTTTTGAGTGAGCTCTTGGTGGTTTAAAGAGTATGTAAGTATACACGCTGGACGATGGAAAGGTCAGCACAAACAAGCAAGAGCAAAAGTCACTGCGAAAGCAAGGCAAAAAGCAAAGCATAGCTGCTTGTCATTGGGTTATAAACTTGTCCATCCGACCCGTCCTTCTGAGTGCGACAGCCAATCAGATATTGTCTTGGGCGGGACCTACACCCCGTTCTCCGGTTCTTGCATGTAATTAGCAGAATGTCCACGTGATCGCGTGTGCCCAAACTCCTGAGAGTTTAGTTAAACACTTTAATAAGCAAACTTAATAGTTCAAATATGGTGCATCCTACACTCATCTACTTTATATCAAAATTCTGGAAATCATTTACCCATCAAGTAGGTACCAAAATACATATATTTCCCATAGTTGAGGTGGGAGTAAATAAGGATTTAGCTGTGATAAGTGTTTAACGCACAAAATTAACTTGAGTAATATAAAGCATACATAATACAGAGAATACACATGTATGAGGCAACTTCTGGTGATTAGTTCCTATAACTGATGTAGAAAACCCTACAAATAGCCTAGGCTTTTATAAAAGTTAAACACACAGAAAGAACTCCACAGGTTATATAAAACATACATGATACTTAAGATATATGTGAGGTAAATACTGGTAATCAATTCAGCTTATTGGAAGCAATTTTGAGACCGTTGTTTGTATTAAACCACAAGTGGGTTAATTTCAGTCTATTGGTTTTGGAGACAGAAGTGTCTGGAATTTACAGCTGCAGAAAGGAGCTGTCCCCTGGTTTAAGGTTTTTGGCCATAGGAATGCCTTAGCATCCTTTGTTTCCTGATAAGGCTGTGGATTTATGCATTGGGGTCACCACAGGGTTTCTTGGCCATTTGGTCTTAAGTTTGGGGAACAAAGAGAAATCTTTTCCTGCTGTCCTGGCATCGCTGGTATGAGATTAGACAGGCACAGAAAGGGACAGGGGGGTCACATCTCCTTTAGCCATCTCGGCACCATGACTGTGTTTTATGACTTACTAATGGTTCGATGGGGAATCGTTCCGAACTGTGGAATGCGGTGTTGGGTTCATTTAATGAAAATGACTGTTCAAGGATAATCCTACATATTCCCCCTTTCGATCGGTGATGTTCCAGGTGAGGACATCGACGAGTGCTGGAGAAAATAGGCAGAGAGAGGGAGACAAGCACACATACAAACACAACACTCCATCACTTAGCTGAGCTCTGGTGCAAGATTTTGCTTTTGAGGATATTGTGGGCCTATGGCGCGACAAATTAACAATTATGATGATGATGGTGGCTTTTTCTTGATTACCCTAGTTTTTGGTGGTGCGACGCACGGGTAGAGGCATAATCTCAATTAAATTGGTCGAGTTCTCAGGTTCGGGATCTGGTTCTGCTCGCTCTTGGTTGCCAGCGTTTTGCTCATTGAGTCTTGTTCTGCATTAACCCTTTGGTAGAGAAGGAACGACAGGGTAAGCATTATGATGTCGCTAACGACAGTAGAGGCACATAGAGCGGTGTCTGCGGCCGACCCGGCCCGAATTATGGGAGAACTGAGTGGCGGAAGGCGAGCGTTTGCCTTTAAGGCCGTGTTAATGGGGTCAAATTAATCAGCTGAGTTCCATCCTCCTTGATCCTTTGTTTTGACTAGGGATCAAGGGTAACAGAGTGCTGTTTGAAATATTTTCTAGATTTTCGCGTTCCGTTTGAGATTCGTCGCCTGATAGGTTATTGAAAGCTAAATCATCGGTATGGAGGATCTACGTACAACTGCATGGTTATAATTATTTGACCGGTTGCGAGAGTGCCATGACGGGTAGCTCACGGGACTCTGCAATCCACGTTTTTGAGCACAGTGGACGTAGTGAGTCAATCCTATCGTCAGGCCCTATACCAAGTTTCTGTAGGTTTAAAATTGTTTAGGTGAGAGGAGTGGAGAGTGGAAGAGAAGGAATGGAATAAAGAAAGTGAGCATTAGTAATGACACTGGTGGGATACTGATTACTTCTTGTTAGTGGGGCAATCTCAAAAGAGTGGGTGCATATCATTTGAACAACTCTGAGTAAAGTGTTTATGAAGACAATTGAGTGTTTCATTAAATGGGGTGTAGTGTGTGGTGAAATTGATTTGTGTCGGTCACTTTTGGTTTCCCCCTTTTCTTGTCTGTTGGAGCCCAAGTGCCTTTTTATCTGGTTTCGGTGGACCCAACGTAGGACTGGCTCATTGCGCTTTTGGCTCATCTTGATTCTGTATGCGACAGGTGAGAGCTTGTCCACGATTTCATGGGGTCCTGTCCAGCGAGGCAGGAACTTCTTTGACAGGCGATGGGGACCCGATTGTTGTGACTGCACAAAACTGTAGTACCACACTTTGTCTCCGATGTTGAGTTCTTGGTGAGAGGCCTTCTGGTCGTAATAGGCTTTGTGTCCTTCTGCACTTTTCTGTGGTTGTTGTTGTGCAAAGGCAAAGGCAGTTCTTAGATGGCGATGCAACTCTTCAAGATACTGGTGGGTGGTATATGCCGTGACAAGGCTCATGTCACCTGGCTGGTAGAGCAAGTGGAGCGGCAGTGTCATTTGCCGTCCCGTCATTAGCTCAAAGAGTGGCACCCCGGTGGACTTGTTAGGAGTTGCTCTGATAGCCATTAGCACTAGTGGGAGCTTGATATCCCAATCCTTTTGGTTCGCAGACACAGACTTCTTTAGCATGCTGACCACGGTTCGGTTGGAACGCTCCACTTGCCCGGAGGCGATAGGGTGGTGGCTGATGTGCAACTTGGCCTGTATGCCCAGGAGTTTCCAGACTTCCTGCATGATTTCAGCAGTGAAATGTGTTCCGCGGTCAGAGTTGACTTTCAGCGGCAGTCCAAATCTTGAAAAGATATGGTTCATTAGGAGGCAGGCCGTGGTTTGAGCTGTATCATTGGGAGCGGGAAGGCACTCTACCCATTTGGTAAATTCACAGACGATGGTGAGGAAATATTTGTTACCCCTTGTTGACCTTGGTAGGGGTCCGACCCAGTCGATTTGGAGGTCCGACCATGGGAAGGACATTCCTTTTCGCTGTAGTGGTGCTCTGTGGTTCGGGTTCGCCGGTTGGAATTGGCAACACACCAGGCACCCTTTTACATTTCGTAAGTGGCTCTGGCGCCGCGGTGTCCGGCACATGGTGCATCGTGGGAATATATGAGCATCACCCCCCTTTGGCACTGAGGGACAACAAGCTTGGGCGTAGTGAGTTCATCAGGGGCATATACCAATATGCCATGTTTTAGATGTAGCATGTGCAGGAGTGCATTAAGATGCCGGAAGTCAGAGGAAGCAGCAAGGTCAGAGGTGGTTATGGGGTTTGATTGTGGGTCAGAGAGGTGATTATTTAGGCGACTGAGTGCGTTGTTGTGTTTGGAGCTCCGTCGAATTAATTCAGAAACCTTGATTTTCTACTTTACACTCTTTTACAAACGAACATTTTCATTTTTATAGCGTGTAAACATATCTGGAATACTATTCTCTTTAAAAAACAATCGGATTGCTTTGATATCGCTACTTATATCCGAACTTCCGCTACTAGCCTTAGCCCGCTAGCATTGTACGCGTGGTCGCGCCTATCGATCGTCTTATTTACACCCGTATCACTGAAAGCTATAATTCGCCATTATAGCACATCTGCTATAATGGCGAATATGACGGATGTGTGTCTAACGTTACCTTTGAGTGCAGGTGAGGACACCTTCGAGCTGCATTCGGTGCAGTTAGAGCTTGAGTCCGTGGAGAAGCAGATCCGCGACCTAATAGAGAGACAGGCCGAGCTGCGAGATCGGCGATCCGCGCTTGAAACATCACGCGCCGATGCTCACAAGTCAGTGATTAGTAACCTTTTGACTCCGACCTCGTCTACTCCGTGTGTTTCTCTGCACAGGACCCGAGCAGCCAGGACGCGATCATCCCTGGTTTCGTTCTCTCCGGCACCGACACATCACCATGGACCCTGGGTGATTCCGAAGTGGAAGACACGAGCCAGGACCAGAGCAAGGACCTCTCCGCCCCTCCCGGCCTTCGAGATCTCCACCCGGAACCGCTTCTCCCCTCTACGCGAGACGGAACGCGACGCTGTGATCATCGGCACTTCCATCGTCCGGCATGTCCACGCTTCCTCAGGTAAAGGTAAGGTGCGCACTCACTGCTTTCCTGGTGCTCGTGTTCTCGATGTAGCTGCGCAGGTTCCCGAGATCTTGAACGGTGACAAGCGCGTCGGAGCTGTCGTAGGCTTTTAATAATAATAATAATAATAATAATTCATTACATTTATATTGCGCTTTTCTAGGTACTCAAAGCGCTTTACATGAAAGGGGGAATCTCCTCAACCACCACCAATGTGTAGCATCCACTTGGATGATGCGACGGCAGCCATATTGCGCCAGAACGCCCACCACACACCAGCTTACTGGTGGAGAGGAGACAGTGATGAAGCCAATCAGTATATGGGGATGATTAGGAGGCCATGATAGACAGAGGCCAAGGGGCAAATTTGGCCAGGATGCCGGGGTTACACCCCTACTCTTTTTCGAAGGACATCCTGGGATTTTTAACGACCACAGAGAGTCAGGACCTCGGTTTAACGTCTCATCCGAAGGACGGTTTTGAGTGTATTTTGCCACGCCCCTTTTCTAAATGACCCTGTTACAGCCACCCAAATGCCAAAGTTCAACTTTTTTTTGATAATTATTGTTCTAAAGAGTCCAGAGAATTGTCCTAGACTGGTTTGGTTCCGATAGGGCGAAAAACCAGGGACTAGGTCGCAAAAGTAGGTTTTGGACAAAATTCGACATTGCAGAATATTTTCCCTGCCTAAATCAAAATCGGAGATAGCCATTTTGTCAGGCTTGAGCCACGGATTCCAACGATATAAGACACTTGATCCTGGGACAAACGGTCTAAGAGTTATGAGCAATTTTTTACTTTTGGCTGCTGTAGCGCCACCTATGGGCCATTCGGGGTCATACTCTGATAGGTTGTCCCCAAATTGAGGCCTACTATCTGGCCAGGTTTCAAGTCTCTAGGCCTTACGGTTTGGCCTGCACAATGCGTTTTACAAATCCTTACAATTACAATAGGGTTTCAGCACTTCGTGCTTGAACCCCTAATAATAATTCTGCCACCATGTTTTTGTTTGACACAAGTGTGCAGTTGCGATTGTGTGATCACGTGGTACAGAGTGACACGCTTCTTCCATTTAACTCTGAACCAAAGCAACAGTTGACACACAAAGTTACAGTCCTTCGTTTTAACTTAACCACAGTCTGCGTAGTCATGTCTTTCTGTTTGTTCTCCGGAGGGGAGTTTTATAAAGATAATTTTGAGACTGGTAAGTTGACCCCGATGTAGCTACTGTATAACATACGTAAACAAGGCAACTTATGTAAGCGCATATGTAACTTGTGTTATGTGATTAGTAAAACTTATGGGAATGTCTTGTTTTAAAGTTATCACACATAGTGCTTGTGTGCTTGGTTCTCCACTATTTTTGACATGTTTATTTTACATTTAATATTGTCAAGCATCAATAAAAATGTAACATTAAAGGTTCATTTGTGTTAATACTAGTTGCTTTTCTTCATCCTTAAGTCTCAGTGATCAGTTTAATCGGTAACATTACATTAATTACATTAAATTACATTACATAACTTTACATTAAAGTCAAATTTTTTAACATGAATTAATGTATTAACTAATATGAACTTGCAGTGAGCAATACACTGATAAGCTAAAACATTATGAACACCTGCCTAATATGCTGTTGGTCCACTGCGGGCTGCCAAAACAGCGCCGACCCAGCCGAGGTGGGCTCTACAAGAGCCCTAAAGGGGTGCTGTGGTCTCTGGCACCAAGATGTTAGCACCAGATCATTTAAGTCCTGTAGATTGCAAGGTTGAGTCGCTGTGGATCGAACTTGTTGGTCCAGCACATCTCACAGATGTTCAATTGGACTGGGATTCAGGGGAATTTGGAGGCCGGGGCAACACCTTGAACTCTTCATTATGTTCCTCACACCATTCCTGAACAATGTGTGCAGTGTGGCATTGTGCATTATCCTGCTGAAAGAGCCACTTCCACCAGGGAACACCATGAAGGGGTGTACCTGCTCTGCTACAATGTTTAGGTATAGGTGACACGTGTCAAATTTACGTCCACTTGAATGGCGGATTCAGGGTTTCCCAGCAGAACATTGTCCAGATCTGCACACTCCCTCCACTGTCGTCGTCCCACAATGCATCACTTCCCCAGGTAAACGCTGCACAAGTACCATACTAAACTGCATTTATTGAGAACATCCACGTGATGTAAAAGAAAACAGGACTCCTCGGACCAGGCGAACGTCTTCCACTGCTTTAAAGTCCGGTTCAGACACTTGCAGACACATATAGATACTTTCGCCGATGGACAGGGGTCATCATCTCTCTGATTGGTCAGTGTCTACGCAGCAGAGTGTGACGTACTGTGTGTTGTGACACATTCCTCCCATAACCATCATTAAAATGTTGTGTGCCACTGTACACCTCCTGTTGGCTCAGACCAGACGGGACAGCGTTCATTGCCCTCGTGCACTGATGAGTCTTGGGCGTCTAACACCCTGTCTCTGGTTTGAGGTTCGTCCCTCCTCGGACTCTGCTGATAAACCCTCATCACTGCTGACCGAGAGCGACACACAAGCCTCTCCGTTTCAGAGATACTCTGACCCAGTCACCTTGCCATAACAATTTGGCCCGTGTCAAAGTCGCTCAGATCTTTATTCCTGCCCATTTCTCCTGCATCCAACATGTTGATTACGAGAACTGATTGTTTGCTTTCTATCTAATCTACCCAGATCTTAATATGTGTGTTTGTTAGGAGATGATCAATGATATTCACTTCACCCGTGACTGCTCATTAGGGTGGTCCTTATTTTTAAAGTCTCCAATTGTCATACTCTTAAAATTGTTCCTTTATATAAGAAAATACAGCATGCCAAATTTTATGGCAGTAACATAATAATTACTGGTAGCTCAGCTTTAAACTTTCTGAGATTTTGATGATTTTCGTAAAAACAGATCATTTGAATTGGTATTGTACCTGGCTAGTAAAATTCCCAAAAAATCTCCATAAAAGCATCTAATGCACCATATATTCCTAAATATGTATTTTAGATACATATCTCAGTTGACTTATTGTAGAAACTAAATCCAAATAAATCCATCCATAACCCGGTTTAGCAGATTTACCTTTCCTGGTGGAATCAATACATATTTCTATTGATGACCACCTTGGTTATTGTTTGGGTTTAGAGCACATTTTTTGGTTTAAAAAATTACATTACGTTCCTTGAAATTGACCCGGAACTTTGGCCGAATCAAGCAGATTATCAGGAGGCATAGGCAACCATACATGCAATGAAAGTAGTCAATGATCACGCCGAGAGAGGAGTGGCTCTGATTCAAGAATACAATGGCTATCTCACACACTCTGAAGAGCAATTGCAGTTTCTCCTTCATGTGGTGGAAGATCACCGACGGATCTATCCAGACTGCAAAAAGTCACTGGCTGCTGAGCATCAGAAATGAGGGATTGTTGAAAACTTTGTGCTTTTTTGAGATTGTTGTCATGTCAGTGTTGCTCTGATTTCAATAATATTAAAAGTTTCCACTTTTAATATTACTTGCATATAACGCCGCACAGCTTAACATAGGCAATCCTCCACATGATTGAGCTACCTCTAAATATAATTTTTTTTGTCAACATTTTTGCATATTTCTAATTTTGAAGTTAAAAGGAACAGTTTAAGAGGTTAAGACATTAACATTTTGCAAAAAAAAAAAAATGGACTTGATAAGGACCACCCGAATGCTCATAATGTTTTGGTTCATCAGTATATTTTTTTTACTACAAGACAATGTTTTTGAATAGTCGTATTAGTGAATAGTGGGTTAGTAACTTTTATAAAATAAGATCATCTGAATCTTATTCCAACCGCTTGTGTGTGTGTGTGTTTCTCCTGCAGGCATGTATGTTTGTGCTGAATGTGGATATGAGCTGTTCTCCAGCAGATCCAAATATGAGCATTCATCACCCTGGCCAGCCTTCACAGAAACCATCCATGAAAACAGTGTGTCTAAACATGAGGAGAGACGGGGCGCTCACAAGGTAAAGGTTAAAGTGGTTTCCAGTCTGTAGAAGAACTCCTGCAGTGCAGCACGATTTCATTGAGCATTTAATGCTGCCTTCACGTGCTATGGGAATTATTGTAAATGGGTGGGAGACATGACATGCAATTCTACCCGTCCATGATGTCATAACCTAATAAAAATGGGTATTTGTTAAAAATATATATCTTCATGTTGTTCCTCTGACAAGATATTATTACAGCATACCATAGCTGTAGTTGGTGTATAAAGACCTCTACTTCAAATTTTTATCTAAACATCAAAATTGTCATGTGGTGTGACTGTCCGGGATATGTGTGACCTTACAAATATGACAATATATATCAGCAAAGTATAAATAATTGATAGATTTACAGTTTAAGTAACAGAATTAGGCCATTTCAACAGACAGAGAAAGTGTTGATGTCTGTGTATGATTTTAAAGCAAGTTCTGGCCAAATACATTTTGTCCGTAAAATGCAGTGCCATCTCTGGAGTGGTTTGCAAGGTCAAGAGTTGAGTTCTGGCTTTTTAATTTTTAATTAAAAAAGCTCTGTATCTGTACATTTAATAGTGAACATTAAATTACCTATACAATTAATGTAGTTCTACCAGAAAGACTCGGGAGAGTTATTTCAATAAACCATACATTTATTGACAGCTCAGCAAGCTGATAAACTACAAAGTCATTTGGCGTAGGCCCCGTCCGTAGTGCATAATCCGAGAGTATCGGATCTGCGATTCCTGCCTAAAGATGAAGGCAGGGGCGCAGCCGACCCCCCCTGGGAGGTATGGACGGGACCATCCTGGTGGTGGTGGGGAGGATGGGGGTAATCGTCACTTCAGTATCTGCGAACTCAAACATGTGTAAGTACCGTGCTTTTATACAGTGAGCATAAGAATATGATTGGATAGAAGTGAAGGCAATAAGTGACGTAGTAATTGAGTCTTCCCAGCAGAACTTATGCTAAAGCTTTCATTTCTACCAGAAAGACTCGGGAGAGTTATTTCAATAAACCATACATTTATTGACAGCTCAGCAAGCTGATAAACTACAAAGTCATTTGGCGTAGGCCCCGTCCGTAGTGCATAATCCGAGAGTATCGGATCTGCGATTCCTGCCTAAAGATGAAGGCCCCCAAAAATAGGTGGAGTATGACTACACTGGGACGGGGCACGCCAACCCCCAAAAGATGGTAACTGAGTATACCCACCAGTCTAGAGTCCTGGGGTTCCTGAAAAATAGAGAAGGAAGAAACAAATGGTGAAGATACAAATTAGATGTGAAAATACAGCGTGCCTAAAGTTTAATAGGGGAGAAGGACAGATAATTCTAAAATAACTATGTTTTTATTTGTTAATTTAAAATTATTTTATTTTATTTATTTATATATTTATTTTTTAATTGCCAGTTCACTCCTAGGAAAACACAGAGACAAGGCCTCATTAGACCGGCAATGCCGCTTTTGGCTTGCATAGACAAGGCCACATTGGACCACACAGACAGCCGCCTTGGCAAAAATAATAAACAGGCCTCCTTGGACCACATATAGCAGCCACCTGGGGCTGAGCATAACACAGACTCTGGCCTCATTGGACCACATGGCCTTTATAGACCACAGAGACGAGGCTTTAATGAGCCACACGGCCACAATAGACCACAGAGACGAGGCTACTAAGCCACAACGGCCGCTAATGCCACAAAGAGACCAAGACTGTAAGACTGGACAACACAAGTTTTTTTTTTTTTTTTTTTTTTTTTTCTTCACGGGATACAACAGCTTTAAGATCACGAAACATATGCCCCGGGGGGGGCAACTGGCCACCATTGCAGCTTTTAAGGACAAGACCGAGCCACTAGAGCCACAAAGACAAACCACACAAGACTACGGCATCTAAGCCACATTAAACCTCTGCCCCAAGGGGGCCACTGGCCATTCAGGCATCTTTTTAAAAGGACAAGGCAAACATATGCCACAAGGCGCCAAGCCCCACATGTACACAAGGCCCACGTGGCCACAAGGCCACTAATGCCACACGTAGACAGACATACTTGAGTACAAGGCCACTAGGCCACATTTAACCATGCCATGAAGGCCACAAGACCACGAGACAAGGCCACATTAGGCTACACGGTCACAGTAGACCACACAGAACATAAAGGGTTCCAAACCATAAGCCCACACATAGACGAGACGTACAGACAACGGCCACTAAGCCACACAGAACAAGGCCATAAGGGCCACAGCCTTGGAGGCCGAACATAGGACATGGCAACATGGACCACGAAGCCATGAGACCGACACAAAGACGAGGCCCACCAGGCCACAAGGCTGCTAAGCCACACTGAACAAGGCCAACGAGACAGAGCCACTAAGCCACACAGAACCTGCCATACTTTATGGCCACAAGACCACGGGACAGCCACATTAGGCTACACGGTCACAGTAGACCACATAGAACATGAATATCGCATAAAATAGCCGTTTTTTTTTTTTTTTTTTTTTTTTTTTTTATTATTTATTTATTATTATCAATTGACGAACATGTAACAAAGGCACGACGGCTGCTACAGCCACATAGAGACGAGGCCACATTGAACAGAGCCGCTAGGCCACACATAATAGTTGACTAGATAGTCATTGAGGAGTGCTAGCTAGAATAATAACAGGATGAAGGAAATAAGATTATGACACCACCACCAGTAGTTGCATAGTTATTTACCTTTGGGTTATTGTAGAGCTTGCTGGGCTTGAAGAATAGTTTTAGAATAGGGTCTTATATAAGACTTGAATGCAGAGGAAGACTATCTGCCCAGGATCTTGAAAGCTGAAGTAGAAATGCCGCGTTCAGCTGCTGTAGTGGCTGCCCCAATCCTAAATGAATGACCGTTATACTGGAGGGGAGATAACTTCAGCTTGAGGACAGAACTAGATGAGTCTTAAACCAGGCTTAAAAGAGATGCTTCGTAGGTAGGAAAATAGGGAAAGAGATCTGAGAATCTAGCACAGATTTTTAGGAATGTAATCAGAAGAGAAGGGACAAAATGTATTGCTAATTTTAGAAATTGTTGATGTGATACCAGAACTTGAGAGTCGGTTGATATGCTTAAGAAAGAGTAAAGAATTAGGGGAGAAGGTGAATCAGAAAAAGGACCTAGGGCAAGATCAGAGTGTTAGATCTGAAGAGAATCTGAAGAGCCATGAACATAGTTAAACATGGATACGATCTGGATATGAAAATAGGAAAAGAAAAACCAATATGGATGGGAGGTAATAAAGGGGGTTAAATGGATATCACTTTCTGTAATGTTACTGTTAAAGTATAAACAACATCTGCAAAGTTATAATGCACAAAGTTCAAGCATTGAAGATTAAATTAAAGAGATCGCTTTTAAAAGACTACAACAATGCTGAGAGAGACTGTGCGTCATTCCTTGGATTAGTGGCATCACAAACCATAAAGTTATATATTCAGCTCCCGGAATATAATTTATAGCATAACAAAGAGAATGAGCTAATCAATACTAGAAGATATAAGCTACACGATACATCAACTAACCATCCGGAAATGGGGTCTACATGTTGATGCTTCTTGAGTCTCTCCATCTTTGGCTGACTTGGTTTGACTATAAGCTAGAAGTTTTGAAATGTCTGTGAGAGGTAATCAAAGCTGCAAAACGAGCTGTTGAACTCCAGCCCTGTTCCGGGAGCAGCAGCTCAACTGCATCCAAAGGGACGACAAAAACCATGCGCTTTACTTACCCTAGATAATTCCAGCATAGGATATGAAATATATTTAGGACATTCCAAGCAAAACCCTTCACACACACCATGGGGACACTGAGACCCACCACGCATCGATTTTACTAATTGTAGATAAGGAAGGAACAACCGGCCGTGATCCGGATAAGAAATAAGGAATCTGAAAGAAAAGCGAAACATAATAATCAATTCTGCAGAAATACAAGCTTTAAAGGTGTAGGGAGCCACATCTTCAGTGATATACTGTCTAGCTGAATTGAGCAGAGTGACTAATTTATTTGATCACAGTTAAAGGAGGGCAGGGTGATGGATAAGGGTTCACTCTTACCCGAATTAGTTGACTTTACTCGCAAACGCGAGGAAACCCGTTGCCTTATACCACTTTAGTTTTTACACAAGCAGAAACTAAACATGTTTAGTTGTATTAACATATAACACTAACCTTTTACACAAGCTGAAACTAAACTTGTTTAGTTGTATTAACATATAACCCTAACCTTTTACACAAGCTGAAACTTAACATGTTATGTTGTATTAACATGGTTTAGGATAATAGGTTTACTATTGGGTACCCAGCATGCATTGCAAGTGTCACCATTGTTGAGATTCATATACAATTCCGTTGGATTTTCTGCTGAAAAATATTAGGAATAGTCAAATGCTACTGACTTTAGAGATTTATAATCTCTATTAATAACAGCATCAATAGACAGGTATAGTCAATTGCTCAGTTTACTCTTGGCTTTTTGCTATAACTATTGTGACTTACAAAATCACAGTAAAAGCAGTCAGAGAAAATATAATGTTTAAATGTCAAAGGGAAGAGCCCAACTAAAGCCAGCACCTTTCACCATCATGGTGACTACAAATGAAACAATAAATAATAAACATCTAAACCTCTGTTGATTCTCAACAAGATCTTTTGTAGACTCTGACGGAGATAAAGTCAGTCTGTTTAGTAATAAGTTAAGCTGGTAATGTTCGACTCTTCGGTTCAAAATTTAAATGACGCACTCTGCGCACTGTCACCTATTTAAATAGGCCACACCCCTCCCCTGCAGAAGCTTAACATAGCGAGTTATCTTAGCTTAACATAATTAGTGCAATGAATCTTTCAGCTAAATAGTACAAACAGCTAATGTTGTTTAGGAATGATAGCAGGTTTTTACTAAACATAAAAGTAGTAATGATTACTCGTAAGTTTAATTAGAAACAAAATCTGGGTTTACAGAGTTGCTGAAAGGCAGAGCCGCCTTAAGACTACAGTGCGTACATGCTTTGCAGTGGTCAGGAATGTGCTTGCGTGACCTTAATCATGAAATTGGAGACTACTGATTGCCGGCTGAGTGTCTCGGGAATAGCGTGATCGTCTAACGAGATCTGCCTTAGTGATGCAACCGAGCTTCATTAGCACATACAACATAAGTTTTGCAACCACTTCGAACCCAGAGATGTTAGCAGCCGCTATAAGATAATTTTGTTGAAGTGCGAATGAACAGAGTCTGAGTAGGCTTGGTAATTTATCTGACCTTTGCTATCCAAATGTCCAAATCTGAACGGATATGCACCCTTTGACTATGGTCAGTGTTGATAGGCGAGAAATAAATGCCCTGCCTTAAAGAGATACTTATGGTGAATTTTTAGAATTTTTTATTTTTTATTTTTTTATTTTTTATTATTAAATCTCAGTACAATACTTACCTGTAGTAAGGTGACAGCATACCGATAAGATACCTCAATCACGCTTGATATTCTGTTGTTGACTTTTGAGCAATCTTTCTCAGCTGCGCAGCGTACACCTGACATTACTCTCAAGTTGAATGAATGAAGATATTCACAACCGAGAGATCACTGCCATGGCAACCAAATGAGACCCTTGAATAGAAAAATAGGTGAACATTTCAATCATACAGATAAGTAAATATGATGTCATTCAAGTCTTCTTGACTGAGATTCGTCTGGTGATAGGTTTGAATTATATAGTCTACACTTATAACTTAGTTCTACTGTGTTAGGCAAGTTTTGGCAAAGTCTGTGACCTTTGACCTGAGCATCCTTAGTCTGCTTTTGTACATTTAATATCAAATCCTTATAATGTCGATATCTCTATGACTATATCGGTAGATTAAAGTAGTCGCCAAGAAAATTTGTGTTATGGCGGTTGTATCATATTTCTGTTAGTGAAGAACTTAAATGCAAGAATTAAAAGATCTTGATATGAAAAATCATATCATTGTAGGCCTATATGCCACAAGTCAAATTGAATAGAGATATAAGAATTATTAGCACTGTAAATGTATCATTTACTTTTGTATCAAAAAAACTCCTGCTACAAATACCCTACATACCCTTCATAACCTAACCCTAACGTAAAACATCCAACTTGCTTCTAATATGGACATATTTACATATATCACTTTCAATTTTTACAAACCCTTTATAGATTTATAACTTATGTATTTTTTATTTTTTAATAATTTAACAGTAGCTATTAATTGCTTTTGTATTATGTTTGAATAATACATAGTTATATTTACAGAAAATGAACGGAGATAAAATGCCCCCTTTTATTGGTTAAAGCGCAATCTAGAATAGAAGAATAGAAATCTAGGTAGGCTATAAGTTGATTCTTACCGGCGGTCGGGAAGTGATTAGCAAAACGTCTCCATAAATGCCGAAGCAATAACGAAATCAGATAGGGCGTAAAATGAGTTGAATAGGTATGCTCCTTTATTGAAAGGCACTCTCACATAGTGAGTGAGCGGATGAGGAGCGCGAGCTGTAAATGGCATAGGCCTAGATAAAGCCAATTTGATAAAGTTGCTCTTAAGCTTGATTTAATTATATTCAGCAACCCAGCTGTAAATATTTTGCAATTAACCATGAGAGCGTGGAATCAACAACACTAAAATAAATTAGTAGCTACTGCGCTGAGGATATCATATATACGTGTCGTGAATCTTTGCTTGCAATTGCTACAAACAGCGAGCTATCCGTCCCTTCTTTTAAAGCGTTACAGTATGTTACGTTGCAGACTGTAGCATGTATTAGGAATTTTTTTTTTTTTTTTTTTTTTTTTTAACTACCGCGTCACCAAAGTCACAACTGAACTTTACCTCTGAAGAAGGGAGCAGTAGAGTAGCAAGTTAATATACTTACCTGAATGGAATTTAATCATAGAAGCCTAATAAGGATGTAAACAGTGGCCGCGGGAATGTATACAACGTGAAAGCCTTGAAAATGGAACTTGAACTTGAAAGCCCTGTTAGGAGATCGTCTCGTGAGATTTAAAGCCACCACATTTGTTTCCTCTGCAAGCGTGGTGCATTCGCGCACCGCGAAAATGGCTGAGATCAAATCAACGATATGACTTGTGTTATGATTGGAATCGAACGCAAGTGAATGAACGCCGGTGTCGTTCTGCGAACTGAATTGAAGCGTCGGCATCTGCGAACTGAATTGAAGCGTCGGCATCTGCGAACTGAATTGAAGCGTCGGCATCTGCGAACTGAATTGAAGCGTCGGCATCTGCGAACTGAATTGAAGCGTCGGCATCTGTGAACTGAATTGAAGCGTCGGCATCTGCGAACTAATCGTCACTTCAGTACTGCGAACTCAAACATGTGTAAGTACCGTGCTTTTATACAGTGAGCATAAGAATATGATTGGATAGAAGTGAAGGCAATAAGTGACGTAGTAATTGAGTCTTCCCAGCAGAACTTATGCTAAAGCTTTCATTTCTTTTAAATTTTATACTTAATTTAATGTTCTTGAAGTGAGATGGTGTTTGATTTACTCATACACTCACCTAAAGGATTATTAGGAACACCATACTAATACTGTGTTTGACCCCCTTTCGCCTTCAGAACTGCCTTAATTCTACGTGGCATTGATTCAACAAGGTGCTGAAAGCATTCTTTAGAAATGTTGGCCCATATTGATTGGATAGCATCTTGCAGTTGATGGAGATTTGTGGGATGCACATCCAGGGCACGAAGCTCCCGGTCCACCACATCCCAAAGATGCTCTATTGGGTTGAGATCTGGTGACTGTGGGGGCCATTTTAGTACAGTGAACTCATTGTCATGTTCAAGAAACCAATTTGAAATGATTCGAGCTTTGTGACATGGTGCATTATCCTGCTGGAAGTAGCCATCAGAGGATGGGTACATGGTGGTCATGAAGGGATGGACATGGTCAGAAACAATGCTCAGGTAGGCCGTGACATTTAAACGATGCCCAATTGGCACTAAGGGGCCTAAAGTGTGCCAAGAAAACATCCCCCACACCATTACACCACCACCACCAGCCTGCACAGTGGTAACAAGGCATGATGGATCCATGTTCTCATTCTGTTTACGCCAAATTCTGACTCTACCATCTGAATGTCTCAACATAAATCGAGACTCATCAGACCAGGCAACATTTTTCCAGTCTTCAACTGTCCAATTTTGGTGAGCTTGTGCAAATTGTAGCCTCTTTTTCCTATTTGTAGTGGAGATAAGTGGTACCCGGTGGGGTCTTCTGATGTTGTAGCCAAACCGCCTCAAGGTTGTGCGTGTTGTGGCTTCACAAATGCTTTGCTGCATACCTCGGTTGTAACGAGTGGTTATTTCAGTCAAAGTTGCTCTTCTATCAGCTTGAATCAGTCGGCCCATTATCCTCTGACCTCTAGCATCAACAAGGCATTTTCGCCCACAGGACTGCCGCATACTGGATGTTTTTCCCTTTTCACACCATTCTTTGTAAACCCTAGAAATGGTTGTGCATGAAAATCCCAGTAACTGAGCAGATTGTGAAATACTCAGACCGGCCCGTCTGGCACCAACAACCATGCCACGCTCAAAATTGCTTAAATCACCTTTCTTTCCCATTCTGACATTCAGTTTGGAGTTCAGGAGATTGTCTTGACCAGGACCACACCCCTAAATGCATTGAAGCAACTGCCATGTGATTGGTTGATTAGATAATTGCATTCATGAGAAATTGAACAGGTGTTCCTAATAATCCTTTAGGTGAGTGTATTTATGAGTTTCTTATCATTTTAAAAGTTTTAAAACAATGTTAGGATGTTTTTTGATTAATGTTAACTGAATTGAATTAATTGAATGTTGAATGCAAATAAAATACAGTTTTTTGTATTGACAAATTGTGGAGTGGTGCAGTTCATCATATAGCGTGACACTATATAATTTGGTGTGACATTCAGAATTGTGCCAGTAAAAATACTTTCTTAATTATAAATCATAAAAAAGTCAACGGAACACAAGAGAAATAGTATCAGCAAGAGTCACAAGCATTTTCATAGATTTATAACCGGGTTTAACATAATTAATCTAAAATATCTGGAAAGGCTGAGGAGAGATGACTTACTTTGCATGATGGTTTAAAACAATACAAAATCTAATGAATCTGCACAAAAGAAATGTTAAATCTTAAGATAGTAATGAAAACAATTTAAGTTGAAGTTAGTTACTTAGGGAGAGTATATCCCATTTTCATTTTATATAGAATAACTTTTATGTCACACCATATGACAATTTTAGGCACGAATGCAACAAATTGGTGAATAAATCCAATTTCAAATACAAAATCTAAAAGACCACATATATTGTGGGAAATGCAAGAGTCAGTACAACACAACTCAATATTTTTTATGCCTAATATTTGAAGTAAAAAATAAAAACTTTTTTCAGGCTTATATGTCTCCCACCCAAATACAAGTTTCCTAGTTAAACATTGGACATGAACACCCTCTCAAGTTGTATTTACCACTGGGAAGTTTGGGGATAATTTTGATACCCAAGTTCCCGAGTTGGGCGAGCCATAAACTTAAGCCCTGTTGTTAAAGTAGTGCATATTTACATCTTGAGTAATCATTTGAAGCATATTGTATGTTTTATATAGCCTAGAAATCTAGACGCACCCTAGCGGCAGCAAAATGTATTTTGCAGCCAGGGTAGTCTAGCAACTCTCCATTGACTTTCGAGCTGCAAAAACCTAAATTGGGTCAGGCCAATCACGTCGTGTATAGAGTAGGTGGGGCGGGCTTAACATAATGACGACAGAGTTGCGATGGTTACCTGCCACTTGAAAACAAAGAATGGCGGCTGCTGCTGGCGAACATCTTTCGAATCGGCTTTGTCCGTGACTCTGGAGGACTTGGAGTTAGGTTTTTCTTTGAGAAAAGAGCAAAGAACGGCAGTTAAGTCATTCTTAAAAAAAGGAAGATGTGTTCGTAGTTTTGCCGGCCAGATATGGCAAAAGTTGAATCTATCAACTAGCTCCGCTGTTGGGAAAACGCTCTGGTTGGTTGAAGCGCTGTCCTATTGCGTGCAGAGGGAATTTGAAAGACAGCCGTTTATCCCGCCCCTCGGATTGAGCCGTGTCTATGGTGAGTTGCCAGACCCAACATCTTGATGTAGGTCTGGCTTGCCAGGCTATGTTTTATACACAGCTCAAATAGGCTGTATTTGACCGAAATTCCAGAATCGTCAGCAAGATGACTGAGCACGGTGAGTGTTTATATGGTTGTCAACGAATGGGACGCTAAATATCCTTTTGGCTTTAATAAGAATTTCCCAATAAATAGACCTGGTGTCCTACAATATTCCTGTTCTTTCCGACAACAAATCACTTGAATGCGCCAAGCTCGTAATCACGACATCAGAAGTGGGAAGTAGGAACTTTCTGATAGCATGTGAAGGCAGCATAAAGTTGTTAAAGTTCACCCAAAAATGAAAATTGTTATAATTTACTAAGCCTCATGTCGTTCCAAACCGGTAAGACTTTTGTTCGTCTTCGAAACACAAAGGAGACATTTTAATAAAATCTGAGGGATTTCTGCTGGGTGAAAGTCTATTCACCCAAAACTCTTCTCAAGAGTTCTTACGAGACACAATTGCTTTATAATGAACAGATTGAATTTAGGCTTTTATTCACAATAAACATTGATCAGTGGACGTAGATAGAGCACACAAATATGGTAAACAGAAGCTCAACCGTACTTGAGGGTGACTAATTGATGACAGAAGTTTCATTTTTGGGTGAACTTTCCCTTTAAGGCCCGTTCACACACCAAGAATGATAACTATTAAGATAATGATAAAGATGTAGTTCTAAAAATCTTTCTAAATATAAAAGAATAGCAGAGTCCACAACACAACTGTAATGATAATGACACAGAGAAACAATATCGTTGAAATCACTTTCAGAACAATTTTTTTTCCAGCTGATGAACGATAAAAACATTGACAGCCAATCAGAATCCATCCTGCTTTAAAGCGCTGGAGCATTTAAAGGGGTAGACGACAAAACTGTAGCGCGCGCTTATAATAAAAAGATATCGTGCATTAGTGTGGATGCTAATATAGTTATCTTTATAGATATCCTTCTTGGTGTGAACAGGCCTTTAATCTCTTATCTGGAGAATGTGAACAATGAATTCAGTGACATCTTTTACAGGTTAAATGTGGTAAGTGTGGAAATGGTCTTGGCCATGAGTTTGTGAATGACGGACCCAAGCGCGGCCTCTCGCGCTTCTGAATATTCAGCAGCTCTCTGAAGTTCATTCCTAAAGGTATACACTTTTACAACAAACAATACAAGTAGGCTGTGTTATTATACAGTAGTCAACATTTGAAGTGGATCAAAAAGTTGTCCTAAGACAAGAACGGGTATTGTTCAAAATTCATCTATAACTTTGATGAAAGGTTTTGATCCACTTCAGATGTTGACTAGCCTACTGCATTTTGATGTATATTATTATTGAATAATATTGAATTGCCTCATAATAATTCTAAAATAAAATATCTAATGTACCACTGTGATAGAATTTGTGTGAATGTGATCTGAATTTGTAAACTAATGGTTAAAGTGATCTCAATACATACTAATATGCTGTATTTCTTCAAGTAAGCTATTGATAACTGCTTCTATCTATGTACAGTATGTCTTTTAATACAGTTGTTTCTTCCACAGTCAAGAATGAGCAGCAGTAGAGCCGGATGGTTGGATAAGCATGCGAGGATGTTTCAGTAAGAGTATATGGAGCAGCTTGGATGCGTGTACCGTGTGGATGGTGAATGAAACACTCTGATGAAAAGCCCACAGAGGAGCGTTCAGAGTGATGATGTGTAAAACAGCCTCATGGGAAACATTTAGAAGCTTTCTCCCAATAACTGCTACTAGCAATCAATACGCACAACTATGCCAGATCAAATCTTTTATACTCTGCACAATATACACTACCGTTCAAAAGTTTGGGGTCATTAAGATTTTTTACTTTTTTTTTTAATAAAAGTCTCTTCTGCTCTCCAATGCTGTATTTATTTGATCATTACAATTTAAAAGAACTGTTTTCTATTTAACTATATGTTAAAGTGTAATCTATTACTCCAGTCTTCAGCATCACATAATCTTTCAGAAATCATTATAATATGAAGAGTTGACGCTCAAGAAACATTTCTGATTAATATCAATGTTGAAAACAGTTGTGCTGCTTCATATTTGTGTGGAAACCATGATCTATTATTTCAGGATTCTTGATGAATGCATTTATTTGAAATGGGATTGAACGCATCTTTGCATATTTACTTTATTTAAAAGTAAGTTCTTTATTTCATAATAAACCGTATACTGACTCGAGTCTTGACTTCTGAATGCTAGTGCACATTTTATCTTAGTTTGCCTGTTATAGATCAATAGTAACTTTTAATGTGTATTTCTTGGTGACTTGATAACAATGATCCTAAATACTGACATAATTTCTGCAGCCTCACTTGGTCATGTGGAGATCAGCTTTAAAATGTTTACCACTTTAAATAATTTATGTATTTACATGTTTAGAACAATGACAAAAGATCAACTTTTGGAAACGTTTTGCTGTTTCTGTATATCACTGCTTGTGTGCTCACTACAAAGATTTCAATCATTAAACTTGTTCGATTTTTAACCTTCTGCATTTTTCTGTTGTTACATATTGATGAAAAGCCCAGGAGATGTTTAAAGTTTAAAATCCCCCTTAAACATCTTTAAAAAACAGGATTAGTAAATGAATTGATTGTGGGAATGAATATAGAGCTTGATACTTTGAACCTATAAAGACACATTTACAGTCTTTGTAGCAGTATGTGTGTGTGTGTGTAACTATGCGGCATATACATTCTCTGGTGTGAGCATCAACTTAAATGGCTACTGAAAGGTGATATTTGAGAATAGATTTTCCTACACGTGTGGTTGAGCTGCTGTTTTTCATGTTTATTCATGTGACTGATCTACAGTATGCAATAATTAGTCAATTTGAAAAACAAAACTGCTCTGATTAAAGTACATTTTGTCCCGTTAAATAGTACACATTGTAACTTGACGGCCAGGGGTCTTGAGAAAGTGAGAAAGCAAATCAGCCACAGGTCATTTTGCAGAATGAGAAAAGCATGAGATGACCACAAAATATGATGTAGTCAGATCTTTTTTTTATTTAGAAAAGATTAAACATTATACAATGTTTCCCATTCAGTGAATGTCTCCTTGTCTGACATTGTGCTCACATTTAAAACAAATCAAAATGCTTGTGCTTTGCAGCTATTTGAGACTTTTCTCAATGATAAAATCAACCTTTTCTATCAACTTTAAATGTCATAGTCACAATGCCATCAATCCCAGCTTGAAGTTCATCATGTTCCTGGACGCTTGACACTCCTTTAGGGGTCCCAGTGAGAATGAGATCGCCTTCTTCCAAAGAGATGATCTCACTGATGTAGTTTATGAGAAATGGGATGGAAAAGATCATCTGGGATGTGCTTCCACTCTGTTTCAGGATATCGTTCACCTTCAACCACAGATTGATGCTCCCAGGGTCTGGGATCTTCTCCTTGGGGATGAAGTCACTAATGGGGCATGAGGTGTTGAAAGCTTTGGCCAGGGTCCATGGAAGACCTTTGGACTTGCATTCGTCCTGAATGTCTCGAGCTGTCATGTCCAGGCATAACACATATCCAGCCACATGGTCCATGGCTGAAGACTGAGGAATAGAAGTTCCTCCTTTACCAATGACCACCCCGAGCTCAACTTCATGGTGGAGATTGCTGGTGTAGAAGGGGACCAGAATAGGAGACCCTTCCCTAATGTAAGCAGACGGGGGCTTCAGGAAGAGCACAGGCTCGCTGGGAATCGCATTTTTGAGTTCGATGGCGTGATCTGCATAGTTTCTCCCGACGCATATTATTTTCTTTCCCCATTCCCAAAACCGAACAATATTCCTCGTGCTCATTTTGTCCTGCAGCCGGAAATAAGATGACCTTTGGTCGCTTGATAACGGAGGGCGATGAGACGCGTTAGTAGTACATTACGAAACATGTAAATCTAGTACAAATAGAACAATCAAGAAACTGATACGATTGTCTGGAGTTAAGTCCAAGAAACATTATTTGGCTTGAAGAAGTCCATCACAATCACGAAGCCCTTAAAGCGATATCAATAATCCTACTACGGCAAAGGCTTACCTTATGAATATTAATTAGGTTTCACAAGAGTTCTTGAAATCTGTCCAATGGCGAAAGCTGCTTCATTGAATATTAATTAGGTTTTTCTGACGCTCCTAGTTTGGCCATCCAATGACAAAAGCTCGAGTTACATTCCCAAGTCTTTAGCTATTTTTGTATTGTTTTCTATTGCTTGCATAAACTTTTTTTTTTGCATTTCTATTGTTTGCATCAACAAAACGGATATGGATTTATATTTATGTATTAATATATCTGAAGTAATTGCATTAAAATATCACTATTTGATGTTCCGTCCCTCATAATATTGGTAAATAAAATATACACATTTTGTCTTTTGTTCTAATTTAAATGTTTTTTATTTTCTAATTGTTACTAGTTACTAGTTATGGCTCTTATTGAATATTAATTAGGTCATGTGACATGAAGCCTTCACTATAGTAGGATTCGTAAACAACCTCAAAAACAGCGTGGATTACTGAGCGCGCGACACTCCCTCGTATTGGATTGGTTAAACGAGGGGTCAAAGTTAAAAAGTGGGCTGTTTTGCACTTTAAACCAGACCTTCTACTTCCTCCTCCCTGTCCTGGCTGTAATATCAGACAGCTGAAGTCCTGATATGCGGTTCAGGACACTGGCGGCGAGTGCCTGCACTCTCGGTGCTCTCGGAGCTGCTGTCGCGCATAAACTCGGTATGTTTACACGAGGATCTTCCCTCGCGCATGATCAGAAAGCATGCCTTATTTATCGACATGCATAATGCATCCATATGTCAGTGCTGTCACAGAACCGTTGGTGTAATGGCAGTCATTGTTTTGATCTAGTAAAAGAAGTGTTCCCTAAACAGTGCGGAGTTACATCATCTTGGCTGTTGACGTATGTCATCGAGCATGACATGTGGCATGAATAGATAATAACGCATTCTTGATTAGTGTTCATGTAAAAGGCAAAATGCAACACTTTCCATGTCGTGCGTGTGGAGTGACGTAAGTGTAAACACTTCGTGCTTTATGTTTGATCTGCGTTGTGCAATTGAAAGTTGTAAAACCATTTACCAAAGATTTCTTAATTCGCACTTTGGTGTTAACACACCCGTATTGCAATAATATAACACGCCGTGCATTATATTTGACAGTATTGCATTAGATGCAATAGGGAGAAAATGACTAAACCAGCATCAAAACATAAAAAAAAAATTCTCACAATATATACGCGTTTTCCATAAATTATAGATGAACAACAAGTGTTGATCATTTTTATAATGGTAATGTCTCAAACATATATATTTTTAAAGAAATGACTAGTTTTATTCAGCTTGGATGCATTAAATTGATCAAAAATGACAGTAAAGAAACTTCATTTGTGTTTTAAATAAATGCTGTTCTTTTGAACTTTCTATTAATCGAAGAGCCCTGAAAAAAGCATTGATGATGATGATAATAATAAATGTTTCTTGATCAGCAAATCGGCATATTAGAATGATTTCTGAAGGATCACGTGACACTGAAGACTGGAGTAATGATGCTGAAAATACAGCTTTAACATCACAGGAATAAATTACATTTTAAAGGATATTCAAATAGAATTTCAAATTGCAATAATGTTTCACAATATTACTACCAATACGACTAACTGTAGTTTCCACCAAAATACTACAGTTACTTTAGTAATTGTTGTCATAACAACTGTATAATCATAATATAAGAATGTAGGAACTCATTCTTTGGAATTTTTTTTTTTTTGTGTGTCATTTGGATTAATTGCATTTCAACATTGGAAAAAGCAGGTCGAACCAGTTTAAAGTAGGCAAGCTGATGAATCACTTCCGTTACGTGGATAATGAGCCTAACCAGTTCCGCAGAAACTTAGACAAGGTCGACTACCAGGAACTTATGAGCATAAATGACCAGATTTATCAGGTAGAAATGATGTAAAATGTATTGTACATTATCTCAAATTGTAGTAACTGGTATTTTGGTAGCAACTATGTTTTTCAGCACGTTTTGAAATGATGAACATACATGTATGTTATTCAAGCGAGAACATTTCCTGATCCCGAACCTCTGCTTTGAAGTTCCTACAGCCTGGTTTCACTCCGCTCTTAGGAAATCATCTCTGGTGGAACAGTCAGATATGAAGGTCGAACTGCTTCCTGCGCTCACCGACAACTACATGTACCTCCTCATCGATGAAGACACCAAGGAGGCAGCCATCGTCGATCCAGTAGAGCCTCAGAAAGTAAGAATATCTCATTGTGCATATTACAGATTCTGTATCGCATGGATTCATAATTGTCATCTGTCTCAGGTTGTAGATGCGGTGAAAAAGCATGGCGTGAAGCTCAAAACTGTCTTGACCACTCATCATCACTGGTAAGTCAGACCTGTAATAAAGTCCAGTCATTCTGTGGCATGTATACAGCCCATGCACACTAATATGACAGTTTGATTGTGGAATTAGAGGTGATGTTTCATAACTTCCAGGGATCACGCTGGAGGAAATGAGAAGCTGGTGAAGCTCATGCCGGGACTGACAGTGTACGGAGGAGATGACCGAGTGGGAGCTTTAACTCAGAAAGTCACACACTGCAACACTTTCAAAGTAAGACTGGTTTATTTAATATATACTGTTCGAACATTTGGGGTCAGTAAGATTTTTTTTATTACAGAATTTAATAGTTTTATGTGATAAATTGATCAAAAGTGACATTAAAGATCTCAAAGAATCCTGTAAAAAAGGTTTTCAAAAAATTATTAAACACCACATTGATAATGGTAATAAATGTTTCTTGAGCATCAAATCATCATATTAGAATGATTTCTGAAGGATCATGTGACACTGAAGACTGGAGTAATGATGTTTAAAATTCAGCTTTGACATCACAGGAATATACAATTTAAAACAGATTAACATAGAAAACGGTTATTTTAAATTGTAATAATATTTCACAATATTACTGTTTTTGATTAAGCAATATTACTGTTTTTGATTAAGTAAATGCAGCCTTAGTGAGCAGAAGAGACTTCTTTCAACATATTAATAAATCTTATTGACCCCAAACTTTTGAATGGCTTAAATTGGCTTTGAATGCAGCTTAGCCAATCAGAAGCATGCGCTTCATACCGCTGGACACATTTCAGATTGTTTGATCGTTCCAGGTGGGCTCTCTGAATGTAAAGTGTTTGTTTACGCCGTGTCACACCACCGGCCACATCTGCTATTTTGTAACAAAAGACAACAGTACCGAACCACCAGCTGTGTTTACGGGTAAGACACATTTTCATACTCTACCGTTCAAAAGTTTGAGTTCAGTAAGACTTTTAAAAAAAAGTTTTTGAAAGAAGTCTGTTCTGCTCACCAAGGCTGCATTTACTTGATCAAAAATACAGTAATATTGTGAAATATTATTACAATTTAAAATAACAGTTTTCTATGTTAATCTGTTTTAAATTGTATATTCCTGTGATCAAAGCTGTATTTTCAGCATCATTACTCCGGTCTTCAGTGTCACATGATCCTTCAGAAATCATTCTAATATGATGAGTTGATGATCAAGAAACATTTCTGATTGATTGACGTCCTAAGAATGCTGTTCTTTGATTTAATAGAAAGTGCAAAAGATCAGCATTTATACTTTTTGTAACATTAAAAATGTCTTTACTGTCACTTTTGATCAATTTCATGTATCCATGATGGATAAAAATATTAATTTCTTTAAAAATTAAAAAAAATCATACTGACCCCAAACTGTAGTGTACACTAAGTAAATAATAATTCTTTAACGATTTAACAATTTAAAAAAAACTTTTAAGTTCCACATTTTTGAGCAGAGACTACAAAAACTATTCTGCCAGTCTATGCACACTTTGTATTGACAAGCAGTTTTTTTTTTCTTATTACGTTCACATTCTGAATAGGAGACACTCTGTTCGTGGCCGGCTGCGGGAAATTTTTTGAGGGTACCGCTGATGAGATGTACAAAGCCCTGATCGAGGTTTTAGGCCGTCTTCCTCCAGAGACGGTAACAATTCCCCTAAACTCTAAACTCAAATCTCTGTCTTTGTGCTGTAAAATATCACTGAACATTTCATTTTAAAGCAATAAATGCTGTTAAACTCTTACTGTAAAAAAAAAAAAGCCATGTTTTAAGTAAAGGGTAACTCTTGCCTAAATGCAACCTAGCGTGTTTTTGTTAATCTACCCGAGGCAAACTTTCATTTAAAAGCATAATTAGAATGGAAACGCCACTTTTATGATTGACCGTATTTTCATTTTCGGTCAAATTGCCTTTTGAATAGGAGTGCTTGGGGCACTACAGTGATAGCATCAAAATTGCTATTTTTAAAACACTAAGAAGGCTCGACACAACATGAAACTGTGCTTGAAGTATCATCAGGGGCTCTACACATGAACTTAAGTATTGTTTGTGTACACAGAGTTTACTAAAAAGAAAGATTTTGATCAACTCACTGTAGCTGTGTCCGCCGGCATTTTGACAGTCAAAAATAGTCGATCTCCGAATGTGAATGAACAAACTGAATTTTAGTATTGCTTCTCATATGAGCATCCTTTTTCAAATACAAGATCAATATCGATTTTCACTTACGACAAAACAACAAATTATCCGTGAATTTATATGGAACTAAGCTTTAGTAGATTTCCATCTTTACTCTCCTCCCTGTTACGTTGCATTTGGAGATCGACTATTTTTGACTGTCAAAATGCCGGCGGACACAGCCACAGTGAGTTCAAAACCTTTCTTTTTAGTAAACTCTGTGTACACAAACAATGTTGTCAACGCTCGAGTTCATGTGTAGAGCCCCTGGTGATACTTCCAGCAAAGTTTCATGTTGTGTCGAGCCTTCTTAGTGTTTTAAAAAATGCTATCATAGTTGTGCCCCAAGCACTCCCATTCAAAAGCCAATTTGACCGAAACGAAAATACGGTCAAACTTAAAAGTGGTGTTTCCATTCTAATTATGCTTTTAAACGAAAGTTTGCCTCGGGTAGATTAACAAAAACACCCTAGGTTGCAATTTGGCAAGAGTTACCCTTTAAGTAATAAAAAGTCGCATGTTCTAAAACTCACAATTTCCTCTGGTTTCAGCGCGTGTACTGTGGGCACGAGTACACGATCAATAATCTGAAATTTGCACGGCACGTCGAGCCAAAAAACGAGGCCGTCCGGACAAAGTTGGCATGGGCTAAGGTGTTTAACTCTTCTCTAACATTCATTTACTTGCGTTGCAAATACTATCATAGTGCATGTGTTTGAATAACCTTGTCTTACATTGATTAGGAAAAATACGATAACGGAGAGCCGACCATTCCTTCTACGGTGGCTGATGAGTTCACATTTAACCCCTTCATGAGAGTGAGGTATGTCAAATCATTCCCAAATATACAGTTAATTATATCTACAGCAAAAGATAGAAGTAACTCACTTAAAACCATTTTTTTTGAGATGGTCCTCACTGCAGAGCATAAAATCCAGGGGGAGGAGTCGGATAAAATCCAACTCCTCCCACCTTACATACCTAAACCTACCAATCTCCACCCCCTGATCCCTAAACCCACCCCTAAACCTACCCATCTCCACCCCTAAACCTACCAATCTCCACCCCCTGATCCCTAAACCCACCCCTAAACCTACCCATCTCCACCCCTAAACCTACCAATCTCCACCCCCTGATCCCTAAACCCACCCCTAAACCTACCCATCTCCACCCCTAAACCTACCAATCTCCACCCCCTGATCCCTAAACCCACCCCTAAACCTACCCATCTCCACCCCTAAACCTACCAATCTCCACCCCCTGATCCCTAAACCCACCCCTAAACCTACCCATCTCCACCCCTAAACCTACCAATCTCCACCCCCTGATCCCTAAACCCACCCCTAAACCTACCCATCTCCACCCCTAAACCTACCAATCTCCACCCCTTATATAAGATCCGACTCCTCCCCTCGGATCTTGTGTACTGCATTGAGGTGCTACTGTTTTTTTTGGGGGTGAAAATACTAACGTCCCTAAGACTTTTGCACCACTTGTTTGTGCATTTCACATTATCTGGACATACGAGTTAACTTTAAAATTTAAGCATTGGTTTGAACTTATTGAAAAACATTGAGACAAAAAAAAAAAATAGAAAAAAAGTATTTTTATTATAAAAAATAGTTATAAAAAGTATTATTTTAAAATCTATGTTAAAATGCTTAAGTACATTTATTATTTAAAATGTAATTTAGTATTAAATAAGTTTTCATTAGTAAACTACATTAGTTAACATGAACTAATAATGAATTCTACAGCATGTATTAGTCTTTGTTAATGATAATCTCAACATTTACTAATACATTTATATAAAGAGTTGTCTATTAACATTAGTTTATGCACTGTGAACTAAAATGAACATGGACTTTTTTTTTTTTTAGCTAATATTAACGAAGGTTAATAAATGCTGTAAAAATATATTGCTTAATGCATCAACTAATGTTAACAAATGAGACAATGGTCTTTGTGTTTGCGCTTCAGAGAGAAGTCGGTACAGGAGCATGCTGGGACCAGTGACCCGATTGAAGCCATGAAAAGTATCCGTAAGGAGAAGGACAGCTTTAGAGTCCCGAAGAATTGAGTTTTCAGGCTTGTCTTTGCGATGGTCATCGCCACTACGCTCATCGTTTCACTAACAATAGCAGGACATGAGGCACATGCATAAACTCTTGCTTTTTTTACACATGCTTAATTTATATCAAAAGCACAATTTCTGGGCAGCGTATCATCTTCAATGAGCAATACACAGGAATGTTAACCTGCAAAAAACAATGTATTTAAATCATTGTTACAAGAAATAGATCAAACAAAAACAGATAATGTTTTCATCGTTAAAATATACATTAATGCCGTCGATTTGCATTTCAAAAAAATACAAATGTACTAGGTCTGTGCTGTAGGTCAGGTTTTATTTACGTAAACTTGCGTAAGTTTTATTTTTGGAAGGATCCAGGCCATGTCTGAACCAATGTCGTGTGGTTAAATTATAGTTTTATTTCAGAATGTTTCGTCTTAATGTGCAATGTTTTTTTTGTAAATCGAAAAGAATTATTTTTAAGATGTTGACAAAGCGAGGTGGTCCAGCTAAATTTAATTTGGTGTGTTTTAATGTCCATAAGAAAATTGCATTTGATTGAACTGCATTTATTTTGATGTTTCTGAATGATTTTGAATGTAGAAAATATTGAACACTGCACACTTGTTTCAGCTTTTCGTCTCGTTTCAGCCAATCTTGCACTAGTCATCAGAAGTAACAAAGAGATTTAATTATAATCATTCAAACTGAATAAAGTTTTAATATAAATGTACACAGCTGTTTTTGTTTTTTAGAAATGCAGCGACACAGATTTTCCTAATGATGCAGTTTTTTTATTACCTGCTTTGTTTATTAAGTACTAATTGTAAAATACTAATTATGTTGCAATATTTTAACACCAAACAGTCCTGGATCAGATTCATCATGGCATAAAATTTAAATAAAATTATACCATAATTCAAGGTTTATATTCCCGGTTTAAATACCATGTTACACAAATGAAAATAATGTACTGTGCGGGACTAATTTTAATATGAATGTTTTTGTTGTTGCTTTTTGGAAGATAAAAAAAAGGATTAATTAAAATGCCCTGAATCAAAATGCCTGATAAAAAAAAGAAAATCACAAATACACACAAATTTATTGAGTAAAATATATGTATAGTTTATTTCCTCAATAAATATAATTACATTCATGGAATGATTATATACAGGGCAACGTTATCATTTTTATTGTCATCATGAATCAAAATGTATTCTCAAAAAGTACTGTTTTCAGTGCATACTACATAGTAACAATGAATTCACAGAAGCATTCAACGCTTTCAAAAAACAAAAACTCATGGATAAATGAGAGTAAATAAAACAAGGCAACATTCATGGACAAGTGTAAAATACATAAAGGCCGGTTTGATATGTAATCTGAACTCAACGTTCTTCAGCAGATATCTGTAGACGCATATTTGCAGGAAATATTACTTCATCTGTCCATTCAAACGTAGTAACATGTATAGCTGGTGTAGTGTCTACTGTGTGTTAGATATTGCCTTAACGCACACAGAAAGGAAAAACGCTAACAATGTAGTTGGTTTATCAGAGTCTGGGCAGCTCCTCACCACTTTATAGTGAGGCCACTGTTGTTTTTTTCTATGGCGTGGTACTGTGTGTGCAGTAACTGTCGGGCTTTCTCCTCTCCCACGCTCTCCACCCAGCGCTGATAGAGTTCAGCCACTCGCGAGTCCTCCTCTGGCACTGCGGTGCGTTCACCGTTGTAAGACTCCTCCACCTGCTGCAGCAACTCTTTGTTGGATTGATCTGATGAAGGTTTGAGCTGACCGCCACCGTTAAGACATCCTGTGGAGTTCAATTAAACGCGTTTGTGAATCAGACCTTATTTTAAAACGCTACTAAACAACACTAACATCAAGGGCCCTATTTTAAAGGTGCATTGCGCAAGTCTGAGTTTTTGCAGAACTATGCCCCCTCTGGCGACAAGCGAAACTGCAACCAGAGGTGTGCACGCTCATGACGTCACGCCCAGTCTCAAATTCCGTCCTGAATCCCTCTTATTTATTTTACTGTACAGGATTATAGAGGCAATCGCAGTGATCCGAGAAGGGCTCATTCAGCCCATCAGGCAATTGTTTAAGCATGTTTGGTTTAGAAAAACGGGTATTTTTAACATGAAATGTTGCGCATTGCACCTTTAACGATCTAAGCGCATGGTCAAGTGCATTTAGTGCATTTCCGAATCCACTTTTGCTAGTTTAACGACGGTAAAAATGGTCGGCGCACCCGGCGCATGGTCTAAGAGGGTTGTCCCTATTCTCTTAATGAGTAATGGGTGTGTTTTGGGCGTAACGTGCAATAAACCAATCAGAGGCTCATCTCCCTTTCCCTTTAAAAGCCAGTTGCGCTCGCGCCATGGCGGATTGCTATTTACATGGCGGAATTTGCAAGCGGAAAGACCGAACGCGTCTCCAGAGCGCAAACGGATCTGCTCGTGCGCGAGGTAAAAGCGTGTGAGCAGACCATCTACGGGACAAGTCAGATTCCACCATATCTTTATGTACACAATAATCATCTTTTACATTGTAATCCTTTTAATTTATTTTTGTGTGCTGCTGCGCGTCCCTGTGTGTGTGTGATAAGCAGAGTGTACGCGCATTGTGGACCCGCCTATAGGCGCACATTACTAACGTGCTCTTTAACAAAAAAAATATTTCAGTTGCCTCAAAATAGCAACACGCCAACAATGTGCCTGAACACACCTTGTTTTCAGGCCAGCAGCCCATGGGCGCAAATGCATTTGCTATTTAAACAACGTGGAACAGGACGTGAAAATGATAACTGCTTCAGGCTGAAACTGGCAAAAAACACTTGCGTCGCACCTGGTGTATGATAGGGGCCTAACAGGTTATGCAAGTATGGCGTAATCTCCTACCTGACGGACATGCCATCACTTCTACAAAGTGGTACGGTGACTTCCCTCTTTTCAGCTTCTGCACCAGGTTCTGAATGTTCCTGAAGCCGTAGGCGGCAGCAAAACGGAGCAGAACTTGACCATCCTTCTCCAGAGTGACTTCCTGGAAGTCCTTGTTTCTGTTTGAACAAAAAGAGAGACAAATAAGATGTACCTTACGAAAAAAGTACTGAGGCACTACCACGATACACAACTTTTGGAAGTTTTATTTGAAGAACAAACACTTGTTCAGAAGAGTCTTTTTGAATAAATCAAATGCGACAAGCATATTATTCCTTAACAAAACAGTACTGTGGTAATACCATGGTAAAGGTATCAGGGTATCTTGTTTGATTATCATATTCATATACCAAGGTATCTACACTGTGCTCCAGTGCACTTCAAATAATACCATGGTATTAAATGGTAACTGCAATTTCTGACCAATTTCCAGTTATAAAATTGTTTTAAATGGTTATTTTTTTAAATCATTTTATACAGAAATTAGATTAAATTTGTAATCAGTAAATTAGAAATTACTGGGTGATTTCTTTATATTAATTTCTAGTCAAAAGAGAACTTTTAAAACAACTGGGTGTAACTACTGGCTATAGAAAATTCCATGATATTACCATGATCTAAGGTTATTATTATTAATAATTTGGACTTTTCCAGACCTGAAAAATCACACTTTTAAAAATTCTCTCATATTTCTAGGTTTTCCTGGTCTGCGGAAACCCTGATGGAACCATTTAACATTTATCCTTAAAATGAATATTCATTATTTAGGTTATATTTATTAAAATATCAATAAAGTGTATACACTACCATTCAAAAGTTTGGGTTGATAACATTTTTTATGTTTTTGAAAGAAGTCTCTTCTGTTGTATTTGATTAAAAAATAATTGTGAAATATTATTACAATTTGAAAGAACTTTTTTTCTATTTGAATACATTTTAAAATGTAATTTATTCCTGTGATCAAAGCTGTATTTTCAGCATCATTACTCCAGTCTTCAGTGTCACATGATCCTTCAGAAATCAGTCTAATATGATGATTTGATCAAGAAACATTTCTTAATATTCAATGTTAAAATGTTTTGCTGCTTAATACTTTTGTGGAAACCGATACATTTTTAAAGAGGTTCATAGTTTAAAAGGACAACATTTATTTTAATTTTAATAACACTTTTGATCAAATTGAATGCATCCTTGATTAATTAAATATTAATAAAATATTAATTTCTTTAACAACAACAAACAAAGACTGACCCCCAACCTTTTGACCGGTAGTGTACATATAACCCAGTTCTGGGATCTTTGTAACAGTATTGCTGTGTTCAGACATACTTCACTGTCTTGTAAGTGAGTTCATCTACTTCAACCCCAAACAGCTGTTTTGCGGCATGTTTGTAGATGTGATGAAGATATCCTCCAGATCCACTTCCTGCGTGACGGAGCAGCTCCTCCCCACAGACGTTACTGAACCTAAAAACACACATTCATGCATGACACAATTTCTATTATGTATTAATACTATTGGTTTGGCAAACTCACATCGTGTCTAAAGGAGCCAACTCCACATCTCTCAAGGACACATTCTCCTCCTTCAACATCTTCAGAACTTCTCCTGTGAACCAAACGCATACTGAGCCTCGTTGTTGTACACCCGTTCATCTTTTAATGTTGTTAGATTCACTCACCTGAAGTGATAACACAGTCCACCTCTCTGGTCTCAAACTCGCTAAGGTAAAAGTCTGGTCTGGAAGCCTCTAGTTTCTTATCATAGCAGGGCATCACAGTCACATGGTAGATATTCTGTGGTAAAATACCCTATCAAAGCAAATGATGGAGATTAAATGCCTTTTCACCTTGATTTTGTCAAGTAAATGAAAATAGGTGAGACATAACTTAACTGAGAAATATTTAAAGGCTGCCTGTCATTTTATTTACTATGTTTACTTATGTTAATACCCGATGTAAATAAAGTTATGTGTTCAATAGGTGTGTGTGTTCCATAGATTAGCCTTTTCTGTAGTATAGACTCTTGTGAAAGACTCTTGACCAAAGCAAAGTTTATATTCACTTTACATAAGAAAATAATGTACAATATAGTTAAACTACAATGAAACAATACAGGTTTTTTAATGTGGGACTTCGTATTTGGCACAAAGCATTGAGGGCAGTTCCTCCCTCTGTGAACAGAAATTAATTGTTTAGTACCTCCTGAGAGGCAAAATAGCCCTTGACTAGAGAACCCATGATCTGCTGGGGCGAGCGCGTTGTGCTGATGTACGGGAGGACGAATTCACCATGAGTCTTCTCAGCATAGCAAATCCACCCTGGATGAAATACAGAGAATAAATCCATGTTGGACCCATAATAAAGCACACCACCATGAATATTTCAGAAAATAAAAATACAGATTGAGAAAAGACTACCTGGACAGGCAGACGCCAGCATCGGTAGGGCCTTCTTGTCCACTTCCTTCCGACTGAATCGCTCCAGAAACTCCTTCTGGCTTTCTAACAGGCTGAAAGAGCGACTGAAGCCGGTCTCAAACACATGATGGACACCTGAAAGATCAGTGTGAAAGAGCACTTTCATGATCTCAATACACAGAGGAGCATATGGAAAGCCATTTAGCAATTTGTCACAATTCCGACAATATCTCCTAATTCTGAGTTTACATCTCGCAATTCTGACTTTTTTCCTTGTAATTCTCAGTTTACATATCATATTTCTGACATTTTTCTTGTAATTCCGAGTCAACATCTCATAATTCGGACTTTTTCTTGTAATTCTAAGTTTACATTTCATATTTCTGACATTTTTCTTGTAATTCCGAGTTTTCATCTCATAATTCTGATTTTTTTTCCTCCTAATTATGAGTTTACATCTCGTAATTCGGAGATTTTTTCTTGTAAATCTGAGTCAACATCTCATAATTCTGACTTTTTCCTTGTAATTCTAAGTTTGCATATATTTCTGACATTTTTCTTGTAATTACGAGTTTACATCTCGTAATTCTGAGATTTTTTTCTTGGAAATCTGAGTCAACATCTCATAATTCTGACATTTTTCTTGTAATTCTAAGTTTACATATTATAATTCTGACATTTTTCTTGTAATTCCGAGTCAACATCTCGCAATTCAGACTTTTTCCATGTAATTCTAAGTTTACATCTCATATTTCTGACATTTTTCTTGTAATTCCGAGTCAACATCTCATAATTCGGACTTTTTCTTGTAATTCTAAGTTTACATTTCATATTTCTGACATTTTTCTTGTAATTCCGAGTTTTCATCTCATAATTCTGATTTTTTTTCCTCCTAATTATGAGTTTACATCTCGTAATTCGGAGATTTTTTCTTGTAAATCTGAGTCAACATCTCATAATTCTGACTTTTTCCTTGTAATTCTAAGTTTGCATATATTTCTGACATTTTTCTTGTAATTACGAGTTTACATCTCGTAATTCTGAGATTTTTTTCTTGGAAATCTGAGTCAACATCTCATAATTCTGACATTTTTCTTGTAATTCTAAGTTTACATATTATAATTCTGACATTTTTCTTGTAATTACGAGTCAACATCTCATAATTCAGACTTTTTCCATGTAATTCTAAGTTTACATATTATAATTCTGACATTTTTCTTGTAATTACGAGTCAACATCTCATAATTCAGACTTTTTCCATGTAATTCTAAGTTTACATCTCATATTTCTGACATTTTTCTTGTAATTACGAGTTTACATCTCGTAATTCTGAGATTTTTTTCTTGGAAATCTGAGTCAACATCTCATAATTCTGAATTTTTTCTTGTAATTCCGAGTTTACATCTCGTAATTTTGACATTTTTCTTATTCCTTCTTAGTTGACATTTCGCAATTCAGATTTTTCCATCCAGTTTTCATCTCATAATTATTTTTCCTTAGAAATTATAAACTTGCAATTCTATTTTTTCCTGCCACGGACTAAAAAATAAAAAAAGGTATTTGCAAATTTTGTATTGCCATTCTGAGTTTATACAATTCTCCGAAAAAATTTTTTTTAAGAAAAAAGTCGCTATTACCTTTTTTAAATGTATTTTTAATTTCATGGCAGAAATGCGCTTCCATAGGAGGATGTCTTTGACTGATCAGATGAATTGCAGACTCCAACTCACCCAAATTTTTCAGGAATCTGGTGAGTCTGTGGGCCACCTCACTGCTTTTGAGACCGTAGTGTGCAGCTAAAGAGGCTCTTGACTGAGGCGATACAGACACCACCACCACCTTCTGCTCGCTACTGCTAACTTGCTGCTCAGAGACACAAACATGTTTTTAGGTGAACTATTCATTTGGAGCAAAAAGTTAAATGCAGTTTAATGAGTGTAAAGTACTGCACACTTTATTATGACGTAGCACACGGAACAGTTCCTCATGACTCTGTTGGATGATAAGGACGCTTTCCGCAGACGTGATGCAGCCACTGCAAGCGAGACAGTCGTTCAGCGTAATCTTGGCTTTCTCCAACTTTTCCTTTTGACCATCCTGGGAAATAAGAATATTCAACATATCTATCTAAGGTTGCAAATCAAAAACATACTTTGCTTTTTGCTATCAAATGAAACAAGACACAACACCACAATACTGGCTCAAAATAAAAGTTGCACAATTTGTACTCACCTGATGGACCTGAAAATAACTGCCATCATCTTCTATCTGGATTTTAGCCACAGATCTGCCCTGTTTCTTTTCCACCTTTACAGGCTTTACACATTCCTGAAAAATTGGGCAAACTAACAGCGGTGAAATTATATTCTGGTATACATTACCGTTTAAATGTTTTAAGAAATTAATTTACTTTTAATCAGCAAGAGTGCATAAAATTGACCAAACGTGTCAGTAAAGATATTTATAATGTTACAAAATATTTCCATTTCAAATAAATGCTTTTCTTTTCAACCTTCTATTCATCAAAGAATTCTGAAAAAAGTATCATGGTTTACACCTAAGATATTAAGCAGCACAACTGTTTTCAACATGGATAATGATAACACGGGAATAAATTACATTTTAAAATATATTCAAATAGAAAACAGTTATTTTAAATTGTAATAATATATTTTACAATATTATTGTTTTTACTATATTTTTGATCAACTAAATGCAGCCTTGGTGAGCAGAAGAGAGTCATTTCAAACTCATTCCTGACCCCAAACTTTTAGACACTTAGGTCATAGTTAAAATAAATGTACGACTGCTATTGCTTTAGATGAAAAATATATGATATGTCAAAATATCAAACCAAGTGTTATCGGCAATAATTGTTTATTAAATGGTGTAGCAGTAAATTTCAGTGCATGACAAACTGTCAAAATACATTTTGAATAGAATATAATATCCAACAAACTTGTGTTTGTCATTTGTTTTGTTTTAAAGTTATGTTTGCACTGTTTTTCTTACAAATAAAACACTTGGTTGGATATTTTATCTAATGCAGTGACATTTAAGTGTGCCATGAAGTGTACAAAAACTTTTTAGGACCACTGTACATGTACATTCATTTTACATACAGTAGTTGGCAGATCGAACTAGGCAAATGTTATTGAAAATAAGAACTATGATAAAATAAGCATTTACCGTATTTACAAGACTAAAAACAAGACCTGTCAGAAACATGTGTCACTCTTAGAAACGGTATCGTTATCTGTATTATACAATGTTACATCCATTTATCTTTTGATCAGCTGACAAATTTTTTGCCCAACATATTCAGCTGATTAAATGTAAATGCGTTAAATTAACATAAATGTGGCTGCTTTTAATGTTACGGACAGAAACAACAATTCAACCTGAGACGGAGTGATAAAATCATCCAAATCCGTGAGCTGAAGCACACCGCTGAAATGCGACGCCATTGTTTTTTACTGCTACCCGTATGTCCGTGCTGTGGTTGGTAGGGCTCTGTGAATGACTTCTAAACTCTCCAATCGTAGACCGCCTAATAGAGGCTCTGCCCAATCCAAGCAAACAGTAAGAGGATAAGGGCGGGACTTAAAAGAAATCAGCTGATATGACTACAGGTCAACTGTATTGTCACATGTCACACTGGTGTATTCATTCAACGTTTTTGCATTTGACATATTTTCATGTAAGGCAAACATCTTAATGTTTTTCTAAAAGCATTGAGATTAAACTATTTAACTTAATGCTGATTATGCAATTTATAAGCATGTAATAGCTACATTAAAACAATGCAAAATACAAATTTCACCAATGCTCTCAGATTCGGACTTTCTAAAATATAACTGGCAAAAAATATTTTTAAATATTTAGATAGTTTTTGTCTTAAAAAGAATATTTAGATAATGCTTTAGCTGGAGTATATCATGTAGCCTAACATAGCAGGGCTCCGATGTTACGTTCTTGACATGCAATGTCAACTGTCAACTTGGTTTTTTGTTGTTGTTGTTGTTGTTGTTTAACAACGGTAAGTCATGTATGTTGTACTGTAACATGCTGTACATAATTTGTGTTGTACTGTAGTAACTGGTATTATTTATGTGCGCATGTATAAGACTTATTACGATCGCCTATCGGAATAACACACGTCGTAAAGTGTCGATGTGACGCGCACTCTTACTTTCACTGTCAGGTGTTCGCGTCTGGTCAGGTGAGTTTGCCAACGCAATGCAAATAAACTGCCGTGAGAACGTCACGCAGTTAAACAGGTTGAGCCAGGGTTGAAATTGTCAAGATTTCAAGCGCACAAATGCACTTGCAGCACAAGGAACTACTTACGGAAGTAAATGTATGTCTTCTTTCCTGCATCAAAAAGGATTTATTTTCCCTAAAGAATTGATGATCTTTTACAAAGTAAGTAGGCGTTTCGATATTTCTAGAGTAATAGCAAGATGCATCCATTTATAAAGCCTCTATGTAAGGAAAACATTTCTCCTGTAAGTCAGAATTGTGAGAAAATAAATAAAATGCATGCTGTATTTTTTATCTACGTTGCTTATTGGTGCATTTTCTTTTTTTAAACCAGACCATTTGCTAATTTGCATTTGTAAAGTGCTTTCAAAGTGTTTTATGATGATTATGATTATACATATATTTAATAATAAATACGTATTTAGAAGAGGAGTTTTTTTTTCTATTGATATTATAAACACTAACAGGTAAAACATTTTAGCTTGCCATTATGTGATTTCCGATGCAAATTTTGTATTTTAAAGGTCACCTGAGTTTAAAGCCTGCCTTAAATTGTGTGGTTTATCCCATCCACCTGCAGAGACACTAACATGAACAATCAAAAGTTACTGAGGTTAATCATCGGCGGGTTGGTGATTGTTACCATTTGGAAATTTATCTTAAGCCCAAGGTGAGGATTGTAGGTCTCAAAGGTCTCCATGTACACACGTGCATCCTTGGATCTTTCAAACCAGGCTTCATTGTCCCAAACAAGCTCGTAATTGCAGTTTATTTACCCTCTATTTATAGCTCAAGCAAAGGCACAAGTGGACAGACACACCAAACCATACAAGGTAGTAAGTTCTGGGCTGACCAGCGTGTCCCGCAGCTGAATTTGGATGAAAAGCAGGAAGACCCTGAGAAAAAAGAACATACAGACGGCCCAGTGGTTCAGCCAGTGGAAAAAAACATGATCCAATCAAACCAAGAGGACTCTGAGCCAGGTGTTTCTGACGATACACAGACAGATCCACTAAAGATTGTACACTTAGATCTGAAAGGTGCAGCACCCAAAGTCACATACCTCAAAGAGGTGGGAATCAGTGTATGCAAACTGTAATGTGTTTCAAACGTGTGTGTATGAATAGTGTCCTTTTTAAAGTTTCCCTTCGTGTTCTTTAACAGTTATTCCCTCTACTGTCATCTCTGGGTGCTAATGGGATATTGCTGGAATATGAGGATATGTTTCCCTATGAGGGGGAGCTCGCAATTCTCAAATCAAGCTTTGCGTACAGGTGTGTTACTGATTCTGAGCTTCTGATGGTCTGAACTTGACTTACTTTGACTCAGAAATTCAAATTCCATTATTTACTCACTCTCATGTCATTCCAAAGCTGTGTGCGGTTATGTTTTGTGGAATGCAAAAGTAGGTATCCTGAAGAATAGTTACTGTATGCAGGACTTTTCCATACAATTTTTGGGTGAACTGTTGTTAGAATATATTCAGCGATCATAATCTCATGATTTGTGCCTCTTTCTCTTAATTGCTTTCTCTTAATCTCTATTTACATGTATTTTCCCCACTTGTTTGTCTTTATTGTTTACGGTAAAGTCCGGAAGATATAGAGGAAATTAAGTCACTTGCCAAACAGCACAAGCTTGAACTAATTCCTCTTGTGCAGGTGTTCGGACACATGGAGGCAAGTACAGAACAAGCTAATTATCATAAAACTATATGTGTCTCAAATATGTGCTCACTACATATACTTCAGTAAAGCGCTAAAGGCACCTTTACATTTTTTATATGTTTGGAGGCAAAACTCATTCAAATGCCGTAGATGCATTGTGAGTTTACTTGACTTTATTTGCATGCCTAACACTCCTGCTTACACTTAACCAGTCTTTCTGTTCACATTGCAGTTTGTGTTGAAACACAAGAAGTATTTCAGATTGAGAGAAGTGGAAACGTTTCCCAATAGCCTAAACCCTCTGGCCCCAGAAAGCATGGAACTTGTTCAGGACATGTTAACTCAAGTTATGAACAAGCACCGGGATGCACGGTGGTTCCACATTGGAGCTGACGAGGTCGGTGGATCTTTATTCTTTACGGATCAGTTAAAAATGGTCGTTTCATGGAAGAAAGAAAATAATATGATGAAAATAGGAAAATGTTTTCATTTTTGAGTGAATGATTTTTATCCACTGTCAGTGTTGGGGAAGTTACTTTTAAAAGTAATGCATTATAATATTTTGTTACTCCCTAAAGCTTTGTTACTTTTTCTCATCTGGGTTGGGCCGGGCTTGCTTGTTTGTTTTTCAATAACAAAAAAAGTTCTATTCTTGACAAATGTAAAGGCCCTTTCACAACAAAAGTTAAACGAATAAACCTCATCTGTATGAATAAGTCACCTCTATACAGTATTGGGTGCAGCTAATGCGATGCATTGTTGAAGAAATCAACTTGCTAGTCACGACTGTTTCCCGAAAACCGTATTTTTCGCAAATTGGTTAATAAAGTGAGATTAAATACATAAAGTATATTTGTGTAATTGAGAATATTTGAAAAATATCTCAGATATTTTCTTGTAAATTTAAAAGTAATGCATTACTTTACAATTTACTTGAAAAAAAGTAATCTGATTACATAACTCATGTTACTTGTAATGCGTAACCCCCAGAGCTGTCCACTTTCAATAAAATACATCTAGGTGCGTGGCCTGGGCGAAAGCGAAGATAACAACATAACTTGCGACCATAGTTGGCTAACGATGCTTTTGGGAAACGCACCCCTGGATTGCAGAAGAACACAATGCAGGAGAAGAAAGTTCAACATTCTTTCTTCAGAAATATTTTTTTTAAAAATGAACACATGTGATGCTTATCTTAAGTTATTTTTGCTTAGTACTATGGTTGAATTAGATCATCAAATGTCAACAGCAAAGACATTGGTTAATAAAGTGAGATTAAATGCATAAAGCATATTTGTGTAATTGAGCATATTTGAAAAAGTATCTCAGATATTTTCTTGTAAATTTAAAAGTAATGCATTGCTTTACTATTTACTTGAAAAAAGTAATCTGATTACAAGTATTATTAATTACATGTCCTTGTTACATATGGAATTACCATAGTTATTAACAGTAAATTATGCATAATTACATGCAACTAACCCTCAACCAAATCCTAATCCTACCCTAACCCTATAGTTGCCTAATATTACTCAGTACTTAAATATATAATTACACTGTAACAATGACACCTTAAAATAAAGTGTAACCCCTTACTCATGTTACTTGTGATGCGTAACCCCCAGCGCTGTCCACTTTTGATATAATACATTTAGGTGCGTGGCCTGGGCGAAAGCGAAGATTCAAAGCGCTGGTTGGAGGCCAACAATGGAGACATGGGAAGGCTGTTCCTAAATCATGTGACCGCAGTGGGGAAATTTATGACCAAACTGAAGCGAGGAATGAAGCTGATCTTGTGGGATGACATGTTTAGGAAGCTCAGCTCCAAATCTATCAAAGGTTTAATGCAAGCCTTTAACTTCATTATTTCTTTAAATTGCAGGTGTCAATTTTGATAAATTCAATGTATCCAAATTATTGTGTAATATTTTTGGTTCTGATTTTTAGAATCAGGTTTGCAAGATCTTGCATCGCCAATGATATGGCAGTACGCTCAAGACTTGAACGTGAAGGAGATCGGTGAGGCCATCTTCTGTGTCTTATAAATGACAAAGTCAACGTGAAAATATTGCCCCAATTTATTCGCTTAAAACATATTCCTTATTGTGAATGATTCATCTATGCATATTATTCAGAAGGAAAATAATGTCATATAACAATGAATAATCTTTCCCACCCCAAACTTTTGAAATTTGTCAATTGTTTCTCAAACATTTTCTCAAATAATATTTACTTATTGTTTGTAGGTAACTATATCTCTAAGTATGAGGAGGCTGGATTTCAGGGCGTGTGGTTTGCTAGTGCTTTTAAAGGAGCCTCTGGAATTGACCAGACATGGACTCCAATCAATCACCATTTAAAAAACCACCTACAGTGGCAGGAAGTCATTACATCCATGCCGCAGTACAAGTCTGTGAGATTCCAAGGCATTGCGCTGACTGGCTGGCAGAGGTACGCTTGCAATTTTACTCGCTTGTTTCTTCAAATATTTTGTGCCATTAAACGTGCAATAACGCAAACTATAAAAGGTAGAAACATTTTAGGAACTCCCAAACCTAAAGCATTACAGTGTTTGCGATCTAGTAAATCAGTGGTTCCCAAACTTTTTACAGTAGCGTACCCCCCGGGGCAGTTAACATTACTCTGCGTACCCCCTCTCTTGCACTTCTCCACTTCCACCTTTTCCATTAAGGGACCATATTTGCCCCCTTAAATTGATGTTACAGTGCATTTTTTACCTTTATAAAATAAATGTTTAAACAAAAACAAAAATTCAATAGAGAAATTTGCAATGAGGATGCAAATAAGCAACATTTAGGCTATAATAACACGTGTATAAAGTAGTGTGCATAGTAAGGTGCCTCGCTCGTAGCACATCTGGTATAGGTTTTTCCACAAATACTACCAGTGTGGTAAAAAACAAAAAGCGACTGTTCCTATTACACCATGAATGTGTACAACAGCAATGCACATAGATTTAACCTACAAAGGCCATAATTTGTGGAGAGCCAGAGAAGCTGCAGTGTCAGGGGCTTTAACACCTGTTAAGAACAATTTGTACACATGACCAATTTGAACACCATCCAAAAATGCCGTTCGTCAAGTTATGAAGCAACTAGATATAATCCTCTTGCAAAGGCAAAATTGCAGTGCAAGTGAGGAAACATTCAAATCACAGGACTGACCAGAGTGCTCAGCATGAGTTGGTCATGTAGATGGGCGAGGTGATCAGCCTTTTTGTGCCATTTGGCATTTTTATTGCCAGGGCATTCTACAGTGCGAACATTAAAATGATTAGCGACATGCCGATTGACATGCGCTATTTGAACATGAAACTTGAAATATTTTAGGTTCACTAATCCAGCCCCCCTGGCCAAACCTGCGCGAGGATCTGTTTCAATGTGCTCATTTGAACGCATGTTTTGACAGCGTTATTTGGTCCAAGATGGGATTGGAACCGCCATTTGTCAGGGCCCGGACAGTAGCCTGCCACACTTCTGTATAACATGACAGAAGCTGAAGAATTTTGTGTCTAAAACAATGCAATTTGCCGCTTGAACACTACACACCCATATGAAAAACAGCTGGACAGCCGGTTTTTATCACAGAAGGCAACAAATAAGCGCGTGGCCGGAGTATTTTGTGCCTTAAGCAGGACAGACCGCCACTCTGAGACGCTTCTATTTCGCAATCTCACGCGAGAATTCACTTGTGAGATTTCATAGGTCTTCAGTAGATTTGAGGAAGCAGGGGATTACCCCATAACGCCAGCTCTGACGCAAAGCCGAGTGAACCGAACTCGAAATGGAACTGCTGTGTCTTTCGTTGGAACTATTATTTTGTTGCAAAATAGAGCATACTATACTGAGAATAGTACATCACTTAATATTACCATTTTGTTTGTTGAACTATTGTATAAAATCAATGTCATATTTGGGAAAAAATGCATTCTTGCTCATATATTATCAACATTAAAAACAATAAGAACTCACACAGGGTATGTTTTTGTATTGAAGAGAGTTTGAGTCTTATATAGATCTGTATGCACAGTCTGTGTCTATATTGTTCTCCGTGCTAGTAAGTGTTTAATCCTCACTTTTACAAAGGTACATTGTCAATAACGGCAGTTATGTAAATTTGCTAATTTAATAACAGACTGCACGCAACCTATCATATGCACGCTGCTTGTGTGGATGCAGTCAGTTTTGATCACGAAAGATGAGGTAATTTGATTGGATCTCATGTATTTGACCTTTTACGGCATTTTGCCTTTCAGAAATGCATGCTCGGTTTTAATGTTATTTTAAAGTGGTGTAGAATTAAATGAACGGCAAAACACAGCATTTTGTTTACGTACCCCCCCTGTTAATTCACATACCCCAGTTCGGGAACCACTGTAGTAAATGAATATGCATTGCGTATCAACAACAGTAGACTATTACTATGGTTAATGAAAAACTGAAAATGTGTGTTTAAGGTATGAGCATCACACTGTGCTGTGTGAGCTTCTCCCGGTGGCCATCCCTTCTCTGGCTGTCTGTCTTCAGACACTAAAATATGGTGAGTATTTATGAAATCCATGTATATGGATATATGGTGTATATATGGATTATGCTGACCAACACATTTTATTTCAGGAATGGTTAAGTATGGGAATAAAACCATATGTGAGGGATTGCAACGGTATCATGCTGATCATGTGTTTTGTGTGCATTAGGTTCATTTGATGCCAAGGCACAGAGTGAAGTACAACGTATTATTGGCTGTGAAATTGAGCTGAGCAAAAATGAGTGGTATGAAAATGTTCACACACACACACACACACACACACACACACACACACACACACACACACACACACACACACACACACACACACACTGTTTGTAACAGATCTGTTCTTGGATGTTCTGCAGTAAGGGTGTATCCTTTCCTGGCTCAGATGTTTATGAAATGGTGAAGAAGATCAACGACAACCTTGAGAGTTCAGTCAAAAAGATCATGCAAAGCTAGTGAGTGATCAGAAAAATATGAGCTCAAATGACATCCACTCAGCGCATAAGCCAGTATTAATTCTCTTTCACTTGGTTGTTTTGTTGGTCTTGTGTTGTGCAGCCATGTCAAGGGATCATTTAGTTCTTATCATCGCAAACGCAACTTTGCAAACCCCCGGAATCTTGCATTTTTCAAAGATGAACTGAAAAAGTAAGATTTTTTTTTTTTTTACTCTGTCATATTTTATAAATATTTCATAAAACATTTTGGTTATTATTTAGATACAGGTTTCCCACAGTCATAGTGAGCCAGTTGTTGTTTTGAGACGGTTCTTTTCACTGAAGTTCTCAGAAACGGTTCACAAATGATGGTCATTAATGAATTGGTCTGTATCAATTTGTTTAATCCTTCAACAGGAGAGGACATGCAACACTCATGAATGTGTTTGTCACTATGTATGTTTGCTATCAGGTGTAGGAGATTATTATAAACCAGAAATTCTGGTTCAAAGAGACCATCTAGTAAAGTTTGTTCATGACAGCATGCGTAAAGTCAAACATATTTACAATAACCTAAATATTTTGCTTTTCTTCCTTGTCAGATTGATGAATGAATGGGATTCCTTTTTAATGACTTTCCAGCAAATTATGAATGCTATCTTCTACCCAGACACATTAGAAGAGTGGTTGGAAGAGAACGTCAACGAACACATAGAAAGACTTAATGAAATGGTGGTTGACGTAGAACGAATCATTAAACTCAATGGACAGCCAAAGGCTGATGCCTTGTTAACTAGGTGAAATGGACAAGCGGACCAACAGGGAGTATATTCCAAAATGTGACTTTTTCAAACCTGTCGTGCTCTCAGTAACAGGTGTTTTTTTTTCTACCTCAGGGATCCTGCTTATTTCCTGAAGGCTTCGCTGGTAGTGGTAATAACATTAAAAGTAGTACTCTAAAAAAGTACTGTAATTACACTAGGGGAGACCGGGGATGGTTGTAACACAGGTCACTTGTAACAGTTCAAATCTGTCCAAACAGGAACTAGTTACAAATCCCATAATCCACTTCGCACATGCTCAGTTTAGTCCTTATTCCACATGTAATGAAGTAGAGCCCTGTGGCAAACACAGCAGATGTTAGAGTGGAAAAAACTATTTTGAGGTATGAAAGCAACTTTTTTACTTTATTTTTGTTAGGGGAATTTCTGCTTTATAGTTAAACCTATCAAATTTAAATGATGTTTATTGTGTATCTGTGTAGATATATTTTTCATGCAAGTTGTTAGTGCTAATGTTTTGCCTGTTAGCTGTAAGGTGAGCTAGTTCATGGCTACATGACTCTGGGTTAGTTGTAACAACAATGAAAAGTTACAACCTAACCCTAACACCTTACACACACACGTTCAATTAAAATTTTATGATGGCCAATACTATAACTGACACACACACACACACACACACACACACACACACACACACACACACACACACACACACACACACTGTTCAATTTAAATTTCTGACAGTAACAAACATGCTTACATTTTTGTTTGTGTTCAAGTTAAATTTATAATGGTCAATTTCTATGACTGAGAGTGACAGACACACACATCAGTTATATTTAAAAGTCAGTGTTGGATAAAAAAATTTTTTGGTCAAATTTTTTTTGGTCAAAATCCTTATTTCACCCTTATTACATATCACCCTGGTGGATCTCATAATGTTACATCTCACCCCAGGGTATGTTACAACTAACCCAGACTATGGGGTGAATTGTAACATTTCACTCCTCGTGTTTGAAACTAAACCATGCATTTTCTGTTTGTGTTGCAAAGATAATAACTATGTAATTTGATAGCAGACACTTGTAACTAGTTTGAATCACATTTTGAACACACTGGCTTAAGAGTACTCCAAGATATAGACAGAAAGGTAAAAAATGTTACAACCATCGCTGGTGTCCCCATATATGCATGCACTTCTTGAAGAAGTGTACACTGTGCATTGTGCATTGGTGCCTTGACAACAGCCCCTCATGGACGACTGCTGTCACATATAATAAAACAAACACAAGTCCAGGCTTGTCATAGCTCCTCCTTTTATGCTTCCGCTCCTCCGTGAGAGATACGAGACCGGTGCGTCTCACAGGTGTCGCTCATTAGCAATCACGTAACCGGCCTCGCACCGTTCTCCCACGGCCCTCGGCCTCGTTCTGCTCGCCACAGTTCCATAAAAAAAGCATTAAACCTGAAAACCTGCTGGTCCTGGAGCTTATTTTGCATTATAATACTGCATTATAATACTTATATTGCATTATAATACTAAAACATGATTTGCATCAACATTATTTGCTTGAAATTGTTTCATTTCTGTGTTTTGAGGGGTTTACAATGTAGAATAAAAAAATGGTAAATGTATTTTGTACTTGTTTTCATTGCTTATTAATGCAAAATCTCAACAACATTTAAGATTGAATAGTGTCTGTGCTTCCAGTATTCAGACACTATACATTCCACAGTGAATATAGGGCCAGTTATAAAACATGTCTCTGAGAGTTGTGAAGGAAAGTCAGTGTAAACATGTATGATAATCATCATTGCGTTGTTACTTATCTCTGTGATCATGTTAAAGTATGAAGGAAACTAATATTTCACTTCTGTTTTCAAAGTTCTCAAGTTTAACATCACAAATATGACAGTTTTGTGACAGATAATTTAATAGATAATCATAGTCCTTAAGACAATTTACTGTTCAATAAGAATATTTATATTTTGTGATTATTTTTATTCCTTTCCATGTAAAGCACTTTGAATTGCCACAGTGTATGAAATGTGCTATAAAAATAAACGTGCCTTGCCTTATATCAAAATTTACTGTTGTGTTTTTGGGTTTGGACCAAACATTGTAATGAAATGACTTTGTTTGTGGCGATGTCCTATACGTGAACAAATTGTTATTTTGAGTCAGGTATTGTCAATGGATCCGAGACAGAGAACTGAAAGCTATAGCTAATAGTAACTTAGGGAACACTAAAGGGATAGTTCACCCAAAAATGAAAAATATGTCATAATTTACTCACCCTCATGTTGTTCCACACCTGTATGAGTTTCTTTCCCCTGTTGAACACAAAAGAGGATATTTTGAAGGATGTTGGCAGTTGACAACGCCCATTGACTTCCATAGTAGGAAAAAAAAAAACTACTATGGAAGTCAATGGGTGCCATGGTCAACTGTCTGGTTTAAGGTTACCAACATTCTTGAAAATGTATTTTTACTTCAACAGACGAAAGAAATTCACACAGAACAACAAGAGGGTGAGTAAATGATGACAAACTATAGTTTAAGGGATAAACTATCCCTTTAAGGCAGAAAATGTCCAAAATAAATGTGCTATATTGCCTGGGATTGGATACATGAAATTACGATTAACATACGTATCAAATATAACTATATATTATAAATAAAATACTTAATAAACAGCGATATGTAATAACTCTGACCGGTTTTCGAAAGAACCGATTTGACTGGAGAATATGAGTGAGCGGAGCGCGCCTTCATTTTGAATTTACAATGACGTGCTGCTCGCTCACGCTCAACTCGCCGCCCTTTTGTTGTTATGACTACGAGGTCGTAAATCCGCCATGTTTTCCTTGCTGAAGCGTTGCGACAGAGACGGAGGTCTGGAACGACATGACTGAAGAAAATAATAATACGGCAGCAACAGTTACCGACCAAACGGAGCATAGCAACATCATCACCATCCAAACCACTCTTGGAGACGAAGGTAGAGCCAGTGTTACGGGACACAATCACATAGTAAAAACGCGATTAAATGTGTGGGCCTGACTTTGTGTCGTTCAGTCACGCTAGCAAAGTCTCCATTAGCTGCAATGTTCTTTTTGAGCAGCATGTTTAGGCTGCTAATGCTGCTTAGCATCGTCCTGTATTGGATGAAGAAGATCTAACAGCTCATCCATGTTCTTGCCGCAACAGTAAAGACTGACATTAAAACTGCACTGTAGATTTTTGTACAGAAGAAAATCAACACTCTTAAAAAAAAACACAATGGCCATTTCCACAACAAAGTCAGTTGCACCTTAAATTATGCATTTTGTTGAATAGCTTTCTGTGATGGAAATTACATTTTAAATATTCATGGAATAAAATTGCTTTGTCTTTCTTGCTAGCATTTTATGTCCTAAATGCACAATTAATACATTATATTGAATTATTTACTATTAAATGTATAGGCTATCTTATAAATATATTTATTTAGCCTTTATTAACTTTTTTAGATGCATAAATGATGCCACAGCTGTGTGAAAATGTGATTTTATTTTAGATCAGTAAATAATTGTTTATTTCATTTTTAGTTTAACTTTGCACAGATAATTTCACAATGTGTGCATGATCTGTCAAATTGAAGTTAGGTCAGTATGTTTGTGTTCCCTGTCAGATGAGGATATTCATAAATGTGGCAGATGTCTGGAGGAGTTTTCTGCTCTGGATGCTTTCATCCAACATAAACTCAACAGGAACTGCAAGCGTCCTCTGCAAGACCATCAGGTCTGTGTGTTATTGTTATAATTCCTTATTGAGCGGATACTTTCACATCCAGAGTGACTTTACTGTACATAGGCTATTTCTTGTTGGGGGAAATCTCCCTGAGATTAACCATATAAACCAGCAAAACGAGTAAAGCTTTGTGACTTTTATTCATCAACATACTGTACATTAAATGCATGCAAAGTAAACTGTACAGCCAAACATGCCATGTTATTATCTTTTACTTTAAAAACATTTCACCTAAAATAAATGTTTGTATTCACATTGATACACATACACATTCAAAGTTTGGGATCAGTTAGATTTTATTTTTGAAAGAAATTACTACTTTTACTCTTCATCGGACATATTTGTTCAAAGTGACACTAAAGACATAATGTCACAAAGATTTCTATTTCAAATAAATGCTGTTCTTTTAAATTTTCTATTCTTCAAAGAATCCTTAAAAATGTATTACGGATCTTACAAAAATATTAAAGTGTCCCTATTATGCTTTTCCGGATATTACCTTCCATGTAGTGTGTAATATAGCTGTTTGTGAATGTAAAAGGTCTACGATGTTTTAAAGATCAAAGTGCATGACAAATAAAGTTATTGTCTCTTAAACGAAAGAATTGATTCTGAACTGCTGAAACGAGTCATCAGCAATTCATGTCTCACTTCCTGTTACATACAGTACTACGTAACAAATTGGCATTATGCCCGCCTTTTGTCTTCACTTGCTGCTTGCAAACTATGTCTATTATGACCCGCCCTCAAATGGAAGATTTTGGTTCTTGTTGTCGAAACGTCGAGAAGACACTGTTCTCAGAACTGCGAATCCACTTTACATGCATTTCAAAAGGATGAGGACTCGCACTGGAATTGATATGGGAAACTTGACAGTGACACCATCATTACTGTTTGTATCACTGTGTGACAAGCACAGAGGAAGATCCGGAGCTGAAATTACAGATATGAAAATTAGTGTTTCCCGATAGACATATCCTAACAGACTGTGCCATCTGACCAATCAGAGCAGAGTAGACCAGTCACAACAGAGTGAACCATCTGACCAATCAGAGCAGAGTAGACCAATCACAACAGAGTGGGCCATCTGACCAATCAGAGCAGAGTAGACCAATCACAACAGACTGGACAATCTGACCAATCAGAGCAGAGTAGACCAATCACAACAGACTGTGCCATCTGACCAATCAGAGCAGAGTAGACCAATCACAACAGACTGGGTCATCTGACCAATCAGAGCAGAGTAGACCAATCACAACAGACTGGGTCATCTGACCAATCAGAGCAGAGTAGACCAGTCACAACAGACTGGGTCATCTGACCAATCAGAGCAGAGTAGACCAATCACAACAGAACGGGCAACAGATCTGACCTATCAGAGCAGAGTAGCTCTCAGGACAGAGGGGTTTAGAGAGACAGAATCTTTTATCGAACTGTTTCAGACATTGTGAGAAAAGAGGTGATGCTGCAATTCATATTATGAGAAAATCAAATTTTATTTGTTATTTTTTTCAACTTGGATGCATGTAAACTTAAACGCGATGAACCTAAAATATTAATATCATAATAGGGGTCACTTTAAGCAGCACAACTGTTTTCAACATAATCAGAAATGTTTCTTGAGCATCAAATCATCATATGAGAATGATTTCTGAAGGATCATGTGAAGACTGGAGTAATGATGCTGAAAATACAGCTTTGCCATTAAATACATTTGAAAAAGTATTTAGATAGAAAACAGTTCTTTTAAATTTTAATAATGTTTCACAATATTCCAGTTTTTACTTTGTTTTTGGTCAAATAAATGCAGCCTTGGTGAGCAAAAGAGACTTCTTTCTAAACCATTTAAAAAAAAAAAATCTTACTGACCCTACACGAGAATCTGTAAATGTAAAAATGTACCTTGAGGTCATTGTAGGAAATATCTGTCTGTCTCCTCCCTCAGACAAATGTTGTCCCTAATGAAGGCGCTTCCATTGAGGTGAAAATAAGTGAAAATGACTGTTCATCTGATGAAGCGGGAACGTCCAGTGCAGGTACTGCACTTTTTGTTATTAAAGTCATTAAAATATCATTGTCATGGGGGGACCAGAAGCCCAATTTTAGTGGGACAGGACCTTTTCATGATGTCCCAACTTATTTGAATTTGTCTTAAATACAGGGTCGTCCAAAGCCAAACAAGACATCTGCTCTCCATAGTTATATACAGTATGATTACAATGGGATCATTTGGGGGTGAATTTAACGTAATTTACCAGTCCATCTGTCTTTGTTTGGGTACTAAATGAAGTTGCTTTGTCCTTTTAGACAAGACGGAGAAAAAGGCGGCAGCTGGAGGAAAAAAGAGAAGATGCTCTGTAAGCGAGGATGACAGTCCCAGTCCTGCAAAAGTGGTTTGGAAGTTAAACACAGAGGGACGATACATCTGTGAGATATGTGATAAGACCTTTAAAACGGTACAATATTTGATCACTTTTATGCATTTAAATACTATGTGTCATATTTATGAATATGCAACTAAAACTCACTTGATCCATTTCTATGTCCCTTAGACAAATATTCTGAGAACCCACATGTTCACGCACACCGATCAGAAGGATTTTAAGTGTGAGATATGTGAGACTGCGTTTAGGACCAAGGGTTCGTTGATCCGACACAAGCGTCGACACACAGGTAAATCTATAGTCCATTATATTGGACTATACTAGGTTGTGAAATTTATATCAAAGTCTTGATTTTGTTTTTGTGGTCTACTAGAATAGGTTTTAGAATAGGTTGCAGCACCTCTCTTCCCAGTCTGTCAGTAACGTTCTGTTTAGTTCCTGTCTCTATGAAGCACCTCTTCTGAAAAGCACAATGCGCTCTGATTGGTCGGCTGGATCAGTGTGTTGTGATTGGTCAACTGCTTTGAGCGTGTTTGGGAAATGTCACGCATTTCATAACCGCGAGTTTCAACACTACTTTCTAACTCTACCAGGCCCCGCCCCTTTAATTTGCATATGCCTTGGGCAGGAATTATTTAAAATGAGGGACACTGATGGAAGAAAACTCAAGACTACAATAGAGGCGTTTCAGGGAGTTCAGAAACGGTGCACACTTATATGGAGAGTATGACTCTGGAGTAACTTTATAGACCTTTTTCATGCTCAAACAGCGACATTTCACACTAAAGAGAGTTGAAAATGTAAAGTATAATAGGTTTCTTTTAAGTTTTCAAGGTTGTCTTTTGAGAAATCATATCATGATGTAATTTTCTTCTGTAGATGAGCGTCCGTACCGCTGCAATCAGTGTGGACTTGCGTTCAGAGAGTCCGGAGCTCTCACCAGACACCTGAAGTCTCTCACGCCTTGCACTGAGAAGATTCGCTACAGTCAGTGTAAAGAGATACTCGTCAGCAAAGATGGAGTTCAGAAAGGTAATCCACATCTCACAATGGCTTTTCATAGTGACCTTTTCAGTGATAGAAGGGTGTCGTTTGAAAATATCCGTTGGACATGGTTGTTGTTGGCCAACATTTTTAGCTGATTTGTTCGTGTCACAATAGTGTTTTGTTTTTAATGTGACAACTGTTGTAAAAGGGAGGTTTTCTGATTCTGCCACTGTTGGGTATCGTTCTAGAAGTTCAGCCGTCACATCCTGAAGCTGAGAAGGAGCAAATTCCCGTTGTGAGAGTGGTGGAAGCTGGCCAGGAGATCATCCAGATCGAAGTGCTAGGACAAGTGCAACAGGTCTGAGACTAACAGACAAAGTATATTATGCAAAAACAGCATGTTGAATTGCGCTAATTGAAACAAAACAAACATTAACGATTATTGCATATTTGGGGGCTGCAATTTTATGTTTTTATATTTAAGCATATGACAAGGTTTGTCCACGTTAAAGATTTTGCTTGGTTGGATTTCCCCTTGCCATTTTTAAACATATATTGATCATTTTAATGTTTCATATGATGTAAATTTAGATTTTTTATTTATTTAAATGTTTAAAATGTATCTTTTTTTTTACATTTATTATTTAATATTTATAATTATAATATTTTTACATTTCGTTATCCATTGTTTCAACAGTTGTTATGTTTTCTTTACATGGAAAATTTACTATAATAGCTGAACATTAGACAATTTGACAACATTACTTAATGCGTTAGATTTCACAAACTAACAATAAGAAATACATTTACCGTATTTTTAATCTAGGTTAATGTTAATTTCTACATACACATGTTTAACATTTTAAATGAATGTATTATGAACAAATATAAATAATCAAAGAACAATAGTATATTTATAAATTAGCATTTATCTTGAGATCTTTTTTATTATTATTGTTAGTTAATGATAGCCTGGTAATACCAAACTCTGCTACTTCGCTTTGCTTCGTAGACAGAGTCTGGCATGGCATAATTGAAAAGCGTTTTCTTTCTCGCGGGGGGGGCGCTTGTCTGAAGTTTAAAATCATTGGTTACCCGTAAGCCAATCACATAACGTTTGTTTATGGCGTGTGTTATGCGCATGCTCAGCCGCATCTAACTTTCACTGTAAACACATGTATGATGCGAAAACAAACCATCGAGCGAAATACCGGAGTGAACATGGCTGTGAACGACTTTTGCAGATTATGTGAAGTAAAACTACGCATCCACGGTACAATCAGTGTCTATGTCGTCACGGCTCTCTGCCCGCCCTCTGTTCGTTGATTGGCCGGCTGTTTTCAGGCCGGAGGAAAACGGGGAGATAGGTTGCTATCTCAGACTGAGTACAGAAGCGAACTGAAATTGAGCGGAAGTACGAAGTCTGACGTAGTCTTGCTAAGTTAATGATGCCTAAATCATTAACTAATGTTAACAGTATTAGTTAAGGAAGGAACTCACTAAAAAAAATACAATGTTTGTATTTATCCTAAAAAATAATGAGATTCACGTGTTTAAAAGGGTGGGTCAGTGAAAAAATAGTACTTTTATTCAGCAAGGACTAGGGCTGAGAGATACAGTGAGGAAAATAAGTATTTGAACACCCTGCTATTTTGCAAGTTCTCCCACTTGGAAATCATGGAGGGGTCTGAAATTGTCATCGTAGGTGCATGTCCACTGTGAGAGACATAATCTAAAAAAAAAAATCCAGAAATCACAATATATGATTTTTTAACTATTTATTTGTATGATACAGCTGCAAATAAGTATTTGAACACCTGTCTATCAGCTAGAATTCTGACCCTCAAAGACCTGTTAGTCTGCCTTTAAAATGTCCACCTCCACTCCATTTATTTGAGGTCGTTAGCTGCATAAAGACACCTGTCCACCCCATACAATCAGTAAGAATCCAACTACTAACATGGCCAAGACCAAAGAGCTGTCGACACTAGAGACAAAATTGTACACCTCCACAAGGCTGGAAAGGGCTACGGGGAAATTGCCAAGCAGCTTGGTGAAAAAAGGTCCACTGTTGGAGCAATCATTAGAAAATGGAAGAAGCTAAACATGACTGTCAATCTCCCTCGGACTGGGGCTCCATGCAAGATCTCACCTCGTGGGGTCTCAATGATCCTAAGAAAGGTGAGAAATCAGCCCAGAACTACACGGGAGGAGCTGGTCAATGACCTGAAAAGAGCTGGGACCACCGTTTCCAAGGTTACTGTTGGTAATACACTAAGACGTCATGGTTTGAAATCATGCATGGCACGGAAGGTTCCCCTGCCTAAACCAGCACATGTCAAGGCTCGTCTTAAGTTTGCCAATGACCATTTGGATGATCCAGAGGAGTCATGGGAGAAAGTCATGTGGTCAGATGAGACCAAAATAGAACTTTTTGGTCATAATTCCACTAAACGTGTTTGGAGGAAGAAGAATGATGAGTACCATCCCAAGAACACCATCCCTACTGTGAAGCATGGGGGTGGTAGCATCATGCTTTGGGGGTGTTTTTCTGCACATGGGACAGGGCGACTGCACTGTATTAAGGAGAGGATGACCGGGGCCATGTATTGCGAGATTTTGGGGAACAACCGCCTTCCCTCAGTTAGAGCATTGAAGATGGGTCGAGGCTGGGTCTTCCAACATGACAATGACCCGAAGCACACAGCCAGGATAACCAAGGAGTGGCTCTGTAAGAAGCATATCAAGGTTCTGGCGTGGCCTAGCCAGTCTCCAGACCTAAACCCAATAGAGAATTTTTGGAGGGAGCTCAAACTCCGTGTTTCTCAGCGACAGCCCAGAAACCTGACTGATCTAGAGAAGATCTGTGTGGAGGAGTGGGCCAAAATCCCTCCTGCAGTGTGTGCAAACCTGGTGAAAAACTACAGGAAACGTTTGACCTCTGTAATTGCAAACAAAGGCTACTGTACCAAATATTAACATTGATTTTCTCAGGTGTTCAAATACTTATTTGCAGCTGTATCATACAAATAAATAGTTAAAAAATCATACATTGTGATTTCTGGATTTTTTTTTTTTAGATTATGTCTCTCACAGTGGACATGCACCTACGATGACAGTTTCAGACCCCTCCATGATTTCTAAGTGGGAGAACTTGCAAAATAGCAGCGTGTTCAAATACTTATTTTCCTCACTGTATATCGCATGACATTGTTAGGCGCATCTCGTCAGTAAAGCCGGTTCCTTGATTAGTAGTAAATCGCCATCACCTGCTTTCAGATGGAGCGGCATTTACTACACAGAGCCGTAGTTAACTGACAAGCTGAGCCATATCGCATTAATTATCACGGATGGCTCAGCTTGTCAGTTAACTACGGCTCTTTGTAGTGAATGCCGCTCCATCTGAAAGCAGGTGATGGCAATTTACTACTTAATCAAGGAACCGGCTTTACTGACGAGATGCGCATAACAATGTCATGCGATATATCTCTCAGCCCTAGCAAGGACACATTAAATAGATCAAAAGTGACAGTAAAGACATTTTTTAATGTTACAAAAAATGCTCTCAAATAAATGCTGTTCTGAACTTTCTATTCATCAAAGAATAATGGGACGCATTTCTGAAGAATCAGGTGACACTGAAGACTAGAGTAATGATGCTGAAAATTCAGCTTTGATATCACAGGAATAAATTACAATTTAAAACAGATTAACATAGCAAAACAGTTATTTTAAATTGTAATAATATCCCACAATATTACTGTTTTTACTGTATTTTTAATTTAAAAAAATGCAACCTTGGTGAGCACAAGTTATTTTTTTCAAAAACATTAAAAACCCTTATTGACCCCAAACTTTTGAATGTTAGAAGTAGTTGCTTTTTAAGGCCATTCTCTGCTCTGTCCGTAACAGGTGGTGTCTCAGCCTCAAACTGCGTCTGTGGTTGAAGCCGACAATCTAATCTGCCAGGCCATCATCAACTCTGGCATCGCGCTGGAGACCGAAGCCACAGAGGCAGCTGAGCAGGCAGAGGCCCGATCACCTAAAGCCATCCTGCAGTCTCCTGAGGCCGAGACCAGACTCACTGACATCCAGGTGACAGAAGAGTGTGTGGAGACCGTGTCCGAAGAGGCGCAGGTGAGTTTCTAAGGTCGTGGTGGCATGTTTTATTACAATAAAATTGCAGAGCAACACAAATGAGACTTCAAACTCTTTTTATCCATGGTAGGATTCATCTGTGAAGGAAGGAGAACCTGTTGAGTCAAAATTATACAAATGTCCTCACTGTGAGCGCATGTTCAAGACATTGGCCTACCTGAGGGTCCATGTCAAAGGGCATGTTGGTAGGCCCCATTTAAAAGCAATTTATTAATTTCCCACAAACCTACTTATTAAATGTTAAATGTATTAATTTTGTAATTATGAGTCACACTTTATATTAGGTGTCTTTAACTACTATGTTTACATTTTATTTTGCCAAACACTTTTACTGCCATTGAGGTGGGATACAGGTAAGGTTAGGGACATGTTTGGTGGCATGGTGAGGTTTAAGGGTGGGTTATGAAGTAAGGGAAGGCTCTACATTGTAATTATGTATGTAATTACAGAAATTAATCTCAGAATAAATTACATGCAGGTATTTTATAAATATGAGTACAACATGTATCTGCACAATTTGTGCATTACTGGTATATCAATTGATTAATATAAATCTTAGTTCATAGTAGTTAAAGACACTTAAAGGGTTAGTTCACCCAAAAATGAAAATTACCCCATGATTTACTTACCCTCAAGCCATCCTTGGTGTACATGACATTCTTCTTTCAGATGAATACATCCGGAGTTATATTAAAAAATGTCCTGGCTAATCCATGCTTTATAATGGGTGTTTGAAGCCAAAAAAAAGTTAGAAAATTTGAAGCCAAAAAAGTGCATCCATCCATGATAAAAATACTCCACACGGCTCCGGGGATTTAATAAAGGCCTTCTAAAGCGAAGCCATGGGTTTTTGTAAGACAAAAACACCTATATTTATAACTTTATAATCTAAAATAACTAGCTTCCACCAGACGACCATACGGATACTATGCAAGTCGACTTGCGCCACAAGGGTAACCCAACCCACAACATGCAACAAGCAAGAAGTATCGTAAGCTTAGAAGCCTCTCGTGGTTTAAACAAATAGGGCTGTGCAACAAACTGAAGCTCCTCTTCCATTATATAGAAATCCTCCGACATTTCTCTTCAAAATGGCTAATTCGCGGCCAGTGTTTTTGCTAATTCGTTGTGCATCGGATCATACGCATCGATTTACTCTTCTACCGTAAATCGATGCGTACGGCCGTCTGTCGGAAGCTCGTGATTATAGTTTATAAAGTTTTAAATATGGGTATTTTCCTTACACAAACGCATGGCTTCACTTCAGAAGGCCTTTATTAACCCCCTGGAGCCATATGGATTACTTTTATGATGGATGGATGCACTTTTTTGGGCTTCAAATTTTCTCCAGCCATTCACTCCCATTATAAAGCTTGGAAGAGCCAGGACTTTTTTTTTTTATATAGCAATGATTGTATTCGTCTGAAAGAAGAAAGTCATATACACCTTGGATGGCTTGAGGGTGAGTAAATCATGGGCTAATTTTAAATTTTGGGTGAACTATCCCTTTAATATAAAGTGGGACCTAATTATGAAAACTTTTTCAAAGGTGTATTTTTTCCCTCCACAGGTTATAAGCCTTTTAAGTGCTTAACATGTCAGAAGGAGTTCCTGACAGGCTACGTGCTGAAGAAACACATGGAGACGCACGTCAGCGAGCGGCGGTACAAATGCGGAGAGTGCGGCAAACAGTTTAAAGCCATAGGACACGTGCGGGAACACATGAGAGCTCATTCGGACGATAGGCCGTACCATTGCAGCTTCTGTGACAAGAGTTACAAGACTAAGGTGAGACACCACAGAAGAACAATACGCAAAAACAATCCTTGGGTTTATGCAGTAGATATGTTTCCATCCAGAGTTTAACTTGTGCAAAATTAGGACGTCGCATAAAAAATGTGTGATTAAAGCAGCGTTTCCATTTCGTGTTCAAGAGAACATAATTGTCACTTCCTGGGAAATTGGCGCAAAATATCTGTAATAAAAATGGAAGTTGCTGCAATCGGGGAAGAAACTGTGGCTCATTTTTAGTACATCATAAAATTATTACATTTTAGTACACAGTAAACGCTGACATGTTACTTTGTGTTCGAATGCTGGTGTTTGATACGCTTCTGGGAGGGAATTAAACCAAATAATTCCGATGACAGACTTTGGCTGAGACGTTTCAGAATGATCGAATGATCAGTGCTGTGCAATGAAATTAGTCACTGCTAAGTCCAGTTATCCAATCACATCCACTGTTGAGGCAAAGTCACATGAGTTTTCTGTTGTGCATAGAGAGGGATTTATTCTGTAAATGTGTTTCTATCTTAGTTTATGTTCATGTCTTATCGGATAAAAAATACATCTGCCTCAATCTTGGAATTTCCATCCAGTGTTTTTTATGCTATATCCCAAAATGCACATAATAATAGGTTGATAGAAACATAGCTAGTGTCATCCGTAAAGTCATCATGAAAATTTAAATTGATCATTCTTTTTTTTTTAATGCAATATTGCAGTATTTATTATGAATGATTTAATGGCGTGGTGGCAGAACATTTTTGCTTGTTCGAGAAGCCGTTTCACTCAGACATATGTCACAATAGGGAAGAAAAGACTATCACAACTTCGGTTTCATGCCGACTCATATCCGTTGTGTGTTCCAGAATGCCCTGCAGGTCCACCATCGCACTCATGCAGACGAAAAGCCTTACGTGTGTACGCACTGCTCCCGTGGCTTCCGGGAAAAAAGCGCTTTAGTACGTCACATCCGACATCATACGGGAGAAAAACCCTTCAAGTGCTCGAAATGTGGGCGGGGCTTTGCTGAGCATGGAACGCTGAACCGCCACCTGCGAGCTAAAGGTTTGTAAATATGTAGAATTGTTATTAATTAACCATTCAAATGAATTAAAACACCAATACTGAAGTGAATGTTCGACGACAACTAGTAAACAAGGTCAGCATAAATATAACATGTTTTCTGGCATATTAAAAGTCCTAAATATAAGCTACAAAATCTATAAATATTTCTTAGGGGCAGATTGTCTATATGGATAAGTGTTTATATTGCTATTTTGTATTGAATTAAACTCTCTTTTTTTTTTATCTCATGTCTTGAAATGACGTGTCTGATATGGATAAGGATTTCAAGCCCTTTTGAGCCATTTGAGTATTTTGTTAAAGGTGCAGTAAGTGATTTCTGAGAAACGCTGTTGAAAATGGATCGGACCGTACAGCACAACACACTTGTAGTCAGTCAGCAGTAGGGGGGCGTGTCCACTCATGATGGGGGAGGAGAGAGAGAGCTAATCAGCAGTAGGAGGCGTGCCCACTCATGATGGGGGAGGAGAGTGAGCCAATCAGCAGTAGGGGGTGTGTCTACTCATGATTGGGGAGGAGAATGAGCCAATCAGCAGTAGGGGGCGTGTTCACTCATGATGGGGGAGGAGAGAGAGAGCTAATCAGCAGTAGGGGGCGTGTCTACTCATGATTGGGGAGGAGAGTGAGCCAATCAGAAGTAGGGGACGTGTTCACTCATGATGGGGGAGGAGAGAGAGAGCTAATCAGCAGTAGGAGGCGTGCCCACTCATGATGGGGGAGGAGAGTGAGCCAATCAGCAGTAGGGGGCGTGTCTACTCATGATTGGGGAGGAGAATGAGCCAATCAGCAGTAGGGGGCGTGTTCATTCATGATGGGGGAGGAGAGTGAGCCAATCAGCAGTAGGGGGCGTGTTCACTCATGATGGGGGAGGAGAGAGAGTGAGCCAATCAGCAGTAGGGGGTGTGTTCACTCATGATGGGGGAGGAGAGAGAGTGAGCAAGAGGGAGATTTGAAGAAAGACTGTAGAAAGAAAGATGGCTGAGAGACATTACAAAAGAGAAAAGGTCAGAGGAATATCAGTGGCAAAGATCAGTTATGGTTATGGTTATGATCAGACAAAAGCTTTAGGACCCGCGTTAATATTAGAAAAGCTTTCCAGCGCTTGAAAGACCGAAGCAGGAAGGCTGAAAACAGACTCAGAGGTTGAGTTGTTTCTGCTCCATACGTGAGTAACATTTCACAGGACCAAGATATGCTGCTGTTGTAATGTTAGCTCTTGTAATGTTAGTAACAGGACAGTTTTGAGTGTCATTGTTTCTAGAGCTGCTGTGCTGCTGGCGACAAACAGTCAACTCTTGCTTGTATTTACTCTTGTGTACTGTGTGTGTGTTAATTTTTTGTTCTTCCTTTTCGCTACAGCTATGATAGAGACATCCACTCTTGCATTGTATGTTCGAGCATTTTGGGGACGGAGCAATGAAGGGAGGGGCGTGTTTGTTTGGGTTGATTACAAATATCAACCGTTTTTGTCAGAAATCGCTTACTGTGCCTTTAAGACTTATCAGAGGCTGATGAGATGAAAAAAAGCTTGAATTTTTCTCTAAAACGTGAGGACACTTGAGAGACTCGTTTAAGCTATTTATAGACATCAAGACCCATTCACACCAAGGATAATAACTAAAGATATCGTTTTAAAATTAGTTTTTCCGGCTGATAAATGATCAAAACATTGACAGCCAATTAGAGCCCATTCTGCTTTAAAGAGCATTTAAAGCACCAGATGACATAAGTGTGTGCTTATAATAAACAGTGTTATCATTCTTGGTGTGAAAGGCCCTTTACAGTTGTCATTGGTGATGACTGTATGTTTGTGTGCGTGTGGTCAGGAGGCTGTTTCGCTACGCAGCAGAAGGACTCTGAACACGCAGGGAGCTCTGATGAGCAGGAGGTGACGGCTGAGAACGTCTCCACCACTATCGTATCAGACGACCCTCATGCTGTGCTGGTGGAGTTCTCCTCAGTAGTGGCCGACACTCAGGAATACATCATAGGGGTAAATGCGTCACTTGTGTTTCTGTATGCTTGCGATGTGACATGAGATTTGATGAAAATCCAACCAATTTGATGTCTTTTGTTTTAATTTGAATTAGTTTTCGTATATTTTCATGTCATTACATGTATACCGGCAATATATATGATTTTCACCATTATGTACACAACAAAAGTTTGGAGTCTGTAAGATTTTTTTAAATGTTTTTAAAAGAAGTCTCTTATTCTCACTAAGACTACATTTGTTTGATCAAGAATACAGTAAAAAACAGTAATATTGTGAAATATTATTTCAATTTAAAACAACTGTTTTCTATTTAAATATATTTTAAAATATAATTTATTTCTGTGATGCAAAGCTGAATTTTCAGCATCATTACTCCAGTCTTCAGTGTCACATGATCATTTATAAATCATTATAATATGATAGTTTGATGCTCAAGAAACTCAAGACATTATTATTATTATTATTATCAGTAAGTATTCTTTTGATGAATAGACACTTCAAAAGAACAGCATTTATTTGAAATAGAAATTATTTGTCACATTACTGTCACCTTTGATAAATCTTCAGTTTAATGCATCCTTGCTGAATATACTATTATTATTATTATTATTATTATTTAATTTTTTTAATTCATACTGGCCTCAAACCTGCTAACGGTAGTGTATGTTTAATCATATTTTTATAATCAATAAAATGGATGACCAAATATTTATCTAAAAAGGTATCAATTGAGAGATTAGTTGTTGCAACACTATGATTTTGTTAAAAGTACAGATTTTGTCTCATTTTTTTGCAGGCACCAGTTGAGGAAGCAGCTCAGGAAGGGGAGGAACTGGCAATAATTCAAGACAGTCAGCAGCAGGTCATTTCTCACTTTTGTCAATGTCAACTTAAAGCAAATATTAGCAAGGTAAAAAAAAAAAAAAGGACTTTATGAACCAAATAGAGTTAACCACATTGCTCAATGTGTCTTGACTTCAGATGGACAGTCACATCATGAAGGTGGTGCAGCAAATCGTGAGCCAATCACACGGAGGACACCAGATCATCGTGCGTAACGTGGCCGCCGACGAAACGCCCGGCATCTCGGACTGCGGAGACACCATCACAATCGCCACACCAGAGAGTTTGACCGAACAGGTGGCAATGACACTTGCAAATGCCATTAGCGATGGCACACTCCTTACCGCGACAACAGAGGGCGCCATCGAGACGCCCCACACCACAGTTACAATGGTAACAGCCGAGAACATTGAGCCAAATGAGCAAGAGGAGCAGTATGTCATTGCTTCACCTGACGAAGTGGAAATCCAGACTGTGGTGGTGGTCTAAGATGCAGGTTTCGTTAAGTTTATCTATTTTAACAGCGGTGGCGTTGCATTTCCGTTCTCCGTGAGGCTTTATTCCACATGCTTTGCACTGCATGTGGAAGGCCTGATGGATTCAAAAACTTTGTGTTCGGGTTTTAAACGGATCACTTTCGAGCTGCAGGTTCTACTAATGAACTATGGCATTTTCAATGGACTGTAAAACCATGTTTCTGTTCTATTCATTTGATAACGGATATTACAACCCAAGATTTATTGTACAGCATTCATTGCAGTGATGCCGCCATACCGACATTTCTGTCCTGCTGAATGGCACGCAATCATATATGACTATCATCTACTCATCATGAATGTGTATTATAACATCTTTCCACCAATACAACAGCTGGCAGGGAGTGAAAGTACAAAATATGAAATATATTTTTATGCACCTCTGTATTTTTTCAGTCATTGATCAGTTCTCATTTCTGCATGTTTAATAATGCACAATTTGCACAGTCGCCTCCTAAAAGGAATATTCTGTGCACAAGAAGCATGTTAAGCTTTATTGAAAGCATCTCTGGCATAATATTTCATCCCCCGGTTGATTAAAAACATTATAAAATGCCTATGGGACAAGGCTTTCTGGAGTGTTTAAAAGCAGAAAAGAGCTAAATATGTCTAAATATGTTCTTTTTCAATAGGAGTTTTCAATAAACGTTCGGTTTTCTGACTTAATACCGGCACATGTCATGGAGACAGTGCCTTTCTGCTATTTCAAAGTTCATAATCCAGACAGGAGTTGAGAAATTGGATATGGTTTTGGCCAGTCAAGGTTAGTAAGCTTCTTTTTCTTTTTTTTAAACCACAGTGGTAATGTTAAGATGTTTAATAATTTGTATAATAAGTGGCTGAAGGTATATTTGAATGTTTATGCTCATAATAAGTGCATTACTGTAATTTTTGCTTATTTAAACAAACTGATGGACTAAAATGGATGTCCATTAGGGCTGGGGAAAAATCGATTCACCTATTAATATTTTTTATTATTATTATTTTTAAATAGATTTTTTTTTATATATTCCAGAATCAATATTAATTCACATTGAACTGCTTTATTTTAGTCCTTGCTTATAGGCAAGGCGGACGAAAGTTACCTCTTTTGATTCAGCAGAGGGCGGGGCTCAAGAATAAGGCATGCCCAATGGCAGCTGTCGCAAAGTGTGTCATTATTCAATGTTAAAGTACTTTCTTCTTTTCCAGGTCAGATGCAGAGAGAACTGTGAGGAAAGACTGGCTCTGTGATGCTTACGAAACATCGCTTTATTTGTCTGACCAGCTGGACACAGCAACATTGGCAATGATGTGAGTTTGGGATGGGACTATCTGTTTGACCAGTGGAAGACATTCACGATGCTTGTGGAAGAGAAATGGCGCGATCTGTCCTGTCCTAATATTGTGAACTAAATTTTTACAAACTTAGTACACCACCATTCAAAAGTTTGGGTCGGTAAGATTTGTATATGTTTTTGAAAGAGGTCTCTTATGCTCACCAAGGCTGCATTTATTTGATCAAAATAAAAACAGTTTTGCTGCATCATATTTTTGTGGATACATTGTTCCTTTTATGAATAGAAAGCTCAAAACATTGAACTTGTGACTGATTGATTGATATATTTCAGTCTACAAGCCCGCGTGGCTTCTGTCGTCTTGATATTTGGCAAGGCAAATACAGTACGAGGTTGGTGTATTTTTCACGTCCACTCTGTTCTTTCATTAGGCGATAGATAGATGTAGCAGTAGACGCTTCATTCTGGCAGATCGGGTTCATGATGAAGCTTTGGTCACCTTGACTCTACTTGTCCTCCTCCCCATCAGCTCATCATTGCACATGCGCAGTGCTTTGCCCCTCCAGGCCTTCACATATGCCCATATATTATGACATCTGTCTTTTATTTCCAGCTATAATTGAATCCTGACCTGACTTGCTACTGATCCGTTGAAAAGCCCTCTGGTTTGACAAGTTTCAGCGTGATATTAAATAGGGTTATCAAGGGTCATCTTTTAACATCATATGCCTTTTAACACACATTATATTACTGTTATCTCTCCATTATAGCCAGCAAGTATTCCTTTTTTAAATGATCTCACTGGACGTTTATAGATATTCAGGTCACATTTCACTTCACAATCAAAACATACAAATAAGATGGAATTTTATATATATATAAAATCGTTCATATTTTTTTATATATATATTTTATTTATATTTATATATTATTTTAGTTTTGTTTAAAATGTATATATTTATTTGTTTTGATTTTACTTGACTTTTGTTCATTTTAGTTTAGTTCTATTCATTTTTGTTTTTGTTTACATTTAATAGATTTGTTTCTTTTTGTTTTGTTTTCTAAACTATTTTTGTTTTGTTTAAAATGTATATATTTAGGTATTTTACTTGGCTTTTAGTTTTGTGTTATTTATTTTTTTGTTTTGTTTAAATTGTATTTTTTATTTCTTTTTGTTTTGTTTTTAGTTTTATAATATTTTTTGTTTAAAATGTATATATTTAATTATTTTGTTTTGAATTTACTTTGCTTTTGTTTTGTTTATTTTACTTTTATTTATTTTTTGTTTTGTTAAAATTGTATATATTTGTATTTTTTTTTTTTGCATAAATGTTGTGTGTGTATATATATATATATATATATATATATATATAAATAAAATATTGTTCTTTTGTTTTTTTTAGTTTAGGTTTTTTATTTTAGTTTAAATAATTTAATGTTTAATAATTATAATAATAACTTTAATAAATATTAAAATAATTGGAGTATATTTATTTACATGAAAGTAAACAAAGTACTTCACTGCACTTCAATTACTTCCCTACAACCTGAGGTTAAGGGCACAATTGTGATGTGCTGTTGCTTTTTCTTAGCTGAGGTCAAACCAGCAACCTTCTGGTTACCAGCCCTGAGTGCCACAGATCTCCTCATTACTTTCTGACGTCATGCTGTAAATGCTATTAATATCATATTAAATCATACCTCTCACTGCAGTGTTGGAGGTTAACCATTCCTGCTGTTCTGAGACTGTTTTTTTGTGCTGGAACAGTTTTTCTAAGGAACAGTTGGAAGAATGGATCAGATTCTTAGACTGGGAATTGGAGTTAAATGTACCAGACTATATCTAACTGTACCACAGCATCTCTGAGGATCTCTAATCGGAGCGCCATCCTTTGCTGCTCTGACAGGCAGTTTCTGGGTCAGTCCTCAGCCCTGAGAGAGGGCCCAAACCACCAGCATCACACAGAGAGAGAGAGAGGGAGAGGGAGGTATTTATAGAAAAATGGGGCTTCACTGTACCTTTTTCTTGCAAAAGAATCATTAAAAGACCCAGCTAGCTTGTCCCAGATTTCTGCTCGGTGCTCTGCATGAGAGTTAGGACTGGACCAACTTAGTGGAGATGTAGAGCCACGGCTGCAGAGAGCTTGACAGCGCTCTCTTGATCTACACTGGACTGATTTCTTCATCGATGGAGGCTAAACCTGCTGGATCAGTTCCTTCACTGAAGGCTTTTTTGGTACAAAATGGAGCAGTGACTTGTTGAGGAGGGTTATGACCTGACCTGAGGTGACCTCGTTGAGCTTGACTTCAATACCATTCAGAAGACCCAGAAGCCATGATGAGAAGATTTTTGAAGAGCCAGAAGGGCCGTTTCTCTCTTCGCCAAAGCCGATCGGGATCCCGCAGTGCCTCCAAAGATTTCTGTAAGTTCCTAAAGCAAAACATGGAGCTCTGTAAGGCGGTGACTGCATAGTCATATGCCTTTGAGTCATTACCTGAGAAAAAAATTCTTGTATTATAGATGTTTTATTAAATAGTTTAGATGCACTATATATACTATATTATGTATATTTATATATAAATATATAGTAAAAAAAAAATCTCTGCAGAGTGTAGATAATACTTATGCCATTTTACCTTATATAATATGTATATAATGCATACACATACATACATTCATACATACATACACAATTTAATGTGTTTCTTCACTTCCACAGACCCAAACCCTAACGTGCTGAGAGAATTCCCACTGAATATTGGTGCGTAAAGTAATTTCTTGACCTTCTTTCTTTTTTTTTTCATCTGTTATTAGGTCACACAAATCAGATAGATCTGATTTCAATAGATGTGTGGATTTTGACTGTCTTCCAACATTTTATTTTTTTCATTTACTTAAATCTGGATGGATGGATGGATGGGTTTTGGTATGAATATTTTAAATATTCTAAATTTAGAATTCTATATTTTTAGATTTTACTTTAGATATATTGTTGAGTATTTTGTATGTGTGTGTTTATGTCCCTCAAGATAGTATTTCAAGATACTGTATTTTGAAGGTAATTTTGAGCTTTACATCTCTTTATTTGAAAGGGTAAATTATGTTTTACATGCTTGTACAATGAAGCAAAAACAATTATTGCTCATGCCCCAGTGGACCAGTCCATCAGACACTAACAGTTAACAGGCGGAAGACTCAGTTTCAATGTAGGACACTAAAGAGACCTTTCTACTGACTCTGAAGAAAGATGCCCAGGGTCTCTGATCATCTGCCATGTGATCACCTGTCAGTGTCTCTGAATATGCCATGGTCCTGCTGCAGATGTGAACAGAGCAATAAACTGCAATGTTCATAATGTAAGACAGTGAGACGGTGTTACAGGGAGAGAGAAAGGACAGCTGATCCATGAATATGAGAACTTGCAGATGTCTTGGTTGAAGAGTGTAACATCTCAAAACAAGAACTGGCAGATCTTTTATGGTCTATGAGGATGAGATGCACTGTAGGACTTAAAGCAGCTGGTGGACACACCACACACTGATTCCTACTTTTGATATTGACCCCCCCCCCCCCTCCCCCCTTTGTTCAGGGGCTCATTATTCTATTTCTGTTCATATACATAATTTATTGACTTTTTTCCCAGAACTGGGCCTTCCAGCAAATAACCAGGGTTGGCCAGAGGAGTTTGGCTTTAAGCTGGGTGGAGATGGACCCAGTTACATCCTCTCTGTGGTGGAGGGCAGCAGCGCTTACATGGCCGGGCTGCAGCCAGGTGACCAGGTTCTGGAGATCGATGGGCAGAACGTCTCCTCTCTCAGCACCAAAGCTCTCGTCGCTCTGGCTCAGACCCTCAAGACTGTGCCGCCCAGCATCGGAGTCGTGTCTAGAATTGAACAGGTCAGTTTGTTTTTTATTGATGTTATATTTTACTGTTAATAACTAAATGGATGGATGGATAGATGTACATACAGACAGACAGAGAGATGGATGGATGGATGGATGGATGGATGGATGGATGGATGGATGGACAGACAGATGGATGGGTGGATAGATAGATAAACGGATGGACGGACAGACAGACAGACAGACAGATAGATAGACAGACAGACGGACGGATAGAGACAGATAGATAGACAGACAGACGGACGATGGATGGATGGATGGGTGGACAGACAGACAGATATTGGATGGATGGATGGATTAATGAATGGACAGACAGACAGATATTAGACATAGATGAATGGATGGATGGATGGATAGACAGACAGATAGATGGATGGACGGACAGACAGACAGACAGACAGACAGATAGATAGATAGATAGATAGATAGATAGATAGATAGATAGATAGATAGATAGAACAACTGACAGATAGATAGATAGAACAACTGACAGATAGATAGATAGATAGATAGATAGATAGAACAACTGATAGATAGATAGATAGATAGATAGATAGATAGATAGATAGATAGATAGATAGATAGATAGATAGATAGAACAACTGACAGATAGATAGATAGATAGATAGATAGATAGATAGATAGATAGATAGACAGACAGACGGACGGACGGACGGACGGACGGACGGATGGATGGATGGATAGATGGATGGGTGGACAGACAGACAGAGATATTAGACATAGATGAATGGACGGATGGATGGATAGACAGACAGACAGATGGATAGATGGATTAACGGATGGACGGACAGACAGACGGATAGATAGATAGATAGATAGATAGATAGATAGATAGATAGATAGATAGATAGATAGATAGATAGATAGATAGATAGATAGATAGATAGATAGATAGATAGATAGATAGATAGATAGAATAAAGGTAACCTTGTTGTCTAAAAGAGAATTCAGATCTCTCTTCTTTTTCCCTTGCAAAAACTAACCACCACAGCTGGACATTGCCCCAGGGCCTGATGGTCGTTTTGGCTTCACCATAGTGGGAGACAGTCCCCTGCTGGTGGAGAACTGCATGCCCAACTCTCCAGCGGGCCGGAGTGGACTGCGAGCAGGGGACTATGTGATGGAGGTGAATGGGATTCCAGTGAAACAGCACGAGACGGCGGCGGCCATGATCAAGGCCTCTCAGGGACGTACGCTGCGTCTCGGCGTGCTCCGTATTAACCGCTGGCAGAAGCGCACCAGCAGCAGCATGAAGGAGACCTATCAGAGCGGAGACATCGTGAGGCATGACCGCAAGCACAAAGCTCTGGAGTTCAACAAGAAGGTCAGTCCTGAAGGCATATAAAAATGGTTCAACTGTAACTCCAACCCCCAAAAGTTAGTTATATTTTCAACAGCGTTTCAAACCCCAGTATAAAAAGTAAGTGTGTGTAAAATTGTCTGTTTTGAATTTTTATAGGTTGAGGAGATTTTAGGGGAGGAGCCTGAGGTGAAAGAGAGGCTGTTTGATTTGCTGAAGCAGTATGCAAATGAGAGGGATGTTGAAGGGCTGGCGTCCACACTTCCAGAAATACTGCTCACCGAGGAGCATCAGCAGCTGATTGACAGCATCAGGTACCAATGAGCTTTTTAATGAACCCTGTTATATGACCCGCCTCCTTTTTTCTTTTTTTACCAATTCCAACTCATTACATTATAAGTTACCTCTTTGTGTTTGGATTGTAGACAATGCTGAATTTTATTTTATTGGCTGAATTAGTTCCACCTTGTCTTGCATTGCACATACTACAAGATTTGAACATATCGCAGTGTCTCGAGACGGGCACAGATCGCGTTGCTGACCAACTCATACTTAACAAACATCGGTGACTGCAGAGAGCGCCGATTTGGCCGCCATCGGGTGGGTTTTGTTGCAAACTTTGGAAATCATTCTGTAACCGCAGAATCCAGCCAAAGTTGTGTAATGTGAGCTTGCCTTAAGACAATCAGGACAGCCATGAACTGGATGCTTGTGTTTTATATTGTGAATCTGAATTGTCCTGCCTGTAGTGGAAATGAATGGTGCTAAGAAATTGTTAACTGAATGTAGTACTGCCTCTTCTAGTTCCTCTTGGATTTTCAAAGTTTAATGTCTCATAATGTCTTTTCTTATCTAACAATAGAGGAGGTGCTGATTAGGATAACAATCATTCATTAGAGATCATTTCTCTCAGAATTTTCATTAAAATGAGAGTAACACCATCTTTATAGCACTTGGAAACTTGGATCAATCCACTTTCACATAAGCAGCCGTGGTTAAGAAAGCTATTTGTTGTATTTCAATCAAAGCCATTGATGGTGTTGTATTTCTTTGCATCTTCTGTTTTTTTGCCACGTCCTCATACAAAAGATACCTCCTTAATAACACTCTCCTCTGATGCTCAGCTTCAGAGTCTCCCTGTTAGTTTTATGCTTCAGTTTTGTGTATTTTGACATTTCTGGTGATTTCTGAGTCATCTGACCTGATCTGATCCATGAGTTAAAAGGTGCAATAATTCTTTCAAAGTGGATTGAAATATTTCAGAACAATTTGTTGTACAGTGAAATAGTGAGAGAGCAGCTTTATGTAACATTCATGTAAAATTTGCCATGGTGTCATTATGGACGGCTGGTTATTCTCTCCATTCCTTATTTAAAAACTCTTTGTGGGGTGACAAACCGGAACACTGGTCTCATCGGATCCGCTTGTCAGAGAAAGTGTTGAACTGACGCCGATATCGATATCAGCTAACCTACCTAGTTCACTTTGCTATCGGCATTTTATCTAAATATCTAAACATTAGTGTGAAGAAGAAAAAAAGAAAGAAAAAAACTTTAGATAGCAATCTGCACATGCGAGGGACATTGATTACGCTCATCTTTGCTCGCTCCTTTTTATTAATAAGTTATCTTGAGTAAAACAGATAATTTTTTCACAGAACACATAGAAAAGACCTGAACTAGAAGCGATGCGATCTGTTTTACTGAAGTTAAGGAAGTTAAGTTGCGCATAAGCCCTAAAACGTCAGCTATCTAAGTTTAGCTTTATCTGACTCTTTAGTTTGTTTCAACATGCTTATGGCTTAATGCAAAAAATTCTTTGCATATTTTTATATATAAAACCTTTGATCATAGATGATGTATTTCATCATTCCTTAACATTTTTATCATCATGAACAATTAGATCACAGATTATTATTTGATTTTAATTAGAGATGCGTCAAGACTGTCTCCGCCGATACAGATAGCAGATTTTTCAAAATATCTGCTGATACCAATACTTTATGTTTCTTAAGGAAAAAAAAAAAATCTCCCAATTAATGCTTTAATCTATACAGGGAACCCTCTCAGTTGGTACACTATAATATTAGAGGTTAACATTTGCAACAGAGCCCAAACTATTATATTTAACTGCTATTTATTTTCAGGTATAATAATTACACTCAAATAAAAACTGAAATATTTGTAGACAACTCAGCTGCACATAAGGTAGATTTCATAAACACTTATCTTCATGACAAATTTATTCAATCATACATATATAATTAACAGTAGATAAGCTTTAACATGGGCTAAATGCAAAGTTAAGTAACACTGTGCACAAGCTGTTTTATTGACGTCTTTCTGCGGTTCTCAACTTTTCTCTATTATTTATAGAGTACAATTAAAAATAACATGAGTTTAATCAAAGTGCTTTACAGTACACATAACATAATATAACTCTTCTATAACATCGATAAATACCTTTTTCCGCAATTGAAATACTGATTGAGCGACTACATTGGTAAGTTGTTCTGTATCTTTCAACATACCTTCTGATGTTCATGCAAGTTTTTTCATGCTATTGTATTGAAGTGTATTGAAGTAAAGACTCGTGCTCTGCGCTGCCGCTTGAACTGAGGCGCTACAGCGATCTGTCACGTCACATTTAAGAGCGTCAAAGCTCTTTGCGATTATTGGATAGGAAGTGCGCTACAAATAATGTTTGGTTTAAGTGAAAAACTGCGGACCTGGCAACCCTGGCTTGAACTACGGTGATTCATAGATTCGAACAGATCCTGCTTTAATGGCGCTGTTAAGCATCAATGCATCATTGCCATGTTAATTTCGAAACCCCTTAATACAACACAAGAGACATTTTGCAGTCTGACATGTTTTTCCAACCCTTTTGATTGACAGGATATAATCGGCCCTGATCATCGGCTGTTTTTAAACAATTAGCCTATGGCCAATAGTGACAATAATTGCTTTTATCAGCCGATACCAATATTTAGCCAATAGTCGGTGCCTCCCTAATTTTTACATAATTAATTTATTAGATTTATTATTAATTATTTTATATTATAGAGACGTTTGTTATAATTTATTTATTATAATTAGATTCAATATTATATTTTGTGAAAATAAATATGCTCTCTAAGAAATGTCTCTTTCTCTGTTTGTCGGTTCTGTTGTGGTAATAACTCGCTGATGAGGGTTTTTGTCAGGAGAATTTGACTCGTCTCACAGCTGAAAGGTTTTCAGTTTCACTAACGGAGCAGTTTTAACAGCAACCGCCTCTGGCTACCAGTGAGGAATTATCCCTGTGAGGTTTACCAGATAAAATACTGTTTCATCAAGTATTTATCATATAAAGATGTTATGATTTAAGTTTAAACTCTCAGAAATGGGAACTCTTTTGGAGTGCTCTTACCTTCATGAAGAGTGAATTATGAAGAAGGACAGCATGCTCCAGATACCTGGATTCACACTTCTCGTCAGCTTGTTCTGATTAAACTCTTGATAAGCCTATCCTTGTATTATCAGGAACCATGAAAGCCTTTTTTAGCAAGTAAGAAACATTTTTGTATTTGCACAAGCTTCAGTTTGCTGTCATTTTCCATTGTTCCGAGTGAAGTTACTCTTTTATAGGATATTGCTGCATGTCTTTATGAGATGTTTTGGTATTAGAATACTCTTGTTGGTGTTTGTTTTAAATATTGATCACATTTGACTTTCAATTGAGTGAAAAGATAGTTCAGACACTACTGAAAGCATGACATTTTTAGCTCATTTTCCTCATTGATATCACTGCATTTTCACTGTCCTTCAGTGGACTCGAGCACTGACCAGTTTGTGTGCTGCGCTTTGTCCCTGCAAAAATTTGCCCAGTTCTCCCCATGGAACCTCCCTATTTTTATGCAGCCTACTTCTTGTAATAAATCTCTCTTAGGTCCGTGACGCACCAGAAGTTTGAACAAAATCCACATAACTTTCTTGATTTAAACTACAGCTGAGGTACAAAGATCCGGCTAACTAGATTTTGGGACCTTACCTTAATTGTTAAAAGAATCAGTTCTTTGTGGCTTCATGTTTTGCATTCAACTACGACTTTTTATCTGGTTGGTGTCGGTTGTGCAAACTCAAGAGTTTTCTACTTTTGTCCTTGTGAACCTGGATGCTTCAAGGATCTTAACTCATGCATTATGTGGATCGGATTGAATAACTCTCTCCTACATGATGACCTGCCTTAGATATCCAGTGGGACAGAGTATCTATTCTCTCTCTCTCTCTCTCTCTCTCTCTCTCTCTCTCTCTCTCTCTCTCTCTCTCTCTCTCTCTCTCTCTCTCTCTCTCTCTCTCTCTCTCTCTCTCTCTCTCTCTCTCTCTCTCTCTCTCTCTCTCTCTCTGTTCTTGCTGCACTCTTTTATTCTATTCTCTCTCTTCACCTTTGAAGCAGCTGCAACTTTGCCTCTCGTCTGCAGTTGAAGGCATCTGGTCTACAGTTCTGGATGTAGACTCCTTTCTAACGTTAAACTCCCTAAGGCAACCCAGCATGGCATTGTAGGCGATCTTGCCAAAGCTGACTCGATGATGACGTGAACTGAAGTTTCCTTCTTCATACATGCAACGTCATCGCTCCTCAAGTTGGCGCTAATAAGCATCTCCTCATCTGGCTACTGGACATAATGGCTTTTCCAACTATCCTGTTTTATTCAGTGAATGATTATTTCAGCTCTATGAAGAATCCTGCACTGAGATCAAGAACATCTCATTGTTTCTTTGAGACGTAATGTGAAGGAGAGATGGGACTCAGACGTTTTCGGTAAGGAGAACCTTCTCATGCTCAGAGAAACTAGTTTCAGAAGTTGGGGTTTGATTCATTTTCTAGAGAAATTATTACTCTTTAATCAATTACGCCATTTCAAGCATTATTAGATCATAGATCTAGAGAGCAAGTAGAAAAAAAAGATTAAAGCTTTGAGCTTGCTTTCTTTAATAATGCATTTTCCATCATTTTATGTGATTGAGGACTTCTTAAGGGGATGTTCATCAGTTTGTAAAGTGCATGGCATGCTTTGTCGATTATAACTATACAAAGAGGAATTAAAACAGTTTGAAATGGGTTTAGAGTTCACATGTGTTAATAGATGTCTTTTATAATTGAGACTCTTTAATACGTTCTTCATTCCCACCTTCATTCATTTTGAAAAGTGTGTCCTTGATCTGCGTTCCCTCCCCTCTCTGACTCGGGGTTAATTTTAGATTTAGTGTGACCTCCTTCTAATTGAGGGCATCTTGAACTAAATAAAAGTTAACTTTGAGAGAAATGTGGATTTAAGTTTCATTAAGAGTTTTTGGGAAAACTTTTAAGAACGAATACACTGAAGAGAGGTCTGTTGCACAATTGTACTTGGGTACAGTAAGTGTGAATGAATGACACATGAATCTTAAAAAATATTAGTTTTAAGTAGTTTTGTTTTTGCTTGGAACGTAATGTCTCACAATTGCTGGTCTCTGAGGTCTTCAGAGGCTAGAAGAACAACATATGTTGTATATGGAATACAACAACTTTATACAAACAGGGATAATGTAAAGAGTGAAAACATTCATGTATATGAGGTTATTATATATATATGTACAATTGCAGTTACAATTGTGGCAATTGCAGTTTATAATCTAATCTTCACCTCAGTACTATTGTGATTTAGATACAGTACAAGGAACGATTCAGTTTTTACAAATACAGGTTGCAGATCTGTTCTGATCAGATGACGCTACAAATTATGCTAAATGCAAGTAATAAAATGCTGCTAATCAAATAAATAAATAAACAGGCTTATCAACTTTTACAGAAGACAAAATTCTTCTAATATCCTTTATTGTTGAGGTCTGTACATTATTGTTATTATTAAAATCACTTGTTATTTACACTGCCAGGAAATCAAAAAACATGGTAACTAATAAACACAGACAAAGGAAACTGATCTAGAAACAGTGCAGATCAACTTACTGGATAACAATGAACAACGACAGAGACAAACCAACTCAAAGTACTACAGAAACACAGACAAACTAAACATTATCCCTGACATTAAATATCCCCGGGAAGGCGCGTTTTCACGCTGTAACCAAAACAAAAGTCCAGCAGAGGATGGTGGGCAGGGCTTGGGAAGAGGGGACAACCCATGACGGAAGAGAAGCCAGGGAGGCGATGATGGCTAAAGGGGCCAGTGAGGAGATACAAGCAGGAGGAGACAGGTGGAAACCCAGAGAATAACCAAGACGAAGGCCCTCGGTGGGGGCGATGCTAGGAGTAGTCATGGTGGAGTCCGCGGTACAACCACCAGTGATGGAGCCAGGAGATCTGGAGACCCAGGCGTAGCAGAGGAGATGATGACACGAGACGACACTGGAGGCCAAGCCGGAACTGCAGCGATGAGCGGCCGAGGTGGAGCTTTGGTCTTGGAGGACTGAGACGGAGCCGAAGGGGTGGAGAGACGAAGCGCAGGTGAAATCCGTGGTGGAGGCAGAGCGACGACTGACCAATCGGAGCCGGAGGAACAAGGTAGCTCGTTGGAGCGGTAAGGACAACGGTTCCAGGTGGAGCAAAGGGGACGAGAAGCCAAGGTGGAGCCAAATGGTCGACGGGCCAAGGTAAAGCCAAGGAGATCCACTTGCAAAGGCAGAGCTGGAGACTGGAAGACTCGAAGCGGATCCAAGTTGCAAGGCAGCATCAATATAGGAGCCAGCAGAGGAAGGACTGGCCTGCTTGGATAGAGGAGGCGGCAAAGGGAGTCTGGGTGGGAGTAACAATGGACTGTCGTGGCTGGGATGAGCATGGCGTGTGTGGAGTGGCCGTCCTCCTTAGGCTCCTCAACTGTAAGGGGAGATCCAGTCATCCACAATGCATATTCAATGTACTGAAGTAAAGTGTATCTCCTGTAGGCAAAGCCTGGGACGCAACACAAGACAAAGAACTGAACAAACTGAGGACTGTATAGACAGGGCAAGCACAGGCAAGAAACAAGGTAAATCTAGAAACAGTGCAAAGTAAACCAAATAACAGGATAACAACTCGAAACAATGAACAACGACAGGGACAAACCAACTCAAAGTACTACAGAAACAGACAGAAATACAGAAATTACTACAGAATTTTTATTTTATTTTAAGGACCTTATGTTTACTTTTTCACTGTACACAGTTTTGGTATTGTGTTGTTTCTCCACTTATTGCCCAAAGTAGAATCTGTGTCCTGCAGCTAAACAAGTTTTGAAGCAGTGTTTGAGATGAGTGCATCTGGAGGATTAACCCAGACTGAAGCTGGTTCTGGGGCTGTGAGTTGTGATGGTGACCTTGATGATGCATGGGTTCGTTCAGTTTTATGCGATATCTTCGGCTTTCTCAAAATAGTCAAAATAGTCCAGTGGGTAATGCACATTTAGTGCACTGAAAAAAAAAAAACAATTAGAAAAATGTACTAAATTTTCCTTTCGCAAGTTTTTGCACGCATATTTTTTAAGTAAATTAAATTAACAAAGAAAATAAGTAACTTTAATTTGGCCAGTTAAAGTTTGTTGAGTAAAATCTACTTAGTTAAAGTTTACTTTTCAATATTCTGTGTAAAGTACAAATTCTCAAACAATATAACACTGAATTAAGCCATGCTTTTAAAGTGTATGTAAATAACGCATTGTCTTGTAGTCAACATGACTACATAAGTATTGTTGTACCCATTCAAATACTGAGATCTCAATACTTGGTACACAATACACAATAACGGTAACATTCAATGGATAATTTTTGAGTATGAATGTGTCATTTTGAGTAGAAAATGAACTCCAAATGTCAGTGCAAACAATAGCAAGTAACTAAACCTAACAACAAAAGCAATGATAAAACATCCTAGATACAGCTGTAAAACAGTGAAAATTGCAATCTTATTAATGATTCCTCAGTGCATGATGGGAACACCAGTATCAGAAAGTTTTACTTAATTCTATAACGTTGATATTTACACATTAATTTCTAAAAGCTTAAATTGAGTACTAATATAGAATTTACTTCACCACAGAATCAGTATATATATATATATATATATATATATATATATATATATATATATATATATATATATATATATATATATATATATATATATATATATATATATATATATATATATATATATATATATATATATATATATATATATATAAATATAAATAACCCACACTGGAACCCACAAAACCCACTCATCAGCAAGATGTATATATTGCTGATGACATGTTGACAGGCAGCACGCAAAATATGTAGTTTTTGTGGTTTAATTGTTATAATTAAGTCACACTCACAATTGCTATATTAACGGATCATATTTTTCATCCAAATGAGGAATAATTCAATTAATAAATGATAAAAAGAGAAATGATATATTGCAGAAAGTAAATTAAATTACTGATTAAAATGATTATTACTGATAATAATGGTTATTACAAAAATGAGAATGAAATGACAATAATCATTGAGAATAATGAGATTGCAAAATAAAAACAATGCAAAAATGTTAATAGCCCTAGTATAGGCTTAATTTTCTGTATAGGCTAAATCATTCATGTTTTATTTCTTTTGAGATGAAAAATATGACCCAAGCATATTTATATATCAAGGCACAGCTTTATTTTTGTGTATCTAGGGTTGGTAGAAGCTAATGAGAATGTTTATAACTTTGGACTTGGTTTTAAAGGATGGTGAGAATTAAAAATTCAGAGACGGCTTGTATCACAGAGGGATAAAAAGCACTTTCTTTTTCACTTTAATTATTTATCCTCCCAGAACTTCAAAATACCCATCAGACATCTTTCAGAAGTCACATGCTTACCTGCTTAGCTTTTGAAGTTGATCAAACAGGATATTTTTACCTGCGCCTCTTCACAGGAGAGTAAAAAAAACAAAAACAAAAAAAACGCTTCATTGGATCACATGAGCCCTCTTTTTTTTTTTTCATAGCAGGTCACAAACATCTCCATAATCTGGTGTAATTATAGCAGACTCTTTCTCATAGCTGTCCCTCCTCCTCCATCTTTGCCTGTTTGTCTTCTATCCAGTGTCTGTCTCAGTAGGCATGGAAGTGTTCACACGCCTGAACAGTTTCTCCTCTGTGACTCCGTCTGTTGTGTGTGTGTCATGTTTGTCAGGATCTTCATCCCTAAGAAGCACAGGCAGCGCTTTGATGAGATGGTCTCTCAGAGTTTGATCAGTCGGTTGAGGGGCCGAAGCTTCAGCGAGCACAGGAACAACCGCCTACGGCGCAGCCGGAGCGAAGACCACCCCGATCGACTGCTGTCTGTGTCCACTAGAGCCAGTTCTGTGCCCCGGACCTCAACTGAGGATGTGGTCATGCCTCCTGCCCGCGGCCTCCGCAAGACCACCTCTCTCATCGCAGGCCATTCCAGCTCCTTCTCTACCCGCAGGTCAGTGTCACTCTCAGAAGAATTACACACTTTTCTTTTTCTCCTGTGGTTTATTGTTGGTGTGGTAGAAATTTCAATTGGCATTTGCTTTTGTATTTTGGAATGTTTCATATTCCAATAAATCAGTTAGATTTCCTTTAACAATTGTTTTACTTTTATGCTTTTTAATTTTAATTATTCTTATTATTTTTATTTATGAGTTTTATTTATGCTTTCATTTGATTTTTTTATGCTTTTATTTTATTTTGCTATATTTGTTTTATTTTTTATTTGTTTTTGTTAGAAAACAGTTGTCATGTGTTACATTATTAGGTTCATGTAAATATAATGCTGAGTGATGGAAGCATGGATGGATGGATGGATAGATGGATAGATGAAAGGATGGATAGATAAAAGGATGGATGGATGGATGGATGGATGGATGGATGGATGGATGGACAGATAGATAGATGGATGATGGATTGATGGATGGATGAAAGGATAGATAGATAGATAGATAGATAGATAGATAGATAGATAGATAGATAGATAGATAGATAGATAGATAGATAGATAGACCCTTCTTGTTGGATTTTCATAACTGTTGTAGCCTGTAAATGCTGGAGATTTTATGTCACTGCAATATTTCACTCTTATAATTCATGTTATTTTTAGTCATATTATTTGACACCTGCGTATGTGTGAGAGAGTAAATATGACACATCACTAAGATTCATCCCCAATATTATGCTTTAAACTTTACTACACGAGTGTATTTCGCAAGTGTGAATTAATTATCTCTTAATTTTGTGTCTGATACATAAATAGGAAAAGGTGGGAGGATGTGAAATCCTGTCAGTCACTAGTACAATACACACTTAATGAAATGTCGCCGGGAATGCAGGTGTAGTTTCTTTTTAATAACGTGGGTAAGACTGAATGTGTGGTTTCACTGGAGAATTGCTAGCTACGTATTTACATAATGACAGCATATGCATAATGGAGATTCCTTGAGCCACACAGGGAAAGCAAATTAAGTCTGTTGAAGAAGAGCTCTTTATATGCAGCAGTAATCTGAGTATATGACTGTAGTAGAAGAAATTCAAAGAGATTATCTGACATTATCTATTAATAGCACTACCTTAAAAGAAAACAACAATCAGAATAATATATGTGGCCCATGAGCAAAATGTATCGTGTTCATTTGCTTTCTCTGTGTGGCTCAAGACTGAACAAACACAATATATACACACACACACACACACACACACACACACACACACACACACACACACACACACACACACACACACACACACACACACACACGGTGTTTACGGTATATATACACTGTGTAAACGTGTGTGTAGTATCTATATAATATTTTCCAGAAATATAAAATTCATATTATTTTAATAAACAAGTCAGCTTCCATTTTATAAATAATCAAGATATTCTACTTAGACATCTTGTTTTTTAAAGATATTTTCTATTTCTTTTCTCCATTGTGTTTCATTAGGACAGTACGCGTGTACAAAGGGAACCAGAGTTTCGGGTTTACTCTGCGTGGCCATGCTCCAGTCTGGATTGACTCTGTAATACCAGGTATGAAATTAACAAAAATGGTTATGGTTATAAGTAAAGTGTCTTGTGCCAATGTTAAAACATTTGATTAAACCTTAATATTTATAGGTTTCACTGTTATATATCTTTATAAAAAAAATTAAAAAGTACACTTACTGCGTTAGATTAAACTGGGAAGGGTCATAGCACTTGAATATTGTTGTCCTATTGTTAGTTTAACTGCTTCTATTGTTTTCATTTGTAAGTCGCTTTGGATAAAAGTGTCTGCTAAATGAATAAATGTAAATGTAAACAACTTGGATTTTATAAATGAAAAAAAAAGCTTCCTTTTTACATTTGTTGTATGACAGCAATATTATTGTTGCTCTTCAAAATGATTCACAGAGTAGTATTTTCAAACGTTGAACTTTCGTCTTCATAAGGGAAGAGCTTGTGTCTTGTGATGCATTTATTGCAGTTGACATCCTACAACAAAACAAGTCTATTTTAGAAATATAAAAAAAAAAAAATTGGACATGAAACAAGTGAAGGGGAGTCAATTATTAGACATATTACTGAAGCAGATGACATGAATGCCGAAGTTCTGTCATTTCTGACTCATGGCGGCCATTAAAAAGTTAGGCTGCAAAAGCTGGCAGTGTGCAAGAACAGCAGGAGACGAGAGAGAGAGAAACGAGAAGACACAACAGCAGACTCTCCATAGGCTGATTCAGAGGGGCACAGGTGGTAGAGCTCTGTTTTCATCTAGCACAAATCCTTTTAGATTCACACTTTTCCCACAACCAGCACTCAAAAGCCAAAAAGAGGCATCCATTCTTGGGCAGGATGTGACAAACACCCAAGCTGCAGTGTGTTGACTTATAGATCTCACGTCATTTCAAAGGGCATCTTGAGCACAGCTTAATCTCAGTTGGAGCACACATGATCTGCTGTCAGTAGTTACTTTCTGCTTGGTCTGTTGCCATTCCTTCTCCAGGCAGCCCTGCTGAGAAGGCGGGTCTCAAACCTGGAGATCGCATCCTGTTTCTCAATGGGTTGGACATGAGGTGAGGCTTGTGGTTGGGTTGCATCGGAATAGATTGCTTTTATCCTAATGTGGAACTGCAATAGAGTTTAAAGCAAGCATCACTATTATTTTTATGCATAGGCTGGGTTAGAGATTTGAACAAACCCCTAAACATAAGTATTAAACTTTCTACATCATTGTGAAAATAAATTTATATACTCAAATAGGTGTGCTGGTACTTCTCAAAGCCATCAGACTTGGTGGATTTAAAGGCAAAATAGTCCCATAGAGACCAGAATATGGGGTGGGTGGGGACTTTTGACCAGTTAGTATCCAATTACAACCCCCTAGTGACACCCAGAACATCCTACCAACCCCATAGGAGCACAATAACTAACAATCAGAACTCCTTAGCATCCACCTAGCAGTGCCATGGCAGCAATGCACAACACTGTATCATCGCAGTACTTGATGATTCAGTTCTCTTTGATACATTGGTTATTGGTTAGAATAGATCTGGTCAAGTTCCACTAATATATAAATACCCTTTGTGATCACATTGAATCTTCTTTGCATGTTTATAATCCTGTAAGATAACACTGTAGGTGTGTCGTGTATTTGTTCATTTTCTCAGGAGCTGTTCACATGAGAAGGTGGTGTCTATGCTGCAGGGGAGTGGGGCAATGCCAAGTCTGGTGGTTGAAGATGGCCCGCCAGCCTTCACCATGGCTGAACCAGAGCAGGTGGAGATTTCCCCCCGCTCCCGTGCTCCCGTGCTCAGCTCCCTGCAGTGGGTCGCTGAGATCCTGCCTCCCAGTATCCGCGTACAAGGCCGCACCTTCAGCCAGCAGCTCGAGCACCTTCTCACGCTTCAGGAGAGATACACCATTTGCAAGGCCCTGGAGGCCTTCTTCCAGCACAGGTGAAGGACATGCCCATAATATTAAGTGAAAGAAAGTGTATTCTCAGATGGAAATGTTACGTGGCTTCTCTAAGAACATTTGTGTGAAACCTGATTTGATTCACTTTTTCTTCCGTGCCATCAGAAATGTAGACACTTTGATTGTGGACGTCTTCCCTGTGTTGGATACTCCAGCAAAACAGGTGATCTGGCAGTTCGTTTACCAGTTGCTGACCTATGAGGAGCAGGAACACTGCCAGAACAAGATCTCCCGCTTCCTTGGCTATAAAGTTACACGTGAGCACTACTTTCTGGTCATTCCTCTTCTGTCTGTACAGAATATTTGTATGTATGCATGTATGCTTGCATGTACTTATTATTGATGGTGCCAACAGCAGATCCCGAACCTCCAGCCCATGAGCCTCACCGTCGCAGCAGCTCTATGAAGGTGACAGGAACCACCTACAGGAGCAGTGTGAGGGGACGCAGCTCAGATGATCTGGTTATCGGCACTCACCTGGGCATGGGTAGGCTGTCTTCAAACACTATGTTGTATTACACTGCATCATATAGCATAGGACAGTGGTTTTCAAAATCTTTTGTATGCCAATGCCCCTCAAATATGATTTATCTTACTGTTAAAAACTAGGACTGTCTATAGTCAAAATAGTGGTTTAATCTCATGATTTCCGTCTAACCTTTACAAAAGAAAATTGGTAAGTATGTTTGAAAAATTGCTGTTAAACATGTCGTTTACCTTTGACAGCCCTAAAGAAACACATTTAACAAAATTCTCTATAATTTTTCCACTGACCCCCTAGGACCTGGAGGTCTGGCATGAGTTCAAATGTATATTTGATGTATATTTCAAATGTATATATATATAGTGAAATTAGCATTACAGATCATGAAAACAGCACTGTAGACATTATTGTAGAAACCTGGAGCTCATTTCTCATCAGCTTTCTTAGCAAACCAAAATAGTTGATGGGCTATTTTCTTTCGTCATAAGGAATTTGCACTGAGCCAGTGGAAATGGCGCCTATGAGACTAACTCCTGGAGAGAGACAATCAGGGGATGGAACATCCTTACCAGAGACACCCAACAATCTGACTAATGTGAGTGCTCTTCTTTGATTTGTACAGGTTTGCAAACACTGAAACAGTTGAGAAATTACACAAATGCACTGTCTTTATATTAAAAACCCAGTCCCTGTGCTCTGTCTAGCTGTCAGCTGTGTATGCCGAGCTGGAGAATGTCTATGCCGGGAAGAGATCCAAATCCCTGAAGACTCGAGCTCCTCCTGCTCCTGACTCTCTGGTTAGCGTGGATGTCTTCCCGCACGCTTCCTCACAGTCTGTCAGGGCACACTCTTCCTCTCCATCTGTTCGGGCCACTTCAGGTACATTGTGCATTGTAGCTTCTGATTTTCTAGAATGTCCTTGTCATTTCTCTGTGTAATAGGTGGACATTTCATTTGAGGCTGAGTCTAATGTCAGAGACATTTTATCTTCCTAACCATTGGTTTTTCATCTTCATCTCTCAGGTAGCCGCAAATCTGCATCAGCGCAGTCTGTGCCTCCTCCTCCGCCACCTCCACCTCCTCCACAGCCTGACTCTTGGATGCAGGAGCCTCCCCTCAGTCCTCAGTGCCCCTGTTACCCTCCAGGTCTTCCCTCTCAAACAAGTGCTGAGTCCAACCCCTACATCAGTTTAGACAGCCCACCTCTCTCTCCACCCTCTCCTCCCGACTACCCTCCTAGTCCACCCATTCGCAAAAAGCGCTATACCTTCTCACGTCCACCCCGTACCCCAGACACAGATCTGTTCATGGAGGCTCTGAGTGAACAGCTTGGACAGCAGTTATCTGTGGATGACTTCCTGTCACCAGAGAATGACTATGAAGAGGTTTGTATATTAGAATGGTTAATTGCTTTGATATTTGCTTTTTATTGTTGTGACAATACTTCATTGGCTTGACAAGTACAGTGGCTAATCTTAAATGCCATTTGTATGTTTTGCTTCAAAAATAAAACCAGGATGTTGTCCAGATGACTTTCCAGGATGAGGAAGAGGAGGTAGAGGAAGAGGAAGAGGAGGAGGAGGAAGAAGAGGAGGAAGAGGGTCCATACATGCCTCCAGAGTTAAGCAGCCCAAGCGAAGTGCATAGTAGCAGCGATGATGCCAGCTCTCTCACCTACTCCTCCAGCTCTGAGCACATTCCTCCACACCCTCTGACTCCTCCTCCCCCTCCCCCTGTCCAATTCAACGACCAGCCTACACCTGCTAGATTCACCCCTGACCACACACCTCGACAGTTGACCATCCGTCGCCACCCTGGACCACCTCCTCCGCCTCCGCCAAGGGCTAACCCGCCTCCAAAACGACAGTCCATTCACAAGGTGTTGCCCACACGTGATGAGCAGATGACTCAGCACCAAGTCCTTCAGGAGCACCACTCACTTCCAGTTCAACCAACAGCTGGCCACCCTCAGCAATTTCAGCAGCAGATGCACCAATCTCTGCCCCCTATGCTTTCTCCAGAAATAAACCAGTCATCCATCCCCAGTCATGCAATGTACGAGACGCACCATCAGGTTAATCCAGCTCACCAGGTTCATCAACACCACCAGATGGAACAGGATCACCAGATGCATCCAATGTATCAAAATAAACCAAGTCGCCAATCTCAGTCTATCAAAGTGCATCAAAACCGTCACTCACACCAGACTGTTCAGACTCAACTCTCTAGTTCTATGGATAGGCTTGATAGGATTGAAAGAAAAGAACGCTCGGATAGACATATCTATGAGATGCAGCCCCAACCCTTGCATTCAGATCAACAAATACAACATGCTTATCAGATGCATCAGAGTCATCAGGCCCACCTCTCAAGCTCTATGGATAGACTTGACCGATTGGAGCACATCCAGCGCATGGAACGCTTGGAGAATTTGGAGCGAATTGAGAGATTGGAAAGGGCCGATAGACAAATGCACAGAGCACACATGGCTCAAGCCGTTTCTCAAGCTATTCAACCATCTCAGCAGACTCAGCAACAGTACCTCCAACAGATGAATCAAGGTCATCAAGCCTACCCACCCACCCAGCCTCCTCCGCCAAGCCGCCACATTCACCAGATCGAACACATACACCAGGTTCAGCCCATCCAGTCGGCTCCTCAGTACCACCAGATCCACCAGCCCCACCAAACTCACCAGAACCAACAGATTCTGTCAACCTTCCAACCTCATCCTTCACAACAGCCGCAACAGCCACAGCAGCTTCAGCAGCAACAGATGCAGCAGCAGATTCAACAGCAGCAGCAAATTCAACAGCAGCAGCAAATTCAACAACAGCAGCAGATTCAACAGCAGCAGCAGATTCAACAGCAGCAGCAGATTCAACAGCAACAACAGCTTCAGCAGCAGCAACAGCTTCAGCAACAGCAAATTCAGCAGCAGCAAGTTCAGCAGCAACAACAGATTCAGCAACAGCAACAGCATCGCTCAACCCCTCAGATTCCCCCCATTGCACAGGCCAGACAGAGCCCTCAACCCATGTATCACGAATATCGTCATCACCACCACCATCATAGCCACCATGAAGCCCAGTCCCAAACACAACGACCAAGTACACCCCAATCTCAAACTCACCACTGCACTGAAGGGTCCATTGTGGAGCCACCTCCTCCACCACCTTTACCCCCACCTTGCGTGCCTCCTCCTCTACCAAAGGCCTCACCGCAAAAATCGGATTCCAGTCATATGAGTGTAAAGAGGCTACGCTGGGAACAGGTGGAAAATTCTGAGGGAACCATTTGGGGACAGGTAAAGTAGTTTGCCTTGAAACCAGCCTGAAAAGCTGAGTGTTTGTGTGGTTAAGAATTGCTTATGTCTCAAATAGCTGTTATTAGAGATTTACAGCATTTACTCTTGACTCAATAAATTTAGACAATGTTCTACATCAGTTCTGGTAGCAGTTCTGGTAAGCTTTAAGGATATCTGATTCAAGTGGTTGTTTATTATATTTGCGGTTTCAAACCGGAAAAAGAGCATAAACCACTCACAACTGACAAATCTCTAATATTTGGAGGAGACCTTGAAAGGAAGTAGTATACCATTTGAGACATATATTGAGGTCTGTAGTAATGGGGAATATTTCATGAGGTCCATTGTCATGTGTTTGTCTTATTCCATTAGAATGAAGTGTGTAAGGACAGATGTGTTTTCTCACTGCAGCTGGAAGAAGACTCTGATTATGACAAGCTGAGTGACATGGTGAAATACCTAGACTTGGAGCTTCATTTTGGAACACAAAAGAGCCCTGGTGAGTAAAGTTTGAGAAAAGTTATATGTATTACTCATTTCCAGGCTGATGCAAACAAGCTGCTGACCAGCTTCTGACCAGCAATCACCAATTGCTTTAAAAGAGAAAGATACAGTGCGGTGAATAGGTAGTAGGCAACATTTGTTGTTTGTAGAGTGTACTGAACCCATTTTCAATGAACAAAGATAATGGAATATTTCTGTGCCTTTTAATACTTAAAAGTACAGTAAAGTCCATCATTTAAAGTTAGAAAATGAGGAACACCTGTGATTCTGCCCAGAACTGGCTGTCCTTGAAAACCGAGTGTTCAGACAACAAGAGCCATAGTAAAAGAGGACACTAAGATGCCTACGGCAGCTTTTAAGGAGTTACAGTCCTCCTTGACTGAGACAACAATAGCTTGCACATATCATGAATCTAGCTCGAACTGAAGGGTTGCAAGAAAAAAATGGGGAGGGGGGACTCTCACCTTGAGAGACCTTGAGAAAATCTCTTTATAGCACATCATGTGGAAGACAAAAAGACAGAGGGAGATTCTAAGGTCTTATATGATGGAAAATTGAACTTCTGGGCCAGTGAGCTGTTTGTCATTGACCTTTAATATAAATCCATAAAACATTTAGTCGCTTTTCCACCGGTGAGCCGATGGTTCTTAGAACGGTAAGGAACGGTTCCAGTTGTATTTCCACTTGAGCTTGGTTCGGCACAGCAGGATTACCAACCATTTTCGGCTTGGAATTCTCGGCCCGCCAATGGGAAAGTGGCTTTTTATTTGTTTTTAATTTTTTTAATTTTATATAAAACCCAATAAAGAAATATGCAGGGGAAATTATTCCTTTAATCTTTTGAGCATCTCAAGTTATGTCAGAAAGATGAACACCAACACAATGTTGTGGTGCCAGTGGTAAATGTCTTCACGCCCAGACTTTCCGCCTTGCAGTGTGAAATGGGATTGTTCATAATTAAGTTTTAATTGTAAATGTTGGCTGTACAAATTATTTTTTTGTTTACTGTGGATGAAGAATGGTAGCAAAGCTTGCCAGAAAGCTCTTCTCCAGTCTATGAGGAGGCAGGGTTGTGTGACAAAACTATGTTTTCCTATCATTTCCAACCAATTTCAGAGTCCGAGAGGACTTGAAGGCACTATAGGACATGACTATTCTTTTTTATCAATTGAATCAGTGTTTACCGTCATAAGTTCTTTTCACTCACGATACAATTCATGTCTCAGTCTCTCTTCCAGAGTTCTCACCTCAGGTGGAGACTTTCAAGAAGAAAGATGTGGTGGAGATTCTGTCCCGTAAGAAAGCCTACAATGCTTGTGAGTAACAATCAATGATTGAAGTCAAGGAATTTTTCTTGTTTTCCTTTTTCGGGCTGTTTAGATGATGTTCATGTGTGCTTCCCAGTCAAGTATATACTTATATATGACCGTGTCCTTTTTTGTCTTGCTTCGTCACAGTATATTTGGTTTTAAATTAGACTTGATAACAGCATGCTCTTTTCGCTTACCATCCCAACTGTTAGACGATGAGCATCTTAGCTTTTAGCCATTAGCATGCAAGCACATGGTCCTTGCACACTTTATCGTCTCTTCTATCATTTTTATAGCAATCTTGATTGCCCATCTGAAGCTGTCGCCAGGCGAGCTACACCAGGTGCTGATGACGATGTCAAGCGAACGCTTGGAGTCCCCACATATTAAACAACTGCTCCTGTATGCCCCAGATGATGATGAGGTCAGACAGTACGAGCAGTACAGTGATGACCCAAGCAAACTCAGCGAGCCTGATCAGTTTGTCCTACAGGTACATGATGAATAAGAGGTGTAGTGATAGAGTTTGATAAATAAATGATGATTATTTTGTTTTAGCAGGATATTTATCATTACGATTTTTTTGTTGCGCCAGATACTATGATTATATGTTAAAGTATATGTTTTATTATATTTTATTGGTGCGTGTATAATTTTAACAATTTGTACTTTTGTATATATTCAGATGCTTTCGGTGCCCGAGTATAAGACCCGCTTGAAAAGCCTGCATTTTAAGACTACATTGCAAGAGAAAACAGAGGAGATGAGAGGGGCCTACGACTGTATTTTCCAAGCTTCAATGGAGCTCAAGAATAGCAAAAAACTGGCCAAGATTCTGGAGGTATAATTCCTTCTGTCATTTAGTTTCTCCCCAGGCATGCATGATCATACATGCATGGTCACGCAATCAAACAAAGAAAATCATTCACAGATAAAAGACTGTTGACATGGTCTTAAGGCAGGCTGTTCATAATACACACTGAATACTGTTGGATAAAAATGACCTTCTTATCATGACATGTAGATTAACTTATTTGTTTGTTTTTTTCCAGTTTGTGCTGGCTATGGGGAATTATCTGAATAACGGCCAACCAAAGACCAATAAAACGACTGGATTTAAGATCAATTTTCTCACTGAAGTAAGCCTTGTCGCTGTATATGCATCTTTTGCAGATGAATTCATGAGGTTCATCATTAGGTTTTGTTCGTAAAAGTTTATTTAAAGCATTCATTTTTAACATTTATATAACTACAATTCTCCATTTTTCTGCTTGAAGCTCAGTACCACCAAAACAGTGGATGGAAAGTCAACATTTCTTCATATCCTGGTGAAATCATTGTGCCAGCACTTTCCCGAGGTTCTGGACTTTAGGAAGGAGCTTATGACGGTGCCACAAGCAGCCAAAGGTGAACATCTACTTGAGTCCAGTTCCTCAGGACGTTTCTCTTATGCAGTCCGAATTCATTCGGTTTTTTAGTGATGTTTCATGGATGAAGGCTAAAGACTCATTCAAACACTGATTACAAAATCCATGGTGCTCCTCATCAAGTTATGTCTAAGATATGGATCATCATTCCCATTTAATGTTGGTTTCCATAGAGGGTGCTGCAGATCTCTTTAATATTTGCCATTGATTTGTTCTCCACAGTGAATCAGAGAAACATCACCTCTGACTTTGACGACCTACATGCCACAATCCAGGACATTCGGTTAGCCTGCCAGCAGATGCCAGCCGCCGCTGAGGATCGATTTGCTGTTGTTATGAGCGTATCCTCCATCAAAATATCTAAAATGGCTAGATATGATCTTATGGTGCATTCAAGTCCACATGGGAAGTTCATTTTTACCAATTGGGAAGTCATAATTATGACGTCAGCTGCGTTCAAATAAAACTTTGGTCGGAGATAATGATGTACCAACTAGAATTTAGCTAGATTTTTATACCACATTCACAAAATGATGATAATGTGCATTGGGTGTGTTATTATTAAATTTATGAAGGTGAATGTATATAGAATTGTTATAAATTTTAATGTAAATTGTACAATACTATGGTATTTAATGGTATTGTACATGCAACTTTGATGTAAATTAAAAATAAAATCATTCATTTGAACAAATTTACCATTAATACAGTTGCAGCATCTATTAGATGCAACATGTTTTCTCTCTGACATGTGGAAACTCTAGGTTTCCACCAAAGTCTTTGGAAGAGGAGTTCAAGGTAACGAGAGCTAGGGAAGTGTTGCTTTACAGAGACTCAAGTGATCCAAAGGTGGCAACGGCTGGAATTGAAGTGAGGACTGGTCGGAAGTAGAAGGCTGAGGAGGCTGTTCGACAAGCAGTGGCAAGATTACATCACAAAAGGCTGGTGGGGATGGTAACAAGAAGCAGGGCTGGACTGGGTTCCTTTTCAACTCCCCACATGGACACCACCAAAGGGAAGGAAAAGCGCTGCCTAGTCCAGGAGGAGGTGAGAGCAGTGGTTGAGGAGGAGAGAACCTGCAGGACAGTAGGAATGTTGCAACAGGGTGCCTGGACACGATGGGAGAACGCGATCGAGAGGAAGGTGAAATTGGCGTAGCTGTGGAAGGCAGAGCCACAGCGGATCAAGTTTCTCATCCAGGCAGAATACGATGTGCTTTCCAGCCCATCAAACCTTCACATATGGGGCAAGGTGGAGTCACCAGCATGCCCACTGTGCTCCAAGCGTGGAACCCTAGAGCACATTATGAGTTGCTGCTCAAAGGCACTGGGAAAGGGAAGGTACAGGTGGAGGCATGACCAGGTGTTGAAGGCCATCGCTGAAGCTATTGCTACAGGAGTCAAGTAGGCCAAGCGCTCCCGCCCCTCTTTGTCAGAGCTGGAGAGCAGCCAAGACCAACTGCAAAAACATCTGCAGGCGTCCTGGCCACTGCGTGGGACTCGCAGCTGTTGGTGGAATTGGAGCGGCAACTCAAGTTTGTCGTTCTCTTGTCTGAGTCCACCAACCAAGTGGTTCTGTTGGAGTTTACAGTCCCTTGGGAAGACCGCCTGGAAGAGGCCTTTGAGAGGAAGCTTGCCAAGTACGAGGGACTGGTCAGCGAGTGTCGACAAGCCGAATGGAGAGCAAGGTGTCTCCCAATAGAGGTAGGATGCAGGGGCTTTGGACCCCAATCCCTGTCCAGAGCCTTCAGTCTGTTAGGCATTGAAGGAGTGAGGAGGAGAAGAGCCATCCGCAATATCACTGAAGCGGCAGAGAAAGCCTCAAGATGGCTATGGCTCAAGAGAGGAGATCCATGGGGGCAGGGTAGCTAGATTTGCCAACTGGACACAAGCTGGTGTCTGATCAGCCACAGCTGGGTCGCCTGGATGAGGGTGTATGGTATTAAAACACCCAATGACTCCAGGAACATCACTGAAGATGTGTCTAGTAGCATCAGTAGATGTTTCTGCATAGAGAATGCACTTTTAGAATGTCTTATAGTTGCAAAAATGGAATAGTGACACTTTGTATTAAACTTTTCCAAGCAGATCCAGGTCAGATACCAAGCAGGGCAAGATTATATGAACATTTAAACCATGAAATATGCTTGATATTTGCCAAATTCATCACAAACCACCTTAACTACTTGCATGTAGGGATTTCTGGAAAACAGTCACCCTGCAGTGCAGTCTCTGGAGTCTCTGCAGCAGCTGGCGATGGAAGAGTTCTGCAAAGTCGCTTCATTCTTCGGGGAGGATGGAAAGACCACCGCCACTGAGAGTTTCTTTGGTATCTTCGCTGAGTTCATTGCCAAATTTGAGGTAAGCTTTGTATTAGACAACCTGATGGATATTTATCTTTCAATTTGCATGTCAATCTAGTAAATGAGGTGAATGCTAGCAAAGAAATGCATTGAGGCTTTTAGCACAGACAGGTGGAAAAATAGGTCACTCATCCTTCCCTCATCAGAGCTCACTCGAGAGCTGTTTTTAGACATGCTCTACTCGCTAATGTTTTACCAAACATTAACAATGTCTGTTACAAGACTAACACAAAGAATGTCATTGATGCACGGGTCAAAAACCAAAGAATTATAAGTTGCAATATTCACAATAAAGAAAAGCATGAATTTCATTGACAAATATATTAACAACTGATATTTATTAAAGATACCCAAGATGAATCGCATAAAAATGTTGTTAAGAGATATCACCGTACTTCACCGGTTGGCTGAGATTAAGAATTGCAAAAATGAGGCATCATCTATTTAAATAAACACTAAATTTCCCCAAAAATTCGACATAGAGTTAAAGGTTTTTTTTACGGTGGGCTTTTTGGGTAACTATCATAAATTAGAAAATACACTCAATGGGGGAAAAATTTAATAATAAAAAAAAAATGTTGCATAAAATCAGGTAAATGACGTATGAACAGACCCCTCTGTAAAAACCTTCAGAATATAGATAGGAATAAAACAGTAAAGTTTGGTGTATCTACAATGTACATTAAGTGCTCTGAAATAGAAATTTCTGGCACAGCTCTGGAGATAAAATATATGTACTTTAATTAAAATCTACACATGCAAATAAAGTGCAATAAAAATTAACACTTAAAAGTGTATTTTGAATGTTTTATTTCCACTAGTCTGAAACAACACTTTATGAAAAGCCAAATAGCCCAAAATCTCAAAATTGACCAATGCTTTACAAAATCTTTTTGCCTGCAGTGTCTTGACTTAATAGTGAAAATGATTAGATTTTATGATATTTCTTATGTACCATGAGTCTGGATGAGGAGTTTATATTTTTTCGGTATTATATGTGTATTTCAATATGTTTGTTGTTGTTTTTAGAGGGCTTTGAGTGATATCCAGACCACAGAAAACCCTCCGCGCAGCCCCAGGAGCCCTCGCACAGCCTCTCCTGTAGCCTGGTGACGAAACCACCCAACATGAGGCACACAGACTTACAGTACATAAACGCTCACTTACATACACTCCTATACCTGTCCAGTCTGATTTAGTGATAGCCTTACGGTAATTCAAGGACACGTGTACAGTAACAATATGATGAGTCCTGGTGAGTTGTACAGGTGAACTCTCGGGCACAGATCGGACAGGAAAGTTTCTGTTGTAGAGCAAATAGTGCAGGGAAAGATCATAAATGGCTTAAAAACATTTGCTCTAGGATGTTATTTACAGGATGGACTGTTTGATTGTTCTTGGTACTCAAACACCGGGATGTTTTTGCCTCTTGTAAATGGACGAGCCAAAAGTTGGTGCAAGAATTGCCACCAAACTTTTTGCAGTGGATTTGTAAACATTAATAAGTGCAGTTAGATAAGATATATTAAATGTAAAGTTTAATTAGGACTGTGAGCGTCTTATTTGGCTGACTTGATATATTAATAAAAGTGTTGTTTAGGAGAAAAGTGCTTTAACAATGTGTCTTAATTCTGCTTAAATGTATTTAAACAACTTGGTGCGGAGTTGTTCCTTGGTCATTGTACTGTAAAGCAGGTATTTTGTTAAACTAATGTCTTGATAAAACTGATAAAAAGTAATTCCTGATATGCAGAATGTTTAAGTGCAATATATTATGAATTATTGATGATTTCTTTCAACAAAAAAAACTTTATTGATAGAGAGATATTATTTTACAAGAGAGGCAGTTACTGTAGTTGATATAGGCCTATTGCTTTACTAGTTACAGAAACAATGCTGAGCTAGATTATGATTTCACTATATGCAATTGCTATTTTTAAATATTAACTTTTTATTAAAAATTAACCTTTGTGCTGCTTTATATCTGCTTTAATTCCTTATTACCATATCATATTGTTCTTGTATCATTCTTTTAAGTGCTATTCTGAATGTTCAAAAACATTAAACTGGACTTGATTTGTATTAAACTGTCCGATTGTAAAAAAAAAAAAAATTTGTGAAAATATCACACGTGGTTGAGCCTTCATCTAAGTGTTGACTGGTTTCCCAGATGTACAAATATTTATATAATATTTATCATGTGAATTCATTTTAATTGCATCATGGTTGAAATGAAACTAAATGTAAGGAAAATATTTTTACCTTATGATCAAAGCACATTTCATAGCTTTCATTTATTACTGTTATTTATTGTAATGTCAGTCATGTAAAGTTTCCTACATGCTTAGAATTTTTCTTTTAGGGCTTGTTTCAGAGTGTTAATAGCTAATTTTCGTGCTCTCATCATGGATAGGACGGCCCAAAGAAGAATTTTAGGTTTGATCGACTTCGGGCCCTATTTTAACGATCTAAGCGCATGGTCTAAAGCGCAGGGCGCAAGTGCACTTAGGGCGTGTCCGAATCCACTTTTGCTAGTTTAACAACAGGAAAAATGGTCGGCGCGTGGGACGCATGGTCCAAAAGGGTTGTCCCTATCCTCTTAATGAGTAATGGGTGTGTTTTGGGCGTAACATGCAATAAACCAATCAGAGGCTCATCTCCCTTTCCCTTTAAAAGCCAGTTGCGCTCGCGCCATGGCGGATTGCTATTTACATGGCGGAATTTGCAAGCGGAAAGACCGAACGCGTCTCCAGAGCGCAAACGGATCTGCTCCTGCGCGAGGTTAAAGCGTGTGAGCAGACCATCTACGGGGCAAGCCAGATTCCACCATATCTTAAAGTACACAATATTCATCTTTTACATTGTAATCCTTTTATTTTTAATATTTGGGCATGTTTGTGTGCTGCTGCGCGTCACTGTGTGTGTGAATAGCAGAGTGTACGCGCGTTGTGGGCCCATCTATAGGTGCACATTACTAACGCGCTCTTTAAATAACAAAATAAATACTGCGCCATTGACTTTAGACCAGGTTTCAGTTGGTTTGGTCAGTCTATTTTAGTTGCCTCAAAATAGCAACGCGCCAACAATGCGCCCGAACACACCTCGTTTTCAGACCAGCAGCCCATGGGCGCACAAATGGGAGCAAATGCATTTGCTATTTAAACAACGTGGTGCAGGATGTGAAAATGATAACTGCGTCAGGCTGAAACTAGCAAAAAACACTTGTGTCACGCTCTCCGCTGCATTGCGCCGGGTGTATGATAGGGCCCTTCGTCTTTAAAGTGCCATAGAAGGCGAATTAATGGCTGGTGGTGATAAATGCAAGAAATATACAAACTTCTAGAGTTATGATCATTTACAGGGCAGTACAGCACTTTTACTATTGTTTATTCATTTGAGAAATTACATAATGGCTATTTCAGAGTTTGATTTCCTTTCTTTTGTAATGTATCATGTATAATAAATGTTGGTGCCTCCCTCTACTAAGTAACTCTGTATAAGTGATGTTGCAACATCGTTCTGTTGTCATTACTGTTTTGGTAATAAAACGCCCTTACATTTTAACCAGCGTGTAGTGTTACATGAAGGCAAGTGGAGTTTGACCCCTTTGATCGGAGAGGGATCATCTGAGAATAGAGTACTGAGAGAAACTCTGGGTTCGTTCACTGGAGACCCTGTAAATTCCTGTTTGAATGGACCCTTGACTAGGATAGAGACCTCTGACTGTTTCTGACCCATTATTCAGGTTAGTTTTGTTCATTTATTTATGTAATGGCCATATGTGTACAAGTAAGTGTACTCTTCTTGAAAAAGTGTTTGCAGTCTTTGATTCAGCTTTGTTTAATTCTTTAGGCTGAAAAAGCACTTTTGATTGTTAGTATGCTTGTTTGTTTTATTTTGGTGAGGGTTCATTATATTTAATGTGAAATACATGAGCATTAATGGATATTAGTGTCAGTAAGAAGAATTAGTAATGGGCTTCTACTAATGCTGTAACTTTTATTTAAAAATTATTTTTTTGCAAACACCTTTCATAACAAGTTTACAGACTTTATTTGCAACTTTACACTCAATACAATTCCCTTTCAATTCGGTCTCAACAAGCTGACCCAATGGGTAAACACCTTCCTCCTAGAAATACTGAAGCTTCATTGGAATAACAGCATTGTAAACACAATGGCCAATGACGTTCAAGCATGTGAAATAGGGGCACGAAAGCTCCCTATCTAAGACGGCATTTCCTCAGAATCTCTCTCCTTCAGACAGCTGTTCTGTCTTTAAGAAGCCAATTACTACTTGCCAATGACATTTACTCCAACCAGCGGACGGCACCTGGATTGCTGCTCCCCTGCATGCGTTCCGGTGAGTACGACATTTTCTTTCAGCTTTGGAAGGACATGGCTATCCTCACTGTGAAGTGATGAGTGTCAGGATCGACATCATCTTTGATGATAAACTGGCTTCCTGCTTCCGCCCTCCGCCACCCAAGAGCCACGGAGCAAGACGCAGCAGCAGCTGAGACAGGACAGTCAGGGGACGAGCTCACGCCAAGTCGATATCCGTGTGCCTCGCTTCCACCTGAACTACTTTTGATTTTCACCAGGGACAGTCTCCGCCCCTCTTATGGAGCCCACGACCTGGTCTCTTTTGGCATGTCAGATGATGATGACTATGACCTGCGGTGAACCTTAGGAGTCCATATACACCGCCCCCCACCTCGAAGCGGCAATCTGCCCTGTATAAAGCAAAAAATATCCCATTGGTTTGCTCATTCACACGATATAAGAAGTCCCCGTCTCACAGCAGTGGTCTGCCGTGTTCAGAGCTCACTACAGATATACTCAGCCCCCTCCAACCACCTCAGGCCTTGTATACAAACAGCTTGTATAAGCGCAAAATGCTCCAGTCACTCATTCACACAATATAAGCTGAGATCCCTAGTTGTCTTTGTGCTATGATTGTTCCACTGTGCTGTGTGCTTTCCCCAGGGAGTGGAACTGGGTTTTATTTTGATGTGAGCCCACCTTTCACTGGAGCACTCCCAATTTATAATTACTCTCGGCATGATTGCCGCCTTATTGATATTTGGGCATTATGTTGATGTCATGTGATTTATAAAGCACCAACACTGCAGTTGCTTTCCTGTCATTCAGGCGCGGTGTCAAACCAGATCCGGTAACTCAGCATTACTGTACTGCCACATTGCTCTCATCCACTCATGACGACGACAGCAAGACTGTCCGCTCTCTTGTGCCTGTCTCTCACATCAGCTAAACCCTCCTTGCCCATCTAGCCCATTTTGGGATTTGGCTTTAGTTCTGAAAGCCTTTATATGTTCTCCATTCGAGCCTCTCCATTCGGCATTGCTGAAAGTGCTCTCTTTCAAGATAGCGCTTTCGCTTGCACTCGCATTCGCACTCGAGTTAAGGGTGTTCGCGAAAATGTGCTCTTTCAGTCAGAGAGTCCTGCATGTTTTTTTGGCCCGAGGTTACTGTAGAGTTCCTCTCAAACCAAGAAAAGGTTATGGTCCTAAGGTGCTCTCAACACTGTTCAGAGCCCAGGTTATATCAGCTTTTGCACTGAGTGAACCTGCTGCTGGAGTTATGTTGGTTAAAAGATTTGTTGGTTAAAAGCAGAGTCTATCCCTTTGGATTGCGGATGCGATGGCTTTGGCTTACAGTTCACAGAACATGGAATGCCCTATAGGTGTTCGAGCCCACTCTACAGATTCTATAATCTGACGATTGGGGATATTTAATTGAATTAATCAATCAACAATACTATTGATCAGCATTACCAAACGAGGACGTTTTCCACTAGAAACAAACATTGATGTATTATTTTAATTTAATACTGTGAAGCTGCTTTGATACAATCTGTATTGTGAAAAGCGCTATATAAATAAACTTGACTTGACGATTCTTCGCTAGCTTCTCGGATCCTGTCAGTGCAGGAAAGCTAGTTTTATGCTAGGAAGCCCATAACTACTGTTTTGTCGGCAGCTGTTTATTTCTGCTCTTCATAAATGTTCATGTTATTATCATCTTAGAACGTGCTTGCGGCGGACGGATAGGCACAGCCCCTTCTCTTTGGCATGGTGTTTCAACCAGGTCCACTAGGCTTTTTCGTCATTGCAGGGCAGCTAAGTAAAACCTCTGAAACAGCAGGGACATCTGATGTTATGTTATCCTCATATTTATTTAATTGTCGCTGCAGTGGTTTAGGTTTAGGCCCCTGACACAGCATGGTTCAACTGCAGTTGATTCTGTGTTAGCAAACTGGGATTCGCTGCTTCCATGTCACTGTAGATACAGCGGCTTGATATGCCACTTCAACAAGCGTTATTTGACTTCAGTTGATTAAAGTTCCCCTGTGGTGAAAATCAAGCTTTTAATGTTGTTTATATGTCTACGTGGTGTTTTTAAAATGCAATAAGACAAGCTATGTGAAAATTCATAAGTCAACACCATTGCGGAGTATTTTCTCCTTAAAACTGCCGTGAACCAAAGACAGCCTTAAAACCACGGTTTGGAATCGCTGGTGTTTCTGACGTCACAAACTACCTTGTAACCAATCACATCAACGTATGATCCTCAACAAGTGGATCTCTGAGCTGGTGTGAGTGCATGGAGACAGTGCTAATTTGCATATTCATAGAACCGCGAATACTAAATGAGGCAAGGGTGTAGAGGTAAAGCTGATTTATACTTATGCATTGTTTATTTATACCTACGCCGGAGCCTCTACGCTTTAGGCTACACATTGGTTTTCGTTTATACTTCCGCGTTGTTGTCTGCGTTGATGTGCAGTTACACATGGGTGCATGTGAAACCCGAGGGAGGGGTTCTAGCAGACCAATCACATGCTTGTGGTCCGCGTAGAATTGACGCGTTATTACATTTTTGGAGAGGTGCACGTCAAGGTATGTCGTAGGCAACACACACCCTGACGTAGCTACGGTGTGAGTTCGACGCAGAAGTATAAATTGGGCTTTACATTCAAGCTATTTTAAGGCATGAATAATTTTTTTTGAGGAAAAATGTAATTTTGGTGATCAAAAATTAGTTTTAAGGGTTAAAGTTATTGACTACAGGGGCCTTTAAACGACGAGATCCACTGCTTACCAGTCACTTCGCTGCAGAGGCCGGAGGGGTCGCCTGAACGGCACAGTTCAGCCTCAGTTCTGCTACTTCATAAGCGCAGAGATTCGTCGCTTTATTATCATTTTTTCTACGCTGAAAAGTGGTGTCCAGCTACAGTTATTCTCTGATGGCTTCATAAGTGCCAAACCCCTATTTCGTGCACTTGAACGTCATTGGTGGTTGTGTTACAATGGCGTTATCAGGCTTCAGTATTTCTAGATGTTTTCAGGTTTAATTCAGGCTGCTGTCAGTTGCATGTTTACTCTTCTATTGGGAGTAAAACTGTCTAAATCCAGTATAATACATACATATGTTGTTATTTAGTATAAATACTTGGATATTGATTAGTATGGGTAGCTGCAATCTTATTTATCTTTCCTTTTTCAATATTTGAACTGTAATGTTCATTAAAAAAACATTGGTCAAAATGTGTGGGAACTCTTTTAATGCAAACATAATATCACCAAATTCTACACCTTAATGAAACCTGAAAAATGCTGTCTGATATATGCATATTTGCATTTACAGTATTTCTCTCTTCTTTTGAGAGTAAAACCAATTAAATCCACGCATTAAATCACATCTGTTGTTAAAACATTAAAAAACATGGTCTTTTGTATGGGTTCTTTATCAAATTTGGATCTGAAGTGAAATCAGAAAATGTGAGTTCTGCTGCAGTATAATGCTGTCTCTATTTGTGCTTTATGAAATGAGTTTTATGAAATATTTGCCCTGTGGTCCTTTCTTATAAGTTAACTTTTATATTCTGTAGAAAAAAACATTTGACATTCCTCTGTTGTAACATACCTGGTATCTTATTAAACGACAGAAAAAGCATTAACATGCGAATACAGGCTAGATAATGTATAATCAGTTAAGACATAAAGTCACGTCTGGATATCATTCCATTGATGTGAGGGAGATGATCCGCTATCTGTTGTTTAAAAGTGACACACCTGAGAAACTCCTTGACCTTTGACCTCATGGCTGCCACCGAGCATCCCAATGTGTCCCCTTCCCCCACCGCTGAGGTCACATCTCCGCCGACCACCCTGGCCACCACAGATATAGTGGTGCTTGTTATCTACTTCCTCTTGGTTCTGGCTGTGGGCTTGTGGGTAAGTTTACTAAAACGACAAAATGCACTACTATATCATTTCACAGTGACAAAATGTTACTCCAGTAAATGTGTTACTTATCACATTTATGGCTTACCATCTTGTATATGGCATATTTATAACCTTTGCTCACCCAACAGTCCATGTGGAAGACAAAGAGGAGCACAGTGGATGGATATTTTCTTGCCGGAAAAACCATGACTTGGTGGCCGGTGAGTAGAAAAGTGATGGTGTCTCCAAAAGTAACATCAACAAACAAACAAAATAACAAGCAATTACATTTTGCATTAAAAATTAAGCCTATTTTTAGGAACATTATTTTGGTGTAAATTAGGCATGAATCTGGAGAGATTCATGTTATAAAATACTTTTTTGTTAGATGAAAATAAATCTAGTATTGAAATCGAATTTGAGCCTGTAGGGGATCGTTTACACGACCACAATGTACAAAAAAATTGGGAAAATGTTCTTCGCTTTTTTTGAAACGGCTGTATTATACATTCCAGGCCAGTAGTTGGCGATGTCACTTTGTAAAAAGTTTTCTGTTTAGTTGTGGTGTAAACGGCCCCTCACAGATCAAATGTAATTTCCAGCTCACATCTTTTCCATCTTCTATCATGTGCAGGTGGGCGCCTCTCTGTTTGCCAGTAATGTGGGCAGTGGGCACTTCATTGGGCTCGCAGGCTCTGGGGCGGCGGCTGGTATCGGTGCCACTGCTTATGAATGGAACGTGAGCACACAATATACAATTTAAGAGATAGAGAGTACATTGATTTGCTGAATATACCACATTATAGAGTGCATTATGGAGAAAGGCAAAGGTTGGAAAAAGTGAATGTCTCATGTTCATTTGCAGGGCATGCTGATGGTGCTGCTCTTGGGCTGGCTGTTTTTACCCATCTATATTGCATCAAGGGTGAGAAAACAATAAATCTTTTTACTGTCTATGGAGAAAACAACAGATTTGAAACAGTATTACATACATTTAGAGTCCCTGTAACAGATCTCAAGCAACAGATTGGATGTTTTTTCAATTTAAAACCATAAAACGTTTGGGGTCGGTACAGTTTTTTCATGTTTTTGAAGAAGTCTCTTCTGCTCACCAAGGCTACATTTATTTGATCAAAAATAACGTAAAAACAGTAATATTGTGAAATATTATTAAAATAACTTTTTTCTATTTGAATACATTTTAAAATGTAATATATTCCTGTGATCAAAGCTTAATTTTCATCATCATTACTCCAGTCTTCAGTGTCACAGGATCCTTCAGAAATCATTCTTTTATGATGAGTTGATGCTTAAGATCATTATCAATGTTAAAAACAGCTGTGCCGCTTCATATTTTTTGTGGAAACTATGATGATTCTTTGATGAAAAGAAAGTTATTTAAAACAGTAATCTTTTGTAACATTAATTGTTAATGGCTTTATTGACACTTTTGACCAATTTAATGCATCCGTACTGAATTATGTCTTTAAACGTTGTATTTACTGACCCCCAAACTTTTGGACTGAAGTGTATACACACACACACACACACATATGCAACTGTCTTTATCTAGTTGTTTTTGCAATTAGTGTGAATTAAATACAAATGATGTAAATTAGGATTATTTTCCATTTCTTTTCAGGTCACAACAATGCCTGAGTATTTACAGAAAAGATTTGGTGGCATAAGAATACAGTTATTTCTTTGTGTTTTATATCTATTCATCTACATCTTCACCAAAATATCAGTAAGTATGATAAATAAACTTGACTCTGACTTGGTAATCAGCTTTGAATAGTTCAGCTTTGAATGAGTGTCTGTGTGCAGGTGGACATGTATGCAGGAGCTGTGTTCATCCAGCAGGCTCTGCAGTGGAACATCTACCTCGCTGTGGTTCTGCTTCTCGGCATTACGGCTCTGTACACCATCGCAGGTCAGATATTTTGTTACTCTTGAAGGCTGTTCACACCAAGAACCATAACCGGGTTAGCGTCCACACCAAAGCACGACGACATAAAGACGCCATCTGCCGCTTTAAAGGGTGTTATTAAAGGCCTTCTGAAAGGTCAGAGGTCACTCTTCCGCCAGAACTCGACTCGCGTACGGCCGTTGCCGGAAGCCAGTGATTATAGTTTATAAAATTATAAATATGGATATTTTTATGATACAAACGCATCGTTTCACTTCTTTATTAACTTTTACGGCTAACCATACGGCTTCAGGGGCTTTATTAACCCCCTGAAGCCGTATGGATTACTTTTATGATGGATGGATGTGCTTTTTGGGCTTCAAAAGAAGTCATATACACCTAGGATGGCTTGAGGGTGAGTAAATTATGGGATGATTTTCGTTTTTGGGTGAACTATCCATTTTAATCTCTTTAAATTAGTTGGATTCTGATTGGCTGTCAGATTTATCGCTCATCGGTTCTGAAAGTGATGCCAACGATATCGTTCCCTCATGCAGTTATCGATATGGTTTGGATATCTCTATTCTAATGGAATTAGAATGATTATTTATAGTTAGTGATAGGAGAAACGAAGCTTTTCGAAACTTCAAATGTTGAACCAGTTTCTTCTCAAACTGATTTACTGTTTCGAAGAGCTCGAAATGTCACACGCTGGTGATGCAGTCAAATATGGTCGCAAGTTCTGTTGAATTGTGTTGGTAACGAGGAATTTGCAACCATAGTTTACTTTGGGAAACCCAGAAACGTATCAATGCATTGCGATGAGAACTCAGCCCAAACATCCATAAAAACACCTTTTACAAACCAATTGCAAATGTTTTATTGAAAGTGTAGTCTCAAATCGTCTTATACCATGGAATATGAAGTGTCTGTAGTGTATAATATGCTATTTTATTCAATTGTAGGACTTGTTTGGTTTGGTTTATGGAGGGTTTGGTAAATCAAAACTTTTCTTTTTTATTATACAAATGTGTCATTAAATGTCTAAAAACTATAAACACTGGTTCATGGGTCCACAGAGATCGACATTTCAAAACTATCCTCCTATCTATATTACTGTATATGGACTATCTATCTATATTGATGTTCTAGTATCTATATCAATCCATCCAGTAAGAAATTATAGGTCTGCCTAAGTAGGTTTAAGTTTTAGATCTATCTCTAACTTCTCGCTTTAGAAGGTCTATATATACCTAGAGTTCAAGTTCTTACTACATAGAATGATGTTCTAGTTCTGTCTATCTAGCTACATCTCAAAAGGTTTCGAAATAGTTACGACTAAACAAAGCCTCATATACTGAAATCATGTGGCTTTGGCAGTTTGAATCATGCTCTGAATCACTGGTCCTAAACGTTTCGAAGGTTCACGAAGCAGTGTCTTGAAAGTGGCCATCACTAGTTCTGGTTATCTATCTTGTAGTGAACGGCCCTTTAATCCTAGAAATGAGGAAGTCTTGTAATCTTCTATCTAAACCATATCTGGACTGATTGTTCACAGGTGGTCTGGCAGCAGTGATCTACACCGATGCGGTTCAGACTGTCATCATGGTGGTTGGAGCCTTGATCCTCATGGGCTTCAGTGAGTGACTACAACAATGATGTTCACGGAAATTCTGAAGCTTCTATGCAATAATAATATACTCTTTTTTTGTATAAATTTTTTTTGATGTCAGGTTTTGTAGAGGTTGGGGGATTTCAGGCTGTCCTGGACAAGTATCCTCAAGCTATTCCCTCCATCCGAGTGCCCAACACCACCTGCGGAATCCCTCGTGATGATGCCTTTCACATATTCCGTCACCCTGTGACCTCTGACCTGCCGTGGCCGGGAGTAATCCTGGGCATGTCCATGCCCTCCATGTGGTACTGGTGTTCTGACCAGGTGAGCGACCAGCAGTGTTGATTGAACTTATTTAAGACACATTACCCATGATGGGTATGATGGCTTCTATATATTTATATTGATCTATCTCTAAGTTCTTACTTGTAAAGGTCTAGATCCAGCTAGAGTTGAAGTTCTAGATTGTTAGACTGAAGTTCTTGATCTGTCTAGAAGTTCTAGTTCTTTCTGTCTAGCTACTCTTGTGAAAATATAGTGCACTTAATCATATTGAATGTGCACATTACTCTTAAATGCAGCTAAAGCATACTTCTTTTTCACAGGGGTCGTTCTAGACTAGTTCTAAACTAGTTTAGAACATACCTTCATAACATAACATAACATAATATTTTTATCATGACAACTCTGCTGCTGCTGTTGATTATTGCTGTTGTAGATTATTGCTGCTGCTGATTATTGCTGCTGTTGATGATTGTTGCTGCTGTTGTAGATTATTGCTGCTGTTGATTATTGCTGTTGTAGATTATTGCTGCTGCTGATTATTGCTGCTGTTGATGATTATTGCTGCTGTTGATGATTTTTGTTGCTGCTGATTATTGCTGTTGTAGATTATTGCTGCTGCTGATTATTGCTGCTGTTGATGATTATTGCTGCTGTTGATTATTGCTGCTGTTGATGATTATTGCTGCTGTTGATGATTATTGCTGCTGTGGTTGATTATTGCTGCTGTTGTAGATTATTGCTGCTGCTGATTATTGCTGCTGTTGTAGATTATTGCTGCTGTTGATGATTATTGTTGCTGTTGATGATTTTTGTTGCTGCTGATTATTGCTGTTGTAGATTATTGCTGCTGCTGATTATTGCTGCTGTTGATGATTATTGCTGCTGTTGATGATTTTTGTTGCTGCTGACTATTGCTGTTGTAGATTATTGCTGCTGTTGATGATTATTGTTGCTGTTGATGATTATTGCTGATGATGATTATTGCTGATGATTATTGCTGCTGATGATTATTGCTGCTGATGATGATTATTGCTGATGATGATTATTGCTGCTGTTGATGATTATTGCTGCTGATGATGATTATTGCTGATGATGATTATTGCTGCTGTTGATGATTATTGCTGCTGATGATGATTATTGCTGATGATGATTATTGCTGCTGTTGTAGATTATTGCTGCTGTTGATGATTAGGCTATTGCTGCTGTTGATGATTATTGCTGCTGTTGTAGATTATTGCTGCTGTTGATGATTATTGCTGCTGATGATTATTGCTGCTGTTGTAGATTATTGCTGCTGCTGATGATTATTGCTGCTGTTGATGATTATTGCTGCTGTTGATGATTATTGCTGCTGTTGATGATTATTGCTGCTGTTGATGATTATTGCTGCTGATGATGATTATTGCTGATGATGATTATTGCTGCTGTTGATGATTATTGCTGATGATGATTATTGCTGCTGTTGATGATTATTGCTGCTGTTGATGATTATTGCTGCTGATGATGATTATTGCTGCTGTTGATGATTATTGCTGCTGTTGATGATTATTGCTGCTGTTGATGATTATTGCTGCTGATGATGATTATTGCTGATGATGATTATTGCTGCTGATGATGATTATTGCTGATGATGATTATTGCTGCTGTTGATGATTATTGCTGCTGATGATGATTATTGCTGCTGTTGATGATTATTGCTGCTGTTGATGATTATTGCTGCTGATGATGATTATTGCTGATGATGATTATTGCTGCTGTTGATGATTATTGCTGCTGTTGATGATTATTGCTGCTGTTGTAGATTATTGCTGCTGTTGATGATTATTGCTGCTGATGATTATTGCTGCTGTTGTAGATTATTGCTGCTGCTGATGATTATTGCTGCTGTTGTAGATTATTGCTGCTGTTGATGATTATTGCTGCTGTTGATGATTATTGCTGCTGTTGTAGATTATTGCTGCTGTTGATGATTATTGCTGCTGCTGATTATTGCTGCTGTTGATGATTATTGCTGCTGATGATTATTGCTGCTGTTGTAGATTATTGCTGCTGTTGATGATTATTGCTGCTGTTGATGATTATTGCTGCTGTTGTAGATTATTGCTGCTGTTGATGATTATTGCTGCTGTTGTAGATTATTGTTGCTGGCGCTGCTGTTGATTATTGCTGTTGTTGTAGATTGCTGCTGCTGCTGCTGTTGATTATTGCTTATATTTAGATTGTTGATTATATTTTGTTGTTGCTCCTGTGTGCAGGTGATAGTGCAGCGTTCGCTTGCTTCCAAGAACATTCTGCATGCTAAAGGAGGATCTCTGCTCGCCGCTTACCTCAAAGTTCTGCCCTTCTTCATGATGGTGATTCCAGGCATGATCAGCAGGATACTTTACCCAGGTGCACCACTGAAACAAACACCAAAGTTTAAGGCCTCTAAATGTACAGTTTGTTGTATTGAAATGCATATTAACGTGTGTGTGTGCGCGTATGAGAACTATAGACGAGGTGGGCTGTGGAGACCCAGATGTGTGTAAACAGGTTTGTGGGAATCCTGTGGGCTGCTCGGATATTGCTTATGCCAAACTGGTGATGGAGCTCCTTCCCGCAGGTATCACTGAGATTCTTTGATTTGTTTATGTATGTTGGTTGTTTTTCAGTTTCTAGATCTGCTGGCTGAGCTAACTATTTTTTTCTTGTGTGTTTGTCCAGGTTTGAGGGGTTTAATGATGGCTGTGATGTTGGCTGCTCTCATGTCCTCTTTGACCTCCATATTCAACAGTTCCAGCACCATTTTCACCATGGACCTGTGGAGAAACATCCGCCGCACTGCCTCCGAGTGGGAGCTCATGATTGTGGGGAGGTGTGACATCAACAAGCTGTTATACACACATTAGAGTTTAAAGGCAAATTCATAAATTTCTTCAACCTGTAAAGAGCCTATTTGTATTTAAAAGTAATTGGCCGTCAGAAAGACTCCAACATTCAATAAAATTTGGTTGAAATTGAAAATTGGGTTGATGCCAAAACCCAACGTTGGCTTGACGTCTACCTCCAACATTGGACAAATGTTGAATTTTGTTTGGAAATGAAAATTGTGTAGATGCCCAAACCCAACGTTGGCTTGACGCCAATGAAATATCAGCATCTACTGATATTATAATTTAATGTTGTGTGGACCGTTAACATTATGATATTTAGCAGACGTTTGGTTTTGATTAACATACCTCATGACTGTCTGTGTTTGACAGTCGTTGAATTTTAGTTCCTTAACTCTTTCCCTGCCAGCATTTTTTTTAAAAACTTGCCAGCCACCGCCAGCATTTTTTGATCATCTTCACAAGTTACATGGCCCCCAGAATATTTTGCTGTATGAATATCTGACCATGCAATATATGAAAACAATAGTGCCTTTGCTTTTAAACATACAAACAAAAAAACATTTTATTCTAGCTTAATGCATTCTTTTTTATCAACACTTAAATGTGGGTAGGTTTCATAAAAAAAAGCAACATTTTGAGCAAAAAGTTGAGAAATTGCATTTTTGTCAAAGACTACGTCTGGATCGGATTCACAACGATGATCAAAACATAGATGGAGTAGATCGAGTCCATCAACACCCCCAAATCTTCACAGTACCTAGTCCTGGGTCGACAATAACATTTCATTCAGTAGCACTAGGTTGTTTTGATTTATATGCTGTTTAATGTTAATGATCGCGTTATTTTACATATGTATCTGCTTACATATTGTGTTTTTATCAGGAGATTCTGATTCTGTACTCTTTCAGAAGATGCGTAATAGCGCCCCCTACCATATAACAGTGAAAACACGGAAAGCCGGAAGTTTCTGTCAATGGCGGGAAAAGAGTTAATAACACAATTTAAAACCAATGTCAGCTGTGTCGGTATTTTTTGTCAAATTGATATTGAACAGAACTTAAATTAAACCAAATATTAACGTCTTATAATGTTGGTGGCCCACTGGATAGTTAGAAGCTGTTAACCTGTAAAATTCTCTTTTGGTCGAGCTTTTGCTTTTGGCAAGTTAATCTAGTATTGTCATTCTACAAATACTTAATACATTTAGCTCTCTGGTAAAGTCAGCAGTTTCAAGTGCTGTGTATGTGTGTGTGTTTCCATGTCAAAGAGTGTTTGTGTTGGTGTTAGTGGTGGTGTCAGTGCTGTGGATTCCTCTAGTTCAGGCCAGTCAGGGTGGGCAGCTCTTCATCTACATCCAATCCATCAGTATGTACTTGCAGCCCCCCATAACGGTCGTCTTCCTTGCGGGATGCTTCTGGAAACGGACCAATGAGAAGGTACAAAACCATGTACAAAACCGATCAAGCATTGAGAGTTTTTTCTTTCTTTTCTTCCTTTTTAATGTTGCCACTGTTGGCTGAGATTTTGCCATATTAATCACAGTGGATATCAAGACCAACAACACGATTGATAGTGTGAGGTATGAAAGATATTTTGCCGTTTGCTTTGTCTATTTTTGCTCCACCAACAAAAATAGTTCAAAAGCGAAGCTACAGCAGAAGTGTTGTTCCTGAATTAATCAATGTTTGAACAGTCGGTTGAGTGAATGAATATATAATGACTCACTAATATAGATGGTAGTTGTGTCTCAAATGACCTACTATACACTATGAACTTATACTATGTAATGTGTAATATGGAAGCCCATTTCTGCCACAAAAAAAAAAAAAAAATGCTTTGGAAAATCATAAATATAGTTAAAGGGTTATTATTATGGTTAAAATTATGACATACTAAATCATAATTATAAAAGCGAAATGATAAAAAGTCTAACATTCATTTTTTTAATTGACTTGTCTCATAATTTCAATTTTCATTTTCATCATCTCATAATCGACTGTCATAATTATGGCTTTTTTGGCCTGGTTTCACAGACAGGGTTTAGATTAAGCCAGGACTAGGCCTTAGTTCAAATAGGACAAAAGTACCTTTTGAAAAAAACAACAACATAAAACTGCTGTGAATCTTGAGACAAAACAATGGTAGTGATATATTTTAAGATTTGTCAGTGCAAGTCTCTTTCAGTTAAAACAGCTCAAACATGCATTTTAGTCTGGAACTAGCTTAAGCCTTGTCTGTTAAACCGGCGGTATATCTAATAATTATGACAAAATTTAGACTCTTTATTTCATAATTTCTGCTTTTATCTTATAATTATGACAGCAAGTCATTAACCTTTTATCTCATAATTAAATTGTCTCATAATTACAACATTGTCACAATGTCGACTTTTTAATCCCATAATTATGACTGTCACAATTTAGACTCTACATCTCGTAATTTCTGCTTTTATCTTATAATTATGACAGCATGTTGTCAATTTTTATCTCATGATTAACTTATCTCATAATTACAACATTGTCACAATTTAGACTCTTTATCTCAGAATTTCTACTTTATTTGTCATGTCAACTTATCTCATAATTATGACTTTTTATCCTATAATTATGACAGCATGTCATAATGTCAAATTTTTATCTCAGAATTTTCACTTAGTGTCTCATAATTTCTACTTATGTTATTATTGTATAATTATGACAGCATGTCATAATGTCAAATTTTTATCTCAGAATTTTCACTTAGTGTCTCATAATTTCTACTTATGTTATTATTGACCTTTTAACCTCCATATTGTACTCTTCTGTCTAGTATATGAACTTTAGAAGGTCACACACACTCATATAGCACTTTATATACAGTGCATTCCTAATTAGTTTCTGAGGTATTTTATTACTATATATTATCAATAAATAATAAACACATTAACTGATTTCTTTTCTCCTGTGACGTTGGTGTAGGGTGCATTCTGGGGTCTGATAGTGGGCATGTTGGTGGGCTGTATAAGGATGATCCTGGATTTCGTCTATCCTACACCGCAGTGCTATGAGAGCGACACCAGGCCTGACATCATCAAATATATTCACTTCCTGTACTTCTCCATCATTCTCACTCTCCTCACACTCAGCGTGGTGGTGTGTGTTAGTCTGGCTACAGAGAAGCCCAAACCAGAGCAGGTAAACACACACACACACACAGTTTGCAATTTCACAAAAAAAAAACTTTGTACTCAGAAATGTCTTTTCATAAACCTTGAGGACACACACACGTCCGGTAAAAAGGGTTTGTTATTTTGCAGATCAGTCGTTTGACGTGGTACACGCGCTTTGATCCTGTGAAAGAAAGCGAAGAGGTTGTGGCTTCAGATCTCTACACGATCGAAGGCGCCACACAGAACACAAAAGACATGGAAAATGATGATGCATATCAAATGAAAGAAGGTACTTTTTCCAGTTCACATGCATTATTTTGTGATTTTAATTAAACAGGGACAGATAAGTCTCAGTATGCTTTAGGATACATAATACATACATGCAATGGTTTGCCAAGGTGTTGTAAATTGTCAAGTTTATCCTGATTTATTCTTAGTTTTATGCTTAACTCTTTGACTTTAATAGTCCAGTTATCCAGAAGAGGGAGACAAAGTCATTTGATCATTTTTTAAGTGTTTAAATGAGGGGAGGAAATAACAAAAATCCGAGTGATATGTGAAAAATTTATACGACACCAAAAAACATTGACATCACACTTAATATCTGAACATAATCTCGTTAAATCATAATATAAGTTATAATTATGAGATAAGTTACAATTATGACATACTAAGTCATAAATTTGAGTAATTTGTGTCAATTTCGACAATCTAATTTGTCATAATTTTAACTTTATCTCATAATTTAGACTTTGATGTCATAATTTTAACTTTTTGTCTCAGTTAACTTTCGATCTCATAATTTTTTTACTTTTTGTCATTCTTTTAACTCCAAAAAACATTGACATAACACTTAATATTTGAACGTCATTGCATTACATAGAAATCACAAAAGTGGGTTCTGCAAACAAATGGCGTTGGACCATTTTATGGGGCAATGCAAGTGTCTAAATGCATTTGGCAGGCAATATAAAATGCACTTAATACATCATGTATGTTCATGCACTTCAGAAATGTTAATTCTGAGCGCCGTGTTTCTCCCCAGACTCCTGTAGGTCTGTGTCCAGTGAAGCGGGTTCCTCTAAACTCAAATCTGCTCTGTTCTGGATCTGTGGAATGGAGAAGCAGAAAGAAGGGACGCCCATGTCTCCTCCTCCAGAGACTCCGATGTGTTCCCTCGAGGAAGATCCCTGTATGAGACACCTGGTAAACGCCAACCTCATCGTCTGTATGTCACTGGCTGTGTTTCTCATCGCCTACTGGGCATAGTCACTTGTCCTTTATCATGGATTGTTTAGTGTGACTGGTGTAAAAGTAAATCTTCACTGAGTATGTAATTAATAATTGACCGGTATGCTTATTTATTTATCAGTCAGTTTTTACTTGTTTGATAAAGACATTAAATGACAGTTTAAAGGTAGGGTAGGCAATTTCTGAGAGGCTAGCTTTGAAAGCATGAGATCCCACCCTCCCTTCAGAGCGTCTCCAAAGCCACGCCATAGTGTCGCCCAGATACGGCCCACATCCGGTACGCCTGGGATCCACATGTACCAGATGTGGCCCGGATCTGGGCCGACACTATGTTGCTGTCTTGGTCAGAGCAAAGCATCACAAGAGACGCCGTTAAATTACCTCATGTCTCAAAGCACAATAATTGGATGTACATTAATCTACCACTTCTATTATTGATTGCTATCAGGATGTGAAGAGAGTTTCAACCAGTATAACGAAAAGTGTTTATGAAAAACATTGCCTACCCTAGCTTTAACTAATATGAAAACTATTTTGTCCCTTGATGTTTCTGTAAATTAAACAGTGTTTAAAAAACAACTTTTGAGATCAAATTTGCTTCTGTAATCAAGCATTTTATTAGATATATAATCAGAAAAAAAGTTTGTGTTGGAAAAAAGTGAATTTTTACAACATTTGTTCATCTGAGGCACTGAAGAATGTGAAGAACAAGAATTCAGAGGCAGGAAATGTGCACACAGATATACATAAGGGGGATAAACAGAAGAAAAACAAAATCAATATGTACAATTAAGAAAGCACATTAAAGAGAACATAACCACAGAAATAAATTGCATAAAGGAATGAACGACTTTTGGCTTTCTAGCTGACGGTTCCTGAGCTTGACAGATCCATAAATCCTTTCATTCACTCGTTCACATTAATGTTGTCAGTGCTGTTTGTGCATTGCATACAACATGATGAAACAAACCCCTAAAGCTCTGACACAGGATCTTTTTAAAGAGCGTCTTTGGTCATTTTGACAATGAACTATTTCATAATAATATGTGCAGGGTTTATTTTAGTGGATCAAAAACTGTTGATAGATGAATCTGATAAATTGATATTGGTGTCCTCCACTAAAAATAAACCTTGTGAAACACAATTACTATTTTTTTTAAACAAATAAACTAATAGAAAACTGACTATAATGCCATAATACAGTCAGTATTGCACCCCAGGACAAATACTTAAAAATACAAATCACACGTATCAAATGAATTGTATCTGTCTAATCATTATTTTTCATTGCGTCAACCTCATTTCAATCCAAATTTTCTATTTCTTTTTTTTAACACAAGTATTAAAAGAGAAAAGGAACAATTAAAATAAATTTGAATAAATGACATTCACCATGATAACCAACATAAACATGAAGTGAAGTGTGGAAGATCAGCCACACAAACTCAGTGATTTGCACATATATGTCGCTTGTTACACAAAACTCAAAGACATTCATATTTGATATTTGAACCCAAATCAGATGTATGCCATTTGTGAATGAAGAATGTTAATATGTGCGTACTGATTTCTTCCCGGCTTACGGTTACAATGAGCCAGCATTGTGGGGACAGAGAGACTCCAGGAAGCTTCTAGACTGTTTATGTTTCATGTATTTTGTGTAAGTGGGACTGTTTCTGCAGGGGCTAAAGGTTAAAGTGGCTATGTTCGGAATAGCATACTACTATACTACTTTTACTGTATGTAGCATGTATACTTTGCATACTTTCTGTATGCTTAGAATATACCCAGATGACCTACTATATATGCACACTGTGCTGGGTGCCGTATCCCATAATGCAATGCATCAACTTGACCTTCCATTTCCAGTGTCGTTTGGACTAGAACTGTTATGACTCATTATTTGATCACGCTTCCAAAAGTTAAGACATGTTTTACTTGAAGAATGCTTAACTATTTATTCATGAGGTAACCGGCATATAAAGAGGTCATGTGACAATGTTTTGTCTCATGTTGGATACGTTCACATCTTTAAAAAACGGTAGGAATATACGGTGCAGTATGCTAGTATTCCATTACGAACATAGCTTTCGATTGGCTGTGTGAAGACTTGACTCCGCCCACCTCACAGGGCGGTGTTTTCTGATTGGTGTTCATCCTCTGAGAGTTTTTCCATGGGTTCATCCTCCTCAAGCTCCGGGACAAGATCCAGCCCTGGTCCCGTAAAAGATCTCTCCTCTCCATCTCCATCTGTGCAATCATAATGCATAGTTTAAGTTTTTAAAAGAAAGTATTTTATCATCTAAAACCTGCCCTTCAGGGAAAATAAGCAATATTTGTGAAACCAAGGATGTATAATTGAACAAGAAGTACTAGAATGTATTTTGTTATATCACTAACATCAATATTAATATTATTTTATTGAATGATAACGTTATGAAAATTGTTTTTAGTTGTGATACAGCCCATTTATATTTAACCAACTACAATACTAATGTTATACATCTTTAAAGGGATAGTTCACTTTGAAATAAAATTTTGGTATGTTTTAGCTTACCTCAAGGGCATCCAAGATGTAGGTGTCTTTGTTTCCGCAGTAGTTTCAATTTTGATATTTTTAGGTCAAACGTTCTTGTCTGTCAGTCATTTAATGCAGGTCTGTGGTCACTGTCTCAAAGAGCATGCACAGAGAAGTCCAAATTAAAACAATTCCCCATCGTAAGTACACATTGATGGCCTAAGACACGAAACGAGCGGTTTGTGTGAGAAAACGAACAGTATTTATATCGTTTTTACCTCTTGTACACAACCACGTCCAAGTGATCTGAGGGCGCGCGCGCATCCTGGTGTGTGAAGTGTGCGCAGACGGGTGCATAGATATATACACTAGATGTCGCCTTAAAGACATTCGTTCCAATGAACTGCCGTAGACAAGGCGGCATCTGGTGTGTATATCTATATCACACACCAGGATGCGCGCGCGCCCTCAGATCACTTGGACGTGGCTGTGTATAAGAGGTAAAAACAATATAAATACTGTTCGTTTTCTCACACAAACCGCTCGTTTCGTGTCTTAGGCCATCAATGTGTACTTACGATGGGGAATTGTTTTAATTTGGACTTCTCTGTGCATGCTCTTTGAAACAGTGACCACAGACCTGCATTATATGACTGACAGACAAGAACGGTTTGACCTAAAAATATCAAAATTGAAACTACTGCAGAAACAAAGACACCCACATCTTGGATGCCCTTGAGGTAAGCTAGAACATACCAACATTTAATTTCAAAGTGAACTATCCCTTTAATATCCAAATATGATCAAATATCCACTATTGTTCACAAGTTTGGGGTCAGTAAGATTTTTACGTCTCATGCTCGCCAAGGCTGCATTTATTTTAACAAAAAAACTGTAGAAACTTAAATATTATTACTATCTAAAATAACTATTTTTATTTGAATATAGAGTAAAATGTAATTTATTCCTGTGATCAAAGCTGAATTTCCAGCATCATTACTCCAGTCTTCAGTGTCACATAATCTTCTGCTATGCTGATTTGCTGCTCAAGAAACATTTATTTTTATTATCAATGTTGAAAAGTTATATTTAATATATTTGAATATTCAATACATTTTTCAATACAAGGTTCAAAAGAATGTATAAATATTTTGTATTCTTGCATTACAAAGAGTCAATTTTGATCAATTAAATATGTCCTGTACTTTAATAAAAGTTCTTTCAGCAGAAAAATAAATAAAACTGACCCCAAACAAACAAAAAAAACTTCACTAATGTTAAATAACAGTATCTATGGCACAGTTAACATTCACCCTGCAGAAGCAGCCGAGGTTCATGTTTAGTTGCAGAAAGCATGTGCTGGCACACTGGTTAGGCAGGTTGTCATGCATTAACTTGCTGTTAGTCGGGTTAAACAGCCACCGGGACGGCTGCTGCTGTGCAGAAAGCGTTCAGACACACAGACTGAGCTCAGAAAACATCGACGGATACGCCCAGAGTTCTTACCATCGCCTGTCACTCAAACCACACCTCACAGGCAGAAGATCACACATCTGTAACAGTGCAACAACGTCAATGTTCAAAGTCAATCACTGATGATGACCAACCACCAGCAAAGTGAAGCCAATCATCATTCAGATGGCTGTGAACTTCCATAAACACAATCAATCACAATCTAGTGACCTTTAAAAGTCAACATGAATGGGTCTGCAACTCATTTTACTTCTGTAATGTGTCAAAATAAGTGGATTATGTAAAGTTGCAAATATACTGTACAGTTTAAAAGTTTGGAATAAATAAAGGTGCAGTGTGTAATATTGCCAGCTAGTGGCTGAAATGGGTACTGCAGTGCAAATTCACAATATCCTCAGATTCAACGCGGGTTGCCAGATTTAGGACACGCCGAGCACAATGAACAATGGAAGGCAGGCAAGTTGAGGAGTTGTTTTATACGCGGTTTAATACGCTCCGTATATAGAGATTTTTAGATGGATGCCGAGAGTTTATAGGTCCGGTGGAATCTGCAATCTCTGACCCAGTTTGTTTTTATGCCCTGTTTTCCACCAACTGGCAACCCGTGGTGTCGAGGATCACACAGACCAAAGCGAAAACAGACATTCCGACACGGAATGCACATTACAATACAGTAATAACAGCAATATTGTGAAATATTATTACAATTTACAGTAACTATTTTCTATTTTAATATATTTTGAAAGCTGTATTTTCAGCATCATTACTCCAGTCTTCAGTGTCACATGATCCTTCAGAAATCATTCTAATATGATGATTTGATGCTCAAGAGTTGCTCATTGTGAGATAAAAAGTACAAATTATCTTTTAAAATGTTTTATTCTGTGGCAGAAACGTGCTTCCATAGAAAACAGTTGTGCTGCTTCATATTTTTGTGGAAACCGTGATACAGGATTCTTTAATGAAGAGAAAGTTCAATAAACAGCCTTTGTTTGAAATTTAAATATTTTGTAACATTATAAATGTCTTTACTGTCACTTTCGAGCAATTAGGTGCATCCCTGCTGAATAAAAGTATAACATTTTTAAAAGAAAAAAAATCTTAAAGCAGCACAACTGTTTTCAGCATTGATAATATGTTTCTTAAGCATCAAATCATCATATTAGACTGACTTCTAAATGATCATGTGACACCCAAGGAGTAATAATGCTGAAAATACAGCCTTACCATCACAGGAATAAATTACTTTTTTAAAGTATATTAATATAGAAAACAGTTATTTTAAATGGTAATATCACCATATTGCTGTTTTTACTCTATTTTGCCTTGGTGAGTAGAAGAGATTTCTTTCAAAAACTTTCAAAAATCCAAACTTTTGACCTGTAGTGCAACGTGCTAATCAAGACCAGGAACGTGTATTAGGAAAGTAAACAGACTTCATGTTGACTTTTCGTTTTCGGATGAAGGTCTGATGCCGACGAACCATCAGAAAGTGTGTCATTAAACACTAGAAGTGGTGATTTCTTTAAACAGTGCTGATGCATGATTCACGCTGGTGGGAATGTCACTGAAGCGTCCGCCGTGAACGTGGCAGCAGAAGCAATGCAGTAAACCAGGAGATCCTGAACCTCACGCCAAACTGTGAAAGACTCTGGGCAGCTGCTGATATTTCCACAACCACTGGAAACGGTTCATCGATCGCAGCATGTGGTTTCACTGACCCAAACTTACGACTAAGATTATTACACACGACGCATCCTACAGAGAGGCCAATGATGACATCTGTTGTTATAAGGGATAAATGTGAAATCCAGATAAGGAGATATGTGTGTGTGACTGAAAGAGGATTCAGTAAATATTATTAAACACAAAAAACGAAAGATTTGTGTTCAGCCATGAGCTGAAATAGATTGATAATTAAACATCACAAAGGAGCTGAAGGCATGACGAATGATGATCACTGACTGTCACGGAACATTCCGTTTTAAAGGAACAGAACTCATCTTTTAAATTAAGACTCGAGATTCTTTCTCCCTGTCCTGCTTTGATTTCTTTGGATGCAACTGTGTTTGATTTTCAGAAATGTTCTGTGTCAGGAAGATGAACAGAAGAACAGATCATCTGAGATTCATATGTAAAATAATCGATCACATGACATTAAAGGAATGTTTAATGGTCAGCACAAGTTAAGCTCAATCAACAACATCTGACATTCTGTTGATCATCACAGAAAATCATTCTGACATTCCTCAAGCAGCAGAAATGAACCAGAATCTATAATATCTTTAATAACTGACTTTAGAAACTTCCATTTTAAGTGCATTACCGTGCTTGTTTTACCAATGTTTTATATTTCATTTTTTTATATTATTTTCTACATGCCATGGATGCTGTCTATAGAGTTTAACTTCTATTTAACACGGAACATTCAAATAATTCCGCAACCTTTGCATTGCATATTTAAATGTAAATATTAAATATAAACTAGCCACAACTATACAGTATATAACGCATAAAACAAAGATGTTTGGGCCTGTATTAAAGACCACTGCTGTATGTACTGTTGAACACTCTGTACTCCATTCATCCTGACAGACCTACTGGTGAAAATACAGTTTGTTAACTCTGGATCTGGGGTTGTTTAAAAACTGCAGCTCTCGTCTATAATGACCTGGCATGGACACTGTCGTCTGAAGACAAAGTTCTTTCGTCATGTGAAACGATCCTAATGGAGGGAAACCCTCAGGGCAGCTGTTTGGCAGGGGCTAGCGTTGGGCTTCCTGCCCAATAATGAGCTTTTAATGAGGGACATTATGTACGGACACTGGACACCTGTGGTTTTATACACACTTTAGTTGTAGCTGATTGAGATGTCATAAAGTGAGTAAGCGGCATCCATTGACCGCTTGACATTCCCATAACACTTGCACGGACATGTTGAAATTTTTTTTGTTTTATAGTCGTGTGCATTTGCCCTCAGGAAAAGGATAAAGTTATCTCTGGTACATATATAATTTTTTTTTTTTTTTTTTTCATTACTATTTATTATAATTATATTAGCTATATGATGTACAATATTTTGGTCATATGCTGTGTTTTTATTTTCTAGAAATAAAATAAAATTAATCATTTTATAAATAAAAAATACAATAATTTATTATTTTTATTCATAAATGTATTTTATTATTTATTATAATTATATTAGCTATACAATGTACAGCATTTTTGTCATATTTAATATAAATAAAACTGAATAAAAATATATAAAACACTAAATTAAATATTTATTAAATGTATAAAACACTAAGTTAAATATTTTTGAAAAATATTTATATTTCACTAAATTGAAATATAATTCATTCAAATCCTTAACTATAATTATAAACATTATATAATATTATTTATAAAATAATTTTAAGTATTTCCATTGTTATTTATTATTATTATTATTAATTAGTATTATTATTTGCCAGCCTGTGGAAAAATGTCACAATGTTGCTTTTTTTCATTCATTTCCATCAAACTCCAAAGTTGAATTCTTTTAATACATTTGTTCAACTAACTTCAAGTATGAGCAATAATAAACCTTGTAATAGTAATAATAATACAGATCCAAAAGCAGATATTTGATATAGTGCCAAAAATAAAAGTGCCTATTCTTACCCGAGATGATCTTGGATCCAGAAACACAGACACCATTGGCCCCGTCGCTCGTTGGTTGGGGTGGTGGCGGGCCGGAGGGTTTGGGGCGCGTGCGAGGGGTGGGTCTGGGGCGCGGCAGGGAGCCGGAGGGGTAGGTAGTGAGGGTGGTCTGGGAGCTGTCGTGGGGCGGTGTACCGGGTGGGGTGGGGGTTCTGGGAGGGGACGGGTCTGGTTCTTCAGTGCTCTGGGGAGAAGGCTGGGGAGGAGGTTGAGGAGGAGGGTGACTGGGGGCCTGGATGGCGGTCTGGTTGTTGCGACGGGGTGCGATGCTCGGGACAGAGGGCTGGCCTGGCGTGGGCTGGTTAGGAGCCGTCTTTACGCTCTGAGGTGTGGCAGACGTGGTCTGTTTGGGAGGTGCAGGAGCTTGTTTCTTTGTACCTGAAACAAAGAAATGACAGATCTTGTCAACAATAACAACATGCAATTTAGTTCATTTGAATTACTTTCCACACACTATTAAGATGAAAAAAGCAAATGTGAGATAAAAGCCACAGCTTTACTGAGAAACGGGAAATGTTTCGCTCACAACATGACCTCGGCGCTGAAGGAGGCCACGTCGTGATCAAAACGTTTGCCATCTGGGATAAGGGCGATTAAGACTCACCTCTGCGCACCATGAACGGACTGGGGCCCTTGGGACCTGAGGTAGGGGTCCCCAAATTCAGCGGAGCGGGTGTCCCACTCGAACCTCCCGGTCCGTTCCTCACGGCTGGAGGTGTGGTCGCAGGTTCTCGAGTCATGTTACTGGGGAGGGAAGAAAAGCAGGGAACTCATATCATGGGATTACATTACAGATCAGTTAACATGCAGGGAATTAACATGTAGTGGTCCAAGTTGAGTTAATGACTTGCACGGAAAAATTAATACTGATGCCATAAGGAAAAACTGTTAGCATAATTAGAAGTGTTTTTTTCTGCATGCAGTGCATCTTTTCCACTATAGAAAGAATAAGCAATTGAGCAAGACAAGGCAGGACACACAAACTCGAGCAACAGAGAATATTCTACAGAAAAGATATGGAGAGAAAGACTAGAAGGATTTTTGCCCTGACCAGGATGAAATACTGTGACGGCATGATCGTTTGAAGAATCATCCTTGACTTGCATTTTGAGAGGCGTTTGTCTGAATCCTTCCAATTTGAAAATCAATATAGGTTGGGGGAACTCTTCTTTTAAAAGTATTATGGATAAAATATTGGGGGGGAAACAATAATAAATTATAACCACCAATAATAACTGATTAATCACATGATTTCCAACCAGTCTTTAGAAAGCAGAATAAAATGATTGAATAAAATAAATGATATAATACTTCATTTTTAATTGAATAATTGAACACTATTTTTCTTGGAACAGACCCCACTTGTAACCTCTTCATCCCAGTTTAGAAACCCTTCATACAGCCTATTATTTGGGCCTGAGGGCTACCCATAAAAATTTTGTCCCGGGCCTTTGTGTATTTTCGCGACGACACTGTCAGGATAAATCCAGGGTAAAATGTCTTGACCAAGGGTACAAGTGTGATAGTTTATTAGACTGGGTAAACCCAGCCTGATCTGCTGGCGATTTGATTTCGCCCTGCAGCTCAGGTTGGAAACCTGTGCATTTATCTATCCTGCTTCCGTTACAAATTTGAAGGGACCAATCACAAACTGGGTTATCCACCTAGAGCGCTATTGGTGGGTTTAAACCAATCCAATTCCTTTTATCCTCTCGACGATGCTCACTGGCTTCTTTTTAGCAAACAAATCTCTCGAGTGTGTGTAAATACCACTAACTTTCATGTTTTTTTTTTTGCACAACCTGCAAAAATCGCTCGATTCCATTGCTGCTTCTGCAAACCGCTGATCAACACGTTTGGTTACACGTTTCCTGCCTGGAGTTTTCGCGTCGCTCTGCAAAGTACGTCACCCGGATCGTTGGTCTGATTGGTTGAAGGACTATCCAATTGCGTACAGAGTCATTTGAACTACGCCCGTTGATCACGCCTCTTGTGCAGGAGAAAATACAGAGCAGACTCTCCAGACCAATGTTCAATGATTGAGCTTGATCTGGTCATAGCCAGACTAATAGTTTATAGCTGTAACAGTGATAATTTTCAGATTTTTAAAAGCGTTTCAAATAAAGAAACATGAGAATTTCACAAAGAGTCAATGTGCATGACACAGAAACAAATGACGGCATTTGATTATTGCCAACCCGGGTATCTTGAAATGTTTGCAAACCTTCTTCTGTGATTGTACCCAATTGATGGCAATTCGATTGTTTTTAAAGCAGCGTTTTGAAGCAATAATCAAGTCAGCGGCACAAAACGATGTGCACACAACACACAGATTTTGGCGGGCGGCTCCTGACATCTGGCAGCGGATGGCATGGTGAGGTAGAGGGACTTTACGGTCGCACCAATCCTTACCTGTTCTCCGCAGCAGGGTTCTGCTGAACTAAAGGCTGCTGCATCTGAGACACCACAGCTCCCGCCTGCCCAGCCTCCAGACCCCTGCCACTGGGCGACTGAGGGGAGGGCTCAAACACGGGAACCCCCCCGGCGTCAATGGGAGGGAGAGGGGGCTGGAAGTTAGGCGTGGAGTGCTGCTTTTTATATATTGTGCCAGCTTTACGAGGGATGATTTCCGGCTGTTTGTTAGCAGGGCTACAGGGAAGAGGGGAGACAGTATGAAACACTCACACTAGAGAGGGACAGTGGGGTATTAGTCTCCACAGAAGGGAAGGAGGAGAAGGACAGGACCACCACCTGACCACTGGGACAGCAACCAGAGAGAGATATTGGGAATGGTTGAGATTTTAAATTGTTTTTAGAATTTAGCGCATTTTCAACATATTCTTTTTTCAAAAATATATCAAATGAATTCATTATACATATATAAGTTGCATAGTTTTGTCAGTAGGTTTTAAGTAGGACTATGAGTAGGTCATTTGAATCATTCACTCAACCAATTTATTCAAAAAACATGGATTCATTTAGGAACAAAACAAGTCTTTATGACTAGGTCATTTGAATCATTCACTCAACCAATTCGTTCAAAAACGGGGATTCATTTAGGATCGCCACTACTTTGTGTTGCCCACAATGGTTGACTTCATGTGGAACTACTTTTGTTGACAGAGCAAAATTAGCCAATATATAGTACAATACACACTATGCAATGTAATGTTGTATCCTTAAATAAAATAAAAAAACTGGGTAAGTGTAATCCTTTACAAGGTTCATTAGTTAAAATGAACTAAGAATGAACAATACTTCTTCAGCATTTATTAATTTTAGTTAATAATAATTTCAACATTTACTAATACGTCATTAAATTCAAAGGTTGTATTTGTTAACATTAGTTAATGCACTGTGAACTAACATGAGAAAACAATGAACTGCTGTATTTTTATTAACTAACATTAACAAAGATTAATAAATACTGTAAAAAATGTATTGCTCATTGTTAGGTCATGTTAGTAAATACATTAACTAATGAAGCTTATTGTAAAGTGTTACCAAAAACTGTATAAATAAGGTATATTTACGTCAGTAAATGACACAAACTTTGACACATTTAAGTATTTTTCCACGAAATTTAATTTCAAAACCTAGCTTAATTTTTTTTTTGCATGCTAAGATTTATACCATAGTGCAAAAATGAAGCAGTCATTCATTAATGAAGCATTAATCAATTTTGTTATTGTTAACTAGAACAATAAAAAAAAAACGCTGAAATTTAATAAACAAAACAATAAAAATGACAAAAGCGCATAGCAAATTGACTAAAAATTCAACTAAGTAGTGCATAGCAAAATGACTAAAAATTAAACTAAGTAAAACAGAAAAGCTAAATTCAAAATATGAAGTGCTATATTAGTATATAAATAATACTTAAATAACACTGACATTAATTTAGTTTATTAATGAAGCAGTCAAATCTCTTTTAGAGAGGCTGTGACATTCCCCTGAAAGGACTGTCCAGTACCTGAAGCACAAGAACGTTCACATTTTCAAGCTCAGAATTATTTTGGCATGATCGCCTGCGGGACAAGACAGGAGCTGTTTGACTCATTCTGAACATACCAAGCTTATAAGAGCGGGTCTGAACACTTTCTGCTCATACGCTCACTGGATAACTAGAATTGGAATTACTGCAATACAAATAATAACCTTTTATTCCGACAGATGCTGAATTAGTGTTTTGGAAACCACATCAAAAAGTTTTTTTTTTCTCTGACTTTGGCACCAAGTTCATGATCATGAAATATATCAATAATGCGTTTATACATAGCTATGAGCATACATTTATTTCAGAAAGCATACAAATAAGCAACGGTTGACAAAAAAACAAAAACAAAAGAAAAGCAAAGCAAAACCAAAAAATGAGGAAAAAACACAGAAAAAGTTGCATGTGTCATTTGAAATGAACAGGTCTAAACAGCCCCCAGCTCTGCTTGGACTGTGACGGACTCACTGGCCACTACATATGACGCGGACACTACTGTGGAGCTGGAGTCATGTCTGTAAACGCGAGGGTAAGACTTGTACCTGTCTTTGCGGGGAGTGTCAGAATCGAACGAGCTCTGGCTGCCTGGGCGCCTCCTGTCTATGGATCCGGCTTCGGAGTCAGGGGTACCCGGGCACCCAGGCATGGAAAACATGCCTGAGACGTTGAAGTCCACATCTGAAGAGCAAAAGAGCAAAGGCTATGAATAAACAGCCATGACTGAGTGAAAGTAAGGAGTTCTTAAACAGGACAAGCTCAGTTCCAAACCCTAGTGAGCTGCCTATTTTGGCAACATTTTTAGACATTTTAGGCCAAAATTAGCCGGGGAAAATATGCTGCCTTGTTTTGACCCAATCTGAAGCAGTATTGCTTGAAGGTTTTATGGATAATGCGTTGTTATAGCTAACTGGAACTACAAACTAAAACATTTTTGGTCATTTAAATAATGAAGCAGACATAAAATAAAATATTAGATGAACAACTTAAACTTAAAAATTTGAATGGAAATTAGAAATGTAATGAAGTAAGTTTAAGCTGAAGTACTGAAATTGCTAAAACTAAAGATATATTAAATATTTAAAAAACAAATTAAAAATTATCTGATAAACCTGGTATTGTATATTACAAATATTGGTTATTTTCTTCATCTTTTGTAAGTTGCTTTGGATAAAAGCATCTGCTAAATGCATAAATGTAAATGTATAAAACTAAAAGTTGATTCAAAATATGAATGAATACTATAATAATAATCTCAGCAAAAATCATTATCTTCATTATATCCAAGATGAAGAGAATGAAGTGGTGAAGCATCGGTTGATTATCGATATTCAGTTCTGAAAAGTATTGATAAAATAGTTCTAATTAAATGTAATATTTATGAACTCATCAAGTCAATAGTTTAGACACATGCTAGATCATGCATGTGAGATCAATTAGACCATTGCTGCAAAATTTTACTTTGCTGAATATGTTTTACAGGTATATGATAATTTACATAATAATTTACAGTCGGGTTAGAACATTTCCAAGTTGGGAATCCAACTTTAAGTGTCACTTTAGGTTTCAAGTAGGAAGCTGGAAATTCCTGGTTTGAAATTTCCGAGCTGGAAAAGGCAGGAATGGAATGCAGCATAAATCGGAAACAACTGTGAGCATTAGTCAAGTCTGAAGTGCGTTTCTTATGAGGTTGCATCACAGTTAGGATGTTGTCTTGTAAGGAGCCTGCCTATATCTAGTCAAGTCAAGTCACTTCACCTTTATTTATTTAGCTCTTTATACAATACAGATTGCTTCAAAGCAGCTTCACAATAATAAACATGAAATTAACAACCACTGACACAAACTTCATTCATCAAATTTTAATTCTAAATAAAAATCAGCTGAAGTCAGTTCAATAACTGCATACAATTCTAGCAGTTCTCAACCTTTCTGACTCCTAGGCCCCCATAGTCTAAGACAAAGTTTGAAAATGGAGCAGAGCTACAGCCAATGGTAGTCTTACCTTCTGGAAAGAACCAGCTTGAATGGTTGATCATCAGTTCTATTATTGACACGACATGGACGGAAGTAGTGGCTGCCATTTCAGAGAGGCTTCTAGGAGAAGAAAAAAAACTGTAACATGTCAAGCTGCTCCACAAGAAGCATCAAAAAGGTCATTTAATCCTAACAATTGTATATAAACAAAGCAATTTGGGAAAGCATTGCGTGCAAATCTCACCCCTCCATTTTGGCCCACAGCAAATTGGGGCCCAGTACGATGGAGATGTTGCTCGCAGTCATCTTGTTGACGTCGCTTTCCAGAGCAAGCTTGGCAAGAAACTTCACCAGGTACCTTCACAGACATGGATTAGCATGTTACCATCATAATAGTTTGTTAAAGGTCAATGCTAAAAGTTAGTTCGATGGAGTGACAAGCAGACCTAAAATTGTTTTTGTTGGGCTTTGGTAACATGTCACACACCACCCACAGCGCCTGAAGCCTCTTATCAGAGTCAGAAATACTGCAGACGAGAGAAAAACAAGAGAGAATGTACACAATAAAAACTAAGTTTCAAATCTGAAACACCTTCATCAATATAATTTCTAATACTCTTAAATTCCCATACTGTTTAATCAGCATCACATTAGCATGGGTGTCATTTTTCATAGACGTTTTCTTTAGGATTTAGAGATAGAATTGAATTTCACAAGAACTGGGCACATTCTTTTGGCCATATTTCAAGCCTGACAGCCTTTGAAAAACTTTGATGTCAATCATTTGAAACACAGAGACACTTCCAAGATAATTCCACTTTACAATCCAGATCCAGTTGCAAAGCAATCGTCTTCCAGTTGAAAGGACAAATCGAACACATGAGCTTATGACTGCTGACGTCAACTCTCTACCCTACTTGACTCCCCCCTCTACCTCATTTTCTGAGGTACGAATATAAATGATTATATCATGTCACCTATTTATGATCCTTGTTGATTAACGTTGAATGCTGCCTGAGGACTTCTGTTATGTTAATGGACACCGCACTCAAAAACTGGGAGAGATTCACTTAAAAAAACAATATTTTCTTCTGAAGTCATGGATCTTGGTGTATGTGAATGTGCTTTACTTTGAGGCTTGAATCCACTCTTCATACAGCTGGTAGGTCATCAGAGGTTCAGGCAGCTCCCTCAGGTAAGATTTGAGGGCTCCTAAATAATCATGAGAAAAGAAACCCAACATCAAATGCATTTGCAAGCCCTCGATTGTGTTTGAACATGACTTGTAAAGAGTTACAAATATGGCTCTAGTTGTGGTACTCTTAACACTGGTGACAGAAATAGCTCAGTGCCAATATCCTGTTTTTATAATCAGCTACACAACCAAGCATGGTTTAAAATAAAACAAATCAAGTCTTGTTTTCATTTTGGGAAGTCCTTCTAAATGCAGAAATGACATTTTAGCTCTTTAGCTAGCTGTACCTCAACAACTCAATTTATGAAAAACGGCATGTACCAGCGACAGCGTGAGGGTCCGAGTAAAACTCCTCCAGTTGGGAAGTGGAACAGTCCAGTGCCGCCTTTAACTTCTTCAGTTTAGAGGCTCCAGCAGCGATACGGAACAAACCCTGGCATGAAAGCAAATGTTGTAAACACACAAGACCTTTGCAGCGAACAGTAAAATATAAACTGATTTGCTTGTGTGTGAAAATGACTGAAAACACAGTTTTCGGATGTGTCAGTGATGGTTTCGCAGGGAAACGATTGTCTCCTTTCACTGCTATTATTAGTCTGGGTTTGGCCAAGAAGGAGAAGTGAACAAATAGACGTCTGTAACACGGATACACTGCTATCTCTCTCTATCTCTCTCTCTTTCCAACTGTGTCTCTCTATCTATCTGTCTGTCTATCTATCTATCAGAGAAAAAAGGAAGGCTTGATATTTTTAAACTCATAAAATGTTAACTTGCAACCCTCCTTCATTTGTATTCTGACAACTGTGCAACTTTATTTTTTTAAATGCATGTCAAATGTCATTCATCCTTTTAAAACTGGTTCTGTATAAAGTGCCCTTTGCTAAATATTTGAAAGACAGAAGGATTGAGCCCTTCCCTGAAAATGACCACCCTCTGCCACTGTGTATGCAGTAATGTGCATCAACTTCCCCGTCATGTCATCTGATCTGTGTGTTGTTTGACAGTGTGAGATACCTCTTCCTGCATGCCGGTCTCCAGCAGCATCATGACGCAGGCCTCTATGGGCAGAGCGATCTCTCTGCTAGTGCGCTTCAGATGTTCCTCCAGAGCTGTGCCAAACGCTGGCTTCTCTATCCATTTATCTATGCCAGATCACGAGACAGAGTGAGAATGATTTGAGTTATGGCAGGATACATTTAAGAATCATCACCAGGTGTGTGTGTAACACTGATTCTGTTAGACAGGATGATTTGCCGAGTGAAACAGGATACATTACAGTGCCGGCCAACAGGAAGCTTTGAAAGAGAAAGAATGATTCATATCTTGATGACTGGCCAGATCGCTGGGTGCATATCAAAAAACCAGTCAAGAACATGTCTGGGTCATATTTCACCCCAAAATCAAAAAGAAAATCTGTCTGTCTGTCTATCTATCTGTCTGTCTGAATTTTAATCTCATTACTGTAATGTGAAAAATATATTAATAATTCTAATTATAAATTAAATATACAGTATTTCAACAAAGTACTGCCAGTGCAGTTAAAGCAGATTATTTTTCATTATGAGAATATATACTGTAATGACAATAATCATTGTGAAAAATGACAACTAAAAAAAATTAAATCAAAAGTAAAATGTCTAAACAAATGACAATAAGAATTTGGGGGGAAAATGTGCCTAATTGTCATGAATATAAATGTCACAAATGCCAAAAAGCTTACTTTATTTAGGCAATATAGGCTACATTCGAGTGAATATGACTATAAATAAATAAAATCAAGCTTTTATTCAATTACTGTGATATGAAAAATATATATACTAATAAACTGACAATATAATAAATTAATATTAATTTACAATATAATTATAAATTATGCATAATTTTAAGCATTCTTTATATATATATTTTACTGCCTTTTTTATTTTACTGAGGTTATTTTGCATTATACTAATAAGATTTGGAGGGGAAAATGTCCCCCTCTATAAAGATATGGGACTTCCTGCTTAGAATGACGCAAAATGACGATTTTTGCGTCACTGTAAGCAGGAACTGCAACACTGAAATCCTTATTTCTCCCGTCTCAGGGGAAAATAAGGGAGTAATGCACGACCATTCAAAAATATGACTGGGTTTCTAACGATACAAGGCTTGATGCAAATGGGTGAAGTGTCCCTTTAATATTATTGTAACAATAATGTCACAATACAAAAAAACGCTTACTTATTTTTGGGTGAAATATGCACTAGCGAATATGTTTTGGACAGATTTTGTGAGATTCACCCTTTTAGTTTATAAGTTGATAACTGTGTAGTTTATAAGATCAGATAACTGTTGACCGTTTCAGCACACACATCACTCCATAATACACTCTGTGTTTAATTGTTATTAAAGGGTTAGTTCATCCAACTCACGTTCACGTCTGCTCTCGTGTCAACACAACACGTATGCGTCGTGGTGCTCTTGTGAACGGACGTTGGAGATTAATATTTTGTAAATTAAGTAGTAAATTATGTTTTTTTGTGCAAACAAAGCACTCACGTCGCTTTATAAAATGAAGGTTAAACCACTGGAGTCACATGGATTAATTCCATGATGTCTTTACAAGCTTTCTGAGGCTTGAAATTGGTAGTTGCGTAGGCTGTCAATGGAGAGACGGAAATCTCTCAAATTTTTCACTAAAAAAGATCTTAATTTGCATTCTGAAGATGAACGAAAGTCTTATGCGTTTGGAACGACATGAGGGTGAATAATTAATGACAGAATTTTTATTTTTGGGTGAACTAACCCTTTAATAAGGCCATGATTTCATAAGTGCTGTGAGTGATTCATATGAAACATTTATCCAGCCGATGCTCTGTCCAGGAAGTGAAGAGTAAATATCACACCTTGCTGTGACTGAATGGTGGGCAGGACGCTCTCGATGGACGCCAAGGCTCTTCTGTGGTATTCGGCTTGAGCTTCTAACAACTGTCAAGACAAAAACAAGCCTCACTTTTCTATTTTTGTTTTGAGAGAAGTAAAGTTTGTGACTAAATGACCTTTAATCTACTAACTGCCTATATACTGTAAAATATTGTACAGTTAAATTGACTCTACTGGTTAGACATGCTAACTACTAGCATACAGTAAGAAGATCTATGTCTACACATATCTACACACAAAAACATTTCAGGCAAATCATTTCAGTCGGCGGCCATCTTTGAAACGCCTCTCGATGTCTTTTTTTATCTAAAGTATTTGATACCACTGAACTTTAACCAGTTTCCAACTAATAAATTTGCAAGTTAAATTTATTATTCCTGTATAAATTCGACCTTTATCAGACATAATTTTTCTTGTGTGGTTCAAGCTCCCGTAAAGCTCATAGAAATGACTTACCAACACATAATAGCGCGCATATTCTCCTTCCTTGGAGGAAAAGTTGTACATTTCAGCTGCTAGTTGATCCTAAAGACAAAACAAGATCAGATTAGGTTCAATGTGCTACTTAAGGTCACCCAGAAACCTCAATAAAATCTGACTCATACCTTGCATATTTCCATTTTGTTCTGAGCTTCATCCATCTCCTCCTTAAGTGTGTCAATTTTGGCAGCCATTGCTTGAGTATTTGCAGCTGACGGAAATGCCTTTGAGGCCTGGTGATACCTGTATTACAGGAGTTTAAAGTGTTTTCTCAATTATTCCAAGCAATTTGCATAGCAATTTCATCAAATGTCTCAAAGCACCGGAAGATAATCAGCAGACGCTGGTGTGGTTATAGTGTCATTCATTTACACAACCATTCAAAAGTTTGGGGTCGGTAAGATTTTTTTTTATGTTATTCAAAGGAGTCTTTTGCTCACCAAGGCTGCATTTATTTGATAAAAATGTAATTTTTGATAAAAAAATTGAAATAGAAATATTTTATACCATTATACATGTCTTTACTGTCACTTTTGATCAATTTAATGCATCCTTGCTGAATAAAAATGTTCATTTCTTTCCGGAAAAAAAAAACTAAAAACAAAAACTGAACCCAAACTTTTGAACAGTAGTATATATACACACCTGGCTTTCGCAGAATCAAAATCCAACACAAGCTTGGCTAAATGTTTCCTCTGCTTCAGGATGTTAGGTATATCCACCTTCAAGAACAAACATAGAGATGTAACCTACATTGCCTGTTCAAAAATCAGGTTATTTGCAGGTCTTTGGCGTTACGTACCTCTGCTAGCTGGTTGAGAGGGTCAAGAATATCTCTCTCCAGCTGAACTTCATGTTGGCTCTGCTCAAAGGCTAGTTTGTTTTCGGCTTCTCCACAGACTTCCATCATCTTCCTGTAGACACAAACATGCTTAACATCATGCTGCCTGGTTGCTTGGATTAACCAATGCTAAATAATAGGGCTGGGCGATATGGACAAAAATATCATCTCTCCCCGGGGAAAAATACAATGGTTGCAAGACATTCCTTAAAATAATATCAAACAAATCTAGCATAATTCAAAAACAACTTACTCTTGCTAAAAACAACATGAACCAATCATAGTCAAGCAGCATGAGGTCACATTTTCCATCATGAACAATAATAATTTAGCATTTTACACCAGACTATTATGCATTTTACTGGGATAACAAATATCGTTGGATAATCATGATGCTTCCACTCTGTATTTTCACAGATCATGACCATAAATGAACCGCCTGCCTGAAAAAACAGATGACTCAGGGATGTTTGGCCACATTCAAAGTTTTCTCATTATGAGTATGAATCACAGATCAGGCGGATGGTTTTGTCAGTCAAAGAGTTCATAAACTCACCCGATAAAAGACTCGTCTCCGAGCTGATTCCCTCCATCCACCATGGATTGTGAAAGGGCCGTAAGAGGAAGCTTTTTCTAAGAGGAAAAAAACAACAATTCAGAAGTGTGTACTGAGGAGGCATTTGAAAATATAAAAGCAGCTGTTACTTACATGTCTCTTCTCCGCATCCGTGCCCATGTTACCCTGCAGACACATGGTCATCTTCTTGTGTGCATTATGGGAGACCAATCGCATATTTTCCAGGCGCCGCTCAATCTGTAATAATGCACACATTTGATTCAAATTAAAAATGTATTGCGACTTCAGTAGTTCCCAGTTCCATCATCAAAAGTTCCATTCAACAATGTTCCATTATCATGGTTACATGCACACCTGTTCTGCATTTCCTGTAATGCTTACCACTCGAGTCTTTGCAAAGTATTGTGGGTCTTGTACACCACCACCCTTCAGTTTCCTGTTCTTATAAATGTGCAAAAAGCCTGTTCAGTCATTTCATCTGGACTGAGACTCTGGCAAAGCGGTGATGTCAGAGCTGTATTTTCAGCATCATTACTCCAGTCTTCACATGATCCTTCAGAAATCATTCTAATATGAGGATTTGATGCTCAAGAAACATTTCTGACTATTATCAATTTTGAAAGCAGTTGTTCTGCTTAATATTTTCCTCAGGATTCGATTAATAGAAAGAACGGAATCTTTAGTAATATTTTAAATGTCTTTAGTATCACTTTTAATTGATTTCATGCATGTTTGCTGTTTGTGAATGTAAAAGGTCTGCAAAGTTTCAAAGATCAAACTGCATGATAAATGGAGTTATTATTCTCCCAAAAGAAAGAACCGAATCTGAACTACCTGAAATGAGTCGTCAGTCATTCCAGTCTCAGTTTCTGCTTGAACCTACTGTATGTAGTTTTGTAAAAAAAAAAAAAAAAGAATCTTCATTGGCTGCCCACAAACAATGCCTACTTTGACCCTCAAACACTGTAGTTGTAGCTGAGGCCTAAAAGAGTTTGGTTTGTGTCGTCGACATGTCGAGAAGACGCTGATTTCTTCAAAAGCAAGTGCACTATGCTGCACTTCCAAAGGATGAGGACTCGCGCTCAAACTGATATAATAAAACCGAAACCATTGTCACCGTGTATCAAGTGCTGAAGAAGATCCTGAATTGAAATTCAGATATGGTAATCGGCATTTCGTTTCCAGCACGTGCTGTAAGCAGTAGACCAATCACAACAGATCTGACCAATCAGAGCAGAGTAGACCAATCACAACAGACTGGGTCATCTGACCAATCAGAGCAGAGTGGACCAATCACAACAGACTGGGTCATCTGACCAATCAGAGCAGAGTAGACCAATCACAACAGACTGGACAACAGATCTGAGCAATCAGAGCAGAGTAGACCAATCACAACAGACTGGACAACAGATCTGACCAATCAGAGCAGAGTAGACCAATCACAACAGACTGGGAAACAGATCTGACCAATCAGAGCAGAGTAGACCAATCACAACAGACTGGACAACAGATCTGACCAATCAGAGCAGAGTAGACCAATCACAACATACTGGGCCATCTGACCAATCAGAGCAGAGCAGACCAATCAAAACAGACTATGCAACAGATCTGACCAATCAGAGTAGAGTAGACCAATCACAACAGACTGGGTCATCTGACCAATCAGAGCAGAGTAGACCAATCAAAACAGACTGTGCAACAGATCTGACCAATCAGAGCAGAGTAGGCTCTTGGGACAGAGGGGATTAGAGAGACTAAATCCTTTATCAAACCATTTCAAACACTGTGAGAAAAGAGATGATGCCGCAATGTATATAATGGAAAATCAAAGTGTTTTTTGATCTTTGATGCATTTAAACCTATTGTAGCAGACCAATTAGAAACTTTAAAAATAGCATAATAGGGGCACTTAACAAAAATCTTTTGTGCATCTATTATGAAAAGTATGGTCATCTCCAGAAAAATGGTGCTTTCTAGTTGTTTCTTCATTGAGTTGGCCATCAGTTTATGTTTTTGACCCGCAGTCATAAACAGTGGCTACAGCGGAGCCTGGACTGGAAAAGCTTTTAAAGTGGACAATATGGTTAAAGAATTAAAGTTACATTGAACATGAGGAACCAGGCAAGAAAAATGTCTGCACTGCGCCAGCAAATTGTGCACTTTAGCACATACAAATGGCTGGAGCTTAGAGACAAGCTGGCTGTTTACCTACATCTTTCAATATGAGAAAAACTCTGTCAAATGTATTTTCAGTTCACACCTCCTACTCTCTATCTGATCTGGTTCTTTTCTTCCTCAAACCCTGAGCTCTGTGTGCAGAGGTGATATGTATTTTTAAATCTTAACTATAAGAGACAACTATAAGTCAGCCAATTGTAGGTTGAATTTCCTGTAAATTTTAAAAACTGTGCCACTATTAAAATATCTGAGCATCCTTATCAGCCCAATACTGCAATGTCAGCTCAACCAACGGCATAAAGTCTGTTTGTCCAACCATTAAAGTTTTGGAGAAACCTATTTGGAAAAAAACAATACACCAACCATTTTAACCAACACCTTTAAATTCACCATAAAATCAAAACGGACAATTCTGGTTTGTTTTTATGGAAATTGCAGGACATTTATTATAAGTGATTTATCCATGCACATAATTCTTTCTTTCTTTTTTATTTGTGTCCTCACAATCTTTAATCAAAGCAACTTCCCCTCCCTCTTGCAGAGACATCTCTCTTCTCTTCTCTGTTTTCGGGAACAGAAAGCTGCCAAACTGGCTGAGTGTTTTCTTGCAGAGACTTTCTCTTTTCTCTCATTCTCACGTGTATAAGAGGCGAATCCTCAAAGTGTGCCTGACAGTCCCTTAAATCAGTGGTTCCCAAACCTGTCCTGAAGGAACCCCAACACTGCACGTTTTCTTTGTCTCCCTAATCAAACACACCTGATTCAACTCATCAGCTCATTATCACATGGGTTAATGAGCTGATGAGTTGAATCAGGTGTGTTTGATTAGGGAGACAAAGAAAATGTGCAGTGTTGGGGTGCCTTCAGGACAGGTTTGGGAACCACTGCCTTAAATAACTTCAGACAGTCGGGGTGGAACTGAAACCCTTCGTGTGAGATGACTGCTCCTTTCAGCATCTCAGTCACGCTGCTTCTGTTTGCAACTCAAACCCATTTCTATAAAAGCTCACCACAAAGACACCCGATTCAGAAGTCTCTCTGCATAGAAAAGAACCGATATATGCAACCTTCATTTAGACCTAGAATCGCACCGTTTATTTTGCACACACTGCCTGTGTTGTTTTAGCGTCTCATTCACTAAAGGAATCATGCCAATCATCTTATGCTGCAAACATGGGCACCGAATTAAAGCTGTTTTCACAATCACGTCACAGTTTGTACAGGGCAGCTTGCAACAGTGCAGAACAAAGAAAACAACAACGATCTGGTAACACTTTACAAGAAGGTTCTACAAGTTAACATTAGCTAATCTCTACCTCATCACACACTATTATACGCTAGCATAAACTAACATTTAATTGAACTATTTAATTGAATGCATTCTGAATAAACAATAATTAAAAATAATTAACAATAGAATATTTATGAGAACAACCTAGAGAAATAAATGCTGTAAAAAAATGATACCTATTGCATTAACTATTCTTAAAGGGTACATAACATGCACAGTTTCACCTAATCTCATGTTAATCTTGAGTACCTATAGAGTAGTAGTGCATCCTTAATATCTCAAAAAAGTGTTTAGTTTTATTATATTTAGAAAAGAAAAATACAGCTTTCCGATTCTCTCCGGAAAAAGCCGAGGTCCTGGAGGCGGAGCTATAGAGTCAAGCGGTAGTTCTTGATTTCCAGCAAAAGACAGAAATCTGATCCAGTTGTACTTACATGAATGGGGTCTTTTATCACTGGGACCACTCCACGTTTTAATAGCAAACGATTTGCAAATCCAGCGTCGACCTGAGCCTTGTTAATAAAACATTCGTCACTGAAACGACCAGCACACACAACCACACTTCCTACACTCCGTTGCTGCCCCGGAAAAACAAACTGCATCCACTGTTCCTGTTACACTGGGTTCTTTGGAAAACTGAACACGGTAAGCTTTCCCTCACATCCAAATACACACTTTTTTGGAGACATTCTTGAACAAATCCTATGCAGCGTTGCCGATGATTTCCTGTTGAAGCGCGTTGATGTGCGCGGTCTCGTTCTCCTCTGGTCGACGTGCTCGCGGGCGCGCTTTTCCGAGAGAAATGCTCATATAAGGAGTTCCACTCTTATCTACGTCATTAGATCCACGATCTAAAAAAAACCAGCCGAAACTTGTACCAACCCGGAAGTAAGATTTTCAGCATAGAAATTCTCCGTTATTCGTCCAAAATATATTTTTTAAACTTTGCCCATGTTTAGCATGAGAATCTATCTCTTTAACACTGTAAACAACTCTGAATACATGAAACACCATTGTACCCCCCCTTTAATATGTTCGAAAAAAATTGCCTCAATTTTATATATATATATATATATATATATATATATATATATACACACACACACATATACATATAGATATACACACACACATATACATGGGTAAAAACTTTGGGGTTAAAAAAAAAACTTAAATTATCTGTTTCAACAAATATTAAAATATTAAGCAGCATAGCCATTTTTAAAATCGGTAATAAGAAATGTTAAAAAGGATTTCTGAAGGATCATGTGACACTGAAGACTGGAGTAATGATGCTGAAAATTCAGCTTTAACATCACTGGAATAAATTACATTTTAAAATATATTACAGTGGAAAACCGTTATTTAATAGTAAATTGTAATAATATTTTACAAAATGAAAGTTTGTTCGGTATTTTTGATCAAATAAACAGTCTTGGCATCCACACACACATACATCTTAAAACTGGTTCCTGCTAAAAATTGCATATTAAATGTAACATTCCACTCATTTCCCATCAACCAGTTATCAGTGTTCAGATACAGGTTTGTAAATGGAATGAGGAAAAGGGAAGAACTAAGAGGAAAAGAGCTGCAGTACAGATGTTCGGATCAGAGCCCCACAGTTCCAAGCAAAGCAAACGAGACAAACAGGAAATGATGACGAGGCCACACCGACCTGTGGCCGCAACTCATCCAGCAGGGGTCGAAACACACTTACTGAGAGTGACTCAAGACCTCAAAGGCTTTGAAACGGCCGTTAGTCAAGCTGCTCAGAATTTAAACTACAGTCAAGCTATTCTGTTAAATGAGTAGTCGGATACACTGCAACCTACTAATGACCACATTGAAGCCATTTAAGGGGACGATGTATAGGCCTATCACTAACATACATAATAGATGATATTTAATCAGATATAAATGATCTCTTATTTTTTGCAATAATGGATGACACTTTAGACTTAAAGGCACACTATGCAAGATTTGTACCTTAATATAACAGCTTCAAAATCATTTTGATGGTAAATTAACTCGTAGTAGGGCGAATCATCCCAATAGCAAAGCAGGGGGGGGGGACGCCGCTGACAAAACCAGCAATGCAGTTTTGAGAGGTGTCGCCCCGACAAATCTCGCGAGAATCACAACTTGCTTTACGGCACGACGTCACATACATCAACAACATATGAAGCAGCCTCTATGGAAGACACTAGCACGCATTTCAGACGTGAATCATGGCAGAGTCGACGAAGAAAGCACGGTCGGAAGAGTGCAGTGACGGCGAGTGGTATTTACGACAGTAACGTTAAATACAAGTACTCCACAGCGACTCTAGGGGTCGCTGTTTGAGAAAAACGGAAACTGCATAGTGTGAAACTGCATACTAAAAAACAGTATTTTAAAGAGAACCCATTATGCTTTTTTACATTACAATGTTGTGCTTGCGAAGGTGGTTCTGGATTTATCAGCTTGTTCTTCCTGACTGTCATTATCGGACTCATACGACAAAACTGACACCATATTTAGTGTAGTTATAGTGTTTACAGCACCTCAGGAAGCTTCCAAAGATGATACTCGCAGGTTATGGTAAGGGGTGTTACATTTCCGACACACTCTAAGCGGCAAACCAATCACAACAGACTGGGGCTGGCTGACCAATCAGAGCAGACTGCACTTGTCGGAAGGCGGGATTTAAAGAAATCGAAACTAAAACTGAGCGTTCAGTCGAAGGGTGAAAACAGGTGCTGCAACAATGTAAATGATAAGAAAAATAATACGTTTCTTGAACATTAAATGATGTAAACTTATTCTAGTAGTAGACCCCATAAACAAACATATAAACACGTAAAGGGGACTTTTAAAACATTTTGCTACAAAACAAGACATAAAATGCAAAGCAAAGACGTAATGGAATTAATCTATGAATCTTTTTTTGACCAGTTCATTTGCATGAATCATCCAAACTAAAATGAAAAGGGACATTCCAATACTATATAAGAGAGAAAATATATTTTAGGTGAGTGTATGATTATTGCTTCAGTACTATCCATTGTAGAGCTGTTTATGCAATACAATGTGTCATAAAAACAGTGTTTAGTGAAGCTACACTGCTAACTTTGCTCATTTTTGTTTTGAGACCAGCAACTGAAAAATATAGAGCAGTTCGCAGTGTTATTCCCCAACGCTGGATCTCAAGAACTCCAACCACGACCAGGGAAACCAGCTTTAACACGGGCCGTCTGCCAACACCACTGCCTTTTAATCTGGCAGACCTTCAAAACCCAGGAAACGTTCCAAACCACTCCGTCTGAGTCATTTCAAGAGGGAGTTTATGGCCCATTATCATGTTCCTTTTCCCTCCTGCAAGACGTAGAGCAACCAGGCAGTTAAACTTTGACCCTTGGACATGGAATGCATGAATGAAGGTGAAGGAGCAGCATTTAAAGCTCTGGCGAGAGTCCGTCGAGTCTCAATGATTTCCCTTTCAGTTGTGCACAGACATGTCTGAACATGAGAGGCTTTTTCAACAATGAGGTAGTGACAGATTGGACTGATTTGTTTTGTTTTTAGAGTGTTTGCTTTGGAAGATTATGGCTGTCATACAGTATATTGAAATTAAAATCATAACGACCCGCATCTACATACGCTATCACAAAGCTGCTAGCGCTTGGTGCTTTTCGAGCCATTTCAGGCTACTTTTTGTTCATAACAGCCGTAGCTGCGTGCATACTCATACAAACATGGCCCTTGTGACGTTAGAAATGCCTAAATAAGATCAATTAGTCTCAGACAGTCGGTTGCTTTTCTGCTATCTTCAAGATGCCAGGAAAAAAAAGGAGTGGGAGGGGTGTGAAGGACGAGAGATTGTGGGAAAGAAGATGATGAATGTTAAGGATCAAAGTTCAACTCAGATAGTATTTCTATTACTGAAAGCAAAAGACACACACCCGGGAATCCCCCCATTAACACGGAATAAGAGCTAATGCCATGCTAGAGCACAATATCTGTTTTATTCATTCATATATGTTCAATATTGATATCATGTGATTACATACAGAAGATATATAAGGGATAATGTACAGTCAGTTGGTCTATATCACAAAATATAGTCTTGTTTCACTCCAAGAGCATTTGTTTTGCCATAAATGACTGGTTGGCTGTACATTATCCTGCTTATTACACAACTACTCACCGAATAAATGGATATAAATATTAAAATACCAATACATAAATATTAATTTGAGATTATATGTGAGAAAAAAGTATGTGGAGTAACATTATATTAAGTATGTGGAGTAACCATTATATACAGAAGTATACAAAAATATTTGACCGGCCAATGTGGCGATTGACCAATCAGAATCAGGTATTCAAGAGAGCCGTAAAATAAAACATGATACCCAAATTATTACTTTCTAAAGTAATGCTTAGTGTCTACATTTGGCCAAAGTAATAATGTAGTCGCTTCCAGGATTATTATCGTTAGCTAAAGCTATTAAAAACTTTTTTGTTCATTGAAATAAAGTGGCAAAAACTAAATTATTAAAAATGTATTTGAAAGCTCATTTAAAATATTAATAAAATGAAATAATGAAATACAAATAATAGTAAAATCACACTGGAATGCTAGATGATTTGTGCAGTCTTTCATGGTTGTGATAAAGTCATGGAGGGAGAAAATAGTCACCATAAGAAGGTCGTCACTCAGTACTTCTGTCTTCTCTGCTCTGTGGACAAAAGAAAGGAAAAAGTGTTTGGTTATAAGGACAGACTACATAACGAGCAATGCTTTTTTAAGTTCTTCAGCTTGACTGTGAAAGCAGGTCCAGTATCACTATAAAAAGATGCCAAACCAAAAAACCAAAACAAGAATAAGCCTTGAGGCCTTTTGTGATAACACAAATTATCCGAAACACCCATTGCAGTTCAATATTCTAAATGGAAAATCATTTATTTTTCCAACTGTGTCAACAAACGGTTGATTTGGCACACTTCCAAAGAAAAAGAAAAAAATCCACTTCCTGCTTTCTGCATTCCACATTGTTTGTTATGGCAACGGCAGTAAAGGGGGCGGGGCTTCTGAGGGTTCACACACTCTTGTCAGCAGAAGAGGGCGGAGCTTCATAAATAATGAGTAGGAACTCCCTTTGACCAGAGACCATAAAATTATTACACATTATGCCACGTTTGACATTGTACAATCTGAACGTTCACATGGCATGATCTGTGATAGCATTTTCCATTTATTTATATAAAGTTATGTGTAACAGTTATGCCTGTTATTTTGAACACAGCTAAAAAAAGAAAATGCCCTTTACACTGGAAAAAAAGTCTATTATAAAATATTATAAAGTTATTTTGCATTTTAACTTCAGTTAAAGTTTTAATAATTTTGTTGTGTGTTTTTGTCATTTTTATAATTTGTACGAATTTTTTACTTCAGTTTAGTTTTTTAGTACATCAAGTTAAACTAAATGAAAATGGGAAATGTTGCCTTGTCAACTAGCTGATATAAAATAGATATTTTAAATATTTTATTTTATTTCAGTTAAAGTTGTTATGATTTCAACAAGTAACAAAAGTTTTTGTTATAGTTTCAGTTATAATAATAACCCTTTCTTGAATAATAATACTATTAATATTAATAATTGTCTGTTAATAAGGTGTACATATGGCTAGCCTTCAAAAACTAGGAGCAGATAGTTTTACTTCAGAAACTGGCTGTAAGGCTGAGTGTTTTTTCCCATGTGCTAAAACTGCTGAGCCAGCAGTGAAGATCAGTCAGAACTAGAGTAAAAAAAACAAACATTAATCTTTTTTATAGCATAGAATCTTTAACGCCACATAACCAGCGCAACTGTTATTTATGTCTACAACTTTCATGTGATGGCACCAACTGACGCACAAACGATCCATCAGGGTATAAGGACCTTTCTCAAGGGCACCATGGTGATTTTTTTGGTTCAATAGATCAATTTTAAATGTCACAGACACCATTTTATTTCTAAAAGAGAGCAAACCACATTCAGCACAGAAAACTTAGATAAAAGCCACAAAACTGGTCATGTAACAAGAGAAAATATCCCCAAGATCCCATTACACAGGCTGAGAATGACCTCACAATATGCGTGAGAGAATTTTTAGATTTCCATCAATACTGAATTAGCATTGATCTTGTGTTCAGCCAATGCATATCGGGTTGGGTATCAACCTCCAGAAATACCACAGCTAACATTCAAAGTTGACAATACAGCAGACCGGCACCCAACTAACATGTTTAGACACTATTATTATAAAGATCTATGAAGATCTAAGCTTTAGCCCATCAAAACGTCCTTTAAGGAACAGGACTGATCTTGGAAGTCTGTAAATATCTCTAAGTATATCTAAGTAATCTGATTCGTACAAGGCGAACTAAATCATAATAAGTAATGTATTCTATTCTGCGATCATAGTGAAGCAGAATCTGAAACCTTAAATGTAAATATACAGCATCTGATCAACTGCACTGGAGCTGAAATCTTGCAAAACGGTGCTCTACATTATCCCTAACAGACCGTTGCAGCTTTTGGCCCAACAAAACAAGAGGTTTAATAAGCAATACGCTTAATTGAAAAGATTAAAATCTCTGTTAGTTGGTATTTGGTCACCCAACAAAACTAAAAAACCGCTTGCACTAGAATCTCCAGGGGTCTCATTTATAAAACTGTGCGTAGGATCCTTACTAGAAGTGTATGTGCGCCCGAAACCCAAAAATGGCGCACGGCAAAAAATATTCAGACTTATAAAGCCGTGCGTACGCCAGTACCTGCGCTGAATTCCCTTTATAAATCCCAGTCAGCGGAAGATTGTGCGCACATGCATCTCCTCCCCTAAATAACCATTATATGGAGCTTACAACGCCTAGTTTTACTATGCATATCATATGCATATTCATCCACGTAATAACATGTTTATCGGTTATCGCCAAACTTATCGCCGGGTCATACGCATGGGTCAGAGTTTGCGCGCAAATTTTCCGGTCAGGTTTGTTTTTATAAATCACAACTTATGCGTCAGAAGTGGCGTACTACTCTTTCAGGGCTTGTTTTGTGCATACGCAATGGTTATAAATGAGGCCCCAGAACTCCCAGCTAACAAATATTCTCAGGGGTCATTTACATGACACCCTTTTCAACTAAAAACTGAGAACTTTTTATGTGTTTTGGCCATTCACTTACACAACCAAGGCGTTTTGGGGGCCTGAAAACGTTTTTTTGAAAACGATACCGTTATCGCCTCCGTGTAAACTACAAAAACGTGAATTTGTGAAAACGGTGACGTCATGCATATGCATGTTCAGTCAAGTTTTCTTTACAAAGTGACCTCGCCAACTACTGGCCTGGCATGAGCAATACAGCGGTTTTACGCGAAAAAACAAAAAACTTTTAAGTTATGAAAACAATATTTCTGAACGGGAATGTTACTTTTGAAAGTTCTCTGAACATTCTGAAACGAGTAGTAACATTTAAAAAACGTTAGATGGGCTTCCAACTAAAATGCTTCAGTTTTTTTTTCCCATGAATATAGTATAACGTTTTGAGAACATTATTAAAGACCAGAAAACTTTAAACGACTGTTCAATGACATATAATAAAGCTTTAGACAGAGTGACTCTTGCCATGATTTTCATCTGACCAGCTCATTGAACATCTGGTTTTGGTTTCAGGAAAAGAAGGAGATTCAATGTTCATCAGCATGTTTAAAAGTATCCTGTATCTAAATGGACAGTTTTGATGAGTAGAGCCTTGCTGTCTGCACCAACATTTGTTTTTGTTTTTCAGAGTACAATGTTTAGGATGCAGTTGTGTATTTTTAAGCCATTTCTGATTTGCATCTGATACAAAATCAATTACATTTGCACCACAGTTTAAAACTTCACTACAAATCACTTTGTGCTCAAGTCTCACTAAAGACGCAGGATATCTCCTACTATAACAATGACTAAAAGTTATCAGAGTTGAAAAAAATATCAGAAACTTTATATAAATCACAGAAAACAGAGCAATTCCAATGCATTTCAAGCATTGTAAAATCTCTGACAGTGTATTCTTTGCAGCAGAGGCCAAACTAAATGGAGCCGTAACCTAACCGACTGTATCGAAACGTGGCGTCTCTCTGGCCTGGAAAGCCGCCATGAAAGCTGGCCCGACTATTATACCTCCGACTCTGGATTACCCCGGATCTGCATTCTGCATCAGACGCTCTGATAGATTGTGACAAGCGAGTGATGAATCTACCAGCTGCCTGGGATGTTTAACTCTGAGATGAAGAGTGAATCTAAATAAAGACATTGTAAAAATGTCTTGGCAAAAACAATATGTAAATGTTTACGCAAAAAAAGCTCAATATGAACATAATGAAAAGCCTCTAAGATATTTTGACCTAACATAACCCTTTCACCCCTGTACAAGTAAATATGCAAGGGAAGGCAACTTCGGTCATTCTCTGACAGGCCCTTGAAAGATCTCTGCAGGGAAACCAGTCAAGTCAACTCACAGTTCCTCTTGGAGTTTCTGAGTGAGCTTGTTTTGTGATTTCTGTAGAGATCAACAGAATGCTTCTGTAATATGCAGTAAAAAGGCAAGAAACAGTAAGTAACCATGTAGCAACACATAGCAGAAACCCTTAGGAACCACATCAAAATGCCCTGGCAACTACTTTCAACATAAAAATGTAAAAATCTTATATTTAATTATTGCTAGGGATGCACAACATATATAAAACATTGGTTATCAATAGCTGCTATTCCACCGTCAGGCTGAACACTTCTAATAACGGTTCCAGTTACGTTTCCACTTGAGCTTGGTTGAGCGCGGCAGGATTATCAACCGTTCTCGGCCCTGAATTCTCTGCACGGTTGGCGAACAGTGCCGGTAGGATGCGTGTAGTGACGTCGCAGCCCAGGATTGGTCACTTGCCTGTTGCCTGGCTGCCAGTTACTCCATACCTGGCCAAGCTCACTATTTGAGCGATGTAAACACAAATTAATAATAAAATTAAAATAAATATCTAATCGTCCTCTATAGCGTGGTCAAAACTTACAACTCATATTTACAACTCACATTTGTATTACATTCGAAAGAGCTCCGTTATCAGTCTCACAGTGGAAAATTAAACCATATCCAGACTGGCTGGACCGGATCGGCACGGAACGGTTAAGCAAAGACAACGGTTTGGCACAACGGTGGAAAGGCTAATATGGTTATCAGCTGATATTTAATTATATTTAACTTAAGAGCACTCATTTCCAACTACTTTTTGATATTAGATAAAAAAATTAAATGTCAATGTAAAGTCGGCATGAAATGGAAGTTCCCTATTGTGAAGTATATCGTCAAACGGCTTCTCAAACAAGAACAAATGTAGGGCGGGGCTTGATTTTGTCCATGGGGAATTGATTGGATGTTTGTGGTTTGCTATTGGTTGATTTTGTGTGAGTGACAGGTTGATCCCGATGGAAGTTATTTTGACTAAAGGTTATGAGGGCACATGAATTCAAAATGGCATGCATGGATAAATCATTTATAATAAAAACTGCTATATTCCATAAATAAACAACTGTCAATTTTGATTTCATGGTGACTTTAAGAGTGAATGCCTATAATAATGGTACCAACCTGTACCACAGGAACCTTCTCATCTTAACTTTCTTATTATTAACTCATTTTAAATCCATATTTTATACTGTACATTATGTTGTGATGCCTTAATTCACTAACGTTATTTTGAAATTGACAAAGAAAAGGAATAAAGTGAGCGACAAAATAGCCTAGTATTTTTATATTGTCCATAGAATGAAAATAATTCTAGTTTTTCAATATAATGGTGCATCCCAATTGCTGAATGAGCAAAATCACAGTAGCCTACTACTAATTTATAGTAGGTACATTAGCCTAATAAAATGTCCCTTAATAACTGCTACAGGGGTATACAGAATTATCCAACCACCTCTACGAAGTTAATTTATTTTTATTTATACAATTCATATATTTGCATGTATTATTTCAGTCCATTAGATGTTTGATGGTCCCAATAGAGATATGCCCCTAAAATACAGAAGCCCAAAATGTTTCAATCTCAGTTCTGCAATGTAGGCTACTGTACATGGGAGACAATCCAAACTTCTACACATAACGTCAAACTGTCAAATCAATGGAAAATAAAATGTATAACCAAACAGCATGTGTAGTTTATAACTTTGACCACATCAGACCTTCCTTTTGCTCTGTGCACGCGCATACAGTGACACTCCCAACTTTAGTGTGCATTTTTAACACGAATCAGAGTAGAAATATTCAAAATAATCCGTATATAACACACTAACCTCCCAACAGTCTGGTTGGCGAGCTGTTTCATGCGGTTGAACTGCTTCTTCATCTTGATTCTTCTTCATCCACCAACATATAAAACTTTTATGTCGCTGTTTATTTCAAACTGACGCCCGCACGCGCGACGCTCCCATTGCGCGCGCTCAACTGGTTTCGAAGTTGAGAGTTTGTGTCATTTACTGCTCGTATTCATTTATAAACCGTGCGTCAAGCGTGTTCCTTTCGTTTCTCATCCTCTCAATTTCTGGTTTAGTCAGTGGGCTGCAGTAACACTGAGGAAATAGGAAGTGCAGGTCACTTCCCTATTGTGGAGCACAGTGACACATGACACCTTCTTGACTGAAGGAGTCTGATTAAACTGGATGGTTAAAACTCTGGTTCAAATAACCGAATGATAATCATGTTATAGGCTAAGATTAATGATAACTTGAATTTGTTTATTGCACAAAAAAGTGTAATTGTAAAATGCAAATAATAGGCTAATTCACGCCCTTTAAAGACATGCATTAATGAAGTCACATTATTTATTTTCCTCTGTAATAGCGCCATCCTCAGTCCAAAGCGGAGTAGCTGACAAAGCTAATAAGTTTCACATTTGCAGTTGTTCTCATAAATATACGTAGCACATGGTCAAATTTTAAAACTTTAATTTAAACGTACTAAAAACACAATATTAAATATTTAAAAGTTGAGCCATTTTTAAAAATAATAATAATAATATTATTAACACCAATGGTGTAGATTGAGCATAAAATCTAGAACTGGTTTAGAAAAAAGTTTATATGTGGAAATAAATGGGGATCTCATAGTCCAGTGCATGCCATTTTATTTTCTGTTGTTTGGGGTCCACATTCACTTTCAACTATTTAAAGTTCGTTCTGTATTCTGTTCAGGCCATAGAAACAAAGTATCATAATAATAAAATAATAAATTCGGGTTGCACATCTGATAATTCACTTAATGAGGCTTATTTAAGGAAAATATCTGGCATAATAAATCCACTCGAACTAAATGTACTCTCTCTTGTCAATACCCCAACTTCTAATGTGTTGATTCTTGGGAAAATGTTCTTTCTTTAAAAGATGCCTTTAAAATATATGATATGATAATATAATATGATATGATAATATATGATATGGATTTACTATTCTGTCAGTTGGAGGCCCTGTCCCAAATGACACGCTAAACACTCACGGGCGCTGCGTCCGAAATCGCATAGCCTACTCTCTTGAGTATGTACTTATCTTTAATAAGTAATTACTAACCGACTACTTACCGCCAAAAAAGTATGTTCTATATAGTATGAATGTGTGTAGTATGACGTTCTACATTCGCCATGTTGTCATTATCACATGACCCACCAACGTCAGGTATATGTCGCTTCACCGTCATTCATAAATCTTCTCCTGTGGCCTCATAGTAAAGTATCCATCGTATGCACACTTCAGAATCTCACTGGAAGTAGTAGGTCATCCGGGGACTTTTTGCAGTATTATCATACTGTTTTTTGCCTACTATATAAGTATGCGATTTCGGATGCAACCATAGTGAGCACCGATGCTCCCTGGTTTTTATTGTGCATTGTGGGACTTTTTAGGGAGCAAATGTTTCATTGCACTGGAATTAGTGGAACCACTGATTAGACTTTTATGCTGCTGAGTGGCCTTTAGCCTTTTCAGGGTTTAAAAAAAAAAAAAAAGATTTATATATATATATATATATATATAGGCTATGGTCTATTACAGAGTAAGCTTTGGATTTATTTACCTAAAATAGTAGTAGTTACAAATGTAAATGTAACTGACTTTTAGTCTCCACTATTTGGTTAACCTTTAACTTTTCATTTTTGGTGGGAAAATACATTTCCATTATTAAGTTACTGTGTCAGGTATTTTTCTAAACCTGAGCTAGTTTCCCTTGTAATCCATGTAACCAGGACATGCTGCAGCACAGGTTAAACTCTCTGGCGTTTAAATAGTTCCAGGTTCGTCTAAATTAGCTGAGAGCAGAAGCATGTTACATTTTAATCTCGTTCAGTATTATTTTCTTTACCACTGGTCAGCATTTTACATTTATTTTTAGTCTTTTCAATCATCAATTGCCCTCAGAGTTCATTGAGCAATTTAATGCTAGCTTTCTGACACTCACACATTTAAACGATGAGTAGACGGCCTCTGAGATATTAGGACACAACTCTCAGAGACAAGAATGGCTGAAGACAAAGTGGAACTTCACAACATGGAGAAAGCTCTGATGGATAAGGTGGGACAACATACTGCGAGAGATCAAAACCTGTTTGAGCGGTTCTTCCAGCCGTGTGTAGCTGAGCTGGTGGGGACCACCTTCTTTGTGTTCATCGGATGTGTGTCTGTGATTGAAAACGTGGAGGATGCCGGCAGACTCCAGCCTGCGCTGGCTCACGGGCTCGCAGTGGCGGTACTGATTGCATGTATGGCAGAGATCAGGTGAGAAGAAATGTATTTTTGTACTCATGATGGATGTATGTTGGATAGTATTAAGTGGATTTACATTCAAACAAAGCTAATCACTATGTTATGAACATTTCATCCCTTCTCTTCATTGAACATTCCAAATATATTTTACTATTACTAATATAAAAAATCTATTACAAAACACATAAATTATTAAAAATACATCATTTACAAATTATATTTTGATATTAATTGTATATATAAAAATATAAATTACATATTTGTATGTATATATGTATATATAGGCTATATACGTGTATATATCATTTTTTATTATATTAAATGTAATACTTTAATGTGTGTGTGTATGTATATATATATATATATATATATATATATACGGTATATATATATATATATATATAATATTGTATATGTAATTGTATGTGTATATAAATTATATTTTATATGCAATATATATAGACTATATACATGTATATATAATTTTTTGTTATATTAAATTGATATATTTATAATTATAAAAATGTAATACTTTAATGTGGACATACATGCATACATACACACATACATATATATTTATATATATATATATATATATATATATATATATATATATATATATATATATATATATATATAAATATTAATCCACCGACCCACTGCAGTACCACCAGGGACCCCCTTTGAAAACCCTGCACATTTGGGTTGATGTGTCTTGACTGATGTAGTCAGGTCAGTTTGCTCCAGGGGGGTTCTGCCAGTACTAAACATGTCCTGGGAGTTGCTTTGGATAAAAAGCATCTGCTTATTGATGAATAATGCAATGATCTTTTCCCCTGACACAGTGGTTCTCATTTCAATCCGTCATTCACCGTAGCCGTCTACTTCTGTGGTGGAATGGAGCTGAAAATGGTGGCACCGTACCTGATCTCTCAGCTTAGCGGAGGTTTACTTGGTGCAGTAATGGCCAAGGTGAGATACATCTGTCATTGAGCCATTCCTGCATGCAACATTAAATTCACCAGTCACACTTCAATGGATTTGGATTTCTTTTTAGGGAATGACCTCAAATGAGAAATATGCAAAAGCTCAAGGTGCAGCGTTCACGGTTCTCAAGGCTGATGACCATATCGTGAAGGCATTGTTTGGAGAGATTGCCATGACGTGTCTAGTTGCCTTGGTGGTCTTACTGGGTGCAGTTAATGCCAAGAGCAAGAGTCCTTTGGTTCCATTTTTGGTGGGCTGCACAGTCATTATTAACGTGCTCGCGGGGTGAGTACATTGCTTATGTGATACATCATTTCCTGTGTGTGGTCTGGAGATTAACATCTTCTGTGGGCTTCAGGGGTGATGTTTCTGGTGCGTGTCTGAATCCTGCAAGAGTGCTTGGTCCTGCAGTGCTGACCAACTATTGGACTCACCACTGGATCTACTGGGTGGGACCCCTTTCTGGAGGCCTTATTGCTGCTGCATTAGTCAGGTGAGGTTACTAAGCATTTCCCTAGAAAGAACTAAAATCCTCATTAACATCAGACATATTGTTCCATTTTGACTGAATTAAGGGATTTTATTAAGCCACTTTTTTCTTTCTTTCAGGTTGTTGCTTGGAGACAACAATACCCGCCTACTGATGAAGTAACATTCAGTACATCTTTCAAACAGACCTTCGATTTTTATTTTGTTAATTCTCCTCTTTTAAGAATGTAACTAATTTTTAATTCACATTTCTTTACCAGATATAGGCCTAATAGTCATTTGTAAATCCTGCTCTGAGAAGACAGAAATATGTGGAAAGGATGTTCAGGTATTAATATTTAGAATTTTACATTTTAAATTGAAAATGTATGTGCAGTGTTAATTCTAATATAATAAAATAAATGATATTCACACTTTAATTTAGACACTCTATTACTTTATGTCATACATGCACATTATTTTGTATGCTTTTCTCTATCCATGTGTTGAAATTAATCAGTATAGCTAATTAAAATGAATCGCTTCAACACAAATGTCTCTTTTACAGATTTCACATATTTGGAGAGCTCAAAAGGTTCTTACTAAATATATAAAAACAAGTCCCATACATTTATAAAAACCTATTTACCAAAAGTGGTGGTACGTGTTTGAGCCTGTTAACATGGATTTAACACAGGTTATACATGAACACATTTTGGAAACCTTTCAAAGCACCATGTCAAAGGTGATGACCCTGCCATTTATGTCTGTTAGTTAGTTAGGTTAGTCATCAGCTGAGTAAATGAGTTGGACATGTGGAGTAACACTTTAAGTTTCCTACAAAATAAAATAATGCATAAGACATAGCCTGTGCACATTAAAACATTATCAATTTCAAAATATAAAGGCCCTTTTAACAACGTATACAAAATTGTATATATATATATTGCCTATATATATATATATATATATATATATATATATATATATATATATATATATATATATATATATATATATATATTCAAATATAAATATAGATTTATAATCTATAAGGTCAGCTTACATTAATACTATTTTAATAATAATAAATATTGAATTTCATACTGAAAGCTATTTAATAAGAAAACGAGTATCAAACGAGTGCGCGCACATTAATTGCGCTCTGCGGTCCCATAGGCCTAAGTCCATGAAATAACGTAGACTACAATTTATAAACGTGGTCGAAAAAACTAAATACCGACATATAATCTTATATCATTACCCTTCTGAAATTCTGATTTGGCAGAATATAGCGGTGATTTTATTATTGAAATTCTCGACAATAGAAGCGGCAAAAGCTGCGCTTAAAATGTCTGATTGTCACTGCATAAGATAAGAAAAATTAATTGGTGTAGGGGCCGTAAAGTGCAAAGATACTGTCAAATTTAAAAGTTATTCATTGCAGTGAAAAAAAGCAAAAAACATCGCAGCTTTTTTCTTTAAAAAAAACCCCACACAAAACAAGTAGCCTAGCCTACAAATGTTCATTTAAAAACTCAAACTTTAACATTTATTCCAGTGTTATATTGACTGTGGAATCCTCATGCCTCAGAAGCGTTTATTTTTTTTTTTTACATTTGAACTATAAAACACAAAACACTGACAGTCCAAAATTAAACCAATGAAAATACACAGTATAGGCCTACAAACACGGCGACATTTGACACATTGAACATCTGTGACTGTTATATATCAGTGTATTCTTGAACATTTAATTCTGACGCAAAAATCACAATATCAGCGATGCACGTGTTATTGAGAGGATTGGGCTAGATCTGCCGTATCAAGTTCATTCATGGCGACATCTTGTGGCTTTTGGTGGACTGAATTTCCTCAACAAGCGCTTATTATCGTTTCAATTTAAAATGATCTCGCTAATTAAATCCGTTTTAGCGTTTGTGATTTTTTGTGACATTATTGGAAATATAGGCCTAGTGATAATGTCCATTATATGTAATCCATTATAGGCCTATTTTAGAAAGAATTCTTCAGATATTTACAAATAAATCCAGAAGTTACAAATTGTGGTTATTGCCTTACAAATGTTTTTCTTTTGTTTACGCGACACTCGTGTGGCAGTGCGGTGGCATTTTATACTTAATAATACAATTCCTAAAATAAAACAAATAAATTTGTATTGTTTAAGACAACATCGATTATAATATAATACAAATAAGGCTGACACGGAGTTTCAGAATAGATAATGTGAGCTTACGACGAATGAACATGATAAGTTTTGACCAGTCGCCATTTTTTTTTTTTTTTTTTACTCCCTAAATTAAGCCATGTTTAATGTTTTTGAAAGTCGTTAAAAGCGCGCGAGGCTCTCGGTAAATACGATCTAATCATGTCGAAATAGGCCGACTGCTGTTTAAGCTATCATTTATCGGTTCACTATGAGGTCTTTAGTCTTTATTTACAGGCACATAGACTGTAATGAAAACCCCGACGTATAACCTAGAGCTTTCCGTTTTTATAACAATATGTGTTAGTTAATTAAATTAATATAAAGCTAGATAAAAACGGTCTACACGGATTTACTTTGCGCGAAAAATGTTTCAAATCAATAATGGAAAAGGCTCCTAGACACCGCTAAATTACATTTTTATTTTCGATTTTGAGCTCTGATACACATTGTCCTCTCTGCAAAAAGGCTGAACTAACCCGTTAAACAAGTTTACATCATATAATTGTAATTTTTTTTTTTTTTTTATTTCACCGGCTGCAAGCACTTGAGTAGCCTACTTCAGCAATTTAGAAATGATTTGTACCAATCAAACAATCTTTCGTTTCTGACGGGGCCTAAAAACAGCATTATAATGAAATATTAAGACACAGAATAGACACATCAATTATATATTCAACAGAAAAACGAAAAATAACGAAATACGATTCTAGAGCCTGAATTATTGTGCCTTAAACATTTTAGGCCTAAAATTGGCGTAATTTTATTTATAGCTTATTTCCCTTCTCTCTTTTTAAATGGTGTGCTTTACTTTTTGGACCTTAATATATATACAAAATCTAACCAGAAAATAATACAAAGTTCATAAAAGAGGGACTAAACGATGTGTCCCTTAAAAAGGTGCATTAAGTTGAAACGTTAATATGTGTTAACAGCATCTATGCCTACATTCATAATAAAGCTGAAGAAGGCAACCAAAAGAAGAAACCAACTGGTGTACGTTACATAAAAATCTGGGAAATAGAAAAATAAGCTTCATTTTCATAGAAAATGTGAATGGAAATGTAGGCTAAAGATAGACTCTATATATATTTTTTTTTGTTTTGCATTATGTACATGATTTCAAGACTTTACATTTATAGACTACAAATGATATAGAAATGTAGATCGTTTCTAGTTTTGATTACAATATTTCATACATACACACACATAGACTAAAATCACATCATCTGTTTTCTTTGAAGAAACCTTTGTCCGTTGAACTCTCTTTTATGGTTACAGTCAAGGAGTTACTTGTTACGTCAGTAACAACGATTTTCTCCATATTCTTCAAACAAGGCAACCAGGACTGGTCTGTTTCATCTACAAAACTCAGAGACAGTTGCTCTCTGGTTTGATCGGTGGATCGAAACACATTGTTTTTGGGAGGATGCTTCATCTTGGGTTGTTGGTTTATGGCACCACTTGAGCTTTCCTTCCGTCGATGTCCCAAAACTCCAAGCCCAGCTTTTAAGATGGTGCCACCATGTGTAAATTTTACATCACTTGACCTGCTTCCCATCTGCTTCTGAACGAGGCGGGATTCTGCTGGGAACTTCTGGGTTAAACGGATGACATCACAGTTAGAGGTCTCTCCTGATCTCTCGGTTTTGGAAGGCCGATAAGATAACGGTTCATCTGCCTTTCTTTTGACGCCTTCATTGGATGAACCTCCAGCTGGACGCAACTTTGGCTTTGGTCCTCGCTTTTTTGGTGAGCTGGCAAAATCCAGCGGGCGGTGAACTGCCGTCATCAGTGGGTCTCTCTCGGGGTCTGGTGGATGCACACGAACACTTTCGCCTCTGTTGACGGTGCTCGGTGGGAAAATCGTTGGCACAACAGTCCGCAGTCCCTCACGGGCTCTGGGAGTCACAACCGGTTCTGCTACCGGGAAAGACACCTGTATTCCTCTAGACATCTCTCGTCTGAACTCGTAGTTTTTGCCTTTTTCTTTAGCTTTTGCCTATAAAAAATTTCAAATGTAAAAAAAATTATGCACATTTAAAAAAAATGCAATAACATTAAAAAGTTATACACTTCATTAAATAGAAAGCCAAGAAAAAACATAAAGAAAGTCAAAGAAAATTTTTGGGTGATGTAAAAAAAAAAAATTCACCTTCATTAAAAATGTTTCTGGTTTGGGTCCCCTCTTTTTTGGACCATACATCTCCCTTTCACGCTCTCTGAAATAAGAAAATAAGAAATCAGAGAAATGCTATTTTAAAACATCCAAAACATTGAATTTGTCAACTGGAATTACAGAATTATCGGGAAAATTAAATTACCTTTCTTCAAAAGCAGCGAAAAGACGCTCATCCAAAATATTCTCCTCTGGTTCCCAGGTGCTGTATCTGCACCAATAATTGAATGTTTAATTATTCGCAAATCATAACGACCAAAAAACAATTCAAAGTGCATTTTTTAAAACATTTATTACTAATCAGTGCATTTTTTTTTATCACTTCAGGAGATTATTTTTTTACTGTGCATGCATAATATTCCTTGAGTCATATATAAACGTACTGTTACATAAACATATGTTATCCGTGATTTCCCCAATATGAACCCTTTTAACCAGCCAATAAAGCTTGCATCTTGACTGTCTCCCATCACTGGCCTTGTCAGCTAACGTTCTCATGAGCCCCGTTACACAGTCCGTGCTGCAGCCGTGCTAACGCTCAGCGAGCTCGGGGAGCCTGAAACCGCTCCCTCCGTTACAACAGCTGCCGTTAACGTGTCATTACCACTCACTTTTGAGACCAGCCTTTCCATTTGACCAGATACTCCATCCGGCCCTGCGGGTAAAAGCACAGGGAGATTCAGATTAGCAAGCTAACGCTGCTAAGCTAACCTATCGCGAATAAAATGTCACTTCGGCGGACATAAACAAATAACCAGGCGCCTCTATAACAAAGCCGAAGCCCTGACGAGCAGGCTGGTATGACACTTACTCTCCTTATGCGCCGTTTAATGATGGATTCGGCGGCGAAGACCCGCTCCCCGACGGCTGAGAGCTCCATGTTTACTTCAACCTCGCAGCTATTTTTCTCGCCTCAGTCTGAATAATCCCCGATAGCCCATAATACTCTATCCGAAGAGACGTCATCACGTTCTAAACTGTTACCATGGCACTGCAGGACGGCTCTGCTGTGTGAGTGGAGCTGCCGCTCGGGGAGGAGGAGTCATGTGATCGCGGAGCTCACTAGAGGACGAGGCGAGCACGGATAAAATGTCATTTATGAGTGTTGTTTTGAAAGCAAATACGTCGTGTTTATTTCGTATACTAGTCTAGACTAACCGGAGTCAGGGCTTTTTTTGATAAGTTCCCTATTAGTCGCATATTTATTTAGCAGAAAGGGCGTCTATAGAGACACGGCAGGTTTCTTGTTTGCGATGTCAAAACAACAGGTGTTGCGAGTCTATATTGTTGAGTTTTATTTCGGCTATATTTTTTAGTTATTTAATAGGACTGAAATCTGCACATGCGCACGCTCATTCTCCATTTAAACGCACACGGACGAAACGCAAAAAGGCTAATCGAATATGTGCTTCATGTTCCCCGCCATGTCATGCCATCCCCTGTCAAATAACAGTAGAAAAAAACGTTTAAAAACAATACAAATAACGAAATAAAAAATTTGAATAAAATAGCTAAGTAAATGCATAACAGTTGTAGCCTAGTTATGAATCCATAGCGTGCTGCGGCGTATCGATATTTTACCCGCGCGCTCCGAATGTGCAGGCAAGAAAATATAAATAGCCTAGGTCATTTTGTCCATATATATTCGGGTTGCTGGCAGATAGCCTAATTTTGATATAACCTATTGTGAAAAATAATAATAATAAAGTAATAATAAACCACAGGGCTCTCAGCCTTATTAAACGATTTTAAGATTTTAATAATGATTTCAAATCAATAATAGGCTATAGCCTGGTATAAAGCTTGGCTTCAGTCGAATTTGGAAATTACAAACGTGTAGCTTTCTTTCTTTCTTTCTTTCTTTCTTTCTCTCTAATAAAATAATTAGGCTATACTAAATAATTCGAATTATTTTAAAACAATAAACTTGACTGTTTCGGACAAACAATAGGCTTATTTGTTTTTATTTTAAGCCCGTCGTTTGACTATTAAGCCATTTAAAAAAAAATCTGTCAATATGTTTTTCTTTATAAAAAATATTAAATTATATTTTACACACATGTGACATTTTAAGCCTAATTGTGTTCAGTGCTAAAGTGGAAATGATCTGCGATCTGATAAACGGCAACTAATATTTTATTGATTTTAAAGATTCATTCGATTTTAATCCGATTCTTTCGATGCAACGGATAATAAACTTAGAAAATTAGATTGTTTTCCGCTTTCTATATGTTTTTATTTTATTTGTTTCGTTACATATTATTATTATTATTATTATTATTATTATTGTTATTATTATGTATTAGGCTACGCATTTAAATAAGAAATCACACCATCAATTAGATTTTTTTAAAACGACTTTTTTTTTTAATTAAAAAAAACTAAAATATTGTAGGCCTATTATTTGTTATAATGACAATAATGACAAAAATTGTTCTAAATTCAGGCTAAAAGAGAGACAATGTGTCAAATAAAATTTAATGGTAGGCTAAATTATCTTATTTTTTACCGTCTTTAAACAGTGATCAAACAACGGGAAATAACTGGATTTCATGCTATAAAATATAACACGAAAAATAAACAACGAAACTGAACAGCTAAATTAAAGCGTTAATTGCTTGCGTTGTGCTTAATTCCATAGATCTTAAACAGTCCTTATTATAATTTTTTTTTAATCTAATTATCATATGATACATTTTTAATACAGATTTTTATTTTATAGCCTAATAAATTAAATCTCAAACAAAGAGAGAGGTTCGGAGGAAAATAATTTTCATGTTTGTCATTTAATTTGTATATTTTGTTGCTTTTAGCATAGATTTTATTTTGCAACTCATTCGATGTTTGTCGGAAACAGTTGACTAGACCTAGTAATAGAATAGAATAGAATAGAATAGAATAGAATAGATAACGTCATGTCAAGTAAAGCAGAACACACCCCCTTTCTCTCAATGCATTATTATATCCTATTGGAACAGGATTTTGGGGCAGAATTATGCATCTAGCCAACAACTCACAAGAGGACATTAGCCTATCATGAATCCATGGTTCCACTTTTCCTGTTAATATTTATAGATTATCTATTCTTGATTTAAAAAGAAAAATGCAGATTTATTTAAGTCACCCAGAAAGATGGCATGCATGTATTTTAGATCGCTCATTTTCTAGCAATCAATTAGCCTAACTTTCCATTAATTATTTAGGCCTAAACGAGCCTATCGGGCTGCAGAATGATGTGCGGCGGTGGTTCCTGGTCTATAGACCTTATTCACTGCGGCGCCATGACAGGTATGAAAGCGAGGCTGTGAGGGATAAACTTACCGTGTTTTCAATGGTAACCCACTTATAATTTTCCACAGCTTGTGTTGGCTGGAGTTTCTTGTCTACTGAATTCTCCTGGAGCCTATTTTTGCAGTGTTTCGTCAGCAGAACAATCCAAAAACACATTAAATATCAGTACAACCCACTGAAGAGATGTAGGCTATCCATTTCACTTACAGCCTCGCTTGATTCATTCCCGTTAAAAATCAAAGATGGCGCTGCTGTGATTGTGAATAAGGTCATACAGACATAAGTGCTTTATGAACATAGTACTGCACCTAGGAGGCAGCATTGCAAAATTTCATTAATCACAGCTCTGGAAATCTTATTAGACCCTATACAATATTCAACCAAATAAAACAGTGTGAACATAAAAGCACAGGAAGAAAAATGCTAATTTATTACAGCCTCTTGCTGCGCCCGAAATTGCATAATGAGTAAGCCAATTACATTTGCATTTGAGCTTACTTCGCGAACATTAAAAAGGTACGTTACCCTTTTGGTATCTTCTATATAGTATGAATATGGGTAGTATGAATGTAATCCCGACGTACTAGGCTACATCCGCCACGTTGTTACTGTCACGTGACCTACCAGCGTCAGTTGCGTCGCTTCACTGTCATTCATAAAGCTTCTCCCGTGGCCTCATGGGACAATAAAGTGTCCATCGAATGCGCACTCCAAACTCTCTTTTGCCTACTGTTTTCCAAACATGTTTTCGGACATACTGTTGGTGTAGTTTTTCGCATACCATAGTAGGGATAGGGAAGTATCGATTTCAGACGCAGCGCGTAACATATTAGAACAAATGTAAATTTGCCGATTATTTTTTCCTGAAGTCTATGTATGCAGTCAATTAGACAATATGACATAATAAAAATCATTATAAAAAAATAATTAAACACAGATTGACACATTATAAAACAAATCATTCGTTTTTATTATTGAACAGTTTAATATTGATTTGAGAAGCATTTTTTCAAACTGACTCTTCAATGTGTGCATAAAACATGCCGTTATGCATATAAATGGCCTGAACCTTGATGGCATTATTGTGTAACTTGTACATTACATACTGTACATCTCATTGCATCGACTGTAAATTGATCCCAATACATACAAAAACTATAGCATTACACTGTCCAATGTAAGCATCAATCGTACATTTACTTTCTGGTCATATGTAACAGTTTACATGTCCTGATGATCTCTGGCCATAGTTACACTGCTGTTACAGAATTGATCTGCATTAAGGATTTATTATTATTATTGAATTAATTATCAAAAGAGATCCAGGAGATGATAAAGTGCAGCTTAAACGTCTTACGGATAGGGAACATCAAACAATCCAGTTGTTTTTTTTCTAGCATTGCACGGTTAGACCTCACAGGCCAACAGCATCTGGAAATCCAGTCAAGTAAAATGTTTCAGCGAAACAAAATCAGTTACGCTAATATCCAAAAATACTTTTTTTTAAGGTACATTCATGTACATTATGATGACACCTTTCCAAGCAACTCAGAATGTATAGATCTCAATTATATGTACATCTGAAAAAAATCTTAAATCCCCAACATTGGAAGAAAGAAAAAAGAACAAAAACGTGGTCCACGATGGACATGAACATTGAAAGGTGTAAGTGCATTTAACATCAATCTTCAATGAATTCTTCCACATCCACCAGTGTGCTTACTCCAATTGGCAGACATTTTCTCAGGTAGAAAAAATCATTATCCAAAGTTTTATAAACAGTTTTACACACTATACAGTTATGGGATTTTAAATTCTATTTCAACAGCTGCGAAATCCCAATTTAATGTGTTAAAAAACATACAACCGGTATCTAAACAAACAAACCCTACATATATATGGTGTTTCTATATATGGATTATGTGTTTAAATAAATGTGTAAATATATCTTCAGGAATGGCTATGATCAGTGCATCTGAAATGAATCATCTTTGAGCTGGTTCACATGAATAAATGACAGTCCTGTTGTCTGTTGTACTGTTGTCATTCTCCTTGCACGTACTCCTTAAAGGTCACAGTTAAGCAGTTCGTAGTGATGTCTGTGATTATAACGTTACCCACAAACGGTTTCAAATGGCTGTCTGTTTTCTCCACTTGCACTGAGCTTTCTGAAGTCTTCTCCCCGGTAGGAAACCGTTTTAGCGTTTTGGTTGGACCACAGCTTAAATCAATAGGCTCTTCAGGAACGGTGTCGCTGAAGTCATAACTATACGTTCTGGCGACGTGACTGCCTCTGTAATGCAGGTTTATGGGTTCTCTCTGAGGGGAAGAAAGCACTGTGTTTGGTGCACTGATGCTCCTGTAGCAGAAGAACTGCTTAGAGTTCCTCACATCCTCACTGGGTTCCGACAGCTTCCTCTTAAGGGGATTCGTGCTGGCGTCAGTGTTCGACGGGACAGCTTTCTCTGCTGCCGTGGGTGAGGAGTTCGGCTGGTCGCATATATCCATCACTTTTGGTTCAGTCTCTGCAGGCTTGTCTTTTGGAAGTTCAATATTTTCGAGGGGCTTTTCGGGAACACATTCGCTAGCTGAAGAACGATTCCTATTTTTCTCACCGCCTTCTCCTTGATCTGCCGTTTCCCCATCAGACAGATTGTCCGTATTAATCAGTGTAGATTCCTCATTATGTCGCGCTTCCACGTCAGAAACATCCCTGTTTTTTACTTTGGAGGAATGCACACCTTTGTCCATGTATTTGCTCATCACAATGACAATTCGGCCGTTTTTGTTTTTGTTCTTGATTATTTTCATCTTGCTGCTGATGCCATTAGGAAGGGCAAACTCTTTGGCACTGGTTTTGAGTGCCCGCTCCGCTCTGCTAGCATCATCCGGCAGACCCTTGAGCTCGATAGACAGATCTTTCACTTTACTCAGGCAGCCAGTGTCTTTGTTCCGAATCCACTTCTGTTGCAAGGCTGGAGGGAGGTTCCAGCCTTTGTTGGAAGGGTCTTGACCCTTGACCTCTTTGGGTCCCGTGAGTGGCGTGTCATACATCTTGGGGTCCGGCTGGTAATGATGATGTTTCTTGCTGTTCAGCTGGTAGAAGTGTTTCTTTTTCCCGCTCAAATGCTGTTCTAAGGATATCTCCTTGCAGCTGGGCTGGTACTGATGGTGTTTTTTACTGTTCAGCTGGTAGTGCTGCGGCCGCGAGCGGATCTGGAGGGAATCCACTTTGGGCTGGTTCTCCTCATCCAGTGATGTGTCCTGAAGACCACCCAGGATGCTTGATCTACGAGCAAACGCAGGAAGCTGGGGACAAAGAGAGAATATTTATTGACATCTCAAATGAACTGGAAGTTCATCATATGTTATTTATATTACAACACATTTAGCTTTACTCTAGGGGTTTTCATAAAGGTTCTTGATTGGCATTGATGGAACCTTTGGAACCATGGAATCTTTCCATTCCACAAAAGGTTCTTTATAGTGGAAAAAATTCTTCCGATTATTAAAATGTTCCTCAAGCTAAGAAAAAAAAGGTTCTTTTAAGAACTGTTCACTGAAAGGTTCCAAAAATGGTTCCTCTATGGCATTACAGAGGAAAAATTCCCTTTTGGAACCTTTATTCTAATAGTGTAGGCAGTCTTATTATTTGAATTTATGTTTTGAGCTTGCAAACGCCATTCTCATGAATATTTTATAGGTAAAATCAACTGCTGAAGCTAATTGAAGTCATATAGGACCTCAGTGCATTAAGATGCATGTAGACAGAAAGGAGCCTTTTATTGATTCATAATGAAATGGAATTTTTATTCAGAAAGTGCACAGGAATAACCTTTTGCAAAAATATCGCCAACTTATGCACTGACTGGAAGATAAAAACTGCATTTGGAATAACACATGCTGTAAAAGCTGATGTACCTGGACCAGGGGGTGTTTGGGTTTAGGCCCTCTTTTTCGATATCCCACCATTTGCTCCTGCCTTTCTCTGAAAACAGTGCATAAAATATATATAAATCCACAGTTTTCAACACAACATATTTAACATTCTCAAAACTGTTGGGTTATAAGAAAAACTAAAGCTACAATGTTGAAATGCTTAAAGGAACATTCATTAATCCGTATATGTGTAACAGAACCATTATTCTTTTTCACTCTTAAAAAAGGTTCTTTATTGGCATCAATGTTCCATGAAGAATCTTTAACATCAATGGAAGCTTTCCAATGCACAAAAGTTTCTCTATAGTGGTAAAGGTTTTTGAGATTATTAAAATGTTCTTCACACTAAGAAAAAAAGTGGTTCTTTTAAGAACTGTTCATTGAAAGGTTCTTTGGGGAACCAAAAATGGTTCTTCTATTGTTAAAACCCACTTTTGGAACCTTTATTTTTAAGAGTGTTCTTCTCAACAACAGTAGTGCAAGATTCAGATCTCAAGCCACAGACAATCTCTTTGATCACCAGGTTACAACACAAAACAAGCGCACAACGGGTAACACGACACTCTCACACTTCTAGCGCAGCTAAACCAGAGTGAAACTCAACAAATTTCTTGCGAAAACGGCTATCTGAACCTAACAATTCTTTTCCTTTAGTGTCTGGAATGCTTTGATACCCATTCTACTTTTATCTTAAGAACAGAACAGTGGGCTCAGAAGGGTGTGTGAACATCACAAGACCTTTGACACAGCAGATTAGATCATAGACATGAGTGTCCACTTGTGAGAACACAGCTACTGATGTATTTTTCATATATGCATGTATGTATGTATGTATGTATGTATGAAATAATTTGATATAAGCTGTTCCAAAACAAAAGTTGTTGCGCTGTTCCAAAGAACAGTGCTTCTCAAACTTGTTCCAAAGAACAGCAAACTTGTTCCAAAGAACAGTTCTTCTAAAACTTGTTTCAAAGAACAGTGCAGCTCAAACTTTTTGACTAAAGACAATATTAAAAGTCCTCTGTTCTCAAAAATTAGGAATGTCTGTATATTCAAATTAAAATGTGCAATTAATTTAGTGATCACAAAAGTTATTATAACTGTGTGTTCTTGAATAAAAAACAACAGTTGTTAAGGGAACAAGAATTTGCATTCATATTTATACAGTTATTTAAATTATTAATTAAAAATAAATATAAGTCACCGTGCAGTGACAAGTTTAATAAGGCTCCCAGAGGGTTATGGCCCCCTGGTTGAGAACCACGGCCCTGGAACTGACAGGAAGAAAATTAAATCTTGATTGGTCAATGTACAATGGCACGTTCATTTTGTACAACTTGCACTGGTAATAACAATGGAGTGTTTCCAAAACTGGATAAAAGGCAAGCATCAAGAGAGTCTTTGTAGCAGGCAGACCTGACCCATGGGGCTACCATTAATCTTCAGCTACACAGTGCAGGGAGTTGGCCCCGCCTCCCGTGACCATATATGGGCATCACCACAAGTTCAGTTATTCGTCCTCCATCTCACCTGTTTTGGAAAGCGACAAGAAGGCGCGGATCCAGAATGTTTTCCTCGGGTTCCCATGTGTTATATCTGCAACATTGACGGGAAAATATGATATTGTAATAAATCACATGTTAAATTCAACGCATGTTGCAATCAAATTTAGCTATCGTAACATGTTAAGCAGAACAAAAAACATTAGTAGCCTGCTGAAAATGTAAACATACGAGCCATAAATATACGATTTTACTACATATACAAAGTAAAATGTCAGTACGATGGCAGAACGATGGTAAATTTTGTGATGGAATCCATACTAAACGACCGATGTGGCCATGCAACACCAACATCGCGCGGCATTTTCTGTTAATGTGTCTAAAAAAAAAAAAAATACCGCCTATAAAACAATTAAACACTTACTTGGCTGACCATCCTCGCCACTTCACCAGATACTCGATCCTGCCCTGAAAAACGATGAAAATGTGTTGGGTACAGCACAGGAACAACAAATATATCCTCTGCACCATTTACGGTAGTTCCAGTTCGCGGCTGTTTTACCTTCCGTAGGCGCTTCTTTTCGATGCCCTCCACCGCGAAGACGTGCTCCCCGACGGCAGGTAGATCCATTCCGTCTCTCTGCCGCCCGTTTGAGGCGAACGAGCAAAATAAAATCTTCACTGCAACGCTTTACTGTCTCGCGTTCTTCTGCCACCGCTGTGGCCCAAGATTAATTTGTCCCTCACCCCTCCTCTTTCTCTCTCTCTCTCTCTCTCTCTCTCTCTCTCTCTCTCGTATTTGTCTCCACGTTAAGCGGCGGGCACTGGAAAAGCTCAGTGCTGCTGCTACTACAGAAAATAGTTCATGCAATAATAAGCCAAGGCAGGCGCGTGACGTCACGCGAGGAGGGGGTTGACAAGAACTGTGCCGAATATAAAGCAGTAGTGTGTTTAAACGCTGTTTGCTTGCTGTAATTAAGAACCTGGACATATGCATGAATACTGACAAGCTTGCTTTGGTTAAAAAATCTATCTATCTATCTATCTATCTATCTATCTATCTATCTATCTATCTATCTATCTATCTATCTATCTATCTATCTATCTACCTATCTATCTGTCTGTCTGTCTGTCTGTCTGTCTGTCTGTCTGTCTGTCTGTCTGTCTATCTATCTATCTATCTATCTATCTATTTGTCTGTCTGTCTATCTGTCTATCTATCTATCTATCTATCTATCTATCTATCTATCTATCTATCTGTCTATATGTCTGTCTGTTTGTCTGTCTGTCTGTCTGTCTGTCTGTCTGTCTGTCTGTCTGCCTATCTATCTATCTATCTATCTATCTATCTATCTATCTATCTATCTATCTGTCTGTCTGTCTGTCTGTCTATCTATCTATCTATACAATGCTAAAGTGCCACAATCACATTTAGTTGTCATGCATTTCATAACCAAAAAGTTGTGTAGGCTGTTTTCGATCTATCACAGCATTAGAAACATGTTGTAGCTACTGATCATCTGCAATGCACTATACTTGAAGCAATAAGGGTTGTATATACATTTTTACCCCTCAAAGGATGCCACGCCAAAATACACTTTACTTTTGCTTCTTTATTTACCATGCAAAACGCACACAGTGGCCAAATATAGCGACAAAAAAACACCTCTAAACGAGCTATATTCTATTAAAGGCACCTCAGTTTAACGCCAGTAAATTAACCACTCGTTCACGACCAGCATGTAGGCTACATTAGATGAAGGCATTAACACCTATTTTTTTACAGTCTTATTAACATTGTATGCAGTTTTATAGCCTAAAACTGTATATAAAGCGGACATATGAGGCAACATTTAGAAGCTGCGGATTTTAAATTACATTCCTTGAAACGTAATATCTAAAGTACATCAATTAACATCTTTATCTGCATTATTATTTTTTACCAGCGAATAAAATTCAGCAACTAAAGGGTTAAAATGAGGTTGAAGCGTCAACAGCCAATCTAAGCTCCATATATGGCCATGAAAAAGAAAGGGCAAATATAGCGTGTTCTTGCTGGTTTATTACATTTTTTTACACACAAATTGTAATATTAACACAAAAACACACCATGTGGCACAATTTTTGAGCAAAAAGGTGTGTTTTGACGAAGAGAAATTGATCGTCGCGCTGCATTTCTCCTCAGAGAAACACACCCTGCTGCCGTAGAAACAGAGAGTGGAAAATGATTGAATATATGACAGAGACTGGTTGCTCTACACCTGCTGTAATGTGAATATCGACGACAGGTAAATGAAGTATAATTTCTAATAACATAAGGTTAAAACTGAACCCTATAAAATCACAGCAAGCCTGCAATCTTAGTACATCATGCACAGCATTAAAATAAATCAGCCACAACTTCCTGCTGTCACTTTCAGTATTCAACTCATTTAGTCAAGAGCATGCCGTAATTATCTTCCATTTACAGTACTACTGCAGAAGAATCTAACACATATTTGGAGCTGCACACTTTTATCCAACCAATTCCGTGTTGTTAAACACTTTTTGTTATTTTTTTTGGTCAGACTAAATTCTCATTCTCTCAGATAGGCTACATCTGTTCAAATTCATGTAATTTGGACCAGAATTCTTTGTGTTATCAATTTAAGTTATAATGCGTCCCTATATCTGAATATGCATATTTACCTTATTATTCAAGAGCAGTAAAGTATAGCTTATTCAAAAAGCAGTCTGTCAAATTAGTATATCTGGATTTGTATGAAACAGTAACTATTTTGAGATGGCGTAGCCTACTGAGATTATATTAATTTATATTTTCAACTAAAATGGACACTTTTGTTCAACAAAGCCTGAGTAAATCATTTTCATTCATCACAGGTCAAAGCACCATATGGCTAAAGAACAATACTAACATGGCGGATGCAGTATTTCCAGGAATATAGTTACACACCTGCATATACATTAGTGAGTCGAGAAGTCAGTTTATCAAATTCAGTACATGCACAGGAATTCAGACACAGCTCATGATAATGACAATGACCTTAACCATTTCAAGAGCTCTCCGGTTGGCAGCAAAAGACAGTTGACTGGATGGAAACCTCTCAAAGAGATCTTAAACTGTGATTGTTGCAGAGATTTTCCATGTATGGAAACTCATTCACAGAACACCCAAAATAGGGGTTCCACTTATTGAGTGCCAGGCACCAAAGCGCTAAAGAAAGAAAGGGATTGATAGAGAGAGAGAGAGAGAGTGCACAGTGTGTGCCAGACTATAAGTGTAGTCTCCATTGCCCAACCAAGCGTCTCATTTATCCCACTATAAAGGGTCATGGAAGAGGATTGGTCGAGGACTGGAAGGGTATTAGAAAATGTTAAGAGGGGCCTACAGGCATTCTATCTCAGCTCAGTGGGAGCTCATTAAGTTCTGGTATCCTAATGAGCTGTTATCAAAAACTGCATGCAATTTGACAGAAAATACATTTTCAAAGTTAAATATGCATTCTTTTCAAGAGCAATGTTGCTTTACTTAATGATAATCAAGATTTTCCACACAACAAGCCTTAAGAGAGAAATGCGATAACATCAGAAATTAATTTCCAATTTACTTATTTACAAAGCTTTATGCATGCAGTCAGAATGCATCCATGTAATTTTCTCCCAGTGCTGCAAGCTTCAACTTCCATTATTTTTCAATTATTACATGATTGGTCAGATAAAATATAGTGTCTCGGTTAATTTTCTGGTTGCACTTTAATCTAGTCTTCTATCAGTTATCAAGATGACTATGTCATTGTCATGCGCATCGCTGGTAGGAGTGCGGGCTCATCAGAAAGTACCATGGCGTGCCGCTCTTCTTCCCCCAGAGCACATGAAAGGGGGTTGGGATTGTCGGCAGAGGGGGAGGGGGCCCAAAACAGACAGCGGAGTTCCCCAGGGTGCAGAGGGATCTGGCAGGACTGCCGTGGCTGACCTGTCAATACTGTATCACGCACTGAAGCATGCTCTCTACACCATCCATCTATGCTGACTGACTTTGGTTTAAAATAATGTATACTGTCTGTCAGTGAAGAAATATAAAGAGTGGTGGGACAGCTGAATATGTGGTGTGGAACCTGAGTTCCACACCACAAATATAAAGAGTGGTGGGACAGCTGAATATGCCATCAAAGCCATTGTGCAGCATTTTGATTCTGCATGGAAAATAATGCTGGCGATTTCACACATAATCACATACAAGTTATCCCATGTTTCACCTTAAAAATTAAGATTCCAAAAAGGGGGGTTTGCAGCGATGCAATAGAAGAACCATTTTAACCTTAAAATATAAAAATGTTCTTAGTGTAAAGACATTTTTTTATATATATAATGTAAAGAACCTTTATCCAGAGAAGCTTTGGTGCAGTGGAAAGGTTCCATAAATGTTAAATGTTCTTTATGGAACTATAGATGTCAATAAAGAACCTTTATTTTTAAGATGCAGCAATTAGATCAATTGGAGATCAAATGGAGACTATTGCTTAAAGGGATCGTCTACCCCAAAATAAAAATTCTGTCAACATTACCCACCCTCATGTCTTTCTAAACCAAAAGAAGGTATTGTGTGAAATATCTCAGTGTTTTTGTCTATACAATGAAAGTCAAAGGGGTTAAATGTTGTTTGGACCAATGTTGTTCAATATCATCTTTTGTGTTCCACAGAACACACACACAAAAAAATGGGAATTGAATTTAAAGGTTCTTTATGGAACCATAGATGCCAGTAAAGAACCTATATTTTAAGAGCGTTTAAGTCACCTCAGATGTTTGTCCTGATAAATACACCCATATGCATGGTAACATCTAAATGCACTGGTCTGACTGAAGTCAAAAATATCATTTGACTTTACAGAATTAACCTTAATATTGGGTTACAGTCAATTTAGAAATAGAGTGGTGCAGATATGACATGTTTATAGGCCAACCCTGAAGTTAGCATCACCCTGGTTCCCTTGCCAAAAACCCTTTTGGATTATTGCAGAAAGTAAGGGCTGTGACTCACAAAAGCATGATAATGCTTAAACTCACATGATAATGATGAACAAAACATTTATGAATTTTGAAGCGTAAATACAATCGGCAGAAGTCAAAAGCTAAACGTAGGCTATGAACGAACTACACCACAGTCACATGACTTGAAGGTCACCACTAAGCTTCCAACAACTATTTCAGTCTTTGTTTAGAAACAGTTTCCGTGAAAGTTCAAGTTATAATAGTTTGCACAACCTCTGTAGTCCCAATTAACAATCACCTTTTTCAAGACAAGTACAGTAAGCACAGTAAAATAAAAAGAGGGTAATACTGATGTATTTTATATCGTAGAATAAAACATGAAAATATCTTGAGATTGTGTTCACCCCAGACCTTATTTTAAGCATTTAACCAAAAACATATTCAAAAAAACCAATTGACTTCAATGCTAAAATGCTAACCCGTTTCCTGGTTTTGGCCTACAAAAATGTAGGTAATTTAACCTGTTTCTATCTGAAGAGCAAAAACATCTCAAACTGTGTCTATGTTTGCCAAGATCCCAAAGTCTTTTTTAGCTCAATACACTTACAGCATGCCAATGATTGTCTCAATTGCAATGATTTCCCCAAAGGAATTTCTCACAGCTGGCAAAGTTGACACATAAATAAAACATAACTGAGGTCTCTATTAAGTATCCTGCAACCTCTGAGCAATAAAATGTTCCCCTGGGCAGTGTCATGCAAATCTAGACCGGCAAATGTGTACAATACAAGTGTGGAGTTGGCTTTGCCCTTCTCTTCCGTGACTCTCGGGAAAGACTATCTGACTGTTCCCCTTGCATTTTAATTCTCATTTCCCTGGCAGCGGAGCTTAAGGGATTCTCTGTCCACCTCAGCCTTGACAGCGGACCATCCGGTCTCAGGGTCAATGCAGCTATTCCACACTGCAACCTTGAGTTCTCGGTGCCCTATAACCATTTAGCCGAGGTTACAGCACAGCGCATTCACTTGGGCAGATGAAACCAATCACGCACATAATAAAAAGACGATCGTGGATGTGCCAGGGAAGGGTGGGGAAGATGAAGAATATTAAAAAAGAATATCTGGAACAAACGGTGATAGGATAAATGGACAATACAATGCAGTTTAATGTGGCGCTCCATCTATATGGAAATGCAGGCGTGTGGGAAGTGGGAATCTGCCAGGGAATGTCGAGTAGCCCGTGCTGGTGATTGGATGGGGGTGTTTTGTTTCAAACTGTGATTGAAAAGATACAATCACATGGAATTACAATGAAGACGGTGAAATTTGGAATTGTCAAGCAGGAATAGATTGTCTTCCTTTCTTTTTAAGCAAATCACAAATGGTTTACTTTAAAGATCACTAGACGAGCTCTAGAGACACAGATCCTCAACGAAGACCACCAGAACCAGACAAGTCCTCGACACAGACCCTATGGCCAGATTCAACTCCTTCCCACCACATGCTGGCAAATAACGTACTGTATCCCAATCTTCAAGCAGAAGGACCTGGATGACATATTCTGAATGCTATCAATCCACAATCTGACTTGAGATGCAACCTGGAATTAAACCACATTATGTTTGTTTTCCCTCCATTTTTGTCACCTAATGGAGTTTGTGTTCCTTGCCACTGTCGCCCTTTGGCTTCCTTATGGCGTTCACTTTATATTCTGCAGTATTATTGACTTGAATGCTCTGATGAGAGCTGGATGAAGACATCGTCTCCAGAGCTGCTTTATAGATGAATTGAACTCAATTCATTATTGAACTTTACACAGCTATTGAACTGAAATGAATCAACACTACTGATTTCAACAGAATAATGACTTACTATTGTCTTTTAGAGCTGCTTTACAGCAGAATTCAATTGTGTTTGAATCACGAAATAATTATTTTCCTAAGTTTATCCATGTAAAGCTGCTTTGAAACAATCTGTATTGTATATAGCGCTATAAACAGTAAATAAAGGTGACTTGACAAGTCAGTTTTTCTTCATAGCACCAACATGTAAAATAGTACAATTGCACACAAATACAAAGAATAGCTTTTTCCAGCTTAATGAAGATGCTTGATCTAGCTGGAAGCTTCCAGAACCATGTATGCATAAAATCACTCACTCAATATAAATAATTTGATTTAGGAATTTGAATTGCATTTAAAATTTCCATTAATTTGGATTACACAGTTTTAATATGAACTAATAAACTTAATGTGATGCATATTTACCACTCACATAAACAAACTGAATAAACTGAATGTGTTTTAAAAGGTTTATATATTATCATTAATAAATCCAATTTCTTTCAATCTTATACTTTTTAACTAATTGAATTTTGCTTGTTCCACAGCTAGCCAGATTTAAACCACATTCATACTTTTTAACGGAATAAATGTAATTGTTTTCACAATGAACAGATTTGTTCTCATTCAATTTGAATACATGCATTTAGAAAAAAATATGATTATTTAAATAAAACCAAATAGAGGCAAATAGTTAATAATAATAAAAAAAAATTGTGCACAAATCTTATGTTTCATTTGACCCACAAACATACTAAAATTAGTTTGTTTACGAATAAACTGAAGACAAGCAAATAGTCACAGAGGTCAAATCTTGTTTTTGTTTCAAACAAACCACATTTGATAAGAGTATCACATGTTATATTGACTGCAATTCCCACTGCACATCTTCCACATTTGCTTGAGCACGTCTGATGGTTATTTAAAGAGAAAGCCATGGATTTCTCATTCCCATTGAAGATAATGGTAAATCAATAAGCTTATTCAAATCATCCTGAGAATGTCTGAGGAGTGAAAAAGGCAAAACAGGATAGATATTTAGTCTAAAATAGATGTTTTGTGATGTTTCATTTATTATTTTCCAGCACACATTTCTGTATGCAAGTCTCTTGCTGAGTTGCAGTGGGGGTCACAGTAGCCGTCAGCCATAAATCAATACGAGACTGAAGAAGTTTACAAGCACAGCTCAATTACGGTTTACATGCCTACAGTACATCTGGAAAACATGGATGGTGGTGTTTTGGTTTGTTGTATTTGTTCCCAATATGAATTCCTTCAGCTGTCAGGCCTTTGACTTCAGACTCCTCAGGCGAAACTTGTTTCTCCGGCTCTCTTTGATTCTGTGTGCATCAAACAAAACATATGGATTCTGGGCGATTTGATTTTTTCAAGATGACGTGTTTGTTGAGGGTGTTTTTTTTATTATACAATGGTGGCTATTGGTTGAAGCCGACATCTTCATTGGCTTCTGCGCTGCCGGCGACCCGAGTTTTAGTTTATGCAACCATATTTATGATTTTTTATTTACTGGCGGAAGATAAAAGGAACAAAAAAATCCCAAAGACTTACACTGATGGAAGGATCTGAGCCATACACTGCAAAAAAAAAAAAAAAGAGATTTTCTTCCTCACTATTTTTGTCTTCTTTTCCAATACAAATATCAAAAAATTCTCAAATCAAGATTCATTTACTTGAGAAACAAAATGACATAAGATATAAAGTCTTAAGTTTCTTTTTCTGACCCCATTAGTAGTATAAACTCACATTAGTAGCACAAACTCACTTAATTTTGATAAATATTTCAGAAAGAAATCTTAAGAAAAAATCTCAAGTCATTTTGATTCTCAATTACAGTAAATATGTGTACTGGAAAACAAGACAAATCCAACTGAGTAGCCTAAGAAAATCTATTTACAGACTTCATAGAAATTTGTAGATGGACTTGAACCACTAAGCATCCACCTAGCAACCATATGAAGACCTTAGCAACCACCCAAATCATCCTAGCAACTGCACAGTAATGCGCTGGCAACGCATCTTGATGGTGAGTTTGGCATAAGCGCCAGATTTACTAAACAGACCACTAAGCAAAATTATGTCTAAAAGACGTCTTTTCAACGTCTTTGTCACAAAAATCATTTTTATCATTCAATAAATAAATCATTTTTATGACGTCTTTTTTTTTGACGTGTTCTGCACGTCTGATATATACGTTCATGGAACCTTCGTACAAGGTTAAAAACTAGTTCAAATGTGGTCATACATATTTTCAACATAATTTAAGGTCTCATTTAGATATCATTTATACTGTTTCTGGACCAAATAAACACTCTCAGGATGCATTGAGTTAAAACTCATGTTTATTTCAATGTAATTTCCATTTGTAATTGCAAAGCAATTCACAGACAGTTTGTGTTTGTCCAAAAATCATGAACATAAAGGAAACATCTGTAAATCACACATCTTTGGATCATGAGAGAAACCAGATCTGAAGGAAAGACTTTCTGGCTCAGACACTTGTGCTGTCCTTAATCACAAACATAAAATACAGATAAATTGACTACTTTTGTCAGACATCTATAAGATCTTAGTGAGAATTAACAGAGGTTTAGATGTTGATATTTGTTTCATTTGAAGTCACCATTGTGGTGATCGGTGTTTGCTTTAGTTGGGCTCTTGGTCCCCTTTCTTTTTGCGTTAGCTTTTTTTTCTTTTCTTTTTTTTTGTCTGTGATTAAGGACAGCACAAGTGTCTGAGCCAGAAAGTCTTTCCTTCAGATCTGGTTTCTCTCATGATCCAAAGATGTGTGATTTACAGATGTTTCCTTGATGTTCATGATTTTTGGACAAACACAAACTGTATGTGAGTTGCTTTGCAATTTCAAATGGAAATTACATTGAAATAAATTCAATTTTTAATTCAATGCATCCTGAGAGTGTTTATTTGGTCCAGAAACAGTATAAATTATATCTAAATGAGACCTTTGAACTAGTTTTTAACCTTGTACGAACGTATATATGAGACGTGCAGAACACGTCAAGAAAAGACGTCATAATTTTTTTTATTCTGGCTCCTCAGACGTATTTTCAACATACGACTTTTGTGACAAAGACTTTGAAAAGACGTCTTTTAGACATAATTTTGCTTAGAAAACCTTAGTAACCCACCTTGCGTGATTCATTTAAATACTCTCTTCCCATAAATGTAACGCCTGAAAGGGAAACTCCTACAAATGCATATGCAATAAGTTCAGCCGCAGAAATAACCCTGTCCACGCCTTTTAAGCACAAATTTTTCACTATGTATCTTTAGTAAGTCCTGACTAGTTTTTTAACACCAAAAGAGGGTTTGCGCAGGCGCAAGATGTTAGTTAAATCTGTCCATAAATCTAATCATTGTCCGCACAATAAGATAGCCAAAACCCACACGCAGCACATTTATTTATATATTTATAGTCCTTATCTATTTTCGAGTTCTTTCCCTTTGGCATTGTTTCATCTTCCAGTGACACATCTTTCAATGTCAACAAACTGAAATGCTGCCTCCGAGCAACGTGAGTTCCCTGCTATTAGAGAAGCACAATAAGCCAATGTTTACAAAACCCTGACTCGTGAGCTTTTCTCCTCTTCCTGGAGCCGGGAGGAGGGCACATGCTCACAAACAGCACTGACGCAGGTACGACGCAGAGCGCTGGAACAAAGGCTTTGTTCTGACCTCTATCCCCTATAGCCTCACATCACAGCATCCAGCCACACGAGTCCTTCAGATCGCTCTTCTGTTCCTCTATACGCTCCTGGGGTTTCAGAAATATCTTCCACACAAAAACAACCCTGAGATCATGGAAATCTATGCTGTAATAAACAGAATAAACACATTGAGAAATAATGGCATCGTTGAGTTGTCTCAAATGAGTTGAAGTACTATTGCTTCTATCTATCTATCTGTCTGTCTATCTATATGTCTATCTATATGTCTGTCTATCTGTCTATCTATCTATCTATCTATCTATCTATCTATCTATCTATCTATCTATCTATATGTCTGTCTATCTGTCTATCTATCTATCTATCTATCTATCTATCTGTCTGTCTATCTATCTATCTATCTATCTGTCTATCTGTCTGTCTGTCTATCTAAATGTCTATCTATATGTCTGTCTATCTATCTATCTATCTATCTATCTATCTATCTATCTATCTATCTATCTATCTATCTATCTATCTATCTGTCTGTCTGTCTGTCTGTCTATCTATCTATCTATCTATCTATCTATCTATCTATCTGTCTGTCTGTCTATCTATCTATATGTATATCTATCCATCCATCCATCCATCCATCCACACTGTCAGAAATAGGGGTACAGTCAGAGTCCATTTCTGTCCCCCAACAATCTACACTAACGTACCCCATAGGGCTTATTATTGGACCCCAAGGTACATATATGTACCTTTTTGAGTGTCAAAAAGCATTAAAAGTTACATATATGTACCGTTTCTTTTAAAGGTTAGGTACAATATTGTACCCTTGAGGGTACAGCAGCAGTGACAAGCCATTGTACCCCTAAAGCTACAATTATGTACTTTATTTTCTGAGAGTGCATCCATCCATCTATCTATCTATCTATCTATCTATCTATCTATCTATCTATCTGTCTGTCAACATATTGTATGAATATGAGCATATTTAGTGATGTGACTAACCATGTACAGTGTACAATGTGTATACAGTATATACTTGCTTGAATACTATTTTTGAAAGCATATACTGTAAATAGTACACATAGAGCGTTTATTGTGGATTACAGTAAAATACATTAAATTGTCAATGGCAAGCAGAATTTTGTACAGGCTGTCATTTACCTGCGTTTATAGCCTATACATCAGACAGAAACGCAAAAGTCATGATTATGCAGTACTACTGAAGAAGCAAACTGATTTAATGTCTTCTATACAGAGAAATGTTTGACACAGCAACTATGTAGTCAATATTAAATTGTTCTGTAATTTGAAAGTAAACGCTTTTTAAAATATGCTTTTCTTTTAATTGTTAGTGTTTAGCAACATTTATATCGTCATAACTGCATTCGGAAAGAAACGCCCTGACACTTCTGTGAATTTAAAAGTCACCGAGGTGATGACTAAGCTTTAGTCTGAAAACACACCCAATGGAAAGAAAAACACACACACACACACGAAGATGGAATCACTGGCATTCGCAGCTTCTTTTGGCAACCCCATGCTCCGGTCTTATTAAAATGCATAAGAGCAAATGAGATTTGGGAAGCTGCTGAAAGATGCTGCGTATAATCCACTTTTCTCCAGTTCCTACCGGAAAGGGGTTTGACGTAGCATTGATGTGCTCAGCCGCCACCTCGGAGTCATTAATATTCATTGACGATGTTTCTCCCGCTGCGAGTGGCGGATATTGTGATTATGAAGATCTGGATCTCTGAGGTGAAGGCCCACACAGAGAGCATCAGTGAGACGTGTTGAGGGTGGGCTGTGGAGTTTGAGGGGTGGGGGTGTTGTGGTTAAAGGCGTGGAGAGGTGCTCATTATCCTTTGGGAAATGAATGACTCACAATCACTCCTGTACGTCATGACTCACTGAAGGCCTTGGACTGCTCTAATCCTACTTATACCTATCAGCAGCTCAATTCTCATGAACTTCAAACAAAAGGACGACAGCTTTTTGAAAGAGGTAGCCTACTTGAGGCTTTCTTGCAGAATTGTGTCTTCTGCATGTTGATGAAAGCTCATTTACATGTATTTATTTTGCCGCTGCTTTTATCTCAAGCGACTTACAAATGAGGAAAAACGCATGCATGTTATCGTAAAGGAAACAACAATGTTAGCAGTGCCAGAATACTACTAAACTAAGTCATAAAGCAGAATAATTCAGTGTAACCAAATATAATCATTGCATTTTAAGCCTATGTAAAATGTTTTTTTTAAATAATAATCTGTTTTAATTATTATTGTTAATAAACAAATACATTTATTTAAAATGTGCATTTCTTTTAATCATAAAATATAAATAAGTTTATTTATTAATTTATATGTAAAAATTATATACAAATTATAATTATTTAACAATAAAATAAATATATGTATTTGTTTTAGGGATGTCAAAATTAACACATTACAGTTGAACGTATTAAAAATATTAAATGCAATTAACTATATAAACAATTATAGTTAGGTCTAGTAAGGTCTTAAAGGTGACATATTATGCTCCTTTTCACAAGATGCAATATACATCTATGGTGTACGGTGGCCGAGAGAGCTCAACGCGCTGCAACTGAAGAAAAGACATGCAAATAGAAAAAAACCCTGCAAATTAAGAAAACATCTTCATCAGTTTCACAACACACTTGTGCTCCAAATACTCACAACACAACCAAATACAGAAACGTGCAGCAAAGAGTTCACAGCACAACCAAATACAGAAACGTGCAGCAAAGAGTTCACAACACAACCAAATACAGAAACGTGCAGCAAAGAGTTCACAGCACAACCAAATACAGAAACGCGCTGCAAACGTTCACAACACAACCAAATACAGAAACGTGCAGCAAAGAGTTCACAGCACAACCAAATACAGAAACGCACTGCAAATAGCACTGACCACAACGGAAATGTTTCCAGGGGACCCCAATAAGTGACGAACCAGGCTGGGACATGCTTATAGCTCAAAGTCTACTTTTTAATTTTATTTTTTAAACTTTATTTTTTTGCAAAACATACAGAGATGACATGTTTATGACATACAACTTTGTATACAATATATAAAATGTATTAACAATATGTTCAATGTCATCAGAATACAAATGAGGGGGGAAAAAAGATAGAGAATAAGAACACAAGGGTAAGATATTGATCTATACATGAGTTACATTGTACAAATTTTGTCATGTTATGTTTAAATGTTTCATAAGGAATGTTAGGTAATGCAGGTCCAAAAGTTTTAAAGTTGAGACACGCACACACAGATATGTAACGCATATTTTAAAAACTTTTTTTGTATAAAATGTATATTTATTTGCAACAGTTATGTTAACAGCAATAGAAATGTCTGTCGTAAGAACAGCTATTCAGCTGATGGACACCGTGCTGCGTCGTCATGAAAACATCCCAGGTGAAAATAATAAGGAAATTACGTTGTCTTTCGTTGCTCCCTTCGCCAAGTGCGTTCCAAACGGCGACATAATGGCACACTAGTGGCTCACTCCAAAGTCCCCACTTCAAGGGCTCTGCCCTTCAAAGGGAGTAGGGCATAGGGATGCTCACGAGCAATAAGCATGTCCCAGCCGGGTTCCTCACTTATTGGGGTCCCCTGGAAACATTTCCAATGTGGTCATTGCTATTTGCAGTGCATTTCTGTATTTGGTTGTGTTTTGAGTATTTGGATCACACATGTGTTGTGAAACTGATGAAGATGTTTTTATTTGCGGGTATTTGCAGCGCATTGAGTGAAATTTCAGCTCAAAATACCAGCCAGATCATTTATTATAGCGTGTCAAATTTGCCCCTTTTTGGGTGTGAGCAAAAACGCGCCGCTTTTGTGTGTGTCCCTTTAAATGCAAATGAGCTCCTACTCCGCGCCCCCATTCAGAAGAGGAGGAACCTTTACACAAGCTTCGTAAACAATAATAAAACACTTGAATCTCACTCATCCACAATCTCAGAAATAACCATAGCGGAGTGCAGCCTTATACAGAGAGACTCAGGAAGAGGTCGCAAGTTTTAGACTGAACCTGGATGTTTCTGAATGGTTAGTGGATACATTTATATAGTTGTTGTGGAATTACATTGATTCATCTCATCAACTTGCATGTACCATGTACACTAATGACACTGTCTTTAGTGTTAATCAAAGAACAAAAGGCAAAGAAAAAATCACTAACTGCTCTTGAATTATAATAACTTTTGTAGCTTTAATAAGGATTAAACTATATTCAATTTATAATTTATGCAGTGAAGCACAGTCTTCACTGCATAAATTATAAATTGAATATAGTTTAATCCTTATTAAAGCTACAAAAGTTATTAATTCAAGAGCAGTTAGTGATTTTATAAGGATTTATAAGGAATTTAATAAGGATTAAACTATATTCAATTTATAATTTATGCAGTGAAGACTGCGCAGGGTTTGATTTATTACATGTCTGTATATTTACATGGTAGACTAACCTGAAAATCTTAAAGCACTGTTTACAAAGTTACATGGGTCAAAAAGAAAAAAAAAACTTTTTATAGTATTTTATATTATAAAGCTGGTTTTAAGTTCACTTTGTTGTAATATTTTTGAAAGCTTATTGAAAGTTAAAATTGATAGATTTCAATTACTGTAAAGTTGAATGGCTATATTTAATGGCTAAAATTGAGAACCAAATCTATTTAATAGAGACGTCATTACTGATATCAGCGATGTTGGCATTCGTTCTTAAAAAAGATGACAAACAAATATTTAAATCATCCTGTCTTTATGCTGTTTCTACATTATTTTGGAGATTCAGTGTGAAAGTATTGCAAGATGTTAGGTGCGATTAATCGGGATTAATTTCAGGAAAAAAAGCTTGATAATTTTTTTAATCAATTGACAGCACTAATTTATTTATTTATTTATTTATGAACAATAAAGAGTACCACACATTAGCTTTTCCATTCCATCTTAACCATTATTAAAAGAGATTAATTAGAAAAAATAATAATAATAATGAACATAGATTACGAATAAAATGTATATACTGTATATATATATATATATATATATATATATATATATATATATATATATATATATATATATATATACATTTTATTCGTAATCTATGTTCATCCAAGCAGTGTTATTTTAGTGTCACTGAGATTTTTTAAATCATTTTTATTTTATTTTATGTTCTCATTTTAATTTACTAATTAGTGTTTTTGTCAGTTGTTTTTATTACTGTTTTTATTTATTTTTAATATGTCTATATAATTTTTATTCAGTTGTATTTCAGTTTTAGTTATTTTAGTACATCAAGCTAAATTAAATGAAAATGAAAAATGTTGCCTTGGCAACTAGCTTAAAATAAGTTTAAGTTTTGGTATATTTGACATTTATAATGTTTACATTATTGAAATGTAGTGTGACTGCCCCTTAAGTCAGAGACATTTTGAGACTCACACCTGTTATTAAATACAAAAGTTGTCAGTCCCAAACACTGGACTGTGTGAATGTAGTCTGTATAGGCCACAACTCTAAAGAAATGCTAAAGAAATGACTGTTTATGGTATTATTCCCAGTGTATATTATTACGTACAACACGCATACTCACTTACACAAACATATATTAACAAATGTGAGAGGGAAGCAGCTGCCAAACAGCTGCATGTTCGGGGTCCAGCTGTCCACCGCAGAACTTCGATTCTCAATCCGCACACAGGCCGCCAAACCACAGGTGCAATACTTTCTAACGGACAAAACTGAAAGTAAAAACACGTTCAATATGTACAGTGACCACCAAAAGTATTTGGACACTTACGGGGATAGTTCACCCAAAAATGACAATTCTCAAGTTGTTTCAGACCTGTATGAGTGTCTTTTTTCTGCTGAACACAGAAGAAGATATTTTGAAGAATGTCAGAAACCAAACAGTTGACTTCCATAGTATTGATTTTTCAATATATAGAAGTCAGTGGGGCCCGTCAACTGTTTGGTTACCGACATTCTTCAGTATACCTTTAAATAAAATAATTTAAGTTAATAAAATACGGTTTTAGAAAATCTGTGGGAAGACGAGCGAGTGCTGTAATAAAATCAATGGGTGACTCAACTAAGCATTAGTTCAGGGGTGTTATGCAGTTTTGTTATTTTTTCTCTGAAATGTGTCACTTAGGTTGTACTTTTTACATGAAATGTGCAAAAGTTTTGATATGATTGATCTTTGTTTCATTTTGTATATCACAAAAATCAGTTGTTTTAACAGGGTTTAGACTTTATACACTGTTAACTTAATTTACTAAAATAAATTAAGTGAAATAAAATGAATACAATTGTTTTTAACATAAAAATGACAAAAACACAGAACAAAATTTGTAAAATTAAAAGTGAAAATGAAAACAGACTGTAAAAAAATGTTTCAATTTAAAAAAGTAAGTGTTCGTGCTTCCTTAAAATTTTAAGTTTAGTCAACTTGAAATGTGAATTTGTACTAAGTGACGATTGATATTTGAGTTGACTAAACTAAAAAATTTTAAGGCAGCATGAACACATACTTTTTTTTTTTTTTTTAAGTATTACAGTGTATAAAAATAAAAAATGAAATCTTAAAGGAGAACTCCGGTCAATTTTAACATTGAGCTATTTTTTTTGTACATTTGGAGTGCTGTCAATACAGAGAACAACGACAAAAATCGGTGTTGCCTACACCGAGTTATTCTATTTTTAAAATTTGCACCCTGTTGACTTCAATGGGGCAAGTTTTAAACCTGCTTTTAGCCTCTTAACATCCTTGATGTGTCATTACAAGTGCACAGGTCATGTGAGTGATTCCTTCTGAGTGAACACGAGTGAATCTGACTGCAGTAGATGTGAAAGATATGGATAAAAATGATGTTATTTAAGCCAGCGCAAATACCTTTGTTTACATCCTGTTTTTCGGTTGAAGTCCAAAGTAGTCGATTGCCGAGTTCACACGCATAGGTTTAATACCTATGATCACGCGCGTGAACTCGGCAATCGACTACTTTGGACTTCAACCGAAAAACAGGATGTAAACAAAGGTATTTGCGCTGGCTTAAATAACATCATTTTTATACATATCTTTTACATCTACTGCAGTCAGATCCACTCGTGTTCACTCAGAAGGAATCACTCACATGACCTGTGCACTTGTAATGACACATCAAGGATGTTAAGAGGCTAAAAGCAGGTTTAAAACTTGCCCCATTGAAGTCATCAGGGTGCAAATTTTAAAAATAGAATAACTCGGTGTAGGCAACACCGATTTTTGTCGTTGTTCTCTGTATTGACAGCACTCCAAATGTACAAAAAAATGAGCTCAATGTTAAAATTGACCGGAGTTCTCCTTTAATGATACTAAAATAACACTTCTTTAGGTGAACTGACTTACAGTACTACTAAAAATTACCAGAATAATTAAAAGACACTGAGCAAAAAGAAACCTCACATTCTGAGGAAAGATCCTGCAAACTTGTTTTTTATGTTTTTGTAATCTAATGCAATGACATTCAGACATTGTGTCCAAATAATCTTTAGAGTCACTGTACATTCATCATAATTATAGGGTCTGCTATCAAAATTTGGCGTTGATGTCATTTGTTTCTGCTAACACAACATCGAGACATAAGCTACTCGTGCCCCAGTTCTAGCCTTAAAAAAATACCCACCTCCCTAAACACACACACACACAAACACACACACACACACACACACACAAACACAAACACACACACACACACACACGCACGCACGCACGCACGCACGCACGCACGCACACACACACACACACACACACACACACACTCAAACACAGTCACATTCAGATGCAAATGATGCTTTAATCTGAGCTCTAATAGACCACCATGGCAACAGAGATACAGCACTAATGAGGAAGATGTACAGGTTAATGGCAGCGCGGCGCATGAGCGACTTTCTCTCTCCCTCGCACACACTTTGCAGCAAAATCTTTCCAAATATCAAACCTCCTCAAACACACACACACAACATGCATTAAAAGCAAATGCTGTTAAGCGACACGTGAAGTGTTAATAGGCCTGTCAGTATCACAGTGTCACCACGTGTTTGACACTACAGCAGGCCTGACACTCATTTGAAAAGCGAATTAAATCCATTAGGCTAATACGTGATTTAGCAAGACTCTCATTTTCGACAGTCAGTGAGTAAATGCTCATCTGCAGGGTGGACACACACACACACACACACACACACACACACACACACACACACACACGCATGCAAACATTGCTGTGGGTCGTTATCAGCATGTCCTTGAGTGGAGAATGTGAGGTGTGTTTTCCCGCGCTCTGTCCTGTCAAGCACCTGCTCTTTAAAACAACAAATAGACACACACCTCATGAGAACAGTTCAACTTTGGAATAACTGCGTGACAATTGCACATTACACATGAGTCACATGAGGTGGACTGCCAAATAAAAAAGTATATGTCAGCTGCAAAAGTGTTGCCCAAAGAACACTCTAATATACAAATTAGAGACAACGAATGCATTGTATTTAATGGGAAAACCCATTTTTACACACATGCATACTGTGTAAACTAAAATAGTATATCAATTAATTCTATACAGATATTAATATCTTTTATACCATAGTTTAGAATTATCTTTGTACAAATCTTTGTGCATAGTTTCCTGGAGCTGTCCTGAAAACCCTGATTTATTAAACGCTCTGTTCTTCCAACATTATTCTCATTTCTGTTTTACAGAGGACAAGTTATATATATATAAAAATAGCCTGGAACCTAAAAATTGACTGGTATACTGAATATAAAAATGTTATATAAAAAACATTGTTTAGGATATAGAGTCATATTCCTGGTGTCCTCTACATTGGACATATGTGACCCTGGACCACAAAAGCAGTCACATGGGTCAATTTTCTATAATTGAGATTTATACATCATCTGAAAGCCGAATAAGCTTTCCATTGATGTATGGTTTGTTAGGATAGGACAATATTTGGCCGAGATACAACCATTCAACTGAAAATCTGGAATCTGAGGGTGCAAAAAAATCTAAACATTGAAAAAATCGCCTTTAAAGTTGAACATTTATGTTCGCGATATTGTTACATTCACTCACAAAAATTATTTTTTATATATTTACGGTAGAAAACTAAAAAAATATCTTCATGGAACATGATCTTTACTTAATATCCTAATGATTTTTGGCATAAAAGAAAAATCGATAATTTTGACCCATACAATGTTTTGTTGACTATTGCCACAAATATACCTGTGCGCGACAGGTTTTGTGATCCAGGGTCACATATCATAAAATATTAATAAAAACGTTTTTCTCCCCGCCATTTATTTCTTATACTCCAAACAATGTAATGATGTAAAAACAAAAAGAAAGTAAATTTACGAACCTTTTTTTTTTCTATGGATCTCAGGATGATATTACAAAATCACTGTTTTCTAATTTAATATATTTTAAAATGTAATTTATTCTTGAGATGGTAACGCTGAATTAGAATGATTTCTGAAGGATCATGTGACACTGAAGACTGGAGTAATGAAAATTCAGGTTTGATATCACAAGAATAAATTAAAAAAATTTTTTAATTGTGAGCATAAGAGAGTTTGATTTCCAACCATTCAGATATGTTAATATTTGGAGAAAACCAAAAGATTCCTTCATGTAATGATCTGAGCAGCGTCCTCATGGGAATCATTACTCCTGGTAATTGCTTTTCAAGGTTGTATAATGGCCAAAGAAACATTTCACGAGACCAGGTGCACCCGATGTTGCTCAAACAGTTCCTGTAAAATATCCTAAACACTCCAGACAGCATTCCTAAAGCCTGAAAACAGAGATCTACTCTATCCACCTTATTTTGCAACACGGGAGTAAGCTGTTTTCTGTGAATGTGTGAGACTTAATCACATTAAAAAGCACGTGGATATGAGAACTATACATTTTGGTCAGTCCTGATAGTGTGGCTGAAGTCATGGCTCACCATGCTGGGACACCGGCGTCCCTTTCCATCCTCTTTTAATGAGTTCCAGGTGTTGTGTTCCCACTTGCCGCATCTGTTTAGTTGTGGTTGCCAATGGCAACGCTGGCATGTGCACAGAAGGCCATAGGGATGAAAGAGGAAGGAGAATGAGGCAGGGAAACCATGAATGAATGGATGAACAGAAGCCCCTTGCATGACAATTGACTGAAATATTAGGAAAAATCTGCATTATTGACGATGAGACCTGGAAATCCAGACCCAAAGCCCAAATCCCAAACCCAAATTCAAATTGTGCTCTCGCGAGAACTCTGGATTTTCAGGCTAGATGAGACCTAAACTTCATAATGAAATTATAGCTAAATGATGAAGAAACAACAGGGTTTCTGCGAGTCTTAAAAAGGTCTTAATTTGCACTTACACAAAATGAAAGCCTTAAAATGGTCCTAAACCAGAGCAGAAAGTCTTAAATTCATAAAGTCATGGCATTAAATGTTGCATGCATTGCAAATTTATTTTTGTTCAAGTTTTCCAATACAAGTATCTTAACAAGTTTAAATCAAGATACATTTACTTGAGATGCAAACGTAAAATGAAGTCTTGAAAAATGTAATAAAATTAAGTGAGTTTGTGCTTAAAGCAAGAACAAATATCTGTCAAAACTTCTAAATTAAGCTGATTTGTGTCAACCTATTGGCAGATATTTGGTCTTGTTTTAGACATACACTATATTTTGATCAATTTCACAGAAAACAAGACTTCATATTTCATATCCTTTTAGATCTGAAGTAAATGCATCTTGATTTAGGAATCTTTAGAATATTTTTTGCAGTTTGATCAGTAAAAGATATTACCATATTGTAGTGGTTTTGAGCAAAACGATTTAAGCTTCTTCTTTTTTTAGTAATATTAATTAAAAAGTAACATCTGGAAGATGTATTTTCCAACATGTTTCTCCTTAAACATTTACATTTAGAGAACATATTGATGTATTGTGTTCCCTTCAATTTATTTCTTAAATTTCCGTTACTTGGTCTAAAAACGGTCTTAAATAAGTCTTAAATTTACCTTCATAAAATCTGCAGAAACCCTGTAGTGTACAAGCATTGGGACAATTACAGGTTCTGTAATTTTTTTACTGTATTTTACTGTAATCAGGTTCTTTCATATTTGCAAATTTAATAAGTATGTTCTTCTAGTCATATGTATTTTATTGTGTCTGTATAACAAAAAAGAGAGAAAAATATAAAATCCTTTAAAATTCTCAAAATACTTTAAGTGAAATACCTGCATTACATTGTCTATTTGTTAAAATGTTGAAAAATGAAGCAGACGAATCAGGTCTCTGGAGACGGCAGGACTGAAAAACAAGGGATCATGCGCTGGGGAGGACGGCCATGTGTGCTCAGCTGTGTGTTATGTGCCAACAATTGCTTTTCCCAACTTCATTTCAGAAACCACAAATTGTTCTCTGGGCTTTGGACAATCTGTTCTTCCAAGTCCACATTCACAACATGAAGTGAGTGTCATTCCTCAGATCATTCAATTACATTTTATCCCACACATGGGGCTTATTGAGTCACACAGACTAAGAAAAATCAATTATATTTTGAACATAACACACATTTTGGACCAACAATATGACACCTATAATGCTGCCACAAGATAGCCAAACAGAGATGCAATGGAAAATGCTGCTTTTTTTTTTTTTTACGGGTTTTCCAAACTCCAATCATCCATTGAAGCATGATGCAGTTGTATTGGCAAATTGAATATATTCAATACTGAAATGACAATTTACAATTTCTTGTACTGCAATTTGATAATGATAATGTCAAACATGCTAAACTAAGTATGAAAACAGAAACCAACACTTCTTGTTTACAGTACAATATCTAATCAGCAGTGTTGAAATGAGCACACCAAACTTGTGGCATAATCAGTTTCATTCACACCTAAAAGTGAGTAAAACACACTAATCCTATGAATCCTGCATTGCTGATGGAAGTGAAACCGCTAACAAGAAAAGGCATGGCCAGCAGTGGACTCACTCTTTTGCATGTATTATTCACTTTGCTGTGTCATGGAAAGGACTGCAGGTTTTCGTTGGGTCTCATTGCAGACTTTGGCTCCCTGGAGAGACCACGTGAACAATGATTTTCAGTGGAAGAACAGTAATAAGCAGTGGAAGGCTTAGAGACAAATATGTGGTGTTTGGGCAGATTTTTACAGTGTTTTGAGTAAGCTATCAGAAAGTGGAACAATCAAAACATTTATGGTCTGCCAAGATCATCGCATTCTCCTTCAAAGAGCTCATCCAAGAACTCAGAGACTGAACTCCGTCTTAAATAAGTTAGTAAACAGACTTATTTGTCTGATTAGAGGCAGCTCTCCTATGACATCCTCTATCCTAAAGAAGACATCTTAAAAATGTTCATGTCCATGAAAGAAAACTAGGCTACAGTATCAGAAACAATGCAGTTTGAATTACACAGCCTATAGGCTACAATGCACCAGTGGCCTGAAAACGTAGGCTACGAGGACAATGTCTCAATGTCTCATGTCAGTGCATTATGGTAATAAAATATCAAACCAACTGTGTATGCTGTGTACACACACACACACACACACACACACACACACACACACACACACACACACACACACACACACACACACACACACATATTCCAGCGCTACATTTAAAAGAGAAGACCTTTCTAGAACAAACCGATTCACTAGAATGAATCGGATCTTGCAGCGCTACATGAGAGAGAAAACCGGATGAACCGATTTACTCAAGTGATTCATTCAGACATTCCAACACTACAGGAGCAAATACGTTTAGGATGAACCGATTTACTAGAATGATTCGAACTTTAAAACGTTACATGAAAATGGCCGTTAGATTTACTATTAGTGACCCTCGAATGATTTTAACTTTCAAGCGCTTGCGAGAAACGAACCAGATCTTCGTTATGAAGTTCAAGAATGAATCACTTGCCAGCTGAGCTCAGGTCAAAACGATTGACGAGTGATTCGGATTTCCATCACTACATACAAGAGAGAGAGGGAACGAGCCGATTCACCAAAATATTTCCGACTTTTCTGCACTTAGGTAACGATAGAAGGAGAACCGTCTAGTGATTCCCTTCTTATACTGTCTATGAGTGATTCACGACTAAAATGATTTAGACTTTCACTACATAGTGCAAGCGATAAAGAACAGTTTAGGGCGAAGCAATTCCCCGTTCTACTCGTTTAAAATATTTTGTTGACGGAAAAGCCGAAAATCGCTACTTTCCCAGCATTTGATAAAACAATAGGTTACTGTTCAAATGTAGACAAAAGTAGTAGGCTACTGTTTAAATTTTCACAAATTAAATGAGTGAACACTCAGGTGAGCCAGACACGAATGCCAGCTCATCCATCGTTTCAAATGACTCACACACGGTTCCCACCACTGTATCAACCCCCACAAACACCCTCACTCAGTCACGCTTCTGTCCCTCTCAAGAAGTTTTCACGATCTTCCTCTTTCATATAGTAGATTTCAGAGTCGTTCCGACAGAGAGGATAGGGTGGTAGACAGTGGAAACCCCCGAGAGGATTGTGACTCGCAGAATCACGTCAATGCCGTAAGTGTAGGCTATATGAATCAAACAACTCCCATACATTCAGATATCATTATCTACACCTACATTTCAAACTCAGAACATTCAGAATATAAAAGGCTTGGCATAAAACATTCTAAAAGGGAAATAGCATGGGGGCTATTAATGTTATTCCCGGAATAGGCCTAGATGTGCGATTTATAGGCCCTGAGTCACATTGAACATTTACTCCCATTATAACTTATGTTGACTGGGTTAAAATAATATGATCTGCACTAGTGTTACGAATGGCACTTTGTGAGAGTGTTTTAGAATTGTATTTGTGTATATGTGAATGCTGGTTATAGCCCTACTTGAGGGTGACAGAAAAAGATGTGATTAAAAAAAAAAATATAAGCTCAGTAGGCTAACCTTTTCAATTTTCCTTTCACAAAGTACAAAATTTCCTGATAATTACCCATTTGAAATTCCAGTGAATTCAGTATTACTGCAGTATTTAAAGTAGGGCCAAATAAGAGGACACAGACCATAATAACAGTTTAAGATCATTCGAATGGAAAATGTTGGTTTCTATAGGCTTTTCAGGCGGATTACAAATGCAAAAAAGATATTTAAATAAATAAATCAGCACTGTTCCTTCAATCCCTTGTGTGAGTGGGTGTCCAACAGAGATGTGTGCAAGAGTTCAGTGTACAAACCTCAAACACTTGATAACATCTGTGCTTATGATTCATAATTATACAGAGAGAAAACCTCTTCTCTCCAAAACGCATTGACGATCGCCTGTAGGTTCAATACAGCACTGGAACTGTATTGCACATACAAGACAACATGTGAAAGACCTAAAAGATAAAGAAAGATATGATCTAAAAGAAAGACCATAACCTGAGGAAACAAAATAAACATAAAAAACGCACTTGTGCAAAGCAGATAGACGCCTTACAAAGTCCTAAAATGACCTTTTAATTATTAAACTGACCATTCTAGTGAATGCTGTCATGCTGATCAAGATCTGACCAATCAGTACTAATTGATTAACAGATTCAGATAGAGCAAGGGTGAAGAGGGGTTATGAAAGGACAGATATTAATGACATTCTGCAGAAACATTGAGATTATTTAGTCAAAACGACATCATTTTTAATGGTTTTTCTATCAGCCCAAGGAGAAATCTGGGAAATCATGCATAATCATAAGAACTATAAAACAGGAGGATGTACAGTATGGGTGGGTCTGGGTATTTACAGGGCACTTTAACCGCTCAAGTGCTCTTGTTTATCTGACCTGATGTAAGCGTTGATCTGGGAGTTAAAAGCAGCTCCCTGGAAACCGTCGCCAAGGAAATAACCAGCTTGAAACACACCAGGACCACTGGGAACATTCTTCAGCTTAATTCTCCTAAAGATTTGATACATCTCTCTGCTGTTGAGCTTAATTCTTCGTTATTGAAATTCATGAATGCTCAGGATTTATTTCAAAGCCTGTACGGTTGAATAATTAAATGTATTCTTTACTAATCCTCTTATGTGAACAACAGAATGCAGAGCCCACCTCATCATATCAATGCGTTTTATACGAAAGATTCAACTGACCTGTCTATGTTTTGTTTCTGCCCTTGATGTGAACAAGTTCACAATCTTCACATACTATACTGTTATTATGATAATGCATTATTAATACAATCCATGATAATCTTGTTTCATAAATCCAGTTCTGAACGAGAAACAAATTTATTCAAATAAATCACTAACCTTTTTTTTTTTAATTATTCTAACTATGATTTCAATTAATTTAACAGACAGCACAATTGTGACTTTAGTCTAAATGGTTTATTTGATGGTTATCAGTTTAAGTTAGCTATTTTTGGGGTCTGTGTCAGGTTATTATAGTTATCTAAAACTAAAACCATAGAGAAAAAATGTTGCTTGAAATTAAATAAAATATTTAAAAAATGATTTTATTTCATCTAGTTGCCAAGGAAACATTTCTCATGATCATTCATTTTAACTTGATGCACTAAAATGACTAAAACTGAAATAAAAATGAATAAAAACAGTATAGACAGTGCAACAAACATTTTAAAAAAATGACAGTAACACAAAAAATTACTAAAACTTTAAATATTAAATAAAAGCTATTTAAAAACTAGACCTTATGCGCCAGAGAAACCGCACAGCAGCCATCTTTAGAATTTTGTCTGTGAACTTGCATTTTTGCAGTAGCCCTGTATATTTCTATGGCATCGCTGTCGAAGAGCAGTTATCTGGTGAAGTAGATTTACTAGAGTTAGATAAAGTTAGCGTGAGCACTGTGATGTTTGAAGCGGATGTCATAACAAATGTCAGTAGACCGGGAAGATTTTAAAACAAGCGGTTCATTCATAAATCCGTAAGATCTTACCTTCATGCTGTGGAAACACAAACCAGAAGACAGAATAAACCGCAGCGCTGAAAAGGGGCGGGGCTACATAAGGAATAAATAACACTAAAATAACACTGGTCTGTGTTCAAAAGCGCCGATTAATGAGGTGCACTTACATTTTTTACTTTGCATTCACAGAGTAAACAGCTAATTAAACACTTGGGAATTTCTATTTTGCTCTCTCACACACATAAACACTCACCAAATCGTTTATTGTGTAATGCCCAATAACATAGGCTAATAGTGCAGCCTGGGATTACGAATGGCTAAAAGCAAAGTATTCTTATGCATTAATCAGCCTAATCAGGATGTTTAAACATACATACCAGTAATCTTTTACAATGATACAATGAAGTTAAAACAAATAAATGCAAAAATGCAAGATCAGAAATGAAGGCTAATATTTGATTAAGAGAGAATATCAAATGAAAAGCCAGTTTTTGTGCAAATAAATTATAATTCTATAATTCCACACTTCTTTTTTTCCCGGACTTTTTCCCCACCCACACACACACACACACACACACACACACACACACACACACACACACACACACACACACACACACACATATATATATATACATACATAATTGTTGGATGAAACATACAGTAAAAACAGAAATATTATATAATATTATTACAATTTAACAGAAATGTTATCTATTTGAATATATTTTAAGGTTAAATTTATTCCTTTGATGTTAAAGCTGAAATTTTAGCATCATTAGTCCAGTCTTCAGTGTCACATGATCCTTCAGAAATCATAATAATATGATGATTTCATGCTCAAGAAAGATTTCTGATTATTAATGTTGAAAACAGTGGTGCTGCTTCATATTTCTGTGGTAGCTGTGATACATTACCATTCAAAAGTTAAGTTTTTACTTTAAAAAAATAAAAATAAAATAAAACCTTTATTCAGCTATAGGATGTATTAAATTGCATTAAAGGAGAACTCCGGTCAGTTTTAACATTGAGCTCATTTTTTTGTACATTTGGAGTGCTGTCAATACAGAGAACAACGACAAAAATCGGTGTTGCCTACACCGAGTTATCCTCTTTTTAAAATTTGCACCCTGTTGACTTCAATGGGGCAAGTTTTAAACCTGCTTTTAGCCTCTTAACATCCTTGATGTGTCATTACAAGTGCACCAGCCATGTGAGTGATTCCTTCAGAGTGAACGCGGGTGAATCTGACTGCAGTAGATGTGAAAGATATTAATAAAAATGATGTTATTTCAGCCAGCGCACATACCTGTATTTACATCCTGTTTTCGGTCGAAGCCCACAGTAGTCGATTGTCGAGTTCATCGATTGTCGAGGTTTAGTAGTAGTACGTACGATCATGCGCCCGAACTCGACAATCGATTACTGTGGACTTCGACTGAAAACAGGATGTAAATACAGGTATGTGTGCTGGCTGAAATAACATCATTTTTATTAATATCTTTCACATCTACTGCAGTCAGATTCACCGTGTTCACTCTGAAGGAATCACTCACATGGCTGGTGCACTTGTAATGACACATCAAGGATGTTAAGAGGCTAAAAGCAGGTTTAAAACTTGCCCCATTTAAGTCAACAGGGTGCAAATTTTAAAAAGAGGATAACACGGTGTAGGCAACACCGATTTTTGTCGTTGTTCTCTGTATTGACAGCACTCCAAATGTACAAAAAAATGAGCTCAATGTTAAAATTGACCGGAGTTCTCCTTTAAGTGACAGTAAAGCCATTTATAATGTTACAAAAGATTTCTGTTTCAAATAAATGCTGTTCTTTTGAACTTACAAAGAATCACTCATAAATCTGTATCACGGATAAAATTACTCTATCAATTATTACATTATTAATAATTGAGCACATTAGAATGATTTCTGAAGGATAAACATAAAAAAAAGAAAAATGAAAAACGTAATTATTCCCTACCTAATTAGCAGTAATATTTGTAATACTGTTTTTATTGCATTTTCTTGAACACTTACACAACAATGTACATCAAATGTCTGTAACAACACATATAATGTACAAAAACAAAACAAACAAACACCGGGGCTCATATTACATGAAAAGTGCAATAGCACAAACCAACATTGGATAATTCAGTATGTAAGTCAGAGTTAACAATACACTGCAATCAATAATAGCCACAGTTAAAAGCAATAACATAGGGTTAGTGCAAATTAAAATATATTTTCAAATGAATATAATACCTAATCAAGCATTTTGTTCCTCCTCTATTATATTGTTAATATCCCCATGTTCAATAAATAATAAAAAGCGACTCCAAATACTCTTAAGACAAATAGTCTTCTTTACCCTTAAGAATATAGGTTATCTTTTCCATTGCAATGCATGAAGATATTTCTCTTAACCATCGAGTTATAGTAGGCCTTTCTGTCTTTTTCCAATAAATGGCGATGAGCCGTTTGGCATGTATAATACACGTCTATCAATACTTGAGTGTCCTTTTTAATTTTCCAGTTATCTGGATGAATACCAATAGTGAAAAGCCCAGGATCCAGTGGCAATCTCACTGAGACTATATGCTATATCATATTTACAAGTATCTATGTTGCTATAAATTTTGTTTAGTTTTACCAGAGTTATACAAGTACGCATAAGCCAATTGTACTGTAACAGTTTTAGTCTGCTGTTAACTGCAGGATCAACAGGGACCAATCAGCTTGTGCCATGGTAATGATGTGATTGCTTGCAGATTGCATGTAAAGGACCTATCAGCCTGCGCACTCAAGAGATTCATGACTGAACTATCTATCTATCTATCTATCTATACATGCTGACGTTTTGACATCAATGATTAGATTAATGGTGAAGAAATCCAAGAGAAAGGCCCATTAGTCTTGCTGTCAGTCACCTCATGGCTGGTCCAAATTACCTGGGTTTATTAGCAAAGCAGCTTGCTGCAGGTGGGCCAATCTGGCCCTGATAATTGATAATTAGGGGCAATAACACAGCAGTCAGTGCAGTTTCACCATAGGGGGCTCGTCTGCAACCTGCCCTGCCATTCAAAGACAGCAGAGGAGAGACAGCGACAGGTCTGAGGGACACCCGCGACGGGGAAACCAAAGACTAAAAGTAGGTCAGGGTTGACTCACACGTGCACACACACACACACACACACACACACACACACACACACACACACACTAAAAGCCACTTTCATAAGGTCTGACTGAGATTTTTTCCAAAAAGCTTTTTTTGTGATAATCCATGACAAATGCAATATTAAAGCTGTAATGTTGAGCGAGTACACAGGTTTCATTTAATAAAAGCAACATGATCCCTCTAGGAATACAATCAAGGATGAGCGTGAAATGGCTTATGATATCTTCACGTTGTTACCGGGGTCGTGTTTTTATCAGATTTAGCTTTCCTGAAATAGCTCACTCACAGGAAATGGAAAAGGTATTCTTGGAAAGCCATTATGGGAAGCCAAAGGAAATTAAAGCTTATCCCAAACCTCCAACCTGTATATTTTAACAGTACATTGGCTAAATGCTCATATTAGCTGTCATTATCTGGGTCTTTAGTTGGGTAAGTGTTTGCTTTTGTGTGTGTGTGTGTGTGTGTGTGTGTGTGTGTGTTCATGTTTGTACCAAAAATAGTTTGTTCATTGCCATTATGTGTTCTGACATTTTTGCAAGTCAACGGAAAACAAATGACACAAGCTAATTTGCTAGTTTTGCAAATAAACAGGCTACAACACATAAAGACAGCAAACCAACCTACAAGCTTAAAAGATCATACAGACTGTTGTGATCTTCCTTTTTTCTAAGACAAACAACAACAAACATAAACAAATTGCTTAGAGTCAGCATTGTGATGTAGCCTATCTGAGTTATCGGAGTAAAATAGGGTGGGACTTGATTTTGTCCATCAGGAATTGATTGGATGGTTGTGGTTTGCTATTGGTCGATCTCATGTGAGTGACAGTTTGCCCCGCCCTCACGCCAATAAACACGTCATCAGACTGAGAAGAGATGACAAGAGGGAGCAAGGGTAAGTTATATTGATTAAAGACTACACAGACACATGAATTAAAAAAAGAATGGTGTCCACGGATAAATAATATAATATATAATAAAAACTGTTTAAAATTCAATTTCAAAAAACAAACAAGAATTGTCCATTTTGATTTCATGCTGACATTAAACGCAAAAACGTGTTCTGTGTGTAATAAGACTGTGATTAATTGGCCAGAAAGAAATAATCTCTTTCAGGAGCATCACCCTTGTAGATGAAAAATCTTTTTCACAAATAAGCAGTAATTTCCTTTATATGCGTCATTTGATATTGCTAAAACAGGAGATGAGTAACCAGGGATGATATTCTCCCTATCAACAGTAGGCTAAATCAGCAACAGCTTCGACGCATAGCTAAAAACAAAACTGTAAAGCAGAAGACGGATAACATAAATGGAAAGTGCTCAGCACACTCTTGCACATCCTCTAATTATTTCATTAGTACCCTTTTTAGATCTCTCGGCAGTGCCTAAATGCTCGCTGCCTGGGACTCGAGAGAGCAGCAGCCCGGTCGCCTAATGGCTAAACGAAAGCCCATAATGTCCGTCATTTACGGAGACTGCATGTTGAGAGGCAGAGCTGGTCTTAAAGAGTCTAATGTTACCTTTTGACAGCAATTTGCCGATATCTGCCTTTAAAAGAGGCTCTGGGGACGCGCAAAGACGCCAGGCACCTTCACGTTCATGCACTCGCACTCAAGCGCGCGGTGTCTAATCTCTGAGTGCTCGCGCCACGCTCTCTTTCAACCATTCAACCGCCATCACTAGATAAACTAATTAAAGTCAAACTCCCTCTTGGGTTTTTGGATTTAAGCTCATTCTGTTCTGGAGAAGAAGATTAAGACCTTCTGCTATAGCTGGGGGTTTACAACACGAACGCAATATTTCACAACAAAAACACACAAATGCAAATGGCGATTTTTAGGATTCAGGCTATAGGCTATATTAGGGCGCCTATGCTTGTACATATGTGTATTATGTAGGCTATGCTCAGTTGGTAATTCATTCATTTAAATTCTAAATCTAATAATTAATATACAATATTTTAAAAGTAACATTCCAGGTTAAAGAAAGACAGGCTGTAAAAATGTTGCTCTCTTAAAGTCCTCCTGTGGTGAAAATCAAGCTTTTGATGTTGTTTATATCTCTATCTGGTGTTTTAAATGTATTTTAAGACAAACCATGTGCAAATTCATAAGTCAACACCATTGCTGAGTATTTTCTCTTTAAAACTGCAGAGACAGTCTCAAAAACACAGTTTGAAATCACTGGTGTTTCTGACGTCACAAACTACATTGAGGTAGAGTTAGATTCAAGATAAGGTTATTTAATTATTGATTATTTAAAGTTAAGTACAATCAACTTGGATGTTTAAGTCATTTAAACTTAAATCACGTTAAACAGACTTAAAAATGAATTGAATCTTGTATAACTTAGTATAACTCTTGTATTGCTTATTTTGATGAGTTAAAGCAATGTAAAAACATATATTGTCATAACCTTGTGACATGTTTGATTATCACAAAAAATAATTACATTAAAAAATAAATAAATGAGGCCCTTACGATGAAAGTAAATGGGGCCAATTCATTTAAAGTTCAAAATACTGTTTGAAAATAGCCACAAAATGTAAACAATGTCCATGATAATATGATTTTAATGTGAAAGAAAAATGCTTAATGCAATTCAAACCCTACTGTAAATATGAGGAACCCTAACTAAAGTAAACATGTCAGAAAGACAGAAATATCTTCCCCCCCTTCATATAACACCAGACAGCTTATTGCTGAGTACTAATGACTTATTCTAGCAAATAATGGTAATAACTAAAGGTTAATCACATTTGCTCCTGCTCAAAATCATCTTTTGGTGCTTTTTTGATGAATTGTGCACAATATATGTATAAAATAAAAATAAAAAGTCCATTTTGATTTCACATTTCAAGTTCAAGCTCTCAAACCAGGTGACTCAATGAGAAGAGAAATATCTTTTCTCATCTATATATCATCATATTTATTGTGAGGATATGAAAGGCATAGATGATCGTAAATATCAGAGAGCCACTGATAACAGCATCCCACTTCATTTAGGATGATTGTTTGTTTCATAGTTGAGGACTGTACACAATAGAAACAAAAATAAGTGATCAAACCCAAACTAAACTGAAAACACAAACTTCCTTCGACATAACACACACAAACATTAACACATGCATACATAGTAGATATAAAAAACCAAGGCAAAAACATTCTGAGATGTCAGTTCGCTAGATGTGACTTCATGAAAGATGGATGAAGACTTACACTTGATTGTTTGTGATAATTGTACTTTTGAATTATTGATGTGACACGAGTTAATGAAGTTAATGATGTTCCTCGACCTCCAAAAGAGGCAGTCAACATCGGTACCCCAGAACGCATTGATGCACGAGGCAAGTGTTTCACACCAGGCGTCGAGTACAGCTGTGAAGAACCTGAAATTCCAGCACTCTGAATGGCGGCTCAGAGGCTAAGCCTTATGGGTAACAGCGTTCCTGAGGAGTGCTGGAGTCAAGAGTGCTTGCGGAAAGTGAAAATGTCTCGTGTCTTGGAGCCCCTCTTGCCCTGGTTGGGCTGGTTGGGGCTGGGTAAGGGTGGGCTCTCGGGGGTGGCGGTGCCTCCATAGGGGCAGCTCTGAGAGTCGGGATGCTCTCCGGAACATTCTATGGCCGGGATGTAACGGCTATCCCACATTCCGGGCCCGCACAGTTTACACAGGTCGTGCAAGCTGCAGGGAATTCTGGGAAGAAGGCGGAACTGGTAGAGCAGACTACGTGCCTAAGATTAGAGATAATGAGAGAAAAAGACAAAGAGAAAGAGAGATTGACTGCAGGGAATTGCAAAAATACGAGACAAAAACAGGTCAAAAGTATTTATTATATTATATTATATTATTATAACGAATGCATAAATGTAATTAAAATGTGCAAAATAAATTATTTAATTAATTAATGTTCAGTCTACATATCAAGAGATAATGTGTCGAGGCAATTCATTCAGTAATCAATTCAGTGCCTAATTAAAATAAATAATTCACCTAAACGTATACCTTCATCATAATTTACAAACTCTTATGTCGTTCCAAACCCATATTACTTTATTTCTTCCGTGGAACACAAAAGGATATTTTTAAGTTGCTCTCTGAACTTTTTTTCTTTTTCCTTTCTGTAGTTTTTATATTTTATTATCAGACTATATTATTTATATTATTATTCGACTTCCTTTTATTCAGGAAAGAAACCTGAGATGAATTATTAATAAAAGATTAATAATGTTTTTAAACTGTAACACAACATATAAAATAAAAATATTGAAAATCAATCAATCACTCAATGAGTAAATTATACTAATATTGAAGATCAATCAATCAGTCAATCAATGAATAAATAAATTATTATACTGAAGAACAATCAATCAATCAATGAATGAATAAATAAATTATTATATTGAAGATCAATCAATCAATGAATAAATAAAATACTAATATTGAAGATCAATCAATCAATCAATCAATTAATCAATAAATACTAAGAAACGCTGAAATATTGAAAACAGTAACCAGAATCTTTTTTGTTTTGTTTTAAATTCACTTTTTTATGTGTTCCACTGAATGATACAGAAAATAATACAGGTATTATTTTTGGGCGAACAATTTCTTTAACGTATTTTCAGTTGCTCAACCTAGTCTGCTTGTTGGTATTATGAGGTGCGAATGCTTCTATAATAATATCTATGAGACAAGCTTGATTTTGAGAAATATTTCTTCAGAGATGACTCCATGTTGGTTTGGACACCAAAACTGGTTTGGCATGCTAACGTTGCTGTGAGAAAAATATGTTTTGTATGCAGTGGTAGAGAGATGCGTCACCTCAGCATGACAAAAAGACACAGCATACATAACCATGAGGAGCTCTGTCAGTGTGCGTGTGCATGTGTGTGTGTGTGTGCGTGTGTGTGTTCATACCTTCCTCAGCACCAGTTCTCCATTCATGTGCATGGAGAGGTTACTAAAGTGCAGCAGCATTTGATCTGTAGCAAGCTGCTGCTCTGTGACATCATCGCCGTACAACACAATGATGGCTACACACAGGAACAGGTGGAAGTAGTCCGTCTGTCAGAGAACACAAAAACATACAATTGCAAACCCTGCACCAAACACTGAGCGAAAACAACCAATTAAAAGACAGATTGCATAAGCTAGACCAATCACGAAGGCCAAATGAGCCAATTAAAAAGCGGTAAATGCTGACATGCAAATGAGGGGCCAACACGGAGACAAACCACTTTGCTCCCCAAAATCACCTCGTTATTACCATGCCAATGTATGCAAATGGATTCGGTGGAAGCATGATAATTAGCATCTCATCTTCATTAGACACTCTGCAGATCCTTAAAATGATACAGACACCCATTCGTTTATCTGGAGGGGAAGAATTAGCATGTTCCCCTGTTTTATCCAACGGAAGTGCATTTAAGGAACAACTTAGTCTTGCTTTCCATGACTTCATTTCTACATCATGCACTGGTTTAAACTTTCACCCAAAATCTCCCAGAATTTTTACAGTAAGAATCATACAAGAGAAATAAACGTCTGCGGTCAAATACAGTCAGTTCCCACTCTTTTGAAAGAGAAAAACTATCATTACCTCATAATACGTAACATTTAACCTAGGAAAACTTTTCAACACTATCTTTACTTTTTTTATGCACGTTCTGCTGATTTTATTGTCATCAAGATAACATTATGAAGAATGAGTTGAAACAGTGCACCAGAAATGCATTTTATTACAGAAAGCAATGTTATTTTACTAAGGTCTTTGAATAAAAATGGGACATGTTCTATGTACTGTTATAATAATATTGTGTGAAATCTGTTATGCTCACTGGAACCCCATCATGGACTGAACATCTCTGAAACAAACTAACCCTTGAACAGGAGCGGCCTCGGAGCAGGTTAGGTTGCTATGGCTACTTGCCCTGAAAGATACCTTCGTTTTTGGAATGAAAGTTGAGGTTATCGTTTACTTTGAGTAATCTTATGCTGCATAATCACCTGCTTTCTGGAATACCCCCCTATCAGTGTGCTATACCTGATAGTGTGCCCAGCAGGCCTCCCACATGCGCAGGGCTTCAGCATCAGGGAACTCGCGTTTGAAACACAAGAGAACCCAACGGTGGCAAAACAGCAACTGAAGCCCATCCTCACCCAACCGGGTCAGATGCTGGTGGAAGCGAGGCAGCATCAACCGCAAGAGCTCCCTTAGGTACATCTGGACACACATATGCAGATTGTCATGCAAAAAAATACAAAACACTTATTTTTTAACTTGATTTGGGTAAATGTGTTATTCTGGCTCTTTTGGACCTTATTGCAGCCTATGACACAATTGATCATTCAATACTTAGAAAACGTTTTGAGCAGTATGTTAGCATTAGGGGGTCAGCTTTAAAGGGGTTCTATCTTAAGGGAGAACTTTTTCAGAAGCTATTGAAAACCTTTCCTCCTTGTACATGTGGTGTGCTGCAGGGTTCTATTCTAGGCCCCGTTTTGTTCTCCCTGTATCTACTCCCATTAGCCAATATTTTTCATAAGCATCAGACTTCATATCATTGATTATGTAGACAATTTTCAGCTTTACCTTCTGCTAAAATCAGATGAGAACATGACGAGAACATGATGCCGAAAAAAAACAAAAAAACTGAAGTGTTAGGATATTGGTATGTTCAGATGGACCAAAAACTTTCTAAATGTCTTAGCCCTACAATCAGCACTGTAAGTTGTCAAGCAAGAAACTTAAAAGTCATTTTTGACTTAACACTCAAATTTGATAAACAAACAAATTCAGTTCTTATAAAGCATTTTTTCAGCTTAAGACGGCTGCCAAAATTAAATCTTTCCTTCCATTTAAGGACTTAGAAACTGTTATCCATGCATTGAGATTGGACTATTGCAATTCACTGTATTAGGGGTCTCAATCTTGTCTTTCTCTTCTCCAGTTGGTCCAAAATGCTGCGGGCAGACTTTTAATGAGTTCAAGAAAGAGGGAACGTATTACACCTGTATTGGCTAGTTTGCATTGGCTCTCCGTTAAGTATCGAATCCAATTTAAGACTTTTTGTCTATAGTCCTTGAATGGTTTGGCACCACACTATTGATCTTATCTTCTTTCTTACCATCAGACCAATAGGTCTTTGAGGTCATCCAATACCCTGCTGATGTCTGTAACTACTGTAAGACGCATATAAAACTTATATTTTTGGTGGCAGCACCTCAGTTATGGAATAGCTTGCCCTCGTACTTACGATCTTCCTCTTCTATACAAGTTTAAAATCTTCACTTTAGATGTATTTTTTTACATTGGCTTATGAGTTAGATAAACAAGTTTCTGAATTGCTGAGATCAAAATGTAGGGATTGATTGTATTACTTGTTGCTATGTCAAATTTGTATTGCTGTTGTAAATTTGTGAATGTCTTGTCTTGTTTTGTTTTATATCTTTTTTTATTGCTACAACTCAACTCAACTCAACTCAACTCAACTCAACTCAACTCAACTCAACTCAACTCAACTCAACTCAACTCAACTCAACTCAACTCAACTCAACTCAACTCAACTCAACTCAACTCAACTCAACTCAACTCAACTCAACTCAACTCAACTCAACTCAACTCAACTCAAAATAACATAAAGCCTCAAATACACCACTTAAATATTTCTAGAATGTTGTACTGACCAATGAAAAGAGAATATCTATGTGATGTAACCTAACAATAGGAAATAACATGAAAAATTGATTAAAGTAAATATTTACATAACCATATTAACAATAACAATATTTACTCTTAAATCACAACTGTATAAGAGAGAACATGTGAATTATCCATTGACTACGTGTGAGAGATCCTCACCAGCTGCCTCTCCATATCCTCATCTCTAGGGGAACTGATGAAGATGGTGTTCTCCATGAGACCCACGAAGCACCAGAACGTGTCGCTCTCATCCTGGATCTCCGTCAGAAGAGGAGCCACCAGATCTGACATGCCCTGACAGTAGCCCATGTCTGGGTTAAACACAGCATAATTCAACAGGATACGTCTGGGAGAGAGAGAGATGGAAAAATATAACTTCAGTGAACCTTATTTAAATGAATAACGTAAAACAAACACATGCTTTTTGTTGAATCAATTATTATATATCATTAATGGACTGCCACAGATTTATTACATAGTACACTGAAATAGCCATAACCAAACATGAAAATAGAGATCTAATTTATAGCCACAGTGGTCTCCAATGGTATTTGGACACTAAGATAATTAGATAACATAATATGATTATTATTAAAAGTCATATTTACTATCTATAATCTAATCTAATCTAATATAATGGCATTTTAAAGTATGACTAAGCAGCTTCAATTCTAGAAAATTCTGTCAACAAGATGTTTTCAAATATAAACAGTAACACTTTACAATAGTTAGTTACGGTTAGCTAATGCATTAGCTAACATTAAGTAACATTGAGCAATACATTTGTTTCAGTATTTATTAATCTTTGTTAACTTTAGTTAATAATTACGTAACTATTAATTGTTAGTTCATGTTAACTCCGGTCTATTAAATAATATTAACAGGTGCAACTTTTGATTTTAAGATTGTATTAGTAAATGTCGAAATTAACTAACCAAGATTAACAAATGCTTTACTAGTATTTTTCATGGTTAGTTCATGTTGACTTAATGCAGTTAACTAAAGTTAACATACAGAACCTTACAGTAAAGTGTTAACCATGTACACAGATCTTTCTTTGGGAAGATGGATTAATGGATTAGTGGTTCTCTAACCTCATGATTTCTACATTGGGGTTGTTCTCTCCTCTGAAGAACATGTTGCTTCGGTCGGTTCTGACAACATCTTTATCAACTGTGAACTGGACCTTCCTCCAGAACTCACTGTGCTCCTCTGGACTCATGGACAGCCTGTACAGGGAATGGAGAAACGGAAGAGTTCAACCACTACAAAAAAAAAAAAAAAAAAAAGAGGTGAATAAATAGGGCAGTTATGAAGAGTCGATGCAAGACTAGAGACGGGACTCACAACAGAAAAAAAACTAAGTGAAAAAAACAAAAACTAAATAAAAAATATATAAAAAAAGAGAAAAGATCCAAACAGATCATATAAAAAAAAAAGGAAGGAAAAAAGAACAGGGAAAAGGGGGGTAACAGAACAGAACAGAACATCAAGCACCGTGTCTGACGAGAAAACAGAACAGAACAGAACATCAAGCACCGTGTCTGACGTGAAAACATTCCCGTCCTGAAACATTGCGGTCCCTCTGGCTATAGACATTCTCATAACAAGCAGGTGGGATTTCATTAACACTGTTTGTTTTGCTGGAATTGATGCCAGACCTGATGCAACTTCATGTAAGTGTTTCGAGACCTGTGTTTGTGTGAACTATTCCCACATCGCTCTCTGACTCCCCCTCTGGCCTCTTGAGGCTTAGAGCGCTGACTGCTCAGCAACACACACACACACACACACACACACATTCATAAAATAAAATAAATATTTTTTAGCTGGCAAAATATATTTTAACTTTATATATATATATATATATAAATTGTGTATTTTATTAAAAAAATATATTAAAATAAGACTTATTTTAAAATATATATTTTTTAAATAAAATACACTATTTTTAGCTGTCAGTCAGCCACAAACAAACATGATTGTGTGTGTGTGTGTGTGTATAATATATATATATATATATATATATATAATACACACACACAATCATGTTTGTGGCTGACTGACAGCTAAAAATAGTGTATTTTATTTAAAAAATATATATTTTAAAATAAGTCTATAATGAAATAATGTTTTAAAGTGCTATAGTATCATATGTATACTGCAACTGTGCTAGAAATAAAGAATGAAAATGTGCTTAAATCTGAAACACAAGTATAAGCGGTCTATCAATGGCATGACAATGATTTAATAGATTGAGTTAATTATTTCCTCTGAAACACATTAAGCCACAGAGTGCATACATCTGCACACAATTATTGATTGGTTATGGCTCGGTTGACACCACAGCTGCCAGAAAACCCTTCAGAGACTCACAGTGGACGTAAAAACTTGTTGTATATAAAAAAAGACAGAATGTAAGTAATAATCACTGTCAAATGAGCACGTAATAAATGTAGTTGTTCATCGATTCCTATATTTAAGTAGGAAAACAGGACATTTGTTGCCAGGACATATGTTGACAATTTGAGTAATTCTGATTATTGAAATAACAAAAGTGACTATCTGGAGCCAAATAATGCTTAATAGACAAACGTTTTCATCAGATTGCAGCAGAGATACGAGTGAGAACAAAAGCAAGTGGTTTAAATGTGTACTAAAGCCACCGCTACACTGATTTCATGCTGAGGCTCTGAATGATTCAGCAACCACAAACACAATCTAGCTAACTAGAAAAGCTTCAGGATTAGCTGGCCTGATGGGTCACAGCAGCTCAGTTTACATAGAAAGTCTCCAGCTTCAGACTCCAGAAATATCACATTTTGTAAACAACAGGTTATGTCAGCCAGCCAATTTAAACAAAAGTGAGCAATCTAACAACAGGGTGTATCACATACTGTACGTCACCAAAAGTCAGAGGGGAGATAGGCTAGCAACTAGAAGTCGCCATTCTCCTCGATAAACAGTTAATACTGGTCAAATCGCTGAAGCGTACAAGAAAGAGGTTTTACATTAAATACAGTTTTTAATAGGCTTTAAACAGAAATAATTATATAGTATTTCAATTCAATTTTAAGCTTGCCAGTGAAATTGCTGATGAAAACATCTGTCAACAAATATGCATCATGATGACAATGAAACCATTTTAATTTATACATACTTTTGACTCTACAAAAATAAACACGATCACAAAAAAATAAATCAAACTCAACAGACTTTTAATGATCCAACAATGTGCTTTAAATCATCAATACGGGAAATTATATATCGTATACAATTTACAATATATACAATATCGCAATACTTTAAATTTAATTTTAAAACAAATAGTTCTGGTCCTTGATTCTGATTGGTTGAGCCGCGTTCGAAGCCATTGTAAATTACTCAACAAACACACACCTGTGACCGCATTACATTAGAGTATTACTGCGCAACTGCCGTTTGTGATTCTTTGTTGCTGCATGTGTTGCTTAGCAACCTCTTTGGAACTACATTGCTTGGTGGAGGAATAAATGTGTTATAACATTTTATTACATGGCTTGGTTGAATTCTAATGTAGAATGCGGTCTGTTATGTAAGGGATAATGTATAGAGAGGCGGTCGTTATAGCGAATAACAACCCCGACAGGCTGAACAGGACCCCGACGCGAAGCGGAGGGGTCTTGAATCAGCCTGAAGGGGTTGTTATTCGCTATAACGACCGCCTCTCTATACATTATCCCGCTTATTACATGGCTACCTACAAAATAAATAAATAATTTGACACGAATTATTGATTTAAAAAGGAGTTTATTGATTTAAAAACGAATGTATTGCTTCCGCCAAAGAAAATAGTCCGTTCTGCGTCCATAGCAACGCGCTGTTTTTCATGGCAACGGTCTGTTATACTTCACAGCGGTCTGTTATCAAGAAATAACAGACCGCATTCTACATTAGAATTCAACCAAGCCATATAATAATTCTTGATAACAGACTGCTGCTAAGTATAACACACCGTTGCCATGAAAAACAAAGCGTTGCTATGGACGCAGGATTCTAACCGTAGAGACGGAATGGACTATTTTCTTTTGCGGAAGCAATACAATCGTTTTTAAATCAATAAACTCCTTTTTAAATCAATATTTTGTGTCAAATTATTGATTTATTTGGTAGGTAGCCATGTAATAAGCGGGATAATGTAGAGCGAGGCGGTTGTTATAGCGAATACAACCCCTTCAGGCTGATTCAAGACCCCTTCGCTTCGATCAGAGCCCTAGGGTTCAAAAAGGTTCTATATTATAAGGAGGAATGTCTTGAATGATTGCATAAATGGGTTAATGATTGCATTGAATGGGTTTTAAGTGTGTTTACAAGCTGCTTAATTCATAAAATAGAATTAAAATAACACCACAATGGTTTGTGTTCTTGAGCCAGAGCCTGTTCTCGGCCAGGCAAACTTGGAGCCTGTCGTAAACCGGCTGCATGTTTCCACTGACTTGAGGAATGAACGGTGACGTAATGCTACTATGTGTTGTTTACCTGACTATAACCCGTCTAAAATCAAACAGCGCACGTCCCGGTGTTTGTGCAGGCAGTGCGGCACTTCTGTTTTGCTGTTCACAGCACCAGGAGTGATACTTGCATAAACTTCCTGTACTCTCATCTGTCCTTTCTGGAGATAGTGAAACTTAAACCGCTGATTCAGTCACTCTCTCGCAAACTGAGTCTCTCTTACGCGCTCACAGGGCCTAAAACTAACCTTTTGCCACATCAGCCAAAAGCTGGTGACTTCAGAAAATTTACTGGCCATAAATATATTTTACTGGCCATGAAACTATGTTTGCAAAAACAGACAGAAAATTTTAGATACCAGTGAAAATTCACTTTTCAGATACATACATTTAATAAAGTTATCAAATGTAAAATAACACTGCATAGTCTCCACTGTTTTACAGAGATTAATCTTAATTAAAGTTACAAAAGTTATTCAGTCAAGAGCAGCGAGTCATATTTTTTTTCCTTTGTTGTTTGATTAACATTAATGTCACAGGTGGCAGCAGGATTATTAGGCTGTTGTCAGTTTAAAGCTACACTGTGTAGGATTTTCTTCCATCTAGTGGTGAAATTGTTTATGACTACCAACTGAATATTACTTTCTAGCCCCTCCCATTCCGAGGGCGTTTTAACTCCTACGGTGGCCGTATTATTTCAAATCTGCCGGCAGTCGCGAGTAATCTCCCCCTCGCATTCGTCACGGTGCCACTGAGTGTAAAACGCGAAAGGCGAAGCTTGAATTTCCAGGTATGTCCCTCTTTGGCTAATGTATTTTCAAGATGGAGGCGCAAAATGGCTGCCGCCATTCGAGCGACTCGCTCGTATGTATTCTAAATGGCAGATTCTACGCTTACGAGAATACTTGATTAGTTGGTAGAATTAATTACACATTAATGAGCACATATCATTTTGAAAGAACAAAGTGTTTTTTGCTAAGAATCAACTTAAAAAAATTACACAGTGTAGCTTTAAGACCGAATGCACGGTTCTAATATAATGATACACACGTGTTTTCTTTCTCAACTGTTTACCAGAGACAGGCATATTCATACAAAATGATGTCAAAAAATGCCTGTTCAAATGTTAAATGGAGCTTAATTCAGTATTCACGCGCTGTCCGAGACGAGGCTTTTCTGGGTGCGCGCTTTGGGTGTTTGCACAGAAAACTTCCCGCACAGCTTGCGAGTAACGCGCTTGAATATTTAAATCGGCAAGGCTTAAACCTTTGAGACCTCGTTAACTGTCCCAAGCGTCGTTAACGTACATGTTCTCACAACATTGCATAGTTAGATTTATAGAAATGTTACTGGTAAATGTTACTCGCATTTGGCGAGCATTCATTTTAGGCACAGATTTATAGATTTCACTATAAAGAGCAATGAAGTGCAACGCCATAGACAGTTCCATTCGAGACCAGCAAGTATTTAGGGCCGGAGTTGAACCGATCTTTCCTGTCCGGAACCAACGGAACGGTTCGAGGGCGGACACAGGAACAGTGTTGGTGGAAAACAGAACTCTTTAAGGTTCTATATAGAAGATAAAGAGTGTAGTCTAACCACTAACCTCCTCTGCTGGATCTCCTGGTACTCCACACGCTTCTGCAGTCTCCAGGCTTCACGCTCCTCGGAGGAGGAGTCGTAGCTGTAGTAGTGCAGCAGGAAGGGCCACACTTCGCCACGGATGGACGGATCGATACCCCCGAAGAAGATCACCTGATTGAAATGCCCGTCAGAATCAAACAGAACCTCTAAACATGATCCACACATCTCAGACAAACATTGTTACAATCAGAGCCATAATGCCATTCCAATTTAACATAGCTGAAAAGAGCAACTTAGAAAAGTAATGTTGAGTGACAGCTGTCAGTCAGTCTGACCTTCCTGAGCTTGTAGTCCTCCACCACCTGGCCACTGTTGTTCAGATGCCGGAGCCAAGAGCTGACGTCCAGCCGCCGATACAGGCGCTCCTCTGGGTGCATCTCGGCAGACGGTAACGTGGGTCTACGGATAGAAAAGTGCATGCACGACTTCTCATCCGACACCTGGAGCGGGAAGAGAAAATGCATGAGCAATAACGCGTATAGAATTAATCCGCTTATGTTCATACTCCAAACTAAACGTGTTACATTTAAGACAACATGAATTCAAAATGAAGCCCATTAACCTTATGAATAAATGTCCCTATAGTCTTATTCACATTATTGAAAAAAATGGTTTCTCCACCAGCGAAAAGACAGGATTAATAATATGTAAATATGTCATATGCAAATTATTATTTAATTATTAAAATTAATTATGAATACATTATTAATGAATAATATAGTGATCCTGGTATTTATGATACAATCGAACACCGACCTAAAAAAACCCAAAAACAAATTGATTCAAAAATAAATAATTTCCCACCACATTATAGAAATTAAATGTTTTTGGCCATATGTGAATGGGTTTTGTTTTTCTCCACTTCTTAATTGATTAATTTAACTATTTTACTTTAATTTATTTAATTTAACGATTAACTTAACAATAACTTATTTAACTATTTTAATTTAAACCAATAACTACCAAGAAACACTACAGTAGATTTGTTTCAGCAAGGTTGCATTAAATTGATCAAAAGTGGCTGTACAGACAAAAAAAAATCTATTTCAAATCTGGTCTGATCTTTTGAACTCTATTCATAAAAGAATCCTGAAAAAATGAATCACTGTTTCCTAAAAAATATGAAGCAGCACCACTGCTTTTAACATTGATAATAATAATAACTGTTTCTTTGAGCATCAAATCACCATATTAGACCGATTACTGAAGGATCATGTGACACTGAAGACTGGAGTAATGATGCTGAAAATTCAGCTTTACCATCACAGAAATGAATCATATTTAAAATATATTCATATAGAAAACACCGATTTTATTTTAAATTGTATTATTATTTCACAATATTACTGCTTTTACTGTATTTATTTACTGCATTGGTGAGGATAGAGACTTCTTTCAAAAAACCAACCAACCCCAAACTGTTGAATGTTAGTGTACTGTAAATGAGAGTCGGTTGTTCACATGATGTTTAAACCTGATAATGCATGTGTGTTCAGACCTGGTCTTTGAGCTGTGTCTCCCTGCAGCATTTCCACTGCTGGAACACCTCGGCCAGTTTATCCAGCCCCGTGTGGTGGAAGTGAAGGATCTTGTACTGGCTCTCTCTGCTGGCGATGACCAGCTGCCCACAGGTGCAGGCCTCATCGCTGAAACACACACACACACATGAAAAACAAGCACTCTCATAAGGCTAGTCTGGACACAAGACTCCAGGAGATCAAGGGAAAAATGAACAGTGATACCAGTTCACTAAAGGACCAGGATGTGCTGTTCCTGTGAGTACCTTTATGATGATTTCTTTTATTTTATGATTTTTAGTTGGTATTGGTAATAATATTTGTTAGATTGAATTTCCTTTTCATAAAAGGACTATTAATGCATAAATAGTTCCATAAACCACAGAAACATTAGATTTTTATTCACACCTCAGAAATACTTTAATATCTTGAACAAAATCAGCCTGAGGTTAAGGAATAATGATGTATACCTTGCAGCAATAGCTAACTAAATTCCCTAAAATGAGAATAGTAATATAATACAAGGAGGTGAATTAAATATATGAGGTGTTTCATAATACAGACAGAGCCTTATGAAAAACATTTAACACAACAGTCGAAAATATAACAATAAAAAAGCTAGAGACTATTAAATTTAGTGATATACATTTCAGAAAGTACAAATACATAGGAAACATTTAAAATAAAATGCTTTAAAAAGTAGGGTTTTGAAATCAATTCTGGGCGCTGGTAGGATCTCGTCTGACCTGAAGAAGAGACGCAGTGACCTCATGTGACCCAGGTCAACTCTGAACACCCCACACAGGTGCTCTAACGCCATGACCTTCTGCTGCTCCTCCCACCGAACTCCCTGTGATTGGCTGCAGTCGGAGGGGGCGTGGCTGTCCAGGCTGGAGGCGGAGCTTGCCGAGTGAGCCATGGGTTCATCGCACTCCCTGGAAATAATGGTGTTATAATCTCTGTTAATATTTATATAATAAAAAGGAGAATGGTGATAAATAGTAATTGTTAACCTACCCGGGCACTTCATTTCTATTAATTCCTATTCATTTTGGAACAATGTATATTGTAAAAAGCGCTATATAAATAAAGTGAAATTAAGAGGAAGAAGGGTGGAAGGAGCAATTATCTCATTATTTTTGCAATTACATTAAGTGTCCATCAACAAATGCCGCTAGCAACCCATTTAACTCTTGAAATGCATTCCTGAAAAAAAAAAAAAAAACAAGTTCCATTGGGAATTGACTGGATTGTGAAAATGCATTATAGCATATGCAAGAATCGAGTTTGATTTGCTAAGACAAAATCTAAATGGCTATGTTTAACATAGACATCAAACTATGACCCATAGATGTGCAGGTGACACCAAACAAAATCATTTCAGATGTGAAATATCTACATTTTGATGAAAGACAAATGCTTTTTCCTTTCATGTTGCCATCATGTTGAGACTAAAAGAATGAAAGATATATACGGTATATGTGTGTGTATTTTAGCCATAGAATATACAGTATATCTATCTATAAATTACAGAAATGTCTGTCTGTCTGTCTGTCTGTTATTCGCATATCTCTCGATTTTCAGCTATTTTCGTTTGATTAACATTTTCTATCAAGTTAATTAAACGTTAACTATCTAAAACCTTTTCGATGAGCTCCACATGACAGCTTCATTCAGCTGCTCTCTCTATTGTAAATCTGCGAACCAATTCATCCGTTCTGCCGTTGAGTTTTCAGTGTGAAATTCAACGACAGCTGTAGGTATGGAATCGCGCGCGTGAGCGTGTGTGTGTGTGTGTGTGTGTGTGTGTGTGTGTGTGTGTGAGGACACTGGAAGTGAAGAGGAATGAGAGGAATGCTGGGAGGTTATTGTGCTGGCAGGAGCCAAGCAGAGACACAAATCAAGCAGCCTGGCAGCCAATTTCCCCTGACAGCCCTTTTCTCTCTCTCGCTGTGCGAGTCTCTCTGTAACTGTCTCTCGACCTCTTGCTGTAGCCAGAGCTGTAACCTGAACCGTGGGACCTCTGCATCTCTCTCACGCTCGTCTTTTTCTCTAACAGAGCACGTCTAACAGTCCAAACGCACCTCCAGACACGTCCCCTGTCACTGATCCACTCTGGGAGCCGAAGGTTTATGGGTCATGTGGTATTTGAGAGGTCTTTCAGAGTCCACACTACAGCAGGATCACACACACAAGGCCATATGGCGGGCTGAGGCCGTGACAGAGAGCACACGGTGCAAAGTTACATCTCATGTTCTTTACAGACCCTTGTTTTCTACTCTGTGAGCCTCAGTGGCTTTACAGACAGGAGAAAATAAGGTGGATAAACTGAACTAACCAACTACATGGACAGGTAGAAGTTAGTTGGTTGATTGATTGAATAGTTAGAAGGACAGATGGATGTATACCTATATGGATGTTACTAAGGAACAGGAGAAACGGGTCAAAACAAAAAAAACCTAGGTAACTACACTGAACTAACCAACTAGATGATAGAAGTGAGTTGGTTATTTGTTTAGTTGGTTGGATAGATGGATGGATGGACAGCGACATAGATAGATGTTAGTAAGGAACAGGAGAACGGTGATAAGGTGACTAAACTGAACTAACCAACTACATGGACAGGTAGAAGTTAGTTAGTTAGTTAGTTGAATAGATGGATGGATAGCCACATAGGTGTTACTAGGAACATGAGAAACAGGAGAAAATAAGATGACTAAACTGAACTAACCAACTAGATGCACAAGTGGAAGTTAGCTGGTTGGTTGACTAGTTAGTTAGGAGGATAGATTAATGTATACTACAGCTGCACAATTAACCATAAAAAGATCGCGTTCTCGATTCAAACACCCATGTGATCTTATTCCTAAATGACAACGATTTGCTTGTGTCTATTAAAGCTTTGACAAAATCATAAAATTATCGATTACATCGTTACACCAGTAGGTGGCGACAAGGGACTGTTAAAAATGTATTTGTCATTGAATCAGTTCAAATCATTTGAGATTCGCTCAAAAACAGTGATTGATTCAGTAATGAAACAGAATATATCATTCTGATTAATTAAACATTTTAAAATAGACTGCAGCAATTAATATTTTGTCATTTTATTTAGGACTAGTTGTCTTCAGAATCGTGATCTCCATTTGAAATTAAAAGAAATTGTGATTCTCAGATTATCCAGAATCATACAGCTCTAATGTATACCATATACATATGAGTATGCAACAGAAAAAAATAGGGTAATTAAACTAAACTAACCAACTAGATGAACAGATAGGAGCTAGTTGGTTGAATGGTTAGATAGTTGGATAGATAGATAACCACATCAATAGTAATTAAGATCAGGAGAAACATAAGAAAATAAGGTAACTAAACCAAACTATATGGAAGTTAGTTGGTTGATTTATTAGTTGGATGGATAGCCACATAAATGTTAGTGAGTAAAGGGATAAACAGGAGAAAATAAGGTAACTAAACCAAACTAAGTTTGTAGATATAAATTAGCTTATTGATTGGTTAGTTAGATGGATATCCATATAGGTGTTAGTTGGGAACAGGAGAGACATGAGAAAATAAGGTAACTAAACTGAACTAACCTACTTGATTGATAGAAGTTAGTTGGTTGATTATTTAGTTAGTTGGATGGATGGATTGTTAGGAATAGGAGGAAAATGATAAATTAAGGATAGATCGAGATCCAACTAACTATCCATCCAGCTTTGTAATAACCGGTAACTGTGAATCTGTACCAGTGCGCCTTTGGAACTGGAAGTTTTTCCAGGGACTGAACTCCCACTGGGACAGGCACTACCCCTCAGGGGCTGTTTATTACATCATACTGAAACAAATTCCCCCAGAGCCAGAGCGGTCCAACACTGTTAACACATTACAATTACATCATCCTCAGCAAAACATCACCTCAAAGTCTGCAAGTGAGCACAGGATCTAGAGTTTTTATACCTCTGCCATCCACACGGACCTCAAACCTGGGGTTTTCTTGCTCTAACGAAATGAAAGAGTTTGATGTACTAAGTAGACACAGAAATATTGTAAAAAGATATAAATAAAGCAGGTCATTTAGAAGTTACCATAGTATTGACAGACCCATGAGGACATTCACACACGACCACCCGTGTTTACAATGAAAATCAGCATTCAGCAACTCAGTGTGGATTCTAACTTCACATAATAAGAGGCTAGCCAATCATAACAGAGGTCATTTACATATTGAAAAACAGCCTGTGTTATCTAAAAATCAGAGACAGGGTGGAAGATGGTCAAAACGCTACAAAGTATACACTGGAAACGCTACAAATACGGAACAGATCTCAAAGATTCATTCATGATCTCTTTATTCCTTAAATCCTATACTGAGCGAGCCAAACCATGACATGGGAGAAAAAGAAAAACAGCAGAGAAGGAGGGAAACAAAACATTTAATATGAAACCCGCAAGTAACAGTGAGAAAGAGGAGGAGGAAGAACACTATACAGGCAGATTAAAAGAGAAGCCAGAAACAGGCAAATATAAACATTAAGGATCCAAAGAGGAAGTGGAAGCCAGAAAATGAATGGCAAGAAAACAGGCCAAAGAGAACGTTCTCCACCCAAAAGAACACAGAGGAATGAAGCAGTCCATCACAGTCTCAAGTCAAACACAAACCACTGATATTTATGATCCGATGGGCAGCTCATGTCCCGGCCTCACCCCCGCAGCTGAGGCCAAATGACAAAGGGAGGAAATCATAGTGAAAGAGGGAATGTTAGATGAAGCAGCAGGGGGAGGGAATCTGTGGACGATCACAGACTGAGATCTCTCCCTGCCAGCCTGCACTTCTGAAACGCTCTCTCTCATGCATATCGCCCTGTAATGTCCCCTCCATGTGGTCACAGTGGAGCATTACAAGTAGAATATTCAGAGTGTATTATATTCAGAGAATATCATTTAAATATAACATTCTCAAAAAGTGCAATGAAAGAATTATCTGATCATTTACAGTGAAAAACAGTAAGCAGGATTTCCCTGCAAATTTGATTATATTTTACTGAAATAGCTATGTTTATTTTATATGTATATATATATATATATATATATATATATATATATATATATATATATATATAAAACATAAAATAAACATAGCTATTTCAATATGTATGTATGTATGTATGTATGTATGTATGTATGTATGTATATAACAAAATAATATAAAACATATATATAGCTATTTCAATCAAATATAATCAAATTTGATTATATTTTATTGAAATAGCTATGCTTATTTTATTTATTTATACATTATATTATGTTATATATATATATATATATATATATATATATATATATATATATATATATATATATATATTAGGGGTGTAACGGTTCACAAAATTCACGGTTCGGTTCGATACAATACACTTGTGTCACGGTTCGGTACGGTTCGGTTCGGTACGTTTTCCATACAGCAAAAAAAAAAAAATGCCAGAGAAATTTCCTTGAATTTATTTTTTTTATTATTATTATTTTATTTAATGAAACTAACATCATAAAGTACGATTTTTTTTTTTTTTTTTTTTTTTGATTTTTTTACTGAACAATAATGGAGCTATACTTGACTCTTCTTATGAGCATATAAAACAAAACAGCTCCTTGGACAAAATGAAATGTAATATTGTAGTAGTAGGCTAGTTATAAACAAAGGGTTATTTTAGTTCAGATTAACATTTGAGGGCAGCAATAATTGTATTCATAATGTCAAAATAAAACCGACGTAATGTTACTTGAAAGCATCATAGCCCACTATTCCTGACAAACTTCCATACCTTGCAGTTAGTGTTACTACAGCAAATCCATTCCGCGGTGAATGTTGCTGATCTGTGGACACCGGCCAGTTCATTCATGGCACGATGTTTCTTCCTGGTTTCCACGTCAGCGCTGTTTGATCCGTTAATAACAGAGAAATGTGCATGTTTCTCACTAGATCTCGCAGCGATGTTATTACTTCAGTGGCGATTTCAAAAAGCATTTGAAATTCAAATGCTTTCTTTACTGGTCTGGTCTCTTAGCGCTGTGTGGTGTTGCTTGATCAGGCTCGCGCATAGGGCTCGCGAGTCCCGCTTCACAGGTCAAAACTGATAACGTTCCACACAAACACAATAAGAGTATCTCAGTGTCGTTCCTTGCATTGCATTTGCCAGTTGATGTTGTGGTCGCGCCGCGCTTGCCACCCGCGACGCGCCTTCATTTGAAATAACGAAATTTTTGTCGGCAGAAAAAATGGTCCAACGAACCGTTCGGTACGTAATGCGTACCGAAAACCGAACCGAAAGCCTCGTACCGAACGGTTCGATACGAATACGCGTATCGTTACACCCCTAATATATATATATATATATATACAAAAACATATAACATATAACATAAAATGTAAAAATAAATAAATAAAATATATATTATTTACTTCTGGGTTAGCAAATATAAATATTCTGTCTTAAAACACTTCTTGCTGCATAATGTGTCATTCCACATAGTTTTTAAAAAATGGCATGCCGTACACACTAATCAGTAATCATGCTGGTATTCCATTACATAAACTGTTGACAACAAAAGCGTTATATCATTACATCTGTGGTGACACTTATGGGAGACGGACCGTGATCACAGGATGCTGTAGAGGTTCAGAGCAGAAACACATGATGCTGTACTGAAAAATGTAATAAGTTATGCCGAGCTGATCTATGAATTATGAATAAGCTCTGAGCAGCTCCTCTTACTACACACAGGCCTGCAGCAGCATGACAGACGCATGCTAACATCTAACATCCTCTGAACACACCTGCTGCAATTCAACGCCTCACACGCAATTTGGTCTGGTAAGATGATAAAAATATATTATAATTTAAGATCACAAATAAATAATCGTAATAATAAATAAATAAGCTATCAGGCACCAAGACATAAATTTAAATAGCAGTTTCTGCCAAATTATAATGGTTTTATATACATATATATACAGTGCAGGTCAGAATTATTTGCCCCCTTGGTAAATATGATCAAAGATGGCTGTAAAACATAAATCTGCATCGTTTATCCTTTTGATATTTTATTAAAAAAAAATTGCAAAAATCTAACCTTTCATTGAAGTAACAGAATTGAAAGTGAGGGGGAAATCGCATTATGAAATAAATATTTTTCTTAAAAACACATTGGGAACAATTATTTGCCCCCTTTTATTAAATACTTTTTCCAAGATAACAGATCTGAGTCTTCTCCTATAATGCATGATGAGTTTGGAGAACACCTGACAAGAGATCAGAGACCATTCCTCCATACAGAATCTCTCCAGATCCTTCAGATTCCCAGATCCATGTTGGCGCTTCTTCTCTTCAGTTCAGCCCACTCATTATCTATAGGGTTCAGGTCTGGGGACTGGGATGGCCATTGCAGATGCAAAAAAACATTAGCTTTTTTGGCAGCAAACACTTAAGATGGGTTTGGTGCACACAGGGATAAAAAAGTACCCCATGTGTAAAATGAAATACTCTGCTGGATCTTTAATGCTGTGGGCCTAATTTTCTGCCAGAGGTCCTGGACATCTTGTTCAGATACATGGCATCACGGATTCGATCAAATACCAACAGATAAAAAATCTAAACCTGACAACCTCTGCTAGAAATCTTATAACGGGCCATGTTTGGATCTTCCAACAGGACAGTGATCCAAAAACAAACATCAAATTAAAACAAAAATGGGTCACTGAGCACAAAACCAAGCATCTGCAATGGCCATCCCAGTCCCCAGACCTGAACCCTATAGAAAATGAGTGGGCTGAACTGAAGAGAAGAAGCACCAACATGGATCTAGGAATCTGAAGGATTAAATTATGAAATAATTGTTCCCAACGTGTTTTGGAGAAAAACATTTACTTCATAATGTGATTTTCCCCCACTTTCAATTCTTTTACTTCAATGAAAGGTTAGATTTTTGCTAATTTGTTTAATAAAATATCAAAAGGATAAACAATGCAGATTTATTTTTTACAGCCATCTTTGATCATATTTACCAAGGGGGCAAATAATTCTGACCAGCACTGTATATATATTATATGTGTGTGTGTGTGTTCTGTAAAATCATAATATACACTAGTGTTCAAATGTCATGGGTCAGTAAGATGTTTTGTTTTAATTCATATTTTTATTCTGCGTTGTTGATGCATAAAACTGATCCGTTGTACCAGTAAATAGATTTATTATTTCAAAGAAATGCTGTTATTTTGATCTAATCATCAAAGAATCCTCTTTTTTTTTTATCAGTTTCCACAAAAAGATAAAGCAGCAAAACTTTCAACATTGACGATAATCAGAAATGTTTCTTGAGCATCAAATCAACATCTTAGAATGATTTTTGATGGATCATGTGACAGTGAACCAGTGAAGACAAAAGGGTGAAAACTTAAAAAAAAAGGTTAGCAGTTACTAAACCTATTCAACTAGCCTCACACGTTTCTTGTCTCGTCACATTTAATTATGAATGACATAAATGATGTAAATAATACTGTACATTTTCAATTCAAAATGGTGAAATTTGAGTAGTTTGCATCTATAGATGTTACTGTTGGCCGTTTAACATGTATATCATAATACAGTTGGCAAATATTAAATGCTTAGCTACTTACATCTTACCTCGCACTCTTTCGCGTTTAAAAACAAAAGCGACGCGCTGGAATTCATGTACAGTATCTGTAACAGTAAGCCCCGCCTTCTTTGATTTAATTGGCCGCCTCAATCATTTTGACATTGATGAGCGCAGTTAGACCGCCAAAGCAAACCAGCCTAAAATTTTGACTTTTAAAACATTTTTCCATCCTACCATCAACAAAGAGCAGCATCAAGAGTATCAAATGAAATCAAATGACGTTTACAGCCTTGGAATGACCCTGTGTAGCCCTTTATCATCAGTTCTGTCTATTTCTGCATGCATATGTTTTCTCACCTGCTCTCATTATCCAGGAACACAGAGCTGCTGCTCTCGCCCAGAGCCTCGCTGACCGGAGACAGGCAGAAGGGCGAGGAGAAGGTGTCCGAGTCCGAGCCGAGGGTGCTGTCGCGGCTCACCTCGTCCGCAGAGAGCTCGCAGGAGCCTTCATCGCCCTCTTCCAAAAGCTGCTGGTTCTGTAAAGCCGGCTCTTCGTCCTCCTCTTCCTCAGGGGCGGGCGGCGGGCGAGAGTGGCTCCGGTGGGCTCGGCGTCGGGGGTTGCGACGGACGGGCGAGCTTTCGGGCGTGATGTAACGGAGCGCCTCCTCGTCCTGCCGCTGGATGCGAGAGTTGGGCACCCAGGTGAGGATGAGGGTGGAGCCGAGGGTCTCGTCTTTCTCCAGGTGCACACACAGGTAACCTGAAAGAGGACACAGTCAGAAGAAGAAGAAAAAAATTCTCAATCTGGCAGGCTCTAAGCTGATTGGCCGACTTCACGCAACTTGCCGGGTCACGGTGTGCTGGGATTATTAGAGGCATCAGATCTCTGAAAGAGTTTTATTTGAGGCATGTTGTAGCAAGGCTACTTGTTAACTAGACATCCACAAGCAGAACAACACTGCGTCAGTTTTACTTCTTATTTTACAGATTCATATATAAAAAATAAAATATTAATACAATTGCAAAAAAAGATTGAATCTATAGGTCTAGTGCAAAATAACAAGAGAAATCTGTAACTTTTTTACACAAAAAGATATCAAAAATAAATTCACAAATGTATTATGTTTTCAAAAATATTTATTTTTTATTTAAAAGATTACATTCTATCTAGATTAATACTGTAAACACATTTCTAAATTAGACACAATTAGTGACAATTAACAGTGAAAAGCAAAATTGTTTCTGTAATTTTACACTCCTGTTTATTTACTCCTGTAAATAAATTAATAGCCTACTTTTCCTCAGCAAGGACACATTCAATTTATCAAATTATTTATGGTGTTACAAAAGATTTAGTAAACAATGCTGTTCTTTTGAACTTTCTATTCATCAAAGAATCCTGAAAAAAAGTATTACAGTTTCCACAATAAATATTAAGCAGCAAAACTGTTTTCAACATTGATAATAATCAGAAATGTTTCACCAAATCAGCATATTATTATGATTTCTGAAGGGTCATGTGACACTGAAGACTGGAGTAATGATGCTGAAAATTCAGCTTTGATCACAGGAATAACTTACATTTTAAAATACATTAGAATAGAAAACAGTAATTTTAAATAGTAATAATATTTCACAATGTTAAAGTTTTTACTGTATGTCTGATCAAATAAATGCAGCCTTGGTGAGCATGAGAGACTTCTTTCAAAAACATTTTTAAAAATCTTATCTGCAAATCTTATCTTATCAACAATATCTGCAAAAAGCTGATGTTTTACAGCTATAATGTAACTCATTATAAATGAATTCATAAAGACACTTTTGCTGAAGATTATGGCATACGATGGCAAAACATTACTGATCATATGACCATTATTTATAAACAGGTGTACTGTAGATTACGGGTGTGTGTGTGTGTGTGTGGTACCTGGGTGATGTTCAGGCAGTCCAGGCAGGGGCTCGGCCGGGTGCACACACACATTGTTCTTGGAGAAGATGATCTCTCCATCCAGCACAGTCCGTGATCCCCCCATGCCCACGTTAAACGTCAAAAGGTCCGAAGCTTTGGATGATGCACGTCGCAGGAGTCGACCGAATGACATCTCCTCCAGTGAGCGCTCGCTGCTCCCATCCTCTGACAGAGCAACAAAAGGAGAACCAAGCGTGTTCATTTTCCAAGCAATCAGACTTTTTCACTTGCTGAACAATAAAATGAGAATGATTTAGAAAGCAGAATATCATAGAGACTTGGGGGTGGTAACTTTTGAACACCATAGAAGAGTTTATAAAATATATACGGTGCGTCCAAAATCACATACTATACGAGTATGTACTACATTTGATTTTGAATTGGAATTTACTGCAAGACCTTTAAAAAAGTGCATTCTATTAATATGGGTAGTAATGAAATTCGTACGTACAACATCCACCATGTTGTACTGTCACGTGATCTACCAGCGTCAGTTGCGTCACTGCACTCACTGTCATTCATAATCCTCTCCTGTGGCCTCATGGGATAGTAAAGTGTCCATCGTATGCACACTTCAGAATCTCGCCGGAAATAGTAGGTCATCCTGGGATTTTTTGCCTACTCTTTTATGAGTACTGTGAGTACTTTTGCATACTATATAGTAGCGAAGCATTTGATTTCGGATTTAGCGATAGCAACACTCAAAACAACCACGTAGCAACACTTTGGCAACCACCAAGAACACTCAAGCACTGCAGAGGCGACATGAACAATTTTTGAATAATCTAGGTAGGTATTGAATTATTTGAGACCATAAGATACTATCATAACAATGTATGAATAATGTCACCTTCTTGATGGTTAGTTGTGACTAAGTCACACATAGACACACCTTAAAACAAACAGACACACAAATGTGCCAACTCACAGGAGGAACCCAAAGCTGACGCCATGCATGTTATCTGTTCAACAGACGGAAGCGTAAGTTACCAAATATTATAAGAAAAAACAACCTTTATAAAACACTTGATTATTCTTTTTTTTTAACCAGACTCTGGCAGAGTCTTAATAATGTTCAAAATCCAACAAGCTACAGGCAAAATGCTATACCTCACCTAAACTTTAGACACTACTGCCAATTCTTGCATAACTATACATTTTTATGACCATGTTAACTGAGACTGAGAGACTATATTGAATAATTTGAGCTACCACTACTGCACATTTAAAAAAAGAAAGAAAAAAAAATCCCAAATCCTGCTTCTGTTTGTGCTACAGACATGCATGGTTCCTCAAATACTTTTTTAATTCCTCAAAAAAGCCATCAGAACTACTTGGGTCAGTAAGCAACAATCTAGCAACCCTATGGCAATGCACTAAAAACTAGAACATCTTAGCACCCACTATTCACAAATGTAAAAACACTATAAAAATTGTATCTGTACTGCCGTAGGACTGTTTAAGTGCACTGCAAAAACACTAAAAGGCGATTCAAAATGTGATTCAAACTTTCAAAGCATCTAAAACATACATTCATATTTTTAACTGAAAAAAAAAATAGATATGTAAACTGCTCAAAAAACAAATTATGCAACATTAAGAGTCATCCATCACTTGTGACTTTCTCAATCTTCCTCTTCTGTCTTGTGATCTCATTTTTTCCTGTCAGCTCTTCCTCTACCGGAAAGGCAATGCTCAGTTGTGCTGATTAGAGGTCAACTTCCTGCCACAAAACCAAAGTATATGAAAAGCTAAAATCTCATCTAGCTACAATAGTTTCTAATGGTGAGAATCTTTGCAAAGTATTGTGAACCATAAAATAGGCTGGAGTCTTCATTACGCAACCAGCAAAAACTCCAGAGAACACTTCCTGAGAGAAACTCAAACCTTGATAAAGCAAATGATCAAATCTGCCAACACACTTGGCAGGTTTGGTTCGATTAAAACGAACTCTAGTGCGATTGCTTTGTTAGTGCGGTTCATTTCAATGAGTGTGAATGCCATTCGAACCTTGGTGCGCACCATGCTCCATGTCGTTGCGTTCATATTTCAGTCAAATCGCACCAGAGCTCGTTTGGAAGCGGACCAACTTAACATTGGTGCGGGTCAACTGAAATATGAATGCAACCAAAGGGCCTGTCCAAAAAATACCCACACTTGAGAGCGCATAGACGCAACAGAAAGTAAAGGGGGTCGCACACCGGACGCACCAAACAAGTGTGCCTTTGGACAAGTCTCTTTGGTCCATGTCGTTGCGATCATATTTCAGTCAAGTCGCACCAGAGCTCGTTTGGAGCCAAATTTTCACATTTCAACTGAACATTGGTGCGGGTCAACTGAAATATGAATGCAACCAAAGGGTCTGTCCAAACACCCACACTTGAGAGTCTTAAAAACGCTAAAGCTCAGTGCCCTTAATTCACACTATCTCAAAAACCGCCTCGGATCGCATCCCATCATGCATCATGTTCAGGATCTCACATGCCTTGTAATGGCAAGATGTTGAGAAAAATATTCGACTGCAAGTTAAATTAATTCGACACTACATATAATTTGATATTAAAACATAAAGCTTTGCACATTTTATTGGTACAACTTTTGCAACTGCTTTTATATCAATTAATTAGAAGCACCACAATTACTAAATTGTGTCCTCTTGTTACATAGGGACTTACTGACCAGACATTCAGTTTGATGCAAAGTATTGAAAATCTAAATAAACACTTGCATTTTTACAACACTATAAGTGTGTCCCATCTAGGGATGCACGATATATCGGACACCATATCAGTATCGGCCGTAACATGTTCATTTTTAATGTTAGCGTTATCGGCCCAATAAGAAAATTTGGCTGATATATTAAAGCAGATAAATAATGGATTATTCCCTTCAGCTGAGACACTTCAGATGCACACTGTTCGCCATGATGGTTTTGAATTGCTTGAAATATGATTGAAATCACTTCCTAAAGGAAAATACGGTGCAACATGTGCAGCGCAAGTCCGTCATATAAAGACTACATAAGATTATAATGAGAACATTGTAATTGTGTGCTTGGGACATGGCTGAGACTTTTGTTTTTGTAATCAGACATTTAGATTTATCGACCAATATATTGATTATCGGCTTTCAAATATAAAGAATTATCGGTTATCGGTATCGGCCAAAATGTTCATAGTCCCATCAGACGCAGATAATCAAACGTTCTACACACTTGCGGTCTTCATGCCCACTTGAACACAGGCCAGATATGTCATGGAAAATATGGAAATATGTCATGTAGCTAAACAGACAAATGGTCAAGTGCAAAGACTGCAAGTGTGGGTATTTGGACAGGCCCATAGACATCTAAACAAACCAAAAACTGGATGTGATGTCACAAGATGCGACCGGACACTGCTCAAGCACACCTGGTTCTTCTCGTCATAGTTGCCCATTACATTTTGACTGATTTACACATTTCATAAGCTTTTTGTGAGTTCTCAGCTGGTAAAAATACCATCACATATGTACATGCATTCAACAAGCACATTTAGCCCAGCAGCACACAGCATTGTTTTGGATGTTTCATCTCAAATATCCGTCATTAAATCGGTCCAATAATCAGGTTGTGACCTTATTCTTATTTCTTTTGTTTTGTACCTTTAGGTTCGGTGTTAAAAATTACAGTGTGCATGCTAAGTGAACCAGGACTAAATGTATCATTTGATACCCAAGCGAGCCAAGAGAACCGAACTAGTGTGAACACACCATAAGGCAATTTCTGGGAAATTATAGGAAAAGAACAAGTTTGTCCAGAAAGCTTAAGACTTGAGTTCAATTATCCTGTATTTTTACAGGAACTATTCAGGTGGATTCATGGCCGCATATCATATGGCTATAATTACAGTGCAAACACGACTCACACGACAGTGAATAAACATGCCACATCATGGCACTGGACTACCAGACATGCAGGCCAAATCAGGAGAAAGGGATTGTGCACTAGTATAATAAGTGTACTAAGAAGAGAGTGCCACTAGTAGAAGCATGTGTTGTTTCTCCTCGGAGCTGTCAGCACTGCTGCAATCTCAAGCTCCATACAACAGAGTCACCAGGAATGCACTTCAGAATCTACACACAAGTTCATTTGGTGTCTTGCTTTCAAATCAGATCAAATGAAATGCACAATAAAGAAATCATAGCTCACCCAAAAAGGAAAAATCCCTCATGTTATTCCAAAGATTTATGAAAATCTGACGAATGACCATGGTAATGATTCAATGATTGCACTAGGCAAGATATAACATAACACTTATTGAGCACAAGCTATTTTTAATAAATCAGCCGATGCATTTCAGAAATTATGGAAATGTTTTCTGCTTACAATTTTTTTTTCTCCCACAATTCTGACTTTTTTCTCGGAATTGTGAGTTTACATTTCGCAATTCAGATTTTTTGTTTCCGCCACAAAAAAATAATAATGATAAGGTAATTATCTCACCGTTTTGACTTGTTTTCTCACAATTTAGAGTTTTGGTCTCAGTTAACATCTCGCTATTGCGCGTTAACACCTTGCAATTCTATATTCAGTTTATATATAAGCAGTTTATATCTCGCAACTGCAAGTTCTAAACTCGTAATTGCCAGTTTACATCCCGCAATTCTGACTTTTTTCTCAGAATTTTGAGTTAACATTTTGTAATTCAGATTTTTTTGTTTTCGTCACAGAAATAAATAATTAAAAAAAAGGTAATTGAGACTTTTTATCTCACAATTCTGACTTTTTTCTGACTCACAATTGTGAGTTGATTTCTTGCAACAGGAAGTTATAAACTCGTAATTGCCAGTTTAGATCTCGCAATTCAGATTTTTTTGTTTTTCGCCACGGAATAAAAAATTAAAATGGCAATTGGGACTTTATTTCACAATTCTGGCTTGTTTTTCCTGCAATCGTGAGCTTATATCTCAAAATGTGGACTTTTTGTCTCAGTTAAAATAACGCATGTTAACATAACTCCTTGCAATTTTGAGTTTATATTTCATAATTCTGAGGGGAGAAAAAAAAATCTGAATTGTAAGATAAAAAGTTAAATAACTTTTTTGCTGTTGTTATTCCGTGGTGGAAACAAGCTTCCATGGAAATGGCAGCACATCTGGTTGTATTTTATTTCATAATTTCACAAAATGATGATATCAGATGGGAGTTACCTTTAGCAGCATAACATTTGTTAACTAAATGGAGATAAAAGGACAAAACCTTAAAGCCAAACACATTTTTTCAAACAATATTTATCTTTCTTGAAGGTGCCAAAAAGCTGTCAAATTAACCCCTTGCTCGTATTTGGCTGTCATGCACAAGTGTTGGTTTGTTAGTGGATTATTAGTTTTAGTTTTAGTTTTTTAGTCAAAAAAAAAAAAAAAAAAAGTGTCTGTTCCTGTTTCACATGGCTATTTTTATGGTGCATTTTAGTCTTTTTTTTTTCTTTTTCTTTTTGTTGAGCTTGACAGCTCCTGATCCTATATGCTTTACATGAAGTAGAGCAGAACATTCTTCAAAACATCTTTTTTGTCTTTGACTACTATGCAACATTTAAATTAATAATTTGATACAATGCACTTACTGTGCAGATTCATGTACATTTTAAATACATTTACATTATACCTACATGTAATTACAGCTGTAATTATTTTGTGTAAATACATCTGTAATCACAATGTTGACCCTTCCCTTAAACCTAACCTTACCACCAAACTCGTCCCTAATCTCACCTGTATCCCACCTCAATAGCAGCAAAAGTGTTTCTCAATACAACACAAGCACATTATATTGAACAATTATTTCTTTATGCGAATACATAATCATTAAAGGCAAAGTAAAGTTGGACCTCTTTTCGTGCTCTACAGAATAAAATAAAACTATATGGGTTTGGAATAACATGCAGGTGAGAGAATGACAGAATTTAATTTCCTTAAGAATTGCCTTAATGTCATAATATAATTTATTGGGGCAAAGGCATATTAATCCCAATGTCAAAGTACAAAGTTACAAGTCTTCAGCAAAAAATAAAAAAGCAGTAGGCTACAGTAGATAAATAATACATCAAGAGACATCAAACAAAACTACATCAGACACATAATAAGAACAGACATGTGTCCACATTGATCGTGTTCAGGCCTGTATCAGCAGGTTGATTGACCATTATCAATATTGTATTTTAATGGACAAGCCCTTTCGTCCCACTCAGGATCACATATCGCATATGAGGGCTCATTTCAGATGGAAGTCGCGATGGGGTCCCGTTATATCTGCTATAACAGACACATATGCACTGCTGTACCCCATATGGGACGCTAACTAAACTACTTCCAATAATGACAGCCGTAAGGATGAATTTGTAATCGAAAATCATACACGCTGCGGTCTTACCTTCAGTACCAGAAACGATTACAGCCGTCGCTACACGTCCATGTCAGAAGTGGCGCGTCCGGCTCATGCATTAAAGATCCAGGCTACACCGAATGACGCGTATGTTTATTGGTGACACTCTTCGCTCCGCACGCCGCCGGTGACGACAGACTGAAGCCCCGCCCACTGACATTCCGTTGCTTCCGGGACGACACTGCGCTTCCTCTGAACGCAACGCTCGCGGCAGGACACTGGTCCTGCAGTTATCATGAGCACAGAAAACACAACTTGGTTAAAGTGCAATGATTAGCATTTATAAAAGTGTAAAAAATTAACCGCATATGGATCATTTAAAAAAGAAAAAAAAGAACTTATCCACTGACAAAGTGTAAGAATAGAAAAAATAATAATTGCAGTGTCAAATCCCTTAGTCTAATTTTAATTTTATAATATTATATGTTATTTTATAATATAGGGGAGAGCGGGGCACAAAGTAACGTTTTTTTGACTTTCTCAGTTTGTGTAAATCTACTTATGGTTCAGTGTATTTATTTTTTCCCACATTAATTTCCCACATGTCTAGTACAATTATGTGTTTTTGTTTTATTAATACAGTATATACTTTTTTCTTGATATACCCCGAAAGAATGGAAGTGAAATGTGACAACATGCCCCATAGATGGGGTACATTGTAACATGTGTGGGGCACATTGTAACATGACCATATGACAGCTTAAAATGTAATCTGATCTAATCAAAAAAATATATACAAGACAAACTAAAATATTTTCTAAATACAATTATTAACTTTTTCATATAAAATAATGGCAATTTTTAATAATTAAATATAAACTCATTTTTGAGTTTTGACTAAAACACAGCTATACAACATAGTTCAAAACAAATAAATAATTAGTCATTTCTGAACATTGACTCTCAGTCTTTATTCACCTTTTTCTCATGTTTTCTCAATAAAATTAATAAACGTATAGAATATAATAGCATATTTCTAATAGGGGCACATTGTAACACAGTGACAACATGCCCCCGCCTGCATAAGTGGGATTTAAACCCGGCTAGTGTCTTCTGCTGTTAGATCAGCATTAAATAACTATCTCAACTGTGTTAAATAACATATTGGAGATTAAAATAATATCAGATTTGCCTAATTTTAAATAAACACAAAAAATAGAGATGAAAAATTAACTTAAGTAAGAAATTTACTTTTGCTATGGTTTAACAAATGTCTATGGGTATCTTAAAAAAAAAAACAAAAAAAAAAAACATTTGCCGCAATTTTTTCTCTATAGTGTTGATATGGCAACTAGTACATACACAAAGTTTCGTCATGCTAGCATGTGTGGAAGTATTTAAAACAAGTGTGTTACAACTGGCCCCGTGTTACATTGTGCCCCACGCTCCCCTAATTACTAACCTAAGCTTCAATTTAAAATCTTTTATTCAATAACCAAATGCATATGTATTTAGCTATTTGTATCATCTTAACAACATTTATAATAATAATAAACACCACCACCAACAACAACAATAACAATTCTTTATATTATTATTTCTCTGACATTTAAAAGAAACAGGTAAAATTATTATTATGATCTAGAGTCATGGGAAATTCTTATTATTCTGATTATGGTCTATCACTATCACACAACAATAAAAGCATTAAGAACATGTAATAAACATTTATTTTTAACAAAAATGACATGAACATTATTACATTTATGCATTTGGAAGACCACATCAATTCACATTCAACAAATCCAAAGCACAGAACATTTACAAAGCAGAGGTTTGTCATCAGCTCCACTGTACGTTGAACACGGCTGCCATGGGTAAGTCCAGTCCAGGCACTGTAAGAACCTGCAACACACACACACACACACACACACACACACACACACACACACACACACACACACACACACACACACACACACACACACACAAGCGGTCAAAGTTGGATAAACTTACTGGTAATTAAATGGGAGAAAACAGTAAATATAATGTTTGTATTCCCATTTGTTCCACATTACAATCAAAACGATTCATGATAGTGTTTCCACGACTTTCCAAAAGAAGGAAAAAATATAGAGAGACTGATTACAGCCGTTGTATTTAGAAACACAGGTATTTGTACAAGTCAATTGGTGACACTGGTGGCCGTTAAGTGAAGTGCAGCCAGCAGCTTATTGCTCATGCTCGTACTCTGAATGAGATTCAATGCCCCGATATACTTTCATTCTTTGTTTAGAAGTAAAAAGAAGCTTTATGAAATACCTTTGCAGCGTTATACTGTTAACGAACATCCAGACCTAGTCCACGCTGCTGAGAGCCATTTTTAGATGATTATGTAAATATGTGTTGCGAGCTTTGCTCTCAATAACAAAATAAACACACAACAAAAAAGACAGCGGCGTGAAAGCAGAGGTTAGAAAGCATCTTATCATAGCCATGTGGATATGTTTGCACAAGCTGTGCGATTCAGATGAGGTCATTAAAACTACAATGTTATGAAAGTTTGATTATAAAGTATAGCCTATTTGAGAACCATCTCCATACCATAAAAAAATGGAAATGTAAAAATCTTTACTAGATTTGTGATGTTGATAACTGTGGAAATGTGTCTGTGAAAAAGGTCCATTAAATAAAATATGAAATACATATTAATCACCATGATTTGTACAATACTAATAGGAGTAGAAGTAAACCAAAATAGGTAGACTAACACAAAACTACACCTCAGAACTTGATGCATACCTTGGTGTCTGTGCTGTACGAGAAGTCATGAACCTTTTTCCCGTTGGCCCACACTGCTGTTGGTCGAGTCTGAACTCCGAACACACGCACTTCCCCGAGGATCAAATGATCGAGAGATCTGTTTAATTTGACTGGCTTACTGACCACATAAGACTACAGGGGAATAAAACATCAAATAAATAATAGATTACATTTCAAATTAATGCACATATCGACCATATTTTTGGAGTATTCTACTATAATCCATTTGTATGTTGAAATTCAACTTGTGTTCTAGTTGTCTTCATTTTTATAAATTGCACATAGAGTATACAGTACAATCTGTTCATAGCAATAACAGCACTTGATGCTTTTTATTTTTATTTTACTGCCTGCTGAAGCAATTCATTTTGGACTGCTCCAACACAGAATAACAATGGGAAACAGATGTTCAATAGAAAAATCCTCATCAAAACCATTCAATTCAACATGCAAGCAAAATTCACGCTATGTCGTACCTCTTCAGCAAAGAAGAGAACATATGAGTAATCTCCCCTCTCAAAAGTGTCCAGACTTTCCCCATCATCCCAGAAAAGATCCCCTTTGGCCCAATTTTCTGCAGACAGTGCCACGATCAGAGTGAAAGGGTTTCTGCGAGATGCTGTAGTGGTCAATGCGGGAACCTGGGAAACGAAGAAGAAATAGAAATAGTTCACTTGCTACACAGCATAAATGAGATATTATGATTGTTCTTAGATCTAGTCTTTACACCACCTGCTGCGGGATGATGCTCCCCTCTCTCATTTGAATGTTAATGGTGTCCAAAGCGGCAGGAAACAAAATGTATTGCCCTTTACTGTAATATGCTTGCCCCTATAAGAAAACCAGTCTCATCAGTCTCATTTACCTTAAAGGCATCATGTCATATGTCTTTGAATTACATTATACCATAATAACTTTGTAAACGTATCACAATGTGAAGCAGGCTATGCAAAAAAGGGGTAAAAAAGACAGTTTACTTATAAGGTAAAACAACCCCATTTAATTCTATGGTAATTGGTTACATTTTCCTTCAGAAATCATTCTAATATGATGGGTTGATGATCAAGAAACAATTCTTACATCACAGGAATAATAAAAAATGTAAAAATATATAAATAATAGAAAACTGTTCTTTTAAATTGTAATCATATTTCACAATATTACTATTTTACTGTTTTTTTTTTATCAAATAAATGCAGTCTTGGTGAGCATTAGAGACTTCTTTCAAAAACATTAACAAATATAATTTTTTCCAAACTTTTGACTGGTAGTGAATGTGTATAGTATAAGACGAAGGCTTACATTGTGCAGACTGTACCAAGTCCCCAGGGGGAGATAAGCCGTCACCTCCACTGCCCCCGGTTCCAGGACTGGACTGATAAGCAGTGAACTCCCCCACAGGAACTGCCTGTCTATGGTCTGGCAATTTGGATCAGTGGGGAACCTAAAAGAAATGAGCAATCTCAGAGAAGAGGTCATCGCTGAGATATTGAGCTAGAATGAGCGTGTGTACTGTACTCAAGGAAGAGGGAGCGCGCCACGGTGCTGGCGGAGATGTGCGCGTGATGGAACAGTGTGTAGAGGAAGGGCAGGAGAGAGTATCGCAGTGTAGTCACAGTCCTCATGGCATCTTGGGCTTGGTGGCTAAATACATATGGCTCTTGGGGCTGAGAGTATGAAATATGAGAAGAAATATTCATATATTAATAATAATGTAAAATTATTGACATTTTTAAATTTTTATTTGATATATATATATATATATATATATATATATATATATATATATATGCACTATATATATATATATATATATATATATATATATATATATATATATATATATATGCACTATATATATATATATATATATATATATATATATATATATATATATATACAGTATATATATATATACTGGTCAAAAGTTTGTAAACATTAAAGAGGACCTATTATGCCCCTTTTTACAAGATGTAAAACAAGTCTCTGATGTCCCCAGAATGTATATGTGAAGTTTTAGCTCAAAATACTCAATATAGAATTTTTTATATACGTTAAAATTGCCACTTTTTGGGGGTAAGCAAAAATGCACCGTTTTTGTGTGTGTCCCTTTAAATGCAAATGAGCTGCTTTAAGAGCTCATGTAACAACAAAACAGGACAATCTCACACACTGAAAATTTTCAGCGGCGGTGTTTAGCCTTATATGTTCGAACTGGAGTCGGACAATGATGCCTACAGAGCCAGAGAATATATGCTGGATGGAGAACTGGTATAGTTTAGAGTGAAATATTATTATAATTTAAATTAACTGGTTTCTGTGGTAATATATTTTAAAATGTAATTTATTCCTGTGATGGAAAAGCTGAATTTTCAGCATCATTACTCCAGTCCTCTGTGTCACATGATCTAAATTCCAGTTAATTGTTTCCAAACTTTTGATGGTAGTATATAATATATATATTTATTACATGGCTTGGTTGAATTCTAATGTAGAATGCGGTCAGTTATTTCTTGATAACAGACCGTCCGCTCCTAAGGATAACACACCGTTGCCATGAAAAACAGAGCGTTGCTATGGACGCAGGATTCTAACCATAGAGACGGAACGGACTATTTTCTTTAGCGGAAGCAATACAATCATTTTTAAATCAATAAACTCCTTTTTAAATCAATATTTTGTGTCAAATTATTGATTTATATGGTAGGTAGCCATGTAATAAGCGGGATAATGTAGAACGAGGCGGTTGTTATGTCGGGGTTGTATTCGCTATAACAACCGCCTCGCTCTACATTATCCCTATATATATATACACACACACACACAGTGTATATATATATATATATATATATATATATATATATATATATATGTGCTGAATATATATTAATCTATGATTTTTTTTCTTCTAGATGACTATAAATTGTTGACAGATATCTCACAGCATTGGGTTTGTCGTTATGGTTTCTCATGAAAGGGTAAAAGGCTCCGAGTTGTGTCCATCGCACACACAGTTCTTCAGTAGTGTCTCCACCAAATCCACATACATCAGCCCCCACAAAGGGAATGCCATAGAGTCCAAACAAGAGCACAGCTGGTACACACACACACACACACACACACACACACACACACACACACACACACACACACACACACACACACACACACACACACACACACACACACACACACACACACACACACACACACACACACACACACACACACACACACACACACACACAGCAATAAACCAACAGCAGGGACAAATCATGCTTTTCAAGTATTAGGAACAAAAAATGAAGACAAGACATGTACATGTCATTTCTCAGCTTATGTATGCATTGTGAATGATGTATGTTAGCATATGTGGATGTTGGCAAGCACTCGCAGGGCCAGGACTAATCAAAACTTGCTTTATCCTCTTTGAAACCATTAAATTAGCATATGTTTATGATCTTTCTCTCTCACCAGGTATTGAAAAGCGCATTTGCTCCCAGTCACTCTGCACATCTCCTGTCCAGTGTGCAGAGAAACGGCCCAGTCCTGGAAAAGACGACCGGGATAGGACAAATGGACGAGTGCCCTTTACTTTCAACAATGCCCTGAATGGAAAGTTGGTAATAATGTCAAACCAAATCAAATGGATCTGTTCACCAATGAACTTTTCTTTTACTGTTTGTGTGAATGGAAGAGGCATTTCTCTGACCTGTGGGTGGCGATGGCCTCGGTCAGCCCGTAAAGATTGTGCAGATTGTAATGATTGGACAGATACTGCTGAGCGGACATACACACAGTTCCTGAGTTTAACTGACATCCTATTACACCTGTAAACCCAGACAGATCTCTTCATGCAGGTCACATAAAAACAGTGATAGTCATTTTACAAGAGAGTATATTAAGACTGTACTGTTCTTACCTGGAGTATAAGGAGGTTTCTCCAAGTCAGAGTCAGGACATCCATCCACAGATCCCTGGACAAAATTTGATGGCTCATTCATGTCCTGTAAGCAGAATTTCAAAAGAAATTTAAAAGTTATCTATAAAGGCCAGATCACACCAAGAACGATAACTATAAAGATAACGGTAAAGATATAGTTGTAAAATTCATTCAAAATATTAAAGGGCACCTATTATGCAAAATTCACTTTTACATGGTGTTTGAACATAAATGTGTGTTGGCAGTGTGTGAGCAAAACCACCCTAGAATGATAAAAATCCACCCAGTGTTTTTTTTACAATATCAATAAATCATAAGCACTGTCTCAGAATGAGCTGTTCTCAGATTCGGCGCAATGTGACGAAGAATTGAGCAGGCCCCTCCCACGACTGTTGAGTGACACTTCAGTTTGAGCCTAGACCCGCCCTGAGTGAGCTGGACACAGAGTCCGCCATTGTTCGATGCTTGAGCAGCTGTAGACAAGAATGTCTCCTAAGCGATTGAGGTGTGTTGTTGATGGATGTAAGAATGAACATAGCAGTCTTCATTTACTCCCGTTGTTACTCAAGGATGGATCTGTACTGTTTGTGATCAAGCTTACACTCTCCGGAGCAACAGGCCTAACGTGACTGGACACGGAAGAAATGAAAGTGCGAGCGCACTCTTTATGACAGCTCTTCGAGTCATTTTACGGATATAAGGTTTACCAGTTTATTTAGCACCCACTGAAAAGGTGTGTATATTTGTTTACTGTTAGTTGTAACAAGTGTTTTGTGTACTTCGCTGTGTATGTTGTTGATAATGAAAGGGAGAGAGAGAGAGAGAGTTTATGGATAAGACTTTAATGCGCACTTCTTATACTATGTTTTGCTACAGCAGGCTTGTATTAGTGGATAAAAGCAGATGACAAATAAGTTATAACCATAATTAAACTAAACTATACCTGTTCTATGACCATACAGCATATATTTTCTGGCTCTGTGGGCATTATTGTTCGACTCCGAGTCGAAATGAATACCGCAACTGAGAGTTTCTGTTCTGATATTATCAGATGAGATTGTCCTGACTGAAGCGCTAGCTCGTGAGGCTCCGCCCCCGTGCCGTGCAGCAGCAGATAATTTGCATTTAAAGGGTACACACTAAAACAGCGCGTTTTTCTGAGCCCCAAAAAATTACAATTTAAACATGCTGTAAAAAATGATCTGTTGGGTATTTTGAGCTAAAACTTCACATACATACTCTGGGGACATCAGAGACTTATTTTACATCTTGTGAAAAGAGTCATAATAGGTGCCCTTTAAAGAATAGTAGAGTTCACACACCACTATAACGATAACGGCACAGAGAAACAATATTGTAGGAATCACTATTAGAGCGATTTTTTTCCAGCTGACTCCTTCTGAACGATAAAAACTTTGACAAACATTAACAGCCAATCAAAATCCTTTCTGCTTTAAAGAGCTCGAGCATTTAAAGCGGCAGACGACAAAACCACAGTGCGCACTTGGAATAAACAGAACGATATTGTCCGTTCGTGTGGACGCTAATATAGTTGTATTTATCTTTATAGTTATCATTCTTGGTGTGAACAGGCCTTAAGTTATATATGTGTGTATTTAATTCAGGTAAATTTGTTCACTTTTTAAAATGAAATCAAAGGCAAAAAGTTTTAGTACTAAAGTTACTAAAAATAACTTTTATAGTATAATTATAATATTCTATTATAATATAATAGATATTCAATTTATTCTGATTAAATATGTCAGTTACATTTAGAGATCTTAAAGGTATACTACAAAACTTTTTTTTTTTAAATAACATAATTCAGGATTTAAAGGGGGAAAAAAAGAGTGTAGCCCCTTTAAATTCATACATTCATGTTTTGTTGCCTTTTTAAAATACCCTGTGTATGTTTATTTATAGTTTACTCTGTAAGTACTTACTATCCAGAGTCCATCCACAGGTACCTTGTTGTGAAAGGCTCTGATACAGTCCATCCACCAGTCCTGTGTCGTAGGATTGGTGAAATCTGGGAATACAGTTAGACCTGGCCATACCTGGTTATAAAGACATGCAAAATCTTTATACTGCCCATCATATTCTATCATGACTATAATACTATTAATAATACAGTGGTGCAGAAAGAAAATACATCTTGTATATGACATTATCACGACAAACTTTTAGTGAGGGTAATATTCCATGTGTGGCGCTAACCTTCCCAATTAGGATCTGTCCAGTGGAGTTGGTGATGAACACTCCCCTCTTCAGCCCATCATCAAAGGGTTTGTATGAACCAGGAGGACTCGTACTGCTGATGCCTGGATCCTAACACAAGACCACATGCTATTCGACACTGATGTGCTTATTTGTGTACTAATGTGCTTTTTTTGGTGTATGTATGTATACTCACTGGCACTTTTATTAGGTACAACTGCTTGTTAATGAAAATATCTAATCAGCCAATAATATAACACAAATAAGCACTCGTTACAGAGGTCTGCAGAAGAGCATCTCTGAACGCACAACACATCGAACCTTGAAGCAGATGAGCTACAGCAGCAGAAAACTCACCGGTGTCACTCCTGTCAGCAGAGAACTGGAAACTGAGGCTACAATTCACACTGACTCACCAAAAATGAACAATAGAAGATTGGAAAAATGTTGCCTGGTCTGATGAGTCTGGATTTCTGCTGAGACATTCAGATGGTAGGATCAGAATTTGGCGTAAACAACATGAAAGCGTGCCATGGATCCGTCCTGCCTTGTATTAGTGGTTCAGGCTGCTGCTGGTGTAATGGTGTGTTAGACATTTTCTTGGCACACTTTTGGCCTTTAGTACCAATTGAGCATCATTTAAACGCCACAGCCTACCTGAGTATTGTTGCTGACCATCTCTATCCCTTTATGACCACAGTGTATCATCCTCTGATGGCCACTTCCAGCAGGATAACTCTCCATGTCACAAAGCTCAAATCATCTTAAACTGGTTTCTTGAACATGACAGTGAGTTCAATAAACTCAATGGCCTCCACAGTCTTCAGATCTCAATCCAATAGAGCAGTTTTGGGATGTGAAGGAATGGGAGATTCGTATGATGGATGAGCAGACGATAAATCTGCAGCAACTGTGTGATGCCACATGACAATATGGACCAAAATCTCTGAGGAATGTTTCCAGCACAATGTTGAATCTACCCCAGAAAGCATTAAGGCAGTTCTGAAGACAAGAGGGGGTCCAACCAGGTACTAGCAACCTAGGTGTACCTAATAAAGTGGCCAGTGACTGTGTGTGTGTGTGTGTGTGTATATATATATATATATATATATATATATATATATATATATATATATATATATATATATATATATACACACACATATATATATATATATAGTATAGAAAAGATATTGATATCACTGACATTTTAACACACAAGCATCACGCTATGAAGTTCAAATAAGGATGAAAGAATCTCCATCACAGAAAATCATCCACGTACCAGAATGAGCACATACTTCATGCCCAGCTGATGGAGCTCTTCAACCATCTGGGGCAGATCTCCAAACCGTTGTGGATCAAAAGTAAACACTCTTCTTTGGTCCGCATAATCAAGGTCATTCCACTGTACATCCTACAGAAGTCAATTGAAGGTTATTTAAATGATCATGTAAAACTAGCTTGGTTACTTGGTTCTCTCTCTATGTAGTATATATATATATATATATATATATATATATATATATATATATATATATATATATATATATTTATTCTTCTTCTATTCAAAATGGCATACTACCATACTACTTTACATTTTTACAGTATGTATGCTGCATAATCTGGAATATCTGGATGACCAACGGTACTACAGTACTACATTTGCAATGTGCAGTATAGTATACTATGTTATAATTTATACACTGTGTGTGAATAATTATTATGTCAATATTCTGATTATATTTTTTTTCCAAGCACATTTTACCAATTTCAGACCACATATGTTAACTTTAACAGAGCATATCAAACTGAGTACTGTATGCAATGTACTCAACTTAACCTTCCATTTCTAGTATGATGAACAAAACAGAAGCAATATGAACAACAATTTTACACAAAATTGGATAAAAAAAAGCTTTAGAGACGATAACTGGGTGATATTATCATATGACAACAATATAGCATACAACAGTTTGTATTAAAGTACTTCTTAAAATATAGCAGTGAGCACACAGTATATACCAGTAGTTCTCAAACCTTTTTGACTCCAAGGCCCCCCGCGGTCATAATATTCATTATAAATGTAGTTTTAAGATTGTATTAATTTGCATGGCTTTTCCAAGTCTAGATTTATAAAATGAAAATTTAAAATAATTTTAACAGGTTATCTTGAGGTCCACTTGGAAGTATGTTGTGGCCCCCCGGTTGATAACCACTGGTATATACTGTTCAGTATGCAGTATCTTCCAAACACAGCCATTATTTATTTCCTTGACATACTAGAGGGATCTTGGCCTGGCGCATGAGCTGTACCACTGTTCTTGTGACGTTGGTGGACGTATAACCCCAGCGACAGAGGTGGAAGCCCAGTGACCAGTAGGGTGGCATCATAGGATAACCTCAAAGATACAACACAATAAGTTACACTGTGTGTAAACGACAATTCTAATACAGTATGTGGACTGTCTATTGTTAAATACCTATAACCTCATGGTACTGCTGTATCACACTCTGAGGACTGGGGCCTAAGAAGATGTAGAAGTCCAGTATTCCTCCGACGGTCACCCATGTCAATGCTGGAGAGGGCTGCATAAACACTTCTACAATTGGCAAATTTTAAAACTTTTAGTGAAAGCCAAAATTGGAAGAAGCCAATTCAGACAACAAAACACTATACCCATTGTGTTGCTGTTGAGAAGAAAGACTCCATGTGCCTGTCCATCACCTTCTTGGACTAGGAAGAAAGGGTGGGAGCCATACAGGTTGGCACTTCTCTACAAAGGGCCATATAAAACATTAAGTACAGCTGTGAATAAAAGGGAATGTGAAATGATGTGAATGTCTTACATGTGGTGCCATGTCTCTGTTCCATAATGAAACAGAGCTCCAGTTGAGGTCCAGCGTGATGGGGGTGTAATGTTCACCCAGTCCAGAGATCACGGAGGAAGCCATGCTGGTGGAGAGCTGTAGATACTGATCCGCAAACAGGAGGGGGCCTATTGTAGTATTCAAACTAGGGGGGAAAATACAATGCATTTGTTGTAAGCAGAAAACATACAATACAAGAAAAGAAAAATGGAAGTACACTTACAGAACGCGGCCATTGGATTTTCGCCGTACAATAAACCCAAACGGATCTGGTTGGAAGTCAACATCATAGAGGGGGTTTTGTGTGTCTTTGTGGCCCCTGGATTTGGACGTCACAAAGGGGACCTCGTATCGTTGAGATGCTGGATCTTTCAGCTGTGGCAAAGTGAAGTCAGCAAGATAAAGTAAGATTAGGTCATCTAAAGGCTGGAATACACTACATGACTTCTGAACAGGTTTTCAAACACTATCATTCACTTGCAGATTTTGTAAATGGTTACAGAGAAAAACGGGAATCGTACACTAAATGACTGGGTGTATAAGGGAAAGAAAAGTTTAAAATAAGTGTTTTAAAATCGTCTCAAAATATCAAACATTTTTCATAGTTTGAAGCAAAAAATCTATGCCATCATACACTATTACGCACTTTAAAGTTAATGTGTTTTTTTTGTAAAGACCCCTAAAATCATTTGTCATTTATTTTAGGAATGTCCAAAGTTACCTATTATTGGAGAGAATTACACAAATATTTACAAAATGATGCTAAGATAGTTGTTGACAATGAGGTGTTTCTCATTGGATGGTGATACATATCTAGTATAATTTTTTTTATTTAATAATTATATTTGCTTGTTATTATATCCATAAAGTCAAATGGTCCGAAAAATGAAGATTTTAGAACAATTTAAAACTGACATTAAAATGTATTTGGAAACAATATATAAAGGTAAATCTTGAAAAAATTGTTTAAGATGTAGCCTACAATGTTTTTCTATAATTTATTTTTCCTTTTCTTTCTACATACCCCTGACACGTTTGGCTATATGTACTCCTGATAATAAAATAATAATAATAATGATAAAAGCTACTGTCAACTACTCCAGACTAAAAATCAGGGCAAAAGTCATGTAATTAAATACTAATAGATTTAATTAATCACATGCTCATTTCAGACATGACTGATTCAAGAGTTTATATTTCCAAGAATTCAAGGAAAGATAATGTGACTGTATTAAATTCCTCCAAAACTTACAATAACTGATTTGTAACTGTACTTTTGTAACTGAAAAGAGTGAAAAAAGCGCTCACAGTGAGGTGAAGACGACCCAAAGACTCAGCCATCACATCTAGCTGCAATGTGGGGATGTCCCGGGGCAGGTATGAGGGTGCAGAACGGGTCAGCGTGGCCCTTTGGCCCCTCTCTGTGGGCATCAAGGGGCCCATTTTGTAGCCTGGGTAACGGACTGGGTAGAAACACCATGGTGGTCCTCTTGATCCAGACTGAGGTAGAAGAGGCACATAGCAGCATCCTCTGCCCTCACAATCAGCCCGACTCAAGGATCTGTCACGGCCACAGTCGATGCGGCTCTCCACAGCTATGCTACACTGATCTCTAACAGAACTAGTGTGAGTCCTGGGATCAGCAGATAAGTGAAGATCATTGCTGAAGTTGTTCTGGGATTGAACGCTCCAGTGTGAGATATTTGAACTATGTCGCCATTCTTTTGATGGTGAAAAGGCTAATGAAACACTCTTGTCTTTGTGCACCAGGATATGAAGTACAGAAGTCAGAAATATTAAGGTCAATAGTGCAAATGTGTGCAGGAGGCAACCAATTCTGGCCATTTAAAGGGGTTGGGTTTGGCTCTTCCTGCATTAAACACGAGTAAACACGACTTTACACGAGTTAGAAATGGTAAAATAAGAGTAAAAGAACAAGAAAGCATGTAAGATCTTTCCCTGCCAAATCAAACAAATCGCACTACAGCTCTTCAGATCGGAAAATGACACATGCGCAATTGCGCATCCACAAAACTTAAATCTTCTTCATGATGATTGTTAAGACGATCTTTCAAAGACGCATATGAGAATCTGAATTATATATTCCTGCACCTGTAACAGCAAGCGCTTAGTAAATAACTTTAATTGTCGTGTAATTTTGGAACCTTGCCTTGCTCATGCATTTTATTAGCTTAAACGTGTATCGGTGTAACGTTACTTCTCTCTCCGGGCGCCGACATGTTCCCATGACGTCACGAGCCTGAATCTCGGCAAAATGTATTTGATCCTTTTCTTTTTAGAAGTCTTGTTATAGTTGTAAATGTTTTTGTTTGTACTTAATGTTTAACCATAATCTTTTTAATTTTAATTTTATTTTATTTCTTGCCTTTGTGAGTTTGTGAATTAATTTAAATGGTTCAATTATATGAGCGCACTTGTTGCATATGGAATGTGTATTTCGGAAAAGTTTAATAAACAAAAAAGTTGAATATTTTTATTTTATTTTAAGTGCGTAGACATACAAATTAAACACGACACAAAAACAAAACAAAAAAAACTTATTAATACTAATTATTAAGGGGATATATAAAATCATTAGTCTGCAGATAATACAATTTAGGTGCTAAAAAAAATCATAATCAGAGTAGCATGTATCCAAACTGAAACAAACACCGCATAAATGCAACCATTTCAAATATTTTTGTGTACTAAAAAATTCCGTTTATTTGAAACTGGCTACAGTGTTGCGTTGACCGAACACTCGTCGTCATTTCCTCGTTGTAGCGCTCGTCCTGCGGAAGTGTTTGAAAGTGCCATTGCGCGAGACGAGCGCGAGCTCCACGCTGCACGAGCTGATCAATAGGCCTCCGCACGCGGCATGTGTAAGTGAACACGCTCGAGGCTGATGTTTACAGTGTCTATGTACAGTAATGTACATGGAGTTTAACACAATAATAGTTGGTAACGTGGATTCGATCGAGTATGCTCGCTAGATCGTGTACTAAAGATATTCACTTATGTGTTATGTGTATAATGCTACTTAACTGGGATTAGATAGTCTTTACCTGTTGCTTTAATATTTGAAGTTTCGCGTGATGTTTTTGTTTTTGTATTGGTCGTCTTATAATGGGTTTTCTATCGCGTATTAATGTGGGTCGTGCCTGAGGTTTTGAGCTAACGTTACTCTTGCATAGGGTGAAAGAAAGACAAGGCCTCGGTATGCAGGGACGACCATGTGCATTTCCTGATTCTTCACGCTTTTTTCTTCAAAATGTCTCAAGTCAGATGTTTATTAACAATTTTAGCCAGATATTTTTTCCCGTATTCAAATATTATTTTATGTACTACGTGCATTTATAATTTTCTCTGTTATAAACTACACGCGTACATTAGTTCTGAGATCACAAAGTAGAGAAAAGATTCGTCCTAAAAATGTTAATAGATTAAATGTGGAATAGATTATACATGTCGTATATATTTAAACCCTTATTTTGGGCTAATCATAAAATGCATTCATTTTGAAAATGTATTTCAAAATAAAAGCCAGGGGTTTTTATGCAAAGTATTTATTTAAATTGATTGTTAAATATATTGTGTGTGTAATATATATATATATAATGCACACACACAAATAAGTGAATGTGGACTGAAAAACAAAAATACTTTTTTAAAATCTGAAATTGAGATGAAATCAAAACAACTGGATATTTTATTACATTGGAAACTATTTTGTACAGTATTTTTTGTTTGATATAATTGTGTGTCTGGATTTGTGATCTTTTATCGCTAATTAACTTCAACATGCAACATTCTAATTTCTTGCAGTTGAAATCTTTTGGTTTTTAACCTGTCTTAAAACGCGTCATATTCAATCACTGATGCAGAGATGAAGCTAAACACAGTTTTGAAGGTTTGAAACACTTGCAGGATGTGTAAAAGGCCTTTAGCTTTAATCATATATAAGTCATATATACTGATATTGTATGTTTCTCCATGCCTTCTCTTGTCCTCAACAACAACATTATATGTGTATGCGCTGGTTGTAGTTGTGGATAAATTGGTCTACGGAAGTTAACAAACCGCAAAAACGTTGTTTTGGTGTTGCAATGGTTTCACAGGAGGAAGTATTTTGTGAAAGCATGAAGGATTTGTAATTGTCTTTCGTGGTTTGTCTGCAGGATGGAGTGGCAGCCGGATGAACAAGGCCTCCAGCAGGTCCTGCAGCTCCTGAGAGACTCCCAATCTCCAAACACAGCCACTCAGAGAGCTGTGCAGCAGGTATCCTCATCCTCATCAACACAACTCTCTGTTTGCTGCCATTCACACAACTTAAGGGATCCACGAAATATGGGTGGTGATGATGAACATACTGATAGTTTGATGCTAATTTGTAGTATTTTTATTAAAGTGCCTCTATTATGCTGTTTTAAAGATTCCTAATTTTGTTTTGAAGGTCTCCTACAATAGGTTTACATGCATCCAAGTTACTTGCTGCATCACCTCTTTTTTCACAATATCTGAAACGGTTCAATAAAGGATTCAGTCTCTCTATACTTGATTATAACAAACTTGAAACCAGTTTTATGTTTTGTTTATTCAAATTTCAAAAATGTAATTGTAGTTATTGATTTAGGATTAGATTAACAACTTATTTGTATCATTGATAATTTATTATTAAAAAATTAAGAATAATACAGTCCTAAAAAATGTATTTTCTTCAGATTTTTAAAAAATGATTTAATAGAATAAAAGCCACTGTTTTTGAAAATATATTTGTAAGCGCTGCACAACAGAGATTTACTAAATTAAAACATGGACAAAAAATGAAATTCCTTAAGTAATGTTGAAATTGAATTTTACAATAGTAATATAGTTCATTATTTCTTCAAGTTAAACCAAACTTTTATTTTGACTGCTTTTAGTTAAGACCTTTGAGTTTTTCTCAAATAAAATTATGAAATGCTCTTTCCTGGATTTGAAACTTTGCAGACCTTTCACATTCACAAACCGCTATATTACGCACTACATGAAAGGTAATATCCGAAAATGCATATTAGGGGCACTTTAAATTATTCATAAGTCTGACAGAGGTATTAGTTCGAACATATTGATATCATTATGTAACATTACACCCTTATTTATTCATTTTTGAACTGTAAACTTAGTGTGCCAGATTTCAAAAGCACTAAACCGTTATCAAACTTTTTTTTCAATGTACAATAATGTTTGGATAACTGATTTTAAATGGGCCAAAAATATTGTGTCATAACTATCGGCTGTGGGTCTTTTATTTCAGTACGGTGAAGTTAAATAGAAAAATGTTGGTAACACTTTAAAATAAGGTTCCATTAGTTAACATGCTAAATAACAATGAAAACTACTTCTAAAAGCATGTTTTAATGTAATGGTAATTTCAACATTTACTAATACATTATTAAAATCAAAAGTTGTATCTGTTAATTTTTAGGGGACCTGAGCTGACATGAACTGACAATGACCAGTTGTATTTTATTACCTAATGTTAGCAAAGATTAATAAATACTGTGTCAAATGTATTGCTCGTTGTTAATTCATGTTAGTTAATGCATTAACTAATGGGACCTTTCTGATAATTGTTAAATATATTGTCATAATATAGATGAACCTGTTTTTCTAAAATGGTGTCAATGTGCATGTTGAACTGCAGCTATTATTACAGTAACTGTAATATTCTTAAACTTTTCTCTCAGAAACTAGAGCAACTGAATCAGTTTCCTGATTTCAACAACTATCTCATCTTCGTCCTGACGAGGCTGAAAACTGAAGGTTGGTGTCTGGGTTTATTTTTGCGTAAAGCTCACCTTATTGCGTGTTCTCATATTACACGTGTGTGTTGTTCCATAAGGTTTATATGCGACTACAATAATATAAATGTCTGTTGCCTTTCTTCACACTCCACAGATGAGCCCACTCGATCCCTCAGCGGTCTGATACTGAAGAACAACGTGAAGGTGCACTATCAGAACTTCCCTCCTGGAGTCGCACACTTCATCAAGCAGGAATGTTTAAACAACATCGGAGACCCTTCCCCTCTCATCCGCGCCACTATCGGTGAGTCTCTCCGCGCGCTCTAGAGTAAGTCAAGCATCTACATGAACTCAAATGTTATTGACTGGAAATTGCACTTTATTTTTTATAAACAACGTTATCTTTAGCAAATATCAGAATGAATATTACTTTTTCTTACACAAATTTGTATTTTTTTTTTTTTACATTTTTCGGTTAACAACATTAACTTAATTACTAGAATTGTATTATTTGCGCATTCCTACAGCTAGCAGTTATCATATCGTTCTGTTGCTAGTATGCTCTCAGTATCAGGAAATGTGATGATTCTTGTTCTTTCTGTCTTCAGGTATCCTAATTACAACGATTTCCACCAAAGGGGAGTTGCAGACATGGCCGGAGTTGCTGCCCCAGCTGTGCAACATGCTCAACTCAGAGGACTACAACATCTGCGAGGTCTGTGCCTTGCCTCTGCGCTCTTCATAGCTGCCTTAAAGGGATAGTTCACCACAAAATGACGATTCTGTCATTTACACTCCCTCATGATGTTTCAAACCTTTATGGTTCATCTTCAGAGCTCAAAAGATGTTGGAATGAGATCTGAGAGATTTCCGTCCGTCCTTTGAAAGGCTATTCGCCCAAAACTCTGAAGCATCAGTGCAAGTTGCTTTCAGTCAAATATCCATTTTAGTCTGGACTAGCTTAAGCCATGTCTGTGAAACCAATGGATAATCAGTTGATGTCTTTTCTACAGGTTCTGAAAGGTTCTCTTAAATTTCATTGAAAATATCTTAATTTGTGTTTTGAAGATGAACGAAAGCATCTTATGGTTTTGGAACGATGTGATCCTCTTGCTCATTTATCCTGCTTTTCCTCTTCTATTTTGTCTTGCACACTTTCTTATGCAAATGTGTTTGGAAATGATGCAAGACACGTGCAAAGTGTTCGTGATGCTTCCTGGATCAGGTCCAGAAATGTTCCCCACAGGTGTGAGTTGTATCTTAGTTTGTTCTCATTCACGCACACAGGGCTCGTTTGGAGCTCTACAGAAGATCTGCGAGGACTCGTCTGAGCTCCTGGACAGTGACGCTCTGAACCGACCCCTCAACATCATGATTCCCAAGTTCCTGCAGTTCTTCAAACACTGCAGCCCCAAGATCAGGTCAGTCAAGGGAACGATGGGGATACTTGTCATGTCCCGAATTCTGTTCTTGAATAAAACTTTGGCATATTTCTTGGAATCTAATGGTCGTTCATGTGGTTCTGCAGATCTCATGCTATTGCATGTGTGAATCAGTTTATCATCGGAAGAGCGCAAGCCCTGATGGACAACATTGACACCTTTATTGAGGTAAGCATGCTGGATTTAATAATCATTTTATTAAAGGGGTGGTTGATTATGATTTACCTTTTCTGACTTTAGTTAGTGTGTAATGTTGCTGTTTGAGCATGAACAACATCTGCAAAGTTACAAAGTTCAAAGCAAAGGGAGATATTTGCTTTTAAAGAAATTGCTTTTTAAGGACTACAACAAACGGCTGGTAGGGACTACACGACATTCCTCCCGGTTTAGTGACTTCACCAACCCTAGCATTTACATAAACTCTGCCCCCGGGAACGGGATTTATAGATTATCATGACCGAATATGCTAATCAATGACTAGAAGATAACTACACATAAGCTACATACATTCATCAACTAACCATACAGAGATGTTGTCTACATGTCACTTCTTCTTGAGTCTCTATCATTGTCTGACTCCGGTTTGAACATAAAAGGCTAAAAGTTTTTGAATTTTTTACTGCATGTCATATAGAGGTAATTGAAGCTCCGCCCTCTGTGCCGGAAGCAGCAGCTCATTTGCTTTTAAAGGGACAGACAAAAAGTGTGTTTTTGCGTACCCTCAAAAAGTGAATATTTGAACATGCTATATAAAAATATCTGTGGTGTATTTTGAGCTAAAACGTCACATTAACACTCTGGGGACGTCAAAGACTTATTTTACATCTTGTGAAAAGACCATTATACCACCCCTTTAACATTATACACCCTATTTGGACAGTAATTATTTCTCATAGTTCTTTCAGATTTGCATGCATTCATTTATTCAAGGTGCAGAAGCAATTTCTGTGATCCTACGAACATGAGAATAATGCCGCTCATGACATCAGTCAGCTATTGTCAGTCTGTTATTGCTTATACAGTTAATAGACTCATGTTTTATTTGATAATAAGAAAATACAGCAGGTGGTGGGAGCAAAACAGGCATTTTGGATTCTGTCTTCAATAAAATCACTGACTAGCACCCGTAAACGTCAAAATGACCTTTCGCCCCCATGTGAAACAATTACCGCCTGAATACGCTATACTGTAATCGCTGTTTTAATCTGTTTTCCTCCTCGGCTGTTTCTCCAGAGTCTGTTTGCGCTGGCCGCAGACGAGGACTCGGAGGTGCGGAAGAACGTGTGCAGGGCTCTGGTCATGCTGCTGGAGGTGCGAGTTGACCGACTCATCCCTCACATGCGCAGCATCGTTGAGGTAAGAAGAACTTGATGACCCAGAAGTGGTGTGCATGTTGACCCATCAGAGATGCTGATGATGTCGACTGTTCCCGCAGTACATGCTGCAGCGCACACAGGACCCGGATGAGAACGTGTCTCTGGAGGCCTGTGAGTTCTGGCTTACGCTGGCTGAGCAGCCCATCTGTAAGGATGCCCTCTCTGGACACCTTGCACAGTAAGTGACTCTTCTCTTTCCTTGGAAGTGCATTTGCTTCAGATGTCAACCGCACAACGTGACGTGAAATGCAGAAGACGAGGAAAAATCAGTTTTATGCTTTTTGTGAGCCCAAAAGTAGGATAACTCGGGTAAAACTTTTGTTTAATTGAAGGAATAAAGCTATACATTGTGACTAAAGCTTGGTACATTTACAAATTCTTTATATTTTAATCTGTTGAAATGCATGGCTGCGTTTGAATCTGTCTCAATCAAGAAAAGGAACTAATTGCAGCCAGTTGGTGTTGTTAGCACATCCACCAGCAGGGGCTAACTGGATCATAACCAGCCAAACCTTGACCATTTGATTCACACCAAGTCCAAATGATGCCTGGTCAACATAAAACTTAGCCAGGCATTAGCAGCCAGTTTAACTTCTGTAGTGTGACTTATTTCCAGATGGCACAGGATTTTTTTTTTAAATAAAATGCAGTGGTAAATAACTCCTAGGAATTTGAGAGAGAAATGTATACCAAAATGACTTAAAATTATATATATATTATTTTATTGGACTTTATTATATTGTATTCCTTTGTTTTTTTCTTAAATTTCTTTGACATTTTAGACAATTAAAATAGCTGCAGGTCAAACAGTATAGGAGAATCTGAACAAGTTGGAACCATTTGTATTGTTTTATTGTATAATAATAATAATAATAATAATAATAATAATAAACAAATTATCATCTATTATTATTATTGTTTTTAATAATAAATTATTATTAATTTAAGATGATTAAAATTGCTGTGATCAACTGGTATTTTTTAAATGTATTAATTGTATAAAAATCATTTAATAGACATTTTATACATTTACAATAGCTGCAGCATAAACAATATAGCAGAATCTCAACCAGTTGGCACATTTCTATTGTTCTATTTCTATACAGGTTCTAGCATTTGAACTTCCTGTCTGTTGCAATAGAGATTATCTCATGTTTCCTTTATTGCCAGAGATGCTCTTGACCGTTTCACATCCATCTTATACCTCAAGTATCTTGATTACTAATTTTGACTTCCTGTCTTTAATCTCCCTTAGACTAGTTCCTGTTCTGGTGAACGGAATGAAGTACTCTGAGATTGACATAATTTTGTTAAAGGTAAGTTACTTTGCTTCATAATCTTAACAAGTTCTACATCAGTCTGTCCTCGGGTATGATTATATCATTATTCCTGATTTTCTCCATGATTTTCAAGTATTCATACTGTCTGACCCAAGGCCTTTGTCACTCAATCATTGCTGTCCAGAATCGACCAGCAGTGTTTCATCACATGGTTACTTTCTACTTCCTGTTTAGGGTGATGTGGAGGAAGACGAGGCCGTGCCGGATAACGAGCAGGACATAAAGCCTCGCTTTCACAAATCTCGTACGGTCACCCTTCGCCACGAAGGTGATGAAGCCGAGGAAGGAGAGGACAGTGATGATGATGATGACGACGATGACGACAGTCTCTCCGACTGGAATCTACGTAAGTGTTTTAAATGAGAAACCAACCTGTATTGGAAATATTGCCAATTTAAGCAAATATCACATACTTGGTGTTTTCTGTGGAGATGATTACACTCATAAATGTCATGAATGTCAGTGATGTTTCATTACTCATACTGTCTGATCCACAAAGCTTGCAGTTAGATTGGTGCTTGGAGAAATCCAAGAGGTCTAACCATCTGTTCATTTGCTCTGTAGGTAAGTGTTCGGCAGCCGCCCTTGATGTCCTGGCAAATGTGTTTCGGGATGAGTTGCTGCCCCACCTGCTCCCTGTGCTGAAGGAACTGCTGTTCCACCCGGACTGGGTCAGTAAGGAGTCTGGTATCCTGGTGCTTGGAGCCATAGCTGAAGGTATAGTCCACTGGATGAGGATGTGTAAAATGTAACCCTCATTCTACTAAACCTTGACTTTGTTCTGACTTGAATGCTATAATACAGCATACTAAATGCTATATGTGCTGTGTACTGACCACTATTTTAAAAGTTTAAATAAAAAATTTTTATATGCGCAATATAGTGAGGTCATGTGATAGTGTAGCATATTTAATTCAGGTTGCAATTTGGTCACTTTTGCTATTTTTTTGTGGCAATTTAATCTAGTCACTTTGGCTAAGATTGGCAAATCTATCATTCATAGCAAATCTGTAAAAAGGCTAAATGTAAAATGGATGAACATGCATACCATTTGTATTTAATATCCAAATTGACAGCAAAACAAGTTCACAATACATACAAGATCACAATATAGCACAGTTTTGTCTACTTGTACACTAAAGATAATTACAACATATAATAATATGGTCATTTCTACCCCTATATAAAATGCATTGTAAATAATCTGTGTACAATGGAATTTATATATATCTGTTCAAAAGCTTGGGGTCAGGGAGAGTTTTTAAATATTAATATTTAAAATAATACTATTGTTTTTGATATGTCTCTTTTGCTCACCAAGGCTGTTTATTTTAGCAAAAATACAGTAAAGAGTAAATTTTATTAGATTTTGTTTTAAATATATATTTAAAAATGTAATTTATTCCTGAAAATGAATTTTCAGCATCATTACTCCAGTCTTCAGTCACATAAACCTTCAGAAATCATTCTAATATGATGATTTGAATGTTCAAAAGAACAGCATTTCCTTTTAAATAGAAATCTTTTTAATATTTTTATTAACATTAGAAGTGTCTTTACTGTCACTTATCAATTAAATGCAACCTTGCTAAAGTATTAATTTCTTTCAAAAGATATATTTCTGACCTCAAACTTTTGAACTGTAGTGTATGCTCTGCAAAAATATTTGAATGGAAATATGACTGTTCTGACCCTGTTCTCTCTCTCGTCCCCAGGCTGTATGCAGGATATGGTGCTGTACCTGCCTGAGTTAATTCCTCACCTGATCCAGTGTCTCTGTGATAAGAAAGCACTGGTCCGCTCCATCGCCTGCTGGACTCTGAGTCGCTATGCACACTGGGTGGTCAGCCAGCCGCCCGACTCCTACCTCAAACCCCTCATGACCGAGCTGCTCAAACGCATCCTTGACAGCAACAAGAGGGTTCAAGAGGCCGCCTGCAGGTGTGTTTGACCCGCTGTTGAAGAACATCCAGTTACTCCATCCAGAACAATTAAAAAATGACTATCCAACCATGTCTGCTAGGGGTGTAACAATAAACTCGTGTCACAATTCGATACAAATCACGATACGATCTTGATATTTTAAGCCAAAATAAAAGTTTTTTTAAACCATTTATTATTAGTTATTATAGGGCTGTGAAACGATTAATTGCGATTAATCGCACCCAAAATAAAAGTTTGTGTTCACATAAATAAATAAATAAATATATATTTATATACATATACATATATACATACATACATACAAAATAATTATGCACAGTACACACACTTATTATGTGAACACAAACTTTTATTTTGGATGCGATTTAATCGCGATTAATCGTTTCACAGCCCTAATTATTATAGTATTATTATTCCCCCATTGCAGCATTATACATTATATTCAACATATATAGTAGTGTCACTGAAACACATGCTTTTATCCAAGCAGGCATTAGTTGGAGCTCTTACACAGACTCGCTATTAATGCACTATATAAAAATAAACCATCTAAAACGCTTTGAATAATCATACTACTAAAGTAATTGTGATAAAGTGAAAGCACAAACTTGATTTAAATCACCATGAGTTCCAGCGCACGTATACTCTTCAGGCAATCAGCCGCAGTTCTAATCGCAAGAAAGCGCGTCAAAATGACTATTGCCAAATTGTAAATGGTTGGTTCATCAAAAAATGCTAATTTTGCATTTACTCACACGTTTTTACCCGTCACACAAGCATTTGAACATAGATTTTGCGCTTGATCACATTTAATCATATTTCTTGTAAGAGCGCTTTGGGTGTGTGTGTGCAGCGCAGAAAACAATGCGCAAGAGGAATTGAAATTTTAGTTTCATAACAAGTATCCTAATCCTGACCTTAAGTATGACGCGTTTTAGTGACCAGAAACGCATTCTGTGTGAACGTCCTCTAAGGTGAGTTTCTGGTTTACAATGGTGTAGCTCATCACCTCATCTGGCAAAGATGCCAGTCAGCCTCCCAACCTCAAGAGCTAGAAAGTGCCTAAAATCCTCTTTAATGCATCAAACCAGACATTTCCCTGCTGAAATATCTTTAACCAGTCACCTTTCAGATAGGAAATGTGTTTCTGAAGATGTCGGCACGTTGAGCTAATGCAGATCCTTTTTCTTTTCATCAGCGCATTTGCGACCCTGGAAGAGGAGGCCTGTACAGAGCTGGTTCCCTACTTGAGCTTCATTCTGGACACACTGGTGTTTGCCTTTGGCAAGTACCAGCATAAGAACTTGTTGATCCTCTATGATGCCATCGGAACCCTTGCTGACTCTGTCGGACACCATCTTAACCAGCCGGTAAGATCGTGTTCATTTTGAGCATGAACTTGATTCTTGAACGTTTTCGTCTTTAATTAATTGTGCCTTTTTTGTTGTTGTTGAGCAGGAATACATCCAAAAGCTCATGCCCCCTCTGATTCAGAAATGGAATGAGTTAAAAGATGAAGACAAAGATCTGTTCCCCTTGTTGGAGGTAAAGTACTTCTGCCCTTTTGGATTGAGAGATTCATACTTCAAAGACCGAAATGTCTTAAGAATTTGTCCATTTTTCCTTGTAGTGTCTGTCTTCAGTGGCCACAGCACTGCAGAGTGGTTTCCTGCCTTACTGTGAACCAGTTTACCAGCGCTGTGTCACCCTGGTCCAGAAGAACCTCGCTCAAGCCATGGTCAGTCGACATGCACGCTTGTTTGAGAATGAACACCATAGCATGTTGTCTTTAATTTATTCCCTACATCTGTTTGTCCTGTTCTTGTTGTAGATGTATAACCAGCAGCCTGACCAGTACGAGTCCCCTGATAAAGACTTCATGATCGTGGCCCTTGATCTGCTCAGCGGTCTGGCCGAGGGACTCGGGGCTCATGTAGAACAGCTGGTCACCCGCAGCAACATCATGACCCTGCTCTTCCAGTGCATGCAGGTACGGTTAAATCATCCCAACTCAAATCGGTTTAGTGGTCTTGCAGTCTGGTTTTGTTTATCCTCAAGTGCTAAAATACCTGAAACTGAATAAACTAAACATAATAAACAAAAAACAATTAAAATTATAAAGATAGAAAATGACAAACACAACAAAGCAAACTAAAATTACAGTTAAAATAAAGAATATAAAATTAAAATCTAATTCAAAATATTGACAAAAACCAATAGTATCTCAATGATACAAACACTGTATATACTACACGCTTGCAAATATTACATATAAATATTATCCGTAATCATGTGGTTTTATTAAACCACACTGTTAAAATACATAATGTAATATACATAATATAAACAATCAATGTATTTATGTATTGTAACAAGATCCTGCAGAGGATGCCAACTGCCTTGTGATTGTTACACTTTACAGCATGATCAAATCCTTAGGCGTTTCTCAAAACCAAGTATGCAAAGTTTGGTAGTTTGGACTTGGCAAGTTCGACTCAAGGAGTACAAACTCCCGAGGACGAAACTCTGGTAATTCTGCAAAAGGAAACCGCAGCGTACTTGATAACGTCACTCACCTCGCCTTGGCTACGGTTATCCTCACTGCATACAATAAAACGAAATATGATATAAAACACCACATTATCTCTGCATATTTATAACAATACAAAATATAAAACGCAACCCTGCCTCTTTTCGTTCTCATAAAAAAAAGAAACATTATTGTGGTTTAGGCAGTATGTACACACATACTCTGCTTATCTTCGCTGTATGTATAATAAAATAAAATGCGACACAACACAACCCTTTCTCTTTTCATTTTTCTTTTTAAAAATTGTGCGCACATAATCTGATTATCTTCACTATATGTATAATAAAATGAAATGCGAAATAAAAAAAAACCCTGTCTTATTTTGTTAGATGTCAGTTTTAATGCACAATAATAGCCATTATATAAGTATAAAGTGTAAGAAGTTTATACAATAGGAAATAAATACAAGCAAACAGTTCAGTCAAACGTACAAAGGCAGTGCTCTAGTACAATGGTATATATAAATAACTTAATAGAAATGCTAATTGTGTGCTGTGTGAACGATGCCTAACTGGTTTATTTGTCATATAATTAAAGGACACCATGCCAGAAGTGCGACAGAGTTCGTTCGCTCTCCTAGGGGACTTGACGAAGGCGTGTTTCCTTCACGTGAAGCCATGCGTCGGTGAGTTGTGTTCTTTGACATACTGAGTAAACCTGACAATTGGAGAGCCGGTTTCTCATGCTAGCTGTTGCTTGTGTGTGTGTGTTGTGCTGGTCAGTTTGTCATTGTTGTCCGTTTACCCTCTCCAGCTGAGTTCATGCCTGTCCTGGGTGTCAATCTCAACCCCGAGTTCATATCTGTGTGCAACAATGCCACATGGGCCATCGGAGAGATTGCTATTCAGATGGGTGAGTGTTTGTGCGCACACAACTCCCATCCATATACACAATATTCATTGCGGTGCAGTTATTTTCTCTGAATGACATGTAATGCATTGTGATTCTGCAAATCCGATATCTTTCCTGTGTTTTGGGCAGCCATACAAAGTTTTGTTTTTTAGATGGTATTGCTCACTCACTCTCGGCACTGTGCGGATTTGTTTGCTTATTTACTTTAAATTTTTATTCATTTGCAAGGAAAATGCTTTTGAAATGGGTTTGTTACTCTCCAGATTGTGACTCTCCGTCTAGCAGTTAATTAAGCACTGAATCCATCTGTCAGATAATTTTTTTTAGGCAATGGGCCACATTTAGGGAATCTGCTTTTATCATTAATCTTGCATTTCATTTGTCTGGTGTTTTTCCAGGTACGGAGATGCAGCCTTTTGTGGCCTTGGTTCTCAATAACCTCGTGGAGATCATCAACCGACCTAATACACCCAAAACTCTACTGGAGAACACAGGTGATTAGATCCAGCATGAACAATTCACACAATCACTGCATTAAAATCACACTGAATATATGATGAACTCTAAAACAGACATTCGAATCCTGAATTACCTGTAGAAACTGTTCTTCTGATTTGTGTGGCTTTGACTGGTGTCGATTTTTAGCTTGAAACTTTAAGACGCGCTCATGTCCCTTTTTGTGCTTTTGAAACAGCCATTACGATTGGTCGACTGGGATACGTGTGTCCACAGGAAGTTGCCCCCATGTTGCCACAGTTCATTCGCCCATGGTAAGTTCTGTTTTCATGCGTCTTAAACTATAGAGTCTAACGAACCTCTCCATTAACATCCCTTTTTTTTATTACCTAGGTGCACGTCACTTAGAAACATTCGGGACAATGAAGAGAAAGACTCCGCCTTCAGAGGCATTTGCATAATGATTGGGGTAAATCCAGGAGGAGTCGTACAGGTGAGAGGGAAACCAAATCCATTGTCCAAATGGAGATAATTTTAAATTTAATGATTGAGTTTATAATTTAATAAAACGAAATTAATGCATTCATTACTTCAATAGATCATAAATCACCCCAAAACCTTGATTATTTCTGCAGCAATATTACGTACGTCTTAAATATTGCTATAGTAATATATGTGACCCTAGATCACAAAACCAGTCATAAGTCGTAAAGATGCCATTAAACAAGTATAAATATACTGTCTTCATGTTGTTTTTAAATTAATTTGGAGAGTAACTGTGAAATTATTATATTAAAAATGTATAAAAACTTAAGTGTTTTTAATCGTGATTAATCACAGAAAAATGTGTTTAGTCAAGGAAGGAAGTAAGGAAGGACTTTAAAAAAAAAAGTTTGGACACCCCTGGTCTAAATATTACAATTTGGCTTTCATAAAGTTTTTTTATTTGCTTTGACACAGGACTTCATCTTTTTCTGTGATGCTGTGGCCTCCTGGGTAACTCCAAAAGACGATTTGAGGGACATGTTCTACAAGGTACGAATGCGCTTCTTCAGTAACTAAAGCTTTGATTTGTTGGGTTTACAGTTGGCCGAGATAGAAGCACTATGTTTCAACAGCATTTGTCCATACCCTCTCTAGATTTTGCACGGCTTCAAGGATCAGGTTGGCGAGGATAACTGGCAGCAGTTCTCAGAACAGTTTCCACCACAGCTGAAGGAGAGACTTTCAGCCTGTTATGGTGTGTAGATGCCGCCCCTGCTGACATGAGATTCTACTATTAGGTGAGAACAACCTTGGTGATAAAGTAACATTTCGAAATCATGCCGGAGAAACATCGAGCCACCTTTTTCTTTACTTGCAGGTCAAATCTGCGGGAGGGTTACTGTCTGTTTGTGGGAACTACCTGCTGTTGGAGCCAAAGACTTGTGACGGTTTGCGATCTGTTGTGATCCTGCTTCATGTAGTGAAAGAGGATTTGATAGAGTTAATGTGAAATCAACCATTTTATTGTCACACTTTGGCTTCTTACTCGCTCATAACGGGAATGAAACCTGAAGCTCAGGGATCTTGATCGGGAGGGAGGGATCGTTCAGGCAAGATTCACCAGCTGCTTATTGGACAAAACGACGCCATTCAGTAGTCCAGCCTTAGCAAAGCATGGCTTCTCAGCTAGATGCCAAAAGCACACACACACACACACACACACGGAAAATGCAACGAGCGGCATACATGCTTAAGGCAAACTGCCTGAACAAAATGAGGTTTTCTTTGAGATAGATCACCCAAAAATGAAAAGTTTTCATCCTTTTGTTACTCAAAATCTGTGCGACGTTGGTTGGCACAATCTTTTGCTTAAAACAAAAAAGTGGATTATATCTCCAAATAGGACAAATGTTAGCATTTAAGAGTAGTTATTCAGTGTTTGAGCAACAGGCTGAAATTAAGTAGTTATTGACTGAAAATGTTCCTCAATTATTTAACACAAGATGTACTTAAACCTTACTAACTTTTCTTGTGTATTCTTATACCTTTTTTTTAATGCTTTAGTCATTATCCACTTTTGTGTTTTATGCAAATGTTCATTTTTGGGTGCACTTTCACTTTAAAAGTTCTTAGTTTTGCTGGTAATCGTTTAACACGTGTTTGCTAATGACAAAAGCATGCAATCATTATGACATAAGTACATATTTCCGTATTTTCTGCCTGCTTAATTTCTTTCCGCGGCGGCACATTACATTGAGCTATATTTTCATTCCATGAACAAACTGCTATTAATGCATTGATAATTCTGCTTTAGCCTGTAAGAACCATAATGGAGTTGCTGATTTTACGATGTTCATGTGATGTTTCATTAAGCGGATACTTGGTTTTGTTTTCTTTTTCTTGGTTCATCTAAAACGCATGGCAAGAAGGGCAATGAGGTTTCTTTACAAAGTGACTAACAAGTAATCTTTTTCCGGTTTGATCGATGCGATCCATTTAAGCATTATTCCTTTCGTGTTGCGAACATCACATGTAAAGATTGATCTAAGAAACCTTGCACCAAGAATTCACTGTAGAGATTGAGTGTTTTGCCTCCGCTGCTTTTAAAATAAATGATAGGGAGTTAAATAACTATAATTCTTAAGGAACTTTAGTTACAGGCGTTATTGATAAGCACTTTCTCTAAGGAGTCGGACTGTCAGGTTCCCCTCAGATGGGGAACTATTGAAGTTATGAGTAAGAATGCTTGGCTTGTGTAGGGACAATCTAACATGAGTGATAAAGCGGTTTCTTTAATGAGCTTCGATTTAACACTGGGTATACTTTTAGCAAAGAGAACTAGCCTGTGTTATAGCATGTAATGTGGTAAGATTCTCCTACACGATATGCAATTGTTCTTTTAGACGGACTGATGAATTGTGTGAAAACGTGCAGTATAGGTTATCAGGAGTAAAAACTAAAATAGAAGAAAATGTTATTTGATTTTAAGTATCATGTAATTGGAAGTGCATTGCTCTGTTGATGGGGTTTAGGAAAGGGTTCCCAAATCTTTTTTTTGTCCCTTCTTTTTAGTTGTTTTGATCATGCTTAAGCTGTTGTCCTAGTTTTAAATGCCTTTAAAGCAATATGCATGTTCGTCTCTATGAAAAGTCAGTTGCATCTTAAGGTTTCTTCTCTCATCATTAAACACTAGCTCTGACAATCTCATTTTTAAAATGTATACATTTTTTTTTGTAAGCTGCTCCACCCTCTAGGGTTGTTTTATTTTATTTTTTTTATTTTTTGTAAAAGCCTATATTCCAACGTTTAGACTATGTATTTCAAAGATTTGGGAAAAAAAAAAAAACTTTCTACTTTAACATTTGATTTAAAGAAAACTGAAGTTTAACCTTAAATAATAAAAAAAAAAGTATAAATGCAAAGTGGATATTATTGAAAATGGTGTGGTCCTATTTTACAATCATGCTGTTAAGGATTTAGAATTGGGAGAAAAAGCCTCAGTTTCTAAATGATTAGTGCATTTGCTCCAGTTACTGTAATAACAAAATGCTGCCAAGCAGAACCTGTGTTCCTCCAAGGCCGTGGTATCTTTTTATTTTAATTTTATTTTAATTTTTTTTTTACTTTTTCATTTAACATTGATTTTAAGTTTGTGTTAATATAGTTTTGTTTAATATATTTTATTTTGTGCACATGCACAAAGATTTTTTTAGACTTTAAAAGTTTTTTTTTTTTACTTTTGATTTCTTTTTGTTTAAAGAATTTTTTTTAGTCAGATTTAAAAGGACAAATGCATTTAGCTTATGATTTTCAGAAAGTCTGCTGAAGCATTGCTTTTCCTCCCCCTTTCCCCACTCTTCTTTTATGTTGACTTGTTTTTCAGTGATCACCTTTCTTTAAATTCTTTGAATGGAGAAATAAACATTTTCTGTCCAATGAAAACAAATTGTGGTCTCTGATTTTTAACTTTAGCTGTCCAGATGCTGACAAAATGGCCTCTAGACTCACTAGTGGTGGCAAAACTACATGAACATATGCATACACGCACATAAAGTGAATCTTTTTGGTTCACTTTTATTGAATGATTGAATTTATTGAAAAATGATCAACTTGACAGTTCCACACAACTTAATTTTTTCAATTACACATGGTTTATTTACTTAATAATTTTAAGGCAACTGGTTTCCTCGCTGTTTTTAAGTTGTCAACTGATTTACACTGAAAACATTTCTCTATACCAGGGTTTCTCAAACTCGGTCCTGGAGGGACACTGTCCTGCACAGTTTAGCTCCAACCCTGATCAAACACACCTGAGCAAGCTAATCAATGTCTTCAGGATCACTAGAAACTCACAGCTAGGTGTGTTTGATCAGGGTTGGAGCTAAACTGTGCAGGACAGTGGCCCGAATGCCAAATAATTTGTCTTTAGTGTGGGACAACTGAAACCACTGACCCCACCTATTATAATCTGCACATTACCTAAATGTTGGATTGTTATACATTCAAAAAGTACTCGAGAACCAGTTATACATAATGTCTGTCACAAAAACTCACCTCAGTGATCAGCATCATGTATTAAATACAAATCAGACACTGGTGTTGACATTCTAATTAGGCATTTAAAAAAATAAAATAATAAATATAATAGCTACATTTTTTCTTTTTTTTTAAACCACGTTCGGAATTGCTTTCTAAATTAGTGAATAACTCACAATATAATTTAAATATCTTGCTTCATTACCGCAAACGTCACCTAAACGTCACCACAATTCAGCCAATCAGCGAGCACTTCCCATCTCTACGCCACACGTTCTCTCGGGAACCGTTTCCTGCTGACGTTCTGTTTACTCCTTAATGGATATGATTTCTCAAACAGAAGAACTTCTGCAGCCTGTCTTATTAACCGCTAATAAAATAATGGGGAGGTGTGCACGATGCGCTCTACTTTGTTAATACATTGTATTTGCGCACGAGCTCCGTTGCTGACAGCCAGGACGTTACAAGAAAACAGTCTCGTGCTTTCCTAACGATATCACTTCTCTTTACCAGTAGAGTTGCTTCAAACGGTGACAGGTGAGCCTTTCTGTTAGCAAAATAATGTTTTTACAAAATTGTCTGATTATGACATATTTGCTGTGGTAACATAACATTGCATAACATGGACATTGAAAAAGCTATACTGATAAAACCTGCCTGCGAATATAAATAAAACATAAACAACGGTTGTTGCTAGTCATGTTACACTAGCCTTCTTATGTCCCTTTGGCAAAATTGTAGTGTATTAAATATTAAAACAGTATTTTCTTTCCTCAGGGTGGTGAAATTTCAGGTTTGAGGCTTGTGTTTGTTGCTTCGAGATGGCTGGGGGCATTACAGAGTCAGGGGAGCCTTACTCACCATTTGTAAGTATTCCTTCTGACTGAGTTGTAGCACATGGAGTTGGTATTGATTAACATTTTTGAACTACTTTACCTAATCACACTGGTCAGTTTAACTGTTCCGCACACTCAGCTGTTTGTGTCCTTAGAAAAAGTCTTGTGACAATACCATAGTACTGAAAACTATCATGTCATGCATGTGATGTGATGTTATTTCTGTTGCTCTGTAATGAAAGGCTTCTGACCTGTATTCATGAAAAAGTTCAATATATGATGACCTGTAATTAAAGCAATGACAGACATTGCTAAAAATGTAGTTCTCTGTTTTTCAATAATGTAAGTTACAGTTGTCATGAGTTTGCTAGGTGCCTTTATGTCATTTGGAGTCATGTGATTTAAACCACACACTTTGTGTTACTCATTTAAAGAGGAAATGAAAGCTCAGGAGCCAGGAGAAACATGCTCTAATGACTTGAATCAGCAGAAAGCAGTGCGTGATCCAGACTCGTGTGTTTTTGGCATTTAGCGTTGTGGTTTCCTTCAACTAATTTTCCCGTCTGACAATGGCTAGACATTTGTGCAAATTAATTGTGTTAAATTGAACAGCAATAAAGGTATGTTTAGTCTTTAACACATTCACTTTTCCAGTCTAAACTATATCTATATGGAGTTTTAGGACCTACTTTTATTGACTTTTTTTAGACAATTCAAGACATAGGCTAAATAAGAGCCTGCAAATCTGTTTGTAATGCAAAAAGTATTCTTGCAACTCCCAAAATACCAAAATGTGTTTTGGTTTTCATTTGCAAACTCTTTGAAAAGAAACACCTTGAAATAAGCCGAAATAAATCAATACGTTTAAAGTAAGGTACGTTGTGTGTCAGTTTGAGAGTACAGTATGTCCATTACCTAGTTTGTTTTGCTCACATTTGTTAATTTGAGAAAAAAATTTCAGGCAATCATAAGGGAGATACTCATCGCTTTCTAATGGAATTGACAGTAGATACTGTATGTCAAGCGCATGACTAATTTTTCAGCAGACGTTTTATGTGATTTGTGCACTCAAGTGGGAGGAAATGCAGTGCTGCTCAAATGAGTTATCACATACATCAGCTTATTAAAAATGCATGATGGTGAACAATTCCAGACGTAATCTTTACAAGAAAGACAGACGATGCATAATGGGAACTTTGTGTGATAAAACTTCAGTGCGTTGTAAAACCTAAGTGCTTGTTATACATTTTAATTTGATCTGTGATCTCTTAAAACTTTGAATCCGCTATAGACGTGTTTGTTTTGTGTTTTTATAGGTTGGCCTGGTGTACATGTTCAATCTAATTGTTGGGACTGGTGCCCTGACCATGCCCAAGGCCTTTGCAGCAGCTGGCTGGGTAGTCAGCGTCTCCCTCATCACATTTTTGGCTTTTATGAGGTATGCTCTCCCTCTATTTTTGTTTTGTTTTGTTTTTATCCATCACAATCTCTTTCTTTCTCTCTTTTTCTCTGTTAAGGCTGCCAATACCTGCTTTTAACAGTTGGGTTGTGTTGTATTGGTGTTTGTTTTGAGTCTGTATATAAACCATAGAGGTGTGACTCTTCACTGGTCTCACGATTCAATTCAATTGCGATTATCACGTCAATGTTTCGATTCGATATCATGATGCGTTTCATCCTCAGTTTTAAATATTACTGCACATGGCTACGTTTTCATCAATGAATACAAACAGTCATATATATGAACTCCTTTTTTATTTTATCTGCTCCAAGAAAGTACACTTCCTAAATGTAGCAAACATCAAATAAAACTTGCGTCAGAACACAGCACACGACAGGAGCATTTAGAACCAATAAATACTAGTAAATACTAAAAGTGCATGAGACTGTCAAGTAGTGTACTTAAGTTACAATAATGCTTATACACACACACACACACACACACACACACACTGTAAATGTTAAAATAGTAGGTGCATTTTTTAAATTATTTGTTTTTGTGGTTCCCCTCCCTCCGGCGACGAATGATGTCAGAGAAATGTCAGTAGGCTATAATCGATTATGGTCTATTACTATTATTATTATTACTATTATTATATTATACTATTATTAGAATCGTCCACGTCTGTATCACGTTGCATTGTAGAAACTATTAATTTCGACACCCCTCATGAGCCATCCTTGTTTACACTGCCAAAGCATTGGGAAATAGTACACACAAACACACACGCTGCAGTGGCATCAATGATTCATCAAATTTATTACAACAGTATTGGGGTACAAGTATTGCATTCAATGTACATATTTTGGGGATAATTGGTAAAAAAGCAAAAACAGTGGCCCCAAGGACACTTAAAAAGGTCTGAATTGGGTTGCATTATAAATCAAAATGTAGGGCTCTATGTCTATTCTCTTTTTGCAAGTTCAGTTTTATTTTTCCAATTTCTGTTTTCCATATACACTTTTTTTTTTTTTTTTGGGGATTCCATTTTAATGGCTTAAATATTTAATCATTCATTTATCATTTAAAAGATAATCCGGTGAAAATTGAACTATTCCTTTTATTATAATTCTTTTGCGCTGCACAGCAGAGGTTCAAGGCCCGTTCGCACCAAGGACGATAACTTCGCTATAATGATAGCATAGCAATAGAGATATAGTTGTACAAATTGTTCTAAATGTAAAAGAGTAGCAGTCCAATACCAATATCAATCCATCCTGCTTTAACCTGTTAAGCTTCACCAGTGCGTCGGCGCACTGAAGCGTTTTTTATTTATTTAATTCAAAATTACTATCAGATTTAATGTTATACCTTGACAAACTATACATCATTAAAAAGATATAAGACTCAAGTTTCAGTATTTGACCACTATTGTATTCTGAGAAACTCATAGTGACAGTTATGTCTTAATTTGTGTCAGGAGTTATGAAATGAAAAAATGAGTCGATACCTTTAATATGAATTATGCGCGTCAGCCGCTCCCATTCATAAAAAACTCCCGTGCTGTCGTCATGACAGCGATACACAAAACAACGTCCCTCAGGGCTTTAGCTCAAAAATGTGCAGATTTGGAGAAATATTGATAGATTCTTTTAGATTCACATCATATTTCTATAGACAGGAATAATATTTATTGAATTTATACCCAAATGCGTCAATGTAATCTTTATGAGCGTTTGGTATTCTAATTCACAGTGTTTTCAATTCATACCAATAGCCTGAGGGCGCTATATGCACAGTAATATAGTCCATATATGGCACATGAAGAAGAGCCATGATCATGTGACATTCCAGGAAGCCTCGAACACACACACAGCTAACAGAGATCGGCTGTAATCATGCAGATAAAAGATGTTTTGAAGACAATAAACATGATTGCAATGATATCTGATTTGCCTGTGTTCTTCAAGCCATGCCAGGTATTTTTATAATAATAGATTATATTTATAATGTAATGCTAATCTATATAGACTTCATCATTGTGCATAATACTATCAAATAATATATTTTCTGTCTGATTTTTTTATCTGAAGCTAAATTAGATCACAGAAGATTATTTAAAACATTCGGCTTGAGTTATAAAGTACGTTTTGAGCATAAATATGGTTTTAATCTCATATATTGTCGTGAATTGATGGTGTGCTAAGCTAACATGCTAGCTAGCCCTAACTGTTAGTCACATGACATGGTCTTGAAAAACATTTAACTAAATACAGAGTTTTGGGCTTATTATCTTCAGATTTTAAACATAAAATGTTTAGACATGTGGCTTTAGCTGTAGTGCATTTCTAGATTGCTCCAGTGCCAATTTCAATTTTATTTTCATGAGGATGTTTCATAAAAAATAATTTCTAATAACTTTACAAAACTTTGAAGCTATTTATAACAATTTTTGTCATTACGACAATAATTAATTATACATTTACAATAAACTGCCAGGTGTCAGCTTTCAAACGAGATCATACTTGTGCTTTTAGTACAAAGGGTTCATGAACTGTATCTGTTTTAGTTTGGGTATGTCATTTCTGGGGATTTTTCAAAAGTGGCGTTGCAGCTTAACAGGTTAAAAAGCTCAAGCGTTTAAAGCGGCAGATGACACAATTGCAGCAAGTCCTTATAATAAATAGAACCATACCCGCGTTGGTATGGATGCTAATACAGTGATTTGCTGTTCGCGTTCTTCTAGTTGCTGTTTTCTTATTGCTGTTACGCTTGATTATTCAGGGGTTTTGACATATCAGGTTTAGGAGGGTGTATGTATTCGATTTCCAATCCTTTCTGGGGGTTTGCCAAATGGGGTCAGAATGGGTCTCTAATTTGTGTGTAGTTAGGGCATGAATTTGAGAAGTGTAATTCTGTCTCTACCTCATGTTGTGTTCAGTGAGAGCACAGCGTGTCTTCTGGTCTTCTTTGTATGCTATTTCTCTCTGTCACTCGCTCATCTTTAGCTGACCTCTCAACCCTGTTACTGCTGCCGCTGGTGCTGTGGCCATCAAAACACATTTATCACCCCTGCCAACCTGCCAGCTGTCTGAGCCACTGACAGAGCCCAGGGGAGAGTTATGAGTGTTTAGACGCAACAGAATGGAGCTGTATATCAATGAAACAGCTGGGGAAAGAAAGCAGACAACAGTTGGTCTTTAAATGCAGGTTATGAGTGGAGATGTCCGAATGAGACTGACGTTATGTATATGACATACAGTTTCTCATATTTTGCATTAGTGATATATTTAAAGGGGTCATGACATGAGATATCAAATTTGCCTTGATCTTTCAACATATAAGAGTGCGTCTCTGTACAGACTTCAGAAGGATCCCAGCGTCGGAATCAAGTGGTTGGTTTATTTGAATGGTGTCCCAGATCACGTTGAAGAATTTTATGTTTGTTCTGAGCATTTTGTTTTGCAAATGAGGCACAGTGTAATGGAGAGTTTGCAAAGAACCTTTTGTTGAAAGATAAAGCAGCCGGCCGTATTGGATCTGACAGCAGCTGCATTGCAAACCGTAAATGATTTCATAATGCTTAGTCTGTAAATGAGGGTTTTATATGGATAATGTTTTCTAAACACGTGCAATAGCAAGGGGCCATTGATACGTTTCATATGCAATGACATTAGCCAATCATAACAGCGGCCGTTCACTGACAAGCCTTAAAGGGGCCGTCCCTTAAAAACTGATAATTTCAGACAGGGTCAGAATGAGGGTTGAAAGTTTTTATGCATGTATATTTGTTTTGTTTTTTGCAAAAAAAACTTTATAAGTGAACCTCAAGAACCCATTAAAATAAAAAAATGCATGTCATGGCCCCTTTAAAAATGTATGTGTGCATATATAAAAATATATAGATACTTTAGATATATAATGCATTATGCTTTGTAATGCATCTTATAATGCATTGTATGGTCTCAGGAATAATTGTAACCACAGTTATAATACATGATAATACTATGTATTTTAACTTTGGTTACAATTATTTATAAAAAGATATAATGAATTATAAAGTACATTTATGAATACCTTTTATAATGCATTATACATAAAGGCTTTAAGTAAAAAAAAAAAAGTACCAAAAAGTAAATAAAATAAAAAATGGGCAAAAAATAAACACGGGCAGTAAAACTTGAAATTTTCGTCAAAATTTTGGTCTCCATGAGGAAAACATGGAATATAAATCATACTAACTGTACGTTCACACCCCTGCCAACGACAGCGCTGGAGAAAGATTCGGGGACGCTCTGATGCTCTGACGTAGATCGAAGGCGGGATCTTTTTAAACCAGTGTTGACAGGATTGCTCTGGAATCCTCTCAGGCGGAAGACTTCTACATTCTGATTGGTTGCTGCTGAACCGCATCAGAGCTTATTACCATAAAGTTGACCTGACTTCAACTCTTCTCGCCGCTCTCACCATCCAAGACACACTGCGCCGCCCTCGCCGGAGCATTGAAAATGAATGACTTCCGGCCACTCTGATGCTCTCGCCGGCGTCGGTGTGAACGCACAGTAAATGTTATTTTGTGAAAATGTAAAAACGCAGAATGTTTTCTGTAACACCGTGTCTATACTAGACTCAAGCAGCACGACGCAACACAACAAAAGTAAACAGAACCCATTATAATCAGAGATGCTGTCTACACTTCAGTTCAGTTCAGTACAGTTCAGATCTGACCCTGATCCAACACACCTGTCTGTAATTATCAAGTGCTCCTGCAGATCTTTATTAGCTGGTTTAGTTGAGTTTGATCTTGGTTGGATCTGAACTTTAGGGAAAGTAAATCTCCACAAACGGGATTGGGCACCCCTGGGAAAGAATGTTTGAATGGTATAAAATTATGGAAAGTCCTCATAAAACACAAAAACCCTACGTGTGTGTGTATTTCACATTGTTTTTGACTAAATAAACACAGGGATGAATGATATTGAATCAATTTCATTCATATGCACCAGTGACAAGTCTCTGAATCAGACTTTTTAAACAATTCTTTCTGCTTAAAGTAGTTTTTTTTTTTTTTTTTTTTTTTTTTTTTCTTCAGGTAATATTATTGTTTCCACTTGCGCAGCCTTATGTCAGCATAACATAAGTTATCTCAAGCAGGGAAATGTGTATGACATTTTAATAAACAAAAATGTAAAAAAGTTCTTTAATATAATGTGCAAAATCGCGATGGTCAATTTGTTATTTTATGTTGTCTTTAAGAATTTTCTTTCTGATATCAGCTCTGTATCTAGTTTTTTCTGCGTCTTGTTTTCCCTTTTTTTTTTTATTAAACTTGCTACACATGAAGTGTGTTTAACTGTTCTGTCTTCCCTCAGTTTCATGACCACCACATTTGTGATTGAAGCCATGGCTGCTGCCAATGCCCAGCTACGCTGGAAGAGGAGAGAACAGGAAGAGGTTAGTGACATCACCCGATAAGCCTGGTTACCCTGAACACTGTGTCGTTATTCAGTATCTATTCCCTATGAAAATTACACTTATCAATGGAAATGTTACACGTCCCAAGCCAGAAAGTCGATGAAACTTTAAATCATACTGACTTATCAGTGAATGAAGCGGGGCCATTTAGAGCAGATGTACTAAAATCGCTACATGCTGACAAACTCAGAACGAGGCCCATGGTTAGTATGTTTCTAGACAGTTTCACCCATACAAACAGAATACAGAAAACCTATATTATGGCCTATACAACTATAAAATCAGAATGTTTATATTTTAATAGATGATCTGCAACAACAAATATTGTGTTTATGCTGAAAAAGCGTGTCAAGATAATTTTTGACACATTGCTTCTTTGTTTTAGTCACGTTATATTGCGCACACAACTACACCTGAATAAACTGTGGCAATAATCAAACGTGTTCTTCTAGAACGCCCTCACATTCATATGTAACATTGTTTTAAAGGAACAGTTCACCAAAAAAAAAAAGAAATGTTATAATTTACAAGGCTGCATTATTTGATCAAAATACAGTAAAAACAATACAAATGTGAAATATTATTACAATTTCAAATTACCGTTTTCTATTTGAATATATTTTAAATGTAATTTATTCATGTGAATGCACAGTTGAATTTTCAGCATCATTACTCCAGTCTTCAGTGTCACATGAGCCTTCAGAAATCAGTCTAATATGGTGATCCACTCATTATTATCAATGTATTGAAGAAAGTTGATTTTTTTTTCAGGATTCTTTGATGAATAGAAAGGTCAAAAGAGCAGCATTAATTTGAGATGGAAATCTTTTGTAACATTATAAATGTCTTTACTGTAACTTTTGATCAATTAATGCACCCTTGCTGAATAAACTATTATTAAAAAGTTGTGTTCAACTGTGAACAAACTTGCTATTACCAAGCTCACTTTTTTTTTTGGTTGTGAGCGTGTTTGTTCAGAGCCTAGAATTAGGAAACTAATCACTTTTATTGTTACAACCATTTTAAGATTAATGACAGCGACTCCAGCTCGGACTATTCAGATGATGAGGTCACTATCCGGGGACGTTCGGAACCTGTCGAGACGCGGCCAATTCTCTCTGTCCGTAAGTGCCGTTTGTATTGTACTTGTCTTTGTCAATAATGGTTTGCAATGTTACCCAAGATGAAAATCTCAAGGTCATTGTTGGTTTTGTCATCTGATGTAACAGAGCGTGCTTCGAATATAGACCACTTTGACATTGTCGAGAGAGTCGAGATGGGACAAATGGCCTCCATGTTTTTTAATAAAGGTAAGACTTCTTGCATCATTATGCCCTACAATGTAATCTTCAGCTAAGACGTTTAGCTTTATAAGACTATTAAACAAGGCCTTAAAAGATGGTTTCCAGAGGTCAAGTTTTGCTCCAGTGTTCAGTAACATTGAACAAGGTTATTTGCTGTTAATGGGGTGCAATTAGAACTAGTTAAATTGCTTTTGGTTGTAATTACCTCACTGTAGATCTTTTATCTACTCTAATATAAGGAAACGAGAAGTTCGCTTAAAGATGGAGAACCCAGGTAATGAGAATCTTATGATGAATATGAAGACAAGGTGTTCACCTTGAACTAAAAACCGAGGTGTCATTTATACTGATTCCTATTTTCAGAATTCTTGCCCTCCTAAGCATCATTTCACGAGCAGTGCTACACAAAGGCTGACTCAACAGTGCCCCGAGCAGCCTTGCAATATCTCAACAGCATTGCTTTTGGCATCTTCTCCAACCATCAAGCAAAGGCCGGACATCAGAAATGGCCTGCTGAGCTGTTCCATGCAGGGTTGGAAATTAACTGGGCTTGCCTTGGGGCAAAAATGCCACAGAAATGAACAAAAATGCCCCTGCACAATTAAACGAATTCTATTACGACAATCGTGTTTAAAGTGAAATGTGAAAATGAATGTAAACTGTCGATTGCACGTTTACACATTTTTTTTGCAGTGTAGAGCATTATAAGCGATCACAAGGGTTTCTGTTGAGAGTATGGATACAATTTCTAATCAGAGGCTTCTTGGTTGGTCATCGGAGAAACGCTGGAGATTTGTTCAGTGCACACATTTGCTGACTGAGTCCTGCATAAAAATAAACATCAAAGTGCTGAAACAATGTAAACAAGAGATTAATTTTGCAGTGTAGAAAATGTTATCTTTTCGCAGCTTCTGTGAATATAACAGGAGTTTTTGCGAGAGGGCATAACTCTGTGGCCTTGCGCTAGGCTGAAGTGATGGCGGAACATTATTTGCTCGCTTTCTATATTTAATTTATTCCCAGTTTGAAGAACCGTTTCTTTTTTCATGCTGCTAAGATAACCAATGCGATGTTTGTAATTAAATTTTTTTAACTTGTTTTGTCGTGTTGCCTAGAAGACGAGATGTTTCTCCACCCATAAAACCTTTATGTATTCTATTAAACGACATTAATAATCATTATTACAATGTTGATTGCAATAATCGACAATAATGATTTGTCATAATTGCAGTCCTGCCCTGTAATGATTTCCTGAAATGTTTTTTTATTTTATTTTTTTTACATTTTTTAATATGAACAGTTATGGGAAGAGCACCCGTACAGAAATGGTTTTCTTTCACTTAACACTGTAACACTCATACAAAGTCTGACCTTATGGGCTTGACATACTCAGACCACTTTATCCAGATTTTGTAAAACATGTCTCTTTGAGTCCTGAGAGTAAATGAAAGTTTTTCCATAATGTAGATTTCTTGGATTATGTTGACCCACTCTTCGATGGTCGGAAGGTCCGGTTTTAACCATTTCCTGGTTATGGCTTTCTTACTCGCTGCCAGTAGTGTCCAAAGCAACCTCTTGTCCTTATTTCTCCAGTTATTAACATCCGCATTGCCCAAATACACATTTTCAAAATTGCAAGGTATTTTACTACCAAATATATGATTAATATGTTCACATATTTGGATTTCCTGATTTTTATAAGCGATTTACACTATGCAACATTATGCAGTTGTCATGTAAATGTACATTTAAGCATTTATTATATATGTATTTAGAATTCAGTCTAAATACATGTATGCCACCTTTATATTAAACAGTATATGTAATTGTCAGATGCAGTTTCTGTTCCACCTTTACAGTGTAAATGTGACTTCTGTTGATGTCGAGAATTTTATTGGTAATAGTCTATAATATTTTGATAAAAGTAATTTGGTTAAATATAAGTATTTTACATAAAAGATAACACCGATAACCTTTAATACAGTTATCATTAAAATTGCCCTTTAGAAAAGGAAAAATATATACATTGCCCGTTAATGGGAACGTTAATTTCTGACCCTGGTTTCATACATCCACAGCATGTGATGGCAAGTGTTATGCACTAGGTGACGCACATGTTACACCCTCAAACAAACCAGCACTGCCTCTTATGCGCTGCACGCACTCTCGTTTGGTGAACACAAGCACGCACTTGTAGCTTCAGAGCTTTGTGTTTTCTCAGCACAGACGTCACATGCTCGCCCTGTCGACTTTTTATTATTCTATTAAGCGTGATGTGTTAAAATAGCTTGCTGTGCTCTGACCTTTCCCAGTGTAGAATGGAGTGAAGTGGCCACTTTGGATGTGCACTTGGGAGAAACGAATGACTATCTGAGCAGACTCTGACCGTAAATGTATTAAATGGAAGCGCAACTTACTGTGAAGGAGATTAGTTTAGTTAGTGTGACTTTAGTATTGACTGTAGCTTTAAATATAATACTCCTGTCTTAGGACATGCTGTCTTTTTAATCCAAGTGCAATTGCTAAACACAGCCATTGTAGTGGGGGTGATCAATCCATGAGCTGCCATTCAGCGGAAAGAAACTGCAGGCTTTTATATTGAACTGTAGTTAAAGGCTTTAACGTTTGTACTTTAGTATTGTTGAGGTAGGTGGGAGGTTGTCTTTCCAGAAAATACACACTGCGATTCTTTGGGTTCAATTGCTTTGGTAAGTTAAAGCAGAATGTGAATCCGCTCTGGTCTGAAATTAACAACAGGAAGCCTGGCTTCTGTCATTTCATCATTGGACCGGTTTCTTAATGGCCGCTGGTTTATCTGGGTTGCTCACAGTGGCTGTAACCTTCCCACTGACAGGTTGATTAGAAGACTGCTTCGAATAATGCCACAGAGGAGATAGATTAGCTCATGATTGATTTTTTTTAGGTGTGCTATTACTTTTGCTCAGAATGGGGATTTTGTTCTTAGTAACCCCTAACCAGAACTATTAGACTTTGGTGTGTAGCTCATCTTGAACTGTAGCCTACATGCATGTTTTTGCTTTTTGAGGAGAGACTTGCTATTACTTTTCAAAAATGACTTAAATTTTAAAGGGCACCTATTATGACTCTTTTCACAAGATGTAAAATAAGTCTCTGATGTCCCCAGAGTATGTATGTGAAGTTTTAGCTCAAAATACCCAACAGATCATTTTTTACAGCATGTTTAAATTGTAATTTTTTGGGGCTCAGAAAAACGTGCTGTTTTAGTGTGTGCCCTTTAAATGCAGATTAACTGCTGCTGCCGGCCCAGGGGGCGGAGCCTCACGAGCTCGCACTCAGTCTCTCAGGACAATTTCATCTGATAATATCACAACAGAAACTCTCAGTTGCGGTGTTCATTTCGACTCGGAGTCGGACAATAATGCCCACAGAGCCAGAGAATATATGCTGTATGGACATAGAACAGGTATAGTTTAGTTTAATTATGTTATAACTTATTTGTCATCTGCTTTTATCCACTAATACAAGCCTGCTGTAGCAAAGCCCGTCCGAATGATGACCAAAATATACTGACGAGTTCAGTTTATTGTACATCACACAAAAGATGAGCGTTAGTTTTACTCCAGAGAATCTCTGTAAGAGCTGAATAAACATAGTATAAGAAGTGCGCATTAAAGTCTTATCCATAAACTCTCTCTCTCTCTCTCCCTTTCATTATCAACAACATACACAGCGAAGTACACAAAACACTCGTTACAACTAGTAAATAAATATGCACACCTTTTCAGTGGGTGCTAAATAAACTGGTAAACCTTAAATCTGTAAAATGACTCGAAGAGCTGTCATAAAGAGCGCGCTCGCACTTTCATTTCTTCCGTGTCCAGTCACGTTAGGCCTGTTGCTCCGGAGAGTGTAAGCTTGATCACAAGCAGGGGAGGGGCCTGCTCAATTCTACGTCACATTGCGCCGAATCTGAGAACAGCTCATTCTGAGACAGTGCTTATGATTTATTGAGATTGTAAAAAAACCACTGGGTGGATTTTTATCATTCTAGGGTGGTTTTGCTCACACACTGCCAACACACATTTATGTTCAAACACCATGTAAAAGTGAATTTTGCATAATAGGTGCCCTTTAATATTTAGGCCTGGTTTCACAGACAGGGCTTTTAGATTAAGTCAGGATTAGACCTTAGTTTAATTAGGACATTTAAGTAGCTTTTATAAACGTGCTTTAGAAAAAAAAAACACCTTGAGACGAAACAATGCTGCTGATATATGTTAAGAAATAATCCGTTAAATTTCTGTTAAAACTGCTTAAATATGCATTTTAGTCTGGACTAGACCTAAGCCTTGACTGTGAAACCGGGGGAATGAATGATAAAACTGGATCAAAATCCTATAGAATTGAGTTGAAGGAAGAAACTGAGCCATGTTTATCATATCTGTGTATGCTCGTTTCCTCTAATTGGTACTTTTAGATGCTTCACTCAAAATTGTTCACTTTGAGCATTTAAAACAATAGCTTTTTAGCTTTTAGTGCTTTTTTAATTTTTTTTTTAATTTTTTTAAATATATTTGCCATTCATTGGTTATCAGCCACAACTATATCATCTAAATCTAGTTTAAATAGTCTGCCATCTCTAGTCAACTTTCAGGGTAATTAATGAGCTGATTGGTTGGCTGGACCGTTTGAGATCCTCGTAGGAGCTTCTGTGAATGATGAATGTGTGTTGTGGTGAAGCCGGTCTGTGTTTCCTCCTGAATGCTCTCCATCTCATCTCCAACAGGCAGGGGCTGAGTGATGGATGGATGGAAGAACAGGTGAAGAGGAGTGTGGGGTTAATGAAGAGAAGAGCAGGGGGGATTTCATAATGAAGTGCTTGCTTGCTTTAATTAGGATGATTTATACAGCTCTATGCGTTTAGCGGCTATATTGTTTGGGGAGGAACATCAGATGAATCTTCTAGGGAATGATGCTGCCTATCTTCATGTTCTCTGAACCTCTCCACATGTTTGTATTTGAAGTGATGTTTTATGTAAAGCCATGAATCTTCAGAATGGGATTGTTTCTCTCTGCAGTTGGCGTCAACATGTTCTACATCTGCCTAATCGTGTACCTGTACGGAGACCTGGCCATTTATGCTGCTGCTGTACCTGTATCACTGATGGAGGTCGCATGGTGAGTTCAAAATCTCTCATCTTGCTCTTCTTCTAGACACTAATTAATGAAACATCAGCTTTACTTTTTGAATGAGAACATTTGTTCAAACATTTAAACTTTTGCCATAAATAAACTAGATTTATTTCATATTGGTTGCAGATCAATAAGAGACTGTCCAGTCATAAAAACACAACTCATTTGCTATGGCAGACTTTTTCACATAGAAGATAATGTTTAAAAGCAATAAGAAATGCATGTGAAAATTGGTCCACGCCAAACATTTGTATTGATGTGAGCGGGCCTAAACCCTATAAAGCGTACTGTGTCATATTTGATATGCATGCATATTAGGGGTGTAACAATATATCGTGTAACAATACATCGCAATACATAAATGCAGCAATACGTATCGTGGATAGCGGACAGTGACCATATGTATTGTGTATAGTTCACCCAAAATAAAAATATTCCTGTGAGGAATTTAGTTTACAGAGTTTTAGTGTCAGTACGACATCAAACTACTATATATAATGGTGAATATAATGTATAATAATGCAATGGGGGAATATTTGTGGGTCCTGATAATGCCAAATGTCTTATGTTACCAGTAAAAAGTGGCCTACATTATTTTCATCTAAAATAATTCTGTATTTTCAGAATCATTAATATTTTTATTCTGGTGTCACCATTGTCCTGTGCATTGGGTTACCAATGGTTATATAATATCCAGCACCAAGTCCAAGCCTATTCATTTCCACCCCCAATGTAATACCAAATCTAGCATTTAAATCAACAGTTCATTTTTTTTTTTTTTTTTTTTTTGTTACCTTTTACAATATGTCTTGGAGTATTACAATAATATCGTATCGTGAGTTCAGTATCGTGATATTTATCGATTTGTTACATGAGGGTATTGTTACACCCCTAATGCATATGCATATCTACTACATGCCTCATTTCGTCTGATTGACTTTTTTAGCAAGTAAAAGGCCTTTTAATATAATTCTAAAAACTTTAGGTCATGGTACACTTTTTTTTTTTTTTTTTTTTTTTGCTGTGAAATATTTACTGATTGCTTTTTTTATATTGTTATTAATATTTCTAGATGAGCATTTACTGGACTAAAGCAACTTGGGTTTACTTGATAATCACATTTTAACATGATTTTTCTAGAAAATGATCAGTTGATAATCAAATATGAGACATCAGGCTTTTAAGAAACGTTTATTTGTCTGTTATGTTACCTCTCAATCATCATTGTATTGCATTGCATTATATATTTTGCCACCCACAATAAGAACTACTGACCTTTCATCATAAAACTAATCATTTTAATATTAACATTTTTGGGAGAAATAGTGACGACTGATATTTATATGCACTTTATGTAAGTAGTTTGCTATACTATTGTAAAGATCTCACTGAGTTCATCTTACTTTTTGGCCATATAAATATCAGCAACTGCACCAAATTGCATATTTTTGCTTGGTTTATAATAAAAACAATTGAATTGATATATATATATATAGTAGTACTTTATAAACTCCTGAAATCGATTCGCAGATGTCAGAAGTGTAATTGTTTGCCTTCTCACAGTGGGAATCACTCGTGCAGTGCTGGGAGTGTGAAATACAACGATACCGAGTCATGCTGGGGCCCTGTAAGACGCAAAGACGCCTACAGAGTGTTTCTGGTGAGTGCAGCAGCACCCGTTACACAGTCAAACATACGCTCTACGTTGGCAGCACTTATGTCTCGGCAGGGTGCTGGACTCACACTGGCTGGAGGTAAGAAAGACAAATGAGACACTTAATACTTCTGCGTAATCTCTGTGGACTCCTCACCCCAGCCGTGTATCAGGAGGCTCTTGCGTGCCCTTGAAATTCACAGAGAGCTACAGCACAAGACGCCAGTGTGATTTCCTCCTCGGCTTTAGCTTCGCAACAGTGATTGATGCGCTTATTCATTTCGCTCTGCTCCACCCTCCTTCATCTCTAGAAATGAGGGAAGTGGCTATCCCAACTGCCAATAAAAAGCATTGTTTCAGCTTTTTTTTAAATCTCGCTTGGATAAGCCTCTTATTGCATGTTAACCACAGGAAATGATGCTGATTTTAGAATATGTGCCAATATTTGCTTGCCTTAAGCCCTATTTGGACGGGATTAGTTTAACATGGAGAGGTTGGGGTAAAGTAATTATTACCAGAGCTTCTCAGTGATTTTAGTCCCGTCCAAATGTACCATCTCGGTAATCATTACGGACAATGTCAATGTCAATTCTGTAAAAAGGTCCGGAAAAATTACCTCAGGTAATACTAATCCTGTGCGAATAGATATGTAAATATGCTGTAAATATGTACGTAAATATTCCGTAATTTCCTGTTTAAAAGTAGTTTTCCGCAGTTTATTAAGTATGGAGGTGCTTGAAAAAGCATTCAGTTACGTTCTAGACGCTGGGACGAGTCTGTGGCAAAACTCAAGTGTTTTCCTCACACCATTCAGATCAGAAAGAAGGTCGAAAGCACTTGTTAGAGGCACGAAACTTCTTTTAGCGTTAGGTAAGTGCCTATTACCAACATAATCCAATCTGAATTTAATTAATACATCATTCGACCGGATTTAACTGTTATATCTATATATCAGGAAGCAACATAATACGCACATGATGACGGTGCGTAAATCAAGTTACCCCTCCCACTTCTGCTAGTTTTACTGAGATTTCTTATCCCGTGCGAATTGGCCATTATTATTATGGACGTCCTGTGGTAAAATTACATTACTCAATCTACTCTTGTAAAACTAAACCCATCTGAATGGGGCTTTAGAGATTAGGATTTTTATTCCCCTTCATGCTCGGGTTTGTCATCCCTTGTTGAGGTGTAAGATGAGGTCACGTCGTATCTTTATGTATGTTGTGTATCGGCTGTAATTGAGTTTAGTTTAATAGATCATTTAGGAAGCTAGAAGAAACAACCTACATCTTCCATCCCAAAACTCTGAATCTTTCGACTAGAAGGTCAGCATTAGTTTTTCTTCTGGACATGCCCTTAAATAAATCATCTTTTTTTTTTTTATATATGAAAGATTAATCCAACCGGCTTATGAACCTAGTGTCACTGGGGCTGTTCTCTTCCTCTCACTTTCACCTCAAACTGTCTCTATTGTTGTGAGGAAGGAAAATTTCCCAATTTTGAGTCTGAGGAATGTCCAAAGGGGACGACTGTCTAAGCCACCAACTTTATGAGCTTTATCAGACAGGTGAATCTGTGCCACAGGATGTTGTCTTCCTCGGCCACTGAATCCAGCAATTCTCATTACTGTAAAAAAAAAAAAAAAGTAATTGGTAACACTTTACAATAAGGTTTCATTAGTTAACATTAGTTAACTACTTTAGTTATCATGAGCTAAGAATTAGCAATACTTCTACAGCCTTTATTAATCTTAACTTCAACATTTACTAATACGTTATTAAAATCAAAGGTTGTATTTGTTAACATTAGTTAATGCACTGTGAATTATCATGAACAAACAATTAACTGCTGGATTTTTATTAACTTACATTAACAAAGATTAAGAAATTCTTAACAAATGTATTGCTAGTTCATTGTTAGTTCATGTTAGTTATTGCATTAACTAATGTTAACAAATCAGACCTTATTGTAAAATGTTACCATATAATTAATAATAATTGGTTAAATAATACATTTAAATAACAATTATTAAAAACATTATTTCAAATTTTATTGTATAGTTGCATTGCTTTGTACTGAATTTAGTTTATTCTGATTTTAATAATAATTTAAAAAAACAGTTTATGGGACTTTATTATTTTCATTATTCAAAGAGAATAATGGGAACTTTTCTGCTTTACAGTAATGAGAATCTTGGGGGGAAATGTGCATATTTGTCATGAGAGTGAGACATGATAATTTAAAAATGCGAAAACATCTTAATGGTGCTAAAAAGCATTCTTTTTTTCTTTGCACGTTAAAATTTTTTTAAGTTGTTTGAGTTTTATTTCATTTATTTTTTTAATTTGGGGTTGAAATATCACCCAGACTTTTTTTTTTTTTCACCCTTTGAGGTTATGCCATCAAATTTACCACGTCAGCAAAATTAAATGCGCATTGGTGCTTCGGTGTTTTAACATGATCACAAAAATGTCAGGTCACATTTGCATGCAAATGAGTGACATTTACATAAATCCACCGTCTTGGCACTAAATTTGTTTTCAGTTTGAGTTTATACTTGGCCCTGTCCAGGAACACTTAACTGATGTTAGTTTATCGCTATGATTGCATTTTAATTGCCTTTTTAATTAACAATTCCTCACTGGCACTCTGTACATTTATTCCATATCAAAGCAAGCTAGTCAGGGTCTAACCAGAGTCCTTGTTCACTTATCTGGCCTTGCGTTTTAGATCAGTGCTGAATATGCCAAATCTGTCTCCTGTCCTATTAAGGAGACTGCTGCTGAGATGTAGCGCAAATCTATTACAGGCGCCATGATGTGAGGAAAATGAGAAGATTTAACAGTTTCACCTGTTATTATATCTGAAATCTTCAGAAATGCATTCATGGCAGTTTTTAGGATGTCTGCTAGGGCGTCATGTTTCTAGGAAATATTCCAGATTATTGAATTGTATCGAAGTGCCCATGTGTCCTTCTAACATGTCTTTATAGTGTTTTTATATATATTCCTAAATCATCATGCTAACTTTACTTTTGAAACCTGCCTTTTGCAGACAGTGTGAATTATGACCCTACAGCTACTGTAGCACAGATGCATTTGTTTTTCTTCCTTTTGGTGTGTCTTGACTTTGACTCAAAACGGTACGTGGTCTGCATGAGAGTATTTGAGAGCAGTGGTCAGTTGTATCCCCCCGTGGCTAGCGGGATTGATGTTGGACACATTAGTGCAGCCTCATGGCATAAGCTTTAGAAAAGGAAAAAGGGAAGATTAAGAGGCATATTATGCCTTCACATAACACCTTGCCTCACTATAATCCCTGAGTGGGTTGCAGACCGTGACACTGTTCTTTCTACACCTGTGGCACACAAAGAAGGATGTTATGCATGTCTTTCTTCAGGGGAACGTGGCCAAAGAGTTTCCAAGAATGGAGTGTACTGGACTAAAGATTCTCAAACTGCCTATCTCAGAAAAGGCCTTTATAGTTGCTGTTTTGCTTTGTATTGCTTAACGGCCATTCTGTACATTTTGTAAAACTTCCTGCCTCAGCAGAGTATGACTGTGACTTTACCCTGACATATAGTAGGGATGGGTCTGGACGGATGACTAGTTGTCTTTGCTCTTTATTTTTATTTTATTTTTTTAAGCAGTGGTGCTTAAAGGAAATTGATTTGGTAATGAACCCAGCTATGATAGTTGCCATGAAATAGTGCAGTCAATTTCTGCAGTTGCATCTTTAAAAGTGCACAATAGGGGCTTATGCATCGGAGGAACCTTTTCATAGTTCCTAGAACTATTGGAGGAAGTACACGTTTTTTGGCATGTTCGCATCGCAAAAACTAGGAACTACTAGGATTTTAGTTTTAGGAACTCCTTTTGGAGGACCTAATTTAGCTCTTACTTCAGAGTAGGGTCTAAACCAGCACTATAGGAGCTATCCGTGACGTTAGTGTTCATGGATTAGCTGAACGCACGCAAAACACCAGCACCCGCCATTTTTTTTTTTAAAAAAGCCACGTAAATACACAGATTATAGCCTATATATATATATTTACTCCACATACTAACTCTACGAACATGGAAAACAGTGATGGATGGGCCTCTCAACCTTTACGGTAAGGAGAACATCCAACACAATATGAGGGGACCAAGTTAAACATGATCATGTATTTCTGCTCAGCTAGAAACACTGGACATCAGCCACACGGCATACGCTAATACCTTTTCATATACTGTCTACTTTCTTTGTATAACAGTTCTATCTAATAACGTATTAGACATGACTGTTAGACAGATTGTAAACGAATGAACACGGGAAATGCGAGCGCTGTGTGCTTAGGCTTTGGTGTTCTCAGCACCGTCAAATTGAAAGTTACAAAATCAAGCGTGGATAATGTCACTTCAGAGTTCCTACTGGCAGTGTAAATGCAACCAGGAAAATGTTCCTAAGGGAACCATTAGTTCTTGGAGAACCACGCTAGTTCCTAGAACGACCGGTGCAAAACCCCCTTATGTAACGTTTGGCCCTCTAGTGATTAAAACAAAACTGCATGCATTTTGCAGAAGAACTTTGTTTTGGTTGTGCTTTGGCTCTGCATGACTGTGCAGATGAATATGGTTATCCTATTGTTCATAAAACATTATATAACCAGTTTAGATGAAAAGGATCTCAAGCTGACTAGCTGAAGACGTTACTGTAGCTTTACCCATTAATAGACCCGGTACTTACTTGAAAATAAATCCGAGCACAGCTGAAACAACTATAATGAAATGACCCTTCACAACAGGTAATGCTTTACAATGAACTCTGTTAGAGAGCTACATATGGCAATTTATCTTCAATATAATACCTCACTCACCTGTTAAGTAATAAAAACACCTTCTCTGTGTCACTTTTACAATATTTCAGATCCGTCAGTTCTCGCCATCTCCGAAAAATCAAGCCAATGTTGATTCTGGTTTTATTACGAGCCCTGTCACGTTCTCTTTTTGCCAGCAAACTCTCCTCTGTGCTGCATTTTTTTTTAAACGGGTAATTCCCCGACGGTTCGAGATTTAGCGTGATTCATGTCAACCTTTCTCGCTTGTTGTGATGACTAACCTATGTAGTTAATATTTTTCCGTGTCTGCACTGATTTGCTTCATCAGTAACCCTTAACAGGAGTAATTTCTTATGTAGAGAAAGATTTTTTTTTTTTTTTTTACATTTATCTTTCTCTACTTCTGAAATAACCTTTATATACTTTATATTATTTACATTTTAATAGTTTTTAAATACATTTAACCAACCAAATGTATATTACCAACTCCATGTTTCATAACTCGTTGCACATTAGTTCTTATAATGAACTGTGTGTGTATAACAACATGTGCTTAATTCATTTAGTTCTCTCTCTCCTCAATTCTTCAAACCGTTCTGTTTTAAACCGTTTTTAAGTGTTATGTAGATCACTGCTGTCACTATTTTATCCCATCCTTAAAATAAATCCTATTCCAGCGCTTGGTGTTCTAGTGGCACAGCAAACAAAGAGCTATTTTTGATCTCTGGCTCAACAGCTGTCCCTGAGCAATGCTATATTTTTAAAGTCCAAGACGCTTGACACACAAACCTCAGGGTTGCGGGACAAGGACAAAAATGGCATTTCAGAGCATAGTCATTTATCTACTCTTAATTAAGCAGTTTTGTCAACTGTGAAAGACTTCAGTAAATCTATTTGGATTGTCTGAAACGGGTATGGCTAAGGCTGAAATCTTTTTGTTTTCTCTCAAGTTAAACAGACCTGTCTGCCCAGCAAGCTGTGGCTTTGATCAGCAGTAAAGGTTCACTCTGTGTAAAATCCTGCAGTTTTATCTGTTGTTTGCTGAAAGCTGTTAAAAAGATCAGTAGACTGAGAAAGTTCAAAGGATAAACTTGAGTTCAAGTCCAGGACATTGCTGATTAATTTAGGGAATGTATTGAGAGTATTCCATGGATCTGCCTATGGCACTTTTCCACTGCATTGTACGGCTCACTTTTGGGGGGTTTTCCACTGTGTACATTACCTAGTACCTGGTACTTTTTTAGTACCACCTCGATTTGAGGTTTCCAAGTGAGCCGTACCCAAGACCGCATTAATGCACGGGCTTACCTGGGCTGAAGCCCAGGGGCCTCCCAAGTTTAGGGGCCTACCATGTTCAGGTTCATGATGAGCTGAAAAGGTCATATTGTTTTGTAACTTGTCAGGTTTTCTGTCAATCACTCTAATCGCACGTTACATGTCTGCTGATTGAGTGACCCACGTGGCCCCATAAGCCCCGTTCACACAGCCAGCGATTTTGTCGCTGTATGTCGCTAGTCTCTATACTGTGAAGTCGCTTGTGGCCGTTGGTAGTGCTGTCGCTCTAATGTTATTGGTAGACTGCTCGTCTGGCCACATCTATACAAAACACCATCACAAGTGATACAACTATATTATTTTAATTTGACTAGGAATTAGGCTCAAAAGAAACAGTATGCTGTTGGGAGGGTGTTTTTATATTACCACACAGCAGTGTTCAGTGGATTAAATAATTTACTAGATTAACGATCGATCAATCTACAAATTAAACTCACTCATACTGTCATAAATGACTAAAACGTCATCCGAATTTGACAAATAATACATTTTCTTGTCCCTAATAGTCAACATAATGCAGGGGAAACTAAAATGAACTGCAGCAGTGCTAAACTTGCATCATAAACTACAACACTCGAACTATAAATGTATGAATTAATCTCACTGAGACTGTCGACAGTTTCTTTACCATGCATCATTTTATTATATCCATGTTTGTGGTTAGTTACAATCAAATCATATAAAACAGTGAAATCGCCCTCGAACTCTTCTGTCTTGCCTGCACTGCACTCGAGACGGTGACGGGAGCTGAGCTCCACTGAAAGGCTTCTTTCCTATTGGCTGTCGCTCGCAAAAATCACTTCTCATTTGCATAAAGGTGAAATTTCTCAACTGTGATGTAGATTACCTAGATATTACACTTTTTTTTAAATGAGACCCTATAAATCGAGGGGATGGGGGGCCTACAAAACCTCTCAGCCCCGGGGCCTAACATTAGGTTAAGGCGGCTCTGGCCATACCGATATTAAATTGTGACTACAGATCACTGATTGGTCAGAGAAAATGACTTTATCGTGGTCAGTAGACTAGGTGGCGGCACAAATAACGATCAGTCTATAATCAGTAGTACTAAAGCAGGACTAAACTGCAGTGTGAAAGTAAAGCGAGCCGTGCCGAGTCGTACCATGCAGTGGAAAAGCGCCATTATATATGGAAGGGGTGATGTGTAGTGAGGATGTAAATTGTATCAAGGACAGGAATGTGTCCTCCCTTTTCTCATTGGGCTGGTAATTATTCTGAAGGGGAAGCTGGATTAATTGCTGTACATGATCACCTTTATTCTATGAGTCCATGTAAAATGAGCTAATTTCCTTAACCATCTTGATGGGAGGATCCTTTGTACAAAATAGTCAGAAGCTACATTTCTCAAGGAGTCATATGATGGTCATTTAACACACTGAAACTGCTCATTGATCACTCCAAACCAGCAGATTGTTGTGGCAGAAAGTTGCTGAACAATCAAGAGATCTTATTTTGTATAATTTTTTTTTTCCCCACTTGAAGTCCACTTGTAATGTTAGCAATGTCAATGTTACAAAAGATTACCGTTTTTTTTTTTTTTTTTTTTTTTACCTTTATGTTGTGTTCGGGTCATTTTGACCAAGAGAGGATATTCTTTTTCCTGAAAACGTTAATGTTATCGCATTAGATTAAAACTTACTGACTTTGCTCACACAACTACTTCCTGATCATTTTTGAACTTTTGGGATTCTTTTTTTACACAAGGTTATTTTTGTAGCTGACCTTATTGCATGTGCATTTGTAGGAGTTTCCCTATCAGACGCAAAATCTAAATTTAAGTCAATTTACTGGAATTTGCGCCATTTATCGCCCAAAAAAGCTTGTCTTAAACCAGACGCTTTTTTGCCCTACTCTTGGTAGATTGTGTTGGTGATTTATGGAAATGATCTGGGTGCATCTGTGTTCTTTCATTTGCGCGTCGTCAGTAGATCACGTGCAGAACTTTCCACTCCCATCGGCACTTTTATGGAATTGCGCTATCATGCTAATATGCCTGGTTTAGTAAATCTGGCCCCATAGGTGTTACAGGGTTTTCAACACAGCGTAAGGGTAAAGTTATATTTTGGGCCTTTTTATTCCTTAATTGGATAGGAGAGTATAGAGTATGTAGGAGTCTATATAGTATATGCAGAGGCAGAATGTTCTCTTTTTTTTTATTTCTTTTTTTTATTTCTTTTCTTCTTTTTTTTCCGCTGGTGAGGAAATCTGCCCACTGAGTGGAGAGATTGTCTTCCTGGCTGGCTAACATGTTTAGAGCCCATCCTTTCAGCAACCTTCAGTATCCATTGGCCTCTCTCCTAGGACACACATTTGCTCACTGTCTCGCTCGCTCTGTGAAATATGGGTCACAGCGTAGAGATTTGCAAGATAAAATTAGTTTTTTCTCATCTTTGGAGGAAAAAAAAACATGCTTGTGAATTAAGATAAGCCCTTGATGTATACAGGTTATTTTATACATATGTTTTAGGAACCCTTATTTGGACCAAAAAGTTGCAAAGTTGGTTTAAAATGTTTAATGCAATAATAGAGAAATATTTACCTGGATATTTTTGTGCTAAACATTTTAAAGGATTCATCATTTCTTGCAGGGACTTTCTTGAATATTTCATTTTGAATGAATTGCTTAAAGGAGAACTCCGGTCAATTTTAACATTGAGCTCATTTTTTTGTCAATTTGGAGTGCTGTCAATACAGAGAACAATGACAAAAATCGGTGTTGCCTACACCGTGTTATCCTCTTTTTAAAATTTGCACCCTGTTGACTTCAATGGGGCAAGTTTTAAACCTGCTTTTAGCCTCTTAACATCCTTGATGTGTCATTACAAGTGCACAGGTCATGTGAGTGATTCCTTCAGAGTGAACAAAGTAGTCGATTGTCGAGTTCACGCGCATAGGTTTAGTTACCTATGATCACGCGCGTGAACTCGGCAATCGACTACTTTGGACTTCAACCGAAAACAGGATGTAAATACAGGTATTTGCGCTGGCTTAAATAACATCATTTTTATTCATATCTTTCACATCTACTGCAGTCAGATTCACCCGTGTTCACTCTGAAGGAATCACTCACATGACCTGTGCACTTGTAATGACACATCAAGGATGTTAAGAGGCTAAAAGCAGGTTTAAATATTGCCCCATTGAAGTCAACAGGGTGCAAATTTTAAAAAGAGGATAACACGGTGTAGGCAACACCGATTTTTGTCGTTGTTCTCTGTATTGACAGCACTCCAAATTGACAAAAAAATTAGCTCAATGTTAAAATTGACCGGAGTTCTCCTTTAACGGAGTCAGATTTCCTATTGTATTCTACATATTACAAATGTTTAAACTTTCTCCATCTTGGTGTTTCATGCTTTCGAAAAAAACTCTCCTAAATGATGATTGTTCAATTTACTTTTCCAAAACATATTGAACAAATCTGAAAGCTCAAGTTGACAGCAGTAGATTTTTTTGTTTGTTGAGCAAGTGATGTAGTTGAAGCTGTCTTTTAGAAAGCTCTTATGCTGTGGGTGGATCTGCAGGAATAAGACAACGCAGATGGTTTAGTGGATATTAGCTCAGCAGGATGAGGAGTTTGAGCAGTGGCCCACCAGGCGAAGAGTCCTCTCTCTAATCCACAGTGGGATTATCGTGCCAGTGCAAACACTGGCTGACCCACAGTCACACTGGTGATTCTTGCCAAGCGGGGAAGGAGTTGTCGAGGAGGACTAAGAAAAGATGTGGCAGATAAACTAGACTGGGAAGTAAATGCAGATAAAACAAACTCAGCCTTGGGTTAAGATCGTGATATACCACGTCTGTTGCACTCTTGACAGCTCTTCATATCTTCTGTAAGATATGCAAGGATGAACCTGTCAAAATGCTGTAAACATAGCATAGTTGATGTAACAGCAGCAGTTCTGGTCCCAACCACTTTTAAGTATCCCACAGCTGTCGGTACATTTTAATGTCTTGTTTTGTTATTCGCTGTGCACGCTGCCAGAAAAATCCCATAGATTTACACTAAAGAGACCGGAATATCATAGAGACGTGGACCAGTAAATAACCTTGTAAACCACCTAGAAAATACCCACAGTGCCCTGGCAATCACACACAGCCCTCAAAGGTTTGTGTCTAGTGCTCATTCAGGTTCTGTTCTGTCTTAATCTGCTGTTGCCCATTATTATAATTTCTTTTAATTTCCCTTAAATCCATTTCTGCAGGCTTAACTTCAGTCCACTGAACAGCTTGTGTGTTCACCGGGGCTACCTGCTGGGTACAATATTGTTCTCGGTTTGGAAAAGCTGGTTATCTTGTCCAAGGACATTGCAGAATGATGTAATGGTCTTCCTCGGTGGGTGTCAGGACGAGGCTGTACGTGATTTCCATGAAATGAAATCCACAAGCACAACCGATGTCTCATTATCAAAACATCCTTCCGGATGTTACCCTGAACACAGAAGCTACTTGCTTAACCTTCATACTTCATGTTTGTGACTTTTGTTTGCCTGAAAGGTGTTCAGACTGCTGTTTGTTTGGCCATTTTAGATTTACACAAATATTTGTAGTACAGTTTTTGAGCTGATGGCAGTGAATATAAATATATAAATAATATTAAGAAAAAACACAACACCGAATTTGTGTTAAAAAAAACACAAACAAATTTGTGTTTCATTGTGTGATGTGTAAATAAATGTTGTTTATTTATTTACCAAATTTATGTGCACTCTTGTCATTTCAGCTCACTTTAAAAATGCACCGATACAAACAACCGCCTACTGCGTCTATGACAACAATGTATGATTATACATTTTGTTATGTTTACATTTATTACCTTTTTCTTGTCTTTTTGATTTTCATATCTTTTTTGATTTTATTATTTTCTCAGTAACACTTTACAATAAGTTTTCATTAGTTAACATTAGTTAGTTCAAATGAATTAATAATGAAATGCATTCAACAGCATTTATTAATCTTTGTTCATTTTAATTTCAACATTTACTAATACATTATTAAAATCAAAAGTTGTATTTGTTAACATTAGATTATGCACTGTAAAATAATATGAACAAACAATGAACTGCTGGATTTTTATTAACTAACGTTAACAAAGATTAACAAATACAGTAACAAATGTATTGCTCATGGCTAGTTCATGTTAGTTAATGGATTTACCATTTTCTCTTTTCCTTTTCTTTCTTTTTTTCTTTGTATTTTCCTTTTCTTTTCTTTCCCTTCCATTTGCCTTTCTGTTATCGTTTCCTTTTTTGGCTGTACAATATATCGTTTCAGCATCAACATTGATACGCATCCGTGATCATCACATCGCAGGATGTGTGATGTCAAGTAATTAGGGATTGAAGTCGTCGATCCGTGATCCATATACGGACCAGACCCCACGGTTCGGAACATGTGATTCATGGATTAATTGCAAAGTTTAACCATCATAGAGTAAATTTAGCAATTGCACCTGTTTTAAGCCCTGTCAGTTTAAACTTTCAACCATGTTTATAGCATTCAAGCTCAAGAAGCGAAAGAGAAGTCAATTCAGAACTCGCATTCGTTCTTAAAGTGACAGCAGCCTAATGTACCTGCAGCTCTCTGTGACATTAATGTTAATCAAACAAAGAGAAAATCACTTTTTTTTTCTTAAACAAAAATTAATTATATTATTTTACACATTGAAGACTATGCAGTGTTATTTTACATTTTATTATTGCTTGTGATTTATAATTTTCTATGCAGATGCTCTCCCTGACAAAATCATCCCAATCATTCTAAAATGATTAATTCTTCCAAATAGAGCTGTTCAAATCATCTGGTTTTCATATCGATATATATATATATATATATAGCAGCCCTATTTCCTTTTGCTTTTTTCTGTTCTTTCTAGTGGTTAAGCTTAGTTGTACATCTGGGTTTCTAATCGACAGATTGCATGTTCAAACACTGCATTTGTGAAACTTCAGCTATCACTGTTGTGCCCTTGATCAAGGCACGTAGCATCAGCTTGCTCCAGAGGGACTGTCCTTACGACTTAATGTGGTGACGTGGAGTGAAAGTCAAGTCAGCCCCGATCTTGATGAAAAAAATATCCTATTCTATTTAGCTTCTGTTGAACTGGACAAAACCTGAGAGCTCTATGGTTATAAGAGATCTAAGTGCTTTGATGAACTTGACACAGTATTACAAAGTCATGAGAATTAGTCCTGCTCCTCAGTGTCTCCCATTGTTTTAGAAAGGTTTCAGCTTTGATTCACACCATAGTTACCAGTGTAATCATGCTGCAAATGACTGTAAATGGATGAATGGTTTCTTTTTAAAAATATACCAACCTTTTTTTTTATTTTTTTTTTACCAAAGGCCTTTAGGAGAGAGCTGTTGACCCATGAATAGCAGAGTAATACAACTGTCCAGCCTTAATGAACACAGCCTGACTCACGACAAATACTTCCGTAATGATTTATCGGCTCTGTGACTGTTATGAATGAGAGTGAGGTGAATTGAGACCCATTACAACAGATTTGTTGATCATATTTCAAAGATATTCCTTGAGCCTAAATCTTGAGTTGGTTGTGTGTAAATTAAAGAGGCTTGAAAGAAGCTAATTGGTATTTATTGGTCTTAATTTTAAGCTTTAAATATGAATGTTCACTGTACAATTTAGCTTGTTAGTTTGTGTTCTGTTATTAAAGAAAAGTGTTTAAAGCATGCAAAGTAGGCTAAAATTATATTAAGGATCAGTTACTCATCTTTATATCTTTGTTAGAAGTGTTAGGCCATTTATTTCTCTTTTTACATGCTATTTATTTATTTATTTGCTATTTTATTGTTTTGTTGGTTAGGAAAAGTTCTATTTGGAAAATTTTGTCATGGATTTGTCACCAGACAAAAGACGGTCTTTTGCCCTTTCCTACTGTCAGATTCAAGCAGACAAAACCAATGACCTCTCCAAAGAGTCAGATACAGCATTGATTTTATGACACTTCCTGTCTTAATATGGAAATCCACTGGGACAAACAAATATTCATGTTTTCTATTATTGTAAAGATCAATATGCAGGAAAGATCTGTCTTGACAGCTTTCAGCTTTCCAGGAGGTCTGGGCATATTTGCTGCTTTTTATATAACATTTTGCCTTGTCTTCCTCATGGGATCTAAGGGCCTATGTTGAGCATCCTTTACCCCTGCCCCATGGCTCTGATGACTGTTAAGTTTTTGAATTAAATACCAGTGCTATTTTGCAATGAATTAATGCACATTATCTGTTCTAGGCCGTGCCATGTGTGACCTTGGAATGATCATTTAAGCTCATTTCATTGCAAATCTTTGAGTGTTTTTTTAAATCAGTTGTTCTTGTGTATCATACATTTTTATTATGTTTAAATCCAGTATTCAGTTTGTGCCAATATGCTGACCTCAAACCAAAACAATGCTTTAATTGCTTTTCTTACTTCCTGAAGGATGGGTCAATCTGCGGTTGCATAATTTTTTTTTTTTTTTTTTCACTTTCATGAATGCACTTGTTAAGCATTCATTTATTCATTAATTGAGCTCTTAATTGTGGCAGCATATTGCAGCTCATTTTGGAGGTTAATGATGCTTCCGCCTGACGGATACGAGCTGAAAAAAGCTAAATTACTGAGTCATTATTGGTTTACAGTTTTTACACTGGCTTTGTAGCAGGTTTATTCTGCCTGTATGTATTCTCTGCGTGCGTGCGTGCACAGTCATGTGAAAAAGAAAGGTCACCCAAATTAATTCTATGGTTTTAAATATTGGGACATAATAAAAATCATCTAGTCTTGAGCAGCTCTTAAAATATGTTGTATTTGGTTTTCACCAAACGTGGGGCTGTGCATTATGGCCAGACATCTCCACTTAGGTCTTGTCTTTCCAAAGGACATTATGCCAGAAGTCTTATGGTTTGTTCAGATGCAACTTTGCAAACCTAAGCTGTGCTGCCATGTTCTTTTTAGAGAGAAGAGCCAACCCTTCCAAACATGCCATACTTGTCCTGTCTTTTTCTAATTGGACTGTCATGAACTTCAACATTTAACATGTTAACTGAGGCCTGTAGAGTCTGAGGTGTAGTTCTTGGGTGTTTTGCGATTCCTCTGAGCATTGCACAGTCTGACCTTGGGATGAATTTTCTGGGACGTCCACTCCTGGGAAGATTGGCAACTGTCTTGAATGTTTTCCACTTGTGAATAATCTAACCCACTGTAGAATAATGGACTTCAATTGTTTGGAAATGACCGTATAACCCTTCCCAGATTGATGGGCATCAACAATTGCTTCTCCAAGATCATTGCTGATGTCTTTCCTCCTTGGCATTGTGTTTTAACACACCTGAATGTTTCAGACCAGCGAACTGCCCAAACTTCTGCTTTTATAGCTGTGATCACACTTGCTGATGATCAGTTAATCAAAGGCGTTGACTGTTACTAATACTCTTAATTCCTGTGGAGGGTGTACTTAGATTTTCACACATGGCTTCTCCATTTTGGCCTAGTTTTTGTTCAACAAATAATGACATGGCATAATATGCCATGTGTTATTGTTCATCTGAGGTTGTATTTACCTGATTTTGAGACCTGCCAAGGACCAGAAGATTTTTTTTATTATGTCCTGATACCATACCGTAAAACCATAGAATTCAATAGGGAGGGTGTCCTTTCTTTTTTTACATAACTGCAAATATGTGTGTGTGTTGTCGTCGTCGTCGTCATTGTTGTTGTTATACTTTTATTTATATATTTATATTAATTTAATTTTATATATATATTTTTTTTACATTTTTAATTTATTTATTATTATTATTATTATTATTATTATTATTAATGTCTCTAATTTTTATTTTAGAGCGTTTACTTTTGAATTGATGGTTCTGTTCTGAGTATAAATTATTTAATCTGTCCGTTCTGTTAGCCGATGTAGTAGCAGCGTATCTGCTTCCCATTTGTTGATCCTGTCTAGAATGTCTAACAAAGATTAGCACTGGAGACAAATGCCACTGGGATCTTGACACTTTGGGGATTTGGGGAAATATAATCCGTTTTGCATGTTACTATCAGTTGAGTTATAATCCTGCATTCTGTGCTGCCACAAGGGCTCACCCAAAGTCCATAGACACAAATGTCCCCTAGAGCTGCCCACACTTGGAGTGAAGTTAGGGGAGTACATTAAGAAGAAAACCATAAACTGGCTTTGCTCAATGTACTCATTCCATTTGATGCCACAAATTGCAAAAAATAGAACCGGAAACTCAAATGGTTATGCTAATATCTCAATTGCTCAGAGATTTGTTATTCTGAATTATACGTGTTATACCATGACAGCATCTCCTGGTGCCAAATAACGGTCATCGACTGTTGGTTTCATTTCACTCATATTGATGTGATGAGTCAAGTCCTGCTCTTCCATCAAGCTATTCACCTTTGCATTTTCTCATTTAATTTTTTGGTTTATCTCATTTCAGTCAAATGTTGCTTTTAAATGAGCTCAGTATTGCTGAATTTGTTATCTGATATTGCTTTGGGAACATTACAGTCATCCAAAAGAAGATATCCACATCTGGCAGAATGTCCCAATGACCAACATTTTCGGCCAGCAAAAGGTCAAAATTAGCATGGAAATTGACTCGGTTTACCCAGCAACAATATTTTGATCCCAAAAGATAAAATATATTAAGAACTACATTAAATGTGCATATTCCTTTTTTAAAGAAAGGAATAAAAAATTCTAAATATTCTGCACAGACATTTTTCGGAATATTGTGTTTTCCCCCTGTATGCATAGTATACAGTATGTACAATATACAACCTGAGCTGACTAATATACAGTTTTTTCCCACAATACACTTTTCCACACTTGCACTGGCAAGTAATATGAGACCCAATTTTCTGCACTGGCAAGTAATATAAGCACATATTATTTCTTTGGAAGTTTTTTTTAACCCCATTATTTAAAAATAATAATTAAGCCACTGAATAGAATCTATTTTGATTTCAGGTTAAAGATTATACATTAACCCCAAGCGTGAGCAGTACTACTAGTGATGCCTGCTAACACACGGGGTTCATGCTTGGCTATTTTACACTATTAGAGTGTGAATGAGCTCTGTGTTCTGATAACAAGTACAGTATGTCACAGTGCCTCTCTGTCTCTCTTCATGTCATGTCTGAGTCACCCAGCACCCCACGGCTCTCGCTCTTTCTGCTTCCCTTGATGCCCTCTCTGCCTGGCCCTGTCCCTCCATTTCTCCCTTCACTCCTATTCATTGCCAAACTTCCTTCCTGTTGTCCTTTCCTGGCATGCGTTGTGCACCAGCATGCCAATGTTGCACCATTTTTACTATCAGCACCAACAACACTCGTCGAATGGGACAGAGAATGGAAATCCATTACTATCGCTCTGCACTCCTGGCATGAGTGGGCGAGCTCCTGTCAAGTTTCCAACCTTTCTGCCAGCGTCCCTTTTCAAATCGGAAACTGCGGCATATGTTATAAGTTAGGCTTCGAATAAGAAGCTACAGCAGGCCCGGCCATCAAAACTGAGATTGGGTGATGTGTTAGCTTTGACATCGCTTCCTATAAAGAAACTGAGATGTTTTACAGGGTTTTTATTTCTTTTCAGTTTCATTATTTGTTGACATGAGATTGCATATGGTATTTTATGGCCATTCTGGGATGTAGGAGTTCTGCTCAGGAACAGATATTTATCGTTAGGATTGTGTGTGTTGTCAACCATCATGAAATGGGGGGGGGGGGGGGGGGTTGTATATTTTTGTGTGTTGGGAGTGATGCAGGCATACACTTCGATATAACTCATGCAGACAGCAATGCATTATGTGGATTTTTCAAAGTGCATTTCTTGCTCAGTATTCTCCTATTTTTCGCTTTATTGGTTGTTCTTAGGTGCCTTTTAAATCCCTTATGTATATAATGACTTTAATAGCTAATGAGTAGTTGACATTAACTATTTATTTTTTTATTTATTCATAAGAACTCTTAAAGACCTTCTTTGTCTTAAGGGATGTTTAAAACCTTCAACATCTCTCCTTAATCATGATATGAGTCCAAACCTTTTCTTGCTCACTGTTTAACTTCTGCTATATTGTTTCATGTCCCGTTACAACCCTTTATAGGAATGGCAAATGAACTTAGATCCTTCTGCTCTTTTGTCTTGTCCCTTCAGGGCTTTAGCTGTTTAGCAGCCTCTCTGTCAGCTCTTTTATCAGGACAGACATTCAGGCATCATGATGGACTGTTATCTCACCCTCATCCTATCTGACTATACAAAAACCAAGACACTTCTCACCTCTCAAGATAAAGCATGAATGGTGTCATGATGATTTACAATTCACAGTTTAATGAGAGTCATCCATCAATAATGTGCAATGTATTAATTAGAACAAACTGCAGTGTGTTAAATTGTGTTTTTGACCAATAGATTAATGGCCAAAAACACAATTTAACACACTGCAGTTTCAATCAAAATTGAATCAGTTTACTTGAATTCACATTCTTGGTCTGATTGTGAATGAAAGGGGAGAGATTTTATTCAACTTGTGTTGGAAAACTAAACTTATGCTAATGCTAGTTGCCTGAAAAACCAAATCACCATATTCAAAATAGTGTGTCAGTTCTTCTGTAATGTACCAGAAGAGGGCAGCTGAATCAGAGTACAGATTACTTTTAAGAAAAAATTACCACAGAGATAAACAAACACATGAGCCACGAATATTAAAATATGTTTTTTAACCTCTTGCTTTTTGTGATTGTTTCTTTTTTTAATGGAAATTTGAAGATCACACCTAAAAGTAGACATGCGGATTCACAGAACAGTTAAATGTATTTAGGACAGATACCTCCATGCCATAATTTAACTACGCTGTAAGCTGATAATCACACATGATGGGAAATACACAAAAGGTATATTAAATGTGAGTACTATTGGTAGTAGTAGTTGAACATTTAAGAGTAAACGCCTTGCTTGCATGATTATCCACACCAGGACTGGGAGGTCCAGTTCTTCTTGCAGCCGTCTGTGAAGATGCTTAAGTCTGTAATATAAATATCAAAGAGACTGGCACGTCTCATCAACACTCAACCCAATGCAGTTTATTAGAAATGAGTCATGAATCTATGTGCCTACACAGAAGCACATAAAAAGCAATTAAATGCTTACCATAAGAGTCATGAGCAGACCCATGCAGACTCTGTTCCCTCAGAGCTCAGAGAAAAGCTCCTCAGATTCTGTAGAATTGGAACACCCGTCATTCATGAAGTTCTGTGCATCCCTGGCCATTTTATACACTTATTTTATTGCTAGAATATGCATGTCTACTAGTTTTGGCCATTTAGTAGTGCAGTTGGTCTGTCTACGTCAGGTTGAGTTGTTCATGTTTGTTGGATATTCTACTGTGTACCATGTGAAACCACGTTTGTTCGTTATTTAAAGGTCAACATATTATGTCTACTGAGATCTACCTTGGTCTCCTGCTTGACTGTATTTTTTTTTATGCTTTCATTGACTCATTTTCTGTATTTTTATTTATTTTCAGGGTGTCTTCACGCTGTTTTTGGGGCCCTTCACCTTTTTTAATGCGCAGAAGACCAAATATCTCCAGATCGTCACCTCTGTAATGAGATGGATTGGTAAGTTCCGTACTATTTTAATTTATTTCTTTTTTTATTGATTTAATTTATTTTTTATTTTATACGCTGTACAAATAATGTTTTTGTTATTACGTTGCAACAAAACATAGCCTATTGCATTCAAGATTTACCTTATGGACAAAATAAATTACATGGTGTTTTGAAGGAGGTTTGAAATGTTTCTGCAAGTAGATTTCATTAAAGCTTCAAAAATATCTGTAGGGCAAGTGCATTAAATCCATCCGTCCGTGATTGGGCAGTCAGTTACCAGATGACAGGCCCAAAATAAAACCGCCCATCCTCACCATCCTCTCAAATCACAGCCGCACTGAATCGCATTTAATGTGCATGCAGTGGTGAATGAACATACAATGTACAAAGAATGCTTATTCTTGCGCAAATATTCTCAGTGCTCATAGAAACTTCAAAGAAACAACCATATGTCCTTTTGCTCACCTTTCTCTCCTCTTCGTCTCATTGATTCACAATAAGACGTGTATGCGAGTCATTGGCGATTGGATACGCTTCCTAACAGCTCCACAGGCACTAACAAGGCAAAAAAAAAATAAAGGCAGTTGTTCTAGCTGTGTAGGTTTCAGTAATGCTTGTAGAGTGGTGCTATGCAGCATTGTATAGCAATTACTCAAAATTTATGTATCAAGAAATGCATTGACAGACTACAGAAATCTGCTGATTAGCATGTGCACCCACATTTCTGCCATCTGTGTTTTAATGTATTGCTCATTTAAGGGCACTATAACCTGAGGGGTGAAGTAGCACATCCTGCTTGCTTCAGCAACATTAAACTGCTCAGTGCAGGTGATGAACTGCTGTTATTTCTCAAACTGTTTTTCCAGAACCTGTTCATGTTCTTTTAGTCATTTGAATCAATATGGGGTCATTTGCACAGTGCATGTATTATGTATGATTCCACTCGGCAAAAGCCATCACTGGTCTAGCTGGTTGCTGTTTTCTTTTTGCTTTGTATTGCAGTTTTTGTTCTTTTTGCAGGGATGTATCATGGATGCCCTGCAGAATAGTGGTCATCTTTTTATATGCGTGCTACTCTTATCTTTCTCTATTGCTGTTTTTCCTTCGCCTGTTCTGAACCTCCAGAGAGCTGAAGTAATTATTTGATAATGCGTTCTTCACATTGTAGTCTATAGTGTGATTTAGAGCCGTTCAGATCTAGAACTTGGGGATCTGTGGGCCCTAAAGTATTAAAATGTCTTAAATTTCACATTTCAAAAAAAAATGTAAATCTTGCTTAGTATAAAAACTCATTTTACAACATAAAATTGAATATCAAATTTCTTCTTCAAAAAATGTTTTTCCATCTAATTTGCTAATTACTAACCACCATAAATGTTTGATATATTTGTATTTCTATTGCACAAAATTGTATAATGTTATACAAAGTAGTACCCTATTTTAGGTTTGTGTTTTTGTTTTTTACATTTAGACATTTAAAAGAATCAGTTGTTTTTTTGTACAAGGTTATTCAGGTATTCTGCAAGGGTTACTTCAGGTTTACTTGTTAATCAGTCTTCCGGGTAGAAAAAAATTACTCTCAGACAAAACAAACAAAAAGACAACAAATCTTGTCTAAGCTTTAGACCGGAATTAATGTTATCCAGCAATAGTCAAGGGTTTAGTTCCTTTTGACTCTCATTAACAAACATTTGGACATTTAATGTGCAGAGTAATCCATGAATGATCTCAGTTTCTAATTAATAAAATAAAAAATAGGCCTATCCATGCTTATGGAACTTAAAAGTCAAGCGAAAATGACTACTTTACCATAGACTCACCATAGATTGAGCCACTGGAATTTATCCCTGAAGAGGAAACCTGGTAGAGAACAGCTGCCATATCTAATAGGGATGTGCCTTAAGCCTAAAGCCTAAAGGGACATGGTTAGGCTTGCTGCAGTAGTTGGTTACTTTACAGTTCATCAGATTTCACTTATAACGTGAAGATAATATGGAGAAATGACTGGAAGGACGATGCCGGATGATTTGGTGCACAACAGATCCTGAGCATCATTGACAAAAAAACGTATCTTTTAAAATATTGGTCAGTACCGCCGCTCCCTATACACGGAGTACACGTGATCGCGAATTCGGAAACTATTTCAATTCCCCGCATATTGATAGCAGCTCTCTGATGCCCGCAAATTATATGCAATATAACAACCCAACTATATAATTGCGAGAGAATGCAAAAGCATTGAAATAATTTTTTCTTTCCTATCTCTTTTTTTCCCATCACCATGTCCCTTTAGAATGTTTCCTTTCCGTATTCGGCTACGGGCACATCCCTAATATCTAACATACAGTAAAGCATGTTTAGTTTGTAGTATATTTCTGCACAGACGTTATAATGACCAACATTTGCAGTGAATATAAAGTGTTTTTTGTTATTTTGTAAGCAGTCTTGAAATAGTTCCAAGAAAAAACACTGTTTATTTATTACACAGCGCCAAGGAATACTTGATTCTGATTGGTCAGTCACTGCATTATGTGGATAGATATTCTTGTATATTGATGCTAAACTGTATATTTCACTGTTTTCCTTGGCAACTAATTTCCTACATATTGGTGCTAGTTTCATGTCTCTCGTATCACTCCACGGCCTCTCTCTTCCCACAGAATACGATAATTTGATCTCAAATCAATATCCCATGTCCATTTAATTTATTTGATAATAACAGGGAGAATGTACTGCCAAGCAGTCATTATCCCAAAATAAACCTCTTCAGAGTGATACAAGATGCTTTCAGGCCCTGGCCATCCTCATAGGGTTTATTTTGTAATGTGACAGTACTTTTATTCATTATATGCTGTGCTTACTAACCGATTAATCATATATAGCGCTATTATTTTACACCGAAACCAAAGCTGTCAAAATTCTTCCACATTTTTCCCTTCCGTCGATGAATATCGGCATATCTGTACATTAGCGCAACCATCCTTCGCTGTTCATTTGAACCAGACAAACTTCTCATGCTGATTCTAAAGATTTGTCAATGGGTTGGTCAATAGGTTGACCAGTCGCCTATCAAATCTTTTGCTTTTTCCATTCACCCTTTCCAGTCTTGTGCTTTTTCCTATGATCTTCTCTGCTCTCAGTCATTACTCACAGCAGACAGCAGGACAAGCAGGCACGTCCCTTGTGTGCCTTTTCACCCATAATGCACAGGAGGAGAGACCGTGCCTGCTCCTGTGTCAAATGAGATGTGGTAAGTAGGATTCGGTTCAGTTGGCGCCAAGGGAACCACTTTGTGTTTTAGACTCAATGCCATCTACTGCCAGCGCCGTCACTCTGCTGAACCTTGCGTGCTAGAAAGCGGAGCTCAATTATTAGCTCAATGAGCATAACAGCAATCATACTTGACTTAATACTGCTTGTTGTGTGTCGTTACTCATCTAGGCACATATATTTAAAACCTCAGCAGTCTCAGAACCCGTAGCCCTTCACAACCACTTGTATGAAATGCATGAAGTGACTTGTTTATCAGGAACACAGAAATGGCATCTTGTCTTTGTATGCAAAGCTGTGCATTTTTGTATGCATTATTTAAAGGCGGTTTTAATGCAGGGGTAATTTAAATGGGAAGGATCACCTCCTCTCAGCACTGAAGTAGAGAACATTTATCAGCGTTTGACATGGAGAGCGAAATGAGTCAGTGAGGTTGCCGCTTTAATTCATATTTAGTGTGAGCGTTGAGGAACGGACAAAGAGCGTGTGATTACTCACTGGAGATTTATGACTTCATGTTGCATTGCACAACGTTTCTTGGAGACTGCATTACTGTTAATCGTGCTAGAGCAAGGTGCTCAAGACTCAGAATCAGTGTTGTTCAGGTTGAAGACGTGTCATTACTTATTTTCGTGTAGCTCAAACAGAAGATCATGGTGCTAACAGTTTCATTGGTTCGTTTCCCAGGGAATTCATAAAAAATAAATCACTTATGCAATGCAAGTCGCTTTGGATAAAAGCATCTGCCAAATGCATAAATTTGAATAATGTAAGGAAATGTGTGTGTGTGTGTGTGTGTTTATATAAAGGTGATAGATGCAAAGAATTAAGTGTAGATGTGCCAACTATGATCTTCATCAAAATGCTGTAATTGCTGTGTGGTAAAAATGTACAGTGCAGATGGACTGATTCGAGACATGCACAGTACAATTGCTTTTCTATACTCTATAAGACATCAGAGGGCAGCACTGAGTCGTGTCATTTTTTTGTTGGTGTATTTGCTTGGAAGGATAAAAGAAGAAAAGTAGTGGATGCGCCATTACATGCAACAAACAAGAACCAAAACAAAAAGTATGGAAAATGATATACTGCTTCGTTTACTGTTCTTGGAAGGAACAGCATATTGCTTTGTTACGCTCTTTCCGCACTCTTCTTCGACTTGTGCACAATACATCACAACTGTGTATTGCCACCTAGTGGAATCTTCTGTCTCAACATTTACCTTGAGTATGCGCTGTTGTCCGCCAATCACGGACACAAAAATTGGGCTGCATGTGGGCCGTGTGCGCGGATGTCCCGCGGACTGTCACGGAAAGTGGACGGCCGAAGTATACTTTTGGGTTAATTGAGCGTGTCAAAGCTGAAGTTTAACAAAAGACTTACTTGCTGTCAGGATGAGCTTTTCGAGAAATGAAATACTCTGAATTTATAGCATTTACAGATGTGAATATAATTATCAAATGTAAGGTATTGTGCAATGTGCCAAATTTATTTCATTTTTTTGTTGCAGTTTTCACTACTGGAAAGTGTTTCTCTGTGCACAGACTAATTGATATTGAAATTTGTTTTTTTCCTTTTTAATATTTTATTGATTAGTTGCAGCCCTACTTCAAATAGACAACATCGCCACTAAAGAAAAGCTGCAGTACAATTGAAATGTTAAGGGTTTTTCCCTTATTAACAGGCATTCGTTGAAAATCAGACTTTATAGTGTTTTTATAGGTCAGATATACTGTAAAAGGTGTTGGGTCTGAAACGGCATCAGTGTGGGATATTCTGCAGCAGTGTAGTCTCAAGGTGAAATATAGCTGTGCCTTAATGAATACCCCAGGAAATGGTTCAGCTCATAGAGCCTGAAAATTGCTCTCAAGGAAAATGTGTTGGTGTCTCTCATTTAGCAGGGCCTACAATATGGACAAGCTACAAACTACCGTACACAGCTTTCCTTAACAGACCATAAAACCACTCGCTCATTTGCTTGAAAATTTCAGAGGATCATCAATTGGTCTAAAATGGCTTTGGCTATCCATATTGTGGATGCTCTCTACTGGGTTTCTTGTCTAAATTGTGGTAAGATAGATGTCTTAAATTTTGCACTCCCTTAAGCCTGCTATGTATTGATGTCCACATTTGCCTCCTTAATGAGTTTCTGTTATAACTTTAATTACTTTAAAAATTAGGTGCAGAATAAAGTTTAGGGGATTAGGGAGATTTATGTATGCTGTGTATTCACCCTCTGTTACAGGAGCATATTCAATAATTAACAGAACTATATCACAAAGACAGTCCAAAAAATCAATTCATGATGATTCCTAGTGACTGTTTTGGCAGCACAGAGGAAACTGTTTCTCTGCGCTGTAGTATTGGGGTTAAAGATCTGGGCTGGGTACTGAACCAGAAGGCTGATCCATGAACTATCACCACTGCACCCTTGAGCAAGACCTTATTGATCAGTTGACTGGTTTTTCCCCTTAAAGGAGATGATACACAGGGCAACTTTTTGAGCAATGTTGCTGGGCAATCTTGCCGAGCGATTGTTGCTTGGGCACTTTCCCATTGAAAATGGGCAATACATTTCTATCTGGATAATTTAGATCGGTCGTGGGCCCTGTGTCTCATCTGGTTGCCCGTTGATGGCAACATTGCCCAAAAAGTTGCCCTGTGTATCATCACCTTTAAAGTATGTTTACCCTGAAACAGCATTCCTGTAAAACACAAAAGCTCCTTAACCTATGGGAGGCTGTACACATATTCGATATAGTGCGGGACATTAATTTTTATTTATAACTGATATTTATGTATAACTAATATTTTTATATTGAATAATGTCTTTAATTCATTCATTTATATATATCTAAAAAAAAAAATTATTTTTTCAAATAAATTTTGGTCATGATTTTAAATATATAAATCATCTTGCATATATACTATAGAGCTTGCTTGGGGTCAGTATGACTTTGACTTAAGTTTTTGAAAAGAAGTCTTATGCTTACCAAGGTTGCTTTTATTGATCAAAAATACAGTAAAAAGTAATATTATGTTAATTTTATTTTAAATGTGATTTATTTCTTTGATGGCAAAGCTGAATTTTCAGCATCTTTACTCCAGTCTGAGCCTCACATGATTCTTCAGAAATCATTCAAATATGCTGATTTGATACTCAACAACAGACATTTACTAATATTTTAAATGTTAAAAACAGTTGTGCTGCTTATATATTTTATATTTTTGTAGAAAATGTGATATTTTTTTCATTCTTTTATGAATGGAAAGTTTAAAAGAAAAGTGTATCTGAATGCCATACAGTACCAGTCAAAAGTTTGGAAACATTACTATTTTTAATGTTTTTGAAAAGTCTCTTATGCTCATCAAGCCTGCAGTTAAAAAAAAAAAAAAAAAAAAAAAAAAAAAAAAATCAGTAATATTATGAAATATTATTACAATTTAAAATAATGGTTTTCTTTTTTTTAATATACTTTAAAATGTAATTTATTTTTGTGATGCAAAGCTGAATTTTCATCAGCAAGTACTCCAGTCTTTGGTGTCTTATGATCCTTCAGAAATCATTCTAATATGATGATTTATGATCAATGTTGGAAACAGTTGTGCTGATTAATATTTTTTTTATAACCTGAGATACTTTTTTCGGGATTATTTGATGAATAAAAAGTTAAAAAGAACTGTATTTATTTAGAATAGAAATCTTTTGTAACAATATACACTACCGTTCAAAAGTTTGGGAACAATAACTTTTTTTTTTTTTAAAGAAATTAGTACTTTAATTCAACAAGGATGTGTTAAATTGATAAAAGGTGATGGTAACGATTTATATTGTTAGAAATGTTTTTATTTTGAATAAATGCTGTTTTATGAATAAATGCTGTTAACGTTTTACTCATCAATGAATCCTGAAAAAAGTATTCCAAAAAAATATATTAAACAGCACAACTGTTTCCATCATTGATAATAACTGAGTATCAAATCATCATATTAGAATGATTTCTGAAGGATCATAAGACACCAAAGACTGGAGTACTTGCTGATGAAAATTCAGCTTTGCATCACAAAAATAAATTACATTTTAAAATATATTAAAAAAGAGAACCATTATTTTAAATTGTAATAATATTTCATAATATTACTGTTTTTTTTTTGTTTTGTTTTTTTTAACTGCAGGCTTGATGAGCATAAGAGACTTCTTTCAAAAACATTAAAAATAGTAATGTTTCCAAACTTTTGACTGGTACTATATATATATATATATATATATATTATATATATATATATATATATATATATATATATAATATAATATAATATAATATAATATATATATATATATATATATATATATATATATATATATATATATATATATATATATGACATTCAGATTATTATTTTTTTTACTGTATATTTATATAACACACACACACACACACACACACACACAAATATGTATATATCCCTGAAATTTGATAGGAATGTTCAAGGACAAGCAAGAGTGTTGATTCAGGAACCTGTCCTACTTGGCAAAATCATAATTACTGTAAGTTGCTTTGAATAGCTAAATAACAATGTTTATGGATGATGATGATTGATTGATAATTTCACAGATGGGATGTTTTTGACGTCTACTTAATGTTCTCGGCAGTCATCGTTCTCCATTCATACTTGGTCACAGTTGGTCATGTGACCGATCAACATCCCATGGGTGCTTTGTTAATGAAGAGTGTCCTTCAAAACTCAACACATCGTCTCTCTAGGGAAGCTTTAGCAATCAGTGTCGTTTTGATTGTAATGCCAGGACGTGTTTGACTTTGCTACATGAATTTATTTGCCCCCCTTTTTTATTTCCTCATCTACCTGTGTGGTGTTTTCCACCCGGGCTCTGTTGGCACCGGTGTCAGATACAAACATATCATGATGAATAAGACTTGAAGACACAGATACCAGTGGCATTTTCAATGGCCATCAGCATGTACACTGAGGGAATTTATAGCATGTGATGAATCGCTGGGTCGGGATGCAATCACATCTCATCCCTAAACAACAAAAGGCCTCTGTGCTGAAGGTTAAGCGCCTATAGAATGACTTGAGTTGTGTTGTGAGATGTCAGGAGTATTTGGATTAAGTGTGCCCTTGATTATTTTTCTTTTTTTTCCTCCTCCTATTCTTTCAGTGCAGTTGTTATGAAAAGGAGCAATGCATCTTGAATCTCACTCCATCCCATCCATGCATGTACCCTCTCTGGTTGGTTCATCGGCTACATTAACTGTCTCTGACGTTTCCTCTAATGATTTCCAGGTCCATCATTGTGTATGTCTGCTTTTGTCCTCTAGTTGAGCTATTGCGTATCTGTTTTTCTATATTAAGCATATTGCACATGAAGGTTGCCTGTTATTGCAGTTGTTGCGCCTTTGGCTTTGTGTTCTACATATTTTTTTCCGTCCTTTCTTAGCTGACATGTCTGTCATGGTATAGTACTTCTACAGCATGCAGATGTGAATTCCTAGCATTATATTCTATAATACAAAAATAAATAATCAGTAAATGATTGAATAAAAAAAATATATATATATATTTAATTAATAAATATACACTACTGTTATAAAATCAGTGAGGTTTTTTTTTTTTTTTCATTTTAATACTTTTAGGGTATTTTTTTTTTTAAATTAAATTGATCGAAAGTGTCAGACAGTGGTTTTACGTCTTTGAGGCTACGTCTACGTTAATCCGGATACGTTTGAAAACGGTGTTTTCGTTTAAAAATCAATGTGGATGAGAAACTTTTAAAAAACGCATGAAAACGCTAAATTCACCTAATGCGTAAATTCTTACAAAAGCTCACTGAGATGATACAGACGAAAAAATAAATAATAGTCATCGCGCAGTTCGTCTGACTGGATCATTTTATTTAGCAAAATATCTCAATCACTGATGCGTCCAGGACGCACTCACTCACCATATGTTTGGTCTAAAACACAACTGCTCTCATGTATTGCTGCCACACACGTATGAGTGTGCCATTTTTGTGTAGACCAATGCAAAAATTGACTCATCCCTTTTCTTAAAAAGGGTTTAAAGGCTTAAATGTTTTATAAATCTTTTTTTGAATAAAGTGTTAGTCATGTTAGTAGATGCATGTTATGCGAACAAAAAGTACATAGTGCTGCTAATATATCTGTTGTTTGTTGGTTTTTAATATAATACTTGGTGAAATGATTTCAGTGTGTGTATCAGTACTTTTTGAACATTTCCAGCACATTTTGACAATACCTTGATGATAATATTGAAAATTGTGATCATTCTGGTCACTATATTCATAAAATGAAATTTTCATAGTGTTTCATCTCATTGTATCATATTGTATTGTTTTTTTGTAATTTATATTTAATTTAGCATAGGACTGCTGTGGTATGGTCACATGACATGTTGTTCTGCGTCATCCCTAGATTTGGTGTAAAAATGAGACCCGATTTTCGCTGTGTTTGACACTGCTTTTTCTCCTCTTTATTATCTGTTTTGGTTTTCATTTGTAGTTCTACTGCATCTCATTGTGAGGGAAGCAGCATGCAGTATGTCTTGAGACCATTGCATGGTTTATTTTTTGTAGCTAGTAAATTATTTATTCCCCTTACATGCAACCTGCCCTTGATCAATAGACTTAGTGTGACATATGCACTCTGCCCCTTGTTTGCTGCCATAATGTTGTACTCCTACTCCTGATGAATGCATCTGTTTTAAACACTGAATGAGCATGTGTGTGGACACCTTTAATGTTAATGAAGACCTTTGGGCCAGAACTGCTCTTGGGAGCTCCTCCGATTAATTGCACGTCAACTGGACTCTCACATGTGCGGAAGGACCCAATCCATTTTCCCCTTTGAATCAGATCAGCATTTCACATTTCTACATGTACTCCTTAACCTGGCACATGAGGACTGGTACAGATAGTATTTTATTGAGGAGGGAAGGACACAGCTCTACAACAAGAATATCTGCTTCTTTTGAGACTTTGGGACTTATTTAATAGCTACCCATTTGTTGTGGATTAGAAGTTTAACCAGTAGAGCAGGGGTGTCCAATCCTGCTCCTGGAGGGCCACTGTCCTGCAGAGTTCAGCTCCAACTCCAATTAAACACACCGGAACCTGCTAATCAAGATCTTGCTAGGCATACTAGAAACTTCCAGGTAGGTGTGTGGAGGATAAAAGTTGGAGACAAACTCTGCAGGACAGTGACCCTCCTGGACCGAGTCTGGACACTCCTGTAGTATAGTATAGCATAAGAGTATAACAGGGCTGCCAACTGACACTTTTCACATGCTCTCAAGCCACACATCCATTTTCTCATGCAGAGAAAAATCGCAGACTAGACAGATATGATATGATATGAAAAAAAATTCACTTTTAATATGAAAACAATTCTCAGCTCTCAGGTTCTGTCCATTTTATTGCGAAATTCATACAATAAATACTGTTTTGGCGCTTGTTAATGTGACGTGACTGATCGCTGTAGCACCTCAGTTCAAGTAAACCGATCATCGGTTACTTTTTATTTAAAGAGACAGTACAACTTACCGAAAGGTATATATCCCTCAGACATAATATCGATCAATCAGTGTTTTTCAACCACGGAAAGAGGTCCGTAAAAAAGCAGGAGAACAATTATGGCACAGAACGTTACATTTACCTCAGGAAAGCCATTTAATGACCACAGCACGTTAGTTAACTAGAAAAATAGCTATAGAGAGTAGTATTTTGCTAAACATGCACTATATTACATATTTATTATATTTTTACTTGTGTCATTAAATAATTGTTATTATAATGAAAACTGCATTATATTTAATTTAATTAGTTATTTTTAACTTTAACAATACCAGCTGATAGGACTCTCTGTATGTTTACAGCATATGTTTACATGTAGGCTGTCTTCTGTAGCCTACCTAATATTTATCCAAACGAGTCAATATTGAATCAAGATTGAAATCAAATCCCAAGAATTGAATAGAAATCGTGAAAATTGCGTTAAGCAATAATACAAACAGTGGCCTACCAGTCATTGTACCATGTAAACATTACCATGTTGTCACTAAACTTAATACAGTTCTGTTTAGTTACCAAATGTTTTAAATATGAATATTTTCATTCGCTTCAGAAGGCCTTTATTAACCCCCCAGAGCCGTGTGGGGCACTTTTATGATAGATAGATGCACTTTTATGGACTTAAAAACAGAAACGGCCATTCACTGCCATTATAAATCTTGGAAGAGCCAGGAGATTTTTTTAATATAACTCCGATTGTATTCGTCTGAAAGAAGAAAGTCATATACACCTAGGATGACTTGAGGGTGAGTGGGCTAATTTTCATTTTTGGGTGAACTATCCCTTTCAGCTCTTTTTCTCCAGATGTTAGAGATAACAAATGGTGGAGTCTTTTGAGGTTTTTACCACCCGGATTCTCGCTCTTCCTGGTTGCCCATGCATCACCTTGGGGAGTTATTGGTCCATTCCAACCAGCTCAGCATTTTCCAGAAGCCCATTAGATACTTAACAATCTCATCTTGTTCAGCATTGATTGCAGCATTGATCAGATTAGAAATACAGAAAGACAAGCATTTTTCTCTATCAATTCAAAATGATAGAAATAATAAAGAGCTTGAATAAGATGAAAAGATTAGAATTAAGAGACTTAATAATAAGGGTGCTCAATAAAAGGGCTTTATTTGATTCTGACATGTGGCTGTTTTTGTGTGCAAACCAATTAGTCAAACCTAACCTAGAGTTCAGGGTTAATAATGTATGCCCATTGGTGCATGTGTGTGCGTGAATACAGTGCTAGCTTGCAACATGGTGGAAACTTGTACAGTTGGTTTAAGATCTTTTAAGACTGGTTTCTTTGTATGGACAATGCACTTAATTTCCTCTAATAATGTTTACATTGGTTGTGTAATCATGGTTCCAGAAGTCTCTTTTCTGTTTCACTGTTCTAAAATGACCCAACGTCGACTTTTTATACCAATGCATTACTATTAATGTTGCATGGCTAAATAAACTTTTAAAGACTTTTAAAGTCAGATTTATATAGCTGATTGGCCCATGGTTGGTTAACACGGGATACAGTAAAGATGTGCGTCATGGCAGTGTTTACAGACTCATGTTGTTGCGTCATTGGCTTCCAATGTAGACCCTGTTTATGAGCCGCAAGCTGTCAATGTGGAGAGACCAGAACTGGAAATTTGGCCTCTGCTCCACGTCCATCATGGCAACTCATAAAGCAGGAAACATAAGCAACAGAGACTTTACTTTTTCCCACATCCATATCTAGTTGATGGGAAACAAGCTTTGTACAGTTCATGCTGAAACGGATCTACAAAAATCCAATTTAACTGGATTTCAAGCCACAATGGACTTGGACTGATTTAGTAAAAATCTAATTTCATGCTTCTTTTTTTGCGCTATTGAGGCTACAAAAAAACTAAATGGATTTGAGTCTGATGTGCCTAAAAATCGGCTTTAGGCGGCCAGTGTTAACAAATAATCATCTCAACTTGGCACACTTGTGTGTATGAGATAAATGTACAGCACTAGATCTACATTGTTTATAAATTCGTCTGTTATAATATAATTTTATATAATTATTTATATATGAGTTTTAATTCCTTTTTTTTTTTTTCTCTCTCTCTCTCTTTCTCTTTCAGCATTCACCATGATGATCATCCTGGCTTTGATTCGCATTGGCAAGGGGCACAGTGAGGGCCGCCCATCTGTGGCTCAGGTCTCGGGTGTGCCCAACCTCTTCGGGGTCTGTGTCTACTCATTCATGTGCCAGCACTCACTGCCCTCACTCGTGACGCCCATCTCCAACAAGCAGCGCATGAGTGCCCTGGTCATGGCCGACTACATCCTCATCCTGTGCTTCTACGCCCTGCTGTCCCTCACAGCCATATTCTGCTTCGACAGCTCTCTCCTGCGTGACATGTACACTTTAAACTTCACAGATAACTGTGACGTTTTGGGCATTCCAGTGTTGCGCTACTTCCTGGGCCTCTTTCCCGTCTTCACCATTAGCACCAACTTTCCCATAATAGCCGTCACACTACGCAACAACTGGAAAACTCTCTTCCATCGGGATGGCGGCACGTACCCTTGGGTGGTGGACCGTATCGTCTTCCCACTCATTACTCTAGTGCCGCCCATTATCGTGGCCTTCTGCACTCACGATCTGGAGTCGCTTGTGGGTATTACTGGAGCATATGCCGGAACGGGCATTCAATATATGATCCCGGCCTTTCTGGTGTATTTCAGTCGGCGTCATCTAGAACCCGTGTTTGGAAGGGATGCTGTGAATAAGCACCGGTCACCTTTCCATCATGCTTTCTGGGTTTGGTTTGTGATATTGTGGGCAACGTTCTGTTTAATGTTTGTAACGGCTAATATTGTCCTCACAGAAACCAAGAACTGAGTATAAAAGCAGATTTGTTTTGTCAAGCTGCGTTTTTGTTTTAATTTTTGAAGGGTGTTTGTTAGGGTCTAATGTTATAAGAATGGCATTAGCTGAAATTTAATTCAGTGTCTAAAAGGGACCAAAAGAGGTTATGGCATTACTTCACTAGGACTAACGTGAGACTTTTCTCTCACAAATCCAGTGTTTTAATACGTTCAAAACGCTACTTCAGTTGTTTAAGTTGAGGTGTTCTTGGTCAGGTGAATCTCATGAAAACATGCCTGGGTCATGTTTCACCTCAAAAGCAAAAATAAATAAACAATACAAATATATTTTATTTTGCCTAAGGAAGAAAAAGTATTTGAATATGTGATGTTATTTACATGACAATCAAGCACATTTACACCAAATTCTGTTCTGAATAATGATTCTCATTATTGCAATATAGTAAAAAATACAGTAAAACTACTAAAATACTATAATACAGTGATTAATTTATGACTTTATTAAAAATAACACCATCTATAAAGGCAAAAAGATATACTACACTCTAAAAAAAAAATGCTGGGTTGTTTCAACCCATGTTTGGGTCAAATATGGACAAACCCAACCATTGGTTTAAAGTCCCCCTTTGGTGAATATGTCTGTTTATATGTCTATGTGGTGTTTTTAATATGCTTTAAGACAAACCATGTGCAAATTCATAAGTCGACACCATTGCTGAGTATTTTCTCCTTAAAACTGCAGTGAACCAAAGACAGTCTCAAAACACGGTTTGAAATCGCTGGTGTTTCTGACGTCACAAACCACCTTGTAACCAATCAGGTCAACGTGTGATCGTCAACGAGTGGATCTCTGAGCTGGTGTGAGTGAGTGGAGGCGGGGCTAATTTGCATATTCATAGATCCGCTTGCTCTAAATTAGGCAAGGGTGCAGAGTTACATTCAAGCTATTTTAAGGCATGAAGAAAACAAAATCAAGGAAAAAACACTTAAATATGTAATTTTGGCGATCAAAGATGAGTTTAACTAAGGGATGCAATTATCGACTACAGGGGGGGCATTAAACTTTTAAACCCAACAGTTGGGTTTGTCCATATTTGACCCAAACATGGGTTGAACCAACCCAGCATTTTTTAGAGTGAACATTGATGTATAAATATTTCACAATTTAAATGTGTAAAATGTAAATAATATTCCCAGTTTATATTATGTAATTTTCTGAATTGTTCCCAATGAATTTTATATTATATTATAACTTGAGGGGAAGGTGTGGTTTAATTGTTGTCTTAAATCGCAGTGTTCTTAAGAAATAGCCTTTCATTTTGTTAAAACAAAATATAAGCCCTTATTTAAATCTTTTTGATATTGGGGTTGAATGTGGCATTGTTCTTGACAGATTTCATCACCCTCTGAGTTGGTTGATCTTAAGAAGAAACAACGAGCTGGTGTTTCTTTGTTCTTTTGGACTCACCAAAAACATTATTCATAATATTCATCAAGTCAAAGCCAAACAGACTGACAGTAAACCGCGCTGACTGATGGTGACACGTGCGCAACGGTTGAGCCCAGACCTGCAGTTCAATCTCAGTTCATCAGCGGATTGATCGAGGCATTGAAAGCTTCAATATGTTCTCCATGTACTGACGTCTTACCCGGAGCTCACGGGTTCTCTAACGGGCCCTTAGGGGGGACAGGAAGGGAAGATAAACCTGATATTAAAAGGACACATCCTTCTCATGATCTACAGAGACAAATATTTATCATTATCAATATGGAGCACCTCATCGTGCCTGAGAGATCACACTCACGCAGTTATTAATGATAATGTCACTTTAGTTCTGACGACGTTGTCTTGAATTTGGCTTGATCCAATCCAAATGTACGGCAGCTGATTCCCACCCTGCTTTGCCTTTTGCACATTTTGGTCTTTTTTGTACCAAAAAAAGTTCACCCAAATATTTAAATTCTTTCATCATTTAATCACCAATAGACATATCATTCCAAACTGTTTGACTGACTGACTGACTTCTGCAAAACACAAAATAAATTATTTTAAAGCTTTTTGTTGCTCAAAACAACATTGGACCCCATTGACTTTCATTATAAGAGAAAATATTTACTTATTTTATCTTTTGTGCGCAGACAAAAGGTCATTCAGGTTTGTAATTCCATGAGGGTCAGTAAATGATGACCAGTTTTTCCATTTAATCTAAACTGTTCCTTTTGTGTCTTTAATGATTTCCTATGTGTGTGTATTTTTGCTCCACCCATCTCATGTCTGCCTCAGGTTTTCTCAGGCAATATGAATGTGACTCATTAGTTTGACACTTGTGTGTTGTCAATGGTAGACTGGTTTGATCATCTGTGACGTGTTTGATACTGTAAACTGATCGCTGCTCTCTGTGAGAGCGCTGTCTGCTGATCTAAGAGAACCGTATCAGATCCTGCGCTTGACTTCACACTGTTTCTGCGGTTGACTCAAAGGGAAATATGTCTATAAGAGCTTGTTTGTGGGAAGAACGGACGTCTCTTTATTCAGTTCTTCCTCTGATGTGCTCCACAAGCATTCTGTTAAGGACATGCATTAGCATTCATGTCACCCTAAAGCACAAAAGCAAGTCATTTCACATGGGTGAAATGTTATATTACCAAATACTCATGTAATATGTCATTACTCATGTAAAAAAAAATTTTTTTAATGAAACAAATGTGCCTTCTTTCCAGGGATCTTCATTCTTTCACCTAAATAACTATTTCTCTCTCAAATGTCTTTTTCTTGATTGTACTGTATTTTCTGTGCCGCTTGTCGCTTGCATGTAAGTTACTTCATATACTTGACAATCACGTCCACTGATGTCTCGTTAAAATAAAAATGGAAATGCCCTTTTTGATCTTTAAGATTGACATTTTGTTTCATTTATTCTTTTTTATATATATTCTACTGTTTGTCATTGTCACAAAAATTCATAAAAAATTATTTTTAATAAACTCAGAAATTCTGAATGTATGTAAAGGATTGTTTGGCATAAAAAAAAATTCTTTCACATTTGCCTTTTAATATTGCATTGCTTCAAAATGGTAATGACAGCTAATTATGTCAAATAATTTGTTGCATTTTATTTTTTAAGGACAATGCATATTGATTGAAAATGAAACTTGAGTCATTTGACTTGAGTCAAAACATTTTGACATACTTTGTGGACACTTTTGAAATGAAATCTTTATAATTGTGCTAATTTAAAATAGGCAAAAAATACCATCCATAACTCTCAGACTTATTATTATTAGATGAAGATTATTTATTGTATATTTTTTAAACTGATATTGAAACAACAGATCTATGGACTGTAAACACAGCAGAAATCATTCTAGAGGACAACAGTGAACATTTACACTGGAACATTTTCATTTCACAATTTTGAATCCGAGTAAACGGCTCTAGCTCTTTATTGTGACCATAAACCTCTGAATTTGAATCCCAGCATGCCTGTGACATCCTGTCCTTTCATGTCTGTATGGGCTGTGGTGGTGTTTAATTAAAACGTCCCTCTTAATTCAGTCTTGTTTTACCTTAATTTGCTTTAATGTATTCCACATTCTCCGAGCCGCTTGAAAAGGCAGCGCATGTTGCTGGTTTGATTGGATGAAATGTGGCATTTTTATGGGTTTAGTCGCTTTCTGTAGTATATGCTCTGAGTAATGATGCTGGAGAGGCCAATTACTACTTCTTCATAAACCTTGCCTTACTATCATGTATTTTTATTTAAAATGAACTTCTTATTTGCATCTTTTTAAAATAAGTCTCATATTTGCTCATTAAAAATGACATGAAGTTCTTGACCAGAATTCCAGATGCTACTTTTTAACGGTTCATCCAGCAATCTCGTAGAAGGGCGTCTTCCGTCAGGTCAGTGGTGTACGTGCACCTGCATTCATTTATGTCCTACCTTTATGCCCTGCTCGAGTTCTCCATGAGTTCAGCACGGGACGTGAACGTGGAGCCAATCTGTGTTTTACAACCAAAGTACAGGGAAGAATTTGCATACACACTGAAAAAATCACATTTAAAATGTACTTAATTTATCTTTGGCAAGTTTTTGCACGCATATTTTTTTAAGTAAATTTCACATAGGCAATTAAGTAAATTCCACTTAACTCAGTTAAGTAAATTAACAAAGAAAATAAGTCATTTTTACTTAGCCAGTAAAAGATTGAGAAATATCTATTTAATAAGTTTCCTTTGCAATACATTTCACTCAAACAATATAACATTGAACTAAACCACACTTTTAAGTATTTACTTAAATTAGAAATAACTAAGTAAAAAAGACAATAGATATTGTGTGAGACACAGTTGCATTTCTCCTGAACACAGAGACATTAATACTTGGTACACAATACACAATGATGGTAACATTTGATGGATAGATTTTGTGTATGAATGTGTCATTTTGAGTAGAAAATGAACTCCAAATGTCACAAAATGGCAACACAAGCAATAATACAGCTGGAAAATTATTAATTATTCAAGCCCCAGTGCATGATGGGAACGCCAGTATCAGAAAAGTTGAGTAATTTTACTTAATTACAACATTGAATATTTACGCTTTAATTTCTACATGCTTGAATTAAGTGCTAATATAGAATTGACTTTTTTTTTTTTTTAAATGCTTGCCTGAACAAACTTTTTCATGTAGAAATTACATTATTTTTTTATTTTTTGTAGTATTTACTTCACCACAAAATCATTTTTATCAGTGGATTTCTTTATGCAAGAATCATTTATGTTGCTTATGCATCATTTCTTCAAGGTTAACCTACTTAGAACAATATAGGTAATATGTTTGACTTAAAGTAAATATCAGATGACAAATATGGAAGTTTTGTGTTTAATAAAGATTGATAAGGACTTCAGCTCACCAGATAGTGTTGTAAACTGGCTGTTTACATGCAGACCATCTCACCATCTATTGATCAACTGCGCGACAGCTGCCGCTAGAGTATTGCAAAGCCAGAGCCAGGACACCATGTCATTGTTTGATTTATGACTGTGCTTCTCTACATGACACTGTATTAAAACTGTCTTAATCATATTCTGCATAGAGGTTTGAAATGCTTTTTATCAGAAAGTGTTGATAAGCACAGGTAGTGACCCATGAGATTCGTTTTTAGGTTCACCTGTACACCTGAAAATAAAAATGAATAATGACTATAGTTCCACACGGCTGTATAATATGTAAGGTGGAGTTGACAGTCATGGACATCATCATCTACTTTCATTAGGCCAGAAGAATAAACCATACGAGTTTGGAACACCTTGAGTAAACGATGACTAAACTTTCATTTTTGGGTGAACTACCCCTTTAAGAGGATTGTGTGTGTGTGTGTGTGTGTGTGTGTGTGTGTGTGTGTGTGTGTGTGTGTGTGTGTGTGTGTGTGTGTGTGTGTGTGTGTGTGTGTGTGTGTGTGTGTGTGGTTCAGGTAAACCCTACATTATGAGGACAAAATGTCCGAACAAAGATGGCAATATCGGAAATCCTTGTCCTTGTGGGGACATTTTTTGGTCCCAATGAGGAAAACAGCTTATAAATCATCCTACAGTAAGTGATGTTTTTTGAACATGTAAATGCAGAAAGTTTTCTGTGATGGGTTTATGGTTAGGGGATAGACAAGTTTGTACAGTATAAAAATCATTATGTCTATGGAAATTCCCCATAAAACATGAAAACACCATGTGTGTGATTTTCACCTGGCCACAAAGATTTATGTCTGTGTTCATCTGTAAATCAAGTCAATGTGTTTATATGACTTTTCCGATAAATAATATTATTCTTAAGGCATTGTAAATCGATGATTGATGCTTAATGTTTTTGTTCATTGTGGCATTAGTCGATTGTTCATTTTGATAAATAATAACTAAACTGAACTATTGATTTTGCTGTTCCCAACAAGTGAATTACTAGATCAGCAGATTCATTTTTTATTATTATATATGACCGCTCTATGGTTTTTATGGATTGATATTGAGTTTGTTTTTGTTTTCTTTACAAATGTATTGCATTGGGTTGAATTAACTTATGCACTGTCTTGCTCTCAACGTTGATGGATGTTTTGGGACTGGTGTAAAAGACTGGTGTTTATTCCAGACAGTTAAACCAGTCTTGCGGGATACATGGACCGTATCTGTAATGTAATTGTTACGCATGATCGATTGTAGGCTTTTTACCTCAGTGTCATGAGATTTTCTTTTAGACATGAATGTTTGAGCTGGGGGCGGTATTATTTTTAGATGTTTGTATTTTGATGAAAATATCCTTTACATTTAGTCAATATTTCATCATGTCATAATTCATTTTAGTCAATTTTACTGACTAAAACGGAATCTAATATGGCCTATGGATGAATATAGTGTGTTGTTACAGAAAGAGTGCAGCGTTGTTCAAGTTCAAGTTCACTTGACAGATGCTTAACCTGTAATATTACATTTAGGCTGTTGATAAATGATCTTGTAGTTGTGGTCAGAATTATTGGCACCCCTGGTAAATATGATCAAATATGGCTGTAAAAATAAATCGCCATTGTTTATAGCCTACTTTTTATCTTTCATTAAAAAAATTAGCAAAAATCTAACCTTTCATTGAAGTAAAATAAATGAAAGTGGGGGGAAATCATATTATGAAATAAATGCTTTTCTCCAAAACATGTTGGCCATAATTATTGGCACCCTTTTATTAAACACTTTTTGCAACCTCTTTTTGCCAAGATAACAGCTCTTGAGTTCTCTTATAATTATATTATATATTTCCTATAATGCCTGATGAGTTTGGAGAACACTTGACAAGAGGCCGTCAGGTTTTGATTTTTTATCTGTTTTTATTTGCTAGAATCCATGATACCAAGATGTCCTGGACCTCCATCAAAAAAATAGGCCATCAAAACTGAATATGCTGGAGTTTGTTTTTGGATGAGCGAGGAGATTTTTCTTGAAACCCTCCCAAACATCTAATGTAGGTGATGTACTGTAGGGGTTGTTTGATTTTTTTTTTTTTTTTTTAGGCTTTCTGTCCCCAAGACTCAACTAATCTCTGCAATTCTCCATCTGTGATCCTTGGACAGTCTTTGGCCACTCAAACTTTCATCCTCACTGTGCATTAAGACAGTATAGACACACGTCCTCTTCCTGGCAGATTCGTAACATCTTTAGTTGATTGGAACTTCTTAATTATTGCCCTGATGGTGGAAATGGGGATTTTCAATTCTTTAGCTATTTTCTTACAGCCACTTTCTATTTTGTGAAGCTCAAATCTTTTGCTGCACATCGGAAACAATATTCTTTTTGATGGATGATTAAGGGAATTTGGCCTTTGTGTTTCCTCATATTTATACTCCTGTCAAACAAGAAGTCATAGCTAGACAACTTCATGTTATAGTCACCCTGGTGTGCTAAAAAAATAGGAATATATATAAATGGGAATATACTTCAGAGATATTTTACTTTATAGGGGTCTTACTTACTAGAATCTAAAAATTCTAGAGGTGCAAATAATTGTGGCCAACATGTTTTGGAGAAAAACAATTGTTTCATAATGTGATTTTCCCCCCACTTTCAATTCCTTTACTTCAATAAAGGTTAGATTTTTGCTTTTATTTTTTATGAAAGATCAAAAGAATAAAGAATGCCGATTTATTTTTTATAGCCATAGCTATTTACCAGGGGTGCCAATAATTCTGACCACTACTGTAAGTGCATTTGGGTGAGTTAATTAACCTGCTAACAAAGTGCTTTATAGTTTACCGATATTTGCTGTTCAGCATCAGCTTGCACAGTTTGTCAATCCAAACCATTGACTATGATTGGACTATTTGAAATATTATATGCTATATATTTATGAAACTATATATTTCATCTTTAAAAAACATGAACACATTCTTAATATATTCTTAATAGGCCTATGTCAAATTTTCTAAACTCTTTTGATTATCGTCAGTCAGAGCGAGCATATAGGAAAATGGATTTTTAAAGTTTGGCCTATTCTGAATCTTTAAAGACTGACTTACTATTAGCTCTGATGTTGGTAATCAATGGTATATGCTTTTTTTGAAGACACCAGCCTTCATAATTTCAACTTATGTTAACATAATCATATTTAACAGTGGAATTCCTGGTGGGAAAACTGCAAAGAAATCATTTTGAAATCATTTTGCATGATTCTACCAAAAGACCTCTGCAGTGCCCGTCCATGGCTCTGTATGCCATCATAATAGAATTAAATGAAACAATCAAGGTATTGAAGTGCAGACCTTCAGCTTTAATTCAGGTGTTTGAACAAAAACATCATGTGCAACATTTAGGATTTGCAACCATTTTTATACACAGCCCTCCTATTTTCAGGGGCTCAAATGTAATTGGACAAATGAATATAACCCATGGATTTCCTCCTTTGTGATGCTTTGCCAGGCCTTTACTGCAGTTGTTTGTTTGTGGGTCTTTCTGCCTTTAGTGTTGTCTTCAGCAAGTGCTTGATCGGGTTGAGATCAGGTGATTGACTCGACCATTGCAGAATATTCCACTTCTTCGCCTTCAAAAACTCCTGGGTTTTGCAGCATATTTTGGGTCTTTGTCCATCTATACTGTGAAGCACCGTCCTTTCAACTTGGCCACTCGTGCCACTGGAAGTTTTAAAGATGATGTTATATGCTTTGATCATGAGCTGCTCCAAGCCTTCTTGATGTTATTTTCATCCGTCCAAAAATGCTTTTCCAGAACTGGTCTGGCTTTTTTCAAAGTCTAGCTGCCCTTTCTATTCTTGAGGTTTATGATTGGTTTGCATCTTGTGGTGAACCCTCTTTATTTGCTCTTGTGAAGTCTTCTCTTGATTGTAGACTTTAACAATGACACGTCGTCTACCTCCTGAAGAGTGTTCTTCACTTGGCTGTATGTTGTGAAGGGGCTTTTATTTACCATGGACGGATCCTGTGATCATCCACCCCCAACGATGGGACGTTTCACTCGCATGGAGAGCGCCTTTGACCGCATGATACAGGTTCAGCTTCCAAATGCAAATGTCACACTTAGAATCAACTCCAGACCTTTTATCTGTTTAATTGATGAAGGAATAGCTCACACCTGTCCATGTCCAATTACTTTTGGTCCCTTGAAAAAGCAGCAGCTGAAATAAAGAAAGATCAGGTGCTTACAGCATCAGTGGAGATGTGGAGAGAGAGAGAGAGAGAGACGAGGAGGGAGAGAGAGAGAGAGAGACAAGGAGGAAGAGAGAGCTGCATTTGATCTCAGTGATAAAGCTCGCTGCATGTATGTGCCCTGCATGGACAATGAGGACACTCTTTCACTCAAACGCTCTGTCACAGCACTTGACCATTGACTGGTGCTCATTCACACAAATAATTCGGTAGTTGAGTCATGGAACTGGTTTTACATTTCTCGTAAAGAGTAGATGATAAAATGGGCAAATCAAGCCTTTTGTTTCATTGATTTAATGAGGGAAACCCTCTTTAGAGTATTTGCATTATTTAATTCCCTTTAAAGCGTGTGCATTTGCAGCAGAATGTCTTAAGGGTAGTTCACACATAGCATGTTTTTGCATGCCACTGTGCTGTTTTTATAGTTTTTTCTTTGTAAACAAAAAAAAATCACTTTTTGACAAATGTAAAGGGCACTTTCCCACCAAAAATGAAATGAATAAGCGTCAGGCTGAAGGAAATGCAAATTCACGCCTGTGCAGAGAGGGCACAGCAATAAACAAAAGAATGAAACACAAATATTATTTTTATCTAGTCATTTTTGCTTATTACTATGATTAATTTGGATCATGAAAGATCAGCAGCGAAAACATTGACAAATAAAGTGAGATTAAATACATAAAGTCTATTTCTGTTATTTAACATTTATTGCAGGTTTGCATGAGTAATAAGTAAGAGTAAATGCTCTCATTTAGTATAGATTAACAATAACCATCATGTTCACACAGCACACACAACGCCTCTGCACTTACTCACGATTTCTCTCAACATGGGGACAGGAGAGCTGTCAGACAATACATGGGAAAACAAAGTAACTTGCATTACTTATTTGAAAAAGTATTCAGATATTTTGTTGTAAATTTAAAAGTAATGCATTACTTTACTCATTACTTAATCTGATTATGTAATTTACGTTACTTGTAATACATTACGCCCAACACTGGTCTTAAAGCTACACTGTGTAGGATTTTCTCCCATCTAGCGGTGAATTTGTTTATGACTACCAACTGAATATTACTTTCTAGCCCCTTCCATTCCGAGGGTGTTTTAACTCCTATGGTGGCCGTATTATTTCAAATCTGCCGGCAGTCGCGAGTAATCTCCCCCTCGCATTCGTCACGGTGCCACTGAGTGTAAAACGCGAAAGGCGAAGCTTTGGCTAATGTATTTTCAAGATGGAGGCGCAACATGGCTGCCGCCATTCGAGCGACTCGCTCGTATGTATTCTAAATGGCAGATTCTACTCTTACGAGAATACTTGATTAGTTGGTATAAGTAATTACACATTAATGAGTACATATCATTTTGAAAGAACAAAGTGGTTTTTGCAAAGGATCAACTTAAAAAATTACACAGTGTAGCTTTAAGCTAAAATAGTTTTCCCCTTCGACCTCCCCAAAACACATCTGATCAACCCCAAACCATGCTATTTATTACTATTTGAACCTTTTGCACTTTGTGTTTTTTTGGCACACTGCGGTTGACATTCTGTTTATGGCTGAACTGTTGTGACTCCTAAGTTTTTCCTTTTTACATTAACACAGCTTCCAGTTGATGGCTGTAACAGGGCAATAATTTACTGGCTTGTTGGAAATGTGGCATCCTGTGACAGAGCAATTTTGACCTTGATTGTGTGGGTCATTGTGTTAATGGATGTTAATTGCTGTCAGCCGACACATCCTCTATTAGAACGTTTTTGGACATTGACCACTGTAAGTTGGTACTCTGCAGTTAGTTAACACGTCTACCACCCTAAACACTGTACATACGATTTGTTCCAAAACCTAGTGAGCTGCCGGTCAGCAGCCTAAAAAGAATTGGAATTAGATTCTAACAAAGTTAGCATGTTGCTAAGTAATGATGTGGCATTTGATTAGATATGCATATGTATTAGAAAAGAATGCATTTGTATTGATCTCATCACAGTGCGTTCTAGGATTCACATGCAATGCTGCCTTAGATTTTTGGCCTAAAGGAGCAGCGTAATGTTTCTGCCAACCTTTTGGATCGGTCTATACAGGGTATAGGTAGGCAGCTTATAGGGTTTTGGAACAAAGTTATAAAGTCAGAATTTCTCAAGGGTCAGGGTTCCCTAACATTTAATTGCAACATAAACATGCAAAATGAAACCTTTGGGCAGTTTAGAGAGTGTCTATGTGCACCTCATCCCTGGATTCCCCATTCCTCTTGAGGGCCTCCATCTGGGCTGGTGCCGCTTCAGAGAAAGCATTTGGATTGATGTTGTCCGACAGAAGGGTCAAACCGACAGCCTCAAGCTCATGTCAAGCTCGGGTATTAATAGTTTTGCCCTAAATAAGCAAACAAGAGGTTTTGTCTGTAGTGATGGCTCATGGCAGACTGCATAATTGTTTCTCCGTCTGCACAGTTTCTCGAAAGTCTAGACACTGAACAACATTTTTTATATAGAAACAATTTTCTCTCAGAAATAGCTAGTAAATGACACAAATAATTACAAAGGAACACCAATTAGCACACGGAATTAAATGTGCAATTTTGGAGTAGAAAGACTGAATTCGGTATTTCAAGGTCACGCTGAAATAGAAGCATGTGAACATTACAGTATGGTGTCCATTGGCGTTTTCAACATGCTGACAGGGCATCTATTGATTGTATAGTTCACACCTCTAAAGGAGCGTTTAACCTTTGTGTTTAACCTCTCTTTGTGCGGATCTTATTAATCTGTTCGATTATATCTTTCGCTGCTATCTCTGAGGAAAGATTATGCAAAAAGTGCATTCAGTGAGCAGAATGCACATGGCCTGACACGTATGGCAATATCAAAGCTATTTCAGTGGCTTCTAAGCAGACGTTTGATTAATTTTATTCATGTAAACATTTGGGCACAAAACAGGTTTCAGATCTGAAATGTTAACGCTTTAAAAAGGTATGTTGGTTGTCAAAATAAATCAAAAATACAGAAAAACAAAGTAAATCAGTTGACAGGAATTGACCTTTCTTTTGGGAACAACAGATGTTTATATAATTTCACCAGCTTGTATGTGAGATTGGATAGAAGCTCCCATATTGCCAGTCAAAACACAATTCCTGGCCTCAATTAAACCTTCCTGTCAACGTCTCCTAACAGGTCCTGTGTCAAATATGTTTCTGCTATCGGAGATGTATACGTTTTGAGACGATAACGGTTCGAAGTTCTCTAGTGCAGATGAGAAATTTGCTGGATGCTGCACAAAAGCAAATTTAAATTTGAATTGTAGAAATGGAATTATCTGAAAAAAAAAAAAAGAGAGATTCCAGTAAATGTAATGGCATTCCGGGAAGTGTTCTTCCACTGGTCCATTATTTTAAGTATACACTACCGTTTTCAAGATTTAAAATAATAAGTAATGTTTCTTAAGCAGCAAATCAGCATATTAGAATCAAATCAAATAAATGCAGCCTTGGTGATTTCTTTCAAAAACATATATTTATTTATATATTAATATTAAATACAGCAATGTATATTTACAGTGTTGTAGTGTATATAAATTAAGTACACATTTCTCTATGAGGCATTTGAAATCAATATGTTCATAAAGCACATTATACATTTAAACATAAAAACTTTAAACGTTCTTGAATGTCAGTCTCCATATGCTGCTGCACTCCAAACCAATTACTAATGACGTTGACCGTTAGTTAATGAGAAAACGGTAACCTCAGCTCGCTTGATTTTGACGGTGAGACAAGTGAAAGTATTTCAAGGGAATAATTCACACTATATGTGTGTCTTTATGAGGCCATTGAGAAGATAGAAAGGCCAGGAAAGGCTAACTAGCTTTCTTTAGAGATAATATTCTCTTGTTAATGGAGAATTTGAAAAGTATGCTCACTGTACGGACGAGATGGCCACACTTTTCTCATTGACATGGAGTTGACTAATGGTCCCAAAGGGCTTCTTCACCACATTTAGATTGTGTGGAGGCACGCTGGATGCACTGACATTCATAAACCTGTCAGCTTCTCAATAGTATCTGGTTCCTGTTCAGTATTCACTGCTCCACCTTTAATTGCATGGCCTTGAGATCATTACTAAGGTGCTCTTAGTTAAAATCACGCTGACATGCCCTCGTCTTTGAATGGCGCTTTTTCAAAATTTCCACACTCGGATGGCGAATGCAATTTTCAAGCATCTATTCCAAGCCCCATTTCTTACAAAGAAAAACTGCATTTTGAGGTCAATGTTCATGGTAGACTTTGGTTATTAACTGTGAATAATGGCCTTTCATTCCTGCAGCCCATCTCCACGCACTTGTTTTTTCCTTCTGCTTCTTTTATAGGTCATATTGATATTTCCCAAATGGGTACACATTGACATTCATTCTTTCAAGGTACACTATGTAACCTTTTTTTTTTTTTTGGTCAAAATTTAAATAATGAGTCAATACATCATCAATCCTTAACTTGATTCACTATGGTAAGCCTGAAGTGTTTATATTTTAGACCTAGTGGGATGGTTTTACGGGAAATTGCGTACTAAACGTCACTCGTCCGTGTGTGTCTCGTCATATCTGTAAACAGAGAAAAATTGCTCTGGTTTCTTTGATGTGTGTATGGTATGGGAGTGTCATAGGTTAGTTATCACAATAAGTGAGAAAAGTTGACATGGATCACGCGAAATCTCCAACCTCCGGGGAATCACCCGTAAAAAAAAAAAAAAAAAAACGCTGGAGAAGAGTCTGCTGGCAAAAATAAAAGCAGAACTGAGAACTGTTTCGGAGAACTGATGGATCTGAGTATAGGGTATAGCTGAGGGGTATAGTTGAGATAAAAGCTAGATATTATTCTTTGTAATGTAAAAGTAAAGGTTTATTGAGACAAAATGCATTGCATAGTACAATAAATGAGGAGATGTATTGTTTTGTTTTATGGCAACCAGGAGAATGGATCTCCATTTGTCTTTCTCAGAGCAGGTTGGTGGAAAAAGCCAGTACATAAAGGTCTTCCGAGACAACTTATTGACAGACAGCAAATTTCAGTCATTGATTTCAATGACTGGCTGGCTGTCCTCATCAGTTTGTTTAGGTGGTCTGTTGTGAAGTACATCTAATCTGGGCTGCTTGTCTGCTCTTCTCCCTTCTCCCTCAGCCAGTCGTTCAGGTTTATTACACTGTTGGCCTGACATTCTCATGAGGTCACGGACATCAATAATGATTTCCTCCAGCATTTGATCACTGGCGGCTATAATTCCACAGCGCGTCGCAGCTGATTTTTTATTTAACCTGTGAGCAAATACCCACCTGATAGTCAGGTTGAGTCCTGTGACTTGCAAAATGCTAAGGCATCCAAATTTTCTTAAACTCACTCTAATGCAGGGGTGTCAAACTCAGTTCCTGGAGGGCCACAGCCCTGCAGAGTTTAGCTTCAACCCTAATTAAACACACCTGATCAGCTAATCAAGTCCTTCAGGCTTATTTGAAAACTGCAGGTGTGTGTGTGTTGAAGCAGGGTTGGAACAAAACTGTGTAGGGCTGTGGCCCTCCAGGAACTGAGTTTGACACCTGTGCTCTAATGCAACATGACTTTGTACAGTGAGCTGATCACATTAGATTTTGCCAAATTGAGGAAGTACTTTCCAGTTCTGTGTGTATTGTGAATGAAGCAATGGAAAGTTTTATAGTAAAGTAGAAAGTGTGCCTTTCTTTAAGAGCACAATGCAGACAAGAGAAAAATAATGCTTTTTGTTATTCTTCTCATGTATCTGCATTCTCCACCAGTGTAGTGGGGAATGAGGACACTAATTTTCTTTAGGAGGAAGTGGTCCGGAAAGGTGTTGATTGACCAAAGTAATTAACAGGAAGTGTGAAGTGCAAAGTGCTGGAAGACGAACAGTGCGGCAGTTGTTACAGTGATTCGATGTGCAGGAAGAAAAGAAAAGGTCCTTCCGTCTCATGCGGAGCAGAGCGTGTAGACGGGTCAGTGCTGGTGAGTCATGTGACCTCCAGCTATATGACCTTTAACAGACACTTGATTAAATGATCAATAAGCAAAAAGAGAATTCATCCAGCGCTTTGCTGGCCTCTCTGTTTTTTAATATCTACACTTTAATAATAGCCCACATTGTGGCTATGAAGCTGAGAATATACATCCTATAATGTTCAATATACTGGGGTTGGACAATGAAACTGAAACACCTAGGCCACAATAATTCATTAGTATGGTGAAGGACCTCCTTTTGCAGCCGATACGGCATCAGTTCGCCTTGGGTATGACAGATACAAGTCCTTCACAGTGAAGGTGGACTTAAAACCAGTGGCGGCTCCATTTTTTTCCTGGAGGTGCTAAGGGAGGGCTTAACAGGGCAGAGGGGGTGCTAAGATTTTTTTTAAGTGCGTTAATAACTTCAATATCCTGCATTTATTGCAATTTTTTTTTTTTACCTTAAAACTATACATTTCAAAGGTCACTTTGTTAAAAAAACTGAAAAAGCAGATGAGGCGTCAAGATGTCTAACGCATTATGTTTAGATAAAAAGAAAAATTAAAAAAAATATTTTTCATTACCACTAGCCTAGGGCAAAGAATTTATATTAGGTGCAAGAATTTAGGGTAAAGTGGGGGAAAACGCCCCCCCCCCCCCCTTAAGGACTGTCATTTTTTCTGTGAAACAAAAGTGTGTCTAGAATAGTTATAGTTTTTAGTGACAATGGCATAAATTATAAACCAAGTATGAAAAATGTCCACAGCTTTAATGTAATTAATTAAATTAAATTTGTACCAAGGGGACATTTTGCCCCACTCCGACAAAGCAATTTGCTTCATACATTTACACCAAAATCAGAGTACAAGCAGTTTTAGCTTAAAATAAAAAAAGACAAGCTAAAACAACAGTAGATAAATATGAATAATCAACCTAGGCCTATTTGAAAAATATTGTTAGCTGATGCTAACTGGCTAGCTAACTAGATAGCTGGTGCTAACTTGAGTTTAGTTTTAAATTTAAAGTCCAAAACATTTTACTCAGCCACCTAGTTAAATTACATTTGATGGAAAAACAAAGGATGTGATGTTCAGAACATGATAACTACAGTAATTATGATGGGGTGTTTCTCATGTTCTCCCTAACATGTTCTCCCTAACTACAGGCCTTATTATTCTTAACTGCGATGTTCTGCAAAACAACCAGCTTTAAAACACCTTTTTTTTTTAGGCTAGTGTTAAAAATGAGAGCACTCACTGTGAGATCTGTTTTCTCGCAGGTATGTTGCCAGTGTAAGCTTCACGGTGAACAGGCCTACTTCTACATCACTTTCGTCAACGTAGTCCATAGCAACAACAAAAACGTATCTTAACTTTATCTAGTGGTTATTTTGAGAAAAACAGTAGAGTATCCCACCCTACCCTATATTAAAATCTATAGGCCTATTATTTGACGTTTATACCGTGAGTGAATCTTCACAAATCAGGGGAATTTGACAATAATCAGGGGCTTAAATGTGCTCTGAGCGATGTTGGGTGACGTCACATCTTTTTGACGTTCGAAGTATTGTCGAACAAAACAGAGGCTTGCTCGTCCCTCGCTCCTCCTCATCCCATCCTTGTCACCTTTATTTTAAGTAAACTCTGTGTACACAAACAATGTTCTCAATGCTCGAGTTCATGTGTAGAGCCCCTGGTGATACTTCGAGCAAAGTTTCATGTTGTGTCGAGCCTTCTTAGTGTTTTAAAAATAGCGATTTTGATGCTATCATAGTCGTGCCCCAAGCACTCCCATTCAAAAGCCAATTTGACCGAAAACTAAAATACGGTCAAACTTAAAAGTGGTGTTTCCATTCTAATTATGCTATTAAACGAAAGTTTGCCTCAGGTAGATTAACAAAAAGACTCTAGGTTGCAATTTGGCGAGAGTTACCCTTTAAGTACATTTCCTCGGCCCATAAGCAACTTGCTTGTGGCCACTTTTCAGAAATACACTTTTGTCAAACGGGTTTATGTGTGTGGACAAACTGTGCCCTTGCAACACCAATAATCAGCAAAGTTGATTTGTTGAGAACCTCCTGAGAGTCTGAGCCAAGGCCTTGTTTTATAGGCAGTATTTATGACTGTAATGCTAAATGTTTGCCTGCCTGAAAAGCCGTTACTTCTATTTCTTTGTCTGCTACTTCATCCATAATGGAGAGTGCAAATTTATGCCCGCCCTTCTCCTCCGCCCCTCGGCCACTGTGGAAGCCCATACCGTGTATTGGTGCCCAGGGCCAAAGGAGGACATGCAGGTTAAATCATTTCTACTACAGCCTGGCATCCCATAGATTACCCTCTAGTTTCATAGGGATGCTGTGGACCAGGGAATAACTTTGTTTCAGCAAAGTTGACTGCTCAAAAAAAAAAAAAAAAAAGTTCTGATGCAGGGCTTTTGCTTCAACCTTGTTGTCACCTTAGTTTTGTTGCCAAGTCTTCAGGAAAGCTGATCAAGAAGGTTGTAGGGCAGAGGTACTCAACCTGATCTAGAGCACGAGCCAAGCTGACTAATTTAATTTGTTCGCAAGAGCTACACTTTAAAGTGCACACACAGCATGTTGGGAGTCTGTTGGTTTTTTTTCTGTTTTTTTCTTTGTTGTAGATTTTTTACATTTTCTGAAGAAAAACTGAGCGGTAATTGTTTGTGCAAAACTAATCTTACAGCTTACAGCTGCCTTCACTTGAGGACATTTAGAGAACCAGATGTTGTGTATAGACATCTACGGCGTGCCAGAAATAATACAATAAAGGATTCCTCTCACTCTGGCAATCATGTCTTCACTCTGCTGCCATCCGGAAGGCGTTATCGGTCTCTCAAGACACGCGCCTCCAGACTTCTGGACAGTTTTTACACGCGCCATCAAGGAACTAAATTCTATTTAAAAACTGGGAAGACAACACATTATAAACAACAGGGTTGGGTAACAATTTACAGTAAGTTCCCATTAGCTGCATTAACTAACACGGAGCAATACATTTGTAACAGTATTTATTAATCTTTGTTAACTTTAGTTCATAAAAACACTACTGTTCAATGTTAGTTCATGTTAACTCAGGTCCATTATATGAATATTCACAGATCCAAATTTTGATTTTAATATTGAATTAGTAAATGTTGAAATTAACATTAACTGCGATTAATAAATGATAAATAAAAGTTCTACCTCATAAAGTTTTATACAGTACTATATCATATAACATATAAATGCTATGTACAGTACTTGTATTCTTTATATTATTATGTCAAATAAATTAATCATGATCAATCATATATATATGTTATTTGAGATTAATCATGATTAATTAAATCGATTTGACAGCACTAATTATTTTAAAATACTTTTATATGGAATCTCTTCAAACACTTCAAATTTGAGATGCCTCGGCAATCATTTTGGAATCGGATCAAATGAAATTGTGAGTTGCTTAAATATTCCCACACCCAGTGTTTGGGTGTCATTCAGCTAGGGTGCTATGGGTGTTTTTAAATTAAGCCCAAGTCTCCATGATATTCTGAAATATATATATGGTTCACGTAAATTTATGTTTTGCCTCTGTTTTATAGCCTGACAAGCACAACATATTTTAAATGGAAGATTTGAGGTATCATTCACGTCCGTAACACAAACAGTTACGCTCCAAAGCTTAATACATAGGGTTTGGGTCTTATTCAAGTCCGTAACCGATCTCTACTAATTAAAAAGAAAATGGCATGTGCACTTTCGTTGGAATTTTTTTTTTCCAAGTTGCCATTCCTCTCTACATGTTTGGTACTTCATTTCACCACTTGACTTTCTCACATGCAAATGTTCAATTTAGCCCTAGGTTAATTCTGATTGGATAGCAGTACCGAGAGTAGGAGCACATCATGGTGATGCGACTTCCAACAATACTCAACGTTATTACAACTAACAAGCTACAGCCGAAAGACTGTCAAAGTACAATTTTGGGCACAAAGTGCAACATGAGAGTAAAGAGAAGCGTTTTAAATCCAACTTGGTGAGAAATGAAAGCTTGTCTTTCTCTCTCTTATTTCAGGACACGCAAAACAAAAAGTTCAAAAGAACAGCATTCATTTGAAACAGAAATATTTTGTAGCAATGTAAAAGTCTTTACTGTCACTCGCTTCCTCCAATGCATCCTCGCTGAATAAAATAATAACAAATATTTAAATGCATATTAGCTTTCGCTTTCTGAGGTCACTCTCTTTTTTTCTTCCATTCTTTTCTTCTCCTCAAGGAAATGTCAATGCATACATCAAGTCTTTAAAGTCAAAACATGAAATGTCAGAAAATGATAATGCATGAATTATCTGTATTGTATGAAATAATTCAGCACGTGAGTTAGTTTTGCTTTAGTCCCTAAATAGAGGAGTGTGCTGAATGCAAAACAGCACCCTTGATAATACGATTAAATTAGATTGGAAACCAGAGGTTGTTATTGTGTGTCAAGGGCAGATGAAATATGCAGGGCACACATGCAAACATGTCTTCTTCGGTCCTGAATCTTACTCGACTTGAAATACATAATATGATGTTCAGAGCAAATCAAAGCAGAAGGAAAGAATATTAAAATCATGTTTTTGTACGACTCAAGGTCAAAGAGGTGCATGATGACCTAAAGCAAGTCATGTAAAACGTACAGTATATAATGACCAACAAGCATGTAAGGAGAGTGAGATTTGTTTTTTCGGATCATACCTCTCATACCGTGTCTTGAGTCAAACATCGCTCAGTTTAATCTCCTCTCTTTGAGACTGGCAGTATAAGAGTCAGTTGTCAATAACTCATCCAGAACTTTGTGAACGGCTACTTCTCCCCCAAAAATTGAAGTATCAATTTCTGCTTTACTGACATAAAAGTGGGATTTATGCTGTCAGATAAATGCCTTAGAAAAGGTCATGCAGCAACTTGAGGGAAAGTCACTTTTTTTATTGGCTATTATGTAATTTCCCTGATGCAGTAATTTCTCTCTCCAGTAATATTCCTACATCTTTCTCTCTTTCTGTCTCACTAACTCTGTCATTCATGGAATTACATCAGATCGATATGATGTTTCTTTCTTTTATGGATAGGCGAATCCATCTAGAAGAACTGATATATTTATTACTGATGTTGGATCAATTCTCATAAATCAAAAATATCAATCGTAAGTGTTTTTTAAGCTAGTGATTTTATCATGTATTCGGTATGAGTAATGCGTGTAATTTGAAACAAATTATAAAAAATATTTATATATAATTTCTCTGTTCTCACTAATTTTAAAAGATGCAATATATATTTTTAATGGCTTAAGTTTTTTCCCCTCAGAATCTGGAGACATTTTCAATTCAGTACAAGTATTGGTTGATATGTGATTATTGGGCTTGTGCTTGATATCAGATTAGAACAGACTGAAAATTATACTATCATTAAATTATACTGCAATTTTAGATCATGCTGTTTTAAACAAACTGAACAATAATGGGCTAATTCATCATCACGTGTTTGTTTACTCTTGTTTTCCAGAGAATCAATTAAAAATCACTATTTACACATTAGCATACAGTAATGATAGTATGTGAAGCAGGAAAACAGCCTTCTTTAAGACCCTTGTTTGGTGCGACTAAATGAGAATGAATAGGCTAACTGTACATGAAGAAATATTGATCTATAAACGCAGTCCTGAACCATGTTACTGCCAAGTTAATGTAGTGATTAACTGAATAAGCCTTCTACAGGGGGTGAGGATGATATCCGCTCATGTCAAAACACATACGAGACCAATTTGCTTCACTTTGACCTTTTCTTGGTCTCTTCCCGAAAGCGTTTGAAGTCTGGCAGGTGTTTGCTGACTCAATCCTCTAAATGGAGGAGGTCTTTAGAGGAGCTGAGAAAGAATTTCAGTTTTATAAGTGAGACTGATTCTGTTAGCAGTTATTTATTTTCAATGGTTTAAGTGGGTGAATTGCTAAGTGCTCTTGAGGGAACAGCTGCATCTAATTAGCGGATCCATCCCAGGTGACGTTCGATCTCATCGCAATTAAGAGCTCAGAGGTTGGGTATCGATCGTCATTTTCTGTGCATTTTCTGTTATTCAGTGGCTGTTGAGTTTGATGTGAGCAGCAGGAACAGGTGACCAGAGACAAAGAGAGAAGCCCAGTTTAAAGGGCTAGTTCACTTTGAAATTAAATGTTGGTATGTTTTAGCTTACCTCAAGGGCATCCAAGATGTAGGTGTCTTTTTTTCCGCAGTAGTTTCAATTTTGATATTTTTAGGTCAAACCGTTCTTGTCTGTCAGTCATTTAATGCAGGTCTGTGGTCACTGTCTCAAAGAGCATGCACAGAGTCCAAATTAAACAATTCCCCATCGTAAGTACACATTGATGGCCTAAGACACGAAACGAGCGGTTTGTGTGAGAAAACGAACAGTATTTATATCGTTTTTACCTCTTATACACAGCCACGTCCAAGTGATCTGAGGGCTCGCGCGCATCCTGGTGTGTGAAGTGTGCGCAGACTGGTGCATAGATATATACACTAGATGTCGCCTTGTCTACGGCAGTTCATTGGAACGAATGTCTTTAAGGCGACATCTAGTGTATATATCTATGCACCAGTCTGCGCACACGTCACACACCAGGATGCGCGCGCGCCCTCAGATCACTTGGACGTGGCTGTGTATAAGAGGTAAAAACGATATAAATACTGTTCGTTTTCTCACACAAACCGCTCGTTTCGTGTCTTAGGCCATCAATGTGTACTTACGATGGAGAATTGTTTAATTTGGACGATGGGGAATTGTTTTAATTTGGACTCTGTGCATGCTCTTTGAGACAGTGACCACAGACCTGCATTAAATGACTGACAGACAAGAATGTTTGACCTAAAGATATCAAAATTGAAACTACTGCGGAAAAAAGACACCTACATCTTGGATGCCCTTTAGGTAAGCTAAAACATACCAAAATTTAATTTCAAAGTGAACTATCCCTTTAAAAGCTCTGCAATAGTCGCATGTCTGCCACATCATTTTCATCATTTCACTACCACAATCATTTTAAAATAGAAAAAAGTTTGTGGTCAGCTTGTTTTTGGTCAAATAAATGCAGCCTTGGTGAGCATAAGAGACTTATCTGCTGTCTCTTGTCACTTGTGGATTACAGCTGGTTAAACCCGGCTGAACGCTGAAGCGTTTTAATCGTTTGTCACTTAATTATGTTGTGAATTTGTTAAGACACTTATGAGTGATGCGTTCCTCATCCTTTCCATGTTCCATACCTTTCTCCTTCCAGTCTTTTCCATCTGGCACTCACAGACATGTCTGTCCCTCTCATCTTCGGCCCATCCTTTCTTCTGCTCTCTCTCTTAACCACACGAGCCTAGAGCCCTTCGGTGGTCCAGGACCAGGCTGAGAGCTTGTTCGCCTCTTAATCAAAGCAACAGATGTGATTAGTCTGGAGCGGGTGGCACAGGCTGCTCTACTCTTGGGTAATCAGTTTGCAATGGCAGATGCTCATGAGGGGGGGAAAACTCGCCTGCTGCCCAACAGCTGTTCGCCAGTAAGTATCAAGGATCCCTTTATTGGCTCACCCCTCAGCCTTGCTTTGAACTGAGGTCAATAGCACGTTCTTCTTTGAAGCTGAGCAGAAAAAGTGGGAATGTCCTGATGATTTGTTCACCCTAAGAATGCACTGTAGATTTAGTCTGATTAAAGCTCAGGAGTGTTTATTGTGGGCTGTTAGCACTGAGCTGGTTTTACAAAAACAGCTGGATGGAGCAAAATTTAACAGCCTGCAGGAACATCAAGGTTTGCAGGTAGTGCAGGTCTGTAGACCAGTGTTGACAAATCAATAGGCCTCATTTAATCCATTTTATTGTAAACATTTATTTGCACAAACTATACCTACTATAGGTCTACATTCCTCACAATAAACTAAAACTTTTGCAATATAATAACCTGAACTCAAAATGTGATTTAAAGTCTGTGTTTATTGTTTAGTGAATTTGATGTGAGACTTCCTTCTAACCAAATATACTGTATATATATATTTTTTTTTTTACTGATTTCAAGTACGTTTTTTGATAAATGCCAATTAAGAAGCTTTATTTTTAAGAGTGTAGCTTCCTTTACAATGTAGTTTTTCTCAACTCTCTAACTGCTGAAAGTGAAATACTCTATGGTGATTTGCTAATTTTTTAACAATGGAGGCAAAAGTCTCTAGCAGATGGATTTGCGTCCCCCTCCCCTTCTCTATCCCCTCAGACTCGCTACAGTTTTCCGAACGGCAGATTAGGAACGCTCGGGGAAGAGCAGCGGTGGTTCTGACTTACAGTGGTGAAATTAAAAACAAGAAATACACATTCTGACACATAAAATGAAATGAATAACTTGGAATTTAATTAACATTAAATCGTCCTTCTCCCATTTTCCACCTCAGAATTTTGGGTTTTCTGTGCCTCCCTCGACGAGTCGGAGCTGCAACTGCATGCCTGGAACCATCAATGACAAAGAACCTTCATTTTAAGAGTGTACTTTGAAAATCCCAATGACACTGTTGATGTCATTGAAGCCCCACCCACTGTTGTGACTCTAATTGGTGGCCTTTAAAGGCCCCGCCCCCAATATACACACAGAAGTTATTTTTCGTTCTTCGCTTAGGGGGAAAATTAGCCAGACGTCGTCATACTCAGATTCTATTCAGAATATGAGTCTGATTCTGCTCCATTGGGCTGTGATTATGGGGCGTGTTTCAACCGAACCAGGAAAGAAAATGCCTCTGCACTCAATTGGATAGACCTACAACCAATCAGAGCAATGGAGTAAGAGACGTATGTTCTTCATTCATCTTTCCAATAGACAAATGCCTTGATCGCAGTTCTCTGTTCCTCTTTTCAAAATAATGCGCTGTCGATATCTTGTAACAGACGCGATGGCGGAATATTCACATGATGTTTCATAAACAAAGTTCGGGAGGAGCACGTTCAAATAATCAATCCAATCAACCTGTCATCAAACAATTACCGTCTACACTATCAGCATGAGAGGAAGCATATATTTATTTAGTCTGTCAACTCACCTAACATTCCTTGACAGTTTTCAGCATCCCTCCACTCACTCTTGGCTTGTTCTTCCACAGCCTGAAATACGGGGGGAGTACTTTGGGTTCGGGACGAATACCGAGCCCGGAGCCCTCTCCTCGGACAGCACGCCAAATATGCATTTATTCTATCTGACTTAGGCCCCGTTTACACGTACATGGTTATTTTGAAAAACTGAGACATTTCCCTTCGGTTGTGCCCCTCGTTTACAAGCAAACGGAGAATTCGCCTCTGAAAACGATTCTTTCTAAAAACTCCGGCCAGAGTGGAGATTTTGGAAAACTCTGATTGCACGTTTGCATGTGAGTTTTAGGCAGTCGACATCACAGTATGCGACAGAACTTGCACTGCGTCAAAGGTGCAACCTATATTTTCGGGATTCTGATTGGCTAACATGGGCTTGAGCTTCTCGTTACACTGCCACCTACAGGTTTGGCATGCTCTTGACGGCATATACATGGGTTTGTGTAAACTAACACTTTTCTGAAAACGGAGAGGGTGAAATGTCCGTTTATGAAAATAACCGGCCACGTGTAAACGTAGCCTTATTTGTAAGTGTGAACTCGTGAAATCTCAATTCTCCAGCAGCAGTCATCTTTATTGTAAACTAATACAACCCAAGTGCTCTTTGGTGACGTGGATGATTACGTTACTGTTGATCATCTGTCCATCATCGTATGAAGCCCGCCCAGACAATTTGATTGGTCCGAACAGCTCTGGTTCGAGCATAATTGCTCCACAACGGATCAAGTCCAGAACGAACTTCCCGCCCTAAAAATGTTGTGGGCGGGGCTAAGTTCGGCTGGCATCCAAGCTAGGGGAAAATATGTTTATATCATAAAGTGGCTCTGCAGTGTATTCATGTTTTTACTCACGGACGTCTGAACTCGACGGACTGAACAGGAGAAATGATACACAGGCGAAAGTAGTTTTCCACGTGAAAGTAGATTTCCGCGCACACCTACCTATTATGTATTCACCACGGTCCAATGGTATTTACGAAGGTGTTTAGCAGCCAGAACAAACTTTTCCGGCAAAATCGGTTTAACAAGCTGTTTCGAAAGGCATATTTTGTTCGAAATGACATCACATCAGTTCATCCTTTGATTTTGCTTGAAGTGTATCGGAGATTTGGAAGTGTAAGGGTTGCTTTAGTTGCTTAGTTTGAGTTTACTTTCTGTTCTTGTCTTTGCTGTACAGGAATATTCATATGGCTGTACAGTGACACTTGACCTGACACATGATGCATTGAGAACGCGGAAGCGCAGAAGATAGAGCAAAACAAAACACCAGTCACAAATTAGAAGTCTAAAACGAAAATTGTAAAGATAAATGTGGGAGGAGCTTGAGTTTGTTGCCCAGCCCTGTTTGTTTGAACCGCAAGAGGCGTCAAAGCTTACGCTACTACATCCTACGACTACGTCATACATCGTCAAGGGTTACTCTTTGGCGTAAGTCAACTTGCGTAAGCCGTCTGCCGGAAGCTAGTTATTTTAGTCGATAAAGTTTTAAAAATGTATATTTTTCTTACACAAACGCATCGCTTCACTTCAGAAGGCCTTTATTAACCTGCCGGAGCCGTGTGGAGTTTGTTTATGATAGATAGATGCACTTTGATGGACTTCAAAACAGAAACGGCCATTCACTGCCATTATAAAGCTTGGAAGAGCCAGGACATATTTTTATATAACTTCCATTGTTTTCGTCATATACACCTAGGATGACTTGAGGGTGAGTAAATCATGGGCTGATTTTAATTTTTGGGTGAACTATCCCTTTAAGTACTGGCATTGAAGAATATAAAACTTTAAAATAGATGTTGCCTCGGGTGTTTTACTGACGCCTCAGGTGTTTTCTAACTGACACCCCATTGTGTTGCTCATGTAGCTGTTTTTGAAGAACATTTTTTTAACTAATTTATGAAGATCACGTGTGAACTGAACACCCCCAACAGCCTAGAAACAGTCATTTCAACACGATCATTTTGTAACTTGTAAATAAGTGAATTATTTGTAACTGAAATGAACTTCTAACTAAATTTTATTGGTTACAGTTTTTTATAAATATAATTTTTTTTCTTTAATATTTCCCTGCTGCTAAAATGTAAAATCCAAAATACAATAGAAATGTTTGACCACTAGTTGGCTATCCTGACTGATCCCTAAATTCAGAGATCACATTAAATATGGATAGACTACTGTGTTGCAGCCTAGTTAGACCACCATATCTTTTTACCACCCGATCCATGTTCTCTTTCACGTTTTCCTCTCTCCTGTGGTCCTGACTCACTCCTGACGTAGCATGGATGGATATTGTTTTCTGTGCCACCAACAGTGGTCGAGATGAGACAGATGGTGCTGTTTTGGCACCTGCACTGTAAAACTTTTCCCGCCCTAAAAATGTTGCGCCCAATGGCAATTGCAAAAAACGACAACAGATGATGTATAAATTTAGAGAAAGTGATGACCAGGAATAACATTTGATCAATGTTAGACTAAAGTTAAACGTGATTATGATGCAGGGAAAGGAGCTGCGGGCACGGCTTTGCATTTTGAGCAGCTGCCGATCGGAAAAGAAACGCCGGCCAACATTTAGTTCCACACAATCTGGCAACTCGAACCACCAGCGCAGCTCACCTTGCATAACTGGAATTTGTAGCGTTACACTAAAAGGCAATTATTTCTACTTTGCTTGTCAAAGCACGGCAAGAGTTTGACAAATGATAGCAGGTCTTTTGCAGCAATGTTCATCCATTTTAATTAGGGCATTGGGCTCATGAGAAGCCTCTTCAGTTGGACACTGAAAGTGGAGTGGCACAAAACCGCTGCCCACGAACGATGACTCCAGGCCTTGGGCGGTTTTGCCTCCTCGTCCATCACCAAGGCTGCATTTATTAGATTTTTCTTTTTAAATCATAAGAGAATATAAGAGACTTCTTTCAAAAACATTAAGAAATCATAATGATTTTCAAACTTTTGACCTATTTGTATTGTCTGTTCTGCAACCAAACATAGCCCAAAACCCTAGTCGTCTGAAAGCAAGAAAAATACATGATAGGCCAGAGCATGATGTTTATGTTTCTCTGTCTGAAGTTCCACGTCCATAGTCTCAGAGTTCATAGAGCAGGTAATAATAGTAACAGTCACTTTCTAGGATGAAAAAATCGCCATGACAAATCTGTCATCGCATCTGACAATGGAATAAAAATGACATGCCTAGAGGACAGACACACAATCCATGTTTAAATCAAATATGCTGTTTATGTCAAACAGTCTGACAGTACATGATGTCTCATATTGTTAGACACAGTTGTGAATGTCAGTCACAAACATTATTGGCAGTTTTGAAGTTAATATGTGTACTTTCCACAAATAAAGTACAAAACAGAACCTGAAAAAGTGAAAGGAGGTGCTTAATGATGAGCTGGGAAGCCTATTTTCTATTCATTTTAAATACATTTCTTATTTTATTTTATATTATTATTAATTAGTTATAACCCCCCAACCAGCGATTTGAAATAGAGAAAATACTCAGCAATGGTGTTAAACTGAATTTGCACATGGTGTGTCTTGAAGCATATATTAAAAACACCACATAGACATAAACAACATTAAAAGCTTGATTTTCACCACAGGGGGACTTTAACACTTGCTTTATGCTTGCATTTAATTTTATGTTAGACAAGTTTCAAACACATCTACTAGATCTCACAATAAATGTGGATTTATGCCTCTAAAAAAAAGTAATAAGCCATTAAAATGTATTGTATTTGTGTGCCTCTCATGAACTGCGGTGTGAAAGCAGGAAAAATGTGTTTCCATTGATGAAGGTCAAATGTGTGTCTGATCATTTAGCAGTGATAGGGAGGGATGAATGCTGTAATGGACCTTTCCCTCAAAATGATTTCTCTGCAGGGAGAACAGCAGTTTTCACTCACATAAAGTCCCAGACCTGTTAAATGTTCAGTAATCACTTTTTCACCCTGTTTTAGCTCCTGCGCTGCTCTGCTTTACCTTCCCTCCTTTCATTCCTATTACACTTCTTCCGTCCTTAACTCTCTCTCCCTCTCTCTCTCTCAGTGTGTGCATCGAGGCCTTTTATTAGTCCATTTCAGATCCTGGCAGAAAGGTGGAACGCCGATAAGGGGGAGTCACGTTGATCCCAGAGTACAAACAATGGGATTTCTCTCCTCTCATCTCACATCATGCCAGGAGGCAAGAAAATGAATGTTTGTCCTTCGAAGAGCGGGTCAACTTCCTTCAACTGAGCACCTCTTTATTATGATGCCATTGAGTCCACAGGAGGCTGAAACTGACTCTTAAATAGAATAAATGTTTATATCTCAACAATATATCAGGTCAGAGACATTATGTCGCCGATATGTTGAGACATGATACTCGATGCAAGTTTAAATCTGGCCTATTTTCAGTCAAAAACTGTACTTGAGGAATTCCACATGATTTGAGGTAGGCCCATAAGTATACAGCGTAAGAGTTAATACTTAGGTTGGGGTTTGTTTAAATCCCTAACCGTAAATTTCAGCCACAGAAATGTATCCAAAAGCATTCCTGAAAATGTAATGACGGCATAATTTTAAGCAGGGATTTGCTCAACACTTTTGTATCTGAGTTCAGTTTCATTTCATCCCCCTAAATTACAAAAAACACTTTATGACCCCTGTGAGCCAGCCAATGCTGCTTGTAAACTTTGTGAAGTGGAACAATGAGTTCTGTGTATTACAGTAGATTAATGTTGCTGTTTCTCCTGCACGTATCATCAACTGTGTTTGGCCTTGAAAGAAATCAATGACTAAAAGGATCAGATATGGATGCGTGTTAAATGTTTGAAGTGAGTAAACTCACGCTGAACGCTGTGAGTGCGTGTTAGAAATCAGGAATCGTGAGAGAACATTGTGCTTGGTATGTTTTTCATCTTCAAACCAAATTTGTCTCAGCCGACAATGTTTAAATCCCGTCTGGCTAGTGTGCTTCCCATAATGTTCACGCATTAGGTCAGCAGGTGGAGAGAAGGAGGTCTTTAGTGTCTGTTCGAATGCATTCGACCACATGAGTGTCTACGAAAGCGATCCGGTCAAATGTGCTTTCGACTACCTCTGAAAAGTTTTAGACCCTGTTTACACCTGTATTTACCTTCGTCCACTTGTGATCCGTTAGAACAAAACGCATCTTATTACCAGGTGTAAACGTGTTTCTCGGGAGAAAATAATTGCTAAAACAACACCAAAACCTAATTTTCTTGAAGGATAGTTTAGGTGTTGCTGAATGAAGGTGTCTCAATGCGTTTTTAACTTTTTATCTGAACACAGTGTCAACAAAATATATGAGATCTGAGAAAATTTATTTTGCGTTCTCATGCAAATGTTGTGTATTCCCCAGAGAAACTTTGAGTTTGCTCACAAAATGTTTCCATTCTGCAAAGTTTCTCGGGTGAAACCTCCCATCTCATATTTTTTCCAGCACATGTCCCTTTAGGGGCTCAGTATACTTTTTTCTTCTCTCACAAATATTTTGGGTTCCCCCAAGAAACTTTGCATTCGCTCACAAAATGTTTCTGGTCTGCAAAGTTTCTTGGAGGAACGCAAATCATTGAAATATATATTTTTCACACCACCATGTGACCATAGCTCCGTAGTGCGGCAGGCGCCACTGCAGGTATTGTTTTTTTGTTTTGTTTTTTTTATTAACAAATTCGTTACACTTGAATAATTGAAAGGTCTTAAATTAAGCAAAATTTTACTAACAGCTTTGGGTAATTAATGAATGATCCTTTGAACAATCTGGCCTCATTTTCACTCTGCTGTAATAATTTATGTGAGACATAATGAAACGTGTCTGAATGGTGGTGTGTTACTCAGTTTATCACTGACTTCTTAAATGTTTCGTACACGGTCGGTGGTCGTAAGGCATTTGTTAATAAGGTGAATCCTGAAATAATAAGTGTACCCTACTAGAAACTGATTGAAGATCAAAACTGTAATTTGAGTTATGGGTCATTTCTGTTGCGCAGTACATCCCATACGTCTGAAAATATTGGATAAAATATTGACCACACAGTTTTTGAAAGAAAATACATTTGTTAATTTTCTAAATGAAGGGAACCTGGAGATACATAATGATTAATTTAATTGAAATCTAATTTCTTTTTTTTTTAAACACTTGTTGAGGGAATATCCAAGATGTTCTTCTTTCAAACATTATTTCAATAAAATGTTTTTGGAGAAAATATTAGTTTAATTGTATTTATCTTTTTGTCTTCCCATCTACTTTTGCATCCAGAATAAAAATTTTGTTTGGTTACTATACTGTACATGTGAAAAAGAATAAAATGTTTGCATCAATGATGTCACAACACTTCTACTATATTTATGGTGCTTTTTTTCAGAGCAGAGTAGACCAATCACAACAGACTGGGTCATCTGACCAATCACAATAGACTGGGTCATCTGACCAATTAGAGCAGAGTAAACCAATCACAACAGACTGAGTAATAGATCTGACCAATCAGAGCAGAGTAGACCAATCACAACAGACTGAGCCATCTGACCAATCATAATAGACTGGGTCATCTGACCAATTAGAGCAGAGTAAACCAATCACAACAGACTGAGTAATAGATCTGACCAATCAAGGCAGAGTAGACCAATCACAACAGACTGGGTCATCTGACCAATCACAACAGACTGGGTCATCTGACCAATCACAATAGACTGGGTCATCTGACCAATTAGAGCAGAGTAAACCAATCACAACAGACTGAGTAATAGATCTGACCAATCAGAGCAGAGTAGACCAATCACAACAGACTGAGCCATCTGACCAATCATAATAGACTGGGTCATCTGACCAATTAGAGCAGAGTAAACCAATCACAACAGACTGAGTAATAGATCTGACCAATCAAGGCAGAGTAGACCAATCACAACAGACTGGGTCATCTGACCAATCACAACAGACTGGGTCATCTGACCAATCACAATAGACTGGGTCATCTGACCAATTAGAGCAGAGTAAACCAATCACAACAGACTGAGTAATAGATCTGACCAATCAGAGCAGAGTAGACCAATCACAACAGATTGAGCCATCTGACCAATCATAATAGACTGGGTCATCTGACCAATTAGAGCAGAGTAAACCAATCACAACAGACTGAGTAATAGATCTGACCAATCAGAGCAGAGTAGACCAATCACAACAGACTGAGCCATCTGACCAATCATAATAGACTGGGTCATCTGACCAATTAGAGCAGAGTAAACCAATCACAACAGACTGAGTAATAGATCTGACCAATCAGAGCAGAGTAGACCAATCACGACAGACTGGGCAACAGATCTGGCCAATCAGAGCAGAGTAGACCAATCACAACAGACTGGACCATCTGACCAATCAGAGCAGAGTAGACCAATCACAACAGACTGGGCCATCTAACCAATCAGAGCAGAGTAGACCAATCACAACAGACTGAGCCATCTGACCAATCATAATAGACTGGGTCATCTGACCAATTAGAGCAGAGTAAACCAATCACAACAGACTGAGTAATAGATCTGACCAATCAAGGCAGAGTAGACCAATCACAACAGACTGGGTCATCTGACCAATCACAACAGACTGGGTCATCTGACCAATCACAATAGACTGGGTCATCTGACCAATTAGAGCAGAGTAAACCAATCACAACAGACTGAGTAATAGATCTGACCAATCAGAGCAGAGTAGACCAATCACAACAGATTGAGCCATCTGACCAATCATAATAGACTGGGTCATCTGACCAATTAGAGCAGAGTAAACCAATCACAACAGACTGAGTAATAGATCTGACCAATCAGAGCAGAGTAGACCAATCACAACAGACTGAGCCATCTGACCAATCATAATAGACTGGGTCATCTGACCAATTAGAGCAGAGTAAACCAATCACAACAGACTGAGTAATAGATCTGACCAATCAGAGCAGAGTAGACCAATCACGACAGACTGGGCAACAGATCTGGCCAATCAGAGCAGAGTAGACCAATCACAACAGACTGGACCATCTGACCAATCAGAGCAGAGTAGACCAATCACAACAGACTGGGCCATCTAACCAATCAGAGCAGAGTAGACCAATCACAACAGACTGGGCCATCTGACCAATCAGAGCAGAGTAGACCAATCACAACAGACTGAGTAATAGATCTGACCAATCAGAGCAGAGTAGACCAATCACGACAGACTGGGCAACAGATCTGGCCAATCAGAGCAGAGTAGACCAATCACAAAAGCCTGGGCCATCTGACCAATCAGAGCAGAGTAGACTCATGCAAAGGAGGAACGAACAACCCGTTTGCGATGTATATTATGAGAAAATGAATGTGTTTTTTGACTTGGATGCATGTAAACCTATTGAAGACCAAAACAAAATTAGGAACCTTTAAAATAGCACAATTGGGGCATGTTTATGACATCCTCCAAGATGTGACATAATTTTCCATTTTTTTAAAGTGTAAAAAAAAAAAAGTGTACTGCATAACAGAAAAAACCCTAAAGAAAAATTCAATATTACAAAACAAAGGTAACTAATATAGTTAAAACTAATCAGGAACCTGAAGATGACATTCTTCTCAGTGGCGACCTTGAAACACTCTTTCTTAATCAGAGATCATCTTGGTAATGATCACACTAGGGGCGTGGGTGTCAATTGGGGAAAAAAGGGAACAAAGCTGAAGGGAGGAGGATTTGTGTCATTCGTTCTCCTCAGCCCATCCCAGTCCATCTGTAGATACACATGTCTACCCACATGTATATATGTATGTATCCACGGTCTGCCATGCTCAAGAGATTAAAACCAATGGCCCGAAGCAGCTGGACGTCCGCCTGGCGTTAGGCTCCATCACATGACATGAAACAGTTGGTCGCCTCAGCGTTAGGCATCAGTGCCACATAAGGACATTAGGGTTTCCTGTAACACTCAGCTAATGGTTTCCAGGAACCCACCCTACGATGCTTTCAGCTCAGAGAGCGAGGACTTCAGAGATGATAACAAAGGGCAATAATTAGATTTCATGCTTATGCAAATGGAAATCAATCAATGTTGACATCAGCAAGAATCTTCAGAAGAAGCTCCATATAGACATTAGTCAGAGTAGATGCCATGTTTAGTTTGTCATGGAGGAAAATGAGGCTGTGAGGGATAAAACTACAGTCTGTTGAATACATAATACTGTTTTATATCTCATTGTCATCATTGAAACCATTTAACATGAGTTTTAAACTATTTTATTATATCTAGGACCTCGAAACATTAAAATTATTTTGTTCATGTCAAATTAGTTCACCCAAACATTAGTACATTGATGCACCGCATTTGAATATCTGCATGCACAAATTACTTAGATTTCAGTTCGTTCCTCACAAAGTTATCGTATGACTTGAAATACCGTACATGAGGCATACTTTTGTGGTGCGTTTATGGCGCTTCTTGTGCTTTTTTAACAGCCCCAGTCACTATAATAAAGGTTCTATATTCACATATGATATATGAAGTTCTTTTAAAGAACCTTTAAAAACCTTTCCATTGTACAAAAGGTTCTTGATAGTGGAAATGGAAAACTCTTCACTGAAACGTTCTTTGGGGAACCCAAAATAGTTCTTCTTATGGCATCAATGTGGCAAAAAAAAAACAAAAAAAAAACCTTTTGGAGGCTTTATTTTTAAGAGTGTATGCTTTCATTGTATATAATGAACAGTGTCAACATCCAGCTAACCATCTCCTTTTGTGTTCCACAGAAGAAAGAAAGTCATACATGGTTGAAACGACATGAAAATGAATGATGACTTAATTCAAATTTTCTTTGAGTGAACTGTTCCTTTAAATAATGTCTACTCTGACTGTGGCCTATAAAATTACCCTCTGTAGTCCACATTGCTCTACCCACAGGTACATAGAGGTGTAGTGGTGATGCATTGGCTGGAGGTCTGGGCTGAAAAGCCAAAAGTTCAAACCCTGGAAGACATGGTATAAATTATTGCCCGTGTGTTTCCAAGAAATGTTCATGCTCTATTAGCATGAAAAATGAAGACGACATATTTGGATATAGAAACACTCCTTTGCAGGCAGCTCACTGTCTCCACTGATTTATCGTGATTTAGGGCATAATTAATAATGTGATCAACTTAATTGTTAAAGTAAATAACTTAATCAATATTTGCTGAGAAAAGCCCCAAAATTAATATAAATGAAAGAGATTACATTATTGTGGCAGACGAAAGGACTGAACTGACAGTTTGCGCTCTGGCTGCAGAATTCAAAAGAATAAGTTTTGCATTTCTGCTGAGGTGTAACTTTTTTGTTTATTTTTTTCTCGCTACTTGAGAAACTGCCTTTTATTTTTGTCTATTTTATGCAGTTAAATATATATATATTATATATATATATATATATATATATATATATATATATATATATATATATATATATATATATATATAAACAAATAAGTTGAACGCATTGAGGCAGCCTTTATTGTGATTATATGTGTACACAAGCTTTTTCATTAGCATACAGTTCTAATCTTTGTTTTCTTCACTTTGTGTTGTCTGCTGGACTTGTCCTCTTTCTCTCTCAAGCCTCAAGCCATTTCTCTCTCTCTTTTTCTCCTCCTCTACTGATAGGATTCGGAGAGCTATTCTCAAGGTGACTCTTAACATCTGGGAAAATTTATGGAGTGTGAGGTAATTTATTCAGGGTGAGGATGTGCAGGGAATGCTGCTTCATAGCAGCTCTCTCTATGAAGAATATCAATTATTGTGTGTGTGCGTGTAGCTATTGGCATATAGAAGTACCGGTATCATGAAATTAACATGTGATGAGATGACAGAAGATCACTAGGGCGCCTCTCAAATTCAATACATCAGAATGAGTGCTTCAAATACTGCATGGGTTAATTGGTGGAACTGTGTGGAAGTGACAGCATGCCACTTCATTGGAGCACAGAGATGCCAGCTTGCCCAGACACAGAAGCAAAGCACTGTCCCCAAAGAAATATAAATCTAATCAATGGATGTTATGACTCACTCTGGTATACACTGAACACTGTGATAATGGCCTTCGTTGAAAAAGAGGGACAGAGCCATAAAAGTGCTGTTTTGATTCCGATGGCAGTGTGAAATTATTCGTCAAAAATATTAGAATATTCCAAAACACAAAATAATTTTTGATGATGATAGTCAATTATATTTGAGAACTGTCCTGCGTGAGCTGAAGCTAAACAGTGAAGAAAACGGAAATTCTGAATTGCTAGTGGGTTAACAGAATTGCATATTCGCCTACATACGAGATTATTCAGTAATTCAGATTAGAACATACACATTAGCCTACAGCATATGTGAAAAATAACACGAACGTACCAGGCTGTAAGCTTTTGTCGTAACAACGCGCAAAACATGGACAATGAATAATTAAAGCATGAATTCATAACAAGTTAAATTTTTACGTATAAATTTAATTAGTATAGACCGTATGTAGCCCCGCCCCTTTTCAGCGCTGCGCTCGTTGACTTCCGGTCTGTATTTTCACAGCGTTTTGCGTGTTTATTAATGAACGGCTCGTTTTAAAATCTTCCCGGTCGACTTACATTTGTTAAGTCATCTGCTTTAAACATTACAGTCCTCATGATAACTTTCGTTAACTTTACATGAAGTAAATCCACTTAAAAACCTAATAAGCCTACTCCTGGACAGCAATGCCATAGAAATATACAGAGCGACCACAAAAACGGAAGTTAAAAGACAATATTCTAAAGATGGCGGCGCCCTCGTTTCTCAGGCGCATAAGGTCTGTATAGAATGTTTAAATATTTTGCACTCTAAAATTTCATTGACTAAATAAAAAACGAAAAAGGTGTAAAAAATTAACATTGCCCAGAACCAGCATTGTGACTTTAGCATGTAGGCCTAGCATCATTCAGATTTTCTTCTGAAAAATGATGAATCTTGTTATGCTGTTATTTGACCCATTATCCGAGCAGCTCATCTAACCACCCATGAGAGGCCATTTGCGTTGCCAGCAGAGAGGGACCTCCCGATGGGAGCCAGATCCATCTGCACGCCCATAAAATAATGGATGATGAAGATCAGATGCCATCATGGTCCGCAATCTGCCGCTGCCCAGCTCACACTGGCTTTACTGCCCATGTGCCACCTAACTCATGGTGCACACTGATGAGCTCCCCAAGATGTCATGGCATCTGCCCACAAAATCGAGGCTCATGCCAATGCACACGGAAAAGGGCAGTGCTTACATTTTGCAGCCAGGGTCTGTTAGAACCTGGGTGGACGCCAACCATATTGTTGATGAGGTCTTTACTATCTGCACTAATACGATGCAGAGGGCCTCATTTATAATATGTTGTATAGAAACCGTCCTACATTTGATCTTACGATCTTTCCACTCATACAATTGCAAACTCTTCCTTTATTTCACTACACAAAAGAATTCAGCATTCATTGATCACAGCTATAATGACATTGTATGATCTGCCATGTCAACAATCCCACCTTTCTTATTAGATACAATTAAATAAGGCCTCTTGAAACCATTATTCATCTCAGTGCCGTTATGAAAAATGATAGCTCATATAGGCTTGAAAATTGATTGCCTGAAGAACGGATCTATCATCAAGCTTTGATAAATCTTAGCTGTGAAGGGCTTTCAGTACTGATGTTGCTTTTGTTTCCTTCAAAAGTTATCGTAGAAACCTTAACCTTCTGCTCTTCAGCCATACCCATTTCCCCCTGAAACCCCGTCTGAGGTGCTGATGAAATAGATCCATCCATCACGTCCTAGTTATCATCGTATGTTTTTCTCTCACTCATGTACATTCATGAGCCTCAAAGTCATCTAACTAGTATCTGCCAATGTCCGATTATTCATGTTGTTGCTCACACAAACACCATCATAGATCAGAGTGAGGAGATGAGAGGATAAGCCTCAGATTGTTTCTCCATGCTAACTGCATTCTCTTTTTGAGATGAGACAATAAATCTTGTGATTGGGAAGTTGGCGGATAAAGTTGTTCTGATAACAATGACCGGGAAAATAAATCGCACACACATACACAGACCAAATCTCCCTTAATGAAAAGCTTCTTCTGTCAGCAGCTTTGAATGACACTGTTACACGTGCTTTCTCTCTCTCCACCAAGCCACCACACCCCTGGTACAGCTGAAAGGAGAGTTCAAGGTTTCATTCTTCATTCAAGAGCTTGATCCTCGTGGTCACTTTTGCATCTTGTTCCATCTCAAGGGTACTAAATGAAGGTGGGTGGATGCTATAGGTCGATATTGTGTCCCTGTTTATTGGCTCACTGCCCAGATGTGCATCATCCTAAGTTGGCATGATTAAGCATACTATTCCCCAGGGTCAATCAGCCCATTTGTCCAAACGTGATTATACTGACCTTTGCACTTTACAGGCGGAGCGCTGGAGCCCTTCCAGTCCTCCTGGGGCCCTCAGGAAGGGCTAAGACCACAATGGTACTCAACAGGAAAGATGAATGTTAGCAACCCACGTCACATCTTAAAGACATAGGAAGGTGAGATGGATTAAACTGTTCTCGGAGAGTCTGCAACTGCCACGCGGAGTCAGCATTTGACGTACTCGCCATGCATCGACTTCACCACAGGCTGCTTCAAAACATGAGGTCAGCAAATTAAAAAACGCTGTTTAATATCATACTGTGGTCGTGTATGCCTTTTTAATGCAGTCCATGCATTCCCTACCCTGATTTACAGCAGAATCTGTAGATGTAATGGTTTTTCCATTTGGCAAGTATGAATAGTAATGCATTTGCCACTATGTAGAGCGAATCAAGAGTGAAATTGTATTCATGAAACATTCTTCCTCCTAGGTCATATATAATCTTGGCATACGTTTATGTGGTTATATGCATGCAACATTTTGTAGAGACTGGTTTTCTAGACTCAATATTCCCAAGAACTTTAGGTGAGCAAGGCAATCAAGTGAAAGTGTCTATAATATTGTTCACCAGCTACTGGATTAGCAGTTAATTACAGTACAAAATGCATGAGATTTCTGCAAGAAGATGTCTGTCTAATGACTTGAACATGCAGCTGTTTGATGAGTCATACTTTGTTTTTTCCTTTGCAGAAGACACAAAGACAGTAGTCCTTTTCAATTGGCCCTCAGGCCATCCCATCGTTTATTACACAGTGAAATAGCTGTGGAACTACAGAAGGTAAATCAATTCTTCACCATTCTTAAAATCAGATCTTAATTACATCAGTGGAGTGACAAAATTTGACAATGAATGGCTTTCTCAAACCCCTGGGTTTAGAAAATTCTTGGAAGACATTTTTGTGTGGCTATGTTATAAAATTCTCCAGTGGTTCTCCAGATTCAAAATGGCTGAATGCCCTGGCACAAATAAAAACCAGATTTTCAATTCAAACCCTTTTGGTTTTAAAGCTGCCTTAAAACATGCTACATCCAATTGTTTGCAGAGAATGAGTGTAATTGGTGTAATGGCATTTAAAAACAGTTTAAATAACAATCAATAGATTATAGATTAAGAACAGTTCGTTATTATTTTTACTCTTATTTTTTAAAGTATATTGAAAGAAGTCTCCACAGTAATCACTTGTACATTCCCCCCTCCCATCCCTGCTGTCTTAGGGTATTATTGCACTGAGATTACCACCTTAAGCTTTTTTTGCGTTGAGCAGTCCCCAGCATTTTACCCTCACAGTTTGGGGGAAACAGTCTCTGGAGATCTCTTAAAAGGTCTTCAAACCTCTGACTCCAGACTAGATACCCTACCCCAGGGCCGTGGGGCATAGGGACTGTGTACGTTCCGTGCCACTAGAACCTGCCTGCGGTCCCTGCGCACGGAAGAGAACGGCACAGTGTGCAATGACTCCTCGTTTGAGCGCCCAGCCCCCTCATAACTTCCAATAGCAGTGTTCTGGTACAATACAGGTCTGCTGCCTAACCGGGGCACCAAGGTGGCATTATCCGGGCAATGGTTGACACATGGAAACAGGTGGCACGTGTCTTTGGAATGCTCATGGAAGTGAGCAGGTCCCTGCGGTAGAGGACTCAAGTACACCGGCAGGTCTGTGTAAGAGTTCAGGAACGTTGAGTAGTGTCCGTGCACTAGTGTGGAAGAGGAGCGTCGCAGGGATGCCGTATTCTGTAGAATCGCCTCCCGGTACGAAGGAAGGCGGATGGACTTTGAGTACTTGAGCTTCTGCGTCTTATATGGGTAGGAGCCCATGTGGGCTGGGTCCAGATAGGCTGGCTCCACAGCCATGTTGTAGCGAAGGTTGTTACCAGCGCTGCCATACATCTTCGAAGGCTTGGGATTGGTCACCACCACTCGAGGGAACAGATCAGGCATGTTGATGCAACTGCTAGAAGATGCAGAGGTGGAGGGCTTCTCATCCAGCTGCCGGATCCTGTCACCACCCCACGTAGCCCTGAGAAAAGAGGCGCGACGGTTCATTTTATCTTTCCCCAGAAGAGGAACGTCATCCTTCTCCGGTTCTAGATACAACTTGGAGCAGGAGTTGCAGCTAGAGCCGGGTCTCTGGAAGTGGCTTCTAATGCAGGGAGTGGTATGGGAATGGTTTTCCAAAAGGTGGTTGCTTTTAAGCTCAGCCAGACAGGACTGGGGAACATCATAGTCGTCCCTCCGTCGAGTTTCTGGAGATGCTGCTACGTAGCTATGAGATCTATTTTTGCGACCCAGACCTGCCATGTATTGTTTATGGCTTCCCGAAGGTTCCTGGTGTTCCACAAAGATGTCCGGTACCTGAAAGTCACGGTAAGAGACGTAGCGAGAGGTAGGGTGGTGACAGGACTGGTCCATGTACACGTGGGGTTTTGGGGCTGTAGGAGGTGGTGGGTCTCTCATGGCAATATGGGGACTACTGAGGCTAGATATGGGTAGCGTTCGTTCATAGATGTGGTGGTGGCTGGTGCGTGCGGGAAGAGTGTAGCGCAGTGAGGTAGGCCGTGTTCCCACATGAGGCTTCTCCAGCAAGTGCTGAGTGGTGCTGTCCACGTTTTGAGGGTACGGTGAGTGGTTGTCAGTAACGCTGGCGATGCAGGGCAGGCGACTATGGCTGAAGTCCGTTCCTATGAGGCAGGTAGGAAGACTAGGTCTGGCTGACTCTGGGTCACGTCGACTCCAGTTCTCTATGGTCTTTGTGGCATTGTCCAGGGAGTTTTCAACTCTTGCAGATGAGACAATGTCCTTAGCGGTTTGGAGCATCTTCAGCATGTTGGCCTGAGTGTAACTGGTGGTGACATCCGGGTTCTGCATGTTCCCTTTACGGTCCGTGTCTTCCACACCGTTAAAGCAGCTGTAGATTCCCTTCAGGGAAGAAATAAGGAAAATTGAGCCTGGCATTTTGGAGTGCATTCACCTAAACAGTTCTTTGTGCCATAGCAAACAGAATTATTACATTTTTCACCTCATAATATCATACAATCTATCTCCTTAAAAGCTATAACAAAATCAAGTTTCTATATTTTTTCTGCAATTACCTATATAAATTAAAGTCTTAAATTACTTTTACCACATCAAAATTCTATTAGCTGATTTTACATGTGGTTAATTATCCAAAGAACTGTTAGTGGCTGATAAGATTCTCTGTTTATCAGTATTATAATTATCTCTGAAAGTGGCTGTAAGTAGTCAATAGAAAAGTATTTTAGCTGCCTATGCATTTGTAATATTCCACCTTTAAATGAGGTCTTCAAGTTTGTTAAGCTTATGAATGTGCTTAAAAAGGGCTTTGGAAGCTATGCCATAACCCCAAGACCCTCATTTCATTTTAACAGCTTTTCCCTTGACTTTTGGTGCTCAATCACTGCCTGGAGTTCAATTTGCCTAGAGCCTGAAAATCAATTTCACCACGTTTATGTTTCTAAAGTCTCTGTTAAGGTATGTTTATTATGCACCATATAGTAGACTGGATTCGTAAAAACTGATCACATAAAATTTACCCTGCTAATAGCCAGCAAGAAGTCCAAACGCTCAGACTTGTGGACAGAATGCCGTAGCTTCCAGTACAGTAGATGTTCCCATGCAAAGACAAGCAGACTGAGACCCATAGCCACTAGAAGCATGTAAAACACTCCAGCCATGTTGTCAATGTCCAGCTTAGAGCTCATCACCTCTTTCTTCTCGTTACGACAGATACCAGTGAGCCACACTGTCTGCAGCTTCTGAGTCTCACCTGCGATAATACATAATACATTTCAGTCAGGCTTTTGAAGCAGAGCTCCTCTAGATAATGTAAGTTTCTGAGGTTACCGTCTGCAAGGAACTGAAGAAGAGCGAGGTCTATGGGGCGCTTCCAGCGAGATTCTTTCTGAAGGGCGATGCCGTAGCCTGTCGTGGCAAATACCTTCCCGCTACCGATGGTCACCAATTTACACCCTTCGTCTTTACCGGCCATGTAGTTAAGCACAGCTGCATCATATATGAAGGCATCCAGCTTCCTGTTAGCAGTAAAGAAATGTTGCATGTTAGTAGAGAAGATAATACGCAGGAGGCAGATTTGTTTCAGAGATTCAGGTGACAAACTACAGGAAACACACCCAGTTTTGAGACTGTTGAGAGCATCCTCCACACCTTTTTGGTTGTACTTAACCATGTGGGAATGCATTTCGGGATAATTGCTCCTTATGTTTCGTTCTGTGCTACCATTGGGCACGGTCCCAAACCGGAATGGAGGATATTGGTCTTGCGGTCTCTGGAACTGAAAGTTAGAATTTCAACAAGTTAGCATGTTTAAATTGAACTTTAAGAACAAAGTACAGTCCACGTGGTAAAAATACATCTCTGGATGAGTTACTTAGTTAAGGATTAGTGCATTTCAATAGATTCCAGCACCGCTAGATATGCCAGTAATGGCTTTTGCCTGGGAAAGCTATGCTGCTAGAAAGCGTGATTGATTTTGCTTTAAGCTGGATTTTTGCATGGGAATTTATTCTAGGTTCAGCCTTCGTCTTCACCCTCATCCAAAGATTCTCACGATTCTGTATCTGCAAATGCTACATTAAATACAATCTAAATCCAAGAGAGAAAATGACTGAAATTAATCCTCAGGAAGAAAGCTGGAAAAAATGGCTGCAGTGATAACGCTCGGACCAAAGCCACTGGGTCATCAACGCTCTTTTCTGTCTCAACCCCCAAGTGCTTCTCAGTCAATTAATTCTGTGCTCTGTTTAAATTCTAACATTTGAACCTCAGATTTTCCTCACAAAGACGAGGAATTATCTCAGCTGCCTGGCCAAACATCCAAGGAATTCAATATTACTTTTCCCTTGCTAAATTTCTTCCCATTTAGTTTTTACGTGCTTCTGGCCGTGTTCATTAAGTGCAGTTAATGTCATATCAAATAAATGTAATATAGCCACTAAGACAGCACTTCAGAACCCAAGGCATGAATAACTGTGCTGTAATGTAGGTAACCTTGCAACAGTAGTGTGAATGAAGGAGAACAGTCTCTAAGGAACAGGTGCATGTGATTGTATTCTGGCTGAGAACATGTGACAGACTCCAGCACCAGTGAATGCGTCATTTTAAGTGTATTTGCTGTCGTCTGAGAGAATACAGTATAAGTGTTGTCTTTCATCTGTCTTTCAAAACTCACTCTCTCTCTGTCTCTTTTTCTAATAAAAGTATGATTTTAATATAGTAATATAAATTATTAATTCTTAAAATAAGTCAAAATTGTAGTATATAAATAAAAAAATGTTTATCTATCAAAGTTTGCAGTTTCAAAGCAACAGTCTGATCTGTTAGTGATATTCTTGCCCTCTGGCTATTTTGCCCTTCAGGCGTTTTGTTCTTTGTGTAATGCCTCCAAGGCACACTCCTGAATCTGAATTCATAGCAAAACATCTCGCTGTCCATGTCCAAATCCCTGGTAGTCAACTCGTGTGGCTCTTTAATGACAGTGTTGTGGCTTAAAGTCTCACTTTGTCTTCAAAATTGCTATCTAACAGTTTCCATCTGAAGCTTGTCAGTTCTAACAGCTTTCAGTATCATCGTAAATCACTTCACCTTGATGTATCTCTACACAACCAACAGTGTCACACAGTTATATAGCTAGGATAACTAGGTAACTAGTTAGCTTAAGCAAAATTTAATTAACATGCAATTACACACATTTCGAAAACTCAACACAATCCTTGATTATTTCATCCAGCCATCAGTACTGCTGAACACAGTAACCAGTTCACAGTACATGACATTCTGCAAAATATCTTCCTTTGTATTCAGCAAAAAAAAGACATTTCACAGGTTTGGAACAACTGAGTAAATTATGACACTTCATCTTTTGGTGAACTACCCCTTTAATGTTTCAAACTGTCCATAAATGTCTTATTAAAATAACACAAATTAGTGATTAGTACTCCAATCACAGTATTTCATCATAAAAGGGTACATATCCACACATATCATCAGCCCAAATCCCTCTTATAGTTCCACAGAGTGACGACCTTAATTAAAACTCGCGCTCCAGAATGGCCTTTTGGCTAAGAGAGACGCTGGCAGCTCTTACCTTCTTGTCACTCAGTCCAGAAACAGTGTCGATGTACTGCTCCTGGATCATGAAGGCGGCCAGATTGGCCGTGTAGCTGGCCAGGAAGATCACGGCAAAGAAGGCCCACACCAGCACCATGATCTTACTGGTGGTGCCTTTGGGGTTTTCAATGGGCACTGAGTTGTTGAAGACGATCCCCCACAGCAGCCAGACTGACTTCCCGATGGTGAACGTTGGCCCACCTGGATCTGAGATACACAATATAAAGCTTCTTCGTCATTTTTAATTGTATAGTTGATGTTGGGTTACATTTAGAAATATTTCTATTGGTTTTTATTTATATAAAGTGAAAATAGCCGTATTTTATCAGTAATAGATCAGATGCTATTTACACCAAGTGAAAATAGCAGTATTTTCTTTGCACTAAGTGTAAATAGTTGTTAGATGCTATTTATACTTAGTGCGAATAGCGGCAGATACTATTTGCACATCAGTGTATTATAAAACAGTATGCAATAACAACATATTCAGTGTATATGATTATATGTGTTAAAATCATAAATGAAAGCTGCATTATTGGGACATTAACTTGTCCTTGCCCTCTACACCTACCCAATAAACACTTTATTCCCACTACTAAATACCCGTTAGGTACTTTATTTACACTTTTCAAATATGTTCTTCATGTTTATTTAAAATAAACACCTCTCCAAGCAGATATATGATGGAAAAAAGAGAAGAATGAGTTTGGAAAAGGCAGATCGCTAACACCACCTGCCCTACTCTCCACGCCACTGCTCCTGTTATCAGAAGGGTTTATTTTGTCATTTTCTCTGGCTCAGACAATGGTGGGCGGAGTTAGTGTAAATAGCCTCTGCCAACAGGATGGGCTATTGGTACTTGGTGTAAATAGACGCTCCATTAAATAATTCACTGGTGAATAATAAAAGCCATTGCCATCACAGTAAACATTATTATTTTCAAGGTCATTTACGTTCATAAATAAAATGTGTTGTATTTTTAAGCAACGAGATTAATTAGAAAGCAAATAGAGACTTTTGCTGAAGTATCCTCCTGAGAAAAAGGCCTAAATAATCTTATGGGTATCTCATCTAAAGAAACTCAAACTGTGCTCAAATTCTTAAGTCTGCCATCAAAACATCTCAATACAAACTCAAACATTTCTCAACCAAAACCAGCTGATCTAAGCAGGTCCACATTCATTCTATAGCCCTTACTGTATATCTCATTTGTGTCTATTTTTATATCTCCGAAATGTTATGACAGACAAAAAAGATTCAGTTCAATTAAACAATATTTACCTGAGCTATGAAAGCACAGTCTCTGAGTGCTAAAATGTTCCTCTAATTACACGAATTACCTTTTCTCCTAGCTTATGTTCTGTCAAACCTGCCACTGTTTCTGAAGTGTTAGTAGAGGCGGTGAACACTGACCTTTGGCACTGACCAGGCTGCGGTTGTAGCCCACAGGACTAAAGTATTCAAACACAAACACAGTCACCGCCACGACTGTAAGACACATGACAAACATCATCACCCACACCGCAGGGCTGTAGGGCTCTGAAAGAGAGAGAGAGAGATACGACAAGACAAAGACAGATGAAGCAAAGGACGCCATTCCAAATGACACTTTTTATTCTAGTAGGACTGCGAAGCCTTTTTAAATTCTGATACATGCAGAATGAGGTGCAAATTAAAGTCAACACGATTCATATCCCATTAAACAAGAGAAACACTCTCTCACACACGAGTAAGACTGCACTGTAAATATTTATAACTTGTTTTATGAAATGACAGCATGCAGTTGTATTTTACTATGAATTCTGGGTTCTGGGGAGGTTTATTGTTTACAGTATAATGGAAAAATGTGCAAAAGGATTTATGGGATGGCTAACGGACCACACTGGTGAAAATGAAATAGTTTCAACACAGGATATAAGATTCCCAAACCAACAATGGTGTACTTGTTAAAAAACTGGGCTGTAAAAAAACAACAACAAAAAAACCCCTAAAACTATTAACATTGTTTTTATCAACTGAAATAAAGCTAAAATAGACTTAAAAAACTTAAGAAATAAAATGTTTGTTGAAGTACTAAAATTACTAAAATAAAAATAAGTCTAAATAGAAATATTAAAAAATAAAATAATAATATAACAAAAACTATAAAGCACATAACACAATTACTTAAACTTGAACTCAATTTAAAATGAAAAGAGAAAATATAAAAATATTTTAAAAAGATATTAAAAATGGTATAATATAACATAAATATAACTAAAACAACACTGTTGTAGGTTTAAACCCTGCAGCTTTTGATCTGATTTGTAATCACATCACTGCTGTGTAATTTCAGATCCTTTAAATGCAAAACTACCTTTCAGTGTCACAATTCATTCCAGCCCACGTAAGAATAACCTCCAACCAATTTTTGCCATTTTATGAGCACATTTTAATAAATATAACACTGTTCAATGAAAACTTTAGTTGGATGTCCTGTCTAGCTTATTTGAATTAGCAACAGTAACGAAGGGGATCGAAGGGTCGAGTTTAGCTTAATTTCAATAATATACACATAATACTATTTACAGTAATATTGCTCCAATTTTACACCTGCTTTAGCTGTAAAAACATGACCAACTGTGCTGTTTTTCCTGTGTTTACAGTAAGTACTATGATTTTGAATACTGTAAAATCACTGAGAAATGTCAGTCGGGTACTGTTCATTAAAAGTGCTAATTTAGTTTGTTTTACAGTAGTAATTTACCCAAGAAGGCTGACGGAGACACAGTTCCATTGCTCCTGGCCACCATCACACTGATGCCCGTCTCCACAAACGGCACAGAGAAGTCAATGATCTCAGAGCGCTCTTCGTTTATGGTCAGAGAGCCAATGGCCATGTCCGCTCGCTTATAAAATACCTGAGAAGAAAGATGAAATAAAAAATTTAATTATTATGCAATAGAGGTTAATTAAGAAGTGTCTGGACATCTATAGCACACATTAAGTTAAATGACAGAATCTTCATTTTTGGGTGAACTGTTCTTTTAATGTCATGTCAGTAAACATGTTTGTTGTGGCTGTGTTAATCCAATAATCACTGTGTGTGTGTGTGTGTGTGTGTGTGTGTGTGTGTGTGTGTGTGTGTGTGTGTGTGTGTGTGTGTTTGCAGATTTACAGGCTCTCTCTCTCTTTCTCTCTCTCTTTGGTTAATCCACACCATGAATAATGCCTCACTGAGCACAATAGTTTTTCTGAATCCCAGAAAAAAACAGGACAAAGCAGGAGCATGTCACAGTCTGAAACTCTGATGCTGAAATTAGACGCTGCTACGCATCAGACCTCAACTTACTTGATGGAGAAGTTTATTTACAAGGCTGTTTGTGTCATTTCAATGTCAGTCACGTTCCCTGCAATGAACAAGCTTTTCGATCCATTTTGGAGTCAACAGTCTTTCTCTCATAAACATTTAGTTTTTGTTTTCTTTGTTGGCTTGGCATCAAATATGCTAAACCACTTGTAGAGTCAGTTTTCATTAGAATCTGCCATATACACAGGTTTCAAAAGAGGGTTTTCGCAGCGAGGCCATATAGGAACCATTTTTGGTTCCCCATTTAACCTTTCAGAGAACAGTTCTTAAAAGAACCATTTTCTCTTAGTGTGAAGAGCATTTTAAAAGTCTAATCTAAAGAACCTTTTTCCACTATAAAGAACATTTAGTGCAATGGAAAGGTTCCATGGATGTTAAATGTTCTTCCTGGAATCACAGAGATGGCATTAAAGAATCTGAATAAAGAAGTGTATTAAGATAATAGATTTCTACGAAAATTGTGTCAATATGAAATGGCATTTGTGACTGATTTTCCTTACTGTTATAATATTAATATGTAATATATTAAAACTTCAATTATGAAATTAATGTGTTTTTATAAAATGTTAAAATGTGCATTTTATATGTATATATATATTTGTTTGTGTTTTTAGAATCTGGAATAGAGGATTGTATATCCTGTACCAGAAATCTTTTCAATACATTTTCAATAAATATGAACAATATGAAGTATTTTATTTCCCAAAATTAAACAAAATGTAGGACGGGACTTGACTTTATGCATCAGAAATTGATTGGAAAGTGCTATCAAAATGACAGATTGTTGGAGGAGAGGGGCTGAAATATAAGGGCTTGGTGGCATTGAGGTGGAGCAAGACTATGTGGAGGACCAATGAATCTTTCAAAATTAGACCAGTAATGTGTATTAAGGTAAATGTGGTCAAAAGATTTTTTTTTCCTTTAAAAGAAAACTGGCATGTTTCCTCACCTCTCCGATCATACCGTTCCAGATCCCTCGTACCAGCTTGCCATGTTTGCCGTTGGTGACCAGGTAGAGGTCGTAGGAGAACTTGATGTTGCGAGAGAGCTTTTTCAGGATGTCAATGCAGAAGCCTTTGCAGCATAGTTTAGTGTATGGCTCAGTGTGTCCGACTATCCTGTGGGAAAACAACAGAACTTTATCAAGTTATTTAAGTCTATGCTAACAATACCAAATCACACACACACACACAGACAAAAAAAAAAAAAAAAAGGATTTGGCAGGAAGTTCAGATTCAGACATCATTAAACCAGAGCTGTATTTTTTTTAATGGTAGTATTCACATGAATAACAAATCACTGTCATTGCAATAGAGCTTTTTCCTCTATGCTCTTCGAGGGGTTATAAATTGAACACAGTTTATAGCGTTGAACTGACCAAAACAAAGTCTATTTTTTACAACTACTGTAAATGTGAGTGGTGTATGACTGTTCTATGACAATATACGCAACAAATACTCCTCAAATCGAATTAATTACTCAATAATTAGTTATACTTGGTGTTAGTTTTTCAAGAGTACTGCCCCTGCGATGATGCACTTGATGAATTCATTACACAAAAGTTCTTTGTGTCTCGCGACGAGAAACAAACGGACTACAAATACATTACCAAATCAAACAAAACACATTATTTCCATGAGTTTAGTTACGCGTCTCTCTCTCTCGCTCGCTGATATATCTTTTGATTTTGAAGTTAATTACTTAAAATGCAATTTAGTATCATGTCAAAAACTGAAAGCACAAGTTTTTGTGTCAGGTTGTTATGTTGTAATATTAAATATAATAGGAGAACAGTGAGTATTATGACCCGATGTGAGATCCACCAATCAGAGAGGTTCCCGAAATTAAATCGATTTTTTGATTGGTTAAAATGAATGGAGAATATCTCGTGTTCTTCACTGGCACCTATGTCTCTAGGAATGCCTATAGGGTCCCTCCTTCAATGTAAGTCAACGGGATTTTTTTTCACCTGTTAAGTTTTTTTTACATCTGCCAGGAGAAAATTGCGGGTCTAAATTAAAGGTTGCAGGTTTAAATTACACAATAGGAAACTTATGACCCATTAACCATCACTTAAAGGGATAGTTCACTTTGAAATAAATTTTTGGTATGTTTTAGCTTACCTCAAGGGCTTCCAAGATGTAGGTGTCTTTGTTTCCGCAGTATTTTCAATTTTGATATTTTTAGGTCAAACCGTTCTTGTCTGTCAGTCATATCATGCAGGTCTGTGGTCACTGTCTCAAAGAGCATGCACAGAATCCAAATTAAACAATTCCCCATCGTAAGTACACATTGATGGCCTAAGACATGAAACGAGCGGTTTGTGTGAAAAAACAAACAGTATTTATATCGTTTTTACCTCTTGTACACAACCACGTCCAAGTGATCTGAGGGCGCGCACGATTCCGGCGCTTTCTTCTTCTTGTTTTTTTTACGGCGGATCGCAAACAAATATGTGCATTACCGCCACCTATCTCAGAAATGGACCATTGACACTTTCCTATAACGTTACTTCTTTAACCTATCAACCGACATTAATTCCCCTTATTTACCCGCAGAGAGGCTTCATAGAATTTCATCCGGCGCTGCAGAAAAATGACCATTTCCCCCCCATGACAGGAAAAAAAAAACCTCATTTAATTCCGGCGCTTGCGCAGCGCGCACACGTCACACACCAGGAAGCGCGCGTGCCCTCAGATCACTTGGATGTGGTTGTGTCATACTGTCTATGGGTTGTGTACAAGAGGTAAAAACGATATAAATACTGTTCGTTTTCTCACACAAACCGCTCGTTTCATGTCTTAGGCCATCAATGTGTACTTACGATGGGGAATTGTTTAATTTGGACTTCTCTGTGCATGCTCTTTGAGGTGGTGACCATAGACCTGCATTATATAACTGACAGACAAGAACGGTTTGACCTAAAAATATCAAAATTGAAACTACTGCGGAAACAAAGACACCTACATCTTGGATGCCCTTGAGGTAAGCTGAAACATACCAAAATTTAATTTCAAAGTGAACTATCCCTTTAAGTGATATAAATACTCTCTCTTCAAGAACCACAGGTAAGTTCACAATGAAGTTGAACTTGTTGCATCTGCAATGTCCCTGAATATTAACGCTCGTCTTATCTCTTTATGTGCAGCTATAAGTATGCAAGAAGTTTCAAATAGGTCAACCGTAATACTAGAACAAGGTCTTGTATATAATCTATTTGCTTCTGTCATTAGTTACTCAAACTAGTTTTGTAATTATGTTCAGTGCCAATCCATTTGCCACAGTCAACAAATACATTTAAACAGGGCCATTTCTGTGTAGATATCTGAAATGAAAAACCTTTCAGCGACGGTTGTGCCTCATTAACATTACATTGTTTCCTCAGTCTTGGCCTGTTTCCTGTTTCCTCGATTATGAATGTCGAATCGAAACTTACATCCAATCACAAGTGATTAACGACTGCTCCAATAAATCCATTCACACTGTCTAACAGCAGTGACGGAGCCTGTTTGTGCTTTTCTATAGCCAGACAATAACACTGTATTCTGAATGAAGCATCCTTCATGACTAAAGTCTCTAAGCAACATCATCGAATACACGCAAACGCAAGATGATGTCCTCTGGGGAAGTGTAGGGGAACCTAAAAATGGCAAGGAACTAAAAAAGGGAGGATTACGAGAGCATTGATGGCGAGAAGTGGCGAGAGGACGCGTGACGTCAGCAGTGAGTGGGCGGATGGGTAGTGGCCGTCACGACGGGTCCTCGCGTTTTGTCGCAGCTGTGACAGATGGAAGAACAGCCGGGCCAAAACAAATCCAACTCAAATTAATCACAAACAAATAAAGATGGAAGAGAAACGGCCTGCAGGATCACTGGCCTCATGTTGGATAAGAGCTGGTACTGTAAAGAGAGAGTACATATAGGATAAAACTGTGCCTCAGACATACGCTTTGTTCTTATAAAAATGGACATCATGTGGTATTTACATAGTCATGTTATATTTATTCTGTCTCCATCTTTTTGACCTTGTTTAGACTAGCACAAAAAAATCTGGACAGAACAAAACACATAAAATCCAATACAAGCACAAACCAAAAGGTGGTTGGTTTGAAATCAAATTAAAATCAGATTTTAGCCAATTTTGCCAGCTGATCAAATCAGAATTTAAGTTTTTTTTTAATAATTTGTTGTACAATTGTACAGGTGCTGCAAAAAAGGGGAGTTCACTCTAAAAAGTGCTGGGTTGTTTCAACCCATGCTTGGGTCAAATATGGACAAACCCAACTGTAGGGTTTAAAAAAATCAACGGTTGGGTTTGTCCATATTTGACCCAAACATGGATTGAAACAACCCAGCATTTTTTAGGGTCAACAGCAACAAACAATGTATATAAATAATAAAGTAAATAGAATAATAATAAATTAATGTAAATAAATATATATGAATAAATACATGTGTTATAGTATTATTTATACACTGTTGTGTTTATTAATATAAAAAAAATGTATCCACTCAGTTTTAATTTTAGCTAGTCATTTATTTTTCAGTAATTTTAGTACATCAACCTACACTTTTTTTGTTACAGCTTTATTTTAATCAACGAAAACTATTTTAATAGTATTAGTTTTAGTTAACATTAACCACAATGAAACAAAAATGAATAAATTAGAATATAAATATTACATATGTTTCTCATTTTAAGAAGCATATTACAGTATCTTTCTCATCTTAAGCTGTTATCAATGATGAATGTCGGCTCTGCCCTCATGAAAGACATAATAAATGCCAAAACAACCATTGCAAAAGCACGGTGAACCTACACAAGTCTAGGTTGTTACTTCCGCAACCAAAGTGGAAATAATAATACAACTGGTGACAGAAAATCTGTGAAACTCTTGAAGGTAATGTCTGTCCATTAGCACATGAGTGACTGTGACTATTTTTGCCCAGGAAAATATTTTCCTAAATAAACCCTATCAAACAAACCCTAACTGTGTCATACCCTTTAAACCATGGACAACTGATAGGTAAAGAAAAAAAAAATTGGTTGAAAGTAATGTTATACCAGGGACCAACCTGATGTTGATCCAAGAACATGTCCTACTTGGCAAATCAGTCTCTGATCTATGATGCTCATCATGCAGACGACACAAGTTTAAGTTGGACTCCTACATTTCCCCATCCCCGTCCCCTTCCTGTCCTCTCTCTAAAAAGCAAAAAGTAATTCAAGAAATCAATATGAAGTGCACATTCTTGCTGTTTTAGTGAGAGAGTCAGTTAATGCATTACTGAAGTGGTAGAAATGGCCATCCAGTTCACATTAGCAAGATGTGCGGTAGAACAGCCATCCAAAACACTTTTTCTGCACATCATCAACAGGGTTACTTGCTCAGAGAAATGCAATCGATACGCTTAAAATGTTTCCCGACCACATCTGATTTGAACTTAAATCTGTGCCTTTAGGAGCGTTACAGTGGCTCATGTTTCTATACTTTAACATTATTTGTTTTTAGAGCTCTGGTTTATTTCACAATGCCTGAGGAAAAATAAACAGTACTGCCTTCACCGAGTTCTTCAGTCTGGATTCACAACAACAATTACAACCCTGGAAAACAACAGTGGGGTTTAATGTGGGCAATAAAGGGAGCATTTGTGAGTGCATGTATTCATACAAAAAGCAGAATAAAGTAAGATTTGGAAGAAAATATGAGTGCTCATGCAAAACCTGCTGCCACAGTGTTGTTGTGGGTGACTGCAAGGTCATTGCTAGGTGGTTGCTAGGGTGTTCTAGATGGTTGCTAGAGAGTAGGTATGTAGGCTGTTCTGGGGTGCGTTTCCCGTACAACAACGTAACCCGCTGCTTAACTACCATAGTACAATGCATCAATGAAGAAATCAACTAGCTAGTCACAACTGTTTCCCGAAACCATATTGTCGCAAATTGGTCGTTCAACCACGTTGGTTAATGACGTCACGCAGGTGGTGAAGTAATAACTAGCCTACTTTTAATGAATCTGTTTGAGATCGAATTAATGCTAGATGTTTGCTATAAATTATATGGCATCTGAGGACTATTTCAAATTTTTCTCAGTTATTTTGCTCTATTTCCAGATTCAATCATAGGCTCGTTCTTACATAGTAGAGCATGTTCGCACATGCGCACTATTCAAAACCGACACTTTAAATCTCTTGACAAACTAAACGTCATAAACAACATTTGAATGTATTCTAAATAAAAGAAGTCAGCTTGCTTATTTGGCTCAAGATAAGGATTTATTGACTCCACATGTCACGCAAACAAGAAACTATGCTTCTAACCACAGCTCGAAGGCTGTCGTTCGAACCACGCAACTTTGTGATGCTGTTTGCGAATGTTCGTTGGAACTTTGGTTTCGGGAAACACCGACTCGTTGAACTATGCCGATAACGACGGAACTTGCGACCATAGATGGCTAACGATGCTTTTGGGAAATGCACCCCTGTATGGTTCCTAAGGTATTATGGGTGGTAGCTGGGGTGTTGCTACGTTGTTGCTACAGTGTTGTGGGTTGTTGCTAGGGTGTCCTGGACAGCTGCTAGGGGCATTGCTAGGTGGTTTCTACAAGGGCTGTGCGATTAATTGATATCGTCATAAAATTGCGATGTGAGCATGTGCGATATCTAAACCGAAAAAAGAACGATTTTCTCACCAGTCCCCTCGGTGTGGAATATGAATGCAGCACGCCTGCGAGAACAGAACAGAGCGGGTTTACTGTTACAACATGGAACAAAGCACAGAACCAGGTTAATTCAGGGCAGGAGAAGGACTTGGCCCCAAAAAAATCAACATCCATGGTTTGGGAATGTTTTGGACACAGGATAGATGATGTATCATAGAACCAGGTAATTTGCAAGACCTGTCAAACTATCGTTGCGGCACAACTCGAGACGCAGGTCTAGAGGTGCGTTTTTTTAAAGTTGAACTTCTTTTATCTTGAGCACTGCATAGAATGACGTGTCATGCGCGGGACGCTACAAAAGAGGCAAGACATGAGCGCAACGGTTGAAGACGTACATCAAGCGCGTGTTTACATAAAAAACAATGGCTGATTCTGAACTAGGTGAACACAAATACAGGCATTTGCAGACTGCACAGCATATGAAAAAAGTTCAAAAAGGCATGAAGGAAAAAAAAACGGCGCCATCATGTATTATTTATGCAAAGATATGGTGCCCACAATAAAAGCCGGCTTCCAAAAATGATACAGACAAGTATGTGTGAAAGGAAATACTGTTTCAAATATTGTTTGCTATAGTGTTCTGGATGCTAGCTAGACTCTTCAGAATAGTTGCTAGTGTGTTGATAGGAGTTTCTGGCTGGTTAGCAGGGTGTTCTGAATGTTTGCTAGGTGGCTGGTAGGATGTTACTAGTCTCATGTAGCCAGACCTTCAGACTGACGACAGAAGGTCTGGAATCCAAGGCAGCTTTCATTGGCCGAGGACCACCCAGAGGCCGTCTGACTGACATGTAAAGCATCCAATCGCAGTTCGATTTGTTAAGCGTCATGTTTAGGGGCATGAAAATGTAACATCGATGTCCCTAAAATAACAGACTAGTGTGTAAAAGTCTTGGACATATTATAAAGAGTCGAAGCCATGAACTTCACATACTTCACATTCTTTTGAAAATCCAGCGTTTATTTTATCCAGGTAAGTGCTCATTGTCACAGTAGTAAACACCACAGCTTTCTTCTTCCACAAGGGGTTTGGCTTCACGAATGCGTTGTTTCAAAGCGGACCATAAAGAACGTGACACACATGTCTCCCGGAAATCCTGTAGAATCAGATGACGTCTGCGAAACTCCTTGAAGTGTTTCCAATTTTGTGTGCCATATGCTTCAGACGGCCGTTCAGCTAACAGTCCGTGGACGTGACATCTGAGGCTGAGACTAGGATGTTACTTACTGGCCCAAGTCAAAAGAAACAAGCTCAAGTCTCTGTGATATTCTGGTCTTAGCACACCTCTCCTCAACCAGACAGATGGCTTCAATTGTCACTCATATCTGTAGCGCAGATGGTGCGGGAAAAGGTATCAAAGTTTATGACTTGAGGTTAAACAATTGCTCAAATGCCCGCCTTAGAAAGCAGTACTAATAAAGACGGGCAGAAAGCATGAAGGAAGGAGAGAAAGAAAGAAAAAGAATGAGAGAAATAGAGATGGTGTGATGGTGCTGCAAAATGCAGAGCGCTCTAATAACACTCTGCGGTCTCTAACCTTCCCGGTAACCTCTTGACTAATGGTGTGCACCATAAAGGGGATTAGAGGCAATGAGTCACACTAAACACCCACCCACACACACATGCAATCATCTCCATAAACCATGGCAACTATTTGTTTGACATCACTCACAGCATCAACAGAGATGCACACAACCAGCCCACCCCTTCCTCACGTCACAACAGCTGGCGGGATTCATTATTTCAACATCTCATGGTCACAAACAGTGGCCTCAAAATGTTTTAGGACATTCTTGGACTGCAAGTGTGTCATGAGTGTCCAAATACTTTTTGCGGGCCACTGTTACATGATCTTGTGGGTCTTTTTCCCATCCATGCTAACTTCTGGTTTTTGTTCAGCTGTTTCCGGGAGCCCTCCGAAGCACTGAATTGGCCTCAAAGTAATGAGAAGAACACCCTGAGGGAATGACTCTTAAATAACATGTTAATGGGCCTACCACAATGCTGTGTGTGTGTATTTGGAGAGGGGAGGCAGAGCGTGAGAGGTTTGAGACCCTCCGCTGAGTCCAGCGCAGCTTTAATCAGCTCTGCTAATTACCGCTCAGTTCTCATGAGGTGAAACCGCAGTCCTGTGAGTATCCAGTTATCTTCATCCAGAGCTGAATGCAAGCAGGTTGTGAAGGACTGAAAACAGACAACTGACCCTAATGCGCAGCAACTAGAGCTGTCAGTATGAACAGTAAAAAATAAATGTTTGTGGCAAGCTTTAAATAGACAAAAAGTGGCTTTAGAAGTCAACATGTCCACATATATAATATAATATAATTATTATATTGTTTTATTTCTATATCAGTGAACATAAGCCAATCACCACAAAATCATGCTAATGCAAGCTCGAACTGCTTCGATGGCATGATCAATTGCCTTAATTTTTTTGATAAAAAGTAAAAATAAAGATTTTATTATTAATAACTCATATAAATCAGACTTCCTAAAGCAACATACCGAAAAAATGTAAGTCAGTAGCATTAGTACTTTTAATTGCTCCCCAACCCCATTGCAAGTGGAGTGTGGTCACATTATACTGTGGCGGTACTCAAGTTTCCTCCAGATGTCTGTGCCATTAAACCAGATGCATTATTATTCAGGTAGCTAGCTATAAAACAGTCAGTTGGTCACACTTTATATTAGGTGTCCTTAACGATTACTTATTGTGTTCATATTGTATTGAGAAACACTTTTGCTGCTATTGAGGTGGTATATGGTAAGGTTAGGGACAGGTTTGGTGGTATGGTTAGGTTTAAGGGTGGGTTAAGGTGTAAGTAAGGGAATGCTCAACAGTGTAATTATAGATGTAATTACAGAAATGAATTACAGCTATAATTACATGCAGGAGTTTAAAAAATAAGTGCAATGTAAAAACATGTATGTACACAATAAGTGCATCGTATCAAATCATTCATTTAAATGTTAGTACATAGTAGTTAAAGACACTTAATATAAAGTGGAACCCAACAGTTTTACCAATGCAAGATTTCCCAGCTGCAATTAATTGACCTGACATAGAAAACTGGCAATAGTAGAAGATTTTCTGCACATCAGTGGCACTTTTGGCAAGGCTGAGAATGCAAAACTAATGTGTGTTTCAATATGAATAGCATTATCAAATTTCCTTTGTCCTTCTGTTGTCTGTTGTTCTTTCAGGTAGTTTCTGCTGACATCTGTCTAATATTGTTTTATCTAATTCATTATTTGCAAAAATCTGGCACTCGTAAGAACACCTGACCATCTGGAACCAGAAGTGTTTTCCAACAGAAGAGCAACAAAACAGTAATACAGTCACATTCCTTCATTCTGTTCAGTAATATGATAAAGGCTCAGACCGGTCTATTCATTAAGACGAGCCCAGGCCTCCTTAATTATCCATTGATAAAGTGCTCCAGTGTGCTTGTTTACTGTGAGTTTACTGTGCTCTGTGGTTGACTGACAATGACCACTGCAGCTGCGGACTGGAGAAGGATACTGAAGATGCTTCTAGGTTATTCCTTCATCAGCATGGTGAATGTACACTACTTGTCAACATTTTGGGGTCAGTAAGATATTTTTGATACTTTTATTCCACAAAGATTCATTAAATTATGGAAGTCCATTTCTGCCAAATTAGGGGGGAAAACATGCTTTATAATTATGACATAAAAAGGGGAAATTAAAGCTGCAGTCGGCAAGTCTGGCAGATTGGGTCGACTTAGCCAAAATTTTGAATGTTTACAACTCTCATGCCCCTCCCCCACTGCCAGCGAGCACCCTCCCATCAAGGTCGTGCTCGTCAGTGCGTGTGCACCAGATTTTCTGTGAATGCGTCCGTCTCTTCAGCATCGATCAACACCATGGACTCGGAGGTTGGCTGCCCTGGCTAATCTATCCATAGATAGCAATAACAGAGGAATTGGAAGCTTGTTAGTAGATTTTCTCTCCGCCATCACGCTTCGTACAATCTTCAGGCGAACTTCAGGCGTGTCGTGTGCATGTGATATTGTAACATGCGCGAGGGAGGGGGGATCTGTGGCGTGTGCACGACCTGTGATTGACAGTCAGATCGAACACCCCCCTGCGCTGATTGGACCCGATGATCCGGGAGCAGTGGATTTTTGCAAAACAAATAACACACTCCAGGTGGAGTTAGAAGCTGGGTTTTTTTTTCTAAAACCACCTTATTTATGTTGTTCTGTCGGATTATAGTGTCGATTTCACTGAATATGATCAAAAAAATGTTGCCGACGGCAGCTTTAAGATATACTGTCAGAATTATGAGATGAAAGTTATAAATCTGACATCAAAATCAAAGTCATGACATTAAAAACAATGACATAAAAAGCCAAAACTATGAGATAAAAAGAAAATATTTTGACTGTCATAATGAGACAGAAATAAAAAGTCTAAATTATGTGGAAAAAGCCATAATTATGACTTATCCTAAAATGTTGTGATCATTTATAACAAATAAATTATCACAATATTTTAGGCTAAGTCATAATTACTTTTTATCTCATAATTATGACTTTTTGTCAAAAGTATTAATTCATTTTTGTCATTATTTCAACTTTTGTCATATTTATGACTTTTTGACTATTTTCATTATTATGATTTACCAAAGCAGGATTTTTTTTTTCTTATGTGGCAGAAACGGGCTTTTGTGTTAAATTGATCGAAAGTGACAATAAAGGCATTTATAATGTAAAGATTTCTATTAAAAAAATGCTGTTCTTTTGAACTTCTATTCATCAAAGAATCCTGAAAATAATGTATCTTGGTTTCCACAAAAATATGAACTCTTTCCCCACCAGCGTTTTTTTTTTTTTAAGTTGCCAGCCACCGCCAGCATGTTTGATCATTTTCACCAAACTTTCATGGCCCTCAAAATATTTAGTCTGAATATTTCGTATGAATATCTGAACATAGAAATATGAACATATGAAACATATAAAAAGGCAACTCACCATTCTGACTTTTTTTCTCACTGACTTTATTTCATGCAATTTTGACTTTATAACTCACAACTGCAAGTTTATTGAGAAGAAAAGTCAGAATTGTGAGATAAAAAGTCGCAATTTTAAATTGTTTTATTCCGTGGCGGAAACAAGCTTCCAAAAACAACACCAAATTAAGACTAGTAGTGCACCTCCTCAATTCCCCTCGGCTCATTTTGGGCTTTGAAACTACAACCTTTGGGTAACCAGCTCAAAACTTTAACCACTAATACACACCATTATACCCTATGTAGGTTCAGGTTGTTTGGGGTTGTCTTTTAGTTCGGCCAAAAATGAAAATTTTGTCATCATTTACTCAAAAGATATTCTAAAAAAATGTTTGTTTGTCAATGTTGTTTGGACCACAGTCTTCTCTTTTTTTTTTTTTTTGCACAAAAGTAAGAAAGTCATACAGGTTTGGAACGACACGAAGGTGAGTAAACAATGACTGAATTTTCATTTTTTGGTGAACTATGCCTTTCAGCATTGTGAAGACCAAAACACAGTTACTTACGTTTCTGTCTTGTTCGACTGCCGTCTACAGGGGACGGTGTTACTGAGGCAGGTGCCAGTGACAGGATCCACAGCTTCTACGATCACAAAAGGCCTTTCCTCCAGTGTGGCGACTGTCAAGTGACGGTTGTCAGACACAGGCTCCAGGAAGGTCCCATAACGGGGCCAGACAGGGTACCTCGTCTGCAGGATACCATACTCATAATTCCCCACCTGTTAAAAAAAGAGACAGGTTTTAAAGTGTTAGAGATTATAACACATCCTTCCAGCTTTAAAGGGATAGTTCACTTTGAAATTAAATTTTGGTATGTTTTAGCTTACCTCAAGGGCATTCAAGATGTGGGTGTCTTTGTTTCTGCAGTATTTTCAATTTTGATATTTTTAGGTCAAACCGTTCTTGTCTGTCAGTCACATAATGCAGGTCTGTGGTCACTGTCTCAAAGAGCATGCACAGAGAAGTCCAAATTAAACAATTCCCCATCGTAAGTACACATTGATGGCCTAAGACACGAAACGAGCGGTTTGTGTGAGAAAACGAACAGTATTTATATCATTTTTACCTCTTGTACACAACCACATCCAAGTGATCTGAGGGCGCGCGCGCTTCCGGCGCTTTCTTCTTCTTGTTTTTTTTTTACGGAGGATCGCAAACAAATATGTGCATTACCGCCACCTATCTCAGAAATGGACCATTGACACTTTCCTATAACGTTACTTCTTTAACCTATCAACCGACATAAATTCCCCTTATTTACCCGCCGAGGGGCTTCATAGAATTTCATCCGGCGCTGCGTGTTCAGCTCCTCCGTCCACTCTCAGCCCCCATGACAGGAAAAAAAAAAAACACGTCCAAGCGTCCAAGCGATCTGAGGGCGCACGCGCTTCCTGGTGTGTGACGTGCGTGCGCAAGCGCCGGAAAGCGCCGGAATTAAATGAGGTTTATTTTTTCATGTCATGGGGGGGAAATGGTCATTTTTCCGCAGCGCCGGATGAAATTCTATGAAGCCCCTCGGCGGGTAAATAAGGGGAATTTATGTCGGTTGATAGGTTAAAGAAGTAACGTTATAGGAAATTGTCAATGGTCCATTTCTGAGATAGGTGGCGGTAATGCACATATTCGGAGGATTTGTTTGCGATCCTCCGTAAAAAAAAAACAAGAAGAAGAAAGCGCCGGAAGCGCGCGTGCCCTCAGATCACTTGGACGTGGCTGTGTACAAGAGGTAAAAACGATATAAATACTGTTCGTTTTCTCACACAAACCGCTCGTTTCGTGTCTTAGGCCATCAATGTGTACTTACGATGGGGAATTGTTTAATTTGGACTTCTCTGTGCATGCTCTTTGAGATAGTGACCATAGACCTGCATATACGACTGACAGACAAGAACGGTTTGACCCAAAAAATATCAAAATTGAAAATACTGCGGAAACAAAGACACCTACATCTTGAATGCCCTTGAGGTAAGCTAAAACATACCAAAATTTAATTTCAAAATGAACTATCCCTTTAAGCTGTTGAATTTATTCATGAAGTTTTACAAATAAACAGTTTATACTCATAAAACAAAGCCAGAAACACAATTTTATATCATTCTATTTGATGCATTCCAAGTATCCGAATACAAAAAATAAAGGACATCAGGGAATTTTATTTATCTTCATCTTTCTCTATTTGCTGTGTTTGCACTTGGGTTGTTATGTATTCATTGTGCAGAATTAGAGGCGTTGGTTAATTTCCTCTTGAATGGGTTTAACACACATCATTGTTAGTCCTGTTAGAGCAAAGACAAGACTCATGAGAAAAATGCCATATACTATTTGAAAACTTCTATTTCAACCTAACCAAGGAAATGAAAGCAATGCTGTATTTAAATGACTTCAAGCCGATGCAAATCTCTGAGCAAGCACTTTCTGCCGGTTACGCTTTATTAGTTTGGATGCAAGTAATCTTTGTGTGATAATTATATTCATTAGATTTTATGGTGCTTACCAAAATAGACAAATTGTAATATATTGGCTTGCTCCTTTCATAAACATATAGACCACAGCTCAGGGAAAACACAAAACCACATAGTGAAACTAATTACTGTTTTTTATTAAGTAAGAGACTGTCCACACTTAATCATCCAGTGCGAAATCGGTCCCTGGCTGGAATCACCCGTACGCTTATTTTTCTGACAAATACTTATGTCATGCCCATAAATCACCATTAAATAATGTACAGTTCTTTGGGTTTCGTGGGATCAAGATAATCCTAATATGACAGATTCAAAGAATCTGCCCTTCAGTAGTAGTAGTAGTAGTAGTAGTAGCCTTTATTGTCACTTAGTCACAAGTACCAGCGAAATTAACCATTAGAAATCAGTGAGCCAAATCACAACCTACTGAAATATATGCCTTTATACAGGAAGTGCAACACTACCAGCATGATCATTGCTATCAGAGTGATAATAGAGTTGTTTAGTTATCATAACTTTGATAGTTATCATAGTGTTGGTAATCATACTGTTGTTTATCATAGTGTATTGTAAGATACTACTAATTATGGCAGTATGTCAATTATCACAGTTCTATTTATAACAGTGTCAATAATCATAGTGCTGGTTATGAAAGTGTCACTAATCATATTGCTGGTTATCAAACAGCTAGTAGTCAAAGTTGTTTATACTGCTAGTTTTAATTATCTGAGTGCTAGTTATGATAGCTTTGGATATCATAGAGTCGGTTATCATAGTGCGAGTAATCATAAAGTTGTTCATACTGCTGATTATCATAGTATTGATTATCACAGTGCTAGTTATGATAGTGTCAATTATAATAGTGCTGATTATCATTGTGCTGGTAATCAAAGAGTCATTAGTAGTGCTAGTAATCATAAAGTTGTTTATACTGCTAATTACCATAGTATTGGTTATCAAAGTGCTGGTTTGAAAGTGTCAGTTATCATAGTGCTAGTAATCAAGGTTGTTCATACTTATAATATCAATTATTGCAGTGGTAGTTATGATAATTTCATCTATCATATTGCTGGTTATCATAGTGCTATAGTAATCATAAAGTTGTTAAAACTCATTGTTTAAATAGTGTCAGTTATCATAGCACTGGTTATCATACTGTTAGTAACTGTACAGCTGTTTATACAGCTAGATATCATAGTACTGATTATAATCGTGTTATGATCGTGTCAGTTATCATAATGCTGTTTATCATAGGATCTGTTATCAGAGTGCTAGTTACAGCATAGGTGATCATAGTACCGGTTATTATCACAATGTTACTATTACAGTGTCAGTTATCATAGTATTAATTTTCACAGTGTCGGTCATCAAACTTTTAGTTTTCAGAGTTCCACAAAAACTAAAGAGTCAATACCCATTTATTGCAGCTGCAGCTGCATCTGTCACTGGACGCTAGACCGGTCTTTGAAGGTCTTGGTCGTGTCAAAAATGTCAACAAAATGAATACAAATTCAAGATATGATTGCAAAAAAAGTGCTTGTATGAGATCTTGAATTTTTTATTACAACATATGATATTATATCATATGCTACAATATAAAAATCAAGACCTCATACAAACACTTTTATAAGCAATATCACAAGAACAAGTGAGCCGATTGCAAATGTGCTGATTTTATACAAATATTAAATGAACAAAATTGTATTTTAAAAACATTATATTCAACATTATTTATGCAGTTGTAATTGTACCAATTCAGATGCAACTTCTGTGCCACCGCTGCAGTGCAAAAAATAATTTTCTTGTTATTGATTTTTCATTCAATTGGTAAAAGCTATAGAGCCTTATTAAGAGTCTTATTATTCTAATTGTATGTATTGATTAAATACAAGACATTTCTCAGGCAGCAGATGTGGATCTTTTAGATGAATTTTAGAAGTTCTGGTCTGGTCTTGGTCTTGGTCTTGGTCTTGGTCTTGATCTTGATCTGGGTCTGGGTCTGGGTCTGGTCTGGTCTGGTCTGGTCTGGTCTTGGTCTGGGTCTGGTCTGGTCTGGTCTGGTCTTGGTCTGGGTCTGGGTCTGGTTTTGGTCTGGTCTGGTCTGGGTCTGGGTCTGGGTCTGGTCTTGGTCTGGTCTGGTCTGGGTCTGAGTCTGGTCTGGGTCTGGTCTGGGTCTGGGTCTGGGTCTGGTCTGGGTCTGGTCTGGTCTGGTCTGGGTCTTGGTCTTGGTCTTGGTCTGGGTCTGGGTCTGGTCTTGGTCTTGGTCTTGGTCTGGTCTGGTCTGGTCTGGTCTGGTCTTGGTCCTGGTCTTGGTCTGGTCTGGTCTGGTCTGGTCTGGGTCTGGGTCTGGTCTTGGTCGGGTCTGGTCTGGGTCTGGGTCTGGTCTTGGTCTGGTCTGGTCTGGTCTTGGTATTGGTATTGGTATTGGTATTGGTCTGGGTTTGGGTCTGGTCTTGGTCTTGGTCTGGTCTGGGTCTGGTCTTGGTCTGGTCTGGTCTTGGTCTTGGTCTTGGTCTGGGTCTGGGTCTGGGTCTGGTCTTGGTCTTGGTCTGGTCTGGTCTGGTCTTGGTCTGGGTCTGGGTCTGGGTCTGGGTCTGGTCTTGGTCTGGGTCTGGGTCTGGTCTTGGTCTGGGTCTGGGTCTGGTCTTGGTCTGGTCTGGTCTGGTCTGGTCTGGTCTGGGTCTGGGTCTGGTCTTGGTCTTGGTCTTGGTCTTGGTCTTGGTCTGGTCTTGGTCTTGGTCTTGGTCTTGGTCTTGGTCTGGTCTGGTCTTGGTCAGGTCTTGGTCTTGCCGTGCCATGGTTTTGGTCTTGGTCTCTTCCCCTCAGAGTCTTGGTCTTTTCTTGGTCTCAACACACACCGGCCTTGGTCTTGATTGTCTCAGTTTAGGTAGTCTTGACTACAACACTGCTGGACGTGCAAACGTTTTTTTTCTATGAAGACGGGAGTAAACTATTTATCTTTGCTTTATAATATGTCATTTGCATATTCCCAATCTATCTTGCAGTAATTCTTAAAGACACAGTGGAAAGAGTCTTTACAGGGTTACTCTGGATCACAGTACAGTGACTGAAGAAAGGCCAACCTCTGGCACCTGAGGGCACCTTAGCAGCTTTTGACAAAAAGGTGTCATTAGAAGATGACGCTAGCTAAGTAATAAGGAAAGAGTTATGACCAGCTTCCAGCCTCACTGTGTTTGAAAAGTACAACCTTCTGCCTAATAAATTACCTACACAGTAAATTACATCAACAAAGCAAAGAGGACTGGAATGGAAAAGCACTCTTTCAGCCCGGTGCTGAAATAGATTTGCGAAACAGACATAGATAAGAGCTGTATATCTTCCACCTGAGGCAAAGGACAATGGACTTTACCCTGAAAGACAGATCGCCAATGAGAACTGAGAGAGTCACGTGTACAACACAGAGAGACAATCCATTTCATTAAAAGAAGTTCATCACGCCTGTTGTCGTCACGCACCAAGACACCTTGTGAATATGTGAGCAGGATGAAAGAAGCCATTCTATGAAGAAAGTTAAAAAACATCACTCTTTGTTTATCAGGCTCAAAGAGAGAGGATAAGAAAGCCATAGTGACTGCAACACAAAGGGACAATCTGTTAAAGGAATAGTCTAAACTATCTATCTTTTAAACTAAACTATCTTTTTTACAGAAAAATCTAAACTATGTCATCATTTACTCACCTTCATGTAGTTCTGAACCCATGTGACTTTCTTTCTTCCGTGGGACACTAAGAGACAAAGACTCTTGCCCATTCCCTTGCAATAGGGGACTGGTCTTTTAAGCTACCAAAAGGTTGCAAAAGCTTCATTAAATTATCATCAAATTACTCCATAGAACTTCTTATGTCTTCTAAATCCATATGATAGCTTTGTGTGAATAATGTAATAATTTACTGAAAATCATGAACATCTGCCCTAGCTCTTATTGGTGCAAGAAATGAGAGAAGTAGAAATTTCTGGTTTGTTAATGAATAATTCTTTTGAGTTGATTTTGTCAAAGAATCAGTTGATCTGTATCATAAAGCTTGCCTAAAATATTCAGAATCTGACTCATCTGGTTTTTGAGTAAAGCTCACAGCAGCAATGATCTGGTCTCGGTGGTTAACAGCTCACTGGAGTGAAAATTATTGTCTCTTTTTCACACAATGCTACCTTATGACTTCAGAAGATTTGGAAAATAACGCACATATCATATGGACAACTTTTATGTTATTTAATGATGATTTTAGATCCTTTTTTGAAGCTTGAAAGCTCTGATTCCCAATAGAAACGAGCGACAGTCTCTTCAGAATTATTCCTTTTGTTGTCCACGAAAGAAAGAAAGAAAGTCATATGGGTTTGGAATGACATGAGGGTGAGAAAATTATGACAGATTGTTTTATTTATGGGAGAACTGTGCCTTTAAAGCACTAGACAGCAGTGAGATTAAATAGAGAACAACATCAAATATTCCTCATCAAATTTTTTTAGAATCTCATCTATACCATCTACATTTTTATAGCTCCATTGAGAAACATCTGTGACTAAGCTGATATTTAAACTAAATCCGCTAAGTCTCCTATGTTATGAAAGAGCTACATCTGAGCAATAGCTTTTTTCCAATTTTCCTCTTGGAGGATGTTATTTATTGGTGCATGCATGCTTATTAAACTGAAAAAAAAAGTTATATATATATTTTTGGCTGTTTTGAGAGACATGCTCTTGCTAGCTCTGTATCAGTGTCTAATCAGTGTAAAAAATGACAGAATCCCATTGTCATCCAATTCATTCCACCTTGTTTTAAATAGCAGAAAGCGTTTGATTACAGCAGTCTACATGTTTTCAGCACAGCGTGGTGATTGTGTCGAGCCTGGCAGAAAATCAGAATGGCCGACATCTCATTTGGAGCTTTGTTCTATTTTTCATGGCTTTCTCTCTCAGTGGTGATCCAGACGAGCGTTGCATCACTCTCAGTTCCTGATATAACTTCACTCCACCTGGAGGACAAAAAGCGTGGCCTATGCCAGGGAATTTTGGGCAAGATTCCACACCCAATATGAACCGAGTCCAACCTGAAGAAAATATCAATAACGAGTAATTGCTTAAAGACTGCTGGACGCAGTTTTTTGAGGCCCTGTACCAAAACAAATAGTCTTTATGGGCAACTTTCCCACTGGCTGTATAAACAGTGTTGAGGTTGCATGAAAGTAGTGACCGTAAAATTGTTGTGCACATTTCCATGAATGATTTTGAGGCAGACTGCGTTTCATTTTGTATTGCTTGTTACTGCTGATGTTTAAAGTTGCGCCAAACACAGTGAATTAGCTATCATTCATGTTGACCACTATAAAAACGCAGGACACTGAGAATAGTTTGGTCATAAAACCAGACGGTGCACAGAAGATGTCATCCAGCTCTGGTAAAAACATAAATGTTTAATAGGATGTTTCACCCCTTCCAATTTCCATTCTCTGAACATAAAAAGTGAAAGTTGACACTTTTCAAACTAATAACACTAAGGTGTGCATGCTATTTATCAATGGTGTTTTTGAATCACAACTAGCCTGAAGGCAATAAAACCTGCAGAGGTGCATTGAAATTGATGACACCATTGGTGGTGCAACCTTTCGAATATAATATGGAAGAATAAAAATTAAATTTTTCATAATTTCACAGGCAAAAAAACAAAAAAACATTCTTACCTTATCCCACTGTCTCCCGCGGTCCAGAGTGATTATGATCATGGAAGGGTTGACCAGATATCCATCATTGTTGAAGGAAAAGTCTGTATTCTCCCATGACACATTCAGCATATGCCTGTGAAAAGAGTCAGACAGATGTTTTCTAAAAAAATGTTTGGGAATCTCCACCCAGAGCACCCAAGCAACTCATTACACCCACCCTATCAACCGCATAGCAACACATGTAAAACTACCCGTTACACCCTAGTAATCGCACAGCAACGCACTAAAAACCTCCCAGAACGCCCTAGCAACCCCATAGCAACATACAAAAACCACTCATAACACCCACCTCAACCGCATAGAAACACATGTAAAACTACCTGTTACAACCTAGTAACCGCATAGTAACGCACTAAAAACCTCCCAGAACACCCTAGCAACCCCATAGTAGCAACATACAAAAACACTCATAACACCCAAGCTATCAACTACATAGCAGCATACATAAAACCACCTGTTACACCCTAGTAACCGCATAGCAAAACATGTAAAACCGCCAAGAACACCTTAGCAACCCCTTAGCAACCCCATAGCAACATAGAAAAAACACTCATAACACCCAAGCTATCAACCAGTAACACACGCAAAACCACCTGTTACACCCTAGTAACCACATAGCAACGCACTAAAAACCTCCCAGATCACTATAGCAATCCCATAGCAACATACAAAAAGCACTCATAACACCCAAGCTATCAACTGCATAGCAAGTAGCAACACACGTAAAACTACCTGTTACACCCTAGTAATCGCATAGTAAAGCACTAAAAACCTCCAACAACACCATAGTAACCACATAGGAACGCACTAAAAATCTCCCAGATCACCCTAGCAACCCCATAGTAATGCATACCCAGAAAGTCCTAGCCAACAACATAGTAACGCAATAAAAAACCCAGAACACCGACGTTTTTTTAACAGATTTTTGGGCACAACATCCTGGTAATTATTGTTGGGCTTTCAAAATAATAATAACAATAATAATAATTTTCAAACCTTTTCTGATGAAACAAATTCCCAAAGCAATAAAAAATGCCAAAACCATGCCAACACTTCCGCTTGGACCTCCCTGAGGACACAGTCTCTCAGTTTTTTCAGGATCCTTCACCTCTCATGGCTCTCCACTGAAGCCATCTAAATCAACCTGCTTCCAAACGCAGGCTAGACCTCATTGTGGAGCAGCTTCTCTTTCAGCTAAATTTATTAGCTTCAAGACAATCATCACATATCCCAACAGCAACATTTTGCATCTGTTTCTAACTTTGCATGCCAAGAAAAATGTAACTGTAATGTTTAGTGTTAGGGGGTTGAAAAATTCAAGTTAGGACCTACTGTAAATGTTACCTCAAATTGTTGACTCCTAAATTATCTGACTTTGATTTTTACCCACTAAACAATAAAATAGGTGAAAATGTTATGGAAAAATGACAAATCTAGGGGGCGGGCTTTTTTGATCTAGGCCAATATGCAAACACCTAGCAACCACAGAGAGCACCCTAGCAACCACATAGCAATGTGCTAAAATCCCCTTAGCATCTTACTAACCACAGCAACACCTTGGCAACACCCTAGCATCTTGGCAGTGACTATTCAGAACATTCTCTTCGGAAAATATAGAATCTATTTTTAAACATTATTATCCATCATCCAGCTCATTTCTTGTTCCTCTGTTTGTCCTCCAGACAGATTTTGCGGTTTCTATTATATTTTGTCCATCTATGGAATTTGGACTGATAATCTTAGCATTGAACCTGAGCTGTTTTGCTTTTTGTGAATGGTACATAAAAAGTGCATTTTCTCTTCATAATACAAACCCCAAAAAACTATTTTTTACACATTGGCACTAACATTGTTATTGTAGTCGAACAGCTAAAGTTTACACAGCACCCCAGATCAAGTGGAATATATTATCAGAACAAACTCAATTAGCACTTTGAAGGTCTGATACACTTTTGATTCTGAACATTGCATCACTGCCCATGTTATTGAAAATATCTGCTCTTATGCTCAAAGCATTATTAAATCAGATCATTACAGCCACATGATTCATCATGCACCATAATTGGGGGACGCTGTGGGTGGGATATTGGATAGCCTCATCTCATCTATACACATCACACACACACACATACACAGCGTCCCAGCGGAGGTGATGAAAGCCCCCTGAGTATTATGGGCACGCTTAAGTGTCATCTGTGTGAAAAGCCAGCATAATCTGATAATCTGCTGTAATCTCATTAACAGGTAAAATGACTTAATCGCAAGAGCATTAAAATCAGACTTAATTAAAAACAGCCCATCAATAATAAGGTGACTGGCCTGGATCAAGTTCATTTCAGTGGCATTTTATCTTTATATACCAAAACTGAATGAGTAACGAGAAAATAAATCCCCTCAAAAGCAAGATTATATTGTCAAGAAGTCATTCTACCAGGGGGAATGTTACGGTGTTCAGCTCTGTTCTAAAAACTAGTGAGCTGCCTCGCTGCCTACAAAGGCGGCTGTTTCTAAGACAGTATGCTAACCGTCATGTAACCTCATGTGAATGATTTAGAACACTCTCCATAGCAACTCAAATACAAAGTCCCTTTAAGGCAAGTCATTTCAGTCGGTGGTCATCTTTGAAATGCCTCTCGGGCAGCTATCTCAGTACAGCTCCTCTCTTTTTGAATGGGGGAAAAAAAAAAAAATTCTGTTCACCAAGCTTACGATGAAATTTCACATTTACCACTGAATCACCACTGAAATCTACGGAAGCCCTGAAACCCAATGCAATTTAAAAAAAAAAAAAAAAACTTTACTCTCAAAATATTTTGACTTTATTCTCGAATTTTTTTTACTTTTTCTTGAAATGCTACAACTTTATTCTTGTAATTTTAGATTTATTTTTTTTTTAGGATTTTTTTCAACGAAGTTACTTTGATTAAAGATTACGAGGGCACATGAAAAAAAAATGAAAAAAAAGATGTGCACGGATAAACCATTTACAACAACCTAGAGTTGTCAAAAAGTACCGACTTCGGTACCAAGGTGTACAGAAATTTTTAAATGCAACGATACCAGCATTTTGAGCGCTGCTCTGATTGGCCATTGTGTTGACGCGCTCAACATATATGTCAGTGATTGTCTACACCTACAATGATCAACAATGACATCTTTGACGCTCCTCATCGATTGCTTACACAGATACACACGGGAGCGTTTAAATGCAGGCTTCTGTCAGAGGATCTCTAATACACTCACCTAAAGGATTATTAGGAATACCATACTAATACTGTGTTTGACCCCCTTTTGCCTTCAGAACTGCCTTAATTCTACGTGGCATTGATTCAACAAGGTGCTGAAAGCATTCTTTAGAAATGTTGGCCCATATTGATAGGATAGCATCTTGCAGTTGATGGAGATTTGTGGGATGCACATCCAGGGCACGAAGCTCCCGTTCCACCACATCCCAAAGATGCTCTATTGGGTTGAGATCTGGTGACTGTGGGGGCCATTTTAGTACAGTGAACTCATTGTCATGTTCAAGAATTCCAATTTCATGTCCAATTTGAAATGATTCGAGCTTTGTGACATGGTGCATTATCCTGCTGGAAGTAGCCATCAGAGGATGGGTACATGGTGGTCATAAAGGGATGGACATTGTCAGAAACAATGCTCAGGTAGGCCGTGGCATTTAAACGATGCCCAATTGGCACTAAGGGGCCTAAAGTGTGCCAAGAAAACATCCCCCACACCATTACACCACCACCACCAGCCTGCACAGTGGTAACAAGGCATGATGGATCCATGTTCTCATTCTGTTTACGCCAAATTCTGACTCTACCATCTGAATGTCTCAACAGAAATCGAGACTCATCAGACCAGGCAACATTTTTCCAGTCTTCAACTGTCCAATTTTGGTGAGCTCGTGCAAATTGTAGCCTCTTTTTCCTATTTGTAGTGGAGATGAGTGGTACCCGGTGGGGTCTTCTGCTGTTGTAGCCCATCCGCCTCAAGGTTGTGCGTGTTGTGGCTTCACAAATGCTTTGCTGCATACCTCGGTTGTAACGAGTGGTTATTTCAGTCAAAGTTGCTCTTCTATCAGCTTGAATCAGTCGGCCCATTCTCCTCTGACTTCTAGCATCAACAAGGCATTTTCGCCCACAGGACTGCCGCATACTGGATGTTTTTCCCTTTTCACACCATTCTTTGTAAACCCTAGAAATGGTTGTGCGTGAAAATCCCAGTAACTGAGCAGATTGTGAAATACTCAGACCGGCCCGTCTGGCACCAACAACCATGCCACGCTCAAAATTGCTTAAATCACCTTTCTTTCCCATTCTGACATTCAGTTTGGAGTTCAGGAGATTGTCTTGACCAGGACCACACCCCTAAATGCATTGAAGCAACTGCCATGTGATTGGTTGATTATATAATTGCATTAATGAGAAATTGAACAGGTGTTCCTAATAATCCTTTAGGTGAGTGTATATCCACTAATAGACGGATCCGCTGATAGACGCCGCTTTCAAACACTCCCGTGTGTATCTGTGTTGGCGCTCGATGAAGAGCGTCAAAGACAACATGTTTTTGAAGAGTTTATCATGGTAGCCAATCACAGACATACATGTTGAGCGCGTCAACACAATGGCCAATCACAGACATATATGTTGAGCGGTGCAGTGTTGCTTCTTAAGTATAGTACACGTATCTAATTTCACTTAGGATTTTTTGATATTTTCACTTGAACAAAAAAAAAGTTATTTTTTCATTATATGAACTTGAGGAAAAATTCTACTTATGTGCTCTACAGAAAAAATAACATACAGGTTCAGAACGACATGAAGGTGAGTAAACTCATCCTTTGATACTGGTATAAAAAGCGCTTGTGGTATCTCACAGCAATGCACACACACGTTCACAGATCTCCCGCATGATTTACAAGCCAATGACCTTGGGCTGCACCAAACACGGAGTACCTCTATCTGTTACGTCCGCTCAAACTCTGGCCCCCTTTGGATGATTAAAACATTTTCTGACGAAATAGGATTTGTTGTGTTCCCTGGCACAGATGGCACCAGATTGCTCTTTTGGGCAGCCCTGGCAAGAAAGGGCACATCACACGTTATATCTTCGCTCTGATCCCTGTATCTAAATCCGGATGGCACAGACTGGGCAATGTGCAGCAAAGTGAGCACCCTGGTTTTTGGCCCTGCTACAGAAAACTGTTGGCAGAAGTTCAAACTTTCCTGTCACTTTATATCCATCAACCTTAACTTTGCTTATGCGACCCCGTTGGGTCAGGAGTTTTTGTAACCTTATAGTAGATTTCACAACATACCACAATTGTACACATGGATTTCCCCATTACCCCCCTATCTGTTGTTCCCCAAAAATCTCTCCTATACCATGGCTGCATCTCAATTTACTTCCTATCCCATCTATACAGCAAGCGGTATTAGGATTAGTGGGTCCCAAATCAAAGTACATTAAAATATCATGTCAAAGGTATTCATATAGAGTCCTATTTCTGATGGACTTTAAAGGGTTAGTTCACTCAAAAATGAAAATTCTGTCAGTAATTACTCACCCTCATGTTGTTTCAACCCCGTAAGACTTTCGTTCATCTTCGGAACACAAAATAAGATATTTTTGATGAAATCTGAGAGCTGGATCACTCCTCCATAGGCTGACATGTTATTGAAACTTGCCGGCCCAGAAAGTTAGTAAAGACAATGTTTAAAATAGTCCAAGTGACTACAGTGGCTCAACCATAAGTTTATCAAACGACGAGAATACTTTTTGTGCGCAAAAACAAACAAAAATAACGACTTTATTCAACTATTCATTTTCTTCAATTTGGGCCTCCGAGTGAGTTCAAAATAGTGTAACAGCGCAGATGTACGTCTGGGTTGTACGTCAGAACGTAGGCTCACTATCAGCCATAACATGAAGATCATTACCGGTATTATAGATAGACTTTTAGGGCCTTATCATACACCCAGGCCCAGCACAATGCAGCGCCAGGAGCGACGCAAATGTTTTTTGCTAGTTTCGGCCTGACGTCCTGTTAACATCCTGCGCCACGTTGTTTAAACAGCAAATGCATTTGCACCCGTGGGCTGCTGGTCTGAAAACGGGTGTGTTCGGGTGCATTGTTGGCGCATTGCTATTTTGAGGCAACTGAAATAGACTGCGCCATTGACCAACTGAAACCTGGTCTAAAGTCAATGGCGCAGGATTATATATATTTTTTTTGTTATTTAAAGATCGCGTTAGTAATGTGCGCCTATAGGCGGGTCCACAACGTGTGTCCACTCTGCTTATTACCCGTAGATGGTCTGCTCACACGCTTTAACCTCGCGCATGAGCAGATCCGTTTCCTCTCCGGAGAAGCATTCAGTCTTTACGCTTACAAATTCCGCCATGTAAAAAATGGGAGATGAGACTCTGATTTATTGCACGTTACACCCAAAACACACCCATTACTCATAAAGAGAATAGAGACAACCCATTTAGACCATGCGTCGGATGTGCCAACCACTTTCCCCATGATTAAACTAGCAAAAGTGGATTCAGACACGCCCTAAGTGCACTTGCTCTGTGCTCTTTAGACCATGCACTTAGATCGTTAAAATAGGGCCCCTAATAGGCCTACCATTGCATCCCTGGTTTTTGAATGTATGATCCTAAAGGTTAAGGGTAATATCTCCACCAAAATAAAACTCTGAAAACTCACCTGTAGAGACTGTCATTGGTGGATGGCCGAACCGGACTCAGACAATCCATGTGTCCGTCAGGAATAAACCCTCTCTGCTTGCGGAAGCTCTCCACTCCTTTCACGACGATGGCTACACCATCTCTGACTCTGTGTCTCAAGCTCATCTTCCAGCGATCTGAGATAATGCTGATCAATCCAATTGGGAAGCTGTCTGGAGGTGATATATTGGGGTTTCCCACTGCAAGGCTGGGGATAAACCAGATATACCCCGGACCAACCAAACCCACTTCCCTGGCCATGGTGAACAGGTACTGGGCCTCATCATGCGAGCAGTAAACCAGCAGCACCTGCGCGTCGATCTGCTGAAGCAATCGGTGGGCACGGAGGTCGTTCATGCCGTCGGCCGACATGTCAAACGTCAAGACGTCCTGCAACTCCCAGAGGAAGTAAGATGTATCGATAAAAGAGCGGATGTAGTCCACGTAGGTGTTGTATCCTGGGTACAGGCTGGTCACCACCACAAAACTGTCCCAGTTGTACTCCTCCATCATCTTGAACATCCCATTGATCTGCTGCTCGATGGAAGAGCCCAGCTGAAGGAAGGTAGAACCGTCACCCTATCAGAAACACAGGAAAGTCAGAGCTTGACATCATTTCTCCATATGGCTCTTGGCTGTTAAAAACAAAATTTGCATCAAGATTTCATAATGGTATAAAACCAAAAACATTGTCTAAATGCAATAATTAATAGTAACAATAATAATATGATAATAATTATTATTATAAGAAACCTAAATTAAATATAATGGAATATTACTTTACCATACTATTTAATATCATTATATTTTATATAATTTTATATATTTATATAGTAATAATAAACATCGTCATCATCATCTGACAACATAACTTTATGCATTATTTTTGAATATTATATTGTCACAGGTGTGTTCTGTGTACTATTGACTGTTAATAATTATATGTTACTGTATATATTCATTATACAAAAAATATATAATCCTAATTAATAATAATAATTATATTGATTTTATTATTATATACTACTAAATAATAATATTATATTTAATATAAGTTTATATTAATATAATAATAATCATCATCACCAGCATCTGAATAAACAACAGCATAACATAAATATAGAATCAAAATGATATTCAGTCAAAAGTGTGTTTTGTACTGTTATAATGACTGTTCAAAACAACTGTGAATGCAGTTCATCCAATGAAATTATAGAGCCGTAACTATTTGCTTTATAAAAGTTATTTAATTGTGCTTAATGTAGCACAAATAAAGCACACCCTGCAAATGAGTTTACAATAAAAACTTTGCATGGCAATTAAAAAGTAATTGCCTATATACAGTATATCACCCATAACTACATTCTTCAATACTATTAAGGCAAAACATGTTTTGACTTTGAGGTTGCATGCCCAATCATCCATGCACAACAATTATACCATTTTGAGACTTGGCTGAAGTTCTAAAGGCAGTCTTTATTAAGGGTAATCCAAAAAAGTAGTCAAAAGCAGGCAAAGGTCCAAACTGAGATCAAGATCATCCAAACAGGGTAAAATACACACAACTAGTGATGGGACGGTTGATAGCATTACCGGGGCTCCAACGCAGTTTTCTAAGCACTATTGTATCGCACACTGTACCGATGCTTGTATCGAAATGACAATACCATGTGATTGATGACGTTTGAAGCTTCGAACGTCATGAAGTATCGGAAGGTCGGGACAGCTGCACGGTTTGAAAAGAATTGGCGCTTCGCATTATTTAAATGATTTAACACTATACACTTCCCTATAACATAATTTATATATTTTTTAAACAGAACACCCAAAATATTTTTCCAATTACAATTAGCCTACTATAATTATGATCACATACTATAATTATGATCACATTCTTGTATTTTTTATATTGTTGATCAATATGTGAATCCGTTGACCAGGCTACACATGACACGAGTTGTGGTCTCATTGGCACAAATTAATTTAGATGAGATTAGACAGAACTGTATTGATCCCACACTATGTCACGGACTTCCGAAGCTTTGTTTAGTCACATGCTTTTTCTGCTCTGGGTGATTTTTTTAAACATGGTGGAGAAAACAAGTGTGACCACTAGGTGTCACTAATGCGCAAAGCTTCCAGTAATGAACCTTTTTTAAGCACAATTTGATGAAAGCCTCAAATGCTTCCGAAAGCCTCAAATCACTTCACACACTGACGCACGCAGAAGACAAGAACACAGGATCCAGGACAAGAATACAGGAGTTAAGACAGAGTGGTTACATTTTAGCAAGACAACACAAAAAATGCATGGGAGGACACCATACAGCCAGAACAAACAAGGTAACAATACACAGGTGTACTGAATGAAGGCATAATGAGTCCAGGCAAAGGATTGTGGGGAATGTAGTACTTAATATTAACACAGTGACAAAAGGAGTGCCCTCTGGAGGAGCTCATGGGCACTCCAGATGGAGGATGTGACAAAAATATAAGATTACACTACCAACTAAATTGTCAAAAATCCCAAACTTGCCAATATCTGACTGCCTGAACATGACATTTGGTTATAAAAGGTTTTTCCACAAGAGAAAGATTGCAAACATCTCAGATAAACAGCAGAGCTTAGACAGTTGATATTTATAGTGTGTATTAAAGCATTTATCATTTCAGAAATAGTAAATGGTGACTGAATCTAAACTTGACCGAGTTTTTCTCTAGAAGATGAAGGCCAACTGATACCACCAGAGGATATTCATATTGAGCCGTTTCCTGCGAGAGACTTTCAGTGTTACACAGTGATGTCCTTCAGACAAAAGCATTGGGAAAGTAGGGTAAGCCTGTAAACGGAATACGTTCCGGTTTATTCCACCTGTTCGCTGACCTCTTTAACTGCTCTAAAAATCACTATGCTTGAATGCTAGTGTCATTGAATGACCATTGCATTAAAAATAAATAAATAAATAAAATAGCCTACAAGGTGTAAGACAAAAGAACAGTTGTTAGGTATTTCTAAGCTTGTCCCATTACAACATTACAAGCCTATTTTTATATAACTAGATCTCTGGAGCTCAGACAGCAAATCTGAATCTTGAAGTCTGCAATGGCACCGCAGGGAGTCAGAACATTTTGACAGGATCGACCTCAATATTTATCACTATAAAGATCTGCGTCTTTGAACTACATTTCTTTGAGTCTTCACCTTGATTGCAGTTCTAAAGACTTTTAAATGGCTTTAATTATCTTGTATCAGTAGTGACTCATTTCAATTGAAGATGAAACCCTGACAGGATGACTAGAGTTTGCCAAACATCCAAAGCTGTCAGTAGATTGCTTATAAGGTTATTGATTCTGACAGATTTTTTAGCCAATGGTGGCTGATTATTGTAGGTAAATACAACAACATTTGTCCGAGTGCTGTCACATCTATGGCAGGGGTTTTCAGTGACCCCCAAATATGAACCTGAAACCTAAAATATCAAGGCAGTTATGTATTATTTATATATATATATAAATATATATAATCCCATATCCCATTCCCTTTAAAAGCCAGTTGCGCTCACGCCATGGCGGATTCGCTATTTTACATGGCGGAATTTGCAAGCAGAAAGACCGAACACCGGTCGCAAACAGATCTGCTTATGCGCGAGGTTAAAGCGCGCAAGCGGACCATCTACGGGACAAGCCGGATTCCACCATATCTTTATGTACACAATAATCATTTACATTGTGTACAGCAGAGTGTACGCGCATTGTGGACCCGCCTATAGGCGCACATTACTAACGCGCTCTTTAAATAACAAAATAAATACTGCGCCATTGACTTTAGACCAGGTTTCAGTTGGTTTGGTCAGTCTATTTTTGTTGCCTCAAAATAGCAACGTGCCAACAATGCGCTTGAACACACCTCGTTTTCAGACCAGCAGCCCATAGGCGCACAAATGGGCGCAAGTGCATTTGCTATTTAAACAACGTGCAGCAGGACGTGAAAATGATAACTGCGTCAGGCTGAAACTAGCAAAAAACACTTGCGCCTGTCGCTGCATTGCGCCGAGTGTATGATAGGGCCCATAAAGTAGGGGAGAGCGGGGCACAAAGTAACGCTTTTTGACTTTCTCAGTTTGTGTAAATCTACTTATGGTTCAGAGTATTTATTTTTTTCCCACATTAATTTCCCACATGTCTACTCCAATTATGTGTTTTTGTTTTATTAATACAGTATATACTTTTTTCTTGATATACCCCGAAAGAATGGAAGTGAAATGTGACAACATGCCCCATAGGTGGGGTACATTGTAACATGTCGTGGGGCACATTGTAACATAACATATGACAGCTTAAAATGTTATCTGATCTAATTAAAAAAATATACAAAACAAACTAAAATATTTTCTAAATATAATACAATTAAAAAACTTTTTCATATAAAATAATGGCAATTTTTAATAATTAAATATAAACTCATTTTTGAGCTTTGACTACAGACACAGGAAAACACAGCTATACAACATTGTTCAAAACAAATAAATAATTAGTTATTTCTGAACATTGACTCTCAGTCTTTATTCACCTTTTTCTCACGTTTTCTCAATAAAATTAATAAAAATATAGAATATAATAGCATATTTCTAATAGGGGCACATTGTAACGCAGTGTGACAACATGCCCCCGCCTGCACAACTGGGATTTAAACCCGGCTAGTGTCTTCTGCTAGTTAGCGAAGCATTAAATAACTATCTCAACTGTTAAATAACATCTTGGAGATTAAAATAATATCAGATTTGTTTTATTTTAAATAAACACAAAAAATAGAGATGGAAAAGTAACTTAAGTAAGAAATTTACTTTTGCTATGGTTTAATAAATGTCTATGGATATCTTCCAAAAAAAAAAAAAATATTGGCGGATTTTTTTTTTCTATAGTGTTGATATGGCAACTAGTAAATACACAAAGTTTCGTCATCCAAGCATGTGCGGAAGTATTTAAAACAAGCGTGTTACAACTAGCCCCGCGTTACATTGTGCCCCGCGCTCCCCTACATATGTATAATTTAACATTTACTTGATGCTCGTTTGCGTAATATTTGCATTTCACTGTTTCTTCATTTTGAGGAATACTGAATGTGTTTATGTGCAGGTGAGATGAGTAAATGCATGTTCAAATTTAGTCTAGAACTACAATAACCATCATGCTCACACACCACTCAAACACCTCTGTGCTTATTCATGATTTCTCTCAACATGACAGGACTGGAGACCTGTTGGTCAATAAATGGGAAAAAGTAACTAGCGTTACTTATTTGAAAATGCAACTCAGATATAAATGTAAAAGTAATGTGTTACTTTACTAGTTACTTGAAAAAGTAATCTGATTATGTAACTCGCGTTATTTGTAATACATTACCCCCAACACTGGAGTGTGTTTTAGAGAAGTTTAATTTCTAAGAATCCACAAAGCCAAAAGTGCTATTCATGTCTATAACCCACAATCACACATACACACTCACTTTTTCACCCTTTCTCTCTGGTTTTCTTTAGATATCTCCCCTCATTACTCAACTATAGGTGTCCTGGTCTAGTCAGAAGATAAATATAATAGTTTAGCTGCATATGAATGCTTTATCTCCAAAGGAAGCTTCTCTCTGTGTGTCCCTCTATGTGTGAGAGAGATAGAGAGTCCACTGCGTTGAACTCACACAGACCTGTGACTCTGTGCACGGCAAGATAAAGCAAATCTCTCCTCTGTGTCTCTGAGGAGCATCTAGGCAAAGCAAATATCAAGACAAACACAGTCAACCAAAAAAACATAAGAAATCATAAAGGTATATTGGCAAAAAAAAAAGAAAAATTAAGTTAATTTACTATTCTATTTCCTCTTGCCTGAAACCAGTTAACGTCGTCTGCCAGATCTCTCCGTGTCTATGCCACTTGTGCAGCCAAAAGCAGCATGAGCGCGCATTGATCCATGATTGACTGCTGAGAGGAAACACACAATGATTTCATTCTCGTCGTATGGTTGACGTTTGAATGCTCGCTTCGCTACGAGATTAGATTCTGTGCGCGGCCTGCAAGAACAACACAGTCCAAATAAATGCATTTTTGTTGACTAAATTGGATTCAGGTTTGTTGCCTAGGATCAGAGGCATGATCATGAATGTCTAAAGGTTTTTGCCTTTGTTTTTCAGGGTAACAGATGACCAGAATAGCCATATGACTACTGTATGTTTGGCTCAGTAAGAGGGATACAGAATAATGTTACAAACTATAATTGTTATGAAGCACAATTATGAAGTTAAGTGTTATGAAGAACTCTCAGAGCAAAGTAAGTTTCTATACTAATATCCCTCCATTTATTATTGAAGCAGACGTCTTATAAACAGGAAATTGGATAAAGGGGAAAGAACTCAGTTAATCAATCAGAGTAATAACAAATAGCCAGAGGGAAAGTGGTACATTTGTATTTGTCCGTGTCTCACCACACTATCACAGTAGTATTTTAGGTTACTATGGTTACATACACCAGGTAATTTCTGTTAATCAGCCACTGATTGTAAGTACTAGGAAATGTGTCTTAAAGTCATGGTGACCTTGTCCTGCAGTTTTGAGTGCTTTCAAATCCAGCCAATGGTTTTGTTTCATTGGATACTGGATTTTAAAGTTTTAAATGTGATTATTTGGTATTTGGCGCAGTATTTATAGGTATAAGGTAGGATTAAGGGATGTAGAATATGCTCATGCGGAATAAGGCATTGATATGTGCTTTAAAAATAGCCAATTTCCTAGTAATATGCATGTTAATAAGCAACTAGATAATAGTGAGAATTGAACCGTAAAATAAAGTGTTACCGATTTTTTTGTTTTGGAACTTTGCTTTAGTGGACATTCTGCATGCCTGCCACTTATTCATTACAGACTAGTAAAATATGGCCCAGACTTGTTCACAGATGAACTCAAGTTCTGATTAATGTACCTTCTGGCTGCGACATCAGAAGTTTCAGTATTTTGACAATAAAGTTGCAAGGAAAGTAATGTCAAATGGGACATTATTCTAAATCTCAGTACAAAAACAATGACCAAGGAGAACCAATCTCACATTTACCTTGTCATAAACATTATCTACTGCCAAAACAATGACATTCAAGAGGACTGACTAAGAAAAACAATTATAAAAACACTACACATGGCAATGTACTAAGACAGTGGAAGACCAAATTCATTTTTTACCACTGATTACAGAAACTGACGACCCTAGATAAAAAACAGATTTGTTAGGGTTTAAACATATTACTACTTTAATTTTAAAATGTTACACTTTATCCTGGTAAAAGGCTTATTATGTTATTATTTGTTCTGAATCATAGTTTTTCCCTTTTAACGTGGCACTAAATGCCATCATAAAGTTCTCAGATTGAGACAATTTAGGCCACCAGATCTGCAGCGAAGGAGACTGATGGAATTTCTCTGTCTTACTATATTCAGGAAAGGTGTGCAGCAGGGAGGCCATCTGGTGTGACGGTGGCATTCATCAGTCAGAACCTGAGATGCCTGTCAACAGTCCACTGGGTGCAGCAGTGCCAGCCTGCCAATGAAAGCTTTAAACTTAGAGCTAGGAAATAATACTTCAATCCTTTAAACTCCCATCCTAGGATTCATATCACACATACTACGGCAATATGCCTTTACAAGTATATAAGTACATTTTGTATAGGCTGGCTAGTATATCTTAATCTGTTGTGCAAGCTCGTGGTTTTATAAATGCATGTTTTCAGATGGTGAAAATATGACAAACTAATTTTCTCATGATTATGACAGTGTACCAGACAAAAATTAATAAGAACATCACAGACAAAACATCTGGGATTGTAAAAAAAAAAAAATCTCTTATAAAACAACGTGGGATAAAAAGGAAAGCCATTGAGAGAAATTTGCTTTTGAGTCTCCCACTAAGAAATCCTACATTTTCATCTCAATAAGCTCTATAAACACAATATTACTTGGTTTCAAACAAATACAGATCATCATAACAACCATAAATAGTCTGGGATGATTATGCATAAAAATACCACCTCAAAGACAATAAAAGACTCTAAAATATGTTCAATTTGCAGCTTCAGTTTGACAGAATTGATGACTTCAATACAGTAAACACTAATCTATTTATCATTCAGAACATGCGTAAAAATTTAATACTTTTTTTCAGTCTGGTCGAACATGCAATAAAAAGTTGGACCTAGCTAGCCGTTTTGCACTGCAGTCCTTGAGTAATAAAGATTTTCATAGACAGATAAATGGATTAAGCATTAAAAACAAAGAATATTCTGTTCTATTCAAGGAGTGTTTTGAATATAAATACAGTCAGATGGCAAAAATCTGCTACAGAATCACAAAGCTAGACGTCAACAGTCCATTTCATAGCTTCATATGGTTCCCTAATTATATTTCTATATTTATTCCTGGACCTGCTCTATGTCATTGTTCATAGCCATTTGCATAGAAGCAATAAAACAGACAGAGATAATCTATTGTCCCTCTCAGCTCCATTTTGAACTGACATAAAAGGTCAGCTGATCTTTGTTTCACTGCAGTGGTCTGAACAACACAGTGACGCATGTAGAAAGAGGATGGAGCAGCTAGGAGTTCAAACTACTTATGTATTATAGATCTCTAATGAATCATCCATATCAAGACTCTTTCACAAATAACCACGGACTCCAGACAAACTGCAAGAAAAATGAAATTACATTAAAGTGGTGTGTAGAAGAATTTTACTTATATGTGTGCAGTAATTTTCTATGATGGACTGCCTACAAACTGTGACACTTATCATCAAACACACAAAAAGTGATGACAAAAATATAGACATTTCCAATCTGATTGGTCTAAAATTTACAGGGTCCTTGCCAGAAGAAATTGCAAAAGAAAAATTCGAAAGAAATTATTTTTTATTTTATTTGAGGCAGTTATTTTTAAAATTATGTAATAAATATGACAAATTATGCAGGATAATGTATGTAAGCGAAATAACTGATACATGGATTTCAAAGTCTGCACACTCATTCAGATTGCTGAATCATTATTTAAATGCACTATGTTTCCAGCCTATCGTTGTGGTATTGTCAATTTCATATTTATCCGCCCCTAAACATCATCTACGAAAAGATAAAGTAAAGCAAATTAAAGCTTAATGATGTTGACTGCACTACAAAACTTTGGAAAACCAAACCCTGCAAACTATATTCAAGCAGGGGAAACCAATTGAGCTTGTAAATAATGAAAACATGATGAATGAAGATTCTCTAATTCGCCACTATTTCCCCACTTCTGTGCTGAAAAACAAGGGTTTCTGGAAATGAACACTGGACTCAATGCTGCGTCCCAAGACATTTTAGCATTGAAAGACTTCTGCTTGTGCCTAATTTGACCTTTTCATTACTTTTCATCAGTCGCACGAGTATTGTATTAACAAATTTTATAATCGCCAATTAAATCAACCAGCTTCTCCAATTAATTCTGCCTTCACACTAGAGATTTTGGTGCAGACCAAATCTGTTTGATGCCAGATACTGGTTTGTTTAGTTGACGTGAGTGTTGAAAGTGTTGTTTTATTGGGTGTGCAGCAAATATTTTAATAACACAGTAAGTCATTACCTAGCAACAGTTGTAAACTGCCAGTACCGTTCATGGTGGTACTTATTTCATAACATTAACATTTATGTATTTAGAAGACGCTTTTTCCTAAATGACTTACATTGTATTCAAGCTCTACATTTATTTTTCAATTCATGCATTCTCTGGGAATCGAACCCATGTTAGCAGGGCTGCCAACTTTTGAGTTTAGCTTGGAGTGAGATTTTTGGGGGTGGGGGGGGGGGTGGTGGTGGTGGTGGTGTATGTAATTGTGATTGTCAAAACATTTAGTAAAGTTTAAAAGTTTAGTTTAGTGACAACATGATACAATGTTTACATTGTACAATGACTGGTAGGATACAGTTTTTATTATTGCTTGACAAAAAATTTCAAGATTTCAATTCCATTCTTGTGATTTGATTCCGATTTTGATTCAATATTGACTAATTTGGATACATGTTTATTTTAAATTTTATTAAAAAAAATAATCTCACCTAATGCTGTAAACATAGAGGGCCCAATCTGCTGGTATTATTAAAGGTTAAAAATAAGTTAAAAATGCAGTTTTTGTTATAATAACAATTATTAATGACATAAGTAAAAATATAATAAATATGTAATATATAGTGCTCAGCAAAATCTCCTCTCTAGCTATTTTTTCTATTCAGTTAACATGCTATGGTCATTAAATGGCTTTCCTGAGGTAAATGTAACGTTATGTGACATAATTGTTCTCCTGCTGTTATACTGACCTCTTTCCGTGGTTGAAAAACACTAATTGGTCGATATTTTGTATACTTTCGGATGATTTCAGATGATCGGTTCACGTGCACTTGAACTGAGGCGCTCAGCGATCTGTCACGTCACATTTACAAGCGCCAAACGTATTTTTGTCTGAATTTCGTAATAAAATTGACGAAATCTAAGAGCTGAGAATTAGCTTAATATTAAAAGTAGGTTACCTCTTTGCTCCGCAATTTTTCTGTGCGTGAGAAAATGGATGTGTGGCGTGAGAGCGTGTGAAAAGTGTCAATTGCGTGAGTCTCACGCTCAATGCGTGAGGGTTGGCAGCCCTGTGTTAGCACCATTATGCTCTTCTGTTTGAGCTACAGCAATGCTACTCGTGTTGATGATGCAAACATACCGCAGTTTCGACCCATAAGTAAATTTTGTATTCAAGGAATTAATTTTTATAGGTGCATGCATTCCATGGGATTTGAACCCATGGCCTTGGCATTGTTAATGCTATGCTCTTCTGTTTAAACTACAGGAAAGCTACTCATGTTGATGATGCAAACATACCACAGTTTTAGAACAAAAAGTACATTTATGGATATTACAAATGTTTTTATAAGGGTACGCATTCCCTGGGAATCGAACACATGACATTGCCTTTGCTAGCGCCATGCTCTACTGTTTTGAGCTAAAGGAATACAAGTAGTAAGATGTGAAAACAGCTCAAAAGTCCTTTTATAGGGACTTTTATTAAGACGCAGTGAATGCTATTATGAATACTCGATTCTGGGGTTAAACATATTTGTATAATTATTTACCATTAAACTGTAGAGTACATCGGATCATTGTCCCAAGTTCCCTGGCGCTCTCTTTCTTCTAAAATAATAACATTATTTCATCTCAAATCAATATTTCATGTCCATTTATTTATACATTTGCTAAGAAGCCTTGTAATTAGCGAGATAATGGACAGTCAGCCAAAAATAAACCCCTTCTGGGAGATTCAGGACCTCTCCACTTCACATCAGGGCCTCGATGACCCAGTCAGGGTTTTTTTGCATGCTGAATGTACATTTTCCCTAACGAATCTTTGATGCAGACCGTGAAAGAACTCTGGGGGAATGTATGAACGCCCAGAAATCAGAGTTTACCCATCCAGGTCAAGCAACTTTAGAAACTGGCACAGTGCTCGACTCTGACCTTGTGAGGCAGGACAACGGCGGATCCCCCACTGATGCCCACAATGGGCACGGCCGTCTGGGTGGAGATGAAGTCCAGGATCTGCGCCACGGCCTCGGACCCAATGTTATCTTCAAAGACCACCCCGTGCACCCTGTTAGCAGCCAGCGTGTCGCAGATGCGCGTCAGTAGATTGCGCGGGTTGGTGTTGTTCACCAGCACAGTGATGGGGTTCACCTCCAGCGGCAGGTCCAGGAAGTTCTCCCGGCTCAGTCGCCCCTTGATCTCCAACTGGTAGGCGGAGCCGCTGAACACCACCGCCACGTTCACGGTGGGCTCAACCATCCCGAACGGTCGGCACTGGCAGCGGGGGGCGGAGAAGACATACAGCAGCAGCAGCAACGGCAGCCACAGTGTGTCGCTGAGACAGCCTAGATGAACGCCCATCTCAGTCGCCTACTGCCTAGATGGAAGAAAACAAATGGGTGTGAATTACCAGGGATGGTGGGGTTTAATGATGGTTGACCTTCTAATTAAGGTTTGAAGCACTACAGAAAGAAGTCAAAACAAAAAGTTTGAGAATGTGTTAATGCAGTAAACATTTACTGCAGTTATTTGAGCCTTAATAATTCGTTAGTAATCGGATTGGTGGCTCGGACTGAAAAGCCTTCATGTAAACACCTCACATTGGATTCATTCGGATTGGTGAAAATGTATGCATGAAAACATTGCTAATATGAGGAACAACTAATGTTTTAGTAATCATAAAAGTTTTGCAGCATTTATGACTCAGATTACAGATTACAACCAAAATGATTTTTCTGGCAACGTTTATAACACTAAAATTTATCCATGTGTCGATGGCAGAAAAGAATCTCTATGGAAGACACTACTTTGACATTGATTTTTTTTTAATCGTAGATTTACAGGTAAATAAGAGAATTTGGATTGCATGCGATGAAACAGCAGACTGCACTTCATAAATAAACTGATTTTACTCAACACACACAAAAAAATATTATTCAGTATGACTAAATCAGTTTAACCATATAACTAGGTTACAAAAAAAAAGTAAGTGTAAAAAGAGGCAGTAGTCAGCATGTTTTCCCAATGAAATTCTGAAGCGACGTCTACTTTCTCAAACCATTACCTCCAACAACCTTCATTCTTGCTTGTTATGCCAACCAACCTTTCACCATCCAGTTAATTCCTAACGGATTAAATAAATGTCCTCCTCTCATTTTTTCTGCAAATTGTCACTCAGAAATACACAAATTACAAAAGTAAAATGCTGCAAACACTGTTGCATCTTGACCTTAATGTCCAAATAAACTAAATAAAAAGTCTAAGTAAAAAGTTTTAATTCAAAAATATTATTCATTACTTTTAAATTATTACATTAGGTTACTCCAACAAAAATAATTTTAAGAGCCAGATCAGGTTAAATAATATCTTCCTTAGGTCAAAATGAAAGTAAAAATTTAGTCTATTTACTTTCTTAATACATTTTCATGGTCATATTGTGCCTGATTCTATGGTGCACATTATTCCAAAGAAAAATAAAATGCTTTGTAATCTATGGAAAAAAAATAACTTTTCCAGACTCTGAAATGACGTTTTGGCTAACTCTCTCCCACATTTCATAATGTAATACATTTCCAATGGACAATATCAGGAAAATTGATGGATAAAATGGTCAAAAAGCAGATAAAAAGAAGTCAAATGGGTTGTGAACACAGTTTGGTGTTGAACTCGAGGTTGATTGTAAAGTGTCTAATTTGCACACTAAAGATACACATGGAATTTAACTGTTGTGCACACACAGTGCAAAAGGTGGGGTATTGTAAAAGGATCAGTTTCATCCATGCAACAACATTGCCATAATACTTCATAATCCAGACATCAGAGCCGTTCTGTTGTCAGTCGGCATTAACGCATCAAGCCAACCTTTTAGAACTATTTTTATATGAAACGTTAGAGGCCATTAGAGTCGTATTGCACGTTTAGAGTCATGCTCAGGAGTCACTGGGTTGTCCAGCTGCTGTACTAAGAGCCGCCACTCTCAAACCACATCCAACAGATGGCGGGTACTGTAAAAAAAATAATAATTTCAACAAATGGAGAATGTGTGGATTTATAAGCCCTAACTTGTGTGCCTTTGGCCTTTATTTTTGCAGACCGTCTAACATAATCCCTGAAATGAAAAGTCAATACATGCTAGAAACAGTGGCCTTAAAGTTATGTTTTTAGATTTTAAAGCATGTTTTAATCTGCCAATATGGATAGAAAAATCTTAGACGTAAAACTGAGGTTAATTTAAGCTTTCATTTATCATCTTTCATTTATAACTCGCCCAATCTTCCTCAGATCTCAGATCCAGCAATATCAAAGCAGTGATCCTTGAACAGCATCCGTATTGACGCGTAGGGTTATCCGTCAGACTCAGCACTGTTTTTAAAGGGATTCAGTTCTTTGAATGGCTTTAGCTGTCCAGCCGCCTGGAGACCAGTGCTGTGGAGATGCCACTTTTAACATGCGGACCAAATTTACAGTGTCTCATGAGCCAGACACCATGTAATCCCTCTGTAATCCCCCCTAGTATGTCATGCTTCGCAACCTGATGGTATCACCTCATCTGACGGTCTCGTGTGGCACAGAAGCCTGCTGTAATGCCTTTATTCCTGCACCCACCCTTTACAGCAGGTTTACATGTGATGTTTCGCAGTTTTAAGGACAGTAAGATTATTTTAATGGTTTTAAAGGAAGTCTCTTTGTGATCACCAAGGCTGCATAATGTGTTAATATATATAAGTCGAGTTCTGCTACACAATGAATTATTGATAAACAGTGGAGTACAAAATTTAACGGATTGGCCAAATGGCTCATCAGTGACCTAATCAAACACTTTGCTTTTGTCGATATGGCCTTTTAATTCAGGTATATGTCAAACAGACAAATGAACCATATTAAAGCATGTGGTGAATTTGATTAAAGCGCATTATTGGTAAACGCGAGCTAAAGCACAGTGGAGCGTTTTATACAGCGACAGTGACAGATTTCAACACAGCAGTTGGCAGATTAAACATGCTTGCTTACTCGGAGGAAAGAGACGCACGACACACAGTCCACATGGCCTTGTTACTCTTACACAAATATCCATCAACTGGAACAAAAAGTAAACGGGCACAATCTCATTTTTTCCCAATAACTCTAACATACGAGTGCACTGGCTACACGCTAATTTCAATGCACAAGCTTGTCTGTTCGGTTGATTGATTACATTTACTCGTTCGCTATAACAGCTGTGAGAAATGTTCAGCAATTTATTGATATAAATTGCTACTATAAATGATGTGAATGCAAACGGTGTGGTGCATTATTCATAAGTCCACACGTACAGCGAATTGTGATGTACATGAGTTAATAGGGTTGCAGAATCAAACGGTTTTTGAACATCTGTCTTGACTAATGTTCATCAGAAATTAAGTGGCTTCCTTCCTCTTCTTGATAATATAATATAATATAATATAATATAATATAATATAATATAATATAATATAATATAATAGAACTCAACTTTCAGTTCTCAATACAGTAATGCAAAAATCATATATTTAAATTATTTACAGAGTGAATAAATACATTAATGAACAAACAAACACATTTCAAGAAAACAATTACTCAACAACAACAGACCGAGAGCTAGAGAGACTCTAGGTCCATTGTAGACTCTTGTTCCATTTGTGAGTTTTGCCATGTTTTACAGGGTTGTTGTTTTTGTTAGCTCTTGTAATGTTAGTTTTGAGTGTCATTGTTTGTCTAGAGCTGATGTGCTGCTGGCCACGAACAACCAACTCTTGCTTGCATATATACTGTTCATTTTTTGTTCTTCCTTTTCGTTTGTTTGCCATCTTCGCTTTAATTTTCATGGAGCATTATTTTGCTTCGCTTCAGATATGATAAAAGAGACACTCTTGCATTGCGAGTTCATGCATTTTGGGGACGGAGCAATAAAGGAAGGGGAGTGTTTGTTTGGGATGATTTCAAATATCAACAGCGTTTCTAAGAATTTGCTTACTGCACCTTTAATATGCAGCTATAAACAAGCCATTTGTAGGCTGTTTTCCCTGAGAAAAGTAAACACGGGCTCTGTTCGTTTGAGTAACCCAACAAGCCCGATACAGAAGCAAAGGCTTGAACCAACGTACATTTGTGGGCGGGACTATCTGTTTGTCCAACCAATAATGGAACACAGGGAAAATTATCCAGAAACAACAATAATTATTTTTCCAAATCCCTTTGGTGACTCTAGCGGCACACAGATAAAACACTTCACCTTTAAGAGATGTAATCCAGTGAACCAATCTACAAGTCTATAATTTATACTCCATTTCCCCTCCTCTCTCTCACACTATTTTATTCTCTCCCTCCCTCTGTGGGTTTAATATGTGTCACTGTCCTTGCCTGTCCCGAGCAGCTATCAGTAGAAAGTTTGTGTGTCTGCTCAGATGAATGACCTCTCTGATTTGGCTCTCTGAAAGTCTCTGAGAAAGCCTCTGAGAACATAGACCAGATTAGATCAAAGTACCGACCACAGATCCAGCCTGGCATGAAGCGTCCCATCACGCTCGACTCCCTTCCCATCTTCTATTCCTTATCCACTACCACTCTTTTTTTGGACATGTATATTGTTTGTACAATGTCTTGAGCAAAACAAATGTGGAGATTACATGTGCATACTGCAGGCCTGATTATATCTCTTGCAGCATGAACTTAATACAGTGCTTCAAACCTCAAAGAAGTGTTCAATACCCTCTAGTGGATGGGAGGAAGAAAAGCTACAATCACAAAGTTCTTATTGATTGCTATTGATGCCATACATTGATTTGAACAAGACTACCCAAATAGCCCAACATATTTCTGTAAACTGAAATCTGGTTTTGTAAGTTCTGAGGCTTTTAAAATTAGTAACTTCAAGGTCATTGTCAATCCAATTAAAAATTCCCATTAAAGTCCTCACACATTGGGGGCAACTATACATTTCTAAAAAGTATAATTCTTAGGAAAGTATTTCCATCCTTCCCCAAGCTCATTTTCCATTCAGTTGCAGCATTCTGGACCTTTGATATGTCAAAGAGAATTATATTCCAACTCCAGTTCCATCACACTCCGATTCAGTCAAATTACTCATAATGGTATGACATTTAAAGATGCACTCCTTCCCATAACTCCCTACTTGACGAGGCACATATCCATCGGAGATGACTGTAAAAAAGGGAAATACTAGGCCAACGTATTAAGCTCTCAAAAATCTTCTCTTTCATGTGCTTGACCTGTCAGTTGAAATAAAATTGAATATTGCACAAGAACTATAGCATATTGGCAAAAATCTTTAACATCCTGTGTAGCTTTACATATTATAATCACTATATATTGCAGATATAATATAATATAATAATGAATAAGGTAAAAAAAATGTTTGGGTGGTTAAACATCTTGCTTAGCAAACTGTTCCCATTAAAATGCTCATGGGCTTGTAGGGGATTTGAAAAGGTAATTTCAAATTACACGCACCTCCACTGATCTCATTTTTGGACAAACAGCCGAGTCAATAAACAGACGCCGTTATTGTCACATCAGATCAAGGTCAGCGCTCCATTTTAATCTGAATCTTCGTGACTGTGGGCGCTGACAAATTTTTAACCTGCAGCATTCATTCAGCCTGCCATCAGATTTCACCTCTTAGCTATCGTAACTCCACAACCGACTGACTGTCATCGACCATGACAATCTCCAGGTTCATTTTTACCTGTGTTGTCATTATGGCCTCGTGATAAACATCAGTAACAAGCTGTCACATTAATGCGCACATATACTTTCTCCCTGTTCCGCCCGCATCCATTCGTGCTTCCAGGTTGCAGGCAGCTGACTGTACTGTACGGTATGGACAGAATTATCCGGGCAACACACATGGCACTATAACTAATAGGCCTAACTTTTTTCATGTATCATAAAAACCCAATGTGCATAAATGTGTCATACAAGGAATTTGGTGATAATATAATTAATATTAATAATATACTTTTCTGTAAAAAGTAAATATTTTGTCGGTCCCACTTTATATTAAGTGGCGTTAAGTACTATGTACTTACATTGAAATTAATAATTTGATACAATGTACTTATTGTGTAACTACATGTTTTTACATTGTACTTACATTTTAAAATTTCCTGCATGTAATTGCAGCTGTAATTACTTTATGTAATTACATTTGTAATTACACAGTTGACCCTTCCCTTACACCTTAAACCTACCCAATCCACCACACCTGTCCCTAACTTTACCCGTATCACACATCAATAGCAGCAAAAGTGTTTTACAATACAACATGAACACAAAAAGTACATTGTACTTATTTTTCAATGTAAGTACATAGTACTTAACGCCACTTAATATAAAGTGGGACCATTTTGTCTTATTAAATATTATTTTCCACCATAAAAATGCAATATGTCATGACCTATCATGTTCAGCAGAAATTAAGGACCTTGCTTCCCACATCTGGGTTGAATATAATATAATATAATATAATATAATATAATATAATATAATATAATATAATATAATATAATATGCCTTATAAAGCGTTTCTAAGGATAATGATTTTTAGAAAGCAGCTGTCTGACTCTGAAATGGCGAACGGGAACATGGTTCATGCAACATTAGCAACACATTATTAGCTGTTTGATAACATAGTCAAGTCAAAGGCTAATCATATTAATTACCGTTATGTGTCCGATGTTATCTAGAGCGATACATAAAACGCATTACCATTCTGATACATCGACTTGACGAGCCTGTATGAGTGAGTGGAGGCGGGGTTCATTTATATATTCATGGATCCGGGTATACTAAATGAAGCAAGGGTGGGGAGGTATACTAAATGAAGCAAGGGTGGGGAGGTATACTAAATGAAGAAAGGGTGCTAATTTAAGGCATGAATAAACATCTCAATATGCCAGTTTGGTGATCACAGATGAGTTTTAAGGGATAAAATGATCATCTACAGGGGGACTTTAAAATATTTATTCAGTATAGATATAGATAGATGGTGTATCTGCCCACGCTAACCTTCCAAACCAAATTGAACCTACAAAGCCACACCACACAACCAATGCTCTCAATGTGGTTTCTTTAGTTGCCCTGCATCTTCTTATGCGCTTATCACAGTATACTTAACTCTAGGTTAAGGCAACTTTAAGGTACAGTATACAGCCCAAGGTATACAGTGTGAATTACTAACCCAAGGTTAAGCATAAGCAGTGAAACACACTACAAGGTAACCCAGGATTGTGTTAACCCAAGGTTTAAAATGACTCCAATGAAAAGCACATTACGCATCATGACACATGACTGGCCTAGAGACTTTTTGCTGATTCTCTTGTGGTATTGTGTTTGACAGTGTATTTTAGCATGTGCACGTGCTCACAGGGCTCTCATTAAGGCTGCTGCATGACTGTGGCTTAACGAGCCATTAAAGAGCCATTAAGACTCATTAAAGCACAGTCATGCAGCAGTCGTGCTGGCTTAACATGACACTGACTGATTCTGAGAGCTGCTGCAGGTTATCAAATGCCTCACAAGGTGACTGATCCAACATTGTACGGCCCCTTAGAACTTCTCTACGTCCAAATCTTACTGCATTTGAATGCATACAAATTAATGTCTCTTCATTTTTCTCATTTAATAGAGATCAAAAGACATCTTTAGTCACCGGCAGTCACAAAGAACCAGATTAAAATAGAGGTTTGACCTTGATCTGTATTGGCAGATACCAGATGTAATTGCAATTAGGTTTTTACATTATCTAAACAAAATATGAGTGGTGTTTGCCTGTGCATGCCAACACAATGCTAAGATGTTCTGGGTGGTTGCCAGGATGTTGCTATGCGGTTGCTAAGGTGTACAGTTTTTAAGTGGTTGCTAGCTGGTAATTTACTATTCCAAGCCAAAAGAGTCCACATACAAGTCTCTTTGACATTCCAGTTCCTCCTTCAGGGTGTTTTACTGTACACAAATAATAACAGCGTAAATAATGACAGGGCTAAAAGCACACTGGGGTAAAAGACACGTTCTAAACCACTAGATGGCACAAAAACTTGCCACAGCTCTTACCCCTTATGTGGGGTAAAAGGCGCACCTTGCCTCATACCTCATACATTTATAAGATTTTTAAACAAACAATCCACTTTTATGATTTATTTTCACATTTAATATGTGGCTCCATCAATGCTCAATTCAAATTTTTTTTATTTTTTTTCTGCAATCATACACTATATGAGTAGTGAAAAACACATTTTTCTTAGGGTGTGCATGTGCCTATAGCCCTGTTGTACCCTATATACAGTATATGACACTTAGAAAAGTATTATCACTCAACAACCCAATTGTAATTGGTTGTAATATCAAACCACAATTTGATAGATCATAAACTCACAAATATGCGCTGAAGTTTAAGAAGTTATTAGCTAACTGCTACAACCCAAGTTACTTGTTTAGTGTGGCATTTTTAACTAACAAGGCTATCTATTTTCCCCTTAATTACACTTATGACATCCACTAATAAATAATGATTATCAGTTCATAGATGGGTTCTGTGACATGACAGTCACAGATGTGTCGAGAAATGTGACATGCTATACTCCACCTTTTCTAATTATTATGCATGCATTTTTTATGACCTGATATTCATTGAGCGGCCAGATGGAATATTTGTACTTCTAAAAATTAATTTGTCACACCATTTAGTGTGTGTGGGGGGTTTGGTGGGGGCATAATAACCAGTTCCAAGTTCCAAAATGTCTACATTTTTGGGACAGTTCAATCAAAAAATGACCATCACCGGTTCTTTCATCACAATTCCAATAGAAGGTCAGTCAAGATCAGTGCATTGTCGGAGAAAGTATTTCCAAACAGTGTGCTCTGTTTTAAACTGCACATTTAGAAAACTGCAAAATGTAAATGATAAAAAGAAGCTAAGAAAAAAAAACATGGTAACCGTTTGCAGCATCAAAAATATCACATTTATGTAATTTTGTCTTAAAATCTCAATATAGAAAACAAAGGTTACAACAAGCTTCTTCACACTGCTTCTCTCTCATCAGCATTAATCTTGATCATCAGAAAGGACATGGATCTGATCCTGGACCAGCGCCTAGGACTTTCTGTAAAGATCTCTATTAACCCAGAGTCCTAGAAGGATGCAAAGAGTCCATCCATCAAGATCCTTTCCCCCAAACACATTTCTCACTCAATGTCAACCTTCTTAGCACAACAAGCCGATTTTCTTTTTCTTTTTTTGGTCTGTTTTTGCGTGAGAGTGAGGATTTTTTTCCCAGGCTGTTTAACTGTAATAACATCTGAAAGGCAGCAGATTACGCTGGAATTGAAAATGTGTCGCAGGGGCAACGATCCATTTTACTTGACACATGTAGCCGTAGACTCCATATATCTTATATGGCACCACTGTTAACGCTAAACTCTAGTGCATGTTGGGTTATGGTGCGCAGCAAAACCATACTGGGTTTTCTTGTTAAATAGATACATACATATGTGTGTGTGTGTGTGGGCTATTTGGAGTGTGGGATCATGATAAAACGGTCTTAAGCCGAGGTTGTGGCATCCGCCACAGAATCTCCCCTCATCCAGATGTCATCAGACTGCTTTAACAGCAGCATATCTGCTTCACTCGGCTCACGCACAACACTCGCTTTCTCCAACTCGCACTATCACAAACCCACTCGCACAGAATAATCCGCGTGTAAACATAGGCTACCACTTTGTTTTGTAATCTGGCTTGTGGATTGACACCCATCCGACATGTGTTGAAAACGTAGTAACTTTCAGTGACCTTTTGCAGAGGGAAGGGACACAGCAGTGTTAGATACATCTCTGAAGTGTAAAAAATTGCTTGATTTTACTGAGTAATTCTACTACTAATAGGATTAGTTCACACTTTTTTTTTTTCAATTCTGTCATCATTTACTCACCCTTATGTCGTTTCAAACCTGTAAGACTTTCGTTCATCTTCAGAACACAAATCAAGATATTTTCTGATTTAGCGATTTCTGTCCCTCCATTAACAGTCCGCAGCACGTTACGCAGCACGTTTGAGCTTCCGCAAGAACCAATGAGGTTCATTCTCGTGTTACGCAGCACGTTTGAGCTTCCGCAAGAACCAATGAGGTTCATTCTCGTGTTACGCAGCACGTTTGAGCTTCCGCAAGAACCAATGAGGTTCATTCTCGTGTTACGCAGCACGTTTGAGCTTCCGCAAGAACCAATGAGGTTCATTCTCGTGTTACGCAGCACGTTTGAGCTTCCGCAAGAACCAATGAGGTTCATTCTCGTGTTACGCAGCACGTTTGAGCTTCCGCAAGAACCAATGAGGTTCATTCTCGTGTTACGCAGCACGTTTGAGCTTCCGCAAGAACCAGTGAGGTTCATTCTCGTGTTACGCAGCACGTTTGAGCTTCCGCAAGAACCAATGAGGTTCATTCTCGTGTTACGCAGCACGTTTGAGCTTCAGCAAGAACCAATGAGGTTCATTCTCGTGTTACGCAGCACGTTTGAGCTTCCGCAAGAACCAGTGAGGTTCATTCTCGTGTTACGCAGCACGTTTGAGCTTCAGCAAGAACCAATGAGGCTCATTCTCGTGTTACGCAGCACGTTTGAGCTTCAGCAAGAACCAATGAGGTTCATTCTCGTGTTACGCAGCACGTTTGAGCTTCCGCAAGAACCAGTGAGGTTCATTCTCGTGTTACGCAGCACGTTTGAGCTTCCGCAAGAACCAATGAGGTTCATTCTCGTGTTACGCAGCACGTTTGAGCTTCCGCAAGAACCAATGAGGTTCATTCTCGTGTTACGCAGCACGTTTGAGCTTCCGCAAGAACCAATGAGGTTCATTCTCGTGTTACGCAGCACGTTTGAGCTTCCGCAAGAACCAGTGAGGCTCATTCTCGTGTTACGCAGCACGTTTGAGCTTCAGCAAGAACCAATGAGGTTCATTCTCGTGTTACGCAGCACGTTTGAGCTTCCGCAAGAACCAGTGAGGTTCATTCTCGTGTTACGCAGCACGTTTGAGCTTCAGCAAGAACCAATGAGGTTCATTCTCGTGTTACGCAGCACGTTTGAGCTTCCTTAAGAACCAATGAGGTTCATTCTCGTGTTACGCAGCACGTTTGAGCTTCTGCAAGAACCAGTGAGGTTCATTCTCGTGTTACGCAGCACGTTTGAGCTTCCGCAAGAACCAATGAGGTTCATTCTCGTGTTACGCAGCACGTTTGAGCTTCAGCAAGAACCAATGAGGTTCATTCTCGTGTTACGCAGCACGTTTGAGCTTCCGCAAGAACCAATGAGGTTCATTCTCGTGTTACGCAGCACGTTTGAGCTTCCGCAAGAACCAATGAGGTTCATTCTCGTGTTACGCAGCACGTTTGAGCTTCAGCAAGAACCAATGAGGTTCATTCTCGTGTTACGCAGCACGTTTGAGCTTCCGCAAGAACCAATGAGGTTCATTCTCGTGTTACGCAGCACGTTTGAGCTTCCGCAAGAACCAGTGAGGTTCATTCTCGTGTTACGCAGCACGTTTGAGCTTCAGCAAGAACCAATGAGGTTCATTCTCGTGTTACGCAGCACGTTTGAGCTTCCGCAAGAACCAGTGAGGTTCATTCTCGTGTTACGCAGCACGTTTGAGCTTCCGCAAGAACCAATGAGGTTCATTCTCGTGTTACGCAGCACGTTTGAGCTTCCGCAAGAACCAATGAGGTTCATTCTCGTGTTACGCAGCACGTTTGAGCTTCCGCAAGAACCAGTGAGGCTCATTCTCGTGTTACGCAGCACGTTTGAGCTTCAGCAAGAACCAATGAGGTTCATTCTCGTGTTACGCAGCACGTTTGAGCTTCCGCAAGAACCAGTGAGGTTCATTCTCGTGTTACGCAGCACGTTTGAGCTTCAGCAAGAACCAATGAGGTTCATTCTCGTGTTACGCAGCACGTTTGAGCTTCTGCAAGAACCAATGAGGTTCATTCTCGTGTTACGCAGCACGTTTGAGCTTCTGCAAGAACCAGTGAGGTTCATTCTCGTGTTACGCAGCACGTTTGAGCTTCAGCAAGAACCAATGAGGTTCATTCTCGTGTTACGCAGCACGTTTGAGCTTCCGCAAGAACCAATGAGGTTCATTCTCGTGTTACGCAGCACGTTTGAGCTTCCGCAAGAACCAATGAGGTTCATTCTCGTGTTACGCAGCACGTTTGAGCTTCAGCAAGAACCAATGAGGTTCATTCTCGTGTTACGCAGCACGTTTGAGCTTCCGCAAGAACCAATGAGGTTCATTCTCGTGTTACGCAGCATGTTTGAGCTTCCGCAAGAACCAATGAGGTTCATTCTCGTGTTACGCAGCACGTTTGAGCTTCAGCAAGAACCAATGAGGTTCATTCTCGTGTTACGCAGCACGTTTGAGCTTCTGCAAGAACCAATGAGGTTCGTTCTCGTGTTACGCAGCAAGTTTGAGCTTCCGCAAGAACCAATGAGGTTCATTCTCGTGTTACGCTGCACGTTTGAGCTTCCGCAAGAACCAATGAGATTCATTCTCGTGTTACGCAGCACGTTTGAGATTCCGCAAGAACCAATGAGGTTCATTCTCGTGTTACGCACCACGTTTGAGCTTCCGCAAGAACCAATGAGGTTCATTCTCGTGTTACGCAGCATGTTTGAGCTTCCGCAAGAACCAATGAGGTTCATTCTCGTGTTACGCAGCACGTTTGAGCTTCCGCAAGAACCAATGAGGTTCATTCTCGTGTTACGCAGCATGTTTGAGCTTCCGCAAGAACCAATGAGGTTCATTCTCGTGTTACGCAGCACGTTTGAGCTTCTGCAAGAACCAATGAGGTTCGTTCTCGTGTTACGCAGCATGTTTGAGCTTCCGCAAGAACCAATGAGGTTCATTCTCGTGTTACGCAGCACGTTTGAGCTTCCGCAAGAACCAATGAGGTTCATTCTCGTGTTACACAGCACGTTTGAGCTTCCGCAAGAACCAATGAGGTTCATTCTCGTGTTACGCAGCACGTTTGAGCTTCCGCAAGAACCAATGAGGTTCATTCTCATGTTACGCAGCACGTTTGAGCTTCCGCAAGAACCAATGAGGTTCATTCTCGTGTTACGCAGCACGTTTGAGCTTCTGCAAGAACCAATGAGGTTCATTCTCGTGTTACGCTGCACGTTTGAGCTTCTGCAAGAACCAATGAGGTTCATTCTCGTGTTACGCAGCACGTTTGAGCTTCTGCAAGAACCAATGAGGTTCATTCTCGTGTTACGCTGCACGTTTGAGCTTCTGCAAGAACCAATGAGGTTCATTCTCGTGTTACGCAGCACGTTTGAGCAGCTTTGGGGGGGCAAAACCAGATAAGAAGTTTGAGAGGTGGCGCCTCGACAAATCTCGCGAGAATCACGGCTTGCTTTACGGCACGACGTCACATACATCAACAACATATGAAGCAGCCTCTATGGAAGACACTAGCACGCATTTCAGACGTGAATCATGGCAGAGTCGACGAAGAAAGCACGGTCGGAAGAGTGCAGAGACGGCTCTGTGTGAGTGGTATTTACGACAGTAACGTTAAATACAAGTATTCCACAGGGCGACTCAGAGGGTCGCTGTTTGAGAAAAATGGAAACGGCATAGTGTGCCTTTAAAACTTCAATAAGTTAAAGAATTAAGAAAATTAGCTGTAGTTTTAAAATCATAACCATCATCAGAGTCAAAATATACATGTGGGTGATTGCCAGGGTATTGCTATGCTGTTTCTAAGGTGTTCTGTGATTTTAGTACATTATGCAGTTGCTAAGGTGTTGCTAGGGTAGTTGCTACAGTAGGTGGTTGTTTACACTAAAATCAATTGTTAACCAAAAAATGTGGTAATATTGAATGAATTAATAGACCTTAAGTCAAAAAAATATTTTTCAACAAAGCTACATACATTAGGATACACCATGAAAACTAAATTTAATGGTTAGATCAGATAGAAAAAGCTCCAAAGGGAACAAGTAACAAGATTACTGCTTTTTATAGTGTACTCAACAGGTCAAACATGTCACATGATATAATGTCACAAGTCACCTGCACGAGTTTAAAAATTAGAGTTAGTGATTTGAACAAACTCTTAACCTTAAGTATGAACAATAAACAGCTTCTCTGTAAATGCAAATTGTAAATATATTTCCCAATACATTCACTTGTAAAAAGTAAATATCACATATCACAGATGTAATATTGACACTGCAACACTGCAGTGCAGGGGAGCAGGGATATGCTTTGGTTTTTGCTGTTGGTTTCTTTGCATCCTACAACGTTGTGTTTCTTACTTGCCAGAGGACATTATAGTGGACAGGGTGCACTTGGATTGCATTCTGAATACAAATACAAGCACGTGTTTTGTTGACAGTAACACCTGAGCGTGCCAAAGGAGGTTCCCCACTTCCGAACTTAGAGAGATGTGCGTAATCACGTTTCCACCTGCAGTTGAAGGAGAAATGTTCATTTCCTGCCCGTTTCTCAAAGGAATTACACTGATTGACAGATGATGTGGCCATGGGAGCTTGTTGCTTAAGAAAGGTACAATTTCCCCTACATGACCTTGGAGCAATAATGCAAACTCTGCTTTTTCATCTGTCCCACACCGGGTGTGTCATGGTTGTCATTTAATCAGGTTGGGTTGAACTCATTTGCATCACTAACCTCTCTCCTTTTTAAAACAAGTTCATATAAAAAAGATATATCTATCTAAAAGCCTATCTACTGTATCTCTCTATCACTCTATCTATCTATCTATCTATCTATCTATCTATCTATCTATCTATCTATCTATCTATCTATCTATCTATCTATCTATCTATCTATCTATCTATCTATCATCTGTTGTTCTGTCTGTCTATCTATCCATCTAACATTCTATCATTCTTCCTATCATCTAACAATCAACCAATCTATCTATCTATCTATCTATCTATCTATCTATCTATCTATCTATCTATCTATCTATCTATCTATCTATCTATCTATCTATCTATCTATCTATCTATCTATCTATCTATCTATCTATCTAAAAGCCTATCTATCTCTCTATCACTCTCTCTATCACTCTCTCTATCTATCTATCTATCTGGTGGTAGATAAATAAAATGGTAATTTGGTAATTTTGCATTTTTGTATGGTAGTATGCTATCGTGAGCATAAGTTGTAGTTAAAACAAATGCTGCATTTGTGACATAAAATAATAATAAAAAAGCCTGAAAGTCACCGTATTTTGAGAATGTCTGTTAAGTGTCTGTGATGTTGCTGTTAAAGACCCCCTGTGGTGAAAATCAAGTTTTTAATGTTTATATGTCTATGTGGTGTTTTTAATGTGCTTTAAGACAAACCATGTCTTGTCTCAAAAGAACCAAAGACAGTCTCAAAAACGCAGTTTGAAATCGCGGGTGTTTCTGACGTCACAAACTACCTTGTAATCAATCGCGTCAACGTGCCGGCGGGCTTAGCATATCATTAACCGTGAGACAGCAGGGGAGTCTCGAGAGAAGCCAGGTTATCCCGGTATATTTTTTTGTTGATATGAAAAATCTGGTAGATTTAGCAATATAGCGTTGCTATATTGTATGTTTGTAATAGTATGTTGTTCAAAGTGTTGATGATTGTTAGAAGGCAGACTGAGATGGCGAACGGGAACATGGTTTGTGTAACATTAGCAACACATTATTAGCTGTTGATAACATAGTCAAGCAAAAGGCTAATCATAATAATTACCGTTATGTGTCCGACGTTGAAAAGACGATACCATTGCAGCGTTTACCTTAGTAAGTTGGCTGAGTGAATCTATGAACTTGAGTGAGTGGAGGCGGGCTAATTAGCATATTCATGGCTCCAAATCTAAATGAATGGATCTAAATGAAGCAAGGGTGTGGAGTTTAATTCAAGCTATTTTAAGGCATGAAGAAACGTTTAAATATGTCCTTTTAGTGATCAAAAAGATGAGTTTTAAGGAATAAATTATTGACTACAGGGGGACTTTAACGAGTTCTCCTCACCGATGCATTTCTAAGCTCTGGGCGACACGTAATGTAAAAACTTGCTGACAAGGCATTGTCCTGTATGCTGTGATGCAGCGCTGGATGTTGTTCTTGAGAGACAGATCTCATCAAGCGGTGTGAGCAGAGCCAGTCATTCATTTAAAATACTGGACAGCACAACAGTCTTAAAAGAACAGTTCACCCAAAAAAGAAACATTAGCATTTACTGACGGTTTTTTGATTTTTTTTAGTTTTGGTCAGTTTGGTCACACAAGCTATTGTATGAATTTCCTAATATGTGGAATATAGTGCACAAGCCATCTAGACTCAAGAGCAGCATGAACATTCTGTAAAACATCTGTTAATGTTCACAAAAGAAAGAAATGGCTTGAGGGTGAGTAAATGATGCCAGAATTAAAAATTTTGGGTGAACAGCCATAGCCATAGCTCAAACAGTCATTCAATTTACGGCACTGTCATTGTGGCTTTCAACGTCGCCATCTTCATAAAACCACATCAATTCATTAGACTGCCAGCAAGAACAGCACTACTGCCCCAGTCTAATTCATTTACTGTCTCAGTGCAAAGATTGAATGTCATTCTGTGGCATTAGGTGATCTCAGACAACATAATGAACGTAATGCAATTCCTCAGCATCAACTGCTGAAATGTTTCAGTCCCACTGCTAAAGTGCGTTTGTTCACCTGGGGTGCGCTGTTGTGTGTGTGTGAGACATTTTAGTGTGAATGTATGTGACACATTTTGTGTGTGTTTGGTGTGTATATGTGTTGAATGTTCGGGCCGTCGTAGGATTAAGACAACATCTGTTTAGAAATGTCTGTTTGACTGCTGATTTGACCTGTTTGCCTAGTGTGCTGTAAGTCTTTGCCAGGGTGTTGCTATGGAGTTGCTAAGATTAAAATTGAAACAAGCTGTCAACCTTCTGCTATTTTATAGAGAATAAATGTCTGCAACTAAATGCAAATGCAACTGATTTTAAAGTAAAGAAGAAAGAAAGAAACTCACCACTGGGATATTGTTGTGGGTCGGGTAATGCAGAAATCAAAACAGAACAATTGGCTTAATTTCAATTCGTTTGTCTGAATTTGAATCAAATTAGCCACATCCCGTAGGAACTTGAACTGGAATTTTAATATAAAGGATGAGGAGTTTACGCATCTATCTATCTATCTATCTATCTATCTATCTATCTATCTATCTATCTATCTATCTGTATGTCTCTCTCTCTCGCTCTCTCTCTCTCTCTATACTGAATCTGTCAATCAACCTGCAAACTTCAAACTTTTTTCTAGCTTTTCTAGTTAAAAATGTGTGATATGAATTTCTTTGGATTTCAATTCATTTTAATTGTATGACTTTACATTCAAATGTGAATTGCATCTGAACTCTGCATCCTGTTTGCTACCTCGATTCAAGTTTTTAAAACAATTATTAGTCACTGCATTAGTTCAGACATGCATACATCAGTTTCAGTACACAGTTTAGTAAGAAATGGTATAATTTATATTTAGATGAAATCTTGTTTTTATGTAAAGAATCTGATGGGATAAGTGTTGCGTCGTGAGTATTGAGTGTTGCGTTGTGATAAGGCGAGTAGGCGGGCAGCTCTATTCTGCTTGTGTTCTGTGTAAGCAGAGAACAGATGCATTGATCCCAGGGTTCGCTGGCTCCGCACTGCACTGACTTGTCCACCACACAACAGGGTGGACGTACACACACAGACTCTCTGACATAGAAGCGCACATGGGCATTTGAGAACCAGCACACACTCACCCTCTCCATGTCTTGGCTCACTTTCCCAAGCTCTTCCTCTGATCATCGACTTTCTTTTTTGGGAAAGATCACTTTGTTCTTAAGATTGTGTGAGCCACTATTACTATTGCTCATACTTAAGCCTATAAAGCCAACTGTATCACATCTGATATGCACATTTAAGCCCTCTAAATTATCAACATGATATCATGATATCAACATGCTGTCTGCAATCTAGTGTTCATGCCCTCTGCCATCCATCATTTCCGTAAGTAATAGGCCTTTAAAAATAATAAGAACGTTCCCCTTCATGTTGTGGTACACGTGTCTTTTTGCTGTGAAACTTTTACTTTTATATTGTTATCCTTACGCTTATATTATGTTATTCTTACGAAATATAGCAATATTTCAAGATGAATGCTTACTGGACTGAAGCGACATAGAATTTTGAAAAATCATGTTAAAAAAATATGATTTTCAAATATGATACATCAGGACTTTAAGAAATGAACTCTCTCAATCATCATTGTATTGCATTGCTTTATATGCTTTGCCTCCTACATTAAAAACTACAGAGCTTTAATCATAAAATACATTTAAATATCAACATATTTTTTGGAGATATAGAGTGAGACTCTGATATTTATACGCATTTCATATTTTTGCTCAGTTTGGGCCTCAATAAAATTGAGGTGTTTTTCTTAGTATGAGCTCCTTATTCTTCTATATTATACGAGCCATAAAAGCCTAATGTATCAGATGTGATACTGAACAAAAAACACATGCAATTTTTTTTTAAAATCTTTTTTCAATATTTTGTCAAAAGGTTAAATAAACTGTTCCATTTAAAAAAAAATCGGACTATTATTTCATATGTCAGGCTTGGGTTAGATAGTTGAACAACTGAGCAAACCATAAGGAGGGACCTGATCAACAATATCACAGATACTTTTACATTCGGCCAATAAACAACAACCAAAAAGCCAATCAAAACACCCTGGCAACCACCTAAAAAAGGTATTGTTGCGGCACGTTTTGCATGGTCAAACAGCATTTGCAATGTGAACTCTGTCTCATCTGTGAGGAAAAAAATCTGCAAAAATTGTGGCATTAGCTTATCACTGGGACAGTTCCCTCAAAGGTACACCTTTGTGCCTTATTTAACCCTTAAAATGGTGCATTCTAGTAACGTTGTAAGGTAATAATATTCCCCCTTAAGGCACTAATATGCACCCTATATGGTACAAAGGTGATTCTTTAAGCCTATTATCCCAATGACAAGCTAAGGTTATAATTTTTTCACACTTATAGCAGGTTAACCTTGAGAAACCTAGTAACCTGTGAGTGATTTCATTTTTTTAAAACCCTGGAAAAATAGACATCTCTGCTGAAAAATAACTGTTCTACACAAGCTGAGAGAGTGTGACACATAAAGCCCAAAGACCGCAATTAAGTCTTGAATGCAGAGAGAACACCTCATAGTCTTGACGTAACAGTCGGCCACTTGACGTAACTGTCCTACACTTCTACAACGTACACCGTGTCCTTCATAGTACACACACTACAGATGCAGTGCCAACCCTCTCAGATCTTCTGTACATTTCTCAGCAAATATCCTAATAGAAACATCTAAATCCAGACTATGTGCGTATAACTAGAACGTACAAAACTTCTTATTATTAAAAGTAAAATCATATATCAGGTCACATCTCAGTTCATAAAACACTGTTATAATTCTTCTAACAGAAAAAAAGTATTACTCTGATAGCACTGCTCTAAAGGAGAACGAGGAGGCAAGGGCAATCAGGTCATTCTACAAAATCTTTCTACAAAATGATTTTCACTAATCATCTCCTGTTTAACTATGTAATCATTTTTCCCTGAAAAGCATCTCGATATGACTGACAACTGAAGAGCTATAATTATGATTGCGAGGATGTTTTTCTATTTGCCCTGGAGCAAATATTTAGCTGGGCTGTTTCTAATTTTGAAACTGTCACCCACCACTGCGATTTCCTAATAACTTTCCCTCCTCTTTTTCCTGACCATTTTTGTTCAAGATTACTTGTGATTGGATCTGATAGCTTTCACCTTTTGTCTTTTCCAGCCATCTCAAGTACCTCTCTTTCCATTATCCACCTTGCTCTTAGAAGCACCCTCTTCTCACTATGAAAGTGGAACATTATCACAGCTTCAGCGGGACGAATCCCAAATGCGTCAGTGTGTGCTCCTTAATAACTGCTCCCAACAGTAATTACTGAAAGCTGTCATTGCTTCCTATCCAAGATTTCTCAGTTCACCTCTCAACGGAATTCATTTTCTAGCCGCTTGAACATTCCAGCACAGCGACTTTAACGGGAAACGCACTCAATTTGCAGTGAGAAGTGATTGATCTTTGTAGTACCTGCAAGTCGAAAACCACAGAGCGACATACTGCAGAAACGACGTGCTTTAACCTACAGGTTTTTTTTGGGGGGGGGGGGGGGGGGGGGGGGTTCGGTCACACTTGTGAAAGAAAACTTTACAATTTCAACAAGCATCCAACCTGTGGGTGCATCGACAGTTTCGCAGCCCTGTCCGAACACAGCAAGGCACTTTCAGGATGATTCATAACACAAACACACTTAGCATTCGCACAAATCCTAAATAAATCTGCTGTTAAAACACAGTTGTGTCACTAAAAGCACAAATTAACAGGTGCGCAACTTCAAAAATCCCATTCAAAGTGTGTCTACATATATGCGTACGCCAGCAACATCCTCTGGCAGAAGTGAAGGTGATCACTTACCTGCTTTGGCAAACCACATCCAGCCCGGACGCCCGACAGCACATTTTCTCCTCCGTGACTCGTCCTGATTTTTTTTTCTTCTTCTTCTTTTTCCCCCGTCCCCCCCTCCTTCTTTCTCTCTCTCGTGGCTCTTGTTTGATACTATTTCAGTGTAGACAGAACAGCCCACTGTGACAGTGGCATGGTCTCTCGCAGTTTTGGCAGAAGGTCACATCATCTTCCGCGAGGGGAGGGTGGGACGGATGGAGAGAGGGGGGAGGAAAAGAGGAGGTGGCGTGGAGAGATGGAGGGAGAGCGGATGCCAGAGGAGAAATGAGAGGCAGGAGGCGGCTGTCCACAAGTGTCCTGGTGCAGATGCGCATAGAGCTCTTCGTCCAGGACAGTCACTGGTTAGGTGGACACATGTGTCTTAGCTTCCATTGGACAGGTCCAAGTCTGTCAGCATCTCATCTGCATCTCAAATGAAAAGAAAAAATGAAAAGGTTTATTTATTTTTTTAGAAATTCACTATTTTGTGTCCAAAAAACAGGTATAATAGAATTTTGAATTTCCTGTTGATCCATGTGAAAATGAACAAAACGGAAAAGGAATATTCCATGTATTCAGAGTCTCTTTTCAATCCAAAAGAATAAATTGTAACCTTTCGTTTACCTTGTTTACTTGTTTCCGCCTCATTTTTCCAGTGTAGTCCTCATTCCAGTTAAAGACACCAAGGGTTACTCCAAAAACTGGCAGTTGGAAGAGCACACAGGTGGCACGGGCCGACAGGTGGAGCTTCTTGTTTTAGCAGGCTGTTGATTGCTCGCCAACAGATATTTTAGCTTCTTATTCCCTTGGGTTTGTATTTATTTTCTTGTCTCCTGTAGTTGAAGGTGCCTCATTTCCCCTGACCCCTGATGTTTTTTTGGAGTTGATGTGCTCGTCTGTGGCTGTAGAGAGCAGTTGCGGTTTTCAGATTACTGTAGTTGTAATCCCGGCTCCTTCTGCACTCCATTTCAGAGGCAGGACTTGTGAGCCGTAATCATTATGTGGTAAGGATTTATTCTAACTCTCTCTCTCTCTCTCTCTCTTTATAACCCTCCTCCCTCCGTTCTCCCTTCCTCTAAACCATCTTCTCTCTCGCTTTTTAAATAACTCTTAAACAGATGGCTTCCATGATTTTGAGCCATTTCTACTCTTATTCTTTGAAGTCCAGACTCCAGACATAATATTGGTAGCAATTTCGTACTCTGAGTCGAGAATGCAATACATTTCAGCAATCGCTACAAATTTTACTTCATAATCTTGTTTATAACCGTATACTTCAGTGTACAGCATCTAGTTTGGGTTTTACTACCAATAGCTGCTGTAGCCCTAATAGAAGTTTCACTCTGTGCTAAAGCTCAGGAGGTGGATTCATCTCGCTGGACTCACTTTTTATATGGTTAAAAGCAGTATTAAGCAGTTTGAGAGGCATTCGAGAAATTCTGTTTGAATTACGCAAATACACATACACACACATGCAAGCAAACATTATGCTGTACATTCCGTTCAAAAGTCTGGGGTAAGTAAAAAAGAAAATAGGCCTAATACTTTCATTCAGAAAGCACACATTGATTAAAAGTGACAGAAAAACACTTAAATAAATGCTGTTCTTTTGAACTTTCTATTAATCAAAGAATCCTGGGGAAAGAAAATATCAGGGTTTCGGCAAAAATATTAAGCAGAACGACTGTTTTCAAGAGGATCAACTATTAGGGTGATATACAATGGCAGCTAAAAATTCAGATTTGCCATTACAGGATTAAATTACATTTTAAAATTTATTAAAATAGAAAACAAAAACAATTTTTTTGGAATAAAAGTTATTTGTAGTAATATTTCACAATATTACAGTTTTCACTGCATTTTAAACAAATAAATGTAGCCTAAAAATCATTCAGATTCCAAAGTTAAATAATAGTGTTCACCCAACAATGAAAACTCTGTTATCATTTACTCAGCCTCATGTCATTCTAAGGCTGCATGACTCTCTTCTGTGGAGCACATAAGAAGATATTTTGAAGATTGTTTCAGCTGTTTTTGCCCATATTATGAAAGTCAACATAGCTCCAAACATAACTAAGCTCCAAAAAATAAAGCATGAAATGAATCCACTCAACTGAAATATTCCAAGTCTCCTTTAGTGACACAATAACTTTGTATGATCAGATCGAAACAGTCTTTATCAAATCAAAAACACTGATTAATGTTCGCATATGCAGACACATGAAATATGGTGACATAAACCACAAATGTGAATTAAAATCAAACCTAACTTTTCTTGCACATCACATGAGGTTTGGTCTAAACGGTTTGAGTGCAAAGGACGCTATAACATGACATATATAAACGTCTGCTGTCAATGCAGTTTGAGCCAATGATAAAACTGGGGATGTGGGAGTTGAAACTTGTTATTGTTGATTGTTGTGGAAAGAAATGTGATGGCTAAAAGGACAATGCACATTGTGCGTTAACATGTCTATCAAGATCCTGTGACTTATTTCCACTATCGATGTAAGTATATAAAAAAAACAGTGCTTTATTAGGCTACTTCTTCAGAAAAAAAAATACTGGACAGTAGCTACAAAATTAGACAAATAAAATGGTGATCCAGGTTCGAGGCCTGGGTCCTGATCTCACTGATTTTTTTCTTTTCTTCTTTAAAGAAATTATTACTTTCATTCAGCAAGGATGCATTAAATTGATCAAAAGTGACAGTAAATACTTTTTCACTATTTGTGCAATGATGTTAAGCAGCACAACTGTTTTCAACACTGATAATAATAATAAACGTTTCTTGAGCATCATATCATCATATTAGAATGATTTCTAAAGGATCATGTGACACTGAAGACTGGAGTAATGATGCTGAAAATTCAGCTTTGTCATTACATTTTAAAATATATTTCAATAGAAAACGGTTATTTTAAATTGTAACAATACTTCGCAATATTACTGTGTTTACTGATCAAACAAATGCAGACTTGGTGAGCATAAGAGACTTCTTTCAAAAACATTAAAAATCTTACCAACCCCAAAACTTTGAACAGTGTACATATTGGTAAGCAAACTTGAATGGAAGTGTAGGCTACATATTGGAAACATAAAGGTTTGCATTTGCTTTTAAAACGTCTTACTCATAATAATTTGCTTTTGTTTCAGCCTGAAATTAGCTATTTTTGTCTGTGGATAACATAAAGGAGTGAATAACCTCTCAGTAAAGCCCTAACAAGTCCTAGGACATCTTAGAGACTACTTAGCAACGCCTAATGGTCTAACGGCGAAAACTTTTACATTTTCTTTAGAAAAATAAGAAAAGTTTTCTTACTAGGCTATAATTATTTCTATATAAAAAAAGAACATATCTGCCTGGAGTAATCCTTTAGCAGTAGCTTTGGTTGGACGTCAGCGCTGATTGTGGCTGTTAGCATGTCAGCAGTAGCCGTTGGCACGTTAGCAGTAGCCGTTGGCGAGTTCAATATTAGCTCAAAAACGTTTGCGGAGCAATGGCAGAAGGGACACAGGAAGACTCGCAGGTGGCCGCAGGACGGAGGAGGACACACATGTCAGGATGAGAGAAAGTGAGAGAGGCAGAGATGGGCATATGCTCTCTCTCCAAGACTTGGCCGCAGCGTTTCACACACTACGCCGTGCGAGCAACAGGAACAACAGGAGAGAGATATAAAAGAGGTAGACGTGTAGAACGGCAGCGCTGGCACGAGTTCCAAATCCTGACACGTAAAGAACGCGTTCTTCCGCGTCATGTGGAATAGTTGGTAGGCCTATTACAGTTTCTCTCGATTGCTTAAACACATTTCTTGAAACTATGCCTCGTATTCTCAAAACAGAAAACACAAATCCATAAGTTCCCCAGTTCCCCAAACATCCTATTTTCAGGTCAAAATTAAGCTCTACACTCAAAACACTCACCTTTTCACATGATGAACACAAAAGACAACCAATGGATACATTGGCAAATTTGTATTCATTCATGTACTACACAGTCCAACACACACACACACACAAAATTAAACAAAATAATGAATTCCGCCTCAGCATCCCGTCTTTGGTCTGGGTCAGGCCAGAGAATCTAGTCCACATCACAGGGTATATTGGCCCTAGCCAGGCAGCGGGGGTAAAATCCTCTTGCATGCCTGTTCCCCGCTGGCACGCATCAACTGAAATATTTGGCAGGCTTCTTCCATTTCATCGCCTCTGTGTCCTAGAAAAATAGAAGTAGCCTACTGATTACTGTAACTGTATTTTACAGAATGGAAGCATTCAGAGAATCTCAATCTGTATGTGAGGCAATTTGATGCATTTCTTTTTATTACAGTATAGTGCAACAGCTACAGTACATGTATGTGTTGTAACAGCACATAGTACAGCTCTCAAAAGTTACAGTAGAGAGCAGTCTGAAGTACATCTACTGAACCTGTTTTTCTCCCGGAAGGTTCTTATGATTGAGGCGACGGTGAAGCGACTCAAATTTGGCCTGACTCGTAGCCCAGCCTCCCTCATAGTCATACCATGGACAAAGACATGGGCAACTAGTGTCTTGTCTCGTCTTGCCCCTTCACCCTCCTCCTCCTCCACTGCAGTGTCCTCGACCTCTTCCTTCATGTCTTTCTGGATCCATTGTTCCAAAACGGAATGAACTGACTCTGGCCCTTTTATCTATCTGTTGAAGGTTCTGATTGGTGTGTGATCAATTTTGACTTTTAGTGTTTCCACTTGGGTAATTGTATGCTAATTTAGCTGAAGCTGTGCTGACTTGAGTTCACAATATTGAATGCTATTGCTTTCTAAATGACAACATGGTCTAAGCAATGAATGAAGGGATTTGTAGTTTTGCAGTGACAGTTCAACAAATCTGACTCGTGTGTCAAAACAGGGGAAGTTTATAGTTTAGGGAAATGGGTGTGCTTTTTGATAAATGGCGTTATGGTTTTGACATAATTTAGTTCAAAAGCCTAGTTATAGTATTTAAGCAATCAAGAAAAACTGTATTAGTCATGGTCTTGACGGAAAACGGTAAAAAGGAGGGGAAAGGGGCAACTTGGCACGGGCCAGATCTCAGGGGAGATGTCCAAATATAGCGAGACGTCTCAGAGTATTGAACAGCAGCTCAGCTTACGTCCTCAAACCTGCTCCAAATGCCCTCTCGCTCTCTATCCTGAAATTTGTCGTTTTCTCTCGTCATAGAAGAAAGCTCAAGATAAAAGTTTATGAAAACAGCTGTGGTTTGCCAGAACTTTACCATAGTAAATAGCCTACAGTAGCAAAACATTTTGGTTTTATGGATTTGAACTTAAATTTACAGTAAAAAAAACATATTTCATTAACTTGTATAGGCCTATGCCAACCTACTGAAGTTCTAAAATCTGTTTTGTTCCTTTATACTAATATACTGACAAGTTCAACCTCCAAAACACAGGGGGTAATAAGTCAAATAAGTTCATCACAAATAGCTATATACTGATAAATAAAAGGTGCAAACAGTGTACAAAATGCACATAAATACAAAGCACTATCATGGTCACACACAACACTAAAATAACTTGTAATTATGACTTTATTTCTTGCAATTCTGAGGGGAAAAAAGTTATAAACTCGAAAATTGCGAGAATTAAAGTCTGAATTATTGCGAGTTATAAACTCAGAATTGCGAGAAAAGTCATAATTCAGAGTTTATACCTCGTAATTCTGACTATTTCTCGCAATTTAGGCAAGGCAAGTTTATTTACTGTATATGGCACATTTCATACACAGTGGTAATTCAAAGTGCTTTACATAAAAAGGATCATAAAATAATCACCAACAACAAGTGCATAGGAAATAAGAAAAACTAAATATGAGACATTGATTTCAAATGTATTAAATCCGTTATAAAAAGAATGAGAATAGGAAACGTATAAAGTGCAATCAGTCGGACGTGGCACAGTGCTCATTCAGTAAATGCACAGCTAAGCAGATGTGTTTTGAGTCTTGGATGTGAAGCTGTTGGAGCACATCTGATCTCTTCTGAGAGCGGCATGGTTCCAGCTACGGCTGGCATAATGGCTAAAAGCGGACTTGCCTTGCTTTGAGTGAACCCATAGTATTTCTGACTTGATCCTGATGATCCGAGTGATCTGGTTTATATTCAGTGAGCATATCTGCGATGTACCGAGGTCCTAGGCCATTGAGTGATTTATAAACAAGAAATATACTTTAAAGTCAATTCTAAATGCACCTGGAAGCCAGTGTAAAGACCTGAGGACTGGTTTGATGTGACTGGGCTGCAGCTGCAACTGTCTTATGGTCTTTTTGTGAAGGCCAGTGAGGAGTCGATTACAGTAGTCCACCCTGCTGGTGATGAAAGCATGAACAAGTTTATCTAAGTCTTGACTTGAAACAAAACATCTAATTCTTGCAATATTTTTTAGATAAGATGCTGATTTAGTTATTGCTTTGACATGACTACTGAAACTAAGGTCCGACTCCAAAATCACACCAAGATTCCTGACTTTATTTATTTTTTTGGACCACTAGAGTATTCACCTTGAGAATTTCATCTTTGTTTCCATATGCAATGACTTCAGTTTTGTCTTTGTTTAACTGAAGAAAGTTTAGGCACATCTAACTGTTAACTTAATTTATGCATTGGCACAGGGAGTCAATGGGGCTGTAATCGTTAGGCGATAGGGCTAATGAGATCTGCATAGCTGTGGTAAGCAGTTTGGTTCTTTTTCATTATTTGGACCATAGTTTGGACATCAGTGGGACCATATTCAAGTTAAACAGGAGCGGTGCATGAATTAAGCCTTGTGAGACTCCGCATGTCAAGGATGTCCACTTAGACTTATGGTCATCTATGTTCACAGTAACTCCTCCCTTATTATGACCTGAACCATTTGAGGACTATCTCAGAAAACCATAGTTTATAACTCGCAGTTCTGACTATTTCTTGCTATTCAGTCCTTATTCTGACTTTATTTCTCACTATTCAGTTTATATCTCGCAATTCAGACTTTATTTTTCGCAATTTAGAGTTTATAACTCGCAATTCTGACTTTATTTCTCGCTATTCTGTATATATCTCGCAATTCTGACTTTATTTCTCGCAATTTGGTATATATCTCGCAATTATGACTTTATTTCTCGCAATTTAGAGTTTATAACTCGCAATTCTGACTTTATTTCTCGCTATTCGGTATATATCTTGCAAATCTGACTTTATTTCTCGCTATTTGGTTTATATCTCGCAATTCTGACTTTATTTCTCGCTATTCTGTTTATAATTTGCAATTCTGACTTTATTTCTCGCTATTCGGTATATATCTCGCAATTCTGACTTTATTTCTCACAATTTAGAGTATAACTCGCAATTCTGACTTTATTTCTCGCTATTCTGTTTATAATTCGCAATTCTGACTTTATTTCTCGCTATTCTGTATATATCTCGCAATTCTGACTTTATTTCTCGCTATTTGGTTTATATCTCGCAATTCAGACTTTATTTCTAGCAATTTAGAGTTTATAACTCGCAATTCTGACTTTATTTCTCGCTATTTGGTTTATATCTCGCAATTCAGACTTTATTTCTTTTTTTTTTTTTTTTTACAACTTTATTTATGATTTTCATTCAGACTTTATTTCTAGCAATTTAGAGTTTATAACTCGCAATTCTGACTTTATTTCTCGCTATTTGGTTTATATCTCGCAATTCTGACTTTATTTCTCGCTATTTGGTTTATATCTCGCAATTCTGACTTTATTTCTCGCTATTCTGTTTATAACTCACAATTCTGACTTTATTTCTTGCTATTCTGTTTATATTTTGCAATTCTGACTTTATTTCTCGCTATTCTTCTGTTTATAACTCAAAATTATGACTTTCTCGCTATTCGGTTTATAACTCACAATTATGACTTTCTTTCTCGCTATTCGGTTTATATCTAGCAATTATGACTTTCTTTCTCGCTATTCGGTTTATATCTAGCAATTATGACTATTTCTTGCTATTCGGTTTATAACTCACAATTATGACTTTCTTTCTCGCTCTTCTGTTTATAACTCACAGTTCTGACTTTATTTCTTGCTATTCTTGTTTATATTTTGCAATTCTGACTTTATTTCTCGCTATTCAGTTTATATCTCGCAATTCTGACTCCATTTCTCGCTATTCGGTTTATATCTAGCAATTATGACTTTATTTCTCACAATTTAGAGTATAACTCGCAATTCTGACTTTATTTCTCGCTATTCTGTTTATAATTCACAATTCTGACTTTATTTCTCGCTATTCTGTATATATCTCGCAATTCTGACTTTATTTCTCGCTATTTGGTTTATATCTAGCAATTCAGACTTTATTTCTAGCAATTTAGAGTTTATAACTCGCAATTCTGACTTTATTTCTCGCTATTTGGTTTATATCTCGCAATTCTGACTTTCTTTCTCGCTATTCGGTTTATATCTAGCAATTATGACTATTTCTCGCTATTCGGTTTATAACTCACAATTATGACTTTCTTTCTCGCTATTCTGTTTATAACTCACAGTTCTGACTTTATTTCTTGCTATTCTGTTTATATTTTGCAATTCTGACTTTATTTCTCGCTATTCAGTTTATATCTCGCAATTCTGACTCCATTTCTCGCTATTCGGTATATATCTCGCAATTCTGACTTTATTTCTCACAATTTAGAGTATAACTCGCAATTCTGACTTTATTTCTCGCTATTCTGTTTATAATTCGCAATTCTGACTCCATTTCTCGCTATTCAGTTTATATCTAGCAATTATGACTATTTCTCGCTATTCGGTTTATATCTAGCAATTATGACTATTTCTCGCTATTTGGTTTATATCTCGCAATTCTGACTTTCTTTCTCGCTATTCGGTTTATATCTAGCAATTATGACTATTTCTCGCTATTCGGTTTATAACTCACAATTATGACTTTCTTTCTCGCTATTCTGTTTATAACTCACAGTTCTGACTTTATTTCTTGCTATTCTGTTTATATTTTGCAATTCTGACTTTATTTCTCGCTATTCAGTTTATATCTCGCAATTCTGACTCCATTTCTCGCTATTCGGTATATATCTCGCAATTCTGACTTTATTTCTCACAATTTAGAGTATAACTCGCAATTCTGACTTTATTTCTCGCTATTCTGTTTATAATTCGCAATTCTGACTTTATTTCTCGCTATTCTGTATATATCTGGCAATTCTGACTCCATTTCTCGCTATTCAGTTTATATCTAGCAATTATGACTATTTCTCGCTATTCGGTTTATATCTAGCAATTATGACTATTTCTCGCTATTTGGTTTATATCTCGCAATTCTGACTTTATTTCTCGCTATTCTGTTTATAACTCATTCTGGCTTTATTTCTTGCTGTTCGGTTTATAACTTCTAATTCTAACTTTATTTCTCGCTATTCAGTTTATATCTAGCAATTATGACTATTTCTCGCTATTCGGTTTATATCTAGCAATTATGACTATTTCTCGCTATTTGGTTTATATCTCGCAATTCTGACTTTCTTTCTCGCTATTCGGTTTATATCTAGCAATTATGACTATTTCTCGCTATTCGGTTTATAACTCACAATTATGACTTTCTTTCTCGCTATTCTGTTTATAACTCACAGTTCTGACTTTATTTCTTGCTATTCTGTTTATATTTTGCAATTCTGACTTTATTTCTCGCTATTCAGTTTATATCTCGCAATTCTGACTCCATTTCTCGCTATTCGGTATATATCTCGCAATTCTGACTTTATTTCTCACAATTTAGAGTATAACTCGCAATTCTGACTTTATTTCTCGCTATTCTGTTTATAATTCGCAATTCTGACTTTATTTCTCGCTATTCTGTATATATCTGGCAATTCTGACTCCATTTCTCGCTATTCAGTTTATATCTAGCAATTATGACTATTTCTCGCTATTCGGTTTATATCTAGCAATTATGACTATTTCTCGCTATTTGGTTTATATCTCGCAATTCTGACTTTATTTCTCGCTATTCTGTTTATAACTCATTCTGGCTTTATTTCTTGCTGTTCGGTTTATAACTTCTAATTCTAACTTTATTTCTCGCTATTCTGTATATATCTCGCAATTCTGACTCCATTTCTCGCTATTCAGTTTATATCTAGCAATTATGACTATTTCTCGCTATTCGGTTTATATCTAGCAATTATGACTATTTCTCGCTATTTGGTTTATATCTCGCAATTCTGACTTTATTTCTCGCTATTCTGTTTATAACTCATTCTGGCTTTATTTCTCGCTGTTCGGTTTATAACTTCTAATTCTAACTTTATTTCTCGCTGTTCAGTTTATAACTCGTAATTCTGACTTTCTCGCAATTTAGTTTAGAACTCACAATTCTGACTTTCTCGCAATTACGAGTATATAAGAATTGTAACATATGAACACGGAATTGCGAGAAAAATGTTGTAAACCCAGAGGAAATGGAATCCTGGGTTATCTTGCTTCACGTTTCACACAGCTAATTTACACGGGTTAACACAGCTCTCGACCATTTTTACAAAGACTCTGACATTGTGGATTCTCATTTTATATAATGCATGTTTGTATATCGACAGTACTGTTACGTTTTTCCTGAATGGACTTTTCGCACAAAAAGTAAGAATGCTTCTAAATTACAAGGGTGAAACGTTCCTCTACCTGAGGTTAAAATAAGGTTTAGAACAATGATAAGGGTAGTGTGAAAAGCCACAAGTGTGTTTTGTCACATCAGTTTGAGAACTCTGAAATCCCCTCGGCATCTGCAATAACACTTGTGGGTTAAACAGACATGTAGCACATGGCAACAAAACAGATAAAAAAAAAAAAAAAAGACAATAAAAATGACCAGTGTTAATTTAGGAACACTTAGAAAGAAAAGCATTTACTCTCTAACTTCTAAAAGTACAGTGATAATTAAAGACACTTTTGGACAAGAAGCTGTCATGATGTACTGATCAGACTGTTGTCACTTCAAGTTTAAGATGCTTAGCATCTACTAACTGCAGCTGTTGTGAGAGGGTGACATTTCTCCAGCCCAAAAACTCAACCAGTCCTAAGCAATCGAAAACAGTTTTGTCATTAAGCATCTGTTCAAACTTCTGCAGCCAAGTTCTGAAAGTTTTTTGATACTGCCAAAATAAATACAATTCAATTGGGCTCTTCTTCAAACTAGATGAACACAAAAATTAAGGGTCCAAAATAAGGTTGTTTGTTTGGGTTTTTTTTGCAGCAATGCCATAGATGAACCATTTTTGGGTTATAAAAGAACCTTTGAGAGTTTAATTTTTTCTTTGTTTGAAGAACATAATCTAAAGAAAAATGTTCCACTATAAAAAAAAACCTTCCAGTTTTAGGGATGTTAAAGGGTCTTCATTAAACCATGAATGCTAATAAAGAAACGTTATTTTGAAGAGTGTAAAATTAAAGTGAATACACCAGGTTTGATAAACTACCAGCTTTCTGCTTCGTCTAATGTCAAATTATAATGTCTCTCTTGTCCTGTGATGTGTGTGCCAGCATTACTGAAAAAAAAAAAAAAAACCCATCTTTCCTCCTACACATTTGGTCTTACTTCAACCACAAGCAATGTTATACTGCCCCCTATTGATGGTCAAACATGGAACCTCCCCTAAATAGTTGCCTGTGCTATGCCTGTGTATGGAAAAAAAAAGTATTTATTCTATTTGAATAAATCTATTTGAAAGAGAGCTCTGTGGTCTGACTGAAAATTTCCACCAGACCTAAACTTCTCTCTACAGTGAACACTCCTGTAGTGCTAACCACGCGCGCGTGTGTGTGTGTGTGTGATGTTTTTGAAAGTAGTCTCTTAATGTTACCAAGGCTGCATTTATTTGATCAAAAATACAGTAAAAACAGTAATACTGTGAAATATTATTACATTTTAAATTAACTGGTTTCTGTTGTAATATATTTTAAAATGTAATTTATTCCTGTGATGCAAAGCTGAATTTTCAGCATCATTACTCCAGTCTTCAGTGTCACATGATCCTTCAGAAATCATTCTAAAATGATGATTTGATGCTCAAGAATCTTTTCTTATTATTATCATTGTCAAACACAGTTGTGCTGCTTAATATTTTTTGTGGAAACTGATTTTTTTCAGGATTCTTTGATGAATAGAAAATTCAAAAGAACAGCATTTATAAACATATTTTTTAGTAATGTTTATAAATGTCATAAATGTCTTTACTGTCTTTTTTTTATCAATTTAATGTGCCTTTGCTAAATAAAAGTATTAATTTATTATTTATTTTTTTAAATCTCCCCAAATTATTAAATAATTACTTTTGGGAGAAATTGAGAAATTATGAATTATTTCTGAAGAATCATGTGACACTGGAGACTGAAGTAACTGCAAATTCAGTTGCTTCTTAGTACCACCAAAAGTTTCTGGCTTTGCCTTTCTTTTTTCTCGATATTGATGAGCTGCTTTTCTCAGAAATGTCTGAGGCACATAATGTGACAGTCTGACAGGAAAGTACCTTGGCAAGTAAATGCATGAACCCCCTCTCATTACCACATGTGATGTTTCTTTGTCACGTTTGCTTTTGGGGGGGGGGGGGCAGGATATCACACTTACAAACTGCAGTTAGGTTGTTAGCAAGACACCTACAACAACGTAGATGTGAAACTGCAGGTTTTAAGAGTGCTTGAGGGGAAAAAAAAAATACAACTTGATATAACTACATATTTAAAACAGTTCACAATTTTAGAAATTATTAATTTATTCATATTTTAAATTAAAAACATCTGGATTCAATTTGATAACGGCAAAGGCACATCCATTCTCATGGTTCAGATTACTCAAAACACTGCCACACTTTTTTGTGTTTGACTTTTTTTTTTTAAGCAAGAAATGGAAACAACTTCAAAAAAAGTGAAAAGGGAAATTCATTTTGCTATGGCTGTCATACAGAGAGGATCTACAGAGATTGTGATATGTTTCTTGTGGTTCTGTCAAGAGAATCAGAGAGAAAGAAAAGCATTATATGCTGGTTTGAGATCAGTCAGCATCTTTGTGCGCTGCTCAATACTCCCATCAGATATACAGCAGCAAAAATCATTGTTTACATATGTTGAATGATATGGGATATAGTTTTAATGTACTTTAGGTCTCTCAAATTGATCAATAAATAATCATTAATGCCACAACACAAGAAAAGGATTAAACGAATGAGTCTTGAGAAGGACAGGGCAGAAAGATCTTTTCGCTCTCTACTTCTACATTTCCTAGCTATATGGGCAGTGGTGTCAAGTTTGTTTGAAGAGTTCTAGTAAAATATCTTGACCCGAATCTCAAATACACAGCAAACCATCAAATATGCACTAAACAGTGTTAGACAATGCTGTACACATCAAGATTGTCACCATGTGACCATATTAAAAAAAAGTAAAAGGACAGAAACATCTAATGTCTTGTACCAACCTCAAGAGGAAAAAGTGCAACAAAATGTTTTTAAATAAATAAATAAATAAACAAAGGGGAAAAAAGAAGAGAGCAAAAACCTTCCTCTCGTTTCTGGCAAACTGCTGTCATTTGCAGAGGTATGTATCCTAGCCCTAGAATTATTATTTTTTATTTTTTAACAGAACCCAGCTGAATCACGTACACCTAGTAGACTCATGGGAAATCGAGTTTTTAAAGAGCTGGGCTATAATATGCTTTAAACATTGAATGACATGGCAGTCACTGAAGGCATCGAGAACTAAAAAAATGGTACCACTGACCAAAACAACTATCAACACTTCTTGAAATCCACGAACGGTCATTCGCACATGCACAAAAACACACGCATTCGCGCTAGCCATTAGCCAATAAAACGATAAGGTCCCGGGGTCACTCACCATCACACAAACAACACACGGATAGGCAGAAAGTATACATCAACACACAACACGCACACTTACAGTCCATCTTTTCTCCCTACACAACCCTTACAGGTTCAAAAAGCTTGACTGACAGTTTCATTCAAGGTTTCAGTAGCCAATCAGAGTTCAGTCCGTCACGAACGGCTCTTGGGATCCAGTTGCAGCAGTTTTCATTTGTGTTCTTGCGTCTTAACAGCTATAGACACAGAATCAGGTTTAGATTCAAGGGCTATTCTTAGTGAGCGATACACGATCTCGATATGATACGTTTATCGATGATCGCGTTCATGTTATGAGCGTGTGTGTCTCTGTGTTTCAGTGAATGCTTGTGTATATGTGCATTTGAGACATCGACGGGCATGGAAATGTACATACGAACATCTGAAATGTTGTGTAAATATGTAAGCTGCAGCATTTATGTTTTTTAGATGCATGTGTTGGTTTAAGTGCACAAATCAGGGGTGATTATCATGTGTAGTGTGTGCTTGTAGGGGCATGTGTGTGTGTGTGTGTGTGTGTGTTTAAGTTCTCAGTTATCCATGCTTCCTGTGGTGAACAGCACCCTCTGGTCGGTTCGAGCCAGCTTGGCGGGCGGCTCCAGAGATTCGTCCCCGATAGCGCCCATATCAGACTGCAGAGACAACTCCTGACACTCATCCTCACTATCTTCTTCCTCCTCCTCTTCCTCTTCTGAGGCACACAGACATACAGAGAATGTCAATTATAAAAATACATGTATTTTATTCAGTACTAAAAATGATTCATAATCCATGTAATTTTTTCAATAATTTTAAAAGTACAATAAAACTTTATTACAAATGACTGAAAATAAGAATTACTTGTTATTGTTGCCTATTATTATAAATACCTATACATTTTTATTGTTAGAAATTCGGTGTATTTTTCTTTTTTATACATATTTTCAAAACACGTAAAATACTTCAGATTTATTATCAATTCATTTTCATTACATTAAATAATAATGAATTAATTTTAAATACACATACATTTTTATTATTTTAATATAAATTCAATGCTTTTTTCAAAAATCGATAATGTAATTTACATTTTAAAATGTCAGATGTTTTAATTATAAATCACTGTACATAATAATTAATATATATACATTTAAAGGCACAATGTGTATGATTTTTTTTATTAAAAAATCCCAAAAAATATTTTTTTCACTTGTGTACTTACATCATCCCAAATGTTTCCAACAATGTTTAATTCAAAGAAATTCGGTATTTTAACCAGTGTCATTGCGTCGCCTGTCAATGACGTCATATCCGCGTTAACACCGGTTTCTGGTTTTACTTCCATAGAAACCATGGAAACACGAAAGACGCTTTAACATATTATGTGTTTTATTAGACAGGTGAGCAACAATTTGGATACTTTTATTGACAGAAAACTGATCATTGTTAAATAGCCCAACACAGTTAAGGTGATGATACATGGGGCAACTTTTGAGCAATGAGCAATGTTGCTTGGCAATGTTGCTGAGCGATGTTGTTGCTTGGGCACTTTCCCATTGATAATGGGCAACAAATTTCTATCTGGATAATTTAGATCGGTTATGGTCCCTGTGTCTCACCTGGTTGCCCGTTGGTGACAACATTGCTCAAAAAGTTGCCCCGTGTATCATTCATCACCATAAGTCTTATTGTTTGAATCTCTTGTTTTCTTATAAGTTACATGTAACATGTAGCGAGTAACATGTTTTTACCAAGCCACAGAGATAATGCTATCTTTTCATGTGACTAACATAACATTTAACCGTAAAATATGCATAAAAAACAAAATGAAAGGAGCGTCAGTGTCAGTTACGTTAAAAAAAAACGTAAAATGTCCCAGGCTTTCGACCCCACCCTGCTTCATACCACAGTAACGTTAATAAAACGTTTATACATTAGCTCATCCAAGCCTGCCTGAGTCCCATCGGATTGCTTTCCTTTGGCTGAGGAGGTGAAGACGACAACTCCCATGATTCCACACTCATTCACGCCGTCAAGCTACGCCTTTGTTATTGTTTGAATAAGAGGCCTTTAGCGGCGAAACTTACATACTGTGCCTTTAAAAGTACACTAAATGGTGAGTGGTGCACACTTCCTCAAGCCACTGCCATGATGCAAGGGTGTTTTGGTTGGTTGCTAGGGTGTTGCTATTTGGCTGCTAAGGTGTTCTGAATGTTTTAGTGCATTGCTATGTGGTTACTAGAGTCCTCTGGGAAGCTAATGCGATTTTTTCACTAAACCCGAATTTTGTAAATTAAGGAGAAACAATTACAAGTCTGTGATTGAGAATATATCAAGCTTTGGCATAGCAAATCTATCCGTGTGCTTGTTTGTTATTTAAAAGATTATTAAGTGTTTGGTTTTTGTGCGTAAAACTACTAACCTTTATCAGGATCGAGTGGGTTCAGACTTCGGCCAAGACTTGCAAACTTAAAGAGCAAAAGAGAATTAGGACATTTAAAACACTCTTTTCAATTCAGAATCAGTCATTCACAGTTCCCTCAGTCTTATATCCTGTTATGAGTAGCATGACGCAATTTTGTTTTGTATAACTCATCGAAATGAGAAGTGTGTCTGAGATTAACGATTTTTGCTTCTGAGTGCGTGTGTGTTTGTACCTCTCCCATGACCGCAATGGGAGTTTCACCCTTGGCCTGGGCAACTCTGTGCTCGATCAGATAGTACATGTACTCATCATAGAGCAGACGGATTAGGTGAAATGAGCCGAAGCTTGCAGCACTGCGGAGAGTCAGGTCTCTGATCACCATCGAGCTAAAGAGAGAACAAAGAAAGAATACAGGAAGTGTGAGAAAGAAGAGAGTTGTTGGGGGGGGAAGACACATGAGATGAGTAAGAGTGAAACATACTTGAAATTACAGTTAGTGGCACCAACAGTCAGTGCAAACCTAACATGCAATATGAAACCTGCTCCAAACAGAAAAATTGTGTTGCCTTTAAGGATTTATTGTTTTAGAAAAATCTAAGGGAGCGCTGCATACATCTGTCATGGATACAGGAGTCCCACAATGACTGCAACAAACTTTGAGAATATTTTCAAGACCTTTTTCAAGAAGACTAACAGAGTTGGAGGAAATTATATATAGATATATTTGATTAAAATATAGGCATATTTTATTCAAAACTACAAAATATTGTTTAAGAAATAGTGATAAAGAAAAATAGACAATCTTTCTCAATAATTCATTAATTTTATTTTATTTTATATATATATACACAGTACAAGCCAAAAGTTTGGACACATTACTATTTTTAATGTTTTTGAAAGAAGTTTCTTCTGCTCATCGAGCCTGCATTTATTTGATCAAAAATACAGAAAAAAATGTAATATTGTGTGATATATTATTACAATTTAAAATAATTGGTTTTCAATTTATTATACTTTAAATTATCATTTATTTCTGTGATGCAAAGCTGAATTTTCAGGATCATTACTCCAGTCTATCACATGATCCTTTAGAAATCATTCTAATATGATGATTCATTATCAAAGTTGGAAACAGTTCTGCTGCTTAATATTTTTTCATAACCTGTGATACTTTTTTAGGATACTTTGATGAATAAAAAGTAAACAAATAAAAATAAAAATAAAAAAAGAAGCAAATGTTTTAAAAATAGAATTTTTTTGTAACAACAATATACACTACTGGTCAGTAATTTGGGGTCAGTCATTTTTTTCTTTCTTTTTTTGAAATAAATCAAAAACTTTTATTCAGCAAGGAAGTGTTAAATTGATAAAAAGTGATAGTAAAGAAGATTTATATTATTAGAAAATATTTTTTTATTTTGAATAAATGCAGTTCTTTTTAACCTTTTATTCATCAAATATATTAGGCAGCAGAACTGTTTCCAACACTCATAATAAATCAGAACATTAGAATGATTTCTAAAGGATCATGTGATAGACCGGATGTCACATGTGACACTGAAGACTGGAGTAATGATGCTGAAAATTCAGCTTTGCATCACAGAAATAAATGATAATATAAAGTATAATAAATTGAAAACCAATTATTTTAAATTGTAATAATATATCACAATATTACATTTTTTTCTGTATTTTTGATCAAATAAATGCAGGCTTGATGAGCAGAAGAAACTTCTTTCAAAAACATTAAAAATAGTAATGTGTCCAAACTTTTGGCCTGTACTGTATATATATATATATATACAGTGCCCTCCACAATTAATGGCACCCCTGGTAAATATGATCAAAACTGGCTGTAAAAAATAAATCTGCATCGTTTATCCTTTTGATCTTTCATTCAAAAAATGTGCAAAATTCTAACCTTTCATTTAAGTAAAAGAATTGAAAGTGGGGGGAAATCACATTATGAAATAAATGCTTTTCTCCAAAACACGTTGGCCACAATTATTGGCACCCCTAGAATTTTTTACAAGTAAAATAACTCTGAAGTATATTCCCATTAATATTTACCTTTTTTAGCACACCAGGGTGACTAGGAACATGAAACTGTTCAGCTATGACTTCGTGTTTCACAGGAGTTTAAATATGAGGAAACACAAAGGCCAAATCCCCTTAATCATCCATCACAATGAGTAAAACCACAGAATATAGTTCTGATGCGCAGCAAAAGATTGTTGACCATCACAAAATAGAAAGTGGCTGTAAGACAATAGCTAAAGAATTGAAAATCCCCATTTTGACCATTAGGGCAATAATTAAGAAGTTCCAATCAACTAAAGATGTTACGAATCTGCCAGGAAGAGGACGTGTGTCTATACTGTCTTAATGCACGGCGAGCATGAAAGTTTGAGTGGCCAAAGACTCTTCAAGGATCACAGATGGAGAATTGCAGAGATTAGTTGAGTCTTGGGGTCAGAAAGCCAAAAAAAAAAAAAAAAAAAAACCCTACATCCCCACATGTTGTTTGGGAGGGTTTCAAGAAAAATCCTCCTCGCTCCTCCAGAAACAAACTCCAGCATATTCAGTTGTCAGACACGACTGGAACTTCAGACGGCACAGGGTTCTGTGGTCAGATGAGACTAAAAAAAGAGCTTTTTGGCAGCAAACACACTAAATGGGTTTGGTGCACACAAGGATAAAAAGTACCCCATGTGTACAATTTAATATGCCGTTGGATCTTTAATGTTGTGGGCATATTTTTCTGCTGGAGGTCCTGGACTTCTTGTTCAGATACATGGCATCGTGGATTCTATCAAATATCAACAGATAAAAACCTGACGGCCTCTGCTAGAAATCTTATAATGGGCCGTGGTTGGATCTTCCATCAGGACAACGATCCAAAACAAACATCAAAATCAACACAAAAATTTGTTGCGGAGCACAAAATGAAGCTTCTGCCATGAGCGTCCCAGTCCCCTGACCTGATGAGTGGGCTGAACTGAAGAGGAGAAGCACCAACATGGATCTGGGAATCTGAAGGATCTGGAGAGATTCTGTATGGAGGAATGGTCTCTGATCTCTTGTCAGGTGTTCTCCAAACTCATCAAGCATTATAGGAGGAGACTCAGAGCTGGTATCTTGTCAAAAGGAGATTGCAAAAAGTATTTAATAAAAGGGTGCCAATAATTGTGGCCAACGTGTTTTGGAGAAAAACATTTATTTCATAATGTGATTTCCCCCCCACATTCAATTCTTTTACTTCAATGAAAGGTTAGAATTTTGCAAATTTTTTGAATGAAAGATCAAAAGGATAAACGATGCTGATTTATTTTTTACAGCCAGTTTTGATCATATTTACCAGGGGTGCCATTAATTGTGGAGGGCACTGTATATATATATAGCCTATACATATATATATATATATATATATATATATATATATATATATATATATATATATATATTAGGGCTGGGGGAATTAACGCGTTAATTTTTGCGATTAATTTGAAATGTTTAACGCGTTAAAAAAAAAACGCAATTACCCCCCCCCCCCCCCCCACCCCACCCCACCCCACCCCACTGGAAAAGTAAAGTCCACTCAAATAACGTGAAATTTCTCTGTAGATTTCTGTTTGCTGAGCTGGTATAGTCATGCTGGGCAACAATGGTAAAAGCTCTGATCACAGGCTCTGGTAATAATAGATTTGTAGGAATATATTTTATTTTGATAATTAGTAGAAAGAAAAAAAAAATAATAATTGTGGTGTATTGGGTGGTGTAATCTGTTAAATTGATTATGCTGATTATTGAAAAATAATAATATATTGATATATTCATGTTTAATATTATTTTAATATAGGGCGATTTTCTGTTCCTTTTTTTCATGTGTTGTTTAATTTAATTAGGTGATTGTAAGTTTAAATATTGATGATTACAAGCTTGGTGGAAATGCAATTAATTGCAATTAATTACAGCAAATTGTGCAATTAATTAGTTAATTTTTTTTAATCGATTCCCAGCCCTAATATATATATATTTGAATTTATATATTAGTTCAAATTAAATGTTTTATTATAAATTTAATGTATTTTTTATATTTGTGCTTTAATTTTAGTTAGTTATTTCATAATATACTTACGGAGCCCCGCACATGACATACGGACAAAAATATACATATCGTGGCCCCAAAATAAGAATTTGTTCCCACTTGTTCCCATTTGATTATAGTCACACTGTACTAATTTATTTCCCTCAATTTGATTTAACTAAAACAAGGGAATGAATTACAATGTAGCCACGGTTTAGTAAAATGAGGGAACAAATTATCATATTGTGCGCAGACTGCAACAAATGCTGTTGTTTTGAGCTTTCTATTCATCAAAGAATCCTGAAATAAATGTATCACAGTTTCCACAACAGTGATAATAATAAGAAAGGGAATCATAATATTAGAATGATTTCTGAAGGATCATGTGACACTGAAGACTGGAGTAATGATGCTGAAAACTCACACTCAAAATTCTAAATCTTTTGTAATTTTCATTTTACACATGGAAGAAAAAATTTAGCCTTGCCATCACAGGAATCCATTTCAAATAGAAAACAGTTCTCAGTAGGTTTTGGAACAGGATTAATGTGTCACTTCATGTTCTTGTCCACCCCAGAGAACAAATCCCTCGTGATGAGCACAAGCCTAATGTTAGTACAACCTTCTGGAGCTCACCTGTAAAAGCTCCACTTCAGCAGGAAGAGTTTAGCTGCTTTTGGAAAGGCAGAGCTGGACTGGTACGGCTTTAAGACCTGCGAGACCACACCATCCAGCCAGGCTGCCCACTGCTCCAGAGAGTTCTGCTGCTGAAGGGTCAGTTTAAAGTCCTGCTCCAGCCGCTGCACCACCCGGTCCTCACACCGGCACACCCAAGAGGCCTGTTCCTACAGGAGAAAGCACATTGGGATTCAAAAACCCGAACTAAATGAGATATCTATTAATGATCCTTCAGAGATCATTCTGATATGCCGATTCACTGCTCAAGGAGCATTTATTATTATTATCAGTGTTGAAAACAGTTGTGCTGCTTCATATTTTTGAGGAAACCATGAAGTATAAAAATAAAATAAAATAAAAATTATATTCAGCAAGGGCGCATTAAACTAATTAGAAGTGACAGTAAAGACATTTATAATGTTACAAAAAATAATATTTCAAATAAATGCTGTTCTTTTAGCGTATCAGGGTTTCCTCAAAAATATTAAGCAGCAAAAACTGTTTTTTGTTTTTTTACATTTTGATATTAAGAACCATTTGTCTGTCTGTCTGTCTATCTGTCTATACATCTATTGTCTGTCCTTCTGCCTATCATCCATCCATCCGTCTGTCTGTCTGTCTGTCTGTCTCTCTATCCATCTATCTATCTATCTATCTATCTATCTATCTATCTATCTATCTATCTATCTATCTATCTATCTATCTCTATTTTTTTCTATCTATCTATCTATCTATCTATCTATCTATCTCTATATATTTGTTTTCTATCTATCTATCTATCTATCTATCTATCTATCTATCTATCTATCTATCTATCTATATTTGTTTTCTATCTATCTATCTATCTATCTATCTATCTATCTATCTATATATTTGTTTTCTATCTATCTATCTATCTATCTATCTATCTATCTATCTATCTATCTATCTATCTATCTATCTATATTTGTTTTCTATCCAACCATCCATCCATCCATCACAAACAGCAAAATAAACTGTACATTTACATTCTGAAGAAAATGTGATTGGTGCACGTCGCCAACATATTCCTCTCTAAATTAGTCAGTATTTCCCTTTTTGTTATGGCCTAGTGGTTAAAGCTATGACCAAACTGTCACCAAAACTTTTTTTCATTCCACAAGGGCTGATCCACAAACGATCACCATTGTGCTCTTGAGTAAGACACCTTACCCAGCGGTGACCTTATTAATATGTGTACTTAAAGTCATTTTGGATAAAATCATCAGCTAAATGACGGCTGGCATACTCAGCAAACCCACTAATTAAAATCACTTTCAAGGAAACAAACTCTATGTTATGCTAAACATTATGGGTTTCCGTTTCCCTGATAGCTAGACAGACCACAAACACCCACATGACATGCATACAAAAAGTGAGTGTTCATCTCAGATGGTGACAGATGAAAGCTCTAGTTCAGTCTTCATAAATACAGTGTCCAGTTTCAAATCTAACTGAAATGTGAGGGGGTTTGTTTAGTCACACACACCTGCACATTGGCAAAGTCCACTCTGTTGAGGTCACTGAGCACCTGGTTGATCTGCGCTGTGTTTTGCAGGACGGCACGAGCTGCCTGGGCCAGGTGATTTAGAGAGGTGTATCTGCGCAGAGTCTGAGCGAAAGCGCTTGCAGACGTCACCTAAAAACAAAGGCCAATTCACAGAGGAAAGATGCAATAAGTAACAGTTTTATTATCTAATGTTTAATTATTTGTTTTTTGGGTATGTATAACTTAAATAGCTAAAATACCACGGTTTTATGTATTTACTAGGGATTTTGTTTTGCTATTAAAGATCATTTAAAATTAAAACAGTATAAAGAGAACTCTCTTAATCCAAATGAAATTCATTAGGGAAAGTTTTTAAGTCTTTAAACACTTTCAATTCTAGTAAACCCCCCTAGTTTAAAATTGCATGCGTCACTACTATGTTTCACAAGCACACTGTTTTAAGTTCCTGTTAGACCAAGCGCACTAACTATTATTAGTCATTCATAAAAACAGATGTTTTATGGTATTGTACTGTACCACTGTCGTGGTTGACCAATGCAGACACGCTGAATGAAAATGCAAATTCAATCTCTGACAGTAGATGGCGCTTATGGAACATTAGAAATATATCGTTTTTTATAGTTATATCTGTAAACAAAGCAGCGCTACGCCTATAAACACTATTATTAGGTGTTATTTGTTGTAACTTTGATTAACCAATTTTGATGTAGCTTGATACTGAGCCAAGCATCGATGAATTTGAACTTCCCTGACACTGAGGTAGTTAAATAGCTCCATGCTTCTCAGGCATACATCATGCAGGGCTGCTGCACGTGATCACGATCCATAAGCTTTTCAGGTTTTTCCCGCTTTCCCTTCAATCAGTAGCGCTGTTTCATTCTGGCTTCGGCAGTGCAAAAAGGCTAATTTTTGTGATATCACCATACTACTCTAACAAAATTTTGTTCAAGTTTAATTCAAGCACTTTCAAGGATCTATGTTTGTTTTCACATACTTTCAAGAAGCGTGGGTACCCTTTCAATAAGAGTACCGTTCAAACATTTAACAAACATTTAAGGTCTTTAGATTTTCTCTTTTTTTATTTCACTGACCTTGACACGAACCATCTCTTCAGGAATGTTCATCATGGCGTTAGTCAACCAGCTCTCGAGACTCTTAGCAAAGTTTCGGATGGCTTGTGTTAAGGCACCTTGGAGAAAGAATTTAGAATTAATTTCAGCAAAATATATGATGTTGTCTGGCAGTGGACGCCCATAATTGGTACCAACAGCCCTGATATTGACCCACAAGTTGGCAAGATGAAGGTGAATGTGAGTGAAAGAGGCCCCTGTTGGCAAAATGTGACTCACTTGATAGATCACCACCGGCTCTTGCACATACTGCTGCATATTAAAATGCAAATCTGTAGTGAGAGTACATTGGTCAACTCACTGGGAATAGGTCTCAGAACGTCTGGGATGAGCATCTCCACCAGGCCCTGGTACAGTGTGTTGTCGCAGTCACGACTCCAGCGAAGCACTGGATCATATTTACAGAGCTGCACCAAACATGACTTGGGCAGCCTCTTCTCTGACTCATCATGTCTAATAAAACATCCAAAGAAAAACAGATAATGTTTAGTGTCTAATTATTCATTAAATCTATGAAGCCTACTTTAACATATTTGTTTCAAGAATTTCTAAGACCGTGTCTAAACCAGACGCAAGCGGCGCAACGCAACACGACAACAGAAAATAGAACCCATTAGGCCTTGTGTCCACCAAAGCGTTTTTAGCTAATTGAATACGCTAGGCGCTCTGCTAAAAATGCCTAGCTGTGGCCGCTTGAGAGTGTTTTGGCAGCGCAGCGTTTTTTTCAGCTGAGACGCTTTGCTTGCTATTATACAGAATAATTTCACAGATAGTTTGTTTCTGTGTTGTTTCTATATAAAAATGTTGATTCATTGTAAAGTATTTGCTCTGGCTCTTGTTTTAAATTATTTTGTTCCGTTATTATGCTTTTTGTCATCTGTTGACGTTGTACAAGCGGAATGTGACGGTTGGTCGGTGTGGTATTGTCCCGCCCCTCCTGGGTAAAAAGTGACAGTGATGAGCGCTGCTTTTTACTCAAAGTTGAACCTTTTTCAACTCTCTGCGACCTGTAAAAAAAACACAGTGTTCAGCGCTTCAGCATGACAGAACACTTCAGCGCCACAGAATAAAATAAATATTATTATTTAAAATAGAATTGTGACTTTTTATCTCACAATTGCAAGTTTACATCTTGCAAATCTGACTTTTTTTCTTTGTTTTATTCTGTGGCGGAAACAAGCTCTGCGAGTTATAAAGTCCAATTCTAAGGAAAAAAAGACTGACTTTTTCCTCAGAATTGCCAGTTTATATCTCCCAATTCTGACTTTATATCTCCCAATTGCGTGTTATAAAGTCAGAATTGCGAGATATAAACACGCAATTCATGCAATTTTTTCTCGCAATTGCTAGTTTATATCTCACAATTCTGACTTTATATTACGCAAATTGCGACTTTAGCTCATTCTGAGATAAAAAGTGAGAAGTAAACTTGCAATTGTGAGAAAAAAGTCAGGTTTGTGAGATAAAAAGTTGCAATTACCTTTTTTTTTAATTCTATGGCAGAAACAAGCTTCCATACTTAGCACCTCGTTACGCTCCTGGCATTTTAAAAACATGGCGCTCCCATTGAAATCAATCGGAAAAAAATACGCAAGTCGCGTGAAAAAATGCTTTGGTGAACACAGGGCCTTAAAATCAGAGATGCTGAATATACTAGATGCGGCGTTACGCAAAGCGACACGACAAATTCCCGACATTAAACTGATGCCCCGTTCTATTTTTGACGTACTTCAAGCGTTCATGCTACTTCTGACATCAAGAACAAAGGGATTTGCATCGGTCGTTTTGTCGCATCCTGTGTAAACCGCCTCAAGCTGTTGCGACAACTGTTGCGTCGTCCGGTGTAGACACGGAGTAAGGCCTCAACCACCCAAGAACCACATTAACAAATTCCTCCTGAACGCATGTAACAGTGAAAACCTTGACATGTGTTGGTCTAAAGGAGTTTGTTGTACTGAGAAGTAAACTTACACAGCTAGTTGTGCTGAGTCTCCTGCCTGACTTTCACTGAACCTCCAAAATGTTTTCCAAAGAGTCTCCACCAAAGGGAACTGAAGGTTGACCATTACATCAAGAATGGCCTAAAGAAACACACAACATCAGATAAAAACAGCTTGAAAAGACATTTAGCTCATAAACAGATATTTTTTGCAATGCTGACAGAAAATCAATGGATTCAAACAGAGAAGAAGAGACAAGACTCACTTCGCAGTGTTCTCTGTAGAGCAGCTGAAAGCTCTTGAGATGTTCCAGCTCAATGCCCTCTGGTAAAGCTTTACCCTGCAGGTCAACATCAGGGAATTCGGGGAGAGCTCTGGACGCATCTAAATATCAGGGATTACAGCAACCACATAATGACTTGTTCAAACAAACTGATTCACTAAAATAAATTGAACAGTATCAGTCAAGTGTATATTAAAAATCTCACCTAGAAACTGCTGGTACTGCTGGACCTGGGTGCTGATGTCCGACAGACCCGAGCTCTGCTGCTGCTGCTGTTGCTGTCCAGATCCTGAAGACATCCCGTTAGTGATTCCCTCCACCTTCTGTACCGGCTTCAACCTGCAGGGATACAGAATCAGACGTACTGAGAAACACAGGAACCAGAGAGACTGAGAGCAAGAAATGACAGAGAGCATGTGTGTCCACCTCTGTTTCTGAGAGAAGGGCTGCTGCCTCATGGCCAGGTGCTGCTGGTCCTCCATCAGTCGCAGCAGAGATGAGTTCGCTTTGATCCGCAGTCCATAGTAGTGATATTTGGAATTCCCTCTGGAACAAACACACCAAAGCTTCAGTGCACCTGCATGACCTGAACCATTGGATCATGGAGGCTTCTAACCACATACGTGTATATATGCATGACTCACAAAAACATGCACTACTAAAAACTATGAATATATAATATATACACTATTGTTCAAAATTTTAGGGTCGGTTAGATTGTTTAATGTTTTTGAAAGAAGTATTTATTTCAGTAAAAACTGTAATATTGTGAAAAAATATTATTACAATTTAAAATAAATGTTTTTTTACTGAATTTTCAGCATCATTACTCCAGTCTTCAGTGTCACATGATCCTTCAGAAATCATTGTAATATGTTGATTTGGTGCTCAAGAATCATTTCTTATAATTAATGTTGAAAAGAGTGTTGCTGCTTAATATCTTTGTGGAAGAAGTGATACGTTCTTTTTTCTTTGATGAATAGAAAGTTCAAAAGATCAGCATTTAATTTGAAACAGAATTTGTTTGTAACATTATAAATGTTACACATTAATACTGTTACTTTTGATTTAATGTGTCCTTGCTGAATAAAGGTATTAAATAAAAAGTAGTGACCCCAAACTTGTTATTGTAGTGTATGCCACATGAATTTACTGTGAGTTGATGTTTCTGATTTGAATACATAGAAAATGAAACAATCTAACTTAGACAAAACCTTAGTGATAAACAACTACGTTTCACTTGAATCTGAACAAACTGATTCACTTGTATAAACTGGGCGCTAACAGACAGAGGTCACGTGACCTTTCTCTCACCGTGTGCCGAGACGTCTGGTCCTCAACCCCATGAACACCGAGCGGATGAGTTTTCCAAAGGACGCTGCATTGACAGGTTCCAGCTTTTGCTCCTGACAGTGCAGCAGGTAGTGGCAGTAAAGAGTGGACCGGGGCAAACTCACCCCTTCTGCGGTCTCATAATTATCCAACAACCACTGCACCTGAGGGCCAGAGGACAGCTGCCGGGATAAGACACACACACAGCCATACACACACTCAGACAGAGAGCCCAGGCTAAAGGATGACCTAAGATACACGCAAACGCCTAAATGCAAACATGTGCGTACGCTTTTGCATGCAGACACCACTCATGCATATGCACTGTAATTATGCATTCATGCATAGTTTATGTTATATCATTTAAAGTCAACAAAAAACAGCATTCACTAACCCATTTTAGTTCACTTTAAAGCAAAACAAAACATTCAAGTGGAAAACAACGTAGGACAGAACTTGTTCTGGATCGGAATGTGAGTTTGTAGTGGATTTTAATTTCATGTTGACTTTAAATAAACAACAAATTGCATATTTAGCCATGTCTACACAAATACTCTTATTCTGACAGCTTCATGAAAACATACAGTGCTGTGAATGTCTCTGTCTGAATTTCTGAGTTTGTGCACATTTCTTATAGATTGTGGTAATATATAGCCTGGTGTTAAAATGAAAACAAAGTTTTGGTGTGTCTTTCATTTATCTGGTGTTCAAGGTTTCAGTATGCAATAATCATAGTCAAGTTTGAAGAAGTATGCTGACAGATGAATCAAAAGCAGAACTGTTTAGTAGAGTTGAGTAATAAGTAGCAAAACATTTTGGGTTGGGAGAAAAATCTTGTACCAACAGTCACCCTGTGGTGAAAATCAAGTTTTTAAAGTTGTTTATATGTCTATGTGGTGTTTTTAATATGTTTTAAGGCAAACCATGTGGAAATTCATAAGTCAACATCATTGCTGAGTATTTTCTCCTTAAAACGCCATTGAACCAAAGACAGTCTCAAAAACGCAGTTTGAAATGTAGCCAATCACGTCAACGTGCGGGGGGAATTTAGCATATCATGAACTGCTCTCTGAAGCAGGGGAGTCTCAAAAGAAGCCAGGTTATCCCAGTACATTTTTCTGTTGATATGAAAAGTCAAGTACATTTAGCAATATAGCGGATGAATTATATATGTGACGGACATTACGATGTTAAGATGAACTATATGCCTTTCTCCACTGAGCTACTATGTTGTTCGAAGCGTTTCTGATTTTTAGAAAGCAGCTGTCTGACTCTGAGATGGTGAACGGGAACATGGTTTGTGTAACATTAGCAACAAATTATTAGCTGTTTGATAACGTAGTAAAAAAAGGCTAATCATATCAATTACTTTTATGTGTTCGACGTTGTAAAGAGCGATACCATTGTGCAGCGTTGTTTACTACAGTAAAGTTGACCAAGTGGATCTCTGAGCTGGTGTGATTGAGTGGAGGCGGGGCTAATTAGCATATTCATGGATCCGCATAGATTAAATGAAGCAAGGGTGTAGAGTTACATTCAAGATATTTTAAGGCTTGAAGAAATTTTTTTCACTGGAAAAAACTTTAAAGATGAGTTCTAAGGGTTAAAATTAATGACTACAGGGGGACTTTAAGTGTTTAAGTGTTTAAAATAACTGTTGTCTATTTGAATATATTTAAGATGTAATTTATTCCTGTGATGGTAAAGCTGAATTTTCAGCATCATTACTCCAGTCTTCAGTGTCACATGATCCTTCAGAAATCATTCTAATATGGTGATTTGCTGTACAAGAAACATTTCTTATCATTATCAACTATGAATACAGTTGCGCCGCTTAATACATTAGTAAATCTGATGACATTCAGGATACAAATATGCAAAAATACAGAAAATCAGACAGGGGGCAAACACTTTTTCCCCGCACTGTATGCCTCTCGACAACTGTTTCTGCGTGCCGTGGCATACAAGACGAGTATGCAATGAAACGTTAAATCAATGGAATGCCTCAATCATTAACTGAAAGAATTTTGGAATAGAGTGTGCAGCAAATCTGGAAGGCTGCTGTATATATGAACATGTTGAACAGGACCACACAAGGCCCTCTGTCTCTCATGGATAATATGAATATGGTCATGACTGAAATGTAATGTTTTCTGCGATGAATACGACAGCACAGTGAAAGCCTTAGCAAGCATCAATGATGAGCTACATGTCAACTGGACATGTGTCGTCATAGAAATAGCATTCTGACCAAAGTCAGTCTGATGGCTTTATTTAAATAAAACTGAATTTGGATTTGGAAGTATCACTGTGCTCTCTGACACGTGGAACTGATCAATGAGATCGCCATGCGTTTAAACTCGTTTGGGTGGCAGAAAGAGGAGGGAATCTGTGAGTGGCGATGAGTGACGATTAAGCCCCGCCCCTACTGTCGTCATACCTTTTTGTCTGCCGACGGCACGCTATTGTCCTCGCCTTCGTTTATACTCACGGTGGACGGAGAGGCACGGGTGGGGTGCGGATAACCGTGACCGTTTCCGCTGCTGCCGGTGCCGCTGCCGGCCAGCATATAGCCGCCCTGAATCACGTAGCTCCCGCTGCTACCGTTAGCCTCGCCCCCGGAATCTCCAGAACCGTTCGCTGATGTCCCCGTGGCTGCCACTACAGCTGTGACTCCACCTACAGCCGCCGTCGTGGGATTGGCCACGATCTGCCCTGTCCCTGCCACAAACATGGACACCCCAGGGGATCCTGTTGTGACTGAGACGGTGAGAGGGGTGCCGGGGGACGTGGCCTCAGAACCGGAGGCAGGGGTGCTCTCGTAGTACTGTCCAGCAGTGGTCTGGGTATACAGAGGGGTCTCTGTGTAGGGGAAACTGCTGGAACGACTGTGAGAAAATGACAAGGGTCAGGATTCAGAATTTTTATCAAAAAAACTTGGGCTTTTCACACTTTGTGAGCATAATTAGGGGCAGTTGTGGCCTAATGGTTAGAGAGTTGTAACCCCAAGGTCGCGGGTTCGAGTCTCAGTATAAACAGGAAATGTAGGTTGGGGAAGTGAATAAACACACAAAACTGAGGTGCCCCTGAGCAAGGTGCCTAACCACCAATCGCTCCCCGGGCGCCGCAGCAAAAATGGCTGCCCACTGCTCCGGGTGTGTGTTCACGGTGTGTATGTGTTCAATACTCACTGCTGTGTGTGTGCACTTGGATGGGTGAATGCCGAGCACAAATTCCGAGTATGGGAAACCATACTTGGCAACACGTCACTTCAAAATGGCCTTGTTCTATGTTTAAAACTGTTCATTTTCAGCTGTATTTTCAGTATCATTTCTCCAGTCTTCAGTGTCACATGATCCTTCAGAAATCATTCTAATATGATGATTTGACGCTCCCTTTTTGATGAATAGAAATATTTTGTAACATTATAAATGCATCCTTGCTGAATAAAAATATGAATTTATTTAAAAATATCTATATATTTCATTGACAAACTTTTGAACAGAATTGTACAAAAAAAACACGTAAAATTGGAATGAAATAAAAATTCTCCCTATCTATTTTCTAAATGCATGAAAATTCTGACATTGAATTTCATAGTATGGAAATGTTTGGGTGAACTATCCCTTTAAGCCCTGTCCCTGCAAGCTCACATTCATCTTTCTCCACTTTTGAATAAAACGGCCAAAATCCAACAACAGTGACTTTAATGAAGAGTTAACTGAGGAAGCATGTTTAGTGTGAAAAGCCCTGTAGCTGATTCAGCACAGATGCACAATGCTGCTGCCGAGCGATGGTTTCCATGAATACTCACATGGTGCTGGTGGTGTAGTTAGCATCTCCTCCTTCCACATACTGCACCTGGTTAGTATACACATGCTGGACTGGCACCTGTTGGAGCTGCTGCTGTACCTGTGGCACACATGCAACAATACACAAATTGAGAAGGCACAATTGACACCATCACAGTTCTGCAATAAACTTGTTTATATAGCCTATATATAATGTCTGCAACCACATTCAGTGCACTAATTCAGTGTTTCCCAACCTTTTAGTCTTATGTACCCATCAAAAAACATCAGATCCTCAACAGCAAACTAAAAGCTTTTTTGGAATGTGTTAAAAATAGATCATTTTTTATTTATTTAGATATACTTATATATTTTGTATATCTACACTACACTTCAAACATTTGGGGTCAGTACATTTTTTATTGATTTTTCTATTTTATTATTAAAAAGAATACTATTTAAATTGATCAATTGATGAACATTCTACTCATTAAAGAATCCTATAATAAATATCATTGTTTCTACATTGATAATAATAAGAAATGTTTCTTGAGCATCAAATCAGCATATTATATTGACTTCTAAATGTACCAAAATGTGACACTGAAGACTGGAGTGATAATGCTGAAAGGAATAAGTTACATTTTTAATTATATTTAAAAAGAAAACTAATTTCAAATTGTAATAATATTTCACAATATTGCTATTTTTACTGTATTTATTAGCAAACAAATGCAGCCTTGGTGGGCAAAGGATACTTTCAAAAACATTAAAAAATAATAATAATTTCAAAAACATTAAGAAATATATAATTTACAGACCCCAAACTTTTTATTTATTTATTATTAATTATAATAATTTAAGTTATGTTCTATAATTTTTACAAAGCAAAATACCCAATGTATCCTGTGAAGTACAGTACTGTGCAAAAGTCTTAGGCATGTTAATAGTGGTTTTGAAAAATGGTTTTAATTCAGTTATTTATATCTTTTGCTGTAGTGTGTCAGTAGGAAATATCAGTTTACATTTTCAAACATTCTTTTTGCCATTAATTGTAATAATCCAGTGAGATTTGTGTATGCACAAGGAGTCTGACAACAGCCGGTATGATCTGATCTCACCATCATCGAGTCCGTCTGTGATTACATGAAGAAACAGAAAAAACTGAGACAGACCAAATCCAGAAGAACTGCGGGAACGTCTCTGAGATGCTTGAAGAAACCTATTATATTAACATATTATATATTAACATGCCTAAGACTTTTGCACAATACTGTACATGGACCCCTGGTTGGAAATCACTGCGCTAACTGATCTAACACAATCTCTCGCTGATTGACCACAGCTTCACCTACACACTGTTTTAGCTAAAGTCACCTACGCTATGGGCTGAGGGCATCTCATAGAAGAAAGACTGCACATCTGGCACAGCAGCAGAGGTGTAGGAGACCCCGTCTGTCTCCCAGCCCACCGACATGACAGGTAGAGAGAAGGTGACGGGCGAATAAGCGACAGGTAGAGATGGGGGGAAACAAGATGAGTAATCCAGCAAACCTCCATTAACAGATGCGTAAGATAAACTGTCTCCAAACTGGTTAGTGAGTTTCTCTAGTAGTACTAGTGCTGGCCTACGCTCCAACCAGTCTTCTATCTCTCTCTTTCTCTTCAATTCACTCTCTCTCTGTGCATCACTTCCTCTCTGTCTGAGAAAAGGGCTCTGAAAGCAACCATTAGAGGGTTAGACGACTGCCTGCTTAGAGAACTTTCCATTAAAGGAATGGTTAAGAAACTTTTTTTTAAGATAAACTATTCCTTTAATGTAAGATGGCATGATTATGAACATTAGATGAAATGCACATGAAATGTATTTTATATTGGTCACGGGTTGAACCTGTCTTGACATCATAAGCCATGTTTCCATACACTTATTTTTTGTCAATTTTGGAATACTTGCATAAAAAAGCTGGATGAAAATGCACATAAAAAACATATGCTCTCAACTGAGGCGGATGTTTTTTTATCCGATAAGAAGATGCGCATAAACTACAAAGGAAAGTCATTTACCGAATAAATCCCTCGATGCGCAACAAAAAACTGACTTTGCCTCAACAGTGGATGTGATTGGATAACTGGGCTTAACCAACAGACCAATTTCATTGCACAGCATCTCAAATGTTGGTTTGATCGTTCTGAAATTCCTGAACCAAACGGTTGGGTATAATGACCTTTCAGAAGCGTCTCACGTGATTGCGTTCCCAAACATCCGAACGCAAGATAAAATGAGTGTTTTTTTAGTTTTGTCTGCGTGCTCTGAGACGCAAAAAAACATCCACATTGCAGTAGCTTCCATATTTATTACAGAATTTCTGTGCCAATTTCCCTGGAAGTGATGATTTGGTTTTCTTGAACACATGGGATGGAAACGGTGCTTTATTGAGATGGTCCTCACTGCAGAACACGAAATCCAGGGGGAGGAGTTGGATCCAGATCCAACTCCTCCCACCTTACATATACCTAAACCTACCTGACTCCACCCCTTGATCCCTAAACCCACCCCTAAACCTACCCATCTCCACCCCCTGATCCCTAAACCCACCCCATAACCTACCAATCTCCACCCCCTGATCCCTAAACCCACCCCATAACCTACCAATCTCCACCCCCTGATCCCTAAACCCACCCCTAAACCTACCAATCTCCACCCCCTGATCCCTAAACCCACCCCATAACCTACCAATCTCCACCCCCTGATCCCTAAACCCACCCCTAAACCTACCAATCTCCACCCCCTGATCCCAAAACCCACCCATCTCCACCACCTGATCCCTAAACCCACCCCTAAACCTACCCATCTCCACCCCCTGATCCCTAAACCCACCCCTAAACCTACCAATCTCCACCCCCTGATCCCTAAACCCACCCATCTCCACCCCCTGATCCCTAAACCCACCCCTAAACCTACCCATCTCCACCCCCTGATCCCTAAACCCACCCATCTCCACCCCCTGATCCCTAAACCCACCCCTAAACCTACCCATCTCCACCCCTTAGATCTGGATCCAACTCCGCCCCCTGGATCTCGTGTACTGCAGTGAGGTGCTACTGGTTTTATTCACAAATGTTTTAAATTTTGCGCTTTAAATTCAAATTTGAAGTTAAATTCACAACTTTGGATGGAAACATAGCTAGTGGCATCAATTTGACAGCAAAGCCAGTCTTAACTGACATAACACATTTATATAAGAGAGACAGCTTACCTCCTGTGTCAGGTGCACGGATTGTAGGCTGGTGACATTCAGCTGGGGGCTCGGCTCGGTTTTCGTTGTCTGAGTTGTGGCTTGAACTACTGACCTCTGTTAATCGATTGCAGGGGGAAATGAAAAACATTAGCTCGCTGAACAAGCAACTGTAAGATTGACAAACCACAGTCTAATTGTTCAAAACTGGGCCAAGGTTTACAGCTCTAATGCTTGTTCTCATTAAAAAGCTTTACTTCTGAAAAAAAAAAATGAATAGTGCTGTGTTTTAAACTTGTGTTTAAAATGAGATAAAGACTCCAGTCATATCAGTGGCCTAATTAAAGTCGATTTATTTGGGGCAGAGATGTTGAGATCGCATGTTAACCTGAATACTAATCACATTTACCCCTGTTATAAGAATCTTCTCTCTAGAGAATAAATCACTACTAACTGTGAAAGGGTATTTCTATACTGATACATAAATTTACTATAATGTTTTAGCTTCATCCATGATGCTAGGTGTCAAAGACCACTGTTGTGCAATATAGCGGTACACAAATACAATTGACTAAATAAACCTTTAAATATGTTTTAGGAACACTACAGTTCAAAATTTGAATACATTTTAAAATGTAATTTATTTCTGTGACGACAATTTTCGGCATCATTACTCCAGTCTTCAGTGTCACATGATCCTTTAGAAATCATTCTAATATGATGATTTGGTGCTCAAGCAACATTACTCATTATTATCAATGTTGAAAACAGTTCTGCTTAATATTTCGGCAGGCTTTCGGGGTAACCCTAGCTACGGCCCTGCTACCGATCATGAACCTTTGAACAGTGGTGTACACAAATTGAGTGGTAGTATAAACTACAAAAAACTACAATAAATTGTGTAGAATGCCAAAAAAGGCATTCAAAGTAATGCATTTGCTATGTTGAGATTAACTAGGAACGGTCATTTAAATCGTAATCTAAATCTTATATTGCATAAAGAACTTGCTATGCTCTGGAGAAAATGTAAAACTGTAAAAGCGAATCAGTTCTTAGGGCCAAAGATGCACTGTAACATCATTGTACATGCAAAAGACAGAGACTGTAACCTAAGAAATGGCAAATGGCTTTGCATGATGTGGATCATTATAAGGAAGTCTGCATTAGTACACTTGGACATTTAGTTGGATGTTTAGCTGTGGATGTACAGTTGTTAATCTGCAGAAAAGGTTATCTAGCCCTGTGCTTATTTACCCAAATCATTGGGGCATTCCAGCAGTACTGTGAAACACAGTGGGTGATCTTTAACATATTTAAAATGGGCTTTATTTTTTTAGAGCAGTGGTTTCCTCTGTGGTCACTTGCAATGAACGTTAGTGTTGTTCAGGGTTTAGAAAACAGCAGAATCCCTCAATCATCATGTCTCATTCGTTCGAGGTCTGCAGGGCAAGTCCTTTTACAAGAACTGCTGTTCTACAAAACTCAAACAACAAGCTGTGCTGAATTTTTCTCCATCTGTGGACTGACTGAGGCCCAGGTGTTTAGAAATCTTCTTCCAGCTTTCCAAGCTTCAACAACACTTCTTCTGATCTGATAATCTAACTTAATTAGACCATATTCAGCTAAACACACATTTGACACACATAAAAGAAAACCACAGTTCTGTATTTGTGCATATTATATATATACACATATACATATATATATATATATATATATATAAGGTCAAAACTACCGAATTATGATGCATTCTTTTGAACACTTTAATTCATGTTTAATTCAATGTCATATTCAAGACATTCACATACTTAAAGGGTTAGTTCACTCAAAAATCACATATCTGTCATTAATTACTAACCCTCATGTCGTTCCAAACTCGTAAGACCTTCGTTCATCTTCGGAGCACAAATTAAGATCTTTTTGATTAAATCCGAGGACTCTCTTATTACCACTTTCAAAGCCCAGAAAGGTAGTAAAGACAACATTAAAATAGTCCATGTGACTACAGTGGTTCAACCTTAACTTTATGAAGTGATGAGAATACTTTTTTTGTGTGCAAAAAACCCAAAACAAAAACAAAAATAACGACTTTATTCAACAATTTCTTCTCTTCTTTGTCAGTCTCTGCCACTGTTCACGTGAGCACCACTGTGTTGCTGATGCAGGAGCCGGCCAATAGTGAGCCTGCGTTCTGACGTAGAAACCGTAATTGACGTAGTGTTTACAACGGGATCAGTGTCAGAGATGCTGTTTTGGGCTTTTTTTCTGCACAAAAAGTATTCTCGTCGCATCATAATATTTAAGTTGAAACACTGTAGTCACATGGACTATGTTAAAAGGGGTGGTTGATTATGATTTCACTTTTCTAGCTTCAGTTAGTGTGTAATGTTGCTGCTTGAGCATAAACAACATCTGCAGTTACAACACACAAAGTTCAAAGCAAAAGAAGATATCAGCTTTAAGGACTACAACAAACGGCTGGTAGGGAAATTCCTCCCAGGTTAGTGACATCACAAAACCTAACATTTACATAAACCCCGCCCCCGGGAACACGCAGTCCATGTTGAGAAGAGGAAGAGTTGTTGCAGTAGAGCACATTTGTGAGTCTGCTCAAGCTGTCGCATCCGTCTTTTGACATGCAATACAGTACGTAACACAAATGCAATAGCATGTCATGCTGCAGGCATCTTACAACAGTTCCGACACAATTTATAGATTATCATGAAAGAATATGCTAATCAAAGACTTGAAGATAGTTAACTCCACATCAGCTACATCAGGGGTGCCCAATCCTGCTCCTGCCGATCGACTGTCCTGCACAGTTCATCTCCAACCCTAATCAAACACACCTGAAGCAACCAATTAAGGTCTTCAGGATCACTTGAAAATTAAAGGCAGGTGTTTGATTAGGGTTGGAGATGAACTGTGCAGGACAGTCGATCGGCAGGAGCAGGATTGGGCACCCCTGAGCTACATAAATTCATCAACTAACCATTCAGAAACGTCCTGTTGCATTCTACATGTGGTCACTTCTTCTTGAGTCTCTCCATTGTTGTCCGAATCCAGTTTAAACAGGCAGAATAGTTTCTGACATTTTAGTGCATGTCTGTGTGAGGTCATTGGAGCTGCTAAAACTGAAGCCCCGTCCTCTGTGGGAGCATCAGCTCATTTGCATTTAAAGGAACACACACAAAACCATGCGTTTTTGCTCAGCTTTAAAAAGGGACAATTTTAACATACTGTAAAAAAATACCTGTTGGGTATTTTGAGCTAAAATTTCACATACACACTCTGGGGACATCAGAGACTTATTTTACATCTTGTAAGAAGGGGCATTATACCACCCCTTTAATGTCCCCTTGTAGTCAATCATTGTATCCCATAAAACTCATCTTTGATTTGCACATGGTTTGTCTTAAAGTACATTAAAAACACCACATAGACATATAAACAACATTAAAAACTTGATTTTCACCACAGGGGGACTTTAACAAAGTCTTTACTACCTTTCTGGGCCTTTAAGTTGCAATAACGTTGCTGCCTATGGCTGGTTCAGAAACCTCTGGGATTTCATAAAAAATATCTTAATTTGTGTTCCGAAGATAAACAAAGGTCTTTCGGGTTTGGAACGGCATGAGGGTGAGTAAGTAATGACAGATATTTCATTTTTGGGTGAACAAACCCTTTAAATACATGACCTTGATCACTTTAATAATTTTATTTGTGTATAGATATGGGGGGGAAAATGACTGCATTGACATTTTTTGTCATCATAACCAACATGTTTTGTTTTGTCAAGCCAGATAATTCCAAAGGGTTTCTATACACTTTTGTCAGTCGGTATATTAATCTACACTACCATTCAAAAGCTTGGAGTCATTAAGATTTTTTTTGCAACGTTTCTGAAAGAAGCAGCACTCAGCAGTCACTTTTAATCAATTGAATGCATCCTTGCTGAATAAAAGTATTTAAGTATCAAAAGTAACCTTTTGAACAGTAGTGTAAATATTAAATTATTTCTTGATTTAAGACTTGAAGCCATTGCAGTGCATTCCAAAGTTGTGCTTGTTTAGGTGAGTGGCGGTGCGGGTGGCTTTACTGTGTATTTGGGTGCACAGGTTTGGTGTTTAGGGTTTGTGTTACCTGTTGTGCGGCCTGAACCTGCTGCACCACCTGCGTAGGAACTCCAGTCTGGACTACAGCAGCAGGAGGACTAGAATCTGACACAGAGTCACTGGAATGAAGAGAACCCTCTACAGCAGAAGAAGAAAAGAGAAAACTGTTTAGGATAGGAGGAAAAATATTTGAGAAAAAAACAAGTATATTCATTTTAAAATAATATTTTACATTTATGCATTTGACAGATGCTTTTACTCAAAGCAACTTGGTACACATTTTATTAAGTTCATGCTTTCTCTGGGAATTGAACTCATGACCTTCAGTTGCTAGTGCTATGCTCTGTTTGAGCTACAGGAATAATATGAATAACTAAAAATATATTTAAAATAAAAATAAATTTACAAATAAAAAAAAACATATATACATATATATATTTATATACCATATATATATATATGTACCATATATATATGATAAAATAAACCATTTATAGAGATGATTATTAAATGATTATAAAAAATACAGATTTTTACATTTTCAGAAGAAAATATGAGTGGTGCTTGCCTGTATAAAACACACTGCCATGACACAGATTTCCCAGATGTTGCTTGGTCTAGTAGGGGTTAAACGGATCGTAGTTGATCCATGATCCGTACGGACCAGGCCCCACGGTTCAGCACGCATGTGATTCGTGGATTAATTGCAAAGTTTAATCATCAAAGACTAAAACTTTATCGTTTGCACGTGTTTGTCTTGCCAGTTAACACATTCAAGCTATTTTAAACAATTCCAGCAAGAAGAGGCAAAAGAGAACTCAATTCATTATTTGCGCGCTGTCATCTATGCATGCACACAGCTGCACATAACCAAAGCGCGCACACACAGAGAGGCTACGTACTGAAAGTGTGTGCAAACCGAATTGATTCCTATTTCACATCTCCTTGCGCTTGAACGGACACAAAATTATGTCAAAAAACCTGTCTCGGCAAGAATTCTCGTAAACACAGTTGAGAAAGGAATCAGATGTGTATCGTTATATCGGATCCGTGCATTAGCTCTTAAAGAGACAGCAGCCTATGAAAACCTGCTGCTGTCTGAGTCATTAATGTCAATCAAACAACAAAACACAGCTTTAACAAAGATTAATCTATTAAATCTAATTCATACAGTGAATACTAAAGTGTTATTTTACATTTAGGCCGAATTATTACATTTCTGTACCTGAATACTATTTTATCTATGTTTGTAATTAGTGTATTAGTTACTAAGGTGCTTTATCTGGTTGTTAAAGGAGAACTCCAGTCAATTTTAACATTGAGCTCATTTTTTTGTACATTTGGAGTGCTGTCAATACAGAGAACAACGACAAAAATCGGTGTTGCCTACACCGAGTTATTCTATTTTTAAAATTTGCACCCTGTTGACTTCAATGGGGCAAGTTTTAAACCTGCTTTTAGCCTCTTAACATCCTTGATGTGTCATTACAAGTGCACAGGTCATGTGAGTGATTCCTTCTGAGTGAACACGAGTGAATCTGACTGCAGTAGATGTGAAAGATATGTATAAAAATGATGTTATTTAAGCCAGCGCAAATACCTGTGTTTACATCCTGTTTTCGGTTGAAGTCCAAAGTAGTCGATTGCCGAGTTCACGCGCACTCGTCATTACAAGTGCACAGCCATGTGAGTGATTCCTTCAGAGTCAACATGCGGTGAATCTGACTTAAAATTAAAAAAATTTAAATCACTCACATTTTCTGTGCACTTGTAATGACACATCAAGGATGTTAAGAGGCTAAAAGCAGGTTTAAAACTTGCCCCATTGAAGTCAACAGGGTGCAAATTTTAAAAATAGAATAACTCGGTGTAGGCAACACCGATTTTTGTCGTTGTTCTCTGTATTGACAGCACTCCAAATGTACAAAAAAATGAGCTCAATGTTAAAATTGACCGGAGTTCTCCTTTAAGGGTTGGCAAGGTGGTTTCTAGGATGTTCTATGTGGCTGTTTACTGGACAAAATCAAATGACTCCAACATCAAGTGTCTATGTTATTCTGCTCTCTAGATATGTCCCTCCTTCAGTCAAAGAGCCTGTCCAAGTACCCACACTTGCGGTCTTTGCACTTGACCACTTGTCTACTTACATGACGTTTTTCCTGTATTTGGCCCAAGTGTTCAAGTAGGCGTGAAGACTGCAAGTGTGTGTGCAGAACTTTTGATTACCCGATGGGACACACTTACAGTGTTATAAAAATGCAAATGTTTACAGAGCTCTATTTTGATTTTCAATACTTTGCATTTTAAAATAGAAATCTAAATGTATTTTCAGTAGTCCCTATGTAACAGAGGACACAATTTAGTAATTGTGGTCCTTCTAATTAAGTGATAAAAAGCAGTTGTGCAAAATACAATCATATCTGATGGAAGAAGACATCTATTACCAAAATGATATCTCAATATAGGCATGTATAAAATCAAAGTCTTTTGTTCCCACGTATTTTGCTTATCTTACATCTCAAGACATTAATTCTTAGATAGTTGATTAACTCTTACCTGTAACTGTGACAACAATGTACTGTGGTGTATTCTGAGCATTGCTGGACTGCGTAGGTGAGCTCTGAATCTCAGCTGTGACATATTGAGTCTGAGTGGGCGGGGCTTGTGCAGGTGGTGCCTGGACGATTGCCTGGCTCTTCTGAGCTTGAGAGGGAGGGGGCGTGGTCTGGCCGGTGGACGGGGCCGCTGAAGGTGTGGCCCCTGTAGTCTGAAGTTCAGCCAGGAATTGTTGGGGAGCTGCTGTCACGGTGGCAGCCTGCCCTGATGTGGGAGTCACACCGCCTCCCTGGGGCTGGGAGGTCTGCTGCAGCTCTCTCACATAAACTGGAGTTGCCATTGGGTTCCCTTTTATACTGAGTGCAATAAATCACATGGAATCACATGATAATATGTAAGGTAATGTACATCACGTGTAATACGAGACGTGTAATACGCGCCAGCCTCAAATACCAGGATAAGCTGTCATTATACAGCGTTGCTATTGACGGCGGTCATTATCGGAGGATTAACAGAGTGCATTAGTGCCCGTCCACTTTTTCAGAAGTTTTTTTCCATTTGTTTTTCCCATAGGGATTAAAAAAATTCTTTGTTAAAGTGTTTTAAGCCATGAACCAAACCAATCAGGTACAAGGTTAATCACATTACAACCTTTTTATTTTAAGCAAAAAAAGTATTTGAAAATCGGAAAAAAGACAAATTGTACAAGACTGTGTACTTTAACTACAAAGAACTACAATCCCATGTAGCATTGTGAACAGCATAATTAATGAGATGGAGACAATGAATCAAAGATCGAGAAATATAGGCCTACTCCATAAAGATGGAGAAAAACTATTAATTTAAAGTTGATTATATTTATAGAAGTAATATATTTTTATTGCAATATATTATATACTGTATATATATTTATTCAAAATATTCAACATATATATATAGACACAAAAATATTTAAAGGGGTGGTTGATTATGATTTCACTTTCCTAACTTTAGTTAGTGTGTAATGTTGCTGGTTGAGCATTAACAACACTGCAGTTACAACACTCAAAGTTCAAAGCAAAGGGAGATATTTGCTTTTACCTCCCATCACCAACCCTAAAATGTTTATAAACCCCGCCCCCGGGAACACGATTTATAGATTATCAAGACAGAATATGCTAATCAATGACTAGAAGATAACTACACATAAGCTGCATAAATTCATCAACTAACCATTCAGAAATGGTGTCTACATGTTGTCACTTCTTCTTGAGTCTCTCCATCATTGTCTGACTGCGGTTTGAACATCAAAGGCTAAAAGTTTTTGAAATTTTCAGTGCATGTCTGTGTGAGGTAAAAGGACAGGAACTCTTGAAGCTCCGCCCCCTGTGCCGGGAGCAGCAGCTCATTTGCATTTAAAGGGACAGACACAAAAACGAAGCGTTTTGCTAACCCTCAAAAAGTGACAATTTTAACATGCTATATACAAATGTGGGGTATTTTGAGCTAAAACTTCACATACACACTCTGGGGACATCAAATACTTATTTCACATCTTGTGAAAAGGGCATTATACCACGCCTTTAAGGATTTTGAGAGTATAGGGAGACCAACATTATTATGTCATTCACAGTGCTACATGGGAGTGGGCGGAGCTAAAGAGCTTTTTAGGCACATTTTGCTTGGCATGATTCTCAGATTTGTGGAATTCATGGGTAATGCAGTTTTTCACCACAAATTCAGGTGTCAAACAGCATTGTTTTAAAAATAAGTTGAAATAATGCAAACTGATGGCTTCAACAGAAGCATATTCCATCGAAAACAACCTCGGAGCTCTGTCTTTAATGGTTTATAAGTTATAAGTAATAAAACAAAATGTTCCCTATGGAGAAAATGAATGGAGTTTTTACTTCCGGAACCCAACTGTTCCACTCTATTGTGAGTGAAACAGTCGGGTTCCAGAAGTAAAGATTCCATTCATTTTCTCCATAAGGAAATAGATTTTCAAAGATAAATTATAAACCTTTAAAGACAGATAGCCTTACTGTGAGCTACGAGGTTGTTAATCCATGGTATTTTCTACTGCTGAAGCCATCAGCCTGTTTTTTTTAAATAATCGTGTTTAACATTGGAATTCCTGGTGGAAAACTACATTACCCATAATGCTGTACTGAAAATTACACCAATCAGAGAGTCGAAAAAAAGCAACACATGCCAAAATAGCTCATTAGCCCCGCCCACTCCCATGAAGCACTGCGTAATGATGATGTAATCAAGTCAATCTCTCTACGCTCTCAAAGTACTGAAATGTTTGTATAATATATGCATATCTAGCAATAAATTTAAAATATAGTTTTTTTATACAACATATAATCAACGTTCGTAAATGAGTCATTTTATATTTGTCCATCGTTTTTTAATTTGATTACGCTGTTCACAATTTTCGCACAGTCGTGTACCTTTGTCTTTTTGTCCAATTTAAAAAAAAAACTTTTTTGCTTCAAATCAAAGTGTGTAGTGTTATGGTTCACCTTGAAGCTAATTGGCTTGGTTAATTGTTTATAACGCTTTAACAAAGGCTATTTTAAAATCCCTATGGAAAAAAATGAATGGAAAAAGGAATACTTCCGGAACCAGCGCCGCAGAAAAGGGTGACGGGAACTAATGTAATCTACTGACCTCGGAACGTTGTAACTGACCAATCAGAATCAAGCATTTCAGAGAGCTGTGTAATAAAGAAAATATAATAGACAAACTACATTTAAATGCAGTTGTGTGAAATTTCATCCATTCGCTAGGTAAAAACTGCCAATAGTGCAGGATGAATTATGCACTGATGTAAAAACTCAGTCAAAGTATGACCAATATTACTAGTAATGCTTGCCATAGCTAACAACAGTATCAAAGTTAGTTGGGTTTTTATCATTATCACTAATCACTTTTACTAAGTACCACCTTGGCACAACCATACGGTTACAGGAAAGCCCTAAAGACTACAACCATTGTTGGGCCAGCAAAAAGAAGAGGAGGGAAGGTTCGGGCAGAGCGTTTGGTGTCCTATTACCAGTAACCTGATCACCGCTTGCAAATGAATGAGGGCACACAGAACAAGAACACAAAGTGGGACTCGGAAACTAAAAAAATGAAAATTCAATTTAAATTAAGGTGTATTTCTCTAATAAAAAACAACCATATGTGGTCTTAGATCTTTAAAACTCTAATCTCACAGTTAGTAAAACCCTTCATTGTTGCTTGTCTTCTACTGTTACCAGCATTTGTTACACAACCTACCCAATAATGTCATGTGTCAGTATCAATTTACTTCATTACTGTTACTCTAATCTCACAAATTCACGATTCAGTTACGCAACAATCCTCGAATCAAGCCTGTATACATCTAGTTTACAATGTATTCTTATGAATCTTGTTGTTGCACTTGTTTTGTTCTGCATCACTTGGTTAATGAAAGGCCCTACATAAATAAAAGTATAATATTATAATAATTATCCACAATAATAATGTATTGTAATAAAATACAAATATTACTTACATAAATTAACAAGTATTGATATCATCAATAGGATCAATCCAGTCTATTCTTCTATAATATCTGCACATCATAATTAAATCAAAATAAGTATTTGATCGCATTTACTATAATCATGAAGTAAACTACAAATAACGCAGAAAGATTAAATATATATTGCAGAAAATAATTACATTTTCTTGACGTGCAAACAGTATCTGCGCAATCAAATTCCCTGGTTTGCGTGAGGGCATGTGTATATTATTTACAATGAACAGAAGGTAATTTCGGCACATAATTACATATGGTTTCATATCCAATAACCAGTGAGGTTAAGGACAAGAGGGTCCCTGGTTTATCCAGCAATAACTGCGGGTTTGTCCGCGTGCTCGTCGGTGTAACTATGCCAACAGCGTTTATAACACCTGGCTCCATAGCAACGCTAGCCGAATGCTATGTATGGGTGTCTATCCAGCAATGTGTGGTATGGAGACTCGCGTATTATTGCAAACAACACCCGCCATTTTGTACAACCTATCTAGTATATCGTCATAACAACAACGAGCAGCTTTTGCTGAGGCTGTTGGTCATGTCTATCGTTTATGAGAAACATGAGCTGGCTACAGCGCGCGACTCGATCGCTTAGCAATCCCTGCCACCAATAATGATTACTGGACATCGATAGACGCCAAGAATATCATCATCCTCGCACCTGCTTCGGTTTTCAACATAGTGTGACTTCATATGAAATATAAAAAACGGAATCACCTCTTATTCCGAGTGACTTTTCCAGCGGTACTTTTGATTTAATGCTTTTTTCAATGAATCGGGTTGTTGTTGTTGTTGATTCTCGTTGCTGGGTTCTTGTCACCACGACTACCGTGGCTATGGCGCTTCGTCCTCACCCAGGCAACTGTTGCTACCCACTCGCTGTGTTCCCGCCCCATTTCTTCGCTCTGATTGGTCCAGGTACAATGACTATAACGCCGCGTCTTCCTATTTGTGGAACTGGGGAGCCGATGCGACATTCAGCCGCTGGTTTGTCTGAAGCGTGTCAATCACACGCGCCTCGCGCTCAGATTGTACACACGGGGTGTACTGATGTACTGATCTGGAATCAGTCGTGTTGTTTCGTTAAAGTATTACTATTACAGCACAACTGACAGAAAGCTGAATCTGAATCTACGAGCTGTTAACACGATCTAGCATAAATACGAAATATAAAAAATGTACATACTTTTGATATATAACATTTTTTTATACCTTTACTCCATTTGACATGATCAAAACATGCCTTGAAATAAAATATGTGAAAATGTAAAAATACATCACCTATACATTTTAAGTTTTTAAATGTAATTAATTATATTTAAATATTATTTAGTTAGTATTTGACTACCTTTATAAAAAATAAAAATGGCGTGTCACTCATGAACACGATGGATCTGCAATTGCTTCTAAAATAATTAAAATAATATATGCTATATTTAAATCTCTGTATAAACTAAAAACAGTGGCCACCATCCTTGCTTTTTTAATTAAACACTTCAATTAAACATTTTTTTAATTATATTTAAATATTGTTTAATTAGTATTTAATTACTTTTAATTAAAAAATTGTTTTCAAGTTGTATTGAATTTATTTATTTATTTTTTATGCATATATTTTGAATAACTTAATAGATCTGGGAAATGACGGACCTGCAATTTTATGCTTCTATAAAAGATTTCAAATAACATATTCTATATTTAAATATTCGTATAATCCAAACACAGATGTCCATGGCCACCATCCTTGCAGGCGAAGTTGTAAACGTCAAACATTATGGTTAATGTCTCTCGAAATGTCATGCTGTTGTCATTGTTATCATCGCATTCATTAAAAATTCATTATTCTGTTGTCATTTTGGAAATTGGCGACCTTTGTCCATGTGGTTACAAAGATTACCATGTGCAATGGACTGTGTTATCATACTTTGAAAATGCCATGCTCGCTACATCTCTTTGTCTCTTAACCTTTAACCTCACAGTCATCACATCTTCTGAAAAAAAAGGAAAAATGAATGATGCATAGAAGTGCAAAGAAGGTAAGACAAGCATTTGGGTGAACTCGGGACACAGATTTATGAGAGGTGTGTTGTTATACTTTTATAAGTGATCAGACTTACAATTTTCACCTATAGTGGATGATAAAACGAGTGCACTTTTTTTATTTTTTAGCAGCCATAACCAACTAGAACCCTGTGGCAATTGCATAACAATTAAACAATTGCTGAAACAATTTAACAGTACTATTGTACTATTTCCACATGATTTCAAAAATAAAAATAAAGCATTCCTACGCTTTCCACAGATGATGTCTATAAAAATACACTTAGACCGCTGAACATAGTGATTGCTATGAGGATATGAGGAGACTTTCCTCAACCAGCATAATAATAAAAAAAAAATCCTTAGAGAATCATCTATTGAACATTTAATTTTAAAAAGCTCATAATCAGATTAAAATGACTTTTTATGGATTGAGTGATATTAAATAAACACATAATTTAGGGTTTTCCCCTATTTTTTAAGTTTCTCTTTATATTGACATGCAGGTAAACAAATGAAATACATATATTTTTTTTAGTAAGTGTGTTTTTATTTTTAAATTGTTTATTTTTAATTTACATTTTTACATTTTTATGATTTAATTATGTATTTATTTAAGCTGTTCGTCGGACCCCTAATGCACTTTTCATGTTGTCATGTTGTTATATAATAATCTTATTCAATTTATATATGTGATACATTTAGGTCAAAAGTAATGTAAAAGTAACCAAACAGTAGTCAGATTATATGTAATGTAAAAGATTACTAAAGATTACTAACTACAATTTTTGTCATGAAATGTGTAATCACCACAAATTTTGCACACAGCAATGACTTGAAATGAGTCGTATTGCAAATATGATTCATTAATTTGAATGGAGAAAGAGTGTTTCGTGTCACAGTACGCCATTGCATCTTTTATAATTACACAATCACCTTTCCTGCTCTTGCTTTTGTTTCCAGAAAGGTCTCTGACTTTATCTTACAGGGTTATCTGTGACTCCTGCCTGCCTGTGGGGGTGAGGAGTGAGGGGGGGGGGGGGGGGGGGGGGTGTATGAGCATGTGTGCCTCTCATCTCTTTATAAGCAGGAATAGGAACCCAGGAAAAATCATCAAACAGGCATCTGGTTCTGAACCAAAGGGATCCCAGCAGGTAACCAGCTTCTGAACATCAACCGCTGCTGTCAGTGAATATCTGCTCTCGGCATGATGTGGAAAACCACAGCGCTCGCAGTGTGTCTGCTGCTGGCCGGAGTAAAGGCACTGGACGGCCCCTCGTATGGGGTCAAATTATGCGGCCGGGAGTTCATCCGCGCTGTCATCTTCACCTGCGGAGGCTCTCGATGGAAACGCTCCTTAACAAACACAGGTTAGTATTGAACACTTATCAGAGCAGGAGTCTTAATTTCACTTTTTACTGGTCAGGTCATTTATTTTTATGTAAAACTTATTAAATGCTTATATATTTCATTTTAAAAATGTTGAATTTTAAAATACTTTGATCCCAAAAATATTACAAATACATGACCGGTCAAAAGTTTGGATAGGCTACACTCATTCATTATTTTCACTGGGTTTTACTATAGCAAAGTAATAAAAATTCTAAAATAGCAAAAATGGAATATGGGAATTATGTACACTAATATTCAAAGGCTTGGGGTCAGTATAATTTATTTAAAATAAATGAATTAATACTTTTATTCAGAAATGATGCATTAAATAAATAAAAAAATGGACAGTAAAGACATTTATATGTTACAAAACATTTCAAATAAATGCTGTTTTGAACTTTCTATTCATCAAAAATGGTCAGCACAACTGTTTTCAACATTGATAATAATAATAAATGTTTCTTGAGCATCAAATCATCATATTATAATGATTACTGAAGGATCATGTGACACCGAAGACGAAGTAATCAATGTAAAAAAAAAAAAAAAAAAGAGTTGCTGCCTTCAATTTTTCAGTACTATCTTGGATGTTTACATCATTTAAACTTAAATCACATTAAACTGACTTAAAAAATGAGTTGAATCTTGTATAACTTATAAAAAAAGTTAAAAATTGCCTAACTTATTTTGATGAGTTAAAGCAATGTAAAAACATATGTTGTCATAACTTCATGTAATATTTCACAGTGATGATGCTGAAAATTCAGCTTTGGCATTAAAGGAATAAATTACATTTTTAAAAATGGAAAACTGTTATTTAAAATTGTAATAATACGTCACAATAAGTATTTTTTTAATCAATAAATGCAACCTTGTTGAGCTTATCCTTCTTTCAAAATATAATAAAAATCACACCAACTTTTGAACAGTAGCATATGATTTAAAAAAAAAAAAAAGCTCAAAACTCTTGAGATTCTTCAAAGTGTATACAAACCTCTGACTTGTACATACTATCACTTATATCCATCTTTTGTTTTACAACTATTCCATTTATCAACATCTCTTATGTTGCACAGATGAAATACTGGACCTCTTGAACTCGAATGACAATAATGCTGCAGTTACGTCGGTGCTGTACGGTGCTGCAACATCCTCCCAGCATGCATCTGACTCAAGCCTTCCATCACTGGCACAAGGTGAACAGGAAGGTGACGTGTTCAGCAGGCCTGCGCGCTCTCTCATATCAGAGGAGGTGCTTGAAGCCTTGCGCTCCGTTGACAGAAAGGGACGCGATGTAGTGGTGGGACTGTCCAACGCCTGCTGCAAGTGGGGCTGCAGCAAAGGAGAAATCAGCTCACTTTGCTAAGACTAACCTTCTCTGTGGCATGAGTGAAGAAAAGAGAGTATGCGTGTGTTTGTGCTTCTACACCCCTTCCTCTGTTGAATGTTTCTGTCTCCGTTCATTGCTTGAGAAACCTAAATTGTTTGTTTGCATTGAGCTCCCATGTCACAGTTCATTTAAACAGTGATTTTATACATGTTGTAATGTAATGAGTTACTTTTTGTATTCAATATGTTTAATTTCAATATTTCAATCTTGAATAAAGATGATTATTTGCATGGATCGTTAATGAATCAGTCTGTGCTGAAATATGAACAAAATACAGTGTGTTCACATTGGAAGCTTTTAGTTCTATACACTTAGATACAAGTTTAATGCTTTAAATGTAAAATATACAATGAAGAACAGTTATTGGTAACACTTTACACTAAGGGTTCATTAGTTAACTAGATAACATAAGAATTAACAATACTTAGCTTTTACTAATCGTAGTTAGTGTTAATTTCAACATTTACTAATACATTATTAAAATCTACATTAAAAAATGTAATTAAAAGTTACATTTGTTAACATTAGTTAATGCACTAGTCTTTGAACGAACATGAACAAACGATGAACAGCTGGATTTTTAGCAACTAAAATTAATAAAGATCAATAATACTGTAACAAATGTATTGCTCATTGTTAGTTCATGTTAGTGAATACATTAATGTTTACAAATGAGACCTGTAAAGCGTAACCCAGATATTTAATGATAAATTAATTGAAGCACAACTGTAAAAAAATTCTAACCCTCCCAAATCAAAAATTTCAAGTGACCGATAACATCTACATTTTTCAATTTTTCAAGTGAAATTCTGTACATTTTAATTGGCCCAAGTGAAAATCTGTTAATTTAATTTTATAATTTACAGATTTTCACTTGGGCCAATTGAAAAATTTAGATGTTATCGGTCACTTGAAATTTTTGATTTGGGAGGGTTAGAAATTTTTTACAGATGGTCTTTGGAACATTCTGAAATCACGTTGGAAATTAGAGGTGAAATATTATGGGAGACATATCAAATGCTAATAATTTTTTTTTTTTTAAATCCTGCCTTTTTGTCTTAAATAAGGAAAAATACAACATAGAAGTGCTTTCATTAGTTGCAGACTTTTGGACCCCACAATTTATAGGCAATAGGCAAATAGGCAATTTAGTGTCTAGTCAGTTCAAAAGGGGAAGCTAAAAAAATCGTTTAGAATGGACAATTTCCACACACAAAAACAACAACAACAAAAGAAAACCACTTCCTGGATGCAGGAATTATGACTAATCATACATTGCCCAATCAAATTAGCCAATCCGCACAGCACAATAACCAATGCAAAGCCGATCTAAAAGAGCTATGGTGGAGTCTGATCCAGTGTAATCATCAGTGGATCCATTCTAATATTTCTGACTTGAATAAAAACCAGTTCATTTAGAAGATAGGCTACCAAGTGGAGCACATTTTTAGTTGACCAGTTATATACAGTGTGAGTTTAGTTGGCGCATAGTCTCCCAGAAACAAACTAGTCAAGCAGCTTCCTCTTTTGCTAAAGGTCATTTTACTGAAGGAATCCAGTAGCTCCTCACTGCAGAGAAGGAACCAAAAGGAACCATGCAAGGAACGTGCAGAGTATTTCCCCCCGTGATCTGATTGGTCAACGGGCTTTGCGTAGTAGTGACGATGCGGGCTTGTACCGCGAGCTCACGTACACTACAGGCGTGGACTGACTGTACAGCGACAGCGAGGTCGACTTCGAGCTTGACTGAAGAAGGACGAGCACAGCGAGTGCAACTAAAGCGACGGAAAACTTGAGCTGTAACTAACTTAAGGGAACAATATAACAAGAAATAGAAAATGCTCGTTCCAGGCTAGAGAATGCCGTTATTAAGTGATTACTTTTAAGTGGACTGGCTGAAGAACTTTCATGTGCTCCTTGCTGTCAGCGATGTCACGTAGCAGCGAAACAAACAAACGCCTGGACTTTCCGTAAACGTGCTAATATTACTCGGTTAACGGAACGTTGCGTAATACTGGACTTTTTTGCGTGCGCGAATGCCGTGAGCGATGGCATGGCAGAATGTAAAATTACATTTTCTTATGCTACTTTACATGTGGAGATGCTCTCAAGGTGAGCAAAAAAAAAACTTTTTTTGTGTGTGTGTGGAATATTTCATTCTATCATAAACTCTGATACTAACATGCTTTTTTCGGGGAATGTGTATAATAAAATATAGCACAAGCACACCTTTTACAAAAGTAAGTTTTATAGGTTTTAAATTATGAAACATCACAGTTTCAGACATAACAGTACTAATAGCAAAATACCTTACAAAAGTGAAGCTCTAGCAGCATTAGTTGGCATCTATTCCAGTAACATTTACACATTGTGTCCAAATACTTTTTAGGCAACTTTAACTTTATACAAATTAGTTTTTTTAATCAGTTTTCACATACATTAAATATTCAAATCATGTCAAACATATACAAACGAAGTTTAACATGAATTCAATAATCTATAATAGATTATTGAATTCATGTTAAACTTCGTTTGCATGTTTTTGTGGAACTGAGTGCAAGTCTGCATCTTTGCCCCAATCTGTTCTTGTTGCCATTCATTGTCTTCTTTATTTATTCAGCCTCTTTAGAAGTGGATGTAAACTGCTGGTGGAATCGAGCTCATCCTGTTGGGCACAATGTGTCCGTTGTGTGCCACACGAGTGCACGGGGAAGAGCAAAAAGTTGTGATCTCTTCCAGCTTTGTGTTATCACGCCGGGGCAGAGACATCTGTTACCCAGCACATGTGTCAGTGCCAAAGAAACCTTCAACTTCTCTATCGCAATAAAACATACAGGACATATTCACTGCATGTGCAATGGAAAAACATCCGATACCTGCAATTTAACAGTAAGAGGAGGCTGTGAGTATAACAGAATTGATCATTTATCTACAATGACTTCATTACTGAATCTGGGAATGCTCTGGGTTTCACAAGTTTTATGTACAAGTGTCTATGTTCACATGACACACACACACACTAGGATCCCTGAAGGGAATTGTTTACAAAGAAAAACGATGTAATTATACACAGGATTTTGTTACTCATAACCATAAAATATAAAGCAGAACGTTGTAATGTAAAGCAGAACAATGTAAAGCAGAGCCAAAATAACACACATTAATGAACCGAAGTTGGGATGCACGATATATCAGCCACCATATCGGTATTGCCGATATATGATCATTTTTAATGTTCTCATTATCGGCCCAATAAGAAAATTTGGCTGATATATTAAAGCCGATAAAGAATGGATTATTCCCTTCAGCTGAGACACTTCAGATGCACACTGTTCTCCATAATGGTTTTGAATTGCTTGAAATATGATTGGTATCACCTCAAAAAAGGAAGGTCTGTCATATAGGCTACATAAAATTATAATGAGAACATTATAATTGTGCGCTTGGGACATGGTAATGGTGAGGCTTTTGTTTTTGTAATCTGGCTCTCAAAAATTATATAAAAATGTAGATTTATCGGCCAAGATATCGGTTATTGGCTTTCAGATATAAAGAATTATCGGTTAACAGTATCGGGCAAAATTTTCATATCAGTGCATCCCTAAATCGAAGTGGTTTAACAAAAATACAAGATGCATCATTTTTGTTTCTAAGCTCTCTAGGATGCCTTTCCCCATTGGCTTCCATTGTAAGTGCATTACTGAAAGTTGTGTTGCTGTAGCTCAACCAGTAGAGCATGGGTTAAAGGGATAGTTCACCCAAAAATGAAAATTCTGTCATCATTTACTCTCCCTCAAGTTGTTCCAAACCTTTATGACTTTCTTTCTTCTGCTGAACACAAAAGAAGATATTTTGAAGAAAGTCGGTAACCAAACGACTGATGGACCCCATTGACTTCCATAGTAGGAAAAAACAAAAAAATACTATGGATGTCAATGGGGACCAGCAACTGTTTAATCATCAGCCTTCTTTAAAATATCTTCTTTTGTGTTTAGCAGAAGAAAGGAAATCATACAGGTTTGGAACAACTTGAGGGAGAGTAAATGATGACAGAATTTTCATTTTTGGGTGAACTATCCCTTTAAAATCCCAGGGAATGCATGAACTGATAAAATGTATACCTTGAATGCAATTTAAGTAGTTTTGGATACAAGCATTAGCCAAATGTGTAACTGTAAATTATTTTATTTGGTAACAGCTGAATTGAATTGAATTGATCTGAATTGAGTCTGGACTCTGGAACATTCTTTGAGAAATGCTTGTGTTTAAGTGATGTCCAAAATTAGACAAGGAAGGGAAGTGTGTGAAACACTGGCAGCTTACTTTTGCAGATTTACACACGTGACTTCCTGTTTTCTCTGTCTTGAAATTAAAGGTGCAGCTCTTTGTGTTGGCTATTATGGCTTTGTTCGTTTATATTTCCCATCCCTTTATCTATACTTTATTTGTTGGCTTTCCTCAAGAATAGTTTTCCATCTTTTACAGATCCACCCTCTTCCCCATCCCGCCCTGATTGTGCTATTGAAAACTCGGATGAAGACTTGGATGAAGACATTCACTGCTCCTGGACGAAATCCAATGAGCCAATGATTCCAACCATTTACACTCTTCACTGGAAAGATTGTGATGGGTGTGACAGTGTTTACTTACTAATAATAGACAAAACCTTTGCATTTTTTAAGTAGAACCTAAGTACAATCGCAAATGACTAATAATTCAAATTAAATATCATATTTAAACTTCAAATATAAAAGATTAACTTTGTGTTTATATTCAGGAACATTAACTCAAGGGAGAGCGATCAAGAGAAAGTGGTCATAATCCGAGAGGAGTATATGAAAAGCACTGACATTACAGCATGGGTCACTGCCAAAAATGTGTTGGGTTCTGCACAATCTGAAGAGTCTGTCTTCAACACAGGCCATATCAGTAAGTCATGTTTACTCTGTTGTAAACCATTTCTCTGAACCATGTGCATGTGCATTTATTGGCTGCATTTGAAGCACAGTGAAGTAGTCAGTGTACACACAATTCTGATGATGATTATTATTAATAAATGTTAAAAAAAAAAGAGCCCATCACCTCCAAATCTCTCTCTTCTCCCTCGATATACAGTACGAATCAAAGTACTTTTTTAAAGAAATCTGCACAACCATTTTCAACATTAATAATAATAATAAATGTTTCTTGAGCATCAAATCACCACATCAGAATGATTTCTGAAGGATCATGTGACACTGAAGACTGGAGTAGCCTAATGCTGTAAATCACAGCTTTGATCACACAAATAAAAAAGTTATTTTAAAGTGTAACAGTATTTTACAATATTACTGGTTTTACTGAAGTTTTGATCAAATAGGCAACGTCTACATTAAAGGGTTAGTTCACCCAAAAATGAAAATTCTGTCAGTAATTACTCACCCTCATGTTGTTCCAACCGCGTAAGACCTTCGTTCATCTTCGGAACACAAATTAAGATATTTTTGATGAAATCAGAGCTATGTCTCACTCCTCCATAGGCTGCTATGTGACCGAAACTTGCTGGCCCAGAAAAGTCATCAAAGAGATCGTTAATATAGTCCAAGTGACTCCAGTGGCTCAATCTTAAGTATATAAAGCGACGAGAATACTTTTTGTGCGCAAAAACAAACAAAAATAACGACTTTATTCCACTTTTCATTTCCTTCTCTCTGGGCCTCGTAGTGTTTTTGCGCTGCGCGTCTGTGTTGCACATCATCACGCATCACACACATGACCGGCGTCGGCCAATAGTGAGCCTACGTGGTGACGTGAACACAGACGCGCTGCGCAAAAAGACTACGCGAACCAACTAGAGGCCCAGAGAGAAGGAAATGAAAAGTGGAATAAAGTCGTTATTTTTGTTTGTTTTTGCGCACAAAAAGTATTCTCGTCGCTTGATATACTTAAGATTGAGCCACTGTAGTCACTTGGACTATATTAACGATCTCTTTGATGACTTTTCTGGGCCAGCAAGTTTCGGTCACATAGCAGCCTATGGAGGAGTGAGACATAGCTCTGATTTCATCAAAAATATCTTAATTTGTGTTCCGAAGATGAACGAAGGTCTTACACGGTTGGAACAACATGAGGGTGAGTAATTACTGACAGAATTTTCATTTTTGGGTGAACTAACCCTTTAATGTGGATACATTTGAAAATGGCGTTTTAACTAACGTTAAAAAAGCTAAAGTCATTTTATTCTGCATGTGTAAATTATAATAAAAGCTCACTGAGATGATACAGCGGGACCAGGCATAATAAAGTTAACGATCGCTTTATTAGCAAAATCTCTCACCACTTCTAGTGTGTCCAGGTCGCATTTAATCGCCATTCCATGTTTGGAAACGCAATTGTGCTCATGTTTTGACACAGAACAGCAATGGCGGGTACATTTTCTGCAAAACAAAATGCAAAAACAAGACCAAAGCATGCACATCACTGTCAAAAATATGCTCCGGGTTGGGTGCTCGACAAAAGAAATAACAGAAAAAAACTGAAAAAAGTCAGCACACCAAAGCACCAAAATATGCAAAAAATCTAATAGTGGACTGTGTGTTGTTGAATTAAATTTTTTGCATATTTTTGAGCTTTGGTGTGCTGACTTTCTGTTTTTTTTTTTAAACACTATGTAAATGAACAGCAGGAACTACAATGTCAGTACACATAGATAACTATCAATATCATATGTGTGACATTACTAAACATGTCATTGTTTTCAAATACCTCCTTTTCACAGTTCACTCTACAATGCAAAAATGGTGTTTTCAAATTAAGCCACTTGGGATAGTGTCTTCAAAAAGCTCTTCTCATGTGAACGGAAGGCCAAAACATAGAGGAAAAATATTTGTTTTCAAATGTGGTTAGTGTAGACATAGTCATAAATTGAGCCTTTATTGATCATAAGCGACTAAGAGCCCAAACTTTTGAATGGTAGTGTAGCTCAAGTTAATGAAACTTGCAGGCAAAAACTGTAAATTTCATCACTTAGAAAAATAATGAATTTAAATGCTTAGTTCTAGTTTTAAATCTTTTCCCTGTTTTTTAATTTTTTAGTTCGCCCAGACCCCCCCGAAAATATTACCTACACCTTCATGCCGCTGGTGATCTACTGGAACATGGGCTGTGGCAGTGTGGGCCCCTTAGACAATAAGTGTCAAGTGCAATACCGCACACACATGCTGGACTGGATTCAGGTGAGAGGAGGAATGGAAAATCCCATGTAATTTGATTCAGTTCAAGACAAAATCCTTATCCGATTCTGATTCACAATATTTGAACATTTTCCTCTAAGATTGGTGTCATTGGCTTCATGGGTGCAGCTCTGGCATTTTCACTCGTGTGTTCAAAAGTGCTTTAGTGTACTGAGTTTCTGTAGTGAGTTAGTCCAGAAGAAAATCCATCCATCTGCAGAATCAGAGGTGTGCGTAAAGTTTAATGAAGTATTATCACATCCATTAAAACAGATTAAAAGATGGATCTTTTGCGTTTTAAGAATCAGTATTGGATTATTAAAATACAAATCTTAGTAAAACAGAAAGTGTAGATTTTAAACCAGCCCTAGGACAAACACATTTGTGTATTGTCAACATTTTTCAATGTAAATTAAGGAAAAATTAATTAATTTTTTAATGTAAATTATTTTTTGTTATGACTGTAAGGATGCAATCAAAGATAGCTCGGTTTCACTTTATTTTGACAGTCCACTTTAGACATTCTACTAATTATAAGTTACTTTGCAAATACATGTCCACTAACTCTCATTGATTTACATTTAATCATTTAGCAGACGCTGTTATCCAAAGTGAGGGGAGCACTAGAAGCAATCAAACCAACAATAGGGCAACAATATGTAATACAATATGTGCTGTGACAAGTACCAATTAGTCTAGGAAAGTACACCTAGCAAGTTTTTTTTATACATGAAAAAAGAAAAGAAAAAAATGGATAATAGAAATAGAGTAGAATAGTAAGTGTTAATGAGTGTTAAACTATTAAATTGTTCAATTCAATGTAGTTGATTTTGCAACTGTGTAAACTAACTCTCATTAGAGTATTTGTAGACTGTTATGGTTAGGGTTAGTTTGTAGAATAAGCTGACATGTAGTTGCAAAGTTCCTTATAGTCAGTAGAATGACTGTTGGGGAGCATCAAAATATTAAGCCTCATGGCTGCCAACTTTCACGCATTCAGCGTGAGATTCGCACAGTTCTCGCGTTCCCACGCCACACATCCATTTTCTCACGCAGTGAAAAATCGCGGAGCAAAGGGACAGCATTAGTTGAGAGAATTTTTTTATTTGAGAAAAATTAACATGTAGCTACTGTATCTGATATTTATCCAAATGAATCAATATTGAATCAAGATTGGAATTGACTTACATGCTTATGACTTGAAATTGAGTCAAGCACTAATAAAAACAGTAGCCTACCAGTCATCGTACCATGTAAACATAACTATTAAAATGAATGAAATCCAAGTATTTTGACAATCACAACACTCCAAGCTTAAACTCAAAAGTTGGCAGCCCTGATTAAGCAGACCGTCTAATAATACTCTAATGACTGGTAGTTGAAATGTAGTTGCAAAGTTTCTTATTGTTAGTAGAATGTCTAAAGTGGACCATCATAATAGTGTTACCGATAATTGAATAGTTTTCATAATGTCAGAGATTTATCAATACTAGTTGTAAGATTTAGTTCACCCAAAATCATTAAGAACACCATTGAGGGTGAGTAGCTTAAATGGTGACAGAATTAAAGTTTTGGGTGGAACTGAACCTTTAATAAGTTATGTTCTTTAATATGTTATTTTGATTTGTGCAGGAGGATGATTTCCAGTCCACGTTTCCGTTGGAGGATTCTCAGCCATTCACAGAGTACCTTTTTCGTCTTCGCTGCCACTGTGGATATGAAGAGAAAGTCATGAGTAACTGGAGTTCAGTGTTTCCAGTCACAACGCCCCCTGCAGGTCAGAAAAAGACACATTATCCATTCATGTAGGACAGGGTTCCTCAAACTCGGTCCTGGAGGGCCACTGTCCTGCACAGTTTAGCTCCAACCCTGATCAAACACACCTAGCTGTGAGTTTCTAGTGATCCTGAAGACATTGATTTGCTTGCTCAGGTGTGTTTGATCAATGTTGGAGCTAAATTCTGCAGGACAGCGGCCCTCCAGGACCGAGTTTAGGAGGAACCCTGATTTAGGACATTAAAGGGTAACTCAATCGCTGGTCAGAGCCTGACTCCACCCACTGGCAATATTTGAAAAATGCTGGAAAAGTGGGCAGAGCCCAGGGGGCGTGCACCTGAGCGGTTAGCTGGTACCCTCTTACGTCACAGGGCACCACAACTTCCAATAGGAAAATTCAACTCCAGTAGCCACTATTCAACCTGAACAGGGCAGCACTTAGACGTTTTTACACCATATATTGTAGAATTAAAACACTTTATACCCTAATGTCAAAAAAATTACTTGAATCAATGAACAGCATTAATAAAGCCCCATTCTTACAGATCATTAACTAAAAAAAGTTGCTTAGGGTTTAGTTACTCTTTAATGCACTCATTTACTGTTTTTGAGGATGATCTTGATTCAAATTCACACAGCAGCAGAATACAGTTGTCAGTGCTAAATAAATACAGACACAATTCATTTTTAAACAAGAGTGAACACGATGTTTAGAATCCACTCTGACTATGGTTCAGAAGTTTGTGGTCGCTAATGTTTTTTAAATGTTTTTAAATAAGTCTCTTATGTTCACCAAGGCTACATTTATTTGATCAAAAACAGTTAAAACAAACAGTTTCTGTTTTCTATTGTAATATTATTTAAAAATGTAATTTATTCCTGTGAGGACAAAGTTGAAAATCATTCTAATATGCTGATTTGGTGCTCAAAAAACAGTTCTTATTTATTTATTTGAAACAGATTTTTTATCATTCTAAATGTTTTTACTGTTCTTTTTACCCAACATATATATATGTATATATGTGTATATGTATATATGAATGTTTGAATCGTTTTAAAAAAAAACTTTTTAATGTACAGTACATACTACAGCACAGTATGCTTTATGTAGTATGCTAGCGTTCCATTTTAAATCTATTATATAAAATAATCAATGACGATAATTGTCTGTAATATTCTGTCTTTTCAGCACCGGTTGGACAGCTGGACGTTTGGAGTGATTGTGCCCCTTATTCTGACTACTCCTCCTGTAACATCTATTGGAAAGTAGGCTATACTCCCATAATACATCATTCTAACTGGTTCTTGTTCAGTGGGTCAGTCACGATTCATTACATCATGAATGAGCTGTAGAAGTTTGACTGTCTGACATTATTTCCTGTCTCTCAGGAAATGCCTCCGTCTCAGGCTAGAGGGAAAATTAGCAACTATATTGTGACACTGAAGCTTAAAAATGGAACTGAGATCAGGCAGCGGAGAGACACAGGAAGTCAGCATCGCACTGAGCAGAACTGCCCGCAGCTCATACGTTTCCCTCTCAAGATGGGTGTTGTGAGAGTTTTTGTGTCAGCCAACACCTCACTGGGCACGTCCGTCCCCACATTCATGCCGTTTCCTGTGAGGGGTATGTCAATGCAAAATTCTGATTCAAAGTTATGTTAAGTTATGTTGAGCTTATAATTGATATTTAATTTCAAAATTATTAGTCATTTGCCATTGTCTCTCATTTTGTTCAAGTTCTACTTAAAAATGCAATATATATATATATATATATATATATATATATATATATATATATATATATATATACACACACACAGTTGCAATCGAAATGATTCAACCCCCATTGCAAATCAGGTTTATTGGCAAAATGACTTTCAGCTGTTTGCAATGAACAAATCAAACAAAAGTAATTGAAATGTCTCAACACATCAAATTTTTCAAGTGGTTTCCCCAAATTTGACTGAAAATGCAACTTTTAATGACTTCTGCAGTCTCAAAATGATTCAACCCCCTGAATAGAATCCCTCACAGCACAAATCTGCAAAAAAGGTGGTGTCTCAAGCACACCTGAGCTACACAATCAAGGGCTTCATTAGTTGCACCAGGTGTGCTTAAGCTAGAACACATGAAATATCTGAACTGGTTAGGTTTGTTGAGTGTCACGTTTGACTGCAAGTTAGAAATATGGCCAAAAGAAGTCAAAAGAATGGTCCAAAAAGTTAAGAGAAGATATAATTGCCCTTCACAAACAAGGAACAGGATACAAAAAGATAGCGAAGGCAATAAATGTTCCTAGCGATACAGTTGAAAGCATAGTTTGCAAGTTCAAAGTTAAAGGAAAAGTGGTTAAACTACCAGGACAGGGCAGAAAAACGCAGCTATCCAATTGCTGCAACCAGATTGCTGAAAAGGCAGGTCCAGAAAAACCCTAGAGTGACAGCAAAAGACCTGCACCAAGATGTACACCACTACTGACCCAAAAGCGCAAGAAAAGTCTGCTCCAATATGCTCAAAATCATATAAATAAGCCAAAGAAGTTTTGGGATTCTGTTCTATGGACCGATAAAACAAAACTGGATCTTTTCAGCCCTATGAATCAGCAGTATGTCTAGAGGAAGACGAATTAAGCATATGCTGAAAAGAACACTGTCTACAGTTAAGCATGGTGGGGCTCGGTGATTGCTCTGGGGCTGCTTTGCATCCTCTGGCACTGGAAACCTGCAGCGTGTGGAAGGAAAGATGGATTTATTGAAGTATCAGGAAATCCTAGGAAAAAACGTCATGCCGTCAGTGAGAAAGCTGAAGCTTCGAAGCTGAAGCATTGGATCTTCCAACAGGACAATGATCCCTAGCATACCTTAAATTCCACCAAGGCTTGGTTGCAGAAGAAGTCTTGGAAGATTCTACAGTGGCCATCACAGTCACCTGGCTTGAACCCATCTCTGGTGGGATTTGAAGAAGGCGGTATGGGCACGCAAACCCAAGAATATCACTGAACTGGAGGCCATTGCTCATGAGGAATGGACTAAGATTCCTCAGAAACGCTGCCATAAGCTGGTGTCTGGTTCTACATCTTGTTTGCAGCAGGTCATAAAAGCACAAGTGTGTTCTACCAAGTACTAAAGATGCTTGCCATGAAGGGTGTTGAATCATTTTGAGACTGCAGAAGTCATTAAAAGTTGCATTTTCTGTTGAATTTGGGGAAACCACTTGAAACATTTGTTGTGTTGAACTATTTCAATTACTTTTGTTTGATTTGTTCATTGCAAACAGTTGAAATTCTGTAACTGATGCCATTAAATCTGATTTGCAATGGGGGTTGGAATAATTTTGATTGCAACTGTATATATATATATATATATATATATATTAATAGTTAAATATTTTTATAATAAAATGAATGCAGCCTTGCTGAGCATGAGAGACTTCTTTTAAAAAAATCTTGCCAATCCCAAACTTTTGAATGGTAGTGTAAAATTACATTTAAATGATATTTATGCCCTGCAGGACAGACAACACCTGAGGTGTATCTGAGTGTAATGGGTAAGAAACAGACGCTGCGGGTCTCATGGTCTGTACACCCACAGTTCTCTGACAGCGTCCTGGAGTATGTGGTCCAGTACGTGTCAGTACCTCACCATCCGTGCCTGAGCTGGGTCAGAGTAAACGGAACCCAGACATCTGTCACAATCACAGGTGTGTGTGTGTGTGTGTGTGTGTGTGTGTGTGTGTGTGTGTGTGTGTGTGTGTGTGTGTACAGGTTTTAGCTATACTTGTGAGGGCCAAATGTCCACAGTGAAATATTAGTAACTGACTAGTGAGGACATTTTACTGGTCCTCACTAGTAAAAAAGGATAAAAAATCTGCCAATTTTTTTTTCTTTAAATCTAGTGTTTTGCACATGTTTCTGGAATGAGTAGGTGTAGGGGTGGGGGGTTGCTTTAGGCCATAGAAAATACCATTAACCTAATGTAAAATCAATGCAGGTCTATGCAGTGTCTTCACTAATATAGTGAAACAAGTGGATGTGTGAAAGAGAGAAAGCTGTAATTTGTTCTGACCCTAACAGTGATTTCACGTTTGTCTCCATCCAAAGGTGACTTCAGGAACTACACAGCATATAATGTGTCACTGTATGCTGTCTTCAACAACCACAGCACTTTCCTCAAGTCAGCGATTGCATACACACTTCAAGGAGGTATGACATCCCTTAAATTACTGACTGCACTTTTGGATGTTTTATTAACAACAGACCAAAGTCCACAAGACATCAAATAAAATCTGGCTTTTCCGTTTTAATTGCAAATTGTCCAATACAACAGAGAGCCAAAATTACATTTACATTACAATTAAGTAGCAGTGTGTATTTACAAACATACACCCCTGATTAACAGTTTTAATATTAAGCTTATTTGTCAAAAGACACATCCACTGTAGAAGTATATTGCATTGTCAATAATTAGCTTGTAAAGTGCAACATTTCCATTCACTTAGATTGATTTTAAAAAAAGTGTAATGCATTCCATTCATAAAACATTTTCTCACTTTGAGTTAGTTGTGGCAGTTTTAGGGCACAAAGTATCCTGTAATCAGATTTGCTAGTCATCAAGCCTTCATATTGGTATCATCTCTTTATCTCCCTGCCCAGTTCCTCCTAAAGTCCCACAATTCCTTGTGAAGATCGTCTCTCAATCTTCTGTCACTCTGATGTGGAGCCCCATCCCTGTGCATGAGAGCAAAGGTGTCATCCTGCATTACTTGGTGGGCATCAATGAGACAGGTAATCCATTATCTCTCCTTTAATGTAAATCTTAAGCTCGGGACAATCCTAATGTAGGGCCGTTTTTGAGCGTCTAGGGCAGGGTTCACCAATCTCGGCTCCAACCAGCTCTAACACACCTGTTTGAAAGTTTCTAGTATGCCTAGTGAGAACTTGATTAGCTGGTTCAGGTGTGTTTAATTGGGGTTGGAGCTAAACTCTGCAGGACAGCGGCCCTCCAGGACCGAGATTGGTGAACCCTGGTCTAGGGCTTCGTTTTTTCAGTGTGTTCTGCACCGTTGGCTCTAGCCAGGGGCCGTCTGGGTTTCTTTGACCGATTCAGCATGTTGATTGAACAGCTAACCAACTCTGATTGGCTGTTCAGCCTATGGAATGAGAAAAGTGATGAAAGCGAGCAAAGAAGTCAAGACGGTACAGACAGAAGGCTGTTATAATTTTACATCATCTTACCTGAGCGTTCGAATGCATGAATATTTTCATAATGGAATGAAGAAAGTGATCAGTGTGATTGATATTTCAAAATGGTAAACAAGCGCTGCTTTGTTTACGTTTTTTTATATCTGCAGTCCTAGTCTCGGTTTCCCTTTTTGAATGATGAAAATAGACTATTGATACCCATTTATATAGTCAGGTATTTCCTCACACGCAGGAGCAGAACACACGTGCAAGTTGAAAGTCGCCTTTAGTCCTTTTGGTGTGTTCAAGCGCAGCTTTTTGGCCGAGACGCAACTGATGAGAGGCGACAGCACAGTCAGCTTTAAAGCTACACTGTGTAATTTTTTAAGTTGATTCTTAGCAAAAAACACTTTGTTCTTTCAAAAGTATATGTGCTCATTAATGTGTAATTACTTCTACCAACTAATCAAGTATTCTCGTAAGCGTAGAATCTGCCATTTAGAATAAATACGAGCGAGTCGCTCGAATGGCGGCAGCCATGTTGTGCCTCCATCTTGAAGATACATTAGCCAAAGAGGGACATACCTGGAAATTCAAGCTTCGCCTTTCACGTTTTACACTCAGTGGCACCGTGACGAATGCGAGGGGGAGATTACTCGCGACTGCTGGCAGATTTGAAATAATACGGCCACCGTAGGAGTTAAAACACCCTCGGAATGGGAGGGGCTAGAAAGTAATATTCAGTTGGTAGTCATAAACAATTTCACCGCTAGATGGGAGAAAATCCTACACAGTGTAGCTTTAATCGCTGCTAGTTCTTTGATGTCGGCTTAGTGTGTCCCGGACTTAAAAAGTAATGCTTAGTACTTTCATTATATTGTAGACCCTGAGTTTCTATTATTTGACCAACATTGCAACATGAAATATTAATACTTAGACTACCAAGTTTGGGGTCAGTAAGATTTTTTTGTTTTTTGAGAGAAATGCTTTTATTTATTGACCAAAAGTGACCATAAAGACAATTTTAATGTTACAAAAATAATTATTTTTCTAATAAATGCTGTTCTTTCTATTCATTCATATTCTATTCAACTTTCTATTCATCAAAGAATCCTAGAATAAAATGTTTCACGGTTTCCACAAAAATATTAAGTGGCACAACTGTCTTCAACATTGATAATAATAAGAAATGTTTCTTGAGCATCAAATCAGCATATTACAATGATTTTTGAAGGATCATGTGACACTGAAGACTGGAGTAATGATGCTGAAAACTTTACCATCATAGGAATAAATAATTATTTATTTTAAATTGTAATAACACTTAACAGCATTACTGTTTTACTGTATTTTTGATCAAATAAATCAGGAGTATTCAATTAAAGTTAAAGAGGTTCAGTCTCTATATTTCTTTCCCAGCATAGGTCCGGACAATACTGTAGTAATACCGCAGCCACTGTACTGTAAAATAATAAATCCTAAACACTCAAAATATTCATAAAAGATGGGAATCTTGGGCCCCGAGAGCCAAAGCATAGATGTATAAGAATGCTTAACATTATTTACCAAAAAAATTATATTTCTCCCAACTGGATATGGATATAAAAAAGGTCAGATGTTTTATACGGCTATTATTTATTTATTTATTTATTTAACATTTACCATATTTATATTTTGCTCAAGTGGGTAATAAACTTCTAAAACAAACAAACTAATAATGAAAACTCTCATCATGTGCACAAAACAAAGTTAACTAGTAATTTCAAAGTTGTTTGTCTTCCCTTGCCATCTCTAAATAATTTTCCAGTTTATAACATTATTTTTTATGTAATGCTTTTAATAACACTAAATGTAAAAAATAATTGTAATTACTGCATTCTCATTTGATTATCTGCAGCGTTTTAGCAAAAGTATCAATTTGCTGCTCACCGTGTTTCTGCTACTGTTGTTAAAATAGCCGTCTACATCTGCAGCTTTAATGTCTTTATCGGGAGAGAGAAGCAACGCGCACGGAACGGAAAGAGCTTGAATGAAGCGAGTTTGGCTCTAGATAAAAATATTAGTGGATATAGCGCTGAAATAAATGACCCCGGGTGCTTTTGGTGTGAACAGCTCCGTTGTTTTGACACACTGCTCACTTTAAACTGTTGAAACGGTAAAATGGCCCGGTACAAATATGCACTAGGTTCCATCTGGACCACGGGACATAATTTTATTGGGCCCTTTCACCATTTCTACAGGTTCACCATTTGAATACCACTGAAACAAATGTAGCCTTGGTGAGCACAAGAGACTTCTTTAAAAAAAAAAAAAAAATCTTGCTGACCCCAAACTTTTTAACAGTAGAGTATATCTTTGTCCTCTGGCCTCTTTAACAGTGTATAACGTGAGCAGTGACAGAACCAGCATGCATCTGTCAGACCTGCAGCCGTCCCAGCAGTACCAGGCCTGGGTGAGCGCTGTGAGTGCTGCTGGTGAAGGCATGAGGAGCATCACCACTTTCTCCACCCCTGAAGAAAACAGTAATCTTTCTTCCTACCTTCCTTCCTTTTTTCCTTCCTTCATTTGGGGTTTACATTGCATGCATTGTCCAAAATACTAAGAGGTATTTGTTTGCATACAGTATGTAGTTCAAAAATTCAGCATCAGGTAGTTAACCAGTCATTTCTTTCCATCTCATCTCCTAGGTTATTTTTCTTCAATACTGATGGCTGTATTCATACCATTGTCTTTCCTGATATTAGTCATTGCTTTTAAATGGGTATTGTGAGTATTGCCTTTCATTATAATTCCATCATACAATATGGCCAAAAGTATATGGATACCCCCTTCTAAATAGTGAGCTTGACTAGTCTAGTCATTTCTGTGAGGATAAATCTTGACCTTAATCTTAATCTTCTACACTTAATGAGCAGGTTAGGGGAATCCACATAATTTTGGCCCTGTTGTGAATTGCATTCCATTCAATTATCAGATAAAAATTATACAATGCATTCCAACTACAGTAGTCAACGTTTGAAGTGGATCAAAACAAAACCTTTCATCAGTTATACATGAATTTTGAACAATACCTGTTCTTGACTTAGGAGAACTTTGATGAACTTTTTTGATCCACTTCAAATGTTGACTACTGTATATCATCCTATTATTTACCATTGCCATGCCAAGCTATCTATTGTATGAAGCGCTATATAAATAAACGTGCCGTGACTTTACTGGAGTGCCGAATTGCAGAGCTCATGCAAACATACCCACATCGCTATGATCAGATGCTTTCTTAAAGGGATAGTTCACTTTGAAATTAAATTTTGGTATGTTTTAGCTTACCTCAAGGGCATCCAAGATGTAGGTGTCTTTTTTTTCCGCAGTATTTTCAATTTTGATATTTTTAGGTCAAACAGTTCTTGTCGTATAATGCAGGTCTATGGTCACTATCTGAAAGAGCATGCACAGAGAAGTCCAAATTAAACAATTCCCCATCGTAAGTACACATTGATGGCCTAAGACACGAAACGAGCGGTTTGTGTGAGAAAACGAACAGTATTTATATATATTTATATATATAGTAGCCATCTTACCTACAATCTCTGTTCTGTGTAAACAATGAGTGACGTACACGCGCAAGAGATCACTTCCGTCTCTTTCCGGCGCTTGCGCAGACTAAGCCAGAACGCACGCCCACGTCACACACCAGGACGTGGTTGTGTACAAGGTAAAAACGATATAAATACTGTTCGTTTTCTCACACAAACCGCTCGTTTCGTGTCTTAGGCCATCAATGTGTACTTACGATGGGGAATTGTTTAATTTGGACGATGGGGAATTGTTTAATTTGGACTTCTGTGCATGCTCTTTGAGACCGTGACCACAGACCTGCATTATATGACTGACAGACAAGAACGGTTTGACCTAAAAATATCAAAATTGAAACTACTGCGGAAACAAAGACACCTACATCTTGGATGCCCTTGAGGTAAGCTAAAACATACCAAAATTTAATTTCAAAGTGAACTATCCCTTTAACTGGTGTTTTAGAATTGTAAAAAATAGTCAATCTTTTTTTTCACCCCTAAGCGAAGAATACAAAAAGACCTGTATTAGGTCCTCAACTGGTAAATTAGATGCACTTTGGTAAATGAATATCTGCTGTCTTGGTACAGGTTACGTTACTGTTCCCAGAAGATCCCAGATCCATTAAACAGTAAATCATTTAAACATATGAACTTTCAGGTAAGAATCTAAAGTTTTATATAAAGCTATATGAAAGAGATTGTCACCCATATAAATATGGTAGGATATTTGTTCTTCTAAACAGTGAGCTTGGCTTTTTTTCCAGCATGCATGGCCATGGCTCTGTTCTCCGTCGGAAACGCCTCTGAAGATCTGTGAGCTGGAGATCGTGGAGAACCCGCATCCCAACACACCTTCCTCTACCTCAGAGACTGAACTGGAGAAGATTTTAATCGATGTGGAACCCCCACATTTCCAGGTGCCAGATGGACTGGGCAGAACAAATGTAGGTGGGGAGAAGTGGTTAGAAGACTCTGAGGAATCAAACAGACGGAACATTTCAAAGCAGGACAGCTGGAGAAAAGAGTACAGTGAGATGGTTGATACTGATGAAGAGGAGGGCGCTGGTGGTGAAGAGTGGTGGGACCAGCAACTTGTCTCGGACTATGAAAGACATTTTATGCCGTCTGTTGAGGTGAATTAACTCTGCCATTTCATATTTCATGACGTTTGGTCTGTACTGTAGTGCCTTAAATAGAACAATCAGAAATGTTGATTGTTTTACTGAAGAACAACATGTATTGTTGTACTCTTTATACTTGCACTGAAAAGAGTATTAAGACAAGTTATTCATGAAATTCCAAATGTGTCTGTGGGAGAGATCTTGCAGTGCTATGCACAGATGTTACAGCTGAAGTATAAGTGTTGCTGCCTTAGTGTAATCAAATGGCATAAGGATTGTTTTCAAACGGGTTTCCAGTTCCTGCCTCAAAATAACGCCAATGTTGGGCTGTTCGGAACAGACCTCAGATCCACAGTCCCATGTGGTTTAACTTTTCAGGGAATTGACAGTCCCATGTGGTTTACACTTTTCAGGGAATTCAAACTACAAATGTCTTATAGTCTCTGCTCATTAAACCTTGTTGGAAAAAGGTATTTCAACATTGAAAACATTGCATTTATGATACAAATGAGACTATTACTGGTAATTATCTTCAATTGAATGTAGAGAATTGAATGTTTTTGTACATAATAAATCTTTGTTTGTATGGATGTGCTTCTGTAAGACTACTCATGTGAATTTCTCATGTGTTTTGTAATCATTTGTTTGACATGACGTTAGGTTTGCATGTAAACATAAGAGTAGTCACTATTATTAGTCTGTGATGTAGTCTACCTATATTTTGGAAGACTCTTTATGCCTGAGAGTAAAAAATAAAAAGACAAATAACTTTATTTCTTGTAATTGCAGCTTTATATGTCACAAATTATAATGTTTATTGTAAAAACTTTTTTTTTACTCTTGAGACAAAAACAGGCTTCCATACCATATAGCTTTTTGAGGAATATCAGCCCAGAGCCGGGATGCTTATATGCATAAATATTCACATCAACGCAAACTTCTAGCCCCCTAACCCCTAAAATAAAATGACTGTACAATAGTGCCAGTCCTGTAAACACTTGTTTGTCTATATTTGACAATCAAATGGAGGAAAGGTTGAGGATTAGGATTATAAAGTAGATCCATTTAAATAACAGAATTGTTCATGTTTTATAAGAGGTCTCTTATGTTCACCAAGGTAGCATTTTTAATAAAAAAAAATACATAAAATACAGTAAAACAGTAATATTGTGGAATATGATTACAATTTAAAATAACTATTTTATATATTACTATATTGTAAAATGTCTTTATTCTTGTGATTTAAAGCTGAATTTTCAGCATCATTACTCCAGTCTTCAGTGTCACATGATCCTTCAGGTCCTCAAGAAACATTTCTTATCATTATCAATGTTGAAAACAGTTGTGCTGTAGAAACTGTAATGTTTATGTAAAAGTTTATGTTTATCTAACTGTCTTTACAGTCACTTTTGAACAATTTAATGAATCCGTGCTGGATAAAAACTAATTTCTCTCTCTCAAAAATAAGAAAATCCTGACCCCACACTTTTGAATGTTGTGTATATCCAACATTTTTTATTTAACCAGCTTTGTTTGTTAATTTATTCGCATAAATATTAAGAAAGGAAAATCGAGATAATTGAATTCCTCGTTCAACACTTGGTGCCATATTACAGAAACATAACTCAGAATCGTATGTGTTTGGTAAACATGACGATTTCAGACAGGCTTTCCTTTTTACAACATTCATTCTCAGAACCTGATTTATTACTATGCTACAAAACAAAACAAAAAAATAGACTACGCTACAAAAACTAAAAATATATACAGATATAAAAAGTAGGTTTTCAGTAGGTAACCAGCAGCGACACCCATCCCCCATTGCGCCATGCAGTCTACATTCCATCCTACATGATGAGGCTCAACCCAACGGCTTCCGGTCGCTGATGTTAGGGGGCGCTCGCGAGCCGCCGACTGATGCATGCACAGGCCGCTCTAGAGATGCAATCAGACCAGATGGGAGGGGGGAGTGAGAAGGAAAAAGGAACTAGCTGAGCTGCCCTTTGTTTCTAGATTTGCCGAAGAGTACGGGGAAGAGACCGGCGCGAATCTACACTGTAAGTCACGCTCTAAACACGGCACAATGTTTGTAGAACACATGACGTCACGGCGGACTTTTAAACTGATACATTTTTGGAACGGCGATAGAACGCGAGCGAGTTCTTTGTATCGCCGGTTCGCTTGTGCTCCGATCAGTCCGACATTACAGTGCCAGAGCAGCGGCAGAATGAATGAAGAAGTTTTGGTAATGTAACGCGAGCGGGGTACCGGGGTCAAGCGTACGGAAGGCGGGTGGGATCAATCACCTTTAAAAAGATGCTCGCGGTGTTTATCTCTCTGCTCGAGTTGAGCATCTCAAATTATTTCCTTTTTTTTTTTTAAAGCACACACAGACAAGGAGAAGCACAGCATGGCCGACTGTAATCACACATACACACAAACCGGCCTTTTGCCCTTCTTTGTCTTTCCTTTTCGCTCTTGTTTATTAATTTCAAACCATTTAAAATGGTGTATATATACCGTTTAAACTCTGCTCCAACACACACCGTCTTGTGAACACATATCGGGAATGTTTTAACCAGTTAAAAGTCGTTTTGTTTTATGTCTTTGGTTTTAATGGAGCTCTAATCTTCCTCTTGTTCCCTAACGTTAGATCGTTCACGTCCTCAAAAATCACTAAAATAGTTATCGCTTTGCCACAATTTCTGGTACCTTTGTGAAATTTCCTGCAGCATTATAACGTGATTTATTACAACGTTGAAAACAAATATTAGTGAAGTTAATGGGATATTGTTGGCTAATGTTTAGCTATTCAGTGTTAGCAGGCTGCTAACTCTCGTTAGCCTTTGGGGGGAAATTTGACGTTTAATCTTTTTAGCACTGTTTATTAAAACTGTTTTTGATATGTTTGTTTTGCACCAATATTAAAAAGAAGTGTTTGTGAATATTTGGTTATTTTTTGTATATATAACCCCGCTGAAAGCTTGTTAACCGGCATATTCATTTAGCAAGTAATTAATTACCTCATTAAAGTTAATTGTTTTGCATTATTTAGACCTCAGAATGTATTTTCAGCTGTTTCATAAATGAAATCCTATTATGAGGACCGGTAGAAGACGTACTTTATTTTATTATATAGTTAACCCCGGGGCTAGTTGTCAATTTTGGCTCCAGTAAACATTTCTTATTTGTGTCAGTGTTATACTGTTTCTTTGCTACAAAACACTATTGAACTTTTCCGTTGTTATTGCAGTTATTAAAATGATACATATTCCGCTTGTCATTATATAGCTGACTGTTGTCTGAATGTATGCCAGTGTAGGCTGTTTACAGCAATAACGAAATTGTAATATTAGTGTTGAGGATTTATTTATTTTTTGTACAAATTCTTATTTAAGTTTTCACTGCTAAAGAAAACACATCTGTGTAATTTTATATTCATATAATTTTTTAATATAAAGGCTTTTTATTGTTGTTTTTCATGGTTTAAGGCAAGGTAATTACTTACGATTTGTTTCAAAGTCACTTTTGAACAATTTTGAACATTTTAAAATTAAAAATATCATATTTTGCATTTTTTAAAGTGACAAAAATGTTGATACAGCCTACAATAGGCTAAATGAAATGCAATCTGATTTCAAAATGCAAAGCCTCCTTTGGGGTCTTCACTAAAATGTATTCACTGACATACATTAAGGCACAGATTAATTAACCCATTTTCTTTTCTTATTTCAAGGGCCGTCCTTTTGTAGCCATAACTGGATTAATCTGAAGTGCATGTGATGTATACACTGTAATGTGTTTTTACAGTTGTACAGAAAATTAGTTTTTTTATTAATTGAGGGTTGTGGTTGGTTGCTATATACATGAGTATGAGCTTGTGGAAATATTTTTATTTCTCCTTTCATTCCCATCATTATCATTAGCTAAAATAGTTTTATACAGTATATATTATACATATGCTGTTTTTAAGCTAGTTTCGGCATGTTTAATGTGGTGTTGTTTATCAAGCTGCTGGAATTCATCCTATTTTCTTTCCCAGGCCTTCTGAAAACAGTTACAGAACACTGTTTTTCCGCCTCTTACTACTTCTGGCTCTGCTGAGCGATGTCCACCCCTGACCCTCCTATGGGCGGGACCCCTCGGCCGGGCCCTTCCCCGGGCCCTGGGCCGTCTCCAGGGGCCATGTTAGGGCCTAGTCCTGGACCCTCACCTGGCTCTGCTCATGGCATGATGGGCCCCAGCCCTGGGCCCCCCACCTCAGGACACCCACTACCTCCACAGGGCCCCTCAGGTTACCCCCAGGACAACATGCACCCGATGCACAAGGTACTGACAGGTTTTATCCACATGCATCTGATTCATTTTTAGTTGTGTTCCATGTTTTATTTATGCTGTTTGGTCCATATCATTGAGTCATTATTTATTTTTTTTATTGTTTGAAGCCCATGGAAGGCATGCACGAGAAAGCCATTCCCGAAGATCAACGCTACGGTCAAATGAAGGGTATGGGCATGAGACAGGGTGGGCACAGTGGCATGGGACCCCCACCCAGTCCTATGGACCAGCACTCTCAAGGTATCTATCTATTGTTCTGTCTGTTGTTCTTTTTATCTATCTGTCATTCTATTAATCTTTCTAACTCATTCTATCAATGATATATTATGTAATATACACATGCACATGTGTGAAATGTAGGATATGCAGATGTTTTGATGCACTCTGTGTTATATGGCAAACAGATGGTGTGCTCGCTGCTAAACTGTTGAGACTGGGTTTAAAAAAGCCATCCAACCTGTTTGCTCACATTTCCCTTTGATGTGCACTGCTTTGTTCCTCCACTGGGGCCGCACACACGCTTATTTTCCAGATAGAGAAATGTAGATTGAATGGGGTTACCCTTTTGAAACGGAAAGACAGACAGTTGTTGGAAACCACAAAGTCATGACAGAAAAAGAAACAAATATTATAAGCAAGCAACAGACATGAGTGTTTTGTGTTTTCTGCAGCTCTGTAATTGTTGTCCACATGCCTAAATTTTACTAATGGCTTGACAATTTTGTCCAGAAAATTTGACATTTTATTTAAAGTTTGCATTTATATTTGTCATAATCTACCAATATAATCTAATATCTTTGTATTTGCCTTAAAGCAAACATCACTGTTGTAATTGATCATACTTTTACCCCATCCCCAAGTATTAAACTGGTGTGTAACCTGTGTGTAACAGACATGAATGACACTTCAAATTGGGATTTATGTACTATAATGCAATTCAGAATGCATTCGCAATTACATTAGCAATGGATTGAAAAACATCCATGACTCAGCAGTGAATTATGTGAGGGGATTTTTTGGGGAAAATCTAACAGTTACATTAAAAAAAAACAATGACATTTTCTTTAATTTCTTCCAGGTTATCCCTCTCCTCTTGGCGGTTCTGATCATGCCCCCAGCCCGGTACCTTCTAACGGTCCTCCATCTGGCCCCATGATTCCATCTGGTCCTGGTGCTGTCCCAATGGAGGGTGGTGACCCTCAGAACCGGAGCGTAGGTGCAGGTTCGGGACCCAGCGGAGGACCTCCAAATGCAGGTGGGCCTGGTGGACCCGGCGGACCCACTCCTTTCAACCAAAACCAGCTTCACCAGCTGCGGGCACAGATCATGGCCTATAAGATGCTGGCGCGTGGGCAGCCTCTACCTGACCACCTGCAGATGGCGGTGCAGGGAAAGCGGCCCATGCCAGGCATGCAGCAGGGGATGCCCAACATGCCCCCTGCTTCAGGACAAGGAGCAGGACCTCTTGGACCAGGTGGCCCTGTTCCTGGGGGACCCAACTACAATCGACCTCCTGGTAAGATGACATTTCATAAAAAGTTCATAGCTCTCAAAAAATGCTTTCCTATGGTCAGCCTACAGCGTGAAATTAAAGCTGAAAAACATTGCCCTACCGTACCTTTAAGATTCTGTTATTTACAAATACTTGATGTATTGTAACATTTTATTCTTTTTAAATAAGCTTTCAGTCTTTCAAAATGCAAAAAAATCTTCTAAACGGTCTAATTGCAAAGTAAAATTGAACAACTTTTTCTTTGGTCTTATAATGTTTTGGACATGTTCTTGACAGATTTTGGCAGATTCTTACAATTAATTTATTTTAATCTTATTCCATTACAATTGTTTGGATGTTTCAGGAATGGTTGGTCCAAACATGCCTCCTCCAGGACCCTCTGGTGTTCCTCCAGGCCTGCAGGGACAACCCACCAATGGGCCACCTAAATCTTGGCCTGAAGGTCAGTAAATTGTGAAAATTGTCCACAGTCACTACCAATAAGCAATTTAAATGTAGACTTTGCATTGAATCCGGGAAACCTCAACAGCTATCAGAGTTGTATTAAATGAATTTCTGAGAAAGTAATTTCTTAGTCGCATATTTACGATGCATTTGTAATTCCAGGGCCCATGGTGAACGCTGCCGCCCCTGCAAGTGCCCCACAGAAGCTGATACCTCCTCAGCCCACGGGCCGCCCTTCTCCAGCGCCACCTTCAGTTCCTCCTGCTGCATCTCCCGTCATGCCCCCTCAGACCCAGTCTCCAGGACAACCGGCCCAGCCGCCCATGGTCCTGCATCAGAAGCAGAACCGCATCACACCCATCCAGAAACCTCGGGGACTTGACCCAGTGGAGATCCTCCAGGAGAGAGAGTACAGGTGAGATGAGGGTATCCTGATGTGTTTAGGCAAGAAATGGCAAATGTTTTAGAGTAAAACGCACTCATTAAATTAAATTCTGCGAACACCACCTTGTTAACTGGTTTCCCCAACATTTGATGATGTTGTTTCCATCGGTCAGGTTGCAAGCTCGTATTGCTCATCGTATTCAGGACCTGGAGAACCTTCCAGGCTCTCTGGCTGGAGACCTGAGGACCAAAGCCAACATTGAGCTCAAGGCACTTAGGCTCCTGAACTTTCAGAGACAGGTATGACTTGCATCATATTATTTAGGGATGTGCCCGAGTTACGAGGTTTAGTCACAAGCTCTTAGTATAAAGCTGTTTAATATAAAGTTCTATTCAAGTTCTGGTATAAAGTATAGGCAAAAAAAAGTATTAATTTTCCAGGCCTTTCCGAATAAGGTATTTGGCTTCGGACACATTATTATTATTATCATCATCATCATCATCATCATTATTATTATTATTATTATTATTATTATTATTATTATTATTATTATTATTATTATTCAATTACTGTTTCATTTTTATTTTTTATATATGCGTTTATTTATTTATCCATTATTTGTAATTTATACATTATTTTTATTTAATTTATTTTATGTATGTGTTAATACTATTATGTATTTATATGCCATTATCATGCATTTATTTATTAATTATTTTTCTTATAAATGATAACAACAAAAAATTATTTAAACATGATTTCCCAAAAAATATCTCACATCTCAATAATTATAATGCATAATGCTCTGGAAGGTGGTTGTAATTGAGTTCAGCCAAGTCCTGCCTCATTTTAAAGGGATATTTCACCGCTGGAAAGATGAATGTGTATTTAAATTGGGTCATTTATATAGTAGAAATGTGAAATTATTTTAGAAGTTGGTGCCTTCTAGACAGAGAAAAGCCAGAAAATGTATTTTTGTGGATGAAAGACAACAACTCCCAGAATGCACTTGCTTCGCTGCCCTACCAAACCACGCTTACCAGTTACAGAGGGCAGTATCGGAAGAAATGACACAACTAGGCGACTAGTCGACTCAACTGAAAAGACGCCGTTTTATCGTGAGATCCCCCTATGGGCGGGTTGAAAACATGCAGAACGAGCTCCTACTACTGGCTGTAGTCTCGAGCCTCTGGACAAAAAAGCCTCTGATGACGCAAAATGACGATTTTTGCGTCATCTGAGGTTTTTTCCAGACACACAATACAGAAATCTCTCGTCTCAGGGGGACATGAGGGAGGGAAGCACGGTCATTCGAAAATACTACCGGGTTTTTACTAATACAAAGCTTAATGCTAATCGGTGAAGTATCCCTTTAATGGTTTTTGACCCATGTTGTCCATGCCAACACAGCTCCGGCAGGAAGTCGTAGTGTGCATGCGGCGCGATACGGCCCTGGAGACCGCGCTGAACGGCAAGGCCTACAAGCGCAGCAAGAGACAGTCCCTGCGTGAAGCTCGCATCACTGAGAAACTGGAGAAACAGCAGAAGATCGAGCAGGAACGCAAGCGTCGACAGAAACATCAGGTACGGGACCATTTTGGCCTGTTCTTTTAGAGTTCAGTCATGAGACTGTTTTACAAAAGATCTGTACAAACTAATGTTTTAAATATGACCTGATTCACAAATGACAAAAGACATTGTTTGTGACGGAACCGCCTGTTCTTATATTGCATTTGTAGGAATATCTCAACAGCATCCTGCAGCATGCTAAAGACTTCAAGGAATACCATCGCTCCATCACCGCAAAGATGCAGAAAGTGACCAAAGCCGTAGCCACGTACCATGCCAACACTGAGAGAGAGCAGAAGAAGGAGAACGAGCGTATCGAGAAGGAGAGAATGAGAAGGCTGATGGTGAGGAGATGCACAGACTTCCCATATTTTCTTGAAATAAGAAACGTTTTTTTGACTTGACAACAACTCAACTTTAGAAATAAAATTAAAGCATTTTTGTCGGAACAAATATCTAAGAAAAGTATGTTTTGTGTGTTTCTCCCAGGCTGAAGATGAAGAGGGCTACAGGAAGCTGATCGATCAGAAGAAAGACAAACGTCTGGCTTACTTGCTGCAGCAGACGGACGAGTATGTGGCCAACCTCACCGAGCTCGTCAGGGCTCACAAAGCTGTCCAGGCCCTCAAAGACATGAAGAAGAAGAAGAAGAAAAAGAAGAAGAAGGTGAGCGGATTTAATGGAGTAGAATGGGTTCCGTAATGGAATCTAAATGGAGTTGTCTTTGTTTTTCCAGTAGTGTGTGAGATCTGTATGTCTGCTTTTCTACTCACAGAAGCCAGAGAACGCAGAGGGTGTTCCTGCTCTCGGCCCAGATGGAGAGGTGAGATCTTAAAATTGGCAGATATTTGGCTTTTTACAATTAGCTTGGCTGGTCATTTGTGCTAATGCATCTCTTGTGGCGATTTGATTCAAAATAAGTTTTTTTTTTTTTCTCCCTTTTTTAAAGTTTTGTTTAAAATTTGAAGGTTTAATTGAAAAAAATGTGGGTATATCATGTCTAATTGCAGATATTTCTTGGACATGTTGCAGCTGCAGTTGAGAATCACTGTTACATATTGTATTGTATTATGTTATATATATATATATATATATATGCTTTTATGTATTTATCATTCAATTATTTTAATTTCTTATATATGTATTTATTATTTTATGTATTTATATATGATTATTATATGTATTTATATATTTGTAATTTTCTCATAACTTCATTGCAACTTCATTTTTTATCAGTTATCAGTATATATATATATATAAAATATATATGTTTTTGTCTCCCATTGTAGCCTCTGGATGAGACCAGTCAAATGAGTGATTTACCGGTGAAGGTGATTCACGTGGACAGTGGGAAGATTCTCACCGGCATGGACGCTCCTAAAGCTGGACAGCTGGAGACTTGGCTGGAGGTGAATCCAGGGTGAGTGAGACACACTTTGGGCATCTCATTATTTCAAAATATGAGTATATGCTAAATGAAAAGGGTTGGAGTAGCACATCACAACAATTTTATCCCTAATATAGTATATTTATATTTATCTGACTAAAGCAGTAGGTTTGTTTGAATGTTATTTCGTTGATTTTTCTGTAGGTACGAGGTTGCCCCGCGGTCAGATAGTGAAGATAGTGGCTCAGAGGAGGAAGAGGTATGGCTGTTCTTCAGCTCTCATATCTAGATGTTCAGCATCTCTTGAGACACTGTGCTTTCTGAAAGGGCTTTAAACGCATTTGAAGAGAAAACTCTAGTGTGTGGGTGTGTGTTTTCAGCCTTGAGCTGTCAGTAAGTAGGCCATCATCAGAATAAGATTAATGTCTATTTTACCGTGAGATACTGCTGCCATGACCTGATACAGATAGCAAATATTTGCCTTTATGCACATTTTAACTTTCTGATACTGGTGTCCAATACAGTAGGCTGGTATTTAAAGGCCATTTTAACAATTCACAATACATTCTGTAACCTCAGTTAAATTTGATTTATGATCACAAATTAATTATATAATTACACAATTTGAAACAATCTATTATTGGTGGTTGTCCAGTAGTTTTACATTTGTATACATTTCATAACCTATTAATTTAATGAATTATATTTATAAACACAAATTATACAGAATAAAAAAATGGAAAGAAATTAGAATTATGTATAATTAATTAATTACAAGTCAAATTTATTAAATAGATTATGAAATGTATAAAATATAAAACTACTGGACAACCACATAAATCATTTTTCTAAATGTATAATTACATAAATATTATAAAAAAAAACGACCCTGTTATTTATGGGGTTAGTAGTTTTACATTTATACATTTCATAACCATTATTTATAATCACAAAATATATCAAATTAAAATATTACGTATATGTAAAATTAATGATTACAAAAAGCATCTAGATATATCAGCATCTATGTTTAACTTATTAGAGTTGAGTTCATATCTTTACATTTTATGGTATTAATGCACCATTGTATTTTCTTCTTAAAGGATGACGACGAGGAGCATCAGCCCTCTCAGGCCCCAACAGAGGAGAAGAAGATCATTCCAGATCCAGACTGTGAGGATGTGTCTGAGGTGGACGTCCAGCACATCATTGAGTACGTTACTGGCTTAAAGCTGTACTTTTTACTTTATACAAATGGGCTCATGTCTGACCCGTCCCATGGTCCTTTTGTAATTCTATTGCCATAATGGTGTATATAAATAAGATCCCTCTCTCTCGCAGGCATGCCAAGCAGGATGTTGACGATGAATACGGTAGCGCAGCGTTCGCTCGCGGCCTACAGTCTTACTACGCCGTGGCTCACGCCGTCACGGAGAGGGTGGATAGACAGTCGAGCCTGCTAATCAACGGCCAGCTCAAACAGTACCAGGTACACGCATACAGACCAACCAAACTGCAAATACACCTAGATGATCTATTTGAACTGCTGAGATTGATAAATGGCATGTGCTGAAGTTCTTGCATCTGTCCTGTCTGCAGATCAAAGGTCTAGAGTGGCTGGTGTCTCTGTATAACAATAACTTGAACGGCATTTTGGCTGATGAAATGGGTTTGGGAAAAACCATCCAGACCATCGCACTCATCACCTACCTCATGGAGTACAAACGCCTCAACGGACCCTTCCTCATTATCGTCCCCCTCTCGTGAGTCACTTTTCACACTCTACACCAGGGCTATTCTATTAGCTTCATTCGAGGGGGGGTTGGTTTGGGGGTTTAGCTTATTTATTGAAACATAACAGTATTGCAGATATATAAGATGTATACCATAATAAATAAAAACGTGATAATTTACAGCTGTGTGCAACTATTTACTATGAATATACGAATATATGAATTATACAAGCTGATAGCTATTGGTAAGAATTATTTTATAGGCTTTAAATGAAAATATTCTGACACTGTGACTTTGTAACCACAGATAAAACCATGCATGGATACTCACTCACTACCACTGTATAAAAATGCCTAAACACCTTCACAAGGACATCATTTCATAACAAAAATGAGTTATATATTCCTCTACCCACCTAATAAATCTAATGCAGTATAAATGACTGTTTCATCTGATTTAAAACTAGTTAAATTATTGAGTAATTTGTGGTTTGTAACAGAGGTGTGTCGCTTCTCGCTGGATGTCGCAACGCTGTTTAATAATGTTGATCGGGAGTAAACGCAACTTCAAATATTGCCAGTGGGTGGAGTCAGGCTCTGACCAGGGGTTTAGTTACCCTTTAAGCTTGCGTTCTGTTGTCCACTGGGCCGTGCGTATTTCAAACTAGTGAAACAACTGAAAATAGCGCTATTTGTTGTTACTGTACTGACTGAGAAAGCGCTTCAGATGATTCAGTTACAGATTCAGTCCGAACGAATCAGAAAGGTTTTAGACCGTTATGTAAGCGCGTTTGGCCAGTTCATGGAAAAGAAAGAATCGAAACAAAAGAATGATTAATTCACGAATGATTGGTATCGCTGGTTCATTCGACAAAAATACGGGGCACATAAAAACTGCTGAAATATTTGCACGGAAAACGTTTCTCAGGTCAGTCAGAGCGCCCATGGTACGCAAAGTGCGGATAGCCGTACAGCTACAGGTGTCAATGCGACCACGCATCAAACCAAATTAGCCGGAAAAGAGGAGGAGGGATGTTTGGGGTGCCCTCGGGCCGCATGGAGATGTTTTCGTGGGCCGCCAATGGAATAGCCCTGCTCTACTCTAAGAAATACACATTTTTGATAGATGACTTAAATATCTATATTTGGAAAGAATTTATCTTTCTAGAATGATTGGGGTGATTTTGTTGGTGAGTGCATCTGCATAAAAAAAAAAAACTTTTTGTATGAATCGTCCTTTTGGGCTGAAAAATGTGGGGTGTTTACATGTGTAATATACTCTTTGCAAGAACAAACTTAAACCTTTTTGCCATTTTTGTATTATTGGTCTATTATATTTGGAAACATTTCAACACAAATCATTTCAGTAATATTTATTTGTTTTCTCTTACAGGACTCTGTCGAACTGGGTGTACGAGTTTGATAAGTGGGCTCCATCTGTGGTGAAAATTTCTTACAAGGTAGTTACTTGATACATTTATGTAGTATTTAAATTATGTCAAAAAACTGGTTTTCCAAAAATGAATGCAAAGGAATACAAAATAAAACTGTATCTGGAGAACCATGTAGAATATTACAGGATTGTTAACTCATTTTCTTTGCTTGTTTTCGTCTTAGGGCTCTCCTGCTGCTCGCCGTGCGTTCCTTCCCATTTTGCGCAGCGGCAAGTTCAACGTGCTTGTCACCACTTACGAGTACATCATCAAAGACAAGCAAGTGCTGGCCAAGGTACAGACCTGCCGATTGTCAAGTTATCATTGTTTTGCATTTGTTTTGCAAAGCTTTTTGACTGCGTGCTACTTGTTCAGTTCCTAATGATTCTCTCTGTCTCTCTCAGCTCCGCTGGAAGTACATGATAGTGGACGAAGGTCACCGTATGAAGAACCACCACTGTAAACTGACTCAGGTGTTGAACACACACTACCTGGCGCCCAGGCGTGTGCTGCTCACCGGCACGCCGCTGCAGAACAAGCTGCCCGAGCTGTGGGCGCTGCTCAACTTCCTGCTGCCCACCATCTTCAAGAGCTGCAGCACCTTCGAGCAGTGGTTCAACGCTCCGTTCGCCATGACTGGGGAGAAGGTAAGCTGATTTCAAATCCAGACGCAAGAGAAGATTTAGTAGGTGTACTCGCACATTTGGACTGGATACGACAAATTGAAATTCTGTTTTTGTGTCATCTTGCTCTGTAAACGTAGTCGTGCAATGTTATGTTTTAAAGGTGGACCTGAATGAAGAAGAGACCATTCTGATCATCCGTCGTCTGCACAAAGTGCTCCGCCCCTTCTTGCTCAGGAGACTCAAGAAGGAAGTGGAGGCCCAACTGCCGGAGAAGGTTTGTTTTTGTGCTTGCAAACTATTCAGATATAACGATTCTATTTTTCATTCTTTAAACTATTCAATATAGATCTCAATTTGTGTTTGTCCTGAAATACGATAAGGTTTTGTTTTTTTCTCCCTCCTCAATCAAAAGAAGGATAAAGTAATATTAAACATGTTTAATCCAAGAAATTGTAAAAATGTACAATATTCCAGGCATATTTTCCACAACGTTTTTTTTTACTAAATTAACACATAATATTTAACTATTTCTTTGTGTTTGTATGCCCCAAAATGACAGTGCTTAGTAATAGACAGCAATATTTATCTATATACACTACTGTTTAAAAGTTGTTTTCAAAATGATTTTTGAAAGTTTTTCATGCTCACCAAGGCTGTATTTGTTTGATCATAAATACTGTTTCTATTTTAGAATGTTATTTATTCCTGTGATCAAAGCTGAGCATCATTACTCCAGTCTTCTGAAATCATTCTAATAAGATGATTAATGCTCAAGAAACATTTTCTTTCATGATTCTTTGAATAGAATGTTTAAAAAGACTTTCACTTTTGATCATTTAATGCATCCCTGCTGAATAAAAGTAGTGAATATTTATATAAAAACATTTTAATACCCATGAAATGCCACATAGAGACTTGCCCGGTTATTAATCGATTCACTGAAAAGAACTAAATGGCATGTTTGCTACAGAAGCTTCTTTTTTTTATGTTGAAAAGTGAATTTGTCTGTCTCTGTTTCCTTGCGTTCAGGTGGAATATGTGATCAAGTGCGACATGTCGGCTCTACAGAGAGTGCTGTACAGACACATGCAGGCTAAAGGAGTGCTGCTCACCGACGGCTCGGAGAAAGACAAGAAGGTGAGCAGACGGGATTCACGCCGAGAATGTGTGAGGAACGTTCAGTGTCTTTGAACTGGTCTAATATCCATCTACCTGTTACAGGGTAAAGGAGGCACTAAGACTCTGATGAACACTATTATGCAGTTGAGGAAGATTTGTAACCACCCGTACATGTTCCAGCACATTGAGGTGATCATTTGTTTCACATATTCTCTGCCTATGAGGTGTTTTTCATCCTGTATTGCTTATCTTGACATATTTTTTGTTGTCTGTTTTGCAGGAATCTTTCTCTGAGCACTTGGGCTTCACTGGAGGCATTGTTCAGGGGTATGTAGAGCACTTTTTCAAGTTTATAATTTTGCATTCTCGTTGGTTTTATCTGTGATTTACCATATTCTGTATCACCCTTCTTTAGACTTGATTTGTACCGTGCCTCTGGTAAGTTTGAGCTGCTAGACCGTATCCTGCCGAAGCTCCGCGCCACCAACCACAAAGTGCTACTCTTCTGTCAGATGACCTCGCTCATGACCATTATGGAGGACTACTTCGCCTACCGCAACTTCAAATACCTGCGTCTGGACGGTGAGTTGACTTTGACCAGGTTCACATAGAATCATGTGTCATTTTTTTTAATTTAATTAAAGGTCTTAGATTTAATAGTTCATTAAAGACTATCAGTCAAGTTACAGACAGTCTAATCGTGTTGATATCTTTTGTCCTTGTAGGAACCACTAAGGCTGAGGATCGTGGCACGTTGCTGAAGAACTTTAATGATGCGTCCTTTAATTATTTCATCTTTCTGCTGAGCACCAGAGCAGGAGGTCTGGGGCTGAACCTGCAGTCTGCTGACACTGTTATCATCTTTGACAGCGACTGGAACCCTCACCAGGTACAATACTGTCCCTTGAAATATTTAGTTGTTTATTAAGAGGGGGAGCTCTTAATGTCCACTGACAAAAGTGACTATTTTTCACAAATCCTACTCACTTTATTATAGACAGAATAGTTGTATTAGATCTAACATAATGTATGGAATAGAGTCTTTGGAATCATTAGTAATAAATCTTTAGGATAGATTCATTGTCGATTAGAATACTTTGTTCGGAATTGTATCATTTGAATCTTAAGAGTCTTTGTAGCATAAAATGTATGAATGTTAATTTGTCATTTTTAATCTTTGCAGAATCTAATCTTTAGTATAAAATCATTGTGGAACAGAATCTTTGGAATCAGTAGTAAAGAATCTTTAGAATAATTCAGTGTTGAATAGAATCTTCGGTAAAAAAAAAAATAGTTAAAAAAAAATTTGTAAAAAAAAAAGTTATAATTAAATTCATTGCAGAAACTTTAGTATAAAATCAATTTAGAATAGAATCTTTAGAATCATTAGTTAAAGGATCTTTAGAATAGATTCATTGTTGAGTAGAATCTTCTGTCTAGCATTATTGTACAATATAATCTTTAGAATTATTGGAATTGTAGAATAGAATGTATAATTGAATGTTCATTTTTATATAGCCTATATATTTTTACAATATCCATTGTGGAATAGAATCATTTGAATAGCATCACTGTAAAATAGAATATCTAATTAATTGTAGAATAAAATGTATAAGAGTTAATTTATGAACATACTAATGTTCATTTGTTAATTCGTCTTTATTCATAATACATTGTTCATTATACAACTTGAAATGTTAAAAATTGATTTATGGAGAAATGAACATCACCCTCAATTATAATATAATAAGTGTAATAAATGCTTAAAATGTTTTACATTGCTTATTGTTAAGTGTTAGCATTTAAGCTTTAGTCGAATCTGTGTAAAAGATTCAATGCATGTATCTACAAAGTTGTTCAATAGAATCTTTGGAGTCTCTGTATTGCTATAATATTTCTTGATTTTATGAGTCTGAATTCCGCAATATTTTATGTCTCTGATCGCCTCTCTTTGTTTCCTCATAGGATCTGCAAGCCCAGGATCGCGCCCATCGTATCGGGCAGCAGAATGAGGTGCGCGTGCTGCGTCTGTGTACCGTGAACAGCGTGGAGGAGAAGATCCTGGCCGCTGCCAAATACAAACTGAACGTGGACCAGAAGGTCATCCAGGCCGGCATGTTCGACCAGAAATCCTCCAGCCATGAGCGCAGGGCTTTCCTGCAGGCCATCCTGGAGCACGAAGAGCAGGATGAGGTACAGACACTCATTTATCATGGGCAGTTTCAGTGTCCTGTGGACAGGCTCCGTTTTCTGTTGCTGACGTTCACTCTCCTTTGTTTTCTCTCTTTTCTCAGGAGGAAGATGAAGTACCCGATGACGAGACCGTTAATCAGATGATCGCTAGAAGCGAGGAAGAGTTCGATCACTTCATGGTCAGGAGTGCTACTTGTTTTCGTTTAACCTTTGTCAACTTGACACTTTTTTTTTTCTTTTTTTTTCAACTTTGTTATTCCAATTCTTCCTGATTTCATTTCGACCAGCGCATGGATCTTGACCGCCGTCGTGAAGAGGCTCGTAACCCGAAGCGCAAACCCCGGCTGATGGAGGAGGATGAGCTGCCCACCTGGATCATGAAGGATGATGCGGAGGTGGAGAGGCTCACCTGCGAAGAAGAGGAGGAGAAGATCTTCGGCCGCGGCTCCCGTCAGAGGAAGGAGGTGGACTACAGCGACTCCCTCACGGAGAAACAGTGGCTGAAGGTGAATGAGGAATCCCCACACATCACATTGTGTTGATTCGTTTGTTGTAAAATGGCAAGCGTATTGACCTATGTTACTGCTTCTCAGGCCATCGAGGAAGGCACCCTTGATGAGATTGAGGAGGAGGTGCGCCACAAGAAAACGACCCGCAAGAGGAAGCGTGACCGTGACCTCGACCTTCCAGGCCCAGCCACGCCCAGCTCCAGTGGGCGGAGCAGAGATAAAGATGACGACAGTAAGAAGCAGAAGAAACGCGGCCGTCCTCCTGCCGAAAAACTCTCTCCCAACCCTGCCACGCTCACCAAGAAGATGAAGAAGACCGTGGATGCCGTTATCAAATACAAGGATGGGTTAGTCTCTTCGATCATGTTCCTGTCTAATTTTTTTCTCAGTTTGAATCATGAACATGCTTGCAGAGTGTAGACCCGCTGATGTGTTGTAGAATGTGTGTACAAAATTTCTATTATGATTGACGTTTGCAGATCAATTTAAGCTGCATATTTCATGGTTAAAGGCAATTTATTTTGCATTCATACATTTGGTTGATGGTTTAATCTGAAGAAGTTTACACTGCTTTGTAAATGTTTTTTTTTTAGTTTACGCATGTTAACTTTGCGGGGAATCAAACCCATGATCTTGGCGTTGTGAGCGCTATTCTCTACTGTTTTAAGATTCAAGAAAAGATCATTTTTCAGAATTCTGTTTAAAATGTTATTATTTTAAAATGAAGCCATAGTTGCAAAACTGTTTATAAAATGTACATTTTGTAAATAAGTGTTTAAACATTTGTTGTTTGAACTTAATTTTAAGGGTTTACTCTTTTGGTGAATTATATTGAAATATATTATATTATTCATAACGGTTATATCCTGGTTTTTTAACATAATACAAGGGCTAGACAAACACAGTCTTTCCAAATGGTTCCAAACCAGATACATGCAGTGTTTCCATGCTTATAGAGATATTTTATGCTTTAATTGATGTAGATTAGATAACATTTTGGAGTAAAAAAATTTGTCACTGTATTTCTCAACAGCAATGGGAGGCAATTGAGTGAGGTGTTTATTCAACTGCCTTCTCGTAAAGAGCTACCGGAATATTACGAACTTATTCGCAAACCTGTGGACTTCAGGAAGATCAAGGTTTGTCAACCATTCATTTAAATGATTAATTTAAAGTTTTTGTTTTTTTTTACTTAAATTTGTTTCGCCTTATGAATGCTTTGGCTGGTTCACAAACACCCATTGAAACACACTAACAAAATCTCAATAGGTAATTCATAATAATATATTAGTAAATAAAGAGTGTTGAATCGTGTTCTCTGTTCTGTACAGGAGCGCATCAGGAGCCACAAGTACCGCAGTCTGAACGACCTGGAGAAAGACGTTATGCTGCTTTGCCAGAACGCTCAGACCTTCAACCTGGAGGGATCACTGGTAATATTCATCATCCATGTTGTTAAATTAATTACACCAATCAAAAAGCACTAATGGATAAGCTTGTTCTTAAGTTGGTAGGGCATTTTGTTTAATCTTTAAAGTTGTTTTTAGGACCATTAAGATGTTTTTGCATCATGACATTGACAATTAGGTTCACTTTCTCCCTTCACTTTATGCTAAATATACCCAAGATGTTTTATTATCATTAATATACTATTGTAGTTGTTGTTTTTTAGCATTTTTATATATTTTTTTTTATTTTAAAGTTTTATTAATTTTTAGCAATTTTTGTAAATGTCTTTATAATTTTTTTAAAAATTTCAGTTCACCTTTTAACTTGTTGAAAATAATAACCCTAGTTAGTCGCACTTCATTTAGCTGATTCAGATGAGATTATTATATTTCAGATCTACGAGGACTCTATCGTGCTGCAGTCTGTGTTCACCAGTGTGCGGCAGAAGATCGAGAAAGAAGTAGAGAGCGAGGGAGAAGAGAGTGAGGAGGAAGAGGACGAGGTAGATGAAGGATCGGAGTCTGAATGTAAGTATCTATGATGATGATGATGATACTGCCTCTGTTTTGTGAAATTCATTCTATTTTCTAAGCAGAGTGTCATGCATGTACAACTCAAATTTAATTGAAGTGAGTCCATGATTAACACACATATGTATGTGTTTTAGCTCGTTCCGTGAAGGTGAAGATAAAGCTGAGTCGAAAGGACAAGGTGGAGAGAGGGAAAGGAAGACGCCGAACTGGACGCAGCTCGCGCCCTAAACCTGTCGTTAGCGATGATGACAGTGAAGAGGACCAGGAAGAGGTACTTATGAATAATGAATATTGAACTTAAAGAGAGAGTTCATTTAGTAAAAAGCCTCGTCTTTTTCTCATCCTCATGCCATCCCCACCAAATGTGTATGACATTCTTTCTTCAGATAAATGCAACGCAAGTGAATCAGTGTCGCTTGTTTGACACTTTAAAACAGCGATCGTGATTTTAATCCATACGGCCTCAGTGGATCAACGGCCCTGTTTACACCTGGTATTAAGATGCATTTTGGTTGATCGGAACACAAGTAGACGAGGGAGACGCATTCCAGTTTACACCTGGTGTTTTAATCCGTCTCTTCTGTCCACTTTCAACCACTGAGGGTCGATGGGCAGTTAAATGTATGTGTTTTTTCAGATCTTTCGATCTAATTGACAAAAATAAGCTCATGTAGTTTACATGAACACGACCGGAGAAAACAGAAAAACATACGGAGAGCATCAGCTTTCGTTTCTTTTCTGACAGCTGCAAGACCATGCAAAGTTGACAAACTCAAAGTTTTAGACACCGTATTTATTTGCTTCACGTTTCACACTGATCGTAATCTACCTGGGGTTAACGTTGATCCTGGGTATTCATAAACTGCTGTTTCATACTGTACATTACTAAACCCTGGGTTAACATATTAGCAGTGTTAGTGTCATTGATTTAATGAACGCTGTGATAGGTTTACATAAATGCACAAGAATTGCGCATCCTCATATTATATATAGCCGACTTTACTATCAAGTTTGGATGAATGCCGTGATGTGTTAAATAGCACATTACGAATCCTCATATTATGGTCCTAGCGTTATAGCACTAACAAGCCTGCAAAAGGTCACAGCCTCTAGTGTACCTCTTGAGGCCAGGGGAGTGAGGTTTACTCACACAGCTCTTACTAGTGGGCCTCCGTTACACTCACCCCCTAAAACCTCATTACCATCCGGGTCACGGCACCAATGTGACTGGTTCGAATCCAGCTTGGAGTGGTACGTGTAAGACCGGTCTCAGCAGCATGGGAGTCGAGAGCAAAAGACCACAAAAGTGGTGTTAACGCTGCTCTGGAGAAGGGTTTCATAAATTACAAGTGTGAAACGTTCCTTTACCCAGGGTTAAAAGTGTTTAGAATGACGATAACCCGAGGTTAAGCACAGTGTGAAAAGCCCTAGAGATGAATTATTTACTATCTGAAAAAGGCGTATATATTGGGAATGGTTTGAGGGTGTGAGTTTCAGGTATGAGTGAACTATCCCTTTAAAGAAAAAGTATAGATATTAATATATTTATCCTCTTGTTTTTCACTTATGCTAATTGTTTTTCTGTTTTTTACAGGAGCATTCTGTCAGTGGCAGCGAAGATGATTAAACCTCTCCTTCAGGACCAATTTATGTCTCTCGCTCACTTCTGCAACAGATTCAACAGATGCCCTCTCCCGAGGGCCTAGTTTTACCCTTTTTTAGAGAGAGGACACTGATTAAATGAGAAAATGACACTATAAAATGCAGAAAAAAAGAAGGCCCCCCATTTGCATATTTAAGCAGACGATATCAATTTATGTATAGCAAGACAGTTTACGTATTGAGCTTTAGTCTTTTCTTTCCATATTTGTTTTTATGATTTTTCACAAGGACGTGACATAAGATGGACAGATATTTGACAGACTGACTCAGTGGACCAGTAAGAGTGGATCATGTTTCAATGTCTTCTTGATTTTAACCGTGTGAACATTACCCCTTCATCCCCCACCCCAGACCCCAGAACGCATGTTGTTTGTGGAAAACGCAACCAGTTAGTTCTCTTTCTGTTTTTCTCTTGATGTCTCTGTTTAAATTAAGATTGCAAACAGGATAAAGGTACTTCCTCCTCGTCAGGAGAAATGGGGGAGAATAGGGTGTAGGATTCTGTACTGTCAGTGTCACTGGATTTCCAAAATGCACAATAAAAGCGTCTCAGAAATACTCAATGCTTCTGAGGAGTTGTTTTGCACAAAGTCAAGACTTCAAAACTGGTGAAATGCATATAGTTCTGAGTAGAGATTGACCAATTCATAGTTTTCATCTGACACACCCTTTGTAGGAATGCCCTCCATTGCCTGCCAGTTATTTGTTCAAAGCACTAATGTAGTAAGGCAGTGATATTGAAAGGCCAAATTCAATATACACCTTACTGATGATGCATACAGGTAGACAGATGAACCCATAACCGTAACTTTAACTAAATTTGATGGGACGTCCACTCCTGGGAAGATTGGCAACTGTCTTGAATGTTTTCCACTTGTGAATAATCATCCCTACTGTAGAATAATGGACTTCAATTGTTTGGAAATGGCCATATAACCCATCCCAGATTGATGGGCAGCAACAATTGCTTCTCTAAGATCATTGCTGATGTCTTTCCTCCTTGGCTAAATTCACCCCTAAACCTACCCATCACTGGGATTTAGACATCGTGCGAGGGACGTCGTATGAATTTGAATGCCAGCTCGTAAAATACGTACGAATTGGTCGTGAGATAGCGTTGGATTTTCAATTGTTTTATTTCTGCTTGTAGACTCAAATTCTTCATCACTATTCAAGGTGAAAGGCGTACTTCGTGATTCAAAGAATTAGGTACAATTAAGAGGTTTTATTGGTGATATACAGGCAGCCAGTGCTCTTAACGTTATAGAAGTCTTTGGATTACAAGACTTTGCACAATTTGTCCTTTACTGTGTGATGCGTGTTGATACATTACTTTTTGACCCCGCTGGCCGATTTCTTTTTTTGTTGTCCACTTACTCATGAAGGATCATAGTGCATTTCTCCAGAAAGTCAAACACTGAACTGTTGGTTTTGTGACGTTTGTAAATGTCCTAACATTGACTAACTTTGGAGCACTGGAAATTCCTAGCAAGCTTATTTTATCTGATTTGTAAGTGTTTTTTTCTTTTTTCTTATTCTTCTTGAGTTAAAAGACTATAATATGCATGCACTCAAAGGATTTTTACCTCTTATTCAGTTTAATTAATTAAAATGAGCAAAAGTAACCTGACTTTTTAACATTGTCACAGCTTAATTTCATTGTGTTCAATCCACCTAATATATTTAAAACTTAAAGTGAGAGTTCACCCAAAAAATTAAGATTCTGTCATTAATTACTCACCCTTATGTCGTTCCAAACTCGTAAAACTTTTGTTCATCTTCAACACAAATGAAGATATTTTTTGATTAAATCCGAGAGCTTTCTGTCCCTCAGTTAGCTACGCAATGACCACTTTGACGCTTCAAAAAGTTCATAAAGAGATCATAAAACTAATCCATATAAATTGAGCGGTTTAGTCAACATTTTCTGAAGAGATTTGATCGCTTTATGATGAACAAGTTTAATTTAGGGTTTTATGAACAAACCTCTTATGGAAGCTGAAAAGTGCTGCGTAACACGAGAATGAACCTCATTGGTTCATGAAGAAAGTCAAATGTGCTGCGTAACACGAGAATGAACCTCATTGGTTCTTGCAGAAGCTCAATCGTGCTGCGTAACACGAGAATGAACCTCATTGGTTCTTGCGGAAGCTCAAACGTGCTGCGTAACACGAGAATGAACCTCATTGGTTCTTACAGAAGCTCAAACGTGCTGCGTAACACGAGAATGAACCTCATTGGTTCTTGCTGAAGCTCAAACGTGCTGCGTAACACGAGAATGAACCTCATTGGTTCTTACAGAAGCTCAAACATGCTGCGTAACACGAGAATGAACCTCATTGGTTCTTGCTGAAGCTAAAACTTGCTGCGTAACACGAGAATGAACCTCATTGGTTCTTACAGAAGCTCAAACGTGCTGCGTAACACGAGAATGAACCTCATTGGTTCTTACAGAAGCTCAAGCGTGTTGCGTAACACGAGAATGAACCTCATTGGTTCTTACAGAAGCTCAAGCGTGTTGCGTAACACGAGAATGAACCTCATTGGTTCTTGCTGAAGCTCAAGCGTGTTGCGTAACACGAGAATGAACCTCATTGGTTCTTGCGCAAGCTCAAACGTGCTGCGTAACACGAGAATGAACCTCATTGGTTCTTGCGCAAGCTCAAACGTGCTGCGTAACACGAGAATGAACCTCATTGGTTCTTGCGCAAGCTCAAACGTGCTGCGTTACACGAGAATGAACCTCATTGGTTCTTGCGCAAGCTCAAACGTGCTGCGTAACACGAGAATAATCCTCATTGGTTCTTGCTGAAGCTCAAACGTGCTGCGTATCACGAGAATGAACCTCATTGGTTCTTGCGCAAGCTCAAACGTGGTGTGTAACACGAGAATGAACCTCATTGGTTCTTGCGCAAGCTCAAACGTGCTGCGTAACACGAGAATGAACCTCATTGGTTCTTACAGAAGCTCAAGCGTGTTGCGTAACACGAGAATGAACCTCATTGGTTCTTGCGCAAGCTCAAACGTGCTGCGTAACACGAGAATGAACCTCATTGGTTCTTACAGAAGCTCAAACGTGCTGCGTAACACGAGAATGAACCTCATTGGTTCTTGCTGAAGCTCAATCGTGCTGCGTAACACGAGAATGAACCTCATTGGTTCTTACAGAAGCTCAAGCGTGTTGCGTAACACGAGAATGAACCTCATTGGTTCTTGCGCAAGCTCAAACGTGCAGCGTAACACGAGAATGAACCTCATTGGTTCTTGCTGAAGCTCAAACGTGCTGCGTAACACGAGAATGAACCTCATTGGTTCTTACAGAAGCTCAAGCGTGTTGCGTAACACGAGAATGAACCTCATTGGTTCTTGCGCAAGCTCAAACGTGCTGCGTAACACGAGAATGAACCTCATTGGTTCTTACAGAAGCTCAAGCGTGTTGCGTAACACGAGAATGAACCTCATTGGTTCTTGCGCAAGCTCAAACGTGCAGCGTAACACAAGAATGAACCTCATTGGTGCTTGCTGAAGCTCAATCGTGCTGCGTAACACGAGAATGAACCTCATTTGTTCTTGCAGAAGCTCAAACGTGCTGCGTAACACGAGAATGAACCTCATTGGTTCTTGCTGAAGCTCAATCGTGCTGCGTAACACGAGAATGAACCTCATTTGTTCTTGCAGAAGCTCAAACGTGCTGCGTAACACGAGAATGAACCTCATTTGTTCTTGCAGAAGCTCAAACGTGCTGCGTAACACGAGAATGAACCTCATTTGTTCTTGCAGAAGCTCAAACGTGCTGCGTAACACGAGAATGAACCTCATTTGTTCTTGCAGAAGCTCAAACGTGCTGCGTAACACGAGAATGAACCTCATTGGTTCTTACAGAAGCTCAAGCGTGTTGCGTAACACGAGAATGAACCTCATTGGTTCTTACAGAAGCTCAAGCGTGTTGCGTAACACGAGAATGAACCTCATTGGTTCTTGCTGAAGCTCAAGCGTGTTGCGTAACACGAGAATGAACCTCATTGGTTCTTGCGCAAGCTCAAACGTGCTGCGTAACACGAGAATGAACCTCATTGGTTCTTGCGCAAGCTCAAACGTGCTGCGTAACACGAGAATGAACCTCATTGGTTCTTGCGCAAGCTCAAACGTGCTGCGTAACACGAGAATGAACCTCATTGGTTCTTGCGCAAGCTCAAACGTGCTGCGTAACACGAGAATGATCCTCATTGGTTCTTGCTGAAGCTCAAACGTGCTGCGTATCACGAGAATGAACCTCATTGGTTCTTGCGCAAGCTCAAACGTGCTGCGTAACACGAGAATGAACCTCATTGGTTCTTACAGAAGCTCAAGCGTGTTGCGTAACACGAGAATGAACCTCATTGGTTCTTGCGCAAGCTCAAACGTGAAGCGTAACACGAGAATGAACCTCATTGGTTCTTACAGAAGCTCAAGCGTGTTGCGTAACACGAGAATGAACCTCATTGGTTCTTGCTGAAGCTCAATCGTGCTGCGTAACACGAGAATGAACCTCATTGGTTCTTACAGAAGCTCAAGCGTGTTGCGTAACACGAGAATGAACCTCATTGGTTCTTGCGCAAGCTCAAACGTGCTGCGTAACACGAGAATGAACCTCATTGGTTCTTACAGAAGCTCAAGCGTGTTGCGTAACACGAGAATGAACCTCATTGGTTCTTGCGCAAGCTCAAACGTGCTGCGTAACACGAGAATGAACCTCATTGGTTCTTGCTGAAGCTCAATCGTGCTGCGTAACACGAGAATGAACCTCATTTGTTCTTGCAGAAGCTCAAACGTGCTGCGTAACACGAGAATGAACCTCATTGGTTCTTGCAGAAGCTCAAAAGTGCTGCGTAACACGAGAATGAACCTCATTGGTTCTTGCAGAAGCCCAAACGTGCTGCGTAACACGAGAATGAATCTCATTGGTTCTTGCTGAAGCTCAAACGTGCTGCGTAACACGAGAATGAACCTCATTGGTTCTTGCGCAAGCTCAAACGTGCTGCGTTACACGAGAATGAACCTCATTGGTTCTTGCGGAAGCTCAAACGTGCTGCGTTACACGAGAATGAACCTCACTGGTTCTTGCGCAAGCTCAAACGTGCTGCGTAACACGAGAATGAACCTCATTGGTTCTTACAGAAGCTCAAGCGTGTTGCGTAACACGAGAATGAACCTCATTGGTTCTTGCGCAAGCTCAAACGTGCTGCGTAACACGAGAATGAACCTCATTGGTTCTTACAGAAGCTCAAGCGTGTTGCGTAACACGAGAATGAACCTCATTGGTTCTTGCGCAAGCTCAAACGTGCTGCGTAACACGAGAATGAACCTCATTGGTTCTTACAGAAGCTCAAACGTGCAGCGTAACACGAGAATGAACCTCATTGGTTCTTGCTGAAGCTCAAACGTGCTGCGTAACACGAGAATGAACCTCATTGGTTCTTACAGAAGCTCAAACGTGCAGCGTAACACGAGAATGAACCTCATTGGTTCTTGCTGAAGCTCAATCGTGCTGCATAACACGAGAATGAACCTCATTGGTTCTTACAGAAGCTCAAGCGTGTTGCGTAACATGAGAATGAACCTCATTGGTTCTTGCGCAAGCTCAAACGTGCTGCGTAACACGAGAATGAACCTCATTGGTTCTTACAGAAGCTCAATCGTGCTGCGTAACACGAGAATGAACCTCATTGGTTCTTACAGAAGCTCAAGCGTGTTGCGTAACACGAGAATGAACCTCCTTGGTTCTTGCGCAAGCTCAAACGTGCTGCGTAACACGAGAATGAACCTCATTGGTTCTTACAGAAGCTCAAGCGTGTTGCGTAACACGAGAATGAACCTCATTGGTTCTTGCGCAAGCTCAAACGTGCTGCGTAACACGAGAATGAACCTCATTTGTTCTTGCAGAAGCTCAAACGTGCTGCGTAACACGAGAATGAACCTCATTGGTTCTTGCAGAAGCTCAAAAGTGCTGCGTAACACGAGAATGAACCTCATTGGTTCTTGCAGAAGCCCAAACGTGCTGCGTATCACGAGAATGAACCTCATTGGTTCTTGCTGAAGCTCAAACGTGCTGCGTAACACGAGAATGAACCTCATTGGTTCTTGCTGAAGCTCAAACGTGGTGCGTAACACGAGAATGAACCTCATTGGTTCTTGCTGAAGCTCAAACGTGCTGCGTAACACGAGAATGAACCTCATTGGTTCTTACAGAAGCTCAAGCGTGTTGCGTAACACGAGAATGAACCTCATTGGTTCTTGCGCAAGCTCAAACGTGCTGCGTAACACGAGAATGAACCTCATTGGTTCTTGCTGAAGCTCAATCGTGCTGCGTAACACGAGAATGAACCTCATTTGTTCTTGCAGAAGCTCAAACGTGCTGCGTAACACGAGAATGAACCTCATTGGTTCTTGCAGAAGCTCAAAAGTGCTGCGTAACACGAGAATGAACCTCATTGGTTCTTGCAGAAGCCCAAACGTGCTGCGTAACACGAGAATGAATCTCATTGGTTCTTGCTGAAGCTCAAACGTGCTGCGTAACACGAGAATGAACCTCATTGGTTCTTGCGCAAGCTCAAACGTGCTGCGTTACACGAGAATGAACCTCATTGGTTCTTGCGGAAGCTCAAACGTGCTGCGTTACACGAGAATGAACCTCACTGGTTCTTGCGCAAGCTCAAACGTGCTGCGTAACACGAGAATGAACCTCATTGGTTCTTACAGAAGCTCAAGCGTGTTGCGTAACACGAGAATGAACCTCATTGGTTCTTGCGCAAGCTCAAACGTGCTGCGTAACACGAGAATGAACCTCATTGGTTCTTACAGAAGCTCAAGCGTGTTGCGTAACACGAGAATGAACCTCATTGGTTCTTGCGCAAGCTCAAACGTGCTGCGTAACACGAGAATGAACCTCATTGGTTCTTACAGAAGCTCAAACGTGCAGCGTAACACGAGAATGAACCTCATTGGTTCTTGCTGAAGCTCAAACGTGCTGCGTAACACGAGAATGAACCTCATTGGTTCTTACAGAAGCTCAAGCGTGTTGCGTAACATGAGAATGAACCTCATTGGTTCTTGCGCAAGCTCAAACGTGCTGCGTAACACGAGAATGAACCTCATTGGTTCTTACAGAAGCTCAATCGTGCTGCGTAACACGAGAATGAACCTCATTGGTTCTTACAGAAGCTCAAGCGTGTTGCGTAACACGAGAATGAACCTCCTTGGTTCTTGCGCAAGCTCAAACGTGCTGCGTAACACGAGAATGAACCTCATTGGTTCTTACAGAAGCTCAAGCGTGTTGCGTAACACGAGAATGAACCTCATTGGTTCTTGCGCAAGCTCAAACGTGCTGCGTAACACGAGAATGAACCTCATTTGTTCTTGCAGAAGCTCAAACGTGCTGCGTAACACGAGAATGAACCTCATTGGTTCTTGCAGAAGCTCAAAAGTGCTGCGTAACACGAGAATGAACCTCATTGGTTCTTGCAGAAGCCCAAACGTGCTGCGTATCACGAGAATGAACCTCATTGGTTCTTGCTGAAGCTCAAACGTGCTGCGTAACACGAGAATGAACCTCATTGGTTCTTGCTGAAGCTCAAACGTGGTGCGTAACACGAGAATGAACCTCATTGGTTCTTGCTGAAGCTCAAATGTGCTGCGTAACACGAGAATGAACCTCATTGGTTCTTGCGCAATCTCAAACGTGCTGCGTAACACGAGATTGAACCTCATTTGTTCTTGCAGAAGCTCAAACGAGCTGCGTATCACGAGAATGAATCTACTCTTTACGAGAAGTGCCATGGGATTTTTAATGACCACAGAGAGTCAGGACCTCGGTTTACCATCACAACCAGTCTTAGGCTACAGGGTGATATGGCTGTGGATGCTTCCTTTTTTCAGGAAAGGGAAAGACATGTTAAGGCACAAATGGATTATATGTTAAAGGGTTATATGTTTGTTCGGAGCATTTTGTTTTGTAAACGAGGCAGTGTAATGGAGACATTTTCGCGCTAGAATGCTTGTTTTTCAGCGGGAATGCAATTCATTTGCTCAAAACACCAATTTGACCAATTGCATTAAGGCTACACTAAACCAGGACAGTTATAGGCTGCACACAAATTAATGTTAATGTTAATTAAAGACCAAGGCTAGTAAACGTCTTCTATAAACTGCATGTTGAAATTAGACTAGCACTTAACCATGAACACAAAAGCCACACCACACAATTGTCTTTTAAATGGTAAACATGTAACTATAATTGTTGAGTTCTTTCCATCAATCAGTTTCTTACTTTCACATTTAAAAGATTTCAAGAGGTTACTTAACTTATACCCTACTTGTCAGTCTGCACAAATACCGACCAACATGCTTGTTTGCTTTTGCGGCCCCTTTAAATAAATACCATGAAGGAAACAACATGTTTTAAATTAAGGTAATTAATTAAATCTCTGTAAATTAATAAACAAAGTTATGTTGGACCAACATAAGATTTTCACTGAAGTGTAAGTAGCATATAACTAAGAAAATGCTATTTTCACTTAATTGTCAAATTAATTTGACCTAAACTAACTGAATTGTGTTGACCCAACTAAACTAAATTATTTTGAATGAACTAAATGAAATTGTGTGTAAAAAATGTTTTTACTTTTAAAAAAAATGATTAATATCAGCCTAGAATAGAAGTGTGGCATGTTTGACCTGATGTACAGATTAAGATTTAATTCTTAAATAAATGTGTAATTCGTTCATCTCATGTGCATAGGCTTTCGATTATGTTTATCATATTAGCAAATAGACTAATTAGTGCTGGGGTTTTTTTTCACTTCTCATATTGCACAATATTGAACTTTTTTTTTTTTTTTAAGGTGAGTGGGTGGAGGCTTAAATGAGACAAATTGATAGCGTTGGCGTATTTACCAGCAGTGTCAGACTCATGAGTAGACGTCCACCTGCTTAATCAGAATATGGGGATCTCATTTATGTTCTTACTGGCAGTCGCTTTGTTCTGTCCTGTTCAAACAAGTGAGTAAAGGGAGTTTTCCTGAGTCTTTAATAATCATAAATTATCTTTAATACATTTCTTTATCTTATTCATAGACACATTTAGACATTTTCCTTACAATTGTGGGCGTATATACTGTGCCTGTCGGTCTGCACTACTTCTCTGTTCTTCGCTTGATGGACCCTTTTTGTAAATCCTGAAAAGTTTATTTATGTATTTATATATATTTTTCATTTTCATTGCCATTTAAGTGAATTTACTGAACTTAAATATACAAGCTTGATAAAGATGATCATTCTAGAAGAAATTTTCAGATGGCACTTAGAGGCTTTTGCATCTGAACTCTTCATATATATATATATATATTTATTATTATTATTATTATTTTTTTATTATTATTATTATTTTTTTTTTTTTATGTATGTAGGCCTACATTTATAACGCAGGCTATAGCCTACTTTGTATTATATTACGTGAGTTACGTAAAATGTAGGTCTTTCTCTCTTGAAAGTTTTTCTTTTGCTATTTGAGCAATGGAAAGAAACACTTCTTTTTTTTTTTCATTAAACATCATGTATAACACATTATTTATATGAAGCAGAATGCCTGACCTGCAAAGCTGGCACGAACATGTCAGTGTCAAATAAAGGTGCTAGTGACTTAGAAGCCAAGTATCATCAGGAGGATTGAAATTATTTTTTACTGAAATATTATTGTAGATTTATTTTTATTATAACCTATATGGCTATGAAAATAAACAGTGTCATGTAAAAGTTGTTATAAAAACTATTTTTATTTTATTGTATATATATTAATCTGTTGTTGCGGGCCAAACGTTAAATGGAAAGGATGTATTACTCAGGGTTCTCAAGTCTCACGCATTGGCCGTGAGACACACGCAATTCAACCAGTTCACACGCTCACACGCCACACCGTGTATTTCTCACGCTGAAAAGGCAATGCCAACCAAGCATGTCATGTCATGCAAGCTTTATATATAACGTTGTATACGAGGCGCGGGCACACAAAGTGAAGTTTTCTGCCGCCAGCACGTATCTTGGCCAGATTGCGTTCGTTAATAGGCAACACAGATGCGCGAACACACGGAAGTTGACGGAACATTCTCGGCCACCGTACGTTCGTTACTAGGTAACCAACAACATCGCGCGAACACACGTCGTGATGATGGAGAAGGTAAGTTGGAAGAAAGCTCGTCTAACATTTTTAGGCTAGAACATTTAATATATAGCCCATCATATACATTATTATTGATGCAGTCAAAAACTCTACAACTACTTTGCAACCAGGCCAGAATCTTTGGCTCAGTTTGGCTAGCTTACGTTATCTGAAACTAAGGGAAATGTTAGTGGGTATGGGAAGGAATGAAGATGTATCTCTTCATTTTATTTTAAATAAATTTAAATTTATTTATTTTATTTTATTTTAAATTATATATTATACTGTATTAATAGTATTTCTAGTTACATTAAGGCTACATACGTATTAAAGCAGAGTGCTCTGGGTAATATATATCCTGTCAAAACATAGGCTACATTAATCATTGATTGCCATTGCATTTGTATTTTTCAAACACTTACAACACAAAACACATTTCATAAGCTGGAGTGTGTACTCTTGTGTACACACACACACACACACACACACACCTTAATAATACTCTAATATGTCATTTGTTCACAATGTCCCACCACACAATAAATCATTATACCGTTTCGACTAGACATATTCAAAATGCAAAAATATTTGTTTTTCCAAACTGTTTGGAGCAATTCATTATATTTTTGTAATTTTTGTATAACTTATTTGTAATTTTGAAATATAACATTAAAGAGTATATTTGATGTGATGAATTGCTCTGTCATTTATTAGATTTACCAATTGTTATAATTTCAATTTGTGCGGGTTAACAATGGTTAAAATTGGGGGGCGGGGACAGGTGGGGGCGGGGCTCCATTAGGCTCCTCCCCCAACCACATGTGATCTCACTCCAAGCTTTTGATCAAACTTGAGAACCCTGTATTACTTTATGTATTAAACTACAATAACATAGTTGCAATGTTGTGAATGCATTTGTATTTTTTGATGCACAGAAATTATATTTGGCTTTAATTTTCGGCTTCTTAGTCACAGTCATGAAAGATTCTATTATGCCTTAATTGTCCATCCGTGTACTGTTGTTGTTTGCGTAAGCTTTGTGTTTCCGTTTAATGAGCTAATAAAATATTTAAACTCGAATCAATATTTTGTGGCAAATAACAGCGGTGTAATAAGCCCCGCTGAGGGGTCCAGGTAACCCTGTTTGGGTTTATTTTGCAAGAACAAATATCTGGGTGTAGGATACATTATCCCTCAGTATCTATAATTAATTAATTTTAATCCATGATTTTTTTTATATAAACGAATATTTGTTCTTTAAGATGAAATAGCATTCACTTTAAATCATTTTTAAAAACATTTGATAAACAATAAACATGTACATTACATAAAGCAACAGATTTGATTTTGATGTTAGCAGCATATGAAAGAAAAAAATTCAGAGGTTTACAAAACCATGCAAAAGAGAGAAATTTGTGCATATCCCCCTCATCCTTTCCTCGGGTCATTTTGACCCGAAACTCACTTTAAAAAAAATGTAAAAATAAATTGAGTGTTTATCAGAGTTGTCCAAGACCTTAGGACTTTAGTCACACTTGAACCATATAGGCCTACACCAATTTTTTTTTTTTTTTTTTTTTTTTTTTGACTGGATTCAAGGAATTTTGTGCTTGAATTTTTAAAAAGTAACAAATCCTTCCCTCGCTGGTCAATTTGACCCCCTAAGGAAAAGGAATAAATGGAATGTGAGGAATACTTAGCCTCGGTATAGAAAAACCTAAAAATGCTAAAACTTTATCAAAAAATGATTTTTATAATGTCTATCTCAAACATAGACAATCTCCCACCCTGATATTCAATAAACAGATTTGTTTGACAGGGAAGCTGTGCACAAACAGATATACACACATATATGCACGTTCGCGATTGTGCTGCATTCACTCACAAAAAAAAATGTTTTGTATATTTAGGGTAGGAAATGTACAAAATATCTTCATGGAACATGATCTTTATATCCAAAAGATTTTTGGCATAAAAGAAAAATTGATAATTTTGACCCATACAATGTATTGTTGGCTATTGTCACAAATATACCTGTGCGACTTGTGGTTTTGTGATCCAGGGTAAAGAAAAAAAAAGAAAAGAAAAAAGCACCCCTTTAAAAGGGCACCTAAAGTGCAGGTGCTGAAGCCCCCTTTGATGTCTATGTGTGCATGTGCCTGGCTGGCATAGACTCAAGACCAGACGAAAACTAACAGATACAACAGGTGCTAACGCAACTTTGGACATTAAAATGATGTTGTCAGTCCAAATGCAAAATTCACATGCATATGAATTGATAAAACTGTATGCCTTCAATGCAGCATACTTTTCATTGAATAAAAGTGTCTGCCAAATACAAATACCCTGAGTGGGTTGTTGAGAATCTGACTATTAAAAATATATATATTTTTTTACATGTTGGTCTGTACACCTGCCTTTAACCTGTGCATCAGATAATCAAATCTGTCATAAATAGAGGTGATATTTTGGAATCAGTGTAATTAATGCTTAAAACGCTTAAGATTTATACTTGGTTTTAATAAATACATTGTTAATGTAAACATACAAAATAGTATTGTATTAGATGCTATTGATATTGTGCCAACATTAGGTGAAACTTGAACATGGCCTTTCAGAACTCTGTCACTGAAGTATAACTTCTGCCATCAGATGTCATGATTCTCAGTTTGTTTTTGCTTTGATCAGAGGCCAGGACCTGTGGATCCAGTCAATTCAGCTGTGGTGATAAACACCAAATATGTATACCTATGATATGGAGGTGCGATGGTGACAAGGACTGTCCGAATGATGCGGATGAAGAAGGCTGTGGGGAAGGCTTTCCGTTGCCACAGATAAAAACTTTATGTAAGTATGCAAACCCAGACAGAGCGCCTCTGAAATTCAGTTAAGGGAACCATATTTCATTATTTTAAGTGTTTGCTGAAAGCATTTGTATTTTTGAGGAATTCAGTGCTGCCAAATCAGTTTTAATGAATAAATATAGTCATACAGTGCAAATAATAAAACAAACAAGGCTTGGACTACAATAACAGAGTTGTAATGTTCTCCTCTCTCTCTTGATAACATTAGCTTCTCAAGGTGAAGATGTGCCAGTCACAAGCAAGAACCAAACAGTGCAAAATGAAGGTAAAGCTCATGCTTACAATCTTACAACCATGAGTTAACTAACATGCAGTAGCAACAGCATTCTGCCACAGAATCTTTTACAACTAACAATGTTTCTGTCACACCGTAATGTTGCTAATGTTTTTATTTTTTAATTAAGATGATTTGGGAAGCACTCAGGTGAAACCTGCGGCAAGTGGCTCGGACACTGAGAAACACAGAGTCCCTCCAACCATCATTACCATAAATCATGTTATGGAAAAACAATATGAAGTACTGACACTGGAAAAGACTAAGCTAATTTTGGAAATACAAAATCTGAAATTACAGAAAACTAAACTAAAGTTGGGGCTACAAAACCTTGGACATGGAGTGTAGATCTCGTTGACAGTTTACAAAGAATTAATTCATCAATCAATTATATTTGAGATTTTCCTATAGACTTAAGGCCTGTTTCCACTAAGAATGATAACTATAAAGATGACTATACTAGACGTAAGCTCCACCCATTTGCTCTGCAGTGAGCAGCCTCTCGGCTACTTTGCTGGGAGACAAGCAGACGTAGCCTATGTGTGTGAGGAAATGTCATATTGTGTTAAAAAAGAAATAAATAACAGCGCATGAGAACAGTTCCAGTCTCTGTTTTTATTTGAGCACCCTCAGATACACCTAAGAACATTGTTAAACTGACGCGAAGCTCAAGCTTGCGGTGTGAAATGGCAGTTATGCTCATTTACACGTTTATACGTTTTTTTTTTATGGGGTCTACAACTAAAATACAATTACATAATTTAATGTTAAAAAAACTCATTATTTTTCTGAGAATTTGCATTGTTGCAGCACCTGTTTTCACCCTCTGACTGAATGCTCTGTTTTAGTTTCGATTCCTTTAAAACCCGCCTTCCGTCGAGTGCATTTTGCTCTGATTGGTCAGCCAGCCCCAGTCTGTTGTGATTGGTCTACCGCTTAGAGCGTGTCCCGGCTCTTACCATAACCGGCGAGCATCTGCTCCAGAGGCTTAATGAGGCGATGTAAACATGACTATCTGATGATGCACAAAACGAAAGACACAATATGAACGAGAATTGGAACTTTATATCTCACATCTGTGATTTTAATTAATTATTGTGATTGCGACTTTATCTAACAAATGTGTTTTCAGATAGATAGATAACATTCTACTCTCTCTCTCTCTTGATAACATTAGTTTCTCAAGGTGAAGATGTGCCAGTCACAAGCAAGAACCAAACAGTGCAAAATGAAGGTAAAGCTCATGCTTACAATCTTACAACCATGAGTTAACTAACATGCAGTAGCAACAGCATTCTGCCAGAGAGTCTTTTACAACTAACAGTGTTTCTGTCACACCCTAATGTTGCTAATGCTTTTATTTTTTAATTAAGATGATTTGGGAAGCACTCAGGTGAAACCTACGGCAAGTGGCTCGGACACTGAGAAACACAGAGTCCCTCCAACCATCATTACCATAAATCATGTTATGGAAAAACAATATGAAGTACTGACACTGGAAAAGACTAAACTAATTTTACTAATACAAAATCTGAAATTAGAGAAAATGAAACTAAAGTTGGAGCTACAAAACCTTGGACATGGAGTGTAGATCTCGTTGACAGTTTACCAAGAATTAATTCATCAATTAATTGTATTTGACAATTTCTGAGATTTTCCTATAGATTTAAGGCCTGTTTCCACTAATGATAACCATAAGGATAACTATAAAGATAACTATACTAGACGTAAGCTTCACCCATTTGCTCTGCAGCGAGCAGGCTCTCGGCTACTTTGCTGGGAGACAAGCAGATGTATATGTGTGTGAGGAAATATCATATATTGTGTTAAAAAATAAATAATAACACAGCGCATGAAACAGTTCCAGTCTCTGTTTTTTTTAGCACGCTCAGATACATTTTGTTCCGGTCACTGTCAGGGACTGTTTTTCTGGCGGAAAAATGGCATGTAATGATTTAACTTTAAATTAAATATGTTGTATGCATTCTGTGGTAACAGCAGTTCACAGATTCATAACCTAATTCAGATTCACAGCATAAGATTTGCAAAACACTTTCATAAATGCACAAGTTTGTTTCTATGTGCATTGGACTCTGGATAAGGGAACATCAGGTCTAGTTTTACCACATGAGCTGAGTTTTAGATAGAGACAATTTATTAAAATTCATTCAAAACCCTTTTTATTTTTTAACTGTAGTTAACATGTTATGTATTACTTCTCATCTGTTCACAAAAATGCCCTACATTCACAGGTTTAAAATACAGGTCCTTCAGATTTATTGATTGTTTTCATTAGAAATATCTAAAATATATTTGAAGCGTTGTTTATATTTCTATGTGGTGTTTTTAATATGCTTTAAGACAAACTATGTGCAAATTCATAAGTCAACACCATTGTTGAGTATTCTCTTTAAAACTGCAGTGAACCAAAGACAGTCTCAAAAACGCGGTTTGAAATCGCGGGTGTTTCTGACGTCACAACTACCTTGTAACCAATCACGTCAACGTGCCGGTGGGCTTAGCATATCATTAACAGTGAACTAGCAGGGGAGTCTCAAAAGAAGACAAGTTATCCCGGTATATGATCTATATGTCTTTCTCCACTGACGTTCTGAGTTGTTCAAAGCGTTTCTGATGATTGTTAGAAGGCAGACTGAGATGGCGAATGGGAACATAGTTTGTGTAACATTAGCAACACATAAGATATTTAATAACTAGTCAAGCAATTTCATGTCCTTTGATCATATTTTATAAAAACATTTTTGAAAAATTCACACTTTTATAGTTAAATTTACAATGAAAGTACTTTAGGAACTTTTTACCGGTAGTCTACGATGATTTTTTCACCTTTTTAAACATCAGTATACATGCAAATATTGCTGTTTTGTGCTTGTCCCACACCCAGACTTCTGATCTTCAATAATGAGAAAAAGAAGTGTAAAAAAATGAGTTATCTATATTTTTTTATTATGACTGAATAAAGTATCAGTAAAAGAATCAAAACATAATTGAGGTATTTAAGGTCAGACAACTATTAATGTGATTTTATATACAAAATGTAGTTGTCCCACAGTATTGCCGTCATTTCCACCACAACGCTGTAATGTCCCTTTAAAAAGTTTTTTTGAAAGATTGTTTGGGTAGTTTCTATGGAGATGAACAATGACATCACAGCACATGTCTGACATGGAGGACATTTTAAATTTCTTCAGCAACTTGGAGAAGAAAACTCAAGGTAAATATTGCTTGAAATGAAAATATTTTTATTGTATGTCATTTCCAACATGGCGTAACATCAAATGAGTTTGTAAATAAATTGATTTTGCTAGCTACCAATGCATAGCTAATCTGTAATACTAGCTTGGATTTTTTTACAAAATACTGTAGGATTTTCATTTCCACCACCGTCATTTCCACCACATTACCTTCTTGGGTGGAAATGACAAAGGTGAGGTGGAAATGACATTTATGCTTACAAGGTGGAATTCATAGATTGAGTGGCTACATATGAATATTAAAATGTACAACGCTAATGTATTTATTCAAATATATATTTGTTGAAATGCCTTTTCATCTATTTTTAAGATGCCGCGGAGGTCAACTGGATAAAGGTCTCACTATTTGTGGTTAAAGTTGTTTACAGTAAGACTGTAACTGTTCATCTGGTTATGGAACCAAACAGACTAATGACTAATGATTTGTTAAATGGGTTTCAAATAAATGTTTTCTGTTTTTCTACATGGACGTCCATTCATTGTCATTTCCACAACACCCAGTCATTTCCACCACCTCATAACTTTTTTAAAAATATGTACAAAATTCTAATCACTCATTAAAAATTTCTGCATCGTTAGTTTATGGGATAATGTTCCACTAAATGTAATAACTCAAGTAGTTATTCTTCTAAAATGTATCTAACCAATGCAATATTATATTTCAGGTTGTGGTGGATGTAAGCTTTGTGTTTGGGCCTCATGATAATTTACTTAATCCACAAATCTATGGTAATTGCAATATAGGTATAAATTGGTAAAACTATGTGTGAAAGTGGTCTTACACAGTTAAGAAATTATGTATATCATAATAATTTTAAATAATAATCAAATATTTACATGTGATGGAAATGACATTTGTTCAGTGCGGATCGGAAAATATGTCAAAAAACACCAAAAGTCTTATAATGTAAGTGCGTTCTCTTATGGATCATTAAACTAGACTAGTTATATTTAACTGTTAGACTGTGACCATTTTGATTTGAACACTTTTTTTCCCCTCAAGTTCACAAGGCCAAAAGTGCCTGTAGTTGAAGAACCCTTATGTGTCCGACGTTGTAAAGAGCCATACCATTGTGCAGCGTAAGTTTACCTCACTAAGTTTGCAGAGTGAATCTATGAGCTGGCGTGAGTGAGTGAGTGGAGGCGGGGCTAATTAGCATATTCATGATCCTCATTACTAAATGAAGGATGTAGTTACATTCAAGCTATTTTAAGGCATGACGATTTTTTTTTTTTCACAGGACAAAACGTATAAATATGCTTTTTGGTGATCAAAGATGAGTTTAACTGGGATAAAATTATTCACTACTGGGGGAGTTTAACATAGCCTAAATGAATACCATCATAGTTCCAGACAAGGTTGCGGTTTACAGTGTACACTCCAGCCCCAAAGAGCAGAACTGCCCTCTACATTGATCATAACAGGCATCCATCTAAGAAGGTCACACAGGGCTGCAATCTTATTCATCTAATCTAAGAAGATCACACAGGGCTGCAATCTTATTCTTATCAAAATGCTAAACAAGTCACAATGCTAGGCTGTTGTTGAGGTGTTTGCCAAAGCATTGCTAAGATGTTTTGGGAGGTTGAGAAGGGAGCCATAACAGGTGTGTTTATTGTATTTATTGTGCATGCTTTCTTTTTGAACACAAGGTGGCGCTGTTAGGCAGAACTAAAAAAAAGTCTGACCTCATCAGGAACACACACAACCTAAATGTTTATATAGACTTTTGAGAACGTTTCAGTGTCTACTAAAACAATTAGTGGAGGCTTATCTTTTAACAAGGTAATATTACAGCATTTCCTTGCCTGATTAAATGTGTAGGGCTGCCAACTTTTGAGTTTAGCTTGGAGTGAGAATTTTTGTTAAAAGGTTTGTTAAAAAAAAGCAAATAATAGTAATCAAAATGTGTATTGTGATTGTCAAAACATTTGGTAACTAGACTGAATTTGAGCTTAGTGACAACATGTTACAATGTTTACATGGCACAATGACTGGTAGCTTATATTGTTTTTAGTGCTTGACTCAGATTTCAAGATTTCAATTCATAAGCTTGTAATTCGATTCCAATCTTGATTCAGTATTGATTCCTTTTAGAAAAATATCAGGTACAGTAGCTGCATATTCATTTTCTTGAAGGAAAAAAATTCTCAAGTAGTGCTTTAGAGAGCCTATTATTATTAAAGGCTAAAATTAACAACTCAAATATAATGTTATTATAATCATAACAACTTTATCATATTTTATTTGTGATATAAGAGTAAAAAAACATGTAATATACGGCATATATTTAGCAAAATACTCCTATCTATAGTTCTTGCTAACTATGGTAAATGTAACATGACATTGTTCACAGTTGTTTCGAGCCATTAGATGAGACATCATTCATTTCAGTAAGTTGTACTGTATCTTTTAACATTCCTTCTAATGTTCATTTCTGTTTATTTACTATTTTAGCTAGCAGTAAAGAGGAAGAGATAATTGGTTCAGGAGGCATGCCACATTAAATAGCGCCAAAACTTTATTTATTGTTTGAATTTCTTAATAAAATTGATGTAATTGAAAGCTGAGACTTTGTTTCATATCAGAGTAACCTGCTCTGTGAGTTTGCAGCCCTGTCTATTACCACAGGTGTGTCCTGGGGCTGAAACGTCATCATTTAATCAGAGTCTTTTATCAGGTTAATATTGACTGATCTGTTTCAATAGCTTTTAAGAAGTCTTGCGTGTCTTTATGCCCTGACACACCTTAATCTCTCCCGAAATAACGGACTCTCTTTAAGTCAAATAATTACTTGATTGGCCTGTTCCTATGTTTTATGATGATGTTAGCTACATTGTGAACCTATTGGAACATCTCCAATAAAACATAGTGTACACTTTGAAGACCGAGAAACATTCCACGCAAATCTGTGATATAACACTTGAAAAATACCAGTTAGGACTAGAGCAAAGCAAAATATACAATCGGGTGAAATATTTCTTGGAGCGAAGTGAAGACCGACTTTCACAGAATGAGAAAATATGAAGAAAAACAAAAACAAAGTAACTCTACCCAAAACTGGATGAACTCCAAAAATAAGTAGCTAGACAGGAAGATCCATAATGAAAACAGTCAAGAGGCTTACGGAAACCCTGAAGAAGTTACAGTAGCTTCTGTCTGTCTGTCTGTCTATCTATCTGTCTATCTGTCATCGTCCGACCATCCATCCATCCATCCATCTATCTATCCATCTATCCGTCTGTCTTCAGTAATTTAGGAAATGACAATGGGAAGAATTAGCTGGATTTGCCCATGGGCGTTTTGGTGAAACAGACAACAAAAGGCACATTATGTGTTCAGTTATACATTCATCTTTAATTGTTATTGATGTCGTAATGGGCGTTTTGGTAAAACAGACAACAAAAGGCACATTATGTGTTCAGTTACACACTCATTTTTAATTGTTATTTGATTTTGAAATATCTGTATTTTATTCTGTTATTATATGCTTTAATGTTCAGGAATGTCCATGAACGGTTCTCGTTCAAATACTTCATGATTTTTAATGTTGTAACATAATAGAATGTGGAGGGGAATGAATTTGTACTGTATGCAACTGATCAAGGTCTAAGTGTGTGTTTGCACATGCTAACTAAATAACCTGATTTGCTCAAAGACCATCTGTCACTCGCCGCGCACGGTCTGGTGATAAATGAAGGTGTGGCGAATGAGCTTATTGGTTATCAACACCGGTGACACAAAAACAGCCAAGTCACATCTCATCCATAAATTAAAAGAAACAAAGAAACTATTTTGAATTGAGAAAACAGCCTGTTTTGAGAATTGTGGGAGAAAAAGTGCTTATTTGTCAATGGTTCAAGCCTAATTATCTTTATCCAAAAGTTCTTTCTATTGATTTTGAGATTGCATATGACCCAGGTGTGTTCATGACAGTTTTTGAGAGATTCAGCCTAAATATTTTCTGTCTCTGCTAAGAGATCATACTAAATCTTTTGGGTTTTTGCTTTGACAGTCTGTGCTGAAATCATGACTGCATGGTTCAGATGTCCTGTATCCTATCAGGTGCTGGGGGAGGTCTTTTCACTGGGACGCATGAGAACACTGAGACCTTATTGTTAACATCCCACCCCCCTTTGACGGGATGTCATAATCAGCAGTCAGGGCAAGATATTTTGACCGGGGTACTGTGGGAGTTTGCTTATAAAATATGTTTGTTCGGTTATCAAAGACTTGTCAGACCTGCTCAGTTTGTTACAACTGTCTTCTAGGTGTAAAAAAGCTTTGTTGAGTAATTTAAAAAGATTTTATCATGTGGTAAGATCAAGTCTGACTGTTTTTGCTCAACTAAAGCTTTTTATTTCATGACTAATGCAATCTGACTACACAAGTATACCAGCCAAATACATTTTTGAGGGTTAGACATGTAAGAATAAAATGTTGTTGGGACATTAAGTTACATATTCAGTTCTTTTAATGACTTCATATTCGTTGTGTTTGCATGTTAAACAGAGAATTACGCTCTGAACATCTAGACAATGCTGTTACTACAAACAAACTAATGTGAACTATTAAGGATGTGTATAGTGAAAAAAGCTTGAAGGACACATTAAACTCCCAAACAAGCGTGAAAACACAACTTATGTGCTCTTACTTTCTATTTGCAGAGTTTAATTGTTGATATAAGATATTGCTTCTGATGCCGAGTTGTTTTTCCCAAATTTTTCTTGCTTTCACATTGAATTATTTATTTTTTTGGCATTTTGAATCTATAGTGGCAACATAAAACATCAGAAAGTTACATAAACACCCAAGTATAAAATGGCTTGTTTTGTTCAAAAACTGTAATGTCGTTTTTTTTTTTCTGTTTTGACAAGCTGGGAAGCTTCCCGGTATAGCTATTAATGTGAGTGATGGGTGGCAGAGTGACGGATCCGGTTTCCGATTGGGGCGAGATGCAGTTTTTCAGGTGAAAAAGAGAACAGATAAGCGTGTTCACCTCACTTGCCCTACACACAAACATTGGACTTTTTATTTGCGCACACACTTGTTGTTTCCTAGTAGGTGTTTTGCGCACCACAAACTGATCTGGCAGAAAATAAAGTCATTTTTGCAATATCTTTTCATAGTCTTGTCTGTTTATTTGTTCTAAGCTGTTATGCTTACCCAAAATTACCCAAATATAAACTAAAACTAACATTAAACAATTTATACAAGATGCATTCAATTGATCAAAAAGTGACAGTAAAGACATATATATTGTTATTTTTGATTCATCAAAGAATCCTGAAACCTTTTTTCCAACATTGATAATGATTCTTGAGCAGCAAATCATCATATTAAAGTGATTTCTGAAGGATCATGTGACTTGATTGGAGTAATGATGCTGATAATTCAGCTTTGACATCACTTTAAAAATTAAATTTTAAAATATATTCAATTAGAAAACAGTTATTAAAAATTGCAATAATATTTAACAATATTACTGTTTTATAGATATAGAAATATAGATATTTTACTGTTTATAAATGCAGCTTTGATGAAAATTAGACGACAAACTTTTGATTTTTGACTACACATACACTCATTATGACCTTATACAACATTTTTATGGCCACAACGGTTTCATTTGTAGACCCGGATGCCACTGTGAAGCTACTACTTTGTTTGTATTCCGTTGATCTGAAAGATCACTGCGGTTCCCATGGATGTCAAACACAGAATTTAGCAGAACTGGTTCTAGGGGCCTCCAGCTCCAACTTGCAAATATTTTTCCTCCTATACAGTTAGGGAAAGTAAGTCTGTTTACACTTTATGATGTGCTTTCAGTAACTTAACATTATTTCTGGCATGCATGCTCTGGAGAACATTTTGACCTCAATTTCTATCTAAATATTAAGTGAAAACATCATGAAATTTTCAAAAAATCTACTCAAGACCAGACAGGAAAAATGACAGGACAACATTGCATTGTTTTGGTAAATGTCCCAGTGCTAGATTAAGAAGACTCTATGTTCTGATGACGTCCGGGCCACAAGTTCAAGGCTATTGAGTACTTTTTACACAGTGTTTTTACCCTGCTGCTAATTTGTCTAGTTAAACATTCGATAATGTGCCCCCACAATATATATAAGCCATAAGAAAACAAATCTTACATCATTCAATTCATTTTTAACAAAAAAAAAAAAAAAAATGTTGATCACTTTTAAAGGCTGTGCACCCATATGGTTTCGAAATGGATTTTATATAAAATGTGTCTAAGTGTTATTTGTTGTTTTCTATCCTACATAATCTATAGCCTGCATCTGTATAATAGCCTAATCATTAGCGCCTTATAGGTTTTTAACTCTCTAACAAAGATAACTAAGAAGCAAACAGCCCATTATTATTGAGCCCATAATGTTTTTATGACTGCGGTTTCCTTTTAATTTCTACGCATGTGATATGACCATTAAGGATAGTAGGGCTAGGCTATATTAAATATGTCAAGGTAACAAAAATACGGATGTGATTTAGATTTATGATATATTATTTAGTTTTACGACATGTGTCAGCCTTGAGAGGTTGGACAGGATAGAACAGATACATGTTAATGGTTTACAGCAGATATATTAGCGTAGCTTAATGCTTATCATCGTCACGGTTTCCGCATAAACGATAAGCAAGTAATTGATGAATTTTTCTCATCACTCTAGACTTCTACTAGGAAAGTGGAATTGTTTTTGATGGACGTGGACTTTGACCACGCCCTCTATTGTGAAACTCTTTCAATCACACCACCTAATTCTGATTCCCCGTCACTAAGCCCCGCCCACTCTGCGCACCCCGTTCAAATTCGAGTGGTTCAAGTTCAACCACCACAACACAAAATACCATAAGTAACAATTTCCCCGCAGCGTCAGACTAACAGGATTTCTTCTACTTTAACAAAGCCATTATTACAAACGTTATTGCAAACATCCACTAAAGCCTACAAACCACATCAATAAACAGAGAAACGAGGGGCTACAGCTCATTGAGTGACTATGGGGATCTCGTTAATGTTTTTACTGGCAGTTACATTCTTCTGTCCTGTTCATACAGGTGAGTAAACAGGTTTTCTTTCTCTTTAGGGGGTCTTTAATGATCATTAATTAAATTTTCTTATTTATTATTACTACCTCACTGAAAAAAATTATTCGTTGAATTTAATAAAAAATGTATGGTAAGTGGTTGCACACAATTGATTTTAGCTACATTTAAACAAATGCATTAAGTTGAACTAAAATTGATGAATTAAAACGTTTAAATGTAGCTAAAATCAATTGTGTGCAACCATTTACCATAAAAAAATTGATTAAATTCAACAAATCATTTTTTATCAGTAGCAAATAGACTAAATGTATTTGAACCTATAAATTGTTTTCAGTATTCTACATATATTCTGTTACACTGAAGTGGCCAATCTGGTCTGTAAGGTTGGATTAACCAAGAAGTTTTATATTTATATGCTAGTTTTTTATTATTATAACTAATTATGCATTAATAAATACAATAATAGTTCCCTTTCTGCTTTGATGAGGTTTACATAATTTTTTCCTAATTATTAGCTCATAAAATATTTAAAGAAATTTATTCTGATTATATTATTATGTGTTAGAGTCTGATGTTTAATGATGCTAAATGTTGTATTGAGTACTTTTCAGAGGAGTTATTGCTTTCTATTGAATGCATTGCAAACTAACCATTGCATCATTCACTACTGTTTTGCTGAACATGAATGAATTCTCCAGCCTCACAAAGCAGGGCAAAACATAGTATAGCCTTACAGTAACCATGTGTGTATATACTGTGCATGTTTCTGCTATAAGGGGCCTCATTCCATAGTGATTTCGCAGTCATGCTTTCCCAGAAGTTCTGAATCATTTACAGTGCGCGATGTCACAAGGACAGTAGTAGCATAGATCCATGGAATGAACCAGAAACAGGCTTCAAACTTGCATTCTACTAAAAATATGCATTACTCATTTAGTCAGATTAGAAAAATAAAGGTTTAAAGGAGACATAATGGCTATGCTTATGTTGTATGGTCTCTCAGTGTTGGTTTGGCAGGTCTTTCTGGATCGGTGTGTAGATGAACCGAATAAGCTGAGGAGGGATACTTGAATAGCTGCTATTGTTTAAATGTTTTTGTTGAGATGTCACTTTTGGCATTCTTTATTCTAGAAAAACATCTATAAAACACAATAAAAACCTACATGCATACAGTCTTCATTAGCTTCAGCTGTAGCTACAGTACATTCGGGTGTAATTGTAGATGTAGGCATAGACAGGCATTAAACTTCATATTATTATTGACAGGTCTCGTGAGATTCACCCATGTTCACTACATTTATGTTGACCTATGGTCTGATAGATCGGTAGACAACAGCACTGATGGTTTTATTGAACGCTGTTAACCTCATTCACGTGGGAGAAAGTTGAAAGATATATTAGAGAAAGCTTCTTTACTCTCTTGGCTGGTATCTACATGTTGATACCATGCAGACTCTAGCAAAGCAAGAACAATAGACCACAAATGCTCCATTAAATGAAAAAATAGCCTTCTCGTAGCGTAGGCCAGAAGGTTTGAAGATATCAGTTATGCATTATAGTTTACGATGCAATATGATAAAGCAGATACATAACTCCGTTGGATTGGCTTCCATGTGTTTTGATCCACCGTGAAGATATCTTGAAAGTATAGAGTGTTTAGATAATTAGACACACTGAGAGTGTCGAGAATGATGTCCATGAAAAAAGCAAACAGCCACGTTGCATTTTATGGCCACCAACTTCAGCCGTGTCTCTAAACAATGAACAATGCATTATGCTTTGGAGAGATGATGTGTGATGTCAAACCAAGGTCATAAACAGAGTTTTATATCAATGGAAGGTTTGTCTTTCAATACAGATAAGACTATGTCTATGTTACATTCCTGTAATCATTAATCAGTTTATGTTCACATTTGAATGATAAAATAGACCCTGAATCCTTATTGGATGATCCCAGTTTGAAGGTGTTGTAAAATGGTCGATAAAGTTAATATTTTTCTATATTGTGAATATAGTGTGAAGTTGCTGCATTGCTTAGCAATCACTTACAGCCTACAGTAAGGCTAATGAACTATACTACTTGATGTAAGAGCTGGTTTTTTTGTGATTATTAATTTTAAAACAACATATGTTTATCTAATAATATCAATTGTGTTAATAAATGCATTGTTTTTTGAAAAGTACCGAATTTTTTTTTTTTTTTTACAAAAGTGATAAGCCACTTATAAGGTTGTATGTACAGCAATTTTGCTACTTTTGAAGCAAAAAAGAAAATCCTGTTAAAGAATATCCTGACGGCTTTGAATAGACTCTAATAAACGTCACATAACTTCATTATATGCAGAATATCTTCTTTAGGTATTTTTGTTTGATTGTATCATCAATTAAAAGGGTTACTACTTTCACTAAAAGTCAGCCATTTTACATCCAGCTAGTGTTAAGTGCATGTTTCTTTTTGTGTATGCACAATTGTCTTTAATATTGTTTTAGTAGTGCATGCAGTGCACGCATCCTCGGGAAACTAAGACTAGACACCCATTTTTGGATAACAAAGCAGGAAAAACTCATTTCAATACTTGTTGTAATCACTTCCCAGTCTTAGAACTAGAATGTGATTGTGATATGCTTAGATAGCAGGACTAAGGGAGATGTCTTAGTCAATGATAAGGTGCAAAAGTGATTAATTCAGTCCTAACCCCCTGGTATTTTAGCTCTTTAATGTGACCACAAATTACTAAAACAGCTGGCTTAAGGTGTTAGATAATGTGTCATTTATGTGAAGCATCACTTATGTCTCCATCTGTCAGGTGTCTTGACTTGTGATCCACGGCAGTACGAGTGTGGCAATGGAAAGTGCATCACATCCAGATGGGTTTGTGATGACACTGATGACTGTGGAGACGGCACTGATGAACTTCCTGCTGCCTGCTGTAAGTCTTCCTCCACCTAAGATTAGTCAAATGTCCTGAAGAAGAAGTATGTTGGTGTAACATTAACGACAGCAGGCGCAAATGGAATCTGCGAGCTTTCGGTAAATTCCTCTTGCACTGATTGTGAGGGGGGAAACTGTAAAAAGTATTTCAATTTGGTTAAGTATGTTAATCTATAGTTGAAAATGATACACTCTTATTAATACCTGAAAGAAATGTATTACTTCAAAACTACATTTTTTGTGGGCACAGGTACAGAAAATGAATTTGAAAGGGCTATCTCTGATTCTGGCCCATACATATAAGCTGATAATTATTTGATGTTATGTTTGATACTTAAAATTCTGTATTATTTTTTTAAAACAAGCTAAAAGCAAAATGAATATTTTTTAATGCAAAAAGTGAATTTTCAATCATTTTGAGATTATCCATTTTACATTTAATAGTGTTATTAAATATTTAGTGTTGTTAAAAAAATAAGTGATAGCTAGGTTGTTGAGGTATAAAAAGGTAATCTAAATGTATCCAATATCGACTGGCATCTAACTGCTAAATGATATGGATATATTGTACATCCCTAGCTAGTAGCAACACTCACATTTTTACAAAATCTTGTTTTTTCACTCTCTTTCAGCGATGAGGACCTGCAGACCCAGTGAATTCAGTTGTGGTGGGCGACTAAACCAGTGCGTGCCAAAGACTTGGAAGTGTGACGGCAAAGCGGACTGTGAGAATAGTGCGGATGAGGAAGGCTGTGGTGAGTGACATCTTGAAATGTATATCTTTATGATGCTGCCAGTGTGCATGTGTGTTGAAAATCTCCATCACCACTCACAGCTCCTCGGCGGTGTATAGATGGCGAATTCAGGTGCGGCAATGGCCAGTGTGTGACGACTGCGTTTGTGTGTGATGGTGAGATAGACTGTGACGACGGCAGTGATGAAGCCTCCTGTCCGCCCACCACGTGTAGCTCCACCTCCTTCAGGTGCAACAATGCACAGTGTGTTCCTCGATTGTGGGTCTGCGACGGAGATGCCGACTGTGCTGATGGCTCCGACGAACTGCCTCAGAAATGCCGCCCAGGGACGCCTAAACCTACCAAAAATCCATGCTCCTCTATGGAATTCCATTGTGGCAGTGGGGAATGCATACACAGTAGCTGGAAATGCGATGGGGGAGAAGACTGCTTGGATCGCTCAGATGAGAAAAACTGCTGTAAGAAATAAGACTTGTTGATATTACATTCGCCAATTCATCCTGCTATTCTCAGTGGAATGTTCCCGGGTCAATACAAGTTGAGCGCTGTCGAACTGACATGCAGATAATCTTTGCATGGCACATAGCATGAAGGATCTGTTTGCATAGAGAAAAGACCCTCAAGAATTACCTTGAATAATATTGCATATTCTGATTCGTCCTAGATTAGTTTTACCACCACTAAAAGGATGATAAAGACAACTTCACAGTGCACATTTAGTATAGAAGCATAACTTTGATTAACAAAAAAAAAAATGCACATTTCTGTCCTCAAAAATGTCTTCCCCATAGAATTCCACTGTAAATGCAATTTTTGTTTCCAGTGATAATAATTGTCTGTCCACAAAGAATGTAAAATCAAAGTCATTCAGAAGATATTTGAAGTTTAGTGTACAGTTAGTTTCACAGTGGGCAGGGCTACACATAAGAAACTGAAACCAAGCCTTTAATAAAAGTTTCCTCAAGAATCATGAAATATTTTACTTTTTCCATATGAACAGCCTTGCCCACATGCCGACCGGATGAGTTCCAATGTGGCGACGGATCTTGCATCCACGGCAGCCGGCAGTGCAACCACATAAATGACTGCAAAGATTTGAGTGATGAGCTGGGCTGTGTTAATGGTAAACCATACGAATTATGCCCTTTATGCAAAACATATGCTTTAGGTGTTACCCTGAAATGCATCACTTATTTTTCTCCTCTCTGAATTGCAGCAACCCATTGTGATCCACCACACAGGTTTAAGTGCCGCAGCGGTGAATGCATCGGCATGGAAAAAGTTTGCAACAATAAACGAGACTGTAGAGATTGGTCCGATGAGCCATTGCGAGAATGTGGTAAGTATCGCGGCATTCAAAGAGGTCCATTGCCTTTGTAGACCTGGATCTTCTTGACAAGGTTTCAGAGCAAAAGCCAGTCTGTGCTACAATTTGTGCTTTTTAAATTCACAGATTCTAACGAGTGTCTTTACAACAACGGTGGTTGCTCTCATATCTGTAATGACCTGAAGATTGGTTATGAGTGTCTGTGTCCCACTGGCTTCCAATTGGTGAAAAAGAGGCTCTGCGAAGGTAAGAATCTGAAATTGGTTCCCATAATGAAAATCTGGCCCTAGGATGTTTAACCTCTGATAACAGACCTTGGTGCAGATCCAGTTCAAAGAATGATTTAATATGGACTTCATACTTCATGTTTGCTTTTTCTGAGCTGGAAATAAGATTAGAGTTTGTTCAGTAAGTCCATGCTGTCATGATTCAGTCCTTTTACGGACACCGTATTGATGCAGCTGAATGACTTCATGCCCTCAGTTTTGTTTGATTTCTTCAGACATTGATGAGTGTGCCAACCCAGACACCTGCAGCCAAATCTGTGTCAACCAGATTGGTAGTTACAAGTGTGAGTGTGAAGATGGCTACCAGGTGGACCCAGCCAGCAAGGCCTGCAAAGCTATTGGTACAGATTTTAAACTTTCAAATTGTCCTTTTCCATGGTCACATACTGACAAACTCATACTCACAAACATGGTTTTACAGGAACCATCGCCTACTTATTTTTCACTAATCGGCATGAGGTAAGGAAGATGACCCTTGATCGTAGCGAGTATGCACGTGTTATTCCCCGCCTGAAGAACGTTGTGGCGCTGGATATGAATATTGCTTCCAGGGAGATCTACTGGTCGGATTTATCCCTCAAAAAGATATACAGGTAAAGAGAGGATCTTTGGACTCATGGTCAGTTTTGGGTCTCTTAGGATCGTTTGCTTGTTACCCAACAGACCGGTACCTAGTGTCATATTTTGTATTTCTTTCCCAGAGCACCAATGGATACTGCAGATAACTCCTCCCAACACAGCGTTGTGATTGGCAGTGGCTTAGATGCACCTGAAGGTATTGCTGTCGACTGGATCCATGGAAACATCTACTGGACGGACAGTATCAAAGGTGCCATATCTGTGTCAACAGCGGATGGAAGCAGACGCAAGACTCTCTTCAAAGACAACCTGGCTAAGCCGCGTGCTATAGTGGTCGACCCTATCCAGAAGTACGTCAAGTCTCAGAAACTCTAAAATGTAGGGGAAAACTATGTAGGCAAGTGATTTACTATGTTAAATCTTCTCCAATATGTTGTAGCTTCATGTTCTGGACTGATTGGGGCACACCAGCCAAGATCGAGAGAGGTGGTCTTAATGGAGGGGACCGCAGTGCCCTAGTTACGGATAACATTGTCTGGCCCAACGGAATAACCCTTGGTATGAACTTGTCCACTTGCATAACTGTTCAGCTGTGTATAAGTGTACATTTGGTAACTTTGGTCTTTGGTCCTTTTTCAAACATAGACCTTTTGAACCAGCGTCTGTACTGGGTTGACTCCAAACTTCATACTCTCTCCAGCATCAGCGTACAGGGAGGTGGTCGGCGTACACTAATCGTTGACCAAGGCAAACTTGCTCACCCACTGGGTCTCACTGTTTTTGAGGTAATACTCTTATTTGAACTTGTTGAAAGACCTTTTTTTAGGAGGTTACCTCAATGCTCAACCAAGAATTCTTCATCTTCAGGAGAAAGTGTTTTGGACGGATGTGAGCAATAACGCAATTCTAAGTGCCAATCGTGTGACTGGAGGAGACATCACAAAAGTGGCCGAACACCTCTCATCGCCAGAGGACATTGTCCTGTACCACAACCTCAAACAGCCCACTGGTATGTTGGCCTTTATATAGGCATCAAAGTTACCATTCAGTGAATTAGTTTCCATCCAAAACTAAATTCTTCTGAACTCTGAATGTCCTCCCAGGAATCAACTGGTGCAAGGTCAACAACGGTCACTGTGAGTTCCTGTGCCTTGCTGCCCCTCAAATCAATAGATTCTCACCCAAGTACACATGTGGCTGCCCAGACAACATGATGTTGGCCGAAGACATGAGAAAATGTATTCCAGGCAAGTCAGATTCGGTGCTTGTTGTCAGGACTGGGATTAGGTTATTAATGTAATTCCTGATAATTCCTAAATCCAACAATTGTTTTTATTTTGAACAGCTGTTGTCACACCAGCATCTCCTGTCAGGCCTGAAATAGTTACAACTAGTCATACTCCATCAAAGACGACACCAAAATCTGCTGGCCCTTCCACTACCAATGCGCAACCTTCAACCACTCCTGCTCCTGTGACCCCTAACCGACCCACTCAAGCTGCCCCATTCAAGCCTTCCCAAACCACAACTAAACTTCCTTTATCCACCCAGACAGGTATGTCTTACTTGATCCACCTAGACATTACCCTCTGTCCCGGTCCTCTCCTTGTCCTAGCAAAATCAGACAAACCTTAATCTCAAGACCTCAGGGATTCTTCAAGATGATATTACAGTTTCGTTGAAATTTGTGAAAACTATTTTAAAAATGTTTGTGATTTCTCCTTAGATGACAACTATGGTAATGTTAAAGCTGTCTCCAAACCATCATCTTCCACACCTTGGGCCTTGTACATTGTGGTTCCTCTTGGTGAGTGCTTTAGTCCGAATGCTTAGGCAAAGAAAAGATATGCTGTGTTATAAAACCTAGTGAGTTACCTACACATTTTAAGGGTTTATGAAGATGTGCTCTGGACACAGAGGCTGTTTCAATAGATAGGCGACTTAAAGTCACGATGTAACGGAGGTATCAATAGATATTTTCTTCTGTATTGTGACATACATCCAGGTGAACCGGAATTATCTAAAAGAAAAAAAAATGTAGGGTGGGAACTTGGTTCTATTCATCGGTTGTTGGTTGGATGGAGGCAGATCTCAATGCAAGCTTGCAGTCGAGAGGGATGGGGTTTATGGGAGTCCAGCATACGTTCATAATTCAAGATGGTGGACACAGCGAGAGAAATATTTATTATAAGTATATTTCATTCAGTACTGACAAGGGTTGAGTGTTGATTTTTTAATGCATATTAGAACATTAGCTTAGCGACATGTTAATGGCAAACTCTATTGAAATCAGTTGTGAGTCACGTAAGGAGAGCTGTTTGTGTAGTGCGCAGTGTTGCTGCCAATCTAGAACATTCAAAATGAGTCACTGATGAGCTTCCATGATGGTTAAGATGCTACATGGACAGCAAAGCAACTTGGTTTTGTAACAGTGCGATACTCTTCAAAACCTATCTATTCTATTCTCTTATCTATTCCATCACTTTAAAACTCCAATTCTAATCTGAATGTCTTATCTTCTCAAAGCAATCCTGTGTTTGGTTGTGGGTGGCGCTGTGCTGTTCTGGAGAAAGTGGCGTCAGAAAAACACCAACAGCATCCACTTTGACAACCCGGTTTATCAAAAGACCACTGAGGACCAGGTGCACTTATGCAGAAACCGTAGTTCTGATGGCTTTATTTACCCGCAGGTAAGATATTATAAATATCTACTGACTACTGAACACAATATTCATGATAGTTTAGCTTTAGCTAATGTCTTAGCACATCTAAGTTTACTAATATCATATTTAGATGACTGTCTGGTATATAAGGTAACTGATGTGTCTAATAATGATGGTCTTATTTGGCTTATACAGAGACAGATTGTGAATCTTGATGATGAAATATGATGATGACATAAAGGTCCTTGCTGAAACTGACAACATTTCAAGACTAGAGCCATATTTGATGTCTTACCAACTTGGAAGTCAGTTCTTCAGCAAAACAACATTTGTGGAACAATGGAGATAACAACCGCCTTTCCACACAAGGCAATCAAAGCAAAAACAATCCAGGGCTGATGATTCAGGACAGACTCAAAAAAACATGAAAACAAAGAAACCTCAAACAACAACAACAACCTCAGCTTATGAAGGCTGCTTAACACTTCACTATATATAAATAATATAAAAAATTATATATAGAGATATATTTTAACAGCACTTAAAAATCAAGGTTTTATTTTCATGAGATGTCCATGATAAGTTATTGTAAATGTATTAGTATATTTTAAAGAGTTAAAATACATTTTATATGTATTTTAAAAAAAAAATTTTTTTTGGAGGGGTCAAAAATTACATTGCATACCATTAACATTTTCCAAAATATTTGGTTCATTTATTTTAATTAATTTAAAGATACAGCACATTTGAATATTTTATGCAAAAATAGACCATTTACTGTCATAAGCTGTGCCAAGTTTGTTTTCCTAATGTTTTATGCCATTGTTTACACCAATTGCAGTCATCCTTTTTTTTATTTTGTGCCAAAATGGTCAACGTTACATATGAAACTACTTGTTCATGATAAAAATACTTTCTCGTATGCAGTATTGATATAGTTTCTTTTTATCTCAGCAATTGATTCCTTACCAAATTCATTATGAATTTACTGTGGTGAAAATGTGGAAGATTCATGCCAAATACTGTTTAGGGAGTCAGGGAATGTCTTTCATTTTTATTTCAAACATATTGTAATCATGGCGATGTGATACATTTGTTTTACATTCTCTATGTGAATGTGTAAATAATTTATTTGTCTATGTAAATATGTTTATTATGTCGTATGTTATATATATTGCATTTGTATTTTTAAGTATACAGTATTGTATATAAAGAAATGTTTTATTTATTTATTTTAAATCTAAATCTTTGGATGATAATTGGCTTTCTTTGCTGTGTACTATGTCAGTTGTTTATTTGAAGAAAAAAAGTACATTCTGATTTATTAACTAATCTGATGCATTTTATAAAAAGTCAATCACAACTGTTCTTGACCTGTGTGTAATCCTTCCTTGAAATAAATATTTTGAAGATTTTACTATACCGTTTTTGTGTTTTTAATGTTGTAATTTTGTCATGACAAACATTTTCCAGGGCTGCTTAAAGGGGTGGTATAATGCCCTTTTCACAAGATGTAAACTAAGTCTTTGATCTACCCAGAGTGTGTATGTAAAGTTTTAGCTCAAAATACCCCACAGATATTTTTATATAGCATGTTACAATTGTCACTTTTTGAGGGTGAGCAAAAACGCACTGTTTTTGTGTCGGTTCCTTTAAATGCAAATGAGCTGCTGCTCCTGGCACAGGGGGCGGAGCTTAAACAGTTTGCACTCACACAGACGCACACTGAAAATTTAAAAAACTTTCAGCCTTTTATGTTCAAATAATGATTCAGACAATGATGGAGAGACTCAAGAAGAAGTGACAACATGTAGAAAACAAGAGGATATTTCTGAATGTTTAGTTGATGAATTTATGCAGCTTATGTGTAGTTATCTTCTAGTCATTGATTGGCATATTCTCTCATGATAATCTAGAAATCACGTTCCCGTGGCCTTTTTATGTAAATTATGTTTGGTGATGTCACTAACCCGTGAAGAGGCTCATTGTAGTCCCTACTAGCCATTTGTTGTAGTCCTTAAAGCTACACTGTGTAACTTTTTTTGTTGTTTCTTAGCAAAAAACACTTAGTTGTTTCAAAAATATATGTGCTCATTAATGTATATTTACTTCTTTCAAGTAATAAAGTATTTTCGTAAGTTTATAATCTGCCATTGAAAGTACATACGGGTGAGGAGTTCGAATGCCGGTCGCCATGTTGCCCCTCCATCTTGAAACTACATTGGCAAAAGAGGGACATACAAGCTTCGCCTTTCGCGTTTTTACACACAGTGGCACCGTGACAAATGTGAGAGGGAGATTACTCGCGACTACCGTCAGATTTGAAATAATACGGCCACCGTATGAGTCAAAACGCCTTCGGAATGGGAGGGGCTAGAAAATAATATTCAGTTGGTAGTCATAAACAATTTCACCGCTAGATGGGAGAAAATCCTACACAGTGTAGCTTTAAAGGTTGTATCGGTGATTTCAGGCCCCAAATTTTTTTTATCACATTCATCTAATCTTTCCTAACGATCCGTTGGAACACTATTTGTTTTGGTTTTGAGTGGTTGGTGAAACCACTTGTTTTTGTGTGCAGATCTCAGAGCCTAAACTGCCTACAGAGACGCGTTTTTTTGACGGCATGCTTATGGGGCGGGCAGCTAGCGGATCGTTAGGAAAGATTAGATGAATGTGATAAAAAAATGTTGGGCCTGAAATCACTGATACAACCTTTAAAACGCAATTTCTTTAAAAGCAAATATCTCCCTTTGCTTTGAACTTTGAGCGTCATAACTTTGTAGATGTTGTTTATGCTCAAACAGCAACATTACACACTAACTATAATTAACCACCCCTTTAATATTACAAAATACAATATATATCCAGTACTCTTCATAGCTTCAGTAAGTGAAGTTAGAATGAAAACTGAAAAGGCCTATGAGGATCAGTTTCAGCAGATGAGATGATCAAATGGTCAAATCCTTGAGATCAGCTAAATGTAAGCCTTCATATGTAGCACATGAGGCCCATACTGAAAAAGACTTCTGAAAAAAAAAAAAAAAAACACATAACAAAGGCAGCTGTAAATGTGAACCTATGAAGGCCTCTTTTTTTCTTTTTCTTTTTTGCTTATAAATGAGACCACTTTTCTTCTGGATGCATATATAATTCAGGTAGAGAGTGACCTGTAAAACCACAAAGGAACGATAATAAAGCCATGACTTCTGGTATTCTAGGAAATGAGGTGATGTATTTCTAGGAAAGGCATTTCTAGGAAAGGCCCCTCACAGCCCACGTCTCAGTTTTCAAAACACACTTGCCCCATGAGAAGACCCCATGATTTACAGACATCCTGAGAAAAGTGGGCCACGGATTAGTTGGGGCGGTGGGTAGGGGGGACCGTGACCTGTAGGCCTACATCTTTTTGACTAAGGCAACTGAGCAAACAGCTCTACATCCAACATGTTTTGTTACTGCTCACGTTTCTGGAGCTCCTTTGAATAGTGCGTGGGGCGACCAGAAAACAAGGCATGGAATGAGGTGGGCGGGATTTCATGTGAACGTAGACTACTACAGCTTTATTTTACAAGCAAAGTTCAAGGTGTGCATCTTGGGTGGTTACAGAAGATAAAAACACAATCATTTGTTTTAATCCTAATCTTTCAAATGTGTCTATCTAATCTATGTATTTACACCTGTTCAAAAGATTGGGTGGTGGGATTTTTTTAAAAATGTTTTTAAAAGAAGTCTCATGCTGACTAAGGCTGCATTTATTTGATCAAATAAAAACAGTAATATTGTCAAATATTATTGCAATATAAATTAACTGGTTTCTGTTGCAATGTTTTGAACTTATTCCTGTGATCAAAGCTGAATTTTCAGCATCATTACTCCAGTCTTCAGTGTCACATGATCCTTCAGAATATGATGATTTGATGCTCACGAAACATTTATTATTATTATCAATGTTAAAAACAGTGGTGCTGCTTCATATTTTTGTGAAACCGTGATACAGTTTTTGGTAACACTTTATTTTGATGGTCCCTTTTGAACATTCTGTTGACTATAAGTAACTCTGCAACTACATGTCAACCAACTCTCATTAGAGTAGGGGGGGGGGGGGGGGGGGAAGGAATCCTCATATTGCTTGTTAAGTTGAATACTTTTAACTTCTTTTACTTCTATGAGGTAAGATCCTCCTGAGGCAAAGTCAAGATTTTCACAAAACAGTTCAGTGATTGAAGAATTTTTAGTGTTTTAACGGTGAAACATATAGGCCTACTCAGTGGGTCAGGGTATATTCTGGCAAACCGTTTGCCAATCACGTCTAGCAATCGGCAAAGCAAACTGTGGCACACGCCATTTACCAACAAGCGATGGGTAATTCGCAAAGCACAATGTTATTTTCTGTTTCCCCAGCACGATAGTGGTGTAGTGCAGGGTATACGCAGGTATACGGCGTATACCCACTTCTTGTTCAGTCGGCATTGCGTATACCCACTTCTAAATCCCCTCTGATGTGCGTGTGAAAACACCCAGTCAGGGTCGTACCCACCATTGAGGTCCCCGAGGTCCGGACCTCAGTAATTGTTTTTAGTTTAGTCTATATAATGAAAGTTGTGAAATAATTGCCTAATATTAACTCTAATTTGGTGCTGCAATGATTTGCCCATCGCGACGATAACCGACCTTCTCATCTGAGCTGCTTCAGCACTCAAACACCCGCTCGTCAATGTCAAAATGTTTGAGACCAATCAAAGCAAGCGGGATTTATGTTCACTCACAGAAGAGCGAGCCGAGCGCGAATCCCAACGCGACGCTTCACGCTTGAGTTAACGATAATACAAGTAGCTAAACTGAACAGCTGTTTTTCGATCGAAGTTTTAAATGACCGACAGAAATAAACAGTTTGATCAAAGACAGTGGAAACTATAAGCTCAATTTAACAACACAAGCACCATATTAAATATATTGCCATTATTATTATAAATACAATGTATAAATGTATTTGTATAACGTTACCTCGAATGTATTTGAATATTTCCCCAGTATCAGCACTTAGACTTTTCACTGTTTGTATCACTCCGCTTGTCTGTGTTTGCGCAACTTGCATCATTAAGCCAGAAGGTGGCACACGTGACTGTCTTTATGAATGAGCAATTGAACCATTGATTAAATGAACATATTAGTCCAAAAACATTGATTAATTTAGTAAAGAAAAAGTAGCTGAAACTGATCTTTGATACTCATATAAATTGCTCATATGCCTCTGGTCTGGACACAGAAGGATTGCATTGGCGTTTGTTTGAAATGTAACATCTATGCAAAATAATCCTTGAACCATTTCTTATTTAAGGTCATTCCCGTTTCGAATATGTGATTGTGTATTGTCAACAATAAGCATAAACATTCTGCATTTCCATTTTGTAGTGTGGATCATTCATTGCGACATTTAAACTGATTCTCATGTTTAAAAATATCTGATAAAATACTTCATGCTACTGCCCACTGACATGCTTTTAAAGCTACTGTTGTCCATTTATTTTGGCCTTCAAAACACCTTAAAATGCACATGTCGAGATCAGGAAAATCTATATTTTCTCAAAATAATTTTTGGGACCTCGGTTTTTATAAAACCCTGCGTATGACCCTGCGCCCAGTAAAGACAGTGTTGCAGTGATCCCTTGAATAGTCGTCCAATTTTCATATGTGGATGGACTAAGGAATAGTCACTCAAAATTCATAATTATTTAGTATTAATAAATAATTAAAAGCCAGTATTAATTACAAAAACTGCACCTCTTCTGTGGCTAATATTAATTTTATAATGATCCTTTTTCTGTGAAGTCAAGCAGCAAAAGTTAAGTGATAATGTGTAAATACTATACTGGCCCATTTTGGGGTGAACTTATATGCAAGACTATCTTACATCACTGTTTATAACACAGAGCGTTCATCCTTTCCTGGGGCGCTTAAAAAAAATTTGAGGCATAAATTAAGAGTATACCCACTTCTCCAGGCACCACTACATCACTGGGCATAAAGTAAGAGGTTTGAGAAGTAAGAGGTTAAAAAATTTCAAAGTTAAAGTTCACGCAAACTGGTAGCCTATTAATAGACCAGGTTTAGTCAAATATTGATTGTTTATAGCTGAATTAGTTATAGGCTATATACAATTATACACAACCGATTTTATTGGTTTATAGCCTACAGCAATCCTACGCATGTAGGCTACACGTCTGGTACGAGTTTATGAATGATCTATGACGCTGTTTGGCCGTACTACAGAAATATTAAGTGATAACGATTTCAGTAACAAATTACAATCAATTGGATAATGTTTTGATGAACTTACGAATCAAGTTAGATGAAGTTACTGTAAAAATGTATTCGTATAGCCTAGAGCTCAATTCACATCGTTTTCGTTTCAAAGTTTTACAAAAAGTCATATTGTAAGCTTTATGGCTAGACGATATCACGAAATATGTTGCTGATAAATGATAGTGATAAATGTTTGAGAGTTAGCTTATATTAAATTAATTTACCCGATATATCAGTGCCACTTTTAGTGGGCAATGAGCATGACTGCATGAAATTACTGGCATGTCAAAGTCTGATATAGACAATATTTTTTCCGCATGCTATGCATGGCTCCGTAATTTTACTTCATGCTTCTTCGTTTTTCCATTAGGATCTGTGAATAAACACAACATCGGGATTTTACACATGGTGTAGGCCTAATAATTCACTGTAGGCTATTTCAGTAAAACATCAGAAAATATCTTTATTTTAAAGCAAAACCACCGTGACAAATAAGACAATATAGGCTACCAAATAGAACACAAGCCCTGCATGGCCATTGGGTTTTGTGCGTATGGGAATAAAGACCGCGCAGTGCTAAAATGTGAAAATAAATAAAGAAATATATTTTTTTTTTACTAAAACAGATATTATGTCGATCTTTAGCAAATATTATTATGTAGCCTATAGGCTAAACGTGCTCAAGAGCGTATTTAAGCAATAGGCCTACATGTTATCACTTCTCTGCTGGGTATTGTATTATTTTATTATATTATAGGCTAATTGCACAGATTTACAGCAGTAGTTTTTATGGTTATGCAGCTAGCTATATATGAGTGTTAATATTTGAAACCATTTTTATATACATTACACGCAGATTAAAACATGAACACACAATGCGGGTAGATAAATATGGTATTTATTTATATGGTAGATAAATAAATAATTGGATTTTAATGCCACAGTCGTAGGGCCTATGTGTCAGGTTTTAAAATCATCGGTGCCGTCACCAAGCGTTTGTTTGCAGCCGGTGTGAAAGCACAATGGGCACGCACGCGCAGCAAACGCTCTTCCGACGCGCCACTCAGGCGTGCTGTGCATCTAATGTAGGCCTATAGCCTCAGTATTAAACGATCAAGCTTTAGATGATTTTTTTCCACAGAAAATGAATGACACAAAACCATTTAAAACTTACCACACATACATGAAATAATAGCCTAGAATGCGTTATGCAATTATTTAATAAATTATGTTGGTTGGAAGTCTTATTTCTCTGATGATTGGCTACACTGAATTTCTGAAAATTTCTATAGTTCATAAAACGTCTTAAGTGTGGCTAGGCAACCCTGTACCATCTGGAAGCTTTACAGCATGGCCACCAGTTTGAGAACCACTATTAGGCTAAAATCTGTGTTAACGGACTTTACAATTATATTACAAAATGGAGGTGTGAACTTAGATATTAAACTCGATATTTTATTAAGATATTACATAAGAATGGGGTTGCTCATGCCAATATCTTATATCGTTGGATTCTTTATTGGATTATAGGGGAGAGCGGGGCACAAAGTAACGCTTTTTGACTTTCTCAGTTTGTGTAAATCTACTTATGGTTCAGAGTATTTTTTTCCCCACATTAATTTCCCACATGTCTAGTACAATTATGTGTTTTTGTTTTATTAATACAGTATATACTTTTTTCTTGATATACCCCGAAAGAATGGAAGTGAAATGTGACAACATGCCCCATAGGTGGGGTACATTGTAACATGTGTGGGGCACATTGTAACATGACCATATGACAGCTTAAAATGTTATCTGATCTAATAAAAAATATATACAAAACAAACTAAAATATTTTCTAAATAAAATACAATTAAAAAACGTTTTCATATAAAATAATGGCAATTTTTAATAATTAAATATAAACTCATTTTTGAGTTTTGACTACGAACACGAAAACACAGCTATACAACATAGATCAAAACAAATAAATAATTAGTAATTTCTGAACATTGACTCTCAGTCAGTATTCACCTTTTTCTCACGTTTTCTCAATAAAATTAATAAAAGTATAGAATATAATAGCATATTTCTAATAGGGGCACATTGTAACCAGTGTGACAACATGCCCCCGCCTGCACAACTGGGATTTAAACCCTGCTAGTGTCTTCTGCTAGTTAGCGAAACATTAAATAACTATCTCAACTGTTAAATAACATCTTAGAGATTAAAATAATATCCGATTTGTCTTATTTTAAATAAACACAAAAAATAGAGATGAAAAATTAATTTAAGTAAGAAATTTACTTGTGCTATGGTTTAATAAATGTCTATGGATATCTTCCAAAAAAAAAAAAAATACACAAAGTTTCGTCATTCAAGCATGTGCGGAAGTATTTAAAACAAGCGTGTTACAACTAACCCCGCGTTAGGTTGTGCCCCGCGCTCCCCTAGGCTATATTCTATCTATGTTCCAAATTCTACTAATTCAGCTATAAACAATCAATATTTGACTAAACATTGTCTATTAATACCTGTTTGCGTGAACTTTAACTTTGAAATTTTTTAACTGGTGCCCCGCCTCTTACTTCTCAAACCTCTTACTTTATGCCGTTCTATGGTATCGTGCTGGGGAAACAGAAAATAACATTGTGCTTTGCGAATTACCCATCGCTTGTTGGTAAATGGCGTGTGCCACAGTTTGCTTTGCCGATTGCTAGACGTGATTGGCAAACGGTTTGCCAGAATATACCCTGACCTACCCTGACCTCAGTGGACCAGCTATTCTAACACAGCCTTTTTTGGTTTTGGTAGTTAAATACACTCAGCTCTCTATTATTATTTACACAGCTGATCTTCTACTCAGTAGTGGTCCCAAAAGAATCGTTAGCCAACTATGGTCCCAAGTTCCGTCGTTATCTTCTTAGTTCAACGAGTCAGTGTTTCCCGAAACCAAAGTTCCAACGAACATTCGCGAACAGCATCGCAAAGTTGCGTGGTTTGAACGACAGCTCTCGAGCTGTGGTTAGAAGTATAGTTTCTTGTTGTGGACTCAATAAATCCTTATCTTTAGCCAAATAAGCAAGCTGACATTCAGTACAATCTATATCTTTTATTTAGAATAGCCTACATACAAATGTCGTTTACGTATTTTAGTTTGTCAAGAGATTTAAAGCACCGTTTTTGAAGAGTGCGCATGTGCGAACGTGCTCGAGCCTTTGATTGAATCTGGAAATAAAGCAAAATAACTAAGAAAAATGAGAAATAGTCCTCAGATGCCATATCCTGTCCGTAATTTATAGCAAAACATCTAGCATTAATTCGATATCAAACAGATTCATGTAAAGAAGTTATTACTCCAACCAAGGGCGTAGATTTGGTTTAAACATTGGGGGGGTTGAAGTTTGGGTCTGCATATTTTTCATGTGATCATGGTATAAATATTGGGGGGGTTGTAATGCATAGATATAAATATTGGAGGGGTTATCTCCCCCCCAACCCCCCCACAAACTACGCCCCTGACTCCAACACCTGCATGACATCAAAGCATTTAAGCATCAAAGTTCACCCAATTAGCCCATGATTTACTCACCCTCAAGTCATCCTAGGTGTATATGATATTCTTCTTTCAGACGAATACAATCGGAGTTATATTAAAAAATGTCCTGGCTCTTCGAAGCTTTAATGGCAGTGAATGGGCAATTTTGTTTTGAAGTCCATCAAAGTGCATCCATCCATGATGAAAATGCTCCACACGGCTCTGTGTATTAAATAAAGGCCCTCTGAAGCGAAGCGATGCCTTCGTGTAAGAAAAATATCCATATTTAAAACTTTATCGACTAAAATAACTAGCTAGTGTCTGAAAGAAGAATTGTCATACACCTATGGCTTGAGGGTGAGGTGAGTAAATTATGTTTTTATTTTTTTATTTTAGGGTGAACTATCCCTTTAACCAATGTGGTTGGCTTGATTTCTTCAATGATGCATCGTGGTTGTTAAGCAGCGAGTTCATTGTACGGGAAACGTACCTAAGTGTAGGAGATAGACCTAGGAGATATATATATATATATAACAATGTTTTCTAATATCTCAGATAGAAAACATTGTTATATAGCCTATATTGTCCTACTGTTGCCTATACATTAATGTGTAATTGTCAACCAATCAGGTACGTGTGAGTCAGACTTTCCTCAAACTTTGATCAATAGTTAAAGGAAAAGGTTCTACTCTTTACTTAGGCCTAACTATTTATTTTACATTTACAACTTTCTTTTTTTTCTATAGCTGCTTTCAAGTTTATTAAAGAAAGTAGGTCAGAGTCATAGCCTAATCAACACTGAACGCTGACAGAGAACATCAAAGCAGTGAATAACAGGTAAAAGCTGAACTCTGGACTTATCCTTATGTTTTGTATGTACCTTGGCCTCCTGCCAGACCTATATGTAGTAAAGGGAATTGTTTACCTTTCTCCGTAATCAAGTAGGTGCGACATTGAGTCAGATACAGAGGCCAGAGTAGGGGCGGCTGAGAGGATATGATACATGTTTGTGTATTAGTATTAGGCTACTAATATAATTATACATTCATTATTACATATTGGTAGGTGAATTCAAGTTGATTGGGACACTTTTTCCAAAACATCTCAATGGCAAAAAGTGTCCCAATCACCCTGAATTCACCATAATGTTCTTTATAAATAATATTGTTATTATTATTATGTTACTAAAGAAACTTTCTCAAAGCAACTTATTGTCTGAGACACAGTGGCTTGTAGACTAGCATAAGGTTATTCCACCCTCAATATAGGCTATATATGAGGATTACACAAAATCAGATTAAAATCACACAGATTATGGAAATTGATAAAACGAAACTTTAACGACATCGAAAAACAATTTCTGTCATAGACAAACATTTGTTAGACTGGTTAGTATTTCACATTATATACTGCCCTCTAGAGGTCTGAACATTGTATTGGACATGGGCGTGGCTTCTGACATCACACTTGGATGTGGGCGTGGTTGGATGTCCAGCCCTACTTCCGCAACGAAGCCACCGGAAGAACAAAGACGCACGTGTTTAGCCAGAATCCAAAATATATGTTCTAAATCTGCGACAAAATAGATGGTTTAATTTCTACGAAGAAATAAATTGTTAGTTTTAAAAAAAACACGATCGGAGAAGATATTTGAACCCTGAACTCTATGACGCTGGAGGGTCATAGGTCACGTGCCCATGCTGTTCAACAGAGGAACATGTTTAACGTGAGAATTATTCGACTTATTGAGATATTAATCTGATCTCAAAAAAGAAGATACTAATACAGGTGTAAACGATCATGTCGGACCTCAAGATTAATAAGAAGTTCGCGGAAAAATATGAGAAATATCGTCAGAAAGAAGAACTGCAGAGACGTAAGCTATCTAAAACTCCTAACTTACACCTGAAACACAAGCAAGGGCTGTTTACTTGTTTACTAGACCTTCAGATATTAATAATCTGCATTTTATTATATGTATATTTTATGTGTTGAATATAGTGAATATATCAATCTTAAACCTTTAATGTGCTAACATTTATTTTTGTCTCCGTATTGTTGTCGAGTAGGTTAAGTTATGTTTATAACGATTAATATTAACGTTTGTTTATCTTCATAAAGCTAATCTAAGTGGACAATTCTTTGACTTTTCAAATACGAAAATCCACCATGGTAACCATAAAGTTACTACAGTCAAACTGTGGTAAGTTATTACCCACAAATGTTAATAACCTAGAAAGTATATATTTTGAAAGCTCGTTTATGTATTACATATTTATATATATATCATAATTTTACAGTAACAATGAACAATGTACGGTAGTATTTTAACAGACACTGAGAGAAACAACTTGGACTTCTGCTACATATCTCCTTTTGTGTCATACAGGCAATCATACATTTCAATTTTGTGCATTTGAATCTGTTGATTCAAATAAAGTTTAAATCTGTGGGTTTAATTTTGAATGTTCCAGTGAAGGACCGTTACGGAGACCAGGATGAGGAGAATTCATCTGGCTCGTCCGACTCGGACTCTGATGAGAGCGAAGTGGTAAAATATTCAGCGCTTTCTTGTCTGAAACCCCTTTGCCAACATCATACCCAGGTTTCCATGTCTAATACTCTGATAAATGATTATATAGGAGCTGGACCCAAAGTTGGACAGGGATTTTTACAGAACGCTCTCGCTTCTGAAGAAGAAAGATCCAAAGATCTATCAGAAAGATGCAAAGTTCTACACCGAGGACAGTATGTAAAGTATCTTCACTTTATGATTTTCTACTCTGGTTAAAGGAGATTGTACTGATTTCAGCACACTGTGATTTTATCTTTGTCTTAATAAATAGCATCTGGATTAGGCAGCGATGAGCAACCGTCCACTTCGAAAAAGTCTGAGAAACCCATGTTCTTGAAGGATTATGAGAGGAAGATCATCCTGGAGAGAGGAGGGTAAGAAATCATGTGTTTATAAATGATGAAAGGCTGTGGCCGTATTTAGATATCTTTCAATAATTAAATTAAAGTGCAAATGGTGGAAGCATTATGACAGTCAATTATAGTATTTAGATAACTGATAGTCTTTTTCATGTTCTGATTGGGTGTATATTTTATAAATATGATTGAAAATAATTAATTTTTAGAAAATATGATGATGATGAGGATGACAGTGCTGATGAAGAAGTCTCCAAACAGATGCAGGAGGTAATTATACTTTAGATATACTATGTTAAAAGCCAATGCAGACTGGAAATTGACCCTGTTTAATTTTTTAATATGAAAATGTTACTGGTCTTATTGAGCACAATTAATCTATGCACATTATGTCATGTAAAAAAAAACAAAAATCATTTTTCATTTTAATTTGCAGAAGCAAAATGGGTTGCGAATGTAGTTTCATGTTGACATTCAAATTTGTGTTTGGATGTCAAAGGGTCTGTGTAGATTTTAAGTGTGTTAGGAGGATCTTGTAGAATGACAGATAAAATTAAAGCTGCAGTCCGTAACATTTGGCGCGTCTTGCGGAAGAACATTGTAGCCGGAGCTACATCTCTCTGTTTATGTCTATGGCGAGTCACGCAGGCACTGGGCTACTCCGCAGTAGTACGACCCGTACCAGTCTGAATATAAACACTTATTATAGGTGTACCGTAGTGATTTAGGATAAGACAAAAACACAGTTTGGAAAATGGATGATGTCTATGTCAATGAATGAATCATGATGTACTCGCTTATTATATACATTTTGTACATTTTTTAACACAAATTTACGGACTGCAGCTTTAATTAAAATGGAAATTTGGACTTGGTTTTTAAAGGAATAGCTCACTTAAAAGACTGAAGAAGCCACTTGAATGAGTTGGAAAAAATATCTTAAAGGAATAGTTCACTAAAAAATGATAATTCTGTCATCATTTACTCACCCTCAAGTTGCTTCAAACCTGCATGAGTTTCTGTCTTCTGCTGAACACAAAGGAAGAAATTATGAAGAATGTCGGTAACCAAACAGTTGATGGACTCCATTGACTTGGATACTATGGAAGTCATTTGGGTCCATCAACTGTTTGATTACTCAATTTTTTCAGAATATTTTCTTTTGTGTTCAGCAGAAGAAAGAAATTCATACAGGTTTGGAACGACATGAAGGTGAGTAAACAATGACAGAATTATCATTTTTTAGTGAACTCATCCTTTTCAACTCATTCAAGTGGCTTTTTCAGTATCTAAACCTGCTTCATGTCTAACATATAATACATAAGTGAATGTGTTTGCGTTTGTATTACAGAGAGCTGCATCTCCCACCTATATCCAAGAACAGAAGGATCTGCAGGAAAGGTAGATTGGAGATTGTCTTTGCACCATTATCTGTTTGGTTCAAGTTGCTTAATGTAAACCATATGCAATTACTTAGCTGTCTATGTGTCATTTATCAATTTTCTGAAAGAGGAGTTGTTCAGTCAAAGTGAAAATTCTGTCACCATCAGTGTTTTAGGGTAACGCATTACAAGTAACGTGGGTTACATAATCAATGACTTTTTTCAAGTAACTAGTAAAGTAACACATTACTTTTAAATTTACAACAAAATATATGAGTTACTTTTTTAAATAAGTAATGCAAGTTACTTTGCTTTCCCATTTATCGACTGACAGCTCTCCTGTCAGGGAAATCGTGCAGAGGCGTTGTGTGCGCTGTGTGAACATGATGGTTATTGTAGATCTAGATTCTAGACTTAATGAGAGTGTTTACTCATCTCACTTGTACAAAAACAGATTCAGTATTCCTCAAAATGAATAAAAATGGTGAAATGCAAACTCAGAATATTACACAAACCTGCATGAATTTAGTATTTTAAATCCCGCACAAAAAAAAAAAAAAAAAAAATGTATATACTGTATAAATATAAATATATATATGTATATATTTATTGCTCTGCCCTCTACTGTACAGATGTGCATTTCTTTCAGCCTGAGGCTTATTCATTTCACTTAAGGTCTGAAAGGGCCTTTACATTTGCCAAAAAAATAAAATAAAAGCAAGCCCAGCCCTGGTGAGAAAAAGTTACAAACAAGTAACATACACCATTACTTTTCATAATTAGTTACTTTTTTTGGAAGTAACGCAACATTGTAACATTACTTTTAATAGTAACTTTCCCCTTAACACTGGTTAGCATTTACTTACCCTCAAGTTGTTCCAAACCTGTATGAAATATTTCCTGAATATTTCCTATATGAGAATGGAGAAAAGAAAGACATATTGATTGCAACTACATGAGAGTGAGTAAATAATGACAGATTCATTTCATTCATTCCATTACAATATGTTTTACTTGAGTCTTTACTTTCATTTGGCAGTTTGCGTAAGTTTGTGCAAGACAGTGATGAAGAGGACAGTGATGGTGACGGACAGCTGCTGACGCGGAGAACCAAAACACAAGATGAGAAGGTGCTGAAACTGAAATTCACTTGCATGCTGTAGCTGATTTTCTGGATGTTTAAGTCGGATAATTGTGTAAAATAAAACAGTATCCAATCATAAACTTTTCTTTGTGCTTGTCTTTTCCTGCTTTCTTAAGGACAAAGAGGAAGCCGACTATGTGGAATGGCTGAAGGGTCAGGCAGAGCTGGAGGGGCCGGAGGACGTTAAGGACATGGTCAGTGTCTTGTTCTGGATCGAAGATGTTTTTAGGATGTAATGGTTGATAACTATAGGTTTTACTCACTCTTGCTCTGTTTTTGATTGGATGTTGCCCGGGCTAATTTCGATATAAATCCAGAAATACCTGCGAGATTACTGGAACAACCCCCAGCTGGATGAGAAAGAGTCTTTCCTGCGAGACTACATGCTCAACAAGAGATACCTGGAGGAGAATGAAGAAGAAGAAGAGAGGTGGGTTTTGTTTGTAGTATTACAGAATTGAGTCAGTAAGTAATGCAAATACATGATCAAATAGCAAACATCGGATGTGTAATTCTATGTAAATGTACAGTACACTACTGTTCAAACGTTTGGGGGCGGTACGATTTTTTTAAATGTTTTACAGAATAAGTCTCTTCTGCTCACCAAGGCTGCATTTATTTGGTCATAAATACAGGAAAAACAGTACTATTGTGAAATATTAACAAAATAACTTATTAGTGTTTTGAAATGTAATTTATTTCTGTGATTTTCAGCATCATTAATCCAGTCTTCAGTGTCACATGATCCTTCACAAATCATTCTAATATTATGATTTTCTCAAACAACATTTCTTCTTCTTCTTCTTATTATTATCAATGTTGAATCATCAACAGTTGCTTCATATTCTTTAATAAATTGAAAGTTCAAAAGAACAGCATTTAACACAAAAAAAATATATTATTTTGTAACATTATAAATGTCTTCACTGTCAATTTTAGTCAATTTAATGTATCATTTCTGAATAAAAGTATTAATTTCTTTCTTTTTTTTTTAAATCGTGCTGTTCCCAAAGGTTTGAACGGTAGATATATATCTCTATCTGTGAATGTTTTTAGGATCCCCACCTACAATGAGCTGATGCAGGATGATATGGAGGACTCGGAGGATGAAGGAGAATCATTCCTGCATAAACAGGAAGACTTTGAGAGGCAATACAACTTCCGCTTTGAGGAGCCTGATGCTGGAAAGGTAGCAGGATGTCAACATCAGCCTGATTTGTCTTTATGTTCTGTTAAATGCCCATGTTAGTGTCTTTTTCCAAAGCTCTTTTTCTTATGGTCATTATTACCCATCAACCCTCTATTCCTCCACAGGTCAAAACATATCCACGCAACATTGCCACATCTGTCCGAAGCAAAGATGACAGAAGAAAGAGGAAGAGGGAGGAGGTTAAAGAGAGGAAGAAAAAGGTAAACTATCATTTTGAAAATGAGTAAATGCACTACCATTTGAAACTTTGGGGTTTATTTTAAGTCTCGCGCTTACCAAGCCTGCATTTATTTGATCAAAAACGCATTAAAAACAGTAACATTGTGAAATATTATTATAATTTAAAATAACTGTTTTCTATTTGATTATCTTTTAAAATGTAATTTATTCCTGTGATGGCAAAGCTGAATTTTCTGCGTCATTACTCCTGTCTTTTCATTTAAGTAGATTCAGAATCAGATTTAATTCCGTACAATTCCCATTCCTAACATCCTGTAGGAGAAGGAACAGAAGCAGCAACAGCTGAAGGAACTGAAGAACCTGAAGCGAGCCGAGATCATGGACAAACTGAAGCATCTGCAGGAACTGACAGGAAATGAGAAGCTGGCCTTCAATGACGTCGACCTGCAGGGAGACTTTGACCCCCAGAAACATGACCAACTGATGCAGGTGGGGCAGAAATGACCCATTAAATGGACTGTAGGTCTGGAACATAACTGCATGTCAAGAGTCATCCAAAGTCACAGCTTATGATGAAAATAATCTGCATGTACTTTCATGGACTTGATTTCTCACATTCTTCATTCTCATCTGCAGAAGTTCTTTGGGGATGAATACTATGGAGAGGAAGAGGAAGAGAAGCCACAGTTTGATGCCGATGATGATTTAGAAGGTAACATTGTGTCTCTTGGATGGATGTGTTCACATACATATTTCCTTTTTTGAAAGAAATTAATACTTTTGTTCAGCAAGGACACATTAAATTGATCTAAAGTGACAGTAAAGACATTTATAACTTTTCATAAAGGTTTATGAACTTTCTATTTCTTTAAGAATACTGAAAAAATGTATCACGGTTTCCACAGAAATATGAAGCAGCACAACTGTTTTCAACATTTATAACAATAAGAAATGTTTCTTGAGCATCAAATCAGCATATTAGAATGATTTCTGAAGGATCATGTGACACTGAAGACTGGAGTAACGATGCTGAAAATTCAGTGTTACCGTCTAAGGAATAAGTTGCATTTTACATAATATTAAAATAGAAAACAATAATTTTAAATAAACATTTCATATATTACTCTTATTACAGTATTTTGATCAAATAAATGCAGCATTGGTGAGAATAAAAGTCTTCTTTCAAAAAACAAAAACAAAATCTTACTGACCCCAAACTTTTGAAACTGTTTTTGATGATGTGTTTTGTTTTTTGTGATGTGAATGTTGTGTTTTGTTAGAAAATTGGAACTGGGATACATGGATGGGAAAAGAGGAGAATGAGGAAGAGTATTTGGAAGAGGAAGAGAATACTATGGAGGAAGATAATCAGCCCAACTGTGAAGATCCTGACTTTATAGTAAGATTGTTTCTCACTGAGGCACAAATGCAACAGCAAACTATTGTATGCCGTCCGCTTCTAATCACACTTGAATTTCTTTTTTTAATAGATGGATGCTGACTATGACCCAAGTCAACAGCCCGTTTCTAAAAAGAAGAGAAAGAAAGTGAGAGAGGAGAAGAAAAAGAAGACCAAAGAGGACGCCCCTCTCATGGGAAAGAAGAGGAAGAAGTCCCACTTTTCTGAGATCATCAATAAAACCAAGCCCGTCTTTGATCCAAGTGAGTGTTAGATGTTTAAAACTGATGTAATGTTTAGTTTTCAAACAGGACATTCTGTCATTGGTCGAACAAAAGAAAAATCCCGCCCATAATGTACACACTTGTATTCATGCATAATCCAAGGTGGTGTAATCCTAAAATCTTATTTGTCCTGGTCACGTTTCCAGAGGAGAAGACCTTTGAGCAGTATTTGGACGAGTACTATAAACTGGACTACGAGGACATCATTGATGACCTGCCATGCAGATTTCGCTACAGAGAAGTTGTACCGAATGACTTCGGCCTGTCCACTGATGAGGTGAGGAGCTACGAGCATCAGTAATGCCTGGATGATGATTGACTGTGTGTTCTGAGTTCTGTGCTGATGAGCTGCGATTGTGTCTGACCTGGTATTGCTGTTCCTTCGGGAATAACTCTGACCAGGGTCTGAGGACTGTAATCTTCTCTCTGAGCAGATCTGCATTACAGACCACCAGTGTAGATTAGCGTTCGTCTCACATTTAGACCGTAGAGGATTTGAGAGCTGTATGTTTGAGCTTCAAGTAAATCTTTCATTGCTGGTGCTGGAGCTTTATATGGATTTTGATGAAGGATGCACAATTTATCTGGACCAATTGACATTGCCAAAACTATTGATTTAATAATAATTCATAATTACTGTGTTGTATTACTTATTACTACTACCATTCAAACGTTTGGGGTCAGTAAGATTTTTTTTATGAAGAAATATATTTTTTTTTTTGATGAAGAAATTGAGACTTTTTTTCAGCAGCAAAGTAAAGTGACAGTAAATATGTTGAACATTTTACAAAAGGTTTCTATTTCAATTATAAATGCTTTTCTTCTGAACTTCCTATTAAACAAACACTCCTAAGAATGTATCACGTTTTCCACAAGCTCAACTGTTTTTTTAACATTGTTGATGAGAAACGTCTCTTGATCATCAAGTCATCATATTAGATTGATTTCTGAAGGATCATGTGGCACTGAAGACTGTAGTAACGATGCTGAAAATTAGTAGTAATGGATAAAGTATTAATGGATTTTTTTTTTTTTTAAATCTCTCATTTATCGGTAAAAAACATGAAAATAATTATTATGAGGCACAGAATTGTGTCTGATTTAATGTAGGTAACTTATCATAAATTATTCTCAGTGACTTATTTACTAGTATCTTATTGAGGGGGAAAAAATCAGAAATCATCTGGCTAATATTTCCATGTTATTCTTACCTGAACCTCTTTCCATAGGTCCTGAAAGCAGATGAAAAGGAGTTGAACCGCTGGTGCTCGCTGAGGAAGACCTGCATGTACAGGTAGCGTACAGTAGTTCCTGTCATTGATATAAATAGCCAGGAACTATTGTGAAGTTTTGAATATATATATATATATATATATATATATATATATATATATATATATATATATATATATATATATATATATATAGTGATAATAATTATGTGGGGGAAATACCTTCAGCTAAATAAATAGGTCATAAACATTTTGAGTGCACTTTCCAATTATTTTCTTGTGATTTATTCTTCTGCCCTGGAATAAATTTGAATGCTTTTTGCTTTATTTTTCCTTGTTTAGGTCAGAGAGGGATGAACATTGTGACGTGAAGAACTTCCAGATCAAAGCACGGAATATCAAGAAGAAACAGCAAGTGTTTGTGTCTCTGTATAATGAGTGAGTGTCCCTTTAAATATCATAGTAAAAAAAAAACAGAACCTTCAGGCTTGACAATAAGGACTGCTCGTATACGTTGCTCAGGACAGGTGACTTGCCTGTGGCTTGCCCGATTGGGCCAGTGCTGCATCACGAAAGTTTATCATTTGCTTGTGTTTTTAAGTAGCCTGGGAAAACCCAGACAACTTCCGGCAAATTCAGATTTGCTCGAGAAGTAGTCTGGCAAAGAGCTCATTTCCATGGCCTAGAAATCGCGGCACCAATCAGAAACGTTGAGGCGGGCTTTACACAATGACGATCGCTCTGGTTGGTTTTAGGTCTATCCAATTGCACCCAGAGGCATTTGAGCGACGTCCGTTCAACTTTTAAATGCATTATTATATTCAAATTGCAAACACATGAGGACAGTCTCCATGAAAGACCCACTGGCAGATGAATGTGCTGCTACATTTCTCTCTGAAACAGTAGGAAATTAAATTAGATTTAATAGAGGATTTTAACTGTGACCAGATGATTGACAGGGCAGTTTACGTGACAGGATGCACGCGACAGATCCGTCCGATAAAGATGACGAAGTAGTATGTCCCAAAGCTTGCCTACTTTTTTGCTACACATTCAAAAGTAAATACATTTTCTTCACAAAAAGAGTACATACTTTTATGGCGTAGTGAAACTTAGGCGAATTGGGACTCAGCATTTGGCTTTACACAATGACGATCGATCTGATTGGTTTTAGGTCTGTCCAATTGCGCCCAGAGGCATTTGAGCGACGTCCGTTGGTGACGCCCCTTTGGAAATGAGTTATTAAAGAAGCTTTGCCAGACCATAACTCAGTTACTACTGAGAATGGTCTGGTTTTAACCAGGCTAGTTTTTAAGCCTTGCCAATTTAAATATTCAAGCGCAAGAAGACGCGAAACTCAGAACTAATTCAAGAGAACTCAATTCAATAGTGTGAGAAGTTTTGCTTGTGCACACATTCGAAGCTCGCGCTTCTCAGACAGCGTGCGAATGCTGTCGTGTTGCGATTGACACATTCACACAAATTTGCTTAAAAAAACACCGGACTCGGCGAGTATCCTAGTAAACATAGTCTGTTATATCTTAAGTGAACAAACCGTTAAGAAATAAAATGTACGTGTAACATTATATTGGATGCCTGCAGCTCTTAAAGTGACAGCAGCCTAATAAACATGCTGTCTTTGTTTTAATGTTAATCAAACAACAAAAGACAGATAAAAAATCACTCACTGCTCTTGACTGAATAACTTTAATAAGAATGAATCTATATTTAATTTATACAGTGAAGACTGTATGCAGTACTATTTTACATTTGATTCATTTTCTCTACCTGAAAATTACTGTTAGACTTACCTGAAAAACATGAAAAGCAGTGTTTATTTTATTTGTATTTTTGTTCTATTTGCGCTATTGCTCATAATTTGATTATTTGTTCTTATTTTATTACTGACAGTTTACTTGTCTTAAACAATATTTTAAATTTTTATATTTTAAGTTAGGCTAGTTGTTTTTGGTGTCACAACCTTATTTATTAAGGTTATGGGTCAAAAACAACAACTATTTTATTTATTTTATTACGACTTTTTTGTGTTGGGGCCAGTGAAAATTTTGTCTGGGCAAGTAAAAAATTTAACCACAAAATTTAGAAAAATTCCTTAGTGTAGAGCCTTGAGCATTGCACCAGTTCACATTTGAAAATGCTTTTCTGAGAACCATGTTCTCCTCCCATCAAATAAGCACTTGTGTTTTAGTGTATTTGTGTTTTATTACCCAGGAACGCTGGTGAGGAGGAGCTGATGGAGTCTAAGGGGAAGGTGGGTAAGAAAACGAGGGATCGTCTAAAGCAGTCCGAGGTCACGGTGGAGAAGAGAGATCTGACAGACGAGACGTCTGAAAGCCTTCCAGAGCAAGCAGACGTCAAGGACCTCAAAGAAGTCACTGCAAAGGATGAAGGGGAGGATGATGAGGAGTTCCTGGTTCCTAAGAAAAAGATGAAGCCGGAAGAGACTGCAGTAACCCCGAAAGAGGAGGTGGCCAGGAAAAGGACTGAGAAACCTAATTGGCCCAAAAAGAAAACAAGGCGGCCAGGTGGACGCCTGCTTTCCAGATCCATGACGGTGAAGATGGCTGGCCGAGAGTTCAGCAGACAGAGACTCCAAGCCTACGGGCTGAATCCAAAGAGACTCTACTTTAGAGAGCTGTACAGACAGAAACGGAAAGAACGAGAAAAAAAGGAAAAGCAGCAGAAAAAGAGCAAACCATGAGGCTGACAATAAATGCCATTTTGAAAAAAATGTGTTAATGAGTGGGACCATAAACTGTCTTTCTAATTTTAACACAGCTTTAATCTGGGAAGTTTTCAGTTCATCATTGTTACCTGGATTTTTTATCTATATTATTAAAAATGTATAAAAAGGGAGTTGTTGTGGAAATAAAGACAGTTCTTTTCACATTTGTTTTCTTCATGTTTTGCTTTGACCACTTTACTCTTGCGAATGGAAAACTATTGCACTTTAGTTTCATCCTTTGTTTATAAGTTCTGAGTTATTTCAGACCCCCTTTTAAAATAAACAATTTCAAATATCAATTTTATTGAAATTGAATATATTAATTCAATATAGGTTTTTTTTGTGTGTCAAATAATATAAATAAAACAAGTTTGGTTAGGGGAAAAACGAAACCATGAAGTTGTTGCTGGTTCTCCCTAAATCGCTTTGACAGAGAAGACTAGAGGCTTTGGTGGTTTTGACCGTTTTGACCTACTGTCTATGGTTTTGACCTATGGTTTTGACTTGACAAGCTATATTTAGGTGTCGCACACAGTTGCCTGACTGAAATTCTAGAGTCGCTTAAATAAAATAACCTTAAACGGTTTAAATGGGCACATAATGAATTTTATATAGGATGTGCTGTATTAAAACAATGATCGTGATGAGGTGAAACAAATGCTTGAGGTTTTAAAGCTGGTTTTTATTCAGGCGCGGCTCGGGAAAGCGCGCCAAACAGCCACCAGTTTGAAATCCGGATAAACAGCGCGTGCACTGGGTGAGACTATTTACTCTGAAATGCATTGAAGAACATCGCTATATTGTACATTTTAATTGATATTTGTTATTTGAGTCCGTGTTTAAAACGCTAGACTGACTGAATAAAGAAAAAAAAGTATTTTTGAACGCGTTATTTTGTGGTTGTTTTAGGCAGGTTTGTTTTTGAGTTGTTGTTTGTGTTTGCTCAATAACAGTCTGTGATTTTAATATAAATTATACACCATTCGTATTAGACTAACGTTAACTTATATATTTTAACACCTAACAGAGCTACTAACTAATGATTTGCCGTGTTATAACCATTTACTGATGTTGTACATCCATTATTAATGCCTTGCTAACTTAAATGTTTGGTTTTGTGTGATATAGGCTATAGTATTTACCTAACTTACGTTGTTTTTGTAAATTCTAACGTACTTATGAGCATGGTTTTGATATATTTATTTTAAAAAAATGACACTGAAAGCATCAATAAGAGTATTTTAAGAGCCCTGTATGCCGTTTAAATACAGTTAAGTTACATTACAGCTGTAGAATTTCCAACTGTTGCAAATTTTATGAAGAAACCTCGAAATTTAATGAATAAAAAATACATTTTTCTAGAAAACTTACATTGCTAAAAGTAAAATCATAAATTTTGTGGTAATGCCGTGAACTGTAAAAAACAACAACAACAACTAATAAATATTGTTGAGCCCCGAATAATACTGTATAACAAAACAAAAACCTTTACGAGTTTATTGGTTTGGTTAAAATAGATTTACTATAACTCAAACTTAGTCATTTTTTAATAATAGTATAACAGAGATTTATTATTTTACATTTACATATTTACATGACATTCTATGAGTATAGTTGACTCTACGGCAAGTTGCTTGTTTTGTTCTATATTAGCTTTGGATGAAAGTGTCTGCTAAATGAATAAATGTTCTGTCATGGCATCCTATAGCTTCACCTCTTCTTTTATCTGCAGAAATATAATTAATGCAGACATGTCACAGAGCGAAGAGATGCAAGATGACGTCCTTGAGAAATCCGGGGAAACATTGATTGAGTTCATCAAGAGCAGCAAGGTAGAGAACGTACTTCGAGGAGCAAGAGAAAAACTGCAGGAGTTCTTTGACCACCACATCAAGACCAAGAAGACTACAACCGAGATCTTAAATGGTATTACTTCAGTACTAATATTAACTTTTAACTTGCTAATCAATATTAACTGATACAATTAGCATTAAAAAGTAATTAATGACTATCTTGTAGCCACTCGACCATGTTTGTCACATGTCCCAATCATGTTGCATATTTCCACAAGTGACATCCAGTTATCAGAAATAAATATGGTTATTTTGTGTTTTTAAAGTCACCATGAAATCAGATGACTGCACATGAGATCGACCAATAGCAAACTATAACCATCCAATCAATTCCCCATGGACAAAATCAAGTCCCATCCGACTTTTTTTGTTTTTTGTTCCAGAAGCCGTTTCACTCGTATTTATGGTGGAAAATTGTGCTGCATTTTTCTTTCCATGGTGACTTTAATCTAGTTTTGATCAAAATAAAATAATAAAAATCAAGGAAAAGATTAATATGCTGCTAATATTACACCTCACTGGAAATGGAAGTTTTAGGCATGTTGCATTGTGGGATACTGTATTGCGCAATCCCAGTACAATGCTGAACATTTTGGCAAATGTAGGCGTTCATCGTGGTTTTTAATGCGCCTTAAACATTTGGATATTAAAAAAATGTTAAACTTGAAATGTTTCTCTCTGCGTTTAAGATCTTGTGCATGAAGAGGAAGTGGTCGGCCACAAGCTTCTGGATTTAGAGCGGCAGAAGAGCCAGATGGTGCAGGAGATCGAGAGGATGGAGCAGGAAGTGCAGCGGAGTCTGTCCAAAAGCCAAATCCTGGACTCAGAGCAGGAGTATCCTTCACAAGACCTGAACCAGGGGTCTCATTTATAAAAGCGTGCGTTCGCACAAAACGGGGCTGGAAACGTACGTACGCCAGTTCCCACGCAAAGGTTGTGATCTATAAAAAACAAACTTGACGGGAGAATGTGCGCACCTTTAAGCAAACTTTGAGCCGTGCGTACGCACATTCTGGAGAATTGGCGACGCTGATTGTTAAATGGTGAGCTGGAGTTAAATGTCTTTTTTGGTCACTTTTAGAACTGTGTTTTACTTCTGATATAAACATTTAGATTAAATATGCCATTCAAATTAATGGAGTTAAACACTTAAACATGAAATCATTACTGAGAAGTTACAACATTTTTAATATTCAATCAATAGAAATATTTGTTGTGGATGCGATGTTTTTTAACACTTTTCCTGTGGCGTGCTGTTTTAATGTTTTAACCACAGAGAGAATTGATTATCATGATAATACCAGATTGTCTGAGAAAATAGTTTCGTGCAAATAATGCCCAAGGCCTATCTGTTCTGTTTCCATTAAAAAATATAAATCAATTAAAAATACAATTCGGCAAGTGGAAAAGATTGAGAAAAACTTTCTCTGAAATGTATTTTACACTATTTGATTTATGTATTCAAAAACAAGGCAAGGATAGGCAACTACTTGATTTTTATTAATGTAATGTGTCTTGTACCGTTAAACGTTATCACGTGGATGAATAATCATATGCAAATGATATGCAGATGAGGATCTGCATAGTAAAACTAGGCGTTGTAAGCTCCATATATGGTTATTTCGGGGAGGAGACGCACAATCTTCCGCTGACTGGGATTTATAAAGTGAATTCTGCGCAGGTTCTGGCGTACGAACGGTTTTGTAAGTCTGAATATTTTTTTGCGTACGCCATTTTTGGCTTTCGGGCGCACGTACACTTTTAGTAAGGTTCCTACGCACAGTTTTATAAATGAGACCCCAGAACCTGCTCTCAGTATAACCACTGGCCATATTTATTTACATTACTGTAGATGTCAGGTGACCAATAAACATTGTACATTTGATGCACACAGACTTTCTGTTTGCTGAATGTGTAATTCTAGCGCAGCACCAATCACACGCTCTAACTATTTAGTTTTTAGATAAAATCGGTTTTCTTTTAGTTCACCCAAAAATGAAAATTCTGTCATCATTTACTCGCCCTCAAGTTGTTTCAAACCTGTATTAAGTTCTTTCTTCTGCTGAACACAAAAGAAGATATTTTGAAGAATGCTCGTAACAGACAGTTGATGGACCCCATTGACTTCTTCCATAGTATTATTTAATTCCATACTTTAGAAGTCAATGGGCCCCTGGGTTATTTGGTTATCCATATTTTTCTAAATATCTTCTTTTGTGTTCAACAGAAGAAAAAAACTCATACAGGTTTGGAACAACTTGAGGGCGAGTAAATGATGACAGAATCATTTTGGGGCGAACTATCCCTTTAATAAAGCATGAGTGTTGTTTCAGTTGCTTTTCGATCATGCACATTGTTGTTTGTTTGGTTGTTTGGCTGTGGTTTTTCCCCTTAACTGGTGGGTCAGATTCTTACAGAAAGAGTTGGAAAAACTCAGAGATGCTGAGCAAGAAATTCAAACCCTGCAACAGGAAGTGGACGAGGACACAACTGAGGTCATTCCTTCAGCCATGTAAGCACTGGACTGGCTTTAGTTCACCTTGTGAGAGTGCATCTCTCAAGATCTTGGTATAGTTGGGTGCAAAAAGGGTAATCGTCTAAAAGATGTGTGTTTATAATGACAAAGGACTAGATAGTACAGGCTCTACCTGCTGAAATTGTCCAGTTCTCTACCCTTCAAAAGTTTGGGGTCGGTAAGATTTCTAATATTCACGGAGGCTGATTCTTCAGAAATCAGTCTAATATGATGATTTGATGCTCAAATAATTTTTGTATTATTATATCAATATTGAAAATGCTTGTGCTGGTTAAAGTCACCATGAAATCAAAATTGAAAACTCCTATTTTTTTAATGAAATATTACAGTATTTATTATATATGATTTATCTGTGCACATCATTAATTTTTATTAAATGCATGGCCCTTTTAATCTTTAATCAAAGTAACATCTCTTCTCTGGTGATGTGTTTACTGGCGTGAGGGCGGGGCAACCTGTCACTCACATAGATCCACCAATAGCAAACCACAACCATCCAATCAATTCCCAATCAACAAAAACGTCAAAATTGTCTTGTTCGAGAAGCCGTTTGTCTCGAATAGATGTCACAATAGGGAAGAAAAGACTATCACAATTTCCATTTCATGACGATTTTAATATTTTTGTGGAAACTGACCTTTTTTTCAGCATTCTTTGATGAATATAGCATCATTTATTTGAAACAAATTTTGGTTACACTTTATTTTAAGGTGTCATTGTTACAGTGTAATTATATATTTAAGTACTGTGTAATATTAAGCAACGACATGTACTTACTATAGGGTTAGGGTAGGATTAGGATTTTGTTGAGGGTTAGTTGCATGTAATTATATATGTACATATGTTACAAGTACATGTAACATATGTAACAAGGACACTGTAAAATAAAGTGTTACCCAAATTTTTTGTAACATTATAAATGTCTTTACTGTCACTTTTGATCAATGTAATGTATCCACCTTGCTAAAAAGATGTAATTTTTTTACTACAACAACAAAAAAATCTTACTGTCCTCAAACTTTTGAACGGTAGTGTATATTATTATGATAGTTACCAGGTTCACACGGTCATGGGAATTTCCAGGCTCAGAAAAGTCAGACATTTTGCAATCTTCAGCAATCTTTATTATTATTTTGTCAAGTCACGAACGAATGCAGAAGTCACGGAAAGTCATTGGTCTGATTGTGTGGTAGCCCTTCAGTGATATGGTGAAGTCTGCATTGCCTGACTGCTTTGAAATCAAGTCCACTAAAAAAAATTCTGTTTTGTATTTTTTTCCCCCTGCCCATTTGATTTAGATATGTTGCTCAGCTCTATAATAAAGTAACCAAGATAAAGCTGGAGGTGGACCCAGAGCCACACATACTCAGGGGAGGTAATCCTGACACATTTACTATATATGCGGATGATGACCGTAGTAGCTTTATTTTGTAGACAGTATGAAATCCCTTTTGTCTCTTGGCAGTTCACTACGGTGCGGACGTGGCAACCCCCATCAACATAGACACCTCCACCCGTTCCCCCTGTGAGGTCAGCGATGACCTGTGGAGCCTGGTCAATACTGAATGGTAGACCTGGTGCACATGAACCGTGTTCGCTAATTTACTGTTTGTTTTTATGTGTGTGTGTGTAACTGTGTATATATGTGTCTATAGATATGTGTTAAGTCTGATAATAAATTTGACCACAATCACTACCTTTTGTGTAACACACCACAAGATGTCACTATGCATTCACAATTTACCCCCCACAGACTGAAAATGCACTTTTTGCATGCCCAGAATGGCATTTTATGGGTTTTTTTTTATTCATCTCTTGCTCTAATTCCATAGAGCAGAGAATCTGATCCTATGAAATAAAAAATTTTTTTTTTTTTTTTGCATATTACAAAGAGAAATTTTTGACAAAAAATGATTGTCAAGGACATGCAGCATGTTTAAAAACACAGGTGTAGATGGGTTGTATCTGTCATTAACATGAGAGGAAGTGCTTTTTAGTTTCTCTCTCGTGTGAATAGGCATTTTGTTTGTAATTCGAGCTGCCTTTTCATTTCAGTCTTGGTGTGCTCAATCCTTAAACAGTGTTTTTATTGTACATTGTTGTAGATAGTGTTGACATGTCAATAAAAAAGGGTTAGAACCACTGATCTATATAATGTCATTCTATATAGATCAGTGGTTAGAACTTATTTTTCTTATTAAGATTACCGGTAGTCATTTTATAAAGCTTTTGCCTAAATATAATTTAAATATTTCAATTGATATTTTTTAAACGTATAATGTGTGAGAATGTATGATGTATAACATCTATTCAGAGATGGTTTCATTTTCATCCAGAATGATTTTATATAGTATTGCAGCGCTTTGTGCAAGTCATGTTTTTTCCTCAGCATTTCTTTCTTTGCTTTCACTACACTACTTTCACTGTATTTATTTTCACTACTTTGGGATATTTGCTTTCTGTCAGTGCATATGGATGGGTATTCTTTCAAAAGCCTAGTCATCCTATTCTGTTTGCGTGAGCAATTGAACCTTTACTTGTCTAACTTCAAAAATGAGTCACATAGTGCCCTTGAGGTGCAGAGACAAGGCTTTTCAGCTTCAGTAAACATCCGGACTGGCACGAGTTTATAGCCTTTTTTCTGTAGGGGTTTTCTGCAAAGACAGAGCAGTGAGAAAATTGTGTGTGTGGCTCATGACTTGTGAAAAGACACAACCACAATATAGTTTAGTTTATGCTTGGTTAACATGTGGTGTGGGTGTGATTGAGCAGCCAACTGGAAATCAGCTCGACTCGCTTTGAGAAACTTTTTCATTTGAGCATCATTTTTGTACTTGCATACACCTACATATCTATATTTTGTCGCACTCTAGTTTTATTTTTCATGGGAAACAATGAAATATGTAGAAGCAAATTCAAATCTATGTAGCGCAAGTCACATTTGCTAAAAAAATTTTTTATCACTAAACAAAAGACAAATTGCAAACATTCAAGAAAACACTAAGCTTTTAATTAATGCACTTATAAAAGATTTTTAAGGCTCATAATTTAGAATCAAGAAAAAAAATACATTTAAACATTAATGCATCGTTTTCCGTACATGGACACATTTTTACAGAAATGCAATATTGCTAGAATGTCAGTGCTGTTTTTATCACGGCAGAGTCAGACTGCTACACATAAATGTTGGTATTCCATACAATAACATACAGATACAATATTTATAAAATATTCAATATTTATATAGCTTGTTCCATATAGCACACTTGCACACTGGTTAAAGGGAGCTTTAACATGAAAACTTGAAAAAAAAGGTTCAGTGGGCTTCAATATAGAACAATGGGGATCTTGACTCAATTTTAAAGAACCATTTATGACAAAAAGGTTCTAAATAGGGAAAAAACGATTGCATAATACTTTCATTTTTTTATGGGGTAGTTTCATTTTTTTCTACTAATAAAGTATTTTTGAGCTGTTAAATTCATAACATTTAATAGAAGTTAAAAATAACTTTAATTACAAAAGTAATTCAAATTAGAACTCCTAAAAGGTTCTATATATGAAGCGCCTGACAGAACCCTTTAAGGTTCTATATAGAACCTTTTCTTCTGAGAGTGTATTTCCCAAAAAAATATGACTGTAAGAGGAAACATCTTACAGATTAAAAATATTCACTTGCCTTGTATTTTTTATTTGTGTGTATATGTATTCGTTAAGCTCCCGAGGACTAACGTGCCTGTGTGTGGAGGCATCAACCCGTCATTTTCTTTGCGTCTTTTCACCACAAAGTCTCTGAACATTTCATCTGTTATTTGGAGGTGAAAATGACTCGTTACCCGAGCTCATTATTTCTGGAAACGCACATACGAGACTTGTATAACATCACAAGAGTTCTTTTCAAAGCATTTTTGTGCTTTTGCTCAGTTCAGCTGTATAACTGTTTGTAATTTGTTGTTTAAAATCCTATTTTTAACAAGAGACCGAAGCTCTTGTCTGGCAGAACGTCCATTTTAAACAACATTGGTATTTGTCACAGTAAAAAAAAAATCCACTTGTCTGGTCTACCACGCTCTCAGGCAGCCTCATGGTTTGCTTTAATGCATGTGGAGGAATCCAAGTCCCAAACGTGATATTTTTGAGTTCCATCTCTCCAACTTCTCCTGCTTTCATTTCTAAGCACCTCAGTCTTGTTTACTTGTCAGTTTTATAAATATTCAAACTGAACCAGGAGAAGTTGGACTGTGTCCGATGGAACTTATTGCATTCTTCTTCCTCAGCTCTTTAATATCCTGGGGTAGATGGCTTTAATAGTGGATGGTGTCATGTTCCCCGAGGAGACCGTCGTCTCCAGACCCTCAAGTCTGTGTGACGGCAGCTCTGCCTTACTGGTGCTACAGTCCAGGAAAGGCATGCCAAACTTCTTCACTTGTCCGTCTTTTGTTAGCAGACAGTAGCTGCAGACAAGTCTCAGAATGGCTCTCCGCATGTCTTTACTAGTTAGGGTGTAAATGATGGGGTTTAGAAGCGAGTTGATCATGGCGATGCCCAGAAAGTAGTCCGCCTTGAACAGCACCTCGCATCCTTGAGCGGGGCAGCAGAAGTCCAGCAGAAGGAGCACAAAGAGCGGCAGCCAACAGGCGATGAAGACGCCGAGAACGATGGTGACCGTCTTCAGCAGAGCCAGATACTTCTGGGACTTCTTCGCCATACCTTTGCGCTGAGGAGCGCAGCCTAAGCGCTGGGTGTTGGACTTCACTATGCGGAAGATGCGCACGTAGAGCACCACGATGGCCAGCAGCACCAGGGTAAACACGGTAATGCAGAAGAGGATGAAGCTCTTGGCATAGAGAGGCAGGACGGTGGAGCATTCTTCCAGGTTTCCTATGCAGTTCCAGCCCATGATGGGGAGAATGCCGAGGAGCACCGACAGGACCCAACTTGCACCAATCAAACTGAACATTCGGCCACGCTTGTCCCCTTGATACGGCTTCATCCGGACCATCGTGACATGCCGCTCGATAGCTATAGCCAGGAGACTGATGACAGATGCAGAAAGAGTGATAAACACACCGCCTTCTCTCAGAAACCACAGTACTGGAGTCATTTTGAGAGTGTTTGCCCCCGAAGTTATGATGTTCACCATGTAAGTGAAGCCTGCTAGCAAGTCAGACAGCGTCAAGTTGCCCAGCAAGTAGTACATGGGCATGTGGAATTTTTTGTTCTTCCATATTGCCACCAGAACGATGGCATTTTCCACCACAATGAGAAGACAAATGATGAGAAACACAATGGCCTCGGGTTTCAGTCCATCCCGGTATTTGTTCTCTTTCAGCTTTCCGGTGAAGTTGTAATGGGCCATGATGACGGCGTTGCTCTGATACTCCCGAAACCTTCGGAGCAGGTAACCTGGATACGGGGTCATCGGCGGCAGAGTTGGAGCAACGGCAGCGCTGGCAGCGTATGAAGCTTCCATTCTTCCTACTTCTGTTGCTGTCCTTAAAAACTTTCCTTAAGGATCTCTGTTAAGCATGTAGTCCCTCTTATTGCCATATTCCACCAAAGCACATAAAACAACTCTCAGGAGGATTTAACATGGCAGTAATATATCCTGAAAGTGTGGCAGGCTCATTTGTGTTGAAATATTCACTTCTTTTACTTTGTGATGTTCAAATCACAGCTTTGCTATATCTTCCAAGGCCACCAGAGGGAACTGAAATAAAGCATTAGAAAATAATGTTAAATAATTATGACATTAGAAAATAAAAATAAATATGGCAAACATAGTTTAATAGTAAAAACAAAACAGTCGCAGGTAAACCGAATATTTTGCATTTATCGTATTTCAAATTTTAATCATACTTTCATAGCCAATACTTTATTTCAGTGTAGACAGTAGATACATTTTTATCTAAATGAATTTATTAGGATTCTAGAATAGGAAGAAAACAGAAATAATTGTATTAATAAAGTAAATTGTGTGTATCACGGGAATGTGTGTTGGGAGTAGACAGTAAAAATCCTGTTTTTAACAGTACTGTAAAAAAAAAAAAAAAAAAAGCTGCTATAGCTGGCAAACTTTTACCATAAAACGAATACAGTGGCAATGTTACGAGTATTGTCTGCATACATCTCTATTGTATTGTTGCAAGTACAGACTGTGAATGTTAAGTACAGAATGTTAATAAAGCCTACCAACATTTTTGTGCAAATAAAATCTGTTTTTATTGTAAAATGTTGCCCTACTGATAATGACATTTTTACAGATACAAAAACATAGGCTAATTTTAATATTTTACTGTAGGCTAGAATTTTGTAGAGTTAAATACACATTTCTAAAACATTTTCTCCATATTTTCTGTGCATTTACGAGTTAATCTTTCATAGTACCCTATATGGCATGGAAACCTAGTTAACGAATTAACAGGTTTACCGTAGCATTTTTCCACCGTTAAAATTATTAACATATTTACAGCGCAGTAGCCATAGGACAATCAAGCGACCGCAAACATTTTCTGCAATTCTATTCCGCGTATTGACCTCGTTTACGCAATCGTACACAGAAGCTTTGCTCTAACTACTTATAAATATAGCTGCAGTTTTACAAACTGGATAAACTTAAGCAACAGCTCTGTGACTGCACGCAAAGTCCGCATCCATGCAAAACCATGCACGCGAGTTCACATTAAACTCAGTTCTCCTAAACGGACTTTAATAGCCTCGCATTCATTCGCATGTAATCTACATTCACATGTAACCTCGCGTATTCGTGTAAATAAACGTACCTGTTATGTTCGTAGCTGTGTCTGAGTGTGACTAATCCTCCTCTGCTCCACTATCTCTCCCCCATGTCCTGCGCACGTCTGACAAGGCTGATGTGGGAGCTGAAGCTTGGATCAAGACTTGTCTTGCAGTGGGCTGGTCTTGGCATTCAACTCTTCTCTTCTTCAGTCTGCTGGGCTGCTGATGCAGCACTTATCATGGGTAATGAATTGCTCTGCTAACTTGGAGGTACTTTGACATTATAAATGGGTCAATGACGTGACGCTTTTTTCTAGATCTTTATAAAAATACACAATTCAGCAAATGTGAGTAGTTTCCTTTTTGTGAATTGGAAGCATTTATTTATAGGCTACTTTTGTTGGGCTTAATGATCAAGGTTATGTGGAAAGAAATATTGAAAATAATGATTCAGTATTTAAGTGTAGTACTTTTTACTTGGTGATGATTATATATATAATACACATCAAAAATTTTGAGTTCGTTTAAATAACATGTGATTTAATACAATGAAGGAGAATAAATAAATAAAATAGTTTTATTTAATAAATAGAAACGCTAAATATCTGCACCACATTAAGTTGATTTGACAAAAATCGTGGTAAATCATGAATATAATTGTTTACTATATATATAGAGAGAGAGGCCTACATCTTTTTCAAGATTGCAGTCCTAAAATTGGTTTAATTAAAAAAGTTTTTTGTTTTTGTTTTTTTGTGATCTGGGGCCAGCATCCTTACTTGTTACTGACCTATGGTTGCTGCTAATAGAAAGTTCAAATGAATAATCCTTCTTTTGGTTTAATTTAAGAACCACTAAATTCTCAGAGTTTGTAATGCAGGATGCTGTATTGTCCAATACAGTATTCCCTTCCTTCACTCTGACGTGCAAACAGGCACACAAACAAGTTGCATGACTAAATAAATAACCTTAGTCATTATAATTGTGATGCACACACGCATGTAAAACATGAGCGGTCTTGCAATTGCATAGGAATTACATAAGGCAGCGGGGAGTGTGAGTAAGTCAGGAGCCGGATCCTGCTTTCTCAAACAGGAAACTCTGTCATTGTACCTCGAAGGGAGAGGGATTTCCTTGAGAACCACCTATGAGGTCATACTGGGCCGTGCCGAAACAAAGCACTCAAGAGGAACACTGTGTCCCCTCTGTGCAGACTATGGAATAGGACAGCCACTCATTTTCCAAACAGAATAACTTGAAGTATTTATTATGCAACTATGCCTTTACACAGATGATGAAAACATATGGACGATGGATTCTTTGTTTTATGACATGAAATAGGAAAAAGTACCAAGCATTGCATTCTTTCATTTTTCCTGGCAGAAGTTAAGCATGTGGGAGAAGTCTGTCTCGTTCACCTGTTCACAGGGCAACAAGGGCATATATTTTCAGTGCTCTGCACATTCTGGTGCTTTCCAGTGGGTGGCCGGAGTGCCAGAAGTGAACTGTGACTTGCTTTATCAGTCATTTTTTTTTGCTTCTTGCCCTCAGGGTCCGCTAATGGCATTATCAGAAGGGCTCCACCTCCTCACGAGAAGCTCCAGCCAGCAGACAGACTCATCGCTCCTGCTGTGTCTGGGTATCTTGGCCTCAGCATGTTACCTACATTTCCACACAAAGGCCTGATAATCAAGCACTCTACTCTGATACTCCCCACTGAGACTGTTGGCTCACCCTGATTCTTGGCTCCTGTTTCAGACACTTGAATGTCTGGTGCTCGTGTGATACAGATGTGACTGTGAAGGTTTCCCGAAAAGAAGTAGGTGCAATTCCAGATGGAGGTTTATATGCATTTTTTTTTTCCCATTCATTCCGTGGTCATTTCAGCAATTGCATTTCCCCTGTTGAGGCTATGCATAACTCAGAAAGCATTTGCTTCAAGTAAAAACTTAAAACAATATTTTTTTTAGGTTTTAGTTTTTATTATAATAAAGTAAAAACACCCACTTTAAAACTAAAAATGTTTTTTTTTTTTTTATTAAAATAAAATAATAATAATAAAAAAATCCCTCATTTTTAATTTCGCTTTGTTAGATTCCGCTGGTGAAACTGCAATGCTATAGTTAAACTACATATATAATCTTGTTTGTTTGTTGTGTTTTCTTTTGTCTTTATTCATCACTCATGCATTGTCATGGACTTCAATGGGCCATTCAGTTCTTTACTGTTGTGATGACTCTCTTATTCAATTGACTGAAATTTCATCAGTTAAGTGTTCAAATCGTCAGTTAAGTGTTAAAAAGCTTGAAATCACAAGTTTGATCCCACATGATCCAAATTAACTGTCGGTCACTTACAGAGATGTTGCCAAATCAATCAATTTGAACTTCATTCTCTCTGGCAAAATCGCATTAGCTGAATACACAAACTTTAAACAGCTCAGCCTTCTCTTTCAATTCATTTTATTGTTGTTATTTGTGGTTGAGAGTGATGGAAAGAAACTCCCTTAATTAAATGCTGCTATGGTGGCGTGGGAAAAGGGCATTCAATTTCAGTAATTAAACTTGCTGTGATGTCGCACAGAGAGACTCATTGGCCACTAAAAAATGATTGAACTTCTGTCAAACCAACAAACTTTTAGATGACCATTAAATAAATGCATTATTCCAGCTGTGCAGGCCTTATTTGACCCGGACGTTTTTCCAACTTATGCTTACGCCCTACCAATTCAGAAGAACAAGACTGTGCTCTCATCTTTGTATAATCAATGCTTATCATAGTTTCAATAAATAGGTGAAGTGTTTACTTGGGTTTCCTGGTGGAGAGGATTCAGTTCAGACGTTATATTCGTGTCTTCTTGTCCTCGACTTGGTGGAAAGGCTGGACCTATGAGGTCATGAGACTTCCTGTGTCCTGTGAGGGGGTGGGTTTGACCCCTGATGTCTAAAGCCTAAGATACCAGAAATAACAACAGACCTGATCTATTATGTTCTCGCAAGTAAGCATAACTTGTTCTTTTAAAGCAATACATATGTGGATGAAACATTTGAATGTCTAGATTGAATTTGAAAAGTTCCAAATGGAACGGAAGAGGTCAAAATAAGTTTGAGTCATCTTTCTTTATTTTAAAAATTAGTTTCAGTGGGGTTGCAGAAGAACAGCGATTGACATTGGCACGTTATTATTTAAAAAAAAATCTTGGATTAGTTTCTCTTCCGTTGCTTGTTGACTTTCGCTCTTTTGGGATACATTTTGAGGCCAACGTTGTCTGTCGCCAAAGCGACTCAACCATGTTGTATTCAGTAAACAGCCCTTGGCCAGAATGCTGGTTAAACACAGTGAGCCTATCACAGCCACAACAAACTTTGAATGATGGGTCCTTTGTTATTCGAATTTGCCCCCTATCGTGACACTCAACTGTCGTCTGGTGATGGGGGGATTTTGTTTGACATACGGTAATGCAAAAAAACAAACCACGTATGGAAATATATCGGTTTATTTTAGTGTTTGCAGCTTTCTGGAGTATAGCTCGAATTGCCTTGCTTGCTTACTTTCTTGAGAAGTTTCCAGTCGAGAGAACGATGGCTTGTATTGACAGGTCTTAAGCTGTAAAATTTAGATTACAGTTGAATGCATTCAAATGTGCCAAATCGGAATTTCCATTTATGCAAAACCGAGGGAGACTAAAGAGAGCGTTTTGTGGCAATGGATGCTGTTGTGGTCAGCAGGGATTTCTGGTACAAATAAACACAGGAAGTAACGGTCATTTGGGAACATTTTGATTATATTGAAAGCCAACATGTATACTATTCGACTTTATATAGTGCAACAAACCTCATCATTTCCTCATTTCCTCCATGAACTTATTGACCAATTCTTCCAACTTGAGATTTGAAGTAAAACAACATAACCTCCTTTCGTTGGTTACTGACTTTCATTGCGTTTCAATCAAGTTTTAAACACACAGTCAGATACAGTCTTGGACACAACAGTGATAGGAAAAATCCTGTCATCATTTGCTCATTCCCTTGTTGGTATTCACTGTTACTCTCTGAAATGGACTATGAATGCATTACAAAAACAGTACAGATTCCAATAGCACACGCCATTGGTTCTCACATTTCTCAAGACCAAAAGTTATTTGGGAGTTTTCCCTGTGAAAATAGTGTAAGTAAATGATGACAGGATTTTATTTTTGGGTGAAGTATTCCTTCAACACCTTCCCCCATTCTTTCTCTTTCTCCTCTTTTCTGCCTTGTTCTCTATCTAACACATTCTCTGATAAGCCCTGGAAGTCACTAGATAATACGTCATTCCTTTCCCATAAATACACAATTGCCGCCCTCTCCATTGACAAAATGGTTTCCCATTCTCCAGTATTTCTCAACCACATTGTCATTTTGGATTTACATGCTTGTTGACTTCAACTACGACATTAATGCAGTGGCCGATGACGCCGTGCAGTCCAGCAACCCCACAGCTCCACACATCTGAGAGCTGATATGAAGGGCTGTTTTTTGTATTTAGTCATTAGTGTGGGATTCAGTCCTATGAACGAAAGATGGAGGGAAATTTCGCTTTCCCACATTCAAAGCGGGGGATTACAGAAGTGGGATGGTTGTGACTCATGAGAAAGCTCTCTTTAAGAAGCCTATAAACCCCTCTGAAAAATCATGCCTGCCCTTGAAGTTGCAGTTTATGAAATTATAGTGTTTCTCTAGCTGTATTAAGTATACATTTGTTCCAGATTGATGCTGTCATTGTGTTTGTGTCATATAAATAGCATACTGTTTTATAAGAACATTTCAGTCTGTTTGGGAAAAAAGTAACATTTTGTCTGGGTTATGGTTCGAATAGGCCTTTGTTACCCACACAAACTTTTTATTACAGTCTGTTAATCTTGACATTTAGACATTGTATGTTAAAATAATTCAAATTTTGTTGTGATTGAATATGCATCTTTAATTATATTGTCATATGAAAAACCAGCCAGGGGTGTCCTTTTACCCGTGGAAAAATATCAACCCGCGGCTGTGGCAACAAATTAAAGTTAGCACAATTATAGTACCCCAACTTGGCAACACTGGTTGATGGTTAATTTTGAATCAGTCAAAACTGAAAAATGACACGCGTTTCAATCAGGGAGTCAGTTTTGAACAGTAATGGCTTTGAACGATTCACTAAGTGAGTCTGATTCAAAACGTTAAATCGCGAGCAAGCAAGCATGTAAATGCATAAGACCAGAAATGCAAGCTCATGCGAAAAGTTTTGCATTTCACTGAAATCTGACCTGCGAATTCGCATCACGACCAGTAGAACATTGGCTAGAAGACTCTTGGCTAAATTAAAAGAATGCATATTTTGCAGTCAAGTCGAGTAGATTGGATATTTTTACATTTCGAATGGATTACTATTTGTTTTATGTTGAATTCATGTTTATAAAAAAAGCGCTGCAAAGCATGAAGTCATATAATTTACAACTGTTGCAGATAGCCTGTTATGAGATAGCCGCAACTTTAGTTTAAAAGAATACAAAGACATTTTTTCAGTCATAACTTCTGGAGAAAAACAGTGCAGAAACCTTCTAGAGCGTATGTGTGGAGTATACTTCGAAAGGCTTCGCGTTTAAATGCGTAAGGAAAAAATTAAGTATGCTTTAGGATGCAGGCTTGTCAACTAGATTTTAAATTTGTGTCGGATATTTAAAAAATTTTGTCACTTTGTGACACTTGTCGTGGTCTGTAGTCCTGATAATCTCTGAATTTCTCTTTACGGGGTTGCTTATGGAATAAAAGAAGACTCAAACTATGGGAGAAATCCATTCTGCAATGTTTTTTTTGTTTTTTTTTAGATATTAATGCCATCCACCCCCACAGAAGTGCTTGAAAGTTCACTTTCACACATGGTCCTTCTCGTCTTTTGAGTAATTTCCTCATAATCAGATCCAGACGCCAAATGATTTGGCACTTGAGGCTATTTCAGCTCCAATGACCAAGAATATCTCTAAAAAAAATAGTTAATTCGAGAAGACAGCTAGGGGGGTCTGATGTAGTACAGAGATCAGATATAAACATTCTTGAGAGGACTGGTATATATACACATTGTGATCTAGAGTTTATGTGCTCAGAGAAACGAGAAATGAATCACAACAAAGATCCAAAATGACGTAGAAAGCGTTCACAGCTTTAAGCGCTGTGAATATAAATTCACACAACATTAGGGGCCATAGATGGGGTTGAAATACAATGTTTAGACTATTCTCATCCAAACATCCTGTTTTGTTTTAAAAAGATGGCAGCTCAAAGATGAAAACCTCTTCAAAGTGGTTATAAAGATTCTTGAGTGGGGCAGAAATGGGGTGGTTGGTAAGTTGTGGTTGGTTCAGAACACCCAGTGGTAACTGACTGCATGAATCAGTCAATATTAACAACTATAAACATCACATCCATTATCTAACATAATCACATCACTAGAAACTAACAATGTCCACAGGCTAGGTTAAAGAATGGACTGGTGCAAATCCTCAATTTAACCGCTCCTTTCTCTAGTTTTGAAGTGTAGATGGTTATTAAAGAGGCATTCTACTCAATTCAAGGGTAGTATTACAAGATGAGCTTTAAGCAATTACACAAGAGAGTCTCATTATTTGCTCTGAACCCCTTTCAAAGCGTTGGGTTCAATCAAGTCACATTTATTGGACTTCATGAAAGAAAGGTTGCAGACTGTGGCTTGATATTCCTAAACATAAACGCAGATTAAAAACACTTCTTTCCAATGCATTCTGATGGATCTTAAAATAGGCTATAACATTTTTGAGCTAAGCCTTAAAAATATTTTCAAAACTAAGCAGTCAAATCCCACAGTAATGCGAAAGTACAGACTTTTCTTTTCAACAGAACAGTTGCCGTTCCAAATGAAAGTTTGGGAGGTCCATGTTCAAGTATTCCCGCCTTAAACAACTGCTTACCTCACCCTCCATTACCCACTTCTACATTTAATTTTGGGTGGAAGGGTGGATTTATACATAGCTTGTGTCCCGCTGATCTGTACGTCAAGCCTTTACCCTGTCATAGATTATATGAACATATGAACTCTGCATAAGAAACCTCATGATCGCCCTTGCGGATTTTGGACCAGGGCTCTATCCGGTCACAACAGCACTGCAGCAACAAGAAGTGAATCACTCTTCCATTGGTGGCATTGTTGTTGTTATTGGCTGACTCTAGTGTGCCTCTGGAAATCATTAAAGCTTGTAGTCTGAGTGAACTGTTCATTAACAAAGAAAAAAATAACTCGGCTGGTTTACTATTTGGCAAATCTCTGCGGCGAGGATAATGTGGGGAATTTTGTAAAATACACAAAAGGTGTAGGCCTACTCTCTCTAAACTCCTTTTCGGGAATTCTTTGGCTTTAAAACTGGAATATTGCCCTACACTATAGTGAGATCCAGCTTGGCTGTCTAAATCTCAAAAAAGTTTGTTTCATATGTTAAAAAGTGATGCAGGCCACTCACAATGCACACTTTTTAAGACAATCCCAAGTCTTAATTTGTGCTAAATCCAGAGATTATGCTGACTGCAGGGATTTATTGTGGTGACATTGCTTAACTTAAAAATTAGTGTTTATCCTAATGGAAGGAAACTTTAAATGTGGTCTCCCAGCAAACAAAAACATTGCTAACATTCCCATTAAGTTATGAACAATCAAAATTGCCAGTTTTTAAATGTTTTAAAAACATTTGTTCTTGGTTGCATGAACGTTAAGGAAACATTCTATTTTATCATTTTGCAGACATTGTGAGATTGTTACTTTTGAATGTTCTCTGAACATTCTGAAACAAGCAGTAACATTTAAAAAATGTTAGAGCTAAAACGTTTCAGAAAAAAACGTATGGAACGTATTTTGGGCTAACGTTTTGAGAACATTATTAAAGATAACTTTGAACAACCGCTCCATTAACTTTACTGGAAGAACATTTGTTTATAACTTTAAGAGAACCTTGCCAGAACGTTAGCTAATCTTATGAGAATGTTCCCTGTTAGCTGGGCTATAGCCGGTGTGGGCTAACACATGCTATAGTAGCTTAGCATACTTTGCCAAATAAAAAAGAATATATAGCCTAACCTGAAAAATACTGACCAAATTTAATTACATGCTAAATTAACATGCTTGATTCATAACATATACGTTACTTACAGTTTCATTGGAACCAATAAAGACGAAAAGAATATATAAAGATATTATTTCATAGTTCATTAGGAGCAGATGTGCTTTTCTGTGACTGCTGTGGGAGTGTTTACGTTCGTATAGAGGCGAATTAGGAAATATACTCAGCTGGCAGACAGGACTGGAATGCTGAAGTCATTCACATAATGTCTTTATGTCAAACATGCTTTAAGATGGAATATAAACAAATTCCATTAGCTGAGAGGCGAACATTTCCTTTGAATAAATTCCATTAGTAGAACAACAGACCGGGGCTAGTTGTCACACGGGCAAATTGGGCTTATATGGGCTTATATATATAAGCCCAATTTGCCCAATTATCTCTTTAATTGTAAGGTTTTGAGTCAAAAGTCCAATTACACAAATGTATGTTTTTTAGAAGTTGTTTGATATGTATTTTAGTAAATGTCAGCTTGGGGTGGGTTGTCACACATTCCTAATTTAAAGTATTGATATTTTTGTTTGTTAGCTTTTATATTTTATGCTATTTCATTCATTGTTTTGTGCTGAAAATTGTGCTGAACAAAAATCAAATAAATAAAAAGCCAATAAAATGCTACTAAATTTCCTGGACTGTAGTTTTGTAGCAAAGATTTTGAGTTATGCCTACTGAAATTTAGTTTAAACACAGTACAGTTCCCATCAAAATGTCTCTGAATGTTGTCTTGGCGTTAGACTTCCTCTGTCCACATGCCATGTTTATCATTTCTTTTTAACTTTTTTTTTTTTCTCCAGTGGTTTCCAAGCTGATCTGGACTGTGTTAAGTTAATTGACCAGCTGGCCTCTGCTTAGATGCACATGTGCATGGTGATGACGGGGGTCCTTATACAAAAATGTGAACCCAAGACTTTGGTCTTTTCTTTCTCTTCTTCCTCCAAAATTCTGGGTCTCTAAATAGATGACCTAGTTTTCTTATGAACCACATCACTCAAACCCACTATATCTTCATATCAGTGGTTCTCAACTGGGGGGTCACATGTCTCTTCTCATGGGTTTGCAGACAGCAGGGTAAAACTTTTTTTTTTTTACTATTTAACTATAAGCATGCATAGATTGTACATTAATAAACAGGCTTTAAAACCGAGGAGAAAATAATAATAATAATCCAGATATTTTGTTGTTGATGTCGAATGTCATGCATCCAGTCAAACTCTACAGTATGTTTATGTAATCTGTCAAACACAAGCAGGTAACCTGACGTCGATCTTCATCGTAATGTTTGACCAAAGACATTTTTGTTTTGGGTTTCCACTTGATGTCCATTGGAACATCTGAGTCGTGAAGCAAAACCAGTTAGATCTAGATCATCCTTACTCTCAAATTGTTCTTCACAGCTAACCACTATGACAAAGATAAACCTTCAATAAGCAATAATAGTAATGGACACATTGACACTAAAAATACTAGTTACCGTAGTCCATTCTGTGCATTACAGTATATGCCTCGCCATAGTATGTAAGCAAATGTAATTTTTCCTTTCCCAAAATGTATTTGTCCTTGGGGATTTAAATGGCAGTCAGACATGTTTAAAGTGAGCAGACAGAAGTGGCCCTGTAGGATTTCCTGAGGAAACAGAGAGAAATGGGGTCACTGAGTTTGTTGTTGTTCATTTTTGTGGACTGGCATCTGTTGACCGAATCTGTCAATTTCCGAAAAAAATAGGCACTATTTACCTGAAACTTTACCTGAAACTTATGGTGTCTTTTCCAGCTTGTTTCTCAGATGAAAGTTTGTCTGTTGTCCTACTTTTTTATAAGATATAAGTTTGGCTGTGAATTCTGGCCATTTTTTAGATGGCGCCTCGTTAAAAAAAATCATAAAAAATAAGATCTTTCTTCTCTCATCTCGGATGTTATGACGTGAAATTGTGCAGGCAACTTCCATTAGGTTAGTGTTGCCAATGGACGTTTGTATACGCATCCTTGTTGCAGTGACCAATGAGCTCCAAGTGGAAACACAATTCTCAGGTGTAACAGGTGAACTTAGATGTGAAATCTATCACATATGTGAAAGTTAAGTGCTATGAAAGTATTTTCTTCTCACCTTAAGTTCACGCTGAGGAACTAACAAACCATATTGGCCATGACCCAACACATATGGTGTGATCTAAACATCTAGTTCATCCTCATTTCGTTAAAGAACATACATTTGAGAAAAGCTACACCAATTTTTGCCTATGGTGTTTGTTTAGATTTGCACAGTGTTCCTCTTCATATTTTGGTAAACCATATGCTTATAGGCTGCTAAGTGATCAAGAACTGGTGTTTTGTGTTTTTTTTTTGATAATGACCAACTAACCATGCATTATTCTGCTTCTATATAGCTACTTTCCTGATAAATTAATTAATGGACATGATTTGATTTTACATTATTGTATTTTGTTAAAAGAACAAGACCACATATTGATTAGAGAGACATGAAACAAGCACAGCTATATATGTAATCAATGAAAATATTAAATGTAAAAATATCGACTAGTAATTGACCAGTCAGATTTTAGTATGAACAGATGTGAATGATTTAAATAAACAGCATTATGAGCTATATGGCAGTTATCCCCGAGAGTAGAAAGCTTGGGCAAAACAGACCCCCCCCCCCCCCCCCCCAGATTTTCTGAGAAATAATGACAGAAATAAATGCACTGTTGTTTAACAACTTCTGCAAAAGTGACACAAGTGCTATAGGTGTCACAGTGGTCACAGTGCCTTAGCTTTAGATGTTCAATGCGATTGTGTTCCACTAAATGCAACCTGTTACTGAGCACAGTTCTCACATTTGTGTTTGCGACGCTATGCTGCGAGTACTTGAATCTTTTGCTTCTTAAAACTGTGGTTTTCAGGGTGGAGTATCTGTGACTTTCAGCCCCCTTTGGCTAACTATTTTAGGTGCTAGAAAAGTTACGATCCTCAGGAACTCTGACAATGTTATCTATAGCAAAACTGGAAGCAAAAGCATTGTTTTGTGTTTTAATATAACATATGTTATATATAACATTATATAATATACAGTACTGTGCAAAAGTCTTAGGCATGGTAATACCCCCCCCCCCCCCCCCCCCCCAAAAAAAAATGGTTTAAAGTGAGTTATTTATATCTTTTGCTGTAGTGTGTCAGTAGGAAATATTAGTTTACATTTCCAACCATTCTTTTTGCCATTAATTGTAATAATCCAGTGAGATTTCTGTATGCACAAGGAGTCTGACAACAGCCGGTATGATCTGATCTCACCATCATCGAGTCCGTCTGTGATTACATGAAGAAACAGAAAAAACTGAGACCAGAAATCCAGAAGAACTGCGGGAACGTCTCCAAGATGCTTGAAGAAACCTTCCTGCAAAGCTCCCTGAAAAACTATGCGCAAGTGTACCTGGACAAAAGCCGTTTTAAACGCAAAGGGTCGTCACACCATATATTGATTTGAATTAGTTAATAGAAGTTAAATCATAAATAAATTCAATTTGTGATTTTATTTTTGAAAGCATTCTCACTTTACAGCATTTTAACACAAGTGCCAGTGCTTTTCACAGTACTGTAGCTTTGCAGGAAGGTTTCTTCAAGCGTCTTGGAGACGTTCCCGCAGTTCTTCTGGATTTAGTCTGTCTCAGTTTTTTCTGTTTCTTCATGTAATCACAGACGGACTCGATGATGGTGAGATCAGATCATACCGGCTGTTGTCAGACTCCTTGTGCATACAGTAATCTCACTGGATTATTACAATTAATGGCAAAAAGAATGGTTGGAAATGTAAACTAATATTTCCTACTGACACACTACAGCAAAAGATATAGATAACTGACTTAAAACCTTTTTTTTTGGGGGGGGGGGGGGGGGGGGGTATTAACATGCCTAAGACTTTTGCACAGTACTGTATATGTTAATAATGATATATATATACATATATAATTATATATATATTAATATAACAATACCACTAAGATACAGAAAACTACTCCTTACTGGACAGTATTAAAAAAAATTGCTTATCAGCATTTGGGAAACAGGGGGTCAGATGCTATCAGTCTCTGAGCTGATAGCACTAACAGTGAGGATCTCCATACACCACTGTTATCGAGTCTGTTATCAAGAGCATCCTGTTATTTCTCAGATTTTTTGTATTTTCTTTTTATCTGTGGCTGATTGTGTTTTGACCTCTTTAGGCTCCTGCGCATACAAGGCTATTTCCTCAAGACTTATTAGATGCTGTCCCATGGTTCCATGGGATTTCTGCTGAAAGCAGTCAGTTTTGAATGGATATTACATAATTGTGGTGTTTGCTAAGACCAAAGGATTTTAGGCATAGCAAACATGCTGGAAATCACGTAGTACACTAGAGCAACACCCTAACAACAACCCAAAACACTATATCAACTGTACAGCAGCAGGCTACAAATCACTCAGAACACCTTAGCAGCAGTATAGCAACACCCTAACAACCACCCAAAACACTATTTCAACTGCATAACAACATGCTGGAAATCACTTAGAACACCTAAGCAGCTGCATAGCAACACCCTAACAACCACCCAAAACACTATATCAACTGCACAGCGACACGCTACAAATCACTTAGAACACCTTAGCAGCTGCATAGCAACACCCTAACAACCACCCAAAACACTATATCAACTGCACAGCGACACACTACAAATCACTTAGAACACCTTAGCAGCTGCATAGCAACACCCTAACAACCACCCAAAACACTATATCAACTGCACAGCGACACACTACAAATCACTTAGAACACCTTAGCAGCTGCATAGCAACACCCTAACAACCACCCAAAACACTATATCAACTGCTCAGCGACACACTACAAACCACTTAGAACACCTTAGCAGCTGCATAGCAACACCCTAACAACCACCCAAAACACTATATCAACTGCACAGCGACACGCTACAAATCACTTAGAACACCTTAGCAGCTGCTTAGCAACACCCTAACAACCACCCAAAACACTATATCAACTGCACAGCGACACGCTACAAATCACTTAGAACACCTTAGCAGCTGCAGAGCAACACCCTAACAACCACCCAAAACACTATATCAACTGCACAGCGACACGCTACAAATCACTTAGAACACCTTAGCAGCTGCATAGCAACACCCTAACAACCACCCAAAACACTATATCAACTGCACAGCGACACGCTACAAATAATTTAGAACACCTTAGCAGCTGCATAGCAACACCCTAACAACCACCCAAAACACTATATCAACTGCTCAGCGACACGCTACAAATCACTTAGAACACATTAGCAGCTGCATAGCAACACCCTAACAACCACCCAAAACACTATATCAACTGCTCAGCGACACGCTACAAATCACTTAGAACACCTTAGCAGCTGCATAGCAACACCCTAACAACCACCCAAAACACTATATCAACTGCACAGCGACACACTACAAATCACTTAGAACACCTTAGCAGCTGCATAGCAACACCCTAACAACCACCCAAAACACTATATCAACTGCTCAGCGACACGCTACAAACCACTTAGAACACCTTAGCAGCTGCATAGCAACACCCTAACAACCACCCAAAACACTATATCAACTGCACAGCGACACGCTACAAATCACTTAGAACACCATAGCAGCTGCATAGCAACACCCTAACAACCACCCAAAACACTATATCAACTGCTCAGCGACACGCTACAAATCACTTAGAACACCTTAGCAGCTGCATAGCAACACCCTAACAACCACCCAAAACACTATATCAACTGCACAGTGACACGCTACAAATCACTTAGAACACCTTAGCAGCTGCATAGCAACACCCTAACAACCACCCAAAACACTATATCAACTGCACAGCGACACACTACAAACCACTTAGAACACTTTAGCAGCTGCATAGCAACACCCTAACAACCACCCAAAACACTATATCAACTGCTCAGTGACACGCTACAAATCACTTAGAACACCTTAGCAGCTGCATAGCAACACCCTAACAACCACCCAAAACACTATATCAACTGCTCAGCGACACGCTACAAACCACTTAGAACACCTTAGCAGCTGCATAGCAACACCCTAACAACCACCCAAAACACTATATCAACTGCACAGCGACACGCTACAAATCACTTAGAACACCTTAGCAGCTGCTTAGCAACACCCTAACAACCACCCAAAACACTATATCAACTGCACAGCGACACGCTACAAATCACTTAGAACACCTTAGCAGCTGCATAGCAACACCCTAACAACCACCCAAAACACTATATCAACTGCACAGCGACACGCTACAAATAATTTAGAACACCTTAGCAGCTGCATAGCAACACCCTAACAACCACCCAAAACACTATATCAACTGCTCAGCGACACGCTACAAATCACTTAAAACACATTAGCAGCTGCATAGCAACACCCTAACAACCACCCAAAACACTATATCAACTGCTCAGCGACACGCTACAAATCACTTAGAACACCTTAGCAGCTGCATAGCAACACCCTAACAACCACCCAAAACACTATATCAACTGCTCAGCGACACGCTACAAATCACTTAGAACACCTTAGCAGCTAACTGCACCTCAACACGTTAAAAATCACTGAGAACACCATAGTAACCACCTAAAAACCTATATTAATTGGAAAGAAAAACACTAGAAATAATTTAAAACACTCTAGCATGTTGATGGCAAATTTTCTTGAATTCATGTTCCTCACATTTTGCCATCATTCATGGTGTTTTTCAAAAATCTGAAGCATGGCACTAGATTTTATTAAGATGAGCGTAACCGCAAACCAAACTTTTCTCACAATACTGAGATAAAATCTGCATAGCAACACCCTAACAACCACCCAAAACACTATATCAACTGCTCAGCGACACGCTACAAATCACTTAGAACACCTTAGCAGCTGCATAGCAACACCCTAACAACCACCCAAAACACTATATCAACTGCACAGTGACACGCTACAAATCACTTAGAACACCTTAGCAGCTGCATAGCAACACCCTAACAACCACCCAAAACACTATATCAACTGCACAGCGACACACTACAAACCACTTAGAACACTTTAGCAGCTGCATAGCAACACCCTAACAACCACCCAAAACACTATATCAACTGCTCAGCGACACGCTACAAATCACTTAGAACACCTTAGCAGCTGCATAGCAACACCCTAACAACCACCCAAAACACTATATCAACTGCTCAGCGACACGCTACAAATCACTTAGAACACCTTAGCAGCTAACTGCACCTCAACACGTTAAAAATCACTGAGAACACCATAGTAACCACCTAAAAACCTATATTAATTGGAAAGAAAAACACTAGAAATAATTTAAAACACTCTAGCATGTTGATGGCAAATTTTCTTGAATTCATGTTCCTCACATTTTGCCATCATTCATGGTGTTTTTCAAAAATCTGAAGCATGGCACTAGATTTTATTAAGATGAGCGTAACCGCAAACCAAACTTTTCTCACAATACTGAGATAAAATCTCAAAAAAAAAAGATTTGCATATGGTTGAATCAGCTTTGGAAACAGTCATGCATGAGCCCATATTTAGTGAAGGCAATCTCTGAGTATAATAGAATAGATTTGCATTCTATGTATAATGTTTTACAGCGCCATTTGTCACATCGCTTGAAGTGCTTGTAAATGCACGCGCTCTTTAATGTGTCCACACGTGGAGTTATTTATAAAAACAAAATGCATTGTGAACTGCAGATGTGTTGGAGAAAGGCGTCTACGCTTTCGCTACACTAAACACTATATGTTGAAATTAGTGAGAACCACACATCAGTTCATTTCCTCTCAGCATTATTCTGGCATTAACCTCTACGTAGCCAGTAATTTAGTAGACCCCAGGATCCACCAGAGATTCATCTCTGTCTTTAATGGGGCAATTTCCCAAACCTCTACACCCTTTCCATCCTTCTCACAACTCTTTTGTTCTCCTCCCTTTTCTCGGCCTCTTGCTCTCTCCTCCTTTTTCTTGGCCTTGCGTCTGTTCTGTTGGTTTTGGGGGTTGGAGAATGAGGCCTGTCATTACATGATGTCTAACGGTCTCTAAGAAACCAATCCCTGCTGTGTCCTTTAAATTTGATATGAGCGACAGAAGCCTGGATGAGCGACAGGAAGCTCTTTTGAAAATAACTATAGAAATATTGCTTTGATGTCTGTGTCTCTTTTGTATCGCAGGAAACATTTACTTACCAATGAGACTTATTCCATTACACACAAAAAAACAGGCGCTCCACATCACATACATTCCTGTACTTGCTTTGTTTGTTTCCAGAACCACAATCTGAAGGAGATCTTGACTGGCTCAAGAAGAGAGACTGTTTCTACTGTGCCATTTCTTTTTTTTTCTGCTTTTCAAAGTCTGTATATATCCTTATGTTTTACTACAGATTTTAAGTCTTAACATGTTATTGGAAAATTATCATCAGCATTGCAATGTTTTTCCCCTTTATGAAGCTCTTGTCCATACAATGACAGATTTTAGTGACCAAGAAATGGCGCCGTAAAAGTGGTCCATGCACTATATTCCAAGTCTTCTAAAGTCCCAAGACAGTTTTTTCTTTTTTTTGTAAAGTAAGAATAAACTTTAATTCTGAATGCCGTAATTTCAAGTGCAAAAATAATGTCTGTTCCCAAACAGGTTTCCCCAAACACTCCAATCGTCTGCCATTAGATGTTTTGATTTTTCAGTCACTCAATCAGCCGACAGTTTTATTTACAGTTAAGCATGTTAAGGAGGTAGATGTCATTTTAAAATATTTTAACTTTGAAAAAAATACACAAGCTATCAATTCTTTATTCACATTTCTACATTTGCGCGTGTAATGTTAATTGTAGTTAAATGTAGTTGAATCTGTTAGGGAATTATTCATCATAAAAAGTTCATAAATTACATAAAATTTTGGTCTGTTCATTCGCTGTTATAAAGACTTACAATACTTACGATGTTTTTTTTAACCTTGACAGCAAATACCCCCCATTCGCTTTCATTGTATGGAAAACCTTTAACGTCTCACTTCAAAGCTTTGTGAATTTCACTGACAACTTCCTCATCCTTTTGTTTAGTAGTAGAAGTAACGTTGTAATTATCGAATCAGCCTGAACTTTCAAAGGCCTTTGCTTGTTTCCAAAGATCCTAAGATACTCTTATCTAAATTGCTCCTTATCCTCAATTGACATAGCAAGAATCCAGAATGCATTGTGCTGTAGAAAAGATGAGTTTGCAGACTGATAAAATTCTTATTTTGGATATGAGCTGCGTGACCGTTCTGCCACAGGATACTGGGGGGTTGCGTGGATTGTTCTTGACTTGGGTTTACTTCCTTTGATCCGAGGTGAAAGGCAGCTGTTGTATCTTTGATCAGGTATTGCAGCTGTTTGAATTCAACCTGGCTTTCTGCGGTTGCAATGAGTTAAAAAAAAACAAAAAAAAAAACAACAACAATCCTTACATGTTACTTAATTTAGAGGAAGCAAATATTGATGTATAGTGTAAGTAATAATGCCAAATGTTGAACATGCAATGAAAATCCTACAGTCTGAAGGAAACATCTTAATGTTGTTAATCCAGTTATTGTCTGTAGGGATAATAATGTAGGTCATATAATTATGTTGCTTTATGCTCTAAAGTCTTGTCTGGACAGCTCTCCTGTCAGCAATCGTGGACACGGCTATCATTAATAATCTCAGGCATGTCACAACATATAGAGAGATATCCATAGCTGGGTTTTCAATATCTGAACACTCTCAACCAAACCCTTCCACCGGATCTTATCATGTCTTGTAATCAAAAACTCGTATCCTCAAATGGTCCCCACAATAACAGATGAGAAGATAGATGTGTTCTGATGGTATAAGCAGGGTTTCATGCACCAAGTTGTTTTGTTATATCAGTCCTGGCTCCACCCCAAGGCAAAATAAAACATGATTGAATCCAATCAAGTCACCAAAAATAAAACATGACTGACTATATATATATATATATTATATACAGTATATAATACTCAGGATGCAAAACAAAGCTGTAGAGAGAACAATGAAAATACATTATTTCCTTATACACAGAAGCTACAAACTTACAGTAAGTTAGAAATAAAGCATATAGTGTGCACACTTAAAATAATATATAATCATATAATTCTGAAATTCTATTATATAGTTTATTATCATTTTAAATTTCTATAAAATTATGTTTAATTTTATATATGTGTGTGAGTGGTGTTACAGTAAGTAGTAGACTTACCGTAGTAGACTTAGAAAGAATTTATTTTTCATTGTTTTCTCTATAGTTTTGCGCACCCTGCATCCTGAGTAATTCAAATCACGAAGGGCTGGGGTAAAAAAAGAAACATACTTTTCTGCATTTTACACAAATATACAATCTCATCCAATCTGTGGGAAGCAGCTGTGGTTGTAGGCGAGTGGTGGAGAGGTCATAAGGTCAGAGGTGGTGGTGTTAAGGGACGGGCGAAGCGCCAGCGCGCAGGAACGAACGCTCAAGTGCGTGTGGAGCGTCAGGATCTGACACAGCTGCTTTTCTGGAAATGAGCAGAGCACACTTGAGTTTCCCCGTCACGTCCTGCCATTTTGACATCACAGACCTTGTGCATCTTTAACCACTGTTTAGATTTTAAAAACACCATAACTGACTAAAAATAAAGTTTTCCAAAGGGGGGTTTCACAGAAATTCCGTAGATGAACCATTTTGGGTTCCGCAAAGACACTTTCAGTGATCAATTCTAACCAGAACAAGGGAGATTTAAGCGCTGTGTTTCACATAGTGACTGTATAACATGATCTAATTTATGGAGGTTAATAAGCAGTGGTGAAGAAGCAGCACACACAACCAAAGGGGATTATAATTACACAACAGAAACAGGCGGTGAGAAAGAATGTGTGTGTGTGTGAATCACACACTTGAGATTTCTGACAGTCTTGAGTAAAGAAGGTGCTGCCACCCTCAGACCACTGGTCAAATCCTTCTGTGATGACAAGTGATGCTGACTATGGCAATTTATTAGACAATTTTGGCAGTTTTGAAGTTTTCTGTATCAGCTGGTACTGTATGTTTGCCCACTTGGCCAATTAACAGAAGTAGTCAATGTACAGTACTTGTGAAGCAGTTCAGTGTTGAGTAAATATTGTAAATGCTATTTCAGAATTAATAAATCCTCTCATTTATTATTATTAAATTATATATCATTATATAATAGAACAGATATCAGATATTGAAAACACATGTCACAGACCACTCATTTTGAAAGAAGGACTGGTTACTGTTTTTTGGTTACGACTCAGTTTTACACTTTTGTCCATATTTCTTTCCCCTCTGTGTTTTTATTAATTCTATTTCTGTCCATTTACACTAGCAAATGTTTGGGGTTGGTAAGTCTCTTGTGCTCACCAAGGCTGCATTTATTTGATCAAAAATACAGTAAAAACTGTGATATATTGTGTAACAATTTTAAATATCTGTTTTCTATTGTAATATATTTTAAAATGTAATTTATTCCTGTGATCAAAGCTGGATTTTCAGCATCATTACTCCAGTCTTCAGTGTCACATGATCCTTCAGAAATCAGTCAAAAGATTTTCAGGAATCTTTGATGAGCAGAAAGTTTAAAAGAACAGTATTTATTTAAAACGTTTTGTATAACATTATAAATGCATTTACTGTCAACTTTGATCAATTTAATGCATTCTTGCAGAATAAAAGTATTAATCAAAAAGATATTTTTTTTATGACGTAAATCTAATGGCGCTATAAAACTAATCTTACTAAAGAGACAGTTAAGAAACATACTTGTAATATAATAAAAGAAAATATGATCAATATCTTATCAATATCTAAGTTGGAAACTTTAATATTTTTCATGATGTGCAGTTACAGTAAGCACTATAAATAAGAACAGAATTTCCTGGCCAGTAAAACTGAAAGTGACGCTGATAGTGGAAACAGTGTGGAGATTAATTAAAACGCACTTGTCAGTTTCATCCATGGTATTATCGGAATTGTGTGTGCTTCTGAGTGTTTTTTAGCTTGTTGCTATGTGGTTGCTAGGGCATTCTGGGTGGTCTCTAGGTGTTAAGTCAAAAGTTTTTGAGGCCTTGTGGTTGTAATCAATTCTGAACTCAAACTCTTTAAATGATTTAAACTCTTTAAAAAACTTTAGAGTAGCCTATACTCATTTGAAGAACTGTGACTAACTTTTGTCTTTTGTTTTCTCTTTAGTGTGAATGTGAAGGTTTTCACCCACCTCTGCAGTGTCCTTTTTAAAGCCTTGGATTGGCCCTTTGACCCCCTAAGCCCCAGTTTGATTATAACCCGGACACATTTTAACGGCACTGTTGCGGTCAGCTGTTGGCTTCTGGGATTGCTCTGCGCAGAGCTGAAGGGAAGCAGCAGGATTTAACCAAGTGTGGTCAGGAGGAATGTGAGTGTAGTGCCTGGGGCCCCGCTCAGGAATGCTGACCACTAAGAAGGACACTTATAGAATAACTGTGGGGAAAAAGAACAGTGTTTAACATCTTATTCTAACACCTCCTTATGCTGAAAGTGACAGTCTACACAATTATAGTGTTACAAAAGGCTTCTAATTCAAATAAATGTTCTATTCATCAAAAAATCCAGAAAAAATCTATCACTCCTTACACAAAAATATTAAGCAGCCATTTTCAACATTGATAATAATCAGAAATGTTTCTTGACCAGCAAATCATCATATTAGAATGATTTCTGAAGGGTCCTGTGACACTAAAGACTGGAGTAATGATACAACCTACCATTTTCTTTATGGAACATGTTTCCAAGTGAAAGACTATATTCAATGAGAAAAGAAATGTACGACGGGGCTTAATTGTATTCGCCTAAATTCGTTGGATCAGTGCAAAGTGGGCGTTTTTTCCCAGAATTGTGCCAGACTGTGAGTTTGCTAAAACAATGCTAAATAGCTATGTGGCTATTAATTAACATGCTTTTGTGTCTTTTTTATCCCCATTAATGAGAAAGACTAGCCTAACAGCTCCAATTGTGTTTTATGCATGAGAGAAAGGCATAAAGGTTTGGAGCGACATGAGAGTGAGTAAATGACAAAACTTTTAATTAAGTTTTTGTGTGAACTATTAAATTCTTGTTATGCAGGTTCAGGAATTTTCTCGGATTTCTGAAAACCAACACGTCCAAAGACAAACAACTCAAATTCACAGAGCTCAAATACTGTGTATCATTTCAGTAACTAGACCACCATCATCGTGCACTACAGCAGACTTTACCACCGGCCAACCCTGGAGCAAAGGCTCACCGGTATTTAAAATATTTTTGCAGCTCCTTGAGCGATATGGGCCTGAACCTCAGACATTCAACACAATAGAATTGAGTGTTTGTGTATCCGAGGCAGTTTTTCATCTGTCATTTTTCATCTGGAAATATGATTCCTACCTTACTGGTAGACAAACAGGCCCAGGCTGTTAGTTTTGACGTGGTTGCTTTTTGCCAAGGCCTGGGAAGCCCGTGAAAGGATGTGTGGGCGGATGGAGGAAGAAAAAAGAAAGAGTAATAAAGAAAAAGAAGAAAAGAGACTGAGAAAAGGAGAGCGGAGCTGCCAAGGAAAGCTTCCAAACTCACTAGTCAACTTCTGTCTTTATTCTCAAGACTTTGATGTAATTTCTCCCTGTTTTCAGACTTTAGGACAGGCGCCCGTGTCCACATGAATCAGGCTTGGCTGTGTAAAATAATCCTCAGATCATTTGTTATACCAATCAATGATTGTTTTCAAAGACATAATCATAAGAACCAGCAGCAACAGCAAGAGTGACGAAAAGAGCTACTGGCTGCCCTCTACAAGTTAAACTAACATCAGTAATAATAAGGGTAGATCTTAGATTGGTTTCACAGTTTTAAAATGAGTTATGAGTATATATATATATAAAGCATTGCCAGATTCACGTTCATCTTTTTCTGATAAAACCGAACCTGGCAATGCTTTCTTGCGTTGGTTGTTGTAGCTATGTATCGCGGCAGATCGGAAATGTTAGTGGCGCTAAAATATTATCGCTCTGTCGCGTTTGAAATTAATATATCACCTACACTAAAACTAAACCTAACCGATAGTGTTAACCAAAGCAAAAGTGAATTAAAAACACATTTGCTGTTGCAACTATCACATTTTAGCTCCTTCTACAAGTTTTAAGAGCTCTTTTATCATGACTCGCGTTTCACGGGACTCTACGCTGTACCAGGTGAGCTAACGAATAAGTTAGGCTAAATAGGCTATATGGAGCTGGTTATGTAATGCATGCAAGTGTCAAAATGTATGAGTTTACATAATATGAACTATAGAAAAAGTGTTTTGAGGTCATTTTGCAAGGAACTGTGCAAAGGTAAGTCTTTATTAATCGATAATCTGCCCCGTAATCGTAATTTGCATGAAAAGGAATAAAATGTGTGGGTGTTTTACTGCCACTAGTGTTCATTTCAACTGTAAACTGCTGCACTGTAAGTAACCTATATACACTCACCTAAAGGATTATTAGGAACACCATACTAATACTGTGTTTGACCCCCTTTCGCCTTCAGAACTGCCTTAATTCTACGTGGCATTGATTCAACAAGGTGCTGAAAGCATTCTTTAGAAATGTTGGCCCATATTGATAGGATAGCATCTTGCAGTTGATGGAGATTTGTGGGATGCACATCCAGGGCACGAAGCTCCCGTTCCACCACATCCCAAAGATGCTCTATTGGGTTGAGATCTGGTGACTGTGGGGGCCATTTTAGTACAGTGAACTCATTGTCATGTTCAAGAAACCAATTTGAAATGATTCGAGCTTTGTGACATGGTGCATTATCCTGCTGGAAGTAGCCATCAGAGGATGGGTACATGATGGTCATAAAGGGATGGACATGGTCAGAAACAATGCTCAGGTAGGCCGTGGCATTTAAACGATGCCCAATTGGCACTAAGGGGCCTAAAGTGTGCCAAGAAAACATCCCCCACACCATTACACCACCACCACCAGTCTGCACAGTGGTAACAAGGCATGATGGATCCATGTTCTCATTCTGTTTACGCCAAATTCTGACTCTACCATCTGAATGTCTCAACAGAAATCGAGACTCATCAGACCAGGCAACATTTTTCCAGTCTTCAACTGTCCAATTTTGGTGAGCTCATGCAAATTGTAGCCTCTTTTTCCTATTTGTAGTGGAGATGAGTGGTACCCGGTGGGGTCTTCTGCTGTTGTAGCCCATCCGCCTCAAGGTTGTGCGTGTTGTGGCTTCACAAATGCTTTGCTGCATACCTTGGTTGTAACGAGTGTTTATTTCAGTCAAAGTTGCTCTTCTATCAGCTTGAATCAGTCGGCCCATTCTCCTCTGACCTCTAGCATCAACAAGGCATTTCCGCCCACAGGACTGCCACATACTGGATGTTTTTCCCTTTTCACACCATTCTTTGTAAACCCTAGAAATGGTTGTGCTTGAAAATCCCAGTAACTGTGCAGATTGTGAAATACTCAGACTGGCCCGTCTGGCACCAACAACCATGCGACGCTCAAAATGGCTTAAATCACCTTTCTTTCCCATTCTGACATTCAGTTTGGAGTTCAGGAGATTGTCTTGACCAGGACCACACCCCTAAATGCATTGAAGCAGCTGCCATGTGATTGGTTGATTAGATAATTGCATTAATGAGAAATTGAACAGGTGTTCCTAATAATCCTTTAGGTGAGTGTATAAGTACATTTTATAGCTTAGATCTCACCTTCAGTGGGAGACATTTTCTCCTGTTTTATCTCCAACCAAGCTAAGTCTACTATAAATATTATCACTCAGAAAAGCAATAGTGCACCTCTTAATAAGCTGCACGATTTGAGGTGTCACTCATATCTGTGGTATTAATGGTGCAAGATGAATTGCTCAGCACCAATAGCATAGTAGTGGCTTAAATACTGCATTGTGCAAATTGTAGAGATTTCTTAGAGCTGATCGCTCATATTACTCATCAGTTTACAGTTTACTTATTTACAGTTATTCATCTGACTTAGAGATTAATCACATTTGTAGTATTTACTTAGAATCAAGTGTTTACACACTTGACATCTGCCATTGTTTGATGGTAAATATCTCAACAGTCAACAAAATCTGTTTTGAATTGGCATTTGCTTTACATTTGCATTATATTTGAACATTTTAGTTAAAATATAGGAATTTGAGTACAACATGACTAAAATGTGAAATGTAACGGTGCGTGATGAGGTAAATGCTGAACTTTAACTTTACTTAGTGTGTCATGTTCCTGTTTGAGCTTAAACGACATATGCAAAATTATGATGCTCAAAGTTCAGTGCAAAGGGAGATATTTTATTTTACAGAAATCGCTTTTTAAGGACTACAACAAACAGCTGGTGGGGACTACAACGAGCTTCTTCTCAGGTTGGTGACATCAAAAACCCTAAAATTTACATAAACCCTGCCCCTGGGAACACGCAACAAAGGGGGTGAGGCCATGTTTGGCTGCTTTAGAGAAGAGGAAGGGTTGTCACTGTTTTTTACACCCCGGACAAAGTTTGTCCAAGGCTGACGAACTTAGAGAGGTTAAAATTTATTTTTAATACTGTTCCTGAACATTATAACCTCAACATTTTTCTGTGCGCTGCACATTTTACGGAGAACAGCTTCCAGAAGAGAGTGCAATGCAGGCTATACGCACAAAAAGCTTCTTCTGAAAGATGGAGCCATTCCCATTTTGTCGGGACTCTGGACAGTTTGTCTTATTATTTGAATAGTGTTTTCTTTTAACAGTTCAAATTATAAGCTTTATGTAGTTGCTATGTTAGCTATGATGTTAACGTAGCCGCTCCGCTAGCCTGCTAAAGTATTGATATAGTGTTTACTTTAGCTTTTGTAAGCTCTTGGTTTTGTAAGACTGTTCACCGCCTCTCAGGAAATTATCCATGATTTTGTGATCAATTACTGTTACCATAGTTTTCCGACAATAATGATTAAATGGTAGATAACATTGTATAAGAAAATTACAAAAAAAGATACCACTCTGAAACGTCCTGTGAAATCTGTGCTTGCAAAGTCCGTGCTTGAAATCCCTTCAGCACAATCATCGTGTTCATTAACATTGTCAGGGTCTGAATCGGGCTCAAAATGGTTAGAAATTGATGCCATCGTTAACATTTACATCTGAGAGCTTGCGGTTATGAAGGGGTGTGACATTTCCCGAACACATCCTGAACCATATGATCAATAGCTTTAGCAAGAGTTGTTTGCATTTGCATGCTTTTCAACAAGTGTGTGAAAGTTATGGGTTTCATTTGTTCTTCTAGGGTGAACATGATGAAATTCTCCTCCAACCTAAGCCACCCAGAATACCTCAACACATGCTCAAAACACAATGAAGACACTGTGCGGTAAATCCTGCCCTCATAAATCTGCCATTTGGCACATTGCAAAGCTGCTGTGGACAGTTTAAGCCCATCTCAAAACTTCTAAACAAACTTTCTTTTTTTAATTCGCTGCCAGATCAATCCATATGGATAAGCTTAAGACGCCATTGTCAGGAATGATTTTGAAATTATTGGGAATGCTTGGGAGTGAAGCGTTTTGGCATGTTCACTCTTCCATTATTTACCTCTAAAGAATTTGCAACTCACTCATATCTGACAGCTCTACCCACAATCCTCAGGCTCTTCCAGGGAAATGTTTAAATGCTATAAAGTGAATGTATGCAGTTTGCACCTCAAGGAGCCAATTTTGCCTGATTTGACCCTTAAAAAACTCTTCTTAATGCTGTGAGGTTTTATTCAGTCAGTTAAAATATCTTTGACAAAAAACAAACAAACTAGTTAACCTACCAGACAAAGCAGAAGCATGCCGCCTCAGATGTCTAAAAAAAAATTAAAAATATATATGTTTGTTCACTGTAAAAAATGATTGTAATTTTAATTGTAAAAACCTGTTAATTGGGAACAGCAAGTATACTAGGAAACTTTACATTTGTAACATTAAACATGTTTACATTAAACTTGTAATTTTACAGTAAAATACTATTACTAAAAGTGTACCATTTTTGGAAGTAAAAAGAACAAATCATCTTATAATTTACAGTGAAACCCCGTAAACTGACATTCCCAGAATTCCCTGTGACACTTCACATTTGATGGTTTTTAAATGTAATAATTGTTTCTTAATAGTTTTTTTTCTTATCAGTTATGTACAACAGGGTTTTATGGTCCATCTTCAATTGTTTAATGAATGTTTCAGTCTCATGTGTTACATGATGGTGTTTTGTGTTTGTATGCATGACACTGTGTGCAGCTTCTATATATTTACCTCAGCTTGTGGAAAAGTTGTGATGAACTTTGATTCATCATGTGGTTTTCTCTTTTCCTCCTGTTATTATGGTGGATGTCAGTATGTAAAAAGTACATAATAGATTTTAGTGGCATTGTGGCCTTGCTAATTCAGCAGAAAAGGCTGTTGAATTTACCGGATTAAAATGTGTATATTTATTTTTAAATGTTTAAATAAGTTTTAAATTGTCAAATTTACCGGTTGTTCTGTTAATATATTTTTACATTTGTACTGTATTTTTTACAGAAATATTCTGGCAACCACTGCTGCCAGTTTTATTTTGTAAAAACGACGGATTTTTTACATGCTTTTTGATTATTTATTTATTTATTTTTAATAATCCATTAAAATGGAATCTAGAAAATGAAAATGGAAAACACGGAATTTGGGAAAAAAAATTTTTATGTATTTCATAAGGCCCTAAAAATGCATTTTTTTTGGTCAGCTTAATAAATTATTATTATTATTTTATCATTTCAGATAATTAGACATGCTTTTTAATGACTAACATTTAATTTAACCATTAAATTGGAGTCCAGGAAAAAAATTAATGGCAAAATGGAATTTAGAAAAAAAAAATGGAATTTAGGAATAATCAAAACGTATATAATAGGGCTTTACATGAAGTACCTAAAAGGTTATCAAACAAAACATTTTTCCAGTGTACAATAAACCTTGATTTATATGACATGATTTGTTTGCTTTCTGGAGTTCACCATGTTGTTAACTTGTCAGAGCCGTCATGAAATTACAGGCTGGTGAAAATGCAACTGTAAAACACGTCTCTCCACGATTTCTCCTTCGCTGGAAGGCATGAATCAAGAGAAGCACTACAATGAGACGTGCCAGTCCATTGCGTCTGTTTTTGCCAGTGAGAATGTTTTTGAGAGGCCTGATGCATTGAAAATGAATAGTAGTGGCCGTAGGAAGACAGCTACACGACTGATTCATTTTAATTCACTTACGTGGGTGAAGCGTGTAACCACTTTCCCACATGCAGATATCAGCTGTGTCATTTCAAACCTGTTTTTAATTAGCATTACCATGAGCTGCTGCCAGGAGGTTTTGTGTGAATTCCCATGAACAGATAGAGTCGCTGGGCAAGTTGATTAAACAAAGCCTTGGTTGGGAGCTCTTGCTTGTTCTGACCTGTCCCAGGGTTCTGGGTAAAGATTAGATAAGTAAAATTTGTCATGTGTTACCTTTTGTGGTTCAAATGACAAGTGTATAAAAGTAAGTTCTGCTTTGTGAAGAAACTTGATATTTTAAGGTGCACAGCAGAGGCTGTAAGAAATGTGGCCAGCGTGCTTTTCAACATTACATGAACATTGAATCCATTCACTCGTAATAACCGTCTAAATGTGATTGATTCATCAGTGCACATTATTCTAAAGAAAAACCTGCTTGCCTTTCTAATCGTTAAGCAAAATGCAACAACTTGTTCCACCTTTCTATTGTGGCTGAGATCATCTAGGCCACGCAAGCTATTGGACAATGTTAACCCACAGCCGTATAATAAAACCTCACCTAAAGGTCCTGACCTATTTATTTATTTTTTAAAAAATCCTGTTTCAGCTGGAAATACATCACATTATGAAAGTAAAGTGGTTGCATACAACATTTTGTTTTGGCATTCAAGACACAATCAAGATTGACTCCATTTACTACTGATAAATGTTCCCGTTCTTATTGTGCAGTTAATCAATATTATATTATATTATATTATATTATATTATATTATATTATATTATATTATATTATATTATATTATATTATATTATAAAAAACAAAAAAGTGAAATTATATTATATTATATTATAAAAAATATATTTCCATAATAAGGAAGTTCACATTTTAGTTGCAAGTTTCTGTTTTTCTCTCTCTAGAATCCATTAGCTGGGCCAGTGAGACATATATACATTTGAGCTAAAAAAGCAATATTTATGAGACCATTGTATAAAATTTAATTGCCGGAATGAACCCATGATCTAGAAAAAAAAAACTGCTTTTGAGATTACAGTCTTTCCTCATTAAAGCCGAATGCCGGTAAACATCATAAATCAAAAAATGTTGCGTGATTTGAAGTATGAATCATGTCTGTGGCACAAGTGGTCGGCGGTGAGTTAGATGGCAAAGTTTAATACTCACGGTTAGGAGTTTTGTTTTCAAATCACCAACCTGAACTATGAGCAATAGTAATAGTAATGCTTGCCTTAGCCAAAAGTAAATGTAAAGGTCAATAAAGGTGGTTGTTTTTTCAAGCTTTTTCTGCTTGGTTCCCATGCAGCATGAGAACAACTCTTCTGACTCATAAAGAAAAGCTGCAAAGTAAACTTTAATTAATCACACAGAAGCCAAACAGATTCATTTTCTCACACTGCAGAAGTGCCCGAAGGCCTCAAGACACTTTAATCCGTGAAGGTCATTTCAAGAGTTTGACACCTATCTGCCTTCCCTGAATCAGACTGATTACTTTCTAATTTGTGATTCCCCTGACTGCACAGAATGAGTGATGCACAAGTGATTTAAAGCGATGGGCTGCTGAGTGGATCTTCTCACGGGATAACAGTTATGGAAGCACAGGTGAACGGGGGTCAGGAGCAGTTGTTTTGGCCGTGTGGAAACTATGCTGAGCTAAGGAGAGAATCAACCAGACTCCGGTATCGGATACTGACCTCTGCACATCCACCCTGCCCTGGGGGTCGTGACCTTTGGCACACACTGATAGCAGCTGACACTTGTCCTTGTCAAGTGTTACACAGGCCACACTCACAATGACAATGATTGTTACATAAGAAAATTTAAGTTTGTAAATGCATGTGGGACACTGTAAGTTTTTTTTTTTTTAATATTTGCTTACATAAATACATTATTGTGGCTCTCTGGAATACTTAGTTTTGATTGGTCAATCACTGCATTCACAGTCAAATATTGTTTTATAATGATGCTAATCATTACATAATAATAACATTATATTATATTATACAATATTATATAATGTATACTATATAAATGAAAAATGATTTATATAGTATAATAATGTTATCATTAATGTATATACTGAATATATATATATATATATATATATATATATATATATATATATATATATATATATAAGCCATGCCTATATATATACATATATATCAGTTTAAAGAGTATAGTATATATTTATAATAGTTTTTGTATAAATTATGTTTTGATTATATATATATTTAATATAATTTAATAATGTTATGAAAAAATAAATACATATAAATATATATATATTATAATAATGAAGCTCACGTTTTAGATAGAAGGACAAATTATATTTTTTATAGTGCCATTGTCTATTTAGCTGGGCCAGCATGACAGATAAATTTTTTTAGCCTGATTTTAGCCAAAAAGTTTGAAATTTATGATACCATTGTTCATATTTTATTGCTAAGAGAGATTTCAGTCTTTCCTCATATAGGCATGGCTTAAGTTCCTCGGATTCAGTGTAAATGTATGCAATGTTTTCACTATGGTCTCTATCTCCTCAAATAATAAAATAATCTCAACTGAAAACAATATTTCATTTCCATCGAGGCACAGCCAGATGCTTTTGTATTCCGATCCTGATCGCACTGATTGTGCAATAAAATCTGGTTCATTGTCGTATCTTTGTGGTTCATCAACATCTGAGTGCGTGTCTGATAAAAGTTACCCACAACTGCTGTTATCACGTTTTCTCTCGCAGCCCTGATGTTATAATTCTGCTCCACCAACGACGTTCTGAAGGTTTATATGGATCAGGGTTTTATTTTCATGAACTCAGACTCCACATGAAAGAGACGGCGACTCAGGCCCTGATGCCAGTGATTGTTTACTGGAATGATAGGACTCCACTGGATCTAGATTAAAGATAGAGCAAAGCTAGATTTGCATTTCTAGTAGAAGAATGACTTCTCCAAAGGCAAGACATTCACGAAGAGTTTACAATATTATATTATATATTACAATCTTATACAATATTAAAATATTTTGGACATTTTTATTGATGCATTGAAAGGTCAACCCCTTGAGCCTTTACTTTCACAGAAAACTATCCATCCATCCATCCATCTATTTCATGCATGCATCGCTCTGTCCATCGACAGAGGTAACACTATCCTATAATCATTGCCCTGGACCTTCCTCAATTCATCACAATTACACCATCACAATTACACATTGTCACTGAAATACACCATTGTATCTCATTACAGTCCCTTGTCTTTCACAATTACATCATACCACATTTTACTCCATTTTACCCCATTACAAAAATGAAGTACGTGTTTACGTAATTATTGTAGTGTTGGCTGCATTCAGGAATTTTCTTGAATTTATGTCATATAAAATTGATGGTCAATTTAGATTAGTTCACTATTAACTAGGAGTTTTCCCTGAATAAACTCCTAATTAGCTGCTTATAGTAAGTTGTTGTAGTGGTTAAGTTTAGAGATTGGGTGGGTTAAAGGAAGAATATGGTCATGCAGAATAAGGCAATAATATCTGCTTTATAAATACTAATAAACAGCCAGTATGTTAGCAATTAGCATGCTATTTAATAGTGAATAAGTGTACCTAATCTAAACATGCATATATAAATGTATATATATTGATGTTTTATTGCAAGCAAAATAATAAATAATAGCTAAACTATATAAAATATTTAGTATTAAGTAGCTAAATTTGTCCCCCTGAAGTGATTATCACAACCACTGCTTTGTTAAAAAAAATAAATAAAAAAAAACCTTTTTAAAAATAAAAAAATTAAATGACTTTTAACAATTATTTTCCAGGCCCTATTTTCTACCATTATACCATTATACCATTAAGTGCTTAGTATTTATGTTAAATACAATCCCCTTCAAGGTGTGTCTCTTCAGTTATTATAGTTACTATATAATGTGTATGTGTGTGTGTGTGTGTGTGTGTGTGTGTGTTTGTACAGGTTTATATTACATTGCAGGAACCAAACGTCCCCACAAGGAACCTGAGATCACCTATACATTGTGGGGACCAGCCAGCGGTCCCCATGAGGTAAATGGGTTAATAAACATACTAAATTATATATTTTTTTGAAAATGTAAAAATGCAGAAAGTTTTCTGTGATGGGTAGGTTTAGGGGTAGGGTTAGTGTAAGGAGACAGAATATAGCCTACAGTTTGTACAGTATAAAAACCATTAAGTCTATGAAGAGTCCCCACAAAGATAGTGAACCAGACGTGTGTGTGTGTGTGTGTGTGTGTGTGTGTGTGTGTACCTGCGTGTGTAGAATAATGCATGTCCACACAGTCATAGTGACTGATGTCTGATTAAACTCTCTCTTCTTCCCAGAAGCGCTTTATAGTGAGCAACAAGTGAGCAGCCGAGAGCGGAAGGTGAGTGTGAATGTGTGTGGGCTGTTTACAGGTGTCAGGTAAACGAGGAAAGCCTGAAGCAGCAAATCAAGAAGTGTGCAAAGAGTTTAACAAGAGGTGGGGTTAAAAATCCATCTGAAACTGTCACCTGTCCCACTTGAATGTGTGTGTGAAAAGCACAGCTGTGGGAGTTGTGTCATCTTTTCAAATGTGAAAACACCTGTTTCTCATTGCTGCTACGCTAGCATTGCACATTTTTGATGTCTTCCTCATAACACACTCCTTGAATTGGGTGGGTCAGATTAATAAGTCATGTGAGTGTGAATGAGCAGTGCAAGATCCTCCAGGAGCAGAATTTACAAATGCTAGTCAGTTTTTTGGGATAGATGACAAGGAAACTGTTGCTCTAAAACGATTTAAGACAGAGGTCAAGATTTGGCTCACAAGAATAGCCCAGCTCGCCTCTGCTGGTGGATGTCGGAAGAACCTGACGAAGACCTTGTTATAGGCTATATTAAATAGTTCCCTGCGTGTGTGTGTGTGTGTGCTGTGTTTTAATCTAAGTTTCATGAGAGCATATAAAGCAGTGTGCCAAAAAATGGAAGTAAAATACATCGTAAAATTAACCAGTAAATGCCTACCATGTTGCAGCTAATGACTGACTGGGTTAATTTTCTAGCTTCAAAATAATTCAATTATTCAATTGACTTCAAATAATAAGATAGCCTACTGTTTAACCTATGAGCATGCCATTTTGTTTTTAAACTCGATGATATTATCACACATGTCCTGGATTAGATATTTGGTCGCAGACAAATCAGTCTGTTATTAATCAGATCGAATGTCTTTACAACAGAGCCTTGAAATTGAATTGATTTTTAGATAGAAAGCAAATAAGATACCATCATTGTCGGATCTTAAGTAAATTTTAAGCTTTGCTCATTTTGTCTTTACATAAGTTGTAACTGTAATTTATAAAAGCCCTTCTAGGGACAAGTGTTGCAAATTAGCTTTAGCTACAAGCACTACACGCATTGGATGGCTGTTGTCACAGTTTGATCTAAGTTTATTTTATCTGTTCCTATATAAATAAAACATTTAAAAAATCATATAACGATGAAATGTGTATTAAAATAAAACAGGAGTTTATAAAAAAAAAAAGTCTTTGTTTCAGTTAGGTAGCTACAAAGTATTTTAGCTGGAGCGGCATTATTGGATATTCATAATTTTTACATCAGTTATACTTATATAAATCTTCAGTTATGTCCTAAACAATTTTAAGTACCCCAAATACAAAATTTTAAAAAAAAAATTAAAAGTAAAGACTTTAGAAGGGCTCAGTGCTTTTGTGGTGACATCGGCGAGTAGTTTCAACGGTGGTGTTTTGGTGACACCTACTGGTCATTTTATTGAACAACATGAAAGGCAATACATTATCAACTAGTTAGAAATGTTCTCAAGGAAATACCAGCATAAATAAAAGAGAGACTATCTTTTTATGACAATGATCCAGAAAATGAGATGAACATGGAGAGAAGGAGGGCATACAAGTGACATTAGCAGACATCAGATATCCACATCACTAGATTTGAATGCACATCTTAAAATTGTGGTTTAGGAAAACCAAAGAAATAAATAGCATGCATTACATCTTTATTTCAGTATTGGTATTTTAGCTGGAGCTGCATTAATGGATATTCATAATTCACATGCATTATACTTACAATATAAATCCTCAGTTATGTCCCAAACATTTTAAAGTACTCCATAGAAAAAACCCAAGACATACAAATGCTTGTTAACATTATTTGTTATTATGTGGTCACATTATATGATGTTACACCCATTTCCTTGTCTTTAAAAAGGTGTAGAAGCAGAATGAAAAAGCTGGACAGGTTTTTCTGCTGTCTTCAGTAGCCCAGAATGAGACATGATGTGACATGAATGACAAACAAGTAAGCAGCGGCTATTCCTGTAATATGGCATATATGAACATTTCTTCTTGGTTTTTATTAAAGGGATAGTTCACCCAAAAATTACAATTCTGTCATAATTTACTCGCCCTCAAGTTGTTCCAAACCTGCATGAATATCATTCTTCTGCTGAACACAAAAGAGGATATTTTGAGGAATGTGGGTAAACAAACAGTTGATGGACCCCATTGACTTCCATAGTAGGAAATAAATAAATAAATAAATACTATGGAAGTCAACTGTTTGGTTAAAGATATTCTTCAAAATATCCTCTTTTGTGTTCAGCAGAAGAAAGAAACTCATAAAGGTTTGGAACAACTTGAGGTTGAGTAAATGATGACAAAATTATTATTTTTGGGTGAACTATCCCTTTAAGAAATAAGACTCTTTTTGTCTCTATTCAGATCCGTTTCTTTGAACAAATTTGAGGTAGGTTGTCACAGAGGGAACGTGCTGTTTATTGACGCTGATTTGAGAAGATAACCTTCCTTTTTAACTCAAATAAAATAAAAATCATCTTCCACAGCAGCAGAACATCTGAATTTTGTCACAAGGTGGCGCTGTGCGTTTAGTCTGTGTGGAGTTTTTCCTTCACAGACGAGCAGTGGTCTGAGGTAAGGTCAGCACTAGTAGTCCAGTCATTATACCGTCTGCAAACAGCCATACCTTTGAGGGCAAGACTGGGCAACAGGGCCTACGGTTAGTAGGCCCAAGTTGTTTTTAACACAAGTAAGTTAGCCTAAAAAATAACATGGGCCGTCATTTCTGGCTATTCAAATTTAGGCTAGTAAAATGATAGTCATTCGTGTTGTAATAAGAAAAACGTTAAACGAATCTGCCTAACAGAATGTATAGCCTGTAAACAAACAGGTAACGTTATTAGGCCTTGTTGACCTTATTCGGGGAAGACGCCATACTTTTTTGTTGTTTGATGTTTTATCGCGAATGCAAGCTTTTTCAGCAGGTTTTATTTTTGTAAAGATGTATTTACAATGTTTACGTCAGCTGATGTTTCCGTCGACACCTTATATTTAATAAACTTCCTTCAAGCCTCGTTTTCATTAGCGATAAATAAATGGTTCCCGCCACCCCGATACCGTGAAGCTGTGTGAATTTAACGAATTAGCCTAAATATCTGTATTTTTAAAGTGCTATGCTAGCTGTCACACTTTCTACTCCAATGAACGTTTCTTTATGGTGTGTTTTTAAAAGTCATTTTCTTTCAGGTAGGCTTATTAAATCATGTTTTATCTTAGGCTGTAGCTGTAAATTTATAACGTGGTGAAAACTTGTAGGCCATGTAACGTTAGCCTACATGTTCTGGTATTTAGTTTTGTTGTTTTTACCCAACAGATATTTCAAAAAATATTATGAAGTTGTATAATTTTGGAGGACAAAATTATTACAATTAGGTTAATTAGAGTAAACACACCTTCGTGTATATGACTTTTGTCTCTGACTTTAGAAAACATAGACTAACTTAGAAAAATAAAAATAAAATAAAAACTTTACAGTATAAAAAACAAAATATTAATCGTATTAGAACATATCTTTTACAATCCCAACATAGCATAAGTCGTAGCATTTGTAGCCTACAGGAACACCACATCATCACCTCCCATGAATACCACATTAAAACACATTATCTGTGGAACTGCGGCGTCGGGTTTGTATTATCCCGTTTTCGCTTCCAAAACCATCCTTCATTCATCTCTCTCACTCTCTCTCTCGCTGGGCCTGTTTCCAATCCGAAGACATGCGTGATAGATTTGTGAAATCATGCCCACCCACCTCATCTTCTCTATGCTCGGTGGGCTCCGGTATCAATAAGATTATATGGGCAGGAAATGTAGAAATCCTCAACAAAGAGCTTCATCATTGAACAAACGGCCTTCAGCAGCCAAAATGCGAGCGAAGAAATGTTTCTCTTTCATCTGAACGACCCGACAGTTTTATATGATATAGGCCTACCAAATTTTCACTATGTCATTAAAGAAAACTACTTTAAGCGCAATGGGAAATGCGAGATATTATTTGTAAAGAGCAAACATATGTGCGAACATAATGATAACTGGCCTATTATAAATCTGTTTCTTATTTTAGCCTCGTTGCTTCAAAGCTGGATGACATTTATCTGTTTATTTATCTTTGCTCTCCATTAGTCACTTTCTTTTTAAAGTAGTTTCAATTATTAGCTATTAGCCTATTATTGTTGATGTTGTTAAATCCAGACATTAAAATTTAATTATTTAAGATTTAATGATTAAATAGGCTATTGGCTACTACATTACAATAATTAAACTACCAGTTACACTGTAAAAATCTATGATCAATGAATTATAACAACATATGTTTACATTGCTTTAACTCATCAAAATGAGTTGAGCAATTTACAATTTCTTTTTAAGTTTTAAAAAGATTCAACTCAATTGTTTTAAGTCAATTTAATGCGATTTAAGTTGAAATGACTTAAACATACAAGTTGATTGTACTTACAAATGTAATAGCCTACCTTATACAACATTGGGCATGAATTTTGTAAAGTCAACTGCTTGGCTAAAAAAATACACGTTAGTAGCCTACATGATGTCAGGGGTACAACATGACCATGTATAACTATTATGCAACGTTGTATTTCTAGTGTCCTAATTCGGCATTTTTTCATTAAACTCATTCGATTTACGTAAAAGCTATGCGAAGAGATAAATAACCAGGCTAGACTATAATCTTTTTTGTGTTGGTGAATTGTGGTAATTTAGGCTATTTCTAGTAATTCCTATAGGCTATAGTTTCTGTTATGAAAAAAAAAAAAAAAAGATATCTGATGTCGAGCATCAAAGGGGCATGGGGAGTCTGTCTTTTTCATACAGAGGTTAAGCATCATAATGCCCTTCAGTGACATGATATCAATCATGGTTCTTTCTGCGGGCAGAACCTGGTAGAGTTGCTCTGTTTTCATTGGAGTGGAGCTTCTTCCTGAGAACTTCGTCATGACATCATCGTCATCTGATTCCCGAACAGCTGCAGGAATCCAGTTGCGTTGGAGTGGACGATGGACATTGCATGTGTGCGCAGCTCTCCAGACCTCCTGCGCTCGAATATTGAAGATTCCTGTGTGGCCGGATTCAATCTTGAGTTGTTAGCGTGCTCGTCTCTTTATAATCCATCTTCCAGAGTGATCTGAGGAACCAGGAACAGACCTTTCCGAGTGAGAGAGAGAGAGTTTAAGACTCGCGCGTGGCATCTGTTTGTTTAGAACCAGTCTCGCGCCTCCAGCTTGTGGATTATGACCCTGGACACTGATTTAATGGATGACCTCTTTGTCGACGTGGTTGGAGAAGGTGGCAAGGAGTCTGGAGACGAACATCTTTCGACCTCCTCTCTTTCTGCATCCGACCAGGTGCATAACAAGGGGGATAAGGACCACGTCCCCTCTTCCATATGTCCCTCAAGTTCGAGCAAAAGCCCTTCGGTGAAACCGCCCTATTCCTACATCGCTTTGATCACCATGGCCATCCTCCAGAGCCCAAAGAAGCGTCTCACCCTCAGCGAGATATGCGACTTCATCAGCCACCGGTTCGTGTACTACCGAGAGAAGTTCCCAGCCTGGCAGAACTCCATCCGACACAATCTCTCCCTAAACGACTGCTTCGTGAAAATGCCACGCGAGCCGGGTAATCCCGGGAAAGGGAATTACTGGACTCTGGATCCCAATTCATCGGATATGTTTGAGAACGGAAGTTTCCTGAGGAGGAGGAAGCGATTTAAACGGCAGCACTTCAAATTTGGGGTGTTCAGAGATCAGCCGAGCGCTTTCCCGAACCTCAGCTACGGCGCGTACGGGCTCAGCGCGTCCTGCACGCACTTAGTACCGGGTCTGGATATCTACCCGTTTGGCTTCCATCAACCCATCGGGGTTCCACCTGTTGGCGGCATTTTACCGGCTCTATCCACGCTTTTCTCGAGGAACTCTGTCGCAGCCAAGTCTTTCCCGCAGTCCCAAACAGTGGCCATCGAGCCTGTCTCCCCTGGCCTCGCCTGCGCATTGCCCCCGTCTTCAGCACTGTTTAATCCAGTGGGCTTCCCTCGGGTCCTCAATTTTCAGTACGAGTACCAGAAGCTACAAAATGTTCACAGCCACGTGGATTTGTCCACTAAACACAGACACCTGGCTAGTGTCAATGACTAATTCAGCGCATATTTGGACACGAAACTGTAGGCCTATTTTTTTTCTCAGGAATAACTTCATTTATCCAGAGCATCGCGTCGAATGCTTGCGAACATTTTAACTAACTTTTAAGTTTATTTTCTGTCAGGAAACCATTCAGTGAATGTATTTCTGCTACATGCTGAAAATGATTATTGATGCATGTTATTATGTTGGAATGATTAAATATCGAATGATTCAATAGCCTATTTAAATGACGAATTTCCTTTTCGCGTTCTGACGGAAATAAAACTGACATTTTTAAATGCACAATAAACGTATTGATTCTTTATTAAATTTGGCAAGGACAATGTTTCTTTTCTTTATAAGCTACAACAAGAAAACGTCATATGTGTCTTTTTTTCTCCTGATTAAAAGAAATTGTGATTTACTTGCTCCAAATTTATGGTGTAAATCCTACAGGGCCATTTTTAACTATTTTGCAGGCGTGCCTCACTCAGGGTCAAACAATTAAATATGCAACCACCCCCCAAAAAAGGTAAGATCAGGTAAGAAATCGATTGAATAACATTTTGAATTTTTATTATGAATCTCATTCTCAGTAGCCTAATATGAATTCTCATTCATAAAATAGGCAATCTATTATATTAATTCTGAGACGCATAGGCATAAATTTAAGAAGAAATAAAACCAGGGCTTAGAAAGTGACAATGCCCCATGCACTTATTTAAAAATATGCTTTCCTTTAAGTTTCGATACATAAAAATGATAATCAGGCCTTAAATATATAACAACATAATTATCAAAAGTGAATAACAGGAATGATTTAAAAGGTGAAGATGTTAAAGTGAATTTGGGTTTGTATTATTTATTGGAGGGTTTTTGCTATGGCATATTTTGCATTATATAACACCTCCTGTATTTCATTTTGTAACAGCCATAATTATTTATATTTAGAATTTATTTCAATGAACCGATTTAATTTAGCGTTTGAAATAAATGGATGGCATGCTGTTAATTCTGTGGTTAAAACAATGACCTCATAGACGTAAAATTTCTCTGAAAATCATCTACAGGGGGAAATTTTGACATTTCTGACCGACCACAGATACTGCATGAATGTTCATTTATAGTCTATCTCCATCATAAATAATCTAGCCTAAAGAAGTGTAACACGTGTCCTCTCATGTCGGTTTATTTGTTTAAGCTTGTTAAACGGAAATAATCAACCAGATCAGTCTCAAATGCGCTTTACAAATAGACAGAATACTCGCCTGAGCATGAGCAGATTTCCATCTGAACACACACTGTAAATAATCATCTCCAAACGCTCAGCAGAGTCTTGACAGCTGCATGTGCGCATGCTCAGGTGTATATTCTATTAGTCTGAAAAATCATTTGACCCTGTTAGTTTTCAATTGCCGATTTCAAAGATTCAGCCAATATAATCACATGACCACATGTCTCACTTTAATCCCCCTTTGGAGTCCATTATTAGTCCTGAATTAGTCAAAAGGAGGCATCTTGGTGCCTCCTTTTATTTCTTGGAAATATATAACAGATTTTTTTTTTTGTTTGTTTTTTTTGTATGATTTCATAATGATCAAATCATTTTGTCACCAAATTCATAAAATGATTAAGAAGTTATATTTCTACCGGGAAACAATAGACCAGAATAACAAGTTTTTTTGCACAAATTTTATTTTATGTGCACTATTTTATGTGCAAAATAAAAAGCTTCTTTATTGACATTGACGGTTCCATGAATGCTTTAGATGCTAAAACACACATATGGAACCTTTATTATTAGAGAGTAATGCGCTTTTTAATCTGTAGCCTATAGACAGGCTATAATGTCAAATGGCCTTTACACAGTTTTGTGGAGATGGAAAGAAAAGAAGCACATGGTACTTCCAGCTGAAGACAATAAAGACATTGTGGTCAGAGTGTCTTTGGGGGAAAATAGTTAAACCGAATACTGTAGGCCTATGTGTTTATCTAAATATATTAATGTTCATTTATAGGTATGCTTCACATCTCACTAAGTTTTAATTGTTTTATGCATTATAATGAAGTGATATTAACTCCTACCACTACTAGCCTATTATTATTATTATTATTATTATTATTATTATTATAACGTTATGAAAGGGCACCTAATAATGAGTAAAAAAAAAAGTTTGACTTTTCCTCAAATTAAAATGGTCTATTTATAAAGTAGCTAGGCTATATGCTTTTTATGTTGCAGAATGGTGAATTCAAAGTGAAATTAAAATATTTTTTAGTTAGAAAGTCGAACTTTAATCGCCAATATTTTATCATAGCTTACTGACAAACGGTGCTCATGTCTTGGAATTTTTAAAATACATTGTAAATAAAACACAAAAACGGTAGCTAAGTTACAGCAAAACACCAGGAGAGAGAGGGGGGAATGTCACGCACGCATGGCTATTTAGCGTCCTTCAGTGTTTATAAATTGAGTGTGTGTGTGCTGTTTCACTAAATGAATGTAATGCAAGCTTGTGATTCGGTGTGCCGTCCTGCCATGATGGGTGGAATTCATCTCAACTCATGGAATCACGTGCTTTAATCCTGATTTCTGTTCGATGACCGTCCCAATGCCACTGGGGAACTGATGCTTCATGGTCCCGTCAGATATAAAGCAGTATTTTATTTTTATGTGAATAAAACGTCAGATGTCTGTTATATCAGCTGGACAGAAATGATTAATTTGTGTCTATGTGTTTTATATTGCACTATAACTCAGTGTTCCTTTTGGAATGTTGAGTCAGTAAAAATACCTTCCCGTTAATTTTCTGACATGATAATACAGGCTATGTTTAGGGCATTGAACTGTGGTTTGGTGTTTGACATCTTCCAGCCTTTCTCTTTTAATTTAAATGATTGGACAAAGAGCTTGGTAACTAAATGCACTGGATTAATCTTTGAGAGAGAGAGAGAGAGAGAGAGAGAGAGAGAGAGAGAGAGAGAGAGAGAGAACAAGCGTTTAGAGCTAAAAACCAAAGTTATAAGGCCAACCTGCGATTGAATTCCCTGCACCTGAAAAAATAAAGGAAACAAAAGAGTGTGTCTTTATGAGTTTGTGAGCACAAGAAAATTCACCAGTGTAAATGTGTACAGCTGTCTTTAGATCGCCCACAGAAAGATTCCAGTGTTGTTGGCTTTGAATAACTGCCTTTATTTAGCCGCGTCCCAGCAGAGATATAGAGACAAATATTTATTTCTACAATGACCATCACAGCAAATGTGTGACCCAGCTCCCACGTCTTACTTAAGAGCTATCGTCTTTCCCATCTGTCAGTTTGTTTTTCTCAAAAACAATCTGCGAGATTATATTTTCCCCAGTCAAACAGTCGTCTAAGACCCGTAACTTTAAACAAAATAAAGGCATTTCATGTAAGAAGACAGAAATCATAATAAGCCCTACATTTGTGGTCTGAAATTGAATACGTCATCTGTGAAAACTCCACTTCACGCTCCATCAGTGTCACATTAAGCATGTTAATAATATTGTGATTGTGATGAATTGCTATTTATGTGACACCCTCCAGCAGCGCTGCCAGCGCGATCGCTCGCATGAGTCCCGAGCTTATTAGCGATGATGTATTATAATTCATATTTTACCCCCCGATACGGTTTGCTTTTACAAGGGAAAGAACGAGCAGGTTCGGTTTAAAGGTCTGATTGTACCTGACCCGAGAGGCGCTTTCCTCTGTTTCCTCATGCCAAGTTAAACAGGATGGTTAAAATCATTCCTCAAAGCCTGTACCAGCTCGTGCAGGTCTCCTCGCTTCTCCAATCACGCAAAACAAAGACGCAGAGCTGCAGCGGTGCTCTGTGGGATATCCTACTCCTTCCAACCGAGCAGCTTCCAGAAGAGGAAAATTCTGTTCCCTCATCATTTTCCTGAGGTGTAGCCCTATTTTGTTGTGCTTGAACGCAAAGGTAATAAAGTGATTTAAGGGATGAGGTCACTTCTTTAGATCACTACCCCTGTAGTCAATAATTTCATCCCTTAAAACTCATCTTTGATCACCAAAATTGCATATTTAAACGTTTTTTACTTGAAAATAGAGTGAATGTAGCCTATATAACTACACCTTTACCTCATTTAGTATTCACGGTTCTATGAATATGCAAATTAGCCCCGCCTCCACTCACTCACACCAGCTCAGAGATCCACTCGTGGACGATCACACGTTGACCTGATTGGTTACAAGGTAGTTTGTAACGTCAGAAACACCAGCGATTTCAAACCGTGTTTTTGAGAGAGTTTTAAGGAGAAAATGCTCAATGGTGTTGAATTTGCAAATGATTTGTCTTAAAGCACATTTAAAACACCACATAGACATATAAACAACATCAAAAGCTTGATTTTCACCACAGGGGGACTTTAAACAATGATTATTTTGTAACATGGAACTAGGCACTAAGCTATTTTCTGTGGACGTGTGAGACTTCAGGTTCATGCTCTGCTATAGGTAGCCTAACTAAGAATAACAATGTGTAGTAAACGGTAAAATAATTTAATGGGCTGTTTTTGCTCAGCTAAACTGGATGACACCGGAAGCCTTGCACATTCAAGAAAATGGATCGTATATTTGTCGAAAAACATAATATCAACCCACTCTTATGTAAAAAATAATGAGTATATGCTTCTGTAAAAATGTGATATTTTTTTACTTAAATTCCCTCACAACCCATAATCCCACAGCAAGATCCATCAGACAATTGAGTGCAACAGTCAGGTTCCAGAAGTAAAATATCCATTAATTTTCTCCAAAGGGAAATTGATTTTTAACTATAACTTCTAAACCTTTAAAGCTACACTTTTTAATTTTTTAAGTTGATTCTTAGCAAAAAACACTTTGTTCTTTCAAAATGATATGTGCTCATTAATGTGTAATTACTTCTACCAACTAATCAAGTATTCTCGTAAGCGTAGAATCTGCCATTTAGAATAAATACGAGCGAGTCTCTCGAATGGCGGCAGCCATTTTGCGCCTCCATCTTGAAGATACATTAGCCAAAGAGGGACATACCTGGAAATTTAAGCTTCGCCTTTCGCGTTTTTACACTCAGTGGCACCGTGACGAATGCGAGGGGGAGATTGCTCGCTGTAGGAGTTAAAAGGCCCTCAGAATGGTAGGGGCTAGAAAGTAATATTCAGTTGGTAGTCATAAACAATTTCACCGCTAGATGGGAGAAAATCCTACACAGTGTAGCTTTAAAGGCAGACAGCCTGTGAGCTACAAGGTTGTTAATTGATAGCATTGCTTCTGCTTAAGCCTTCATCAACCATCAACACCCCCAAAATTTGCACAGTCCTATTGTTTGTCCTGGGTTGACATTTCATTCAGCAACATTAGGCAGTTTTGATTTATATGCTGTTTAATGTAGATGATCGCATTATTTTATATATGAATCCGCTGACATTATGATATCGTTTTTGTTTCTGCTTCTTCTTCGCCTGTGTTTTCATCAGGAGTTTCAGTACTGCTTTAGAAGATACCGTAGATACCTATAACAGTGAAAACACGGAAAGCTGGAAAATTCTGTCAATGGCAGGAAGCGTCTCATAAATTATGGAAATTTCCATCATTAGCAGAGAAGCATTGTCTCATAAATGATGGAAATTTCCGTCAATGCCGGGGAAAGAGTTAACAGTGGAATTTGTGGTCAAAAACTACATTACCCATGATGCTGTACAGAAAATTCCACCAATCAGAGAGTAGAAACGAGCAAAACATGCCAAAATATCTCTTTAGCTCCACCCACTCCCATGAAGCACTGCGAATGACGTGATGGAGTCCATAGATATGTATAGATGGCACATTCATCCGCTCTATAGACCAGTGTTGCCACTTACTGTGTAGTCACTTACTGTGAGTGGCGACACGCTGACCGTTCCAACATGGCGGCTGCTGACGTGTGTGAATGTGACGAATGTGGCATCTACGTATACATATCTATGCTCCAGACCACTCACTCCCATGAAGCATATGTTATAAAATACTGCAATGCTCCATGGGATGTAGTTCATAAGCCTGCTTAATAACGTCTTGTAGGCCTATTGTTTAGTTTAAAATTAAAGTTTATAATCCAATATGATTCTTGGAGCTGGATGGTTTGGTTATTTGCTTCTTTATTGGGTAATAAAAAAAAAAAAAACTATATCTCCGGAAATAAGACAGCTCACTTTAGAAAAGTTGTATTTCATACCATTTACATTTATTCATTTAGCAGATGCTATTATCCAAATTGACTTACAAAATAGGAAAAACAATCAAAGCAATTTATTCAACAAAAGGGCAACAATAAATAGAATAAGTGCTGCGACAATTCTCACTTAGTTTAGCGCAGTGCACGCAGCAAGGATTTCTTTTCAAAAAGGTAAAGGTAGTGTGTTTGTGTTAATGGGTCAAGTGTTCACGAAAGAGATGTGATCTTTAGCTGCTTCTTGAAAATGGCTAAAGACTGCTGGAATTAGGCAGTGAGGAACAGTGATCAGATAATCAGATTTGAGACTGGTTTTACAATGAAGGATTTTTGTTGTTGTTGCTGAAACTAGATCTCAAATCTCACAAGATCCTTATTCAAGCACAGAACACACTCTCTTTTGATCCATTAATATTACAATACAAATTCAGGTGCTTGACTAAAAGCATTCCGACTGAAACAATAAAATAAAAAGCAACAAAGTGTTGACTTTTGGCGCTTTATCAACTATAAGCAACACAATGACATAATAAGTAAAATGTCCGAGACCCTCCCCTCAATGAAATCTGATCACAAGTGCTCACAGGAGACACATTTGAGATGCATGAAAACACCCAGTGTAAACAGCAATCTGTCTCAGCTGTCCACTTGTGATCGGCTCACCAGAGATGGATGTTAATACCAGGTGTAAACAGTCTTTTTATAACCTGACGAGGCAACATAATTGCCCTTTAAAGGGACAATAATGATCTACTACAAGAGACTAGGACAGAGTGATCAGAGCACATCCTTAATAACAGGGAAGACTAAGATGTTGTGTGATGAGCCATTGATGTCGCACAGTTCCGCTCACACACACTTTCATGAGCACCACACACACGCAAGTGCTTTTCCTGGCAAAACTTGTGCCGCTCTGCCTCTCCATTTGCTCTGAATTGAGTTATAAATCCCCCACACCTCCACCCTTCGCCTTTCGTCAGTGGGCTTGTATCCTTTTTCCAGAACCAAAGGGCCTCTGCTCACTGTTGAGCCAAACTTATTTGAGGGGTGACCAAGTAGTGCACATGCATTTGCGTGCACATGTATGCCAGTGTGTTTCAATGCGTATGTATGTGGGAAATGTGTGCATGCGCATGCCCCCTCCCCATTCCCACCCCAGCTGGTTTCTTTGCCAAAATCAATTTGCCAGTGGATGACAGTGAAATACTGCAGGAAAGCCACCCAGAAGGGGAATGAGCTAACACCTCAGCCATGCTCCTCCACCAATGGGCAGAGCAGATGAATGAACGGCAATGGGAAAGATGGAGAGAGAAAAAAGGAAGTGCAAATGGCCCTTAGGGAAAGAAAATGAGAAATTTAATTAGGACTGCTTAATGTGTTCATGTTAAGAAGTGGTGTATGGTTGTCTGCTAACCTCTGAGGCACCCTGCTGCTTTCATGCACATGGAGACCTGATGCTCATGCTTAGTGCACACTGGGTCAAGAAACCTGCGGCTCTGAAAGAGCATATAAGCATACTAACACTGTAGACTTCTTTCTGCAATATATAGTAAGCTGTGCACAATGAAGTGTGCTCAAATTTTTAAGTGTTATGATGCATAAATAAATATAGCGGTACTGTTTAAAAATGTTTTAGTCACTTTTTAAAATGTAAGTTATACAACATACTATAAAAAAGTTCCTTACACATACATACAAATGGACAAACACATATGTGGACAAAATCATATAGACCACTGACAGGCCATCTCAAATTGTAGTATACACACCGATTAAAAAAAGTTACATTTTAAGTAAAATGTCCTAACTTTATTCTGAACAATCAGATTACTGCAGAATCCATAATAGCACAGCATATTCACACTATTTCTAAATGGTAATGTTAGTGTCAATATATGGCCAAAGCTAAATCTCAAATGTTAAGTTTTTCCTCATTGTTCCTAAGTAACAAAATAAGAGGTCATGTGATAAAAATTTAATGAAAAGATACAATATAACCTTCTGCACATGAAGCATTTATTAAGTGTTAAGCTTGTATTCCATTCTGAATGTTTTTTGGTCACTGAACAATTTATATACTTTTATTTTATGAGAGGGTTGATTTGTAGTTTTGCTGACTTCACTACTATTCTAAATGCAAAATCTAATATAGAATGCTAGAGTAGAGTATAATATAGAATGAGCAGGTGTTGAAATATATAGTCAATAATTTTGGCCCTTAAAACTGATTTTTGATCACCAAAATGACATATTTAAAAGTTTTTTTCCTGTGAAAAAAATTATTCATGCCTTGAATGTAACTCTACTTGCTTAATTTAGTATAGGAGGAACCATAAATATGCAAATGAGCCCCGCCTCCATTCACTCATACAGGCTCGTCCACAAGTCGATGTATCAGCATGGTTAATGCATTTTATGTATCTCTTTCTACAACGTCAGACACATAATGGTAATTATTATTAGCCTTTGGCTTGACTATCAAACAGCTAATAATGTGTCGCTAATGTTACACAAACCATGTTCCCGTTCGCCATCTCAAGAGTCAGACAGCTGCTTTCTTAAAATCAGCATCCTTAGAAACGCTTTGAACAACTCAGAACGTCAGTGGAGAAAGACATATAGTTCATCAAAACATTGTAATATACATCATATACATAATTCACCCGATATATTGCTAAATATACCCTATTTTTCATATCAACAGAAAAATGTACCAGGATAAGCCCGCCCCCCTCGTGACGTGATTGGTTAAGGTAGTTTGTGACTTAAGAAACACCAGCGATTTCAAACCGCATTTTTTTTGTGTGTGTGTCTTTTTTCACTTCAGTTCTAAGGAGAAAACACTCAGCAATGGTGTTGACTTTTGAATTTGCACATGATAGTTTTTAAAACATTAAAAATAACACAAATACATATACACAACATTAAAAACTTGAATTTCACCACAAGGGGCCTTTAATCATTTTTGAAAAGTCAATGTCTCACTGTGCAGTGTGGCGTTTCTTGAATGAAAAATGTTTCTCAACTAAAAATTTTACAAAAGCATAATAACATCACATGATGCCCCCACCCACTCCAACCAGAGTTGCACAATTAGCTGATTTCTTTGTGAATGAGCTAAAAATCTGCTGTCATGTAATCAGGAAGAGAACAGGAAGTATAATTAACAAATGGGTCAGAGGCTACAGAACTGGGTTAATGTGCGTTGCAGTCTCTGGTTACTGTTGCCGTGTTTTTGCAATGGGCCCAAAGCTTGATTATGCTGACGTGGTGATGGTCAGGCTGCCTACGGTCAGGTGGTTTATTCGAGATCTCCTTCACCCTCAGCCGCTGGGTGTTGCTATGGGAACTACATGAGGTTTGAGGACCACCAGCAGCGAGCTGCAGCAGGAGACTGGCTCTTAACCTCACCAATTCCTCGACCTTTGCTTTGGTTTTCCGCTCTTCTCCCGTTAACGTCTGCAGTGGCGTAGAAGAACTTGGACGTGGACTTTTAAAAGGCATTGGAATGAGTTATGGAAGGGAAAAATCATGAGCTGGCATTCATAGTGGACACTTAGCCAAACCTCACACATTGTATCAGAAGAAAAAATGATGCTTATTCCCTTCTGATCCTTAATCCAATAGACCAAGCTCAGAGGAAGCTGCAGAGGATTTGGTGTAAAACATCTTTTCTCTGGTACAATCGGCCTCAATCCCTCATTTTTAAAAATGCCTGTTCTCCATCGAGGCATGATATTAATACGCTTGCTTTTCTCTCTCTAAGCGTGACCTCATTGAGTTGAAACATTACACCATGTTTTAGTGAATTGATTACTATGAGTATCAGCAAGTGCATGAAATGCCAAATGCCGCCCTGCCACCCAAACCGTCAGCAGGGCGAGCATGCACTTCATTTCTGCGCTGCCTGCCTTGGTGGTCTCTGGTGTAAGCTATATTTTACCCTCGCCTTTCTTTTCCCCATTTTTTATAGCAAACAGAAAATTGTTCCTAATTCGCTGTTGCTAGAGGGGGGTAATTTGTGGCTTTTGGCAGAGTGTCACAGGCCTAAAATTTGAAAAAGCTGCTGTGGGGAAGCTGTTTTTTACGGCCGTGCAGGACAAGTTTTGGCAGCGAGAGAGCCAATCACTTTTATATATCAAGGAAAAAACAGAATTAAGGAAAGGAAGCGCTGGGACTAAACAGAGGGTAACAAGACTGTATTGATCTCTGAGGAAGGAAGTAACCCTTGTCTAACATAGTTATCTCCTGTTTCATACGTACTGAGGAGGCTTTCGCAGCTGGCGCATTTGATCTTGAGATATTTCGTGAAGTCTCTGAGGAGATCAAGAACATATGGGAGTTATATAGCCTACAACATTAAGTGTAAATGAATGAATTTAAACTGCTGAACATGAAGTGTGCGGTAGCTCCAAACTAATTACATTTTCTGGGTCCTAGCTGTTGAAGGCGGTGGGAAAAGTGCAGGGAAACTGAACTTGTTTGATCATATTCTTTAGAATTTATAAAACGAACTTCAACTTGTTCAATAGTTCTTCATTTGAACGTGAACAATGTTTCTCGTTGGGCTGATAAAAAAATTACAATTTCGATGATCTCGATTCTTAAAATTCCAAGATCTATCTTGTACAGTAGCATGTAGTCTGATTCACGAACAAGTGACTCTCATGAACCGGTTATTTTTAGTGAATATCAGTGCTGTACAGTGCAACCACTGTAGTGCAACAAATGACTTTTTTGTACCGGTCATTTTCATTAATCATTCAAAAAGACTCACAAACTCAGGAGTTACAGTGTGAATCAGTATGACGAATCCTTCACTAAATGAACTGGATTAGTGAGAGTGGTTATTGAATGACCATCAAGTCTTCGTAATTTCCAGTGATGGAACATTTTAATATATTAGCCTACATGATGGATGGATGGAGTATTGATATACTATTAATGTTAATTAATAACTGTTTATGAGTTTAAAAAGTTTACAATAATCTTTCAAAAATAATTGTAAAATACCAGTTTAACATAAGGGATAAAATGCAGTTTAAAGCTTTTAAACTTTAGACTTTATATCTCTTACATAAATATCCTTTGCACTAAAAGATATGTGTTGGCTCAACAACAGAAAAATTAACCTAACAGTTTGCATCAATTTCTTTGAGTTATGACAACTTTGAGTGAATTTACGTTCAACCAACAAGCTACACTGAGTTAGAGGAATTTAATAATGTGTAGCATAAACACTATTTTTTAAGTTGATTACTCCAACTACCAGAGTTGTAGCCCTGGAACAAATTCACCTTCTCTATTTCAGTTCAAATCAACAGCTATCATAGCACATACTAACATAACTTATTTAACTTGTATATTTAAGTAAAATATTACTTATCACTGGCATTGCTTAGTTTACCTTCATACTCTTCAGCACAACCACAAAAACTTCAACATTACAGAAACTCTTTTAAATGTCAAACACTAAACACTAACAGGTCTTTCCTTTCACTAAAAACAAATAAATTAACAATTAATTTCAACATTTATTCTCCTTATCCAGTCCTATGCAAAGCATGCTGGGAACTAGAAATCCACTGCCTAATTTCCGAAGTTATCAAGTCAATTTCATTAAGTTACTTCAACATAATTTTGAAAAAAGCCAATTAACGCAAAAATTTGAGTTTAAATTACAGATGATATTAAGTTGATGTAATGATCAACATTATTATGTCAACAGAACTCTACAAAATAATGTTTGCAACTTAAAAGGTTTAATTAAAACAATAAATTTGAAATTTTAACTTGCAACCATGCATTTATTTAAGTTGTGGTAACAAGACCCCTGAATTACTTTGTGAAAAGTGAAAAGTTATTTGGATCATTTTAATAATTTTTATTAAACTGTAAATGTAAACTGTAAAATCATTTGGGTTTTTTAATCATTTTAATTTTGTTATAAGTTAGAATGTTTGCAAATTAAATACACCAATAATGAACTGGAATCAAACTGAAATCAGAATTGAATCAAGTGCTTCGAATCAAATTGAGATGTTTCTTCGTATCAGTGCCTAGCTCTAGTTTCCAGAGGCCCTAAATATTTCTTTATAGTTATTTTTGGTTTATTCTAACTCAATTTCCTTCTCTTTAAATACCTTGTTTTCCATTTTGTCTCCTCCTTGTCCGACTCTCTCCCCTATATTCACTTTCACTCTTCGGGGAATGCTGAAGCATTTCAACGTCTCCGACTCCAGCATGGTTTTTCACTTTCACAACACTACGTCATTACCCTGGGTGTTTAGTCACTTAAAGAAGGTTTAAAGAGAAAAGAGGGGGGAAAAAAAGAAAGTTGTACATTAACTCTACATTACCCAAAGGCACTATAAAACCTGCACCCTGAGCAAAATGTGAATAAATAAAACCTGCGCCTGTCAAAGATCTGGAACAGAAGAGTGGATGCGAAGGAGGGAGGGAGGGAGGGAGGGAGGGAGGGGGGGGGGGGGCACCATGTTGAAATTAGAAGCACTAAACTTGGAGGGTGTCTGCTGTAGACTGTGAGACCTTTAGACCAGTTGTTGTGTGCCAGTAACTAATGATGTTGGGTGTATTGCCTGCCAAGCCAAAAGTGTTTGAGTCTTAATAACTCATTTTGTTGAATGACACAACGCAGTTGCCATTCGGAATGGGAACACCATCATAGAATATGACACTCCCTGTTCCTATATACAGTCATTGGAGGTCTTACAGCTGCGGAGAACATTCAAGTGTTGAGGAAAAGTCTTAGGGAAAAATCTAATCTAATCAAAACTTGACTGATGCGTCATGTTCAGTCATTCTCTGAAATATCACAGTTTCTTCACCGCGTTTAATTAAGCAACTGCACTGCCAAAATAATAGCAACTGTTTGTTGCATTCACACCCTCCAAACATCTGTTTCTGGTGGGAAATTCCATGGGAAAGTTATGTCACATTCAGTGGCCACAGCAGAAAGTTGGAAAAACCAATACCTTTTATATATCGTCTTTACACATAAAGCAGTTTTGTTCTACATTGGGGACAGTTCTAGTCACACAATGAAGCTCTTTTGATGGATGGAAGCCCTGGAGGACGCCGCAGGTGTTGTGTGGGATACATCTATCACGTGCCAAATCAAACCGAATTTGTTCCTCCTGGATTGAGATGGATGGAAAACAGCATTCCTAAAGTCGTGAAAGAGAGCGAGAGAGGGGGGCCTCCATGTAATAAAGGTGAACGTTTGACCTCCTTATCTGACTATTAGGTTTACCGGAGAGGTTGCGTGGAGGAGTGAAGACCAAGGAAAGGTGAAATATGCATTAAGCGTTCCATGCATATGGGGTGTCATTATAAACTACAGACTTTGCTGTGTCTTCTAGTGAGTTGTTAGAAATATTCTAACTGGACAGTAGCTAAAATCTTAAAATCTTAGAAGGCACACACATGCTGCAAAAAAGTTACACCTGTAACTATTATTCTTATAATATAATTTTGGGTTAAAAAACAACAACAACAGTGTCACATGACAACTCATAATAATTCGCATGAGATGGTGAAATTGGATGATATTGCACAAATTGCCTTTTTTACGAAAAGATATGACTTTTACAGGGTTTTGTACAACCTAAATTGGACGTTTTCAACTCATCTCATAATTATATCTATCTATCTATCTGTCTATCTATCTATCTATCTATCTATCTATCTATCTATCTATCTATCTATCTATCTATCTATCTATCTATCTATCTGTATATCTATCTATCCATCTATCCATCTATCTATCTATCCATCTATATCTATCCATCTATATCGTTCGTTGAAAAAAAATGCATTCATATTTGTATTACATTTTACAATTTTTTCAAAGCTAGCGTCACTGAATTTATTTCTCAGGGGCAGTAAATATATCCTCACAAATGTCTCGCGTTTACAAATCACAGAAAACCCCAATTCCTTCATGGCTCACCTCTTCTCTTTCTTTCAGTCCTTTCCTCCATTTTAACCCCCCTTTGGGAGGTAAAAACCCAGACCTGAACCACGCTTCTCTCTTATTTAAGGGGGTCAGGTCGAGCTTATCGGTCTCCTGAGAGCTATAAAGCGGCCAGGCTCGTGTTTTCTCTGCGCGCCTCTGGATGAGTTGCGGCGCGTGAAAGGCTCGCGCTGTGGGCACGCGGAGGTCTCGCGCGCAGTTAAAATGAAACAGTGGCTGTGGAAAGAAAATATAAATACTTGTGCGGCCTTCGGAGTATTTGACTCCTGTGAACCTGTGAAGTTCCGGGAGGACATGCTTCGTAAATTTCCTTCTTTTCGCTATTTTCCCTGTTAAATCTGCGGTTCAGACTGGTAAAGAACGTGCGCGCGCACACGTAAATACGGACATGACAGGTGTCGAGCGCGCGGAAATGGATTGCAAACGTAAGATGAAGTGTATGTTTCTGTTTTATCTTCGACTTTTGACTACAAAATTGAAATTGTTCACAGAAGATTTAGCTAAATCTGAAAAAAAAAATCCTTTCGGACCCTTTTCTTAAAACTACAGCACAAAGGAACTAAAGAGAATGTATAAAAATATAGGCCTATACAAAAAAAAATTCTTCTGTAATACGGACCTGGGTTTTAGTAAATGCCTGCTAAATCATTCCAAATAAAATAATGGTCTAGTCCATAGCGCAGTAGATCTCTGGTGGTCTTGAGGTATAATGGCTCTGCAAAAAACACGTCATTTAATGGCCATTTTAAATGGTTTTAAAATTAGGGCTGGGGTTACTTTAGCAGGCAACATTTTAAATTCAATTTACCATTTGAAAGTAGCGTAGCTAAAACACCTGGGAAATGAATAATTTACAAAAAGCAAAGCTTTCGTGAGAAACAAAAAAAAAACAAAAAAAAAAACACCGTGGTAACATTTCAATGTAGCCTACGAAGATTTCGCAAAAGGACTCAATTAATGATCAATTTCAAGCATTATTGGTAATTAGGATGGGAATGAGGTAGAGGATTTTTTTTATTAGCCTATAACTGTTTTTCTTTCATCATATATGAAAAGGATACGAGAAAACTGAATAAAATTGTAATTAAAGAAAATATTTATTTTATTAATATTCCTTATATATATGTATATATATGTGTATATATATATGTATATATATATATATATATATATACTTACATATATATATATATATATGTATACATATATATATATATATATATATATATATACGTATATATACATATATATACATACATATATATATATATATATATATATATATATATATATAAATATTATTTATATATAGCCTACATATCCCATAGAAAGAGTAATAGAGATATGGCCTGCTGGACCACAGACACAGTGAGTGTCAGTAGGCCTATATGGGAGTGTAGACATTAGATGTAAAGAGAGGACATTTATGTGCTGATGAATGGGAGGGTGGTCAGGGAATGAGTGAACAAAGGGCTGGTTAGAAAGAGGTTTAGATAGCACATGTTGGGAGAAAGAGAATGTTTGGATAGAAGAGGGGAAAGTCACGCTAATTTATACTCGGCTAATTGGAACCAGCGCAGGCCCTGCACCTGAGATGCATTCCACACAACTGCAACATGGGAGAGGGACGGGGGGGGGGAAAGGGAGTATACGTGTGTGTTTGAAAGCGCAGGATGGTGTGTGTATCTCCGAGTGTTTTTGTTAAGTCAGAGGTCAGGGTTTTTTTTTAACATGGAGCAAAAGGTCAGCATCAATGGTGTCTTTGTTATCTAGCATCTCACAGCGGTCGGAGTGTGTCGAGAATCGTTTCGTCGTGACGGTCGCACAAAGCTACTCACAGTCAGACCACCCTGCTTTTGCGCACACACACACACGCTCATAAAGTTTCTCCAATCAGTTTGGAAAATCTGGAGCGCACAGTCACTATTATGATCTAACGAACAGGCCTTTATAGTGGCAGATGGACATCATCATGCTAAAATTCTCACTCAAACATGGATGCTTAAGTCATAAAGCAGATTGCCAGATGTTAAGAATAGGCTATATCACTGTATCAGTCCAGCTGGTATGAAGTGCCAACTTTGGTTTGTCTGCCATCTCGATGCTGAATAGAAGCGTCTGATAGCAATTTTAACCGTTGTACAGATGATCTATACAGTGGTGATGATGTGCCTCATATCTTGGCTCAGTTGGCTGGCATTAGACATCTGTCAAGGAGGCTCTGAGTTGTACATTAATCTGTCTCGCCTCACACACGCAGCTATGCAACCTATCAATATCCTGAGCTGTGAACGGATGGCCCGGCAGCGTGTACACGCTCACTGAGTACACACATATAAATCCCAGGAGAATAAAAGCTAGATAAATAGATGTGTGGGGAAAAAAACTAAATTCCATTAAAAATAAAAACATGAGCCGGGTTGAAAGACAACGGCTGCAGTCAGACATATGGGGAGCATATTGGTCACAATGCTATATCCCCCTCTCATTTTTCTGCTTTTTTCACCTCTCCCTGGAAAGGGAAGAATTGAAACAGAGATTCAGATGTGGCGGAGAGTGTTTTGTTTCCCTCAGAGAAGGGCTGCATCACTCAGGAAGTTCAGGACAGGGGTTTTTTCATGCTCTTTTGAAGCTATCTTTTCCAGTTTCATTGGCCGTGACAGACAGCTCGATGTTTACACACACATTAATGACTTTGTGCGTCGTGCTCGGTTCATTAGTGGTTGCTGCACAGACGCAAGCTCTCTTCGTGTCTATTCCCAGTCTATTCCCGACTCAAAGTGCATCAAAGAGGCCGCAGCACGTCTGCTTTTTCTGCCTTTCATGACGCATACACGCACAAACATGCCCATTTTGCCCCATTTCTGCACAATCACAGGACACATTGATAACAGGTGAAATAAAAACAGACTGTGAAGTCCAGATACATTGCACCTCTGGGTGCAAATTTGAACACAAATAATATCATTAATAAAATAATGTCAAATAATTATATATGAAGAGTGCCATCTGAAATCTTCTTCTAGAATGATCATTTTTATCAAGCTTGTATATTTAAGTTCAGTAATTTCACTTAAATGACAATGAACAGGTAATTTTCATTGCCATTTAAGTGAAATTACTGAATTTAAATATACAAGCTTGATAAAAAAGATCATTCTAGAAGAAATTTTCAGATGGCACTTAGAGGCTTTTGCATCCGAACTCTTCATATATACAGTGCTATGCATAAGTTTAGACACCCATGCTAAAGTTGACTAAAAAGAGGAATAAAAAATCATCTTTTGGAAATTGAACTTAATGCCTTAATTTAAAAAATTAGGAAAAATCCAACCTTTAAGGACACCAATTTTCTTTGTGAATGAATAATGTATCGTAAATAAATAAATGTTCTTCCTTAAAATACAGGGTGCATAAGTTTAGACACCCCTATGTTAAATTCCCATAGAGGCAGGCAGATTTTTATTTGTAAGTATTTTTTTTAATTTTTTTTTTTAGGATACTATGCATCCTGATAAAGTTCCCTTGGCCTTTGGAATTAAAATAGCCCCACATCATCACATAGCCTTCACCATACCTAGAGATTGGCATGGAGTACTTTCCATAAGATCATCTCTCAATGCAAATCAAACCAGCTATTAGGCTAACTGAAATAAAACCATGCCAATCTCTAGGTATGGTGAAGGCTATGTGATGATGTGGGGCTATTTTAATTCCAAAGGCCAAGGGAACTTTATCAGGATGCATAGTATCCTAAAAAAAAAATGTAAAAAAAATACTTAAAAATAAAAATCTGCCTGCCTCTATGGGAATTTAACATAGGGGTGTCCAGACTTATGCACCCTGTATTTTAAGGAAGAACATTTATTTATTTACGATACATTATTCATTCACAAAGAAAATTGGTGTCCTTAAAGGTTGGATTTTTCCTAATTTTTTAAATTAAGGCATTAAGTTCAGTTTCCAAAAGATGATTTTTTTATTCCTCTTTTTTAGTCAACTTTAGTATGGGTGTCTAAACTTATGCATAGCACTGTATATATGAATGTTGTAAAATCAAGTAAATAAATACACAATAAATACATAATTTTTGATCAGCCAATATGAAACAGGATTAAAGTCTATATGAAATGGTGTTCATCTATATTAGAAACAATCATTTCAAAAAATGAAATTTGTAATTTCAGATAGAAATGTATTTTTCATTAAACATTACAATTTTTCGTTCGAAAATATACCGATGAATTGTTCACTGAATAATGTGCATTAAAGTTGTGATGAACCAGGGAGACAAATCATCCATATTGTGACTTACATCAGAGTGAAAAGATTAATAAAAAAAAAAAAAAAAAGTTTAAAAAGGGGAGGGGTTTAAGCAGATTAAATGATTGGATTTGGAGGAGTCAATCACTTTGCCAGAGTGAAGTCTTTTCACTGGAAGATCAAGTAATGACATTTTGATTAAATAAAATTCAACACCATTACGAATCAGTCACAATAAGACCAATAACGCGCATTTAGAAAAAAGAAGAGTGAATTTTCATGCCGACATTAAGAAAAGTCCTTTTTTAGCTGGGTTCAAGCTTTCTTTCATAAATGAGCAACAGTACTGATGAAATTATCCTGTGAATTATTCCCCCAGGCAAATTGTAGCCATTTCTGTTTTCTATTTCCCCCTCCTCCCAGTCTTCTGCTGGATGCATGCTTTCAAAAGGACCACAGTAAAAAAATCAGAGGTCTGGCCTTTAGGCCCAACTCACTGCCTTTCATTTGAGATTTCAGATGAAGGACATAATTTTCTCTCTTTCTCTCGGCCTCCCTCTCATCATTTTCTGTCTTCCTTTTAATGGGTGGTGAGAAACTTGGGGTTTGGGGTTCTTATATGATTAGTTCGCGCAAAAATGAAAATTCAGTCATTATTTACTCACCCTCATGTCATTCCAAACCCCTTTGCTTTTATTTCTTTCTGGAACAAAAAAAAGGAGATGGTTAACACAGCTATTTTGTGTTCAACAAAGTCTGTCAAACACACATATTTTTGGGTGAACTGTTCCTTTAAATGAAACCAAAACTGGTTTCAAACCCAATTGCAGTGTTTCTCTCTGCCTTGACACCAGATGATCGCTGTTTCACAGTACTCTTTAGCTCAAGGTCTCGCGTGTGCATGTTTTGCATTTGAAGTAACACAACTGGATAGTACTTCTGAACACAAGTATCTAAACGATCTAATAGCCAGAGCATCAAAGAAAATGTGTTTTACAGGCTTTATGTTTCTTGTCATTTCAAACCCTTTTTTTTAGGCTTATTCCTTACGGTACGGGTCAACAAGCACTAACATCAGCCTCACGATCAAACATATCCATTAAAAAACAAAGACAGCCCTGCATGATGCAGTTGCCCCATTAGCATTTCAGTCTCCCTGGTTGTCAGATTGACATCGGGTTACGAATTACATGACGGTATCCTAACAGACCCGACTCTTCCATTACGCAAGTGTGCGGTCGGGCCAGGATTAAGGCCCTGATCCGCTGTGTTGGACAGGAGCAATCCTGGTCAGATCTGCATTGTATTAATTCATCCTTGAAGCGGAATCCAGATCTCTCGCTGCGTCTGGTAATGGGAGGAACAGTATGCTTGCTTTGGCTTGACCCCGAGCCGCGATCAGACCGGAGAATGGTGTCCATTACAAAGAGCAGTGAGCTCTCTATGCAATGTTCAAACACATCCCGTAGGCCTGCACTTCAAACGTGGGCTGTACCCACTCACCAGCAGCAGCATGTCAGTTAGTGAGGCCCGCACAATTAATCAATTAAGGGCCTGTGCGGAGCGCAGCGAGGCCCCCGTCCTGCTGCGATTTGAGGGAAGGATCATTAGTACTCACTCTTGAGTCACTTTAAGATCACTCAAGTCTGCATTCAGATGAGGTATGTGCGGTAAACGTTGTTTTTCATGGCATTAGGCTGTTAGAGGTTCTTAATGATCTGCATTATTTCTGAACAGTGCTTCTGAATTAATTCACATGTTCACTTTTTTTAATGAATCATCCAGAAAGGCTCATAAAACAGTCTTGATCCAAGTAATTGTTTCGAATCAGTCTAATGTGTCACTTACTGACTGAGTCTTTTTGATGAAAGACTCAGTGAAATGATAAAGTGGATACACTCTCAGAAAAAAAGGTACAAAAGCTGTCACTGGGACTGTACCTTTTTAAATATTGGTACCTTAATGGTACATATTAGTACCTAAAAGGAACAAATTAGTACCTAAAAGGAACAAAAGTGTACCTTTTGAAAGGGTACAGCCCCAGTGACAGCTTTTGTACCTTTTTTTCTGAGAGTGTACCTTGAATACAGTGCATCGCTTTGGAGAAAAGTCCCATAAACGATGATCATGTTTCTTGTAAAGAAAGTTGGTAATAATATTTCACAATATTAGTGTGAAATACTGACTGACCCCAAACTTTTGAATGGTACTGAAGTTAATGTTAACAGTATATGAAAAAAATATTCTTCAAACTACCATTAAATAGAACCACAATCAGACACCAAAGTCATTCAAATCGATTCGTATTACCAACTATACTTCACAATATGATGCACATTGCAATAAATATTTTGAATGTATTTAGTTTTTTTGGATGCAACATCATGACCTGATTCTATAGGGATAGTTCACCCAAAAATGAAGATTCTGTCATCAATTACTCTCCCTTTCGTTCATCTTCGGAACACAAATGAAGATGTTTTTGATGAAATCTGAGAGCTTTCTGTCCCTTCGTTGACAGCTACGCAACTACCACTTTGATGCTTCAAAAAGTTCAGTGTAAAACTAATCCATATGAATTGAGCGGTTTAGTCCAAATTTTCTGAAGAGACACGATAGCTTTATGATGAACCAATTTAATTTAGGCTTTTATTCACATTGATCAGAAAACATAAACACAACCTAAACCAAACCTGATGACGCGTGTGAACAAACCTCATTGGTTCTTCCCTTTGACTGAAATAATATGAATGTACACACAAATAAATGAAAAAACAAATATATAAGGTATCGGTGCAATATTCTGAGAATATTGTATTAGGAGCCTTATAGATTGATTGATTTTATTTCTAGTACTTGTGCAAAAAAAAAATATTTTAAGGTTTCAAAAGACTTCTATTTACTTTACAGTCCAGCTGAATGTAGACATTGCAAAGTAAACCTTTAAAAGTAAAGTGCTTTTGAGAGCAATACCTCATAGCTATAGACTTCAGTTGTGCACAAATGTAATAAATAAACACCACCATTTTACGCACTGAAATGTTGCCAGTGCCCCATAAACATTAAGTTTGATTGTGTGCGTATAAAAAAATAAGCACTCGACGTGCTATTATGAAAGCAAACTTTTGTTGGTCCATTTTCATTTTGTAATTTGGCCAGGGCTATTATCAATGCTTTATAGGTTGCCTGAAAGCCACACACACTGTTACATACTGACTCTAAACAATCACTGCTGTGCACACACACACACACACACACATGAAAACAGCGCTAATAGGAAAAAGATGAGGGGACTGCAGTCTCTCCTCCAGGGCTGGGCGCTGGACATCAGTGTTCTTCAGAAGATTACAGTCAAACAGCAGACGCGTGCTGTGCGTGTAGTTCATCTCCAGCATCTCTTTGATTTATAGTATGTTACACACGTTTTATGGTTTTTAAGGCTGTTTTTTTTTTTAAATGAAGCATTTTAACAATTTTGATACATGAAATATAATCCCATTTTAAACCTCTCTTGGGTTAAACAAATTATTAGTAATTCTAATAGGCTACACTAGCATCCCCATAAAGGTTTATCCTAGTTGAATGAATGACATTTTTTGACTGTTACATACTTCTATCTGTATTTTCATGGTGTTACAGTCAAGTTACATATTACCAATTTACTTTACTTGACAAAACAGCATTTTATTAAATAAAATGTTTGATGGCACATAACAACCATCTGTGTGATTTTTGTTAAAGGGATAGTTCACCCTAAAAATGAAACTGAAGCCATCATTTACTCACCCTGGTGTTGTTAGCGGGGTGTCCATTCAGAAGAAGAACAATGGCCAAGGTCAGGATTTTTGTTAAATAATATTACATTTAGATTGTTTTTTCCCCAAACCCTTCATAACACACGTGTTGCATCATTCTGTGATACTTTTGCATCTTTTTTAAAAGTTTGATGCTGGTCGCTATTCACTGCCATTATATGGACGAGCGCGAGGGGACGTTAAAAAAAAATTCTTCTTAAATTTTCCTTAAGCCCTTAACTGTCAGTCCCATTTCTGGGACACACTTGGCAGATTGTTGTAGAAGTAATATATATATATATAATATATATATATATATATATATATGAAAGTGAAATTTTAAAAAAAGTTATAAAGTTTAAGTTTATGAAAATGTAAAATGTACAAATAAAATTATTTTTATTTGACATAAAATATATATTTTAAAAAACATGTTTTACTCTAAAGCTTTAAAAATAATTCCAAGCCATAACTCTGAACAAGTTGTGTTCCAAATTTGAAGTTTATATCTCAAAAAAGTAGCTTTCAGTGAAATTTTGTTCGGGCGCAGTACTAAACTTTCCCACTAGATACCAACCAGTCTTTGGTGACCATATAAGGACTCTTCCATTTCAATATTTGAGTGATGTGAACCATATATTTCCATAATTTTCATACTATTTATGAAGTAGACATCCTATTCAGAAATAATATGGGCAGTTTGGCAGTACATGATTTGAATTCGACCTCTAACACATAAGACATACGGAAAAAACACGGATTTGTAGCCTATAGCTCACCACTGCATCACAAATGGAGAATCTATCATTTTTTCTTTATTTAAAACATTTTCAGAGCTTTTTTTTCTTCAAAAAATAGAATGGATGGTTTTGAACTCTTGGCATGAAAACAAGAGGTTTCTACCAATATTTCATGATTTTTCATGTTCAACGCTATTGTTATTTCAAAATAAAGGTCTAAACACGCATTATGAGTCTGAAAATATAGCCTACTTGTTGCAAATGAATAAATTGTTATTTGTATTGAGAATAAGACACCAAATATGCAAACTATAGATTGTAAGCTTTCAAATGATTTTTAGTTTGTCAATATTACTTAGGTTTAGATTAAGATAATGTTTTAAATGTATAGGCCTAATGGCAAACGTCCCACCGGTGACAGTTAAGAAGATTCGTTTTTTTTGTTTTTTTTTTAAACATGGAAACGGTATTTCTATGGTAAAATTGTAATCTTGTTACTGTATGCTACCTTATTAATTTAAAAATAGTAAGGATGAAAACCTAGCTACATTTATAATCGATCCCGCAGAGTCTCAGTCCTTTGCATAATAAACCATTTTTCACATTTCCGGTTTTCTCAGAAGCGGAAGTCGTCATAGTTGGGTAAACTTAGATATATCAGTGAATGAGAGACTACATCAAATATATATATTTGTGTAATTTGCTCAAATAGCAAAAGAAAAACTTCACCATAGTGTTTTCATAACTTTCAAAAAGAGGGAAAAAATAGAGAGGAGATTGATAACGGCAGTCGCAAGTGAGAAAGATGTCAACTTCACATCACTCCCACAGCCGCTGTATTAGAAACACCTTCACAGCAGCATTTCTTGTAATATGTTGCAATTGTAATATAATACAAAGTATAGCCTAGTGTTATAAATGTACATCAATTAAAAAAAAAAATTAAATATAAAAAACTTTGCAGGATTTACGATGCTGATGACCTTTAAAATGCGTCATCAGTCATCACAGTCTCGCTGCGCGAGCTAACGACTAAAAGAGATGACTTGCGCTCTGTGATAAAAAATTGTCATTCGGTTACATTCGCTTCGGCTTTCGTCTTTCTCAGCCCACAGGCCGCGATCATCAGAGAGCAATGTCGAGGCGTCTGCAGTTTGCTCCTGCTCCTCACTGAGTGCACCACAAGGCCCTTTATCAACAATATCTCCGCTGAGGGGCGAGGCGGCTGCATAACTCATCCTTACTGTATTAATGATGGGCCAGTTGCGACTCCGCGAGACTTTGGCCAGTGTTACGCATACCGGCACAAATCATCACGGTGTCAGTTCTCAAGGGCATCGGGTCCTTTTGAGAGCTAACCATATCACCACAGCATTCATGAAAAGAGTGTTCACAAGGTTTGTGGTGTTTTAAAAAAAAATTTTTTTTTTTTATTTATTATGTGAGGGAACAAACTAGTTTTGGTATGTTTATATTATTTTCCCTCCGTATTTCAAGTGTTTTTTTTTCTCTTCATATTAATCCATAGTTCCCTCCTTTTCATTCTTTCCATTGCTTTCTTTTACACATTTCTTCCTCATTTTCTCATCTTTCTCTCTTCCTGACCTCATCCAGACGCATGTCCAATAGGACAGAATAATATTTGGACAGGTGTTCCTTTTTAAACACGTTATCCACAAGTCCAAGTACGCAGGGGACCCCGCACTACATAATTCCTGCGCCGTTTCTTTAAGAAGATGGATCTGAGGTTAAAATATACAGTACTGGCTGAGTCATACACAGTCTGCTATACTGTAATCTATAGAGCACTACATCCGTAATCCCTGACAATAAAAATCTGTTTAGCACCAATTTTCCTTTATTTTTTAAACGTTCTTTTTTCCTGTTTCAAACAACTGCAAAAAGACACATCTGGAAGACAGATGTGCGTCCCACAGCAAGCTCTCTCTCTCTGCTTAGAAACATGAGAGCAGGCTTGTGTCTCTCTCTCTCCCTGGGCGGACCACCCACATAAGGAAACGCCTTGCTGTACTGAAGGCAGAAATACAGGGATGGGTTTTTTTGATGGATGGGTTTAGCAGACTATCACTTATGTCAATGTCAAAAACATAAAGCTGCTCTCGCAAAAGAGGGCGAGAGAGAGACGTGTTTGCATATGTCTGTCTGATGTCTTTCTGCAGTGGCATAAAAGCCTTTTCACAATATCCTTGTCTGCTCATGGCTTCTGAAGCTGTTAATAGACTATGGAGTGGACTGATTGAGTGTCTTTTTTTGGAAAGAGAGACAACATTTCTGTTTAAACTGATAAATCCCATACAGATGACATGTGGCACACAATAGATGTATAATACATATATGGATATATAGTCCAGTCATTTTAAGCCAAAATGGGGGTCAACCTTGAACAAATTGCAACAGAAGCAAACTCAACTGATTTTGTATCCTCAATATGTCCTGAGTAAGGGAAAAAAAGCCCAGAAGAATCCCATTAGGGGAAAGTTTCGAAAAAGACCCAAATAGCCTTTTCATTCTTTTTCTCACGTGAGGGTAAAAATTTTAACGTTTGGATATCACCATGAAAATTACCGAGTTGATTACTTACATCAAGACAAACAAAAAATGTATTACAAGTTTTTTGAAATAGTTTGTTAACATGGACAAACAGTGCATAATCTAATTACGTATACTAATTTGCATAAATACCACAATAGATCTAAATATTGGGTATAGCCAGGTAAAAATGTGTTCCATTCAGACCCTTAACATTAAGTATTTTACTGTTATGTGTCAACAAGATTCAACAACACATTTTCACCTGGCTATACCCAATGTTTAGATCTATTGTGGTATTTATGCAAATTAGCACATACGTAATTAGATTATGCACCGTTTGTCCATGTTAACAAACTATTTAAAAAAACTTGTAATACATTTTTTGTTTGTCTTGATGCAAGTAATCAACTCAGTAATTTTCATGGTGATATCTAAAGGTTAAAATTTTTACCCTATTCACGTGAGAAAAAGAATGAATAGGCGAAGCGAAACTTTCCCCTAATGGGATTCTTCTGGGCTTTTTTTCCTTACTCAGGACATATTGAGGATACAAAATCAGTTGAGTTTGCTTCTGTTAAAATTTGTTCAACCTTTTTTCATAAAATGACTGGACTAATATGATACGGTGGTACCTAAACAGTTTTGAGACACATAAACAGCACTTGATGTGTATAAATATCTTCATATTAAACAAAAAAACATGACATTAAATGGCATTTATTTTGAAGAATGATATAACACAAGCGCATTTTTAGTCAAAACGTTTAATATAACAAAGTCTGTGAGGTTATAAATAATAAAACAATATATATAATATTTGGAAACTTTCTGGTTGTTTAACATTATTGATCATAATTATAGCTAATGTTATGAACTACACCTGTGTGAATTTGAGGAGAACCGACTTACATCCATTAAAAACTGATAAAGTCACTTTCCAAATACTTTTTTGGTGCCACTAAAAATGATGATTTTATGTAAATAATAATAATAATAAATGTCATATGTCCAAATATGCTACTTATTTAATAGGCTCTTTAAATATAATACATACTTTTAAATGTATATATACTATAGTTAATAAAATATAATTTAAAATATTAAGAAAATACAATGTTTTCTAACTATTATGAAATATTTTTTTTTTAAAAAGCCAATTTAATTAAGTAAGGTATAATCCACAGCTAGCTGTAATTTAAATGAGGGCAAAAAAACACCCTCCGCGTGGATTATCCCGCTTATATACCACGGTAATTTGCCAGCATTGACAACTTAAAGCTGTTATTGATGTTTGCAGCGCAATATTTTTGTTATATATCGATCTGCAAGTGATGAATGCATCTGTGTGCTCATTAATATATAACAGTGATTAAACTGACTGGAACTACCTGTGCATTAAACAGCTTTATTGCACACCTTCCAGCCAATCAGAATCGAGTATTCAGACCATGGTGTAATCACAAATAAATATTGGAATATATATTTTTTATACATACATGCCTATGTGTGCGCATGGGATTTCATATTTGAAATATTATTTCTTAACTCCAAATGAACGACTGAAACCTGTAATTGGAGAGACTAAATGTGCATAGAAATAAAACACGCAAATTAGTCACACCATCACTGATTGTTTAAATTATGCAGTTTTATTTTCACACTCCAGAACAGCTGCAGATATATTTGAACTGCAAACCAATTAAGTGACAAAATTGCACATGAAAAGCGCTTATATGAGGAGCGTTATTAATTTATGATCATGCAGCATGCATTTGTTCCATAGCAGCTGATTAGTGCAGCATTGACCTAATAAAAACACTTTTGCACCTAGATCCAGAGATGTTTGCAGTCTGTAAACAAATTCGGACTTTATAGTGTGCTTCGAGTTCAGTCCTCACTTCAAAGAGTGTGAGTAGTGATACAGTGAGTTTAACTTGTGTACGTGTGGAGTGAAGCTTTTTGGTGACAGTGTTAACACAGTAATCTTCACTCCGTTACTCTGAAACAGATGCTTATTAAACTCATCCAGCTTTTAAGGCAAAAAAAGCTTTAGTGCAAAACGAAGGGTGCACACAATAAGAGAAATTAATCTCAAAGACACATCTAAACCCTTCTCTTCATTCACTATTAAAAGTAGTCTGGCTTTTTGGACTCTTTAATCACTCAAATGTTTGGTAACACTTTATAATATTTTTCATGAACAACATTAACAAACGGTATTACATTTTCCATGCTTAACGGATCAAGTTCGTGTACATTTATAGCTGGAATCCCTTGTATTTTGCTGTATTTTTATTAGATTTTTTTTTTGTCTAGATTTTTTTAGATTTAGATATTGGGATTTTATGCATTTATATATTCATTGGATTTTTATAAAAAACAAATAGTGATTTTTATACACTATTTCTTTAAATTTGATCGGTCTAAAATGAACATTTAAGGATTCTGAAAATTAAAATGTTTAAAATGTATTTAAAAAAATAATATTCTGCACTATTTCCGTATGAGAAATTAGTGTGACCCTTGAACTTCATGTTCATTTTTCAATTCAACTTTTCACTCAAATTGTTAAGTTGCAATGAAAAAAAAAATTGTATTTAACTAGAAACATGCAAAAGCATTTCATTGTGTTCATTATCCAATTCTATATTCACATTGGAATGTATAAGAAAAACTTTTTTGGCGTTTCATGGTAATGAAAAATACAATAAGCTGTTACCAAATTCAAGTGCTCAATTGGTTTTTCGTTTCCGTCTACCCATCTCCGTTGCCACAGAGCCCACCGTTGCTCCCATGGCCCCTCCTAAGGGCCCCCCGACGAACAGCCCCACGAACGACCCCAGTAAAGTACTGCCCCTCACCATATTTGGGAGCCACAGAAGCCACTCGACCACGCTGTCCCACAACCAGCGCAAGAATGAGGAGTCAGGCGTGGAGACGCAGAGGTCTGCGATTCCCTCAACCACCAGATCGTCCACGCTTCTCTCTGCTTCGGCCCTTATTCCCTCCGAATCGTCTTCCCCTCTGCTTCTCAAGATCTCCTCCTCCTTCTCTTTCACTCTCCTCTCTGCCTCCTTCAAGAGAGGGCAGGTGTAGAATTGAGTCCCGCTTTCTTCGGCCATCTGCTCCACCTTTATCAGCAGCTCCTCCAGCTCCTTCTCTCCTGCGCTCGCTCCTGCCCGCAGCGGGTGACGTCGATCCCCGCACTTCTGCACGAGCTCCAGTAAGTCGACCCGATCTGTGCTGAGATACTCATCCAGTGAAACGTCCTCAGGCAGGCGGTCCATGCGAGTGAAGAGCACCATTGCGTGCTTACTAACCGCTTCAGGACCAAACACCTTCTCGATGGTCTCCAAAATCTGGAGCTCCAGGTTGCTGGGCCGGTGAACAGGGACACAGAGCAGGAAAGCGTGGGGCCCCGGGGCCGATAAAGCCGCGCAGAGCGAAAACTGGCGGCGGACGTCCTCAGCGGGACGCTCGATGCACAGGCAGTCAGGTGTGTCCACGACAGCCACCTGCAAAGAAGAAAACCGAGTTTTAGAAACAGGACCTTTCAATAAACATAAAAGAACACTATGTAGAATAGCAGAGTCCACACACCACAACTGTAACGACAACCACAGCAAGAAACAATATGTTGGAATCACTTTCAGAACCAGCTGATAAATGATAAAAGCACTGACAGCCAATCAAAATCCATCCTGCTTGAAAAAGTTTAAGCATTTAGTAAAGTTCTAGAAGTTTATGCTCTGTATCATCTTTTCACTTCTTTAGTTCATTTTACTTTAATTCATTTTATAACTGTATCATTTATCTCTTTTAATTCCTTTTATAACTCTTTTAATTACCCTTGCTTTTATTTTGTGATTATTTTTATTCCTTTCTATGTAAAGCACTTTGAATTGCCATAGTGTATGAAATGTGCTATATAAATAAACTTGCCTTGCCTAATATAGTTTAATAGTATAAAATGCATAAAATATTTTATATACTTTTAATATTTAATTTTTTTATATACATTTTATTTATAATATATTTGGTAACACTTTGCAATAAGGTGCCATTAGTTAACATTAATGCATTAACTAACATTAACTAAAAATGAGCAATATATTTGTTGCAGTATTTATTAATATCTGTTAACATTAGCTAATAAAAATGCAACTGTTCATCATGTTAGCTCAGGTCTATCAAATAATAAACAACTTTTAATGTATTAGTAAATGGTGAATTTAACATTAACTCAGATTAATAAATGTCATAGAGGTATTTTTCATTGTTAGTTCATGTTAACTAATGTATATTAATTTATATTTGTTTCTCATGATCTTTTTGAATCAAAGGTTTAATGGTACAAAGGTTTTATATTTGTAGACAAATATAAATTGTGCTAACATGTGAATTTATTTACTAAACAAAAATTAACTAAATGTAATTCAATTTCCCAGGTGGCATCTCAATTTTTTAAACTATTGGTTTTATAATTGCACTTTTCTAAAACAACCAAACAAACAAAAGGCAGTTAAAGTTTGCTATTTGTAAAATTTGTATGATAACTGTTATGGTTTATGATGTGCATATATAAATGTGAACAGACAAAAATATTACACATAGACGTCATGTTATGAAATGGTTTTGATATGCCTAGTCACATAATAGGAAATCACATACTTGCCTTGATGCAACTTTATTTCTATGACCTTTTTTTAAAAACTACATGTGCTGGACTGAATAATCAGGTAGCCTCTCGTTGAGTTTAAGAGCTACATGAACCCACCTGTCGTCCTGCCAGCGTCCCGCGTCTCTTCTGACAGGCAGTGACTGGAGTCTCAGGGCCAGGACAGTCGGACTCAGATGTCGGGCCGCCCAGGATGGCATCGACCGCAGTGCTTTTCCCCGCACCCGCTGAGCCCAGCAGCACCAGTCTCAACTCTAGAACCACAGACAGAAACGGACAAACTGAGAGTTATTACAGACAGCCATGAGTTACAAAGAAACCACTGTCCTCTAAATAATAACTTACGAAAATACTAGGAAATCTTTCAGTTGACTTATTTAGATTTTAGTTGTACTCTTGAATAAATAATGCAAGGGAAATGGGATCATGATCCCCTGTCATGTTAGTGGTTTTATGAGTGTTACTGCAATAACTCATTAAAAAAATTCATACATTTAATTACTGAAAATTCCACCACAATACTGGCATATTAAATCGTTTGTAATTTATCATTGCATGGCAAATTCATTTTTACACTTTTTTTAAAGTCCACATTTGCTACTATTTACATCATTTTGAGTTTGATTTTAAAATCTTCTTATTCAATATTTGAATATTATGCCTGAATAAATATACACAATGTATCTTCACACTATAATACCAGCTGGATTATAGGAATATATAAGACATGCAGAAAATAGGAACAACAACATAGTTTATTTAAAGCTTCGTACTGTTAAATATATATCTTTTTTTAAATCAAGGTCAGTTAGTGGTGTGAAAAATTATTACAAATCTGGTTTTAGCAAAGCAACAAGCAAAAATTGTTTCTATATAATAATGTGAAAGACAATAGTGTTAGCATCACATAATTTTGATGCAATACCGCCACCTAAAGACTGAACTGATACATAACACCTTTTATGATACGAAATATCTGTAATGCAACTTAAAGGGATAGTTCAACCAAAAATGAACATTCTGTCATAATTTGCTCACCCTCGTGTAAATTTTGTAACCTTGTTTTGTTTCAAGCCAAAAATATAATTGAGCTAAGTGGCGGTCTAAAAGGGCCACATTAGTCACTTTTTTACAGTGATACTCCAAAGTAACACCATGGTAGGCACATGCCCAAAAGCAAGGTATTAGGCTGGTACCATGTCCACAACAACCTTGGTGATTTGTTTTAGTAAATCAGATTAAAAACATTATGCCAAACCTTGTTCCTTTGGCTCTGTCCACCCTCCTCCTCCACTGCTTTCTGGTGTTTCTTTCTCCTCCTCGTGAATTTCATCTTGTGTTGTAGTTCCCTCCATAGTCTGCACCTTGAAAGGACACAACAGAGCATAATGTATTGTGCAGTATAGACTATGAATTGTCATCTAATGGGAAAATGGAGGACATCATTCCATTCACATGACTCAGCAGAGAGGAACTGCCAGAAAAACACTGCACATTTCACATTACCTCAGCAGTCAAGCACTGTTCAAACTGCCTCATTTCAACTGACAGCTTAAAACTTAAGTGTTCAGCTTCCACTGAAAGTGTGGTGTCTGCTTTTGATTATGTGAAAGCTGATAAATAAAACAAGCTTGAAAAGCTTACCTTAACTGAGAAATTGATCTATTGTGTGTGTAGCGTCAGCTTATGAGCTGGCCTGCTTGTGTTCCTCTGCACTTCCTGTTTCTCCTCCTGCTGTTCAGCCAAAACACTGCTGGTAGTGTGGCTCTGCCCGAACATGTGATGCCTCCTCCTCCTCCTCTCTGTCTATGAAACACACCTCTTTTACAGAGACTTCTTAAAGGTGTGTCCATGAATGCTGTTTTCATAATCAGAGTGGATAAATGGCTAGTTTTACAGCATTTCTATGGTCTGAAACCACAAACAGGAAGTTGAGCACTCTTCCTAAGTTCACTGTTCAAACATGTGCATGCTCAATGTTTTCCCTGTTTAGCTTCCGTCTTGTCATTTCACAGGGTTATTAAATCTTGTGGTAACAAATGGTTCTTGGGAAAGTGGTAGGACAGGAATTTCTAGGTTGAAAAGGCTAAATATGAATGTATCAAGTAACAATAACTCCATTTGTGTTTTAACACATGCAATGTATGTGCATAAATACAATAATGTGTTATATTTACATTGTAATAAACTGCCAAAGAAATGTTCCAACTAACAGAAGAAAAACAATGTTTGAAGTGGGGCATAGTTCACCCAAAAACTAAAAATCTGTCATTATTTACTCACCCTATGACTTTCTTTGTTCTGCAGAACATAAACAATATTTTGTAGAATTTTGGTAACTAAGCGGTTTCAGTTACTATTGATTTCCAATGTAATTTTTGTCCATAAGTCAATGGGAACTGAAACAGTTTGGTAACCAGAATTCTTCAAAATATCTTTTATGTTCTGCATAAGAAGGAATCTCATACAGGTTTGGAACGACATGAGGGTGATTAAATGATAACAGAATTTTCATTTTTTTCTTTGGTGAACTATCCCTTTAATGAAAAATTATCATAGTGAATGTGATGAACTACACAAATGTAGTTACTCTTGAATCGTATAATCTGAAACAATCTAATACATTGAAATTCAGAAGTCTGGAAACATTAATGTTTTTGAAAGTAGTCTCAATCTCACTGAGGTGGCATTTATTTGATCAAAAATACTGTAAAAAAGTAATAATGTGAAATATTATTACAATTTAAATGAACTCGTTTCTGTTGTAATATATTTTAAAATGTAATTTATTCCTGTGATGACAAATCTGAATTTTCTTTTTTTTTTTTTTACAGTATTTTTAATCAAATAAATGATTAAGAGACTACTTAAAAAAAAACTTTAATGTTTCCAAACTTTTGACTGGCAGTCCAAATATTTTTTGGAGGCCACCGTATGTGCACATCAGGAAAATTCATTTATAAAAATATTTTATAACAACAAACCCACTTTAGATCTTTGAGATTTAATGGAAATAAGTCAATGCAAAATGCACATGTATCAATGCAAATATATTTTACTTATTTTTCCATCTTCTAAAACTACCAACAATCACTTGTTTGAAATGATCACTTTAAAGGTGAACTAAATGGTTGGTGCAGCAAGAAATTATTTTATGACTACTGATAGCCATCAAGTTGGACACCGCATCAAGCGACACTTCAGTTGATGCCACTGTAAAATATTCACAGGCATATTTGATAAAGTTATTCGGCAACCGGAAGTGAGCTATAATTGGCAGGTTAGCCAGATGTGATAAGTATTCATCTGATCATGTGATTTCAAAATGAAGGCTAGTGGGACCCACTGATATGACTGGGGTCTTCATGTCATGTAAGTGTACATTATTATAAAAATATTTGTGAAATGAGCTATGGTTTCTTAAGGTATAAAACATTTAAAAAAAACTAAAAAAAAAACTTAGTGCACCTTTAAAATGATTTTATACATGCTTGTCCTGTAAACGTGCCAAAACTTGAAAACTACAGGGGTTGGACAATGAAACTGAAACACTGGCCAATATAGAGTTGGAGGTTTCATGTCTGTATATGCGGGGCCTGGTGGCCAATCTTCACTGATTCCACATCCCATCAGTAAGAGCAGAGTGAAGGTTGAATTAGCAGAGCAACAGCACAGCTGAACATAAAATATTGCAATACACAACATAACGGGAGACATATCAGAGCTCAAAAGAGGCAGAAGTGGTGCGTGTTTTGCTGCCTCATCTGTGACCAGGACAGCAAGTCTTTGTGGTGAATCGAGAGCTGTGGGATCCAGGGTACATCCAACAGGAGTAACTGTCGACACAAGAGGAAGCTGTCTGAAAGGGATGTCCAGGTACAACCCAGATTGTATCCAAAAAACATAAAATCACAGCTGGCCAACTCACTGCAGAATTAAATGAGCACCTCGACTCCTGTTTCCACCAAAACTGTTTGTCAGGAGCTTCAGAGTCTTCATGGCAGGGCTGCTACGGCCAAACCTTTGGTCACTCGTGCCAGTGCCAAAAGTTGGTTTCATTGGTGCAGGCAGAGGAAATCTTGGGCTGTGGACAATGTGAAACATGTATGGCTGCGTTTGGTTTGGGCTGCGATATCATGGCATTCCCTACTGTGCTTGATGGGCGCATCACTGCCAAGGCCAACCGAAACATTCTGGAGGACCGTGTGCTCCTAATGCTTCAAACATTGTATCCTGAAGGGGTTTGAAGGGCATCAGCATGATAATGCACCAACACACACAGCAAGACTTGTGACAGAAGGGCTTGATGAACATGAAAGTGAAGTTGAACATCTCCAATGGCCTGCACTATCACCAGATCTAAATATTTTGAGCCACTTTGGGGAATTTTGGAGGAGAAAGTCAGAAAACGTTTTCAGCATCACATAGTAACCTGTCCACTGTTCTAGAAGAGGAATGGCTCAAAATCCCTCTGGCCACTGTGAAGAACTTGTGTCTGTCATTCCTAAGATGAACTGATGCTGTATTAGCTGCAAAAGGAGGCCCTACACCACAATAATAATTACTGTGGTCTAAAACCAGGTGTTTCACTTTCATTGTCCAACCCCAGTATATTATTACAACATTTACATTACAAAAATACAATATGTAAAACATGAAATGATGATAGCGCAGTTAAACTGCAGTTGATATAAATTAAGTCAATGTTAAATTAGAAAACAACAACATTGGGCCATAAAACTAAACTGCATATATTTGTATAAAACATAAAAAGCATGTGAATTTGATCACATATACTCAACAAACACATCTTTAAACAGACCTTGACATTTTGAGACGCCAACACAAACACAAAAGGGAAACTTCAAAAGTGTCCTCTAAAATAGGATTTTTTTTTTCTTTTTCTAACAACAATAAAAAAATGACTAACATTTTAAATACAATTTTTTAAAAACATGTCAGAGATTAAGAATGTCCACTGATCAGAAAAAGTTAAAAAACCAACTCTGGTCCTCTGTTTGGTGCTTCTAGGAATATGTCCAAATGTAACCCAGTCTCTTGTAAGTGCCTTTTAAGAGATTCATAGTCCAGGCATTATGTAAGCGATGTTGTCCAAAGTGTTTGACTGCAAAGAAAAAGTAGGTGAGGGTCAGGAGAAGAGTTGAAATCATTTGAATCGCAAATAAGAAGCTTTTGTAAACATTTTGTAGAAAACAAGTGAATTGTTCTGGACCCCATAATAAAAATTTGTGCAATGTGTGAAAGTGTGTCTCACCAGGACGTTGCGTGGACAGCCGTTGAGCTGGGGAACTTGTGCGGTCAGGCAGGTTAATGGACCAAGAGCACATAAAATCGAGTCCAACAGAACCGAAAGACTGCCAGACACCGCCACCATCCCCTGCAGGACGAACAGAGACGTTTATGGAGATGATCTACACTGATGAGACAAAACATTATGAACACATGCCTAATATGGCTGTTAGTCCTCTGTGTGTTGCCAAAACAGCACCGGCCCGCTGAGGCATGGTCTCTACAAGACCCCTGAAGGTGTCCTGTGGTATTTGACACCCAGACCTTAGCTGCAGGTCCTTCAAGCCCAGTAGGTCGTGAGGTGGATCAAACTGGTTGGTCCAGCACATCTTACAGATTATCCTGCTGAAAGAGCCACTTCCACCAGGGAACACCAGTGTCATGAAGGGGTGTACCTGGTCTGCAACAATGTTTAGCTTGGTGGCACGTGTCAAATTGACGTCCACATGAATGGCCGGACTCAGGGTTTCCCAGCAGAACATTGTCCAGAGCGTCACACTCCCTCCATTGGCTTGACATCATCGTCCCACAGTGCATCACTTTCCCATCACGGCCGTCCACATGATGTAAAAGAAAACAGGACTCAGGTAACCTTCTTCCACTGCTTTAAAGTCCAGTTCAGACACTCGCGTGCCCATTGTAGGTGCTTTCAAAGGTGGACAAGGGTCATCATGGGCTCTGATTGGTCAGTGTCTACGCAGCAGAGTGTGTTGTGACACATTCCTCCCATGACCATCATTGCCCTCGTGCACAGATGAGTCTTGGGGCGTCTAACACCCTGTCTCTGGTTTGAGGTTCGTCCCTCCTCGAACACTGCTGATAAATCCAGTTATGGCCTTGCCATAACAGTTTGGCCCGTGTCAAAGTCGCCCAGATCTTTTTTCCTGCCCATTTCTCCTGCATCCAACATGTTGATTACGAGAACTGATTGTTTGCTTTCTATCTAATCTACCCAGATCTTAATATGTGTGCTTGTTAGGAGATGATCAACGATATTCGCTTCACCCGTGACTGCTCATAATGTTTTGGCTCATCAGTGTATATGTGGAAAGCCCCCTAAAAGGGACATTTTTGTGATACAAACCTCCGTTTCCTGAAGTCGGTGTCCAATCAGAGACAGCGACTCGCCCAACAGCTGCAGGTGAGCTGCTGCATCTATGGGGTCCACATCAGGCACCCGCACCGGAGACAACGACATACCCAGAGACGAGCGGCCCTGAGGGGCCAGTCCTGCTCCTAAACTCACACCTTTACTGGAGCCTGAGACAAGCAGATACACAGGTACTAAAGAAAGGGCTCAAGAAATATGTCGATACATGAGAAAAAATTAAATGTGTAAGATAGTTAACTGAGAAAAAGCTTTGGTCTCACTTTTACTTTTATTGTCTGAGGTTGTTAAGGTTTTCCGCTTGACCGTCATAGCTTCAGCTTTATTCTGCTTGTGCTGGAGATATTGAGCTTTCTGTCTCCAAACCTTCAGTGTCAGAAAGAGGACAGAAAGAGAGGAAATGCAACACTGTCCCACATCTGACTGAAATTACAAAACGCTGCCATTAAGTGTTTGAAGCCAACATGAAACGACCCATTTTACTTGTTATTTCCTTCAGATCGTGGCAAGATGTGACAAATTACTTGCTACTTTCAGTTTTGTTATTGTTAACTAAAACTTTTAAAAATGGTTTTCGGTAATTGAAATAAAGCTGAAATAAAACATAAATATTAGATGAAAAATATTGCCTGTTTTGCTTAGTTTAGAAATGCTAACTAACTGAAATAGTTTAAGCTGATGTACTAAAATTAATTAAAATAAAATAAGTTTGATCAAATAAATTAAAGCTAAATATAAATAATAAAAAAATGACAAAAGCACATTCAATTACTAAAACTTAAAATAAAAGAAATTTCAACTAAAAATCTAAAAATACCTCATTCAAAATATTAATAAATTATTAATAGCATATAAATAATACTAAAATTACTCTGGCCTCTTTATGAGCATTAACTAGCATTACATATATATATATATATAGTGAGGAAAATAAGTATTTGAACACCCTGCTATTTTGCAAGTTCTCCCACTTGGAAATCATGGAGGGGTCTGAAATTGTCATCGTAGGTGCATGTCCACTGTGAGAGACATAATCTAAAAAAAAAATTCCAGAAATCACAATATATGATTTTTTAACTATTTATTTGTATGATACAGCTGCAAATAAGTATTTGAACACCTGTCTATCAGCTAGAATTCTGACCCTCAAAGACCGGTTAGTCTGCCTTTAAAATGTCCACCTCCACTCCATTTATTATCCTAAATTAGATGCACCTGTTTGAGGTCGTTAGCTGCATAAAGACACCTGTCCACCCCATACAATCAGTAAGAATCCAACTACTAACATGGCCAAGACCAAAGAGCTGTCCAAAGACACTAGAGACAAAATTGTACACCTCCACAAGGCTGGAAAGGGCTACGGGGAAATTGCCAAGCAGCTTGGTGAAAAAAGGTCCACTGTTGGAGCAATCATTAGAAAATGGAAGAAGCTAAACATGACTGTCAATCTCCCTCGGACTGGGGCTCCATGCAAGATCTCACCTCGTGGGGTCTCAATGATCCTAAGAAAGGTGAGAAATCAGCCCAGAACTACACGGGAGGAGCTGGTCAATGACCTGAAAAGAGCTGGGACCACCGTTTCCAAGGTTACTGTTGGTAATACACTAAGACGTCATGGTTTGAAATCATGCATGGCACGGAAGGTTCCCCTGCTTAAACCAGCACATGTCAAGGCCCGTCTTAAGTTTCCCAATGACCATTTGGATGATCCAGAGGAGTCATGGGAGAAAGTCATGTGGTCAGATGAGACCAAAATAGAACTTTTTGGCCATAATTCCACTAAACTTGTTTGGAGGAAGAAGAATGATGAGTACCATCCCAAGAACACCATCCCTACTGTGAAGCTTGGGGGTGGTAGCATCATGCTTTGGGGGTGTTTTTCTGCACATGGGACAGGGCGACTGCACTGTATTAAGGAGAGGATGACCGGGGCCATGTATTGCGAGATTTTGGAGAACAACCTCCTTCCCTCAGTTAGAGCATTGAAGATGGGTCGAGGCTGGGTCTTCCAACATGACAATGACCCGAAGCACACAGCCAGGATAACCAAGGAGTGGCTCTGTAAGAAGCATATCAAGGTTCTGGCGTGGCCTAGCCAGTCTCCAGACCTAAACCCAATAATAGAGAATCTTTGGAGGGAGCTCAAACTCCGTGTTTCTCAGCGACAGCCCAGGAACCTGACTGATCTAGAGAAGATCTGTGTGGAGGAGTGGGCCAAAATCCCTCCTGCAGTGTGTGCAAACCTGGTGAAAAACTACAGGAAACGTTTGACCTCTGTAATTGCAAACAAAGGCTACTGTACCAAATATTAACATTGATTTTCTCAGGTGTTCAAATACTTATTTGCAGCTGTATCATACAAATAAATAGTTAAAAAATCATACATTGTGATTTATGGATTTTTTTTTTTAGATTATCTCTCTCACAGTGGACATGCACCTACGATGACAATTTCAGACCCCTCCATGATTTCTAAGTGGGAGAACTTGCAAAATAGCAGGGTGTTCAAATACTTATTTTCCTCACTGTCTATATAAATGTATTGACAAATTATACATAATCCATTACAATAGCCTAAAAAACAATGACAAAATGACCATTAGTTAACATTAACCAGTGGAAAAGGAAAGTCATATGAGAAATGGAGCAAGTTACATTTTGATAAAAGATACTAAAGACACAATAATACACACAATGCACAATAACAAGTCATTTATTTTATTTGAAATCTATAAAGTAAAGGTAAAAGGTGCTGACCAGTTTGTCTTTTTCAGGCAGCTGTTTCCACACCTCTGCGAGTTTCTTACTCAGCTCCCCGAAGACTGAGGCGGAAAAAAAAAGAACAAATATTCAACCAATCACAAACCAGCACAGATGATTGACAGATCAGGTGCAGAGAACAACAGCACTCACCTAATCCAGGCTGCTCTGCGTTGATATTGACCCTGTACTCTTTACAGAACACCTGATAGGCTGTCATGTTCTTCTTCTTCGGCTGACAGGATGAATGACAGAACATTAAAATGACTGCAAAAATAAAGGTGTTTACACCGGTGTAAGAAAGAGATTTAATTTACCTTGTCCTTGTCATGTTTCTCTTTCTCCTTTTCCTCCTTCTTCTTCTTCTTCTCACCCATCAGTTCAATGCTTTGATGGTGATGGGACGAGGTGGGTGGAGCCATTGCGTACATGCCACCAGAAGTGCTGTGATTGGATGAGCTGTGAGAATGGGAGTGGCTTCTAGACTGATCACCTGATTAGCAGAGAGAGACAAGTTTAAATTCAGTAAAAATCAGATTCAGTGTAACCACAGTAAAATGAAAAACAACAATCCATCGGTTTTAGCTTTAAGGCAAGACGCAAAAACATTCACTGCATCCGAAATCACAACTGTCTGAGTAGGTACTACATTTGAATGTGAATTTACTTCGCAACCGTTAAAACAGTCTGTTCTGTATAGTATGAATATGGGTATTATGAATGAAATGGGGTGTCTTGCCTTAAAGAAATGTGTCTCACCTGGACAGCTTTTCTTCCCTCCACTTCCTTTGCTGTGTTTCTTCTCCCTGGATCCTTTCTCTCTGTCTCGCTCTCTATCCTTTTTCTTTTTGCTCTTCTTGCTCTTTTTCTTCTTTTTTGAAAGATGTGTGTACGAGTCGTCAATCACCAGCTCGCCGGCCTCTAGTTCTCCTCCTGAAGATGAGCTGTCTCCTCCCATGCCTCCGTAATGACCTGATGAATACCAACAGAAAAAATTATTGGTTAGTGTCTGTGAGGGTTTCATTTCTTTGTTTTTTAGAGCTTTTGGACAATTGGATGTTGAAAGTTTGTAATTATTCAGACACCACAAGTAAAGATTGACCAGTATTGACTTTTTATGACTGATACTGACACAGATTATGTTTCAGTTAAAGAAAAATAGATTCAGCAAAAAAAAAAAAAAAAAAAAAAAAAAAAAAATGTTTTTTCAATATACAATATTAAAATGTATTACTTTTTTATTTTCTTTAAATAAAAATTACTACTATTGTTGATATTTATGCCATTATATTTATACGTTGTTGTTATTCATCTAAATCTAAACCAAGGCTGCATTTATTTGATCAATCATTCAGTAAAAACACTAATATTGTGAAATATTATTACAATTTAAAATATCTGTTGACTATTTGAATATCCTTTAAAATGTAATTTACTCCTGTGATGGTAAAGCTGAATTTTCAGCATTATTACTCCAGTCTTCAGTGTCACATGAAGTCATGTGTCACAGTGTCCTTCAGAAATCATTATAATATGATGATTTGGTGCTCAATAAACATTTATTATTATTATCAATGTTCAAAAGAGTGATAATTTTTGTGTGATTAATAGAAAGTTCAAAATATGTTTTTACTGTCATTTTTGATCAATTTAATGCAATCTTGCTGAATAAAAGAATGTTTCTTTTTTCAAAAACAATTCTTACTGACCCAAAACTTTTGTGTATATCTTTGTTTTAGATATTAAAACTTTATTTCTCACTTAAAAATAAATGGTTATTATTCAATTATTATTATTAAATATAATCTTATTTAATGAAACAATACATTGAATAGGTTACTATACATGTGAATACAGTTATTGGGTGCTTTGCTTTAAAGATCCACCAATGTCATGTATCAGTAGACCCGTATTACTCGAAAACTCATATTAAAGAACAGATTAAACTGAAAAGTGTAATTCCCCACTCACCCACGACCTCCACCTCTTTCCCCACAACAGGCAGCGGCTCTCGGCTGTGCTGCTTTTTCTTGGGTGGCTTCGGCATCATTTTGTCTTTGTCTTTCTCCTTCTTCATCCCTCCTTTCTTCGAGCTGGAGGACGAATGATGGCCTGCCACACCCGAAGAGGAAGAAGAATGGACCGGGAAGGAGAATCCCTCGTTCGTCCCGACACCTTCGTTCTTCTCTTTTGAAGAAAGGATGAGCTTCATCTTCAGTCCTTCAGCTTCACAGAGCGTCAGCGGCTCTCCTTTTCCAGCTCCTCCGTGGAACAGCAGTGACTTAGAGGAGGAGGAATGCTTTTTAGACGAGGACGAGCCGGGCGGACGCGAGTGCGAGAAGGAGTGGCTGCTCTTAGAGCCGCTGTCCTGTTTGCGGTCTTTGGAGGAGTGCGAGGAGGCGTGGGGAGGGTAGGAGGGTTTTTTGTAGAAGTGCGGGGTGGGGTCGGTGCCCGTGGCCAGCGGGGAGGTAATGGCCTCCAGGAGGCCCATGGCTGTGTCTGTGGAGTGGGACGAGGAGGAGAGGGAGGGCGAGTGATCTGAAGACTTGCGCTTCTTCTTGTGGGGCGGCTGACCAGAGCTGTGATGGTCTGTGGGAAGAGTTTAGAAACCATTTTAAAGCTGCATTATATTGTTATTGAGCAAGTTCATAAGACATCAGTGTTCAAAACTGTCCTCTTAGCTTACCCCGATTCGTAACGTAAGCTTATAAATATGATTTAGAATTTGAGCTATAAGACACGTGCATTTCGATTCCAGTGTGAGCATTTTAATATGACTTTAAACCATTCAAGTGCAAGAAGACCCGCGCGCTGTTTTCTGTGCTGCGCACACGTACGCACAGAAGGCCGTCTGACATACTGAATAGTGTGCGATACTGAACTGAGTTCTCTTCCGCGTCTTTTTGTATTTGAACAGACAAACTGTCTTAAAGGAGAACTCCGGTCAATTTTAACATTGAGCTCATTTTTTTGTACATTTGGAGTGCTGTCAGTACAGAGAACAACGACAAAAATCGGTGTTGCCTACACCGTGTTATCCTCTTTTTAAAATTTGCACCCTGTTGACTTCAATGGGGCAAGTTTTAAACCTGCTTTTAGCCTCTTAACATCCTTGATGTGTCATTACAAGTGCCCAGCCATGTGAGTGATTCCTTCAGAGTGAACACGAGTGAGTCTGACTGCAGTAGATGTGCAAGATATGAATAAAAATGATGTTATTTTAGCCAGCGCTCATACCTGTATTTACATCCTGTTTTCGGTTGAAGTCCACAGTAATCGATTGTCGAGTTCGGGCGCATGATCGTACGTACTAAACCTATGCGCGTGAACTCGACAATCGACTACTGTGGACTTCAACTGAAAACAGAATGTAAATACAGGTATGTGCGCTGGCTGAAATAACATCATTTTTATTTATGTCTTTCACATCTACTGCAGTCAGATTCACTCGTGTTCACTCTGATGGAATCACTCACATTGGCTGGGCACTTGTAATGACACATCAAGGATGTTAAGAGGCTAAAAGCAGGTTTAAAACTTGCCCCATTGAAGTCAACAGGGTGCAAATTTTAAAAAGAGGATAACACGGTGTAGGCAACACCGATTTTTGTCGTTGTTCTCTGTACTGACAGCACTCCAAATTTACACAAAAATGAGCTCAATGTTAAAATTGATCGGAGTTCTCCTTTAAGTGAACATAAACAGCTGACAAAGAAAACGCATGTGTAAGGATCTGTGCAGCTCTTAAAGTGACAGCAGCCTAATGTTCCTGCTGCCGTCTTTACAATAACATTAATCAAACAACAAAAGACAAAGCTGTTCTTGACTGAATAACTTTTGTAACTATATTTGTAATGTATATTTTATTTATAAAGTACAGTGATATTTTACATTTGATTACAGTTTCTGTCCCTGAATTCTTTTTTTCGAATAGAAATCGATATAGGAATCGTTAAGAATCGGAATCCATATGCAATGACAGATCCGCTCTGATGTGGCGATCACAGATTCATCTGCGCAGAGGAGCAGTGCCGAAGCACAACCCACGTAAAAAAACAAAAAAACTAAAATAATAGTAATAATAACTCCACATTTAATTTGCAATTTTATGTTTCAAACAGAGATGGCGGTAGAGAGGCAAAAGTTCAGCACTGGAGCTTTAAAGGGATAGTTCACTTTGAAATTAAATTTTGGTATGTTTCAGCTTACCTCAAGGGCATCCAAGATGTAGGTGTCTTTTTTTCCGCAGTAGTTTCAATTTTGATATTTTTAGGTCAAACCGTTCTTGTCTGTCAGTCATATAATGCAGGTCTGTGGTCACTGTCTCAAAGAGCATGCACAGAGTCCAAATTAAAACAATTCCCCATCGTCCAAATTAAACAATTCCTCATCGTAAGTACACATTGATGGCCTAAGACACGAAACGACCGGTTTGTGTGAGAAAACGAACAGTATTTATATCGTTTTTACCTCTTGTAACACAGCCACGTCCAAGTGATCTGGTGCAGACTGGTGCATAGATATATACACTAGATGTCGCCTTGGCTACGGCAGTTCTTAACAAATGCCGTAGCCAAGGCGACATCTAGTGTATATATCTATGCACCAGTCTGTGTACACGTCACACAGCAGGATGCGCGCGCCCCCTCAGATCACTTGGACGTGGCTGTGTATAAGAGGTAAAAACCATATAAATACTGTTCGTTTTCTCACACAAACCGCTCGTTTCGTGTCTTAGGCCATCAATGTGTACTTACGATGGGGAATTGTTTTAATTTGGACGATGGGGAATTGTTTAATTTGGACTTCTCTGTGCATGCTCTTTGAGACAGTGACCACAGACCTGCATTAAATGACTGACAGACAAGAACGGTTTGACCTAAAAATATCAATATTGAAACTACTGCGGAAAAAAAGACACCTACATCTTGGATGCCCTTGAGTTAAGCTAAAACATACCAAAATTTAATTTCAAAGTGAACTATCCCTTTAAGTATTTGAATTAGAAAAAGTACTAACAGTGATCATAGGCGCCGATCGAGCACCCACAGAAAAACACAAGATGTTCTTCATTCATTTAAACCAATCAAAAAAATATATTGAGATTCGGGATCTCTCTGATTGGTGAATCCTACATTGGGTCCCAGCGGGTCAACAAACTGACACAAAAGCATGTGCTTTCTGTTTTTGTACAATGATAAATTGAATTCAAAGTTATTAACTCCAAAATCATCAGGTATATCAGTGAGAGAGCGACTCGCAACAAAACTCTTGGAAAGAATGTGTGTTTTTGCTTGGTTGGTAATGTATTTGCAGTCCATGTGTTGCTACTCACGAGAGATTCATTCATCAAGCACCTCGGTACGCAAGTTTTCATCAAGTATGTAAAAGTATTCATCAAGTATTCATACAGAAACAGAAATCTGAACTTATGGCAGTGATAATAGTAAATTTGTTAATAATATTATAAAATGATTAAAATTGTATACAGTTATTATATATAATAATTATTAATATTTTGAATGTAATTTAAAAATGATTTAACAACAAACTACATATATAATATTAGATTATTCAAAAAGCAGCTAAATATAAAAATATGTACAATAATATAGAAACAAAAATATAAAATGTTAACGTAATATAAAAATAAAAACGTAAGACTAACGTAAGACTACTGTAATCAATGAACAACATTCAACGTAGTGCACTATTTGCATAGTACACATGAAAAGCAATTTAACTGAGTAGCAGCCCATGAGGAATGTTTTAATAATGTTTCTGTAGCTTTAGAGGCTCGATTTCATTTAGAATGTTCCCTTAGAAAGTAACATCCTAGCAAGAAGCTCTGGAACACTTTTAATTTTGGATATGTTGGAACAGACAAAATAAAACAAGACAAAACTCCTCACCTCTGTGATAGTAGTCATCGCTCAAGTGCTTCTTTTTTTTCTTGTGAGAATCTCCTCCTAATAGGAAAAGGTCAGAATCCTAAAAAGACAACAGTGCGTGTTGAAATAGGCATGATATGTACCACAAAGATAATGTTAGTGAGGAAATGGTTACTGATCTAATACTAGAGCTACAATGGGAATGCTCTGAGTAGGGATGCTCTGATCAGGGTTTTACAAACGATACAATTACTGATAATTGTTATCTAAATCGGCATACGGATTCCCAATTATTGAAAGGTACGTTATGTAACTTGGTTGGTGATTTAGCTGCTCAATGTTCACCTTTCTCTATTGTTGTGACAACTAACCTTTCCACTCACACACCATACACACGTCAAAGTAACAGGAGCAACTTCCAGCGAAAAACCATCCAGCCCGGTCTAAAATATAAACTTACAATAGACTTACCATAGTGAATCAGGGTAAGACAAAACGCGTTTTGGAATAAGGATTGATAATGTATTGACTCATTATTTAAATGTTGTTAATTTTGAACAAAAAAGGTTACATAGTGTAACTTTAAAGCTACAATATGTAAGATTTTTGTAATAAAATATCCAAAAATCACTTGCACAGTGTGATATATTTCCTGCAGTTGTGTAATTACAATATCCCAAAAGTTCCCAAAAATTTTTAATTTCAGAGAAATTCCAATTTTAAATAATGGCTCGTCCCTGTCGCCCTGTCCCACTTGTCCGCGCAATATCCGCGTTATCATAAACATTATTAGATCCATCAGCATGATGGCAAGTTCCATAATTCGGTTTATGCGTCATCAACATATGCCTTTGTTACTGTAAGAGGTTAGCGAGCCCTAGCGGAGAAAAAAATTACATATTGTAGCTTTAATGAAATAAACAAAAATATACATTATAAAAAAGACATTTTTAAGAGGCTTGATAAAAATAAGTAGGCTTACACAAAATATTATCTATATTAAAATACATAACATTACGCAACTACCACTTTCAAGCCCCAAAAAGGTAACAAAGGCATCATAAAAGTATCTCCAACGCACATTCATGAGAGTGATGCGTGTTGTGTTGACGCGAGAGCAGATGTTGTTGCGTGAATGTGCGTTGGAGACTAGTATTTTGAAAATAAAGTGATAAATCATGTTTTTTTGTGCAAACAAAGCACTCAAGTCGCTTAATACAACTAAGGTTAAACCACTGGAGTCACAGTGGTCATCAGTTTCATGATCTCCTCTCTACCTTTGGTTTGAAAGTGGTAGTTGCATAGACTGTCAATGGAGGGACAGAAAGCTCTCAGATTTAACTGAAAAGATGAACGAATGTCTTCCAGGTTTGTAACGACATGATGGTGAGTAATTAATGACGGAATTTTTAATTTTGGGTGAACTAACACTTTAATAAGGGGAAACAGATGCTACTGCTATGGGAGTTGTTTAATATAGATCTGTGAATTGTATCCCACTTTGTAACCAACATTATTATTATTTTACTTACCCTTGAGGAAGACTAAGGCAGCACTTACATTTTTCATATTTTCTCGACACTTTTAATACTATCACGCAGGTGATGACAGGAAGTGATGCTGAGGGCATCACTTAATAGAAATAGAAAATAGAAAGCTTTTTGTCAGTTTATGTGATCAGACAAGTGGCGAGATGAGTCATAGGAAGTGAGTATCAGCCGAGTGATCGCAGCATCCCTAAGCAAGAGTCAATGACAAGTACCCTGAGAGGGAAAAACACAGATCCAAATCCTTCTCAGGCCAGATGTCATATCTAACTAGGTAACATAACATCAAGTCGCGTGTTTTATTAACATCATTAGAATCTACAAACAGGCAACACAGTTACGGAACATATATACTGGTAAAATCAATGGACGGCAATAATTCTTGTTAATGTGATGCAACTTGATGTTGGATGTCACCGTTAACTCCCTGCTGTTACCTTGTGGTGTTTCTTGGAGGTTTTGAGCACCTGCGCTGCGATTTCTTCTTCCTCTCTCAACAGGTCTTTATACGAGCGCCTCTTCTCTCTTTGGCTGCGACCAGCAACAAGACCGACCTCTCCTTCCATTCCCGAAATATCTACAAGAAATGCAGTTTCGCAGTAGGTTTTCAATGGACATGTTTGAGTGTATTAACATGCTTTTGTCTGACAATCATTACCCATCATTCCTTTCTTCTTTATCTCCTCAAAGGCCATAGTCATTCTTGGTTCTTCGGGTGGGACTGGTCAGTCTTGTGACTCTAATGCACAAAAACAGATTAAAATCATCAAGCTCAGTCAAAAAAACACTCTTGACTAGAACAAAGTATTTGAAGAACAAACTATCTTCAAAGACCTTTCCAGCTTAGGTAACTAATAATTCTGTTTCTTGCGCTTGCGCTTCGGTATGTACTAGTTATCTGTACAACTTTGTTGCAGCCATTGTTTTGCATGAAATTTGATTATAAATATTGTATTTTTCGGTTGGTCCTCAGGTTTAGTCTACTTGTTTTCTTATCTACCACTTTTAGAAATATCTAAGTCTTTTAGCGATAAAAGTGTATTACACAATATATCACTTTTGTGTTCAGCAGTAGAATGAAATTCATACAGTTTTGCAACAACTTGAGGGTGAGTAAATGATGACAGAATTGTCATTTTTGGGTGAACTGTCCCTTTAATGTGGAGTGACAGATAGACAGACAGACCTGCTCTTCAAGTGGCATGTGAAGCATCCATTTCACTACTATTTACAGCACAAAATAAACATGAATGAACATCAGAGGGTATGTTGAAAAATCCAGTAGGCCTACAACTTACTGAATGTATCATGTCTCATGTAATCGCTCAATCAGTGTTTCAACTGCGGATAAAACAATGTCATAACATTTACCTCAGAAAAGCTATTCAGCATCCATGAACTGTAATTCAATCAATTCAATTCAATATCGATACAAATCCCAATTCTCACTCCAAGCTGAACTCAAAAGTTGGCAGCCCTGATTTTATACTAAAAGATCATTAACACTTTATTTAGTATTTGTTACACAAGTTACATGTAGTTACTATAGTAATAGCTTGTGCATAATTTCAAAATGTAACTAACCCTAAACCAAACCAAACCCTAATCCTAACCTAACCCTATAGTAAGAACATGTAGTTAATTAATATTGCTCAGTATAATTACACTGTAACAGGGACACCTTAAAATAAAGTGTAACCAAGATAATTTGATTATGGACAAAAAGCCACAAAAGTTTGCAATTACTATACAAATAAAACTGAATTCAATAATATGATGCTTAACATATTAAAAATGTAAAACCAAATAAATGAAATGAACTAATACTGGAAAAACTATGGAAAAAAAACAGAACTCATTACAAAAACAGTTCTTCGTCTTCTGATTACGATAAAAGGTTTCTTCTAATATGATAATGTTGCATGCAGAAGTGTTAGACAACTCTGAAGATGTGCTACTGGAAGCACACACACTCATTAGTGACAGATCAGACTCAGCAACACACATCAGCTTTCCTCCAGCCGCAAGTTTAGTCAAGCTTCCAGTGACATTCGCCGGAATCCCAACAACACGAACGAGGAGATCTGCCTCCCTCAACACTCATTATTGCACATTTCCCGCCTACTTTTGAAGAAATGCACACTCACACACCCCCTTCCCCTCGCTTCATCAAGATCCAGCGCTTCCCTGTTTCAGCTCAAGTGTATTCGGGCAGCTGCGGACGTGTCGCGCGTCTCTGACGGATCGCCCAGCGCGCGCAGACCCGCGGCTGCGGTGCACATAGGCCGGTATCGGGTTACAACTCGATCAACGGAGCGTTCTCACCATGCAATTTTATGGGGGTTTTCAGTACTGCAAAAATGGCACGGAATGCATGCAAGCTATATGCAGAAATCAGAAATTTTGTGCAAAAATGTGCGAAATATTACCTCGGGTTGGATGTGGGTTTAGTTGGCGCGCGACGCCATCTTTGATGGGAGTCAACAACAAAGCAGCCAAAGATGAGGAGGAGGGACTTTGAGACCAGAGAGTGTATCACAACAATGAAAGCCCTCTTTTTTTACAAACCAACTGACAATAAAAGTATGAAATAGCGATATTTACTATATCAAAGCGATATGCAAATTCACAGCTTATGCTTTAGTGTTAATATTGTTACATCATTGCATCAAAGACAGAGTCCACATACACTCTTAACATTATGTAATTTATTTGGCTGTCTTTCAAATAGATATACAGTAAACAGTGACATAATAGGCTACCATAAAGGCATAACAGAAAGGAATTGTTCCAGGAACAAAAATAAAAGGCAGTTCATCATGTTCTCAGTCAAAATTGAATTTAAATAACCGGAATTACACAGTTGTGTTATACATGTAGGCATGTCATCATATATAAATAGTTTCTCCTATTTTCTAAACAAAAGCCACAGGTGTCCCATCCTCTCAGGTCTTTTCTTCCATCCATCTCTACCTGTCTCCTATATTCTGCATCTGAATACTGAGAGACGTGAAGCTGGCCAGCAGGTCCGTCACCTCGTCCACCTGCGGATCACATGAAAGATTTTGCAACGTCCCAAAGATACAATGATATCAGAGACAGAGAACGGTACTTAAAAGGATTCAGCAGATGCACAATATATCAGCACCTTATTGGTTTTGATTTTTTTTTAAATGTAATGTTGCATAACAATATTATTTTTATTTTTTTTTTCCTTTTTACAAATTAGAATAGTTATAACATTACCAATTTGTTGGTTATCGGCCAGAACATGCAAACAGAACGCTGACTTCTGAGTACATGCGCTCTACAGCTTGATCTTAGATGTGTGTGAGCTGTACCTGCTTTCTGGTGCGGGTGTTCTGCAGCTGGTTTGAGATGTGCTCTAGTTTCTCTCTCTCCTCACTCTGTCCCATTATATTCAGATATGCCCGCAGCATTTGAATGATCTACAGACATATTCAGAGATCATTGGTTCATCTTCCAATACAGCACATATACAACAGGAGCCTAGTATAATATATTATTATATTATGTACATATTAGAAACCTTAGTCTGGCTCATATTAATTAACATTGTGTTTGCCATGTAGTTATTACAATTACATTTATGCATTCGGCAGAAGCTTTTACCCAAAGCGACATTCATAGTAGACAGTAAGACTTCAAGAAGAATCAAAATTAAAATTAAATCGCAATATGGCTTAGTACCATAATCAAATGTGATTTTGTTATATAAATATATGTGCTGTGCAGTGCCAGTCCTCCCTATAAGCAAATTATGCAAGGTCCATAGGGCCCCCGAACCACCAGGGGGCCCCTTGCTCTCAAAGATTCTTTAAGTAGCATATCACTTTATAATGTAAACATATTTTTTATAACATGCAAATAGAAATGCGGATTCAACTTTAGCGGAGTCAAGTGGAAACTTTTTTTTTTCTAATACTTAATGATTTATATTTATTTAATAACTGTTTTGGACTCGGACATCATGCAGTGTGGCATATGCGTCTTGATTCAGGAAAAAAAAAGAAAATGTGCCAAGAATGAAGTACGTAAGAATTTAAAATGTTACACAAATGCATATTTAGCCTTGACAAACCAATAAAAAACAACAATGCTCAAATACAGATCTCCAGGTTCAATGTTAGAAACACCCCATGATGAAATGTAATTTTCAGTTTGTGTCAGTATACATCAATAATCAAAACGTTCTTGTGCATGGTTAAAAAACACATTCCTGTTCAATCATGCAAGCTGTCCTGTGAGTTCTGTCAAGCGCTTTAAAAGCAATGTCCATTAGTCTAAAGTTAGTACGTTTATATAATTATTGATGTATTTACATATGTTTACTTAAGCTTTCTTGGGTAAACTATATTTATCATGCTTTAGTTTAGTTATTGAATCATGCATTTGGAAAATCATTTCAGCGATTTTGTCCCAGAAGTGTAGGAGCGGCACTGGCACTGCGTGTTTCAGAGTGAAGCGAAGCACTGTGATCTGGTGTTTTCAGCGTCTCAGAGCGGTTCGGTTCTTCATAAATGCTTCACTTTAAGGACTCCCTGCGTTTTGAAAATTAAGAAATTTAACACAGCCATAAATATTAGTTTTGAAAAGTTACAGTTGTAATGTAAAATAAAACTATATTATTTTCATTAGATACATGTTTTTTTTTATATATTTCAGTGAAATATTACAATAGTAATATTTATTATATTTTGATTGACCTTTTTTTTTTAGTAATAATAAGAATTATTATTATAACTACAATTTTTTCATAGCCATATTGATATATAATAAAACATTTTGGCTATATTGTGCCAACACCAAAACATGCAGAGGAAACTAAGTTATGTCAGCCCCTATTTAAATGTTTATAATTATTTAAAAAAAACTAATTGGAGTGCAAACATTTTGTCATTTTAAATGTTATTACAAAAATGTGTAATTTACAGGTTTGTATACAATAATAATTTAAACTTTTAAAATTATAGTCAGGGTTCCCACTCTAAACCAAATGTCAAATTCCCTGACTTTTCCCTGACTTTCACTGACTAAAAAGATGAATTTCCATGACCTATAATGAACGGCAAAATGTGAACGGCTGCGAAGTGCACCCTCACCCATATTTGATAGCTCAATAGTAGTTTTACAAACTTTACATTTAGCTTTTCTGTCGTCTACTTTTAACACCCAGTCTTTAAATTGTTCATTTTGTAGCCAAAGCTCTTGAAATTTACATTTTTCTGGCATGTTTGCCTTAGTCGAGTGCAGTCACCTGTACCTGTTAACTAAGTGATTTCCAATTGGGCAGGAAGGGAATAAATATGGCGCTCAAAATAGCCTAAGCACAACAATACAGAAAGATTTGTGAAACAGTGCGATTAAAAAAATCGGTATAGAAAAATTACATTTTGATAAATGGAAACTAAAATTTAAAGCAACAAACTAAATTCCCTGATATTCCATGACTTGGACAAAAAATATATATAAAATTCCCTGACTTTCAATGTCTGGAATAGACCTTTTAAATTCCATGACATTCCAGAAATTCCATGACCCGTGGGAACCCTGTATAGTAATGTGCAAACTGACTGTGTAGTTTACCGCATTAGTTGAGAGACATTCTTTTGTCCTTGCCACGTAATGTTCCCGATGTATATTTAAATGAATCGAATCGCACTGAATCGTAACATTCGTGTCAATACCCAGCCCTAGCATTAAGTCCATCAGACATGTGTTAATGACCTGTGTGACCTCTCCTCTGAGGGTTTCTAGACTACGGGAGTCTCCCTCTTGTAAGATGTTGAGCTTTGAACGGGCAAGATGAAGAGGAGTCCTTCCAGCACGGTCCAGAGCATCAACACGGGCACCTGAGGGAACGTTCATAATGTAAATTTATTACGAATTTGTTAAGAGATATCAGAAAGATCTCGGATGAATAAGATTTAGATCCATTGGTTTTTCCGTCATAGATAATCAATCGTACCTCCTCGCAGTAAGGTAGTGATGACAGGCACATGGTTGGTGCAGGCAGCTGTAAAAGGCAATTTAAGTCACCGTAAGCTTATTAGAATATAGACTTAATTATACATAATGATGCAAATTAATATGTGACCAAACAAATTTGCTAATGCACATTCTTACCCAGATGCAGTGGTGTGTTTCCGAGGCTGTCTCTCTGGTTTGGGTCAGCACCATAACTCAGCAACAGCTGAACTACATTGTTAAAAGTGGAGATGGAAAGAGAAAATGGAAAATGTTTAAAGAGGACCTATTATGATCTTTAACAAAGTTTTAATTTTGTTTTAGGGGTCTATTAGAATAGATTGTCATGCTTCCAATCAACATTCTATACATCACCTCTCTTTCAAATGTGCTCTGATTGGTCGGCTGGACCAGAGTGTTGTGATTGGTCAACTGCTTCGAGTGTCTTTCCGAAATGCCACGCCCCTTACCATTACAGTGAGTTTCAACACACTAAACCAGGGGCCTCATTTATAAAGCTTGCGTACGCACAAAACGGGGCTGAAAACATTCGTACGCCAGTTCCTGCGCAAAAGGTGGGATTTATAAAGAAAAACTTGACGGGAAAATTTGCGCACCTGCACGCAAACTCTGACCCATGCGTACGAACGTTTTGGAGATGGAGCACTTTGGCGACACCGATGGTGAGCTGGAGTTAAATGTATTTTTGGTCACTTTTATACAGAAAATCTAAAGAAAATTAAACATATACAGAAAGATTATACAAATACAATTTCAATCACCAAGCCTGTCACTTGAAGCAAATATCCATTCCTTCTTAAATGTCCGCGGCAGCGAGCGTGTTGAGCCGTTTAGTGAAACTGACGCAAATAACAGTTTAAATAAATAAAATACTTCTGATATAAACATTTATATTAAATATGCCATTCAAATTAATGGAGTTAAACACTTAAACATGAAATCATTACTGAAGTTACAACATTTTTTTAAATTCAATCAATAGACATATTTGTTGTGGATGCGATTGTTTTTGAACACTTTTCCTGTGGCGTGCTTTAATGTTTTAACCACAGAGAGAATTGCTTATCATGATAATACCAGATTGTCTGAGAAAATAGTTTCGTGCAAATAATGCCCAAGACCTATCTGTTTCCATTAAAAATATAAATCAATTAAAAATACAATTCGGCCAGTGGAAAAGATTGAGAAAAACTTTCTCTGAAATGTATTTTACACTATTTGATTTATGTAGGCTATTCAAAAATAAGGCAAGGATAGACAACTACTTGATTTGTATTAATGTAATGTTTCTAGTACCGTTTATATCATTTGCATATGATTATTCATCCACGTGATAACGTTTAAGCTATCACGTGGATGAATAATCATATGCAAATGATATTTGTAGATGAGGATCTGCATAGTAAAACTAGGCGTTGTAAGCTCCATATATGGTTATTTCGGGTGGAGACGCATGTGCGCACAATCTTCCGCTGACTGGGATTTATAAAGTGAATTCTGCGCAGGTTCTGGCGTACGAACGGTTTTATAAGTCTGAATATTTTTTTGCGTACGCCATTTTTGGCTTTCGGGCGCACGTACACTTTTAGTAAGGTTCCTACGCACAGTTTTATAAATGAGGCCCCAGGTCTCGCCCCTTTATCTTGAGTATGCCTTGGGCGGCCGCGGGAGTGACTTAAATGAGAATATTGTGACGTGTTCATTCCCGGAAGAAAAATCAAGACTGCAATCGAGGCGTTTCAGGGAGTTCAGAAACAGTTACTAATATAAAGAATGACTCCCTTTGGAACGGACCTTGTGCTTTGCAGCGTTTATTTTTTGTATTTCTTTGCTTAACTGCTTTAAAATGGCTTTTTTGTTCACTTTTAGACAAAGCATTTTTAAAACGTAAATTTTTTAATTTGTAACTGCTGTTCGAACGTTATCTTGGCAAATTTGTTTGCGATCAAATATTCATTATCTCTACTCTCCATAATTAAGGTAGTTGGTACATTATTACCAGTTTAAACTAATATCAGGTCATTTACGTCTCTGCGAGAATTGGTTGATATACCAAGGGAGGCTAGCTTCTCTATGGAGAGACAGAAAGCTCTCAGATTTCATCAAAAAGATCTCCGTTTGTGTTTCGAAGACGAACAAAAGTCTTACGGGTTTGGAATGACATGAGGGTGAGTAAATGATGACAGAATTAAATTTTTGGGTGAACAAACCCTTTAATTTCAATCAGTTTTGTCTTATCTTACCAATACTCTCGTTTCCATTGCAGGAGGAGAAGTGTAAGGCCGTCCTGCCCTTGTCATCAGCAGCACAAGGATCAGTATCATCTTCCAGCAATCTACGAACTAGAAGGGAAAAAAAGGGAACAGACTTTAATTTCACTGTAGATCAAATCTTAGCATCAAGTGTGTCCACTACTGTCACGCTGATGATTCTCACCCGTGTCAATATCATTGGAGTTGGCAGCTTCTCTGAGCCTCTTCACAGCTTGAAGGAGAAAACGATACAGAATAATTGGTTAACAGAACAGATCATGGTTAAGACAACTGAATATAATAATAAAAACAGATCATGGTTAAGACAACTGAATATAATAATAAAAACAATCTGTTTTGACGATCAACACGTTCACAAAAATCACACAAATTAGGATTTTAAACACTAGCTAATTACACATTCAATAATACAAACATCACAGAAAATAAAACAGCTTATATATAAGTTTGGAAACATTACTATTTTTAATGTTTTTGAAAGAGGTCTCTTATGCTCATCAAGCCTGCATTTCTATTTTAAATAAATTCTGTTCTTTTTTAAGTTTTTATTCATCAAAGAATCATGATAAAAAGGTAATCGCAGGTTATAAAAAATATATATATTAAGCAGCTAAAATTGTTTCCAATATTGAGAATCAAATATTAGAATGATCTCTGAAGGATATTGTGACACTGAAAACTGGAGTACGGATTCTGAAAATTCAGCTTTGCATCACAGAATTAAATTATATTTTAAAGTATATTGAAATAGAAAACCATTATTTTACATAGTAAAAAATATTTCACAATATTCTGAATTTTAAATGCAGCCCTGATGAGCATTCCTGTTCCTTCCTGTTACCTATTTGTGTGGTACAAAATAGTCTAATAATTAACCAACATTTACATAGTAGGCAATACATGTATAGCACCAAGAAAAAATATATCTTTATTATTAGAGATGTAACAATTGTAATGTGTTATTTTGTCATTTCAGTTCATGCACACATACACACACACACACCATAGAGGTCTTTTCCAATGGGCCCTATTTTCCTCCGGGCTCTTCCAAGCCGCCTCACTCTGCTCGTTGTGATCTTGCCCGGTGAACTCCGTCCCGCCTGTAGCAGTTCACCGGGCTTCCATAGCAGGTGCAGATACCGGAGGTCCGTGTCCGCGGACGGTCGGGTTCGGTTGAGTCTCAGTGCGCTCAGCGTGTCCAGCCGCGAGATACTGAACCCGACCGCACCTGCAGCAGCCTCCATCGGCGTCTCACCCTCGCTTCTCTCGGGGTCTCTCACCGCAGGCCCGGTCGCTACCGTGTACTCGCCCTCCGAACTGGACCGCTCGCCGTCCGAGGCAGCGGCAACAAGTGGGCTCGACACGTCCATATCAATAAGGCGTTTACTCGACTAATGTCAGCATGTACCAACAGAATGTAACTGTATCTGTTGCACAAATCTAACGCAACATTGTCGCACAAGCGCTATTCTTCAAGACTGCATTTCAAGCGAGGGTTTTTAAATAAAGAAACAGAGCTGCTTTTGCGTTCATTGCGATTTAATATTGTGAGGTCGAATATGAATCGTTCCGTGTTCTAAAAAGCAGAGAACTATGAGCCCAATTGAGCCAAAATGGCGCAGTTTCAATGTTTTGCGCTTGTTTTTTAGTAAAACGCGCCCGCATTGCTTAGTCTGCAGTCATCGTGACCTAGATAGCCAATCAGCATCGATGTTGTTAAGGGACTCGTCCGTTCAGAGAAGGTATGGTGGTAGCGTAATGAATGCGGACTTGATTTCCATAAAAGGTGATTTCCCACTTATTATATTTGATAAAAACAAAGAATAGGGGTTTGAATTAAATGGCCCCAAATGCCTTAAAATAATAAGTAATACATATTTAAATAATTAAATGTTTATTAAAATATTTCAAATTCAGGAATTGTACATGCCTAGCTCTCATCCTACATTCATGATACAATCGTCAGAAAATGTGGGATTTTTTTTATTACATACTAATATTAGGTTTTATTTCAGAACCAATGTTTTTGAGAACTACTTTTCTAATATTCCAGTCTTTTCAATAACAAAATGACTACAATAACGCTTTTATAAACGTGTTTTTATTTTTTATGATACAATGCAATATTTATTTTTTTATTATATAATCTATAGTTTAGTTGTGATACTAAGGTAAGCACAAACACACACCTTTCTGAAATTAATTATTTAGAGATGGGATGTCTTTATTGTAGTTATAAATATATAAGTACATGCATGTCAACACATGAAAATACTTTATATAACTCTAACAATAGTATAAAAATATAAGTTATACATTGTACTGCAACACCAAACCCAACACCATAAAACAGTAAATAAAGTTAAACTTTGGCTTATAAAAACTACGGCAAGGTAATACTCATTATTTCATTGACATTTAACCGTATGTTTGATCATAGTCTGAGCGCGCTGGATGTGGGATGTTTTCTATAAAAATGTAAGCAGATTCCATGAGAAGTGGGAGGTAGATGAACAGATGATTTTATAAGCAGAACAGATTCAGTCTTTGGTACCATTAATGCCCCTCAAAGGTCAAAGTTCACTGTTGAAACGACTGCAGCGGCAGCATGTTTCAGGTTTTCAGGAACATCTCCCTGATGATCTGCCATGAGTCCTGCCTCACGGGCATGTTTCCATAGGTGGCTGTTTCCCACAATGCCCTGCTTTCTTAAGTAACCTTGGCGGCAGAAGAGGGGTGGTGTACGACTGGTGAGGGACAGAAGGAAACAGGATTCTGGGGGAAAAGGACACATAGAAGCACATATTAAATGATTAAGTCTTGCAAGAACAGTTGCAAATGTTATTTTTCTGACATATACACTTCTATTAAAAAATTTGGGGTCGGTACTTTTTTTTAATGTTCTGAAAGTCTCTTATGCTCAGCAAGGCTGCATTTATTTGATCAAAAATACAGTAAAAACTGTAATATTGTGAAATACAGTGCTATGCATAAGTTTAGACACCCATGCTAAAGTTGACTAAAAAGAGGAATAAAAAATCATCTTTTGGAAATTGAACTTAATGCCTTAATTAAAAAAATTAGGAAAAATCCAACCTTTAAGGATACCAATTTTCTTTGTGAATGAATAATGTATCGTAAATAAATAAATGTTCTTCCTTAAAATACAGGGTGCATAAGTTTGGACACCCCTATGTTAAATTCCCATAGAGGCAGGCAGATTTTTATTTTTAAAAGCCAGTTACTTCATGGATCCAGGATACTATGCATCCTGATAAAGTTCCCTTGGCCTTTGGAATTAAAATAGCCCCACATCATCACATAGCCTTCACCATACCTAGAGATTGGCATGGGGTACTTTCCATAAGATCATCTCTCAATGCAAATCAAACCAGCTATTAGGCTAACTGAAATAAAACCATGCCAATCTCTAGGTATGGTGAAGGCTATTTAAGGCTACTTAAGGCGTTAAGTTCAATTTCCAAAAGATGATTTTTTATTCCTCTTTTTAGTCAACTTTAGCATGGGTGTCTAAACTTATGCATAGCACTGTATTATTACAATTTAAAATAACTGTTTTCTATTTGAATATATTTCATTTATTCCTGTGATGTAAAGCTGAATTTTCAGCAGCCATTACTCCAGACTTCAGTCACATTCTGAATAAAAACATCAATTTCTTTAAAAAAAAAAAAAAAAAAAAAACTTTACCGACCCCAAACTTCTGAACAGTGATGTAAGACCAGCAAACAAAGTCTGTTCTAAAAACGCCACGGGAACAGTGAGTTGCAATGTTCCTAAAACGTTAAAATGTCCAGTTTTCTTGTCGTGATTAAAACATTATGTTAGTAACACGGTAATGTTAGTACAGCATTGTACAGTTAGTATGTTACAATATAACATTCTTTGAACAAGCAAATCCAAACTTTTGTATTGTAAAATATCCAGAATGTGGATATCATTGGCACTCAAATGTCGGACATTTGTGTAGAGTACGTACTGACCAGCATAAAAGGCCCTGAGGTCAGTTTGGAGGCAGTGCTCGAGGAAGCGTCTGAGAGGTTGGCTGTGTGATATGGGCTGATCCCATTCAGTCAGGAAGTCCTCGACCATGTGATGAACGGCCCCGGGTCGCGGCAGTGGCCAGCCAACTGGACGCTGTCTCATATCTTTCTCTATAGGAACATAAAGCACACTTATTTTAATATTCCAGTACATGGCTGTGGGACATCAACAGAAAGTCCAAATATACAATCTCATACAATTCCACATATGTGAGAGAAGCTCTTCACCTGTAGGTAGTGTGTTGTAGTAATACAGGACGGGATGGAGGAAGTTGGACCTCCAGGCTTTGGTCCATTCTGACTCAGCCCGACCGGGCCCAAGCGTATCAGTCCGGTTCAGTCCATACTGCATGACCAAGACCAGAAGACCATGATCTGAGAGAGGCCGACCAGATAGAGCAGACAGCTGGGGCAGAGCCTGCAGGGGAAACTCCTCCAGATACTCACAGTAAGACCTGTGGAAGGAGGATTCAGAGCAGCCACATTTCATTTGACTTACAGTTACAGCCCCTTCAATATGTCATCAAGGATAATCCTTGAGTTTTGTGTCCACTGGACGTTTAGAAAGACTTAAACTACTGTTGAAAGTTTGGGTTTGGAAAATAATACTTTGATTCAGGAAGACGCATTAAATTGATCAAAAGTGACAAATCTTTTGTAACATCATAAATTTACCATTTCAAATAAATGCTTTCTATTTATTAAATATTCCTGAATGAAAATGTATCATGGTTTCCAAAAATAATAACATGAAGCAGCACAACTGTTTTTCAACATTGATAATAATAGTAAATGTTTGATCAAGGAATGATTTTTGATGGATCATGTGACACTGAAGACTGGAGTAATGTTTGATATCACAGGAATAAATTACATTAAAATAGAAAACAGCTATTTTAAATTGTAATAATATTTCGCAATATTACTGATTTTACTGTTTTTTGATCAAATAAATGCAGCCTTGTTCTTTTAAAAACATTTAAAAAAAATCTAAAATCCAAACCAGTTAAAAAAATTTGACCAATAGTGTTTATTGAGTATTTCATCCGCAGAATGATTGACACCCAGATACGACATATTGTCTCTTGAAACATCTCTTACCCTCGCAGTAAAATAATGTCCCCAAGAACCGCAAACATTTGGTACGGTCCAGAGGCTTCATTCACCCTCTTAAGAATCCAAGACTGCAGCTGACTGATGGGTAATGTTGTAGCAGGCCAGGCAACGTTATGGTAGCGTTGCTCCAGGATTTTATGAACAGCACGCACTGTAGTGGCAAAACAGAGAAACTTTAATATGACCTACATTCTTATGATGTGAAATCTTATGCTTAAGTGAGGTGTAATGCTTACCAGTGTAGCGGAACCCATGAACAAATCCACCGGCGGACGATCGATAATCTCTGGAGTGGGCTGCCGTACCCAGGACAAACATGTTGGGCGTCCCTCGTCCTTCATACCAGGCTGTTACTCCTGGCAAGCGGCCTCGGGCACCGCTGCTTTGGGGCGGCCGCGCAGATCTGGATAAATTATGAAAATACTTTGTCAATCTGAAAATAATTCACATTCAGAAACGTAATCGTTCAAATCTTACCCATCAAAGATGGAGAAGTTAAAACGGAAGCCCAGGCAGCGGATCACTCGGTCGTACGGCTGTCTGAGGGAGAAGTTATCAGTGTGGTAACCAGGCAGATTTTGACCGGTGACCTCTGAAATGTTCTTGCCATTCTCGTCATCAAGCAGTTCAGTAAGAGTTAAATACAGCGGCTCCTTTCCCACCACCGATGTTACACTTCTTTTCTTTGCTGTTCTTCTTTTCCCACCATCTTTTCCTCTACGGACAATGGCGATATCCTCCAGTCTTCCCTCTACTAGACCATCTAGAGATTTCAACTGGTACGTGTCTAATAGCTCATTATTTACTGCCCTAAAAAAACAGAAATATTAAAGTCACCATGAATTCAGAATTCAGAACGTTGCAGTTTTTATTATAAATGATTTATCCATGCATGTCATCTTTTTTTTTTTTTTTATTCACGTGCACCCTGCAAACAACATCTCTTCAAGATGCGTGTCTCGATGGAGGGCGAGACTGAGGGGCCGTTTACACGACGCCATTTTTAACTGAAAACATTCCATGCGTTTTTGGTCCTTCATTTACACAATGTTGGCGTTTTGAGGGCCTGAAAACACAAACATTGGAAAATGGGTTTCAAAGTGCAAGTTCTTAAAAAACGATACCGTTACCGTCTCCATGTAAACTATAAAAACGTAAATTTGTGAAAACGTGACGTCAAGCGTATTGCGTGTTCAGTCTATAGGCACATAGTGTTTAATGTGACATCGCCAACTACTGGCCTGGCAGCTTAATAAAGTGTTTTAGTCGTTTTCGCGGATCCTTGTGAAATGGGATTGTTTTAACAACGTTGTTGCCTATACGCGGAAAAAAGCAAAGAAGGTAAAACTTTTCCGTGTTTAGTACATCGTTTTCGTGTAAACACCATAAATATCCTCACAACAAACTGGCATTCAGATCTGCCTTCATTTAATTAGCAACACCCAACTTCCTACAATCCAATCAATTCCCGAAGGACAAATTCCAGTCCTGCCCTACATTCTTTCTCATTCCAAAAGCCGTTTTACTTGGATCACAATATGGTATTTACTACTTCACAATATGGAAGCAAAGCCTATCGCAACTTCCATTTCATGCTGACTTTAAATTCAACTTAAGATATGTAAATTTTGACTTAAGGTGCGGTAACATTAGCCAAATTCCATAGGCAAAAAAGGTCTATTGTCAATATGTATGAAGTAGGAATGTGCGAGAGACTGCTATTAGCCGATATTGGAAATAAGTTTACATTTTTTATTTAGCACATTTATGTTTTGCTTTATTTTATTATTATTTGTTACAAAGGCTATGTTCAATGTGGCTATATGGGGGGATTAACCAACGAAAAAAAAAAAAGAAAAAAAAAAATCAACCCACGGCAGCAACTTATAAGTAGCCCAATTCCACGGGACTTGGCAACACTGATTGTAATCATCTCATAATCAGTGCCCTCTGATTTTAGTGGAAGGGTCAAGGTTTAGTGCTGTGATTATTTGAGAAGAACAGGATTGAAACGTTAATCCTACCTGCATAAATGTGACCATGGACCACAAAACCAGTCACATGAGTCATTTTATGAGATTTATACCTCATCTGGAAGCTGAATGAATACACTTTCCATTAAAGTATGGTTTGTTATGATAGGGCAATATTTGGCTGAGATACAATTATTTGAAAATCTGGAATCTGAGGGTGCAAAAAAAATCGAAACATTGAGAAAATCGCCTTTAAAGTTGTTCATTTATGTTCGCGATTGTGCTGCATTCACTCAGAAAAATACACGTTTTATACATTTACGGTAGGAAATTTACAAAATATCTTCATGGAACATGATCTTTACTTAATATCCTAATGATTTTTGGCATAAAAGAAAAATCAATAATTTTGACCCATACAATGTATTGTTTGCTATTGCCACAAATATACCAGTGCGACTTGTGACTGGTTTTGTGATCCAGGGTCACAAATCACTTGTGAATTTTTGGTTGCAGACTTGAAAACATTAATTGAATGCATTTAAATTAAATACCTGAGGTCCCCAACGTAGTGTGTCTGCCATGCGAGACGTACTGGGCTGGGACTATACAAGTGAATCCGGCTCGCTCTTCCCAAGATGCTTTGGGCTGTCTCAAAGGCGGAGTTTCCTTTGCCGAGGATTAACACAGCTTGTTCTTTAAACTCCTCGGGATCAGTGGGAATAGACTCATAACCCTCCACCAGGTCAGAGCCAAGAAAATCCACCTGCTGAGGAACCCAAAGGCCTGTAGACACCAACAGGACACTATAGAGACCAAAAAAATAATTAAATGACATAAAACATGTTATGAAGGCATTTCAGAAAGCACTTGAAAATATTATTAAATAAAAATAAATGAATGTAGTTACTATACCCGCACTGATAATTGACACCATTCTGATCGGACAGGATGTAGCCTCGGTTTCCATTAAATTCTGATGCTTTAATTTTCCCTATATCAGCTCCATATTTAACCTTCAGCCCCAGCTCTTTCTCAAACATTGAAAGGTAACGTGGGAAGTCATCAGCATTGGGGTAAAGCTCCCGGCTTATTCGCTGAAACAGGAGGTCGGGCCTGTCACTCAACAGGGAGTTCCAATCATGACGCAAGTTGAATTCCTTGTTCCGCCTCCCAGTGTATATTTTATTAATGCTGATGAGCTTTCTGTGCCGAGGATATCTGAAAGGAATACAGTAAAGAAACAATGGTTCAGCTTCAAGACAGAAAGTTTGCAACCTATATAAATAAATGTTAAGATACTGAAAGCAAATGAGTTGCATATTGAAACATATTGAATTATGTTTCATGTTACATTAGATAAAACTACCATAAATGTATGTTTTACTCAATTATGTTCCCTTTTTACTGCAGTATTTTGCAATAATTTAGTTCACATTCCTAGTTGAAATTGCTGTAGCTCAGTTTAAGAAAGCATCCTTTGTCATTCAGATTTTCACGTACATGTTGAAGAAGCTTCCAGGTCCTGTGTTTCTCTCCAGAATGATGTAATCTCTCTGGCTCCGGGACAGAAAGTAGCCCATCTGGAGCCCTGCAGGACCAGCTCCCAGCACACAGTACTCATGGCTCACGGTGCTGTTACGGCCGTGAAGAGCAGAACCAGAAGTGGCCAGGGACAGGACACACAGGAGCCTGGAGAGAAGCTGAATCACACTCATGAGGCCTTGGGATGGAAATAAAAACAGCAGTTTATTAGAGCCAGCCGCTCTACCTGTGATAAACGGTTCCCCTTTAAATCATTACTGATCATTAATCATGCATTTGTTCGGTTTTATTAAAACTAAAATTAACTGCAGATGGATGCATGCTGAGAATAATAAGCTTTTAAACTATAACTACATCATATAATAAAGCATACACAATAAACACATTACTAAGAATAAAGGTAAACACAGTAATTGAGAATAGAAATACAAACTATAAAATCATAGACATTATATAATACTTTTTTATATATATTATGTACATGTTTACTGTGGCTCCCCTGTTCCAATACTGGGATGCGGTGGCAACATCCAACACATGTAAGAGCGAAAAACACAGTATAGTGTAAATATATTGGCATTAAATCAACGTACCGTCAAATACAGCTGCTCCTGTGATCCTTTAGCAACAGAAAGTATGGAAATAAAAGGCAGGCATTTCGTAAACTACATCTTTGCGATTGCACGGATTTCATAACATCTTCCACGGACAGAGCGTGCTTTTGACGTCACGAAATGGATGGACGTCTAACCAATGAGAGACCAGAGGGGCGTGGTCTTCACGCCCACATAAAAGCTGGTTCTGTTGATTCTTATGGCAACTAAATGTTTTGTTTTTATTTCCTGCAATTTTTTAATTAAAAAAAAGAAAAAAAGTAGACTATATTTTTTTTTGAAAGTTACATTAAAACTGTTATTATGCACTCATCATTTATTTTTTTATTTTTTCAAATGCTTTCCAGATGTTTCGCTTTTATTGTTTTACCCTTGTCTCAGACCCAGACTTTCTTTATTATTTAATTGCGTGTATTTGCTTAACAAAGATTGCACGCATGTGTTGGACATTGTTGGCAGATAAATTAAACGAACTAGTATTAGTCGAACTAGATGAACTAGTCCTATAAAAGAGATATTTTTTTATAGAAAATATTTTAAATATTTTAAATTATGATTTTTTACTAAAATATGTATATTTAATAAAACTGAAATCAAGATTTTTATTTTGAAATCATTTACAAAAAAAACAAACAAAAAAGCAAATTATTGCATTAAACTACACTGTCATGTTTCTGAGATTTTGCTGTGTCATGTTTAGAAACACACCAACAAAGAAACAGTACAGTCATGAAATCATCGCCAACTATAAAATGCCCCATAATATATTTAAAAAAAAAAACTTTATTACTCTTAATAACAAACTTTGCAACACACTTTCTAACTTTATAACCCATATAAACATATTTGACTGAAACAACTTATGCTGATGTCATGAGAAACCATTGAGATTTCTCAGTCGAAAAAAATCTCCAGTCATGGTAAGTGTAAGCATGTGGAACTAAGTCGACATTTTCACTTCCCTTTTCACTAAACCTAGTGACTCAGATGGGAAGGAAAGCGTATAAAAACGAAGTGGCGCAGTTAGAGAGATCATAGCCTCTGTGGACACTGACTGAAGAACCAGAGACACAGCAACAAACACACACAGGGACATCGACATCGCAAGTAAGATGGTAAAACTTTATATAAATATGTTACAGTGGACATTGTGACATTTGATAACAAATATTTGTTGTTTTAGGGATGGAATCCATGAAAAGCAAACCGAGAGATGGCACTGACAGGTAAAAAAAAATGTCTATTAATTTAACCACATTAATTTCATAGTGATTATGAGAACAGCATTTAAGCCTTAAGTAAATCATACCAAAAGTAGACGCTACAGCAATTGCAGATGTAATGGATATTGTTACAGTGCTAGATATAGCCTACAGGCTCGAATCGAGTCAGTGATTCTTAAAAGCATGAGTATAAATCAGTGAGTGAGTGTGTCATGTGTTCTTTGCAGTGATCTGTCTGAGCTGATAAAAGCAGCCACCAAAGACAGTCATGTCCGAGCTGAGAACACACAACTGATGCTCAACTACCAGAGAGGACAGATCACGCAAACACAGTACAAGGTAAATATAACTGTACAAAGATCATATATTTCCAATCAGGATGCAAAAAAAAAAAACAATGGGGATTGTATTAATAGCCTATTATAAATTGAAACAATAAAGGGGTTTAAAATAAATGTTTTTAGGAAAATATGAGGAATTGTATTTTTAAAACATTCTAAAAGCTTACAATATAACCAACTAAAAGTACCAAAAATGATCACGAGAGTGCTGAGGTTTTTGGGGGCATGCAACATAGCAGTATGGTTTTTCAGACATGTACCATAATAAAACAGGGTATTTTTAAATACTTTAGATTACTATATAAATTCCATGGAAGATGAATTTAGTAATCATTCAACTCTATAATTTATATCAAAGTAACGTGATGATACCATCTGATGTGCCAACTGTGGGCCCTAACTAATGACTATTTTGATAATTGATTTATCAGTCGAACATGTCTTTGATTAATCAATTTATTACATTTTAAATTTGTGAATTTACAGATAATGTGCAAATTTAAGGCTATAAATTTAAATGTATGAATTATGCTACATATTGTTTGCAAAAAGTTTAAAATAGATTAAATATCTCTTAAACAGATATCATCAGATTTCACATTATCAATAATAATAATAATAAATATTATTATTAATATATTGATTGATTGATTGATTGAATAATAAATAGTGTTAAGAAGTCTGAGAAACTTCAACAAGAAGTCAGTACTTTTTTCGTAAGGTTAAGTGGGGTTTATATAGAACACTAGGGTTCTTGACTTCATTTTAAAGAACGCTTTATGACAAAATGGTTCTATAGTCATAATACTTTCATGTTTAACAGGTTATTTAATTTTTTTCCTAGTAATATAGTATGTTTACGAGCTGTTTAATTTGTAAAATTTAATTTCAATAAAAAATTAATTAAAACTAAATCCATAAAGTGATCCCATGATGAGAACCCCTAAAAGGTTCTATATATGAAGCGTCTGACAGAACCATTTAAGGTTCTATAGAACCTTTTCTTCTAAGAGTGTACTAACAGCTAACTTCATCTGTGTCATGTGTAATAACTTCAAGTTGCTCTCCATGTGTTTCCAGCTTCTGCTGTGTTCTCTGTATGAGATCTACCAAGCGCTAGAGGAAGAGCTGGACAAGAACGCTGACCATCCTTCCGTTCAGCCCATCTACTTCCCTCAGGAGCTGGCCAGACTGGAGTCTCTGGAGCTGGACCTGGAGCACTTCTTTGGTCCCCACTGGAGGAAGAGAATAACAGTGCCTGCCGCCACACACAGATACGCACAGAGATTGAGAGAGGCGAGTGTGTCAATCATCTCTTTCAGTGGAATCCATGAGGATGTGAAATTTGAGCAGATTCTCGTTCTAACTCAGCGCTCTCTGTTCCCTTTAGATTGGCAAGGACAGTCCGGATCTTCTGGTGGCACATGCCTATACACGATATCTCGGCGACCTGTCTGGAGGCCAAGTGCTGGGCAAAATTACCCAGAAATCCTTGGGACTGAGCGGCACCAAGGGGATTGTATTCTTCTCGTTTCCTGGAGTGACGAGCCCCAACAGATTCAAGCAGCTGTACAGGAGCAGAATGAACAGCATTGAGTTAACAGAACAGCAGAGACGGGAAGTGCTGGATGAGGCTACCAGAGCTTTTGAGTTCAACATTGAGGTCAGCACTGATATCTTCTTTTATATATATATATATATATCTATATATCTATATATATACATATCTATATATCTATATCTATATATCTATATCTATATGTATCTATATATATATATATATATATATATATATATATATATATATATATATATATAGATAGATAGATAGATAGATATTTTGGGGTCAGTTACATTTTTTAAAAATAAATTAATACTTTTATTCAGCAAGGATGCATTAGATTGATCAAAAGTAAGATATTTGTTACAGCTGAAAATTCAGCTTTGCCGCACAAGAATAAATTACATTTGAAAATATATTAAATTAGAAAACTGTTATTTTATATTTTAATATTTCACAATATAATTTTTTATTGTATTTTTAATCAAATTAATGCAGCCTTGGTGAGAATATATAACTTCTTTGAAAAACATTAAAAAATATTACTATGGATAGATGGATGGATATAGAACAATAATCGATGGATGGATAGATGGATATAGAACAATAATCGATAGATGGATATAGAACAATAATCGATGGATGGATGGATATAGAATGATTATCAATGGATGGATATAGAATGATAATCGATGGATAGATGGATGGATGGATATAGAATGATAATTGATGGATAGATGGATGGATATAGAACAATAATCAATGCATGGATGGATATAGAACAATAATAGACAGATAGATGGATGGATATAGAACAATAATCGATGGATGGATGGAGATAGAACGATAATAAATAGATAGATGGATGGCTATAGAATAATAATCGATGGATATAGAACAATAATCGATGGATGGATGGATATAGAATGATTATCGATGGATAGATGGATGGATATAGAACAATAATCGATGGATAGATGGATGGATATAGAACAATAATCAATGCATGGATGGATATAGAACAATAATAGACAGATAGATGGATGGATATAGAACAATAATCGATGGATGGATGGAGATAGAACGATAATAAATAGATAGATGGATGGCTATAGAATAATAATCGATGGATATAGAACAATAATCGATGGATGGATGGATGGATATAGAACGATAATTGATGGATAGATGGATGATATAGAACAATAATCGATGGATGGATGGATATAGAACGATAATTGATGGATAGATGGATGGATATAGAATGATAATTAATGGATCGAAAGATGGATTATTGATAGACGGAGATAGAACGAGGGATAGATAGATGGAGATAGATCCAAAAGTAATTCAAAGTCTAGACGTTCTTACAAGAAAATAAGGTTGAAAAATTAGGCGCGACTTTAAAAGTTTGTTTTTATGTCATTTCAGGTTTTTGATGATCTTCAGAAAATGCTGAGCATCACAGAGGAAGCTTCAAGTGAGTATCAAGAAATAAGTCAAACATTAGCTAGAAATAGTACATGTATACGGTAGTGTTTTTGTTACAATCTTGCTTTTTGTTTGTTTAGGTGGAAAAGGAAACGACGCAGCGTCCAAAACTCCAACAACCTTCTCCAACTCTCCGATGCTCCAGTTTGCATTAGGTGTGGGAATCACTCTGGCAACCGTTGGAATGGGAGTTTATGCTTTTTGATTCAGAACATTTTATACTCGTCTGTGTGTAACATCTTAATACCACGACGAGGTCAAACCTAACCTAGATCTTTAACCAACACTAGTCATGGAGATTAGAAAACCTGCACTCAGTAATAAATCAAGGTCATTTAAGTGATCCAAATAGTCATTTCTTTCCCAAATAGTTTTAGACATAACTTAAAGGCATCATGTCAGCACAATTTTCCTTTAAAATATTTAACATTTTAAAATGTGCATTTACATTTATACATTTGGCAGATGCTTTTATCCCAAATTTAGTGCATTCAATGATTTTATCAGTCCATCAATGTGATTTTTTTATATGTATTCCTGAAAAATGCAATAAAATTGAACAATACTGATTTGTATTTTCTGTTAAAAGAGACCAGAATATTCATTTCTTAAATTGCTTTATTGTTTCCATACAAAAGTCATATCTTTAGTTTGACAAGTGACATTAGATTTGTGGTGAACCATTTTGTTTTCAATGGGAAAAAAAACACACATTAAGACAGTAAAGCATAGTGTTGCTATGGTAGCATTTGAGATCATAGCAAGCTTTGACAGAGTAAGATGAGAATAATTAAGTAAGATTGATAAACAGGACATTTCTCCAGCGATAGAGTGTCCAACACAACTATGTACAATAAATCTGAATTGTATATCATTTTTGCGGAGATGTGTTCAGATCAGATTTCCGGCTCTGGTGACAGGATTATGCGTGAAGCAAACACACAACATCGTCTCTCTACTTGACTCTGTAAAGAACCTTCCTCTGCATGCGGTGCTGCAGCTCACCCCTCCTCATCATCAGATGAAGGACCTTGTGAATGGCATGTTCTGGGTATTTCTGTTCAGAGAAGAGGAGGAGAATTTAACTGACGCTGACAGTGAAGAATAGTGATGTGAGAAGTTGAGCTTCAACTCACCTGTTTGGTGAAATCCTGTATAATGCTGTGTTCAGACACCTGGGAGCCGATGGCGAAGCGTCTCTTCAGCTGTTTTTCTATGCGAGAGATCATCTCCTGATCCTCCTGAGTGGTGAATCCTTCCACACCTAACGTTACAGACATACAGCACACATCAGACTCTCCAGCTACATTTAGAGAGGCTAGAAAGGGCAGGGGCTCAATGACAGTGATCCGGCTGGTTTTTACTGAACATTTTTGGTACAAATTCCACTGTTGTAAACATGGCTCATGATCATTTATCTGGCCAGCTTAGCTGAGGTTTTGTCAACTGAGAGAATTACAGAAAAATTACACGATTTAGTAAAATTTTCACTAGAAAAATTCATCTATTCTCTGCTTTAGAGACCAACACACTTACCGGAGAGACTGCCGGACAGAGCCGCGTCTAGCGTGGACACCTGGAAGAGTCTCAGAGCCTCGTCCACCTCTTCCTCTCCAGCGATGGGCTGCAGCTTCATCTTAGCCAGAGACTCCGCAATGCGCACCACGGCCTCCAGCTGCCTGCAGGACGACGAATGATCAACCACTTTATAATAACATAGCCAGACAAGTGCTATGTTTGAAATAAGCAATGGTACTGCATACAGACTGGTGAATATGCCACTGGGCTCCTGTATGTAAATATACATTTTGAGGGACTAAATGAGTAAAAACAGGTTCCAGATTCCTGAATTCAGTTGTTACCTGACAGTGATGGGGATGGACGCACGTCTGTCAATCTCTCTCTCGTGTTCCCTCGCTCCGCTTCTCATCACCACATATCTGTTCTTCAGTTTCTCTGCGGCGGCCGCAGACAGGCGGGGTCCACATTTCCTGTTTAAGAGTAGACAACGCATTTAACTCTGATGACAACACTATGTTTCCATCCAAAGCTGCGAATTTAAAGGGGTGGTTGATTATGATTTAACTTTTCTAACTTTAGTTAGTGTGTAATGTTGCTGTTTGAGCATAAACAACATCCGCAAAGTTACAAAGTTCAAAGTTCAAAGCAAATATCTATATCTAATAGATATTTGCTTTTAAAGAAATTGTTTTTTAAGGACTACAACAAACGGCTGGTAGGGACTACATGACATTCCTCCTCGGTTAGTAACATCACCAACCCTAAAATTTACATAAACCCCACCCCCGGAACATGATTTAAAGATTATCATGACAAAATATGCTAATCAATGACTAGAAGATAGTTAACTCCACATCAGCTACATAAATTCATCAACTAACCATTCAGAAACGTCCTGTTGCTTCTACATGTTGTCACTTCTTTAGTTTCTCCATTATTGTCTGACTCCGGTTTAAACATAAAAGGCTAAAAGTTTAGAAATTTTCAGTGCATGTCTGTGTGAGGTAAAAGGACACAAGATGTTGAAGCTCCGCCCCCTGTGCCGGGAGCAGCAGCTCATTTGCATTTAAAGGAACAGACACAAAAACAGTGCGTTTTTGCTCACCCTCAAAAAGTGACAATTGTAACATGCTATATAAAAATATCTGTGGGGTATTTTGAGCTAAAACTTCACATACACACTCTGGGGACATCAGAGACTTATTTTACATCTTGTGAAAAAGGCATTATACCACCCCTTTAACTTATTCATAAAATTGGAATATTGCATAAAACAGGGAAATTGGCTCAAAACATCTGTAATAAAAACAGAACTTGCTGCACTCGGGGGAGCCACTGTGGCTCTTTTTCCCTCCATCTTAAATGAATCTCAGAGCACATAGACGAAACGCAATAAACGCCATCATGTTATCTTGCATTCGGATGCTGGTGCTTGTGAACGCAATCACGCGAGACGCTTCAGAGAGAATTAAACCAAATCATTCTGATGACAGACTTTGGCTCAGGCATTTCAGAATGACCGAACCAACATTTGAGATGCTGTGCAATAAAATCAGTCGCTGGTTAGTCAAGTTATCCAATCACATTCTCTGTTGAGGCTAAGTCACGTGAATTTTTTTGTTGTGCATCGAGGGATTTGTGTTTCCATCATAGTTTATATGCATGTCTTAAAAAATGATATGTCTCTATTGAGCGCACGTTTTTTTTTAATGCACATTTTTAGAATTTATGTGCATCTTTGGGTTTCCATCCAGAGTTTTTGTCATATCCCAAAAAAGTGGATGGAAACTGCTACTGATGAATGAGGTTTCACATTGCGTTTATGGACTTGGACCCAGACTTACACTCGAGAGTAGGCAACGTATTTCTTCAGCATGGCCAGAGGAATTTCTCCCTCGACTCCCTCCGTCTGCGTCCGAGCGCTCAGGTGAACGTTCATCACATGCCGGGCCAAAGTCTACATAAAATCACACAGGTATGCGCATTAGCTAACATGAAATCATTTAAACATGTAAAACTCTTCAATTAACTTCAGTAGTCTTTAAGCAGCACCATGTCTCGCTGTTGGTCGTGATGGTCTTTGATGATGAAGATCATGTCGAATCGAGACAGAATGGTGGGCATGAAGTCGATGTTGTCCTCTCCCTTCGTATCATCCCAGCGGCCGAACACAGAGTTGGCGGCGGCCAATACCGAGCAACGGGAGTTCAGAGTGGTGGTGATGCCAGCCTTTGGGAGAAAACACAAAGAATTGATGAGTCTGTCTGTTTGAAGAGACCGTAAGCTGAACAAATAGTGGATGTCTATTGGTGAGTACAATGCAGTGATAAATGTCTGGTACCTTTGCAATAGAGATGGTCTGCTGCTCCATGGCCTCATGGATGGCGACGCGGTCATCCTCTCTCATCTTTTGAAAAGAAAAACTTTCATAAGCATTTCATTAGACTGCATGAACACATTTAAGTTCAGGAAATCCGAACTGCTTGGAGGAAGTCCAACCTTGTCAAACTCATCGATGCAGACCACTCCGCCATCCGCCAGCACCATGGCACCTCCCTCCATGATGAAACCACGAGTGACGGGGTCTCGAAGAACCGAGGCTGTCAAACCAGCGGCACTGCTGCCTTTACCAGAGGTGTAGACCTAACCCACAGAGACAGACGTTTTAATCTGATTCTCATTCACGGGAAACAATTTCATTCATGCTTTTAGCAGACGCTTTTATTCAAAGAGACTTATTAAAAGGGGAACAAAGCATAAAAAAGAAAATGAAGACTAATTGATTAATTTTAATTAAAATTGTAAAATAATATATAATGCATTCTATATTAAATGTTTCTATTATTAAATATAAATTGCTTACAATAGATTATAAAATATACTGTCTCAATTCTCCATTAAAGGAAACAATTATGAGACTAAAATAGCAATGAATACTGATTACCTGCACATACATATATTTTTAATTATTTATAATTAACTAATTGTATTAATACATTTAAAATTATAATACAATAATACATGTGCATGTAATACTATTTTAAATATACTTGAATTTGAGATATTATATATATATATATATATATATATATATATATCTTATCTATAAATTACAGAAACGTCTGTCTGTCTGTCTGTCTGTCTGTCTGTCTGTCTGTCTGTCTGTCTGTCTGTCTGTCTGTCTGTCTGTCTGTCTGTCTGTCTGTCTGTCTGTCTGTGTGTGTCTGTTCCTCGCATATCTCTCGAACCGTTAGTCCGATTGATTTCAAACTCGACAGGTGTCTCGCCACGGGCACGAGTAAGTGCAGTGCCAAGTTTGACGTTGTTTGGATGAGAAATGCAAAAGATATCGTTAAATATATCATTTTTAAAAGGTTGTGGTTTAAAAATAAACATTCTGACATTAGAGGGTTGTATCGGTCAAAGAAGCCCCAAGAAGGTTGTGGTTTAAAAATAAACATTCTGACAATCTGTCAGCTACACTGTCTACTTCTGAATATTATAGTTTGGTTCCAGAACGTGATAAATCCATCTATCTATAAATTACAGAAACGTCCGTCTGTCTGTCTGTGTGTTATTCGCATATCTCTCGAATGTGAGATAACCACTAAATGTGTGAAAACCGCTATTTTCTGTTTCAAACTTTCACATAGCATCTTCTTTAGGTTATAATAACATAAATTCAAATCCAGACTTTGATTTTCAAAGATTTATTATAAAAACGGATAATTTTTCCCCAAAAATGCAATAAATTCATGACTTTTTTTTTCCAAAATGCAATTAATCCATTGAATCAATATAAAGTTATTTTTGATCATATTGCCATCGCAAGAAATATCTCCTGAACTTTTTTGACGGCGATCAGCTCACAAAAACTGATTTTGCACGGGCACTTTGCACTGCTCCCTGAATCGAGGCACTTATTCATTTGTGGATGTAAACTGAATCTGTAAGTCAGCTATGCTGTTTACTTCTGAATATTATATTTCATTCTGGTGCGCTTAACGTTATCGCTACTGTGTAATAGTAGCCTATGCTATTCACCAACTAAACATATCCTATTCAATGCGTTCACAGTCTCTTTCATGGGCATCATTTGTAGTAGCCTATTCACAAACTGTTTGCTCAAGCATAGCTTTTTCTCGGAGTTCACTGTGTGCTTTCTACCATGCACAAATAAAAATGTCACTGAACTTTTACTGTGTAATTGTAACAATGAGCACTCAAACACACCAAACCAACAATTACTAAAAACACACACAAAAACTGATTTTGCACGGGCATTTTTTGCACTAGTCTATCTATAAATTACAGAAACGTCTGTCTGTCTGTCTGTGTGTGTGTGTGTGTGTGTGTGTGTCTGTTCCTCGCATATCTCTCGAACCGTTAGTCCGATTGATTTCAAACTCGACAGGTGTCTTGCCACGGGCACGAGTAAGTGCAGTGCCAAGTTTGACGTTGTTTGGATGAGAAATGCAAAAGATATCGTTAAATATATCATTTTTAATAGGTTGTGGTTTAAAAATAAACATTCTGACATTAGAGAGTTGTATCGGTCAAAGAAGCCCCAAGAAGGTTGTGGTTTAAAAATAAACATTCTGACATAAACACTCAGTCAGCTACACTGTTTACTTCTGAATATTATAGTTTGGTTCCCGAACGTGATAAATCCATCTATCTATAAATTACAGAAACGTCCGTCTGTCTGTCTGTGTGTTATTCGCATATCTCTCGAATGTGAGATAACCACTAAATGTGTGAAAACCACTATTTTCTGTTTCAAACTTTCACATAGCATCTTTAGGTTATAACAACATTGAAAATCAAAATCTGGATTTGAATTTTTTAAGATTTATTATAAAAACGGATTATTTTTTCCCAAAAATGCAATAAATTCATGACTTTTTTTTTTTTTCAAAATGCAATTAATCCATTGAATCAATATAAAGTTATTTTTGATCATATTGCCATCGCAAGAAATATCTCCTGAACTTTTTTGACGGCGATCAGCTCACAAAAACTGATTTTGCACGGGCACTTTGCACTGCTCCCTGAATCGAGGTGCTTATTCATTTAGTGGATGTTAACTGAATCTGTAAGTCAGCTACACTGTTTACTTCTGAATATTATATTTCATTCTGGTGCGCTTAACGCTATCGCTACTGTGTAATAGTAGCCTATGCTATTCACCAACTAAACATATCCTATTCAATGCGTTCACAGTCTCTTTCACGGGCATCATTTGTAGTAGCCTATTCTCAAACTGTTTGCTCAAGCATAGCGTTTTCTCGGAGTTCACTGTGTGCTTTCTACCATGCACAAATAAAAATGTCCCTGAACTTTTGCTGTGTAATTGTAACAATGAGCACACACCAAACCAACAATTACTAAAAACACACACAAAAACTGATTTTGCACGGGCATTTTTTGCACTAGTATATATATATATATATATATATATATATATATATATATATATATATATATATATATATATATATATATATATATATATATATATATATATATATATATATATACACACATACACAATAAAATATTCTACATGTCATATATTAATGTATGTAATGTAGTATAAGAAAATATGAACATATAATAACATTTCAGAATTGATACATTTTATAACATACAGCATTTCAAATTATTAAATATATATGACATTAAAATGTCATAAAATTAAAAAGTAAATCATTAAGTCATTAAATAAACAAATATATTAAAAAAAGTGTGTATATATACACACACATATACATACATATATATATATATATATATATATATATATATATATAATATATGATTATATAATTTTTTTTTATACACACACATACATATATACATATATATATATATATATATATATATATATATATATATATATATATATATATATATATATATATATATATATATATATTGTATTAAAAAAAAATTATATATATATTATATATATACCACAGAGCTACCGTCTGAATCGCCAACGTCTACTATTTTCTCTGTTTTAAAAGTTTGTAACATGTAAGGCTATTTAGTTCTGAATATAACAAAGAATGCTTAAACCGACTACATCGGTTAGGAGCTGCAAGTCCTGAAAATGTTTTAATTTCACGGTAAATTATTTTAAGTTATTTCACTGTTATGTTTCAGTTAATAAATCTACAAACACATTAAAATAACACGAAGAAAATGACAAGTAACCTATTGACATAGCCTTTCTAAATTATAGAAAAACTGGGCACACAATGTTAACGTGTGTCTACTTTGTTTAAATTTAATGAATTTGAATTCGTTTAACCACAATATTTATCTTGAATTTATCTGTGACCTCAGCTCAAATTACTGCCGCGGCAGATTACGTCATAAAGAGAATAAACTGACACTTTTCAAAGTCTGTGATTACAGCGCCACTCAGCGGTAAAAGGCAGCAAATACACATCCCAATTTTGCCGCCGCGGGAATGGCGGCGGTAAAAGTCTCATTCTGGTTGACCACCATCTGTGTATATATATATATATATATATATATATATATATATATATATATATATATATATATATATATATATATATATATATGTGTATGTATATGTGTGTGTATATATATATATATATATATATATATATATATATATATATATATATATATATATATAACAATATATTATAAAACATCCTGCACATATCAGATATCTTTAAATAGGAATATATTAATGTATTTTTATGCTTTACGCATAAAGAAAGCCATACGAACGGGATGAGGGCAAATAAATGATGGTCCATCTTTATCATAATCTTACCCCAATGGGAGAACATCTCTCCACAAACTTCAGCAACTGAGACTTGGCTGTGCCTGGATCTCCCAACATCAACAAGTTAATATCACCTCTGCGCGTCAGACCATCAGGCAACCTGACAAAGGCCATTTTGAACAAATTAGAAAGGTAGCGGAAAAAACAAACGCAATGTGAAGAGGCGGCAGTTTCAATGTTGTCTCACCTCTTCCTGGAGCCCCCAAACAGAAGACATGCTATGGCCTTCTTCAGGTCATCGCTCCCGTAGATGGACGGGGCGAGAGAGCGAGCGATGGAGTCGTAGACGGAGGGAGAGGAAGCCAGAGCCCTCAACTCCTCTTCCTCCTGAGGGGAGACTGAACCAGTGGTTCCACGGCCTGAAAGACGGTGAGAAGGTCATGAGAATGTCTAAAGAGAGATGTTGTTTCAGCCCAAGACAAACGTTTTCCCATAATGTTTTGCACATGCTCACCTGCTCCTTCAGTATCCATTTCAATGCCGACCACACGCAGGTACGCTGCTCGGATGCCCACACCTGCGCCCTTATCACGACCTTTGGATTTGGCTTGAGCCACCTTTTTGATGGAGTAGATGCCCATGACGGTTACTCTGTTGCCTGGCACTACACGGTCACACAAATACCTGGGAGGTAAAAGTCATGGATTAGACACACTGCAGAAAAAACAAGCACGATGACAGCATGAAGCCGTGGGCGTGCGCATCCACCTGTCACAGTAGAGCTGCATGTGTCGTGGCATCTCCCCGTGGGGAACGGCATCCGGTGCTTCCTGCAGACGCTGAGTCTGGAAATCCACACACACGCACCGGTCCGGAATGATGAAATACGGATCCACAGGGCACTTGACACGACCCGCCTGCTCGCTGCGGGACAAAACAAGCAAGGAAAGGAAAAGAAAGGAAATTGGTATAAAAACATGCCCATTCTCTGTCTCTAGTAGGGCTAGGTTGATAACGTCAATTTATTGAGTTCAATTGATGCATTACACATTATTTGTCGTGCACCTCCCACCCAAAAAGCACTATCTTTGTTCGTACTTTTGATAAAGTCACAGCTTCCAAATTCTGTCTGTTATATCACGAAATTCAAACAAATACCATTTCGGAGCTCTTTAAAGGAGAACTCCGGTCAATTTTAACATTGAGCTCATTTTTTTGTAAATTTGGAGTGCTGTCAATACAGAGAACAATGACAAAAATCGGTGTTGCCTACACCGAGTTATTCTCTTTTTAAAATTTGCACCCTGTTGACTTCAATGGGGCAAGTTTTAAACCTGCTTTTAGCCTCTTAACATCCTTGATGTGTCATTACAAGTGCCCAGGTCATGTGAGTGATTCCTTCAGAGTGAACACGGGTGAATCTGACTGCAGTAGATGTGAAAGATATGAATAAAAATGATGTTATTTCAGCCAGCGCAAATACCTGTGTTTACATCCTGTTTTCGGCTGAAGTCCACTGTAGTCGATTGTCGAGTTCGGGCGCATGATCATAGGTAACTAAGCAATAGTGGAGAACTCGACAATCGACTACTTTGGACTTCGACCGAAAACAGGATGTAAACAGGTATGTGCGCTGGCTTAAATAACAATTTTTATACATTTCTTTCACATCTACTGCAGTCAGATTCACCGTGTTCACTCTGAAGGAATCACTCACATGGCTGGGCACTTGTAATGACACATCAAGGATGTTAAGAGGCTAAAAGCAGGTTTAAATATTGCCCCCATTGAAGTCAACAGGGTGCAAATTTGAAAAAGAGGATAACACGGTGTAGGCAACACCGATTTTTGTCGTTGTTCTCTGTACAGACAGCACTCCAAATTTACAAAAAAATTAGCTCAATGTTAAAATTGACCGGAGTTCTCCTTTAATGTGACAGATCGCTGTAGCCGCCCCATTTCAGGTTGCAGTGCAATTTAAATGTGTATTTCATTTAAGGGGCCGTTTACACCAACTACACTCGGAAAGCTTTTTATGCATCTTGGCCGTTCATTTACACTAAAACGACGTTTTGGGGGCCTGAAAACAGGTTTTAAAGTGCACATTCTTGAAAACGATAGCGTTAATGTCCGTGTTAACTATAAAAATGCGAATTTGTGAAAACGGTGACGTCATGCAAACGTGTTTTACCTGTTCAGTCTATAGGCATGTAGTGTTTATTTATAAAGTGACATCGCCAACTACTGGCCTGGCATGAATACAGCGTTTTTTAGTGGTTTACGCAGATCCGTGTGAACAGGATTGTTTTGACAACTTTGTCATCAGTGACAAATACATTTAACAGTCACTTGTCGCCACCTACTGGTGTAATGATTTTATTGACAAATCTTAATTTGAAGCATCAAGTCACTATTTTGATCGCTTCATCTGTGTTTATATCCAAACAAAATGCGGTTTTCATACCTATACATGCCAGCTGCTCTCTCTGGATCAGCGGCAGCACTAATGCAGATTTTAATGTTCGCTGTGATCATACTTGGCTTAAAAGACAGGCAAATCGTTGCCATTTAGGAGTAAAATCACGTGGGTGTCAAGATCGCGATCTTTTAACGATTAATCCTGCAGCTCTAATTACACATCTATAAGAGAGTCTTTAAAATTACTTCTAGTAAAAGATCATTTGTAACACCGTAATAGCTATACATTTTGTATTTTACAAGCAACTAACAATAAACAAAATCCTAACCCTATAGTATGCACATTAATTAATATTACTCAGTACTTAAATGTGTAATTGCACTGTAACAAAGAATTTGTAACAAATTAAGAAATAAGACCATCTTTGTACTGATAATAAAAAGTCTCCTGATATTGAAAATTATATGTAGACCAAAAATATGTTTTACAGACAAGTTAGTGCAAGAATATTTCTAAACAGAATGAAGTGTGTTAAAACTAAACTGAGTATTTGGCAAGACACTCACGTGTTGCACTTGCGGGGCAGAGCGTAACCCTGCAGTCCCGGTGGCAGAGGGATGTTACTGATGACCGCTCTGCATCCGCGGCACTGAAGACACACTTTAGTGGCTTTGGCCCTCACGGCCGTAGAGGATATGATTATACCGGGAATCTTCACGAGACGTGACACCTGCTCCGACTGCAAAAGATGATGGAGACAAGTAGAAAATAAACACTTTACCTAAAATGTCAATTGTTTTCACTGTAGCTGTATGGATGAGGCGCACTAAGGCACAAATTAAGAGTAAACAAATACTCCATATCCATCGGTTTTCATTTTTAATTGTCAAGTTGATAGGTTATTTTCTCACTTTCAGGTTGCGGATGGAGGACGGGTGGGCGTCGCTCTTCAGCATGACCTGTATGTCCTGTACGGTCTCTTCTCCTAGTGGCCGTGGACGCGTGACCTCATCAGCAACTTCCTGCGCCGCCTCCTCCAACTGTCAATCACAGAGCAACATCATTAAAGGGAAAACTTTATAAACAACAAATGTTCAAATTGGACTTTTTGCATTTCATAAATATAACACAGCATCCCGGAAAGTCATAATCACAATAATAAATTAAGTTATCATCTGAAATTACATTAAATGTGTAAATAGCTGATTATTAATTTATTACTGTGGTTTAAACTTCCTATTAAATATTTAAAACAAAAATAGAATTAAATAATGACTTAATCCAAATGAAGTCTTGCAATATTTCCAATATCTATGTGAAAAGTTATTTCTGTAATTCTGTCCTTACCAAAGGCAAATTGTCAGTAGGAAGTTTGTAAAGACAGTCTGACAGATCTTCATCAAAACTGGCCAAATCCTCCATCTCCACCTCAATCCAGTACTCTCCCAAAGTATAGTGCCTCTTGAGCTCATCTCTGAGGGGGAAAATACATTTAACAATGGAGCGAAGCATTAGAAAGATAGAAATAGCAGATGATAACCCTAGTTCAAAAAGGTACGTTTTATGTACACAGTTCACTTTATTAGTGCAAATGCAAAGTAGCATTAGGGAATCATTCATTTTAATCGATTTGATTCTTTCGAACAGTTCTGATCACTGAACCGACTCCGTCATGCAAAACATGTTCCAAATCGGTTCAACTGAATCACTCAGAACGATGCATATTGCACATAACTCCAAGATAAATCTACAAAAAGTGTAATATGGATTATGGAAAAAGTGGATATAATAACGACATAATGTGCAACGACTACACAGGGAAACGGTAACGTTAGCTACACATTGTGCAAAACGTATTGTGAAAAAAAGAATCATCACCAGGACGCAAGCAAACACATCTGATATCACAATACCTGTATTTGTAGGTGAATCCAGTGCGATCGGTGCCGACTCTAAATTGTCTCAAGAACTCACGAAACTTCTTTTTGATCTGGCTGCGTTTCAGGACCCCCTCATCGCCAATGCCTTCCCCTCCACCGAAACTGTCACTATAATAAACTCCTGGATCATCAAATCCCGACATTTTGCAAATGATCTGGAGTGGACTCCTTGTAATAAACGATTAATAAAATATCACTTCAAAAAGTGCAGAGAAGTCTTAAGTTTTGCTACTATTCTGTGTCGGTCAGAATCAACAATGTGTTTCCCTGACACACGCGCGCTGACTTTCGCGGCAAAACCTCTAGCCCTGCCTTGCGCTGAAGCCAGACTCCGCCCTCAGTGATCTTTCCGTCCCGCTTATTGGTCCACAAGCAGTTATGACGAGTTGCGTCACGAAAAAGGCGCTAGCAAAGCGGAGAACTGGCGGGAAAAACACAAAGCGAAGTGCTGGGACCGGAACTAGTTGCTCTGCTTGGCGCGGAATATCAGCATGGTTGAAGACTTGTCAGTTTACGGTTAACAAAACCTTATTTATATGAAAATAAATGTTAATAATGATAAATAGTCATATCAAATAAAAAGTAACATAATGCCGAAATAATTGTTGTGTATATATAGTGGAGACTGGGCTCAAAAACCACAATGACATACATTCAGACAAGAGTCAACTATATAATGAAGATAGATTTTAGCTGAAAGCTTCAACTGTAATCTCAGAATAACATAATTAAAAAGCATATATTAGGCTGTTGTGACATAATGACAGACTCTGCTGTGACAACATGCCCCACTATTGGACTGTTGCTTGAAGAAATGTTGTAAATGGTAATAAAATGGGCTTTTTGTTTATTAAACAACCAACTCAAACAATGGCTCAAGACACATCAAAATTGTGCCCACTAACGGTATTTATTGTAATTTAGGTATATGTGTATGTTCACTGTGGTACTGTTTAAGTATATGTATGTATACCAAACCACATCCAGCACTTTACTGTATTTATTAGTATTTTATCATAATTACAATGTACTTAAAGTACATAGAATAGCACTTTATTGTATATGTGTATATGTATGTGTACCCTGTATTAGATGCCCTGTCTGAAAACTGTGGTATCTCGTATAATATGTTGTTGAATATTGTGGCGTCTTTTAAATTGTGTTGTATCATATTTAATTTCAATGTTTAGCCTTGTTACTTGATATTGTGATGACCTGACAGGGGACTGCAGATGTAAAATAGCCTTGGGGCTAACTCTGGCATATTTACATTGCTGAAAAGCTAAGATGTCCATTAATATGCATTGTCCCTTTTAAATAAATAAATAATTAAATTAAATTAAATTAAACATCAAGAATTAGGTTTCATTTTATAAAACTGTATAAGGGACAGAGAATGTCTAAGGTCTTGTAAGTAGTTAATTAAAAGGTCATAATTCTATAAGAAATAACTAAATGTTGTGTGCAAAAGTTTTAGATAAAGCAGAGGAGAAATCTTTTTATTTTTTGAACCATCTATGGACAATTGTAGCATAAGCATGAACTGTACATGATTTTGCACATAATGTCTCAGCTGAAAAAAGTCAAGACCCTTTTGGTATAAAGCTGCTGTACAAGACTGCTGTAAAAGTAGCAACTATTAATCATAGAGAAAACATTTATTCTGCCAATACCAAAAATATACAAGTACCCCTTGACCTTTACTGATCTCAGTAACATTAGAAGAATCACATTTTTTTCTATGATATGTAACTTTAGCCACACTCTAACAGTCAGCCACTTTGTCCGTTCTGTTTCTGACATTAGATGACCCCGTGCTTCCTGCCTGTCTGAATGAAGGCATCTACGGCACGATCAATGTCCTCATCAGTGTGAGCCGCAGAGATCTGGACTCGAATGCGGGCTTTTCCTTTGGGAACGACTGGGTAGGAGAAACCGATCACGTACACTCCTGATGGCAAGGAGAAAAACACTGTTTTAAACTGGGCTGCTGGACTATTAGATGTATTCATTTAATTGGACATGACATATACGCCCGAATTCTCACCCAGTTTTAGCATGTCGTCAGCCATGAGCGAAGCCAGCCGAGCGTCTCCTAGCATCACAGGACAGATGGGATGAGCTGTGCCAGAAATGGTGAACCCTGCCTGGGTCATGTTGTTTCTAAACCTTTGGGACGGAAAAAAAGATGCACAATAGACCATTGTGTTGAGAACTGCCATCATTAGCTCAATGAACTCTAAAAATCCTTTCTTCTTAAAAGCATTCATACTGGAAAACTGGAATACTGAACCAGCAAAAGTCAGCTCATTTTGTTTTGACTGCAAGGCCGACTGCTGCTTTGAAAAGCATATTCTGTTAGTTTTAACCCTGCATATCTCCTTTCCACAAACGATAGATGCAGTGACACAAGCTAAAGGGTGTAACCGAATCTACAGTGCAAACATCGCAGAACACCAACTCCCACCCCTCCAGTCCTACCTCATGGTTTTAGCTGCCATAGACTGAGCGATTTCATTGGATGCCAGCAGCAGCTCCACAGCACGGGTGGCACAGCCCACCACAGGAGGGGGGAGGGAGTTGGAGAAGAGATATGGGCGAGAACGCTGTCTCAGAAGCTCAATTAAAGCCTTGGGTCCGACGGTGTAACCACCTGACAGAGAATCAGAAAAGTATATGTTTGAAAGGACTGAAATTGCTTCAGCCTTCTTAGCAAAGGAACTTTGCTATTTAATTTGTGATTTTACCCGACATAAGCTCTGTTTCCATCTACCTATTTTTATGTGAATTTTGCAATATCGCATAAAAAAAAAAAAAAATAAATAAAAAAACGCTGGATGGAAACCGCAAGATGCGAATAGATTTAACAAATAAATCCCTCAATGCGTAACAAAAAAAAACTTGCGTGACTTTGCCTAAACAGTGGCTGTGATTGGATAACTGGACTAACCAGTGGATCAGTTTCATTGTACATCATCTCAAATGTTGGTTTGATCATTCTGAAATGCCTGAGCCAAAGTCTGTCATGAAAATTATTTGGTTTAATTCCCTCCCAGAACATGATTGCGTTCACAAACACCAGCATCTGAATGCAAGATTTCGCCTGCGCGCTCTGAGACATTATGGAGGAAAAAAGAGCTACAGTGGCTGTAGCAACATCCATTTTTATTACAGATATTTTGCGTCAGTTTCCCAGCAAGGGACGATTTTGTTCTCTTGAACACATGGGATGGAAACAGTGCTTTATTCGCAAATGTTTCATGCGATAGTCCAATTTTGTGCACAAGTTAAATTCACAACTTTGGATGGAAACATAGCTGTTGTAGCTTGACTACGTAAACTGTTTACGTGATGTTTAATATTTAGAAATGCAAGACATACGCACCAGCAGCACCTCCCAGTGCTTTTCCCAGAGTGGAATTGACGATGTGCACTTTGTCCATCACACCCAGCAGCTCATCAGTTCCTCTGTGGGAAATAAATGCACAGATCTTCACTTGTAAGATATTATGACATGATACTTTCTCACACTGTTTAAATGAGTCTTTAAACATAAAGACATATAACTGCCTCAATATTTTAGGAGGAAGGTCCTTTTTAAGCAGTGGTTCTAAACCAGGGGGCCTCAACAAACTTCCAAGATAGCCTCAAGATGACGTAATTATTTAAAATAAGCTAAAAACACACACAAAAAATCTAGATTTTCTTAGTATTTGGTTACTTTTATAATGAATATATCTTTCTAGTCTCTAAAATATTTTATTGGGTAGAAATTGTGAGTGGGGGGCCTTGAAGTCAAAATGTTGGCTTCAAGCAAAACATATACCATGGATTAACAACCTCGTAGCTCGCAGTCTGTCTATTTTTAAAGGTTTATAAGTTATCGTTAAAAATCAATTCCCCTATGGAGAAGTGAATGGGATGTTTCCTTCAGGAATCAGACTGTTGCACTCTTATTTTTGCAAGTGCTACCAAGTGTTTCTTCTGTCTACTCACCGGCCGCGAGCACCCATGAATCCTGTGGCATGACACTCATCAATGAAAACCAAAGCTCCGTACTGCTCAGCCAGATCACAGATACCCTTCAGAGGAGCCACATCCCCATCCATGGAGAACACGCCGTCTGTGACCACCAACCTCAGACGAGAGGACTGTGGGGTAAAGTGAGTGAATCAACACTAAATTCTCCAAAAATGATCTAGCTCCTCTCTAAGGTGTATATGAACATAAACGAAATGCAAAACTAAAAGTAATGCAATTTTTGTCAATTATATCAATTGTTGACAAAAGTTGACTAAACATATTAAGCTGCCACACAGTAATTTTATTACAAACTTTATTTTCATATCACCATGCACATAAACCACTTGCGGTGCGACCTCTGATTTGCATGAAAGAGATTTAAGGGATAGTTCACCCCAAAATTTAGTCCTCATTTACTCACCTTCAAGTTGTTCCAAACCTGTGTGAGTTTCTTTCTTCTGCTGAATTACCAACATTCTTCAAATGTAAGAAGATATTTTTCAACATTCTTCAAATGTAAGAATATTAATGAAGAATGTTGGTAATCATTGACTTCCATGGGGTCCATCAACTGTCTGATTACCAACATTCTTCAAAATATCTTCTTTTGTGTTCAACAGAAGAAAGAAACTCACACAGGTTTGGAACAACTTGAGGGCGAGTAAATGAGGACAGAATTTTCATTTTTGGGTGAACTATCCCTTTAAGTCATGAGAAAATTCCAGTGATACCTGTGATTCTTTCAGCTTTTCTTCCAGGTCATTCAGGTCCATGTGCTTGTAGCGGAACCTCTTGGCACGGCACAATCGAATGCCGTCGATAATAGAGGCATGGTTTAGTTCATCAGACAACACGGCATCATCAGGACCCAACAGGACCTAAAGCAAAGAGCACCAATGTATTGAATTGTTTCAGTGCATTGGCAGTGTAACTGTAACATGTTTACTTAAGTATATAATATGACGATTGGTTAAGTCACCTCAAACAGACCAGCATTGGCATCAAAGCAGCTTGCATACAGAATGCAATCTTCTCGTTCATGAAACTGGGCTAGCTTCTCTTCCAAGTCCTTGTGAAGGCTCTAGAGAATAGAGATTAAAAACAAACATTAAGGCATCGATAAGCAATCAATGTGTTCAAATACATTATTTTCCCTCACCTGGGTGCCGCAGATGAAGCGAACTGAACTAAGGCCAGCGCCATACTTCTGCAGGGCATCTATTCCAGCCTTCACCACCTCCGGATGACTGGATAAACCCAGGTAGTTGTTTGCACAGAAATTCAATATCTCTACAAAAGAAATAGGGAGGCGTGGGCCATCAGAAGATGAAGAGGAGCAAAAGATCAAATCCTCTTTATTCACAGACATGTGGATATGCTGGACACTTGCTGGATGCTTTCCTTCACAATCCGGTCCAAAACATTTACAAAAATAACAATTAACTAAAATATGTTTGTCCACCCCAGTATTATATTAGTATTGAGGTACTAACATAGTTTGTATTAATATTTAAATTAGTTTGGTAAAACATTATTAAAATCAAAAGTTGTATTTGTTAACATTAGTTAATGCAATGTGAATTAACATGAACAAACAATGAACCGTTGGATTTTTAATATCTAATGTTAACAAATAATAATAAATACTGTAACAAATGTATTGATCAGTTAGTTAATACATAAACTAATGTTAACAAATAAGACCTTATTTTAAAGTGTTACCGTTTGTTTTTCTTTAGACATTTTCCATTTTCATAGTTTATTTCTGTCACTTTTTTGTAATTTTTATTATCTTTTTAAAAATATGTCTATATTGTTTTTTTTATTATTATTTTTTATTTTGTACATCGAGATAAACTAAATGAAAATGCTAAATATTTCCTCCGAAATAAAATAGGCTCCAAATGTTTTTATAGTTTTGGTGATAGATAGATAGATAGATAGATAGATAGATAGATAGATAGATAGATAGATAGATAGATAGATAGATAGATAGATAGATAGACAGACAGAAAGATAAATAGACAGACTGACAGACATACAGACAGACAGACAGACAGACAGACAGACAGACAGACAGACAGACAGACAGATAGATAGATAGATAGATAGATAGATAGATAGATAGATAGATAGATAGATAGATAGATAGACAGACAGAAAGATAAATAGACAGACTGACAGACATACAGATAAATAGACAGACAGACAGACAGACAGACAGATAGACAGATAGATAGAGAGATAGATAGATAGACAGACAGAAAGATAAATAGACAGACTGACAGACATACAGATAAATAGACAGACAGACAGACAGACAGACAGACAGACAGACAGACAGACAGACAGACAGATAGATAGATAGATAGATAGATAGATAGATAGATAGATAGATAGATAGATAGATAGATAGATAGATAGATAGATAGATAGACAGACAGACAGACAGACAGACAGACAGACAGACAGACAGAAAGATAAATAGACAGACTGACAGACATACAGATAAATAGACAGACTGACAGACAGACAGACAGACAGACAGACAGATAGATAGATAGATAGATAGATAGATAGATAGATAGATAGATAGATAGATAGACAGACAGACAGACAGACAGACAGACAGACAGACAGACAGACAGACAGACAGACAGACAGACAGACAGATAGATTTAGAGGAGGACATTTTTTAAATAATAAGGATTTAAATCCCCTTGACAGGTGTCTCCAGGAACGTACAACCTAATCATAACATTCTGCCCTGAAGCATAAGTATTTGTGTCGGTCACCCAGGGTAGCCAAACACCCGCCGCTCACCGCCTGCGCTGCCGTCCACGGAGATATGAGGGCCCTGTTTGGAGGTGATGACTCGCTCCCCCTTCCATGTGCCCGCAGCGCGGATAGAGTCCAGCTCGCTCTCCAGGACACTCCGCGCTTGAGCCGCAGCCGCGTACGGTCTGCTCGCGCAGGGCTGCAAAACACTCCTCAACGGAGCCCTGAGGCCGCGAACAGCTGTGCGAAGTGACATTTCTCACACACTATCGCAGCAAGTAGTACAGTAAAAGTACTTGGACTCGAAATAAGTGACGTTGACGGCGGATATGTAACTCACATTCACATGGGCGTTGAAACACCAACCAATCAGACGCGTTTGCGTCTAGAGGGCGACTCGCTCTTGATCCAATGGCAGAGCAGCTGATTCTGCATTTTTAAAGACACAGACTAGACTGACATATGTTGTGTAACTCTACAGTTCCAAACTATAATGTACAAATAAATGGTTATTGTCGGGAACTACTGTTGCAAGCTCTATTATGCATCTGATATGAATCGCGGTTGAAAAGGTTCAGAGAAAAATGCAATGCGCTTAAAGTAATAGCAGAATTAAATAGATAAACGCGGGAAAGAGGCGGACTGACTTCCCGTCTGACCACTATGTGCAACATGTCATATACGCGGGAATATATCTTCCATTTCCCGGCAAATGTGCATGAGTTAGTCAGTCAGCTCTCTATAGTAGAGAGAGAGAGAAAAGTTTGAGTTATGAAAATGTTGGCAGGAACACATTGCTTTTTAAGACTGTCAAGGACCTTTTTTTCAGTTTATTCTATATGGACCTTTGTTCAGGTTTTTTTTTTTTCATGATTTATACGACGGTTTGCAGTGGAGTGAGAGGGAAAAACTTTAAAGAGTAAGTAATTCTTCTGAAAATATTATATTTTATCTTTATAACAAAAAAAAAAAAACATGTACTTGTAGCCACACATAAACAACACTGAGTAGTTTAGGTTATTTATATTATCGCTTTGGTTATATCAAGTTTAGATTAATAGATTTAATACAAATATTTGATTAATTAGTGCACCTCCTATAATGTTTCTTAATTAAAGTATAAAAATGCACATTGGGTAGACTGATGGCGTGAAAGATATAATGTTTAATATCTTGGGAATTCAGCCAGCACAAATGTTCGTTTTGCGGTGTAAATTGGCTAAAACAATGCACAAATGAATAAGCGCTACTTCAACTTCACACAAATCAAATTCCTAAATAAATAAAAACTAAATTAAAATAGTCAAAAAAAAATAAAAATAAATAAATCTAATTCCTCTTGTCGTCATCAGAAACGTCATAGGTGGGCGTTTCCCTATCCGCGGGAAATCCAAATCGTGTGTTGTTGCGTTCACAGAAAATAACTAAACGCGGAAGTTCAGATAACAAACGCGAATGGAATTCTATATGGATATCAATAACACAGGTCAGAATTATTCTGTTTCATCCACATTTGCATTCTCAAACTATGGCTTTGATCACCCGGACTGTTTGCTTCCTGTAAACTGTATTGGTCAAAATGGACGGCATTATTCATCGTAACTTATTATAGCAATTTAAAGCGTTTTTATGCAACACAAAACGTGTAAATGGATAAAGAATAGTATTTCGGATTATTAGACATCGACGAAGAGACTTGTTGTGAGCGCTCGCGATGACAATAAAATACATTTTAACGAATGATGATCGAAGCGAGTATAACCAGCTGGCTGTATATATAGATCAGAGCTATATTTGATCACACAAAATATGTCGCTTTCTTATAATTATCCTAATTTAAGTATTTCTCACCACAGATAGGCCTTCCATAATTGAATGCCTACGGAGGGTCCTAAGAAGAGCCTGGACATTCCTGTGCTGCGGTGGACATGATAACTCTGGTGTGTATCTATATTCTTGAATATTTTTAAAAAGTTTATGAACGCATTGTGAAGTCATGCAATGTACTTTTCTAAAACAAAAACAGAGATTCAGCTCTCAGTTGAAGAAACAGCGCCACCTCTTGGTTTGAGCACTGTACGACCATGGAATGACAGTGAATATGGAGGTATTCCTAGAAGAACGGTTTAGGTGAGACGCTTTCATTCACTAAATGGACAGGCTTTTATTAAAGTGAAATTAATTGCATCTGAATTCCTTAATTTTGAGTGATTCAAATGGATGACATCACGTTGAAGTGTTCCACTGTACTAATGGCCACTCCATTCATTCCATACAGAATACTTGGATCAAGATGAAGAAACAACTTTATAAGTTTAGCACTTCAGAGATGGAGGATTGGCCCCCTTGGCCAATTTCAAGACATGGGGCAGAGTTACATGCGCTCACGCCACGTGTGTGCACAAGGAGTTTTGGACCTATGTTGCGTTTGGTTTGGTCCATGCAAGCCATCAATAGAGCATTATCTTGTCTATTTGATGGTGATAGGGAGTCCTGCCAAGCTGTTGGGCCTAAGATTTAATTTGGCCAACAGTGAAAAATTAGATTTCTGTAGACAAATGAATCAATCATTCATTCACTCTTCATTGTGTAAGGGAGAATATCAGGGCTGGTATTCAGTACACAACTGCGAGTGTGATATTCCATTTATACCATAATTCAGCAAGATAGTATTTAAGGCCAGTTAGTAAGTACATTTCTTCTCTTCCAAAGAAAATAGAAAAAAGAAAAGCCAAAGCATCCAGCTTTCTTCTAGATCTGCTAAATAGCAGAAACAAACTTTGTTGCATTATTTTCATGTTATCACTGTAAAGCTGCTTTGAAACAATCTGTATTGTAAAAAGCACTATATAAATAAAGGTGACTTGACATAAGAATAAATGCTTTTGATGTTGGAGAATCCCACAAACACTTTCCCAGCCATACAGAAAATCAGTCGGACCAAAACATTTCTGACCAAACATGAGATCATATAACGGGAGTGTGTTGACTGATGAACCGTGGTGTTATATGCAAACAAAAGCTGCTTAAGGAATTGCAGTCACATACAGTTTAAACAACTCTTAATCAACGACCCCAATGATAGGTTTGTTGCCGGGCATCATCAGCAACATGAACAGGGCATTTTAATGTCAGAATTGCAATTGTGAGGGAAAAAAGGCAGAATTGTGAGATAAAAGTGGGAATTATCTTTTAATTGTTTTATTCCGTAGCTGAAACAAGCTTTACACCTGTTTCACACATATGGGAGAGCGGGACACAACCTAAAACTTTTTGACTTTCTCAGTTTGTGTAAATCCACTTGGGGTTCAGAGTATTTGTTTCTTTTCCTACATATATTTTGTCAATAAAATACAATTAGTAACTTTTTCATAGAAACAAAACAAAATAGGCTACAGCATATTAAAAACAATAAATAATTTCTGAACTATGACTCAGTCTTTATTCACCATTTCTCATGGTTTCTCAATAGAATTAATAAAAGTATAGAATAGAATAGCATAGTTCTAATAAAATAGGGGCAACATGTTAGGCTACTACATTCCCCCTGCGCAACTGAGATAGTAGACACTATAGTGTCTTCAGCTGGTTAGATCAGCATTAAATAACTATCTCAACTGTTAATAACAGATTGGAGATTAAAATGATATCAGATTTGTCTAATTTTAAATAAACAAAAAAACTGATGAACAAAATTAACATAAGAAATTTACTTGCTATGGTTAAATAAATGTTCAATGATATCTTCCAAAGATTTCTGAAATTTGGCACAAAATGTTCTCTATAGTAAATACACTAAGTTCCGTCATGCTAGCATGTGTGGATTGGAAGTAGCCAATAATGTCAAAAATGTGATGTGCAGTCAAGTTCGGGTGTGTGTATGCTGTTTAAATGAGTGTTCAACTTCTCACCGACACGCTTGTTGTGATTGGCGGAGTTTGATGAGTTTTATAGACTTGGTATTGTTTCTTATTCAAAAGTGGTGACACCCACAGCTTCTCTCTCTCTCTCTCTCTCTCTCTCTCTCTCTCTCTCTCTCTCTCTCTCTCTCATATTGGCCCACATTACAGTTAATATCCATTCAGAACTTCTACTTGTCAAAACAAAATTATCAGCAACAAATGAAACCAGATTATCAATATCCCTTATAGATTTGCATACATTTATAATCTGATTCATTGAATGGCTTTCGGTTTTAGGTCAATCACTGTTTGCGGATAACAAAAAAATAAAACAGGGAATAAAAACAAAAATCTCAGTGACGTCTCTTAGCCAATGATACAGCCCCTTATGAAAAAAGAATACTTCAAGTTAATTTTATGAAGTATACTTAAGTAATGTTCAAGTATATTTTTAAGTATACATTATGCAGTAAGTATACTAATGTCAATATGTACTTGTAGTAAACTTGTAAGTTTACTATTTTAATACCGCTTGGGACTAAATTGGCCCACTTTTAGTATATAAAAGTATATGTTTAAGTATACTATAAGTGCAAAAGTAGTAAACTTTAAGTGCACAATTAGTTCACAATTATGTTTCTCATTTGTACTGCAAGTGAACTTATGGGTATACTAGTAGTTTACTATTTTAATACTTGTAGCAAATTTTTTGTTTATGTAAGTACACGTTGAAGTATACTTTCAGTACATTACTAGTTTAGTAGTTTTATACTACAAGTTTTCTTTAAGTGAACTTAACATTATACTTGTAGTTTACTAATTATATATTCTTTTTGCTCTTTTAGTGTAGCCTACTCTCAGTAAACTACTAGTCTAGTAGTTTTATACTGCAAGTTTTCTTTAAGTGAACTTAACATTATACTTATAGTTTATTTATATATTATTTTTGCACTTGCAGTAGGCCTAGTCTATACCACTATGTTCAAATTTTATTTTATTTTTATCCTTGAAAAATACCTTTAACTATACTTTAATTTTAAAAACATTCATCCTTCATGCATCCTTTTTTATTAACACTTGAATGTTGGTAAGTTTCATAAAGAAAGGCAACATTTTAAACAAAAAAGTTGAGAAAATCACATTTTTGTCAAAAACTACGCCTTGATCAGATTCAGAACGATGATCAAAACACAGATGGAGCAGATCGAGTCCGACACCCCCAAAGCTTCACAATCGTTTTCTCTTCACGGGTTACGCTTCATTTCATTTGGTAAAATTAAGCAGGTTTGATTTACACGCTGTTTAATGTTTGATGATCACGTTATTTTATATCTTCTATCATTTGTTTCAGCTTCTGAATCCGGAGTTTTCCGGAGTGTTTTGATCCGGAGATTCTGTACTAGAAGATGTGTCATAGCGCCCCCTACCGTATAACAGTGAAAACATGGATAGCTGGAAAATTCAGTCAATGGTGGGGAAAGAGTAAAGTAGAATCAGAGAATGGAGACGGGCTCTGGTAGAATTAAAGTAAATTTCTATACGCTGCAGTGGACTAGCCTAAACAAAAATTCAGATACACAGAATTACAAACATATCTGTTTTATATCAATATTTTAATCAATATTTTCAAACAATGTAAGTTTCATAAGACTGTAGGCCCTATATGAAAAACTATGTAAAAAAAAGTATATTTAAAAGGCTACTCAAAAGAGTTAACACAACTACAAGCCAAGTAGGCCTATACTTTGAATACTTAATTATACTTTTAAGTATATTTCGATCAAAAGACTGAGTACAAGTACAGGCCAAATATACTTGGACTTTTCACTCAGTATAAGTCAAGTACACTTAAGTGTAATTTATATATTTCTGAGAAGTATATAAAGTATATTTTTGAGAAGTATATAAAATGTAGACTGAAATTATGCTTTCTTATTTTTAGTTGAAAAGAAGTGTACTAATAGAACACTTTAATAAACTTTAAATTATTATTATCATTTGTTTTTTATTATGACTTTTAATAATTTATTTAATTTAATTTAAAACATATTTTATTTTTAAAAGATATCATTTAAACTTTTAAGATTATACTTTGAAATAAATTCAACACAACATTCACAATGTCTCATCCTGATCATAGCAAGATATTTATTTGATCTAAATGTACCAATTTGTGTGACTCTCTCACACACACACACACACACACACACACACACACACACAGACAGACACAGACACGCGCTTTGACACACATAGACGCGCGCTCCCTATGTTTTGAGACAGTGTGAGGTCATTCAGGAATGTCTATATGAATTCAGTAAACAAGTTGTGTAAAACGATATTGTGAACCCATTCATAAACTTGTTTAACTCTCTAAACATTAAACATTTCTATTCTTTTAAAGAACAGAATGTTTTTCAACGTTTGTGTGAGATACACTTCCACAGTTTTGTCTTATCACTTTCACAGCAGCCCCGGATACGCTCAGGAATATGGAGGAGGATCCTGTGACACCAACTTCAAACGATCAAACTGTCAGTACCAAGACGTATTACACCAACTTCAAAACCATGAATTATTATACCAACTTCAAACGATCAAACTAACTGTCAAAACTACATGATCTAGGGCTAGCCGGGTCAGTAGGTCAAACTAACTGTCAAACCACATGATCGATGGCTAAGAAGGGCAAAGGTTAACCCCCTGATCCCCTATACCGGAAGGGGAGGGGTAACCCTAAGGTCAAGAGGTCAACCTGTCAATCAATCATTTTTGACAGGTGGTGTATATTATCACTACTGCTCTCCTGGAAAAGACCTTCCCCAAAGATCCGTACCTCCGGTTCATTCATTTAACTTTTACTCTGACACTTTATATTGCCATGGTACTATTAAGATGGACCATCTACACTGTCCCCTCTTTACTGGTTACCACTCCAGTTTAGGGTCAGGGATGACATATTTTTGTAGGACAACCTGGAATCACCATGGTTTCCACGAGATTTTCACTTTTGGATTATTGTAGAAAAAAAAGTGTATGATTCTGAAGCATAAATACAATCGACAGAAGTACAAAGGTAAATGTAAGCTATAAACAAACTACAGCACGATCACATGACTTCACGGACTACTCTTTCAGTCTTTATTTCAAAAGCATTTTCCCTGAAAGTTTGAGTTAGAATAGCTTGCAAGATCATGATTCATGATGATCTTGTCATCATCAAGATGATGATCAAGACAATGAAAAACCGGACGAGTGAGTAAATGAGTTTACATGTTTGGCTGATGACTTTTTACATTTAATGTTGAAAACTTGCCTTTTTATACAGCTTCTTTTGTTTTATGCTTTATGTCTATCTATGTTATTGTGCACACATTTTTTAAGCACCTTTTATTTTTGTGTATTAAAATCTTATGTAATGAGACCTGTAAAAATGTATACTTCCGAAACTGAGCATAATCAGGGGAAATTGTGGTTTGATTTGCAGCTCAATGTGGGTAACGAAACACCCACACAGTATTTTAGTTGGTTCAGCAACTTGTTTCTTCCTTTGTTGAATGGCGGTTGAAACTGCGAAGAACTTCCGTTTGAATAAAATTGAATTGAAAGACGTTTCTTTTTTTCCATCTCATAACAGTCAGCTACACTAATTTAACTCTCTAGTCATCAAAACTTCCAGGAGCACATGTGAAAGATTGTGGAAGCCATATAATACATGGAGGATTGTCAAAGGATTTCATTGATAATTCAAGGCCTGATGAAGGTCATGAGACCGAAACGTTGCTAATAAATATTTTTTGATACTTTTTGCAAGTATTGATATAGGGTGCAGGATTTCCTTTTGTTTTTTAGATTCATAATTCAAGGGAAATTCCAAATATTCTGCATGCTGTTGATTTACTCAGGAGCTCTCAGTATGACTTCATTCAGCCTTTGTGGTTTTGTTGTTACGCAATAGTGATGTTAGAAACTGCTGTCATTCATTCTGACACGTTACATCCACTTAGGTCCATTTAATATTCATAACAGATTGAAACGATTATTTTTTTATCTTGATCTGCTGAGGAAAAGATTAGCCTAAGATATGAAGCTCTTAAAAACCTTTGCAAATTATGGATTGTGTATTTGTATTCGCATGCTGTTTTCCTATAGATTCATGCATTCATTTATGGTCGTCTAACATTTATGTCTGTTTATTTTATACTCACTTAAAAATGTTGGGTTAAAAATAACCCAACTATGGGTTGGAATAGCACCTTCCCAACTGTGGGTTATTTTAACCCAATGCATTGGGTTAAACTTTAGTTGGGTTAAAATAACCCAACAGTTCAGTTAAATATTTATTTGTATTAATGACCTTATTTTAATATATAAAATACACATAGTTTTCAAATACAGATTGTTTATTTGTATAAAACAATACACGTTTCAACAAATATATTTTTAAATGACAAACTATATATTGGGGAGTCAATATACATAATTGTGTACATAAATTCAAAATACACAAGTGTACATACAACACATAATAAATTCAAAACCTATGTACAAATAGTACACATTAAAAACCTACACAAAAACGTACATAGAGTACAAATACATCAAATATATACATTCAGCACACAAAAATTAAAAACGAACACTAAATTTAAAACTACACATACATTTAATTCAATAAACTATACAAATATGGACAGAATACACAAATTAATAACATTAAATCCTAATCACAACTTTATTAAAAGGTCTTCACTGTACACTGAATGCATAGCCTAGATGTGTTGTTGTAAACGGTAATAAAACTACAAATACATAATTTGACCACACTGGACCTAATGATGATGATGAAGATCAAAGATCTTAATGAGGCAGGAACTCCTCCGGATATATTAACGTTTGCAGGCTACAACAACTCCCAAAATGGGTGCAGAGGTCTTGAAATAGTTTGTCATAGATGTAAAACATTTTTTAAGCACATCCATTGCTTGAAATAAAGTCTTCTGTTCAACTGCTTCCACAATGAATATGATAAAAGCTTGCGAGTTCTCTTGGTCTGAACTGAACTGAAAATGTCATTCAGAGCATACTTCTACATGCTTTGTTGTTATTCATTTGATAAAGAGAGAGATCAACAGGGGGCGCGATGCTCCACATTCCTTCTCAACCAAAAAAACAACCAAAGAAGAGCGACGCCCAAACATGAGCGGGAAAATCCGTTTCTCAGCAACAGGGCAACGTGGTCATCACTCTCTTCAGGACTTATTAAAACAACGAGATTTAACCATTATAATGGCGCTCTTGGTCAAAACACCGAAGAAAAGAAGATGCCGAGTAAGGCCATTTAATTCTGCCGATATTTTCACAAAAAGAAGAGAAGGAAATGAGTGGAGTTCATTCATTTCCTTATTGCAACAGCTGGCTAAATTGAGAAGGGGGAATTAAAAAGGTAACTTAAACATTTCTCTAACATAATAAAGTTTTTCCATTATTGTATTTGTACAATTAAAAATACATACAAACACTGTGAGCACTTGTTGAAATTAAAGTTTAGCAGTTTAAAGTTTAAGTTTAACTAAAGTTTAGAAATGTAAGTCATCACTTGTTTGATTTATTATAAAAAAAAATTGTATCAACAATGACCTCTTTAATAATGTAAATATCTTAACAAACCGCAGTGTTTCTCAATGGGACTTCTATGGGTAGCCAATGTAACTTTTTGGACGTTGATTGTTACATAAATTAAGAATAGCCTAAATGTTGCGGAAGCGCATAATTCGTTACATCTCGGAAGAGAAACAGGCAACTTGAAGAAACAAGTGCAATATAAGCATTTTTCCAAAATGAAGATATAAGTACAGATTAACTCTAAACTGTAATTTGCAGAAAAATATATTTTCCCCACCAATATATGCTTTAGCGTAAATATTTGCGGTGGTAACGAACGTTATTCTGGCCAGTGAAAACATTTCTGCATAAAATGCATTTATTCATTTTAGATTTTTGATGACATATAAGTTAAGTATCGTTTGATTGGTTGTATGTAAAGTCATCTCCGATTGGTCAATGAGAAATGTTTGGCTTGATTCGGAATAGGGCGCTATTTCTGTTATGTCTTTATATGTTAGAACTTAGAAATGGTTGGAGTAACGTTAGTAGCTGTGTCTGTGTGTGTGTGTGTGTGTGTGTGTGTGTGTGTCAAAACACTCGTGCACGTTTTTTTTTGTTTTTTTTTTACTGTTGATGCTCGTGGTTGCCATGTACATTCACATTCCCCAAACAGCGCACGCACCTGGAAATGGAAAACTGCGAGCACCGACGTATTAGTGGGGCAGGGGGTCGAGCCTGATTAAGACAGAAACATATGGAGGAAGGAAAAACAGACATGCCGAATAATAATGACATTTTGCTGGGCGTAACTCAATTTATTAAAAAGTCAGGACATGGCAACCTAAGACGTCACGAGCGATACTTCGTCAGTGCCACCAATATTTATCCCTCCCATTTCGAATTTGACCGGCGCGCGATCAAGCTTCCCGCACGCGCACACTACCGGGAGAAGTTTGCTTGGACCTGTCGCCTTTGTAAATTAAGTTTATAAAGGACACATTAACACAACAATCGCTTCATCAAATACTAACAGTATGGAAGCCAACAATAGAGGTGAGAAATGCATTGTTTGTTTTACTGTAGCGCTCTTCTGATGAAACAGCGGCGCGCGCTCTCATCTTCCAACCTGATGTTGACGCGCTCAAAGATTCCCCGATATTGCTTAGATCAAATAATCGTCCACTATAACTATTTAGGAGTTGATGTTGCGATTTCACAGTTGATTTTGCGATTTCAAACTGTTAAAAGCAACATAAACATCGAAATAGAAGTGACTTGAGGACATCGAACAAACATCTCGAGTTGTCTGTGCCAAAACACGACGACGTTTTCGTGATGGATTCCGTTCAAAAGAAGTTATTATAACCTAGTTTAAGTCTAGTTTATGGTTTAATCTGTTTTCGAGATGTTTAGTAACAATCAGTGGTCAGTGCTCAGATATAATTATCTTATCTTATCGCAGCCGCAGGTGGTGTGTTTGAGTGTGTCTGGAGGCCTCTGCGGAGAGTCTGGAGGAGGCTACTGTGCTGCTGCGGTGGCCCTGATGAGGGCTATGTGGGTGTGTAACGTTATCTAAAGGATTTCTACAGTACCTTTAGGAAACACTTCATAATAACTTTAAGTCATTAACTAATGTTATATAGCCTAATGCTGGATAGATCAGCAGCTCATGAATGAGAATAACAAAAAAGAATGTATATGAGAATGTAAGTAATCATTTGAGTATGTTAATATTTAATGTGTGGTTTAGTATAAAGTGTTATATATTCAGATCTCACTTTATAAGTGTATTTAACTACTATGTACTTACATTTAAATGAATCATTTGATACAATGCACTTTTTTTGTAAACTTTATGTTGGCCACTGGGGAAGGGTAGAGGATGATTATCTCCCTGAAAGAAATGTTTCAGTGTCTAGACTTCCTAATGTCCTATACTGCCAACTTTTGAATAGTAGAATTTTTTATTTGATTTGATTTGATTTATTAGACAGTAAAAAAATAAATGCATAACATGAAGTCATCACAGTGACATTATACATTAATCAGAACTGTCGAGGATAACACAAGAAAGTTAAAAACTTATTTCCATTGTGGTCCTCGTTGTAGTCTGATAAAGATGGTCAGGCAAGCTACAGATGACTAAGGTACCCTGTACATTCAACCACATACAAAATAAAAATAAAATAAACAAATACATACACTTCAATAATAAATATTCCTTAAGATCACATAAAAAAAAAAAATCTAATTAGCATTTAGCAACCATTCACCACATGCTCTATTAAAACAATGATCTGACTGGCTTAACTTAATCTCAACTGGGAGTTTATTCCATTCCATTGCTGCCGTGTACAAGAAGGTGTTTTGCCCAGAACAGCTCTTAAATCTACAAGGAACTATGTCTGTGGCACTACCTCTAGTTGAATAGCTATGAGAGTTCCTAATAAGCTTAAAATAATCTTTAAAATACTTTGGCTCATTCCTATACAAAATCTTTCGTGTCAATCTCAGTTTCAACTGTCTCACCCTGTTTTCAATTGTCAACCATTTTAATTTCTTACGTTCGAGAGAGCCAACATGGTGGCAACTCATAATTAGTATATTTTTTTTTAGACCAATGCAAAGCAATGGACTAATGTATAGAGGAATGATTTGCCATCAGATGTTACATATTTTTTTAACAAGTAAAATGAGGTTTAAAAAATCTTTAATCGAATGGCACAATATATAGTAAATTGTTGATTTTGATATTTGGAATGAATGATTTTGAATTTTGGGTTTATGTTTTATAGGCTTGACTTTTATTGTTGTTGATTTAATGTAGTTTTGAGTTTTTACTTGTCGGACCCCAGGAAGAGTAGGGGATCCAAATAAACGAACTAGCCTACATTTTTTTAATATTGTACTTATATTTAAAAAAAACCTGCATGTAATAAAAGTTGTAATTAATTTCTGTAATTACATCTATAATTACACTGTCGACCTTCCCTTCCCCCTTAACCCCTCCTTAAACCTAACCAGACCACCAAACCTGTCCCTAACCTTCCCCGTTCACTAGCCTGGCAGTGTTTTGCAAAACAACATGAACACAATAAACACATGGTTCCTAACATTTTTTAAGCAAGTGCATAGTAGTTAAAGACACCTAAAATTCAGTGTGACCCTTATTCATTCTAAACACCATGAAAAACTGTGGCAAAAAGTAATTGATATGTAATGTTTTACCAGAAATAAAAGTTTCAGTGGAAGAAACTTCACCACTGTTCAATGGCCAAAGCTCCGTCCGTCCATGGTGAAGATCCTGAAGTTGTTTTCTTCACAGAGGTGAGACAAATTAATTGTGACCTAGCCTGGGTTTCATGCAGAATTGTGGTAATGTGAATGTATCTGTTAGAACAGTCACAGTGCTTCTCAAACCTGTCCTGGGAACCCCCTATCAGATGTCTTCTTCCTCTAACACACATGATTTAGGTCATCCCTATAGCAGAGGCTGTAAGACTGGAATTGGGTGTGTCTGATGGAGACAGGAAAAAGCCCCCCCCCAAAAAAGTTTGAGAAGCACTGAAGGGCTTTAACTACTATTACTAGTAACTAGTAGTATTTTTTTTACTATTAAATTACTAATAATTTCCTGATCAGTCGATTAATCCTTTAGTTAACCTACCATAACGACATTAATCTTTCAACATTTTATTCAAACATTTTCTCATAAAATACACATTTAAAATAAAGTGCCAAGAATTAAAAAGCTTCTGTCAGTAATACAAATGTCCATGATGACTGCATTCATAGTCACTGTTTGTGTTTGACTGGTGTGAGTCTTGAAATATTTAGTTCATTCAGCAGATTAAAGCTGCATTCAACTTTTTTGGGTTAAAATTTGAGGAAGTACATAAACAGCCAGTGTTCAAAACTATCTGCTTGCCTTCGCTCGATTCAAAACGGTAAGCTTGTAATAATGTTTTTAATTCGAGCATGTCTTTGCGTCATTACGTCACATACAGATGTGACGTAGATTATGTACAGACACATAAAGAAGGTGTCTCGGCTATACTGCGTGTGAGGATGTTGGAGGTGGAGATTTATAGCCTTTTCTCACAGCACTTGATATAATTAAGCATCAATTTGATGGCGGATCCAGAAAGGTTCAAACGACAATCACCAGTGACAACTGGAGATTCACCCGTTGTAAAATGCAAAAGACTTTGAAAAATTTCACATTTCTGCTTACTAAATGATCTTTATATAGGCTATCCCATCTACAGGGGCATTTGGTGTGAGGTTGGGGGTATTGGTACAGTGTTAACTTCCTCAATTGACGAGTTCATAATGCGGTGAATTCCCGCTCCCCTTTACTTCATATAGAGAGACACGCGTCGCATCTGTGCACTGCTGTCTCTCCCTTGCGCTCGACATGCAGGAGTCACTTGGAGACTCTAAAACTGTGGAAAAACACCTTCTGTACTGAAATTGGAGGACCAGATTCAGTATACAGTGCACCTTATGAACCATAGCATTAACTTGAACTGCGTTTCTGTCAGTGCGTGACTACAGCTCATTAAAGGGATACTTCACCTCTGGAAAGATGAATGTGTATTTAAATTGGGTTATTTATGTAGTAGAAATGTGAAATTATTTTTGAATTTGGAGCCTTCTAGAATGAGAAAAGCCCGAAAATTTATTTTTGACTCATGTGGATGAAAGACAACAACTCCCAGAATGCACTTGCTTCGCTGCCCTAGGAGGCCACTCCCAAGCCACACCTACCGGTTAGAGAGCAGTTAAAGGGTTACTTCAGGATTTAGCATTAAGCTTTGTATTAGTAGAAAACCTGTAGTATTTTCGAATTACCGTGCTTTCCACCCTCATATCCCCCTGAGACAAGAGATTTATGTATTTTTTTGTCTGGAAAAAATCCTCCGATGACGCAAAAATCGTCATTTTGCGTCATCGGAGGATTTTCTGGTCAGAGGCTAAAGACTACAGCCAGTAGATGGCGTTGTTCCGCATGTTTTCAGCCCGCCCATAGAGGGTGGGATCTCACTCACAGAATGTACACAGTGTCAGCCGTCTTTCTTTGGAAGCTAAGCTAGTAGGCTCTTGTTCTGTGGAGAAAGCTGAGTAGTAGGAGAAAGCTGAGTAAGTAGGGGTAAACAACAACATCCTCCTTTTCCCGGACTTGCCCGGCGGGCGAGATCGTTCAAAATGTACGGGATTCAGCTTTTGCGTTCTGCAGTCGCCATTCATTGTTTACATGCACATGCACCTTTTGTTTCAATCTAACTGAATTCATTCCGATTGGTGAATCTGAATGTAGTGTTTACATGAACGCTAAACAAGTGATCGGTTGACGTGCGTTTTACCATTGCTAAGAAAATTCCCGCTCCTCCGTGAGAGATGAGATACCCGGCGCGTCTCAGTAATGACGCCACCGGTCTCGCGCCGTTCTCCCGCGGCCGTCAGCCTCGTCCTGCTCGCCACGGTAAACATGATGAATGGCGACTGTAGAACGCAAAAGCCGAATCCCGGACATTTTGGCCCATCTCTAAATCACTGGCAAACTCATCACGTTGGCTAGCCTTGTTGTTTTCAACTACGCACTCTTACCGGTGGGCGTGGCCTCCTAAGGCAGCGAAGCAAGTGCATTCTGGGAGTTGTTGTCTTTCATCCACATAAGCCAAAAATGCATTTTCTGGCTTTTCTCAGTCTAGAAAGCTCCAAATTCAAAAATTTCTTCACATTTCTTCTACTTAAATGACCTATTTTAAATACACATTCATCTTCCCAGAGGTGAAGTATCCCTTTAAACAACAAAGCTAAGCTACTAGTGAGTCTCCGTGACGACGAGTCTGCCCGGGTTTTTGAGAGGAGGATCCCCCTCCCACCCTCCGCATTCCTGAGCAGCGTATATAAATGGGGTACTCGAAGAGGGTCGTGTACCGCAGAAATTGCAGACGGATCAGGGAAAGGAATTTTTTAACAAACATTTTCAACACTCATTTGCTTTGTTGACGTCCACAGGTCTCATTCTGATACTTCGGTGATAACTGGTGTTGTACCCCTGCATAATGTCTTGTAAAACATCTATGTATCGTCGGGAATTTGTAGCCGTAAAAAATCTCCACATACGACTTTTTAATGTTCTATTAAATCGTTCCACGACACTGGCTTTCAAATCGGTAGCGGTAGCGAAATGATTAATTTCGTGCTTTTTCATTACATCTTGAAAATGTTTGTTAAAAAATTCCTTTCCCTGATCCGTCTGCAATTTCTGCGGTACACGACCCTTTTTGAGTACCCTATTTATATACGCTGCTCAGGAATGCGGAGGGGGATCCTGTGACACACATCCTATATAACCCTTCTTGACACTGTCTTCAAACATTAAACCATTCATCAAAACCATCTGTCAAAACTACATGATCGAGGACTAGCATGGTTAAAAGGTCAAACTAACTGTCAAAACTATGAAATATAATAGGGAGTATCAATGGGTCAAACTAACTGTCAAAACCACATGATCGAGGGGTAGGAAGGTCAAGGGTTAATCCCTGACCCCTATACCAGAAGGTCAACCTGTCAATCAAAAAGGCCATCAATCATTTTGACATTTGCTGGGTCTTATCACTACTGTCAAATATATCACCAATGAGGCTTATCATGTGTCACCTAGCAGCAGCAGAGCCGCGTCAGACACGTTTCTGGTGTGCAAAGACCTGACACGCAACAGAAATGCCACGCCACGCAGCCAGTGTGTCGCCGGCCTTAATGACAGATATCAGAGCAGCAGGTTTATTAGGCTACTGTCACTTTAAGACATGCTGCTCCTGCACATGACGCAAATCTGACGTGCATCCCATTTTCTCAAAACTCTTTACAACACTGGTTCAATGTAAACATTATTTAACTAATTTAAGACTGCTTTAAAAAAAATACTGGACACAACGGGCTTTTGGCATAATTGTGTTTGTTATTGTTCGTCCAAGCGCGAAAGAGAACTCTATACTGGTGCATGTCTTTCTGTGCGCACGAGCCGTGTGTCTCACATAGGCCTCGTTTACACTGCAGGTCTTGATGCCCAATTCTGATTTGTTGCCTATATCTGATTTTTTTTTTTTTTTTTACTGTCCGTTTACACGTTCTTTCAATTGTGACCCATATCCGATTCATGTGTTTACACTTGCCATACTATCTGAAACATCGTGCATGCCTAAAGGGGGTTCTTGCATAGATAGACGAACGTGAAATATGCTTGATGCTAGCTTAGCGATATAGCCTATGCGAAGTTCACCAAACATCACCATGATTTTGAGGCGGAGGAGGACGAAAAGGACCATCCTCATTGCGCACATGCTTCAGTTATTGTGTGCTAGAGAGTTCTCAGGACTGGTGGGAGGGAGCATATTGTGGCGGGCTTTAACGAGGAGCAGTGGGTCATTTAGGATGAGCAAGCCAACCTTTGATATGTTGTCAACGTTTGTCCACATTCCTCTCCTATGACGACACAACGTTTCGTCGGGCCATCCGTCCCTTTGCAGATGCACGTCGGGTTGTTATCATTAAACCGCAAAGACGTTGCCTAATGCCTCAGAAAATCCAATTTGCTCGTTTACATGACAGTCGCATTGGCACATATCTGATTTATTTCCACATATGAATGAGGCCTAAAACTGATCTCGAAATATCTGAATGCATGCATTTTTTCCCCCTGGTTACACGGTCATAAAACACATCCGATCTGTGTCACATATGAGCAAAAAATCGGAATTGGGTCATGTTTCACTGACAGTGTAAACGAGGCCATAGACTGGAGATTCTCAAGACAGTGCGTTCTCTTGTCTTATTCCGCTTGAATGGTTTTAAAAAGCTTTTTCATGAATAAGAGCGTGATCATAGATTGTAACACTAGCTAAAGAATGACGGAAAAAACAGATGCTGCATTAATTGCATTAAATATTTTTTTTACACGTTAAACTGGGAAAAGTTTATCGTAGTGATGTCACGATACAAAATTCCAGTAGTCGGTACCGATTCCATTAAAATTTTTCGGTTCTCGGTACCAATTTCGGTACTATTTTTCTATTTTATTTAACTATTTGGAAAAAAATATTAAATTAAATTCAATGACTTTATTTATGACGGTAATCATAAGTAAATAATACATATAAGCATTAAAGGCTACATGCTGTTTAAACGCAAGTATTGCTTAAAAAAAAAAATCCCATGGAGACATAGCTAAATCTACTGTACAGTAGCTTAATATAATTCTTTCTGTCGATTTCTTCAAGTTAAACCGAACTTTTATTTTGCCGTGAAGACCTTTGAGTTTCTGTGTGTGTATAATATGACGATGTTTTTTTTTTCTCAAATTAAATGGTAAAATGCTCATGAAGTGACTCTCAGAGTGGCTCTGGAGATGAATTTCATCATGTCATCATATCGTGAGGCAGCAGAGACTGAAAACAGCGCGAGCATCACTCGTGCTTCAGTGTGTGTGGTAAATGAAACCGCGTGTCTGTGCCATTCATTCACACAGAGACAAGCAGAACATGCAGGGTTAATATTTAAATAGTCTTTTAGCAGTTTAATATACACAGACACTATATATATCGGCTACAGACAGTGCTCCAAGTAAAAAAGTTAGTCGGGAGTAGGCCTGTCGCGATAATTAAATAACCGTCTGATCGCGATTATTTGATCTAATGATTATTGCGCTCTTTTATAGACCTACGGCACAAGGGGGAGTCATGAACCAAAATAAATAGACAAGCACTAATTACGTTTTCTAGCAATATATTCAAAGTCATCTGAAGCCATTCCATTGCTTAATGTGAGGGACAGTAGTATATTTACATTGTTAAATTAAAGTTCACAAACTCGTCTGCAGCTGTCAATCATTCCGTTCAGCATTCAAACAGCGCGCGTCGTCCGGTTACGACAGGATACACGGTAAAACTTTCTCCAATGTGACATTGACGTTATAATGCTTGATCTGTAGATAAAGGGCTGTGGGTTTGCATAAAATGACTTTATTTTGCTGGAGTTTTTTGCTGTTTCTAAATGACTCGCTCGCTACCGTGTGCCTACACAGCACAAGGACTATGAATTGGCATCAGACGCACAATAACTGGAGTTTAAAACTGTGAAGAAACAAATGATCAATAAACTGTTGGACTGATATACACTAGGATTTGTGCCCTCGACATTTCTTCGCTTTGTGCCGTGAACTTTTAAATGCGCACTTGTGCAGCGCTGCGCACTGTGACTCCATGTTGCATTAAGCACATCATTCTGCACCCGCGATGCGCATACGCGCTTTGTTCCGCTCTGTTTTGAAGCGTATCATATTATCATGGTTTGTGCACATTTGTTTTTATTAACACTTAAATTACTGTGCAGATGTTTTCAAAAATTACTTTTTGCTGCTGATTTATACACTCACTAAGTTTAATAAACAAATTGTCATAGCTATTGAATATATTTATTTAATATTTAAAGGTGTTAACTGTAATCTTACACTGCAAAATGATAACTTACAAAGGATTAAATTCATCACAATTATTTAATGAATGAAGCACAAAGCCCTAAAACAGACAATTAATCAGCATAATCGCCAAAGCCCTAACACAGACAATTAATCGTCAAAGCCCTAAAACTGACAATTAATCGGCATAACCGCAATTATTTTTTAGACAATTAATCGTCAGCCAAATTTCATAATCGTGACAGGCCTAGTCGGGAGCCCCGCGCTTAGATAAAAACACGGAAGCGACTTAAAGCAGCTGCCTATATTAGTGGATACCGAATATACCCGGTACTACAGAAATGCTGGTATCGTCACATTTTCAGTACGACTTGGTACCGAAGTACCGGTACTTTGACAACACTAGTTTATCGCATGTGTTAATGTGTTAAGTTTGACAGGGAAAAAAAAGCTAAGAACTGATTCTGAATTAGTTTATTGCTGTTTCCGCATAAGAAAATTCAAGACTTCACATGTATTTCTTTAGTACCTTGAAAAAACAAAACGGTTATTCAAACTGGGAATAATTTATTATAATCACTGAAATTGTCTACACTGCAAAATCAGCACTTTGTTGTTTATGACAAGAGAATTTGCGAGAGTGCAGCCTAAAGCCTGTGATTGGCCATTGCATTTGTAAGCTCAACAGAAATATGTGTGATTAGTTATAATGCTCAATGCTGCAAAAAACATGTAAAAAGAAATCTAATTCAATGTGAGCAAATGTAATTATAAATTATAATATAATGCCTTGAATTTGGGGGTATTTTTTCCCCCAAATCCCCTTTGATTTCTGAGCCTGGTTATGCATGGCCATACGTAGATTAAACTTATGTAGGATGTTTATGATTACATCATACTTGAGATTACTAATTAAAGTAAAAACATTTTTAGTGCTTTATTAATAATGTTGTTGGGTTTTTAAATTTTCATCAACAGTGTTTGAATTCAGATATTTTAGTTATTTATGTCATTTTTGTCTTTGTTGTAGTGTAGACAAAATCAAAAAACCTTCAATTAACATTTTTGCCAAAAATCTTGTTGGCAAGTTTAATTTGCTATTATTCAGTGCAAATACAACAGGCCAAACCTCCAAACAAATACAGTATTGTAGTAATTTATAAATAATCCATTAATAAACTATTAATTATGTAACTAAAAGGTCCATTCACACAAGGATGATCAATAAAGATATAGGGTCTCATTCATTAAGCATGCATACAAACAATTTTAAGAACGAATCACGATTCACCAAACATTTCTATGTAAATATATTTTCAATTTAGGGGAAAATATAGGAGAAACTGAAACCACACGTACGCAAAAAGCACTTGCTCTGTACGACCTCATAATCGTGTTAAGAAGTTATATTTCATCCTAACACGATGATAATTATATTGAAGTTTGTTGCATTAATTGTATTAGGCTATATAATCGCTTATAATAAACAATGTTATTGTTTGTTGGCGTGGACGCTAATATATTTATCTTTATAGTCATCTTTGTAACACTTTACAATAAGGTTTCAGATGAACAATACGCCACATCATTTATCAATCTTGGCTCATGTTATTCTCAAGATTTACTAATACATTAAGATCAAAATTGGTATCTGTTTACAGTAATTAATGCACTGTTAATAAATGCTGTAAAATATATTGTTCATGTTAATGCATTAACTAATGTTAACAAATGAGACCTTATTGTAAAATGTTACGGTTATTGAATGGGTCTTAATGCCCATGTTCTTATTGCTCATGATCTCTTCACCTCTTTTCTATATAGATGATCCTTTTTGATGAATTGATGACCAGTAAAACTGCAGAATACTTGGATGAACATTTGAAGCAAAGTTTAAAGACTCAGAAGATGGATCTACTTCCCCTCAAATCTGCTCGACATGTCCGTCCCACCGACATACTGACAGAATGTGATGTGTACTGGTCAAGGAACTTTATTACTACTGTGCACTCAGGAGAACACGCCATGCACAAGCTTTTCAGTGACTGACCTTTCACTTCGACCCTCAGGGCCAAACTAACAAAGGTCATGTACACTTTTGGACCTTGGACCTTGAATGTCCAGAACACTTGTATGAGCCAAGAGGGAGTTTGATCTAGTGCACAAAATGGACCTACGTTGGTTTAGGTCAATGCAACATAATGCAACAATGCAAGATCGACAGCTGCTCAACTTGAAGAGAACAGAGCACTGTACCTATGAAGTGTCCTTAATATATAGACAGATAGATGCATAAAAAACTGCATGAATGTTTTCACACAGAAATCATGATTAATCCATAAGTTCATGATTTTGATCTGTTTTTTGTGTTGTTGTTGTAAAATTAGAAAACGTGCACCAGCTGAAATCACTCCGATATCTTGCTTTGTGTGCTCTCAGGTGAGAATTCCCCTCTAGGCCGTTTACACCTGGTATTAAAGGGCACCTATTATGCTAAATTATGCAAAAGGTTTGAGCATAAATGTGTTGGCAGTGTGTGTACACAACCACCCTATAATGATGATAACTTTCGGTCTAATTGACAAAAATAAGTACATGTAATTTACATATGAACACAACCGGAGATGACGGAAAAACATGGAGAGCAACGGTTTTTGTTTCTGCTCTGACAGCCGCAAGACCACACCCAACGCCGTGTGTGTGTTAGAAATCAGGAATGGTGAGAGAACATTATTCTTGGTACGTTTTTCATCTTCAAACCAAATTTGGGTCTTCAGCCGACAAAGTTGAAATCCCGTCTGGCTATAGCTCACTTCCCATGATGTTTACGCATTAGGCCAGTAGGCGGAGAGGAGCCGGTCTTTTGCGGCTGTTCGACCACACAAGTGTTTACACTGCGAAAACAATCAGGCCAAATGCGTTTTCGACTACCTCTGGAAGTGGTCAAACTCAAGTTTTAGACCCCGTTTACACCTTATTCAGTGTCGTCCACTTGTTATCCGATCGACCAAAACGCATCTTAATACCAGGTGTAAAAAGAGCCCTAGTGAGCGTGCTTGAGCAAAAACCCTTATGGAGGTTTTATGCAAATCATTCCCTGCATGAGTGCATGTACACATTCCCCCATTTGGAATAATAAACATTCTCCACATGAATCTCTTAAAGGGATAATTCTGTCATTTACCCTTTTGTGTGTGTGTGGAACATTTAAATAGTTCACCATTTTGGTTAACATTCACTTTCAGTGTATGGACAAAAAAATCTAATATTTGTTGTACGCAAGTCACCAAACAAGGTTTTTACCAAACATATGCCTGATTTTAAATGGCAAAACAGAGGAAGAGTTAATGTTTCTCAAAATATCTTTTATGTTAATACTGAAGAAAGTCATACAGGTTTGTAATGACATGCACATTGAGTACGAGACATCATTTTGGCTGAACTGTCCATTTAAGCAGAGAGTAGTCACTCAAAGCATGACAGTTTACATTCAGTCTCAGGATTGGAAATATAATTTATAATATGTGGAAATATCTATCTTCTGAAACTTGAGATCTAAAATAATGCCTCTTAGTAGGATTTTAGGTGAATTCCCTAAACACCGGAAGTTGCCTCTAGCAATATATATAATAATATGATTTCCTCAAGAGTGTTGCAACAATCACTTGCTCTCGCTACTCGAGTATTTAAAGGCTTGCGGGTTAGTGTTTGTCCTGACATGACGAAGTGTTGTGATTTCTCACAAAGTGCCTACACTGAAAGTTAGTAACAAAGCTGTTAAACATGAAATGAGCAACACTGCATGCCCAGCCGCTAACAGTGATGACAGGTAACGAGTTTTGTTGGATTCAACTCCAAAATATAACAAGCAGATTAATGTTGTGAAACTCAACTCAACATTATGAATAGTGGCTGACTGAAGTCTGTCCTCTCTCTTATGGCTTATTAGCGCTTATCCTTTACATGCACTGTCTCTAACCTAAGCTTCATTGTGCCTTCTTTTGCGAAAACTAACATGACTACTGGTTAAAGGACTTTTTTACTATAAGGAAGTGTTTTATATTATGAAGTTGCTAATTATTTGGGTAAATAAAATATCACTATTTATTTTCCAAAAAGAAATGCATGAATGAAATACTGTGATATCCTTTAAGAAGTTGGCTTTAAAGTCTTGCATTGTGTGGTATGGTGTTTTTTTTATTTTATTATTATTTGTCTACAACGTGGGTTTTGCAGCCTGAATGTGTTGCATGTTTTGAACAAAGTAAAATGATCCGAATCAATTTTGCGGCTTTTATTTATATTGCACTAGAGGTCAAGCAGCACAAGCAAATCTTTTCTAACAGGCTTGCCTCAGGTTATGTTTGCAAAACACGTGTTCAGTTGGAGTTATTCTGCACTGCGTACAAATATACAGTTGAAGACTGTATACGCTGAAGACTCATCGGACAATTGCTGAAGAGACAGAATATCATTGCTGCTTTGTTTCACTAATATATTATTCTGGTATGTTTTAACAAAATAACTATATACACAAAAAGATAAAGATGACTTGTAATAACCTTAATTTTATTAAATATATTTTAACATAACCCCTAATATGAGCTGTTTAAGGTTGTACATAGATTACAAACACTAATAGCTCATATACTAGAGCAAGGGTGGCGAACGTAGGTCTTGGAGAGCCACAGTCCTGCAGAGTTTTGTTCAATCCTAATCAAACACACCTGAACAAACTCAACAAGGTCTGAAGTTACAAGAAAGCTAAAGGCATGCGAGTTTTATCAGGGTTAGAGCAAAACTCTCCAGAACTGACGTTCGCCACCCCTTCTCTAGAGACATGCAGCATCCTGCAGACAGAAACCACAATTATTGTAAGAAAGAAACAACCTACAAACTTCCATTTTTCACTTCCTTCAAAACAGTCTAATATAATACATTTAGTCTATACACACAACGGCTTCAACCTCAACGATCAAGATCTTTAATAAAGTCACCAAGATTTTTACCTCTACAACTGAAATGACTGTACTGAAGAAATTAGTGTCTAGTTATAAAAAACATTTCATAAGATCTGCAAAATCAAAATTAGTGTAATGTGAAACATCCACACAACCCGCGCCTAAAGTTAGGTTCCTAACATGGTTAGAAATAAACCAAAAATACTATACACAAACCGAAAGTAAGCACATGGTTATTAACTGAAATACAAATGTTTCATGTAGAGATGTAAATCCAATCCAGAGCTACAGCTGTGAACGGCCGGGGTCGTGGGGTGACGCATTTACTGAAGGAAGACGTTCAGCTGCTTTCGCTCTCTCCGCTAGAAACTTGTCGAACTCTGAGGGTGAGAAAGAGATGAGTCAAGAGATGAGTCATGAAATGATCTCTTGCACACGTCTGTTGTATGAAATGCTGCTTGCCTAGATTTAAACATGACTTGAGACTATAAGAAATGCCATATATATATCTTCATATAAGCAATTGCAATTGATGAAGTCTAATATCTTATATGCTGGGTTTTGGAAAGTACCAGCAAGTGTGTAAAAGATGAATCACCGAGCTAAGCGTTTTCAGATTACCACCAAATGTTAACAAGAGGAGATGTTCAGAGATTGAAAACCACAAGCAATAGAAACGACAATGCCACAGACTTAAATAGGAAGTAAAGATCACGAGTATGTGTAGGTGTAAGGTGATTAAAGGGCATTCGGCAGGTCAGACATGACACAGACTGAAACTCTGACAAGAGGAAGACAGGATCATATGAGGCAGAATGGGTTTGGGGGAAAAAACATTAAAGGTTGGCCAATGATATAACCTAGCATGCAGAAGAAAAGATGAGCGAACATAATCATGGCATATGGCCCAGATGGACTGAAGTTTTTTTTTTTTTTTACACATTTTCTCTGTTCATTTAAATCTGCGTTGATTTATATGTGGCAAAATGCATGACTTGCTGCTTATAGTATACTGGATATTGATCCCATAATAGTACTAGTCTTATTTGTAGCTGAAAGCGTTATCATATTAGCCACATTATTTCCTAAGCATACAAAAAGAAGAGTACCTTCACTAGTCACTCCCTCCGAGTCATCTTCCTGCAACGCAAAAATATACTTATGAAATACAGATTTCAATACAGTAAACAATAATCAGTGTTTTAAGATTTCAATTTCTTCCTAAATATCTCTGGTTTTATTGCAAGTTTCAGTGCAACATTTCGTGACATTCACAAATCTTTAAATTATATAATTTTTTTTTGTTTTTTTCAAGTCTTTGATTAATAGCATATTCAAAAGAACAGCATTTATTTGAAATAGAAATCTTTTGTAACATTATAAATGCCTTTACTGTCATTTTTGATCAATTTAATACATATTGCCAAATAAAAGTATTAATTTCTTTCAAAATAAAAAAAATCTTACATCTTACAAGTTTATAAGAGAATTTTGATATTTCAAATGTTGTTTTTAAACATTACTACACACACACACACATATACAGTGAGGAAAATAAGTATTTGAACACCCTGCTATTTTGCAAGTTCTCCCACTTGGTAATCATGGAGGGGTCTGAAATTGTCATCGTAGGTGCATGTCCACTGTGAGAGACATAATCTAAAAAAAAAATCCTGAAATCACAATGTATGATTTTTTAACTATTTATTTGTATGATACAGCTGCAAATAAGTATTTGAACACCTGTCTATCAGCTAGAATTCTGACCCTCAAAGACCTGTTAGTCTGCCTTTAAAATGTCCACCTCCACTCCATTTATTATCCTACATTAGATGCACCTGTTTGAGGTCGTTAGCTGCATAAAGACACCTGTCCACCCCATACAATCAGTAAGAATCCAACTACTAACATGGCCAAGACCAAAGAGCTGTCCAAAGACACTAGAGACAAAATTGTACACCTCCACAAGGCTGGAAAGGGCTACGGGGAAATTGCCAAGCAGCTTGGTGAAAAAAGGTCCACTGTTGGAGCAATCATTAGAAAATGGAAGAAGCTAAACATGACTGTCAATCTCCCTCGGACTGGGGCTCCATGCAAGATCTCACCTCGTGGGGTCTCAATGATCCTAAGAAAGGTGAGAAATCAGCCCAGAACTACACGGGAGGAGCTGGTCAATGACCTGAAAAGAGCTGGGACCACCGTTTCCAAGGTTACTGTTGGTAATACACTAAGAGGTCATGGTTTGAAATCATGCATGGCACGGAAGGTTCCCCTGCTTAAACCAGCACATGTCAAGGCCCGTCTTAAGTTTGCCAATGACCATTTGGATGATCCAGAGGAGTCATGGGAGAAAGTCATGTGGTCAGATGAGACCAAAATAGAACTTTTTGGTCATAATTCCACTAAACGTGTTTGGAGGAAGAAGAATGATGAGTACCATCCCAAGAACACCATCCCTACTGTGAAGCATGGGGGTGGTAGCATCATGCTTTGGGGGTGTTTTTCTGCACATGGGACAGGGCGACTGCACTGTATTAAGGAGAGGATGACCGGGGCCATGTATTGCGAGATTTTGGGGAACAACCTCCTTCCCTCAGTTAGAGCATTGAAGATGGGTCGAGGCTGGGTCTTCCAACATGACAATGACCCGAAGCACACAGCCAGGATAACCAAGGAGTGGCTCTGTAAGAAGCATATCAAGGTTCTGGCGTGGCCTAGCCAGTCTCCAGACCTAAACCCAATAGAGAATCTTTGGAGGGAGCTCAAACTCCGTGTTTCTCAGCGACAGCCCAGAAACCTGACTGATCTAGAGAAGATCTGTGTGGAGGAGTGGGCCAAAATCCCTCCTGCAGTGTGTGCAAACCTGGTGAAAAACTACAGGAAACGTTTGACCTCTGTAATTGCAAACAAAGGCTACTGTACCAAATATTAACATTGATTTTCCTCAGGTGTTCAAATACTTATTTGCAGCTGTATCATACAAATAAATAGTTAAAAAATCATACATTGTGATTTCAGGATTTTTTTTTTAGATTATGTCTCTCACAGTGGACATGCACCTACGATGACAATTTCAGACCCCTCCATGATTTCTAAGTGGGAGAACTTGCAAAATAGCAGGGTGTTCAAATACTTATTTTCCTCACTGTACATACGCATATATATATATATAGCCTCTCTCTCTCTCTCTCTCTCTATGTATGTGTATATATATATATATATATATATACACACACATACAATTGTAAGTGGAATTGGACTTAGAATTATAACTGTTATATATCTTTCAATTCCCATTCTAAGAGGAACGTTTCACTCACATCATCCACGTCAAGCCATTGTTCAATGTCATCCATCACTTCACTCTGATTGACTGGGATCTGACAGCAGAAGAAAAAATATGAATTAATTCACTTTAGCATAATAAATTACAACTATCAGTTCCAAACCACACCCATCACAAACAAGCTTTACACTACTTTATAGTATAAAAGAGAAATCGCTATGTTTCAGTCCTGAGAATGGGAAATAAGTTGGTTTGAAATGGGAACACCAAAAATAAAAGGTATGGATAAAAGTATGGATCTGTCAGGATCCAGGCCTGAGGGACAGAATCAACTAAACACCAAAAAGTCCCACCGAACCTTCAGCAAATAAAGATAATGAAGCTCAAAACATGCAGGCGACACGAAAGCAAGACAGCAGACACTCGTCGTTCACCGAAGGAGAAAAAAACTTTGACATGCTGAAAGAAAAAGTAAAAAACGAGCCCAGAGCAGCAGGCAGGTACACAAGCTCAACCAACAGCACGTCACACACTGCACTGACTGTCCGTCTCATCAGCCAATCAGACCCACCATTCCCTTTTCAAGCATCCAATGAAACTGAGGTGAGCTGCCGAGGGAGGTGGAGTCTAGGCTTTCATCCTTAACATAGACAGACAATAGTTTTAAGTGATGGACACATATCGTGGCATCCAATGAAAGGAGAAAACAACCACAGGAACATCCTGACTGCTCTCACACATTAATGAATGCTGCTCTCTCATAATACAAAGAGGTGCTATTTGAACACCATTTCAAACATGACATCCCTTCTGTAGGATTTAATCATTCAAAGACACTTACCGCTCCAGTGTCCTGTCGCTCTCTTCGTGTGGCTGCCAGTCCCTCGAGAGCTGCACAGCTTTCTGGACTATCAATAAATCACAACTGTAAATTGCTTTGGACATAAAAAAACAATACCTCAAATCATGCAAAATGAGCTACAGAAACTTTCTATACAACACACTCTTTATTTAAAGCGCCCCCTATTATGCTTTTACGGATTTGACCTTTCATGTAGTGTGTAATGTAGCTGTGTGTGAATGTAAAAGGTCTGCAAAGTTACAAAGATCAAAGTGCATGTTAAATCAAGTTATTGTCCCCCAAAAGAAAGGACCGATTTGGAACCACCAGTCAGTAATTCCAGTCTTACTTCCTGCATGAACTTACGTAGGTTTGTAACAAATTTGCATAATGCCAGTCTATGGTCTTCACTGGCTGCATGTAGGGCCGGGAATCGAATACTTGATGTCAGGAATCGGATACTTGTTATAAAATTAAAAGGTCAGGTATTAATGGTCGGCGGCGAGGCGTGAACCGTCCGACGCGCAGCGGTTGCCTCCGCCGAAGTCCATTAATACCTGACAATGGACACCTCGAAGGGCATTAACCCACTTATACCATGGTCACTTGCCAAATAACACATTTTTAAAACATTAGTTTATATTTTAATTAGTTTTACAATCGAAATCTAAAGTTTTTACAAACAATAACTTGGTTTCCCTGGTTACGCCTGACGGTTTATTTAGCAACCGGAGATATTTATATTCCGCTCAGCTCGTAGAACCCTTCAGTTTAATGCCTGTTGCTATGGTTACTCACAGCTGATGTAGCCAGCGCATTTATTAATTAATTTCGAACGGTAAACAGTCGGTTTCACCAGAACTCCTTTACTAGGTGTCCTCTATCATTTTTATATCATATCTATTTTTTTTATTTGTTCTTTTTTAATGACTGAGTGTTTATTGTCTTTAATAGTGCTTATTAGTTAGGCTAGTTGTTTTTCTATGGGATTTTCAAACCACAGGCAAACGGTCCTTGTGTAAGTGTTCTTTTAGCCTGTTGATTTTTGTTCATGGTATTCAGCTACAATTAAATGTTTTGCAATAAGACTAAATGTGAATGAGATCTAAGATTGTTCTTTTTTGGCTTATTGGAATCGAAATTAGGAGTCGATAAGAATTGGAATCGGTAAGCAGAATCAAAATAAGAATCGAAATCGATCAAATTCAAACGATACCCAGCCCTAGCTGCGTGCGAACAACGTCTACTTTGACCCGCAAACACTGAAGTTGTAGCTGAGGCCTGGACGAGTTTGGTTTGTGTTGTCGAAATGTCAAGAAGATGCCGTTTTCTGCGCAGCGAAAGGAAATCCACTTTGCACACATTTCCAAAGGACGAGGAGTCGAGGACTCGTGCTGGAATCATTACCTTTCATTTCATGTTGTCGAAAGTCTTCTCTCTTTTTAAAAAAAAATTCCTCAAGTCAGGGAGTTCCAGATGCCAAAACGTATTGGTCAAGACAATAAAGCCGAGATCCCTGCAGAACATCTAACAGTCCCGGTCGCAGCTTCCACTTTTAAACCATTTTTTTTTTTTTTTGCTCATGTTCAGAAGTGCTTTCCGGCCTTTCTTTTTGGCTCATCTTCAAACTCTTGCTACAATTATTTATCTTCTCACAGTCACTTTCGTTTTAATGGTGACACACTACCCACTAGTCTATTTTTATGAGTCAAACAAGGATATACAAGTTGACTAATGTTTCCTGGTTTTGCTCATATTATTTCCAGGCTATTCTAAAAACATATACTTTATTTCTAATAAAAATATAGCAGTGAGTAAGTAAATTTAATTTATAAAGCACATTTACACACAGCATAAAACCGACCAAAGTGCTGTACAGTGAATAACTAAAAAACACATAGGATCAATAATCATAATTATACAAAACATGAATAAAAAGAAAACCTTCAATATGAATATATTACAAATATTTTATAAAAATCCTTTTTAAAACTATAGTTTTATAGTATAATCCTACTATAGTATAATAATCCCACTATAAGTAAGGGCTAATGCCCGACGAGATGTCCATTGTCAGGTATTAATGGACGACGGCGAGGCATGAACTGTCCGACGCGCAATGGACACCTCGAAGGGCATTAGCCCACTTATACCATGGTCACTTGCCAAATAACACATTTTTAAAACATTAGTTTATATTTTAATTAGTTTTACAATCGAAATCTAAAGTTTTTACAAACAATAACTTGGTTTCCCTGGTTACGCCTGACGGTTTATTTACTAGGTGTCCTCTATCACTTTTTAATGGACACCTTGCAGCCAATCAGAATCGAGTATTCACCCAGACCATGGTATAATATAGTATAATCACTGTGTATCCAGTGCTGAGGAAGCCTCCAGAGATGAAATTAAAATAATGGCCATTTGGTTTCCGACATGCGCTGTAAGCAATAGACCAAATCACAACAGATTGGGCCGTCTGACCAATCAGAGCAGAGTAGACCAATCACAACAGACTAGGCAACAGATCTGACCGATCAGAGCAGAGTAGCTCTCAGAGAAGAGGGGTTTAGAGAGAGATTGAATCCTTTATCCAATCGTTTCAGACATTGTGAGAAAAGAGGTGATGCTGCAATGTATATTATGAGAAAATTAAAGAGTTTTTTGACGTTGGATAAATGTAAATCTATTGTAGGAGACCTCCAAAACAAAGTTAGGAACTTTTAAAATAGCATAATATGGGCAATCAATTTAAACAATCAAGTTCACTTTATTGCCAATAACTTCACTTCCTAAAAACTTCACAAACATTTGCTCACAGCTCTAGTTTGTAATGCTGTTTTATAAAATGAGACTTAAATTATACATATAAACTGCTTTAATTCTTACCTTTTTTGTAATGAGCTGCTTTTATTTAGTTTTGGCGCATCGGCTTTTGTGCCTGTAGCAAATCATGCAACAAAATGATTCATTATTAACTGAAGATTGAGAATAAAATGTGAACAAAATATAAATATAAGCACAATTGGCACTTACTCAATCCTGCCATCTGATTGGATAGTGTGGTCACTGTTGATTGGCTGACTGGATTGTGAGCACCATTTGCTGCCTTTGATTGGTTGGGAGTACCCAAGTCAATGAGGTTTGCATAAACTGGATTCTGAAATATAACAATAAAGTAAGAAAGGAATCTATCTATAGATGAATCCAGCAATATTTAATATTACATTTATAAACTCTTACAGACTGTGCACTGCTCTGTCGGTTGAGGTGTCTTTCAAATCTGAAAAAAAGAAGTTGGGTAACACTGATGAGACAAGTTATTAAATTGCGAATAGCGAATTAATTTTCATGAGTTCCACAGTAGTTTTAAACAGGATTTTTACATTTTTAAAAAAAAGGATTAGTAATATATTTACTATAAATCAACTCTATGTTGAGGATTTTAATAATTAATTAAATTAAAAATTCTAATAAATAATTATAATTTTTTTTAATTCTCTGATATGCCTACGTTTTCCATGATCGTGGGAACCCTGTCATTCTAAATATATATATATATGACATTTCATAATTACCATAATTGCCAATATTATCTAGAAAGGACAATTGGAACATTTCAGGAACATTAATTTGAATTAACTTTCGTTTGTATGTTTTCAGCTCTCAATTTTTTTATTTTTTTTATTTTGTTATGTGCTTTTGTCATTTGAATTATTATTATTTATTTTTTTAAATATTACTATTATTGGAGAATTTCATTTGTCTCATACATGAGTCCAGATGCATGCAATAAATATTAGAGAAACTAGGCCTAAAATATGGGAGGATAAAAATTATGGGGAACAGAGACAACAGGTCAAAAGAGGACAAAAATTATGGGAGACAATGAGAACAGGTCAAAAGAGTATATGAGGATAAAAACTGGGTAAAAGGTTGTGAGAGGACAAGAGTGGAAAAGTACCCCAAAAAACATATGTGAAGTCATTGTCAAAAAGCGCATGCGCAAGTATGGCCACCAATAGAAATTAGACATCGATGCAGGTGTTTCTAATCGTGGCGAAGTGACGAGGAGGAGCAAAAAGAAAAAGATAACTGTATGAATGCTAATTGGACACCAAGTGATAAAAAAAAAAGGTATAAGACTTGAGTGCAGACCATTGTAAGATCAGATGTCCGGATGGCCAGCCGGCTTCTCCTTTATTGTCTGTACAATAAAGTTAATTCTTCTGAGACCTGAAACTTCGACTCTGAAAGATTTTTTGAAGACCTGAACCAAAGACAGAGAATTGGCCACCACACTATTTAGGTTTAATTTATTTTTATAACGGTTTTTATTCATCTCTAGTTAGTATTTTTAGTGCTTCAACTTACTAAACTTATTTCAGTTAGTTTCCGAGTCAACTTTTTTTCCATATAACATTTATTTTATCAGATTTATTTCAATGAACAAAACAGCTTTTAATAGTTTTAATGGTTTACACTTCACAATAAGGTTTCATTAATTAACTACATTAGTGAAAATCAACTGAAAATGAACAATACTTCTACAGCATTTATTAATATTACTCTAATTACTAATACAATCTAAGATCAAAAGTTAAGCGTGAACATTTGTATTATCTAACATTAACCAAGGCTAATTCATGCTGTAAAAATATACTGTTCACTGTTAGTCAATGCATTAGCTAATGCTAACAAATGAGACCATATTGTAAAGTGCTGCCATTTTAATTAGCATAACATCCCAGGCCAATGCATTTTTTGTGTTTATCATGCAATATATTTAATGTCCACTGGGTGGCAGTACACTGGCAGATAAACATAGTGCCTGAGGTCAGGAGGTCAAGTGTCTTGGTAATAGGGGATGTGTGCACACAGTGTTTGATTGGATATAGCATACTATTCTCACTATTTCTAACTATTTCTAACTATTTTTAATATCATAAATATAATACCATCTATCATCAGTCAGATGCTTGTTCACCATATTTTTTAAACCTTGCAGGTCTCCATGCGCATGACATGAAAGTTTACACATTAAGTATTCACGGAACGTTCTCAACATCACGCCTCTAACCTGTGATATTGTGCAAAGGTGGTGTTAATGTCATCATTGGCAGTGAGTAACTGCTCTATGAGCTTCTCCTCGGTCAGTCGGGGTATGAGCTCCACCATCCGGCCCTGCATGTCCTTGCTCATGGAGTACAGCTGCTACTGACCGCCAGAGAGAGTAGAGAAACAGCAACAGCCCTTCACATTTATACTCTGGAGGATGAGTGTGTACATGCAGGAGAAAGTAAGGGGGTGTGTGTGTTTGTGTCCGTGTCTGATTCCAACCTGTAGTAGCTCTGTGTCCGTCGGCTCGAGACTTCCAGGCTCCATCTGACTCATCATGTCTGACATCACAGATATATTATTACGCGCCACCACCAGTTCAGCCTTCAATGTCTTCATCTGAAACACAGACACACTTGAAACCAGCAGTATTCAATATTATAGTAATACAAACAACAATTTTACAGCATTCACATACTTATCTTGGTTGACGTTCATTTCTACAGATTAAGTTGTATAAATTAACATTAGTTAGAACAAACAAGAATTACAGTGAGCAATAGTATATTTATTTATAAATTAACATGAACCCAGTTTGATAAATGCTAAAAAATTACTTCATGATATATAATACATTAATTAATGGCGACAAATTAATCTTAATTTAATATTTAACCACCATAATTCTTCATTGGTCAGTCACAGAATTAATAATCATAAGAGTGCATAACAGATATATATATATATATATATATATATATATATAAATAATATGATATAATATGCTATCATATATATATATTCCAAATAAATTTAATTAATAAATAAATAAATAAATAAATGTGAGCATGACTGTGTATCACAATGTTGCCAAAGCATTAACATGTATAAACATGTTGTGTAGCACATTAAATAAATAAATAAAATTCATCTAAATAACCTGGTTGGAGGTTATTTTTGCATTGACCATCACACCATGTAATATGCAAATTATTATGTATATATAAATTATTAAATAATATTAACATTAAACAAAGTATATATTTAAAGCTAATCTGAGGCCCTCTGGCTGGTTACTTTTGTAGTCTGTTTAGTCAGTTCAGTCAATCCATAACAATTTGTTCATTTCTAAAATCAGGGTTTCTGCAGGTTTTACGAAGGTAAATTTAAAACTTTTTCAAGAAAATTTTAAGAGTAAGTAAAGGAAATGTAAGAAATATATTGAAGGGAACTCAATACGTCAATATGTTCTCTAAATGTGAATGTCTAGGGAGAAAAATAATGAGTTGTGTTAGCAAAACTTTAGAGTTTGAAAATACAACTTCCAACATCCATTACTTTACGATTGATTTTACAAAGTATTATACTCACAACCACTAGAATATGCACATAACTTTTACTGTACCTTCTGATCACACACTGCACAAAAGTGATGTTCTTCCTCAGTACAACTGTCAAAAGATTCTTACTCATTTAATAAATTGAGTTTATGCTTAAAACAAGAACAAATATCTGACAATGGGCTCAGAAAAATCAACTTCATTCAAAGGGAAGTTTTCATAACTCATTGACTGATATTTGCATCAACTCACTCCATTTTGTTCAACTTTTCAAGACTTAATTTTACATTTGCATCTCAAGTAAATGTATCAAAGATGTTTAGATATTTGTATTGGAAAACAGGACAAAAATACTAAGGAAGATATACATTTTTTTCTGATTTTTCTCATGACTTAAAGGGATAGTTCACCCAAAAATGAAAATTCTGTCATCATTTACTCACCCTCAAGTTGTTTCAAACCTGTATGAATTTCTTTCTTCTGCTGTACAGAAAGGAAGATATTTAGAAGAATATCAGTAACCAGACAGTTTCTGGTCTCATTGACTTCCATAGTAGGAAAAAAAATATACTATGGAAGTCAATGGTACCAGAAACTGTCTGGTTACTGATATTCTTCTAAATATCTTCCTTTCTGTTCAGCAGAAGAAAGAAATTCATACAGGTTTGAAACAACATGAGGGTGAGTATATGATGACAGAATTTTCATTTTAAAGTGGAGTATCCCTTTAAGCGTGACATGCTAGATAGCTTTGCTATGTGTGCGTGTTACCTGTTGAGGTGACAGCGTGACGGGCGTCTCTGTATTCTGTGGCTGTGAGGATTTGACGAAGTGACTTTCTGTACGCGCTGTTACTGAAGGCATGGACTCAACAGTCTGTTGGAATCAAGCATTAATTAATAAATCAGAAAATAAGCAAACGCAGTGCATGCTAACACTCTAGAGAGGATCTACTGTGTGCAGATTTTTTATAAAAAATTGTTTATAAAAAGCTGGTTCAACAAGTATTTGAAAATGCAGCAGTTATACCCTGTTGGGAGTGTGAATAGGGGAATACCCATTCAGTTCAGTCATGGGAAACTCCAGGCCTTTTCTCCTGAGATCCTCATACACGGTTACAACACCCGTCAAATCTGGAGAGCTGCGGAAGGCATCGGACCACGCCTAGTAAGAGAGAAAGACACACACACACACACACACACACACACACACACACACACACACACACAGCTCTGTCTAAATACTTCACACTGCAGAACACAGGCACAGAGCCACATACTGAGCCAAACGTTTCAATGCCAGTGGAAGAGTTTTCTTTGAAATAAATGAATACTTTTATTCAGCAAGGATGCATTAAACTGATCAAAAGTGACCGCAAAGTCAAAATAATAATGTTGCAAATAAATGCTGTTCTGTCATGAAAACTCAGTGTTTGGCATGGTAATGGATATGTTTGGAACAGATGCCGCTGCTGTTGGTTATTGCTTCTACTGCAGAGCAAGTACAGGACTTGCTACTACCAATACATACACAGACACTTTGCTGTGAGCAAGTAATGCCCGGTACACAATGTACGATTTTGGGCTGACCCAGACGAAAGATGACCAATCGTGGCGATTTCTGAGGTCGTGGCTCCTAAACGGTGGTTCTACGTTGTCGTTGTTATGATCTTGCGACAAAAGACAGCCTGCGATAATTTTCTGACGGTGTCGATTCATCTCGTTCTATTTGTTTTCCACTAGTGCATGCTGATGACGAATGCATCAACAAATACTTGACAAATGCATTCACGACCTTGCAACTGTGCTATTGAACTTTAATACATAAAGTAATACATCCTTTCCTTTCAACTTTTGGCTTGCAACATTAGTATAATAACAAACAAATAAAAAATAGTTTAGCTTTTAACACCTTTTACATGACGATACTATTTCTTTTCATGGCCATAGGCTAAAATAAAATAAAAAATCAGTTGCCATTAAAAAAAAACACTATTTCAGTAAAAAATTATTTCAGTCCTCCAGATGGTCTGTACACTTTCCTTATGTAGGCTTCTAGGTCGCTAGCACCTTTATTTGACACTGACACGTTCGTGCCAGCTTTGCAGGTCATGCATTCTGCTTCACACGGATCCCGACAGAGACGAAAACACTGGAATTTTCTCTGTAAATCATCTGTGAATTTACATTTGGGCTTTTTTACGCTGTTCAGGAGCCACTGTTGACAAGTAAGCGCTGCTCTGTCTCTTGGCTGTTGCCGTGGTGCTGAGGGTAATGATTGACATGCAGTTTGACCAAAGTTTGCGTTACGTACATGAACGACCGACCAATGGTGGCGTGCGAGAAGGTGGGACCTAAAGCAATGCAAAAACGCACACATTAAATGGCGACTGTAGAAAGCAAAAGCCGAATCCCGAAACATTTTGGGCGATCTAGAAATCCCGGCCGGACACATTTTTTTAGGTCCAAAAAAAGAGGACATGTCCGGGAAAAAGAGGATGTATGGTCACCCTATCTATACTAACTTGCGTCATAACCTATGATTCAATAGGCCTATCTATACTAACTTGCGTCATAACCTATGATTCAATAGGTATCATCATTGTACAGTCTACATACATGTCGTTAATTAGATCCATGTTGTACAGTGTGATTTCTAATGATCTTGTAGGATTGCTGAAATCACACAGTCTGTAGCAGACATAAGACATGCTGCTGCTGCTGTACAATATAACATGTATGAATTACCCGTGGCAGATCTATACAGGTGGAGCTGGGGAAGGTGGAGGGTTTCTGAAGGTGCACTGCAACTGCTACAGCAAATGCTAACCAAGTATTTGAAGGTTGAGCAGCGAGCTCATTGGCTACTGATACAGCAAGAACCAATCAGCTGTGCCCTATGGAGAATGATGTGATTGCAAGCAGATTGAGTTAAACGTACAGTATGGAATTTTTCGCCGCTAGGGGTCGCTAACCTCTTTACAATAACAAAGGCGTAGTTTGATGACGCAACATTTGCTAAGAATTATGGATCTTGTCGTCAACGTCAAGCCGACCGATCTAGTAATGTTTATGGATGACTGAATACATAGATGCTTTTATCATTACTGTGATATGAAGCAGGTCGGGATTGCTAAGAGACAGCTATCAGCTCCAAACGCGACGCGAGCTCCCGCGGATATAAAAGGAATATGGACATTTCATTCTACCGAACTACACGCAAGTGCAGAATTACTACTCACAGGTCAGTTTATTAGACAAATTAAACTTGTGAGGTAACGCAGCGCTGTTTCACTTGTTAACGTTACACTATCACACTAAACTGCATTTCAATGTTGAAATTGATGTGTTAGTTTGTCTGTATGAGACTAGCAGTAAGCTAGATCAACATTAGAATAACATAACGTTACAGATCATATTCTAACATTTTATCATTGTTGAACTATATAACATTGATTAGTTTTATGTAAATGTGCTCACCTGTTTAATAAAGTACATGTAGGAGCGGCCGAAGTCTTGGACGTGGAGCTCTAGGCATCTCGAAAACACCGCGCTGATATTGATACTCGTTTTAGTTCTCCTTTTTTATACAAAGTCTGCTTGCCATGGTCCATAATGTTTGAACGAAACAACAACAGCGTGCAAATAGACATTGCGAACTACACAGTTGTCTGCGTCTGTCGCTTTGGTTACTATCAGAGGGCTCTGGTTACTATGGCAGTACGAGCCTGGTACGAGCGGAAACCAGGGACAACGCGGATATGACGCCATTGACTGCGACAAAACGGAAATAAAGAAACGTGCCGTGTCTTCGAATTAAATTAAAATTTCTCCTGGTTTGAAAGTTGTTGGAAACAGTCGGGATAATGTAAGTACACAACTAAAAAATATATATAACATGGATATAGTGATTTTTGCTATTTTTAAACCAAAAAAAATACATATTGTGCCTTTAAAGTCAGCCTGCGCCATTTTCATGTCAGTTTCATGACAGAACTTTGTATTTGTTTTTTTGTTTTTTACTTTCTATTGATAAAAGAATTCGTGAGCAGCAAATTAGCATATTAGAATGGTTTCTGAAGGATCATGTGACACTGTTTACTCAGAGCACTAGCTGAGTTGACAAAGGGTTTATTTGCACCTGTATCATGCTCAAGACTCTGTCCTGAAGAGCCACTGGTGCGTTGTTTTTAGGCAGGATGGTTTGGACCAAAACGTTCTCCACAAAGTCTCTGGTGGACACGTAGATGTGGAACTTGTGCCCGCAGTTCTTCACACACGCCTCCAACACCTGCAGCAAAACCAAAGCGGATACTGAAGAATGCACAATTCAAAACGTAATGTGAATTATTAATGTGTAAACATGAGGAAGAGCCTTTGATGGTACTGACAATATGTTTGACACTTACACTCAAAGCCAGCATGACCTCTTTGAAATTCCTATTACCCAGAATTCTCTTCTTTATTGCCCTGACTGCATCTTTAGGTCTGCAAACAGAGCAGCATAACAAAAATGATGTTAAACAATGTATGTTATACAATCTAGAAACTCAAAGTTGAATGAACTATTCAGATTTGGACACTATTATTGTATGCAAATAATGACAGCTTAAGCAAAAGGAGAGGTTTTAAATGTTAAAACAATTGCTATACAGCTCAAAATAAAGACAAACGGTATTTGTGGTTGTGAAACATTAGCTTTTTATTGTGACTTGTTATATATCCACTGATGTATAATGGATCAGAGTACAGTATGCTGCTAGTTCAATCAAAATAAAACGCTATTTTTTTTTTTCTTTAATTAAATGAAATATTTTATTTGTTTACCTGCATGTCATGTGAGCATTAACCAACATCACAGAACCGTGAATATGTGCATGTGTTGTTAAATTTATGAAATGTCAACCTGAAAATCTCGGACAACAATTGTGGGAATCCTTGGTCTAATACAACATTCAGATGTTTTAAGTGTAGTTTAGGTGTTTGGGAAAGACTTTTAAAAAAATCCATTGTCATGACTACATAAACAGAAATCTGTCGTCTCTGACAACATACACACCCTTCATCTGTTTCATTGACAATGTCACAGATCTCCATGTTGAGGCCCCAGTCCTCTGATGGGAGAGAAGAACTGGTGGCATGTTCTGAAAAAGAGACCAAGAAACAAGTTAAACAATCATAAAGGGTTCACCCTAAAATAACCGGATACAACATGCTGTAGTTTAAAATAGCTGTTACATGCATACTTTGATCTCATACTTATCGTTCTTTTTTTAAAAGCATAACTGAACAAAATGCAGATGAACTCAAAGCAATTATGTAGATGTTTGCAAGCTAACTAGTACTGTTCTTTATCAACAGAATCCACAGCACAAAATAAACTTTATGATAAAATCACTGAACTGTCTGTCTGCTGAATGCCCTGCTATTACACCAGGACATTATTGTTATCTTACTCATCAGCCGAGCGCTTTATGATTCACGGCAACACTATCAAAGTTACAAGCACTGAACTTGTGTTGACATAATAGCTGCTTATTGTCACGAAGAGCCCAGACTAACTTTACAAAGAGGTCTCATATTTACGCTCCACTCATAATGGATTAGTGAAATCCCACCCATAAGCTGAACTGGAAATTTTAACTAGCTAACTAGTTAGTTAAGTAACGAACAAGCTAGTTTAACATGACTTGTCGCATTGTTTACAATGCTTAAGGTTCCGCACCTGGGCAGGGAAAACAGGCTTTTCAACAGTTTGAAAGGGCGAGTTCCATTACATAAGGGGACTACCCATCTTTAAAGTCACCTTCTGGAATATTGCAGTATTTATTATAAATGATTTATCCATGCATATGGTTTATCATATCTAAATTCATGAGCCCTCATAATCTTTAATCAAAATAACTTTGCCTCCCTCTTGTAACTATCAAGTCCTACATTTTTTCTTGTTTGAGAAGACGTTTCACTTGGATATACATCACAATAGGGAAGAAAAGATTATTGCAACTTCCATTACATGGCATACTGACTTACTAAACGCTAAAGGAGATGATGATGTGGATTACAATTCTTTTCAAATGTTCCACAGAATTTTTTTTAGACAATCTGACAATTCGAAGGATGAGCAGAACATTGCAAAGATCATTTTGCTGCTAATGCATAATTATGGCGTTTGGCTGGAACATGCAGTTCCTCCCCAACTAATTGCTCTGTGCTGAGATGAGACTAGTCTAGCTGCAACGACACAATCAAGTGCACAGCAGAACAAGAGGCCACCCCTTAAAATGAATGAAAAGTAGACCTATTATTGTATTTCTTGCGAAAACAGCATTAACATCTGGACTAGGTTACATAACCGTTTTAATTCTCAGATGTAAATAGCTCTTTTCTAAACAAGAGCCACAAAGAAATGGGTCAAAACGTTATTAGGATGCACTGAGACGTGCAAGCAACTTCCAACAAACCTCCTCGTCCCTATTGGCAGATGGCGTTTGATTGACACGCGGCTCCGCCAATCACGAACGCGTTGATGGGGCGCCTCCGATTCTGGTTCGCACGAACGAGGTGTCAATCTTAATTTAATCGTATCAGTTGCTGTCATCCGTAATTAAACGATGTATACGTGTTCTGTTCATGTGTGTCTACTGTCTAGCAAGAAAACCAGGAGCGAATATATATGTGATGTAAGCTAAACATCAAGCAGCCGTATTCCATACACATCAAGTTAAAGTGCACTTGCTGATCTGTGCTAAACTGACGCCCGCTTAGACGTACTGCGAGTTATTTTCGACCTCATCCAGCGTGTTACTCACCTATAAGTTGACCCACGGGTGAAGAAAAAGGGTTTCCTATGAAAAACTCCATCCTCCGACCGAGTGTCTCTGCTGCTCAGTGTTTCGGCTTCGGGCTGACCAGCTGGAGAGCTAAACAAACTTAACCGATTACATCATCTCTTAAAGTGACAGTAGCACTATGAGAATACGGGGCTCTCCCAGCCCCAGGTGTTTACTGTATTCAGCGTACTGTTTTCATTTGTATGCGAAACACTGCGTTATGCAACAATAAACGTTTTAACCGTCTTAAACAGATTACAGCAAGCATCAGTCTGCATGTTTAGTCCAAGTAGGCACGTTCTTATCTTTCTTAAAGGGACAGTTCACCCAAAATAAATTTTACAATTTCATTTGTTTAGTCATCATTCAAGTTATTGCAAACCTGTATGAATTTCTTTCTTATGCTGGACATAAAAGATTATATACTGTTTGGTTATCAAATATCTTTATATGTTGAACAGAAGAACTTGTTTGGATTGAGTGTGAGTAAATTATGACAGAATTGTCCTTTTTGGGTGAATTATCCTTTTAAATGGGATTTTAACTCCGTTTTGTATTGTTTTAATCTAACTGTATAATAATTAAAAATGAAAATTGCCTCTGATATTACTCAGATGTGCACGTCAGGCATTGCATTGTGGGATGCAGTATTCCATGATTTAAGCTCTTAAATATGTTGTCATCCAGATATTCAATGCATACAAAACAATTCATGCATTGTGCACCTATAAATACTGCATATTGCATATTGTAGTATGATTAGCATGGTTCAACACTATTCTGAACATAGCCATGGAAAAACACGACCAACATTCTTGTCATTTGGAATTGCATAAATGATAAGGTGTGGTGCTCTTTAACCAACTAAAATAAAGGCCCTGCCCTGTATGTGTTGCCCACATGATTTGATTTGAGAGTGCATAACAAGCAGTCTGGTGACCTGTCAGGGTGTGTGTGTGTGTGTGTGTGTGTCTATGCTCTACACCACAGAAACACATTGATTCCTTGGTGTATGAGATGCAGTCTTTGGTCTTGTTGGGCCTAATCAAATTATTTATAGGATCTATTGTAAAAATGGTAGCAGGAGGTCAAGCTAATTTTGATGCATGTCAGTCTTTATCATATCTGAAATACTGCCTCCAGTAATATTAGTCTTTTTGTCTCTAAAGGTCAACATCTTTCTGTTGTAAACACTACAGCCTATTGAACAGGCCACAAAACTAATCCCAGTCCACGCCAAGCCTTCCAGTTTCAACAAGGACAGATGTAAGAGATTTTTCTATATTAGTTTTGGGAATTGGGGCTACTAGTGAATGTTTGAAAGGGTTAGAAATCATCGATATTTATAAGAGTGTGTTACGAAGTCTCTTATGCTCACCAAGACTGAATTGAAAAACTTTTCAATTTAAAATGTCATACAATTTTAAATATTCCATTTGAATATATTTTAAAATGTAATTTATTCCTGTGATGCAAACCTGATTTTCAGCATCATGGTCTTCAGTGTCACATGATCCTTCAGAAATCATTCTAATATGATGATTTGATGTTCAAGTAACATTTCATAGCTTTTTTTTTTTTAATGATCAGTGTTTAAAACAGTCGTGCTGCTTAAAGGGGACATATCATGCTAAATCCACTTTTTTAGCCCTTAAATGCATTTTGTTGTATATTTGGAGTGTTTAGAAGTACAGAAAAGTTGAAATTATTCTCTTCAGGTGCTTCGTTGATATCTTTATATTCTGTTTTGGCCTTATTTTTCAACCTGTTCCGATTTTTCTGTTATCTATGACGTTTTGTGAACTATTACGTCACAGTATTTGCAGCGGAACTGCCAAGTAAGGACATTGACTTCCGGCCCAACACTTTCGAGCAATCCGCCATTTTTATTTCTCGCTGGAATTTTGTAGTCCAAGCTAAAAGATGCAGAAGTTACGAGAGGGTAAGTTAAAATGTTCGGTTGTTGGATGTAGTAACCCACACGCTTCATTACACCGTCTAATGTAGATGAACTGCTGCGCTTGTGACAGGGCGCATGTTTAACTGAAAGAACGAGCAGAGAGAGAGAGACCCGGTCGCACGCACGCACTCTCTCTCTCTTCGGAGCCAGGCGAAAGTGTAAACAAGACACCGTCTCCAAACTAGACGCTGTCTTGCTCTCTCTCCCTCGCACATATTAATCAAAATAAATCGACACGGTGGTAAAAGGTCGGAAGACCAAAGTTTAATGTGTAAATACAGTAAGTAACACACCATTGCGATACATCCATATGAAGACGTTGTTCTGCAGGTTCGTCGTCTTCATTTTCATCTCGCTCCGGCTCCGACTCTGGCTCGAACATGTAAGGCTGGCTGGACAAGTCTTCCGTTGTTGACATTTTGTTAATAACGTGTGAATAAAAAGTTTCTGTGCCGCTAGATAATCGTATCTCTGCTATCAAACTACAAAAATGGCCGAACGGGGTGGAGTTGAACCGAGTGTCACCTCTACAACCTGGAGAGGGGGCGGGGTATGAAGTGTCTCATTTGTATTTAAAGAGACCGCACCAAAACGAGTTGCTCTCAGACGCACATCAGAAAAGGGGTAGAAAAGGGGCCTGTGGAGCTATAATAATGAGGAATTCAGACCCAAGCATTGCAGTTCCGCTTTATATAGACTACAAATGTATGATTTATATGTAAAAAGGAACGATTTAAAAGCATGATATGTCTCCTTTAATATTTTGTGGAAACCATGATTAATCACCATTTGGGGTGAAAAATAAAATAAAAAATATCCAGCAAGATGCATTAAATTGATCAAAAGTAACAGTAAAGACATTTATAATGCAAAATATTTAATACTTCACAATATAACATTTTTTTTACTGTATTTTTGATCAGTTAAATGCAGCCTTGTTGGGCAGAAGACACTAATTACTCAAACTTTCGACCAGTAATAAACAACATCTCTTACACTGACTGGTTGTAGTGAAACCTTCTTCTGTGAACTGGTTAACTTTCATGATAAACCACATGGTGGCGTTTGTCTCTGTTTAATTGTCAACTGAGTATTTAAGGCAAAGCATGCAAACCAACACCTATGGTAGTGGCATTTAAAATACTGCAGTTGTAAAGGTCAGAAATTCACATGACACATCACTGAGATACTATATCAAAATGACGGATTCTTCATCGCATTGTAATTTGTTCATTTCATGATCTTAATTTTCCTTGAATACATTGCGTTGCATGTAATTTCAGATAATTAGTGGCAAGAACATGACAGCTGAACTGCAATAGTTTTTTTTTGGCACGCATACCTGGTAAAATCTCAAAGCTTTTCGCAGTTCTTTATTGCAGTCAGAACTCATCCTGTAATTAAATTGGTCAGGAATGAGTCAGTTATGACTCACAGCTCATTACTCTGTGTGAGATGCAGATCAACAGAGGAAAATGTGGATTTTTTTTGGTGTTGAAAGAATTTTTTATTCAGTAAGGATGCATTAAATGAGTAAAATGACAGTAAAGACATTTAAAATGTTTAAAAAAAGATTGTTCATTTAAACTTTCTATTCTGTCCTGAAAAATGTATCCGTTTCCACAAAAATATAAAGCAGCAACATTGATAATAATCAGAAATGTTTCTTGAGCATCAACTCATCATATTAGAATGATTTCTTAAGGATCATGTGACACTGAAGACTGAAGAAATGATGCTGAAAATACAGCTTTGATCACAGGAATAAATTACATTTTAAAATGTATTCAAAAAGGAAAAAAAGTTATTTTAAATTGTAATAATATTTCACAATATTTATTCTGTTTTTACTGTTATTTTGATTTAATGCAGCCTTGGTGAGTATAAGATACTTCTTTTTTGAAAAACATTAAAAAAATTGTTCCGACCCCAAACTTTTAAATAGTAGTGTATATCTTCAGACCGACAGTTTTAGGAGCTCAAAAGAAAAGAAAAGTCAAAGAAAAGAAAATCCTCCATGAATCCACAGTCAATAACCTGCAGATAATGGACATAAAACACACTGACTTGTCTTGTCAGCAGCCCGTAAGCTTCCCAGTCCAACACAAAGCAAAAGAAAGTACTCTTGTAAGAAAAAGAAATGCTCTTTGAGAGCATTTCATAGAGTGGATAATGCATTTGAATGATGGTTTAACCTTCACATTTTCAGCTGAATGCCAGTAATCAACTTCATATGACATACTGTCAAGGCCAATTAAGAGATATATCACACACACACACACACACACACACACACACACACACACACACACACACACACACACACACTTGTACATCTATCTTTATGAGGACATTAATTAACACAATGCAATCTCTAGCCGCTTACCCTAACCTTACCCATCACAACTAAGTGCCTAACCCGACCCCTGACCCTAAACCGACCCTTAATCTCATTATAACCTTATCCCTAAAACCAAGACTTGACCCTCAAACAGGCCTTTAAAGGGGTCTCAGAAAGTGAGGACCGGCCAAAATGTCCTCACTTTACTGTCTTTGTCCTCACTCCAATGGTCTAAAACTCAAACTGGCCCTCACAAAGATAGTTGTACAAGCACACACACACACACACACACACACACACACACACACACACACACACACACACACACACACACACACACACACACACACACACACACACACACACACACACACACACACACACACACACACACACACACACACACACACACACACACACACACACACACACACACACACAGGATTTCCCTACAGCTGTGGACAGTCTTCAGCCAATCAACACAAATGTCACGGACGCTGCATCCTCTGCCAGAGCTTGATGAAGAAGAATCATCATCTAAACAAAATCCTGATTATATTGTCCAGAGCGAGAGTCTGGACATTCAAAATACCAGCAGATTTGATTTCATCACCCATTTAATTCCTCGGTTCCTTCCTGCCTGCTGTAATAAGGAACCTGTCAATAAAGCCACACACTCAGTGACCTTGGCTTATTAAAGCTGGTGCACAAGATGAGATTTGTTGGCACTTTTCCTGGGCTATGGAGACTTCACGAATGTGAAATCAACATAAAATCAGATTTTTTTTACATTTTTAATAAATGTTCACATTCAAACTTAAAAGTGCAGACTATTCTATAAGATGTTTTATTCAGTTTATATTAAGTTTGCAACCTTGGGTTTCATAATTTTGTTATTTGTATAGCAATAAAAGATGATTTTACGAGTCTGTATAATCTAAAAGGCAATGAAGCATTGGTTCATTCATCAGAATTCCTTTTTATTCATTAGTGGAAAAATATCATTTAGAGGCATGAAAATAACAATAGAAGCATCAGCACACATAAACTAAGCAGCATTACACACGTCAAGTGTCTGTGAGCATTATATTAATACACATTTCTCAGTTTCACAATTTGATTTCTTTTGTAAAGATAAAATACTTTCATCTTTTTTTTTGCATAAACACTATTTAGTTAAAACGATGCATCACAAACACACTACCATTTAAAAGTTTAGGGTCATTAAGTCTCTTCAACAAGACTGCATTAATCTGATCAAAAATACAGTGAATATAGTGAAATAATATAACAATTTGAAGTAAAATGTTTTCTATTTGAATATATTTGAATATGTAATTTATTCCTGTGATGGTAAATCACATTCCTCCAGTCTTCAGTGTCACATGATCCTTCAGAAATCATTCTGATATGATGATTTGATGCTCAAGAAACATTTCTGATTATTATCAGTGTTGAAAACAGTGGTGCTGCTTCATATTTTTTGGAAACTGTGATACATTTTTATTCAGGAATCTTTAATGAATGGAAAGTTCAAAACACCATGCAGCATTTATTTGAAATATCTTTTATAATATTATAAAAGTTTATACTGTCACTTCAGATCAATTCAGTGCATCTTGTTGTATAAAAGTATAAATTCCTGAAAACATCTTACTGACCCCAAACTTTTAAACAGCAGTATACATGATTTATACATAAATAATATGCTAAAGCACTTTACAGTGGGGAAAGATAAGCAAACTAAAACTGGGTGAAATATAAATATATATATTTTAACTTTCAAACTGCATTTTTGTGTCATGCTGGGCACCACAAAACTATAAAGCTTTCATCAACATTGTAGTTAAAAATGCAGATGTAAAATGTGAAAGTATACATTAGACGCAATGGTGCATATTCACATTGTACACAGATCTTCTGGCTGTCTCTGTTGTTCAGCTGTATGGCATAATTTTGCTAATACTCTTCAAATGATCTAAATTTATTAAACATTTGGGAAGGTTTATTACTGTATCTCCAGTCACTTGGGATTGCCGGAAAAACTTGTTGGCTGCATCCGAAATCGCATACTTCCCCACTATATTGTAGGCGAAAAACAGTATGTGACAGAGGATGAATGTCTGAATTCACAGCACTCAAAAAAGTATCCGGATGACCTACTACTTCCAGCGAGAATAAAGTGTGTATACGATGGATTGGACATATGGACATATCCCATGAGGCCACGGGAGACGATTTGTGAATGGCAGAGAAGCGACGCAACTGACGCTGGTATGTCACATGATGATGACAGCATGGCGAATGTAGTACGTAGTCCGGATTACATTCATACTACACACAATCATAGAACGTCCTTTTCTATATATAATCGAAAAGTATATTTCTATCTAAAAGTCGTGAATAACTTATTCAAAGTAAGGACCAACTCAAGAGAGTATGCGATTTTAATTATAATCTCGTAAAATCTCGTAAATGGCGAGGACAGAGTTAATATTTTGAATTAGTATTTATTTTTCCATTTTCATTTAATCTTAGTTAAAATTTTAGTAATTAATTTGTGTGAAATGTGTTTAATGAAAATGAGAAATGTCACCTTGGTTAAAATAAATAATATTAACTACTTTTAGTTTTTTTTTATAGTTTATTTAATTTAACATTTATTTTATTTTAAGTACCTAAATATATTTTGTTTATCAATTCTCAAAGCTTATCTGGTGATTTACCCTGTCCAAAATCTGCTTATCACCGTCCTTCTCATCAAACACTGACTACATTTTTTGGTGAACTATTCCTTAAAAACCTGAGGACGATGTCAGTGTTTTTGGTTACACACATTGTGGTTGGCAGGTGGAGCAACCCCACAACAGATAATTTGCTCTTTTGCAAGAAGGAAGGGAGAAAATATTGTGCCTAGCAAGAGAAAGTCTTGTGTCTGACGTTAGTCTTGTGCTTTAAAGGGATAGTTCACCCAAAAATGTAAATTCTGTCATCATTTACTCTCCCTCAAGTTGTTTCAAACCTGTATGACTTTCTTTCTTCTGCTGAACACAAAAGAAGATATTTTGAAGAAAGTCGGTAACCAAACGACTGATGGACCCCATTGACTTCCATAGTAGGAAAAAAAATTACTATGGAGTCAATGGGGACCAGCAACTGTTTAATTACCAGCCTTCTTTAAAATATCTTCTTTTGTGTTTAGCAGAAGAAAGGAAATCATACAGGTTTGGAACAACTTGAGGGAGAGTAAATGATGACAGAATTTTCATTTTTGGGTGAACTATCCCTTTAAGACAGCTCAGTGTTAATTGTGGAAATGAGGAACTGTACCATCTAATCACACTCCTCATTTTGGATATCATCTCCATTAGGTTAATGCAATAATTCTGCATAATATGCACATCAGTTGGGCACCCATGTACTGCCGTCTGTTATGAAATGAATGTGAAAGAGAGTGGGTCTGAGGGCTTGTTACTCTCTCCTGTTTTACACTGGCGTGTCTACATGACGGAGCAGGTGAAGCCGCAACACTCTTTCAGCAGGGTGACGCCTGTCTTTGTCACAAAAGGAGACGAGGTCTGCTGGGCTCTGGACGTCATTCTCTTGTCCTTGGTTTGACCTGAAAAACAGAGAGAGAGAGAGAGAGAAAAAAATGCACTGACCTTCTCAGAATCATTCTAGGCAATACCATCGAGCATGAGCGCTGAGGTGTTTAATGTGCGATGCAGAACATTTGCAAATATACGGTGTTTTGCTGAAATCCATCATCCAGTTTTTTTTTTTAGATATTCATTTAAAATGATTTCTAATCATCTGTGTATAGTGAAAAGTGCTACACAAATACAACTGAATTTAACTGAGGAACAGATTTGAGTTCACTTTAGTAAAACTGAAGTGACTGAATGGAATTTAGAAGTCAGTAGAACAGAGTTGATTGAACTGGACTGATCTGAGGAGCACAGTTAAAGGTGCAGTAAGCGATCTCTGAGATCGGACTAAGCAGCACAACACACTTGCAGCCAATCAGCAGTAAGGTACGCGTATACACTCATTAGGGGGGAGGTGCTTGTGTTGCATGTTTGTGAGTTTGGGGGCGGGGCTATCAAGATAGGGGTGTGATCACTGATCTATATAATGACTGGATAGCTCATGACGTTCTAAACTGCCACTAGGCAGTGAAGCCACCGGAAGTGTTCGAGCGGCCATCTTACGATTCCCTACCAGCAGAGGGCTCCAACGCCCGTTATACAGAGATTGGTAGCTCCGACGGCACTTTTAAGATGACCCGCTGTGCAGCATACAAGTGTAAAACGACGTTCACAAAAGGATGTAGGAAAAACTGCCCACAGGTTGTAATTCAAGCCCTATTAGTAGTAATTTATATGCAAAATTGTCGCTATGCCCGTGTTGTTTTCTCCGAGGCAAGAGTAATGCTGCTGCTTCTTCAAAAAACAACGATAAAACAGTCAACAGTAGCCTATAAGAAACCTCAGGGCAGCAATAATCACAATTAAGTGTCCAATAGCGACACCATTTGACAGCTTCAAAAGAGCTTCGTGCAGAGATCCGTTTACCGTTACATTAACCCATACAATTTGTATTATGCATTTCCTGAACATGTACTTGCTAATCAAACACTTTATATGAACAAACTACTAATCTATAAAACACAATCGGTCTTCCGACCTTTTACTATTGTGTCAATTGATGTTGATATGCGCGAGGGAGAGAGAGAGCAATAGCCTACAGTGCTCGTGATGTTTGAAGGCGGTGAGAGTGCGCGCGGCCGGGGTGCTCTCTCTCTCTCTCTCTCTCTCTCTCTCTCTCTCTGCTTGTTCTTATGCGCCCTGTCCACTGATCTAAATAATTCGTTGTTACGACGACTTGAACGACGAACTAATTCCCTCCCTCATTTTGATTTAACGAATTACAACGTGGCTACAATATAATAAAACGAGGGAACAAATTAGTATAACGTGCTGAGGTATTATTAATTCGTGGCTACGAAACAATATTCACCTGAATATTCACCAATTCACAAAAATATAGGTCTTTAGCATTCACTATTTAATTAATAGTATCAAACTGTTTTTCTTACCTGTGAAGATAGCTTTTCAGTGAAGGCCGACTAGTGTTCTCGTACAGCTTTTTATTCCTTTTGCAAAGAAATTAACGTTTTTTAATAAGCAGGAAAAATTTCCGACTTTAAACAAATACCCATTTAAATGCTTAGGATGTTTGCGTTGTGAGAATGTACTGGGAGACTTTAGATTTAAAAACTGTGTCTCGTTAGGCAATGTTTTTTCAGTCAAATCATAAAATTTCCTATTGATTCAATAGAACCGTGGGCTCATAGGGAATACCAATATGGCGGCGCGGTGGCTTCACTGTTTATGACGTCATGAGCTATCCAGTCATTCTATATAGATCAGTGGGTGTGATCCTTTTGGGACCACATCCTTTTATGTTTGTTTTTGGTGATTTCAAATACCAACAGCATTTTTCAGAAATCGCTCACTGCACCTTTAAGATGATTTGAGTTGAACTGAACTGCTTTTAGGAACATAGTTCAGAGGAACAGTTCAGCTCAGTCTGATTTGAACTAAATCAGTGAAGTTCAATAAAGCAGTTGAGAAACAAAAATATGAGTTAATTTTTCAAATAAGTAACGCAAGTTACTTTGGTATCCCATTTATTGACTGACACGTCTCCTGTCCCAATGTTGAGAGAAATCGTGAGTAAGTGCAGAGTTAAATTACACAAATACACTTTATGTATTTAATCTCACTTTATAAACGAATGTTTTTGCTGTTGACTTTCGATGATCTAATTCAACCATACTAATAAGCAAAAATGTAAACAATATTATCGCCCAACGATATATGAAAAGTCCTAATTTACCTGCATACATAAATCTATAATATGTTTATTTGGGTGGAAAGCTCAGTTTGTACACTTTTATAAAACAGCACTAAAGATTATGAAAGATTTTTGTGAGAAGTTTCAAATTCTCTCCATAACACTAATTAGTATTTGACTGTTCTTTCTAATTTAGTCAAACATTCCCAATTCTATTGACATTCATGTACTTTTGCACTTTTTATTCCAGTTCTGAATTAGCTCATTAGTTGTGAGCTAAAAGAAAACAAAAGAAGACAGCTTATTAACACCCTGAGAACAGAATTAACATTCACACAGGTTCCTTATTAAGTTCTATAGTTTCCAATTTTATTCAACTTGAACATGCACTGAGTAAAACAATTATGGAGATGCTCAAAGAATTTATTATTATGTTAATTCATGTAGAGGTTTAAGAGACTGGCCTTGAGCTCACACACACACACACACACACACACTTTTACATACTTTTCATGCGGCACCTGTTGGGGAATTTAGTCTGTAGGAAGTCAGCCATCTCCTTGTCTTCCTCTCGCTCTCTGTGTGAAGAGCAGCATGTGTCAGGGAGGCAAAAGCACAAACACATACATAAGTCAGGATTCAATGTCAAGTGTACACAACTGTGCAGAAGTTTGAGATCGGTAAGATTTTTTTTATGTTTTTGGAAAAAAGTTTCTAAAGCTCACTATATTTACTTGATTAAAAACAGTAAAACAGTGATATTGTGAAATATTTTCTGTTTTAATATATTTTAAATGTCATTTATTCCTGTTATGTCAAAGATGAATTTTCAGCATCATTACTTCAGACTTCAGTGTCACATGATCCGTCAGAAATTATTCTGATATGACGATTTGCTGCTCATTTATCATTAAGGCTAAATTATTAATCATTTTTAGTTTTTTGCTACTTATTATTTTTGTGGAAACCGCAATACATTTTTGATGCATAGAACTTAAGACTCAAAGAGCCTCAAAAGAACAACTTTTTTTTAAATAATATTTTATAACATTATAAATGACTTTACTCTCTTTTGGTAAATTTAATGCATCCTTGCAGAATAAAAGTATAAAAAAAATTATAATAAAAAATATGGGTTACACTTTATTTTAAGGTGTCACTGTTACAGTGTAATATATTTAAGTACTGTGTAATATTAAGTAACAACATGTACTTTCTATAGGGTTAGGGTAGGATTAGGATTTGGTAGAGGGCTATTTGCATGTAATTATGCATAATTTACTGTTATTACTATGGTAAGTACATGTAACATAAGACACTGTAAAATAAAGTGTTACCAAAATATCTTACTGACCACAAACATTTGAATGGTATACAAGAGAAAACGACAATTTAAATACTCTGTTAAAATAGTCCTCATAAAAGGTAGTCTATATGTGCGCTGTTATCATTTTGAGGACAAACTGCCCCGGACTTCACCCGATCAGGATCTGTATGAGGGATATGAGCACACATCTGTTTTCAGTGTCTAACATCAGCCAGCTTCATGTCATCCACTCACTCACTCGTTATATTATAAGCTTGAAATTATGCTAATTTGAATATAAACACCAGAAACGTAAAGGATAGTACCGCCAGTACGAGACTTCCACATTCAGGAATATGGTAGATGTCAACTCTGTTTCATAACAATATTATAAAAAAAATAAAAATAATAATATTAGTGAATAAAACAGAATCTTATTACTGAATTTCTTCTTAATTTATTATACTGCTGATCTAAAAGATTTAAATTAACACTCATTCTTGAAGCTATGGATACAAAATCATTGCAAATGATCCTATATACAGTTATTGTATTGGCATATCCACTACATTAAAATGGATGTGCCAATACAAGTACAGCAAAACATACTGCTAGTCATTAAGCACATCTGGATCACACACACACACACACACACACAGTATATATCCCCTAATTTGAAACCTAACCATTACACTAAGCTTTATGCATTTTTATATTTTCATTAAGATATTTAGTGTTTATTAAGCCATTTTTCTTGTTCAGTTGTTGTTTGTTCCCCAAATTGCAGCAAGATTTACTATTTTTCCACTCCCTGCAATGTCAAACTAGACCCACACACAAACATCTGTGAAGTGAGACACTGAACATTCACACCCAAACTCCAAACAATCAGTTATTCTCTTAGCACATGGGTTTAGTGTGCAAACTAAGAGTGTTTGACAGTTTTTCGCAGTCTCTCTCTCTCTCGCTCCACCATCCACCCGTGTAATAGCGGCTTGTCATGTGGGTGACAGTGGCTCATTTATCCCATGAATAAACTGTGAGGACTTAATTCTGATGCCTGCGTCACTCACGATTACACACACACACACACACACACACACACACAGTCGTGAGATCTTGGCAGATGACAATCAGCCCAACCCATCGAAAAAAACATCTCTTTTTTTCTTTCCATTTCTTTCTTGCCTGCAAATCAATCTCTCATTTCTCAGAATCAGAGCCGCTGGGACCATCTGTGAGTGTGATGTGAGGTGTGTGTGTGTGTGACGGCCGTGGTGAGGTAAGGGTGGATTATTGGCTTCAAGAGGAGGGTAATTGGATTGCAGTGTCTTCACAGATGAGGGAACAGCCACAAGAGGGACAGAACACATTCTTGGGGCAGATAGTCACGCATGCTAGCCGGCAATCTAAAGGGTTGTGGCCCACGTTCCTGTCCCTGAAGGCTGGCGACTCTTTAAAACTGACCTGAGCCTCTCAAACTCCATGTCATCCACTAGAAAGTCCCGCGTCTCCACCAGCTTCTGGATCTGTTGAAGTAGTTCCTCCTCACGCTGTCTGTCCTCATTAGACTTTTCTTTGTCTGCAGAAAGGAGACACGTGTGGAACGGTTAACCCAAAATCAAAATGATCATTCACTAATCCTTATGTCATTCCAAACCCGTATGATGCTCATCCATGCAACACAAAAGAAGATATTTTACAGAATGTCCTGACTGCTGTTGACTTCAAACCTGGTCTGACACTCTTAAGGCCCGTTCACACCAAGCACGATAACTATAAAGATAACGATAAAGATAACTATGCGTCCACACCAACGACCGATAACGGTCTTTTTATTCTAAGCACGCGCGCGCCCGGATGATCCAGATCCATTTTAAATGCGCGAGACCTTTAAATTAAAATGTGGATTCTGATTGGCTGTCAGTGTTTTATCATTCGACAGCTGGAAAAAAATCGTTCTGAAAGTGATCCCAACGATATCGTTCCTCATATCTTTATCGTTATAGTTGTGGTGTGAACTCTGTTATTCTTTAATATGGAGAACGATTTTTAGAATTATATCTTTATCGTTATCTTTATAGTTATTGTCCTTGGTGTGAACGGGCCTTTAGAATATACATATTTGAATATAATGTTCAAAAGTTTGGGGTCAGTAAGATTTGAATCTAAAAGGGGTGAAACTTTTAGCCTTTTATGTTCAAACCGGAGTCGGACAAAGATGGAGAGACTCAAGAAAAAGTGACAACGTAGCAATCCAGTGGTTCTCAGGGGGCGAGGGAGATCAGCAGAACCCCCCCCCCCCCCCCCCCAACAGGACATTTCTGAATGGTAGAGTTAACTATCTTCTAGTCACTGATTATCATATTCTCTCATGATAATCCAAAAATTCCCGGGGGCGGGGTTTATGTACATTTTAGGGTTATTGATGTCACTAACTCATGAAGAAGCTTGTAGTCACCACCAGCCATTTGTTGTAGTTCTTAAAAAGCGATTTCTGTAAAAGAAAATATCTCCCTTTGCTTTGAACTTTGAGCGTCGTAACTTTGCAGATGTTGTTTATGCTCAAACAGCAACATTACACACTAACAAAAGTTAAAAAAGTGAAATCATAAACAACCACCCCTTTAAGAAACTAATACTTTTATTCATTAAGAATGCATTCAATTAATCAAAAGTTACAGTAAAGACATTTATAATGTTACAAAATATTTCTGTATCATATAAATGCTGTTCTTTTGAACATTCCATTCGTCAAAGAATAAAAAATGTTTCACAGAAATGTTTCTTGAGCATCAAATCATATCAGAATGATTTCTGAAGGATCATGTGACACTGAAGACTGGAGTAATGATGCTGAAAATCTTTCAGTGAAAGTTCAGCTTTGATCAGAGGAATAAATTACATTTTAAAAATATTCAAATAGAAAACAGTTGTTTTAATTTGTAATAATATATCAAAATATTGCTGTTTTTATTGTATTTTTAATTAAATATATGCAGCCTTGGTGAGACTTCTTTAAAAAAAAAAAAAAAGACAAATTTCAGAGAATAGCGTGTCCTTTGTGGAGATTTTCAGTATCAATGTCTGCTATTTTGCTTTATGGAAAATAAGAACCTTCTTCAAAATATCAGTTTTTGTTGTTACACCGAAGAAAGGAAATCATTCTGGTTTGGATTAACATGAATAAATGATGACAGATATGAGTTGATACCAAAGCATATCAAAATCCTGACTCCATAGATGAACCAGAAAGAACCTGAAGGTCTCAGAATAAATGAACATCACTAGTACTGGAATGTGATTTGTTTCCCGCATTGATGGAACTGTATAAGACAATATTATCTGCCGGTTTGGATAAATAACCTCTTCTGTGAGTGCAAGCTTTGTATGCACTTGCGATATGAGGTTTCAGCGGTAAACAAAACATGGTGTATGCTTCATTCGTGCATCTCCTTGGAAACAGGAGACCTATAGTGAAGTATGTCACAAGCATGTGCTGAAAAGAGGCTGACATGAAAGAAGGATCTATAAATGATGCCATTAAAGAGAACCAGAAGAGAATGCAGAAATTAAAAAGTAGTCACATAATACTAGGGGAGGCAATTAATTTTTTTCATTAGCTGAATCTCTTTATTATATACTAACTGTTCAAAAGTTTGAGATTGGTAAGAAAGAAGTCTCTTATGCTCACCAAGGCTGCATTTATTTGATCAAAAATACAGTAAAAACAGTAATATTGTGAAATATTATTACAATTTAAAATAACTGTTTTCTATTTGAATATATTGTAAAATGTAATTTATTCCTGTTATGCAAAGCTGAATTTTCAGCATCATTACTCCAGTCTTCAGAAATCATTCTAACACGCTGATTTGATGCTCATGGGTCACAAAGGGCCTTTAAGATTTAGCTTTGAATGTACCGAAGAAAAAAACCCACTATTGATTGAGCATCTAACAGACATGATATTCGGTTTAGAGAAAAACATATGCACCACTGAGAATGAGATCGATATCATCTTCCAGCAATATATTAATGCTTAATATTTTGGTACAACGTCTTTTAGAGAACATACCTGGGATGGAAACCAATTTCTGGAGTTCTTTTTTGAGCCTTGTGATCTCCTTACACAACTGGATGTCATCCATCCTGAGGAATGAGGAACAAAATGAATAAAAACTTTTGAGATTTTTTCTCTAAATCACTAAAATCAAAATTTCTTTCAATGGAAAACAAATGCAAAAATGACTTCAAAAGCCTGTCTTTCATGCACTTAGATCCACAGTGTTGCATGTCGCAAAACATTTTCCAGTCGAGTGTGAATACCATTTTTTATCAAAACAATTTTCACTGGTTGATGCCAAAGTAGTCTCTGTTCGGCAATGAAATAACAGATAATATGTTTTTCTAGGTAATATTCACATTGCTATCATACATACGCACACAAATAACAACACAGGCACATACATTTGGAGTTGATGTCTAACTCCAGACTCCCATCAGAAGCTATTACTGTAAATAACTGCAGTGAATCCCTATCAATAAATGTCCTCAACAATTTCCCCTGCTTTTATTTAGTCTATGTATCTCATACTCCCGCTCTGCACGGATCTTTGAAACATTTATTTTTGTTCAAACTGTTATTAAACAAAAAAACAAACATTGTGGAATGACAGTTATTGTGACACCATGGGCCCTATTTTAACGATCTGAAACGCAAGTAACTTTGTGGGCGGGTCTTGGGCGCTGTTGCTATTATACCGGCGGGATAAATGACTCTTGCGCCCGACGCAAATCTAAAATGGGTTGGTCTGAAGTAGCTTCATTATTCATAGGTGTGATTTGGGCGTAACGTGAAATAAACCAATCAGAGCGTCATCTCACATTCCCTTTAAGAGCAGGCGCGCTTGTTCCATGGCGGATTCCTATTATAGCGGCGGATTTGCCAGACGCACGCGAGGAGCAGTTCACAGCCGAGGAGACCAACGTTCTCGTCAGGGACGTTGAGGATGGAGAAACACACCCAAATTAACTTTGGTTAAACAGGCGTATGATAATTTGGGTAAATGTGTAAGCTAGATGTATGCTTTTATAATAAACTGTTTATCTATCTATCTATCTATCTATCTATCTATCTATCTATCCTAATAATGTAGGCTATGATTTGCAAAAATGAAACCTGCTGCGTCTGTGTGTAGATGAGAGAATCAAAGTGTATGTGCGTTGTGCACACGCTACATTGATTATGGCCAAGCATGCGCCCTTAAAATAGCATATGAATAACATGCGCAACGCACCACTGACTTTAAACTAGTTTTTTTCGGTCAGTGGCGGAATTGTTTTCTAAACCTGCAAAATAGCATGAGGGAACGTTTGCGCCGGAACACGCCTCCTCTTTGCGCTGAACCGCCCCGGGGAGCGCAAGTGTATTTCTTAGTTAACCGACGTGCGTCTGTGGAGGGTAAAGTCCGCTGTGCGCGGGTGCAAAATAGGAATGATACATGCGTCGTTGTGCAAAGTCAATTGCGCTGGCTGCAAGCCCTACCTTTCTCTGATTTTGCTTAAAGGCATATCTCACCCAAAAACAAAAAATTTGCAGAATGTCCAAGATGCTTTTTTCTCTCCATAATAAATGTGAATGGTGACCTCAGATGTTTCACTTCCATTGTATAGCTAGTTCTGTGGAATTAATGTGCATTGTGGGTAAAATGTGCCATAATGTACTTCTTGCTCCATGGTCTCAGTCTGCTAATAATTATGATACATCCGTGGAAATACTTTTCAATGGCAGGAATTTTGTTTCACTGTTTCAGAAATGTTGTTCATGCTATTTTCATGTCCAGGTTCAAGCCTATCCTTTAGTTCTGTGAAAATACCTTAATTTAGATTTGTAATTGTTGACAGAAAGTGTATGTCAGTTGCCCCATTACTTGATGATATTCACACACTGTAAAAAATATTGTTGGTTTAACTTTAAAAAGCAAGAAAACTGGTTGGCTTAAAATTTTAAGTTCATTGAAATGAAAAAATTGAGTTAATACAATGAAGGAGATTGGTTTAATCAACAGAAACTCAAAATATTATGTTATCTGAACCAAATAAATTATCTAAGTTGATCTGACAAAAGAAAAAAAATGGATAAATCATGAAAATAATGCATATGGTATAATGGGTTATGTCAGCTTACACTGCCTTATGTGATAATATGTAGCCTTCACTGTGTTGCATTGAATTATGGAACATTTACTTATCTTTTCTATTCATGTCTAATGTATTGAACAGAAGGGATGAATGCAATGATGCAGTGCGACACAGTAAAGGATACATGACATCACATGATGCAGTGCAAGCTGACATATTGTATGATTTTGAACACCATTGTACTTTTGACCTCCTACTGTATATAAAGGAGCCACCTCAGGTTCTACCATAGTAAAACACCTCACTCACATATATCTGAGCTCAGACTCTTTCCGGACCAGCGCATCCTTTATCCGCTCGATTTTGAACAGCTCCCCCTCGATGTCCTCCACAGTGATGGTGGAATCAGCCATGGACACCACATCCTCTTCAGCTGTGAGGAACAACACATGAAATATGAGTGATGTATGGCTCACATCAAGCACATAATTACATTATGCCCATCTAAAGAAGCAATTTCGGAAAGATGCTATACCAGTCGCTGTTACTATCTACTAGTAGGGCTGGGCAAAAAAATCGATTTTTCGATTAATCGTTTTTTAAAATGTGGTCGATTCAAAATCGATTCTCAAACGCCACGAATCGATTTTTTTCCATATTTATTTATCTATTACCCAAAAGCCAGTATTAGTTTTCCTCCACTGTTCATAGGCTTGCAAACTCCATTTTATAGCTAATGCTGTGAGATTTTATGTTTGTTTTATCTTAATCATAAAATAACCTCAACTAGTGCTGCACAATTAATCATATCGCAATCGCGATGTCAAGCCTACGCAATGACGTGAATGTCCTGTGACACACAGAAAGACTCGCGCTGATATCGTGCGTGCGCACAAGACAGCCCAGAATACAGTTCTCTTTCGTGCTTGAACGAACAATAACACACACAATTATGCCAAAATGTCTTTTTGTCGAGTATCTTCATAACATAAGAGCAGTCTTATGATGAACGTGAATGATGAGTCGCGTGTGAGATCCGCGTCTCTGTTAGCAGCGGTTGGTCTCTTAAAGGGACAGTACACAGTAGCCACTAATTTATCTCTGTCGTTAAAGTTAATCAAAGAACAAAGGGAACAGATAAAAACACTCACTGCTCTTGACTAAATAACTTTTGTAACTTTAATAAGGATTAGTCTATATACACTTTAGAATTAATGCATCGCCGACTGTTTGATAACTTTATTCAATTTCTGTAGGCCTATATGTCCTACCTAGACAGATAAAATATATGCAAGTTTTTTTTTATGGGTTTATATGAAGATTGTTAACCTGTTTGATCAAGGCATGCAACTGTTCTGACTTGTCCAATTTTCAGCATAAATTTTTCATCTTGCATCAAAATCCTGTCTATTTATTGTATGTTTAATATACAGGTTGGTAGCTCTTAATTTCTTTTTATTAATTAACCACTTCCAAACTTATGTTCACTTTACTTTTTTTTTTTCTTTTTTTTTCTTTATAAATATAGGATTTGTATTAAATATATAGGCTATTCATTGAGTGGAATCGAAATCGAATTTAGAATCAAAATCGAATCGAGAATCGAAATCGAAAATCGAATCGAGAATCGAAATCGAATCGAATTGAGAGCTTGAGAATCGAAATCGAATCGATTTGTAAAATCTGAATCGATACCCAGCCCTATCTACTAGATACAATTCTCTAATTTAAATCCCATTTTTTTGTTGAATGAATATGAATATGCAAATTAGCCCCATCTCCACTCACTCTCACCAGCTCAGAATACCTGATCCATTCGGTTTACTGTACTTTACTGTAGTAAACGCTGCACAATGGCAAGTGGAAATACTGGTTTAATTCAGCCATTTATTTTTGAACCAGAAACTGATTCAGAAAATGAAGAGGAAGAGTGAATTATACAGGCTAGTCGACGTATCAGAATGGCAATGCGTTTTATGTGTCTCTCTCTACATCGTCGGATAAATAACGGTAATACATATGATTAGCCTTATGCTTGACTATGTTATCAGACAGCTAATAATGTGTTGCTAATGTCCCGTTCGCCATGCATATCAGAGTCAGACAGCTGCCTTATAACAATCAACAATATTTGAAAGTATTGGTTACATGTTTGTGCTGGTAGGAGAGAGGGACGGTTTCAAACTGTTTTTGAGACTGTCTTTAGTTCATGTCAGTTTTAAGGAGAAACCACTCAGCAATGGTGTTGTTTTTTGAATTTGCACCAGGTTTGTCTTGAAGCATATTAAAAACACCACATAGAGATATAAAAAACTTGATTTTCACCACAGGGGGTCTTAATTAGGGTTGCAAAAGGGGCGGAAGTGAGCAGGGGAATTTTTGAAATATTCCAAGTTGGAAAATTAATGGGAATTTATGGGGATTAATTGGAAATTTAGGTAATTTATATAAACCGTATAATTTTTTCCAACAACATTTAAGTTCCCTGTTATAGGCTAACCTGCAATTTTGTTTATTCCCATTAATTCCCAAGTAAAGTTTCCAACTTTAAAAATTCCTGGAATTCCCGGTTTGAATTTAAGCATAATTGAACTGAAATCATGAAGTATTAAAATAAAAATAAAAATTTTATGTGAATTGCATATTTGTAACAACAAGAAATTTAACGATGAAGTTTGTCATTTTGTGAAATAAAAAGAAAATGCATGTAAAAACAAATAAATGAATAAAATCATTAATATAATCTAAATATAATATAATATAATATAATATAATATAATATAATATAATATAATATAATAAATTTGCATTTCAGGACATGCATGATGATATTCCAGATAAATTGACAGCGACACTTTGCTTATACTGTAATATTGTTATACTGTTTTTCCAATTTTGTGCCCTTGAAGACAAAGATGAAAAGCATCATCACACATTTCTTCAGAAGCAGGGCATCTCTTATCTGGAAACAGCTAACAAGCACCCCAGCCACATTTCAAACCAGGCTGAAACCAATGAGTCGGTTAGTCGCGCAGCATGTGTTGTGTATATGACGCTCGACACTGTGCTAATTGGGCTCGTGTTATCATCACTGAACTCTGCATGAATCCGAGGGAGGGTGAGAATGTTCTGGTCAGTCAGTCTGTGACAGACCAACATCGTTTCATTGCATGCAGCATTTATTCAGAGGATCAGTGCTCTCTCTATTTATCTATTTATAGTTAAGTCTGCATGATTTGTGACTTACAAAACAGTACAGGATGAATCTGATGAATCAGACACTAATAAAACAAAGAACATCAAAAAAAATTAACAAATTGGGCAAAAGAGTAAATTCTGACCTTGAATTCCATATTATACATTAAAAACTGTTATTTTAGAAACTGTTTTAATTAGTTTGTTTCAGCTGATGACATTTTTTTAATTTGTATTCTATGTGCACAGGCATTGCTCATTCATTTTTAACATTTCAAGGTCTTTTAGCCTTGAGAAGAACAGCAGAAAAGGCCAAGAATTTTTGCACCCTGAAAAAAAGGCAGTCCGTATCCTCCGATGACTCATTTGGCTTATCCTATGATGCGTTCAACAACTGCAATGCCTCATAAAATAAAGTTCTGTCTCTATGGAAACAACCCAGGCCTTCAGTTTTACACAGTTATTGGATTTCAAAACTATGGGATTGACCCCCAAACCCAGTGGAGTCCTGGTTTAAGCCACTGTGATCCCTGGTGCAGATCGACCAAGAAAACACACACCATGACAACACAACACGACAATTTCTCTTATTTTACCTTTGCATGGTAAAGTAAACAAAACTAAAATGAATATGAACTACATAGTAAGCTAGTTTTCAGATATATTTACCAGAATCATTAATGGGTTGTTGGTTTTGTTCAATAGTTTTCATTGCTGTCCTTTTCAAAAATACAAAAAGCATAAAATGAGTTAGAGGAACATTACTGTTTTTATGATTTTTTTTGGCACATGCAAGCTTAAAAAAGGCATGTGTAAGCATCCGGTTCATTTCATTCGGGTAACATATTGCATCTTTATTAAGAGAGTCTGCTGTTATACTCAATAATACTTATCAGGTTATCATGATTTAAGAGTCCCCTGTGAACAATATCTCTCTGTTATAATGGACAAACCTGATTTATGTTTGATATTGAACAGATTTACTTACCAAAAGGTTAGTGCGATATAAGTCGGCCTTACGGACTCAACGAGAGCCAAAATAAAGGTGATTTAGATTAGGGATTTTCAAACGAGGGTCCTCGGGCAACAAGGGGATGCTTATTAATTTAATAATTTATTTCTAAATATTATATTACAATATTCTAGAAAAAGAAAAAGAACTTTATAGCAAATAATTTCCAGATGATATTTTAATTGGTTTTGGTTTTAATAACATAAAAGCCAGCATGTTGTCTTTATGATATTTTTGAACACAGAATAAATGGGTTTGTTACTACCTTTCAAAAGTTTGAGGTCGGTTTTTAATGTTTTTGAAAGAAGTATCTTATATGCTGACACCTTTCTAAGGCTGTAAAGAGCGAAAGAGATTGTTCCGATATAAAGTACATCTTTTATCCCTCCAGTGCTTAGGCTACTCTCTCTCTCTCTGCCCTCGGAAACCCTACAAGCTATGACTCACCTCAGCGCTGAGCAGATATTGGCTTTTAATTGCCTGACAGTCAGGGAGAAAAGACGTCTAAACAAACCACATCCTCATCCACCAGGGGAAAACAACAGGGTTGGAAAACAGGGCTACTAAATGAAGAGAAGGATTATGGGATATCCTAATGTGAATTGGTCAGTGTGCTGACAGTCATCGCCGCCCTGCACCCAAAGGTTTCAGATCAGTCCTGACAGTTTTATTCTCATGTGTCAGTTCACCACAGTCTCACTCAGGGCTCATACATGAATTCACAGCTTCATGAATAAAAACAACAGTGATACTCTGACAGGGAACAGGTAAGGTGTCAGAGAGGATTCAGATGGAGATGGAAGAAATGCTGCATCCCCATGAGGCTGTCGTGCAAGACTGTGAACCTGAACTTGATGAGGACCATTCATATTTTTTTTGCACCGTAAAATTATTTTCACTACAACTAGCACTTTTAAATCTCCTTTCTCCTTTCAGTTCTCAGTGTATACAAATATGTTTTACCAGGAACAATTGTGCTTAAAGGCCCCCTGAAATCAAAATTGAATTTTTTTAGCTTTTAGTATGAATATGTTAGCCTTAAGGTTATGAATAAGCTGGTGTGTTCCAAACCAATGACAAAATTCGCATTTAGGAGATATAAGCATTCAAAACTTACAGTCCTTCACTTACGCTAAAATGGATCATGGATTTTTATGACATCACCTTCAGCTTCTCATCATATCTTCTGTCCAATCAAATGCTCTCTCGAATCTAAAGCTCCGCCCCTATGTTATAAATACCATCTGGCCAAAGCGACCGTTGACACGTCACGGAGCGATACGGGTTGGAGATGTGTGTTCGGTTGCTCATACGCTCGAGTTTTATTCCGTTTTCCAACTGTGCGTTGGTTAAGGGTGAAATGGCTAAATTTATTCACACTTCTACTATTGAATCCAACGTATCATCAGCACTCAGATTCGCTTCGGTACTGTCAAGCACGATTGCAGTCTGTGAGGTAAACTAAACGCTACTGGCTATTTGAAAAGGGGGAGGAGCCATTCAATATGTCCCGCCTTAGCTTCCTGTATCAGTGGAAATTACGTCAACGCACTTCAGTGGGGCTTTAAGAGTCCCGGAAATACTAGTTTGGCCCAAATATACCGATTATTTCCTAAAAATTTCAAAACAAGATTCACCTGTGAACCAACAAGGAAATTCATACTGGTCTAAGCTGGTCTTATCAGCAGTGTCTGAACTATAGCAAATTAAAAATAACAGTTCTTGAATACACAATAACACATTGTAAATGATGATAGTAGGTGAGTCAACAGCCTTTAAAACATTAATGCGACAACAACAGATGAGGCTGGCACATCTCCTACGCTCGAGAATCCCTTAAACCTGGAGATCTACGTCAATCCCCGTTGTGGAGGCGTTGGGATCTCACACAAACTCACAGTGTCAATCAATCTTCACAGTTTCAGTCACAATGCCTGGAGACACTCCTACACCAGCTCATGCGGCCTTACAACACACACACACGCATTTTATCACATTTTATTGTGATTGTCATTGTAACCAACCCTCAGCGTTTAGATCATTAAAACCACATGTATTTTTCACCCGCTGCGCAAAAAGCATCAAAGTACTACGTGACATGCACTCTGGCCTTGTTATCCAGCTAAACCCAAGAGATGTGAGGAAAACAGCCCTTTTTATCTCATTGTTTGTGTTTAGTATGTCTGAAAGGTGAACCCTATAACCGTTAATGTCATTGCATCTAAATAATGAGTCAGATTTAAAGTATTATTGTGCCCAAGGATTGGCAGAGCTTCTTACACTTTTCTATGCAGATTCTGTCAAGATCTGTCCGACTTCATGTGAACAGCGGTCTTCGGATCTTACCACAGATTTTTTATGTGGGTTAAAGTTAACGCTGTACTCTGAAACCCTCAGAGGCTTGTCTAAAAAACACATTCAAATTTTGTATCTTTTCAGCTGTATTTTTCTGAAAGTCAGAGCTCTTTTGTAGCTGACACATGCCAAAGTATTGGAGTGGAAGTGGATTTGCATGATTCTGCCTGGAGCGAAGAGCGTTTGTTTGTAGCGAAGTCAGCGCTGGTGTTTTATCTCATTCTGACACTGCAACAATACAGCTCTTTCACGAGAATAACACTCTACACTCTTAAAAATAAAGGTTCTTTCTTGGCGTCGATGGTTCCATCCATGGAATCTTTCCATTGCACAAAAGGTTACAATGTTTTCACTATTGTTTAGTCTGTTACAGATCGTTTGATTTGTACTCACTTAACTGAAAGTTCCTTTACTTTTATTTAACTGAAAATGATGAACGATGAATGTAAGAACGTCAGTGCGGCAAACGATTCCCTCATAATACGTTTGCACTGTAAAAAAAAGTTTGCTGCCTTAAATTTTTAAGCACAATCAACTTGGATGTTTAAGTCATTTCATCTTAAATTACATTAAACTGACTTAAAAATTAGTTAAATCTTGCTTAACTTATTTTGATGAGCAATGTAAAAACATATGTTGTCAACTTTTTGATAATATCATTTTTTACAGTGTGTAACTGTGGTAACTACAAGTACTTAAACTTTATTTCCCACAACCAAGACTTATAAAGCATGTGTAATATGTCTTCTGATTCGGGATCAGACTAGAATTTCAGTGGTTGCCATTTTTCAACATTGAAAGTTTTTTAAAATGCAAAATTATAATATGAAAATTATAAGTGGACCTCAGTGAACATAAAAAAAAAAAAACGCAGTTCATCCCCCCTTCAAATTTAAAGAGACATGACGAAAAAACAATGAAGTGGACTTAAAGATGTGTTAAACCATGCGTTTTGTGTTTGTTTTAGTCAGAATAGCAATAGAGCGCCTTACTTAAGCTGTGCATGATGGTTTGGCTTAACAGTTGAGACTCCACAGACCACATTAGATTAAACGGAAAGCCTTTAACAGACTCGTACATCTGCGTTGAGCCTCCTCTGACAACTCTTATTCAATTTACTCAGATATTCACTTAGGCTATGTCATGCAGAAAAGCTGAATCACAAAGACAGTTTCCAATTTGCTTTGTCGCTTTGCATAAAAATCTCTAGTGCAGCGCACTCTGATTTAAACATTCACACAGCTGTTTGCTGAGCCATATTGTCATGCGGAGAACTGAATTCTTTCAGTCAGTGAAGTTGAGTGTTTCTCTAACAGTTTTAATTGCATGATCCAGATTTAACATCTTGCAATATTGAGCATCATTTTAACAGAATGGTGTTGGCATCATCACATTATACTGTAGGGACCCCATCTGTTTTACAACTTTCTCATTATAAGATACACAATCATCTCAAATCCTTCCAACGAATCATGTAGTTGATCTAGTTTACAAATCAGACTTTTCTAAAGTTCAACTCACTGACATCCCACTGGAGAAGATTATCAGTAAATAATGGCTTAATTTGGCTTTGTTCTTCACACAAAGCTACAAGTGATTGTACCACAATTAGTATGTTTGTTAAAACTAATTATCACTAATTATCACTTGAAATCTAATGGCCTTTAGTTAAATAAACTGAACACACCCTGAGTAAAAAACACATTATGCTTAAGTATAATCAACCAGTAATCCTTTAAAGAACGAAAAGGTCACAGAACGAGTCTGTGAGAAGGAATATATTTTAAGGAATGACTGCTGAACGGGCATCACAAACAAGTATTTATTGATAATCAATCTCCATTGGTGAGTATTCAGTTCCCACAAGGTCTGTTTATTGGGATTTCTTTAGTCAGGATCAGTCATGACAGCAGAAAGAAACCACAGCAGCCTCTATTTCCACCCTGCTGTCACTATTTCTGTATAATGATGAAAACATTATTGCATTTCCTTTGTTGGATCATTATAAAAAAAAATACTGGAACCTGACAGGAAAAATAACTTTAAAATGTAATCTACTGTTAAATGAGGGACAAATCATGCCTGTCACTAGTCCTAAGAAATGTAAGTAGGCTACACTTCAGTTCAGATTGAAACAAAAAGTAATTGAGCAGTCTTTCTAACATTAAGATCCAAATAATTTTCACTAAAGATATTGAAGAGAAATTGTGAAAAAGCAGCTAGTGAATTTTTCATAATTCATAATAAAAACAGTTGTAAATTTTTTTTATCCTGTTGTCTATTTGTATTCATATAAATGAGTCAATTGCACTCTCAAAATATTTAATTAAAATAATGTCTTTACGTTGCATTGCATGTAGCTTTCTATTAGTGGCACTATAAATAACTTCATTTCTACGCAAGTTGACAATGTTAAAGAGAACTGCAGCAATGTAAAAGTAAGTTCTTTCGTGCATACAGTACGTCAAAATGAAGTCAAGCAATGTGAACACAATCAAACACCTTCATAAACGCAGAGACGGATGAATTTGATCACAACATTCTTCCCACCTTGTTTTCCTGTTTCTTCGCAGAGCTCTGTTTGATCCAGAGATCCGTACTGTTTCGGGGTGCTTCGCCCTTTCTCCATTCTGTGAAGCTCCACCACAACACACTTTAAGTTTGAGCTGGAGCAGAATGTCGCTGCTTTGCTCCTCGGCCGGTGAATTAAAGCGCAGTTTGACTGATGGAGGTTTTTAAGTCCATGTCATCGGTGATGTAGAGTGATGCGCGCGGCGCGCTCGCACCTGCTGCTGATCGATGCTGCTGTGATCGGTGTGTGAGTGTGACACATTGTAGAGATAGTGATGCTCAACACGATTATTCTCCCATTACCTGAAAGCGCCACCCTGTGAATAATGAGAAAAGTGACGTTAAGTTAAATGTTCATTAATTGAGATCAAATATAGGCTACTTAAACATCTCACAAAACATTTTTGCATTGTTACTTCACCCGTTGAAGTGTTAAAAATATGCTAATTAAACAACATCTCATTGAACATGCACATTTGCATATTATACTAAACTAATATGGCTCCACTGAAAATATGATATGGAAAACTAATATGGCTCTGTTTTTCGATTTCACGCAACCTTGAAGGTAGGGTAGGCGATTTCGGAGCGGCTAGCAATAGCAAGCTAGTTTTGAAACAGTGTTGCTAGTTTGGAAATGTTCAAGCATCATACCAGAAGCTCAAAGTTATCATATTTGGAATAAAATTATCGTACACGAGCCAAACGTAGGCTACAGAATACAGCGATTTAGACCAACAACTTTTTGACATGGCCAGCAAATTACTTTATTGCTAAACTATCGACCTCAGCTTGAAACAATTCTGACCTAAGCGCTAACCGAGAAGACGTTTTTTTTTTATTTTGTCCGTGAAGACATAATGCACGTTCACGTTCTCCTCACAGTCATGATAGTAGGATTCACAGCTAGATCAATGAGTATAGAAGTCCTATGATTACAACAACCATCATTTGAAGTGTCACGAAATTCTGAAATTATCATACATTATGAGATTTTTTTCCATCTTACAGATGTCAAAATTATCATACAAATACAATATGGTATGTCTGGACTCTGGCAACACTGCTTTGAAAGCAAGATCCCACCCTCACTTCAGAGAGAATCCAAAGCCACACCTCCTCCAAAACACGTGAATAAACACAGCAGCCAGCATCTGCAAAGCGTTAAATTACTTAATAATGTCTTAAAGCACATAACATTGCAATAATAATGAATGTAAACATCTACAGTCTGGCTGTGTCCAAAATTGGCCCCTGGCTATACCCTCATTCACTCTTCCCTTCATCACTCGACTAATAAAGTCTACTTGAAGGAGTGAATGAAAAGGAGTGAGCGAATTACTTTTGCACCTGCTTGGTGTCTAATAATTATTATAAATCTCATCAAACTAGAAGCTCCAGTTATAAAAATATTCATCCTGAACTCTGCCATGGAAACTAAACCTCGTTTAAACTTTTTAAAAATCAATCAAAAAGAAATGTATACCTGCATGTTATTATGCTGTAGCCACATCGGACCGGATGGATGGATGATTGAGCTGCGGGCGCCATCTTCTGGTCAGACGTGGGAATTCGCAGTGCATTGTGGGTATTCTCCCACATAAAATAAAATTCTTGGCATATGTATTATATGGTGCATGGCTTAAAATGCCAGTTAAAATATTTTTTACCAATTAGCAGTACCCAACAATATCACTTGAGAAGCAAAATGGAAAATACCACTTGAATAAAAAGCCTACTATTAACTACTAAAAAGCCTACTATTAACTACTTATTTACTTGCTAGAGGTAAAAATTCACATAAAACCATGTTGTTGTTTTCTGTTAGTTCAAGTTGACATTTATGGAAAGTCAAAATTCACACATCTAAAAGTAACACGACTGTAGTAGATACCTCAGCCTTTGGGTCATTTGACTTGATGCCTTCGCCATGTTCATATTCAAGGTTTACAACCAGACAACATTAACACATCTACAGTTTCATTACAAAAGCTGTAAGACTGGCTATACACTTTTAACACTCTCCCTGTCTGTAAAAGAATGATCCATGATCCACAAATTCTTAGAAACTTGTTTTATAAGAGCAAACTTATGTAAATCTATCATCCACATGATACAGGCTTTCCTCTATGTGTGATAATATGAGCATGCGCATAAATCAATTTGAATTGAAAATCAAGTGGTTTAACAGTCAGGACATAAAAGTTAAACATACATACTTTTGCACTGGGAATGAAGCCTACAGAAAATGTTGGGATTCAGCTAAAGAATGTGTTACGGTATGAAGGCATCTATTGCTGAACCATTAACAGCCTGGTTGCAATGATAGATTATGCAATTGAGGAGAAAATATTTTTAGCTACGGTATGTGGTCTAACTATGTGTCAATACTTGCTGTTATATTAAAGCAGCATCAGTTCCAATCTAAAGGAAATTACATCAGCACTGACACACAATGCTATGCAATGAAATGTCAACACGGCAAATTCAAGGTTATTGATTCCATTATATAATAATGTCATAAAATGGTCAATGCTGGACAAACAGGATCAAAGTACACCACTTTTTACGATGCAGGGCTTATCAAGACATTTTAGAAAAAAGAAAAAAAACACAACACTTGACTGTATGCATTTGTTGAAAGTGGAAATAATCATTTAATAGATGTTCTTGATTTCAAATATATGAAATGTAAAGAATATTTATTCCAATCCTTCCTCACATTTTTTTAAAAAGAGTTGTTAGTCACAACTAGACCGCTCTGCAGTCAGACCAGCTCTACAGGATAATTTACTCAAGAACAAGTTTGGGAAGCTTCCCCCCACCCCAATACAAGTCTGGCAAACCTCACATCTAAGCCAAGTCTCGTTCTCAATCCCTTAATCTGTAAATATGACACTTTTACTATATGATTATCTTCAATAAACCTCTCCCCCTTTTTTAGTGACACCTAATAGTGCAAAACATGAGTGCCTCACGCACAATAAATACAAAAAAGTCTCTGCATAACAGGTAACTGAAGCTTACCTTCAGATCACAAATCTTTTCAAAGCATGAGAATGAGTGGGAAAGAAAGGGTGTGAAGTTGTTAAACAATAGGCACTATTTGCTCACGTGATTATTGCCGTTCGGCAGAGACGACACACTTACTGTAAGCAAACAAACCAGATCAGCTCGTCTCCAGTCATAGTCCATCAGTTTACCAAAGAGCTGCCATATATAAAATCATACATTTTCACAAAAGAATGATGTACATTTTAGGATATTCAAGTGTTATACTGGTGTTGGAGCTGTAATGCTTCTCTCAAAGCCTTAAATGATCCCAGAAAGAGATTTAGCCGGCTTGAAAGAGTACTGATGTCTTCATCCCTGATGGACTTTATGATGATTCATCTTCATAGCACTCTCAAAGTCTTGCAATACAAAAGATTATTTTCTTACTTGGTATTTTTGTCTCGTTTTCCATTACAAATATCAAGAAATTCTTAAATCAAGATACATTTCCTTGAGAAGGAAAATGACTTAAGATATTACTCTAAGTCTTGTTTTCTGAAAATTAAATGGGGTGTCAGTGCGGTAAGAAAAATAATCTTGTCTTTCCTTTCAATTAAATTTAGATTTATTGCCCCATTTACATATTTTTGTCTTGTTTTAAGCAAAAACGTACTCAAATTTGATCCATTTTCCAGAAACAAGTCTTAATATCTTAAATAATTTTCCTTCTCAAGTAAACATATCTTGATTTAAGAATATTTTGATACTTGATATATGAAAAACAAGACAAAAAATACAGAGTAAGATTTTTTTTTTTTACAGTTTAATGAACAATTTTAGTGCCGTTTTACTCTCAGTTCTTTTAAACTGCTCTCTGTAGATGTTTACAAGTCACTCTTTACTTTACTTTCCATTGTCCACTTGGTTTCCCTCTGTCATCTTCCATTGCCGTCTCCAGCCAATCTTTCTCCTGGTCCGACTCGGACTCACTGATCTCGGTGTCGGCGGCCAGCAGCCGTGAGTAGTTTATCCGCCGCTGCCGAGGAATCTTCCACTTGAGTACAGCAAGAGCGCTACTCCACAAAGCCAAAACCACCCCCGCACCTTGGAAAAGTAACATGACCCCAAACCTTTGCACAATGAACCCGGCCATCAGACTGCCAAATGCAGCTCCCAGCTCCAGAGAAAGTGCCTCAAACAGCCTTAAAATGGTCTTTTCAGTGCCAGGAGTGGCGATGTCTTCGCTTTGCGATGTTACAGACCACCAGAGGGCGCTGGTGCTGAATCCCGCCATCAGTTGAGCGGGTATTACGGCCCACGGGCTCCACAAGAAGGAATAATAAAGGCATTGCAGGGCTAAAATGACGACGGCGAGTACTAGTAACCAACCGTGGTACTTAAGAAGCCGGGAGAGAATCCCAGAAAGTGGCGCAAAGGCAACCTGGCTTAGGTGCACCAGGGCTAAAGAGATTCCCATGTGGATTTCCGTTGCACCGCAGTCCTGCATCTGCCAGAGGAGGAAATCCGACACAGCTGAGCTCACCATGCCCATCAAAACCACAGTGATGGCACAAAGTATCGCCTGTGAGTTCCCATGCACCAATTGCAGTGCCTTAAAGCCGCCACTAGTGAGGCGCTCACGCTTTCGGAGGTAGATTGGTAGTAGAGCGGCAGTAGGTATGGTTAGGATCATGAGTACGGTGTAGGAATAAAACTCCACTGAAGTTCCTGTAAGACAAAACAGGCTGGTTACTAGAACACCAACTGCACAGTTGCCAAAAGCGGCCCCAAGTTGCTTCCAGACCTTCACGCCACTATAGCGGTCGGTGGCATCTACGAAATCCAAGTATTCATACAGTCCATCATCTGCCGTCCATTCCAACGGGGCGGCCATGCACTCCCACAAAACCATCACTATGAGAACCAGAAAGAACATCTGGTGTTGGGCATCCATAGCTTTCAGGCTCCCCAGGAACTCAGTGTGAAGACCTTCTTCCTTTTTCAAAGATCTCAATCCTCTTGCCGACCGGTTCGGACTTACAAATGTGTTAACTTCGACAGGTTGTTCGGTACTTAAAGAAGTTTGGTTCACTGAATAAACAGTAGCGTTTGATTGCGATGAGACCGTCATCTGCTCTAGCGTGGCTAGAAGTGCGGTAGGATCAGCATCGGGTAGACTAGCGTTACACCGTTCGCTTTCAGCTTGGATTCCTGCAGACGGGAAGAGCAGAAGAGTCAAAACCACCAGCGCCGAGCTGAGCAATGAGCCCACTATGACCGTCCGCCGTTTGTCGTACTGCCTGGCGAGGACACTGGAGAACGGCCGCCACACCAGGGCGAGCAGGTGCTTGGACGCCATGATGATTCCGATCATGGCGGCGTTGAGACCCAGGTGCCGGAAGTAGAGCGTCAGGAAGGGAAGGAGGCAACCGGAGCCACAGGAATGGAGGAAGTGAAAGATGCCAGCCATCCACAAGGCTCCCTTCACGTTCCACTGCTTGCTCTTCTGCATTGCTCCCTTCTTCATGTTTGTCGACTTGAGTTAGAGTTCTGTGTGGTTTAAAGAAAAGAAAAAAAAACCTGAAATTAAAAAATATTGGCAACTTTACAGGCTTACTGAATGATTGGCACATTCACTGAATTCACATACCGCAGATATTTAAAAAAATAACACAGTATGTTATTATGGTGATAGATTGGTAGCCTACTTCTTGTGGAATGTTTAGAATTTTTGCTACATATATGACGTAACTGCATATTTTAAATTTGATGATATTATTTATTATGTTCCAAAAACGTGGTGCTATAAAAGTTTTATAGTAATATCATAATGGTACTTTTTCTTAAGTTGAAATTATTATACTTCATTTTATATTTTCTCTTTCTAATGGGTCACATGAATTGTCACAAAATGTAGGCTTCTATAGCATTTAAATGGCACTTCGAGGCGCTTCATAGAATTCCATGATATGATATCGTCACGTAACATAATGGGTTAATAAATTCCATATGGAACCAGACTGAATTCTTTAACGCTAGTCCAGTAAACTGCCTTTTAGTCACATGTACACATCCTATCATCATGATTTCTTTAAACAGGACATTTATAGAAAACGTAACATATCATGTCAATTCAAATGAGAGCAAAGCAAATAAAAAGTAGGCTATCTATTAAAGAAATACGGAAGAGAACGTGCAGTCAGTATCGCAATTTCGTAAAATGAAACCTATACATAAAAATTATAACAGAGTTTAAGCCGATGTTTTCTAATAAGTCTGTAAAACTTCATTTTAAATCGCGTGTGATGGTTTAAAGAAAAAAAACTTCACTTTTCAGTATCTACAAGTACACGACACACTCTCAGTAACAGGTTAATCGTAATCGTGCACCTGTTGTAACACGTCATGATGTTGCTGTGCGTTTAGCTGATATTTACCTGAGATCTGTCGTATCCGTAAAAGCATGGTTTGCTTGACAAAATATCGTCGATTAAAGTTTTCTTTGACTTTTCATGTCCATACCGTATCCAGTTGAGGTGTAAAAAGTTTTCCTTCTCTTTGACAAACAACCAATGGCCGACCTCCGATCTGCAGCGAACTGAGCAAATTCTATTGTTTGAGATTGCAGTGACATCTGTTGGTGAGAGGATGAACTCACAGTTTAAAATTAAGGAATGGCACGGTCACATGAGCGCTTTTTAATCTCATTTAAAGATAAAAAGAAGCTGTATTTCGAGCAAGAAGTTCTGAATGACAAGTTCTTTATTCATAAATGCCGAATGTCAAAATCCCCCGTCTTTGTATTAGGGTTTCTGTAACTAACTTGCTCTGTCAATGAAGTCACTTCAGGCAGTGAAAAAATGTAAACTGCACATCTATTGTAAAAATGTTATACATTTGTATGGTGCCTATTTTATATAACCTAATGTTTTCTTTAGTTCTTTAAAATCCGATCAAATCATCAAGAAGAAAATGTTAAACAAAATTCTATTAGCTCCGGTTCATTTGTCTTATAGTAAATAAAAATCGAGAACATTGTTGTGAAATTCAACATCTCACATATGATACTGCACATTTTGGCAAACGTAACAGGTTTCCAAACTTGCATACTGCACAAAGTGTTTAGGCCTATGCGGCAGAAAAACTGGGATAGCATGCTATTCTCATCCAAAATTTCCACAACAAAATAATCCAAGCATTTACAAGTGTAACATGAAAGTCTAAGTGCTTCCAAAGTGTTAAATGTCCAAAGTAATATGCAAACACATTATTGTCATGCATGAAAGTATAAAAGTAGTGTAAACATGGCATATTAAAATGTGCAGACTGCAGGACATTTTACAAATATCATGCATTTTAGATCAAGATGAATCCTCAGACAGTATTTTAACATAACTCACTACACATTCACAGTCTAGATAAACAGAATGTGTTAACAGTTCAGCAGGAAGTCATGGCCCCTTGAGGTTACATGTATTTTAGACAACAGAGAAGAGGCAAAAAGAGGAAATGCACACGTACAAACACTAAAAGCCTCAGAGAGGTATAAGGTTTCAGTTCGTCTCGTGACTCAAGGGCTCATATCATGAATTGGAGTCATTATGTCATTGCTCATTTCCACAGAAGGTGTTGATTGGTAGCGTGAGGGTTTTATTCAGATATTTGTTCAGTGATTCGCCTTCCTCTCCAAGACTGTACTTGGACTTGGCAGTCGGCTGATGGCAGTATCCCGGGTCCAAGCATGGAGAAACTTCAATGCTGTGGGCAAAAGATCACACATAATGGCTCTGGAATATATATGGTTTACCTAATAGGTAATGTTTGACATTAAAGTAAAAAATGTTAATAGCTTATGTATAGAAAGGCATAATCTGACTGTTCACCTCTGTACATTCTTGAATGTTTTATGTGGGTCTTTATCCAAACACACTGTGAATGTTGTTTCCTCCAGAACCCTGATATTGGCACTGACGGCTCTGAGTGAAGGCTAGAGAGAAAATACAGTTTTTACTTTATTATTTCATTCAAGATTACTAAATACAACATCTAGAATGTAACACTATTTTATAAGTGCTGTCCAAACGTTCACTCACCATGCTAGGCCTTGTGGGATTCATATCTTTGAAACTCATGCTGACACTATGTAGACCTGTAGAACCAAAGCGCCACATTACAAACAAGGAAACTAACATCATTATTTATTTTCCTCATCTAAAATATGTATCAGTACCTTATTGTTGATGAAAGTACATTTGATAAGTCTTTAATAAATACTGTCAGCCATGACGCAGTTGTTGTTATCGTTAACTAAAACTACATATATATATATAAATTCTAAGAAATTAAATTACATTTTTGAAATTAAGTACTAAAATAATAAGAACTAAAACCTTAAAAAAAAGAATGAAACAGAAAATAAAACAGAAAACATAAAAAATATTAATATTATTAATAAAATAAAGATTTTGCCCATAAATAAACCGAAAAGAAGAATGTAGTATTTTAAATATGTGACGTACTTCTGACTCTGCAGGAAGGTGTGACCCTCATCAACATGCCACTTGTTGACAAAGACATTCCCTTCTCAACTTCTCGGTCACTTATTGAGGCCTGAGAGAAATATTAACAACAAATCTTTTATTACATAGATTTCTATTCAAAAGTTTAGGGTCAGTAAGATGATTTAATGTTTTTGAAAGAAGTCTCTTATGCTCACCAGCGCTACATTTATTGAATCAAAAATGTAAAAAAGAGGAACAAAAATTAAAAAGAGAAAAATTTATTTGAAATATAATAAAAAAAGTCTTTGCTCTCACTTTTGATTAATTTAATGAATCCTTACCAAACGTTGCTTTAAAAAAAAAAAAAAAATCATATTGACCCCAAACTGTTTATAATACTAAAATATTGGATTAAATCTTTACATTCTTTTATATGTTTTCCAAAATAATGTCAGCTAGTTAGCTTCCCTTATTAAGAGTCAATAGTTTGAGAGGAAACTCACCTTTCTGTAATTTACTGACACAACTGCACCATGAAATTCTTGTAGGTTGTATTTTTTGTAACGCACTGAACCTTCAAGACAAAATTTAATGACAAACATTCAGATGAAACAGCACCTACAGTAGATATATTGTGTAGTAAAAAAAAAAACCTGTGGTGAAAATCAAGTTTTTAAAATTCTGACGTCACAAACTACCCTGTAACCAATCAGGTAAACGTGATCGTCCACGAGTAGATCTCTTAGTGAGTGAATGGAGGTGGGGATAATTTGCATATTCATAGAACCGGGTATAAACTAAATGAGGCAAGTGTGTAGAGTTACATTCAAGCTATTTTAAGATTTTTTTTTTAATTTGTAATTTAAAAAAGTTTAAATATGTAATTTTGCTGATCAAAGATGAGTTTTAAGGGATAAAATGATTGACTACAGGGGGACTTTAAAACATTTCAATGGCATGAGCACCTTTAATTGTGTCTTTAAATGTAGCTCTGTAGCGTTTGACCTCGGGGAAGTCCAACGTGAGCTGAGCCACAAACACTTCCTCCACCATGTGGGTGCTGAGGCCAGAGAAGCAGATCTAGATGTGACAGCATACAGATATTCAGCTTTTGTCATTGATAACAACCCACAATTTATACAATATTGATAAACATTTGGATAGAACAAGGTCAATGTCCTTTTCACACAAGTATTCATTCGCTGGTTTGCATGATTGAATGTTACCTTGACAGAGTAGACGGGAAGGTGCACCGGATGCTGGCTGACACGCGTGTAGTACGAGATGATATCTAGCAGGAAGGTGTTGGGGTCTGAAGATTCGCTCTGACTGATGCTCTGCTATACAAAGAAACCAATTAAGAGGAAGGTTAAAAAAACCCCACCAGTATTCAAACTGCTCTTGAATATGTTGTATTTATAGATGCATCAAAACAATTTCCGGCAAGCAAGTGAAAAAGTGTGTTCTAAGTTTCAACTCAATACATTAATATAGTAATCAACTCTCGGGGCCAGCACATTTACATATGTATTTTCATCCCAAATGTTGTCAATGTAATGCAATTCACAGATAATGAATGTCAACATATTGAAACTCAAAAAGCTGGAGTTGAAAATGGAAAAATAGACATTTTTAGTCCATTCTTCAAGCACCAAGACAGTACAGTAAGCCTCCTTTCTCTATATTGCTGCACAGATGCTTTTGAGCTGTCAATCTTTTTCTTGCACTTAAAAACACAGTTATGCTCTCACTTTAAGTTCAATATTTATGCAAATGTACCGTTATTAAAGTAACAGTACAGAAAAGACAGAGGATGATATATGACTGGGTTGGAGGGTTGGAAGTTGGAATCGAGAACTGGTTTCATTACAGAAAAAAATGACCACTAAGAAACCGGAATAGTTAAGAGTAATAGGAACCGGAACACACTATTAATTACCATTTGGGCCAGTTTAAGAATCATGGGCCCCAAACCGGTGATGTTACAGTCATACCACAGATCCACGCTTCCCAAGTACCCTGCCAGTGTTAGCATGTCTTCAGGAAGACCCCCCTGGTGAAGACATGCATTACAGTGAAACACTGTTGAGATGTCATTGCTAGTGCATTTTTAAAGGAACACCGAAGCATCTAAAAACATAAAATCTATTACCTGAATGGAAGGCGGCGACTGGTCAGTGACTGGAATGTAATACATCTCCAGATTCACTCTCTTTGTCAGCAGCAGATGTCGTGCCTCCCTTTTCCTGAGCACAAACACAGCAAGACGAAATCATTAAACTAGACTTTTACTTTTTCAAATGCAAATGAAACATATAAAAGAATACATGCAGACATCTCACCGTATAGTGTGAAGAGTCTTGGCTAGCCGTCCTAGCGTTCTGTCGTCACCCATAACAACAATACGAGCCGTGAGGTTCCTTTCCTCTTTATTGAGGACGTATCCTCCATTTCCCTTAATGGCCTCCATCATGAGCGCCATTCTGTTCCCAGCTTTAGGACATCGCACACACGGCCTCCTGTAGAAGGACTGGGAGCTGCTCTGTTCCTCTGGGCCGCCCTGAGACTCTATCATTATAGAGCAGAACTCACTGATGGGCATGTCTCCCTCGATGCCACTGTCTGTGGACACGGTGGACATGACAGAGTCACGTTTCAGGTCATCCTCGTCCATATAAGCAGAGTTTCCGTCGGCAGGAACCATTAGTGCAAAGTTAACCAGCTCATTCCCTGTTTTAAAGAAAACATAAAACAATCAAACTATGTCAGATGTGTACAGGCATTAGTTGAAATAACAGCAGCTGAGCTCACATATCTCATCCTCTTTGGTCCAGACATGGAAGCTGACCTCAGGACAGGGCAGCTGAGTTTCCACTTTCGAGGCAGGACATGATGAATCTGAACAGACAAAAAGTGTGAATATTAAAAGACTCCCCCCCCCCCCCCCCCCACACACACACACACACGCACACTTAAAATATGTCAGTGCCATTGTTTTGTCTTAAGATGCACACCAGTACTGTTTTTTTCTAAGGTACGTTTATGAAAGCTACTTAAATGTCCTAACTGAACTAAGGTCTAATCCTGGCTTAATTTAATCCCTGTCTGTGAAACCGGGCCTATATGTTTGAGTCTGTCTATTTGTGTCTATAAATAGTGTCTTATTGGATTGTGGTGAGGACATGTCTACCTTTTGCAGCAGTCAGGATGTCTTGGTAGATCTTTTGTAATTTTGTTTTGTACTGGTTATCATCAGAAGCTCCATCTTCCGTTCTCTGCTCTAGGATGGTGACAACATTCTGGAAGTGCAGCTCCAGGTCTTCGCCTAAATGCTGAAAGAAACAAAAGACTTAGGGCCAGATTTACTAAACAGGGCAAATTAGTGTGAGAGCGCAATCCCATAAAAGCATCGATGGAAGTGGAAAGTTCTGCGCAAATTAGTGTCTGGTTTAAGACGTTCTTTTTTTGGGAGGCAAATAATGCTGCAAATACCAGTAAACTGACGAGCGCAAACCTTAGTAAATCAACTTGCGTGATTCATTTAAAGGGGACATATCATGAAAATCTGACTTTTTCCGTGTTTAAGTGCTATAATTGGGTCCCCGGTGCATCTACCAACCCAGAAAACATGAAAAGTGACAACCCAGTAACTTTGCTTTGGTAAGGCTTTCTCTCCAAGCATGTTAAAAATAAGACGATCAGATTTCGCTTCCCTTTTGTTTTGATGTAGGAAGGGGATCTTATTATAATATTACCGCCCCTTAATCCGCACATTTCCACTGACGGTGCCGCCATTTGGTTTACGCAAGCGACAACATTGTAACCAGTTCTAACGCAATGGCAAAAGTTAAATATTTTACATCTTGTGGAAAGGGGCATAAAATGTCACCTTTAAATACTCTCCTCCCATAAATCTAGCATCTGAAAGTGAAGCTCAAAATACTACAAATGCATATGCAATAATTTCAGCCGCAAAATGCCTGACCATGCCTTTTCAGCGCTTATTTTTCACTGCAAGTCTTGAGTATATCTTGAGTAAAATATTGTTTTTAACACCAAAACAGGGTTTGCGCTGGCGTAAGCTGTTAGTAAATCTGGGCCATAGTGTTCTTTAGAGCAGGAGATTTCAATATTTTAGATGCCAAGGGCCCTCAAATATGTGCATCCTCGTGTGAGGGACCCCCATCCCGAAAGGCGTCTATCTTTTAAAAACACTGAAAAATTAATATTATAAATCTAAAATTAGTTTCTATTAAGCTACATTATTGTACACTTACCTAAAGGATTATTAGGAACACCATACTAATACTGTGTTTGACCCCCTTTCGCCTTCAGAACTGCTTTAATTCTACGTGGCATTGATTCAACAAGGTGCTGAAAGCATTCTTTAGAAATGTTGGCCCATATTGATTGGATAGCATCTTGCAGTTGATGGAGATTTGTGGGATGCACATCCAGGGCACGAAGCTCCCGTTCCACCACATCCCAAAGATGCTCTATTGGGTTGAGATCTGGTGACTGTGGGGGCCATTTTAGTACAGTGAACTCATTGTCATGTTCAAGAAACCAATTTGAAATGATTCGAGCTTTGTGACATGGTGCATTATCCTGCTGGAAGTAGCCATCAGAGGATGGGTACATGGTGGTCATAAAGGGATGGACATGGTCAGAAACAATGCTCAGGTAGGCCGTGGCATTTAAACGATGCCCAATTGGCACTAAGGGGCCTAAAGTGTGCCAAGAAAACATCCCCCACACCATTACACCACCAGCCTGCACAGTGGTAACAAGGCATGATGGATCCATGTTCTCATTCTGTTTACGCCAAATTCTGACTCTACCATCTGAATGTCTCAACAGAAATCGAGACTCATCAGACCAGGCAACATTTTTCCAGTCTTCAACTGTCCAATTTTGGTGAGCTCGTGCAAACTGTAGCCTCTTTTTCCTATTTGTAGTGGAGATGAGTGGTACCCGGTGGGGTCTTCTGCTGTTGTAGCCCATCCGCCTCAAGGTTGTGCGTGTTGTGGCTTCACAAATGCTTTGCTGCATACCTCGGTTGTAACGAGTGGTTATTTCAGTCAAAGTTGCTCTTCTATCAGCTTGAATCAGTCGGCCCATTCTCCTCTGACTTCTAGCATCAACAAGGCATTTTCGCCCACAGGACTGCCGCATACTGGATGTTTTTCCCTTTTCACACCATTCTTTGTAAACCCTAGAAATGGTTGTGCGTGAAAATCCCAGTAACTGAGCAGATTGTGAAATACTCAGACCGGCCCGTCTGGCACCAACAACCATGCCACGCTCAAAATTGCTTAAATCACCTTTCTTTCCCATTCTAACATTCAGTTTGGAGTTCAGGAGATTGTCTTGACCAGGACCACACCCCTAAATGCATTGAAGCAACTGCCATGTGATTGGTTGATTAGATAATTGCATTAATGAGAAACTGAACAGGTGTTCCTAATAATCCTTTAGGTGAGTGTATATTTTGTATACTCACTAGAAATATACTGTTAAATGTCAAACTTTTATCAAATTTTTATTTATTTTTATTATTCAAACATTTTATTTGTTTATTTTAATCTAATTTATTTATAATTGAATAGATTTTTTTCATTAAATACTTTATCTACGTCTTAGGATTAAAAGGTTTAAACCTGATTACAGTATAAAAAAAACAAAAACAATATATATATATATATATATATATATATATATATATATATATATATATATATATTATATTTTATATATATATATATATATATATATATATATATATATATATACTGTATATATATAAAAGCACCCATCCCAATTGATATTGTTGTTATTATCCCATTTGTCAAAAGTTTGGAACCAGTGAGTTATTTTTAAATAAACAAATATTTTTTAAAAGAAACTTTTCATTTGCAAGCATTTAATTGATCAAAAGTGACAGTAAAGACTTTTACATTGTTACAAAAAATCTATTAAAAATAAATGCTGTTATTTTGAACTTTATATTCATCAAAGAATCCAAAAAAACGTATCATGGTTTCTACAACATTTTTCAACATTGATAATTATCAGAAATGTTTCTTGAGCACCAAATCAGCATACCGTATTAGAATGATTTCTGAAGGATCATGTGACACTGAAGACTGGAGGAATGATGCTGAAAATAGTTTTTACTGTATTATTGATCAAATAAATGCAGCCTTGCTGAGCATACGAGACTTATAAGAGTTCATAAGTGTTTTGAACAGTACGGTATATATAAATGTAATCATTTGAAATTCCATGGGATGTGTTGTGAGTATAGTGATGCTCTACAGGTGTTTTTAATCGCACACAAACCTCTAGAGCATGTGCGAGCTGGTCAACATGGCACTGCTTTCCTAATCCAGCTATCACTGTGTGCAGTAAAACCCTGCGTTTGCAGATCAGCGGGTCTCCACCACCAGCGTCCGCAGACTCCACGTCCGCCCTGAGCGCATTCAGCAGAGACAGAGGAAACACAGCGGGATCTATGAACACAAACACCCTGATCAAAGAAACACAGAGAGTTGCACACAGTGAATACAAAGACCATAAAGCACACTTACAAATAAAAACAATTAGTCACTAAAACTTCCCTCTTGTAAAAAGGTACGGAAACACTTTAATTTCACATGCCTAAAATAAAAATCGGAATGCATACTAGTACAAATGAGGTAACATTTCTTCAGAATGTTTAAAAAAAAATCGTAAATGAGTCACTACAGTTTGACTTACTAACCAACGTGGGCAGATCACATGGGTGGGATTTAAATATGTAGCTATTCACCAGAATTAAGTCTTCGCTGTCACTTTTGACCAATTAAATGCATCCATTCTGAATAAAGGTATTAATTAATTTAAAGAAAAAATCGTACCGACCCCAAACTTTTGAACGGTTGTGTATAAAAAAAAGTACAGGAATCTTAATAGACTGGCATCATCTTACTTCTCATGATGTGGATAAAGATCATTACGTAGGCTGTGTTCAGCAATGACTCTCCTCTGAAACAGTATTCCTGGAACAGATTGAAAACAGCACCATGAAAACTGCTGCATTATGGGATTTCCACAGAATGAAATACACATATGAAGTAGCTATCGAAAAGGAAATATCTGGAGTCCATATTTTCTTTGGTGCTTCTTTTGAATGCCGTAACTATGATTTAGATTAACCACATCCAAAGTTGCCATCTCCTCGCATGAGTTACCGGTGCACCAATGGTGGTTAGTAAGAAATACCCATGCAAACCAAACTGGGTTAAATGAGTGTATGCTAGTAACAATGTTACCAGAAATGAAACTGAAAAACACTCCAAAACTCCAGTTTAACAATTTGTTCGATACATAGACGGCATCCCAGTTTCATTCTGATCAAATGCACAACACATAAAGATGAACACCAGAAATGCTTTTATTTCTGTCCAAACTCAGTCTTGGAGGGCCACTGTCCTGCAGAGTTTAGCTCTAGCCTGCCTCAACACACCTACATGGAAGTTTCTAGAATGCCTAGTAAGACCTTGATTATCTGGTTCAGGTGTCTTTAATTGGGGTTGGAGCTAAACTCTGCAGGACAGTGGCCCTCCAGCATGAGGGCTTTAATGTAACTGTATTACCTGGTGCAATTTGTTCCATTTTCATCTGTTTTGCATAGTTGAGTGCAATTGCACAGTAAGGTACAGGTAATGTAACTAAACTTTTCAGGCAAATGTACATCCTTCGATAGAGGTCTTCTGGAATAAATACAGACTGAAATAAAGCAGAGAACCTGATGAGCAACATGCATCACACATGGCTAAAAAACAAACCAATAATGGTGATTTCCAGATAAGCAACAAGGAACTGTTCCTACAATAACAAATCTGCCGGGAACCTGATTGCAGATGTATTCCACATCACTGACTGGAAACACTAACATAACAAACAAAAGGATTCACAGAAATCTGACCTGCAGGACTGTGTAGGCAAGTGTGTGAAGTAAAGGAATGATGCGAATCTTGGAATCGATTCTCTCCGCCTGGAATAAATCATATAAAAAGGAGAGAAATAATCAGATCATCATTCACAGAGAAAATTGCACGACTGCAACTCTAAAATCTTTGGATGTTCCGCACAGACCTTTGACATACAGTATGTAACGTTAAAGAAACAAACCTTTTCGAGCTCTTTTATCAAAACCCTCACCAGAGGGACACTGATAGATGGGTTTCTGTCCAGCCTGTTATGCAGAGTCCATCTCAACATGCCTAAACAAAACGACATAACATATAAACTTAAAGGGATACTTCACCTCTGGAAAGATGAATGTGTATTTAAAATTGGTCATTTATGTAGAAGAAATGTGAAGAAATTTTTTAATTTGGAGCTTTCTAGACTGAGAAAAGCCAGAAAATGTATTTTTGGCTTATGTGGATGAAAGACAACAACTCCCAGAATGCACTTGCTTCGCTGCCCTAGGAGGCCACGCCTACTGGTTAGAGAGCGCAGTTGAAAACAACAAGGTTAGGCTACTAGTGAATCTCCGTGACGAGTCTGCCTGGGATTTCGAGATCGCCCAAAATGTCCGGGATTCGGCTTTTGCGTTCTACAGTCGCCATTCATCATGTTTACTGTGGCGAGCAGGACGAGGCTGAGGGCCGCGGGAGAACGGCGCGAGGCCGGTGGCGTCATTACTGAGACACGCCGGTCTCGTATCTCTCACGGAGGAGCGGGAATTTTCTTAGAAATGTTAAAACGCACATCAACCGATCACCTGTTTAGCGTTCATGTAAACACTACATTCAGATTCACCAATCGGAATGAATTCAGTTAGATTGAAACAAGAGGTGTGCATGTAAACAAGGAATGGCGACCGCAGAAAGCAAAAGGTGAATCCCGGACATTTTGAACGATCTCGCCCGCCGGACAAGTCTGGGAAAAGGAGGATGGTATAATCCCTACTTACTCAGCTTTCTCCTACTACTCAGCTTTCTTCACAGAACAAGAGCCTGCAAGCTTAGCTTCCAAAGAAAGACGGCTGACACTGTGTGCATTCTGTGAGTGAGATCCCACCTCCTGTGGGCGGGTTGAACAAATGCGGAACAGCCCCTACTACTGGCTGTAGTCTTTAGCCTCTGGACAGAAAATCCTCCGATGACTCAAAATGACGATTTTTGCGTCATCGGAGGATTTTTTTCCAGACAAAAAATACATAAATCTCTCAACTCAGGGGGATATGAGGGTGGAAAGCACGGTAATTCGAAAATACAACAGGTTTTCTACTAATACAAAGCTTAATGCTAAATCCTGAAGTATCCCTTTAAATCGTACACTTTTTGGTCTTTTCAGATGTGATTAGCATAAACTATAATATTGAGCTGCAAGAAAAGTCTTCAAAAATGCTTAGGTTTGGAACAGTTGAGCATTTTTGGGTGAACTGTTCCATTAACCCTCTGAAGCATGATGATGTCCACTGCGAAAAGTCATCATAGACAATTACCTTTGACCCTTTCCCATAATTCTATGTGTCTGTCTTGTTCATATTTTATTGTGAATTGTATATAAACACTGTATATTTTTGGTTATAAAAAATACTATGTTAAAAGAAGTTTCCACAAATGTTATGATTCGGTTCCCAAAGAAATAACCAAAAGGAAACCCAAACCCAGAATACACTATTTTGATGGAATACAAACATTAGGAATTATTATTATATATTATTGTTTAGAAGTAAAATGCATCTGAGGGTTAATCTTCACATCTTGGACAAGGAAATAGAATATCATGGATCATTCAGGGTGAAACGCATGATATCTCAAGGCACATTTTGGAGATTTAACATGCATTATTAGTTTAGATTGTTGGAACAGCGTCGGTACCTTTATTGCAGGCTGATCCAGCTTGAGGTTCACAGTCCAGTTCCCTGAGGATGGAATGGACATTGTGGTAGAGACTAGACTCCACGACTGAGGAGACGCCACCGACTGCAAAACAGTTCACACAACCTCATGAAACATCAACATTACAGATGTTTGAAAACTTCAGTCTTCAATTAGCAGATTTAGACTAATAAGAAATGAAACGTGTAAATATATACAGTACACTACCCTTCAAACGTTTGTGGTCAGTAAGATTTTTTAACGTTTTTGAAAGACGTCTCTTATTCTCACCAAGGCTGCATTTATTCAATAAAAAATATAGTAAAAACAGTAAATATTGTGAGATATTATTTCAATTTAAAATAAGCGGTTTTCTATTTGACTATATTTTAAAATGTAATTTATTTCTGTGATGCAAAGCTGAATTTGCAGCATCATTTCTTCAGTATTTAGTGTCACCCGATCCTTCAGAAATCATTCTAATATGATGATTTGATGCGCAAGAAACATTTCTTATTATCAATGTTAAAAACAGTTGTGCTGCTTCATATTTGGAATGTGATACATTTTGTAAGGATTCTTTTGATGAATAGAAAGTTCGAAAGAATAGCATTTGAAATAAAAGCAAACTTGAATAATTCATTATAGTAAAGTACTAAAGTAATATATGGTAGTACTATATACTCCCATTGCATACACACTACTAAATAAATATTGTACTATGGTAAAATAATTGAAATTGAAACAAATCAAGAAATACTGAAATAAAATCAAGCCTTCAGATGTTTCCGTGCAATAATAAAACTAACGTAATGTATAAAATGGAAGTCAATAACAGAAAAGCAAGTGTTAGGAAAGAGTGTTTTAGTACATGTTTCTTCCATGGTGGGGTTCACAGCTCAGATAATTTCCACATGTCATTGAGGGTTCTTCATGTCTGCAAGCACAAAATAAAGAGAACACGCTTTTGTCAGGTCAAGTCAAGTCACCTTCATTTATATAATGCTTTTAACAACATAGATTGTTTCAAAGCAACTTTACAGTGATAATAGGAACTAAGAATGTTAATTAAAGTAACAGAGATTGTTTTGGCTTTACAGCAGCTCTAGAATAAAGTTATTGTCCAGCCAAAGTTAGTTTTGATTGATTCACTTCCGTCGCAACAATCATTAGTTTTTAACTTAGGGGCCGCTAACACGACACCGTTCGAACAGAAAACCCTTAAGTTCTCTCTGCGCAAACTTTAAAAACGTGAACCTGTGAGAACGCTGATGGCGTGAACATGTGTATTACGTGTTTAGTCTATAGGTATGCGCGTTTGAATATATATATATATGTGCGCAGGCGTGTCGTCCTTCTTTACAAACCAACCCTCAACAAACTACTTGTCTGGCCTTAAAATTTATAATACAGAATTTTTATCGCTTCTGCATAGCCACGTGAACCAGAACAATCCCTACAACGTTTTATCTGTACAGAGGTAAAGGGAAGGGAGGGAGGCCTTCACATGGGAGAGACTAGTTGACAGCCGCCGGACTGCGGTAAACCTCAGGATAAACAGAGAGACTAATATTAGAGTAGACGCCATTCTTCTTATGGTGTAACGAGTACATCAGGATTTATGGGAAGTGTTCCCGGTTCCGGCTGACCTAATCTACGCAGCCTAACATTGAATTATAGAAGTCTATAATGTGTTATGTGTATGCTTAGTCTAGATTTGAACTGACAGAGTGTGCCTGCTTCCTGGACAATATTAGGAAGACTGTTCCAAAGTTTTGGTGCTAAATAGGAGAAGGATCTACCGCCAGCAGTCGATTTTGATATTCTAGGTATTATCAACTGGCTGGAATTTTGAGATCGCAATAGACGTGAAGGACTATAATGTGTTAAGAGCTCGCTCAAGTACTGCGGAGCTAAACCATTTAGTGCTTTGTAAGTAATCAGCAATATTTTAAAATGTATACAATGTTTAATAGGGAGGCAATGCAGTGTTGACAGAGCCGGGCTAATATGGTCATACTTCCTGGTTCTGGTAAGAACTCGAGCTGCTGCGTTTTGGACCAGCTGTAGTTTGTTTGCAAGTGTGCAGGGCAACCACCCATAATAGCATTACAATAATCTAGCCTTGATGTCATGAACACATGGACTAATTGTTCCACATTTGTCAATGAGAGCATATGAGCATATTTATATATTTTTAAGATGGAAAAATGCGGTCTTACAGATACTAGACATGTGACTTTCAAATGAAAGATTGGTATCAAAGAGCACACCCAGGTTCCTAACCGACAACGAAGTCTTGACAGAGCAGTCATCAAGTGTCAGACAGTATTCTAGGTTATTACGTGTGGGAGTTTTTTGTCCAATAATTAGAAACTCTGTTTTTTTTCAGAATTAAGTAGTAGGAAATTATTAGTCATCCACTTTTTTATATCAGCTATGCATTCTGTTAATTTTGTGAATTGGTAAGTTTCATCAGGGCGTGAAGAAATATAGAGCTGAGTATCATCAGCATAACAGTTAAAACTAATTCCATGCTTCCTAATGATATCTCCCAAGGGTAGCATGTACAGAGTGAACAGCAATGGTCCTAGTACTGAGCCTTGTGTTACACCTTACTGAACTTTTGATCGATAAGACATCTCTTCATTTACTGTTACAAACTGATAACGGTCAGATAATTATGATTTAAACCATGCTAATGCAATTCCACTAATGCCAACATCATTTTCTAGTCAATTTAAAAGAATGTTGTGGTCAATAGTGTCAAATGCTGCACTAAGATCGAGCAACACCAATAGAGAGATACAACCACGAATAAATCATTTGTGACTCTAACTAAAGCTGTCTCAGTACTATCATACGGTCTAAATCCTGACTGAAAATCCTCACAGATACCATTTCTTTCTAAAAAGGAACATAATTGTAAAGATACTGCCTTTTCTATCTTTGACAGATAAGGTAGATTCGAGATCGGCCTGTAATTTACTAATTCTGTAGGATCAAATCGCGTTTTTTTAACAAGCGGTTTAATCATAGCCAATTCATTTTTTTGTGAGGGCATACACACATCAGCAATATAAATATATTGCATTTATGCCCATTTCCTGCATTGAGGTAACAGTTTGTTAATTTAGAGAGCACAACACGGATGCAGAAAAGACCCCACAGTTCTCGGCACAGGAAGCAGATTTCAAAGGGGTGAAAACCTCACAGGTTTTCATGTTGTGAGAGAAATGTTGTTGTTTCTCATAAATCATGTGTTAGACATAATTACATATTTGCATATAACAAATGAATGAGCTTAACATGCACTAAACCAGCAGTTCTCAACTGGTGAGTCGCAATTCAGAAACAGGCCGCAGATTTGTTCTTATAGGACAGCAGGGAAAAGACAATGCGAAATACAAATAATAAAAAGCAATTAATCGTATAATCTTGGATGGCAAAATAAATAGGCAACTTTTAAAAGGAAGAAGACAACACTTCCAGTATCTTTAGTAATTCACGTCAAAGGATGTATGCCACTTTTCCACAAATTAATGCACCATTTGATAATATGAATAATGCTGATACAATACTTAACCTAGTGTTCGTTCCATGTGTTAGGCTAGCACATTGTTTTAGTGCTAATGTTTTGAGAACACCATTAAAGACCAGATAACTTTGAACGAAACATTCTATTAATGTTACTGGAAGAATGTTTGTTCATAACATTGCCATAACGTTAGCTAACTAAGAAACACTGCACTAAACAAACTTTTTTTTATTTTTTTTATAATAAGACTAAAACAAATGCTGCTGCTTTCATCCTATAGCTAAAATAGTACATTTGAATAAATTATGCTTTGCTTATTATTGTATTATCCACACAAAAAATTATGAGCAAAGCAGAAATGCACAGTAAATTTACATAACACAAGCCTACCTTCCATGCATAAAACTGCAGTTCCTATAAGGAACAGTGAAAATGTGATAATCCCAGTCCTCGAGCGAGAGCAGAAGGTATTTGAATAATCTTGACAACAATCTTGCTCATAAGTAAGTCTCCTTTCCTCAGTCTGATCATCTGTGTGAACGCCTGCCTGTGATAAAATGAAGAAACAGGCTCTTTACTGCCAAGACATTCAAACGCTGTCTTTCTCTTTTGAAGATAGACAGACTAAAGACTAGACTGAGTTGGTTTCCGGCCATACCAATGTGTGGCTGAATGAAGCTGAGCTGATATATTTTTAGCACTGTAATTTTTTCACCTTTCGTCCAGAAAGGCCCACATCACTCAAAACCTCATGCTCATCACACATTTTAATCTCCTTTATTGTGCAAATATACCCGGACATCACACTTTTTTTGCAGAGACCAAAACCTGAGCTCCACCCCTGTTTGATCTCGTGAAGAAAAGGGAACTGCCTGTAACATTAGATATACTGATAAAGATGACCCCTGACAACGAGTTTCTGGAAAAACAAATAAACTAATAAATAACTGTCAGCACATTCATCAAAAAAGGATGTGGTCATTCTGGTTTTACATTACTGACCAATTAAATCTTTACAGAAACAGAGTGAGGACAACAGTGGTTAAAGAATTACCCACATGGGGTTTTCAAACACCTATACTGTAACAGGTTTCAGTCACAAAGTCATATAATATTTAAATTGTCATCTTTCCTTACTTATTAACGACAATGGTAAAAATGTCTCTCCTACGCCTTGACCAACCTAAATGACCCTACATGATGTCTGTGTTTAAGGTTCGTAAACTTGGTCCAGTTTTTGATTAGGAGCTGTTTATATCTAACATTTTGGGTTATACTTTGTTTTAAGGTGTCTTTGTTACACTTTTATTGAGTAATATTGAGTAACATAGGGTTAATTGCATGTAATTATGCATAATTTATAGTTATAGAAACTACAAGTAACATATGTAAGGATACAAAAATAAAGTGTTTCCACATTGTGCTTAATCAGACATTTCTATATACAGGGTTCATACACATTTTAACCAATACTTTTCCATGACTTTTCCATGACTTTTCCAAGACTTTTTGGCACATTTCCATGACGCCTATGTATTCCTGAAAATGTCAGTCGACATTATAAGAATAAAAATTTGTGTTAAAATTTACCCTCAAAATTAATACCGTACATTAGGGGTGCGCAATATTGACAAAAATATGTCTCGATATTTTCAAAATTTTTCTTGATAATAATTAGATGATATTTTACTGATTGTGTTTTTGTACTGGTATCCTGGCCGGTTTAGGCCTGTTGTTGACAGCAGACTCACGAAGATATTCATATTTTTTATATTCTATGCAGTGGTCAGTTCACAGCAGTGACCGAAATCAACATTTTTATTAAGGGGCAAAATTTGCCACATTCATAGAATTTTGCCAAATTCTAACATTCAAATTAAATTATATTAGAATAACACAGTACGAATGTCAAATTAAATCATTGAATTAAAATCCATCCTTGCAGTGCAGAGGTGACACAGAAGTGGCATCAAAACTGGCATTAGCCTACTATATTTATACTTCATTTACAATTGCATAAATAAAGCTATTCAATATTTAAATGATTTATAATTTTAACTTTTTAATTAAAGGATACTTTAAACATTAAACTAAAACCACCAGTAGGTGGCGGCAAGTCACTGTCTTAATAAGCGAGTTATTGGAGTCATTTATTCAACCGATTCGTTCAAACGGCTGATTCATTCAGAAAAACAAGTGATTGTTCATTGAATCGTTAAAATGATTCATTCAAAACGCGGATTTCATTAAATAAATAAATAAATAATCGATGTCTGTTGGACTACAACTTTATTATGAAATTCTCGTCGGCGATATAAAGTGAAAATTGACAATATTGTGTCCAAAAAGTAACTCGCAATGTTAACTTTATTGTTAATTTAACTGTTGTATAAAATAAATAGCACATTTGCAATTGTGCAAAGGAAAACGGCACTCTTGCTCATGTGATATTCTAATATAACAACATAATATGATATAAATATAAGACAAAAACTCATTTGGGGGCATAACTGCACTGACACATCACGCAGTGAAAGCAAGCATGAGAGACAAACGCGATGTCAGCTCGCACTCGCAGTGCCTCGTACATAGTTAAAACAATGATTACAATATCATCATAGTTCATAGACAATATCGCACACACTCCTAAGAACATATAGAATGAACTCACAATTGAACTGACTTTTACTCATTTTCTTCTCTCCTCTCGCGTGCAGGAGACAGACGTAGGCTAATATTCTGCGTATTGTTTCACATGCGGCCAGAGCAGCAATCCTCTTTCCGCTACATTCTCGACCCACCGGTGCTTGCAAAACTTTAGCATGCTCGTGCCACTTTCCTGCCATTTCAATTAAATTTCTGTCAGCACCGACTTCGCCTCAGCAACATCGCAACAAGTGAATCGGAAGTGAACTGAACGTTATGCCGCCCGAAATAAGGACGTTAAGACAACGCGAAATATTTTTTTTATTAAACAGTTTTTGTATTAATCACATATTATGCTGTGTTAAAAAAAAAAAAAAAATCCATGACTTTTCCAAAACTTTCTGGGTCTTTTTATTTTTCCAAAACCTTTCCAGGCCTGGAATTTGCATTTTTCAAATTCCATAACTTTTCCAGGTTTTTTCAAAACGTACGAACCCTGTATATATTAATTAGACTTCTTTTTAAAAATCATGTTATAGCCAACTTCTTTCCTAATTTTCTCTGAACGAGTGATTCAAAAATGATTGTGAGCAACACTTGTTCTTTTACAAAAATATATGAAATACTGTAAGCGTAAGTGCTAGGCCTATAGGCTTAATAGCATATATTTTGAATCACTATTAAAATGTCAACAATAATCAGCAAGATTTTTTAGATCTATTACGTTGACACCATGTAAAACATCTTTACTGAGGCAAACAACAACAACAAAATAAATAAATAAATTTGCATCGCTATTATTTTAACTCTTCTCATACTTTGGATCTTAAAAGTGTCCTACTACACAACACATGAGAATGAAAGTTATAATAACCGTGACAACATAACCGAAGTTCATAGGAAGCAGATTTTTTGAGCCATGAGATTCACAAAAAGCTAGTTATGAAAATGCACAGAACATTTTCAATCGACCTACCTCTCGTGTTTGTCTTATGCAGATCCGCTTCAGTTCATTCACACTTTACAGATGACAGATGAGCGCAGCGATTGTGTAGCCCCGCCCACATCCATCACGTCACTTCCCATTGGAGCACTCCCATTGCAATCAACAATGCAAATTAATGACGTCTTTGAAATCGTTTGATCGACTGATACAATTTTGAGAAATGACATACATAAGGAACTCTTTTCAAATAAATAAATAAACTAAACGAGGAACTCTACTCAAATAAATAAGTAAATAAACAAATATATAGGCTGAACTACATAAATAACTTTTATCACATTATATATATATATATATATATATATATATATATATATATATATATTTCAATGAAAAAATACCACATATCTGTATATGTTTATATAACATAATAAAAATATAATTTTTGGTAATCCAATCCAATATGCATGTCTGCTTTCTAACAGACTCCGCCAACTCCCCTATACATGAGTCAGATGTACATAAAAGGGCAAACTTTTTTTTACACAGTTATATTTGCACACACAGCTCTCTTTGTATACGAAGGAAACAGTCTACTTCCTATTCATATACCACAACCCTGCTCTGCACTCAGAGAACACCTCACACATGTATAGCTTTTAATTCTCATTTCACCCCAAAACGAGATGATAAGCTGCTTGATGGATGACCATCTATCGTGCTTTTTACATGCACAAATGTTGCAGTTAATGACAACCCAATACCAGCCCCTGCTCTTAATCCATAGCACATGGGAACTAAAACACTGGTTTGCACTAAGTAACAAATAACTTCCACCTGAAGTAGCCAGAGTTATGACATTACCACCAAAGAGTACAATAAGAAGTTAATTTGCGACAATAGCCTTTGCTGATGTAAAAGAGGACATGAGAAACCTGACTCTGCCTTGCATGCACATGCATTTCCCTATTTCAGTGGTTTTAAACTGACCTACTGTATGAGTGACTCACACATGGGCCAGTTGTCGTACACATCCATTGTGCCTACGTGAATCGAATGAAACCCAATACTAAATGGAAAAATCTAAAGTCATCTTATACCACGTAAGTGGGAAGCAACCCACAACATCAGTGCTAAAATAGCCTCTGTATAATGATGTTTTAGATGGACGCAGTTTCAGTGAACCTTATTCTTAGTATAGCCTATTGATTATTAAGACAAATCTTTGGTAATGATGGAAAACCTGCTATTTCTATGAGACCTGTGATGATGACATTATTCCAGTTTGTCCGTGACTTCAGCACCAAGGACAGTGGCATGGAAAAATGACATGCAGGATAAGAAATACAAATAAAAAATACATTCATCTTCTGCCAGGAAACAAAAAGAACACATGTGATCCAAGTTAGTGATTTTAGAAGATGCTCTGCTTATGAATTTGTTGCTTTTTTAAAGTCGGCATAAAAACGGAAGTTGTGATAGCCTTTACTTCCCTATTGTGACGTAGGCCTATATCTGAGTGAAACGGCGTCTCGGACAAGAACAAATGTAGGGCGGGGCTTGATTTTGTCCATGAGGAATTGATTGGATGGTTGTGGTTTGCTGTTGCTGTGATATATGAGTGACAGGTTGTCCCGCCCTCGTGTCAGTAAACATCAACAGAGAAGAGATGTTGTTACAAGAGCGAGGATTAAACATTACGAGGACACATAAATATAAAAATAATAAGAAGTGTCAACTTTGATTTCATGGTGACTTTAAAGTTGCCTGTGGTCTTGTTGCTTTCAGTGGACCTGTACTTGAACACAATACATAATGACGCCAAGAATACGAATGCTAATGATTGTTCCCTGTTTAAATCTGTACTCTTAAGCTTCTTTAGAAGTATCATACACTCTGTAAACTCTGTAGCCTGCTAAAAATATAGATAATTTTAGGTGGATGTCAACATTGGGAGCATATTACAGTCAGGGTTCTCAAGTTTGATCAAAAGCTTGGAGTGAGATCAAATGCGGTTGGGGGAGGAGCCATAATGGAGCCCCGCCCCCACATGTTCCCGCCCCCCAATTTTACCCATTGTTCATAATTAACCAGCACAAATTGAAATCATAACAATTGGTAAATCTGATAAATGACAGAGCAATTCATCACATCAAATATACTCTTTAATGTTATATTTCAAAATTACAAATAAGTTATACAAAAATTACAAAAATATAACAAATTGCTCCAAACAGTTTGGAAAAACAAATCTTTTTGCATTTTGAATGTGTCTAGTTGAAATGGTATAATGATTATTGTGTGGTGGGACATTGAGAACAAATGACATATTAGAGTATTATTAAGGGGTGTGTGTGTGTGTACACAAGAGTACACACGCTTATGAAATGTGTTTTGTGTTGTAAGTGTTTGAAAAATACAAATGCAATGGCAATGATTTTATTTATTTATTTATTTTTTCAAATGCAATGGGGCAATTCCACGCAAAACTGTCACATCCATAACACCAACACAATGCCATTGTATTTAGTTGGCGTTATGGATGTGACATTTTTGCGTGGAATTGCCCAATGGCAATGATTAATGTATGTTTTGACAGGATATAAAATATTACCCAGAGCACTCTGCTTTAATACATGTAGGCTAGCCTTAATGTAACTAGAAAGACTATTAATACAGTATAGGCCTAATATATCATTTAAAATAAAATTAAATAAATACATTTTAATTTATTTAAAATAAAATGAAGAAATACATCTTCATTCCTTCCCATACCCACTAACATTTCCCTTAGTTTCAGAAAACGTAAGCTAGCCAAACTGAGCCAAAGCTTCTGGCCTGGTTGCAAAGTACGTTAGTTGTAGAGTTTTTGACTGCATCAATAATAATGTATACGATGGGCTATATATTAAATGTTCTAGTCTAAAAATGTTAGACGAGCTTTCTTCCAACTAACTTACCTTCTCCATCATTCACGACGTGTGTTCGCGCGATGTTGTTGGTTACCTAGTAACGAACGTACGGTGGCCGAGAATCTTCCGTCAACTTCCGTGTGTTCGCGCATCTATGTTGCCTATTAACGAACGCAATCTGGCCGAGATACATGCTGGCGACAGGAAACTTCACTTTGTGTGCCCGCGCCTCGTATACAACGTTATATTATAAAGCTTGCAGGACAACTTGGTTGGCATTGCCTTTTCAGCGTGAGAAATACACGGTGTGGCGTGTGAGCGTGTGAACTGGTTGAATTGCGTGTGTCTCACGGCCAATGCGTGAGACTTGAGAACCCATACAGTAGCCAATAGCCCCTTTCACACAGAGATTCCGGAAAAAACACGGATAAAGTGACCCGGGATTTGACCCGGGTTCGTTTGATTTTGGTTCATTCACACTGCCAGTGATTTTCCGGAATCAGAGAGTGCGTTCACACAACCCGTAAAGACACGTGACATCGATGTGACTTGTAATGTCTCAGCAGCGTCTTAAGTTTGCTTATGAGCTGTGATTTCTCTCTCGAGAAACCACGCTTGTGTATTTTTTTCTCTGATTTGATCATAAACTTGCGCATTACGTACCGTTTCACAGCTGGCGAACGATCATGCGCTTCAGCGTCATTATACGACGGCATTATTACGGCTTTTGTTCACACAGCGCGCGTTCCGGGACTGAACACGTTAATGTTACTAGGTCCCCAACCCGGCATCGATCCCGGCATCAATCCCGGGTCGTGTTTGCGTTCACACAGAAGGCACTCTGACAATTTGCCGGCAATTTCCCGGGTTCAAAGCGCTGTGTGAAAGGGGTTTATGTGTCTGTTTGCATGCAGAGGCCTAAGTTAACATAAAAATTTGAACTGCATTGAGGGTGGCAAAGTTCTTATAGCTTGAAACCTAAAACTATAGAGCAACAATGGCACATATATGTATTATAATTTTTTTTTAAATGACTAAAATGGACATTTCCTGAGTGATTCAATCCTAAACAGGTAACAAGTTGGGAGCAGCCGAATATTAAATGTTATCCAGAGTTCATTTTACAAGCTAGCTATTAGAAAATTAGTAAAAGTAAGTAAAGTAAGTAGAAAGTATAATTAGCTAAGTAAGTAGCCTACTTAATTCTCGTATAAAGGTAAGTGAAGAGAGACCTCTGGTCTAGTGATTCGCTGTTGATTGGACTATTCTCCACTCTACCACACGGTGTCGTTGTTTCTTTATTGTGAGGAACCATGAATCAACAACTGGGCACGGTGGGTGGCCAAGAGTTGCGTAATCAGAACTGCGTCTGGAATATAATGTAGCCTACATGTATGATGTGCATATGCTATTTATTTCCGTTTTCAAAGATGAAAAGGAGCATTCTGTGAAAAAGGGTTAGGGGTTATAACTCAATATGCAATGTAGGCTAAAACTTTGCAACTGTGTAGCTGGGAAGTTCTATTTTGCATGCAGTGTTAAAGTTTGTCAAGAAGATCTGTCAATCTGTATGTCCATCCATCCATCCATCCATCCATTCTTTTTTTTTTTTTTTTTTTTTTGTGCTTTAGATGTTTTGCAGTGCATATTGTCTGCTGTAGTATGTGGTTCGTATTTATGGGAAATGTTGTCCTATACGATAATTAAATTAAATTAAAAATAACTTTAATAATTTTTTCATTTAGTTGTAATAAGAAAAGACCACAGATCAAGACGTTTTATTGTGTCACTTTAATTCTTTTTTCATAATAGGCTATCAGGTGTTGATATTTGCCAGAATTTCTCTATTTCGCGCTTGTCCCCAACACCGACTTTTTAATCCCCATCTACAAATTGACAAAAAAAGTGTTAGTCAGGGGAAATTCTACTTTGCCCTTTTTCACAAGAACTTTAAAAATATACATATTTTTGTTCAATAATTTGGTGTGCGTGTTTTCAACTTGCATTCCTTAAAATGCTCTCCACAAATCATCGCGCGTAATTAAAACGGTTTAAATTGGAAATTTTCAAGATTGAAAGTAGTCGAACGTTACCCTATAATTACGAATAACTCAAAATGCAACTAGATAAACGTACATCAGAATTCCATTGTGCTTGCACACAGGGCAATAAAGCGCTTTACTCATGCAGGCGCACAGAGAGAATGGTGAATGACTGAACCCCCTTCCTATTGAATACAGGCAGAGCAGCAGAAAGAGAGAAGGGCTGAGCTGCGACACTCAGTCACAGAGAGGCAGAGGTGTGAGTGAGTTAGGCAGAGGAAGAAAGGAGACTTGGAAAGTAATAGCAGGTTTTCTGTTTCATTTTGGTTGAAAGTGGGAAAGAGATTACAACATATCCGGGAGAGAGAAAAGAAAGGGAGAGAACCCTATAATTTATTTTTTAGACGGGTTTGACATACTTCTCCACCCGAATAAAGCAGTCTCTCTGAGGTATAGTGCACTTTGTGGATTTGTCTTTAAGAAAAGTCGCCTATAATTACGCACAAATCTTTCACACACTTTCAACATAGCATGTAGGAAACTCCATGCTAGATTGCATATTGCATTGCAAAACGAGTCCTTTTTTACATGCAAAAACGATTCTTTTCTGTTCAGTGCAGTTTCAGGGACACTGAGGACCAGGGGTTGCAATGCTAAGGATTTTGGTAACTTGCGTCTCCATGGTGTCTATCACCGCGATGGTGGCTGGTGGTCGTGGTGGATACGGAATGAGTATGTTCGCGGCTCAATCCTCCCCTCCGGACCCGTGTTACGACGAGAACGGCAACCCCAGACGTTGCATCCCCGACTTTGTGAACTCCGCGTTCGGGAAGGACGTGCGCGTCTCCAGCACCTGCGGCACCCCGGCGTCGCGGTACTGCGTGGTGACCGAGAAGGGCGAGGAAAGATCGAGGGACTGCAACATCTGCGACGCTACGGACCCCAAGAAGACCCATCCACCTGCGTATCTCACAGACCTCAACAACCCTCACAACCTCACCTGTTGGCAATCGGAGAACTACGTGCAGTACCCCCAAAATGTGACTCTGACGCTGTCCCTCGGGAAGAAGTTCGAGGTGACATATGTGAGCCTCCAGTTCTGCTCTCCACGTCCTGAATCCATGGCCATCCTCAAGTCCATGGATTATGGGAAAACTTGGGTGCCCTTTCAGTTCTACTCAACCCAGTGCAAGAAAATGTACAACAAGCCGAGCAAAGCTGCGATCACTAAGCAGAACGAGCAGGAAGCGATCTGCACGGACTCTCACACGGACATGCAGCCGTTAACAGGTGGGCTCATCGCATTCAGCACGCTGGATGGCAGACCTTCCGCGCATGACTTCGACAACTCTCCCGTCCTGCAGGACTGGGTCACGGCCACCGATATCAAAGTGACCTTCAACCGGCTGCACACGTTCGGGGATGAGAATGAGGATGACTCGGAGCTCGCCAGGGACTCGTATTTTTACGCGGTGTCTGACCTGCAGGTCGGCGGCCGCTGCAAGTGTAACGGGCACGCGTCAAAGTGCGTAAAGGACCGGGAAGGGAACCTAGTGTGTGAGTGCAAGCACAACACGGCGGGACCGGAGTGTGACAGGTGTAAGCCGTTCCACTACGACCGGCCGTGGCAGCGCGCGACGGCCAGAGAGGCGAACGAATGTGTCGGTGAGTCAAGTGCTGATGGTTCTTTGAAAGGAAACACTTCATAATAGGTTTCGTTAATAAATGTTTTAATGATGGCATATTCAAATATGAGAATATGAATTAAATATCTTATTTGAATGTGCCAATTTTTAATTTACTTTGTTAAGTGTTTCCCCGGTCCAAAAGTCTGAGAGACCACACATATAATTCATTCAAACCTGGAAATGAACGGGTTTCCTGGATTTTGAAAGCAATTGTCAATTAAATTGTAATGATGGCGTAGTTTGTGATGGAAAAATTGTGTATTAAATTAGAAAAAAGCTAAATAAACACCATTTCATTAGTGGCCTCAGATTTTTGGACCTCACCAGAGCTAGACATTTCCAAAATGTTTAAAAGATTGGACGAAAAGTAAAAAAAAAAAAAAAAAAAAATCGGCCACACTTTAGTTTAGGGTCCAATTCTCATTATTAAATAGCTATTAACTATGACTTTTGCCTCAATAAACTCCTAATTACTGCTTATTAATAGTTAATAAGGTAGTTGTTAAGTTTCAGTATTGGGTAGGATTAGGGATGTAGAATATGGTAATTAATAAGGCAAATAATATGTGGTTTACAGGTAATAAACAGCCAATATCCTATTATGCATGCTAATAAGCAACTTGTAAATAGAATTGGACCCTTAACTAAAGTGTAACCAAAATAATCATAATGTAATGCCTTGCAACGTCAAGGTCATGGGTTCCATTCCCAGGGAAAGCAAGAACTGATAAGAATTTAAAATGTGTACCTTGAAATGCAATGTAAGTCACTTTGGATAAAGTCGTCTGCCAAATGTAAAATGAAGGTAATATAAGACGTTTTATTATGTTAGGCAAATCATACAGCGTTTGTTTTAATGAATTGTCAGCTTTTGGTTTCATTCATTCTTTTTTCTTGATGAAATAATCAACTTTAGTTCAAAAAGGAATAATGCAAATGGAACATATCAGATTCACTTTATTAATTTCATGCAATCAATTCATATTTCATTTTATCAGCAAACAGATTCTTACAAACTTATGATTTAAAATCTTATGAGTTGTATGAACTTTCATATCCAACCTGAAACACTGCACACTGCTTTATTGAAACAGTTTGTTATCAATGCACGAAATAAACTGCATTCAATCTAATTAAAAATATCTACATCAGTTTAGATTGCAACTTTTTTTGCGAGAAAAAACATTTCCACGACTTATCACATTTATTCTTTTGTCAAATCAAATTAGATAATTCATGTGGATCAGATAACAATATTTCCAATCTCCATTTGTATTAACTCAAAATTTGAAGGCAACCAGGTTACTTACTTTTTTAAGTTAAACCAACAATACTTTTTACAGTGCCTTTTCTTCACATTTTATGCCAGGAATACTTCAGAAAAAGTAACTAAATTGAACCAACATTTCACCTGACTATGTGTCCATGTCTCCACATAAGGCATATTATATAATCTTTGCTCTTACAACAGTAATAATTTGATTAGATTTGTAACATTTGATTGGATTTCCTTGCATTTAGTTAAATGAAAATCATCTGATTTTCAGACCTGTTGCAGCTGTTTCGCATCAAATTTAGCTTGAACTCTTTCACATACAGTGAGTCTACCATATACACTGTAAAACTTTTGTGTTGGTTTAACTTAAAAAAGTAAGTAACCTGCAGGGTTGCCTTAAAATCTTAAGTTCATTGAAATAAAAAAAAAAGTTAATACAATGAAGGAGATTGGTTTAATCAACAGAAACTCAAAAAATGATGTTATCTGAATCACATAAATGATCCAACTTTTTTTTTTACAGTGTCCATAGTTCTATTCAGTTCAATGGGTTGTGTGGGTGTAACTGAGTTTGGAAGTGCCTTTCAACATCCATTCTGTGGAAGGAAACATTTTGGAGGGAGAGAAAAGGCTTGTGGTGTTATTTCAAGGCAGGTGTCATTATCAGATTGAAGGAAAGATTACATCAGTTTTGTTGTTTGTTTTGGTAAGTTGAAAGTAAACTGCTTGTTTCCAGATGAAAAGTTAGTTTCCCCAGTCAAGGAAGAAAATGATCTATGAGCATTAAGATGTTATTGCGAAAGAACTCGGGCAGACCAAATGATTCTTCCCACTTTCTCAATTTTAAAATGGGCTTCAGGTGTTTTATCAACATCTATGATTTTAAATTTCATGATAAGTTGCTTTCACGGTCTGTCACGTTTGCTGCCGTAAAAAGATTTTCTCTCTTCCATCCATGCCGTGTTAAGCACGACTCCATAACAAAAGCATCAAGCTGTCAGCAAAGGCTTTATTTGATGAGGTTGTTGTCACTTGGCAAAGTCAAAAAGTAAATTAAAAATGTGTGAATAGATATGAAACACTCCTGACAGATGGCCGTCACGCATATGCGAACATTGTTGTGCAGCAAATGAATGTGTGTCAGTAGGCTTGTGGTTATAAATAAAAGTTTGTTCCCATGAATGGAGAATGAGGGCACCATCATGATATGAGAGATGACTGACAGAAGCTGTTTTCTCACAGTGTGCTTTTGCACGCGACAATGTAGAGCTGAACAGGAAGGCTTGATGATGAAGCTGTAAATGAGATCTGTGACAGAATCAAAAAAAAAAAAAAAAAAAAGTTTTGTCTCAAACAGTTTCAAAGAGATTGTTACATCTGGTACGAATTTACTTGCTTTGATCAAATGATTCATAGTTAAGATTAAGTTTCTCAGTGCGGATTCTTTCCATTCTTCTCGGTGGAATGAGGTGGGCAAGTCAGGTATTTGAGGGAAATTAGGTGTAGCGTTCACAGGATGATAGGAATGTTATCTAGATAGATACTTCCGGGATTGGTGTGTTCTGTACAGTTCTTGCCAAACTTGCAAAAACATGCATAAGTCATCACCACATATCAGACAAAAAACATTGTTAAAATACGTCATGTTTAACAGATAAATGTATTTATTTTATAATTATATATTACATTGTGCATTATGATAACTTGATAGATAACTTTAAAGATCTCACCTTAGTTCATTAGCAAACACTAACATGCATTAAATATCACCACAATATTTTAAGAATACAGAATAAAATGTCTTCATTTAGTTTCATGGCCACGCATGATGGCAATGGTTCTTCCTAATGAGAGAACAGGAAGTCTATCCTCAAATGCTGTGGTTAAAATGAATGTCACTGATATTGTCAATAAATTCTATAAATGATTTGATAGGAAATACTTGTTAAACATCTCATCTGTCAGTGATGCAAAATCATCGTCACAACAAAAAGTGTTTAAAATTAGTTTTTGGATTTCACAATCAGATCCATCATTCAAACGTGTGCGTTAATTTTAAATGCAACTTTTAAACAAGCATGTTTAAAAATGCAATTATTAAAAAAAGCTCTGATTTATAGGTAATTTTCATTGCCACTTAAGTGAATTTACTGAACTTAAATATACAAGCTTGATAAAAATGATCATTCTAGAAGAAAATTGCACTTAGAGGCTTTTGCATCTGAACTCCTCAGTTTAAAAAAAGGTTTTTGGTAAAATAATTTTTTTTGGCTTTTTTGCCTTTTATAAACTGTTTCAAATTTTAAGAGATCACAGTATACTATACTGGAGTTTTCAGAGTACGTTCAGAGCTTGGTATGTGAACTTTGCATCTTTGTAAGATATGAGTAGTGATATCAAGAAAGTATTTTGAACTAATCTGCGCATGACTTAAGATCCCTCAGAAAGATCATCACTTACTGTACATGAACATGTTTTTGACTGACAGTTTTTGTGTGGTTTAAAAAACTAAATGTGCCATTGCATTTAATATATCCCACAATGCAGCTCATCTACCGTGTTAAACTTTAGATTTAAAAGGTCTACAGTGATAAAATCTCTTTTGATAAAACCTGACAATTTCTATCAGAAAACTTTCAATACGTCAATTTTTATTGTGCATAAATATGTCTTCAGCAGGCAGGAGGTTTTCAACGTGCCGTGTAGTTTGAATGTAAATGTAGTTTAGACAAAATGTTGTCATTGACTAAATGTTCACATAAGCAAGTTGACCCGCGGGTGGAAGCTGATTGAGCCAGACGTGCGTCGCAGCCCTTGACACAGAGCAGACGGCTGGAATTGTCTTGCCGTTGGATCTCTCTGCATTGTTCCACTCTGGTCCTCTGAGTCGTTGTGTTTTTGGCCTGCTGTGATGTGAGCAGACTAACAGGAACCGTGAGCAGATTTCTGGGCTACCATGAAGAGCTGCTCGAGGTCTGTGGACCATCTGTGGGTTTCTCAGTGGTGTTGCCGGACCATAAGTCTGATGAAAGAATTGTGCAAAAGGATGATGTCATAAGACCTCTCGGGTCCCCCTGCAGAAAACAATGACTTTCAGTTCCTCATGTGTGTTTAAATGAGGCTTCGGGAGCAATTTTCATTTTAGCAGCTTATAACTTTTTTTTTTAACAACATTTTAAAAAAAAGTTACTGGTCAGTTACTTTTAAATCAGTTACTGGTTTTCCATTGCTGCAGCATCACACTAAGTAAAAAGCTCAGACAATAAAGCATGGCGCTAGCAACGCCAAGGTCATGGGTTTGATTACCAGGGAAAGCATTAATGCTGTGTCTGAAATCAAATATTTCCCTGTAGTATGCGAAAATCAGAGTAGTATGTCCAAATACATAGCATTTGAAAAACAGGTGAAAAGTACCCGGATGACCTACTACTTCAGGAGAGATTCTGAAGTGCAGAAATGCACACTTTATTATCTCATGGGGCCACGGGAGAGGATTTGTGAATGACAGTGAACTGACAACATGGCGATAGTACGTCTGGATTTTATTCATACTACCCATATCCGTACTATAGCCTATAAAATGGATTTTTTTAACGGCCGTGAGTACCTATAGTAAAATATAGCATACAAACATAGTACCTACTCAGACAGTATTCTCAGACTTCGGTACCAAGTCGGTACTGACATTTTAAAAATGTGACGCTTTGTGCGCTGTTGAGCGGAATCGTAAACACCTCTGATTGGCCATTGTACCCACGCGCTCATCGGATATGTCTGTGATTGGCTATAATGATCAGCGTTTCAAAAACATGTTGTAAATATACATCGCATTTATAGACGGTCTGCTGATAGACGCCTGTGCTTTCCAACGCTTTCAAAACACTTTCAAACACTCTCGTGTGTAGATCATTGTAGCCAATCACAGACATATCTGATGAGCGGATTAACACAATGGCCAATCAGAGGTGTTTATGACTCAGCTCAACAGCGGACAACACTAATGCACGTTTGTGGAAGTGTTTAAAGGGTACATAACATGCACAGTTTCACCTAATCTCATGTTAATCTTGAGTACCTATAGAGTAGTAGTGCATCCTTAATATCTCCAAAAAGTCTTTAGTTTTATTATATTTATAAAAGAAAAATACAGCTTTCCGATTCTCTCCGGAAAAAGCCGAGGTCCTGGAGGCGGAGCTATAGAGTCAAGCGGTAGTGCTTGATTTCCAGCAAAAGACAGAAATCTGATCCAGTTGTACTTACATGAACGGGGTCTTTTATCACTGGGACCGCTCCACGTTTCAATAGCAAACGATTTGCAAATCCAGCGTCGACCTGAGCCTTGTTAATAAAACATTCGTCACTGAAATGGCCAGAACACACAACCGCACTTCCTACACTCCGTTGCTGCCCCGGAAAAACAAACTGCATCCACTGTTCCTGTTACACTGGGTTCTTTGGAAAGCTGGACACGGTAAGCTATCCCTCACATCCAAAAACACACTTTTTTGGAGACATTCTTGAACAATTCCTATGCAGCGCTGGCGCCGATGATTTCCTGTTGAAGCGCGTTGATGTGCGCGGTCTCGCTCTCCTCTGGTCGACGTGCGCGCAGGCGAGCTTTTCCGAGAGAAATGCTCATATAAGGAGTTCCACTCTTATCTGCGTCATTAGATCCACGATCGGAAAAAAAACAGCCGAAACTTGTACCAACCCGGAAGTAAGATTTTCAGCACAGAAATTCTCCGTTATTCGTCCAAAATATTTTTTAAAACTTTGCCCATGTTTAGCATGAGAATCCATCTCTTTAACACTGTAAACAACTCTGAATACATGAAACACCATTGTACCCCCCCTTTAAATGTAGGCTACACCTTAAATGCAGTCTAAGTCGCTTTGGATAAAAGGGTCTGCCAAATGCATAAAATGTAAATGAGTACAGCCCCACCTACTGTGAAATCTGATTGGTCCAAAATCCTTCTACTCATAACTACAATCATATCCTCTGATTGGCACTGATTTTTTCTTGCCACGCAGCAATTTGTGGATGGAAAAATTGGTTATGACTTTGTGTAACCAATGTGCCTCAAGAAAATCAAAGGTTATTTGTTAAAAACAGGAAATGAAATTGTTCAAATCTCATAAAACTACCTCGGTGTGATCCTTTTTCCTAAATGAAAAGAAAATGAAGCCACAAAAATGAAAACATGCAGATAGGAAAAAAAGGAGAAAGAGAGAAAGAGCTGCTAATCAGAAGCAGGTGGGGCTGCTGGTCAGTCCTTTAGAGCTGCTACTGACCCTGAATACATGTAAACTCACACATCTCCTGACATACCCCTGCGGGACCCTCGGTGACTCACTCAGGTTAAACCATTCAATTCTCAAGATGATTGTTGGACATTTGCGTCAGAACAGAAAACAGAAATAATCTGTAGTGTATTAAGATTTGCCATTGCTACTTCTTGAAAAGACAACTCGATTTCATAAGAAAATATGAGCCGCCATAATACTAGGCTGTTGTTGATGGTTGCCAAGGTGTTGCTATGTGGTTGCAAAGTGTTCTAAATGCTTCGTTGTTATGTATGTGGTTGCTAAGGTTTTTCAGGCTCACTACTCCAAAGTAGGTCCCTCCTTCCGTGCAAGTCTATAGGATTTTTTGCCTACTTTATCCACCAATTTAGTTGTGCCACATCTCTCCTCAACACAAGTTATGCACTAGTTTAACACTTAGAGATATGGGTTTGCTCACAAGTAAAAACAATGGCTCTATAATATTTATGCTCTTACTTGCTATAGAGTTTTTATGCTATTTTTGTCTTCTACAGAATAAGCCTTTAATGTAACATTTCATTTATTTATAGCCATTTTAAAAGCATCCTCTAAACCACAAGCATTGTTTGACAAACCAAAACTGTAGGATCGCAGGATTGTGCTCTTGCGGTGAAGGAAAAAAAACCCAAAACAGAACAAGACAAAGAAAACACAAAAGGGATGCATTTTAGGATTTCAAAATCCAAACCCGAGTGTATCTGCAGTCCTCTGGGCAAAGAGCTCCATGTTTTAGGGATTTTGATTTGTTGAGCTCATAATTCAAAACACACTTGACTTATGAGCCAAAAGGCTTTGTTTGGCTTTATGGGAGTTCAGAGAAAACACGATATATCCTGGGTTTAGAGGCTGGTTAGGAGAGGTGGTCCATTTTCTGGTGGAAGGGTCTGCTTGCTTTGGCCTTCTGCTTGTTTCCCCACTAATATTTATGTTTTGAATCCCCTGTCAGTCAGTGTATATTTGCGATCGGCCTTTTGGGCATTATTTGAATCTCTTTTTGGATGTCTGTGCCGGTGTTTCATCCCAGGGGTTGAAACTCTTGCCAAAGCTTTCCGGCAGTTTTCAGGTCCTGTGATGATGTCACTTTTGAAATGCACTTGTTTTGGGAAAATGAAACATCATCTGTGAAATGCTGAAATTGAATCAAATGGTTCTGTGGCAGCATTGTACCCTAGTACAGTATGGATATCAAATGGTAATGGTAATACCATATCGCTTTGATCTTTACTATGATACTGAATGAATGACATGGATATATTGTATAGGCCAGGCAAATAAAACAAGCCATATTTGAGCTTTTTTTTGTATTTTGAGAGGCTAATGAACAACAAAATAAACAAAAAAACACACATAAAAAAAAAAGTAAAAAAAAAAAAAGTAATCTTGATTAAATATTATCTTAAACAAGTCTTTATTTGGTTTAATCCATTTTAAGTCTCATTTATTAAATTGGAGTATTTATTTAGAGTAGGGTAATATATCTGTCTTCAGCCTTCCTCATAATCACCCATTAACTCATTTTAAACCACGATGCACATAAATGAAAAAAGAAACTTAAAAGCATAATTTAAGTATTTAAACACACCATATGCCTAGCATGGGGCCGGGGGTAATTCAATATCAATAATAATTAATATTAGTATTAAATAATAATAATAATAATAATAATATAGGAATTAAATAATTGAAGGATTAAATAAGATTTAATGGAATAAATAAGAATGGTAAAAAAAATAAGTTCTAGGTATAATTGTATTTATGAAGTATTCAATTTAAACTTGAATATTTTATTTTAAAATGTGCACACATTCACTATGTATGTCTAGTGTGTCAAAAACGCAAATGTTTCTTGTGTCACATTCATTTATGAATCATGATCACATATTTTCAATTCAAAACAGGGAAATTTGCATCACTAGAGTCTATTACTGTCGGCCGCTGAACATTTCTATTGTAAAAAAAACTCATTGACAGTGACAGTAAAATAGTAAGACCCGCCTTCTTTGATCTGATTGGCCGTCTCAATCATTTTTACATTGATGAGTGCTGTTAGACTGCTGAGGTAGGGCAGCCTAAAAATGTAACTTTTACAACTTTTTGTCATCCTAGCAACAAACAGCTTTACTCATTCTAAACTAAAATGATATGATAAGACAAATAAAAAATAATGCTTTTTTTTTTATAGCTCAAACAAAATCATTGGCTCTCGATGACGCAGTATGTTGACCGAGCTCACATTGTTTCAGTGGGCAAACACAACAGCAGCTCAGAAGTAAACATGTAATTTGAGGTTAAATGGTCTTGCATAGTTGTGTATGTGTGAGAAAGTCAAAAATCTGCTTGTGCATGGTGAGATGCATGTTTCTATTGGTTTTGCAGTGCAGGTTTGAATCTTTATGGCCTGCATTTGTGATAGCGCCCCTGGCTAAAGGCAGGACCACCCTGAGCTAGAGAGAGAAAAGGTGGAATAATGAATGCTAGAGTAAATGGACACATTTTCTGCTCTCTCTCTCTCTCTCTCTCTCTTTCACACACACACACACACACACACACACACACACACACACACACACACACACACACACACACACACACACACACACACACACACACACACACACACACACACACACACTTTTTTGGATTACACACACTGGCACACACCAACAGAATTCACGCTTCACGACTTAACACAATGGACATGCCGCCAAAAACGTTTTGTGCCGCCACATGACCAAGCCAGGGTTAGAAACACACAGATGATCAGATTCCTTTGCTAATAGCCAATTACCCCAAATTCCTTTCAGATCAATCTGCTAGGAAAGCTAACATTTAGCTTGACTGTAGTTGACTTACTTTAAATGATGAGTAGCTTCATACCAGCCTTCCCAACACTGCTGTTACAGTCACTACAAGCAACATCAATGGCTGCATTTGCAGTAAACGCAGAAATGAATGCATTCCAATCATGACTACATCTGCGCAATGGCTGCCAATGAGGAGGAAATGATGGATGAAGGTCTTCTGTCATTGGCTGTTGAGAGATGATTCAGGCATACTTTTATACTGTCAGAAAGTAGAGGCAATTTCAAGCCACAATTACTTATTATACATGTTATACCTTCTTAGAAGATCAGATTTCTGTCTGTAAAACAAGTTTGGGATCATCGCTGTGTATTTGCGGCTTACTTGTTGTGCAAGTAAAATGAAACATTTGCAATGCATTTAAATTCCATATGTTATTTATTTCAAGAAAACAAATTTCACTCTGAAATACATCACATACGAGTACTATTGGTTCAATGGTCATTAGATTATTTGTTAATTTTTTCCATCAGCCTTGGGTTACATCTGCAGAAAAATGGTTTAAAATGGGGAAAGATATAACAAATCTGGAAAGATTTAGGTTTTTATATTTGGTTACACTTCATTTCGATGGCCCACTTTAGACATTCAATTCTGATTATATATAACTTTGCAACTACATGTCAGCTAACATTCAGCTATCAGACAGTCTATTAATACTCTGAGATGTAGTTGCAAAAAAACTTATAGTTATAGAATGTCTAAAGTGGACTATTGAAAAAAAGTTTTACCTTAAAGCTACACTTTTTAATTTTTTAAGTTGATTCTTAGCAAAAAACACTTTGTTCTTTCAAAATGATATGTACTCATTAATGTGTAATTACTTATACCACTAATCAAGTATTCTCGTAAGCGTAGAATCTGCCATTTAGAATAAATACGAGCGAGTCACTCGAATGGCGGCAGCCATGTTGTGCCTCCATCTTGAAAATACATTAGCCAAAGAGGGACATACCTGGAAATTCAAGCTTCGCCTTTCGCGTTTTTACACTCAGTGGCACCGTGATGAATGCGAGGGGGAGATTACTCGCGACTGCCGGCAGATTTGAAATAATACGGCCACCGTAGGAGTTAAAACACCCTCGGAATGGAAGGGGCTAGAAAGTAATATTCAGTTGGTAGTCATAAACAATTTTACTGCTAGATGGGAGAAAATCCTACACAGTGTAGCTTTAAATTTTACTGGTATTCCACCCATACTGATGAATACACTCACTCACTACATCCCACTGGATCATAACTTTCATCACTTCACGTCAGCATGTAACTTTCAGTGTGGAACATCATTTTTCTGTTCGGTAAATGAATACAGAAAAACTGGTGAATCCTTCCTGTGTAAGCGAAGCGTTTAGCTGGAGACATTTCAAATCACGCCAAAGTCTCAAGCCCTATTACTGGTATATTTGTCCAGATAGCAAACTCTATTTCCGCAGGATATCTCTGTTGAGATATGCTATTTGCCCTCTACACTCTCTAATGGGAAACGGAGTGAATTCTGTGTCCTGTGTTCGACACAACAAAACACAAACGTCAAGATCACTCAACAGCTGCTCCGGCTAAAACACTCGCCATTTCCTTAGCACACTCTTATACACTATAAATACCCAAAACTTGAATGCTTGTACAGCCCACAAACATACATACAGCTTAAAAGTCAACTACTTCCAGTGTAAATACTGCACCTTGTTAATAGGCATGCTGATGTCAAGATGTGCCACTTACACATACAGTGCAAATTTTCGAATCTACAACTCGTTTGGTGTTCCAAACACTTCAAATATTCCGTGGAGCTGATGCGCCACATCGTGTTGACAGATGCGGAAAGCCGGTCCGAGAGCGATGATGACATATTGCATGTTGGTGTTTCCAAGGGTTACCAGACAAACAGTTGCGCATGTCAGATCATTGTGTGTGCTCTCTTGCTCAGGATGCAATTGGCTATAGTGTGTTTCCTGGGACAACACACTTCTGGCTCACAGCAGGAAGCTCTCTCCCTCTTCCTTTCCCACCCTGTTGCTGGAAGCCACCTAGCTACAAGTGTGTCTCATTATAAAGTGTACTGTATGTGGCACAGCTTTCTTTACACAGTTGCCATTTCATATTATAACAAATAATGGTGCTGGCTGAAAACATATGGCTTGTTGAAGAGGGGTGCTGTTACTTTTAGAAGTGATCAGACTTATTATTTTTAAATAAATATTAGGGATGCACGATATATATATCGATATATTAGGGATGCTACTATATTCATTTTTAATGTTATTGTTATCGGCCCATATATATATATTAAAGCAGAAAAATAATGATTTTTCCTTCAGATGTGCACTGTTCCCCATGATGGTTTTGAATTGCTTGAAATATGATTGGAATCACTTGAAAAACGGAAAATACAGTAAAGTGCAACATGCGCTTCGCAAATCTGTCATATAGGATAACTAAAATTATAATGAAAACATTATAATAGTGTGTTTGGGACATGGATTTTTTAATGGTGAGACTTTTGTTTTTGTAATCAGGCTCTTAAAAATTATATAAAAATTTGGGTTTAGATTTATCGGCCAATATATCAGTTATCTGCTTTCAAATATAAAGATGTATCGGTTATCCGTATCGGCCATGATTTTCATATCGGTGCATCCCTATTAAATATTTATTTAGATTCAAATATAGAAGTGCCGGTACTGTGTAGAGGCTATATAACTCACACAATTCAACATATGTCAGGAGGAGTTTGTAGTGTTATGTACGACAGGCCTGCAACAAAACAGTCAAAGCACAGTTAGGATGAATGGCCTCCTGAAGTTTGTAATTTACAGCTCTGCTACTCGGCTTCTCGTCCGCGGTGGGGTAACTGCAGCTAGAGCGTGTGGCAGATTGGTTGAGGTTCAGCCCGCTGTGGCGTCTACAGAAAATACACCTCAAGCCTCCAGAGATTCATCTAATTTTCTTGGTGCTTCTATAATTGAGTCTGACTGACAGCAGGCTATTGCTCTCTGTTCCTCAGGCAAACTTTTAATTAATAGCTCTAGACTCACCTTCATATTCTTTGTCTGCAGTCTTTAGTTGGGTTTTGCTTATGGATATGTAGCTACATCTCCTAGTATTGTCCTTTTTTCTCTATAGCTCCTTATTGTAATAGACTTAAATGGTAAAAACAGAGCACTTGCATGCTATAATGCAAATGGCTAAGACCTTAAACGGGTCATTTCATGTCATTTTTTTCATTACGAGTTCCATTTTGGAACAAGCCCTTTTTTGTAGCTTATAGCTTCAGTAAAAGACTTTTTCCACTGATGTTTTGAGTTCTGAAATTACATTATGTTTTCAAAGTCCATTAAACTCTCTTTTTTAAAAATCTTAACAGATCAAGGAAAATTTGATTCCACATGATATGACCCCATGATATGACCCACATTCTTGTGCACTGAGACATTAAAGGACTTTTTCCTGCATATTCTGTGCAGATTTTGGAGGAAAACCAGTGCAATGGATTTAAACATTTTACAAATTAAAGCACAAGTGAAAGCATATTCAATGCCATAGATGTTAACAAATGGCTCATATAAAAATGATTGTAAAAAACACTCTAATTGACAAAATGCAATTTTATGCAAGTATCCATCAAAATGCCAATGTTTCAATAAATTGCATGTTGTAAACATTATTAATTGTATGCCCCAAATGTGTGACTTTTAGGTGTAGCAGAACTGTAACATGCTCATTTAAGTTTGTTTTTTAATGCATCTATATAGATTACTGTAATTAATAGTATACCTGTAAAATCATTTATGCATGTGTCAGTCACTTTTATCCAAACAGAATTAAAACGCATCCAAGCTCTGTTTTCTCATTACCAGAATGAATATTCTGAGGATTTTAATAAATTGTAATTCAACATCCATCGAAAACACTCTAAATAACTCAGATTAATAGTTTTTGTCAATGTCAAACCAATGTTATTAATTATTAATTGAATTTATGCATGACAATATTATCATGTACAGCATGAGATATGAATGACTGTTAGACCTGATTTTGAGATGAAGTTGATAAAATGGTTGAGTAGTTGAAATAAAAATAGTTAGCGAAATGAGCATCCACAAGTTAATAAATATCCAATATTGACAAATGCAAGTCTTGATAGGCCTGCATCCCTTCTGAATTCACACTGAAATTTAATACCACTAAGTTAAGCACACTGTAGTCATTCATTGCCTTTCAATCATCCACATCAACTGCACACCTTGTAAAGCTCATCACGGAGGCCTTTCCTCAGCGTGGAGCTGCATTCCAGTAAGGCAGCGTCAATGAGGCTTCGTAGTGCCGTTCAAGGGCTGTAAATCTCAGCTGGTCAGAGACAATGAGAACAGAGTGACGACACCTGCAGTGGAAAAGCACAATCCCTCCGTCCCGTGCCACATCACAGCGTGATCCGAGGGAGATTCCTATTTACGGATCATTTGGGATTTGGACCCCAGACTCCAGCTGTGGTGGAACCGATTGGCCACACATCTGCAGCCCGGGCCTGTCGTGAGGATGATTTACATAGGCTCGAAAAACAGAAGGAATGCCAAAAAGATGGGAAGCGCTCACATTGCGGTCCCCCTCTTTCAAACTGATTTATGTTCCATGGGGAAGCCTATCCAGTCCTGCCAAATTCTTCAGCGTCTGGTGTCCAGTGCTGCTTCAAATGTCTTTATCTTTTGCACTCAGCTCCAATCTACAGTATAATTTTTTCCATTCCACTAGTTCCACTTGTCTTCAGCTTTCAACTCTGAGACAACATGAGATATTTTATTGAAGTTTACTGAATGACTGAAGGAACATTTACTCAGGGTAATACAGTAAATACAAAGAAGAACAGACTTTAAAAACGTGAGAAATCCAAGCAAGACTTACGTTAACTGTAAAAAAACTAGGATAATGTTTATGCTGGATCATAAAGTGTTCCTGTTGCTCAACTTGATAGAATATGGTACCAACAACGCAATGGGTTGAGTATCAAGATAAAATATGTCTTGAAATAAAAGCCAATCTGACAAATGCATGAACTGGGAGAATTACAGTCACAGTCTCAAATACATTGTACTTGCCAATCAGAAATTTCGATTTCCAATTCAAGTAGTTGTATTTCACAACTGTTGGCAATGCAACAAATGCAATTTCATGCACAGTACCAGAATTTCTCAGTAGCAGAATGACTTCTGCTAAATGAATTGAAATGAAGAGGAATTTGTTGAATTGTACTTCAAAGCAACGCATCAATCTGCATACAAACTTGATGATTTTAAGCTTCTTTTTTCAAAACTTTCAAACAAGGCTTTGTCAGGCCAACATTCATAGTTTGCCTTTTAATTACAATTTAATTTCTGAATTTCTTTGAATTATTAGTCACATTCTAATTACAATTCCCCATCCCTTTTGCTACCTCAAAACATTCTCAGTTCAATTCTGAATGGCGCACAACCTTGCTCAAGCACTCCCTGGGAAAGAATCCCCATAACCTTGGCTTTGCTAGCGTCATGCTATACTAGTTAAGCTACAAGAACATCAGTAAAAGTCCAATTAGACATGTTAAATCTTGGGTATGGATACTGCAAGATTTCGATATTCCTTGATGTTAGATGTCTTAATTGGACAGGATGTTTTCATTCGAATTGGAAAAGCATCTGACGTTTCCTAAGGCCACTCTTGCTGCAAAGTTACAGCGCAACAGCTCCGTTGGCAGGTTGACTGTTCCCTAAGATTTGCAGCTGCTCTCACACTCTTAACACTGTACATGTAAAGAAAAATTAAAGTGCTGCAAATTAATCACCAATTACTCAATGGGTGTGTTGCGTTTATGAAAACAAACAGGCAAAACTCGGAGATAAATCAAATGACTAACAAGCCGCGCAATGATTCGCTGATGCAATAAGTCAGCGTGGTGCGATGAGTTTCCCCCTGGCACATTTCGCCTGTGATTATATTCCAAAAAGAAACATACTCTCCTCAACAGAACATGCCGACACATCCACCTATTTTGTTTATTTTCCCAAACTGCTCAGAAGCCCTGAAATATTAGTGCGACTAATGTGTCAGCCAGTGATTTAATTGGAAATTTTTATGGGCCAATGTTTTCCAGTGCCGCCCGCCCAAGCAGTCAAGTCATTCTTACTGTAAGGTCTTGTATACTCAATGCCATTTTGATTCAATAAGCCTCAGAGAGGTTTAATAACACAGCACAGGGGTTCTACGAGGAGTCAATAGAGTGTGACATGAAGATACACAGGCCATGAGAAACAAGTTACGATTCTGAGAACAGTTGGACCGCTTCCCTCTGAGAGTTGAGCGTAGTAATGGTACCAGCCGGATTCCTTATGGGATAACCTGGGCCAATTCCAACACTCTAAACAGGAGAAATTGCCAGAGATATTCTGGCTATTATGTATTATTATCCATTTCATGTTGTTATCATTGGCACAATGCACTAGCGAGATTTATTCATGAAAGAAATGGAGACCTGGACATCAGCCATGTGCACAGATAGACCCCGAGTGGTGCTCAAAGCACCTTCCTTTTTGGTCTCATACTAGATAAGTGCCCTTTTCTAAGGGTATGTTTACATGACAATAATATGCTTAAAACGGAGAAGTTTTTCCTTTAAGTTTTCCACATACAGACCATGGTCAAAACGATCCCCAACTCTGTATTCTGCTGCCAGGCCATTAGATGGCGATGAAACACATTAGACTGAACATGTAATACGCATGTGCATGACGTCATCGTCTTCAGAGATTCGCATTTTTGTTGTTTACACAGAGACCGTTTTCAAAAACTTGCACTTTGAAAGCTGTTTTCAAAAGTTTGCGTTTTCAGGCACCCAAAACGCCGTTGTCGTGTAAATAAAGGGCCAAAACGCATACAAAGTTTTACGTTTTTAGTTGAAAACGGTCTCTGTGTAAACAGCAAAAACGTGAATCTCTGAAAACGATGATGTCATGCACATGCATAGTACTGTACGTTAGAGATGCGCGGTTGGCGGTTACAGCCGCGGACTCCGCGGATAAACCGCGGATCGGGCGGATGACGTGACGAAAAATGATATTTTAATTAAATTCGGGCGGGTGGCGGGCGGTTGAACCAATCAAATGAAAAATATATGTATAAACCAATCAGTGGATGGCGGGCGGGTGCGGTTTTGAAAATTGGTCAAAAACGTTGGTGCGAATGGATGGCGGACGGATGATGAGTTTTTTGATGCGGTTGCGGATGAAATAATAGCCCATCCGCGCATCTCTACTGTACGTGTTCAGTCTATAGTGTTTCATTGCCATCTAATGGCCTGGCAGCAGAATACAGGGTTTTTGGTCGTTTTCGCAGATCCGTGTGAATGAGGATCGTTTTGACAATGGTTTCGTCTGTATGCAGAAAACTCAAAGGAAAAACTTCTACGTTTTAAGCACATCGTTGTCGTGTAAACGTACCCTAAGACCTAAGTCATACATTTTTTTTTTAAAGTTTGGCCCATGACATAAATTCTCAATTAAATGTGTGCCGAAAATTGCATTAAGATCTAATTCTACGTCCCTCATCATATAGCCACCTTGCAAATCAAGCGGAGCAGCATTCTCTGGTGACAGCCAGGTAATGATAATGTCAAAATAAACCTCTATCACAATATCTTAGAGCCGCCTAACTAGGCAGTAGCCCCACATTAGCTTTACAACAAAAAGACAGGTCCGGCATTGGTGTAAAATAGTGTTTGCAATGCTAGACTTATAAGACTTTGCAATGAGTGAGTGAAAACACAGAGCTAAAAAAGGCAAACACAAACAAGTTTATCACACACGATATTAATGAGACCATAATGAGTCCAATATTATAATAATAATAATAATAGTAATAATAAATAGTAATTTCTGTCAGTAATGCACAACATTGATTTAGCTCATTTACCAATTCCAGCATAATGCCAACAAAAGACATATTTAGTATGTAACTATCTTCATATTATGCATTTTGTATAGTAATTATGAGAGGGATGCCCGTTTTTCTCACTTAAACACCTCCCCCCTAAAATGTCTGTGTACAGCCCTGCTGCACATAACTTATTTAATAATTATACGATTTATCTTTATAGATATTTTATATATGTATAAATATTTGTATATATTTATCTATATAAATCTTTATTTTGCATTGAGTTGTCCCAAGATTCCACACCTTAAGAGGCTCATGACCTCCAGAAGCAACTTTAGGAATTATTGTAAGTCTAAAAGAGTAATGTTGTCTTACAACTTTGCTACTGGCACGTGTCCCTGTGTTGATCCCTAGATAGTCTTTTTGGCTTTTTAAATCATTAAACATCACATGAAGTAGTAGGCTGAGTAACAATCTACGTTGTAATGCAACAATACTGAAGCAGGTTAAATGATGATGCCATTCAAAGGTCACATACATTTTTGCTTTAAACGTGCAATGTCATACCGATTTGTGATGAATGCTGTAGCAATTTCACAGCCAGTTAGTGGCAGAATAAGCTCTTTGTTGTCTTTTGCTAGTTAAGCGCACGCTGTGGCTTTATTTGGTCAGATCGTATTTGTTGAGACATTGTATATCACTTTCACTAGGCAACTGTGGCAAGCAGTTACACAAACAAAAAGCAGGGAGGTCCGATTGCCCCGCTAATTGGTGCTGGCAAACTATTACAGAGGCCCGTAACGGAAACTCCCCCTTAATTCTCACCCGTCATTACATCACAGCACACTCGGGCGAACAGAGGCTCTTCCAGGTGGCCACGCGGGAGAGGAAAGATCTTTAAAAATGAGAAGCAGCAAACCTATTTGAAGAAGAGCATTTTGTTTGTGAGAGCATTTGCATCTTTTTTTAAACAGTTCTTTAATCATTACGAATAGTGAAATTATAACAGTGACCTCTGAAACCTTTTCCAGTTTCTAAAAAAAGGTTACTCAAGGGAGCAATATGTTTTTATAGGCCCAAATAAAAAACATAAGAATCCAATTATATATTTCATAATTTAATCAGAGCTGATTTTTTGCTAACTCAAAAATACAACAAATACACCCTAATTTTCACCGAAAATATATAATACATAGTTCAGGGACTTGAATAATGAGCAGTTTTTCATTTATTTATTTACATTTCCTGAACCAGACGAATAAACGGATTCACTAAAATGAATTGGACTTTTCACTGCTGCATATGAGAGAAAGAGAGTATTGTTTAGGATTAATCGATTCACTATAGAATGAATCAGACAGCGCAGTATGAGAGAGAGAGAGATTCGTTTAAGATTAATCGATTCACTAGAATGAATCACACAGCGCAGTATGAGAGAGAGAGAGATTCGATTAATCGATTCACTAGAATGATTCAAGCTTTAGCGCTAACAGTAAATGAGAGAAAGGAAGAAAGGACCGTTGAGGTGAGTGTTTGATTATTCCCTCAGCTCAGGCATTTGAAAAACAATGTAGCTAGCGTTTGGTTGTGGAAAAACTAGCTTGTTACTGGAAACACAGCAGAACTAGGTAAGTTAGTAGTGAGTGTGTTTCTAACTTGGCAAACGGGTTAATTTTACCCCCAAAGCTCCAAAGCTACTCAAATAGTTGGTAGCTACTAAAATCATGTGTTTTTATACCTACATCAAACAGAAGAATTAACTCTAATTTCTGACTGAATGAAAAAAAGCAAGAGTCTATTTACAAAGTAGCTAAAGCCTGCTCAAAAATCCGCTAAATGTCACTAGATGATGTCGTGCCAACGGTCTTTCTCCCCTAATCCGTGCTCACATACTGTATTTTAATATTAACATAGCCGAATATCCAATAAAGCTGTTTTCATTTACATATTTAATGGGGGAAGTCGCTCGCTACAGGTGTGTGAAAAGTCGAAAAGTCACAAATCTAGTGACAAAGTTGCTAAATTGTCAACCCTGATACTGTACATCCACTTCTTTCCACATAAATACGTATTCTCAACTCACACATGGCAATTTATGAAATCAATGATGTGACTCATGAGTAACTTTCTTTTTCCTATAAGCTTACATTTATCTAAGGCCATCAAAAGCATTCCAGATAGATACATATAAATCATTATTGTACAGTCATTCTCCTGGAACCTTGGCTACTTTCCAAAAAAAAAAAGATGCTGTGGAAATGAGCTGTAGTTTAAACTCTTAAAGTAGCTGGTGTAGTAAAATGTGCAATAAGGGGTATTTAGTATATATATATATATATATATATATATATATATATATATATATATATATATATATATTTGGGCACAAACAATGTGCAAACACTGATGGGTCGTCTTTTTTAACCAATGTATCTGCCCTCTTTGGTCCACATGCACCATTTGGAATCACTCAGTGGTAACATTAATGGCAGGATTCAGTTCATTTGACCATGTTTAAACCATCTGAGTTTAGCCTGATAATTTGCCCCATTTCTACACCTCTTGCTTTAGATTTTTAGTTCTCTGAGGATTACCAGTCACTCACCCAAAAAAACCCTGCAAGGCTTTCGTAGTGAGAGGAGCTGGTCTCTGTTGTGAATAATGGAGCCATGCTTGGCTGAATGTCTTTTCACATGCAAGCTTGGCGTGCCTGGATGAATGACAAATGTAACAGACTTTTTCCATTTCCAACTAGTTTAGGCAATCAATAATACATAATCTCCAGAATGTCTGATTAACTGACATTGTGACATATTTGTAATAATATTGTGATCCTATCAGAAGATAACGGAGTAAAAACAAGCAAGAGATTTAATGTGCAAACAATGTTCCGACAAACATTACACAAGCACAGCAGATGAGTGTGAGGAACAAATTTCGGCGCAATAAAATCATAATGAATTAGGGTTTGATAATGGAAAAACATGTTCATTCTTTTCAGAAAAAAAGAAGAAAGTGCCCTGAAGCTGGTGCAAGGAGAGCAATTCATTTCAATTCTAATTTACTGTTACAATATCAATTTGTGTTGTGTTTTTCCAGCTGAAAAAGTCATAAAAAATTATGGAAGCCTCATTTCAGAACTGACTTGACTAAGTATGAGCACACTGTAATTTTTTAATGCGCTTCTTAAAGCGAAAATGTTGTCGCTATCAGAAGTAGCATGGAAGATTGTGTATAAAAGAGAGAAAGATAGTCAAGGTCTGGTATGTTATCACTATGATGAGTGGTTGAAGTGTTCTAGGTGTCGGCAGGATAAAACATGACAGCTGCTTAGCACTTCTTTTCTGTGTATGTGTGAGTGACGGTCCATGTCCCTATTTAGTCACACTCAGCAGGTGTGATGGTGCCTGCAGTCTCTGTGTAGCAGTACGAATGTGGCTTCTCTTTTGTGGTTATTTCAATGTATATACTGTATATCAGGAATGGAGTTACTCATCTCTGTTCTATATCGATCCATAGACTGTGAGAAAAAGACTGTTCACTCTAATCCATTGTAGAAAAGTAAAGTCGTGTCATCAAGGCCCCGCCCACACTCCTGCAGAATCGGTAGTTTACTGCAACTCATTATGTTGAAGTGAAACAAACAGTTATGGAAATGTAGAAATTAAAGTTAAAGCTCCAATCTCCTCACAAAAACCCCGAAAAAAGTCCTTTGCTGCCTCAGGGACTAGGCTACTTCCCTCAGAGAAGCTGTCAATCTCAGCTGTCAATCATGACGTCACACCTCCGTTTTTATAGCATCAAATAAATAACTGAAACTAAACTTATTTAAAGAACGAACACTTGAAGTTACACCAGCATGATAAAAAAACTACCGAAAATGACAGAAAACATCTTTGGAAAAAATCGATTTGAAGTGTAATTTGATTGTTTAGTTTGTCTTACGTCCCATTCGATTACATGAAGAGGGCGGGGATTATGACCTATACTGCATCCAGCCACCTGGGGGCGATCGAGAAGCTTTGGCTACACTTTTCAGGACTTGTGTGGCACACTTGTATCAATTAGATAGATAGATAGATAGATAGATAGATAGATAGATAGATAGATGAGTCAGCGAGATGCGCACCAACAATCTCTCTTTAGTCTCCCGTTATGTTGTGTATTGCAATATTTTATGTTCAGCTGTGCTGTTGCTCTGCTAATTCAACCTTCACTCTGCTCTTACTGATGGAATGTGGAATCAGTGAAGATTGGCCACCAGGCCCCGCATATACAGACATGAAACCTCCAACTCTATATTGGCCAGTGTTTCAGTTTCATTGTCCAACCCCTGTAGATAGATGAAGGTTGAACACCATTTGCCAGTAAGGGTTAGAGGTGAAAGCCATGGGCAGGTGTATGTGTGTGCAAGATCTGGAGCGATTCGTTTTATGAAGCCATTGTCTCTTAATAAAACGTTGTAAATAGACGGAAGCCCAGAGATCCAATGATGTCATTAAAATAATAAAGCTCTCTCAGGATACTAGTCATATGTCTAGATGAATCTGGCCTGTACTCTCTCGCTCACTGTGTTAAGGGTCTTTTATGATCACCAGGGGACAGAAAATCATTTCACATCACATCAGATTCAGACTCCACATTACCAGAAGTGGTACACCCTTCAACACCAATAAAGCAATTGTATGATTGTTCACTAAAATATATGATACTCTGTGAGAAATGTACTTCATGGGTATTTTACAGATATAAGCATTTGTAAAAATGTGGGAATGTGATCTCGCAGTCATTTTCCCTTTGCAATTTCCTGTCAGTTAAAGCTCTCAAAGGGAACGTGTAAAAATGTATTTTTAAACAGAAACAGAAAAGGGGATGTATTTGTGAGAATTGAACAACTGCCACTGCCACTAAATATATCTCTTGTTTTGTTTTTTTTATCTTCCCAATGTCCATCGTTTCCAAAGCCTGTCACTGTAATCTTCACGCCCGCCGCTGCCGCTTCAACATGGAGCTGTATAAGCTATCGGGCCGCAGGAGTGGAGGAGTGTGTCTCAACTGCAGACACAACACAGCCGGACGGCACTGCCACTACTGTAAAGAGGGCTTCTACAGAGACATGACCAAGGCCATCTCACACAGACGAGCCTGCAAAGGTAAGCAATCACTGCAAATAATGTACTTAAAATCTAGATAAAAAAAAACAAACATTAATATTCCTCAAAATTTTGTCCAAACTAGCCTAAAACAGCCTAAAGAGAACAAAACATTCTAATGCTGTTGATTGAGCATTTTGAGAGTTCACAGCATGAATAAATGATGTAGTAACTTAACGTTATGGGATTGTTGCTTTGCTGTCTATTAGTTTTTTGTTGTATAGTGATGTTAAAATATCATCTGCACTTAAAGGGCTGGCAAAATGGGCTTTCAATAAAACTTGGCTGCATGCCTATACAGTAGAAGGTGATTTTGTAAAAAATGTTATCGATGGTACTTGACTAGAGAAAACGGAGAAAAAAGGCTGTTGTCTTCCCTTTTGCCAAATAGGTAGGAAGAATTAAAACACCCATAATTAGGGGTAGGCGATATTGCAACAATTTCATATCACGATTTTTTCAGGAAAATCACGATTCACGATTTTATCATGATTCTTTTTCATGTTGGTTTTACTATTTTGCAAGTGACTGAACAGTACAGACAAACTAATGTCGCTATTTAAAAAACAAAACCTTACAAAGTAACAAAATATAGAATAAAAAGGAATGGCAGACATTTAGGCCAAAGTGGCAAAGATAAGAATCTTTGTCGAAATCGACTGACATTTTTGCCCATATCGCCCAGCCCTAAGCCGACACACATTCCGCTTTATGCAAGGCAGGCCATATCGTGTGAATGAGTGAGCGGACATCATGTGGATATCGTGTGAATATCGTAGTGGCCGGAAGCTTTTTGTGCTTTGTACACGACCGATCGCTGCTCTGAGGCAGGGAGATGCTTATATGAGTGAGCAGTGGGAAATGTTTTCTCTTCTGTACATGGCAGAAACCTGTGGAACTAGAGAACCCTTAGCTGTAGTCTCCTTGCTCAGCTCACTGCTCCACCACAGAGCGGAGAGCATGAGAAGCCGGGTTTGTTTCCTGAAGGGCTGGGTGAGAGAAATGCGGACACTTTGTAGGCATGAGCTCATCACAGGAGTCAGGAGCAGCGGTGCTTCTGAGTGGGCCTCGCCCAAGCAGAAAACACAGCGGTCAGGAAGGAATCTGAAAGAAAGATGTCATACTCACGGGAATGCTACAGGGGAGCGGCAATCCAGGCACCCTTCCTCAACCTCATACCTCAACGGCGAGCTGTAGATGGCTTCTTGAAGACAGTGTAGATGTCTGAAGGAGAAAGATTCTGAGAGAATGACGTTCAGCGGCGCCTTGTTGAGCTGAAGAGCCCGCCTCTATTTCGCGCTTGAACGCCATTGTCTGCGAGATATAGGGCTTCAGTATTCTCTGAAAAAAGTGTTTACCCATAGCATCAGCTACTGACACAAAGTCGAGAGAACCAAACTCTAAAGGGAACTGTTGTTCTGTCAGTTCCGCCCAAAGAAAAACACCGCCGCATACAGGTAAAAAAGCTACTGCCATATAGTGTCCTATTTTTACCATAATGCTGCTTAAAGAGTAGACAAACAATGCAATTTTCAGTGATAAAAATACCCTTATAATAACTGTTCTGTTAATAACCCTCTGTCGATCCGACTGTCTGTGGGTGGGGACACAAAAATGCGGAAGTATATTCTGTAGTTTTTATGAAAGCCCTGAATTGTTGTTGACAAATAACGTGAATTTCTCAGTCCTGGTGACACAGAGAACGAGCATATAGTACTACCGACATTGTAACAATACAAAGCGGGTTGAAAATCGTCAAAGTTATACTATAATGAGGTTTGTAGATGGTCTGTGTATTTATGTAATACATTTAATCAGATGCTTTTATCCAACGCTACTTAAGTAAAGGACATCACACACAATTTATCATAGAGAATCAAAATTATTCACAGTTTAGCAATTTCTAAGTTACAAGAGCAAAATCTAAAATGCATAAAAGTAGAGAAAAGACAACACTATTAGCTTTGCTTAAATGAGCGTTTCATATTAATAGTCCATATGTAAAGAATCCATATGTAAGAATTAAATTGAATAAGACATTTTTGCATTTACTTGGATACACTTACTTGGGAAAACAAAAGTAGCAGTACTGAGAACAATTATTAAGTCAGTAAAATGTTTTTTTGTTTTTATCCAGAAGAATTTATGTAATTAAATAAATAATAAATTACATAATTTCTGAATATAAATTATTTTGAGGATCAACTACATAATGAAAACATTCAATTTGGGTTTGGATTCAAAATGTTCGTCTTCATATGAACAAATATTGAACAAATAGGCCCCAGGTTCTTTTATATAAAATTGTATTTAATTGCTTCATTATATACAGAACTCTTAATGACTTTGAGCTGAAAGAGATTAGAATAAGACAGTTTTTGTACAATGGGGTTTCCCTGGAAAATGAGCACAGGCCAAGCAGACAAGGGGGACTGCCATGGAATTTGGGACAACAGAGCATATTAACAATAATAGTGAAACAAGCCAATTATTCACTCACCCATGAAAGAAAATAAATGTAAAGACACCAGAGATTACGCACATGTTCTAGACCTCATGTTCACACTTAGTGGTCAGATGTAAGGTCTGTAAGGTCCTGTTAAAAAACATAGTGAGCTGCCTTTAAAGCATCATGGGCACACTCCCAATGTTAATTAAAGGCGCCGATATACTCACAGCTAAGTTCTTTTTCGTTCTTCGTTTAGGGGTAAAACGAAGTTCGAAATACGTGACCGGCGATATTCTGTTATCTTTTCCAGAAAGTTTGCTTTGGCAAGTTGTTTCGAACTCCCAAAATGTACTCCAAACAAACTTCGTTTCGGCCTGATTTTGTTCGAAATGTCGTCACATCAGTTCGTTCTTCGATTTCGTTTGAAGTATATCATGGCCTTTTGATATATCAAAAGGTAGCCTACAGTAGGTAGCATGATTATGCTTTATTTTGGCCAATTTCTAAGGCAGCACTGCATATCCTTTGCAAACAAAGCAATGCATTGTGAAAAGCTTAGTGAAAAGAACCATTCAAGATGGATAAATGAGAGAAATGTTGGTTATAAATAATGTTATAAATAATGTTTTAATGCCAAAATTATTAATAAAAACAGTTAACTCTAAATTAAATTATTAATAATATTCCAGTGTATTTCTATGTTTATTAGAGTATTTTGAAATTATCTTGGCAAACTTATGCTAATGCTATTGTTGCACACTCTGTTGGAATCAATTGTGATTGTAATCTCCCATGCACTTCACATGAGGACCATAATTCATATGACACACCTGCTGCCCATGTAGAACGCTCCAAATCAGTCACTTATGCAACTTTCCTAGTATTTCAATCAAACTTTCCTACTAGGTTTTGCAACGGGGCCTGATTGTGGACATGAAATGAGAAACAAAAAAGATGGGCACACAGTTGTGCAAATACATGCCTAAAGATAAGAATATCTAAATATATTATATTATATTATTTTAAATATATATAGGCTATTATATTATTCATATAAAACATGAAATCCGTTCACAGCCTTGCGAAATCAGACATTTCCAAGGCGGCTGTAGTTTTAAATGCATGGATTTTATCCACGGTTGGTCCACAGATGAATTTCACAATGTCAGTCCCCCGGGTTCCCATAGTCCATTCACTCACAAAACATTCTTTGCTATTGCATATTTCCCACCTTCAAGCCAAGATAACTTGTATTCTCATTTGACTCTAGCGGACCCAGAGTTTGACGGACTGAAAGCTTCAACAAACCACAGCATAATTGATATGAGAGGCTGCTAACCCAATCACTGGAGTAGCTTAATTTTTTTGCGGACTGTCGGGTTCTAATGTGCAGATGTGATGGATGGCAAACACTGCCCATGTTACATTGACATTGCTGTGTGTTATCACAAGAGGAATGCATTTGATTCAGGGGAGGTTACAAATGGTTTTAAACAGCTTTCCCCTGCCAGCCAAAACATTTACTCGAGCTATATATGGGATGCTCGGAGGCCAGATGCGAGGGATACGGGCTTGTAAGGTCTTGTAATGACCTTAACATACAGAATATGGCCGGTAGAGTCGAAGCTTGTCCGGGAAATGCTGAGGAGTTCCAGTCACCATTGTCAAGCTGATTGCTTCACTCGTCTCAGGTGACAAACTCCTCAACATTGTGACGTCGTGTAGCGGACTGCTGTATTTATTGTTCGTGTCAGCCAACCATCTCATTGTGCTTATTTTGGATGGGAAACGCAACATCGTGCCAGCAGTGTTCAGCGCGTATGGAAATTCTATAGGGGGTCGTTTAGAAAAGGAAGGAATATTGCTTGTAAATAACAAGACGGCAGAGCACCTACCAAGACAAATCAGACCCAAAACCAGATCCATTGTCAGTGGCAGTCTGGAACACCTCATGCTTTACTGTATATCCCAGATTAACAACTTCATCCCTCATTGAGTTCAGAATAAACACCATGTCACATTTCTTTCTGTCCCATATTTGTGCTTAAAGGAAAAGTTCATCCAAAAATAAAAGATCTGTCACTATTTATTTACTCACCTTCATATCATTATTAACCCCTTTGACTAGGGCTGCTCGACGGATTTAACGGAATAAATATAATCAGAGTGAAACGTGAAAAGTTTTTTTTATATGCGAGCAGCTCATGATCTAGAGTCTCGAAGTGGCTTGATTTGCAGTAAATGCTGCTCCACACTCAGCAGAAAATGCAAATAATAATAATAATAATAATTTAATAGTCATGTAATTTTATAGACAATTTTATACTCATATTGATATAAAATCAAAAAAAGTTGGGCCAAATTGTGCGGCGATAAAAAAATAAAAAGATAAATTTCACCTTAAGTCCCAATCATTATTTTTATCAGAAAATGTTCAATTAGATTTTCCCCTAAATCTTGCAGCCCTACCTTTGACTTTCTTTCTTTTGTGAAACACGGAGGAATTTTAAATTTAAGTTATTTTTCATGCAGTTACAATGAAAAAAGAATACAAAAACGATGCAAAATTCACCATAAAAATATAAGTATTCTACAGCCCTACAGTAAATTCAAACTTGAAAATGTATTTAAAAAAAAATCGTAAAAATCCAACCAAATCTCTGTGCTGATTTCTTTAAAGAAAGTAGCAATATCTGGTTTGTGAACAAATTGTTCTTCTGAGTCGGCTCTTTTCAATTAATCGTTTTATCTTGTAATTAATCAGTTAATTCAGTTCACAAAACAGGTCTAAATGAGTAGTTCACTGACTCAATGCAAGGACTATTAGTGAATAACTATGACTTCAGATGTAGAATACTGTATAGTGCATTTGGACTACTTTTATCGTGCTTTTGTATCCTTTTTGAAGTCTCCGTTAATTGCAATTGCATGAGCGAGCTGAAATAAAAAATAAAAAACTGTTTTCCTTTCATGCTCCACTGAAGAAAGTGTCATATTGGAATGACATAAGTGTGAACAAATGATGACAGAATTTACATTTTTCGGGTGAACTGTTCCTTTAAACATGGAGAGGGGTTTTCAAAAGCCATGAGAACTTACAGTCTATGCCGCATTGCCCCACGCTCATTTCCCCAGCATCTCTTCTTACTACTGCTGAATTATTAGTAGCTCTGGTTTAGATTATGTGCTGTAGAGCTGTAGGGTCGCCTGTGAAGGCGTAAGAGCGGTGTCGTAATTCATCAGGCGGTGGGCTGGTTGGTGGGTGGCTTAAGTGCAGAACTGTAGCTGCTTTTAACCGAATGTTAAGTGAGCATTGAAATTCAAAGCATCCCACCACTTTGTGTAGCATTTATTAACATCAGCTAAATCATCAGTGATGGGGAATAGCGAAAGCGATCCAAATTAAACTGATGCACTGCTAAAACACTGTTCTTAAATGTGTTTTTAGTGATTTCTACAGTTCTTCCATGTGTACCTTCTATTCAGAAAACAATATGCATTCTCTTCTCTTTAGCCAAATGCTAAGGCCCAATATGTATTCTATATATGAATGTGAATGCAAATACTTTACTGAAATACTTCACAATCTGAATTACATACATTGCGTTCTAAAATGTTTATTGAAATTTCTTTCCCAATCAGATAGATAGACAGATAGAACAACCAAGAGAGGGATAGAATGACAGGCAGACAGACAGATAGACGGACGGACGGACGGACGGACGGACGGATGGATGGATGGATAGATAGATAGATAGATAGAACAACTGACAGATAGATAGGTAGATAGATAGATACAGTATATAGATAGATAGATAGATAGATAGATAGACAGACAGATAGATAGATAGATAGATAGATCGATAGATCGATAGATAGATAGATAGATAGATAGATAGATAGATAGATCGATAGATAGATAGATAGATAGACAGACAGACAGACAGATAGATAGATAGATAGATAGATAGGTAGATAGACAGACAGACAGACAGATAGATAGATAGATAGATAGATAGGTAGATAGATAGATACAGTATATAGATAGATAGATAGATAGATAGATAGATAGAACAACCGACAGATAGATAGATAGATAGATAGATAGATAGATCGATAGATAGATAGACAGACAGACAGACAGATAGATAGATAGATAGATAGATAGATAGAACAACTGACAGATAGATAGGTAGATAGATAGATACAGTATATAGATAGATAGATAGATAGATAGATAGATAGAACAACCGACAGATAGATAGATAGATAGATAGATAGATAGATAGATAGATAGATAGATAGATAGATAGATAGATAGATAGATAGATAGATAGATAGATAGATAGATAGATAGATAGATAGATAGATAGAACGACCGACAGAGAGACAGATAGATAGATGGATGGATGGTTGGATGGATAGATAGACAGACAGACAGACAGAACAACCAACAGAATGATAGATAGATAGATAGAACAACTGACAGAGAGACAGATAGATAGATAGACAGATAGAGAGACTGAGACAGACAGAATGATAGACAGACAGACAGACAGAAAGACTGAGACAGAGAGACAGACAGAACGACCACCCATCAGACAGACAGACGCTTGAACAGTGTCTACAGTATTTAGTGCGTTCAGATCAGTCACTTGTGAGGTTGCATAAAACTCACAGAGAAAAAAAAGCCAAATGATTAATGGCGCAATGACTCGTCTCTTCAGAACAACCATTTCTGTTCTGGCACTGCTAAGACTGTGTACAGCTTCTCCAGGGCAGACATAAATCTGAGACGAACAATTGCCTTTGTTACTAATTCAAGAAGTGACTTCTAATATTCATTTTTTTTTATTCCCAAGAGCTTTAGCTCTCACTACGGCTGGACCCCTTCATATAATTTCCAAATTAATCCCTGGCTACATAAAAACGGCTGAAGGCCTGATGGGAAGAGTTAAGTTTAGACTTCAAACAAGCAGCTTTATGGTAAACGTTTGGCAGCGTGAGCGCACAAAGAAATTCTCACATTTTAACGTGTGATCCTCTCGACTAACAGCTCAGCCAGAGCACCTTTGAAGTACACGCCGTTCCGTCATTAATGTGAACATTATTCAGCCTTTATTTGTGAGGGTTATTCGATGCCAAGTGTCAAGAGAAACTTGATCAGACGGTGCTCGGCCTATGCGAATGACAGCGCTGTGTCAGAACGTGAACGCATGACAGGTCTGTTTCCTCCACACGGCGGGTATCCACCATATCCACATACACTCTCTGGACAGGATCCAGACCTAGTGCATGGACACAGGTGTGGGCCATAACTGTTCTTAAAACCCCACTCATTTATTTTAAACTGAAGTTTCTGGTTTGTGATATGGCAAAGTAAAGTACCAGACTTGATATATCATTTTAAGAGGCATAACCCAGGTATAACCTTGCACTCCCCCGCTGTGAAATCTTCTATGCCACGGCAACAGAAATATTATTTTACCTAAGTTGCGAATGTGTGTTTGAAGTCTGTATTGAATGCAATGCAATTAAAGACAGTGATCTTTGATCAGAAATGTCTTTATATAGTTTCCTTACGGGAGAAAACAACATATAACGTTACCAGTGTACCAGTCCGATTCAAGGCAAAATAAGCCATGGGAAGGTTATTTTTTTAGTGAATCAAAACACACAGCGCAAGCAGTAGCCTCATTCACAAACAAATGAATATTATGAGCCAATTCTTTTTACTGAATCAGAAACATAGCGCGCAACTAGCGTAGTCTGATTCCCGAACAAATGACTCTTAAGCCGTCTTTGTTTAGGAATCAAAAACAAACAGTGCAACTAGTGTAGTTTGATTCCTGAACAAATGACTCTTATTAGCCGGTTCTTTTTAGTGAATCAAAAACATAGAGCCTCATTCGCGACCAAATTACTCTTATGAGCCAGTTATTTTTAGGAAATCAAAAACATACAGCATGATGCGTAGTCTGATTCCCGAACAAATGATGGTAACTTTGCTTTAAAAGAATGAATAGCTCAAAACCAGTTCACCATTTTGATTCAGTCGACAATTCTTTCACTGAACTGATTTCAACAGAGCTGTAACTGAATCAACATCCGATCCTTACGCAGCTGAAAGTAATTATTATTTTCAGTGGGTCTCTATATTTTTGATACATCACGTAAAATAGTGATAATTTGCAGTGTAAACATGTATGTAGAGCCACAGTACAGTATTACAAAGTGCAAAATCAGGCAAATATGAGTCACTAGATCATTAAAGTGCTGCATCAGTAACCACTGGTTTTATGTTTTCTCTTCAGCCTGTGATTGTCATCCGGTCGGTGCAGCTGGTAAGACCTGTAACCAGACGACTGGACAGTGTCCATGCAAAGATGGTGTGACTGGCATCACCTGCAACCGCTGCGCTAAAGGATACCAGCAAAGCAGATCACCTATCGCCCCTTGCATCAGTAAGATTCATCTGGCTTGTTTTTGTCTTTCTCCTACTGTGTCTTCAAAAAAAAAAAAAAAAATGTTTATTCATTGTTAGTGCCAAAAATTAACAAATTAATTACACTAATCTTTCAAAAGTTTGGGGTAAGCAAGATATATTTTAAAAATAAATTAATACTTTTACTCAGCAAGGATGCATTATATTGATCAAAAGTGACAGAAAAGGTATTAATGTTACAAAAGATAGATATTTCAATTAAATGCTGTTCTTTTCAACTTTCCTTAAAGAAATTGTCTCCACAAAAATGATTAAATATTAGAATGATTTCTAAATGATCATGTGACACTGAAGACTGGAGTAATGGCTTCTGAAAATTCAGCTTCGCCATAACAGAAATATATTAAAATAGAAATCCGTTTTAAATTGTAATAATAATCATTTGCAATATTATTGTTTTTACTTAATTTTTATCAAATAATTGCAGCTTTGGTGAGCATAAGATACTTACGTTTACACAACACCGTTTTCAACTAAAAACTGAAAACGAATACATTTTAGCTGTTCATTTACACTACACCGGCGTTTTGCTGGGCTGAAAATGCACGTTCTTGAAAACAGGTTTCTAAGTGCAAGTTTTTGAAAACTATACAGTTATTGTCTCCATGTAAACTACGAAAACGCAAATTTGTGAAAACGATGACGTCATGCGCATGAGTATTTCGTTTTCGGTCTACAGGTGCGTAGTGTTTCTTTACAAAGTGACATCGCCAACTACTGGCCTGGCAGCAGAATACAGCGTTTTTAATCGTTTTCGCGGATCCTTGTGAACGAGGATCGTTTTGATAATGCTTTCGTCTGTACGCGAAAAAGGCACAGGAAAAACATTTCCGTTTTAGTACATCGTTGTCGTGTAAACGTACCTTTAGAATTAAGAAAGCCTGCAATAAAATGCAATAGACACTTTAATAGAAATGTTGCCTAGGAAACCTTTTTATGGGAAATTGATTGATAAAAAATAATTTTATTGAAAGATATATCATTACTGATGAATAAATTACAAAACAAAATCGAGATTGTATGTTCTAATTTGGGTAACATAATTAGAATAATCGTTAGTCAATCTAAGTAAATCTGTTAAACTTTAAGAACAGCTTCATATTTACTAGTCGTAAAAAATAGTAAGTGTATTTCTAAAGCATTTAAAAATATTTATGAGAGTACCAGAAGATCAGTTGTAGATCTCCTACCAATCAAACAATATTTTTGATCAGTTAAATATTTACTATTTTTTATTAACCACAACAAATAAATAGGAAGCTATTCTCATACTAATGTTCAGGAAAACATTTCTGAATTATCTTAAATTTCATTGTCTCTACCTCTTGAAAAATGAGTGCGACCTACAAATTAAAAACGAATAAGAAAGAAATCTACTATTATGCAGCTTCCTTCAAAAATTATTCTTGGACCAAATTAGGTGGTGCAACATGAGTTGTTTCCCATTACCACCCACAGAGACATTAATAAAAAAATACTCCAAAGAAATTTTGCATAAACACCTATTATTATTCATGATTTCATGGCCCCGGCCCATTTAATTTCCGTATCGGTCCCCTGTTCCATTATTTCCTTGGATGGACATTTCGCTGATTGCCCTCCGCTAAGTCAAACAGACCATAAAGCCCTGGCTGACATGACCTAGTCTGCCCCGAACCTTGCTGACGGCCTTTCAACTCATAAATCTCACGCCTGCTCCAGGGGCATGATGGGTGATATGTTTATTGGCAGTATCAACAAGGCAGCAGACGGTCTCTGTGGCGATTAAGGACAGGCCCACACAGCAGCTGGCATTTCTCGATAAGATACTCACTGGGAGAGCAATACAATATGTGGCTATTAATGTGAACCGCTTCTATTATGCACTAACTGATGACATGGAAATAAAGATTTATCTGGCCCTCTGACAAAAGCAACTATAGACATGAAGCCATTCAGATTTGCTTGGCAAGGATTCACGTAGACAAATGAAACCCTTAGAAACTAGATTTCCCTTAATTTCTCAGGGTAAGTAACAAATGTGCTGTTAAATCTGGAGAGAGAGAGGGAGCCCCGACAATCGAGTGGAAAATATTTGGTTTCTCATATATTTTGTGATATAACGTGCTTTTGTTTTAATAGCCTGATATTAAATTTTTGCGACATCACACATTTTGCCAACTGCACATTTTAACAAGCCTCGATCCCCCATCGGCGTATATCTAACAGCAGAACGCTTAAAAGAGGAAGAAGGGGCTTCAGAGAGGAAACACATTAAAACTAGACACCACCACGTCTTCATGTCACCAGTGATATGTCTAATAAACCTGATATGTCTACTAAAATTTATCTGAAAAACTAATGAATTTTTTTTTTTTTACGGCATTAGGTTTTGATTGATTGTTCTTGACGGTTTGTTACAGAAATTCCTGTTGCCGCACCCACAGCCACCTACAGCAGTTCAGAAGAGCCTACAGGTGAGTCCAAAATAAATGAAACCATTTACTGGCGTTATTGTGGCATCAAGCTCTATATGGTAAAATATATCCTTTTTTATGCGTTGATTCAAACATTCTCTGCAATGCCTAAATGAGTAACGCAAAGGAATTGTGTTTAAGCGTAATAGTTAATAAGATGAATGAAATGGAATATAATGTTAATAATAATGTAATTAATAATAAATCAATTATTTAAATTAAAGGTACACTGTTAAAAAACAAAACTGCATGTATTTTGCGGAAGAACATTGTTTTGGTTGTGCTTCGGCTCTGCTTGACTCTGAGGATGAATATGGTTATCCTACTGCTCATAAAACATTCACTACTAGGCTTAAGAGATATAATCAGTTTAGATGGAAAGGATCTCAAGCTGACTCGCTGAAGACGTCACTGTAGCTTTACCCATTAATAGACTCGGTACACTGCGCTACAACAACCACAATAAATTGACCCTTCACAACAGATAATGCTTTACAATAAACTCTGTTAGACAGCTACATATGGCAATTTATCTGTTCAATAAAATACCTCACTCACCTGTTGAGTAATAAAAACACAGACATCTCTGTGTCACTTTTACAACATTTTAAGTCCCTCACTTCTCGTCATCACCGAAAAAGTCAATGTTGTCAATGTCGTTTTCTCATTTTGAACCAAAAAAACGCTACATAGTGTACCTTTAAAAATGTGAACCGCATATTAATTCTATTAAATATATTAATATTATATTAATCTGTGGTACAAATATGTGTATGTCTCAACAACAAATTCTCTACATACTGTAGCTGTGTTACTGTAGCTTGTCTCTCATTTCACTCCAAAACGGATCAATATTTCATGTCCATTTATGTTTATCAGCTACCTGTGTCAATATTACACAATAAACCTTTTCAGGGCGATACAAGACCTCTTGTGTCTGTACTGCAAACCTTTGATTGCCAAAACAGAGCCATAAAAATGTATTAGTGGATCTTTCACACATATGATCTGGTGATATCAACATAAGCCAATGCTTTCCTTCTCCACATGCTTTGTCTCGGTCACCATCAAAACTGGCTGGGACTTTAATCTGATTACATGCTTCATTTGAACACGTTTGCTTTTCCGTCACACTCTCGCAGCGCTGTGCCGTAAGGGAAAATACACCCTTGTACTTTCATTCATACTCAATTACCCAAGCTGCCCGATCACTGTCTGCGCTGTGGGAGTAACGCCCGTGACGTGCAGTCGTCCCATGGAGCCAAACTCAGCTTCTGAACACTTTCTGGCTCTGAGATGTTTCAGTAAGAGTATTTCAATTTCCCCGGTTAGCGCACATGCAACAGACACAGTAGTGGTGGTCAGTGTGACCATATTATTAATTGAGAAAATAAAATTGGCTGGTACAGGTACAAGTGTATAAAATTCTCTGTTCATCACCAGCCATTATTTTCATCATGAAAGTGTACAATTGTACAAAGCATTAAATCTCGAACGTCCTTCAAAGTAACTAAACTCACACCAATAAGTGAACTGAGTGAAAAAGAACAGTTCACTTTGCATTCACATTGACATTGGCCTTGTAAGTGGACTCAGACCACTAATTTTTTCTCTTTTTATATCAGCTAATATGTTAGGTTTTCTGTCATACTTATTTTTGAAACCACTAGAGAGCTGAGGGGAAAAAAAGAAGAATCAAATATAATGAGAAATTAATGAGAGAATGACAACATAAGACATGAAACATCACTATATCATAAATGATATACACTACTGTTAAAAATGTTGGAGTCAGAAGATTTTTACAGCTTTTAATACTTGTATTCAGCAAGGATACATTAATGACAGTAAAGACATATATAATATATATATAATTCAAATAAATGCTGTCATTTCAACTTTCTATTCATTAAAAAAATCTTGCAATTTTTTTTTATCATGGTTTCCACAAGGATATTAATAAGATATTAATGTTTTCAGAAGTGTTTTCATCAAATCATACATACAATATAGCTCAGGGGTGCCCAATCCTGCTCCTGCCGATCGACTGTCCTGCACAGTTCATCTCCAACCCTAATCAAACACACCTGCCTTTAATTTTCAAGTGATCCTGAAGACCTTAATTGGTTGCTTCAGGTGTGTTTGATTAGGGTTGGAGATGAACTGTGCAGGACAGTTGATCGGCAGGAGCAGGATTGGGCACCCCTGATATAGGGCAAAAGGGCAAAATATAAATGTATTAGTAAATTTAACCTCTTAAGTCCTTATTCTCTGTACCTGTCCTGCTGTACTCTACTGTGAAGAACGCTCTGGTGGGGCTCCCCGGTGGAGCAGCACAGTTGTGCTTGAGGGACCCTATTAAGCAGACATTTGTCCCTCCACAGGGGACATCCATTATTTGGGGGATGTGGGTGTAATGGGTAGCGTCAGGCATTGTGCTGCATGCCTAATGGACGCCCAGTCTTATCAAAGAGAAGCAGGATGAGGCGGACAAGGGCCATCGCCACACAAAAGCCTCCCCGTCCTCCGTTCATGCATTAACATGGAAATCAGGCGTGGCTGATATGGACTCGTCAGAATCATTTACTTTCTGCGACTCCACCCCCTTCTCTGCACTTTCTCACTCCCTGCCTCCAGTTCTCCCCCCACGGTCCTTCACATCCTAATTCTGCGCACCACCTTTTTGTGTTACCACCACCCCCCAAAGCTGCCAGACATCTCGCTCTTCTAGCACCCCCCTCTTTTACTTTCCCCTTCAAACTTTTTTATATTCGGGTTGGTGGTTCTTTCCTGCTTCGCCGTTGCCCAGGTAACCTCATTCAGACGGAATATAAAGGGACATGAAAAGGGTGGATTGGACAGAGGGCTGGAGAAAATAATGAAGTTTGTCCATATTCAGGCGAAAGCTGAAAGGTCTTCTCGCTCCCATCTCTTCCAGTCCACCAGAAATCTTGAGGTTATTACGCTATGTGAAGTAGCTGCGACGAGAGACTCTCGGGTTTCGGTTTGCAACAGGAGAACTGAGCCATTTTAACACTCTGGTCTCAGTCCAAGAGTTGCCTGGCGTTGAAGCGACTCCATCGCCGAGGGCTCAATGTGGGGTTCGGGTCTCCATGGTGGTGTCGAATAGATCCGCTGAGCGCTAGAGCTATAAATCATTGCGCGCTGGATGCCGTCCCTGAGGTTTATACTGTATGTGGAAAGCTGCGTTTAAATGAGGATTCGGTATTGTGGGCATTGTGACGGGGGTGCTCTGTGTCTGAATGAAGTTTAAATGACCTGTGAACCCCCTGCCCTGACATTGCTGAGTAAGTGGGGGGATATGGGGAGGCGCTTGATAATTAGGGTGAGAAAATGACTGGGTTAAGTGAAGAAAAGATTAAATGATTAAATACCCATTAAGTCTTAATTAGGTCTAACGTAACTCTCTTTAAATGTATGAATGAAACAGCAGCCCCAAAATCATCTGGACACTTGAGTCGCAGTTAAAAGTGCATGAATGCTATTGCATTAGACAATACCATACAAAACAAGTGGCACTGACAAACATATTATGCTTTTGTAGTAACTTTTAACCAATGAGTCCCGAGATGACTTTTAGTGCATGTATTGAAAACGGAAATAGCATATCAAATTTCTTTTCTTGGAAAAAGAAAATGCTACTTGGTTTGATTTTTTGTTATCTAATGCAATGCTATTAATACATTAGTGCCACAGCCAAGTCCATTTTCCATAACTTCACCCTAAAGCCTACTGTATCATATTTAATAAGCTAATTTCTAAGGCTTTTATGTTTTCAACATTATCAAATCTTTACTGGAAAACCTGTTGTACACAATCTACTACATGCCTTCTGTCGTCTGATTGATAGTTTATAATTTTTTTTTAGCGAGTAAAATACTTTTTTAATATAATTCTAAAAACTTCCCCCTTAAGGTTGTGGTACATGTGTCTTTTTGCTGTGAAATCTTTGTTTTTATAAAGTAAATATAATAATAATTTTTTATATTGTTAGTAATATTTCTAGATGAACACTTACTGGACTGAAGCAACATAGGTTTACTTGATTATCAATTCATAATTTTCTAAAAAAAACATGTTAAGATGATATGATACATCAGGCTTTTGAGGAACGTTTATTTGTTCGTCTGTCAATCATCATTGTATTGCATTGCAATATGTTTTACCCCCCAAAATTAAAAACTACAGAGCTTCTTCTTACTAAGACATATTGGGAGATTTAGGGTAAAACATAAACTGATATTTATATTCCCTTTATGTCTCTTACACTTTTATAAAGAACTCATTGATTTACATTACAAGCCATCAGAATTTCATCTTATTTTTGGTAATATAAATATCAGCAACTGCACCAAATTGCACACTTTTGCTCAGTTTGGGCCTCTGAATAAAAGTGTTTTTTTCCTCCTCGAGTGTGATCTTTAGATTCTCGTATATCATACTAAATAAGCCATAAAAGCCTGATGTATCAAATGTGATACTCAAAACAAAAAAACGCATATGCATACTTTTTATTTATTTAGATTTTGTCTCAAGGTTCAATAAATTCTTCCAATCAAAAATGTTTTTTTTTTTCTTCTTCTGATTATTATTTCATGTCAGGCTTTACAAGGGAAAGTACCAAAGATGGTGAAATGGCAGATGTTTCTCCACCTGCAAACACTTCTGAAAACCTAATTTTGTTGTTTCTCACAGAAGATTTTACCTGTGTTTCACTAGTTATCTGTCTGCTATCTTCCTCAGACTGTGACTCCCACTGTAAGAGCCCCAAGGGCAAGATGAAGGTCACCATGAAAAAATACTGCAAAAAAGATTTCGGTAAGTAGCTGTTTTTTAGAAACGCCTGCTGTCTTTTCACTTCACGTCACTAGACATCTTTCTCTTCTAGGTCTATTCTATCTCTCTCTCTATATGTGCTCCCCCTCTCTCATAGCGCGGACAGCTTATTCAGAGGCTAAAGGTTTATGTTATAGCATCAAAGCGTGTGAACTCAGCAGGTTTCTCCAGATGGACACTCTCAAACTGCCTCGCAGCTTCTAGAGGACAAAGGGGACAGCTGGTTCCTGTTCAAAGCAGAGATTTCACAAGTTTAAATACTAATATAGTTAATATAATAAAGGACTTATAGAAGTTCAAGAATGTAGTTGTAGGTTTTAAGTGGCACAACAGATTCTTAAAAATCTGGTCAATGCAAGTTTTTTTCGTCTTCTTGTGAAAGTTGTAGTACCACACATGAGAAACAGATTACAAAGAAAAAAAAAATACAAAAAACTCCACATACACTAAATTTCAAACTCTATTCAACTGTAGTAAACCAAAGTAGCTCAACTGGTAGAACAAGGGGTCGGTAAGATTTGTTAATGTTTTAAAAGAAGTCTCTTCTGCTCACCAAGGCTGCATTTATTTGATAAAAAATACAGTAAAAACTGGAAAATGGTGAAATGTTATTACCATTTAAAATGTAATTTATTCCTATGATCAAAGCAGAATTTTCAGCATCATTATTCCAGTATTCAGTGTCACATGATCCTTCACGAATCAGTCTAATATGCTGATTTGGTGATCAAGAATTGTTATTATATAGGAAGTTATTTTTGTAAAAATCATTTAGCTTTTTTTCTCGATTATTTGATAAAGTTAGAAAGAACAGCTTTTATTTAAAATATAAATCTTTTGTAAATTACTTTACTGTTACTTTTGATCGATTTAATAAACGCTTTCTGGATAAAATGATTACATTCTTAAAGAAAAATTTTACTGACTCCAAACTTTTGATTTAGTTCTTGGTAGTCCATCGATGTCGATGATGACGATACTTTGCACAGCTCATCTTTATAGTATATAGTTATACTATATATAGTATAATATAGTTATATATAGTTTCTCTGGATCAAATTGTCTGTTAAATTCATAAATGCACATACAAACTATATTTGTTATACTTCACCTTTTATCAGGGCCCAATATAAAGGCTCTTGCATGCATATTCGGTAGAGGCAGAATCTGTCTTTGACTGCACACATGTCCTCTGGCTGTTCGCAGAGATGAGAAAAAGAAAAGATGTTTGATTTCACAGTGTGATATCATAAACTCATTCCTTACTGGCCTCAGGTCTGGAAACACATCTGAGATTTGCGGTGTCCAAGAGTGAGGACTGCACTGCCTCTGCAAAAAAACACTGCCAAGCTAGAAAGAAAAACTAAAATGAAGACAGACAGACACACGTCCTAAAATGGTGCAATGCAGTCCTTTTTCTGTCCTTACTGAAACCGGAAAAATTATAAACAAACATTAGCTAGGTTTCCATCCAAAGCTGAGAAATTAACTTTTAAACATTTGTGAATAACGCAGTGTTTCCATGTGTTCAAGAGAGCAAAATCATAACTTCCTGGGAAATTGGTGCAAAATATCTAATTAAAATGGAAGTTACTGCAATTGCGGAAGAAACTATTGCTCTTTTATCCTACTGTACATCATAAATGACTTGCGTCTGAGCGCATAGATGAAACGCAATAAATAAACGCGTCATGTTATCTTGCATTCGGAGGCTGGTGCTTGTGAACGCAATCATGCAAGATGCTTCTGGGAGGGAATTAAACCAAATTCATACCAACATTTGAGATGCTGTGCAATAAATTGGTCGCTGGTTAGTCAAGTTATCCTATCACATCCACTGTTGAGGCAAAGTCACATGTTTTTTTGTTGTGCATGGGGGGATTTATTCAGTAAATGTGTTTCCATCTTTTATGGAGTAATGCAATATTGTAACGGATTACTTTTAAAAGTAACTTTCCCCAACACTAGTTAGCGTTACATTTTATATTTGAAACTGAAAGTTTAAAGTTGAGTTAAGGTGCAAAACTCGCTGATCATGTTCTCCAGCATGATTTGAAAATGATCTAAAGAGCATCTTGAGCTTCAGTGGAAGTAAAAACATCTGCACAAAGAAGTTCGCATGCACATTGTCACAAATTTGCTTATTTGATTAGTGACCTAGAAATAGTGCAGAAGCAACTTTGCTTTCATGTGCAAAGCTTTTTTTATTTCCTTAAAGGTACACTGTGTAGGAATTTCTCCCATCTAGTGGTGAAATTGTATTTTGCGTTCAAATGAATAGTGCTCTCTAGCGCCATCTAGTTTTTTCAAATGCGTGTTGCAACTACGGTAGCCGTTGTGTACCAAGAAGCGTTGTGGAAACGCGTTGAGGTAGGCTAGTGCTTTTTGTCCCGCTCTGCTATTATAGTTTTTCAAAATGGCGGAATGACATGGAAGCCTCCTTGGACTTACCCGTCCAATGTAAATAAAGATAAGAAATTCTTCGCTTACGAGGATAAGTCAGATCATTGGCAGAGGTAATTTTACTCCAATGAGGACATATTTATGAATAAAGACATTGATTTTAGCTAATAAAATACTTAAAAAACTACACAGTGTACCTTTAAATGAAAAACATTCCAGATTGTCAGTGTGGTTTCAGAGTTTTGGACCCCAGCGTATATGAAGGCCTCAGCATGTCTGCAGCATCTAGTACAAACTGAAATGTGAATTTGCGGCTAAAACTATTGCACACAGAATTAGGGTTATAAACACACAGAGAGAAACACACATTTCCAATTTATCCCAATCACACAGGCCATCTAAAGTGCAATTTCCTCATTAATATAGCACCTTATCTATATTAAGATCTCTGTACTTCTCATTACTTTTAAATGACTCATTTACAATCTCTCTCTGCTATCACATTGGTTCCCAAAACATTTTTAGGCATCTCCTGGGGCGAAGCAGATAATATTAATATAGATAATATCCACAGGTTGAATCAGCAACCACGAAGACTAAGTGAACAATAAAATGAAGCAAAGCAAGAGAGAGACCGAACTATTAATGGCATTGCTGGTCATCTGTAGCTGCTATCGTTCAGGCTGTGATATTAAGTTTCATTCGTTTTTCACTCTCAGCCACAAGTGTTCATACTCAGAGGTTGCTCTCTTAGGGAAGTCATTCATCATGTTGATGTTATATAGGACAGGTAACATTGGCTAAGGCGAGTGTCCTGACTGCAGTATAAATCTCATTGGGTGGGGTGTATGGAAGGGCTAATGGCGTGTTCCCGTTCAACCGGCCCCCATGTGCGAGAAAGACTCAATGATTTTTTCGGTAACACTTTAGTTTAGGGTCCTATTCTTACTATCAACTAGCTGCTTATTAGCATGCATATTACTAGGATGTTGGCTATTTATTAGTACTCATAAAGCACATATTAATGCCTTATTTTGCATGACCATACGTCCCTTAATCCAACCCAATACCTAAACTCAACAACTACCTTACTAACTACTAATAAGCAGTAATTAGGAGTTTGTTGACGCAAAAGTCGTAGTTATGAAATAGTTAGTTAAGAGTGAGAATTGGACACTAAACTGTGACCAATTTTTCTTTTTCACACAACACAACAACAAGTCTGGCCTAGATTTGTTATGATCTTATAATGTTTTATTAACACAGGATCCATTTTTTCTGGCATCCATTGTCTAGTGTTACAGTAGGCCTACGCTGTAAAAAATTATGTGATCAATAAGTTATGACAACATATGTTTTTACATTGCTTTAACTCACCAAAATAAGTTAAGCAATTTTCAACTTTTTTATGTTATACAAGATTCAACTCATATTTAAAGTCAGTTTAATGTCATTTAAGTTGAAATGACTTAAACATCTAAGTTGATTGATCAACTTTTTATATAAATTGCACACCCATATCGGAAATGCAAAATTTGAAGCTTTTAAAAAAGTGTTTTTAATAAAGTAACTAGATAAGAATGTTTGGGGTGTGATTGTGTGCAGTTTATGTTGTAGAACAAAATGTCCAAGTATCATCAGCTTAAGTTTACCACAGACCTTATTTTACTCATAAATTGAAAAACCCCATTCTAAAAAACCATAGGAAAATTTTAAGGGAACTCTACAACCTCAAATAAGATGTTGGACAAAAGGTTTCCTAGAAAAATTTCGACCTGGGCTCATATAGCACACGACAGACCAGCGACCAGACCAGACCACTTTGTGCAATGACATTGCAGTGAATGCTTGTATCAAAGAGGTACAAATTGTCCAGAACTCACAGGACATTTATACTACTGGTCAGTGCTGCTGCATCCAGCTCGACATTTCAGTCCTGGCCTTGGTGAAGTTTTAAATCTGTCCAGTGCTGTCGGATGAGACCGACAGAGAGGCGAGAAAGGAAGAAATACTCCCCGTCGATCCGCTTTTGTTCGGCGTCGCTACGGAGACAGCGGTCCGAAAGGGTCGCATTCTCCTACTCTTGGGTGGGGGGAGAATGACAATGAATCAAAGAACTGTGTGTGTGTGTGTCAGTGTGTGTATGGAGCTGCTTAGCATTGCCACACACACACGGCGGAGGCAGCAGTCAGTACCCCGGCGTAAGCGGCTGGGCGTAGGGCGTCCCAGTGGGGAGCTCGCAGGAGCTTCAGTGTGGTAATCAGGCGCACTAATTAGATTAGAGCTCGGCTTGTGTACCGCGTGCGGGTCGTGTTCCAGCACACTGACTGCACACACAGAAAACCAGCGGGACACCTGGCAAATCTAGGGGCCTCTTCCTCTTTTTAAATTCATTTCTCTCCCTCTCTCAATCAGGAGAGAAATCCCTTACCTTCTAACTCTTTTCTTTCTCTCTTTCTCTTTGCATTGTCATGAAAGAAAATAAAAGTGGTCTCATCCCATTCAGCTGATCTCATGGAGCTTTGGAGATGGATTGTCTTGCTGCCCTGTGCCGTGTGGCCTCATGCAAAAGAGGGTTTAACTTGCCAGATTAAACAGGCCCTATAGACACTTTAACATAGCCTATTCTTATCTTGTGCATCTTGGCTTGTGGTATGTTTAGCCAATTATTCTATATTATCACCAGGATATGTCAGGATTTTATGCCACATAGTAAGTACGTTTGTAAAGAATATAGAAAGGTCAACCGTTTTAATTTAACGTTAAGATTTAGATTCAAATGTATGTTTTCTTTTTATATTTTTAATATATGTATATATTAAATCTTTGCAAAAAAAATTTATAAATTATTTTCATTATTCTTCAAGTCACAATTGAAATAAAAATGGACAATTCTTATTTTTTCTTTTATGAAATAGTGCAGAGTTTATTATAAATCATTTGTCTGTGCACATCTTCATTTTTATATTAATGTGTCCTCAATCTTTTATCAGAATAACTTCTCTTATGATGTGTTTACTGGCGTGAGGGCGGGACTACAACCATCCAATCAATTCCATATAGACAAAATCAAATTTACATTTATTGATTTATTATTTTTCTTGTTCGAGAAGCTGTTTCACTCAAATATACGTCAGTAAATACTATTAAAACTTCCGTTTCATATCACTAGTAGCCTACATTTCTATTGTCCTGCAGTGTGACAAATACATATTTACTTTTTTTGAAATACAAATATTCCATGTAGTCAGTCAGTTAATATGAGCTCATAAAGGCAACATGCTTAATAATTATAAAATAATTAACAAAATGTGGTTTAAAGTCATGTTAGATGGACTATGGCATGTCAAACCACATGTGAAAGCATTTCTTGTAAGCTACTCACAAATATAAATGATTACAAAATAATTCATTCCGAGAAATGAAATGTTTTGAAAAAGAACATTTTATTGCTCAAATTCATCTCAAAACTGCATATTTATTGCTCTTTCATAGGTCACAGGACTTCCTGGAGTTCTCTGTTATTTTTCATTTAAGTCTTATTTAATTTTCATCAATGTTTAAACATTTAATTTATATAAACTTTGTCAACCTAAAATATGTTAGGAGAAAAAATGTACATCATTTTTTTTAGATAGCATCATTTGGATCATTTATGAAGAGGACTTTGGAAGATTGTGATGAGAAATGTTTGAGCTGATATTTACAAATTAGTTGATGTAAATTAGCACTCTGAGAGACACTGTAGATATTGTCCGAAACTCTAAAGGATACACTTTCTTTTTCTCCTTTTAATTTCATTGCTGACTAGGAGAATCTGTCTAAGATCTCCTTTCTCTTTCCCATTTTCTCTCTATAGCTGCATCATGGTCAGAAACAAAGTTGTCCAACTAACGAACGAAATGAACAAAATCTTTAATTTGCTGCAGAAAATAGTCTTTCTTAGTACCTGGACAAATCTGGAAAGCGTTTGCCACCCGCATGGCGTATCTGAGGCTCAGTACTGGATTCAGACAGGAAATGTGCCAGTTTGGCAGGGTACGATGAAACCAGTGCCAGTGATCACAGCATTAAAGCGTCGTGCAGAGAGAGAGAGAAAGATTTGATATATTATAGTAACATACTCTCAATATAAGCTCACTTCATGCAGTATGTGTAAAATAAAGTGATGACATCACTTTTAATATATTTTCAGCACAAAGCATTTAGGTTGGTTCTCCTCGTGTTTGTTTGAAAGTCATACAATATATGCAATGTAGCACACACACTGCTATGTGGTTGCTAACCTATTTGTTTAGTTGCTACAGTATGTGGTTGCTAAGGTGTGCTGTCTGGTTTCTAGGATGCTGTTATGTGGTTGCTAAGGTGTATTAGGTTGTTGCCATGATGTTGCTATGTGGGTGCTAAGGTGTTCTATGTGGAGGCCAGGATGGTGTGATTTCAGTTTATTCTCTGTTGTTGCCAGGATGTTGTTATGTGGTTGCTAAGGTGTTCTAGGCAGTGTTGGGGGTGACGCATTACAAGTAACTCGAGTTATGTAATCAAATTACTTTTTTCAAGTAGCGCATTACAAGTAGCGCATTACAAGTAACGCGAGTTACTTAATCTGATTTTTTCAAGTAACAAGCAACGTGATTACAAGTAACGTGAGTTATGTTATCAGATTATTTTTTCAAGTTAAGTAACGCATTACAAGTAATGCGAGTTATGTAATCAGATTACTTTTTCAAGTAACGCAAGTTACGTAATCAGATTACTTTTAGTGTAGGTTCAGACTAATGTGAGCAGGCATTCACTCATCTCACTTAACAAATTCAGTGTTTCCCAAAATGAATAAAAAAACTGTTAAATTCAAACTCAGAATATTATGAAAACCTGCAATAATAAAATTTTAATTTAATGACCTTCTGGCTGCTGACCTTCTATGATCCAATTCAATCATACTAATAAGCACAAATTAGTTTAGTTAAACATTTTTTCTATTGCTTAAGAGTGTTGAACATTCTTCTCCTGCGTCATATTCTTCAGTGATCCAGAACGGCAGAACAGCTGAAAGGTTTGTTTGAGCTGCGCCCTCTACTGGACAGGCATAAAAATGCATTTCCTTCAGCCTGAGGCTTATTCATTTCACTTTTGTTGTGAAAGTGCCTTAACATTTGCCAAAAATACAGCTTAAATTTTTTTTTTAAATAAGCAAGCCCAGCCCAGGTGAGAAAAAGTAATGTAAAAGTAACATAATGCATTATTTTCCATAAAAAGTAAATAAGAAACGCAAATAGTTACTTTTTAGGGAGTAATGTAATATTGTAATGCATTACTTTTAAAAATAACTTTCTCAGCACTGGTTCTAGGTGATCACAAGGACAATGCTGTGTTGTTGCTAACATATTCTAAGTGGTTGCAAAGGCGTTCTGGATGGTTTCTAAGTGGTTACTTTTGGAAACAAGCATAAAGAGTCAATTAAGTATATGGTATGAGTTTCACTTTCAAAATGGAACTTTTTAAGCAATTTTATCAGAAAAAAACGCAAATTCTCAATTCTAATACAAGCTGAACACAATTTAGCAAACACCACTAATGAGTCAAAGCAGTTGTTTTCAACCTTTTTTAAATAAGCTCATCAACACATTTTGAGTCAGGTTTCGGCTCGCTGCCGTCTCCCGCTGTGAAGAAACGAGAGCAGGTCAAGAGCGAGACCCGGAGCAGGATTCTCACGCTGCTCTTGGACCGGGCACCGCCGGCCGGGCTCAGATAGCTCATGAGGTCGAAACACATCCGCAATTCTTCTGGCAACTTCTCTGTGGCTGGGATGATAAACAGTGGCCCCCCTCCTCTCTTAGCCGCGCTACCCCCCGCACACCCTTCTTTTCTTTTTATCTCTTGTTATTTGGATGGCGAAGCGGGCTCCGGCCCAGAGAAACACAGGCGATGAATGGAGGGGCTGTGGGAGTGCGTTCTCTCAAATTGGGTGCAATTTGCTCGCAGCCTCCCCCCCTGCTGCTCAATTGGGACATTCCATTCAGCGATCGGGGCGATCCTTGCCTCCCTCTCTAAAGAGAGTGTTCACATTCAAGAGCGCAAAGAAAGAGTGCTAGGAAAGAAAGAGCACTTCCTGTGTCATTTTCACACAATGCTGTAATGGCATATTTCTTAAACATGATGTGCCACTGGTTCACGGGTTACTGGCTGCTGGGTGTGTGTGAGTGTTTCAGGGCAGCACAGCGATGCTTCCCCGTTACACACCGGGTCCATGCTAAATGCGTAATCGAGATCTTTCCCCCCCCTCTGGGCGTCCTCCCCGTGTGAAAACACTCCATGTCAAGTACAGATTAGCTCGCAATCTGCGAGTCTGATGATAGTTAAAATGCATGACCCGAGGGGATTTCTGCCGACTGGGTTTGTTAGCGGTTACCACATGGGCTGGATGTTAACATCTGATGTAGAACTTTTTATGTTTGCTCCATAGCTGCGGATACCTAGTGTCCAAAATACTGAGAACACATTCAAATCAGATTTTTTTTCTTCTTCATTTAAACCTGTAAATAAAGAACATTTCAGGACTTTGAATGATTTTCCTGGGAATAATATTGTATAATTATTTGTTTTTAGTTCAACTAAAATGATTATGATGGTATAATTTTCAATAACAATTGATTTTGAACAATTAAAAAACAAGGAAAAGTTCAAATACAATTGTTATAAAATCCTAAACCATTCAAAAGTGCTCAGGTAATGTGAATGGAATGACCCATTTCAAGGGTGGCCAAAAATACATATCTTCATATTTACAAGTAAAGCTTCATATAGGTTTTCTATGATTACATAATTCTTACACTTTTCACAGATATAGGGACTAATGTATACTCATTCAATAACATTTGTCTGATAATCTTAGATTCTCATTGTTTTTCTATTGTGCATCTGCTGTCACGTTTAACACTTTATTTAAATGTACAGTATTAGATTAGAGTGTTCTGACTGTTCTCGGCCCGCCGGATGTGATATTCTGGCCAATGAGTTCCCCACCCCTCTCTTAAAGTCACATAAAAGCTAAACGTTTCACACAAAAGATAATGAAGAGAGCGGAATGGGCGGGTCTCCATCTTTTCCGTTTTATCAGTATCAGGAGATGGAAGGAAAGCATTTCTATGGCAACTTCTATTGTGGTCAAACATCACTTTAAATATACTGTGGTTTTACCAAATGATACTATGGTAACTGTGGCTCAAATGGGTCTGCTTCAGGACCCAGATTTTATATTGGACAACAAATAATGACTCTTCCTAGTCCCAAAACTGCTAATCTTAGAAAACTATTTTTAAAAAGGTAAACTTTTTTTGTGTGTGTGTAGAAAATTCTAAATTAATTATATTTATTAAATTAAATATATATATTTAATTATACTAACCATCATTTGTTATTAATATAATAATTATAAAAATAATATCATATATAAATAATGTAAATATTGTATATCTTTTAAAATGCATTATGATTTTTTGTGTGTATGTGTTCCTTTCTTTTATTATTTCTCTGTGTATAAAAAAAGATCTGACTATTTACAATACTGTTGCATTATACTGACAAATAATTGTTTATATATACATATGGATGAATGAATGGATGGATGGATGGATGGATGGATGGATGGATGGATGGATGGATGAATGAATGAATGAATGAATGGATGGATGGATGGATGGATGGATGGATGGATGGATGGATGGATGGATGGATGGATGGATGGATGGATGGATGGACGGATGGACGGACGGACGGATGGAAGGATATTGTTGGGCAAAAACCTTGCATCTCCAAAACCAATACTTTTCAGGAAATGGAAAAATACTTAAACATTATTAAACACGTTGTTGTCAAAGTTTACATGGTCAGACATTTGCATGTGTCATTATATTATTAATATTTTATCAAAATCAAGCTCAAATAGATTTGTCCAGTGTTTTGTCCCTCATTAGAATGTCCGACTCTAAGGAAAATTCACAATTATCTTTTAAAATGTTTTATTCCGTGGCAGAAACAAGCTTCCATAGGTTTCCGGCCAATATATATATATATATATATATATATATTTCGAATTTTTCCCTGCTGTCCACAAACCAATTAAAACCTGTGACATATTTTTGGGTCTGAATTAAAAGTGTCCTCATTTTGCTGTTCCCGCTTCTCTCCGCAGCGGTCCAGGTTCACGTACTAAAAGGAGACAAGGCGGGCGAATGGTGGAAATTCACTATCAACATCATATCCGTCTATAAGCAGGGGGGACACCGCATTCGCAGAGGAGACCAGTCCCTGTGGGTCCGCGCTAAAGACGTGGCCTGCAAGTGCCACAAGATCAAACCCGGGAGGAAGTACCTGCTCATGGGGTCTGACGGCGACGACTCCCGCGGTCAGAGCGGCGTGGTGGCGGACAAGGGCAGCCTGCTCATCCCGTGGAAGGACCTGTGGGCCCGTCGGCTTCGGAAATTCCAGCAGCGTGACAAGAGGGGCAAGTGCTAGAGAAGGAAACATAGAGGGATTGAAGAACAGGAGAGAAGGAAAGACAAAATAATGACCCGAGCACCTACAAGTCGGAGCAGATTGATTGACGATTGATCAGAACCGTGGTGAAGGACAACCACTTGTGCAGTTTTGCCTTCCGTCGTTTAGAGTTTTTTGTTTTGTTTTTTTGTTCCCATCAAGATTTTATTTTTTCATATCTTCAATTTTGCAGAATTTGCACCTACTATTAAGTATACATATATGTAAAGTCGTTTATGTGTGATCCTTTATGATTTCTGCCTTTTTCCACAAATATAAAAAGAAACAAGCTACTGAGTCAATGTATCTACAACGTTTCACTTCAGAAGAAGGGTGCTGGCGGTCGACATTTCAAAGCGCACACAGTGGGGTCTGAGGGCACAATATCTGGATTTAAAACCTGGAATTATACATAGTTGCAGAAATGTAAAACAAAGAAGAATTTAAATGACAAAATATTCACGAATCTGCAAATTTATTATTAAAAATGATTTGACCTGTGGTGCACATTTGACTCATTGGGATGATTTTTCTTTCAAAATAAAAGCACTTTCATTATCTCCCTCAGATTTTTGGGCCCCACTGTACAGTTTTTATGAGAATGCAGCATACGTGATTATGAGGGAACTGTAAAGATCTGCTAAGCCAATACATGCCAAAATTAGATATAACATCCTTTACATTCCTTCCTCTCAGATAGAAAATCTGTTGACAATACCTCACTGTTGCTGTTTGGAAGAACTGTGATTGGTTCAAAATTGCACGACACCATAAGGCTTATTTGGTGCCAAAAGCTATGCTGATACTTTTGGCCTTTGATTCTTTGATAACTGTGGTGATCTTTAAAGTGTGAAGTCTACCTTCTCTTCCATAACTAGCTGTAATATGAGTTTAGATATACAAATAGAGTATGATTTTTTTTAAACCACTTTATGATTTTTGATTTGAAAAACAAAAGTGTATTTTCATTATGAACAAGTTCCCTCTTTACTGCAGACTCCTACTTATATTATACAGAATAAATCTGAGATTTTCCAGATATTGATAATGCAATAATCACAAAATTCCCCAAAAGTAGATTTGTCATCAGTAAGAGAAATCAGAGAAGCTCAATGTCCTTCAGCATGTCAAGATGACTAGAGTTTGATGAAATTTTAATGTTCTAGATACTAAATTTGAGACATACTGTAAGTCATTGCTCATGGATCAAGGATATAACAGAACAATGAACACAAGCCTGAATGGTCTTTATGACTATGTTGACCAGTGTATGCAAACATAAGGTTACATCGTACCAAAATAAATAGGATAAAATGACTCTTATTATTTAGGGAAACAAACAATTTTCTGTGTTATCACTTGTGTGGGACCTTTCTTTGCTCTGGTACTTTACTACAGTGATATGCTCTACTGTTTTTGTATAGTTGTATAGTTTTCTTTTTTTTTTTGTACAATATTTAGTAGATTATATTCACATGCAATTAACCATTTTTTATTTTATGAATATTCTGAAAATAAGAAAAAGGAATTTTAGGTTTTCTTTGTTTACACGAGTTGATAGTGTAGAGAGAGGGATGTACTATGTCTATGTGACATGAAAATATGCGCGCGCACACACACACACATGCACACACAAACACACACTTTAACATCCAGTCACTGTCCAGCTCTGAATCTCTGACAGCGACTACGAACTGAAAGTCAGTGACTTTGGTTTATTAAAACTCACAGATGGTCTAGGTCTTTGGAGACACCCTGACCTCACAAGTAGACTTTGACCAGTTTTCCAGACATTTTGGAAAATGACTCTGAACAGATTTTTTTTTTTTTTTTTTTTTTGATGAAGACATTTACAATGTTCATGGTCCTCCTGTATATGATGTTTTACTGTGTACTTTGCAAAAGCTGTGTATTGTCCTGTAATGCATACTAATATATTATGATTCTCATAAATGAACATATTTAATGATACATGAACTCACATGGCTGTGTGTTTATTTTTGGTCCCAAATATGATATTTTATATATTATCTCAGTTTTTTTAGTACAGCCACTAATGACCAATAAAAAAAAAAGAAAACTTATAAAAAAGAAAACAATTCTGCAAACTGTATACTTGTAATTATATTCAATTATATTGTGGCACAATAATAAAAAATCTCCATTAATAGTAGCAAAATCATTTCTAAGATGCAGTTATTTTATTGTATATAATTATAAATGGGTTTATAAACCCCAACATTTTTCATATGGATGAACGTAGTTAAAAACTATAATTATATAATAATTATTTTTATTTCATAATAATATTAATAATAATTATTATTATTGCTATAGTAATCATTATTATATTGAAATTGTTATATAATTTATTATAATATAACAATGATAAATAATAATATAATAGATTAATAAATAAATATATGTGTGTGTGTGTCTGTGTGTGTGTGTATAAATAAAATGTATATATACACAGACACACACACATTATATATATATATATATATATATATATATATATATATATATATATATATATATAATACTTGTTATTTATTTATTCAATAGTAGTAGTAATAGAACATCATAAAATTTCAAATGTCCTAGTGATATTATTTTGTTCCCTCATGGCCAGAAAGAGACTACACAGATGAGCACTCTAGGCTAATTTAACAGTACCAACTAAATAACAATAAAAAATTATAATTGTAACAATTCCGAAAGCCAGAATAGTGAGCCAAGTTAAACACAACTAAATACTGTACGTCAAGTGCCGCACGGATGGAGGTCCTGTTAAATGCGAAGCAAAGAGTTAGTGTGAACAATAAATGTCAAATGGAAGTAAAATACAGTTCTGTTTTTGCGACGAAACCCAGCAGCAGACGCGATAAGCTGCATCATCATTTACTTTGGCTCTCTGGACCTCAATAAAGACCAGAGCCTTTCAGAAGGGCTTCAACATGTAAATGTCAGGGCCCGTGTATTTCAGCTTTAACTAACCCAGTGATATATCAAACACATAAAACAGACCACTGGTAACAGGGTGGGCACTTGGTGGTTCTTATTCAAATGAAAATTAAGCCATTTTCAGAAATCTTCTGCATGGAGGAGTTTGCCTTTTGTCCTAAACATCCATTTGAGCAATACAGCAGGTGTATAAAAGTACAAAGGCATTTCCTTAACAAAGTAAAGTATTTTTTTTTAAAAGTGGATGTATGGTGGATGCAAGCAAATATACTGAATATACTGCTGAAGAATTATGTCAGTCAGTGTCAGGACAGCCAATAGCAACAGAGGAGACATTTTAAGCAGATATGACTAAATGGAAAGTGTACATTTCCAATAATTTAGGGGGATATTCTAAGGGAAGCACCAGTTAAATGCAAACTCCCCGGCTTGCTCTCAAAACATTTATCTTAGACACACTCCCACCATTGTGTCTCTGTTAACAGCCATCAGGCACCTCCTAAAACAACGGCTTCCGGAATGTCTGCAAGTGTGTGTAGGGCTGGAAAGGTCAAATTCAGATCACCCCAAGACACGACTACACCAGCGCAAGCACCAAAGAGCATATCTTGTTCTCAGAGCATCAGATGGGTAGCTGAACCTCAGCCGTGTGCTGTTGTGACGGGAAGGACGGATCAACGTCCGGATCATCTGTTTGTCTGGGTTTCTCAGCCTCAGCTTCTGAAGGAAATGACTCCATAAGAAACCTCATTAAACTTCTTGAGGTTAGTCAACATAGCCCATTTACTGTAGATCACATTCATTCTGCTTTCATTTCAAGGAGAAATGTTTAATTTGTTTTTTTCCCATCTCAGATGTTCTATTATGAAGAATCATTCCCTTTCTCTCTATCTACAGTTTTGATCTCTTTCAGTTCTGAGGGGCCCTTGGACTTTCATCTACAGTACTAACCCTCAGAAAACATCTCGTCTAGTTTATTGAGTTTCCTTTTTTTTGCCATTAATTTGCATTTATTCAACTCCCATTGCAAATCAGGTTTATTGGCAAAATGTACAGACTTTCAGCTGTTTGCAATGAACAAATCAAGCAAACGTAATTGAAATAGCTCAACACAACAAATGTTTCAAGTGGTTTCCCCAAATTCAACTGAAAATGTAATAATTTTATAACTTCCACAGTCTAAAAATTATTCAACCCCCTGAATAGAATCCCTCACAACTGCATAAATATGCAAAAAAGGTGATGTCTCAAGCACACCAGATGCAAGTAATCAAGGGCTTCATTAGTTGCACCAGGTGTGCTTGAGCTAGAACACATGAAATACATGACCTGGCTATGTTTTTTTGAGTATCACGTTTGACTGCATGTTATAAGTATGGTTAAAAGAATGGTACAAAAAGTTGAGAGAAGATATCATCGCCCTTCACAAACAAGGAACAGGATACAAAAAGATAGCAAAGGCACTAAATGTTCCTAGAGACATCGTTGGAAGCATACAGTAGTTCGTAAGTTTGAAGTTAAAGGAACAGTTGTTATACACTACCTGGATGGGGCAGAAAAAGGAAGCTATCAATGGCTGGGAGATGGGAATGCATTTACCGAATAAATTCTGACGTAGGCGAACATTAAACCCACGTGACTAATCGGCTGTTTCCTCATAATGGGAATTACGGCTCTTTATAGTCCCTGCTCGATATGATAGTTTTACCTTACAAATGCTACTTCGTTTGCATGTGTTACTCATCTCTTCAGTGTGTTTTCTGACCCGATATTAAGGATGCCAAACTGCTCGACCACACGCACTCCATGCAGTGTCTGATGTTATGTTAATGTGTAGCCTACTGAGTGTGTGTGACAAATCGAGAGCAGCGGGGTAATGTCATCACACGAGATCGCACGCACATACACATCAAAATAACATTCAGTTAGTGACTACTTGAAGTGTGGCTGAGCAGTGTAGTGAAAGGATAATCATTACATTTTCTCTTGTATTAATATACAAAAAGGGAAAATGACTCTCAGACGGGAACCGACTCACTGTTCACTTAAAGCAGCCGGCTCATAGAGCCAACTCGTTCGTGAACGACACATCACTAATGTTTCCGCTCATGGTGTTTTATTTACTGTTGGTTATACACTCACTTAAAGGATTATTAGGAACACCATACTAATACTGTGTTTGACCCCCTTTCGCCTTCAGAACTGCCTTAATTCTACGTGGCATTCAACAAGGTGCTGAAAGCATTCTTTAGAAATGTTGGCCCATATTGATAGGATAGCATCTTGCAGTTGATGGAGATTTGTGGGATGCACATCCAGGGCACGAAGCTCCCATTCCACCACATCCCAAAGATGCTCTATTGGGTTGAGATCTGGTGACTGTGGGGGCCATTTTAGTACAGTGAACTCATTGTCATGTTCAAGAAACCAATTTGAAATGATTCAAGCTTTGTGACATGGTGCATTATCCTGCTGGAAGTAGCCATCAGAGGATGGGTACATGGTGGTCATAAAGGGATGGACATGGTCAGAAACAATGCTCAGGTAGGCCGTGGCATTTAAACGATGCCCAATTGGCACTAAGGGGCCTAAAGTGTGCCAAGAAAACATCCCCCACACCATTACACCACCACCACCAGCCTGCTCAGTGGTAACAAGGCATGATGGATCCATGTTCTCATTCTGTTTACACCAAATTCTGACTCTACCATCTGAATGTCTCAACAGAAATCGAGACTCATCAGACCAGGCAACATTTTTCCAGTCTTCAACTGTCAATTTTGGTGAGCTCGTGCAAATTGTAGCCTCTTTTTCCTATTTGTAGTGGAGATGAGTGGTACCCGGTGGGGTCTTCTGCTGTTGTAGCCCATCCGCCTCAAGGTTGTGCGTGTTGTGGCTTCACAAATGCTTTGCTGCATACCTCGGTTGTAACGAGTGGTTATTTCAGTCAAAGTTGCTCTTCTATCAGCTTGAATCAGTCGGCCCATTCTCCTCTGACCTCTAGCATCAACAAGGCATTTTCGCCCACAGGACTGCTGCATACTGGATGTTTTTCCCTTTTCACACCATTCTTTGTAAACCCTAGAAATGGTTGTGCGTGAAAATCCCAGTAACTGAGCAGATTGTGAAATATTCAGACCGGCCCGTCTGGCAACAACAACCATGCCAAGCTCAAAATTGCTTAAATCACCTTTCTTTCCCATTCTGACATTCAGTTTGGAGTTCAGGAGATTGTCTTGACCAGGACCACACCCCTAAATGCATTGAAGCAACTGCCATGTGATTGGTTGATTAGATAATTGCATTAATGAGAAATTGAACAGGTGTTCCTAATAATCCTTTAGGTGAGTGTAGGTTACCAATACCTCCGTCATCTGCTCAAACAACTTGATGGAAACGCACCTAATTCGCATTCGTTTTTTTCTTTTGCGAACTTTGAAAAGATTTGGTTCACATTTGGATGGAAACCCAGCTACTGAGGTTTCAGCTTGCACAGTAAGGCGTGTACTAAATGCATGCCAGAGCTCCAAGACATACACCACTACTGACCCAAAAGCACAAGAAAAGTGCTCAAAATCATATAAATAATTCACAGAAGATCTGAAATGGGGTTGAATAATTTTGATTATAACTGTATATCTTGCTATGTAACACAAAACATCTTTATCGTTTATCATTGGGCAACTTGGTAACAAATAAAGTGATTAAGCAGCAATTATGCTATAAATAAAGCCATCATGAATACTGCAACCAAAATTTCTAAATACTTTAGCTGAAGTACAGACACCCTGCTGGAAATTTACTCAATTTCAAAGATAAGTAATTCAATTTCAATTCAATTCATGTTTATTAGCGCTTTTCACAATACACATCATTTCTAAGCAGCTTTACAGAAATAGCATGAGTCCATATTACAATTTAGAGTGTTCTGTTATCAGGTAACTGTCTAAGTTATGTATTTCAGAAATGTACAGGTACATAATCACAGTTAGCTAAAGATGTATTAATTTAAACAATGTAGTAATTTAATGCAGATACAATGTGCTCATTGAAGTACTGAATACTTGTTTGTTAACAAATGATTATGACATTTAGAAAATATAGCATTGGTGCATGTTGATTCAGAGTTGGCGTCATCTGAAGTCTTTGCGGGGGTTGGAACCGTCTCTTCACAGGTGTTGGCATCTGAAGTCTTCATAAAAGGCTGGATCCAAACTGGAGCTGACAAACTCTCTAGTCACCTCAGGATGGGCATCCCAAGATAAAACAGAGAAGCAAATAGAAAATAATTAGCGTAGCTGCTGTTCATAACATTAATCAAGGATAATCATGTGCATTTGATCTGATATAGCTGTATAAGGTTAGGAGATGCATTATATGAATGCCGGGCTAAAGAGATGCGTCTTTAATCTTGGAGAATGAGTCTGAGCCCTGAACATTATCAGGGAGGCTATTCCAGAGTTTAGGAGCCAAATGAGAAAACGCTATCCCTCTTTTAGTGGACTTAGATATTCTAGGTACTATCAAAAGCCCAGAGTTTTGTGACCTTAAAGAGCGTGATGGATTGTAAGGTGATAGAAGATTAGTTAAATAAAAATATGTTATATGAAAAAATGTTTTTGTATATTATTATTATTATTATTAATAAGGGTGGGCGATATGGCCAAAATCTTATTTTTACGTTTGGTTATTTTAATATTACTCATATTGTGAAATAAGATTTTGGCCATATCGCCCACCCTTATTATTTAGCCAAGAGCAGTGAGTGATTTTCTGTTTTCAGTGAGTGATCAGTGTTGGGTACAGTTACAATATTGTGTTGCTCTTTTAAAAAGTAACTAATTGTGTTACTTTTTATGGAAAGTAATGCATTACTAGCCTGGGTTTCCCCATGAGCACAGTGCGATTTTATTCACGCTGCTAGGCAGCCTGGACACCATGGACCAGATTTTCCCCTCAAAAAGGGAACCAATCACAGAACGGGGAGGGAGCAGCAAGACGATGACGACGTCTATGCGACACACCGAAGCAGTTTGTTTATATCTATGGATCCAACATGGCATCAGACGCGAAGTTACCTTTCGATGCAGCCTTAGATAGTGTTCTTGTAGTTTAGAACGCAAGTTTATTTCGTCTTCTTCCTCGTCGAATTTCTGTCGCTCTACATACGTCATCTGGTATAATTGAAACGATTGGCTATAAGCTACGTACAGGCGCATTTGATAGACATTCGTAGCGCCCAATAAACGTCTCTGGGCATTCGTAAACCACGCCTCAAATTCGAGAAAATGAACATGTGGTTCCCAGACCACGTCTCAATGAGAAAGAGGTCTGACGTTAGCCAGGCTAATGCATTACATTACTTTTGCGTACATTTTTCCTCACCTGGACTGGGCTTGCCATACGGTTTTTTAATAACCACAAAAAAAAAGGTCTGTTTTTGGCAAATGCAAAGGCCCTTTTACACCAAAAGTGCAAATGCAAAAGGAAATGCTAATTCACGCCTGTACTGTACTTCAGAAATAAAAACAACAAAACAAATTAGTTTATCTAAAGTAAGTTTTTCTCATCAGTATGGTTGAATTGGCAGCAAAGACATTGGTTAATAAAGTAAGATTAAGAAGTATATTTGTATTATTTAACATATTTAATTATTGCAGGTTTTCCTAATATTCTGAGTTTGCATTTCACTGTTTTTATTCAATTTGAGTGAGATGAGTAAATGCATGTTCACATCAGTCTAGAACTACAATAACACATCATGTTCACACAGCGCAGACATGGGCACACATGTTCTCTCAACATGGGGACAGGAGAGCTGTCAGTCCATAAATGGGAAAACAAAGTAACTTGTGTTACTTATTTGAGAAAGATATTCTGTCAAAGTAATGCGTTACTTTACTAGTTACATGAAAAAGTAATCTGATTACTTAACTCACGTTACTTGTAATGTGTTAGCCCCAACACTAGGATTGATTAACATTAATGACACAGACAGTAGCAGCAGTTTATTGTGCTCTCACTTTAAGATCCAATGCACAGATCCAATATACTGATTCACATCCGCTTTCTTTTCTAATTCTTTATGTTCATTTAAGACAGAGATAGAGACATTATTAAACTAAAACGTCCTGTTATACTTGAGCTGTGAGGAATAATACTGTATGACTCCCGATTCTTGGAATTGTTGACTCGCTCCAACTGGATCACTGAATCAGTGAGTTGATGGAATCAGTAACTGCCACAATCAAATCAGTCGGATTCACAAATGCTACTCAATTTAATTCAATTCAATTCAATTCAGTGCTACTTGTGAATGGGTTCAGTCCATTCATTGACAAGAACTGGCTCCAAAGAATGATTCGTTCACAAAACGGACATCGGTTGCAATTTCTTCACCTCAATATAAGGATGGAATTTTTTTCTGAAATGTAGCTAAGCAAAAAGTCATATATCACGTTTTGAATGTATAGGAGTATACTTTTCCCAAAATCAAATTATTTATTTTTATGACACAGAAATCTATATGCAAAGCTACGCAGATATACTACAAGAGAAATTAAGATTACCTGACTGGGACGTTTTGCACTTTCAACCTATTATTTACTTTTTATTCAATAATGTTCCAGATGACCCTAATTCACCCCAGCATATACTCATGTAAGGCAGAAGCAGGCCATCAGCCCTCTTTAAACCCCATACAAATGTTCATTTAAGAAACAAACCAAACAGTCGCAATGCTTTTCTGGTGTCTTGTCTCGTGAGCATCAGGGTTCAGCGTTTTCTTGTTGCCAGTTTGGAAACAAAGCGAATACACATTGAGCATGTGCACTTCCCAGTTCTCCTTCTCCCACCCCTCTAATTCTCCCCGTCTCTCGCTCTCTCTTCTCACATCGTTTTCACAGAATGGCCCAAAGCCTTTGAGAATTGCTCCATGAGAAACAAATGCCCAGGCGCCTTAATGGAGTCCAAATCAGAGCAGGATTCAAAGAGGTGCTCAATATCAAGCGCTTCACCCAGCCACACATACACATGCACACAAAATAGGGGCCCAAGTGTTTGACACCTACGCCCTTGGCATTTCTCTCTGTCCTTTTCCCTTATTCCTTTCACTCATTCTCTCCATTTCCCCCTCTCTTTCAGTACTAATTTCTGGCTTACGAGACACGGGCACAAAGCCGCCTCTTATGTGCATAAGAGTGGCTGGGATTCCTCACCGTGCACAGGAATGTGAGGTTGGGTTGCTTTTATCTCATTAACATTTCCATACAGGATTAAGCCACTTGGCCCTCAAGACCTGTATGTTATATATGTCAGCCTTTCCCTGGGATATAGCTATGCTCTCGCCAGCTGCAAGTAAACAACGAAAAAGACAATTGGCTAATGCTCAAGCACTCTTAATTTTCATTCACACGCTGTCAAGAAAGGGCAAAGGCAGGTGTGAGCTCGATGCTCTCGTTTCGCCAGTGGGACGACAACTAAGATGTGCTCTTCACATTCCAGGCCACAATATACAATCTTAAGTGTTAGTGCTAAAAAACAACAACATTAAAACAACTTATTCACTTTATACATTCAAATTTAGGGAAGACTGTTTTACCTCAGAGTGAAAAAAAAAAATTTTTTTTTTTGATAATTTTATGCCATTTCCACCTGATTGAAAGCACGAGTTGGATGCTACATACACTTTTAATTGGATTCCTTTTGTTAAGACTTTAGAGATCACATCACTTACCGAAAATAATTCTATATAATTGCCATTTTCAACCTGAATGTAGGCTAAAACTAATCTGACCTGCATGCAGACATGGCTATATTAAATTGTTACAGTAAAAAAAGTCACAATTATGAGATGTCATGTCACAGTTATGAGAAATAACATGTAAATATTGATATACCGTATGTATCTTTTGATGTATGTAGTTATCAGTCATATCAATATATTTATGCTGCCTTATAATTTCATAACAGTGGCAAACCCACTACTGTTGCTACAAAATGGTGAATTGGAATTTACAATATGACATTACAACATTTAAGGGCAATTATACGTAACTTACAAAACTGTAACTTCAGCACATTTATACCACAGGGCTGTTGAATGCTTGAATCTGATTGGCTGACGAACGTTCTAAGGTGTGCATTTATTTTCAGAGAAATGCACGGCTAAAGTAGTTCCAGGCAGGTCTTGACCGCGTTACAGTTCTATATCACTTATTTCAAAGGTCTACAGCAAAAGAACCGAAACCCACAGTGACAATGACCAAGCAAATAAATGTAGTAAACAATAGGATAAAAACGACAAATTATTTCCATGTTTTTTACCACAAAATTAAGTTTTTATTATGAATGGAAAGCACATACTTTCTCCCACTCTCCCACTGAAACACGCACACACACATACAGTACGGACACACATTCGCACAGAAAAGTGTTGTCAGCGCTGCTCTGATTAAATAGTTCAACAACTTAAAAGCTACATGACATGATTTCTCACTAGTGAGGTAATAACGGCACTGTTCTTGGAGAAGATAAACTTACAGTTTCGCTATTATTACAGCTATTATGCTGCTGCTAAACAATGTTGAAAGACACACTTAGGTAATTCACATACTCTCTCTCTCTCTCTCTCTCTCTCTCTCTCTCTCTCTCTCATAACTGCATTAATATCAGTGTCTCAAGCCTCCGTTTGAGACACTAGCTCTAAAATGACATTTTGGAATTAGCGACGGATGCTTGGTTTAGATGTGTAAGAAATGAGTCCTACACAAGAGCGTTTTAAGGACAAAAACCTAACAAATGTCTTGAAATACATGATCTGAAGAATTTTAAGGTGTTGTTACAGTAGTATAAGCGGAATAATTGACTCAGGGCCGTTGAATTATTGAAAAATAATGCACACCCTCGGCCCTGAGTCAATTATTCCTTACATAGAATATGAACAAGTTAATCAACTTACAACTGCATGTACAAAAGTCACAATTACTTTTTATTTTATTTTTGAATGCTACACTTCCAAAATATATTTTTTTTTATCACACAACAAATTCAAATAATGAATTCTTAAGTGTAAGTCTATGGGATTTCTTCACCTGTTTTATCATCCACGAGGCAAAAAAGGTTTGATCTCTTTCCTCAAAAAGCCTTTAAGATTTAAGGTGACATTCATGACTGTAGCACAATAGTACAAGTAAAAGATCTTCTCTGAAAGATCTTCAAGGAATATAACCACTGAAAAAAGCTAACCAATCAAACCACGCATTACTAAAGTGCAGCGCAGGTCCAGAGAAGATAAAAACATTAATGCACTGATTCATCGGACATTAAAAAATATCAGATCGGAGTGTTCCCTGTGAAAAAAAGGAAAGTCCACTGTCAAGCACTGTTGGATTAACAGCCCAATGGGAATACAACAAAAGTGCGGACAGAAATACAACAGTACGGTGAGAGCATGGAATTTTCCATCCTTCACAGGCAATCCCTATTGACCCCCATTTCATCAGAATACATTAATATTCCCAAGTATTGGCACTGGCCTGCGGCAATCACCAGCCGAACAAAGTACTCGGTGACTTTGACGTCTGGGATCTTCAAATAAACCCCAGCTGGGAGCCATGGGGACAGGGAAGTGGAATTAACTGCTATATTAGCTGACCTTCATCCTGTTGTTTCTCCAAACTTGCCTGGTGGAGGCCCCTCGCTCCACCGTAACCAGGGTCTCCCAACTCAACAATGTGGGCATTTCCCTTCATGGCGCTACACAAGACTGTGAGGTTTACTGTGCAAACAAGACCCAGTTCTGCCAAAGGATTTCACTCCGACATTCCTACATCATTCTTTCTTCTTCTCTGCCAGCGCTTCTGGATGATGGAGGGAGTGTAACACTAGATGAAGGCTGGCTTGTTGCTGTTGAATTCATTTCGGTCAACTCTGAGGGTGAGTCATATTGCATCATCCTTCTTTTCACCTGATGTTGGCCATCACATCAGAACTCACACTATATTCTCTCAGCGGGACTGACATCTCAAACGATGAATACCAAATCAGCACGAGAGACCTCTGGACGCCTTGCAGAACGAATTTAGATTCGAAATTCAACACCTACTTAAACTTTCATCCTTATCAACCTCTTTCATCCTATAGCTAGCATTCAGAAGAAGCTCATCAACACAAACCTGTCAGAACATTTCGCTCTCAGTCATCTCTTAAAAAAATAAAGGTTCCAAAACAGCGATGCCGTATAAGAACCATTTTTGGCTCCACAAAGAACCTTTCTTAAAAGAACCATTTTTCTTAGTGTGAAGAACATTTTTAAAAATCTAAAGAACCTTTACCACTATAAAGAACCTTTTGTACAATCAATGCCAATAAAGAACCTTTATTTTTAAGAGTGTATGAACTTGAATTTGAGTTATCCAATTCAAAATAGCATATATAATTTAGTCATTATAAATTTTTTGATATTGTATAATTTACCCATTTCCTGAGGTTTTAAGAATAAAATCTCCCATAAAAACATTGTATCATATTAGAACTAGCCATCATAAGACTATGAGAACCCATTAAAAAATAGCAATCAGATCAATTTAAAAGTACAAAAATAAAAGAAACAGAGACCAATTAGAGAGAAAAATAATAACTTGCCAGTATGGAAAAACATCATAAAAATATCATAACTGATAGTTAATTACTAAAATTGAGTTTTTTTGTCCTTTTTATATATTGTTTATCATTTTCTATACATATTTTACAATTGCAATTTTGGATTCAATTTTATACTTATTATTAAATATGAATTTTTGTTCACTACCCAAAAAAGTCAAACAGGTTTGGAATGGCTTGAAGGCGAGTAAATGATGAATATTATTGGATGAACTTTTTTTTTTATTATAAATACGTTCTGACAGTGCCTAAATGATTTGATATGTTTCTGAATGTACTGTGGACTACTTTTCTGACTTCTTATTGTAACCTCGATTTACTACTAATAATTTTTTCTTGCTTTGTTTACAGGTTATGCTTTCTATTGTCTTCAGCTAACCCGCAACTGCTTAAGCAATACACATGTAGCGTATCTTGTAATGCCAATAAAGCAGACTGAAACACTGAGAGGGATAGTAATAGTTCCCATCTGGCCTTGCCTCAGTTTTTTCTCTGTCAGCGTAACGGAGGATAGACTCTGATAAACACATACGGGAGGCGATGTCCTCTGCTAGCTGACGATGAACAGAGCGCTCGCATCTCCATTTGGTGCCTGACAAATATCACCATCCCATTCACATCCCTCCTAAACAAAGAGCTTGAGATATGCATGACATACTTTGAAACAAACACTGCATATTTAGCAGCGTTTTCCTGAATGCTTCATAATCAAATTATGATATCGACCTGTAGATGATGAAAGAACTGAAAGGACTGAAGATAACAAGATTCCCCTCCCTTAAACCTATTGGGAAATAATTGATAATAACATGTTCCTAAAGTTCCTAATCCCAGGTCTAACTCCTTCCTTATCCCGAAAATCTGATTGGTTGAGAGAAACTTTGTTCCGGGACCAGGACATTGATCCAGGAACATGTCCTACTTGCTAAAATCACATTAAGTGCCAAGATGCATGAAAACATAATCATAAGACACCTGTTTGAAATGTGTCGGAGTTTCTCTCTCCTTCTATGCCAGATTTAACATGAAAAAGATGTTTGTAATTTTCTCTGGATAAGAGCAAGCAAAATATTGGATAAGATCACCATGCAAAATGCCTTAAATGTCAATATAAAACTGTTACTAGCTACTACAGTGCTTTAAGAGAAGATTTCGGGCCTGTTTTGCCAAAGTCTGCACTTGTAAAGTGTTACAAGTCAGGCATTGATCATTGCAAGCCAGAATGTAGAAACCTTTTGATTGATCCTAATTCTGCTTAAAAGCTCCCAGATTTTCAGGATTTGATGTCAAGCCTGAACTATGATCTAAAACAAAGTGTTAAGACAAGTATTATGGGAAAATGATGACCGCATAGAAGTGCATAAAAATCAGATGGATTCTGATCAAGTTCCTTGCCAACAAAGTACACGAGGTAGATTAAGTCCCGCAAAAGGACCTTTTACCACATCAATTAAAAAAATCTGGCCTCAAACATTTTGTATTAATATGATATTCACTGAGAAAGTTCATCAATGTTTTTATATAATCAAAGATGATCATTCGAATGACTAACACTTAGTATTTTTACCACAGGAAGACGCTGCCCTCTGTTAGTCTGAAGCTGCACGTTCAAGACGCTCCAACAGCTGGTAGATTACAAATGTTAAATCTGGTGGGCTGCACTTAAGAAAATACATCTTTTTTTTATTATTATTTTTTTTATTCTAGGCCATTACGTCAGAAACCATTATCAGGACCTTTTGAGGACCTCAAAAAGGTGAGAGAGATTAATCCAAGTGAAAGAAGAACCCTTCAGCCAAAAAACACCACCTCCCAATCCCCGTCCCAGCCAAGACCTGACTCATCCACAGGAAAATACGATCCATCATCTGTTCTAAATCAATACTGTATCATATTTTAAAATGTAATATACACAAATTCATTTCAATAATCAAGGCACAAAGGAAGGTCACTTGTGACTTGTGTGAATGTTTACTGTTCCTCCTACTGTGGATTTTATCTCCCATTCAGGTTTTTTTTTTTTTCTTTTCAGCTTTATCCACCTTATTTTTAAACGGTGAAGTAGCTATTTTCCGTGAATTCGTAAAACTTGTTATTCATTAACCGCTATAGGGAAATAAGTAAGCATAACAAATTGCAGTAAACGGTAAATCTATTTGTACTGCAAACTGACATTTCTAGCCAAATGTGGTAAGAAATACCAGTTTGCAATGCATAATAACAAGCTGTTTTGTACAGCTAAAAATAACTGGAAGCGAATGACACCGGAAGCCAGACACATTCAATGGCCACATACGCTTTTGCGTTACAAATAAGCTGGATAGTGCAGTTGTAAAATTAATAAACATTCATACATTCATGCAACCATTCATTTACATTTCATGCCCATAAAAATGTATAAAATACACAACTGGTCAAAAGTTTGGAATAATTATTTTAAAGAAAATGTTTTTAAAAGTCTCTTCTGACCAAAGCTACATGTATTTGATCGAAAATACAGTAAAAACAGTAATATTGTGAAATATTGTTACAATTTAAAATAACTGGTTTCTATTTGAATATGTTTTAAAATGCAATTTATTACTGTGATGTCAAAGCTGAATTTTCAGCATCATCATATCAGAATGATTTCTCAAGGATCATGTGACACTGAAGACTGGAGTAATGATGCTGACAAAATTCAGCTAATAACATTTAAAATGAAATAATAGGCTCCAGCATCCCTGCGACTCTCCAGAGGATAAAAGCGGTTTGGAGAATGAATGAATGAATGAATATATTAAAAGAGAAAAGTGATGTTTTAAATTGTAATAATATTTCACAATAGTACGGTTTACTACTGTTACTACGTAGCATAAGAAAGTTCTTTCAAAAACATTTTAAAAAATCATAATATTTCAAACTTTTGACTGGTAGTATATATATATGTGTGATCACTAGGTGATATCAAACATCACAATATTATTAAACTACACACTACTTCAAACGATTTTTACTCTCCTTCTCACTTCCTGTCTCTATTGAGGAACAATGGTGTGAGAGAACGAGACCCCCCCCCCCCTCCCCTCAGCATCTGGTCTTCAGAAGTGTCTGTGCACACATGGACCCATTAGTTCCACTTCTGGCTGGACCTGGCCCTAATCCTGTCCGTTTGCTCCCTCTCTCCGGAATCTTCAAGGGCCCGTGGGGGCCACCCAAGAGACCCATAACCACAGCAGCACCAGAACAAATACCTTAGTCCTTACGTACAACTTCACAACTCCAGGTGATTCTATCCCTGAAAAACCACTTCAAAGCTCTGTGTGTCACCCTCTGCGTTATTGCTGTGGCGTCTCGACTGACCTTGAGGGAAGCAAGAGAGATAGTCAGAGGGGAAAAAAAGAGGAATGACAAGTGAGAGTGAGAGTGAGGGAATGTGTGGGAGAAAAAGGGGAAGGAGTTGGTGAGGTGTTAGAACAGGAAACGGGATGTTAGCTAGAGGAAAGTTGGATGTGAGGGTGTGACCGGGAACAGGGCCAGGATCTGCTGAGCTTTACCACAAGCACTTCATCCATCAGTCACTTCATGGACAAATAGCTCACTTTACACCAGCAAATTACACAATATTCTTTGAACTATTAGAGAGTAGGCTACTCTCAGAAGGGAACTACTCTTTATAATGCATTTTCTTGGAAGTTGTCTTGCTAAAATTTAAATCTCCAGTGTTGGGGAAAGTTACTTTCAAAAGTAATGCGTTACAATAGCCCCTTTCACTCAGCAATCCCGGTAAATTACCGTAAAATTGAGAGAACGACTTTACCGGTAAATTGAAAAATGTGCTGTTCACACAAGCAACAGCGTTCTGGCTTTTTACCGGTAATATACCATTCACACATCAGTTTCAAAATACCGGTAAACTCTGTGATGACGTCATTAACCGGAAGTGACCTCTAAAGTTGTTTACAAATCTCTTCATCCGCCCGGACAAGGAGAAGCGCTTTAGTTTCGGTATACAATTTGAAGACATTTGTAAACAGTTCTGAGTTAAACGCGTCATCTGCGTCACATTTTTATGAATGGCTTTTTCAACGGCTTCTGATTGGCCCAAATCACTTCTTATGTCAGTGCGCTCTGACCTTGTACGTGTAAAATACCGGTAATCTTAATTCCGCGTTACACAGAGCATATACCGATAATTTACTGGTAATGTTACAACTTCCCTTACTGGTAAATTACCGGAACCAATTTACCCTATATTTTTGAAGTGGTCCTGTTCACACATGATCTGTTACCGGTAATTTACCAGTAAAGACTTTATGTGTAAAAGGGGCTAATATCGCGTTACTCCCTTAAAAAGTAACTAATTACATTACTTAGTAACTTTTTATGTATTGCATTACTTTTGCACTACTTTTTCTCACCTGGCTGAGGCTTGCTCTCTTTCAAGCCTTGCAGGTGTTTTTTTTCTTTTCTTTTCTTTTTTTTTGTAATTTTTTTTGCAAGTTTAACACAGTAATGTAATTCATCAACATAAATAACATACACCTTCATTTTCTTTAAAAAAACAACACATATTTCCTGATCCCTGGAGCTATGTATGCTATACAAAATACCTCTTAAATTACCTAAAACTCTTTATTGAAAGTTGAAATATGTTTTGTTACTTTTGTACTTTTTGTCTGTTCCTGCACACGCATGATTGTGCATCTCTAAGAGATTACGTTATGGAGAAGAGAGAATTCAAATGGAATTTTAAATTAATTAAACTGAAAAGTAACGTGCATTACTTTTTAATAAAGTAACTCAAATATTAATGTGAACATTTCTAAAATTACTTTCCTTTAATCGTTACATCAAAAAAGTAATCTGATTACGTTATGCATGCTAATGCGTTATGCCCAACACAGATCATCATTTATAGACTTGATAATGACATGAGCTCCATTTCAAATAGTGGATCGCAACATAAAAATGAGTTGAAGATCTATTCCGATTAAAATTATGCTACAGAAAAATATGCAGCTAATCATATAATTGTGCATAATTAGGATGACAAAAAATAGGGAATGATAAGCTTTTCATATCTTTTATTGTTACCGTTAAAGGCCATGGGTCCAGTCAAAGTATTCTACACTAAATATTTAAATAAATGATTCTGTAACTAGACAGAATATCAAATTAGGCAGATGCCAACATGAAATGTCTTCATCCTGAATAAAACAGCATAAAAGAAAATATGGCCTACTATATTTAACACATTTGTTTAATATAGTCAACACAATAAACATTGTGTTTTGTGCTGTGAATTATTCGAGACCGAAAGCATGAAACTAAATAATTGAATTCATTTATTTAATTAATAATAAATAATATTTTATCAATCACCACTTGATGTTTAATGTGAAAATTTAGTCTTGATGCAAAACCAGTTAATAAGTCCTGATATAAAAAGTCCAAAATATAAATAAATAAAAAAATCTATAAAATTTTTAATAAAATAAAATAAAATAATCAGATAATATGACTTTGATGATTATTGTCATCATGTCATCTTTATCTCTGAAACAAATCCTGTTTTTACTTTCTTTTCAGTCCTTATAAATCTATATCCAAAGCAGCTTAATTTGGACAAGCTTGAGCTCATATTTTATACAAAATGTCATGCTTTTGACTGAACGCCTTGTTTCATCCATCTTCACACCCTCATATTTCTTCACATGACTCACGACGGGAGCTTTTAAAATCTTTGCCACTTCTACAACTTTAAAGTTTCCCCCAGGCAACATCTCATTCCGATTCCACACTCCCATGCCCCATTTCATATCCCTATAGCCAAAAGTAAATTTATCCTCCTCCTTCAGTTCAAAAGTTAGACACATTGAACCTTGCACAGAGTTGAAGATCGTGCTCAAGAATATATGAGAGCGTTTATATTAAAACCACCAACTGTTACAAGTAGCTTGGTGAAATATAAAAATTCTGTTGGTTTGTAAATCTGAGTTTTATACAAATTCCCAAAAAGCAAAAGGGAATTTTAAGAATGTTTTTCTCATAACGTCTGTTAAAACAATATTAAGAGAACATACTGTCAAGCGTCATAAAGTGCTTTCATGATGATACTCTTTGAAAAAGTCATGGGAAATTCAAAACTCCCTTTCAACAATATCATAACAACATAAAGCAGCTGACACCTGTAAATTTCCAAACGTGGAGAAAGGGAAGAAGGAAAGGTTAGGAGACGAGTGCAGCTGGAAAGCTGCAGTACAGATGTGCACTTCCCCACTATATGAGAGAGGTTAAGTGCTTGTGACCTTGACCTTTTCTATAAACTTTGATATAAATCCAGACTTTTCCCAGCTTTCAGACTAAGAAACATTCATGTGATTTATACAAATCAACCCTTACTCAAAAGCAAAGCCTCATAAGACCTTATTTATTACAACAATAAATAACCAAGCGGCAATCATCAAGTAGATGGGTCAAGAGAAGAAAATGACCACAACTGCAAATAATTTAAAATTAATTCATGATTTTTTTTAACACTGGCACATATCGACAACAAATATTTTTTTAATTAGATGAGTTCACAGATTATTTAGGCTATGTTAAGACTGCAGGCAAATCAGCTCTTTTTAGGCGGACTGTCCGCACTACTGTGATCCTATAACGGCCTCCCTCCCTATAACATCGCAGAGGCATCGGCCAGGCATATTTTGTTAGTCTGTACTCTATTTTCCAGCTATAATAACGAAATGTGTTTTATAATTTACCATTTTGATAAATGTTGTGATAAAAATATGAGAAATGGCAGGTCTTTTTAGACATGTAGCCTATTAGAGCTGTATGTTGCACAATTTAAAACTCTCCGAGACATGCTCAGCAGTGTAGTTTGTTTTTAAGGGACGGCACCGGCTCTGCTGTGCTGCACGCGCTGAATTAAAGTGACAGCGCATGGTTCGTGGTCAAAATGAACATAGATTGACATGAAAATGTAGTAATCTCACCATAAATGCATTTAATTAAATTATAGCCTATACTACTATTTTCACAGACATCTTTTTACTTAAGCCCAGGGAAAAAATAATAATAATAAAAAAACACTTGCCATGGGAGTATAGGCCTAGGGCTAGCAAAAATAACTAATGCGGTCAAAAGTTTTATTTTTATTATTATTGTGACTGAATAGTTTGTTATATTATGTGTGGACAAGGGCCTTTGCACCTATATATGAACGGGTTATAGAACTTCAAAAAAATTTTAAAATTCATTATTTAATATTACAGTGCCTTGAATGCTTGAATCTGATTGGTTGACGAACGTTCTAAGGCGTGCAATTATTTTCAGGGAAACGCATGGCTAAAGTAGTTCCAGGTATGTTCCTAGATCCTTCCATGCTGATGCCCTGCACCATAGCAGAGTTGAGCTGATCATCATCTCTAAGGCGCTATCAGCCATATGATTAGTAAGTAAAACTTTAAACATACACTCAGAGATGGGCAGTATTTCAGATAGATGCATTTAAAATACGTATTTGAAATACAAAATAATATTTTGTATTTTGTATTTTAAAGCCTTTGGAAAAAATCAAATGTAATTTGTATTTAAATACATTTAAGATAAGTATTTGTGTATTTTCAAAATGCATAATTTTGTGCATCAACTAGTTCAGACATTCACTAGCTCAGCATTATCAGCTATTTTTTCTTTTCTTATTTTTTTTTTTTATAAGGTGAGAATGTCATGATCAATTCTACTTGTTGATTAAAGTTAAAATAGTGCATTATTCACTTCAGTTAACATGAAAGAATAAAAGAGCACAGACTAGTGGGAAAATAGCGTTAGCCAATCAGTCTTGACCGGTTGTTGATTTTTATCAACTAGCTTGTCAAATGTGTTTAAAGCATTACTGCAAGTTAGGGCTGGGTGATATGGCACTACATATCATAGTGATGATATAAAGTTTGAATTGATGGAACTTTTTCTAAATCGTTTACATAGATAGGCCTATTTGTGGGGTAAGCTAATTTATCCGTGCAGCTTTTAGTGGGTAGGTATTATTGGAACGTTGGAGTGGAAAAGGAAGCACTGATGAATGATACACCACAAAAATCTTCAGCTTTTAGTTTTATTGTACATAAAAAATTATAATCAAAAAGGGGTAAATAGTGTCAACTCAAAAGAGTTTGAAATTCAGTTTATGCTGTGGAATCAAAACTGATATTGAGAATTGTGAAACCATGATATTGTTACTTTGAAGTAAAATTGAGATTTCGGTCATATCGCCCATCCATATTCTTTGCTAGATAGCAGAAAAGGTTCCCACAGTTTTAAGTACAGTATGGATTTTTTAATAGTGTTCACCACAAGTAATACACTACAAATGGCCGCTATTTTGCATAAGTTTATTTGTAATTGCCAGAAAGAAAGAAAGAAAGAAAGAAAGAAAGAAAGAAAGAAAGAAAGAAAGAAAGAAAGAAAGAGAGGGCAGAGATGAGGTTAGGAATGAAAAGTCAGTAGGCCTAATGTAGTTTCTTCATTCACTGTGACCTATACCTGCACTGGATGGCCAATTTCACATGTATTTTGTGTATTTTCAAAATACTAAATACTGTATTTGTATTTAAATACATTTTTTTTTTCACACGCCCATCTCATACACTAATGTCAAACATACACTAATGGTGTTGGTAAAATGTTTTATGTTTTGAAAGAAGTCTCTTATGTTCACCAAGACAGCATTAAAAACAATAATATTGTGAAATAATATTACTGTATAAATAATAACTGTTTTCTATATGAATATATTATAAAATGTAATACATTCCTGTGATAAAAGATGAATTTTCAGCATCATTACTCCAGTCTTCAGCTTCATATGATCCTTCAGATATCATTCTAATATGATGATTAGATGCTCAAGAAACATTTATGATTATTATCATTGTTGAAAACAGTTGTGCTGCTTCATATTTTTTCAGGATTATTTGATGAATAGAAAGTAGAAGAAAACAGCATTTATTTGAAACAGAAATCCTTTCTCTCTCTTCTGGTCAATTGAATGCATCCTTGCTGATGGATTTTTAATAGGTAAGATATTAAACTTTTATACTATCCATGATTCTAACAATTCTAACACTCTGAAACACAATGTACTAAAACATTCTTTTCTTTGTTTTTGACTGTTGAAGGGAGTGGATTGGAATCCACTGCTGCTTCAATGTATATGTAATGAGTGATTATAATCAAGGTATTAATCAATATTTTTCCTTCTAAATATCAAATGAGTTGAATGACTTCTCTGGAGATTTTACTTTGTTATAGAAGTTACCAGTGTGGTTACTGAAATGTTCTTGCATGTATTCTTTAATGTCAGTATTTGATATCTGAATGCAGTAACATTTCTTCCCTATTTATCCCGGCTTCCAGAAATGAAATAATGACATGTTTTGTGTTTGAGAAAGGTCTTCAACATGTTAAAGAACACAGGGGTCATTGAAGCCAATAGTTTAAGGGACCATTTCTCAGTTAAAGCCTTACTTTCCAGTTAGACTAAAATGTAGCTCTTCTTGAGAAAGAACGCATTATCTTGATGTTTTGAGACGAGACTCCTGTTTATAGTTATAGCCTGGCCAAATCCAACCTTGGAAAAGCTGTGTGTCGGTGTGTGTGTTAGTCTTCTTGCTTACAGGTTAAGGAACCACTGGAATTATTGGAGATCGACAGAGTTGTTGTTCGGGACATGCTGGCACCCAGACACCCAAATCTGCGACCTGGAAGGTCACGACGTGCCTAACTTCAGGGTCCGAGTGTCAGCTGCATAATCGATGGAGATTTGCTTCTGTCTATCTGTATATGTGTGGAAAATGACTATGTTTATCAATTTCTTGGCCAATCAGAATCATTCAACCTGTAAGCAATGACGTAGCTTAGACCTTGGAAATGGTATAACTGCTGTGATCTTTGTAACTGTAAGTGGGGCGGGCCTACGAACTCCTGTGTGAGTCTTGAAGCTGACTTCTGCTGATGAAACTGCAAACTATCTTCAGTAAAAATTTTCTTCATTTTTTTTTATAATTCTGACTCCTGGTCTTCTTTCAAACATCTGGTCCTTGGCTCCTAAACTGTTAACCCCTAACACTGTTAAATGTATGTGTCCCCTTTGACGAAAACTTGTGACTTTGGTTGTGTGAGTGTAAAACTAACAAATATGGGAAATGAAACTAGACAGTTGTCTAAACTTGAAACCTTCAGATTATGAAATAATAAGAGATTATGAAGTAATAAGAGGGCTTGTCTACCAATCAAATTGAAGGGAAATTATGTAATGTATCATGTCATTTTCGCCCATTCTCCTATTCTATAAAATCTGTTGTATTTGTGTTTGCTGGTGGGATTCTCAATGGAATTTGTCTGAGATCCTCCGGCCGTGCTTCTTCTTGGGGGAGATTCTCTGGAGAACTGCTCTGAGATCTCCCGGCCGTGATTAAAGCATTTAAAGGACATTTGCTGGAGTCTTTCTGTCATTAATGCTGCACAGCAAGTTAGTTAGTGGAAGAAGTTATTTAGTGAAACACTAGAGACTACCAAGTGATAGTGTGGATCGCGTTAAGAACACTAGAGACCTTATTCCCAAGTGATAGTGTTCGTTAGGGGCGAGACATCGTTCGACTCTTTGTGAGACTCTTAGGCGGGGTTAGATTGCGGCTTAGGCGTCAACTCGTGCGTTCAGAGGTTACTCAACTGTATAATATTTTCAGGTGTCAAGGACACCAGGTTCAACCTAAGTCAGGTGCGTAGGGGGAAAATTTACCACACTGAATAAAAATATGAATTTCTTTTCTTTCTTTTTTTTTTATCTTATTGACCCCAGTAGTGTAAACTACCGTTTATATGTTTGGGGTCTATTTAACAATGAATCCTGGAGGATGTTTGCATTGTAAGAATGTATAGTATTCAAATATAAAAACTCTGACTCATTAGGTCATGTTTTCTCATTAAACCAGACGATTTGAAAAAACGACTGTAGAAAACCTGTAAAATTAAAATCTGAAGTTGAATGTTGAGATTTGCACTCGCAGAGAAAAGTCACAAACCTGTATTCTAAGAAAAAGAAAAGAAATAAATGATATTATCAAACTCAGCAAACACCATACTAATACATTTATTAGTATGGTGTTTGCTGAGTTTGATAATATCATTTATTTCTTTTAGCATCACTATCTAATGCATTTAGCCACGTTAACGTTTCAGAACGTCCCCGAGGACCTGGGTTTCGTGACATCATCGCGTACAAACGAAATCCCATTTAGTTTTGCATCTAATATATCGCGAATACAGTTGCAAAAGTCAAGGCGCGAAATTTGAAATAGCAGTGACAGATTTGAGAAGTTGTACTGCGAATGTGAAAGAAAGAATAAGTGCAACTATGTTCTACAAGTTTGTGTCTATCATTGTATTTTTGTGAATGACATTTTACACATTTGTGACTACTTGTCTGCAGCTTCAAATTCAGAATACAGGTTTGTGACTTTTCTCTGCGAGTGCAAATCTCAACATTCAACTTCAGATTTTAATTTTACAGGTTTTCTACAGTCGTTTTTTCAAATCGTCTGGTTTAATGAGAAAACATGACCTAATGAGTCAGAGTTTTTATATTTGCATACAAAAAAGCAAACGAGCACAGAATATGAACGCAACGTGTTTAATTATACATTTAGCGTTTTCCTCCCATAGAAAACCAACTAAACACTTAAGGCTTAATAACCAACAGTTATAAAAAAACACAAAATTTGTTATACATTATTACTAAAGCACAGGCAGCAGGTTTGGTGATTTACAAAAACAAAATTTGTACTCACAGATTGTCCTAAACACAGAGGGAGAACTATTCCAAAAAGGCATCTCTGGCAACCTTAATTGACCGTTCCCAAAGACCCGTCCCCTTTAGTTACTGTTGCTATGTCCAACAAGCCACGCCGCTCTCACGCCACGCCGCTCTCACGCCACACCAAGTTCTCACACAGTGAAAAATACATTGCAGAGCAGAGAGGACACTGACAACGCACTGACAGACAGGACATACCACGTTACTTTTAATATGAAACAAAGTCTCAACTTTCAAATTTGGTCAATTTTTAAAGAGATTTAAACAATAAATTCCGTCTTGTGGCTCTTTAATGTGTCTGACAGATTGCTGTAGAGCCTCAGTTAAAGCTGCTTGTGAACCGATCATCTCTTCCTTCTAGTTAATTTATGACATCAAATAAACATGAATGAACATAAGAAAGAATGTTGTTTTAACTGCGGAAAGACGTCAGTACCTCCAACGTTAATCTACTAACTCTCCTGACTGCTTTGTCGGACAAAAATGGCGGATTTAGTGGATGGCTGATTATGATTGGTCAGATCGACTGTCAATCAAACTCTCTGCGGAGGGTCAATTAAGTTACACCCTGAACACAAATTTGCTTTCTTTTGCCATTCTGGGCTCATCTGCTTTTCTGTACATAGAATGGTGTTTTACTGAGTTTGGTCTTTTAATACCACTTTCCTAATTTTAGCATTAAGCTAGTTAAGCGTTTTCTACCAGTTTTCTATCGGAGGAAAACGCTTAACGTAATTAAACGTCCTGCGTATATATTCTGGGCTCATTTGCTTTTCTGTACATAGTAGGCTATTTTTAATTATATGGTGTTGAGTTATCATTTATTTATTTTAATATCACTGTCTAATGCGTTAAGCCGCGTTGAGTCGCGTTAGCGTTTCAGAACGTCCCCGAGGACGCGTGTTGTAAATCTCAAAATTCAACTTTAGACTTGTATTTTACAAGCTTTCACATTGGAGCTGTGAGTGTAAATTTTAGCGTACCAGTTTGAATATTTATTGGACAAGTTCTCAAATTCACATCTATATGCTCTCGAGTTTTGCTACTCTTTTACCTTCATAAATAACCTTCCTGATAATGTTCGGGGCTCAGACACACTCTCCCAATTTAAATCTAGATTAAAGAAAGACACATCTCTTTAGCCAAGCATTCAATTAACAAATCTCATAATCTTGTACTACAGTTAATATGTGATGAAATGGTAAAAAGTGCACATGATCATCTTTTGTCTGAAATAATATGACAGCAGCTATGCTAATCTTTCTCCTGTTGCTTCCCTGTTTCTCAGGATGCTCAGCAAGTTTACTAGAGATTACAGCAGCTCCAGTTTTGATCCAGCCTCAGACTTCAGATGATGGAAACACTCACAAAGACTTCAGATGATGGCAACTATAGATGGACACAAAAAACTGTCAGATATTAAGGTGGGGTAAGCAATATTTAAAAAACGCTGAAGGACATTGTTGATATTTGAAATCAACCCAAACAAACACACCCCTCTCTTCAATGCTCCACCTCCAAAACTCACCAGACTGCCCAGCAGCCGCATCGCATTATTGGTGTAAATAACTAATTTCTGTTAATGGATGACCTGCTCAATAAAAGCACAACACTAAGAGTGTTTCAGGAAACACGTATTAACGATAAGGGGTGGATTTCCTGAAACCTTCGTAACGCTACGTCGTTCTTAAAGGTTGTCTAAGCGATGTGAGGCCAAAACATTTTTTGTCACATACAGCAAACATCTCCTCACTATCCGCTAGCTGCCTGTCCCCTGAACACACTGTAAAAAAACGCGGTCTCTGTAGAAACCACAGGCTCCACAAACGGCAACAAAAACAAACTGTGCTCACCCGCACCACGAAACATAACAAACAGAGCTCCAGCCAATCACCGACAAGAAGTGTTGGAGGGTGGGGTTTGCGCGTTTGCGGGGTTAGTGCGCGTGCACATGAGGTGGGTGTGTAGTGTGGAGGAGAGAGATGAAGAGGGAAGTTTGAATTATGGCTGACACACGACCAAAGAGACGACGTTCCGATGAACAGAACAACTTGCAAGAGGGACAAGGATAAGGAACGCGCGAAGTCCCGAATTTACATCGGAAAAACCTTTGAAATGTGGCGAGACCTCCGCCGGCAGAAGGGATTAGCTACTATCCGACATTCTCTGTTTTTGCAGAACAGGTAAATCCACTTTTCTTTCTAAACTGACGGTCATGTTCGCCAAACCAACACAAGGATGTAATTAGCTAGATTTATGCTGTCAGCGTTAACTTTGGTGAATACAACATGTATGTTTCTAGCAGCGATCAATCTCTATTGTAAATGATCAAGCAAATTCACAGTAGGGCGACAATTTGTGTAAGTTAAGGGTTGTTTTCACCCACGGTTTGTCGTGAATTTGAATGTTCATTTATAGGCTATTGACAACTTTGACTAAATTGGTTTACAACGCCGCCGTTGTTTATGCTCACTGGGAAACGCGAAGCTAACGTTATTGCTATCATTGCGTCCTTGTATGGGAGCTATTTATAACCTCAGGTGGCAAAACGATTTTAAGATAATTTTTCTCTTTTTCTGCATTCTGTTCTGCAATATATAAAAGCATTTATCTAACTTGGCGACATTACACATTGAATGAAGTATCAGTAAAACTTAACTTTGTAGTGACTATTTTGACTTTCCTTTATGCCGGTGTTACAATATATTCGGTTCCTGAAATATTTGGTTCCAAAGGGTGGAGCTATCATGAATATTCACGAGACCATAGCGTGGGCGGGACAAAGAAAGACACATCTCTTTAGCCAAGCATTCAATTAACAAATCTCATAATCTTGTACTACAGTTAATATGTGATGAAATGGTAAAAAGTGCACATGATCATCTTTTGTCTGAAATAATATGACAGCAGCTATGCTAATCTTTCTCCTGTTGCTTCCCTGTTTCTCAGGATGCTCAGCAAGTTTACTAGAGATTACAGCAGCTCCAGTTTTGATCCAGCCTCAGACTTCAGATGATGCAAACACTCACAAAGACTTCAGATGATGGCAACTATAGATGGACACAAAAAACTGTCAGATATTAAGGTGGGGTAAGCAATATTTAAAAAACGCTGAAGGACATTGTTGATATTTGAAATCAACCCAAACAAACACACCCCTCTCTTCAATGCTCCACCTCCAAAACTCACCAGACTGCCCAGCAGCCGCATCGCATTATTGGTGTAAATAACTAATTTCTGTTAATGGATGACCTGCTCAATAAAAGCGCAACACTACGAGTGTTTCAGGAAACACGTATTAACGATAAGGGGTGGATTTCCTGAAACCTTCGTAACGCTACGTCGTTCTTAAGTTATACCTTAAGCTGAACCTTATCGTTAATACGTGTTTCCTGAAACATTCTTAGTTAAGTATACCTTCTGTAAGTCATACGTCCGGAAGGTTGGTAGGGATATGGCAGTAAGGATATTTCCCCACTGGTAAATCAAAGTGTGACAACACGAGTAATACCAGATATCAGGTATCAACGACGGGGGCTTTTAAATCGCTCATTTGAAAGCAAAACTAAAATGTGCACATCCGCACAGAATTTCATAATGGTGCGGAGCAGAGCAAGCATTTTCAATTAATTCCTACCATAGGTTCATAGGTGCTCTATTCTGCTTGCTTCGCGCCCTTGAACACGCACTGCTATGAATGCCCGTGCGGACATGCGCAATTTAGTTTCGCTTTCAAATTAGCGCCAATTTGGGGTCTGATCGCTTGAATGTTGAGTTATTATTCTTAATGAAAAACACCAACAAAATAGTACAATGACAAATTCGCTTAAATAGGCGCTTTTACATTTCGCTTTGACACCAAATATTGCTCTATCATCTTGTCAGTCAGCTCTTTACTCTCGTGATAAATGAAATCTGATCTGATTGCTGATCTGTGCTGCGACTCTCATTCAGCTCACGATTTATTAAGCAGACACGTTCAGTTTCACATCTATAGTATCCACACTGATTTTGATCCGAGCTGCACGGTGCAATACAAGGCTTCATGCCACCGGCCTCGCGCCGTTCTCCCATGGCCCTCGGCCTCGTCCTGCTCGCCACATACCCCCATCACCCCTCATAAGGCCGGGGGGTACCCAGGAGACTGCGTTTACTCCCCCCCTGGTTTGTTGCACGTAACAGCAAACGCAGTGCAACCTGTAACTAACAAATTACTCTTAGAAGATGAATCAGTCAAAAAGACTCGCATATTAGTCTTGAACTCGACAGTTTTAAATTACTTTAACCACTTGCTCACTGTTCAAGCAGATACTGAGCTGACAACTGACTCACTGAATTGTGATTTATTTTGCAGTTATGTCCAAATGAAAAACATTTGCTTCATAACCATCTATACTGAGTGATTCTGTAATTTGGCATCTCAAAAAGTAATTTGGCTCTTAAATGCTTTAATTTTAGGAGCCAGTGGCCCATAGTATTTTTTATAGTTATTTTTAGTCTGGATCCCTGAACCACATTACTCAGGCATTACGAGCATAAAGTTTCCTATAAGAATAAAGCCTTCGACCAAATCGGTCTCAGACACGCAAGAGTAGACATTGTATTTTTACAGCAGAGAGAAAGCCATTTCGTGTGAAATATGGAGACAGAAATGTGCATTTTACCGAATGATCAAGGGAAAAGAACTGAGAGAGGGAGAGCGAAAGATTCTTTATAATAGAAGGGAGTTTAATAGAGGTTAGTCCCCAGCTGAGGAAACACAAAGGTTGGCAATGAGAGCCTGTTTGTGGTGGATCTGAAATCAGAGGCCAAAGAAAATGTTTGGGTACAATAGCTCTGCAATAAAGCCCTCAGTCAACAGAGGAAACCAAGGTCTTACCGCAAGACACACCAACATACACGCAAGCGCAGAAGCGCTGACCCTCTATCACACACGGCCACCCAGAAATACATCTGTGTGTTTACAGGAAGCCAGCTCTCACAAATGTCCATGTTCAAAATCATCACTGTCATTTAATAGTTCATTAAATTCACAGGGCAGATTTCCAAGCCATATTTCCAATATTGTGTGTGACGTACAGTGTATGCATTGGGCATAAAATGGCAGTAATAAGGAAATATGATCTCGGTCACTGGATCACTGTTCCTTGTGTCTGTTGTGGTCAATTGATTGATCATTTCTGATTTTCTGAGTACAATGTCTGTTAGAACAATTTAAACTCTAGTCATTCACTTTTATAACATTCACAAGCACACACATTTACGTAATATCAAAATTAGGACATTCCATTGACTTTTTACAAATTATTTAATATTTTTTAATTTAAGTTATTGTTATTTTAGAAATATTAAACTAACCCTGACATAAAGAAAACTTATATATATATATATATATATATATATATATATATATATATATATATATATATATATATATATATATATATATATATATATATATAATAAAGTATAACCTCTTTAGTTGCATCATTCACTTTGGCTGCTAGAGGCTGACAGATACTGTTTTTACTTACCGGTATTTGAAACCTTGCATATACTACAGACGTGAAGCAAACAGAGATGGACTGTACACCACAGAATGACATGACAAACCACAATGTGTTTTGGCAGCTTCTGGTTTGTGGGTACACTGAGTGATCAAACAGCAAACATCATCTCCCTGGGAGAACATTATACATAGAATGATGAAAGCATAGGAACAACTAAGGTAATCCTCAACCAAATGTGTCTGCAACCAAGGGAATGCCTGTTTTAGTGTTGTTCACTGTTGCCAGTATGCAATTCACTTCTGCCTTGCAATACATTTATGTACATGTGTGAATCACTTATTACAAAGTTTAAAGGGTTAGTTCACCCAAAAATGAAAACTCTGTCTTCATTTACTCACCTTAATGACGTTCCAAACCCGTAAGACAGGGCTATTGAATTAGCTTAATTCGAGGGCTGGATTATTAAATCGAAAAGTTGAGGTGGGCTGGTGGGTTTAGCTTATTTAATGAAACATTATTTATTATTGAAACAACAGTATTAATAAATAAGCTAAAGTAAACCTAAAAAAAAGTATTGTATTTACTTGGAAATGTGGTACCCAACAATATGCAGATTTATAAGACCATAATAAATAACTTATTTACAGCTGTGTACAATTTTCCTTGGAACAAATATATGAATTTTACAAGCTCATAGCTATTGGTAAGAATTATTTTATTTATAGTTATAGGCTTAAATAAAAATATTCTGACAGTGAGACTTGCATGGATACTCACTCACTACCACTGTATAAAAAATGCCTTAACACAGGTAAAAACTATACATATACCCTGTCAACCTCACAAAGAAACTGCCATCATTTCATAACAAAAAATTATTATATATTCCTCTACCCACCTAATAAATCTAATGCAGTATAAATTACTATAACATAGTATTCAATATAAATATTCCACATTTCTGTTGTTTCGTGATTAGGGAATTTAAAGTCTTCTAACTTCGTTCATGGCACAATGTTTCTGTTGTTTTCCTCATCAGTCATGTTGGGAATGTTGAGGCTGTTTCATCTGATTTAAACTAGTTAAATCATTGAGTGATTTGTGGTTTGTAACAGAGAGGTGTGTCGAATTGAAACGCTTCTCACTGGATGTCGCAAAGCTGTTTAATAATGGTGTCCGGTGTGGTGAAGAGATGAGTCCTAGCAAAGTCCCAGCTTAGGACCCAAGCAATCCGATTGGTTCAAAGCACGTTTTATGGGTAATCGCTTTAGTGCCTGGTTACAAATCAGATATCACTATATTATATAAGTCGTTTGAACTACGTTACAACGACCATCAATGTCTTTTAACTTATATGTTTCATATACTAGTATAGAATCAAAGCTATAGATTATGAAATTAAACATTTCTCATTCTTAGTGTTTTTTTTTTTTGTTAGCTTAGATAGTAGCATAGCATAGCATACAGCTATCCGAAATTATTAGAGATAACGTTTTTTTTTATACATCTACAATGTATTTTTCGATAAAAAACTTCGATAACAAATATGATACTTAAGTATAATTAAGAATTAATTATGACATGACATGCTTGTAATTAAAAAAAATATATTATGCCTTATTGCTTAATAACAATGAACAATGTCGCAAAACATACCTAAAAATGCAATTTCTTTCACTTTAACTATTATACACTCACCTAAAGGATTATTAGGAACACCATACTAATACTGTGTTTGACCCCCTTTCGCCTTCAGAACTGCCTTAATTCTACGTGGCATTGATTCAACAAGGTGCTGAAAGCATTCTTTAGAAATGTTGGCCCATATTGATAGGATAGCATCTTGCAGTTGATGGAGATTTGTGGGATGCACATCCAGGGCACGAAGCTCCCGTTCCACCACATCCCAAAGATGCTCTATTGGGTTGAGATCTGGTGACTGTGGGGGCCATTTTAGTACAGTGAACTCATTGTCATGTTCAAGAAACCAATTTGAAATGATTCGAGCTTTGTGACATGGTGCATTATCATGCTGGAAGTAGCCATCAGAGGATGGGTACATGGTGGTCATAAAGGGATGGACATGGTCAGAAACAATGCTCAGGTAGGCCGTGGCATTTAAACGATGCCCAATTGGCACTAAGGGGCCTAAAGTGTGCCAAAAAAACATCCCCCACACCATTACACCACCACCACCAGCCTGCACAGTGGTAACAAGGCATGATGGATCCATGTTCTCATTCTGTTTACACCAAATTCTGACCATCTGAATGTCTCTACAGAAATCGAGACTCATCAGACCAGGCAACATTTTTCCAGTCTTCAACTGTCCAATTTTGGTGAGCTCGTGCAAATTGTAGCCTCTTTTTCCTATTTGTAGTGGAGATGAGTGGTACCCGGTGTGGTCTTCTGCTGTTGTAGCCCATCCGCCTCAAGGTTGTGCGTGTTGTGGCTTCACAAATGCTTTGCTGCATACCTCGGTTGTAACGAGTGGTTATTTCAGTCAAAGTTGCTCTTCTATCAGCTTGAATCAGTCGGCCCATTCTCCTCTGACCTCTAGCATCAACAAGGCATTTTCGCCCACAGGACTGCCGCATACTGGATGTTTTTCCCTTTTCACACCATTCTTTGTAAACCCTAGAAATGGTTGTGCGTGAAAATCCCAGTAACTGAGCAGATTGTGAAATACTCAGACCGGCCCGTCTGGCACCAACAACCATGCCACGCTCAAAATTGCTTAAATCACATTTCTTTCCCATTCTGACATTCAGTTTGGAGTTCAGGAGATTGTCTTGACCAGGACCACACCCCTAAATGCATTGAAGCAACTGCCATGTGATTGGTTGATTAGATAATTGCATTAATGAGAAATTGAACAGGAGTTCCTAATAATCCTTTAGGTGAGTGTAAATAATCGGGATAAAAATAAAAGATTAGTACATGAATTAAAGTTTGATTGATTACATTAAGAATCGCGAGAGCAGCTTTTGATCAGGCATACTACTGCGGTCCTAAGCTGGGACTCATCACTTCGCTGGGACTCATCTCTTCACCACACCGGGATCGGGAGTAAACGCAACTCCTTTAAGCTTGCGTTCCGTTATCCACTGGGCCGTGCCAATATTAACCAACTGCAGAACCGCAGAACCATATGTCATAGCAGTGTGAGGATGACAGCGCAAGCCTAACAGTCTGATGCCGGAAGTGGGCGGGGTAAAAGCATCTAAGGGGTGGAGATGGGTAGGTTTAGGGGTGGGTTAAGGATCAGGGGGTGGAGCTGGGTAGGTTTAGGGGTGGGTTTAGGGATCAGGGGGTGGAGATGGGTAGGTTTAGGGGTGGATTTAGGGGTCAGGGGGTGGAGATGGGTAGGTTTAGGTATGGTATATGTAAGGTGGATATGTATGGTATGCGGTTCCGGCATCAGACTGTTAGGCTGGCGCTGTCGTCCTCACACAGCTATGACGTATGGTTCTGCGGTTCTGCAGTAAGACCTATCTCGGCCGTGCTGCGTAGTTCAAAGTAAACTATAGTGAAGCAACTGAAAACATTGCGGTTTGATGTTAATGACCGAGAAACCGCTTCCGATGATTCGGTTACAGAGCGGTCCGAACGAATCCGAATCGTTTTAGACCGTTATGCAAGTGCATTGGGCCAATTCATGGAAAGGAAAGAATCGAATCAAAAGAATGATTAATTCACGAATGATTGGTATCGCTGGTTCATTCGACAGAAATGAAAGCGTAAGCGTAAGTTCTACCAGAAAGACTTCACTGCCATGTCATTAATTCATAATTCAGCGCTACCAATCACAGCTTGACATCAAATATAAAAGACTGATCTTACCATCCTATTTTGTTGCCTGTAGGTGTAGTAGCAAAGTTTTCCCCCATCCTCCCCACCACCACCAGGATGGCTCCCGTCCACTCGTCAGGGGGGTAGGCTCCGCCCCTGCCTCTATCATCAGGCAGGACCTACCAGCTAACTTTCAGACCCGGACGGAGGACTGGGCCTACGCCAAAGAATTCTGAGACGGAGCTTGTCGAGCATCTACTTTTATTTTTACAAAATAAAATCTATTTCATTCGAGAATCCTCCTGAGTCTTTTTGGTAGAAATACGGGGCACATAAAAACTGCTGATATATTCGCACGAAAAACGTTTCTCAGGTCAGTCAGAGCGCTCATGGTACGCAAAGTGCGCATAGCCGTACAGCTACAGGTGTCAATGCGACCACGTATCTCACGGTGCATGTCCACTGGCATAGAGCGAGCGTTTTCAAGTAATTCCTATGGAAGTCGAGCTTCAAAAATATGCAGATTGTGCCAGAGTTTATACTGGATTTGGTGTGTAAATCATTTTGTTTACAAATTAGACGCTTTGCAGTTATTATGTTAAATATTTCAGTTTGGATGTGTTCATTGTTATTATGGCATGGGTTTACAAAAGTTTATAAAACTGACAGGATATCTTTGCTTGGGGCATTTGGAAACTTGTCTATTTCCAAATCGCGTGCATCTCTGATGATTATATTTGTCCGTGTGTTGAAAAAAACATAGATTAAACACAGTTGCAATAGACACACCCCAAAGCGGAGACATTATAGCATTGCCAGCGGAACTGAGCGGAGTTTTACCGCTGTAGTGGACACGCACCGTAACAGCCACACTGCCAGGAAAAGAGTGGAGGGAGGTTGGGGTGCCCTCGGGCCGGATTGAGATGATTGGCGGGCTGGATCTGGCCACCAATTGAATAGCCCGGCCATAAGACTCTCGTTCATCTTCAGAACACAGAAAAATTATTTTAATGAAATGAGAGATTTCTGTCCCTACATTGTTAGATAGTAAAACTAATATGATGAAAATATTGAAGTTAAGCTTTTACTGCGTAACACAAGAATGAACCTATTGGTTTATGGATAGGTTTAGGTATGGTATATGTAAGGTGGATATGTATGGTATGCAGTTCCGGCATCAGACTGTTAGGCTGGCGCTGTCGTCCTCACACTGCTATGACGTGCAGTCACACTGCATAACACACTGCATTATTATTTTTTTATTTTGTGAATAGGAATGATGGTGTCTCTCTATGGGTCACAAATGAGACTCGAGAGCTCACACTGTAAAAAATTTCTAACCCTCCCAAATCAAAAATTTCAAGTGACCGATAACATCTAAATTTTTAAATTGGCCCAAGTGAAATTCTGTAAATTTCAATTGGCCCAAGTGAAAATCTGTGAATTTCAATTGGCCCAAGTGAAAATCTGTGAATTTAATTTGATAATTTACAGAATTTCACTTGGGCCAAGTGAAAAAATTAGATGTTATCGGTCACTTGAAATTTTTGATTTGGGAGGGTTAGAATTTTTTTACAGTTGAAGTAAATAACGACTTCAATTTCAGTAGGTTCCTCACACAAAGCTATAAAAAGTAACTATGAATTTTACAATAAAAATGAACTGAATAATTTTATAATTTTCATATGGAAAAGAGGAGTGTACCAATTAAAAAGTGTATCAATTAAAACATTTAAATTAAAAAGAGTGTATCAATTAAAAATCAATTAAAAAAAATAAATAAATAAAAATTATACAGGTTTGGAGCAACATGTTACTGTACAAAACTTCCATATAAACAAACTTCTTTATAAAAAGAAGGTGGCTGGTTTGATCTCCATCTGATGTGAGCCATGAACAACTGTTGTTACTTTTAATAAGTGTAGTGTAAGTCACTTTGGATAAAAAGTATGAGCTAACTACTTAGTAAAATGATAACTGACTCGTTCAGTGTTAACTGTCTTGCTGAGCACTAATGCATCAACCGACAGACAGATAGAGTGTGAATGTCCTGCAGACTCAGGTTGGACTGGTGTGTCCCTGCAAAGGGGTGCCCATTGATTTACACAACCTCACGGATGTAAAAATAACAGCAGTGGATCTCCCAGGTGGAATGTGGCGTTCCAACTCTCCTGCTCTACATCGACACCCAAAAGGAGACACGTGGAGTTGACAGACCATGACTTATAAAGAAACAGAATGGAATATGCATGAGCGTGGTGTACAGACTTCTCCTGGAGCCAATCGCCGCTTGGGTTTGTACTCCCGCCAGGAGCTGACGTATTGAATCATTCTCACACATAGCCATTTCTTTCCCCTGTCACCTACTTTCTGCCCTTTTTTTCACTCAACTCTTTGTTCTTACTTCTCATCCATTCTCAGAATAACTTAAAGGCAGGGTAAAGAGCAACATTAAGCATCATCTAAGCACTAGAAAGAGGCATTGCACAACCATGACTGCAGTCATCCATTATAGTGAATACAAAGTCAGAGTTATGAATGTATAGAATAATGTGAATTATTTGTTGGCTTGTCTATCTAAAGTATCTATCTAAAACAACCATAGAAACCCTGGTAACTACCCAGAACCCATTTGCAACTGTGTAACGCTTTGGCAGAATCTATTCATACATCTCATGGTTTTTCTGACTACTTTTTGACTGACTTTACACTCTGTAAAACTTTCCTACTTAAATCTAGTAAAATTACTGTAAACATTCAGAAAAAGCTTTGTTCTAGAGTTTAAATAATTCCAAAATTATCATTGTAGCACTGTAGCAACACCTTAGCAACTGAGTAGAAACTGAAAGCATAACAACTACATAGAAAACCCTGGCACCCTAAACAATGCCCTAAAAACCACCAAGAACACCCTAGAAATGCCGTGGCTGTCAGGTTGATCAAGGGATGAGGTGAGGATTCAGAGATGCAGAGTATGTGCTCTTAATCAAAAAACAAAATAAAACAAAAACTACCATGTGGGGGGAAACAGGACAGGGAGATGGACTTGGCAGGACAAGGGAGGAACAACGGGGAGCAGGTAAACAAAACAGTTATGATGATGATCTGCCACAGAACTGAGAACACAGGGAAATTAAGGTTACATTTTCATGACAACAATGTACTAAAAACGGAAAGTTTTTTATTTTCGCGTACAGACGACAACGTTGATAAAAATTATCCCCGTTCACAAGGATCCGCAAAAACAACTAAAAAAACGCTGTATTATTCATGCCAGGCCAGTAGTAGGCGATCTCACTTTGTAAAGAAACACTGTGCGCCTATAGACTGAACACGTACTTCTCATGTGCATGACGTTACCGTTTTCACAAATTCATGTTTTTGTTGTTTACATGGAGACTATAACATTTTCAAAAACTTGCACTTTGAAACCCGATTTCAAAAGCTTGCCTTTTCAGGTCCCCAAAATTCTGTTGTCGTGTAAATGAACAGCCAAAACCCTGACAGAACCGAAACCAAACTAGAACAAAGAGCCGGGATCCGAACACCACGCTCTGACACAAAACAACTCACATGGATGGAAAAGCAAACGGCCGGACCTGACACTGGCAACCACCCAGAACACCTGAGCAATGCCCTGGCAATCACCCAGAAAACATTAGCACCTCAAAGTAATGCCCTAGAAACCACCCAGAAGACACTATAGCAAAGCCTTAGCAACATCCAGAGCACCCTAGCGATGCCTTAGCAAGATCTATTTAAACTTATCTTGTGGTCTTTCTTTATAGTATTCTGTCTGACTGTTTGTACGTCCTGTAAAACCTTCAATATTTGAAAATGATTTAAAACTTTCAGACATGGTTTTGTTCTAGATTTTTTTTCTTGTGATTCCAGCTAAAATAACTTCTTAAATAAATAGTAATAGAGCTTTTTAAAGTATTAGCTTCGAGAATGCATGAAAATAAAAGTTAAAAGTAAAATATATTTTTATATTGCTATTAACAGTAATAAGTGCTCTTATAGAGGAGTTTGGCTCATGCTGATTGGAATGTTAGTCCCTGACACACACCCAGGCATTTTCCCTGCATAAGCGTAAGAGAATCTGATCATGTGACCCTATCGCCGTGAAAAGAAATATGTTTCTTCCAGTATTTCCTTCAGCAACTAGTTATTTAATAATATAGCTGTATTCCTTTTTGCGGTTAATCATGAGAAGAATCTGCAGACTTTTTCCACATCTTCTGCACTGGAATCCCGCGGAATGCTCTAAAACACGGCAAACTACAGTATGTTCAATTGACTTCACTACACTCCTGTTAGAAACTGACAACACGATCAAATAATATTTCAAACTTGCATGTGAACTAGTGAATGATAAATTCAACTACCACCAATGCAGTATCCTGAAGAATTCATTACTTTATAAGATTTATAAGACAGGATTTTGATGTCCACAATCAAAGCTTCTCCCTGGGATTTAAAGCTATAGTGGCACACCAACAGAATACAAGGAGTGTGAACTATGATTAGGATACCATCACCTTGCAAACTATTTACAAAAGTCCTCTCGTCACTAGGATGACTACTACTTGAAGACCTTGAAGTACTTGTAGACCTGCTTCAAATCTGGAGTGAGTGTGACAGAGAATAACCAGGCTTGTATTGGACATCCTTAGTTACATCACTCCATAATTGGAGTCCATGAGCAGCCGAAGAGATGTATTCTGGGATACATCATGGCTTTGAGACCTGTCTCAGAAGAATATAAGAGCTCATTGACATTGCTGGAGTGGCTTTTTAAGGTCAAGAGTAAGGCAAAGCTGCTCCATCCTTGCTTTGCATACTGTATATTGCAGAGGCCACAGTATGACTTTGAGAAAAAAGAGTTTCTACCCAACATGAATGCACTGCTTCAGGCTCAATAATGTGAAAATAGGATTACAAAATACATTGAGGTGGGATATTGTGTTTAAATGATTGCTAAATTCATACTGACAACATTGTTAATGAAATGAAAAACTAGACTATTACAACAGACTAATGCAATAACTTGTTCTTCGAATCTACCTTGCCAGAAGTAGACAATAAATCTTATGCCTTAAAAACTGGATTGTTCATCTCCTTCCAATCACTTTTGTAAACTTTATTTTTTAATCACAAAAAGAGAGGAGCTTTATTAAGGGGAGAATCACAAATAGGTATTGTTGCATACATTTCTCATTTCCAGTCAGTTTGCAATGCCATGATAAAAATGATAATTTATGCTAGCACAAATTGGAAAACAGCCTTAATGGTTAGTTGTCATTTAGCTTGTCAAATTTGTACTCACAATAGCACACATTTATTTAAGCTAAGCAAATCAGTATTTATATTTTGGACAGTGTTTGAATTAGTCCTCTTGAGAACATAATGTTTTGCTCAGCTGGGTCTGAGTGGTGCCCTCCATTATTCACCTAAATGAGGTTCAAATTATACCAGAAAATGTGATTCAAAACACATTAATGAAAGAGCATACTGAAGAACAATAAAATATATTTCATTTATATAATGTGTCTATGCCCTGTGTGAATCCTAATTTTCACTTTCTTTAAAGCCTGCTTTATAAGGTCAAAGCTCACATCATATGTAAAGACTCGCGCTTACTCTTTTGTAAAGTTTTCTGGAGGGTAAAGGGTGAAGAAATGTGTTGAAAATGATACTTGAAGTAGTCTGGGTCGTATCACTGTCAGCCTATTTTAGCCAAATTACCCTGACCTCACTGCACTGGTCTAATTACGCTCTATGACTGATTACATTTCCTACATTTTTCTGTTTCTAAGTTGTGTGTTTTTTTAAACCAGGTACAATTGCTACATATCTGGTGACCTTAAAAATAATCCTAACACTGTATATGTTCACAAATTGTTTATTCGTATAATCTATATACATTTCAAATCGCATTCCGAACATAGAGTTGTCTGTGCTAGAAAAAAGAAAGATGGCTGAGTCAGACTCATTATTACTAATAAAAATAGATGAAAGATTAAAAAAGGTGTGAAAGTGAAAGGGCATTAAGGACTAAATGATGATTAAGGATATGATAAGTTCAAAGGGGTGGTTGATTATGATTTCACTTTTTTAACTTTAGTTAGTGTGTAATGTTGCTGTTTGAGCATAAACAACATCTGCAAAGTTACAACACTCAAAGTTCAAAGCAAAGGGAGATATTTGCTTTTAAAGAAATTGCTTTTTAAGGACTACAACAAATGGCTGGTAGGGACTACAAGACATTCCTCCCGGGTTAGTGACTTCACCAACCCTAAAATTTACATAAACCCCGCCCCCGGAACGCGATTTATAGATTATCATGATAGAATATGCTAATCAATGACTAGAACTACACATAACTTAAGCTACATAAATTCATCAACTAACCATTCAGAAATGTCCTCTTGCTTTCTACATGTTGTCACTTCTTCTTGAGTCTCTCCATCATTGTCTGACTCCGGTTTGAACATAAAAGGCTAAAAGTTTAGAAATTTTCAGTGCATGTCTGTGTGAGGTAAAAAGGACTAAAGCTGTTGAAGCCCCGCCCCCTGTGCCGGGAGCAGCAGCTCATTTGCATTTAAAGGAACAGACACAAAACGGTGCGTTTTTGCTTACACTCAAAAAGTGACTATTTTAACATGCTATATGCAAATATCTGTGGGGTATTTTGAGCTAAAACTTCACATACACACTCTGGGGACATCAGAGACTTATTTTACATCTTGTGAAAAGGGCAATATACCACCCCTTTAAAGTCAAGTTTTAACTGTTATAATGTGATGTATTTTTAAATGAAGAGAAAATTGTAGATGATTTTATCCATCAGGAATTGATCCGATTGTAAAAGTGGTCACTATATGACAGGTTATTGGAAGAGGTAACAAAATAAAAGTTAATAAAGAACAGTATTTATTTGTAATAGAAAACTTTGTAACGTTATAACGGTCTTTACTGTCACTTTTAATAATAAAAGTATATATACACACATACAGTAGTTGCCAAAAGTTATGCCTGGAGGGGACATTTGCCTTTAATGACCCAACAAGTTCGATTAAACCATTAAAATATGATGTTTTATATGATAAAAGAACAAAACACTAAAATTGGTTGAAGTGATAATCTGACAAAATTATTTGGCAGTTTTCTTTTACAATGCAACAAAAAAATGCATAGTAAAACAAAAAGTTCACAGGAAAAGCATAAATCTTTACAATTGATGGGATTATTTGCTGATCTTTAAATTATATAACAGACAAATCTGTTCAGACAAATTTTCCGTTAGAGAGCACTGCAACACTGCCGGCCAAACAGCAAACCTGTATGCATTATCTCTCCTCATGGGATTCTTAAGGCCAACACGGAACATCTGGGCAACGTTTAAGAATGATATTACAATGACCTAATGCTAAAATGATGGAATGATTGGAACTGTTAATTTGCTACATTAACATTTGTCTCTGCAGCGTGGGTCATTTTCACATGTGCTGCACTCATGTGTCTTTGAAGACTGGTGGAAATCACACATACACATTACACAAAAGTCTTTTAATGCCGTCTTTAGCTGCAAGAGCTTATGTGGTTATTAAAATACCAATGATTATGGTTCTACGTATAGTGTCTAAACCCAAAGACCTGCCTTATACAATAGCACAATACACCCATACACTAACAACCACCTATTCCACACTTACAGATCTATTTGACTTCACATTGACCCTCTGTTCCCATGTTATATAAACCGAATGCTAATTTAAAAATGTGGTACCTGTGGATATTCACTGAACCAATCAAGTGCATCTGAGCCTCCACTAACACCATCTGAATAGGTCCGGCTTACTTTGGCCTTTTACAATAGAGTTGCAGGAAAGAAGCCAATGGGGAAGTCCAATTCAATATTCTTTTATCTCTTGGCTTATACATTTGCAAACAGTTCTGTTCAAATGGTTCAGTTTAAAACTGATTATTTGAGTGTGCACACAGATTTTTCTTTTACAGGTCGTGGAATCAACACAACTGTCACGGTTTCACCAGGCTCCTGTCACACACACACACACACACACACACACACACACACACACACACACACACACACACACACACACACACACACACACACACACACACACACACACAGCGATCTCGCTCACTCACCCGAATGCGACCCGACTTCTGCTCCTGTTCACAATCAGCAATCAGATCTGCCATATAAGCACACAACTCGCATACAGTCATTGGTCACATTAACAGACTAGGCTACTTACCTGCTCTACTCACCTTGTGATTCTCAATGTTGACTCCGTGTTGTTCTAATAATAGAAATGGGTTGAGTTTCAATTACGAAATGTTGAAATACACAGGATGAAATAAACATATTTGTTTGTTTTCTTTGTTTGAACGGTTTAATTAGAAGCCATAATTGAATTTCACTTCTGTTGATTTGTATAGTGCTATTCACAATACAAATGGTTCCAATGCTGCAACAAAGTTATTAAAACAACTGTCAAATCTGATATGATAAGATTGACCAGGGTTGTTTTTGTTAACTAAAACTATTACAACTTATTTAATTGAAATAAAGCTGACATATAATAAAACCTAGGCTTAAAAACGTTAAAAAAACGATATAGATTAGAAATGTTGCCCTGGCCTTTAAGCTGAATTACTAAAATGACTAAACCAGAAGATAAAGCTATATAGAATTATACAAATAATAATAAAAAAAATGGCAAAAGCAAAAACAACATGCTAAAACTTAAACTAAAATTAAAACGAAATCTAAAAACCTACAAAAAATATTTACAAATTCTACACTATAAATGATCCCAAAGTTGCTAATCCTAAAGTAATCAATTTCTTTCAGAATAGTGCCCTCTTTTGGTGAAAACGCAATTTGCAACTCATTTAGATCACTGCAAAATCATATCTTTGGTTGGCGTTTTAATTTGATCAGAAGAATCTCCTTTTACTTACAATGAATCGACTGTGATCTACACCTTTAAATCAAGCCTTTTTGAAATGTACAGAGAAGAACAAATATTTCCACATGATTTATTGGGGTCAGAGCATTCCAGTTATGAGTAAGACACAGTTGAACAGAGATCTGTTTGATGAAGTCTAATAGTCTGGCTTGTCCTTTGCTCTCCCACTCACAGGGGAATCTTGAAACATAAGGTCTCTCTCGGCTGAAAGTGATTCTTTGTGTACAAGAGCCATTTACTGTTAAACTGATTCCTACGCTGGAAAAGGTCAGCAACAAAAAAATCCTTCTTTCAACAGGACAGCAAAGCGCTTGCTTTGTTTGAGTCTGTTTTGTGACTCTTTTTATGGTCATCTATCACACATGCATATTGGGGTCTTCTTTCAACCACATGTTGACTTGAATGGATTTTGTGCATACGGATGGGTGGTCCGTGCCGGATATGACCCCGGTTTGACCCTTAAATTGCCTGTTTCTAAGCAATTTGAACTTTAAACTGGACAGAGGTGTCAGAGGGCAAATGGTCAGTGAACATTATGCATAACTCTCCATTGCGTATACAGTAGACTCCTCTATAACACGCTGTGTATTCTGAATTATTGTAAACATAACTATTTCAATTACAACAGAGGTACTCCTTTCAAATCAGATTTGAATTTCTTTCATTTGTTTTAGTTATTTTCTTCTTTAGAAGCAGTGTAAGGTATTCAAGAAATAGCTACAGTAAGCTACTAACTACTGTACAGAAATATGAACTAAGCTTGGTCATTTTGAGAAAGTGGCTATAAGGTACATGGCAAAAGTGGCTTGCAACAGCTAAGCTGATCCAACTTTGTCAACTCTTCACCGCTACTTAATAATAAAAAATAAAGAAAGTTTAGATACTGAACTATGATTTAAAAATGACTTGCTATCATCACTTTTCTACTCCAAAATGTAGATAAATTAGGGCTGTCAAACGATTAATCGCGATTTAACGCATCCAAAATAAAAGTTTGTTTTTACATAATATATGTGTGTGTATGGTGTATAATTATTTTCTATATATAAATACACACACATGCATGTATATATTTAAGAAATATTTGCATGTATATACTGTGTATATATTTATATTATATATAAATATTTTACATATAAATAACACATTTTTCTTAAATATATATGCATGTGTATTATATAGAAAATAATTATACTCCATACACACACATATGTAAACACAAACTTTTATTTTGGATGCGATTAATCGCGATTAATCGTTTGACAGCCCTAAGATAAACAATTAGCTTTGCAATTTCTATACTTTTTCAACACTTTGTAGAAGTATACAGCTATTTCAAACTTCTTAAATGGCACAAAAAGTGATAAAAAAAGAAATATAGTAAGATTCAGTTAAAATATATTTTTGATTCGATTGCTTTGTTCCTGGTTTTAGTATTTTTCATAAGCTTTTGTTTTCATATTTTCGGTTATAATTTAAATTTTAGTTTAAATTTGAGTCATTTTGGGGTGCTTTTGTCATTTTAATAGTTAATAATATATAATAATATTATATATTATATAATATTTAATATTATATTTAAGCTTTAACAATATTAGTACTTAAAAATGTAAATGTTGCCTAACTGCCTAAAGTTTAAGTTTTTTAAGTTTAGGGTTTCCATCTAATGTTTATTTATTTATTTTTTAAACGATTTTTAATAATTTTAGTTTTAGTTAACAATAACAACACTGGTAAACAAAAATGCGTTAGTACACTCTAAAATGAAAATTCAGCCATCGATGACTCTCCCTCATGTTATTCCAAACCCAAAAGACTTTCGTTCATCTCTGGAACACAAATTAAGATCTTTTTGTTTAAAATTGAGAGCTTTCTGTCCATGTACATGGTCAATATTTATATGTGAATAAAAGCCTAAATTCAAATAAATGATGACAGAATTTCCATTTTTGGGTGAACTATATTTTTCAACCATATGTAAACATATAAGTTCAGTCTGCAATGTTCTTCTATCAGCAAAATTACTAATTTCAAGCCATTTTCACTTTCGACCTGAAAGGACATTATGCATTCAGATTTCTTTCTACAAGGGCTTTTAAGGCCATCAAGGGAAGAGAGATGAATGCCATTTTTACTTGCTCTTCAGGTGTACTCAATTAGTGTTAGCCACAAGAGAGCAGTCATTAAAAAAAAAGATTAGCACTGTATTTTTCTTGTTTACCGCTAGATGGCGCCCCAGACTAACCAATACTCAAGTGCACCTCACTCATCACTGTCTTTAGATCGATTTTGATTAAATGAAAGCTTCTGTAAGCGATTATGATAGTGATATCGGTACCAATTCGAGCTGCAAAAATAATGACAGTATTCAAACTGGTTTCTGAAGCACTTACCCTGTCTGCGTTGGTTAGTCAAACATTTAGTCCCAGTTTACCTGGAGTTTTAGCCAGAGTCTGATCGGAGGACTTGCTCAGTCAGGAATTTAACACGGAATTCAGCAGCATATGAGAGAAATAATCATTTTATAATCTGCAAAATGTTCAATGAAAGCGATATCTGTAATCTAAAATTGGTGATATGGATGTCATGACAATCCGTGTGGTGGGATTTAGAAGCGTTCAGATCTGTCAGCCTGGAAAAAGGATTAGATTAAAGTCTTCACCAGTGAAATATGCTGATACTGACTCACATCATGGGTCGGCGACTCGACAGGCATCATTGCCAGAACCAATGATCCAAGACCATAACAGAGACCAAAGCATTGGTCTGCGACAACGTCAAACAACTAAGATCAAGCTGTAGCCTACTGGAGCTGGTATAATCAGAAATGTCATTTATGAAACTTCTATATGAGGAAAAAAAATGTTTTTTTTTTTTTTTTTTTTTTTAGAATCCAAGCATTAACCTGTAATCTTGCTAAAAATGATTGTGGATTTTAATATAATATTTATAAAATATTCTAAAACAACATTTTTTTTTTTTAGCTCTTTTTCTTCTTATTGTCATTCACATTCATAGGTGGATTCAGAATGAATTTCTCTCTGTAAATGAAAAAGAAAAACATGAGCAGTTTCTGTAAAAGAAAGAATATGCCTATTTTTAAACACGTATAGGTTCCAAAAGAGATGCCACCATTTTTGTTTCCCCAAAGAACCCTTCAGTCAACATTTCTTAAAATAACCATTTTCACAATAAAGAAAATGTTGTGCATTTGAAAGGTTCTTCATGGAATCATATGCCAATAAAGAACCTTTATTAAAGAACCTTTATTTTTACTTTCTTTTCTCTTCTCTTCTACTCTATATCTATTTTTTTTATTTTTTTTTAAATATACTGCGTTAGACTAAACTGGGAAGGGTCACAGCACTTACATGTTGTCCTATTGCTAGTTTAACTGATAAATGCTAAATGATAAAATGTAAATGTTAAATGAGTGTAAAGGGACAATTCACAGTTATCTACCTTATTCACAGCAGCGCCATCTTTGCTTTTTAATGGGAATGAAAGCGAGGCTGTGAGGGACAGACATGCATCTCTTCAATGGGCTGTACTGTTATTTAATGTGTTTTTTGGATTGTTCTGCTCATGAAACACTGCAAAAATATCTTTCCAAGAAATTTCAGTTGACAAAAAACTCCCGACAATATAAAACTGTGTAATCTAGTAGCTTTATACAGCTTTTTTACAGCGGATGCCATTGGAAACACGGCAAGTCTGTCCCTCACAGCCTCGCTTTCATACCTGTCATGGCGCTGCTCTGAATAAGGTCTATTCCCTCTAGTCCAAAGTAAAGCTCTTTTTTTATTTTCAGTATTTTATACCTTGGTGTGAGGTATATCACATCTATTTGGTCTACACAGCTTGCTAGCAAAGTATGGGGACCACAAGGCTGTGTTAACAGCATATTATCATTAGAGATAATGACTGTTTTTAGAGACAACAGACCCCGTCATCATGTTGATTATTGATCCCAAAGAAGAATGTAAGCATGGTAAGGTTCAAAATGAAGACTTAATGAAAAACCCTAGAGAAACATGATGCTGTGGCTTGGCAAACCAGACTAGACTGAATTACCTCTGGTAGATAAATAAAAACCAGACTTATAGCTTCTCTTCTCATTTTCCAGTCCAGTCCACATGCAAACTGTTTATACAGTCCAACTAGAGCTAATGTCATGCTTTTCTGCATTGTTCTGTGTCTGTGATCACACAGAAAAAAAAAAAGAAAAAGAAAAGAAAGGAAGTAAATGTACCTCCGAATATAAAAATAACTGCGAATCTGCTCTTTTGCAAAGGGCTGCCACACTGAAAGCGATAGCTGCCAACCTAGAGACATTTATACACACAAAAAGTCTTTAAGCTCTGCATGTTCTGTACTTTGAAGTCATTTGCATATAAGATCTCAGTAGAAAAAAAAAGTACAAAGAACCGGAAATCTAAAAATAAGACCATTTTGGCCATTATCCTAGACATTCATCTCCTCTGATTGTTCAGATGTAAAGAGGACAGAATGAGTTTAAAACCACCTCAGTGCTTCGGCGGTTTGAATGCAGTAGAAATGGAAAACTGTAGGTGGTCTGGTTTTGAGACAAAATTCCATCACCGAGGCAGTCAAGAGATAACCGGGGAACAGTGTTGATGTGGATTTCACTCTGACTGAGCGTCTGTTCTCTGTCCACAAGAGGTGATGATAAACCAGTGAAGGTGTGGGGTTACTCAAAGTCCAGTAAAAGACACACGGCAACAGGGACACAGTGCAAACATCATGGGAGTGATGGAGTGGAATTAAATAGTCAGAGGTGATAACAACATTCACACCAATTCAGTGTGAGGAGAGCAGTGTATTCATATTAGAGTTTTTCTCAGTCGCGTTGGTGCGTTTCTCGGATCACAACTGAAATTTTCAAAACTACTAGTTCAACCTTCACATCATCTGGTCACTTGTGCACATCATAAAAGCAATATCTCATTGTTTTGAAGAAATTGCAAATCCTTTGGTACTTTCATGCAATTGATTATGTACAAGTAGGCCTATCTGCTGTTTCCTACATTATCAATTGCTTATATGTCATGTTGATCAATATATATTATATGGTTGAGAACGGTTGAGCTAGTTGTCATAAACTGTCAAGCATATTTTCTACACATTTCTATAGACTTTTTTTTGTAAATGTGTCCTGAATTGATGAATTGCAGAGGTGAATTTGGAATTTCACACATGTAAATGTAAGGGAAATGTAAAAGGCCTATCAACCAATGATCAACCAGTTCTCTAAAAGAGTTGAGAGGTACAGAGCTTCATTTGGAAAGACGGAGCATAACACAGTGCAACAAATTCTGACAATGAAAGAACAACAAGGAAACAAACATGGTCAGAGGAGTAAAGATGTGTGGTGAAGGTGTACGGAGGCAAAATAGAGGAAGAGGTAAGAGGCCAAGATTGTATAGATATTTCTGATTAAATAAGGGCCACTGTTGTGGACCATGTTTTCAGTCATGACCTTTTGGCCGAGGTGGGGTCGAAAGATACAGCTGGATGCTGGGAGAACATCCGTGTCCTCAATCATTCAAACGTTTGTAGACAGAACAAGTATGTAATCAGACAATGTTCACTATACTATGTAACACTGTATACTTACTGTAATACTATTACAGTAGTCCAGTTGCATTTAACATTATACAGTAAATATACCTTATAGAGACATAATGTAACACACAAACACACACACTATATGTGTCTTGTCTTTTTCTTTATATATTGGCATTGTACTATAATTTGTTGACAGACCAACAGTAAAAGTGTAATGTGAATCCTGTCCAGTCTCTTGCAATCAGTATCCCACATTGAGGAATATGTACCTACAGTACATACTGTTGAAATATATATGCCATACAGATAATGTCAGGATTCAGAGAGGGAGGACCCAGGCGCAGAATGAGCGGGGAGTGATATTTATTAACAAAGACAAAGCACAGGCAGGAACACAGTCCAAACAATAGGGCAGGAGAACAGGCTGATCAGGGATGAGACACACTAGGCTCTGGTGGCAATGGTGTAAATCAAGGAACCAGAGGCTTGGCATTTCTCCATTCTGCCACCTGATGGAGTTTTGGTTCCTTGCCACTGTCGCATTTGTCGCTTTTTTCACCTTTGTTGGCATTGGCTTTAAGCTGGCTTAGTTGGGGACATTCAACAATAATATTGATCTGCCTGCATTGACACCATTATATGAGAACTGAACTGAGTTGGACGATGACATAATGGTTTTCTCAAAAGCGGCTATATATATATATATATATATATAAAGAAATAAAAGATTACTTAGCAAAAAATTTAAATCAAGAGAAACCAAAAAACAAGGATTGAGATAACTACAATACATATAAATAAAGACTAGAACTAGACTAAAAACACAGGACCAAAGAAAAACTAGAATTTAACAAAAAGGAAATGATCAAACAAGGAAATCTAAATCTAGCACTGACAATATCTGTGAGAACCACATACACACAATGAACGCACGCACACAACGAACCAGCAAAGACATGAACATGAAGATCAGGTGAAAACAGTCCAGCAAAAGAGGACTAGACAAGGACAAGGGGGCGTAGTAACAGGAAACAAGGAGGCGGAACAAGAAGAGCATGTGGCAAACACAAACAAAGACAAAGCCATGTCCTTTCACACAACACAAACATAGAGACACGAAACAAAGATAAAGTGCATTTTCAATCATTGTCATAAAAATGGTAGCCATCGTTTACATCTTATAACTATCTCATAACAATATAAATATAACCTTATTAACTTATAATAAGATATAACTATCTTGTTATATTGTGAACTATGACACAAGGACTTGTCATTCTGATGGCACTGATATGTTCATTGACACAATACTTACTTTTGAGAGATGAACTAAGGATTTTGAGTAAGTTGGCTTTTGCAGGTAATCCATTTGTTTTGAGAAATGCACATACTGGTTTGCAAAAGGATGATTCAAGAAATGTACCAAAGCGACTGAGAAAAACTTAAACAAAGCACAACCGCCTGAGTTTTTTTTTCCTCATAATTTTTTATCTTTGCAGTCTATTCATTATATCAGGCCAATGGCTGGTCACTGGACCTACATGAGCATTAACATAAAAATGACATTGACACCTCTGACATTTAAACTGCAGCATTGTTAATTTCCGTGCAAAAAGCCTGATCTTACAGTATAGACAGAACACTAGATAAAACCATCGATAGATAGATAGATAGATAGATAGATAGATAGATAGATAGATAGATAGATAGATAGATAGATAGATAGATAGATAGATAGATAGATAGACAGACAGACAGACAAACAATATAAAGAATGTTGGTAACCAGATAGTTGACGGTAGCAATTGACTTACATGGTATTATTATTTTTTCCCAATTTGTGTTACTTTCTTGTGAAAATATTTTTCTAAAAAAATTGCAAGATATTTAATTTTAAAAAAGAGTTACGTCCCTAAGTCTGAACTCAACCTTGTCATGCCAACCATTCTCCACTTATAATAATTTAGACTCTTCCCATATGTGACATAATTTACCAGAAATGGGAGGGAGGGTACTGTCAAGCTAAACAACTCAATAAAATTAAGATGGAAAATTATTTGTTTTCAAAATTTTATTTTAATTCATAAGTATATACACAATGTACTTATTTCATACAGTATATGGTCTCCTACACTAAATGAGGAGAAGTGGCCATTTTGAGCAAAAAACCTCAACCCCATCACACTCAGCTATCTGTATTTCTCATTGTTTCAGGGTTGAAAACTTGTGACAGGGTTGAGTTTTTCTCTTCATTTATGAATAATTTTAATAATAAAAAATAGTCATGGTTTCAGTAAATATATACTTACTTATGACAACTCATAATTTGTTGACAAACACATTAATTTTTGATGTAATGTGTCCACTTGAACATTGACAAGCATGTCAGAAATGGCAGCCACATCAGCAGCAGAAACGCAGATGTTGACCGAAAGAAGCGCACAATATGAGAAGGAGACCAAATTAAAAATATAAAATTGAAGGCAATTGGCCCCACCTGTTACAGTCTTCACCCCCGTCACACTATTCTCAACCTTGCCACATTGATATTTTTGAAAAATAAATAAACAAATAGGGAAGACATTTACATTTACATTTATGCATTTGGAAGACGATTAAAAATGAAGGCATTTCTTGCTGATTACCACCTGAACTGTTAAGGACTAGCACAATAAAATTGTGGTTTTAGTTAAACATTTAAATTTGTCTACTTTTGTCTACTTTTAACTTCAGTCCCATAAAAATTTGAAAAATATTATAAATTGTACATTTGTTGTTCTGAGGGACACATGAACAGATGTAACAAGTTTATACTGTAACAAGTTTTGTGTGAAACCCCTTTTAAGCCAATTCCATTTAGTCCATTACAGGGTTGAGAATAAAAGGTGTTTGTTGTGTAATATATTAACTAAGCAAACAACCAAATGCCATCAGGTAAGCGTTAATGATACTAAGGTTCAAACATAGGCTACATACATCACATCACATCACAGGTAAACATCACATGACTTAAATACTAGCTTCTTCTACTAGGAATGGGAGCCAATGAATGCAACACTGAAAATAATAAAAGGTCTGTAATGCCTGAGGTGGGAAAATATGATTTATTGGATGTTTGATATGCGACCTCTATTGGCAGTGACCGTCAGCATTTAATAAAATAGCACCTTAAAATTATTTTCAAATACTCGACCCTTTGAAAGTCATTATATACTTCGCACACTGGTCATTAGGCTTGCCGTAGCCTACTGACAGCTCCACCTGTCAATCTTCGCTCGCACTCGAAGGCAGCTTCCCCGCCACAGTAGTTCCAAGAGCGCTCGTGCTTACCACTATTGAGAGCTGTCAATCATTCATTCGCTCCTAACCGTCCGGCAGCGTGACGTCACAGGAGTCTCCGTACTGACCGCTCTACCTGTCAATCATTCCTTCACGGCGAGCGTAAGAAAAAATCTCAGCGCTGATGTGCGCGTGAAACGACTGCTGTCCACAATGCTGTGTATCGACGTAGCATCAGGTGAGGATAACAACACTCTATGTGCTTGAACGTTTTAGTAACACGGAGGGAAATAAACAAGAAGCATGGATAAACGCGACAAGAACGCGAAAAAAGATTCGGGGAAGTCTACTAAACGCACAGGGAAACTGTTCCGGAGGAAATCGTTTAAATCTGTGGAAAGTTTGGTGAGTAAGATCTTGAAAAGTTTGGGAAGCTTGGCTAGCGGTGGGGAAACAACCGAACGGTCCGATGCTGAGGATGATGATGGTGGGTTTGGAGAAAGCGCACCTTGCGCTGGAAACTCGGGACATGTGAAAAAAGAGGACAGCGGCAGCCAAGTGAGGAAAAGTTCCTCGCTTCCCTGCCGTTCCTCCGCGAAAGAGCGACTGTTCTCGCTGTACGGGGACAAAACGCCAGGCGCGTTGGGTCTGAAGAACCACGGGAACACCTGCTTCATGAACGCCGTCGTGCAGTGCTTGAGCAACACGGACATGCTCACAGAATATCTGGGTTTGGAGCGATATAAACTGGATCTGTGTCACAGGGGAATGAACGGATTTATCATGGATGAGAACGGTCAGCACGAGAGAGGAGAAGTTACGGAACGGCTCGCGTCTTTGGTCCGAGCGCTTTGGACTTTTCAATACACACCACAACTCTCGGCTGAGTTTAAGGTAAACTCAACTCATTCAAGTTTACTGTTTCTTCACTTATCTGATGCTTTTATCCACCCCTAGGCTACAGGCATCCCGTGAAGGTTCCTCAAATAACCTATTGTATTCAAGGAACTTCAATATAATAGCCTATAGCTGCTCAAATGCGCTTTGCAAGTGTTGTGAGTTCCAATTAAAAATCTAAAGGTTTTACAGCCTGATAGCCCACTAAGGAAGAACCTTTTTAATGTCTGTCTCCAAAGATCATGCAAATCATACATAATTAGTATGCATGCTATTTTAATGTTTTTTATAATTAGAATGCATGCAAGTTTTTTTGACCAAATACAGTATTTATCGAGAATATTTCTACTTTTAAAAATAAATGTCACACCAGATGACCTATTAAAATGCGCGAGTGATTAAAATGGTGAAAATCTTGGAAATGGTGACCATAAATGCACCTAAATTATATAAATTTCCTTTTACATTAATATATCTATTTAACTTAAAATCTCTTGGACGCGTTTCAGCTTCCCATATATAACTTCAAATCAGCTGATGAATCTTTCTCTGATGTGACCGTTTTGTTCAGTATGCGAGCAAATGCTTTCCCACAGGAAGATCTCTCCTAAGCAAAAAATAGATCAGGATAAGGAACTTCCCACAGATAGCATTATCACCACCAGAGAGTAAATGTAAAAACTAGAGTGCACTCTCAGATAAGACATCACCACACTGGAAACTGTCCACAAAGACGAGTACAATCTGGAACGCAAGTCTTATGTAACGCTGCTTTCTTAGAAATCTACTACTAGAGTAATACATTTGCTTGAGAAATGATGACAAAATAACTTGCCACTGCAGTCTTAAAGACAGACAGGGTGGCAGAAAGCTAATGGTTTAATATGGTAGAAGTACAAATTTCTTCACGATGACTGTCATGTTGCCTAATTAGTCCAGCGTTTGTCATCTTTAATAATATTGCTAACAAAATCACTCAACAACCTTGACATTTCTAGTTGTTGTGTCCCTGATTACTAAAAAAAAACTTAAAGGAATAGTACACACATGCCACGCACACACACAAAAGTAAAACATTTACAGTAATTTTTTGGAAGAGCAGATTCAATTTTGCAAAATATCTTCTTGATCAATAATTAATCTCCATGAATGTCAGATTTGGAATGACATGAGGGTGAGTAAATGATGACAGAACATCTACTAACTCTTTAAGACTTTTAGAATAACATGTTCAATAAAACACATTTAGCAAACCATTTATCTTGAGGTAGGAGGAGGAAACTAAGAAGCGTGAGAAATCCAGAAAAGATTTCTGTGGAAAAGCGTCATCGAGAAGAGGTGGGAGTGTAGCCATAAGGTATGAGAAACAGAGGCCCATTTCTATTCACACCCTACTATCAAAAGTCTGAAATTACCGGTATTGCCTTGAAGGACCCCGGTCTGGGCTGACTGTTAGACGAATGGAGAATTACAAGATCACTCAAGGTAAAATGTGCAATCAATGGGGGAACCCCTACCCCCCCCCCCCCCAACACATTTATGGATAAATGTGAAACAATACTGGATTGGGCCACAAGTCAACATTAACAGCCTCATCTGATTCAGAGTCTAATGAGTTGCATGTCGTAAATTTACATGAGGCTGTCTGAGACTTCATTTGCTTTTTCCTGTGTTGACAGAGCCCAGAGTATCTTGTCTAGAGACAGCATAAATAAACTCTGCTTCTCAGACGTCTGCGAGAGTTAATGAGTGTGTAACTGAAGAAATTGGGAGCCATCTATAAACAATCAAGAGCTCTACAGTATAATTTAAGGCTCCCACTGCGCTTAACTTCATTTGCCTAATATCAGCGTAAAGTGCAATCTATTTCTAATTAGACTAAAAAGGACCCGAATTATACATTGACAGCATTACAAGTGGTGACTGGTTCAACTTGTGCAATTTTTGCAAGAGCAAAATCTTGTGGAACGTGTGAGTTCGAACTAGGGTTGTCACAGTACCAAAATTACAGTAGTCGGACCAATACCAGTAAAATTTTGCGGTTCTCGGTAGTCGGGACTAATTTCGGTACCAGAGCAAAAACTGTTGAATTACGTACTTAAAAAATGTTTGGCCCGCTTTTGCCTTATCCGTTGGTTAGCACTGTCAATCATCGCAGCTTCTAATTCGATCGCACATTTAAATAGGCCTACGGTTGTCAACCCAGAAACTTTGCAGATTAGGCCTACTTAGCAGCATGAAAAACTAAATTTGTATTCAGATTGTGAATGGGTAATAAACAGAAAGAAAGAGAAGAGCCCGCCTTTTATAATCACTAAGGCTGTCAATCTCTAAAGCGCAAGCTCACGGAATTCTGCACTCTCGCGAAAACTCATGTTAGAATTAAGAAAACCCTGTCTTAATTGTACAATGAATCACTTGTTAACACTTTGTTGGTTATATTGAAAGGATCTGCAAGTGTGCGGCTCACGTTGTACAAAACAAAAACTTAAGCAGATTCTGACTAAAGCTGGGTTTACACTGTATGATTTTGGTCACGATTTGCCAAAATCTGAAGTCTTTGATCACTAGTTTGACATGTTCACCGCACAAGGCTGAATTTATTATTTTATAAATAATAATAAAGGAATTAAATCATGAAAAGATTAAAAGGGATATAAGGGAATGAATAAATAAGAATGGTAAATTCTTGGTTCTAGGTCTATTGTAGCTATGACGTAATCAATTTAAACTATTTGCAAATAATGTTTTATTTTAAAATGTGCACACATTCACTCTTATTCGAAAACGCAAACATTTCTTGTCTCGTCACATTCATTTATGAATTACATGAATCATGAACGCATACTTAAAATTCAAAACTGTGAAATTTCAAAAAAGTTGAATAGTTTGCATCACTAGATAGTCTATTACTGCCGGTCGCTGAACATTTCCATCATAAATCAGTTGTCTAATACTTACATCTTTCCATAAAGTTTTTGTGTTGTGTCAGTAAGACCCGCCTTCTTTGATTTGATTGGCCGTCTCGATCATTTTGACATTGATGAGTGCTGTTAGACTGCTGAGGAAGAGCAGTCTAAAAAATGTACGTTTACATTTTTTTGTCATCCTAGCAACAAGCAAGTCTATAAAAAAAAAAGTCTAAAATAAAGAATTAAAACAATTATTTGTAGATCAGACATAATCATTGGCCCCTCAAACTCCGCTTATGGTTTACTGACAGCCGATTAATGATTGTTGCTATAAAATTTTACCCCCAATGAAATTCTGGCAGTGTCTGAAGGTTTGACGCACAGCCCTGACTTCCTCTTATCCCCCAGAGTTAGATAAGTCCATACAACAGCAACTGTCAAATCTAAAACCAATTGGAGCGCAGAACCTGGTGACACAATTAGTGAGACAACAACAAAGCAACACTTGCTCCACATAGACGTGTTCATTTTTTCTTCTTTTTTTCAGTTTTCAAGACAAGCCACAATCAATATTAGTGCTAGAGATTGTTTTTGTTTGCTAGTCACCATTTCAGTCCTGCATGTAAATGCAGCTCACTGTCACCGCACATGTCACGGATTGATGTAAATCTCCGGACGAGTCTTTCTTGCATGCGTCCTTTTTTTAACATGTCTTGACTGCCGTATAGTCTGACGTGAATGACAACTGAGATCCCACAGTGTGACATGGCTTACATGGACATGGTCATGTTCGCACAGTCTGACAAGCAACTGTGGTAAAAGGACTATAATAAATCGTACACTGTGCACCCGGCTTAACTTACTGGCTAGCACCTCTGATAGGCCATTGCGTTCACCCAATCAGCAAATATAATTGTGATTTGCTACAATGCTCAATGTTTAAAACACGCTGTAAATAGAAACCTTTGATGCTCAGAGAGCGCTCAAACAAACACGAACAAGAGCGTCTGAAAGCAGCGTCTATCAACGTGTACTAAACACACCCGGTGTTCTGTTGAAAAATGCAACCTATCAGATTTATATTCTATGCTTGCTTCAGAAATGCTGGTTGACTTTTTTTTTGCACCGACTGGAACCAATAGTACCAGTACGTTTGACAACCCCAGTTGGAACTCAAACCAATGAGTTGTTAAAGGGAAAAAAAGGCTGTTGATAGAGATGGTATGTGGTTGATGGATGACAGGATGGTATTTCACAGATCACAAGGTCATGTTGTACTGTTCCTGACTGATGTCCAACTATCCCACTCAGAGCGGAGCGTAGCAGAGTTAATAGTTGATGTGAGTCTACATTGAATCATCAAGTCTGCTCAAGTTAGTATTGGGAATAAAAATTACTGGAATCAAATTTGTACTCTATGGGCCAGATTTACTAACAGTTTGCGCTAGCACAAACCCTCTTTTGGCGGTAAAAAGGATTTACTAAAGGCACGCAGTGAAGAATTATATTTGGTCTTCCCACTCCGGCCGTAGATACAGACAGTTACCCCATAACAAAAATCACGCCTAGGGAAAAGTTTTGTACTTTCAGCTATAAGAGCATTGAATTCACAGAATGGATAGGCTAATTAAAACATTTTTTTTTTACTGTTGTGTTGCTAGTGCCATTTGTTTGTGCAATATGTCTATTCATGTGTACAATATTTGGTGTAGTATGTGCATATTATGCGTGTTGAATTGAATGTTTCTCCTACTACAGTCTGTGATTTTTTTTCCCCTCTTTTAAAGGAATGTACAAATGTAAAGGAATGCACAGCGTGTACAAATAACAAGGTCACATGAGACACAGCCATCTTCTAACCGTATACATACTGGGAACTATATTCTCAGAAGGCGAAGCACTGCTACTTGGGCGGAGTGCTTTACTCGCTGCACCTGAGAAGCCCCGTGGTGAGGAGAAGAGAGTTCGCTCAGAGTTGGAGTAAATCACTCCGCAGAAGTAGCAGTGCTTCGCCCTCTGAGAATATAGTTCCCAGTATGTATACGGTTAGAAGATGGTTGTGTCTCATGTGACCTTGTTATTTGTACACGCTGTGACTTTACAAATCACAACATGTAAATAGGAAAATGTTGGCGTTATTTTGTCACTTATTGGGAGCAGTATGCTAGCTGGAGCCGTTTACCTCCAGTCTTTGTGCTAAGCTAGGCTAGCGGTGGGTGCGAGTTATGGGACGCACGGAGATGAAAAGGGTATGTATGGACTTATCTAACTTTGAGGGATACGGTGAATAAGCTAAAGTCCCAAAAAGTCAGCGTGTTCCTTTAAGGACAATAAAGGATGAATCTGAAATTGAATTAGCACTGAAAAGGCATGGATAGGGTTATTTTTGTGGCTGACCTTATTGCATATGCATTTGGAGTTTCCCTTTCAGACGCAAAATTTATGGGAGGAGAGTATTTAAATGAATCACGCAAGGTGATTTACTAAGGTTTGCGCTCATCAATTTACTGGTATTTGCGCCGTTATTTACCACCCCAAAAAAAGCATGTTTTAAACCAGATGCAAAGCATGCTTTAATGGGATTGCGCTATCATGCTAATTTGCCCTGTTTAGTAAATCTGTCTCTATGTCTGTTGGCTCTGACATAATCTGTGTACTGTAGCGTACTCCTAAAAGTTGATGAAACTAGCAGAAATATGGATTTCTAATTTACACTGTTTCTTTTACAGCAAACCAAAACTTTATGCTATATCGAAATATAAAAAAATAAAATGTTGTCTGAGATAAGAATGTATATGTACTACCTGCAAACAACTAGCAACAGAAAGTTGTCATGAAATAAAATAAAAAAATTAATGGAAGTCCTGATAATGAATGAAATGTTAAAAGGTCACATATCTATATTAAATTAAATTTGTTTTCCTAGTTATGCTTATCAGTTAGAAATACCTCATGGTGCACGCAATGTCTTCAAAAAGATTTTTAAAAATCCTTATCCAGTCTTAATAATCTTTCATGGAAATCCATGTTTCAATTTGAACAACAACACAGGAAAGAAAATTGCATTGACAAATAATTTACTGAGATCTTACACAATTATTTTATCCTTATATTTGGGTTCACTCTCAGGATTTTAAGCAAAAAGGAGCCTTTGAAGACCAAAGCTTTGATGTTTAAACTGTCCAATACTATTTTAATTTTTTTTACTATTTAATGGATGGTTCTGGGTACTTTTCCTTCTTGTCTTGAAATATATAACACTGAAATGTTTCTCTATATGCAGTACAGAACTTTTTTTTAATTTTTTTTTGGAATATGGCTATGAATGAAAAATCAAAAGAGTCTGTGAATGTCTATAAACCAGTTGTGTTTATTCACAAGAGGATCAAAAACCAAAAAATACACAAATAAAATGCATGGCCACAAGGATCTGCTTCCATACTAATACTAGTTTTGCGTACAAAACTCTCATTCAAGTGCAAGTCAAACCTCTTCAGGCTGAGCACTCATTGACGAAATGAAAGCTTTTCTTTTCCTACAGTTTAAAACTGACAGGGATCCTATCTTTTAATACCACTATAAGTGGAGGCCTACATTTCTCAAAGCTTTCACATACGCCAAAGAAATTTCACAGGACCAGAATTTAAATAGTCTACTACAGTAAATAATGACTGTATGTCATATAATTAAATATTAGGCTACATTTTTATCCACCCAACACAAGCCTTGTGACCTTTGGCCTTTGTTTATATATAAATATATCTAGCAGTTTCTCTGTCACATTCTTTTAAATAGAGGGTGCTTTGAATGAATTGTTGTTCCTCTGAATAACTCCTTTGAGGACAAGGCATTTGGGCATCTAGACTTTCATTCTTTTGAACATGGGTTTAAACTCTGTGACCACATGACCCACTTTCTCACTATATGACTAATGTTAATATTATTATGTTATCTCAGTCCTTAGGCCTACGGCTTCATATTATTATCTGCAATTTGCTTCCAGCTGCTAGATTGAGTTCGAATGGTTAATGCTGCTGTAATTAATCCTTATGTCACTCAGCATTAAAATTATTATTTTAAATGTACCTGACAATCAAGACTACTTTTAACTGAATTGAGAATATGTGGACTAGTAAGACTTATGTTGCCTTCAAGTTACTTTGGAATTATGATTTTTTACTAGACTAGCGCACATAAACATTATTTTTTATTTTATTTTTGACTTTTAAAGAAAAAAGACTAAGCTAAAAGTAAGCAGTTTATGAGACATCATATTCAGTATAATGTAGTACCTTACTATATATACTGCATTCAATTTTTTTGAAGGAAGTCTCTTATGCTCACCATGGTTGCATTTATTTAATCAAAAATACAGTAAGAACTGTTTTATTATTATTATATACTTTTAAAATGAAATTTGTTTCTGTGATGACAAAGCACAATTTTCAGCATCTTTACACCAGTCTTCAGTCTCACATGATCCTTCAGAAATCATTCTAATGTGAAGATTTGATGCGCAAGAAACATTTCTATGGAAGCTTGTTTCCGCCACAGAATAAAAAATAAAAAAGTTAATTGCGACTTTTTATCTCACAATTCTGACTATGAATTCAGAATTGCATGATGTAAAGTAATAATTGTAAGTTATAAAGTCAGAATTACGTGATATAAACTCAAAATTCGGAGAAAAGGAGTCAGTCTTTTTTCCCCTCAGAATTGGACTTTATAACTCGCAATTGTGAGTTTATATCTTGCAATTGTGACTTTACACTCACCTAAAGGATTATTAGGAACACCTGTTCAATTTCTCATTAATGCAATTATCTAATCAACCAATCACATGGCAGTTGCTTCAATGCATTTAAGGGTGTGGTCCTGGTCAAGACAATCTCCTGAACTCCAAACTGAATGTCAGAATGGGAAAGAAAGGTGATTTAAGCAATTTTGAGCGTGGCATGGTTGTTGGTGCCAGACGGGCCGGTCTGAGTATTTCACAATCTGCTCAGTTACTGGGATTTTCACGCACAACCATTTCTAGGGTTTACAAAGAATGGTGTGAAAAGGAAAAAAGCATCCAGTATGCGGCAGTCCTGTGGGCGAAAATGCCTTGTTGATGCTAGAGGTCAGAGGAGAATGGGCCGACTGATTCAAGCTGATAGAAGAGCAACTTTGACTGAAATAACCACTCGTTACAACCGAGGTATGCAGCAAAGCATTTGTGAAGCCACAATACGCACAACCTTGAGGCGGATGGGCTACAACAGCAGAAGACCCCACCGGGTACCACTCATCTCCACTACAAATAGGAAAAAGAGGCTACAATTTGCACGAGCTCACCAAAATTGGACAGTTGAAGACTGGAAAAATGTTGCCTGGTCTGATGAGTCTCGATTTCTGTTGAGACATTCAGATGGTAGAGTCAGAATTTGGCGTAAACAGAATGAGAACATGGATCCATCATGCCTTGTTACCACTGTGCAGACTGGTGGTGGTGGTGTAATGGGGGGATGTTTTCTTGGCACACTTTAGGCCCCTTAGTGCCAATTGGGCATCGTTTAAATGCCACGGCCTACCTGAGCATTGTTTCTGACCATGTCCATCCCTTTATGACCACCATGTACCCATCCTCTGGTGGCTACTTCCAGCAGGATAATGCACCATGTCACAAAGCTCGAATCATTTCAAATTGGTTTCTTGAACATGACAATGAGTTCACTGTACTAAAATGGCCCCCACAGTCACCAGATCTCAACCCAATAGAGCATCTTTGGGATGTGGTGGAACGGGAGCTTCGTGCCCTGGATGTGCATCCCACAAATCTCCAACAACTGCAAGATGCTATCCTATCAATATGGGCCAACATTTCTAAAGAATGCTTTCAGCTCCTTGTTGAATCAATGCCACGTAGAATTAAGGCAGTTCTGAAGGCGAAAGGGGGTCAAACACAGTATTAGTATGGTGTTCCTAATAATCCTTTAGGTGAGTGTATATCACGGGATGTAAACTGGCAATTGTGAGATAAAAAGAAGCAATTATCTTTTAAAATGTTTTATTCTCTGGTGGAAACAAGCTTCCACACATTGATTATAATCAATGTTGAAAACATTTGTAGTGCTATTTAGGGTTCCCTTTCAGTCGGTCACTTTCAACGTTACGTCTCTGTTACTTCCTTCGAGGGAAAGAGGGTTACCTAACCTAGACGTTTTTGTTAAAACTGTGATTTTTTTTTTTTTTTTTTTCAGAATTCTTAGATGAATAGAAATTTCTAAAGATCAGCATTCTTTTTAAATAGAAATCTTTAACATTAATATGTAAAGCAAAAAAACAAACAAACAAACCAAGCACAAAAAACTGCTGCTGTTATCTGCCAATGCATTTCATCAGAACTTTTTTGTTATCACAGATGTGATGAGGATTCTTCAGTTATTCATTTACACAGTTGTTGTCATGATCTGCAGTGCGAAGCATTATTCACTGTATAGCAGAATGCAATTTACATCCTCCATCTGGTCTCCACTGCATCTCAGTTTCTAACAAACTGCCTATTCTGAGTCAGATCCACTGATCATGTTATTCAATGACTCCAGGATTTGTTTCTCTCGACATTCAATAGACAACTCAGGATTTTATATATGGAGTATGTCGACTGAATAAAGGGATCATGTTCAATACCTTTTTTGTGTAATGTCTAATAGACAATCTGACACTAGTATTTGTGTGACCTTTATCTTGTTTCTTGTCTCCAGATGACCGTATCTAAATATGGTGCACAGTTCCGGGGGAATTCCCAGCATGACGCTTTGGAATTCCTGCTCTGGCTTCTGGACCGCCTCCATGAGGACGTCAACTCATTTTCAACCGTACCCAATGGAAATAACAGAAGCAAATCAACTGGCAAAGTAAGCGCGTGTCTCAGAACCTGCCTAGGGCATGAAACAGCATGAAAGAAGTGAAATGATGCAACATTCAATCTCAAAAATTGGCTCTGGAATTTTTTCTCTTCCCCTCATTATATTATTATGCCTCAAACTACAAATCATCACCTGAAAAATCTACAATATGAGAACTCATAATTATTTTACAGATCAGTAAGTTAGTAGGCGTTACCAATGACTCTTCTAAAACCCCATATGGCCAAACAGCTGTTACCTTCACCATTACCATGACTTGACAAGGTGAGAGAGTCTTGTCTACACACCCCTGCCACCCGTAAACAACACATCTGTTTATGAAATATGGAGATTCGTGCCAAGCGCCACAGTGTGCATTGAGATAGAGTGGTCTTCTTGTACGTAACCTTGGCATTACCCAGATGAATAGCTTTTCACAGTGGCTGTGATTTTCACAAGGCGATATTCATGGGGACTGAAATTGATTTGAAACCAATAGCATTTTGAAGGTCTACATGTGTGCAATGGTTTCCACTCATCTTGGACCTCAAATGAAGCCACATCACCATGGCAGCAAGTTGCATAACCTTCCGCAATTATTGCCACTCGAGAAGAAACATGCAATATGTAGGCCTACTTGTTTTTTTATAACATTAATGTTAAACTGCATTCAAGTTTATTTACTCCAGATCTCTGAAATTAGGGAAAATTAGTTTTCAAACATTATTATAGCCATTATCACTGCACCATATCTCCACTATTAGTGTTTAAAGAAAGCATAGCACTGATAATGGAGAAGACTTTTTTAAATAAAGCCACTGTCTTATTTAGAAACAATTTTCAAACAACTAGAGGACGCAGGTATATTTTTCTCCATATAGAGGCCAAACATTTCCAAAAATCTACTTTCAAACTATCAAAGCTGCTCATGTCGGAAGAAAGCCTATGCTATTTTTAAAAGTCACAAATATGAGTAGCTGAAATTCACTGAACATTACAGGAGCTTTGATTGTAGACTGCTTTTTTGGTCAGATGAGGTCTTTAGGCAAAAAAAAAAAACATCAGAGATTGAAAAGAAACTATTCACCAATGTGATGTACGGAGTTGACGAATTAAAATCAAGAGATCATTTTGACGAAAAAAGTAAGAATTTTAAACAGTATGCAGCCAGAAGAACAATTCTGCTGCTGTGAAAATGTCAAGAGGGCTGATGACATGAACAAATTAAGTGTATTAATTGAATTTACATTTTTTAAATGTATATGCAGCACAACAAGCCTAAAAGACATGCAATCCATTTTAAAAGCTTTAAAAAAACTTTATATATGCATATATTTATATTTAGAATTATTTAAATCCAAAGTCTAATATTAATTGTCAAAAAGCATTAATCAGGTGGCGACAATGATCATTTAAACTGTTCACTTAATTGATTCGTTCAATATGAATGAGTCGCTGAATCTCAAATGACTGATTCAAAAACACTGATAGGCTCTGGAACAAAACAAGTGACCATGTTTATGAGTGGATTATTCAATCACTCACTCAAATGATTTATTCAAAAATACAGATACTTTCAGGAACAAAACAAGTCACCCGCTTCTTGGTGCGTGAATCACTGATTCATTCACTGAATTGGTTTATTAAGAAAAATGGAAGTTCGCTCATGGGCAAAACACCACCACTGTGTGTTGCTCAGAGATGTGCAATGATATTGCTTTGGCTGAGGGGGCGTTTATACGACACAATTTTAATATGTGTTTTGCCCATTCATTTACAAGACGACGGCATTTTGGGGGCCTGAAAAAGTGAAATTTTTAAAACTGGTTTCAATGTACGAGTTTTTGAAAACGATACCATTATTGTATCTTTGTAAACTACAAAAACACGAATTTATGAAAACGGTGATATCATGTGCTTGAGTATTACGTGTTCAGTCTATAGGCACGTAGTGTTTCTTTAAAAAGTGGCATCGCCAACTACTGGCCTGGCAGCGTTTTTAGTGGTTTTACCGGATCCGTGTGAACAGGGATCGTTTTGACCGTGTTGTCGTCTGTACGCGAGGAACGCAAAGGAAAGAATTTTCATTTTTAGTAGCCTACATCGTTGTCGTGTAGATGTATCATTAATTTGACTAGTTTGACATAGTCCTTAGTTTAACTATTTGCGCCGATGGAGCAAATGTAACTGGCAATATTTTGTCTAAAACATAAGTTAAATAAGAATACCCTTAAGGCCTTTACAATCGTCCCCTGCTTTTTGATCAATGCTAAATGCTAACTGACTAAATGCTAACTGACTAATGAACTGCTTTCATTAAAACATTCAAACTGCATCGTTTAATGAGAGACGTTATTACTTTCTCATTGAATTTCGGGGAAGGGGATGGATAAAAATAGTGGGAAAAAAAATGCCACCCACAGTTTTCAAACATAATTATTGACATGACATGTTTTATTGATATGTTTTATAAATGACATTACAGAATTCATATTGAAATGCTGGTGATACGCATTGTGCTAGCTTAACACTAGCTCAGAAGTGTGACGGCCCACTTTTACTAGCTTTAAATGGCTTTTAGCGCACAAACACCATAATACGCCTACGATTTTCTTCCGTTTGCACCATGCTAATTGTCTCTTTTTGAACTCAACAGTGCCTGAATGGTTATCAGATGTGGTTTGATGTAGTTGGTTTTGTTCGCTAATTAATAATTTGTTTAGTGACACAAATTTGAACCTCTGCTTAGTGATGAACCAAGATTTGAGTCTTTGATTTTCTGTAAAACAACTCGTTTAATCTACAGTCTGGTAGCATAGCGGCACACTGTCTTTAATTGATGATCTTTGTGTGTATGTGTGCGTTTGTGTCACGAGCCGGTTCAGTTCCTCTGGCTACGCCTGTGGCTACAGCCTGGCTTATTATCTCTGAGCAGTTCTTTCATCTACTCTCTGTTGATGCCCTTTTTGACTGAACTTGATCCATTATTAAAAGCCCGCTTTTTTTTCCTTTTAAGATACGTGCCTACTGCCTATGTAGGCGCACAGATAAAGGCTTGTGGTATAACGCTATAGGAACATGGGATATACAGTAGTCGTTTTAAAAGCCATTACAAGGTCAGTAAAAAAAAATTTCTGATTGATAGTCGGTGTTGATGCATGCTATGTGTCAAGTTGCTAGAGATCTGCTTTTCACCTGCAGTCAAACATCTGAATAACAACGAGATAGCCTTCGCAAAATGTACTGTTGTGAAGTGCCTTTTGTTATTTTTTATGGGAGGGAACCTCTAAAACCCATTTCTATCCAGGTTCAAAAACCTCAGAAACATCCTGAAGACCAAACCAGACTATACTGACTTCACTGACAGACTTTCCATTCAAAGGTAGGCCTTTTAGCTCATGCAGTGACGAATAGATAATCAAAAATCAACTTGTTAATTAAAATTTACAGTTAAAATTATTTATTTAATTCATCTTTAATTCAAAAATCATTTTTTAAATATATCTCAATAAGGATAAGTGCCTCAAAATGCCTCATTTATGAGTCAGTACACATCCTAAAAGGAGCATGACCCTCCTTCATACCAAGTATGAAGACATAGCCAGAACCCAGCAGACATTTTCAGACTCACTCTTGAAGACATTCATTATAAATGTATTATACATGTGTGTTCTAATGGAGGTTGACAAGTGCATGCCTGTAAACAAACAGCTAGATCTATCTCTCCTTCTCTCTCCCTCTCTCTCTCTCTCTCACACACACACTGACCCCGAGGCCACTGATTTTTGGCATTCCCTTCACTATGTTTACTGGGTATCACTCTGGAAACAGAACTGGTGCGGAGCCATCTCTCAATGGAATGAAAGGAAGCTTTTGTGAACGAGTGGATGAAAGAGACGCTTGTTCAGGACATATGGACTGAAGGAGAGCGATAGAGAGAGAGGTGCAAACCCCTTCCTGCAGCCCTCATAGAGGGTTTAAATTAATTTACAGTGATGTCATTATGACTGTGTCCAAAATTCTTACATCATCATTACACATTCTTTTTAATTAATCTGGTTATTACAGTAACTCTAGAGATAGTGCCATCTGTCGGTATTTTGTCATCGATGGACCACACAATACACAGTACTATGGATGTAGTAAAAGCAGGTTGAAATTTATGCTCACTTTTATGCTCACCTGTTTTTTGGACAGTGAAGCAGCAGATTTTATATAAAGTAAAATTAAATAAATAAATAAATATAAAAACACATCCATCCATTTTCCAAACTGCGTGTCGCATAGGGTCAGAATAAAATAAGATAAAAAATAAAAATAAAGTTATTTCTTGCATAACTGCAAACCTGTATATAATGTCTAAAGAAGTTTGTCTAGCTTTTGAACGCCAGACCATGATCATCTCTGCAGCAGTTTGTGAGGCCATGGGACTGGCCCATGGGACTTTTTTTCAGTCTCACTCTATCAATATAACAGTAGGTCACGCCACCTGCAGATGTTTTCTGTTGACTTCCTTATTCCAATATACATAACATCAGTAATGTCCATGAGTCAAAGTACAGAAAGCTGCTGGAGGTCTTCTGGTGTGGAGGAAACCACCTACTGTTGAACATCTGCAAGACAAAGGGGCTGTGTTGGACATCTGGGATATCAGGGAATTTCTGGAGCTGCCCATGGGGAGCAATCCAAACCTGAGCAGCAAACTGGGCTGACCAGAGAAAGTTGGCGCGGGCTGTACTGTATGAGGTGGGCTTTTCAACTTCTGGCAGCACCAGATATGTTCTGCTAGTGGCGCAGGTGTTCTTCTGTCAGTTTGGAGAGCAAGACCAGCTCAGGAGAATCCATTAATGTGATCTGATAACTAGGCATACAGATTTAGAAAGTTATGAAAAAAATAAAAAAAATTCTTCTGCATTATATTTTTCTCACTATTATTTTAGTATTTCATTATTATTATTATTATTATTATTATTTTCATTAATACATATATATATATATATATATATATATATATATATATGATTAAAATAATACTGATTATTATTTTATTGATTATTATAGTATTTTATTATTATGATTAAAATTTTATATATATATATTTATATTTAAATTAATTCATATTTATGTTTGATTAATTTTTTTTTTTATGCAAGTAAAGTGTACCAACCAATGTCTTAACTTATATCTCTATATTTATAAAAATAACAGAGTTAATAATACTGAATTGATTGTATATATTATACATCATGTTGTTAGTTATTAAAATATAGAACTAATAATATTGAAAAAATGTAGAGCATTTTGTCTAATTAAAAAATGCTTTGTAATACTCTCAGAATACTCTTGTGACAAGTGATACTGAGAAGCGACATCACATCCTTCCTTCCCTTTCATTCCGTCACAGGTGCCTCGCAGAGGTAAATACGCTACATGAAGTGCCCCTCATTATTATTCATTTCACATACTCTCGGTTCTCCCTGACGATGTCTGAAAGGAAATAAACGCTGCTCTGCATCCAGTTCTGAAAGCTTGCCAAGAGCTCTTCTCCGCGGAGGACTAGCTTTTCTTTCCCCTTCTCTCTTCATCTCGGTCTCTCTGTCTCTCTTTGTGTATTTGCCCACTGGCATCTCCATAGAAACCAGCACAAGGTAGGAAGCCAGGGTCTCACAGCATTGCTGGATGAATTGTTGCCCACCTCTAGGGAAAGACACAGAGGGAGAGAGGGAACATTGAAAGACACTTTTTTTTTTTTTTTTTTTTTTTTGTGCACGTCCTTATTGGACTTTCTATTCTTAGCTCTTGCTTAGCGGAGCTTCACTTCCTCTTCCTAAACAGATGGGGAGATTGTCTGTTTGCACAATGTTATTGATCAGTCACACTAATGAGATCTCCCCTGCATCTAAACACCTAAAATATTCATCTGAATCATTTTATCTGAACACAAACCAAACAAACAGGCGCAGGATTGGGTCTGGTTTTTCAGCCGAAATTCTGATGGCAAGTACACACACATCGGAGTACTCACTCAAGTATACTGCTGTACAATTATTATTATTATTATTATTTACACCTATTATTGCAGTATCAACGTTTCCCAGATAAATCCACCCTTTAATGACGTATATAAACAAAACAAATTGTAGTCGTTCACTTTACATGTCGGGAGCCAGTCTCATCCTGTCTAATTTGGAGGCTCTTGGCCTGATAAGCCGCAAAGGAAAACATTGACAGATATTGTGGAATCCAGTCATAAAATCTAGCAGTAAACTACTAAAAACAATTTTTCTATAAACCGGAATTTCACAGATTTCTGCAATTTTTGGATTAATCAATCAAAGTAGGGCTTCTCTAAATTTGCTGCAGGTTGATTTTTCTTTTCTTTCCCACAGGTTAAAGGTTGCTAAAGTCATTGGGCTAGTTTTGTAGCATAGACCTGGCTACCCTGCCTATAGACTGAACACATAATACGCATGCACATGACGTCACCGTTTTCACAAATTCATGTTTTTGTAGTTTTCATAAATATGATCACATGAACGGCCAAAACGCAAAAAAAAGTTCATTTTTTTTTTTTGTTGAAAACAGTGTCGTGTAAACGGCACCTCTGAGTTTCATTGTGTATTAGGCACTCATTCACTCTAAGTCTTTATTACAAACCGCCAAAATAAAAGTTTGGTTCAACTTGAATTATGATATATCTGTTTAAAAAAAAACACTATTGTGTCAAACTTTTTTTTAAAATAAAAATATATTTTGATTAAAATGAAATCAATGCTTTTTGATTATTAACATTTTATTAAACAGATTCCAGAAAGGATTAAATCCTTTATTTACATAATTAAAAAAGAAAAAAAAAAACTCACTTCATAAGACCCTGCTTTATGATAAAAGAGTCAAAAGTCTGGTTCCACAAGATGAGTTTTGCACAAAACTGGGATTTTTTTTAAAAAAGAAGAAAGTATTGTGGTAGATTTTCCCCTGCACATGACTTGAGTTAAACCGGCTGTCCCGGACACCTATGATTTTATACTCTACTAAGCATACTTCAATACAAAGTTGGCCAACGTCTCAACCTTTTTGAACACTATCACCCGGGAATAAGTTGCTCCACTAAACACTATCACTTGAGAATAGAAGTAAGATCTCTAGTGTCTAACCTACTGCGCAGCAATAATCAAACACAGATAATCCTTCGAACATGCTTTAAAATCGGCCAGAGGACCTCAGAAAAATTTCAGAGAGAATCCCAGCTCCATCAAAAATACAACAGTTTATAGAGGATAGAAATACAGAACACAGCAAAATAGCATAATATACTACTCGTGATCATTGTATCATATTTCTCGTATATGATTGGTTCAATTTATGCAAAACAGCACCCACCTATTTAGATATTAGAATCATCAGAATCATGGGGTTGGTAGTTCAATGTGATGTCATCTTTGATTACTCAATCTGTCATGGGACTATTACATTTAGAATAACTGTCTAACTGTCTATATATTCAGAGTTTCCACTCTTTTGAAACAACAACCTTGCTAAAAAAACATATTTTAATCATTAATATAAAGACCCTTCACAATCATAAAAGGCCAGTCTCTCTTTGAACATTGTCTTGCAAGTCTTGAACTATTTGTAGAGTGATACAGCATCATCCTTCAAGCAAAAAGACTAGTTCTTTACCGGAGGAAGGAGGTGGATATCATCTATGATTTAAATAGTGTTTAGATCTTGTAATTACATTCGAGGCGCACATGAAAACACTTTTGAATTAGTATAAACACTGACTCTCCTCAATCAGCATTTCTTCTCTGACACTAGTCTTTCCATCGTTCTCTTGCTTACATTCTGACTGAACAACGCTAACATTAGCAAGGCAAACATCCACAGCTCCAGACACATCATTTAACAACTGTCTCTCACAGACTGACGGGACATAATTATTTTTAATTAAATGCCTGCCCTGTTTTACCACAGTATATTTACATAGTTAATGCTTAATTTCCTCCTCGTGGAATTGCGCAGAAAACTTTTGGAGGAAATGTGTAAGGAATGCAAACAACAATGATAGGGCACATGCAGTGCCCCCTTTATGTGGACACTTAAACTACACACAAAAATGTCTGAATGTAAAGCAATATATAGTTTGTAAAGCAAAATCTTAGGAAAAAAAAAATTTGAGTCATTTAGAATGAAGTCATTTTCAAAAACTCATATACAAACAAGCACGATTAGGTGCCATTGCAGTACCTTTCACTTGTAAATAAAAATCATCCTGAAAACGAAAAAAAATTGTTAGTCAAGACAATACTTGCTAAATCCAATAAACATGCTGTACTAGGTTTTACATCCACAGATCTTTGTGCTAGAAATTGTTCTAAAAGCAAGTAAATCTTCAGTTTGAGGGATATTGGTATATAAACTCTGAACATCAAAAGTAGCAGGAAGCACATCATCAACAGAAAAGTCAACACCATATAATGATCATGTTTATGTTACTTCGTTGTCCTGCACCTGAGCCCAATCTTAGTGTTTGGGATGTGCACACCTGTTTTGTATTTTTCAGAGATCTCCTGTAGGCCATAAGTAGAGGTGCCATTCTTCATCCTTTTCTTTCCTCTCCATCTTTTAAAAGGGGGGATATTTTTAGTTTGGAGCCCAGCAGGTAGTCTTTCTCTGAGGAAGTGGGATGTCCATTATATATTAATGTATCCGGTGTATGTGTGGGCATGTGTGTGTTTCTATGTTTAAGCGGTTTAAAAGGCTCTTTTTGCTTATCTGGGCCATGCTGTGTTGCGGCCACTACAACAGATGCACTGAATCTATCCCTCCACAAGGTATACGCATCCATCTGTCTGATCAGGGTTGTGAATTATTCATCTAAATGCCATTACTGTGACAGCATGTATTGCCCGACTATACTTTTCAGGTAGTTTTCAAACATATATCTTCACAGCAAAGTGCAGTTTCTTCTACATATATTTGATGGTTGTGACTGATGACGCTTAAGACTGAAGAAGGATGAAAGACTGGACATAAACACCACTGATAATGATTTAGGAAGCCCAGCCAAAATTACCCTGGCAGAGGATAGAAAGTAATGATTATGAGAACAAATGATGAGAGTAAAAACTGCCTGCTTCACCTATTTGCTAATTTAAAACATAATTTCTCCTATTCATTTTTAATGTCGCAGTGCTTTAATTAAAAGGAGATCCGTGCAAGCTTGCAGAAACACATGTTCTCTATATGCTAATGATTGCAGAACAAATCTACATACTGGCCTTATTTCAATTTCTCAGACCAGCTCACATGTTCCGTTAACTGCATCTCCCTTGCAAAAAAAAAAAAAAAACTTTAAAGAGATAGTTCACTCAAAAATGAACATGTGCCATTTTTCATGGTGCTGTTGAGCTCAAAAAGCAACACGAAAGTAGTCCATATGACTTGTACGCTATATTCCAATTCAAAGGGAAACTGAAACAGAAATGGGAGAAAATGAAACTAAGTTTGACAATCAATGCCAAACAAGGTGCGGTCACCTCGTGAAATCCCTTTCAGCTTTCTGTTGGTCAACAAAATCACTTGTGAAAACTCACCAAACAACACTAAATGTTACCGTACCTTCTGTTACACAATCAAAGAAGTTTGACATAATCGGTGGCACCCCATTTTTAAAATGCCGGTGAGATGGATTATGGTACTTTTATGATGTGTTTTTGTTTTGAAGCTTAACAGCCCCAATTTAATTTAAGTTTGTTTGAAACAAAATAGGGTAAGTAAATTTACATTATTTTAATTTGTAAGGGAACAATTAAATACAAAAATTAGAAAAGTCTACAGGTGACTATTGCCGAAATGGATTGCATGTTGTTTTTGAACTTGAGCTACTTGTATATCAATTGTTGCACAGCAGAATCATCTAAATTCTTAAAATCAATTGTGACAATTTTATCAGCATGAAATGGAAGAAGTTGCGGTTGTATTGTCTTCCCTATTTCCGAGTGAAACGACTTCTTGAATGAAAAAAAAAACATCGTTGGAAGTTCTTAATTGTCCATTTTGATTTCATGGTTGCTTTAAGAGGTTTGGAGAAGTGATCCTCTTCCTGGTCAGGACACGGTTAAAGATGAGGCTGTCTTAAACACTCACTTATAGGCTCCAGATGCAACACATCAAAGTGCTGCCCAACCTGCCATTTTCAAACGACACCTTTGGCACCGGGTACATTTGGCCGTGTTTCAAGCAGCTTGTGCTCTCCTACTCCGATTGCACCAGTTCACTCATCCACTACCACCTCTATTCAAAACAAGGATCACATTGTGGGTCAACCAAACCCTTTGATGTCTGTCTCATTCTTCTTGAAGCATGAACAATATAGTACTGGTGAGACGAAGCTCAACCATTTAATTTATCCATAATGTCCTTTAACAACAGTGTGTTTGTCTGCACAATTGAGACTAATGTTTGTTAGTAAATAAAATAATCAAAACCACTATAACTCGCAGAGCAGCCTCAGTGGTAGGTTTGTTAAAATGCACTGTGACCTGTTATGTCAGAGAAAGCAGCGATTCCACAGGTTTCAACGTTGCAAGGATATCGAGGAAAAAAGCAATGCTTAGAGAAAGTGACACTCGCACAAAACAAAGGTTCCACAAGGGTTTTTTCGCAATGCCATTGGAAAACAATTTTGGTTCCCAAAAGAATCTTTCAGTGAACAGTCCTTAAAGGAGCATTTCACCCGTGGGAACTTTAATCTTTATTAAAAGTTGGTCATATATGTAGTCGAAATGTAACATAAATTTCGAATTTGGTCCCTTCTTGACCGAGGAAAGACAGAAAGTAACTTTAGGGTGCATTTGTATGGAAGACAACAACTCCCACAATGCACCACATTGCACAGCTCCGCAAGCCTATCAGAGAAATCACTCTTCCGTCTACAAGGCTAACTACCACCAGAGCTTGAAATTCATTTCACACAAAATTTCTAGTTAGTTGGCGAACTCATTAGTGAATTACTCCTCATTTTGTATTTCTTTCGAAATGGTGAATTATTGCATGGTACCGGGATGTTCAGTCCGCGTCCGCGACAGGCAGGTCTTCTGTCTCGGCGGCAGAAGCCGCCTCCTGTTCCTCCATCAGCCTCAGCTGCTCTTCGCTATATTGCGGCTCGTTAAGGTATCCATGAACATCTAATTCGAGCATCAGAATTTCGAAATCCTCTTCTTCCATATCATATTGAGTACCTTCCGCCATTGTCGTAACTTCACATCTGGCTCCACAGCGCCTGTTAGCTTTGCTTCCAAACAAGATGGCGGATATTGCTTTTAGTTTCTGCAAGTGCAGATCACTGATCTGTAATAGGTCTGTAGCGTGAGTGGGTCCCACCCCCTGGAAAAATGAGGAACGAGTGTTTGTAGTCTCAACCCCTCTACAAAGATATGGGACTTCCTGCTTGGAATGACGCAAAATGGCGATATTTACATCATTATAAGCAGGAACCGCAACACTGAAATACGTATACAGTCTCATGGGAAAATGAGGGAATAATACACGACCATTCAAAAATATGACTGGGTTTCTAACGATACAAAGCTTAATGCAAATGGGTGAAGTGTCCCTTTAAAAGAACCATCTTTTTCTCAATGTGAAGAAAATTTCACATTTTCAAAAAATGTAAGAATCTTTTTTTCTACTATAAAGAACCTTTTGTGGAATAGAACGGTTCCATGGATGTTAAAGGTTCTTCAATGAATCATCAATGCCAATAAAGAACCTTTATTTTTTTATGAGTGCATGAATAGTTAGTATTTTGGTACAATATATTCAATGATTTATTTATATGCCACATCATTGAATTATCTTCAACTGGGGTCTTTTTCAGTGATTAGGCTATTTGCGATTAATTTGAAAGTGTTATGGTTATAATTCAGTTAAACCGATGCATTCATGAACAAAAGGATCTCTCTTTCCAGCATGGAATGGTACTCGAGTTACTATCAAGAGACACATTCCCTACTAAGGGTCTGGGACCATTTATCTTCTGGGACCTTAACACTCATTAACCAGGCTGGGGCAGGCAGAAGAATTTAGGGAAGTGATAAGCCCACTTGTTGAATTACAGCCTGAAGTCTTTTCCTCCTTTCTGCCCTACACAGATAACAATGGAATGTGTATTCGTACAGCAATTCATTTCATAGTGTTGTGCCTGTGGGACGTAGTACTTAACTCTCAGTAGAAATCACAAGGCTAAACACGTCACTGGGGGAAAACTTCTTAGACAGCAGCCCTAGATGATTGAAATTGATGCTGCAAAATTCCAGATGCATTAAGTTAAGTTCTTGTTTGCAAAATCAGAATAATTACAATTCCATTAGAGACCCCTGTACTGCAATATAATTATGACGATTTCTCTTTTGAGAGGCATGTAGCTTGGCAACCAACCGTTTTGAAGCAGTTTAACCACAGTCAAGCTACTTACGCTACTATAGAAGATATTAACAACAAAATATCTACCACAAGATATAATACATATAATTCAAGCGCCTAATGTTCTGCCACAAAAACATTGAGGGTATTTGAATGTGTTAACTCAGTTAGAATCTTAATTATGCACTGAACAAATAAATATACTTTCAATTAAACTTTAAAAAATGGTACATTATAAACAGTCAAAAAAATATAGTAATGAACAGCAACATTTGGGAATATTTTTTTAATCAATTCAAAAACAAGTACAGTTCCAACAAACTGATTCACTGGAACACATCTGATTTTCCAATATGAAAGAGAGGGATGTTTAGTACACAGATTCACTTGAATGAATCAAACTAGAATGATTCACACTGTTTAGGTTGAATCAGATAATTTAGGGTGAACTGATATACTATAATGAATCATAATGAATCAGACCATTAAGGATATACCAATTCACTATAATTAATCAAAATAGAATTAATCAGATCATTTAAGATTGGTCAATTCACTAGAATTAAATAGTTCCACTGAGAGAGAGGACAGTTTAGGACAGTTTAGTGCGTTTGATTATTATTTTAGTTTGCGCATATGTAAAGCTACAGCTGTGATACAATATCTAAAACAAGTAAGCAACACAGTGGCTAAAAAAGTAGCTTGTTGCTTAAAAATTAGCAGCACCATTTTTAGTTAGTTATTCCTCAACACTGCTCTTTTTTCAGCACAAATAAAGTACTAGACCCAATGAACAGTAATTACGTCAATGAACCTCAAGCCTTAGAAAGAGACAAGTATTCGTTCCTCTATGTGCTCTGGAGTACCATTCTGCATGAAACTCAAGGCCCTAATTATAGCTAAGGAGTATTAAGTAAACTAGTGCAGAAAAAGAGCGAAAGAGAGAAAAAAAGGGGGTTTAAAGGGGGGAGGTGGGGATAAATGTGGGGTGATAAAGACCACATTTTCTTCTGGAGGGTCAAAGAAAGGAGGTGAATGAACTCTCCCTATTACTCGAACTCTTGGGTGGTAAAGGGAAAGTTTCGATCATACACTAGCAAAAGTAGACATTCTCATCAGGACTTTGCTGTGTCTCTAGTTTCTTGCATGAAAAACCTCTTTTCAAGCATAAATTCCAACGCTTTCAGATTGTCAGTGAGGGGGCAGACATGACTCAGCTGACAGCAAGGAATTGTGGGGAGTGTCTTTCTCAAACATTTTGCCTTGCCAGACATCTTTGAAAGGAACCAACCGACTGAATCCAACTGCAAAGCTTTGATAAGGACAATATGCTTCCAGGTTTTTTTGTTTTACTTAAGATGCTAGTAAAAGTCTGACTTTCTGAACATTTACAGATTTAAATTTGACAAAGCCTTGACCTACTTGTTTATATAAACCAAATGTAATATAAAAAGCTAAACCTATATGGATATAAAACAAATTGTTGTTTGACTGTGGTTAAAAATCCTCAGATCTTGGTTATAATGGATTATCATGCTCTAAAACAGGTGATAGAAGGTAATTATTCATTCTCCATAGCTGCTTTTTTTTGGCATGTTATTTGAACTTGTTTACTCTTACGCTTATAATTTTGTCTCTTTAAATGACCTCTCTCTGGAATATTATGCAGGATTTATTGAAAAGCAACTAAGCACGAGGAAAACGTGTCTGCTCACTGTGCCGCCATAACCGGAAGTCCCGGTAATTGTTCATTCGTTTAGGTCTCAGACGCCACCACTCTGCTTTCATCTCATGGTGAAACCAGTTTAAACATTTTCTACTAGTTGTAGCCTCTACACCTGCCATTTTGTCTGACATAAAATCTTTTTGGTAAGCGAAACAGTCTCTACGACCTCTATCTTGTTTTGTGACCTTGAGAAGTGAATCAGTCCTCCCTGTGGTTTTTATCCTCTCGTCTTTCTTTTAGCTGTTTTCAAGTTCACTGCTGCCAGTATAAAACTTCAATACAAACTGTTAAAATGAGAGCACAATATTGGCTCACTGGGTGAGGCAGAAGTCAGGTCGATCGATATTCTCACCAGCACCTCCTGGAAAGATGCATGGGGCGCTCTTGGTGACAGTGTATAAATGTGTGTATGACCTTTATGTTTTTTTCGCAGGGTCAAGAAGGAGGTGATGAAAAGCCCATCTCTGATACCCTGACCCCACCACAGGCGCAGCCTGATGTACGTCACAGCTTTGTACAGGAGCACTTCCAGGCACAATACAAGTAAGTGCACTGCCAACACGCAACACACAACATTTGGGGTTGTAAGATTTTTTTTTTTAATGTTTTTGAAAGAAGTCTCTTATGCTCACCAAGGCTGCATTTATTTGATCGAAGAAGAAAACAAAAACAAAAACGAGTAAAAACTGACTACTATTGTGAAGTATTACAATTTTAAATAACTTTCTATTTGAATATGTTTTAAAATGTAATTTATTCCTGTGATGTCAAAGCTGAATTTTCAGCATCGTTCTTCAGTGTCACATGATCCTTCAGAAATTATTCTAATATAATGATTTGATGCTCAAGAAACATTTCTTATTATCATCAATGTTTAAAACAGCTGTCCTTCTTATTACCGGTATATATCTTTGTGAAAACCGTGAACTTTTTCTTAGGATTCTTTGATGACTAGAAATTTCAAAAGAACAGCATTTTATTTAAGATAGAAATATTTTGTAACAACGTAAATGTCTTACCTGTCACTTTTATACATAAAATACATTTATTTCAAAAAAAGCCTTACTGACTTCAGACTTGTATATGTTATTGTTAAATGTATATAAATTATATCAAAGTTATATATACATTTGGATTTTTCACAACCTAATTTATTATGACTTAAGAGCCAACTTATCCTACTATGACATTTGAAAGCATATTAGTAGCAAATAACATACATGTAAAAATGTGTACTACTGGTAATTTCCACTGGAATAAATTTCCTTCTGTCTGGGAGAGATTGCTGAAGAGGACAAAAAAGGCACATATCTTAACTATACAGTAGATAGTGTATCTACACTATTTTGTTTAAAAAGCATATTAAAACCAACAGGTATTTGTGTTTTGGACACTGTTTCCAAAGCATACCAAGTCCATTTTATATATATTAATATGTCCCAGTGACAAGCTGTTGTAGCCCTTAAAGGTAAAATTTTTGCGAATTTTCTTTCTGTGAGTTTTGAGAGAATGATGACTTATGAAAGAAAAAAAAAATCCCAGGACCAACTTCCCAAATCTGACCCCCTCCACTTGCTATGACATGAGATGAATCAGTTTATGTTAACTCCAGGGATACGGTCCCCTCTTTTCCCCCAGTTCAGCTAATCATCTGTGTTAACGGATATTGATAAAGCCAACAGATTTGGGATGCAGCATATGTCCAACTGCAGCAAGCTGTTCTTAGACAGAAGATCCAAACAAACCATCACCATCAATCAACTCCATTCAGGCCAGATGGTTTGGTTGTCCACAAGGGATCTCCATTTGAAGTCTCCATCAAAAAAGCAAATTCTTTGATTTAGTGGTCCATTTAAAGTTCTAAAACAAATACCTCCAGTCGGTTTCAAATAAAACAAACTTCACATTCAAACTGACTGCACAGACAACTCAAGCTATGTTTCTTTATGTAGTAACACACTTTATAAAAAACAACACTATGTAAGACACCATATTATATCAATCAATCAATCAATCAATCATACTATATCAATCAATCAATCTTTATTTATAAAGCACTTTAAAACCACCAAAGTGGACCAAAGTGCTGTACAGAAAAATAAATAAAAGACATAAAATACGTACTTCATGCAAAGCATATAATACAAATAAAACAAATCAAGAGACATAAAACATAAGAAAAATAGCCATACCATAAAAAACAATCAAATAAATGAACAAAATGTCAACATCAGGTGTCAAAGGCCAAGAAGAAAAGGTTGTTTTTTAGAAGCGATTTAAAAAAAGACAGTGAAGAGGCTTGTCTAATAGGCAGAGGCAGCCTCATATACTGAAGCAGACTCAACATGTGACTAAACTATATAGTGTAGATTCTATTTATACAGTCTACCAAGCCACTAAATGGTCTGTTCAGTATATTTATATTTAAGCACTTGGCAGACTCTTCTATCCATTCCAAAGTGACTAAAATTGCATTCAAGGTATACATTTAATCAGTTCATGCATTCCTTTTGAATCAAAACCCATTACCTTGGCATTGGTACCTTGGCTACAGGGTTGCACTATACAATATATTGAAGATGCTTTTAAAATATTGCTAAACCAACCAGCCGGACACAACATTGACTGAACATGGACACTGTTATTGAACTGAATTTAATCAACACTGAACTGGCTCGAGCTGAATAATGACACTATTGTCTTCTGTAAAGATGCTTATACAGTAGCTGAATTTAACTCATTTCATAATTGATGAACTTTGCACAGTTATTGAACCAAACTGAATCAACACTGAGCTGACGTCAGCTGAACAATGACTCCGGTGTCTTGTGTAGAGCTGCTTATAGCTGAAATGAGCAAATTTCATAATTGATGAACTTTACACAGTTTTTGAACTGAACCGAATCAACACAAAATGACTTGAGCTGGGGAAAAAATACATTATTGTCTTCCTTAAATGCATGGCTTGGTGATTATTCCCTTAAACACCACCGGTTATGTCTTAAGTGAACATACACAGTTGGGAAATAAGTTGCATGTGTAACAGTCTATTGGATCTGTGTATTCGATCTTGAAGTGACCGCAGCCTAATATTCCTGCTGCCATCTGTGTCATTAATGTTAATCAAACAACAAAAGACAAAGACAAAATCACTCACTGCTCGAGTACTACTAAATCTAGCAGATTTAGTAGGATTCATCTATATTTAATTCATACAGTGAAGACTGTGCAGTGTTGTTTTACATTTGATTACTTTATATTGATAAAGATTTTTGTTTTTGTTTTTGATTATTTATTTCACAGAACTGCTATATTTGATCATCTCTAAGCTGTTCCTAATCATCTCTAATATAAGGGAAACTGGGGGGGAACCGCAACAACCCCGACTTCAGAATCTAATATGTCTGCTCAGTGCATCAACCGTAGTGAAACAGTAGTAATATATTGTTTATTAACACTTCTGTTTGTCTGTGTCTCAAACTCAGTGGTGCACACAGTACTATCCAACCTCTATTTGTCGACATGATACTTGTATTCTGAAAGAGCAAGCACAACCAAGGTTTGCCTGGACGTGTCCATCTTAGTTTTCTGACTTGTGCACTAGAACATTCGACATCCCTCCTCCAAAGTAAACGGAACGCAGCAATAGTCCCGCCTCAAACTCACACCACTGGTTGAGACATTACTGTGTTGAGATGCTCAAACAAACAGTAGAGTTTAATATTACCTCCGCATGTTAAACTGGGATTAGAGAAAGTATTTTAAAATTTAAATATGAAATATAAATTTGAAGATTCAGTCTTTTTATACCCTTTATGTATAATATAATATATTGTGAGAGTTTGAATCACATTCTAAAACCTAGAGAGTTCAGATCTTATATTCCCTCTCAATCTTCTTCTCGCTCTAGTGGTGAAATGCAGTAGCAGAGACAGTTTTGCCCTGTGCCTTCACTGCAGTTCTCCACTGACACTCGTCTGAACAGTTTATGTCACTCATCCAGCCTCGCTTAAGCTGTTACCTGTGTTCTCACTGTCATTTTGAGACATCATTACATTACTTTATCCTTCTCTTTTGGCATCCACATCTCTTTTTTCCCACCCTCCATCTGCTGCTAGCTGGTTAATTCGTCATTTGACATAAATTTTATGATGAATCACTGACAGAGAAAATTACTGTTTATCATCACCCAACTGCTGACAAAAAAGCTCTGCACAAACACCTGGCCTGCAGTCCAGACATCAGCAAGCCTGAGCACATCAACACGCAAATATATACACAAACAGACATAAAAACACTGATTAAATGTGTGACGTAGTCTGAACCTCTCGTTCATGAGAACTGTAATTAGTTTTGAAAATAACAGCATACTAGACATTTGCTCCTAAAGGAAGTAACTACTGTACTTTTAAAAAAAAATCGTGAAATATCTGCCATTTTATCATAGTGTTGTTCAATGCCCATTTAAAAATGAAAAATATATTGTGGATCTGATTTTTAGCGATAACCTTTAAAAAGAGACCTACTGTGAACTGCAACATTGTTAATCATACATCATGTTTAACAGCATAATTCCTAGTAAAAATAATTATAAAATAAATAAAAACAATTTCCCATGATTCTGCACATAAATATCCTGCAATCAGAGAATAGTGACAAGCAAAATCACAACTCGGCACTGTCTGCGAATGAACATACTCAAATTATCTAAATATTTGTATGCAAAAAAAATAATAAATACATAAAATAAAATTATTTATATATATATATATATATATATATATATATATATATATATATATATATATATATATATATATATATATATATATATATATACTGTGTAATTAGTGGCTTTAATGAGGGACAGAACTAATCCCATGAAGCATTGAAAATGACAATACAATTCTAAATTATATATACAGTATATATTAAACATCATTAGATAAATAGTTTTATATTTCTCCACCAATTATATTTCGATTATATCATTTTAATTTTTCTTCAAATAATAGTTTGTAATATTCTGATTCACCTCGTAGCTGGCTTATAACCCTTAATCAAATAATTTATTTAAATCTCAATGAGGTTTTTTTTTTTTTTTTGGAAAAATACTTCCAGAACCAAGGCCAGTGTAAAAAAAAAGCACAAAAAAAAACAAACAAAAAACATGCACTGCTGCACTAGGTCCACAGCATTGGTTCCCATCCCTGACCCTGGAAGTACCTCCAGCACTGCACAATTAAGAGCTGTGTCCCAATTCAGAGGACGCCCCCTTCGAAGGGATGCATACTTCCCACGGAGGTCGGACTGAACACAACACCACAAAGCACCAGAGATTTCCAGTAATTACAAGAAAGTTCAGGCCAAACCATCTCTTTCTGATGTTAGTTAGGTGGTACAGTGTCATCTCATAGTCGCTTTTATCCCGAGGCCCAGAGGTTGATCGTTTGTGGAAGAAACTGTTGAAAGAGCTTCAGTTGCAGCACAGCAGGAGAGAAGGTTTAAAAGTCAGATTCATTGCGCTGTATACAACGACAGGCCCTGTGTGGAATTTAAATGACTCCCACTCAAGTGGCCTTCATACTAATGCAGATCATGGCACGGATGTTATTCACATCAACGTCTTCCAAATATTTAGCTAGCTCCTTCTGTTGTCTGGAGACCAGTAAATATTGAGCTTATATTTGCTTATTTGTTTGCACTAATAATATGATCCTAATTTGTCAATACAAAATAAATTACAGTATGATATGATATTAATACTAAGATTTGCCAGTATACAACAGCACATGGCACTAGATATTGCATCCCACAATGCAACTGACTCAACCCTTTTTTATAACCAGTATGGCAGGAAACCATATCAAGCATGATTTTTGATTATATATATATATATATATATATATATATATATATATATATATATATATATGAAGAGTTCAGATGCAAAAGCCTCTAAGTGCCATCTGAAAATTTCTTCTAGAATGATCATTTTTATCAAGCTCGTATATTTAAGTTCAATAATTTCACTTAAATGGCAATGAAAATGACCTATTAATTGTCATTTAAGTGAAATTACTGAACTTAAATATACAAGCTTGATAAAAATGATCATTCTAGAAGAAAATTTCAGATGGCATTTAGAGGCTTTTGCATCTGAACTCTTCATATATGTATATATATATATATATATATATATATATATATATATATATATATATATATATATGTTGCTGATAAAATGGATGCAATTTTTTTAAGTTCTGTTGCTTTTATATGAAAATAAATATAATTAAAGACACCCAAAGTACTTATTTATTTCCATTCGAAAGACGTGTTTATCGATCATTTTTACTTTAATTACAGACATGTTTTTATAAACATGACAACAATCACATAGAGATTGCACTGTCAGAGAGTTTGGGAATATTTACACATAATTCATGCACATAAAAACTTGATATCAGAGTTTTAAAATCAAACATTTTAAAAGAGAACAATACATCAGAGTTGTTAAATCAATGAGCATTAAGCTGTCGTTAGCAAGTCGTTTCCCATTGTGCTTTTAATACTGCAGAATCCGACACTTCGCAAGAGTTTTTTGACATACTGTACGTCAGCATGACATCATAGCAAGGCTACGTCTACATTAATCCGGATACATTTGAAAACTGTTTTTCGTTTAAAAACGCTCTCCGTCCACACTTGTGTTTTTAGGAAGTTCCCTATGTTTCAGTGGGGATGAGAAACTTTTGGAAAACGCATGAAAACACTAAATTCACCTTACTGTGCAGGCGGAAAACCTCACAAAAGCTCACTGAGATGATACAGACGGAAAAATAAATAATAAAGTTATCCCAGACAGCAATATAGTGTCGGCCCAGATCCAGCCCACATCTGATACGCGTTGAATACACATGTACCAGATGTGGCCCGGATCTGGGCCGACACTATATTGCTGACTGGGATCGCGCAATTCTTCTGACAGGATAATTTTACAACAAAATATCTCACCATTCAATGATGCGTCCAGGTCGCACTCACCATATGTTTGGTCTAAAACTGCTCTCATGTATTGCCGCAGGACATCAAATGTGAGTACATTTTCTGTCATCTTTGCAGGACTGTGATATGAAGAGTGTGCAAAGTAACATATTTTAGCAGCAGTGTGAAAGTGAATAGCACATAACAAGCACAATACCGGTATAAACATGAATATCTATTGGTACATGCGTCACATGACTAAACTTACATCATCGTTTTTGACAGTCCACACTACACCGCGAAAACGGCTTTTTCAAATTAATCTACTTTGAGCGTTTTCAAAAAGCTTTGTTTTAATGTGTATAATAATACACATTAAAACAAATAATGTGAGCCAGTGGGAGACCACAGACGATTATCTACATTAATAAAAAGCCAGCTTATAAAGATTTTTAATACAAAGTATTTTTCCAAAATTAAGTTTAAATAGTATTTTCATGCCGTGACCGTGGGGTGGGAACATGTGTAACGTAGTCATGTGCACTTACTAGACTGTCTTGTTCTAGCGTTTAATGCTGAGGAGGACTCAAGCCTATAAGCCTCAGAAGGACTGGACTAGGAAGGACACAGACTCACTAGGATGCAGCCTTCCGTTTGAGAAACATACAGAGTGACCAGTATAGTCCAAGTCCCGTTTGATTTTTAGTGAATCAAAAACATACAGGGCGACCAGTGTAGTCTGATTCCAGAACAACGAAAGATTTGAATTATAGAATTATTGTCCCAATAAGGCGGCATCCATTTAATACTTTTAATAAATATGATCATTTACACTCTGTTATTACTCCATACCGTTTATTGTACAACAATACTGAGGTGCAAATAGTATCTGACACTATTTTAAGTATAAATGGCATCTAACTATACTATTTACACTTATTGCTAAGAAAATATACTATTTTCACTCAGTGACAGACAGACTGACAGACTTCATCGTCAAAGTCATACAGGATCTGTACTGCTTTTGAAATCATGCTGTAAATGTCTGGCAAGGATGATGCAAAAAGCTGCAATTGTGATTTTGTGAGCACCAGTTTCCGTAGCTACAACAATAAGTCTTCCCAAGAGACGTTCTGTGCTTCCTCTTCCCTGTGACATCACTTCCTCCTCCAATGAACTTTAATTTAGGCTTATTCAAGCAATACAATTGCTAATAGCTTTGTGTGTTTATTATATAATATTTGTATATGTTTGTGTGTTTATTAATCTTAGTTGTTGCTTTTTTCTAGGTCATCTCTGACATGCCCACATTGTCTAAAGCAGAGCAACACGTTTGATCCTTTTCTGTGCATTTCTCTTCCCATTCCTCTAAGACAGACGAGGTGAGTAAATTCTACCCAACAAAAGTTATTTGAAGTCTCTGAATCATGCAGAAACTTAATTGTTTTACTTGTGTTACTTGTTGTACAGTATTGTGAGCTTTTTACTCTGTGATCAAAAGAAGTTTTATTTATATAGCGCCTTTCCGTAGCTCAAGGTCACTTTACATTTGTACATTACAATACATTTACAAACCCGCACACACATTACAATCACATAAGGACACATATAGTCACATTATCCAAAATACATGTTAAATAGATATGTTAGTCTTGAATGTAGCCACAGATGAGATATTACGAAGTGTAAGGGGTAGTGAATTCCATAATTTAGGAGCATTAACACTAAATGACCTTCCACCTACTGTAGACAACCGGAATAAACCAAGTTCAGCTGATCTAAGGGACCAGGCCGGGGCAGTAAGAGTAAAGTAGATCAGACAGATATGGAGGTGCAAGACCATTTAATGCCTTAAACGTTAGAAGTAGTACCTTAAAGTGAATACGTGATGCCACGGGTAGCCAGTGAAGGTCATGAAGCAGAGGAGTAATGTGAGCAGAACGCCTGGCAGAGGTGAGAACTCTTGCTGCTGAGTTTTGAACGTACTTACAATAAGTTTTTTGGGCAGACAAAGAAATAGAGCATTGCAATAATCCAGACGTGATGTGATTAATGCATGAATTAAGGTTTCAGCATCAGCTAGAGTGAGAGAAGGTCGAAGACATGCAATATTACGAAGATAGAAAAAAGAGTTTTTAACAAGAGAAGAAATACTGTATGAGAGCCAAAAGATAGAGTTGAGTCGATTAAGACACCAAGGTTAGGAATAGATGACGAAGGCTTAACATGAACTCCATCAATATCAAAGGAAAGGTCCATCCTTTTGACTGAGGCAGCAAAGCCAATCACCATTATCTCATTTTTTTTATTATTTATTTTGAGGAAATTCAGGGACATCCAATGCTTGATGTCCCTGATACATGCAGTGAGTGAGTCAGGCAGGGATGGCCTATCGGAGCTGGTGGTAAGATAAATTTGAATGTCATCAGCATAGCAATGAAATTGAAGTCCATGTCTGCGTGTGATGTCACCAAATGGATATATATAGAGATGATAAACAATAGTGGGCCAAGAACTGAAACTTGAGGATCACCCTGTGTAAGCGAAGCAGTGGCAGATCTATTCCCTTGTATGGTAATATAGTACTTTCTGTCGCTGATGTAGGAAATGAGCCAGGAAAGAGCGTAACCAGTGATGCAGATTTTAGAAAGCTGAGAGATCAGTATTTCATGGCAGACTGTGTCAAATGCAGCGCTTAGATCGAGAAGCATCAAGATGTTTATTAACCCTGAATCCATGGACAAAAGAATGTCGTTAACCACCCGAAGAAGAGCAGTTTCAGTGCTATGAGATGGGCGAAATCCTGACTGAAAAGGTTCAAAAAGACCATTAACATCTAAAAATGATCGCAATTGCGAAGCCACACTTAAGCAAAACAGTAGGTGTAGGATCAAGCCGGCAGGATGTGGAATTAGACTTCACAATTATATCACTTATGGCAACAGGAGTAGTCAGAGTAAAAGCAGAGAGAGAGTTTGTTGAGTGAGCTGAATCAGATAACATCAAATGAACATTTTAGTCACTTGTATGAGGGGTGTCTTTGGTGATGGATTCAGTGATTGACTTCAATTTGTCTGAAAAGAATTGGGAAAAGCTATTCACAAGCACCCCAGAGCCCAAAATAACATGTTGCGGTGGATAAGTGAGTTTGTAGTAGACTCTACAACACAATAGTAGAGGAGAAATATGAGGATCTTGCATCGTTGAGGGCTGTACGGTAGTTGAGCAAATGTTCTTTAAAAGCCATAAAGTGCACAATTAGTCCAGCTTTCCTATGTAGTTTTTCTAAGCGGCGACCCTCAGTTTTCATCGTTCGTAGTTCAGGAGTGAACCAGGGTGAGGCACGAGTAGATGGAACCAGTCTAGTTTTAACAGGAGCATGCCTCTCAAGTATTTGAGAAAAAGCATTATTGTAAATTTCTGACGGACAGTTAGATAGTAAACATTCTGACAAGGTTGAAGCCCTTATTGAAACAGAGAAAGAAGATGGATTCACAGAATTGATTTTACGATAGGTGAGCACTTTCTTCAGTGGTGATAGAGATATTGAAGTTTATGAGTTTGTGATCTGAGAAAGCAAAATTAGAGCCACTAACAAGATTATTATATAAGCCAGATGTACATCCAGATCCAGTGTATGACCCCTGGAGTGAGTAGCAAAAGTTACATGCTGAGTTAAGTTGAAACAGTCCTGCACAGACATCAATTCTTTGCATTGTGCAGTGTTTTCATGTATATTAAAATCACCAAGCAAAATAACAGATGAATGACTAACACAGACAAGAGTAAGTAAAATCAATAAAGCACTCAAACCAGCAGCAACAGATGGATAGCCAGGGAAATCCTTAAGGTGTTTTTTGTTGTTGTTGTTGTTTGTTTTTTTTGGAGAAACTGCTGTTACGTTTATATCACAAAGGCAAAACTATTGTCCCACATACAGTATGATGTCTCATCAGATATTTCTATATATACATGTTCATATAAACCAGGCTTGCGATAATTTTTTTTAAATCTAAACATTTTTGCAGTTAAAAAAGTTGGGTAACTGTTTGAGGTGTGGCACTTTCTACATGGCCGATTGCCTTACTGCTTCCGGCAATTCATTCAGCATCTAACGCCACACTTATTCACAGTAGTTTATGTCTGTTGAGGGCGTTTTCAGGCTGTAGGTCAAATCTCAGCAGGGTTAGGGTTGTGTAGCTCTCTCACTAAAGTTTCACACTGTTTCTGAAGAGTAGATGAAAACCAGATCACAGTATAAATAATGGTGTAGTAGATGATGTTGCTTCAGCTGGAGCTATACAGTTCAAAAGTTTGGGGTCACTAATAATTTTGAAAAAGAAATTCATACTTTTATTCAGCAAGGATGCATTAAAATGATCAAAAGTGACAGTAAAGATATTTATATTGTTAGAAAATATTTCTATTTCAAATAAATGCTGTTCGTTTGAAAAATATGTCATGGTTTCCATAAAAAAATATCAGAAATGTTTCTTAAGCATCAAATCATCATATTATAGTGATTTCTGAAGTGACACTGTTGTAAAATGACACTGAAGACTGGAGTAATGATGCTGAATAATTTACTTTTTAAAATATATTACAATAGAAAACAGTTAGAAAACAGTATTATTTCTTATTACAAAAACCTTCAAAAATCATACAGACCCCAAACCTTTTAAAGGTATACACAGCTACTTTTGATTGCCAGGATATCTGTGTAGTTAACATTTACCAGCAGTGCGTAACCGAGTGGCCAATCAGATGTATTCTTTAGCCACACCAGCCTGCTGAAGCCACACCCACCTGCTAGCTTTTGTAGCCTTTGAAAGAGGTTGTTTGAGATTTGACATGCCCTTCATTGGTATCAGTAAAATTTGAAAGCTGCTTTTTGATCATAGAGGATGTGTTTTCTTGTCTCTCTGCAGACCAGTGTGTGTGACTTTGGTGTTCAGCAGTAAAGGGCAGCGGTATCTGAGAGTGGGTCTCGCTGTGCCTCTCTTCGGCTCTTTGGCATGCCTGCGCAGGATGGTGGCGGATGAGGGCAAGATCTCTCCTGATCAGGTGACAGGTGCACACACAGCATCACGCAGACAGACCTCATGCCTGCAAACAATATATCACCTGACCAAACCACCTTCCCTCCCCCACTGCTACAGTGATTGTCAGATGGTAATACTATATACCATGATACTGAAACTGATGATTATATATATAGAGTAATATGGTATTTGCATGGTACTCCAATACCAGTACTAAGAATACAATGGTACTTGTTTGTGATTTTTTTACAACTATGCTTTATAACATGATTATTTTATTGTTTTACTCATTAAATGTGTTATTATTAACTTATTGGGTATTAATAAATGTGATTTATTTAAATAATAAAATTAAACAATGTGCTTCAATTCTGAATATTTAGTTGTATCTTTATCTAATGATAATATCCTGCAACAATTGAGTAATTTTATTCAGTTTTCAATTTTTAATTCTCTGTTGTACTAGGTAATATTGACAGAGATCTACACAACAGGTTTCAAGCGCTCGTTCTTTGATGACGATGACTTGACCAGCATCGCAGAGAGTGACATCATCTATGCCTTCCAAGCCCCGCCCCTTTACATCAGGGGTGGATCTGCACGAATCTCAGGTAAATATTACCTTTTTGGATGCTTTTGAGGATTATTAGGATATTATGTTCATATATATATATATATATATATATATATATATAAAAGAAAACAACTCTAAATATAGGAGTTGTTTTCTGACTGAAATTATACATGTGTAGATTGATATTTAGATTTAAATTGGATTAAATTGCTGTATAAATTCCGCTGTGATTTTGTTTTTGGTCCAGTATTTGGAAATTAATAAATTAATTAAATAAAATCTGAAGCTTAGAAACCTTTACGAGTCTTCTGTTTCGAATCAGTGGTTCGGAGCAAATATAAAACCGCCAAAGTCACGTGACTTCAATAAACGAGGCTTTGTTACGTCATAACTGTTTTGAAATGTTTCAAAATGTCAATGGTTCACCACTGGGGGGCCAACGAATCATGCGGATTCTCTAAGAAACCAAATGCCCATGATCTTTACCTGATCTCTGGTCAGTTTAATACATTTGTAGATGTTTAATGAGATGTATAATTAAAAGTAATAATAGTAGTTCATAGTCTCTTATTGGCTAAGCCATCTATTGAACAAACAAAACAAGTCCTGAAAATGTATAAAAGAACACATACTAAACACATATTATACAGACACTTGATATTTAATCTTATTAGATTATTAGTTAATTGCATTTGATAAATGTTAATTGAGTTAAATTAGTTTTTGTTGCAGTTACACTTTTCTGACCAGCAAGGGGTCACCAGCATGTGGCGTTTCGAACGCTCGAAACAGTGAATCATTTTACAAAGCAATTGATTCAATTGATTTGAAGCTTTGAAAAGCTTAGTTTCTCCCATCACTACCTACAATGTGCTGGTTCCTTCACTAGAATCCAAAAGTAACTCACTCCTGCTAAACATTTACTCTTTGATTTCTTGCTCCTGGGAACAATACAAGTCGACTCCATTATGACTAAAAGTTTGCTAAGAAGTATTTCCTACTAAAGCAAGGCAGTATTTGACTCTGGTAAGCGTATCTATAGCAGACTGGTGGGAGTGGCCTTGGACAGCCACATGTCCAGTGCATTATGGGTGTTGAAGTTGTCCTACCTATTTGGCAAAAGGGAAGACAACAGCCATTTTTTCTGCTTTCTGTAGTGAGTTAGCACTGATGTAAAAAAAAAAAAAAAAAATATCATTTTTTTAAAATGCCTTTCTACTGTATAGGCAGCCAAGTTTTATTTGAAAACGCATTTTTCCAGCGGTCGAAGTACCCCTTTAATTCTGAATGAAGCACAACAACACTGAAGTCTACAATACAGTCAGCACTACAGCTCTGAAAACACACTCCTTATATAAATCAAAACTTCAGCAGGGCATATCAAATATAAATGCATTTGTGAAACCAGGTTCTGTCTCATTAGGTTCTCTTTAGGTAATTCATCTGTTGGGTTCAGGTGGTTTGCTGTGTGATCTGTGGAGAGCAGAGGTGTTTAATTAACAATCTCACAGTGTTACCCTTGAGTGATAACCTCGAACGCACTCAGTAAGGTTTGTAGAATGAGAAGAAAGAAGAGCAATTGCACCCACTTAAAGTCAGCACAGGTCATTCCAAGACCTTCCCATTCTTCATTTTGAAAACCTGATATGAAAAGACCTTGAGACTGGGTAATACAGTCATCCTGATGTTTTGCCATAGAAACATCCCTTCTTGATTAAAAAGCCAGCCAGGCCTCCATCTGTCCATGATGGCACATGTGACCTTCCTGTTGTAAAGTGTAATGTGTTCATAAAGTGTAATGGTCTTTGCTGATCGACATTGATTTCCCATAAATCGCAAAGCTGAGTCATAGGCCAGCATAAATGCAAATCAAAGTGAACTGTTGAATGGGGCTTGGTCAGAAAGTATTTTAGTAGAAAATATTTCTGATTATTATCAATGTTGAAAACAGTTGACAAAAACAATAAAGTTGAAAACACAAAGCTGCTTCATATTTTTGTGCAAATCGTGAGATAATTTTTGATAAATAAAGTTGATGAATATAAAGTTCAAAAGAACAGCATTTATTTGAAATAAAAATATTTTGTAAAATTATAAATGCCTTTACTGTCACTTTTGATGCATCCTTGCTGCACAAATTGTTAATTTCTTAAAAAAAAAAAAAATCAGACCCCAAACATTTGAATTGCAGTGTATAGTGTATCACGGTACTGATACTGATTCTGTGTTCTGTTTGCTAGATTTAATTTAAATTAATAAAGCTGTAAAGTGTTAAAGTGCTAAATTAATAAAGTTAGACCGTTTGAGAAGTTATTTCTCCTGAAAAGTACCATGACTCTTTTTGCACATCCAGGCCAGCCTGACACAATAATATTGACTTTACCAATAGCATGAGTTTGAGGTGGAACTATCTGTTTGTCCAATGAGGGGCGTCTTAAAAACCATTTTAAAGTTCCAGTTCTGTTCGGTGATGTTCAAGGCGCAGAAATAACACACTTCCGCTTTTAACAATGTCACCTTTGAACTATGTGTCTGTTTTGTCCTTGATCAATTTAACTGGGTGATTTCTGGAAAATATCTAATATACTAGTCTCTGTCTTTTTTATTAGTTTGTTCTGGGTACTTAATTTCATGTTTTTTAATGGCCGCTGCCCGGTCGTACTTTATTAGGAAGAAAACGTCTGAAAGCTTGATGTATATTTAGTGTGTATGTGTGTGGGTCAAGTCATACACCCCACTGTGTTCAGTCTGCTGTCTGCTGTGCTCTATTTGCATGTCTCCATCTGTCACTCTCTTCCTCTCTCTATCTGTGTGTGTCACCTTGTTTTGAAGCACAATAAAGTTTGACATTATTCGGCTAGATGGAGCCGCAGACAGTAAATCTGCTCGCAGATCAGTGATAGGAGGTGACCTCTACCTCTCCTTGGCTCCCCCTCTCATCGCAGGGTTCCACCACAGTCTTCCGTCCTCTCTGTACACCTCGTCTGGGCTGGCGGGTCACAGACTGGCTGCGTCTGGAGCGCTGTCCTCGGAGTTCCTGAACCAGGCCGATGGGATGGTGAAGATCTTGCTGTTGGTGTGTAATGCAGCCGGAGCAGGACAGCAAGCAGTGAGGTAACCCACAAAATACCAACTTTTTTTAAAGGTATAGCGGAGGATTTTCTTTTTCCGGGTGGATCATCAAGACTATTGGTCCTCCTAAGTGTCAATCATTCTGGTGATATGTTTACGTAAGGCCGTCGTACGTGCTCGTGCACACGATTCACACGATGGCGTGCTCAAAACACAGGTTGGGCTTCCCACTGATGCCTCAGTCGCGAAGTTTCTAGGTAAAGTTTGGCATGCTATTTGGAGAAATCCATTTAAAATCACTGCTAGTAAAAGTTAATGTAAGCTATGATTAGCTCGTGCATGCTCTCTCGTGCACACGTTTAATAGGCGTTCCCTCTCGGGAGCAGGTAGAGTGTTGCGCATGTGCATTATTTCAAAAAGTGGAGAGGGCGGTACTTTTCTAAAATTCGGGAAAATCCTCCGCTATACCTTTAAGGTTGCAGATCTGGACTTGTAACCAAACGGATGTAGGTTTGAACCACTTACAAAAGTCTTTACAGTTGTAACGTTCAATATTCATCAGTTCGGCCCACCCTGTGTGAACTTGTTAAAGCGTACACGTTTTTTTAGACATATTTTTTGTCTTTTGAAGAAAAAATCCTTTAAATATAGTCAATATTTCAACATGACATATTCATTCATTTTTGTCAATTTACTCTGACTAAAATGCCATCTAATTACAGTCAATGGAAATAACATTTTAAGTTGCACGGTTGCAGCATTGTTAACTATGACCAGATTATTTAAAACTGTCACATGATTTCTATAATTTTCTTCCTCAGAAACATGGGTTACTGACAGTTCTGTATCTTGTGGTGTAATTTATTTTTTTTCTTGTCATATTTTCATCAACAGTATGTTTTATATTCTTAACATAAACTATACCGTTCAAAAGTTTTAAATGTTTTTGAAAGAAGTCTCTTATGCTCACTCTTATAAAATAGTATTACAATTTAAAATATCTGTTTTTTATTTTAATATATTTTCAAATGTAATTTATTCCTGTTTTTTTTCCCAGCATCATTACTCCAGTGTCACATGATCCTTCAGAAATCATTCTGATATGCTAATTTGCTACTCAAAAAAACTATTATTATTTTCAATGTTGAAAACAGTTAATTAAAACTGAAAACTGCTAAATATTTTTGTGTAAACGTTGATGTTTTTTCAATATTCTTTGATGAAAAGGCTGTTCAAAATAACAGGATTTATTCAAATAGAAATATTTTGTAACAATATAAAACCCTTTAATGTCACTTTTGATCAATTTAATGCGTCCTCGCTGAATATTGAATAAGTATTCATTTCTACCCCCCCCCCCCCAAAAAAAAAAACTTACTGACCTCAAACTTTTGAATAGTAGTGTATATTAAGTTATATTAAAATAGTTTACAACTATAATAAAAAAAATATTTTTCATGATACACATTTTTAAAATGTTGATAAAAATTAATTAACATTCTCTCCAGTAATTTTGTTGACTATATTAACACTATGCTGGTATTTAGAGGTTAGCCAATCATATCAAAGGTTATTTAAAAAAATGAATCTTAAAGATTAATTCCAAGGGTCACACAGGGTGGAAAAAGTCTGAACTAGCACATTAAGTGTACTTCAGAGGACAAAAACATGCTACAAGTGTAAAATAGGGCCACTTTATGCCACATAAAGCTGGCTTGGATAAATATCAATTGTGACAACTTTACCTCACCCTTTCTCTTTTGCTCTAAAAGCTTCTCAAAGATTTTTTGACATGTGTCACATCAGAGAGACCCTTCAGACACACTCTTGACAGAGACAGTCGCTCTGAGATCAGTACTCTCTTAGGTGTGAATGCCTCCAGAAATCAAATTTTGTTCCATGGCCTTTTGTGATATGAGTTTCTCCCACACTTTAATGGAAGTGATAGAGAGATAGCTTAGAACAGATAGTTGTCTCTTACTGATGAGTAGATGTCCAGCAGTGATATTTTGATTGATTTTTTTCCCCCTCCAGATTCTGATACAAGTGATAATTCCTATCGTTGTAAAGTTAGAGTCTAGAAAGGGCTATATTTCACCTACAAATGTTGTCATGGCTTCATTAACTGGGAATGTTTAAATGTAGAAACGTCCACAACAGGCAGATGCCATAAGGGGTTTCTGCTGAGGTTTCCCAAATAACCCATTATTTCACTTTGTGAACAGTGTTTTTGTTGTTAACCATAACTAAAACTATTGTATTATCCATTGTTTTCATTAATAGTGTAAGCCCGTGCTCAATCGGCCCAATGTAGGCATCCGACCAGCGGGGAAGGTCTATGCGTGTTACGGTCTTTCGCGTGGCAACGTATTTTTGATTAAATGAAATACATTTTATCATATGTATTTTCTCGTATTTACTCCATAAATGAAAAGGTTTTAATGATATCTGTGTATCATTAAATGTGAGCGAATGTTTGACTATTCCTTTCATCTCTTTACTGCAAATAATGAGTCCGTTAGAATAAAATCAAATGTTTACAGTTTATTATGTCAGGTAAATTTATCATGCCAATTGCATGATTCAAAAATAATCAATACAAAACATCAAATGCGAACCCGACATTAGGAAATAATCCTGGAGACTCTCAGCATTCACGGGCTGATCTGAGGTACAGAATCGCGCTTATCCTCTAGTTGCATTTCATTAAATAGACAGTAACTTCTTTCACATGGAAACATCTGCTAACAATGGGAATTTACATTCAGAGTTGACACCTTTTGGGAGTAGGAGACTATTTGCCTAGAGACCACCTTCTTTTGTGTGCCAGTTATCTCTACACTCTTAAAAACCTTATTACCTTTTGTTTTACTTATTTGGGAATGAGACCTTTGTACCAGTCGCACTGAGACATTTCAAACGATACCACACATGTGTAATACTGTATGATAATTATTCACATTATAGATTCTTGGGTGAATTTTGGTGATCTCAGCCTGAGGGGGAGTGGGGGAAGAGGGGAAGAGATGTATTCTGAGTTGAGACTTTGTGTCTCAAATGGTGATGCTAACTTCACAAGAGTGAGTTCAAATGTTAATTTCCTTTGTTCTCTCAGAGGGGTGGTCGTTCCTCAACCAGTTCTTCCAGTTTATCCAGCTTACAATAGCAATAAAGCTAAAATATTATGAAATATAAATATTAGATGGAAAAACCTAAAAAATCTAGACAACCTAAAAAAAAAATAGAACATAGAAATGTTGCCTTGGCAATTAACTGGGAAAAAAACAAGTTTAGTACTAAAATTACTCAAATAAATTTAAATAATGCTAAAAAACAATGTGAAGCATTAAAATTATTAAGATCAACTATTTCTAATTAATGGCATTGACATTTGGGCACTTGCAAAGACAGAAGGCACTGTAGAGTTTGCATTAAAAACATATGGATTATAGAAAGAATAGTTGGTTCCCTATTGAGTTTTCTACCCAAAAGGACTTTGCTGTTCATCACAGAAGCAGGTATATTGCAAGAGAACGTTCTTTTGATGTTCAAGAGTGTGCAACATCAAACATAGTGGAAAAGTTCAAAAAGTGAGCAACGAGTTTCTCATTTGTGTCCACACTTATTTAGTGTGTGGCTAGTTGCAGGTTGTAGGCTTATAGTGATTTCAGCAAGTTTTTGCTTTGAAGTCCAAGTGAAATTAAAAATGTAGCCTATTAAATTGACGCAAATACATTTCCTTATTGAGCATGATTATTTCTTTGTTATCTTTGTTTAATATGTAATAACTTTCTCCCCTCTTTCCTTTCCAGCTGACTTCACATAGGCCAAATAAATAATGTTCAACAAGAGCAAAATAGCAATTGAGTCATTGGTTTAGGCTATTAAAATCTTGCCAATAGGTAATGCAGTAATTTAATAATAGATACCATTAATGTGATAATAGCAAATAGATTTAAAAAGAACATTGCAATATGTCAAGATGCTCTCGAGGGTGAATTTGACCTCCTCAAAATTGTCATCACCACATTATTGAGGTAAAATGCTGTTTTATGATATTTATTTAGTGTCTGCAGCATCAAGCAATGGATGGATATTTAGTTTGCTTGATGTACAGACAGACCCAAATCTCACCGTGTTGTTGCCCGGGGCGAACTGTGACGTTACGAGCATCAAAGCATGTTTGTTCAGATCTCAGTTCTCTCTCTCTCTGCCTCCTGTCAGGGAAAACTCCGCAGTTGTTTTTGGCTGAGGCCAAACCCAACACAATTACGTGTTTATCACATTCTGAAAACTCGCTTTCCCTCAGCTCTTGTGTTTGTTTTGTCTCCTTTATTTATGCTGTACAGGTCCTGTGGCAGAAATCTGGCTGGAAATTTAATCACTAACCTCCTGCTGCAAAAAACTAAACTAAAAAGGGTGGGGTGGATTTCAAGGACACTGGAACATAGTGTCCAAAATTAAACTGTAATTTATCTGACAAACATGCTCCTGAAAATGTGACAATGTTTACATAGTCACTACCTGAAATCACGTGAGATTTATAAGACATTTGCAGTAGTACATATTTAATCTTTTAAATATGGACCCCTTGGTGGATAGAGAGATTGTACAAGACCCATGTTACATTGTTCTATATAATTAATTGGTACAGTTTAGGCCTTGCCTATAATAACACGAGTTCAATAACATGTATCTGGGTACTTCATGATGCTAACGTTGCATAATTTAACGTAATTTAAACATTTTAATGTGGGATGTCAATGAAACATTTAGCTGAACTTTAGCTTGTTAATATTATTGGATGAAGTTATCTCATTACAGGATTATTATACTAAAACCATAAATTAATTTTCATTTTAAGTCACCGTGATCAATGAACTGTATATTTTTTCGTAGGCAGTGATGGAAATGTTCAATAGCTTTTTGTTGCAAAAATTTTAAGATATACTGTATGTGTATAGAAATTGACTGTAAAAAATAAACCTGTGCGAAACCTAAAGATTCACTGAAGTAAAAAAGTGTGACAACTAGCCCCGTTCTCCCTGCACCATACGCAGGTATTTTACCAGTGTATCTTAAACAAGCAACAATGAAATGAGCGTATTAGCTAAAACAGAAACATTCATACTTTTTAGAGATGATGAATGTGTTACTTAGCTAACTTTACAAAGTAATTGCATCTATTTGAGTTTAAACTCACTTATAGTATAAACACATTAATCTCATGTCTGTTTATCTGCAGATTTGGCCCTCCATTTCTGATGAGAGAGGACAGATCAGTGTCGTGGGACCAGCTACAGCAGAGCATCCTCAGTAAACTCTACTATCTAATGATCAACGGATCACAGGCACATGTGAGAAGAACTTTATGACTACCATACTTCATGGAGGTTTTCATTCAGTATACTAATTTAACTAATGGAGTATAAGAGTTTAACTCTAGATAAATGATGGATGCAAGAAAATACAAAATATGTGCAAACTTTAAACAGCCAATCCCAAAAAAGACAATCGCAATTCAAGATCTTTAGGTTTCAGAGAATCAGTAGTTAGTTGGAGGCTGATGACGGAGTAAAGTCCCTCACAAGATTCCATCACTTCCTCTAAAACAGGGGTGCCCAATCCTGCTCCTGGCGATCGACTGTCCTGCACAGTTCATCTCCAACCCTAATCAAACACACCTGAAGCAACCAATTAAGGTCTTCAGAGCATGTCAGGATCACTTGAAAATTAAAGGCAGGTGTGTTTGATTAGGGTTGGAGATAACCTGTGCAGGACAGTCGATCGCCAGGAGCAGGGTTGGGCACCCCTGCTCTAAAACATCTTCCTGTCACTTTCTTGTGATCATCCCTATTGCTCTTCAGCAGTTGCTTGCTGCCCCCTGCTGGGTGCTTTCAGACACACCAGCCAGAATAAAACAGTGTCAGTCCACATCCAGGGCCTTTTAATAGGTGTCTACGGACCCCTGGGGGTCAGTGAAGGTACTACAGGGGATCTGCGTACAGATTTATACACACACTGCTGTGCAAATGTTTGGGGTTAGTAAGATTTTTATTCATTTATTTATTTATTTTTGGGAAAGAAATTAATTATTTTATTCACAAAGGATGACAATAGCTGACCTGAAATGCTGTTCTTCTGGACTTTCTATTCTATTTTAAATCATGGTTTTCACAAAAATATTAAAAGGTTAGTTCAATCAAAAATGAAAATTATCCCAATTACTATCCAATGACTATCTTCTTTCAGACAAACACAATCTGAGTTATATTAAAAAATACCTTGGCTCTTCCAAACTTTATAATGGGAGGGAATATGCCATCATATGCCAGAACTCGACTCTCTTGTGAATGTGTGGACGGTTGTTACCGGAAGATAGTGATTACAGTTTATAAAGTTATAAATATGGATATTTTTCTTACAAAACACTTCAGAAGGCCTTTATTAACCTCTGGAGTCGTGTGGATTACTTTTATGATGGATGGATGACCTCTTTGGAGCCTTACCATTCAGGCACCATTCACTCCCATTATAAAGCTTGGAAGAGCCAGGACATTTTTTAATATAACTCCAACTGTGTTTGGCTGAAATAAGAAAGTCATATACACCTAGGATGGCTTGAGGGTGAGTAAATTATGGGATAATTGTAATTTTTGGGTGAACTATCCCTTTAAGCAGCACAACTGTTTTCAACATTGATAAGAAATGCTTCTTGAGCAGCAAATCATCATATTAGAATGATTTCTGAAGAATCATGTGAAACTGAAGACTGGAGTAATGGCGATATATACTGTACGTATATATATATATATATATATATATATATATATATATATATATATATATATATATATATATATATATATATATATATAGCCATCTGCGGTCACTTCTCTGGCTTGATGTTTATAACTGCATATTTTACAATATCACAATGCCCATATTGAAGCATTAGTGTAGTTGCACCTTCATGACAATGGCAGAAATCGATATTGTCTCCAAATCTTTTTCATTAGAATTTCAGGGTGCTGTTCAAGATTCGTGTTGTTGGAGGATCTGCATCTTATAGCTACTTAAATCCTCAAGACGGACGGCCGCTTTATCACCCTGCAGTGGACAGGTAATATTGCGTGTGTGTGTGTGTGTGTGTGTGTGTGTGTGTGTGCTCAAATACATGGATCAGAACAGAATGTAAGCGGATTTCATCTTTCTGAGTAGCCAATAACAGCAATTCAGTTCAGAGGACGTTTTGAAACAGTTTTCCAGGTTCTGACATAAGCATTTAATTTTTTATCACGCTTAATATATAAAATTAAACAAACATTCAGTTCAGCTTTATTTATTATTCATTGTTAGCACCATTTCATAATGCATAGTACTGTACAGTATTTACAGATATAGTCATATTGAGTTTATAAAAAAAAAAAAAAAATATCTTAAACATCAAAGTAAACCTCTGAGCTGCTGCTAATATTTTTTCACACTCATAACATGTATATACAGACCTTAAGGAGTTTGTTAAATCACACTGGGTTAAATTATGACATCAGCCCTCGAAACCATAAAATACTGTCAGCTATGTTTTTAAAGATGACACTAATCTCATAATCATCTTAACGTCGTCTTACACATATTCCTGCTGAAATTCTCTTGATGATCAGTAACGGTTCCTGACCGCAAATTTAGGTAGGGCAGTTTCTGGGTCTTGGCTCTTGTTTGTGATACCCATTTTGTAAGATTTATATTCTAAATCATAAACACATGCATACACACTTTTTGCAGAGGTTGCGTTATTCAACCAGAGGGTGGCGCTCTAATATTGATGGTCAGACTTTAGTACACGTGACAAATATATAATGCTATCTTAGAATTGGCTTAATGTAGTACTTACTGCCTCTGTTTTTTTTTGTTTTTATATTACAAGATTATGGAGGAATTCCAGGGAGGAAAATAATGTCATGACTATTCTCAGAACAAACATAAAACAAACGTAACAGAACGATATAAAGACTATTCACTTGAGCATGTTTAAACTAAAGGATTTATACTTTTATTAATTTGATACGATGCTCCACATAGGAAGAACAGACATGCCAACTAGTGACTGACCTGATATACATGATAGACATGGCTTAAGCGGATTCATATCGTTTTGGTCTGGATCAAGGTTTCCGTAACGTAAGCATGAAAAAAAGCGGGTTAGTCTGAAATCTGCCCCAATGGCTCTCAATTAGAGCACACTGCAGTTCCATATATTTACTTTTGAAAAATTGTGGGACGCTGTAGACACACTTACAGCTTATTATTGACTCAGTTTATATAAAGGTCTATGTTTTGGACCTATGTTATTATTTTAGTAGGGCTCTGCCCCACCTGCCCTTACAGAGTAACGAGCCACAGCAGTTGATGATTCTCTTGTTCATATTCTATAATAATAATATGTTTATTTTGTATAGCGCCTTTCTACAAACTCAAGGTCGCTTTACAACAGAGGTCCAATAAACATGACAGCAGGCATTAAGACAAGCATGAATGTACACTGAATGTAGAGAAATATAACTGAGAAACATAACATACATAACACATGTTTATGTTATGAGAAACATAACATACATAACATGAACCAGATCATTAGACTAGGGATGAGAGAAACATAAGGTCAAATGATATGTTTTAAGGTGGGCTTTGAACTCTTATACAGAGGCGTCGCAATAGGGCAGGCAAGCCAGGCAATTGCCTTGGGCCCCGCATTTTAAGGGGGCCCCCGAGGGCTGATCATTCAAACAATCAGGAATGTTAATATAAAGACGCAGCAACATCTCCGCATCCCCCTTAGTGGGTCCCTCTCTCGTTACCTTGTTATGCTTTTACCGTCTCGCCTCAGCAGCCTTTTTCAAACTGGAGCAGCGCTTACTTGCGGTAATTAGCAAATGCATGATTTGATTTGTTAAACATGAAAAGGACTTATCCGTCTGGCATGGCCGCTCGCTCTAACCTTAACATAGATAAATGTTCGCTATTATTAGGCGCATATCCAAGTGTTTGTGCAAGTGTGGAGCGCGCACTGCATGACATGGAGGCGCCGACGCGATTACTTGCATTTTCCTATAAACAGTGGAAACAACTTAAAATACTCAATTTCTGGCCATACAGAAAAGAATAATGCATCAGTCGCAACTACTTTTATTTGAGTAAACGCACAATAACAAGAAAACTTTGTGCTTTTGTAAAATAAAATAAAACAATCAGGGCGCGCTTTCATGGACTGTGAATTGGAGCGCGTCTCAAAAATAAACAGAAACACAGCGTATAGGCTACTAGCCTCACATACATGAGAAATATATCTATATAAAGCTTGAAATGTCCACTTTTAAACAATACATTTACTATAGTTGACATTATTTCATTAGTAATAAGTATCCAGCTCGTTACATTAAACTTGAGTAAACAATTAGTTAATGAACTAATAAAACAATAAAACAAATGTTAAATTAAGATGCTAACTATTTCTAAATAGCATTGCTTGTTCCACCACGCAAATGCATGTTTTAAAGGTGACAATCTGTTACACATTTGAAGATTTACTGTCTATCTTGAAAATTGTTGTATTGTATTGTATCTTCTGTTATAAAGATGAAGATTGACATTTCGTTAATTAAAAAAATAAGCACGCAATGCTGTACAAAATAAACAACTTATGTTCTGTTAGATGTTCTGTTTTAACTACTTTTTGAATTTTGTGTAATAATATCTCTAAGCAATGAAGATATATTAACCAAAAAATCGTATATATTATATAAAACATATATATAAAAAAAGGGCCTCATTGATTAATTTTGCCTGGGGCCCCCACTCAGTGTTGGTTCGCCTCTGCTCTTATAATGAGGTTGCAAATATGTTGGGGAATAGAATTGCAGAGCGATGCAGAAACCCCTGTCCCAAACGATGCTAGTTTGTGGTGTGGGACCAGCAATAGGCCAGATTCAGAGGACGTAAGACTGCAGGCTTTTAAACTAAAGGGATGGTTCGTAGTAATTTCATCCTAGGGTCCTTTGCATCATGACCTCGAGCCGAAGTGTTGATAACTTAGTGTTAACTAATAATTGTTGCAAACTGGTACTACCAACAAAATATTAGTGCATTCCTGGAACTGGGCGTCGTTACACTATATCCCTATGCATTGCTTTCATAGCAAAGATGATATTTATTACTGGGCAGCAAATATTAGCAAAATTCACAGCTGGTATAATTCTCCCCATGTAGGTTAGAAGCACTGTCCTGCTCTTCGTCTTTGTTTCCTGCCTTAGTATGTGCTCCTTTTTCCAGTCGCTCCTCAAAATACACTACAAATCCAGTTGTATTCTTCTCTTAGGATTTGGAGGCAATTCAGACAACATTTTAAACTTGCTTCTGCTTCTCTTTATGGTCCTATTTGCAATAATCATTTATTTGTGCCTTCAACCTTAGACTCTGCTTATGTTCTATGGAAAAATAGAGGCCTCTCATATTTTTCCAATTTATTTTAAATTCAACTCATTAAATGAGTTTTTGCAACATTTTCTGAGTTGAACTGCAGAGAAATTCAATATACTACAGTCTAACTTTTTTTTTTTTTTAAATACGCAATTTTGTTCATTCTCACTGTCCTTCCTTTTAGGCGAGACCATGAAGGTCTTTGATTGTGATGAGAAGTACCTTGTATTGCATACGGAAACAAATGGGTAGTCAATGTAATCTGCGTAGAACAGGAGTAATGTGGGAGTATTTGGTATATGTGAGGACCCTGGCTGCGGAGTTCTGAATATATTGGAACTTATTTAGTGTTGTAGTGGGAGAATTAGAGTAGTCTTGGCGGGAAGTAATTACAGCATGAACGTGGGTCTCAGCATCGTTGATATTTACGAAGGGATGTAAATGAGCAATATTCTGGAGGTGGAAAAAAGCAGATTTGGTAAGTGATAAGATATGAGTAGAGAAAGAGAGGGAAGAATCAAAAAGTATACCCAGGTTTTTAACAGTGGTGGACGGTCAAACTAGAAAACCCAGCAATATTAATATTGTCAACACAGAGACGGGATGTAAATTGAGGTGGACTAACCAGAAGTATATTTGTTTATCAGTGTTTAGTTTGAGAAAATTACTGGTCATCCATGCATTTATTTCATCAATACAAGCCGAAATGGAGTTGGTGGGGAAAGGAGCAGTGCATTAGGAACGAATGTAGAGCTGGGTGTCATCTGCATAACAATGAAAGTTAAAGCCCTGATGACGGATAATGTGACCTAAGGGAAGTATGTAGATGATGAAGAGTAAAGGCCCAAGAACAAAACCCTGTGGAACACCATGTGAGACGGGGCAGTAGTGGACTTAAGGCCGCCACACACTACAAGATATTCATGGCAATTTTGGACTAAATTCTCCCCTTCCGACAATCCTAGGTAAAGTCCTGATTATCTTGATGGTTCTACAGATCATCTAATCAGATTTTCCTGTGTTGTGAGGTGTGTTAAGATTGACTGAATCTGCTTGGAAGAACATCAGATGTGTGAGGGGAACCCTGAGGACAAACACGTGCACGCTCTGGAGATTATCTCATGAAATGAAACGATACCCAATCAGACAGTGAGCTGACGGAAGACTCACCTCCAGCTTGCGCTGTAACACGTAAAGTCCATGTTCACACCATCTCCACTAACAATTTTCTTTTTATTCCCCTGCAAATTTTCTGTAAAAAGCATTCTATACACTATAAGTGCCATTTCTTCTTGCTGGTCATCTGCCACGTTTGTTTACTCTAAAGTCACATGTGTTATAATTTATTGTTTCAATATCTTAGAGAAACTAATTTAAGTGAGAGGATATAGTTTATTTTTATTTTTACAATGTATATAGTAGACATTCTGGTCCACAGTCCATACAAGTTGGTGGCGGTAATGCACCAATATGTTGTTTGCCAATAAACCCTAGAAGAAGAAGAAGAAGAAGAGATTTTACGAGATTTCCCTTGTTCACAGACGGGACTCTGGTTGTTTGTGAATGGAATCTGTTAGTGTGGTGTGCTTTCCAGGCCACTTTGCGGCACTCCACACGGAGCACAATGGTTAACCCAGTGATTTCTTATCAACATTTTTGTGGTCTCTCTCACATTTTGAAAATCTTATAAGATTTTTTAAAAATCATTTAGTGTGGCCCGGCCTTTAGTCTGACGGTTAGAAATGTAATACTGACGGTCAGACAAGTAGGAAATAAACCACGACAGGACAGTTCCAGAAATTCCAAGAGCAGAGAGTCGTGAAGTGAGAATACTGTAAGAAATGGTGTCAAATGCAGAGGAGATGTCAAGGAGAATTAAAGTGCAGATGGAGCCTCAGTCGATGGCCATAAGAAGATCATTTACAACCCTGAGGAGTGCTGTCTCAGTTCTGTGGAGAAAACCTGATTGGAAGTATTCATAAAGGTTGTGTGATGACAAATAGTTGTGAAGTTGAGCAGCCACCACTTTCTCGAGCAGCTCTGAAAGATGTAAGATGTGATGTTAAATAAATAAGCACCATTTTGACTCTACCGCTTCTGCACGAGATAAGAATACCTTTTAAGTGTGCTTTCACACTAGTACTTTTGGTGCGAACCCACACAAGTTTGATTGATGTCAGAGTTCGGATCGTATGGATGATGCAAACACTGTTTTCCGAACTTGTGTGCAAACCTGCAAACTGAACCCGAGTCGGCATAAAAAGGGTGATCCGAGGTACGGTTGATGTAAACTCTGGGATGGTTCGCTGCTAATATGAACGCAATCGTACTAACTAGTGAACCACTATTGTGTATGTATGTGTGTTCTCACTCACTTTTCTTCTTCTTCGCGCCTTCAGCAGAAACAGACTCTAGGGTTCTTTAGAACATTAGCATTACATTCGCGGCAGATAGACACAAGCGCCGCTATGTGTGGATGATTTGAAATCAAAACCAAAGGTAAAAAAAAAAAAAAAAAGTGTTGCAAGTACATCTGTGGGCCCTTCCCAAATGGCACACTTCATTTACACTTTCGGTCTTGTGGACTTACAATGGCTGCCGCGTGCGCACGCATTTAGTAATCTTTTTTGCAGTCAATATGCAACCATTTGATGCACACTTTTGCTGAGCCTGCACCCTAAACGAAGACCGTGAATGTTTCGGGGGCCATTTGGGACAGGGCCTATTAATTTTGTCACTTTCTCTTTCATAGTCGTTAACTAGCGACATGAGTACATGGCTGCAGCTTGATGAAGCAAGCGCATCCCAGCTCGGACACAAATTATACAATGTGAACAGAGACCAGCAGGGGAAGGAGGAGAGAGAAGCAGTAGGTCTGGTTTGGACCAAGCAATCTAGCCAAGTGTGAAATCACACTTATTTCTTGGGTCGAGAAAGAGACAGAGTTTGAAATATATTTCCTCCTTCCCTACCACAAAACCCTTTCTCTATCTGGATGTGCTTAAATCCACATTAAGAACGCTTTCCATATCACACATCTGCATTTCAATAAGCCAACAGAATGCAAGTTAATGTGTTCACATGCTGTGCGAAAAATGGGATAAGAGACAACAATTTTGCTGTTTCAGTTGGTTTATACTTAAGCTGTTTATGACCTTACAACAATAAAGGAAAACGGGTTAAAGCATTTACATGACCATCAGTTAAGAACAGGCATGTAAACGCACTCTAGACACTTTGTGTCTACCCTTTTGCTTTTCAATCAGCAATCAATAGTTTTATATTTCTCCATCTTTTTTAATGTTATTCTCAATGCTTCTTGTTATTATAGTTCTTTCCTTGCACCTTTGTCTTGCACCTTGTTTTTTTATTTTTTTTTTATCGATTTTCTAATAGTTTTTTGCTGTTTAGTTTGGTTCATGGCTTACAACTCATTTACAAAGACTAATTTAAAATCTCTAAGAAAAAAATGTATGGGAAAGATTCAGATAGCAACACCCTATAGCAATAACTCAGAACATCTTTGTATAATCGTATAGCAAAAATAATAATAATAATAATAATAAGTCACATTTACTTTTCTTTGATTATGAAACAGTATTATTAAAGCAGATCACTATTTATCTAGCTCGCATTTTCATCATGCTCTGATGCTGCGTGGTTAGTATATGAGGTCAAATATTATTCAAACATGGTTATGCCTATATGCAGTGGCTTTGTAACTTTTATTTGGAAACCAGAAATCAAAAAGAAAGCAAAAATAGAGTAAGATTGTACTTTACTGAGAATGAACTCATGATACAGAGTCCTTTTATAACATAAAAAAAATGTGTATGTCTGTTGATTTCCTTTGCAATCCCTTTGGCTTGTTTTTTATCTCCTCAGAGCTCTAAAGCTGTGCGGCTCAGGTGGACCTCCACATGTGAAGCTCATTGTTGAGTGGGAGCACAGAATCAAAGACTGGTAATGTAATCTTTTATTTCCTTCTGAGTACGTGCGAAAATACAGAGAATTGACTCTGCACTTTGTTTGTTTGCAGTCTGTTTGGTAATATCCAAGAGGAGGTGGTGAAGGACTCGGAAAGCGTCCGTGCTCAACAACAACACCACGTTCAGCAGCACAGCTGCACCCTGGATGAGTGCTTTGAGCTGTACACCAAAGAAGAACAAGTAAACAACACAAAAACACACATTATACTGAATATTAGCAGCAGAATGCAATGGAAAATCACAACCAAGTTTAAATTTAAGACTAAATTTAGCCAGTTAGTTGGTATATTTTTTTCTCCACCTATTAAAAAAGTGAAGCGAACTGCTGTTACACAAAATGTCAAAATGCAGCTTGGCCAGACAGATCATTTTTAGCCTTTTGTAATTTGTAATTTTGAAATGTTATGATTTGGGTGATTTTTATTATTTAGTATTTTTTTTTTTATTCTGGAAATGCAAGCGCCGTTCTCCCTCTCTTCAAGTAACATTCATTATTTCAGATAAACATGCATAACAGCTGAGACCTGGACATTTTCTGAAACACATGATTGGGATGTTATTCTTTGATTCTGAGCAACTATAACAGTAACATTTGCTCTTGTGCAGCAGGTGTTTCTTTCTATTTGAAAGAGGACAAAACAGGAAAAGATTAACAATGGGAAAAGTATTGTGCTTTTTATAGTACAATGGAATATAATCAACACGTAAGAATTACATGCATGTGGTTCTAGAGAACTGAACCAGCATAACTTTCTTCTGTGGAACACAAAAGGGGGCACTGTCTTGCTCTTTTCCATATCGTGAAAACATACAGTAGTAACCACTGGCTGTCAAGCTCCAAAAAGACAAAAAAAGCACCATAAAAGTGGTCAAATTTAATTTGCACTCATTTGTTATTGACATTAAAAATGCAAGTTTGAATATATGTACATTACTGTTTAAAAGTTTGGGGTCAGTAAGGTTTTTATTGCTATTTAAAAAAAAAAATACTAAGCAGCACAAGAAATAGGGGTGTGACGAGATCTTATGCTATGAGATCTCGCGATATTAAAACGCGACGTTATTTCTCGTCGAGGTGAAAAACATGATTGTCTCGCAATACCAGCATGACGGAGTTGATTTTGTGGCAGTTTGTTTGGGTTTCCAATAATGTGCGTTTGGGAACCCATATAAAGTCTGACACGCTTTGTTTCATTGCAAAGTGTTGCACTGTCATCATTTACATGTGTGGAGCGCGTCTCAGCTGTATAGAAGCTGTAGCATTTCTATCATCAAAAAGTGGCCAAATATTAAAGATTAAGTGATCATTTGAATTAAATGTTGTTTGGCCAATATTAAAGGCGACCTATTATGCGCCATTTTACAAGATGTAATATAAAGTCTCAGTTGTCACCAGAATATGACTGTAATTAAGTTTCAGCTCAAAATACCCCACAGACGATTTTTTATACCATGTTGTAAATGCCTATTTTTGATTGGAAGGAAAAACATGCTGTTTTCGTGCATGTATCTTTAAATGCAAATGAGCTGCTGCTCACCGCTCTCCTTTCTAGAAGAGGGTGGCGCCTCGTGCCTCCAATACTCTGCCAAAAACTAAAACATCTGTTTGGTTTTGATTATCAAAACCAAACAGTGACCGCTATCGTGGACACGCTCAAGTGACATTGCAGTTCTTCATCATAAATGAAAGTTTATTATCTGCATGCATTTTAAAGCCATATCAGTCTAAACTTCAGATATGTGGTTTTCTGAGTGCACACACCTGAAGCATGCACACAGAAAGATGGCTGCGCTTAAACTGTCAAATACACACAAGATTATGTCAAAAACACACAAAGTTCACATAAACATAGTTGGTTATGTCTGTGAACGTAAACAGCAAGTAAAAAAAAATGTGCATGTGTATATTAGATCTGTGTATTAAAGTGAAAGCATCATAATATACAGTACCTACTGATATATATGCTATTAATATGAATCAAACAACAAAAGGTAAACAGAAAATCACTCACTACTCTTGATTGAATAACTTAGTACCTTTAATAAGAATACATTTCTTACTTGAATGCTCCTGGTGAATGCTCTGGCTTGGAGATAAACATGGCATACTGTGTACAGCTCACTCGGGACGGGGTCTATGCTAATAGGGCTGAGTCCGTCAGCGGGGCCTAAGCATACGGCTTGTTCTGAGATACTGCTTATGATTTATGGGGATTAAAAAAGAGGAGTGGGTGGATTTTTACCTTTTATGTTGTGTACACACACTGCCGACACATTTATGTTCAAACTCCATGTAAAGGTGAATTTTTTTGCATAATAGGTCCCCTATAACAAGGATTTTAACAAGCTCGATTACAAAAAGTGACAGCACTTGACTTTGTCAAATAAAAGATATATTTCATCATTGAAGATTTCTTAAAAACTGTTAAAATATTTAACACATTCTTGTGAACCCAATATCGTTTATCGTCTTGTTTCGTGAGATACTGTAAGTGTACCATCACACCCCTTGTAAGAAATCTTCTTGAGCATCAGTTCATCAGATTAGACTGATTTCTGAGGGATTATGACACTGAAGACTGGAGTAATGATGCTGAAAATTTTTAAATATATTAAAAATAAAACATTTCAAATTGTAATAATATTTCACAATATTACTGTTTTTTGTGCAAATAAATACAGCCTTGGTGAGCAGAAGAGAATTATTATTTTTTAAATATTATAAAACGTCTTGTATCATAAAATATCTTACCGACACCAAACTTACAATGGTAGTGTAAATACAAATGAGAATTGGATCATATTTGCATTTATATACTTTATTTAAAAAAAAAAAAAATTGAAATTAATTTCATAAAATAAGTTTTAGAAAGTTCTAAAATAGTCACCATCATTTCAATCTGTCAGGACCATTAATTAAGTCCAAAAAAAGCACTCAAATAATCTTTCCTTGAGATGTACTAGTATATCATTTTTCATCCATGTTTACTTAGCTGGCCCCTGACGATGCATGGAAGTGCCCTCACTGTAAGCAGCTGCAGCAGGGCACAGTGCAGATGAGCTTGTGGACCCTCCCAGACATCCTCATCCTTCACCTCAAACGCTTCCGACAGGTGGGAGAGCGGCGTAACAAGCTCTCTACGCTGGTCCACTTCCCCCTCATGGGCCTTGCTATGGGCCGCCATGTGGTCAAGAGGAGCAACTGTGTCCGTCCACCGCATGGCTGGAAACAACAGGCCCATCACAGGTCTGAAGCCAGCCGGCACTCACTCGATTTCCTATACGACCTGTACGCTGTGTGTAACCATCATGGAGGCATGCATGGAGGCCACTACACAGGTGTGTGAGCAAAAGAGAAATATGTCTACAATGATCTAAAAGGTGCCTTTTAGTAAAACCTGATGAGACAAAATTTGTACTTAAACTGTAACTTTTATTTTATTGTAACCAATTTTCAACTTCACTTTGCTTTGTTACAATGTCGGTAGTATATGTAAATGAACAATGTCTACTCGTTCTCCGTGTTACCTGGACTGAGAAATTCCCACTTATTTTGTCAGCAAATGTTTTGACAGCTTCAGGGCTTTCGTGAAAACTACAGATTATACTTCTGCATTTTTGTATCCCCACCCACAGACATAGACTGAGTAAACAGAAAAGTTATTGTAAGGGTAGGTTTATCACTGAAAATTGTATCGTACTTCATCTACTCTTTAAACATCATTGTGGTAAAAATGAAATACTATGACAACAGCTTTCTTACCTGTATGCAACACGTTTTGCTTCAGGTGGAACTGACACAATGACAGTGTTCATGGTCATCCAGTTTGAAATGTTGACTACAATTTTTTTTTTTTGTCTCAGCAATCTCTCTATTTTTACGATTCTTTGCGGCCTTTAGCCACAACCTACAAAATTGAAATTAATTTCAAGGTCGCCCTTTAAGGCAAAAAACTACAGGCAAGACCATTGTTCCCTTTCAAGGGAACTCGTGCTGCGTCGATTGATGCTGTGGGAATGCTCTGCGTGATTGCGTCTTGAAGCACGTGTTAATAAATCAGTCCAATGGTGTGACGGGACGTCAGAGGCGGGTGACGTCACGAACCAAGAAACTATAAAACATGTTTCTGTGTCTTGAGTTAGCGTTACATGTGAAATTGTTTGTCTTATTTGGTGACTTGTTTGCATGTAAATTGTTGTAGGCCTATATACGTGTCGCACTTAAAAAAGTTTGAAAACCACTGACCTAGATTATAGATGGAAAAGACCATTTATAGACAATACAGGCAATTTATTAAGGAAATATATACTCTATAAAGCTAACAGTTATAGCCCTGCAGACTGTAGGAACGGTTCTCGCCTGCCTCGATTCAACGGGGTACTTCCCTCAGTGGTCGACCCCGAGCAGGCTTTGGTAGTGGAACAAGAGGAGAGGGTTGTGGCTTGAGCCCCCCCTCAATGAAAAAAGCCTGGGGGTCGAAGCTGCACTATCGGCTGTTATTCTCTTGAGGAAGGTTTCGGGAAAGAGGTACTGACGCTAAGCGTAGACCTCTCAGGGCAGTCCCCCTGGAGGTAAGTGACAAGTTCGCATATCTCAGTGTCCACACAAGTTCGTTGCAGACTGTTAGGGCTCATGGCAGCTGCATCCAATGTGATACCTTTTGGCCTGCTGTACGTGAGACCCTTACATTGGTGGCTCAGGACCAGGGGGTTTCCCCAAGGGGCAACCCGTTTTGCACGATCAAGGTTACACCCAGATGCCTTCGTTCCTTGGTCATGTGGAAGAAGACTTGGTTCCTGTCCCAAGGCCCAGTGTTGGAAGCATCCTGTCATCGCAAGACTGTGTCGACAGATGCATCCCTCATAGGGTGGGGTGCGGTCATGGAAGGCCGCTCGACTCAGGGTCTGTGGTAGGAGCATCATCTCTCTTAGAATATAACTGCCAAGAGATGTTAGCTGCATTGCTAGTGATAAGGCATTTCCTCCCAGATCTCAGAGGCCACCATGTTCTATTTCAAACAGACAAAAGTGGTCTTGTGTATAAATCATCAGGGGGGTCTGAGGTCGCGCCCTCTATACAGGCTGGCACACCAGATCCTCCTGTGGTCCCAGGGCAAACTGCTCTCGCTCAGAGCACTTTATATCCCTGGGCACTTGAATTGGGAGCAGACGTCCTGTCAAGGCAGGGACTGAGGCCCGGGGAATGGAGACTCCACCCCTAGATGGTGGAATAAATGAGGCGGACGTGGACCTGTTTCCATCTTACAAGAAACAACTGATGTTCCACTCTGGTTCTCCCTCACGCATCCAGCTCCACTGGGGCTGGATGCCATGGTACAGACGAGGCCGAAGCTTCATCTGTACACATTTCATCCTCTAGACATCAAAAGCCTTGTTGTCAGGAGTCTCCCTCAAAGATGTTTGTGATGCAGCAGGTTGGTCAGCCCTGCACACATTTGTAAGATTTTTCAGCCTTGACCTGTGGGTCTCAAGTGCTTTCGTCCTGAGTCGTGCCTATACAGTTTCACACCAAGACAGGCATTTGACAGCATGGCGAAGTGGGTATTTAGTTCCCCAAAACGTCCGCTGGGACGCAGCAGGAGTTCCCTCGAAAGGGAATGTCTCAGGTTATGCATGTAACCATGGTGCCCTGAGAGGGGAACGAGACACTGCGTCCCCTTGCCATACATCCTGCATGCCTGGGAGCAGCTTGTTTCAGCCTATCAAAAGCTGATGCTGTTGTGTTGCTGGCTTCCCTTCATAGCTTCCGCCTTATGCCGGCACACATCATAATTTGACGCAGCACCAATCAAGATTGGACTAGTTGCTCACGTGCTTCAGATGCAGGCGTGCTGAAGGCATTTCCCAAAGCATCAGCTGGAATGCAGCGTCTAGTTCCCCTCTCAGGGAACCAAGGTTACATGCGTAACCTGAGACGTTTTTCAAAAAAACAAAAATAAAACACTTGAGCCTGCAACCAACGGTTTAGGATTTATGAGTGATTTCATACTTTTGATCGCTGTATCAACACTGCCAGGCCAATTGGGGTGAGCCTCGGTGACGTTGTAGATGGGGTGGGTACTACTATCCTTCAAAGTTTCAAGTCTTACGGTTTGGTCTGCCCGAATTTTGAAAATCCTGAAAAGGACAATAGGGTTTCAGCGCTACACACTGGAACTCCTAAAAAATGTATAAATGTCTAATGTCAGCTGATAATGATAAATAAAAATTTAAAAAAAACTCTAATATTGCATAGTATCTGAAATTTACTGAAATAATAAAACAATCCCTTTAAGCACGTCCACAGATCACCTGTGTCCAAAATGATGGGGTTGTTTAGCAGTGTTGCACATTGTGAGATCACAGTCGGATTTATGGAATCATTATTAGGGAAGAACACTTGAAAATTCACCACATCTTCTAGATCCAGGGTCCTGGGGAGAGGATTCACATTTCATTGAGATATTGACCCCAAACAAATTTCAGGAACCAGCTATTTAGGGCAGGATGCTTGATTCAGATTATGCAAGGCGATGGTCGGGTCACTTCCGTCCATCTGACTGCAACTAAAGCACATAGTTAAAAGCCCATGGAAAAAGGCGACACAAGATGGCTCCTGATTTTCACCCAGGAGGAATGGGAAAAATATTCCAGCCTCATTTCTGCACAAGCTGCTGGATAGAATTGGCAGAAATTGCCAAGTATAGTAGCTGTCAGAGAAGAAACTTTGCTGAAGCTGAAATCATTTGGATACTTCAACGTACAAGCCAAAATACTAAATATTTTATCTGAGAATTTTGTGCTAATTCATTTACACTGCAAACCCCCTTTCGACAGAGTTTTTTTTTTTTTTTTTTTTTTTTTAATTCTGTTTGTAATTCTGTTTTTTTGTAAACTCTTTTTATTCTTGTTTTAGAACATCATAAACTTTAAAGAATTTCAGAAGCATACTAAGTTATTTTTCAAACTAGTTTACTCTTGAAACCCTGCATTGTGATACTGTGAATATCATTGGCTTGTTATTAATTACTTGTGATATTCCTCATTTGTAAGTCACTTTGTATCATTTTAAATCTATATTAAATGCACACTAGTGTTCAAAAGTTTGGGGTTAGTATGATTATCTTTGAAAGAAATTAATACTTTTATTTAGCAAGGATGCATTAAATTGATCAAAAGTGACAGTAAAGACATTTACTTTGTTGCAAAATATATATATATTTCGAATAAATGCTGTTCTTTTGAACTTTCTAATAATTAAAGGATCCTGAATGACTCTGTCACCGTTTCCAACTGAAAATCAGCATATTAGAATGTTTTTTAAAGGATCATGTGACACTGAAAACTAGAGTAATGATGCTGAAAATTCAGCTTTGCATCACATGAATAAATGTAATTTTAAAATGTATTAAAACTATTATTTTTAAAATGCAATCATTTTTCACAATATTACTGTTTTTACTGTATTTTTGATCAAGCCTTGGTGAGCGTAAGAGAACCCAAACTTTTGAACAGTAGTGTGCATGTACTTCATTTTGTTAGATTTATATGCGTACGTACAAATTTGTACATTTTATTAATGTTTTGCAGTGTAAGTACTTGTATGCATGTGTATGTAAATGTTTAAAATTAAAACAATACCACGGTCCAAGTAATTCTGGCCCCCGTGCAAGGCTATACTTGAGCATGAAGTAAACTGCATTCTGAATATAATGAATCTCTGTTTTGAACAGCATACTGCAGGAACTCAGTGGACGGTCAGTGGTACGCCTACGATGACAGCACTGTTGAGCCGGTGCCTGAAGGAGAAGTGTGCACTCGTGGTGCTTATATCCTGTTCTATCAGAGACGTGATGCCATTCCATCCTGGTCAGCTAACTGCTCACTAAAAGGTAAACACTCATATCTGCATTGCTGTATATCCTCATACCAAGGACAAAAAAACATACTAAAGAGTGCATTATCAAGAGAGTACAAGAATATTCTTTAAAAGTAGTAGTGTAGTTTTGTTAAGCATATCATTTCAGCCTGTCCGATGTGCTATCTCTTCATGAAATGTAACTTTACACTAAGAAATGTATGATTATTATTGAGTTTGTGTAGCAATGTATGTTGATAAGGGAAGAAGGAGGCGGGAATCGGCAAGATTCAACACTTTCATTTATCAAAATAAACAAAACACTCATGCCGTTCTCTCACGGCTCTCGGCCCAGCCCTGCTTGCCACAGTTTGAAAATAACATTACTGCTTTTGAATTACATTGTTAGAAAGATCGATACAAAGAAAAAAATATGCTTTGCTGTTCTTTTGAGGAATTGTTAGAAAGGGTGCTATTTAAAAATGCAATACTAACTCATTTTATTTTATTTTATTTTATTTTTACCAAAACCTCTACTCTACAGAACACTGAAATCGCTGCTAGAGTAACTTTATTTACCATTTATTTTACGCAAAATAGTGCATTCTAGGCTCTGAGTATCTATCCCACCATCTCAAGTTCAAATATTTGATGTATTTTTATATTATAATATTTTAAGTTATTTTTGTATCAGAAATGCTTAGCTGTAATAGTTCACAATATTACTGTTTTTACTATATTTTTGATCAAATAAATGCAGGTGGTGAGCATAAGAGACTTCCTTCAAAATCGTTAGAAAAATCTTTTCTGAAAGTTTTGAACAACTTGTATTGCATTACAATGATGAGAAAAAAGGCACAACCAATCTCTTGCTGACTCCAAGGGCTTTTCTACACAGTTCTCAACATCTTTCTCTCTCAACATCTTGAGAACCACATCTTCAGAATCCAAATATAAACTCAGAAATGACACAAATGAATTCAATAACCACTCCAGAGCGTACTTGATCCCTGTGCTGCCACAACAACCTTGGTGAGGGAATAGGAATAAAACACTTGCAGGAAGGACGAGCTGCTGATTAGCCTCACTGGGAACAGACATGGTTTCGAGTTGCTTGTCTCGTACATGTTCACACACATACACTGACAAAATTTTGTCACTTTCTTTTTCTGCCCAAATGTCTCTGCAACTGTTTTCCTTTCCTCTCCAGTCCTCTAAAGTTATGCTGTATGATTCTTCAACAAATCAAATCTACACAATGAAATGACATGTAAAAGTATCAAAGTTATATAACCTAAAAATGTATTATGACAACCGTATATCTCCATTGAAGCAAGCTGAGTGGGCGTTTTCATTTTATTCTCTATGGGGGGTGAAGGCTCGCACATCAAAAAGTCGAGCAGTGTTCATGCAACTTTATGCAAATAAGAGATGAAAAACACAGGGTGAAAGCAAACTGATATGAGATGAATTCAGTAACGTCTGTCTAAGCTTTTTTTAAATCTGCCTGTAGTGCTGGTGGACTCTGTGGTTAAATGGCATTCTTGCATATCATTAGATTTCGATTCAGATTTGAATGCATTTTGCATGCTTTCTTTGTAGCTATGTTTATTACAATCACAGACCACTCTCAATGAGAGTTCTCAAGTTTGGGATCGGTGAGATTTTTAAAAATGTTTTTGAAAGAAGTCTCTTCTGCTCACCAAGGCTGCGTTTATTTAATCAGAAAGACATTAAAAATGATTATATTGTGAAATAGTATTATAATTTAAAATAGCTGTTTTTTTTTTTATTGTGATATATTTTTAAGATGTAATTTATTCCGGTGATGGCAAAGCTGGATTTTCAGCATCATTGCTTCAGTCTTCAGTGTCACATGATTCTTCAGAAATCATTCTAATACTCTGATTTGCTGCACATTCTTATTATTATCAATGTATTTTTGATTCTTTGAATGGAAAGTTCAAAAGAACAGTATTTATTTGAAATAGAAATCATTTGTAGCAATATAAATCTTTACTGTAAAAATTAATGCATCCTTGCTGAATAAAAGTATTAATTTCTTTCTTTTTTTAAAAAAAAACTTACTGAGCACAATTTTTTGAACAGTAATGTAAGTTAAGAACATCAGCTTTGGTTGCATGAATCAAGTGCTTATCAGTAAGTAAATGCAATTAAAATGGGTTTGAATTTAAATTCATATTAAAAGACTAATGTACAGTAGTATAGTTATTGTTACGAACTGCTCCGAGACACGAAGGTTGAGATCCAGCTTTAATTAAGGGGCAAACCAGACACGTAATCCAATATACAGGCAATAGGTCAAAACACAGGTAGGCCAAACAAACAAACAAGGGTCAGAGGCAAAAAAAAAAAAAAAAAAAAAGAGACATGAAACCAGGGAAAACACTCGGAAATGCAGTGCAACAAAATACAAAACTTTGCAGTGAGTGAATGAGTGAACATAGTATAAATAGCCTGAGACTAACAGGGTAATGAGACACAGGTGAATGCAATCAGTGATGATCAGTCCGGGCAGTGAGTTATGGGAAATTTAGTTTGTGAGGGAGTGATAATAGTCTGGTGTGGAGTGCCCTCTGGTGGCTCTCAAGGGCACTCCAGCTGGTGACCGTTACAGTTATAATATGAAGTCTGAATTTCACAGGTAATTGAGATATTTAGCCATTACTCCTCTTAACAAAATCTTTACTTTTAGAATGTGTCTGCACACTGTACACATTCCAAATTTTATGGCAATGTTTTCTAAATGAGTGCTAAAATTGTAGTGTTAACAAAAAAAATTGACATAATTCGGGGTGAAATGGTCCTGAAAAAATAGTCACACATGTACTCCTCACAGTGAAAAATTACTGCATTGGAAATAAATTGGAAACTAAAAGTTTCAAAAATCTGGCAAATGTCTTTTTTAAAAGATCAAACTTAATTGCTGTTTCAAAGCATTCAAGATTTATGACAGTTGGAAATTTCATTTTCAGGTCTATGCTCAAAAGTAGAATAAACTAATTATAACTACGTAAATTTAGTACCATAAAATCCTGTAAAAATACAAATATTAAATGAAAAAACATTATCGAACTAAAATCATACATTCATTTCATTGAAGTAAAAAAAGTCATTTTTGACCACCAAGTGAAGGTCACCAGAGGTTTATAATCAAAACTGCATGCGTCTTGCAGAAGAACATTGTACGCCCGGTCTAAAATAGTCCGAATATTATTATAGGCGTATCATAGTGATTCAGGATAAGACAAAAAGATGGATTCATGCTGTACTCACTCATTATATCAATATTGTACATTTTGAAAAAAAAAGGTGCATAGTGTACCTTTAAGGTATGTTAACATATTTTCCATAGTGCTACAAGGCACAATTAAACGTGCATATTTTGGTATACTTTTGTAAATGGTCAATTTTGTATGTTTCAAGAAGATGGGATAAGAACAATGTTTCAGTGAGCTGCTCTTCAATGATATACTGAATCTTACATTAGGTGCTGTAATTAGTCATGAAATGTCATGCAGAGGCCTTAGGTTACTCCATCGTGGTAGTAATTAATTGATCTGTTATCAGTAGCTCCCATTGATTCACAGTAGAAACAAGTTCTGTGGAGTCTGAGCTCGACTGAGATAAACTGTTGTGAACCGCTTCAAGCTACAGTTCAAAATAAAGTAACTGATCTGTCAGGTTCACGTTTGTGGAGCTAAAGCGATCACCTTCAGTGTTGGCTGTTGTGCTCAGATCAAAGTTGTATGATTCACCTCCACACTAACGTGCCCCAGAGCATTTATGAAACTTTATAAACTCTCAAATATGTCTATTTGAAGCTTGTGATGTACTTCATCAAATAGTTCTCCTTTCTTTGTGATTTGTCAATCCTTATAATATGAAACTTTGCAGCCTAACCTGCTCATAAATATGAGAGCTCTTTTTCTCTGCATGTCTGATCCAGAGAACACGTTGTTCCTACTTTCCATAGCTGACTTAAAGGGATAGTTCGCCCAAGAATATGAAAACTCTTTTCAAATAATTGCTGTTCTTTTGAACTTTCTGGACAGCAAAAAAATTTTTAAAAAAAATTAAGCAGCACAACTGTTTTCAACATTGATGATAATAATAAATGTTTTTTTGAGCATCAAATCATCATATTAGAATGATTTCTGAAGGATCATGTGACAATGAAGACTGGAGTAATGATGTTGAAAATGTCACAATATTACTGTTTTTACTATATTGATTAAATAAATGCAGCCTTGGTAAGCATAAGAGGTTGAAAATATTTGATTAAATAAATGAATTAATGTATTTGATTAAATAGATGCTGCCTTGGTAAGCATGACCTCTTTCAAAAACATTAGGCTAAATACCATCCTTCCCACATAAAAACATGCATTGATTCTGTCAACCCGTCTGAGACATTTGTTATATGCTGCATGTTTCCCATGTTCTGTTACTCATTTTTGAAAGGCTATTGTACCAGCAGTCCATCTGCATCTCACAATCATTTGTATGCATGGCATAATACTTGTTTGGACCCATTCCATCTTATCTTCATGGGTGTTTAATAGAAACGAGACTCACACATACAAAGGCTAGAGCAAAATGAGAACAGGGTTCCTGGTATTTTCAGAAACCTTAAACGAAAATGCTTGACCATAATTCTGTTTGCTCAATTCCACAATGCTAGGATTCAGCTTAATGTGCATTTCAGTTTATTATCAGAAAACAAACAGCAGTCTGACTTGCATGAAATGGGTAATAGGAACTTTAAGCAACAGCCTCTGGTGGAACGGCAACGGCATTCTGACGTTCTATTGCGCATGCGCAACTTTACCTGCTACTTCGCAACGTTCTACTGTAACCGTCTACTACGTGAGAACAGCTGATTTGCTGTAGTCGTTACTACGTGAAAGATTAAGAAAGTTAATGTTATGTTTTATGTTATGTGGCATTGTAATTGTTTATGTATATCATTAAATGCCCAAAACAACGCTCTCCTGCTTTTTAAAATCACTTTCTTTATTTGTATTTTGTCAAATGATTAAATTATCCCCTATGCCTTACTCTTTACTGTTGCTTAGCGATTTTTGTGCTCTTTAGCTACGGCAGTTAAGCGTTTATTTCCGGCTGCCGTTGCCGTTCCATCAGCAGCTGTTGCTTAAAGTCCCTAATGTTGACTAGGCTACTTTTGACCCACAGGTTCCTCCAGCGTCTCTATATCAGATCACTGGCTCATCCGATTGAATGCAGACAACCGAATTTCCAATTCAACTAGCAAGCTGTCCAATTCATCTTCAGCTCCTGAGCCCCAAACACCACACGTTCCTGTCATCCATGAGCCTCTAAATGAAGATAATGGTCAGTAAACTCTTGATTTATGTCTACTACTCCTTTTAAAACAATTAGTGGTATTTCTTTTACAATTTAATGAAGTCATATGTACAGTGACCTTCTCCATTGTTTTGAGTCATTTTTAAAGGAAAGTCTCTGGCTTTCTGATAATAATTATTATAATTTTAGATGTAATCAAATCAATACAAGTCCTGTTTATTTATATAGCGCTTTATACAATACAGATAGTTTCATTTCAATTAAATGGTGACTGTCACAAGTTGTTTTGACCATTTTCAGACTTTAGGAGATTTATTCAAATATACATTAAATAATCACTAACAGGTTAAGGAAAATTAATAACGCGTTACAATAAGGTTCCACTTGTTAGTTAACTACCTTAGTTAACATGAACTAACAATGAAAAAGCATTTATTATGCATTAGAGAAGACAGTGATGTCACTTTGTTGAAGAGACACTGTTTTTTCCACAACATTTCTAAAACTCATTTGTTTGACCTAACTTATTTTAAACACTGTTCATGAACATTATAACCCCAACGTTTATCTGTGCACTGCACATTTTATGGAGAACAGCTTGTTTTCTGTTGCTTTAGGAAGCTCTTGCTTTTGTAAGACTGTGCACCGCTCCTTAGGAAAGTTAACCATGGTTTTGTGATCGATTACTGTTTGTATAACCTTAGTTTTCTGACAGATATCACGATTAAATGGTGGATAACATTGTATATATAATGTATAAGAAAAGTACAAAAAACAAACCACTCTGAAACATCCTGTGAAATCCGTTCTGCACAATCCTCTTGTTCGTTAACATTGTCAGGGTCTGAATCGGGTTCAAATTGGTTTTAAATTGACGCCATCCACAATATTTACATTAGAGAAGAACTATGAAGAGGCAGGACATTCCCCAAACACACGCTAAGTGCTGCCAATCACAACACACTGGGCCAGCTAACCAATCACAACACATTTCGTATTTCAGAAGGATGGGCTTCATCAAAATCGGCGTGTTCGAGCCAGACTGGGGAGAGAGGTGCTGTAATAATGTAAAATATGTATTAAAAAAAAGTCTTTTGAACAATCAAGAATGAAAACATATTTTAGTACATCCTAAAAACAAAATCAAGACTTCGTAAAAGAGAATAATAAGACCCCTTTAACAGTATTTATAAAACTGGGAAGGGTCATAGAACTTGCATATTGTTGTCTTATTGTTAGTTTAACTGCTTCTATTGTTCTCATTTGTAAGCCGCTTTATATAAAAGCGTCTGCTAAATAAATAAATGTAAATTAGCAAAACAACATTAGCAAATTTCGCAAATAAAATTTGAAATATGCAGGAAAATTTATTTGTAAGCTGAGACTTTGTTTGATCAAAAATAACACAGTAAAATAAACACAAACACACACAAAAAAAGATTCTGCATATCCCTTTTCTCCTCAAACTGTTTTTTTACTAGCCCTCCATTTTTTGCTTTTAGGTGTAGTTGAGCCGACACCATTTGTACGGAGCGTCCGGGGTCACAGCATGAGTATGCGCTACCACTCAAAATCCAAGACTGGCCCAAGCAAAGTTCTTCCACTGCGCTGGTCATTTGCTTCCAAGGAACGCAGAAAGCCCTCCAGCGTAGCTCCACAATCGGCAAACGACGAGCTGGTGGAGTACCTTGAGTCTGGCCGGCGGCCTCGATGTACCAAGGAGCCCATAGTCAGCATCGTGGCTAGTCCTTCACAGGTCAAAGCCCAGCTTCGCGAGGACGATTCCCTGAGTTCCCCCAGCTGTAGCAGTAGTCTCAACGGTGTGGAGCGAAGTAGCTATCAAGGTCCGGATTCGCCCAGGCTACCTGAAGGCCAGAGCAGACCAGCATCAGACCTTAATGGTATCGGTTGCGATGGTTCATGGGCCAAAAGCAGCTCAACATCAACCAGGCAGGAGCACGAAAGGACTCAAGGAAGCAAGTCGCTTCAAGGTTCCCCTACTGCACTCCCCAATGGCACTAGCAACAGTGCATCTCATTCCAGAGACTCTACGTTAAAACGGCTCCGGAACCAGGCGGCTGCCGCTAACAGGATTCACACCAGCCAGACGCAAACGGCCACTGGGGAAAGCAGGACTAAAGATGGCGTCCTTCCCGCCATCAGCAAGGAGGTGGGTCACGGAAAAACGCTTTCCAGTAAGAGCTTGACCAAACTCTCTCTATCTAACGGCACTCTAAATGGGAAGGGAGTCGAGGTGAGGAAATCCGGTACTTCTCACAAGAGTGCCAATAAAATGGTTAGTAGCAGAGAAAACCAGGTTTGTTCAAGCACAGCTCATATAAAACGCGCCTACAGCTCATCCAGTATTCAGAACAGGCTAGATATGACTTTGAAAAGGACGTCGTCTCTCCAAAGAAATAGTACGTTGGTGCCAGCCCCCCATAAAGGACTTACGGTTGATAAATCCTCCTATGCAACACTACAGAGAATCAGATACAGCAGCACTTCACTTGGCAGACAGAGACCTGTGCCCGAGTCCTGCTTCTGACTGGTTTCTCCTTCACGGTGGGAAATGGTGTTTGTATATATGTGTTATGCATCTGGCAACGTTTAAAAACTACACACTATTGCTGTACTATTGCTCTTTTCCTAAACCTAGTAAGCATTGTGTGCACCTTGTTTTTGCCAAATTCAAGGCACAGTTGTGCTACTTAGTTACAGCTTGATTGGAAATGAGGCAGTATGTTCCTCTCACGTCACCTGTATTGAAATCAATTGCGAGTTGAGTCTCCCATTTGTATGACAGTTTCAGCCAATGTAGGGCATCCAAATTGTTTCTAATACAATAAGGATGCTGCCTTAGAAGATAGCTATGTCGGGTCTGGGAGTAAGGTTATCTTGACTAAGCTCACTAGGTTTTGAAACAGAGCTTGTTTCCCCTCTCAAATCTGTCTTTCTGTATCAGTCTATTGTCGGTATGAGCAATATTGAACTTGGATATCTCAAAGCCTGTTCTTAAATCTCCATTTATACCTTCAGATATGTAGCATCACACGCTAGTTGCTGGAATAATTACCTGATTAGCAGTACAGATACAGTAGGACCTGCTTAAATGTCAGAATTCAAGTCTGCTTTATGCTTTCAGTGGAACTGTCATGTTTATTTCTGCAAGTGCCTTTTGCAATGATCTCAGGAGAGTGAAATTCGTAGGAACAGAATGGCTGTGTATTAAGTTTTTTTCTCATGAATATACATGCACACACCTCACCACAGATAAAATAAATCCACAAACAGCCTAAACATTTATTGATCTCACTCCCACACAGTTTCCAAATGACACTAAATGTTTCATTGTGTACCTTGCTCTGCTGGATTCACTTGTTTTCTGACAGGAATGGACTATGCAAGCACAATCAGACATGTGCATGTCGTGCTCGTCACGTCTCGAGTTCAATGCGTTTAAGCATCAGCTGGAAATTGAGCACTAATTGCAAAAAGGATCAAGGTGCTGAATTTCATTTTAAAAGAAATATTCATATTGTATGAATGAAGATCTGTAAGTGAAGATAAATTGAGGCATAAAAAAGGCAGGATCTTAGAACAATATTTAACACAGGGAATAAAAATATAAAATAATTAGAGGAAGCAGTTGTCTGAGAAGTTTTGATAATATTGATGCATGTCATATTCTTATGTTTGGAAATATAATCGGAACATAATGGTTTTGGATTGTTTTTCTCATGCATAGTCTTTTTTTGTTATGCAAACGAATGATACCTCAAATTGCATGGCTTGTTGACTTTTCTAACCAATTGGACTTATGACTTGGGTCAGTGAGAAATCACCTAGCAATGGCGTAGACTTCAAGACACTCAAAACACATTCAAGTTACCACACTCACACATTCAAGTTGCAAATGGCTGAGCTCACTTGGATAGAAATGCCTGTATTTCGCCTCAAAATTTGCTGAACAAATATGACCGCAACTTAATTGGGTCTAATTGGTAAGCAAGACATGTAATATTACTTAACTCTGTTACACCACTTACACTTTAAATAATTAATGAAATAATAATCCCAATGCACTTTCCAGACCTCTGGAGTGAGTTTGTGCCCTCATATCACTAACCAATCTGAATATGATAATGCTATATGTGAACTGTTCACCTGAAATTAGACTCCCCATGTTATTGTTAATGTGCACTAAACCTGAAGAGCCGTGCTTATGTAACAGGCTACTTAAAAAGCAATGTATTATGATAAATGTTGTTGAGTGTAATTGTTATTGAGGAGGACATTTATTCTGAAAGAGCATTTTCTCCTGTGCTCCTGGGCGAGATTTTAAGTTTTTGTACCACACTTTTTAATTGGATGTATTATGTGTAATTAAATATATGCTGAGATGCTTGTTAACAAGATAAAGCAAGCCATTACACACTTTGTGCTAACACATTGCACCTAGTTTATCTTTAGGCTAGTTGTGGCGAGGTAAAGCTAGGTCTGCAGTGGGGAAACGAGTGCGGAGACGAGTGCGGGAGGTTTTGCAGACGTGTTTTCACCCCTGCCTGGACGCAAGGAACTTATACAGCACCATATCAAAACGACCCCTGGGGTGGTGACGCGCAGTCGCCCCTATCGTTTACCTGAACACAAGAAAAAAGTGGTATAGGGTGAATTGAAGGCCATGCTGGGGCGTAATAGAAGATTCACATAGAGACTGGACGAGCCCTATAGTCTTAGTACCTAAAACAGACGGCTCTGTCCGTTTCTGTGTCGATTACAGGAAGGTGAATGCAATGCCCCGAGTTGACGAGCTGCTTGATCTGTTAGGTTCAGCTCGCTTTTATTCGACACTGGATTTAACGACAGGGTATTGGCAGATTACCTTATCGCCATTATCCAAGGAAAAAAGAGCCTTCACAACGTCGTTTGGATTACACCAATTTATTACTCTTCCGTTTGGGTTGTTTGGGGCTCCCGCCACCTTTCAGCGTCTCATGGACCAAATCCTCCGGCCATATACGTAACGCGTATGCTGCTTCTTATTTTGACGACATCATTATATACAGTAATGATTGGCAGAGGCATCTGGAACATCTGCACACTGTCCTGAGATCGCTGAGGGTGGCTGGATTCACGGCAAACCCGCAAAAGTGTGCAATTGGGCGTGTGGAGGTACAGTATCTGGGCTTTCACTTGGGATATGGGCAGGTGCGTCCCCAAATTGGTAAGACTGCTGCGATTGCAGCCTGCCCGAATCCCAAGACCAAAAAGGAGGTGAGACAGTTCCTGGGGCTGGCGGGATATTATAGAAGGTTTATTCCTAATTATTCGGAGCTACTTCGGCTGCCCTGTGCGGCGTGCTGCTCTTAAACTCTACTAGCTTTGATCTCCCTTTTTTGTTGCAGACCGACGTGTCGGACGGGGGGCTGGGTGCAGTCCTATCCCAGGTGGTCGGAGGGTAGGAGCGGCTGGTTCTGTATCTGAGTCAAAGGCTCTCAAACAGAGAGACCAGGTACAGCACCATTGAAAAAGAGTGATTGGCCATTTAGTGGGCCATCCTCACCCTCCGTTATTACCTCATGGGATGGGAATTACTCTCTGTTCGGACCACTCGCCCCTCCAGTGGCTCCACCATGTGAAGGATACCAACGCGCGGATCACCCGTTGGTGTTTAGCTTTACAGCCTTTTAAATTCAAGGTTGTCCACAGGCCAGGGGTGCAGATGGCTGTAGCCGACTTCCTCTCTAGAAATGGGGGGGTGGGCTGTATGTGGGCTGAGTCGGGAGGTGGGGGTATGTGGTGGGCATGGTAAAGCGAGGTCTGTAGCGGGGGAACGAGTGCGGAGATGAGCGGTGATAAGGAGGTCAAGTGAATGATAACTACCACCTGTCTCTAATTCCAGTGACTGGCGTAGAGAAAAGATATAGCGCCCCACAGACCTGGGGCAGGGAGAGGGAGAGACTGGTTACTCACAGAGACTGTTATTTTGCTGTGCATGTGATTGTGGAGGCAGAGAGCCTGACAGTATTTATTTTGTTCATTTTTTCTTTGAGTAATAAAAAGCTTGGATTACTCGCCACCCCTGACTTTTTTCGTCCTTCTTCCTTTGAACATATCACACTAGTAAATTAAAACGCTGTCACAAGTTTTCTAAAGATGTTTTTAATACGTTTTTAGAAACAGATGCATTTGCACCTCGATCAATAAACCTTTCGCTGCCTCTAAGATTGCCATTCTTAACCGTTCATGCGATGACGCAATACAGTCTAAATGTCAATACCAATGTATGCTGTGAAATGGCAGATATTAATAAACCATTGTGGCCAACGTAGTTGTTAGTATGCATGAGCAGTATTATTGTGTTTTAGACATTGCTGTTTTCTCCTCTATAACATCCAAGTTTGTCTTGACAACAATTATGCGTATTGCATATGTTTGTCAAATGAGTCATGCTGCCTTTTTTAATTAAAGGGTTACATTAAGGGTTTAATCTAAATGTGAAGATCATTTGAAAACATTTTGAAAATTGTAAATACCATTAAATATACACGTGTGTGTGTGTCTGTATATATAACAAGTTCACCTGTTGAAGTTTATTTTACACATACATCTCAATGTGCAAATCATGAACATTTCAGCTTTCTTTTCTCCTGATAGCAGGAAAATCTTGACCAGACACTGACTCTTTTTTTATTAATTACAGTAAGACAAGAACTCTGTGTCTCAGAATTTAAATCAGAGACATTTAACAAGACAGTCTTGGTTGGCTTTGATTATCCACCATGTCCTGCAGACATCGAATTGCATGACTTAGCTGAATGCATTTTAAGGATTCTGAGATATTGATTCAGACGTTTCCTCCTCCTCAGTATGAGTCATTTAGCCCTGCCACAGGATTAACACCAAGCTATTGGCCCGTTTTATTCAAATATGTCCCATTTAATTCCCCCTCCCAATAAAGACTTGCTGTTGTCGGAAGCTTAATGGTGGTGACATTGATGTCTTGCGAACGTGCTGTAGCTAGTTCGTTCATAGCCTTCGTTTAGCTTTTTACTTCTGCCGATTGTATTTAGGCTTCGGAATTAAAGTTGTGTTCCTTTGTGAAGATTATCATGATGAAAAATAATAATTAAAGCCAATGGAAAAATCACTTGGGGTTTTTGTAAAGGGAACCAGTTTGATGCTAACTTATGGGTTTGCCTAGAAAAATACCTCTTCATTGCATTGCTCTATTCCTTTATATAAGCAGGGGTGCACATAACTGGTGCTCACGTGTGGTAAAAATAAACGACGCGCAGCAGAAAACATGGAAGGAAGCGCTTTTGAGTACCAACATTTTGGGCCAAAATGTTGGTACTCAAAAGCGCTTCCTTCCATGTTTTCTGCTGCGCGTCGTTTATTTTTACCACACGTGAGCACCAGTTATGTGCAGTGCACCCCTGTATATAAGATAAAATGCATTATGAAATCATGTATATTTGATACGTATTTGGTTTCAGTCTTTGTTTTCAAATCAAAGCACAGTTGGTACCATTCCCAAACCATTTATTTCATGCTGTTGTTTATGACTCTGTGCATTTAGATTTTATCCATTAATAATGCATCATATTTGTCATAAAAGGATAGTAAACAGAGCATCATAAAACCACTGGATCAGCAGAGTTGGAATCATATTCAAAGTATCCCAGCAGCTCATCAGCTTCTCCAGCCTCCCCCCGCTGGAAGCAAATGTCGTTATCATTAAAAAACCTCGAGTGTAATGAAGAGACTCTGCCTATGGAGACCCATCAAAACTGCTAGACTGTTGTGTTTTAAACATGTTTCATGTTTCATGACTGCATGTTTCAATTTTGAAGCTATAATATTTATTGTTGTGGCCTGACCTGTTTTAAAATTGTAATTTTTAACTTCTTACTGAACAATGCAACACATTGAGGCATGGCACGCCACAACTCGGCATGCACATTCTTAATAACCTGGCCTCATGATTAGTGGTGGTTGCTAGCCGTAAGTATGCTTAAATATTCCATTTAAAATAAAATGAAAAAATGTAGTGATGTTACTTCGATTCCGAAGCTTCTGTCAAAAAATAATAACACATTTCAGCACTGTATGTGTCGCGGTCACCACTCTGTCTCACTAGTCACCGTATCTGCACTACATTCTCCATAATCTCTATCTGACTCCTATTCATTCTCCAATGATCATTTTCCAACATCATTCCTCTCCTAGTTTCCAATCCAGTGAGGTGTGTGTGTCTCCATCTGCCATCCTGCTTCAGTCATCCATGATCTCCTGCACCTGTAAGACAGAGACTTCCATTATCATCCATATCAAGTCATCTATATCTCTCATTGCTCTATTCACTTACCTTTTACCAATCATTCTGCTCTGTGCTGCAAAATAAGCAACCTGTCATCATATCTCACGGGCAGTGGCGGTTCTAGCTCATATGGCGTCCTGGGTGAACCACCATGTTCAGGTGACAACACCATGTTCAACACCATGTTCAGGTTTGACTAAAAATGTTGACATAATCTGACATAATTTAGTTTGACTAAAATGTTGACATAATTGCAAAAAAAAAGATACTTTAATACAAAGAAATGCTAAAATGTTAAATTATTGTTATGATAATGATTTATAATGTGTATACAAATCTAATAGCCTGGTTAAAACCAGACCATTCTCAGTAGTAACTGGGTTATGGTCTGGCAAAGCTTCTTTAATAACTCATTTCCAAAGGGGCGTCACCAACGGACGTCGCTCAAATGCCTCTGGGCGCAATTGGATAGACCTAAAACTCCTACAACCAATCAGAGCGATTGTCATCGTGTAAAGCCATATGCTGCGTCCCAATTCGCCTAAGTTTCACTACGCCATAAAAGTATGTAGCCTACTCTTTTGTGAAGAAAAGGTATTTACCTTTGAATGTGTAGCAAAAAAGTAGGCAAGCTTTGGGACATACTACTTCGTCATCTTTATCGGACGGATCTGTCGCGTGCATCCTGTCACGTAAACTGCCCTGTCAATCATCTTGTCACAGTTAAAATCCTCTATTAAAGGTAGGGTAGGTAGGAATTGTCTAAAAAACTTCTTTTCCAAATTTGTTTAAACTTTATTTATATATCAATACATAATTAAAATGTAAGTACTCTGAAAAAGAAAGTATAAAAATCGAGTGTCTGTAGACCTCTCACGACTGTTTTAAAGACAGCTCATTATTTCCATTCACTCCACCCCCTCCCTTCTGGGCTCCTTCCAAAGCCACGCCCCCAAAACACATGAACCCACAACTCCGACCGCTGAGCTGGAAGCATAGACAGTATATAAACTGGAAGACGCATTATTTACCTGAGACGAGCGGAGAGGAAGGAGCACAGTGCATGTAGTGACATCATGTCAAAATCACATGTAATAAAAAAATCTAACTTTATCATTATGAATATAAACAAAAAAGATGTATTTTAGTACTCACTATCAAGCTAGCATATTGATATTGGTAAAGTTTAAAATATATATTTTTTTATTCGCTAACGAGCTAGTTATATCTATAAGGCAAAGCTAAAAACAGGTTGCATTGATACACGTTTTTCCATTACCATCAGTTACACTGTGATGAAGATGAATTTCGTGTAAGATTCATAACATATATGGTGTTCTGCATGTAAGAGTTTCCATGATGAAAGCATTGTTGACTCTGATGAGGACTAACGTTACACTCCGGTGACAAGTACCGCATCGTCAGCTCGAGGACAGGTCCGGGGTCGAGGGCGAAGCAGAGGAGGTCGTGCAAGAGGCCGTGCGTGCAACTAGGGTCCGAGGAAGTAGAGGCTGAGGACGAAGTGGTCGAAGTGCAGGGCAAGGAGCACTTCTTGGACAAGAGGACCTGCGTCGAGTTTTGCATCTCCTATTCCTATGTTCCGTGCCTCTTGAATTCCTCAAATCAAACGGGTGCGCGACTGCGCGCAAGTGGGCAGATCCTTTAGCAAAAGGGTGGTTGCCATGGTTGCGAGAGAGTGACAGTCGCCTAAGCCAATCCTTTGTTTCATCCCGAATGGAAATAATGAGCTGTATTTAATGCAGATTAAACGGTCTAGAGTCACTCGATTTTTATACTCTTTTTTTCAGAGTACTTACATTTTAATTATGTATTGATATATATATAGAAAGTTTAAACAAATTTGGAAAAAAGTTTTTTATAAAATTCCTACCTACCCTACCTTTAAATCTAATTTAATTTACCGTTTCGGAGAGAAATGTAGCAGCACGTTCATCTGCCAGTGGGTCTTTCATGGAGACTGTCCTCATGTGTTTGCAATTTGAATACAATAATGCATTTAAAAGTTGGTGCTTCACCAACGGAGTGGACGGCTCTCAAATGCCTCTGGGCGCAATTGGATAGGCTAGACCTAAAACCAATCAGAGCTATCGTCATCGTGTAAAGCCCGCCCCAATGTCTCTGATTGGTGCTGCGATTTCGACGGCATGGAAATGGGCTTGAATGAGCTCTTTGCCAGACTACTTGCAGAGCAAATCTAAATTTGCCGGAAGTTGTCTGGGTTTTCCCAGGCTACAAATCTAAATGAAAAACATGGGAATGGTACATGAGCCATTGAGTAATCCTCTGCTGCCATCTAGTGGTTGTAGTTGAAAATTTAATTTTAAAGTGTTTGTTTTCCAGTAGATGGCAGCTATCTTCCACAGCACATTCTTCATATTATCACCATGAATAAAATTGGGTAATGTAGATCATCTTTAAAGTGAATTTAAACTTTTTTTTTTCTTTTTTTTTTTGCTATTTTATGTAAATGTATATAAATTGAGCCAAAAAAATCAAATAAAAAAAATAGCCTGCCATGAATCCACCAAAACTGCACAACTGTACAGTAAAACCATTAGAGTGAGTGATATTATGTATGTTTTTGTTTTAAATACATTATTATGCTACAAAACATTCTGTCTGGTTACATAAGCTAGTTAGACAGAAAAAGGAATTTTGCTGAGTAATATGTCCGAGTCTGTGTTCCATAACAGAATGGGAGCGAGATTTGTTCTTGCCAAAAGCAAGCGATTTGTAACGTCCGACGCTTCGTTCAGCTGAAAACCACATGACTGCCTATATCTGGTTCATAAGGAGCAAATCCCAGAGTGATTTTCCTTGCTCCAATTGGCCACATTTTTGTTTTATATATCATAATTTTTCATGAAAGCCCAAATTAACTTTGTCTATGAAATATAGTTATAGGCAAATAGGCAGATCACAGATTTAATTTGTTGATTTATGTTTCATTAACGGTGTACTAGTAATAAAGTACAATAAGTAAAATAATCACTTTTGACGATGTCTGTTATCTTATATTCAAGAAATACTTGATACAAAAAGATACTTGCCTAACCAAAACTGAACCAGCATGTGTAGGAAGCAGCAGTTTGGTACATCCAATGCATTTGTATGACCACTGGGCATACTGTACACCGTTTTGAAAAGCTTCGAATAACCCTTTTGCTATACAGTTGAGAAGAAAGCCTTGATGCTTTGTTTAGCCATCATTAAGGGTGCTTCTCAAACAGTATGCATCCTAGGCTGCATATCTTGGACTGCATCCTAGGCTGCATATCTTGACTGCCCAGGCCTTGAGCCCAGGTAGCCAGCGCAATCGGGCCAATTGCGGCTGAGTGTCGGCTCACTTTGCCGTGTTCTGGCAGCGGCTCACCAAAAGCGAGCCAGCTCTGGCCCAGTAATGGTTGCCCGATTTGGCTAGACTTTGGATCGGATCTGGCCTGATTTGTGCTGAGCCACGGCACATTTAGCCACATTCGGCCCGATTACGGACCATAAGGGCTGGTCTGATTTTGGGTAAGATATGGCCATACAAACCCGGACCAGTTTAGGTTCCCAGACAGCAACAAACCCTATTTAAATCATGCTTGTTCTTTTTCTTTTTTCTTTCAGAGATCTCCTCCATACAATGGCTTTTATAGTGACCATAAAAGTAGTCCTTAACAGCCTATCCAAGTCTTCTGAAGTTTTTGGTCCTTTTTTAAGCTTTTTAAACACATTGTCACCATGAACATTGTTGTATGGAAACAAACATTGATGGAAAAACAGCTGACTTGATTTCCTTTCATTCCAGGGTTGTTCAATATTATGTGTTCCGTAGACAAAATGAGTGTTTATTCCACATTCATTTTTGTGCTAAAGGTAGAAGTAGAGACCCTGTTGTGACTATAGGCTTTCGTTTTCAAATCAAAGCAATTTAAACTGTCATTATGGGACCTTTCATTTTCATCGTTGTACCTGCGTGATCCAATGTAAGTTTGAACGGGATTCGTTTTTAAACTATGTTTTATCAAACCACTGAAGTGTACAGAAAATAGTACGAGGACATCCACAGCTTGAAAGAAGAAAGAATAAATTCTTCAATAAGAGATTATTATAATCCTCCTGTTGGAGGAGTTAAAGCCCCTGAGCATAAAAGTTTTTTTTACGCTGCATCAAGGTTCTTTGAAGAGAGAACACTTATCACACCAACAATGCTGAATTGAAACAAAGGAAGAGTGATGAGGGCATCGACTTCATGTTAAGAACTGAATTCCCACATATGAGAACATGAAGCTGTTGTAAAATGTTGTGGGAAATATTCCCAGCGCTTCCTGTTCCAGGTAATTGAGTTCATTCATGACAGGTCAGAGAACTGTTTCAATTATTGTCTTTCTCCCTTACATACTTATTCAGACATGTTTAGACTAATTAAAATATCTGAATTTCATTGCATTTTATTTCATAAGATTACAAAATATCAAACCACATGGTATCTGCAAACAATTGAGCTAACTTTTCACCAACTAATCTTAATGTCAGTTTTCGTATTCATAAACTATCTTTCAAAAGTTTGGGGTCAGTAGGATTTTCTTTTTTCTTTTCCTACTTATATCTTTTGTGAAAAGTTTAGTTTGAAAAGTGTGCTACATTTCTTTAGAATAAACTGTATTTCTGTATAAACTGTATTGTAATTATATATGCAAACGATATTTAAAAATCTAATTGGATTTTGATATTGATCTAATATATGACATTCATATATTTTAAGTCTGATTAAGTGTGATTTAGGTGTCCAAATATATATAATATATATATATAATATATATATATATATATATATATATATATATATATATATATATATATATATATATATATATATATATATATATATATATGAATTATCATACTACAGGATCTTTACAGTTCTTCTGCAGACTGAAATATTCTTGAAAAAGATTCTGGGTGATTGACAGGAGTTGTACAGAGGTCAGGACAAACTGTGTGGTGTAAACAGTGATCCACTACATAAAATATATATTTTATTTATCTTATTAATTCTCACTTGATCTTCTCCTTCTATTTGTTTAATGAGCTGGGGTTTTTTTCCTTCGATTTTTGGAAGAAAAAAACGCACGTAATTCAAGGAGAAGCCTCCTGGAGCTCAGTGCTTCGCTCAAGGGCAGAATGCGAACAGAATCAGATTATGACCGTAGAGAATGTTTAGTATCACTTTGAGACTAATTAGGTGTCTCATCAAATCTATAAATCCAGAGATAGTGGCTGTTACCTAATTTCCACACCTTATACTGAATTTGCTTACAGTTCCCTGAATAATCCTGGCTGAAAAATGCAGTTTTTATTCTTTGATTTGAGCTGAAAAGTAACACTTATCATTGTTGTCAGGCAAGTGATTTGATGTTAAAATGTTTTGTTGAAAAACAACTTTCGGTCTTTCTTCAATCAAACCTGCCCAGGCTTTGCTGAATCCCAAATGTTCTTATTCCATAAAACAGACCTAAAACAGCAATAATGATGCATTAAATATGGCCACAAAATTATTGTTGTATTGGACCGATTTCAAGATCAAGACCTCCAAGCTTGTGTTACCATGTTGACCCAAAACGCTACTGATCCTGAAGGTTCACATCACATTGCCTTATGATCGAGTGTGACTTGACATAAAAAGCACTAATCGATTCCTCAGAGGAAGGGAAGCGCTCAAGCTGAAAACAGTCTAGCGGCATTCACAGACAAGAGTCATGTCAATATATAATTAGGTTTTTACAGAATAAACTGGTAGCTGTGGTTGACAGAATAGTTCTGTTAAAAAAATACAGTAAAAATGTAAACATATTTACAAAACAACCTGTACATTTTACAATTTAAAACTGTAATTTACAAAAAAATAAAATAAACCTGTAAATCCAACATCTTTCTGCTGAATTAGCAAAGGCCACAATGCCACTAAAATCTATTATGTACTTTATACATATCTACTGACATCTACCATAATAACAGGAGGTAAAGAGAAAACCACAAGATTAATCAAAGTTCATCACAACTTTTCCACAACCTGAGGTAAATATATAGAAGCTGCACACAGTGTACAAACACAAAACACCATCATGTAACACATGAGACTGAAACATTCATTAAACAACAAAAGATAAAATATAAAACCCTAATGTAGTACACTGATAAGAAAAGTACACTTGGAAACTAAGAAACCTAATTATTACATTTAAAACCAGTGCTGTCAATGTTAATGCGTTGCGCATGCGATTAATTTTTGTCCAGTTTAACGCAATTAAATATTTAACGCAATTAACGCAGCATCCGTTCTCTTACGAGAGGTTCTCTCGTACTGCGTAAGTCTTACGCTAGGGGAAAATCTCTTTTACGCGAGATACTGAAGCCAAAAAATTATCCTCAATTTTTGAAATAATGTAAAACGCATTGCGGCAGCATGCAGACACAGGCGAGACGGCTCGCGCGCCTATTGGCTGCCCTGCGGCAACTGCAGCAGCCTATCGATAAGGCCCTATCGTGACGTCAGCTCCAATGGGGGCGCTTCGCGCCCACTACGTCACTTCCCGCCGAAACGGGCGTGGCCTTGGGCTATAAATATAGCTTCGAGAGGCTAGCTAGCTGATTTTTTATCTCTTCAGCTGAGCTCACGCATCGCTGGATCCTGAGAGAAAGAAGCCGCGCCGTCAGAAAAAGCCTTTTCAGCGGGACGAGCCATTGCATCTGAAGCCGCTGGCCGCGCCGCCTTCAGTCGTCGTTCCTGCTGCGCTATCCGGCGTTATATCCTTTTCTCCTCTATTGTGTTTGTGTGTGTGTGTGTGTGTGTTCGCCACCGCAACACACACTCTCATTGCAGGGGTCGCACACATAAAATCGACTCATGTCGGTTGTGCTCTAAATGTAGTGAACGTGCCCACATCCACTACACACTGCATGTCTCCCGGTTTCTGTAAAAACGAAACCAACACACATACAGTCAGCTCAGGCCGACGGTGTTTTCAGTGCAAATGTGCTCGCTGTCCCGCGCCCACATTCACTCACAGACATGACGAATCCCACGGGTCCCCCCCCCCCCCCCCCGCTCGCCATCTCTCAGCTACCCGCCGTGAGAGAGTCGAGCGCGGGCGAGCTGCCGGTCTCTATGTTACAGCTATGTCACGGCCAGAGCCCAGATCTCATTCAACCCCAAGCTATTCATGCAAATGCGTGGGCAAAGCTTTCCGAAGTATCAGAATGGGTGCTGAACATTATAGAAAGAGGCTATTCGCTACAGTTCGCTCGACACCCCCGCCGTTGCGCGGCGCGAATCGAAACCACGGTAGAAAAGGAAGTAGCACATCTACTTCATGCCGAAATTGCGAAACTGTTGAGCAAAGGGGCCATAGAGCCTTTATCTCAAGCTCAGAGCGAAGGGGGGCTATACAGCAGATATTTTCTGGTACCGAAAAAAGACGGGGGTCTCAGACCCATTCTAGATCTAAAACAGCTGAACAAAGCGCTTTCAAAACGCCGGTTCAGAATGCTCACGACCAAGAAAATCCTCTCGCAAATTCGCCAGGGGGACTGGTTTGTGTCAATAGATCTGAAGGACGCATATTTCCAAATACAAATAGCGTCACGTCACAGGCGATTTTTGAGATTCGCCTTCGAGGGCCAGGCATATCAATACACAGTCCTACCGTTTGGCCTGTCCCTAGCACCCCGTACATTCACGATGTGCATGGACGCAGCCCTCGCTCCCCTGAAACTTCGGGGAATACGAGTTTTGAACTACTTGGACGATTGGCTGGTTCTAGCTCGGTCACACTCAGAGCTCATAGAACACAGGACCATTTTACTCGAGCATCTCGAGAATCTGGGTCTCGAAGTCAATTGGGCGAAGAGTTCACTGTCTCCCAGTCAGAGAATATCTTTTCTGGGCACAGAACTGGACTCGCTGTCTATGACAGCTCAACTATCGCCGCAGCGCAGACTGGTTATTCAATGCATGACGGAAACCTTCCGCCGCGGTGCTATAGTCCCGCTCAAAAAGTTTCAAAGGATGCTGGGTCTCATGGCCTCAGCATCAGCAGTTCTTCAGCTGGGTCTGCTTCGCATGCGCCCGCTGCAGTTCTGGCTAAAAGCGCGAGTACCGCGCCGGGCGTGGACTTCCGGTCTTTTTCGCCTCAAGGTCGATCAGAAATGCATCTCAGCACTGAAACCTTGGAGAGCGACCGACTGGTACCAGTCAGGTGTAAGCCTGGGGACTTCCTCGAGTGTGAAGGTGGTGTCTACGGACGCCTCCACCTCGGGATGGGGAGCGCTGCTCGAGGGCAGACCGTTCTTCGGCCAGTGGTCAGAACGGGAAAAGCTTCTGCACATAAACTGCTTGGAAATGATGGCAGTCGACAATGCGCTGAGGCGCTTTCGTCCCCAGATAACAGGACACCACGTCTTGGTCCGCTCGGACAACATGTCAGTGGTAGCCTACATAAATCGCCAGGGAGGTATCACATCCCGAAACCTTTACAGGTTGATAGAACGCCTCCTGGTATGGGCTCAGCACAATCTGCGCTCGCTCAGAGCAGCGCACGTGCCTGGCCACCTGAACGTGGGACCAGACAGACTGTCCAGGAACAATGTTCCAGCAGGGGAATGGTCTCTACACCCGCAGACAGTCCAACTGCTGTGGGAGACATTCGGCAGAGCGGAAATAGACCTGTTTGCGTCTCAAGAAAACGCTCTGTAGTATAAACGACGGTAAATGTGAATTAGCTCAAGGATATAGGGAATTTTGGAAATATTAATAATTATAACTCATGGTCATAATAATTCAGAAATCGCATGTACATTTATTTTTATCAATTGTCGAGATTACCTTGTTCTGTAACTGGTTTGGTCATCAGTCATTCGTCCAGCGAATAAATGTGAGATTATCACAGTTAAGAAGGGGTATCCCTTTACAAACTCCAAGAAAGTTTTATCTTCTGGCCACGAACATCAAACTTTCTGAGTTTATGAATTAAGAACTACTCAATGTAGTCTACAATATCGAGCTTTGTAGCTTAGATCTTTTAGTTTCATTGACTTATAAGGTGGGTTTTCAAACACAGAGACAGTGAAAAGTATATATGGATTTTAATAAATGTAAAACTAGAGATTATATGAGCTACAAATACAAACGTACGTAAAAATGCAAACAATAAACACAAACAAACATTTAACCAAACAATAACATACGTGATCAGAATAAAATGAAATGAAAGAAAGAAAGAAAGAAATAGAGAGAAGGGAAAAGCTAGTAATTATTACATACAGAAACCTAAGTTCACGAGACACCTGGAACAGCTTTTATAGGAATCAATATAGCCTACTTGCAAGATTCTGTGCTCTTTCGGGTGAGGCTGAGGCTGAGGCAGGAAGCGAGGATGGTGTCCTGTTTCTGCTGTGTCTTCCGGTGTCGCGGGAAGCTTAAAAAGGCTCACTGAATGTAACGTTACCGAGAAAGTTCAGATTTATCTCCCGGGCAGGGAGAGGTTGCAAATCTTGGTTGCAAAGGACGCAGCTACGACTCGAACATGTGTTCGTTCGATAGAGAAAGCCAGGGCCTCCTTCAGATGTTCCTTGGAGAAGCGCTGCACCGGGGAGAAGAGGAGGAAGGGTGAGAGATCAGGGATGAGAGAGGGATCAGGGAAAAAGAGAGAGAGAGCGAAGTGAAGGTCTCTTCTTTTTAAGAGACATCTGTTTACGCCCTCTTTTTGGGACACAGCCAATCAGATCTTCTGCTCTGAAGCGGGAAAAAGTTTCTTTGTGTGAAGAAGAAACGCCTACTTTGACTTTCATGTGAGAGATCGAAAAATAACATTCATATTTAGAAATATGGTATTTCCTGGAATAAATGCATATTATTGTACTTTGCAGTCAAGATTCGACTCCGACAAGTTTTTCCCATTAAATTGACACCTCAAATGACGTTTTTGCATGAAAGAAATACAGGGTTACATAATTTCCTCATAATCACTAGCATAGTGATTTTGATTAACATAATAACGTTGCATAGATACCTCAGACATTATCTGGCCAATTATACACACATAAAAATACATATCAAAAACATTGATTTGGATCACATGTGTGGAAATGTCTGGAATGTTGGCTTGCAGAGGAACTGGATGAGCTGCAGCTTTGGAGTCATAAAAGTTTATGACCAGGTCGAGGTCGTGTTACAAGACACTATTGAGGAGCCTTTAGAATTCAAAATTATACTCTAGCAAACCACACCTCTATTATAAGGCAAACTAACCACACATGCATAATGGAATTGTACATACATTTAAAATAAATATTGCTTATCCTGAGTTACACACAAAGGTTGGTCTCTTGGTGTGTGTGTGTGTGTGTGTGTGTGTGTGTGTGTGTGTGTGTGTGTGTGTGTGTGTGTGTGTGTGTGTCTGGAATGCCTCGAGTCTTGTCACGTGATTCAAAGACATGGGGGTTCTAAAGTGGATTCTCTAAAACAGGGTTCCTTTTGTGACTCAAATGTCCCTCTGGGGAACCATAAAGATGCAATTTTGACTGTTCATGGTAGACTTAGAGGCACCATGAACAGACTGTTGTCTAAGGAGACAACGGAGGATGTGTTTGGAGACCAGGATTTACTAATTTGAACAGCATGTGACCGCATGTCACAGTCATTGTCGCTACAGCTCACTGCCCGGAGTTTTTCTCCAAGAGCAGGGATGCGCTGGCCCACGTCTGGCCCCGCTGCCCGCTCTATGCTTTTCCCCCCGTCGCGCTCCTACCTCAGGTGTTAGAGCGGATCAGGGAAAACGGATGCTCAGTGCTACTGGTGGCTCCGTTCTGGAAGAACCAGGCTTGGTTCCCATTTCTGATGCAGCTGATGAGTGCTGCCCCACGGCCAATACCAGTGAGGAGGGACCTCCTCTCTCAGGCCAGGGGCTCGATCTGGCATCCTCGCCCGGAGCTTTGGTCCCTACATGCGTGGGCCATCAACGGGTACCCACTGACCTCCCAGAGGGAGTGTTAAACACGATCGTGCAGGCTAGAGCCCCCTCTACGAGACGGCTCTATTCCTCAAAATGGTCTGTGTTCTCTAGCTGGTGCACAGCACGCGGCTTTTCACCCCCAGACTGTTGAGTGACGGAGGTTCTCTCCTTCCTACAAGAGCTACTGGATGAGGGCAGAGCCCCATCAACGCTCAAAGTTTATGTGGCGGCTATAGCAGCGTTTTCTAAACCAACGCTTGGCCAGTCACTTGGAAGGAACGATCTGGTCATTCGCTTCCTTAGAGGAGCTAAGAGGTTAAATCCTCCCAGACCTCCCTCAGTTCCCATGTGGGACCTTTCTACGGTCTTGGAGGCCATGAAAGGTGCCCCTTTCGAGCCGATCCATTCAGCGGATTTCAAACACCTGTCTTTCAAGCCAGTGTTTCTCCTGGCTCTCGCTTCAGTAAAGCGTATAGGGGACTTACAAGCGCTCTCAGTGAGCGCAACATGTATGGAGTTTGGGCCTAATGACTCAAAAGTCATACTCAAACCGAGGCACGGGTACGATCCTAAATCCCTCAACACACCATTCAGGGCTCAGGTGATTTCCCTGTCCGCCCTGCCGGTCTCTAACGAGGAAAAGGACGCAGCTTCCTTTGCCCGGTCAGGGCATTGAGGGCTTATGTGTCTCGCACGTCTGTTTTCAGACAGACAGAGCAGCTCTTTGTTTAATTCTACGGACGTTCTAAGGGATTTGCCGTGTCGAAACAGAGCCTATCCAGATGGATAGTCGATGCTATAGCGCTGGCTTACGCCACTAAGAGCTTGCAGTGCCCTTTAGGTGTCAGAGCGCACTCCACGAGAGGTATGGCCTCGTCGTGGGCTTGGTCTAGTGGAATTGCCTTGCAAGATATCTGTATGGCGGCAGGCTGGGCCTCCCCGTCTACATTTATAAGGTTTTATAACCTAGAGGTTCCCGCTTTGCAGGCTAAGCTGCTTTCGGTCTAATAAATCGGTACTGTCTGCCCCGATGCTTTCGGCCCAGAATACTGAAACTGCTTGAGCAAACGCTCGCTGATTGATCGCGCAGCTCTATGGGACTGAGGACCAAGGTGGAGCTGGAGGGAAGGCGGAGCCAGACGGAGTCGAAGGGGTGGAGGGATGAGGTGCAGCTGATGGCCCAGAGGTCCATGGTGCAGGCAAAGCGACAACTGACCAAGGCAGAGCCAGAGGGACAAGAGAGCCCTGTTGAGAGCCGTAAAGGATGACGGTCCCAGGTGAGGCCGAGGAAGGGAGGAGCCAAGGTGGAGCCGACTGGTCGACAGGCCAAGGTGGAGTGACAGGATCGGTGGCCCGAGGTGGAGCCAGGGGATCCACTTTCCAAGACGGAGCTGGAGATCGGAAATCTAGAGGCAGATCCACGGAGCAGAGTGGAGCAAAGAGAAGAGGAGCCAAGGAACTGAAGGGAACCAGCGGAGGCAGGGCCAGAGAACTGGCTGTCTTTGGTAGAGGAGATGGGAGAATGAGGCGGGGCGGGTCAAGCGGGGATGGGTGATTTCAGGGAAAATCCTCTTCCAAATCCTCAAAATAATTAACAGAGGCCTGATGCAGTTCACCTTCAGCGGCGGGAGTGTGGGCGGTACTTCTCTCCATGCCTTCGTACTCCATAACACGCCCTCTGGGACGGACGTTGGTGCTGGCTCAGGGACCAGGTCAGACTAAGTAGGCTTCAGCTCTGGGTCTGTGGGGAGCTCTGGCTTGAAGTCCGTAGGTGGCGTTGCTGATGACAGGCTGGGAACTGGTTCTAGGTCAGCAGTGTGGGCGATGACAACAATGGGTAGAAATGTTCCGGGCATCGAAGAATGGCTTTTTGCCATGTTGTCATGTAGGTTATTTATTTCTGGCAGCTCAGTTGGTTATAATAGCTCATTCCCATCCAGTAAATAAATATTTAGTGTGGCATCATCCAGAAAGGAGTGCTGTGCCAACACTAAGAATAAGTCAACAAATAAAGTCCCTCCTGGGTAAGAGCAATAAATGTGCTTCTGTATCTGTCTTGTTGTTTGTCGTTCTGTCACGGGAATCCAAAGAAGAGAAAAATGCAGGAATGTAATGTGCTTTCAAAAGAAGTGTTTATTGTGTGTGATAAAATGTTATGATTGCAGATTGTGCTTCTTTCATGAAATGACTTGAATGTTCTTGCAGGTCTGTAGCAATCTTTATAACAGAGGGGCACATGACCATCAACCCTCCTGCACACCAAGGTTTTGCTGAGGTGCAGCTGAGGTCTATATATATATAATTATATATATATAATTCATCACTAGGACAATTGTAGCTTTTCACTGAAGTTCCCTTCAGTATTTCAAATGATTCATTTGCTTAAAATAGCTTAAAATCACATTATTATAAGTACAATGAAAGAAATTATGCAACCCAAAGTCATTGAGTGCAAATCTTGCAGAACATTTTGAAGATTGAACTCTCGGTTCTGTGCACCCAGCTACTGGATTTACTCTGCTGAGGACAGTAAAAATGATTATAAAACTGTAACCAAAACACAAACACTTTCTATAGCTAAAATAGCTGTGATAAGACTATAATGCACATTCTTTCCTGACTGTAATGGGAAACCTTATTTGACCTCTGCATTTTGTAAAGATTTGTATCTTGCTGGGATTCAGAAAAAAAAGATTCTGTAATACTTTAGGGTCCAATTCTCACTATTAACTAGTTGCTTATTGGCATGCATATTACTAGGATTATTACAAGGTATTAATATGTGGTTTATAGGTACTAATAAACAGCCAATTTATTAGAACCTATAAACCACATATTAATACCTTATTCTGCATGACTATATTCTACATCCCTTAATCCTACCCAATACCTAAATGTTACTACCTTACAATTAATAAGCAGAAATAAGGAGGCAGAAGTCAGAGTTAATATTTAGTTATTAGTGAGAATTGGACCCAAATCTAAAGTGTGACCAAAGATTATTTTGTTTACATATATACACTAACACTCAAAAGTTTTGGGTTATTTTAATGTTTTTAGAAGAAGCATCTTTTGCTCAAGGCTGCATTTATTTGATAAAAATACAGTATAAGCAGTATTATTGTGAAATGTTATTTCAATTTAAAATAACTGTTTTCTGTCCGAATATATTTTAAATGTAATTTATTCCTGTGATGGTAAAGCTGAATTTTCAGTACCATTACTCCAGTCTTGATCCTGTCACATGATCCTTCAGAAATCATTCTAACTGTCACATTTATGTTCAGTTTAGCTCAGTTCATGCACTTTTTTCTTTTTCTTTTTTCAGTTCCTGTTTTCCTTTGTTTGTACGGTATTCCCGCACTTCCTAGCTGCTATGGTCATTGGTCACTGTCATTATTAGTTTGTTGAGTTCAGCTGTGTTTGATTAATTATCTTCTCTGAGTTCCTATTTAAGTTGTTCCCTGACGTTCATTCTCTGTCTGGTACTTTACATGTGTCTTGTTTGCCTATTTATAGATTATTAAACTTTGTCTTGGAACTAATAATCTTCGTCTTCATCTGCCTTCATGCAACCACCCGTGACACTAATATGATGATTTGATGCTCAAGACACATTTCTTATCATCAATGTTAATACTTTTATAATTAGACATTAATAATAAATATTTTTAGAAAGTTCAAAAGAACAGTGTAACAAATAATCATAGAATAAACATTCTTAGTCTAAAAAATACAAGTACAATAAGTAATAATCTAACAACACTTCAATATTATCAAATTTGCACAATGTATATTATGGCTCTAACATTCCGGCCCCTAATTGTATAGGGGGGGACACTATATCAATTATCAGTCATTTGGTGGAGCCATAAATACTGAGAATAATTCTTTCGTTTTTATTTTGTTACCAGTTTAAACAGTCTTTTCTAACAAACAAAGTTTAGTTATAGGTCATTCTAGAGTACTGTTTTTTTTTGTACCATCACACCTCTTACTGTTACGTTTGCTTCTGGCATAGTCTTAGTGATCCTGCCCATCACACATGAGTTTCTTGGTGCACAATGATCCACTACAAGAACCACATCTCCTATCTGTACGTTTCTGTGGGTCTGAGACCATTTTTGACGTTCTTGTAATTGAGGCAAGTATTCGGCAGTCCATCTGGTCCAGAATAAATCTTCAAGATACTGCACTTGGTTCCAACGTCTGCGTGCGTATTGATGATCTTGTCTGAATATGACAGGTGGTGTCAGTATTGCCTTTGTTTTTAACAACAAGTGATTAGGTGACAACGCATCAAGATCATTGGGATCATCTGATGTCTTCTTGATCGGTCTGGCATTAACAATGGCTTCAACTTCACATAAAATCGTTTGAAGACCTTCATCATCCAAGTTTTGCTACTTTAACACCGACACCAGTACTTTCCTTACAGTACGAATTTGCCTTTCCCACACACCTCCATGGTGGGATGCTGCAGGTGGGTTAAAAATCCACTGAATGCCATTCTGGCTCATGGCATCTTGTATTTTGTTTTGATTTAAGGCTTTTATTGCTTCTCAATTGCTTGTCAGCACTGATAAAGTTGGTTCCTTGGTCTGAACACATAATAGTAACTTTTCCTCTCCTACAAATAAAGCGCTGTAAGGCATTTATACAAGAATCTGTCTAACAAATGAGCCACTTCAATATGTAACTGTCAGACAAGTAAAAATAACGCCATATCTTTTTACTAGACTGCAGCCTGGTTTGATTTCCAAGGGTCTGAAAAAATCAACGCCCACATTAGTAAAAGGCAGTTTGTCTGCTATATGACACGATCCTCAGGCAGATCTGCCATTTTCTGTATTACAGGTTTGGCACGCAGACATTTACATTTTGAGCACTGTGATATGACCTTTCTAATTGCTTAGTTAGATTTTGGAATCCAGTACTTTTGTCTCAGTCTTGCAAACATGTGGTTCCTACCACTATGGCCAAGTTCTTGATGTATATGCTGGTGGAGAATCAAATTGGTAATGTGTAAGTCTTCAGACAAAATAACTGGATGTTTGGCCTCTTCCGTCAGATCAGATTTATTCGATCTACTTCCTACTTTCAACACTCTACAAGAATTGGATCCAGTTTGTAGATAGAACTACTCTTTTTAACTGGAGCTTTATTCTTTTGTAAAGTTGCAATTTCATCAGCATACTTTTCTTTTTGAGTTTTTCTTTCCATCTCAGCTCTCTCTAATTCGTCCACAGCAAGAGCATTACTCCACCATGCTTCTGTGTGTTTTTGCATCTTTTGTTTGAGGAGAATGTTGCATTTATCGGGGTTACTTCCACTTTGCTGTATTGCATCCTTTAATTCCCTTAACTCTTTTAACCGCATAAAACAGGCTACTGCTCTTTTCAGTTGATGCCACTTGGAGTAGTAGTTGAGAAGCATGTTCACAGCATCAACACTCTTGTCCACAGCTGTTACACTAACTGAAGTAGGTTTCATGACCTCAGCATCATCATTGACAACCTTCCCAATGTCATTTGGTCTTTTTGGCCATTCATTTTCCTCCTCCAACAAGTAACTTGGTCCTTGTATCCAATTCTCGCACCTGATGAATACTTCTGTTCTCATGCCCCTGGAAGCATTATCTGCTGGATTCAGTGTTGTGTTGAAGTACATCCATTGATTTGCTGTAGTTGATTCTTGAATGACTGCTAGACGATTAGCTACAAAGGTCTTAAAACCGCGTATTCTGTTTCTCAGTGTACTTCAACACAGTCATGCCCAAAAGCCTTTTGACTTCAAAAAGTCAATTCTTTCTTTGGAAGAGCTCTATAAACTATAAATTTACCACAAGACTCCAGTGTGTGGTTCTTCTGACAAAACAAACAGGGTTTCTCAAATGCACTGGCAGTTACCACTGAGGTTATTTTGCAGTAGAGTCAGATGCTTCCTTTTAATTAATGGCTGTGACAAAGCTGCTACCGTTTTGTGGAATTTTCTTTGGAACTTTAATATTGACATATGTGGCCTTTCCTTTTCCTTCACTGCCTACAGAAAAGCTTTGAATTTCTCCATACAATGGATCAGTGGCTACCTTAGCTTCTCTGACTATAAAGCCCACAAGGTCGGCAAATCTTGGTCTCCTTCCACGTTGTTCTTGAATTTCAAAGGCTCTACCTTTCCATTTCTCTTTCAACTTGAATGGAAGCTTTGAGATAACATTTCTGATATTTTGTGGGATTGTCCATTTCATCCATATAATCAAAATCTTCCATTACATTTCGACATTCAATGAGAAAAAGTGCATAAGTTTACAATGCCTTTCCATCCTCTGCTTTTATCTGTGACCAATTCAGCACTTTGTTTATATAAGCACTGGCTATTTTTAGCTCGTCGCTAAACTCCTTGTGCAAAAGGTCCCAAGCTTGTCGATGGCAAGGTCTCTTTGTGGCAAATGAGACAAATTTTGCTGTTCAACAAACATCTCAGTGATCTGATTCTGTCGTTGCATCACTTTATATAAATTACTTTCAAGTTCTCCAGACCTGCTATCTTTAAGTTCTTTTCTAAATCTTGTACTGTGGGTTCTCTGAGAAGGTGGTGGTGTCACGTCTCTTTTACTATGCTGTTCCACAAGGAAAGAGTTCCTTTTTAAAATATGTATCTGCATGTTTTGATTGACATTCACTCTTATCGTCAAACAGGAGTTCATTGTCTTTAAATACCTTGAGTTTGGCAAAGGAAGCTGCAATTTCTGTGTCCAACTCCAACTGCTCTTGTTGTGCCTTCAATTTCGCCATCTCTTTCTTTCTTCCTCAGACAGAAGCACTCCTAATCCTAATTCAGTATTGAGGCAATTGAATTCTTTATTCAACCAGGGCTCTCAAGTCTCATGCATTCACCGTGAGACACACGCATTTCAACCGGTTCACACACTCACACGCCACACCTTGAATTTCTCACGCTGAGGAGTAAGGGATAACTTGTCCCGCTATACAATTAATTGACGAGGCACAGGCAAATGGAGGGAAGTTCTCTGCCGAGTTCATAGCTGCTGTCTCGAGTTATACAGAGTTAAATGCCACCTACCATCCAATCAGAAATTAGAATTAGTTGTTTCCGGGTAAATTACGTGTTCCTGCTGCAAGCACTTCTTTACTAGGCAACACACGCACACGGCAAGTTGGAAGAGCAAGATCTGATGAATGCGGTTTGCGGTTACCCTGGAAATCCAGAGTTCTCGTGAGAGCACAATTTGAATTTGCTCAGCGAGTCACTCTGGCATTGAGTAATGATGCTCATTAACTATGCCTTTTATGCCGAGCTGCACCAATCACATCGGTGTATCTGATATAGGCGGGCCAGAAGAGAGCTAAACAGATGACGATAGCGCTGCGACGTCAAAGTCATTAGTAAACACTGCAAGATGGCTATGGGTGAACACCAGTTGTTTGAAACGGCTTTGGCCGCTACAATGAATGAGTTAGACTTGGCTTTTTATCTAAAAGAGGGACAGAAGACGGTGCTCGAATCGTTCCCTTGCAAGAAAGAAGTTTTTGCTGTTTTGCCAACCGGATACGGCAAGAGTCTAATCTACCAGTGACATATTGTCCTGGAAACCAACCACGATCTAACTAGGCTATCTGAGACAAACCATCTCTGCTACTAATACATAGCTGTTGAATAATCGGAAGGGGCAGCGACACACACCATCATAACAAAACATGACCACGAGTAGGTTAATTCGAAACCGGCTGCTATGAAGACGCTAATAGAGACCAGGATGTTCTATACAGTTAGCCTACTGGATGTTAAAATACATGGTAGTATAACAAACTTACCTCCGTGATATTCCTTTGAACATTAGCTCTGCCAGGACTTGCAGGGTTGTGGCACAACTTTTTCAGAGCCCTTGGTGTTTTGGATGGAGTGGGCTTGCAGTCTCTTTTATCAGAACGACTTGTTGAGGCTTCATCGTGTTTCTCATCCTCTATCCATCTCCTATACACATGCAAATCTCGTTCCAGTCTTGTTAAAAGGGTGACACACTGCCGACAAATCCTATTCGACACTGGTCTGTTTACTACCGTCACGCCAACATGAAAAAGTCTTTCGGATATACTTGTTTTCCCAAATTTATCGAAAATGTTGACTGAGTATCTGTGCGTATCTGTGAGTATCTGTGGGGGGTGAGCAGTTGCTTATTAACATTTAAAGAGACATGCACCGAAACGGGTCGCTGTGAACAGAGCTGTTTTTGAGGAGGTAAAAAGGGAGTTGTTTTACACAACCATTGAGGAATTTTAACCAAAGTATGTTACAAACTTTACATGAAGACCCTAAAGAATCATACCAACTTGTGGAAAATGGGCATCCTATGACCCATTTAAAGGTGACCGGTTTAAGCAGATTTGGAAGGCTTTCTACGACTGCCAAAATGGTTTTAGTTCTTCCCTACTCGCATACAGATGCAGAGAGAGTGTTCTCCATGGTGGGTTTGAACAAAACCAAAACTAGGAACAGCTTGGTGAAACAGTTTGACTGTGAAAATGGCTGGCCTTGAGCCACGGTGCTTTAAGTGTGAGCCCCCTACCCCTGGCATCAAAATGTGCAACAAACACTTACAACACAAAACATAAGCTAAATGTGTACACACACACACACACACACACACACACACAACTTGACATACATGCTCAGGGCAAGTTGTTATGAGTATGTACATTGAGCACTGATGTTCAGTTGGCTCGTTTGGGGCCAAATTTCTTTTTATTTTTTCATAAATTTGTATTTTTGAAATATAACTATTTATTTTATTTGGATGAATTTGTCTTTTATCAGATTTAACAATTGTTATAATGTCCATTTGTGCAGGTCAATTATGAAAATGTAACTGCTAGCAAAAATGTAAGTGAATTTGGTGGGGCCGAGGGGCCGCTGCTGCAAATATGTGGGTGGCTCCTCCCCTAACAGATCTCACTCCAAACTTTTGATAAAACTTGAGAGCCCTGATTCAACTCTGAAAAGTCTTTCTGAAGCTTTTCCTCAATATTATTCAGATTCCTCTCATCATCTTTAAGACTATCAATTTCGTTCATTAACTTGGTAATTTGGCCAAATTTTGATCTTCTGTCCTTTATTAAATTGTGCAGCTTTAATTCTAATGCCTTTTCAGTTAAATGCAGTGTCCTTTTCGGTCTGACATCGGAAGCTTCTTCCATTTGTCATTAGTTGAATCTAATCTTATCTAATCCCAACAGACTGAACCATGTGCAATAACTTTTAAATGTCTTGTGCGCTCCACATGCATTGTTCCATAATGGACGTGCATCCACCAAGCGCGTCCATACGATTGCTTAACCCTTTGATGTTGACATTGTTAGAAAAAACAGTAATCCCAAATGTCTATAATCCGTTTAACGATCGTCCTTCAAAATCAAAGTTTTTGCGATCGTCCTTCGAGAGCAAAGTTTTTGACTAGATGTAACGGCACTCAGTCTGACGCAACAAACTCATCCAAGTCGTTATATTCCTTTTTCATTCTTGTTTATTTTGTACTTCAAAGCAAGAACAACCTTTTCATTTTATATAACAACACAATATGGAACGACGGTCAAAAACTGTATCGCTCCGTCACTTGCTACTGTCCACCACACGGAATTTTTTTTATCTCAGACCTTCAGTGAATCATCTGAACAGAGGAGAGTCTACTGGCAAATTATGTAAAAGTGACGCGGAGATGGTGTTTTCATTACTCAGCATGTGAGTAAGGTATTTTATTAAACAGATAAATTGCCATATATAGCTCTCCAAAAGAGTTCATTGTAAAGCATTATCTATTGTGAAGGGTCATTTCATTATCCGTTTTCATTAAAACATCAAACATATGGAATTTCTAGTAAGCTCAGGTTGTCGCTTTAAGATGCATCAGGATAATGTATGGATAATGGATAGTGTTTTCATAATCTTTAATTTATGAAGAGTCTTCGTCTGCTTCCTTTTCAGCTGACATCACAAATTGTGAAACTCATAAGCGTGTGCGAAGAAAATTGAATGTGCAGTCAGTGAAAGTATAATCTTTCCTCATCCAGAAAACAGCTTTGGCAGTGTTCCTCATGGCAAACATTCCTCCTGCCATTGGATTCGCTGATGAAATACAAATTCTGTCATGAGGAATAAGACAGAGGATTCAATTGCGAGTGAAACAATAAACATTTATTGTAAGACACAGGTGAGAGTAGTTGAACAGGGTCAGATGAAGATGTGGTGCCTGCAACAGTCTATCCCTTGGCAGCGCAGGGACTCAATGGGCAACCCAGATCCTCCGTGGAAGTGAGAGGAGCTATCAGGAAATCGAATCCACTGCTGAACAAGGACGGGAACAACGTCAGGTGATCCTCAGAGAAGACAGGCAGAGCGATCAATAATTCCGACAGGGAATGCACTGGAGACTCAGGAAACCGGCCAGGAGACAAGACAAGAGCACAGGAACAAACCCAACGATCTGACATGTTAGATAGTTCTCCTCCATCTTCATGGCCCTATTTTCTAATAGATTGCTGCTATTCTTATATAGTACCTGTCTGTCTCAAGATGGTGTCATTTGTCAACTTCAACTTGAGGATACTTCTACAACTTAAACCTCCAGTGTATAGCAGTCAGTACAGCAAAGCACTTCAGTATTTTGTTGTTGTTCTGGTGTTAATGTGCGTCTGTAAATCTTGAAGAAAACTGACTGGAAATTGGTGCATAATCCAATAAGAAACTCTGTGCTTCACCTGGGTATTGTGCTTCTAAATCGAAGAAGTCCGGGTGCACTGGTACTCTCGAAAAACAGCAAGATCATGACAATGAGAGAAGATAGAGGAGCAAGAGATTTGTCTCCTGGTGTTGGTGTCCTTCCAAACGGCAGAAGAATTATTCATGGAAATGTTCATCCATATTCCTCAGATACAGCAGTGTTACCTGAGGCACAGCTCAAACGCATTCTCATTCTTTTAGAAGATGCATTGAGTCATACTGACATGATTCTTGCATGATCACATTCAATTCACATTCATAAGAGTGAAGCAGCCAAAGGATATCTGAAGTAGGCGTTGAGATCATTCTCTTGCTTATGGACTGCATGGTCAAACCACATTAAAAGTAGTTTGACAGAATAATAAAGTCAGTACCATCCATTGGCAGTCATCATCTGCAGTGTGGACGAAATTATTTATTCATGTGGAAGTCGATAAATTATATATGTGGGTGGTATTAATGGATTTCAGGTTGTCATTTTATTTCAAGAAGTTATTCAGTCGTAACATGTAATTATGTTTGTGTGGACACATGCAGTCATAGACCTGTAGGTCAAGTTACATGCTATAAAAAGTGTAGCAGTTCAGCTATTCTGCTGGGTTGTAACTGATTACATGTCATTTGAATTATGTAAGCAGATTCCTAAAATGTAGTACTGTACTTGTAATTAGATTGTTATACATTTTAGAATACTCATAATCAGACTACTTTTTTATTGATTACATGATTACATACTACATACTACTTACACAATGGCAGTACATCTTTCATCTTTCACTACTATTTCATGTTTTAAAATTTTCTTTCGATAAAGATTTATCACTTACGTTCAGAAAGTCTTCTAGGTTTGTGAAATTGGACACACAGACCAGCCACTAGTCTATAATTACATGGAAAATTGAGAGACCACAAATGATTTGATCCCTGGATTTACAGAAATCATTTCAATTTTAAAAAGTGTTTTCTCAACATTGCATAACTACAATCTTTACTAGAACTACTCCTTTAATTAAATCATAAAAATGAAAATAAATAATAAAAAAATTTAAATAAAAAAAATGTGCTTGAAAGATAAAATGCCTTACAAAGACATAGCAATAAATGGTCAAATTACTTACTGAGAGATAGTAGGACAAAAATATACTATGGAAGTCAATGGGACCCAGAAACTGTCTGGTTACTGACATTCTTCTAAATATCTTCCTTTCTGTTCAGCAGAAGAAAGAAGTTCATACAGGTTTGAAACAGCATGAGGGTGAGTATATGATGACAGAATTTTCATTTTAAAGTGAACTATTCCTTTAACAGCAAAGTAGGGAATATATTTTCTTTCTCTTTGTATTTTTATATCATGATGGTACAATATTATTCTTGTGATGCCGACCCAAATCTGCTTTTTCCTTCTGTCGGCTTGCAGTTCTTAATAGGTGAACGTGTGCTTGATTCCACACTGCCTCACTGCGTCTCCCGTTGTTGGCGGCAGGTACTTCTGAGGGTTCTCCTGGCCATGGAAACAAGGGCGGTTGAAAACCCAGCACACACACTGGAATGGCGTGAGGCCGGTGGATAATTTCTGCAAGGAATTTTGTGTGTATTGAGCCCATGATTGACTCCAATCTGACTGATTGCTTTGGAAGTAAGTCCTAAGGAAATATGTGATCTCCTGATTTAATCGCTCTTTAATCTGTCTGTTTGGCCGGTAGATTGGTGGTGGTATCCAAAGGTAAGGCTGATGGTTACGTTCAGCAAACAGAAGAAAGCTGTCCATACCCGGCTGGTGAATTGTGTCCCTTTGTCTGAAACAATATCATCTGGTAATCCATAGAATTGAAAGACAGAATGGAAGAGTTGTTCAGCCGTCTCCAGTGCTGGAGCTTTGCGGAATCAGTCGGCAGGCCTAAGGTCTTGCTGTGTTCTCAGATGAAGGATGAAGGGAGGAGGGTGAACCAGGGAAGTTTCACAAAGCAGCCTCAAAATAGTCTACATAATAGTAAATAAGACCTGGTCCTTTACTGGTGTAGAGGGAAAAGTGTGGTTTCTCTAACAGTATTTCTACCGATATTGATTAATGCCCCTGAAATGTGTGTTATGACATGTGTATCTTTTCCTGGGCAATAACAGTGCAACTGTTTAGTCAAAATAGCAAATACTTTTTATTTATGAATAAATATAAACTTCATATACATAAACAATCATACTTTCAAAATATATCTCCCCTAAGAAATATTTAATGTAAAAGGTGTGTCAAACAGCCTTGGTCTTGGTCATATTCTAACTCTTCATAAATTATCCCCTCCCACCACACAGACACACACACACACCCCACCCCCTGTTGCAAAGACTTTTGTGCTTTAACTGATCTCCGGTCGGTCACACTTCTTGGGGAGTCGTTTCAAACACACCAACAACTACAGACTGAAACACTATAAGCCATTAGTTCTGAGAAGAATCCACTTCAACATCATGCACAGACCAGGTAAGACTAATTATCTATATTGTGCCAAATTAATAGGCCTATATTTAATGTCAAAACTATACTGTATTGTTTCTAAGTTATTATTCTATAATGTTTCCTCTTTCCCACAGTATCCTACATACAAGACTGGGTCAACTCATCTTCTGAGGTTATAAACAGTAACAAAAGTTCAGAAGGTTGTTGCAATCTTAATATCCATTTTTGTATTGTTTTACCTATCCTATTAAATCTTTTCTGTTACTAAAAATATTTTACGCCTTTCACATCCTGCAAGATTTATAATGAGGCTATGAGGAAGAAGCATTCATAGTTTCATTCCCGAAAGGCCCAGATGAAACACTCAATCAAGGTTGTGGCAAAAAAAGCCAAAGAGAGACAGTAAGTTTAGAAAACTGACATGATGTAACTATTTTAAATAGGCTATGAACCTTTAGTGATTATTTTCAGTGGTTACATTACTGTTGTATTGCAGTTGCTGGGGACGAGGTCAACAGAGACCAATCAAAACCAAGGCCGCATTAATGCACGGGCTTACCTGGGCTGAAGCCCAGGGGCCTCCCAAGTTCAGGGGCCTCCCATGTTCAGGTTCATGATGAGCTGAAAAGGTCATATTGTTTTGTAACTTGTCAGGTTTTCTGTCAATCACTCTAATCGCACGTTACATGTCTGCTGATTGAGTGACCCACGTGGCCCCATAAGCCCCGTTCACACAGCCAGCGATTTTGTCGCTATATGTCGCTAGTCTCTATACTGTGAAGTCGCTTGTGGCCGTTGGTAGTGCTGTCGCTCTAATGTTATTGGTAGACTGCTCGTCTGGCCACATCTAACACCATCACAAGTGATACAACTATATTATTTTAATTTGACTAGGAATTAGGCTCAAAAGAAACAGTATGCTGTTGTGAGAGTGTTTTTATATTACCACACAGCAGTGTTCAGTGGATTAAATCATTTACTAGATTAACGATCGATCAATCTACAAATTCAACTCATTCATACTGTCATAAATTACTAAAACGTCATCCGAATTTGACAAATACTCAATTTTCTTGTCCCTAATAGTCAACATAATGCAGGGGAAACTGTAAAATGAACTGCAGCAGTGCTAAACTTGCATCATAAAACTACAACACTCGAACTATAAATGTATGAATTAAACTCACTGAGACTGTCGACAGTTTCTTTTCCATGCAACATTTTATTATATCCATGTTTGTGGTTACAGTCAAATCATATAAAACAGTGAAATCGCCCTCGAACTCTTCTGTCTTGCCTGCACTGCACTTGAGACGGTGACGGGAGCTGAGCTCCACTGAAAGGCTTCTTTCCTATTGGTTGTCGCTCGCGAAAATCGCTTCTCATTTGCATAAAGTTGAAATTTAGTTTTTGTGTGTGGTTGTTAAATAAAGTGTCTTGTGTTTATGCTCAAGTGGGCTCAGTGATATGTTAATAACAATATTATGGTGTTTTCCAACCCGTTCTCATACCCAAGGCGTCACTTTCAACCATGCTTCAATATCTGACGCTCAAAGCACCCTTTAGCGTCCATATGAGACGCATAACCCTACCACAGACCTAAACCTACCCAACCGAAGCGTCACATATTGACGCTAAAGGGTGCTTTGAGCGTCAGATATTGACGCTTCCGAAAGCGTCAGTTACATGCCGCCTAAACCTACCCATAACCGAAGCGTCACATATGGACGCTAAAGGGTGCTTTGAGCGTCAGATATTTTCTGGCTCAAAGAGGGAAAACTCACTGTTATGTCTCGAAAGAAACTAATGCATTTTGTGATGTAGATTACCTGGATATTACACTTTTTTAAAATGAGACTCTATAAATCGAGGGGATAGGGGGCCTACAAAACCTCTCAGCCCCGGGGCCTAACATTAGGTTAAGGCGGCTAAAAAAAAACAAATCAAATCGTTCACCTTAAGGGTTTTGGGGTGGGATATATTTAAATGTAACCAATAAAGTGACTTTGCTGTAAGAATTTTGGGTGGGATAAGTTTCAAGTTTACCAATGCAATAACTTTTGAGGAAAGTCTGTGTGCTCAATGGCCCAATAACTGTCTGGCTAGAAGGTGAGTTTAGCCTCAAAGCAGCCAATCCAGATAACATGAATGATCAACGGGCAGAGTGGCACAAAGGTGTAAATGTTCCCTGAAAAAATGTTTTTAAGAGGATTGCTTGCTATTATAACAAATGGCTGTTACACGGAAGAATACCTCAGTAACATACATCCGAATTGGTAAATTTTCTGCAGTATGGGCCCGTGGTATTTCCCATATCTGGTCAGCAATACTCCCGGATTCGTCTGAAATTCTGCGGTGTATACAGGACTGGTCCATATACACCTCTTTTCATGCAGTTACCTGGATTTCCGGAGCAAAGCGAGGAGTAGACTCACTGTAATAGTGTAATAATGCCGGAGCGCCGTAGATACATAGGTTTTCCGTGATAACCCCCCCCCCCCCCCCCAAATCTCTGTAATTCCCTCACAGTGGTGGGTAACGGCCAGTTCACAACAGCTTTGACCTTGTTATTATTCATAGCTACCCCCTCTAAACTGATAATGTAGCCCAGGAATGCTACTGATGACTGGTGGAATTCACACTTTCCTGCCTTGGCATATAATTGATTGTAGAAGAAGCATTGTAGAACTGCTCTGACATAGGATGTGTTGTACATCAGGAGCTGGAGTACATCAGGATATCATTGATATATACAATTACTCAACGGTTGAGCATGTTATGGAAAACATCGTTGATGAATGTCTGGAAAACTGATGGACTAACTAGTCTGAAAGGCATGACCATGTACTCCAGTGCTTGGAAGTCTAGGGGGTTTGCAAAAACGACTGAGATTGTCACTCGAATTGTCAAGTCCTTCCCTCGTCCCGGCATGCAAGTTCAGATTGGAGCTCAGAGTTCAGCATTTTGCAGAAGAGCAGCTCAAGTGTGTCATCCACCCATGTTGTTTGGGCAGCCAGGGTGCAGAATGTGAGGGCATGATCTGCAGCGGTAGTTATTCTGAGTTAGAGTAAGCCGTTGACAAGGATGTTCAAATACTTTGTGGAAGCAGAGTGGCCTACGAACTCCATGTGAGTCTTGAAGCTGACTTCTGCCTGATGAAACTGCAAACTATCTTCAGTAAATCTTTTCTTCAATATATTATAATTCTGACTTCATTCATCTGGTTCTGGGTCTTTGACTGTAAATCCCCTTACAGTACGCCATGTGGAAGATGTATTTATTACAAAAATATTAGTGAGCAAACTTCATTTTTGAACAGTCAAATAAATTACTTGTATATTGTGAGGAATTAAATATGGCAAAAAGCATGTGTGATAATGATAGTGTAATGGTAATGAATGCAGCGAATACAAAAAAAAAAAAAAGAGTTACAAAACAGATTTAAATTAAAAGTAAACCTTGCTGGAGCTTGGAATTAATTATATTTTTAATTGATTTCTTTTCATTGCTGCACAGTTTTGCCTCACGGCCACATGTGTTGTCCATTCTACTAATTAGGTCCATTTAATGATTTGAGTCAAACATTTCAAATACTTTCCAATTAAGGGTCCACATGTAGCACATTTTAAGGTTACAAAACATTTCTATAGTTATGTTGCATTCCCTGTATCAGTGCTGTAAATATTGTTTTTATTCTGCATTTAATGTTCATTGTACCAACATTAAGCATGAATAAAGTTCATCGATTGAAACTCCCTGTGCTTAAAATAAGCAAGTTCATTCGTTAGGGCCAGATCTTTACAAATCACAGTAAGGATTTTTCTCCTTTCCCGGATTAAATAAAAGAGTGAATTGAGCACAATCAATAACAATCAGTTTTAAAAAGCTGCTATTATGTTAAATGTTGGTGGTTGTTGTTCCCATCACCTCAAGAACAGCCCAAGGCAAATAAGTGCTCCCAGAAATCACACTCAGTGTGGTTCTTAGAAAATCAGAGCATCAGCGGGTATTATTGTTGATGCAGACCATGGTAATCACTGCCAGTGAAGCTGTCAAGAATGAGCTGTCATCACATAGGCTACTGTGGATAGAGGGGAAAATGCACTGCAGTGCTATTGAGTCTACTGAAGACTCCCTCATCATGAACAAGAACACAGCTTGTGTAAAACTTAAATTTATTATTATTATTTTTAAAGGGGTCATGAACTGGATTATTTTATTATTTTATAATGTTTCACGAGGTGCCCTTATAAAAATTGTCATAATTTAGAAATAAAAGGCATTTCATCATTGCCAGAATCATTGATTTCATAACTAGTTTAGGCATGTGTCCAGATAAACTCACGCTGTGTGCATGGCTAACTGGAAAGGGAGCGTTCTTTGATCGCTTTCTGTATATAATTTCATCACAGTTTAAATAAAATGATCCTACTAAGAGAAACGATGTGAAGTTTATCGTTTAGTCAATAGTCACCAGCTTGATTTGCTGATGCATAAACATATTGAATGATTTTGAGAGAAAGATCTCTGAACTTAAATAATTACACATCACAAATCACTGATCTCAGATCAGGCATTAGAATAAACATGATTACTTACATGTTTGTGGCGTTGCTGGCAGATCCATTTCGTAAAAGTCTGTTTGCAAAGCCTGTGTCGAAATCGCGACTACCAAATAATCTACAGTGAAATGCACCAAATACAAACAAATAATGCACTGCTGAGACATTCACATTGTTGAATTGTTTAGCCTATCTCTCTTGGTAAAACAAACAAATGTATGATTTCTGAATAAAATCAAATTTATGATATATAAATTGGAGTGTCTGTTGTCTTGTTGTCAAAGCTATTTAGACTAACTCTGCCCACCGATGTCTGGTGGGCCACACAAGATTTAAAAAGACGCGCGCCACTTAATGTATGCAGTGGCGTAGGCCATAGGGGAGACGTCTTCGATCCTGCTTCTGGAGGGCTAGGCCTACTGTCCTGCATAGTTTAGTTCCAACCTGCCTTTGTATTTTCAAGCGATTTTGAAGAGCTTGATGAGCTTATTCAGTGTTTGATTAGGGTTGGAACCAAGCGGCAACCTCCCCGTCTCTCCCTTGAAACCAACACGGAAGTGAGTTAAACTGTAATTCGTTGACTGGCCGCTTGAGGCTGTTGTCAGAAGGGAGTCAAATCTGTATCTCCCCCATGTTAAAATGCCAAATTTTACAGCAGAAAAAAACGTGTTTAAAGCCTGGTGTCTGTATGTGGATTTGGTCTATACAGCTAATTTTGCCCTTCATAACAACTGTGAGGGGGGTGAATTATTTTATAACTCGTCCGTTTAGTTGATTAATATTTAAATTTAAGGGTGTGGCCAAGCCACTTGAGTGACAGATGGATTGCCGCTGTCAGTGCTAGCCGTTTGTCTGCTGTTACTAGCCGTCACTTCACCTCAGCAATGTTAGCTGCTGAACTGGCCATCTCTGCAGTGTTTGTGCTTTTTTTCGGGATTATCATTTCATACAATTTTAATACTTGGGTAACGTTACAAAGCTCACGTCTTTGGATTAAGTTACGTCGTTATCGTTCGAGAGAACAACCAGCGCTGTATTTCAGTTGTTTTCCTCTGTGAACATGCACTAATGGATGTCTGACAATTTCGTTGCTTTTTGGGGTTTTCAAATTTAAAACGTCAATAAATGCTCGTTCGTTCTGCTCCCATGGAACAGATGGATTATAATATGCTTATGTAAGTTACCGTCAGATGAAATCATGCAGGCGTCGGCGCTTTCTCCGTCCGTGAATGAGCGCGGATTTTCAAGCGCATTTACTTGCATTTCAAAGGCAATATATCTATGGTTTAACGGTTTAACCCATTTGAGAGACAGCCAACATCAGAATTTAAAATGGACTGAATAAGCTCTCTACGAACTTGAGCGATGCCGCGCTGACGGACCATGAAAGAGTGACGGACATGTATGCACATAAATCACTGTCACACACAAACACTCTCGAAGTAATACACAGTCTCACTTGTAGCCATGTCTTTTAACTATTATAATATTTCGAAGGGCAAAAATAGGAACGTTTAATTGGCTTTACATCATCAGCTAACTCGATCACGTCGAGCTAGGAGATTTTAGATAGCCAGGCCAGGCTCCTCAGCTCCACTCACGCCCCGCCTGTTTGTCCATTTTCTGTTATCCGGGAGTGACGCAAGGCCAAGATGGCGACGGCCGGCTCCGCCCACTTTAGGCTTCAAAAATGCTCTTCAGAAACGTACGGGTGACGTCACGGACACTACGTCCATATTTTTTTTACAGTCTATGGTTGGAACTAAAGTCTGCAGGACTGTGGTAGCCTGACGTCGTCATACTCAGATTCTAGTCAGAATATGAGTCTGATATTGCTCCATTGGGCTGTGATTATGGGGCGTGTTTCAACCGAACCAGGAAAGAAAATGCCTCTGCACTCAATTGGATAGACCTACAACCAATCAGAGCAACGGAGTAAGTGACGTATTTTTTTTCATTCAATTTTCCGATCGACAAATGATCGCGGTTCTCTGTTCCTCTTTTAAAATTAATGCGCTGTCGATATCTTCTAAAACAGACGCGATGGCGGAATCTACACATCTCAGTTCTCCAGCGGCAGTCATCTTTGTTGTAAACGAATTCAACCCAAGCGCTCTTTGGTGACGTGGATGATTACGTTACTGTTGATCATCTGTCCATCATTGTATAAAGCCCTCCCTGACAATTTGATTGGTCCGAACAGCTCTGGTTCGAGCATAGATGCTCCACAATGGATCAAGTCCAGACCGAACTTCCCAAACCTAAAATGTTGTGGGCGGGGCTAAGTTCAGCTGGCATCCAGGCTAGGAGTGTGGCCCTCCAGGAGCAGGATTGAAGACCTCTGCCGTAGGGAGTGTGGTGCCTGAAAGTAGCTTTTGACGCATTCGACCCGGTTTCGAATACACCTTTTGCTGAACTCGCTCTTCTCCCTTTCAAAAAAGGCATTTATTTACAATAAAAATTAAGAAAATATCTGAAAAGTGGAAATGAAGTTCCTAACGACTGTTTAATAATAAACTGTTAATCGATAAGGGTTTGGTGTAGGGAGGGCTTTATTGTCCAGATAAGGCGGCATCCATTTAATAATTTTAATGATTATAGTCATTTACACTCTGTGTTATTACTGCATACCGTTTAATGTACAACAATACTGAGGTGCAAATAGTATCTGCCACTATTTATAAATAGCATCAAAAAACTATTTGCACTTATTGCAAAGAACTGCTACTTTATACAGTGTAAATAGAATCTGTCGCTATTTTCACTTTGTAAATCGCATATCGCTAAGAAAATGCTGCTATTTTCACTTAGTGTGAGCATCTATCACTATTTGCACTTAGTGTAAACATTATTTATGTTGTTTGTGTGTGTGTGTGTGTGTGTGTGATCTAACTAGATAGACACCACTTCTCGAAGAGTGTTTTCTTCCCTCGAGTGAACTACAAATTTTTGTTTGGCTGGTTTCATGCATTTCATTTATTCGTTGGCGGTAAGCGGGAACCTATTCGTATGCGCTCACAATACGGCCCCATCTCATATGTTCAGATGGAAGTGCAGAAAATCCCTCTTGCTCCTTACCTACAAATATTGCATTGAAAACAAAAATAGCACTGGATGGAGTGATATTTATCTGCAATCCATTGTATGAAACAAACCTCTAAAAATGCTGTCATGTGATGAAGCAGCCCTTTTATTGTACGTGTGCAGCTTATGAATGACCAACACATTTTATAGCTACTGCAGGTAAAGAAAATGTATATCCATATATCTCATACAGTATCACAGAGTATCAAAAAAGAGAACCAAAATATGGGGACACTTTTTTGATGGAGAGGTCTGTGCCCCGGTCCTGAGGAAAGAAAGACTTGAAACGGTCCAGGATATCGGGCACAATCGTTGTGAAAATCTAAAACAGTTTCAGGCACTCAGCCTTATTGCATCTGTATTCACGTGCGTGCTCAAATGAATTAAACACAAACCACTTAATGTATTACAGACCAAACATTGTCCACTGTATCTTATGCACCAAAATTCACGTGTTCACTGCATTTCCTTGAAACATGACCAAGCTATCAGGCTCGTTTTCTGTGGTAACAGAACATGGTTTACACATTCATTGTGATTCTTGACATGAAAGCTTTAAGTAGTTTACATTTGTTCAGGCAATTTCCTCTCAGTTTCCTTTACAGAGGAAGTTTGTTGTCAAGTCAAGTCCAGTCACCTTTATTTATATAGCGCTTTTTACAATAAAGATTGTATCAAAGCAGCTTCACAGTAAGTAAAGTAAGGCAGATCAATAATATTGTTGAAAATGAAATGTCCCCAACTAAGCAAGCCAAAAGCCAAGGCAACAGTGGCAAAGAACCAAAACTCCATCAGGTGACAGAATGGAGAAAAAAACCTTGGGAGAAACCAGGCTCAGTCGGGGGCCAGTTCTCCTCTGGCCAATGAACGAACAGTGTATGATTATGATTCAGGCAGCATTACAGGTCAGAAGTCAGACTGGATCAGAACATTCAGAATATTTATCCAGTTCGATCTGGTTGGAAGTCGGAGTCATCACGCCGGTATGGAGACGAGTTTGTTGAGGATCAGTGCCGATGGCTGTCATGTCGATGAGGCCTTCACAGGGCTGATGAGGCTGGCACTTCAGGGATGCGTTGTGGATGGGTCCAGGCGCAGGTCCACCATCTGATCTGGATACGGCCCGGATCCGGCTGACTTTAGTAAACCTCGGAATAAACAGAAAGACTAACATTAGCGTAGATGCCATTCTTCTTATGATGTAGCGAGTACATCAGGTGTTATAGGAAGTGTCCCCGGTTCCAGCTGACCTAATCTATGCAGCCTAATAATCATTTAACTGATTTGAATAATAGAAATGTGTAATGTTCTATATGAATGCCAGGTAAAAGATGCGTTTTTAGTCTAGATTTAGACTGACAGAGTGGGTCTGCTTCTCGGACAATGTTAGGAAGACTGTTTCAAAGTTTAGGTGCTAAATAGGAGAAGGATCTTTGGACTTTGGAGATGGACTTTGTTTATTAAGCTTGCACGGCAACCACCCAGTAGAGCATTACAATAATCTAGCCTTGAGGTCATGAACGCATGAACTAACTGTTCAGCATTTTTCATTGAAAGCATTTAGATATATTTTTTAAGATGGAAGAATGTGGTTTTACAGAAACGTGGCTTTCAAATGAAAGACTGGTATCAAAGAGCACACCCAGGTTCCTAACCGACAAAGATGACTTGACAGAGCAGCCATCAAGTGTTAGACAGTATTCTGGGTTAATACGTGCAGAGGTTTTTTGCCCAATAATTAGAAACTAGTTTTTTTTTCAGAATTAAGTAGAAATGACTAGTCATCCAAATTTTTATATCAGCTATTGGTAAGTTTCGTCGGGGTGCGAAGAAGCTGAGTGTCATCAGCATAACAGTGAAAACTATGATGACCTAATGATATCTCCCAAGCGTAGCATGTACAGGGTGAACAGCAACAGTCCTAGTACTGAGCCTTGTGGTACACCATACTGAACTTTTGATCAATATGACATCTCTTCATTTACTGCTACAAACTGATAACGGTCAGATAAGTTTGTTTATGATAAGATAACATAATTTTCAAGTCTATTCAAAAGAATGTTGTGGTCAATGGTATCAAATGCAGCACGAAGATCCAGTAACACTAGTAGAGAGATACTACCACAATCGGATGATAAGAGCAAATAATTTGTTACTCTAATCAGAGCTCAGTACTATGGTACGGTCTAAATCTTGACTGGAAATCCTCGCAGATATAATTTCTTTCTAAAAAGGAACATAGTTGTGAGGATACTGCCTTTTTCTATTAATTTGGACAGAAAAGATTCAAGATCGGCCTGTAATTGACTAATTCTCTAGGATCAAGTTGCGGTTTTTTAATAAGTTTTAATAATAGCCAGCTTAAAAGCCAGCTCTTTCAATAGCTTAGGTATAGGGTCTAACATAAATGTTGTTGATTTAGATGATTTAACGAGTTTAGGCAATTCTTTCTATAGCAATGAATGAATTAAATTTTCCTCAGGGAGACTACAATGCACTGTTTAATGCAATACTGTAGTAGACGGTTGCATAGTTATAATTTTCTCTCTAATATTATCAATCTTGTAAGTAAAGAAGTTCATAAAGTCATTACTACTGTGCAGTTTGGAAATGTCCGGTGTTGGAGCTTTATTTTTCGTTAATTTAGCCACTGTTTCAAATAAACACCTAGGGTTGTGTTTGTTTTCTTCAAAAAGTGTTGAAAAATAAGCAGATCTAGCAGATTTTAAGGCCTGATTGTACGCAATCGTGCTCTCTCTCCACGAAATGTAAAAACGTCTCATTTTGTTTTCTTCCAGCTACGCTCCATTTTTCTGGCTGCTCTCTTTAGGGCCCGAGTGTGCTCATTGTACCACGGTATTGGACTATTTCCTTTAATCCTCTTTAAGCGCAATGGAACAACTGTGTCTAAAGTGCTGGAAAAGAGAGTCAATCATTTCTGTTGCAACATCGAGTTCTTCAAAGCTGGGATGCTGACGAGATGAAACTGATCAGGAAGATTATTTATAAATCTATCTTTAGTGGCAGAAGTGATAGTCGGCTTTGCAACCTTAAGTATACATGAGATCAAATAATGAATTGAGATGTCATCGCTCTGCTGCAGAATTTCAATGGCATCAACATTGATTCCATGTGACCTTAGATCGAAAATATGATTATGACAAGGAGTAGGTCCTGACGCATGTTGTCTAACTCTAATAGAGTTTAGAATGTCAGTAAATGCTAATCCCAATGCGTCTTTTTCATTATCTACATCAGTGGTTCTCAACCTCTTCTGCAGGGAGCCCCTGACAGGCCATGTTTCTGTTTAAACCTGAAATGGCACACCTGATTCAGTTAATTAAAGGCTTAATGAGTAGTTGACTAATTAATTGACTAATTCCTACTCTTCCTACTCTAATAACTACTCAATTGAATCAGGTGTGCCATTGCAGGGTTAAAACAAAAACATGGCCTGTCAGGGGGTCCCTGTAGGAGAGGTTGAGAACCACTGATCTACATGGATATTAAAATTACCAACATTTAGGACTTTATCTGCAGCCAGTGCTAACTCTGATAGAATATCAGCTAATTCTTTGATAAAGTCTGTATGGTGCCCTGGTGGCTTGTATACAGTAGCCAGCACAAATGTCAAACGGGATTTATCACTCACGCTAGATAACGTCACAGACAACACCATCACTTCAAAAGAATTATATTTGAAACTAGACTTCTGAGTAATACTGAAGATATTGCTATAAATTACAGCAATACCTTTTCTTTTTAAACGAGCCTCGCGTTGTCTATAGGTTTTGAATTAATAAGCCCTCATTATAAAATTAAAAATTCATAGACAAATCTGCTGACGTGTGTTGCACTGAAGGGATGCTATGAAATTGCAAGGCAGTTTCTGAATATCAAACATGTTTTGTTCTGTTTTCCACCACAAACAAAAAAGAGGAAGTGGAGCACTTTGAATTCCTTTATATGCTGATTTCAGCAACAGAAGATATTTATAAAATGGGGGAAACTATTTTCCATCCAAATCACCTCTCTTTTCAGAGGAACAATGGCTGGCATTGTGAAGACTATATTCAATAGTTGTTATACAGACACACAATTTGCCATACTACATCTTCATGCCTGTAATGAGTGACAATCAAGGATATTTTGTAGTGCTATTTATATGTACAGACTATTTAAAAATGTAATGCAATCACCAAAATGATTAAAGAAGTCAACATAAAACACATATCAAAAACGAGTATACACATTTACACTAACATCAAAAACAAGAGTTGTTTCCAACAAAAAGCGTTGATCTAATTAAAACAAAGAATAGCTCATAAGAACCATTTTCAATGACTTTACAACGCAAAATAATTTAATGTAACAAGCAAGTCTCTTGTGAGATAGACAATGTGACAGAATGGACTTAGTCACAATTGGCTGTAGTAACACACACAACGAAGAAGATAAAGATCCAAGACAGGCTTTAATAGTATCCACAGGTAAATCCACACTGTAAATCTTTTCACTGTAAATTTACAGTAAAATACTGGCAGCCAGCCACATTCTGTATTTTTACAGCACTAGTACAGTAAACAGCATTTACAGTACTCCACTGTAATTACCAAATACAGTATATGCCACATACTTTTACAATATTAAACTGTTGTCTACAGCAATACATTGTATTTTTACAGGAAATACTGCTTTTATTATTACAAAGTTCAAATACTATACTTTAAAGTTTCATAAGAGTAGTCACACTAGGAAAAAGAAAACAACATTCTGGGTTTTAAAACATTTATTTTGGTTAAAAGCAAAGATCAGAAAATTGCCTTCGGTGAACATGTTGGCAGATTTTTTATAAACGTAAAATGCAATTTTAACACTTAACAACAAACAGGTAACACTAAGCACTAAAGGGATAGTTCTCCCAAAAATTTTAATTAGCCCATGATTTACTTACCCTCAAGTCATCCTAGGTGTATATGACATTCTTTCAGACGAATACAATCGGAGTTATATTAAAAATGCCCTGGCTCTTCCAAGCTTTATAATGGCAGTGAATTGCTGTTTCGGTTTTGAAGTCCATAAAAGTGCAAACGAAACTGTCCCATTCAAAGTCTGCACGTTTTCGCAGAAGTGAGGAAACCTGTATGCTTACATTGCAAACAAACACAACCATAACACTGACAAGACCCGACAATACTGAACTGAAACGAGGGAACTTAAATACACAGGTAAATGAAGATAATTAAGGACACACCTGAATTTAATAACAAATTTACATTAGTGTCCATGACGACAGATTAGACAGTTAGTGCATATTAGTGTATTAGTGCAATACTAACATAAACAAAGGGAAACTGTGACACTTATGAGGAAATATAGGTAACATACAGAAACTGTCATCGGGGTTATTAGTGAACTAAGACTAAAACCATTTTTAAAAATCAGCACTTGAATTTTTTTTGTGTGACATTTATCATTTTCATTTAGTGTAACTTAATGATCTAAAATAAATACAACTAAAACAGCTTTGTCATAACAGTAAAAAATTGCATTTAAATATACAATATGTAAGATTTTTGTAATAAAATATCCAAAAATCACTTGCACAATGTGATATATTTCCTGCAGTTGTGTACTTACAATATCCCAAAAGTTCCCAAAGATTTTTAATTTCAGAGAAATTCCCATTTTAAATAATGGCTCGTCCCGGTTGACTTGTCGCCTGTCAATGACGTAATATCCGCGTTATCCCTGGTTTCCGCTCGTACTGCCATAGTAACCACGGCGACAGACAGGGCACGCTCACGCTGTTGTTGTTTCATTCAAACATTATGGACCATGGCAAGCAGACTTTAGGACAAAAGGAGAACTAAAACGAGGATCAATATCAGCGTGGCGTTTTCGAGATGCCGAGAGCTCCACGTCCGCGACTAACTTCGACTTGACAGAGATGCCGCTCTTGCATGTACTTTATTAAACAGGTGAGCAAATGTACATAAAACGAATCAATGTTATACAGCTCAACATGATGAAATGTTAGAATATGATCTGTATGTTATTCTAATGTTGATCTGGCTTACTGCAAGTCTCATACAGATAAACTAACACATAGAATAACATTGTAACTTTCAACACACTCAAATGCAGTTTAGTGTGATCGTGTAGACCAAGTGAAACAGCGCTGCGTTACCTCACAAGTTTAATTCGTCTAATAAACTGACCTGTGTGAGTAGTAATTCAGCACTTGCGGGTAGTTCGGTAGAATGAAATGTCATTATTCCTTTATATCCGCGGGCGAGTGTGGCGCTGATATCTGTCTCTCATTAGCAATCGCGCCCTGCTTCATACCACAGTCATGTTAAAAACATCAATGTATTCACTCATCCATAAACATTATTAGATCCTTCGGCATGACGACAAGATCCATTATTCCGCTTATTTTAGCTTTAAAATATATTAAAATTGAAACATTTTTTTTTCTTATATTACAAGTTTTTACTGTATTTTTCATCAAATTAAAGCAATCTTGGTGAGCAAAAGAGACTTTCAAAAACAATATATATAAATGTCACAAATTAGTAGGAAGTGTAGAAGCCCTTGCATTGAATGACTTTCTCACACTGCTCTGGTGTGATCTTGGTCCACTCTACTTAGTCTCTTCCAAAGTTCGGTAACTGTTATTGGTTTCTTAGCCTTAACTTTGTCACCAAGGATTTTCCAGAGATTTTCTATTAGGTTTGGCCACTCTGGGCTGGCCATTTCATTAAATCAATGTTCTTAGCTTCAACGAACTGCTTTACCTGTTTTGCAGTGTGACATGGAGCATTGTTTTGCACAAAAATTGCGGGCTGATTGGGAGATGGTCGCAGGGAAGGAACCACATGTGCAATGCATTTGCATTCATCCTGCCATGTAGGTGTACAAAAGGCCCAACAGCTGCTGCAGAAAACATCCCCCAAAACATGACACTTCCTCATCCAACTTTCAATGACTTATTTGCGCACTTTGGGTTCAGTCTTTCCCAAGTTTGATGCCGAACATAATGTTTCCCAAATTACACAAATGAATTCAACTTTGGGCCAATTCTCCTCTGTCCACACAACATACTCCTCAGCAAAGGATAGCCAAGCATTTTGGACACTGCAGAGTGGGCAATCCGAATTCTATTAAATGGCGAGACACTGGATGCCGAGACAAATCCTTACTCTTTTCAGCACTGTATTGGTGAGCAATTCCAGCTGCAGTGTTGAACCGATTCTCCATTGAGAGTCTCCGCATAATCCTGTCCTTTCATGCATTTGTCTTACGTGGACGACCAGACTTTTTGGGGGACTTGAATGAATTAGTGTCATTGTAAAGCTGCAATATTCTAGAAATCACAGATTTGGAATGACCAACTTCTCTTGCAGTGGCTGAAAGGGTCATCCCACTTAGGCCTTCATCTGAATACCCTGTTGTCGCACCTTAGAGCGCCTCTTCATCAAAGTCAGTGAAAATGGGAAAGTTATTCTAACAAGAATGCTGCTAGTTAAATGGGGTTTGTCAGATAATTAAGGAAATTAGCACCATGTGCCAGATTAACACCAATGTTCTCCAATTTTGATCAGTTTTTTTTAAATGTCTCGTTTAAGTTATTAATACTGTTCTTCAGAATGTGTTTAACTTATGAAAAATGTTTTTTGTTTTTTTCTTAAACTGCCCTTATAACTTCAAATAGGACTAAGCAGTGACCTTGATATTTAGGAAATTGTAGGTTGTTTTCTAATTTTGATCTCCACTGTGTATCGTACCAACCGTAAACTTACCAAAGCCCTATTTTACAGAAAGCAAAAGGTTGTAAATGCAACTGCAAGGTAGTAAATCAATGTGAAATCACTTGCTATAATTGGGTTGCATATCATATCTCTTCCACTGCACAGAAATATGACCAGGGAAATGTGCAATCGCAGATCCTTTTAAACCCACGGACTCCGTTACTGAGCAATTTCTTCATAGACTTCTTTTCAGCTGTATGCTCATTATGGACACAATAATGTGTTCAGCATGACTGCAGTTTCCAAGAATTTCTAGTGAGATAATAGTCTCAGGGTACAGCCACGGTAACTGGCAACAGCTCCCGAGAGGACTGGGACTGCTGCACTCCGTCAGGTGCCAAACGAAGACTGACGCTTCCGTCGGCCGTTCCCGGATCAGCCCGGAAGTCTTTGTGCACTGGCCGGATGGCTACGATGAATTGTCTTTTGAAGGTCTCACTGAGAATGATGTAGAGAAGCGGGTTAATGCAACTGTTGGCGTAGCCCATGCTAATGGCGACGTTATAGGCGTAGAGGAAGGCGTAACTGGGCCGTTGCACGCTCAGGTGTGCCAGTTGCAAGATGTAATGAGGCGCCCAGCAAATAAAGAATGCCAGGCATATGGCGACGGCCATCCGAGTGACCTTTCTGGTGCGCAAGCGAAGGCTGTGCTGGGGAAGTGGGGCGACTGTGGCCGCCATGTTCTGGAGGATCTTGAAAAAAACCACGCAAATGATCACCAATGGCAAAGCGAACGCCAGCACAAACTGGTAGAGAGTAAACCAGTAGGTGTCGGTAGCCGGATTAGGAAGGAGCAGAGCGCATCCCACTGAACCGTTTCGCAGAGGCATGAGGCCGGCGTACATCCACACCGGTGTGATGGACAGCAGCGAGAGGATCCACACCAGGCCAACGACCGCCACGGCCACGCATGGAGTGCGAATGTGGTTGAAGCGGATGGGATGAACTGTCGCCAAGTATCGGTCCAACGTCATGACTGTTAAAATGTAGGTGCTCACGATCTGGCTGTTGGAGTCCAGCGCTGTGATGACGGTACACATGGTGGCACCGAAACACCAGGAACCGTTTCCCACCAGCTGGTGGATGAGGAACGGCATGCCTAGGAGAAACAGAAGATCTGCGATGGATAGACTGAAGATGAAGATGTCAGGCACTGTCTGTTGCGCCCTGAACTTTGTCTTTTTCACAATGGTGTAGATGACAATGCAGTTGCCTATAATGCCGACAAAGCAGATGACACCATAAATGCTAGGCATGAGAACATTGTGATACTGTTCGTCAGTGTCTGCAAGAAACAAAAGAGAGATTTTAGTGCTTTTGGTTTTCAGCATCAAAGTACATTTAAAATACATGCTTTTATGTTGAGCTATTTTCAATTTTAGTTTCAAAAGTTGTACACATAACCTTTTATTCAGCAATGCATTAAATTGACAGTAAAGACATTTATAATGTTAAAAAATATTTCAATTTCTTCTGATCTTTTTTATTCATCAGAGAATCCCCAAAAAATTTGATCTGTAACATGCTGGAGCAAAGGAGGGATAGACGTGGATCTAAATGCAGTAGTTTTTAATAAAAGGAACAAAACAACAAACTAAGCAAGGAAACCAGGACCGGAAGCAACCATTGCATGTACAACTGAGACACAAGGGCTATACACAGAGGCGAACAAGCTTAACAAGATAACAAGTTAACAAGACACACCTGGGAAAGACAATCAAGGGGGAAAACTACAACATGGCACTCAAGACAGGAAGTAACACAAAAGTCCAAGGACAGAGACGGAGAACAGCAGCACAACTGTTTTCAACATTGATAATAATCAGAATTTTTTATTGAGCAGCAAATCATCATATCAGAATGATCTCTGAAGGATCATGTGACACTGAAGACTGGAGTAATGATGCTGAAAATTCATTTTATAATGTATTCAAATAGAAAACAGTTATTTTAAATTGTAATAATATTTCCCAACATCACTGGTTTTTTTTTTAACATAACTATGCTATTTTCACGTGTCGTGTGCAATAGCATTCTAAATTCTACAATATTTCATGCCTGTGTATTAAATAAATGTTGCAAGTAGCCATATAATAAGTCAAGTCAAGTCAAGTATATTTGTATAGCGCTTTTCACAATACAGATTGTATCAAAGCAGCTTCACAGTATTAAATTAAAATAATACAACAAGGTTTGTTTCTAGTGGAAAAGGCTGATCAATAGTATTATTGATTGATAAAATTAAATTAAATATCCCCAAAATATCCCCAACTGAGCAAGCCAAAGGCAACAGTGGCAAGGAACCGAAAAACTCCATCAAGTGACCTAATGGAGAAAAAAAAAAAACCTTGGGAGAACCCAGGCTCAGTCGGGGGCCAGTTCTCCTCTGGCGTTTATGAACTAGAGGTCGGATTTAACTGTAAGATTAAAATATTATATGAATGCCTGGCTGAAGAGATGCGTCTTTAATCTAGTTTTAAACTGGGAGAGCGAGTCTGAGCAACGAACAGTATCTGGAAGACTATTCCAGAGTTTTGGAGCTAAATGTGAAAATGCTCTCCCTCCTTTGGTTGATCTGGATATCCTAGGTATGACCAAAAGCCTCGAATTTAGTGACCTTAAAGAGCGCGATGGATTATAGGGCGTTAGAAGGTCCGTTAAATAGACTGGAGCTAAGCCGTTTAGGGCTTTATAAGTCAGTAGCAATACCTTGTAATTAATACGGGACTTTATAGGTAACCAATGTAGTGATGATAAAATCGGTGTTATATGGTCATATTTTCTTGATCTAGTAAGAACTCTAGCGGCTGCATTTTGGACTAACTGTAGCTTGTTTATTGAGGATGCAGGACAACCAGCTAATAAAGCATTACAGTAATCTAGTCTCGAGGTCATGAATGCATGAACTAACTTTTCTGCATCAGAAACTGATAGCATGTTACGTAGCTTAGCAATGTTTCTAAGGTAATAATAAGCAGAATATTGTACAGTCAGCCAGTCAAAATCACACAATAAGCATCTTTTCAGGGTTTGTACTCTCTCAGAAAAAAAGGTACAAAAGCTGTCATTGGGACAGTACCCTTCAAAAAGGTTCTAATATGTACCATTTAGGTACTAATATGTACATGTATGGTACCAATATGTACCTTTGAGGGACTTAAATGCACTCTTTAGGTAAAGGTGTACCTTTTGAAAAGGGACCGCCACAGTGACAGCTTTTGTACCTTTTTTTCTGAGAGTGTATTGTGATAATGACTGAACATTATCCGTGCAATAAAGCCTGTCCCAGAAAGCATGGTGACAATGTTGAGTTTTGATCCAAACCATAATTTTGCCATTTCAATGTTTAACTGACAAAGTGTGATGGATCAGCATTGAAATTTTGATAAAAGCCGCCAGCACACGTGGGTGGAGACAGTGACATTGAACAAACAGTGATTTGTATTGATGAGCACAAGATCATGCAGGTTTGTATCTCTGAGTCTGCAGGCCACTAGTGGGTGTTTGAATAAGGCATCCATTTTTCTATATTCTTAAAAAAAGGCATTTTGCTTTAGCAATGTTAATTAGGAATTTCCTGAATAAAGTTCTAACATCATTTAACAGATTTCTTGAAGTGAAACATCTTGTGTTTATTTAGAAAGTGAATGACATGGCTATTTTGTGATATTTAAAGAGATTAAGATCTACATAATGTGAATCTGCAGCTTTAAAGGGATAGTTCACCCCAAAATGAAAATTCTGTAATTAACTCTCCCTTATGTTTTTCCATGTTTCTTTCTTCTGTTGAACACAAAAGAAGATATTTTAAAGAATGTTGGTAACCAGACAGCTGACGGCACCCATTGACATCCATAGTATTTTTTATTTATTTTTTTCTTCTATGGAAGTCAGTGGCTACCGTCAACTGTCTGGTTGCCAATATTCTTTGAAATATCTTCTTTTGTGTTCAACAGAAGAAAGAAACTCTTACAGGTTTGGAACCACTTGAGGGTGGGTAAATGATGACAGAATTTTCATTTCAGGGTGAACTATCCCTTTAAAGACATTTTCATTGAAAAAAACTAAGCTCTTTTATTTTTCAAGGTAAACTCGTAACTTGAATGCTACATAGTTAAACCCGAGATAAACTCGGCTGGAAAAATTGGACACCCCTGCCATAGTGCTTTCTTTTGATATTGAGGCATTCATAGATTTTAGACAAATAGAATAAATAAACATAATTTAATGATACTATAATCATAGCTAGAATATTTTAAAGTGAATCAAATTGCGTTTGGTATATTAACATTCTTGAATGTGACTATAACAACTGAATTGACTTGTTCTTAAGTAACATTATGCTTTCTTTTTCGTCATTAAATGCGGGTGCAAACGTGATATTGAACTAACATCACTTCATAAGGTTGATTATCATTGATTTTGTTTTGTTTTTGTTGTTGAAATGTCAACTTTGTTTCAACAGTAACTGAGGGTGCAAAAGTGATACTGAAGCAACATCACTTTGTAACGTTAATTCAATGCAATTAATGTTGAGCCGTCAACATTGACTTAACATTGTTTCAATGATTGTTTGCTATCTGGAGTGAGTCATGAGCTCATGAACCAAAAATGTATCTAACAAAACATTACACTTAAAAAAAGTAAGAGACAAACTACTTTTGATGGTCTAACCTAATGAAGTCAAAAAAATATTATGTTTGACTTGAATAAAGCCTGTTATTTTGCCACATGACACACATTTAGGTTGCTGGACAACATTTGGATAACGTATTTACCTGCATTTAAATGTTGAGATGAATTAAACTCATCACTGGAATTGGGGGTCACGTTGAAATCCATCACAAACTTGATCATAAAATACAAATGCACAGATGTTATTATCAACAGGCTGTCATAAGAGATGTGATTGTTTCAAAACATATTTTAACTGACATGAGAATAAATGCTTAACTTACTGTTAAGAAATTAATTATTAGTGGTTTTTGCCACTAGAGAATATCTGTACAATTGTAGAGACTCTAGAGGGTAATTCAAGATAGTCTTACACACTTAAACTTATATTCAACACCTGTTGAGTTTTTTTGTAAACAGTCAAATCTGCACACCGTGAACTCCAAACAGAGCAATTTATCTTATGGATTTGTCTAAAATAAATTATTTCAAATTTATTTACAAAATTTTATATAATCACTTTTTTATCCTGAGATTCATGAAATCAGATTTCTGTACTCTGAACACTAAGAAATAAGAACAATTGTATTACATGGAATAGACAATGTCAACAAACGAAAATATCTCAGGATAATATTTTAATAATTAATTTTGGCAACATAAAAGCAAATTAAGTCATTTTAGATACAACACATCTTTACAATATCAAGCTTACTATTTTTCTGCACACTGATTTAATTGGGTTTTTCATTCACCCATTTATTTAAATGGGTCACCGTCTTTGTGCATGAACATTTATAATAGCCTTTTTTTTTAATTGTCATCATTCATAGGCAACCTTTACAATATCAGTATAGGCTACCATGGTAGTTACATTATACTCCAAGGTACTTCAAAAACAACATGGAGCTATTATGAATATTAAGAAATGTGTTATTGACATGCCTCTCCACAAACACTTTGTGGTACTTTTTCTCAGTGTAAAACAATTACGCATCAAATTCGATCTCATTTGCATAAACCTACCTTAATCTGAGTAATCTGCAGTGGTTAGCCTTTAATTTCTCTGAAACGCATGCCACTAGTTGACAGCTCCTCAAACGCGCTCTACACGACCCATTTCTGCTTCTGCATCGCCAATATGTCTCCAGTTACACACTTCACTGCTTCATTGTCCGATGAAGATGTGCCTCCTGTGATGTCAACGCTCTCATTCATTCCTGATACACAGGACATCTGAGAAAATAGCCTTGCTGAAAAGGGGCTGTGTGTTGAGCTCGATGTAGCGTCTGATTTGCTGCCTGAAGCTGCTGACGTGAGGAACATCATCCATTTTTGGGCACTTTTTGTACAGAAACGGGAAACGGCACGTTATAGCAAATAATCCCATTGATCAGCCTACGCGTGAAGCGCACATTTTGAAGCAGATAATCTATGCAAAAAGAAACTGCAATTAGGTTGTGTGATAGCATTAATATCTTGAAAAAGTAGGCTACTAAAATATAATGTTTGCCCAGCTAACAGGGAACGTTGTCATAACTTTAACGTTCTTATCGGTTTTAACCGGTTTCAATAACGAAAGCATATTTTTGATATCTGGGTAGGCTACTTAAAAGTATATTCCAATCAGAATGTCATATTACAGTTTTGTTATTCGCTTTGGTACTATTTTCACAAGTAAGGTGTAGCTTCAAAACTCTTAGTACAAAAGTCTTGTAACACAGCTAGTCATTCTTTCAAAACCTGATCTCATGCTTTCATTCTTGTTTCATTATAATCATTATTTCAAACTCAAGATTATTGTAATAGCCTATGTAATAAGAACATTTGGTTTAATCACCGAACTTCTTTCAGTTTAGTACTTTTAACAATCGATTCGTTTAGCGAACAATGCAAGATAGCTATGTTTCAAATCACAATTGGCTGCTGAAATAATTACAGTAACGCCGGCTACAGATGCCACATTAGAAAATACAGGGGGGGGGGGGGGGGTGCTGCAGCCCCCCTCGTCATAGCATCAGTACCCCCTGGTGGGGTGCTGTGGACTAACATAATTAAGTTGGCTTGAGAAAGCCAATTTACTGAAATCCTATTTAAATGTAGGATTATTTTAAAATCCTATTTTAACTTATTATTATTCTTCTGACCCAAATTTACAACTCTAACTCCTCCTAGAGCTTTAACTCTAAATACTCCAAACTCGGCTCATCTATCTATCTATCTATCTATCTATCTATCTATCTATCTATCTATCTATCTATCTATCTATCTATCTATCTATCTATCTATCTATCTATCTATCTATCTATCTATCTATCTAACTAATCTATCTTTCTTTCTAACTAATCTATCTTTCTTTCTTTTTAACTAATATTTCTTTCTTTCGTTCTAACTAATCTTTCTTTCTTTCTAACTAATCTATCTTTCTTTCTAGCTAATCTATCATTCTTTCTTTCTAACTAATCTTTCTTTCTTTCTTTCTTTCTTTCTTTCTTTCTTTCTTTCTTTCTTTCTTTCTTTCAAACTATTCTTTCTTTCTCTTTGGGAAATAAAGTTTGAATTTGTCATGCTTTGTTCCGATCAGAGCATTGTGAGCGGAAAGCGCATTTCTGAATATTCCGCTCCGCTCGCTCATTCCGCAGGGTCGCTCGCTCAACCCAGAATGGCCTGAGCCTGGTTCGAAAATATGTGGAATAAGGGCTGCCTCCGAGAGTAGCCTGTTTCTTTTCGTTTTGAATAGTTTCATTTAAAAGTAGACATTTCAAGCTTTCTATAATAGATAGCCTATATTTCTCAAATCTGTGAGGCACAAGCTGAGTTTCAGCGCCCTCCAGTTCACGCGCAATGCAAGTGATCGTGCCGGCGTCTTATTACATTGTCTGCTATATATTTGCTTCTTATTTATTAAATACAGGCAATTGGTTGATAAAACATTGATCAAAATTAAGATACAATTTATACAAAACGAAAATCTTTTAAAAAGAGTCTTTCTACAAAACAAAACTTAATGAAGTGTTCAAAATCATGTCTTTCCCACTCCATGTCTCCAGACATATTGCGCATCTCATGATGTATCATGTCTTTCTAATGCTGCATGCTCACTTTCATAATCAACATTGATTAAATAAAAAAATAACATTAGCCTATCATATTTAAACATAAATATGAAACTAAAAATGTTTTCTTTAATGGCTACAACACGTAGGCCTATACAGTAGGCCTACAGAGAAATTTCATGTCTTGTCGTCAGCCACGACAACATAATGACGTCACATATTTTCCCACCCAGCCCTCAGCCCCCCTCGCATGAAACAGCTTCCAGCGCGCCTAGACCTAACTTACGTAACATCCATTATGTTTGTAATAGTATCTAGTGTATTATATAAGGTGTGATGAAGTAGCCATGAGCTTCTGCTAGAACAGAGTTTGCTGGCAATACAGTAAATGTTCTCACTGTGCCATTTGACTGAATACTGCAGACCTTTACAGATGAAGGGTGAGTTACAGTATGAGACAGTGTCTACCATGGTAATTCCTCTGTTTACAGTAGGCCTATCACATGGCAAACTCTCATGTAAAATGTTGCATTTGATGCCATCTGTCTCGCATGCATCTTTGATCAATCTGATGTTTCCTCTCCCTTGTATTCTGTTCACAAACTGCAAATCTCTCTCTCTCTCTCTCTCTCTCTCTCTCTCTCTCTCTCTCTCTCTCTCTCTCTCTCTCTCTCTCTCTCTCACACACACACACACACACACACACACACACACTTTGAACATATGGTTATCATCTAAGATAGATCACTTATGTAAAAAGAAGTCATTAGATTTGGTAACCCATATCAGTAATTGCAAACAAGTTCTATAGAAACTGAATCAATATCTATAGAAATCAGCTTAAATCATACTTAGTGATTTGTTTTATATATATTAATAATAATAATTATAATAATACACTATTTGATCCTGAAAGTTAATCTGAATAAGTGAAGATGATACAGTTTCAGGCCATGTGGTAAAAAGCAATGTTCTACACATCTGAGCATCCACAACCAACACAACGTCAGGTACTCTAGTCTAGAATATGTTTATTCTCTGTCATATTAAAACGCTCTTGATATTTTACCAGAAGATGGCGCAATGCCGCAGCCAATTGAGCATCATTGTAAAAATGTGTAATGACACAACTCGTCCACTAGGGGCAGGCGGAAGCTGCACATGCTGTATCGAGGAGGAAACGGAAATAAACAGAAAAATACAGCAATTTTTCACCATTTCAAGTCGGGCGAGGTACAAGAGCTCAACCTCACCAACGATTAAAGACTAATTGGAGTGGATTCTAGGTTCATTACAACGAGAGAGCGAGTATTGGCCCTTACAGTTGTTTAAAAGAGTGAGTATATGAAACTTCAGTTTTTCTCTGACTGCCAGCGTCAGGTTTTTTTTTTTTTTTTTTACGTTAACATGACCAAAGGCCATAAGGCCTGTGTGCTTTACTATACATTATCAATATTCGCTATTATTTATGGTTATGAAACCTTCGCTTTTATGCTTCTATACATTTTGACAAAAAGTCGAGAAAAGAAACTCAATCTCGTGTATTGCTTTAAAGTTGCTTTACGGGATTTATAAACTAGAGACCTTCGGAACTGTTCTGGAATTATTGATGTTTCTTCTATTATCATTTAAACGATACATAGTTGAATAATAATACTTTAGAAACTTGAACATAATAGACAGTGAAAGTGAGTTTTATATTGTGTTACTCTATGCATAATTGTAAACAATATTAAGCATATCAGTTTTACAATTAATATCTATTTTATTTGAATGTTGTAAACATTGTGTTATTCTATTATATGATGCTAAACGTTTCGATATTTATACAGTCAGACAACAATACTTAAGTGTCAAATGCTGGCCTGTTGATTTCCAATACTCTACAAGATGTCAATATGATTCAAACGTAAAATAACATGTATGCTATAGATACAATCCACAGCGGTTCCATTTCCGGTGTCATTTACGCAATTTTCTCCGCTAGAAATCTGATATCGTTAATACATTACAGCTGGTTTGCATAGCTGTGTTTGTGCTTCGACTTATGTCTGCGCAATGCTTGATATTTGCTCACAGGTTTAAACGAATATTATTCTGTGCACGTTCAATAGCACTATGACGTTATCGAGCCCTGCGTTCTCCAGCGCTGAGAAATTCCGAACGTTTATTGGTCGAACACTAGACGGAGCGAAGCCAATTGGGTGTTGACGTCGCTTCTAGGGCTTTGATTGGCCGAGTCCTCTTCGACGCGCTAATCTGATTGGACGGTCCGCTATGGTCGCGGTGCGTAATTGGCCGCTTGAGACGTCAACCAGACGGGTTTCCTTCCTCTTTATGGGGAGCATTTGCTTTTTAATGCCAGTTGTATCGTGGGGCGCGGCCCATTGAACAATCTAGAACACTAGATCAACACTCTCCTATCGGCTTTTCTGAAAGAGTGTATTTTGTTTACAGGTTTCTCGCCGTGATCTTTATGTGAGGATCGCGACGGGAGGAGAGACGCGGGGCTGAGGCTGAGAGAGAGAGAGAGAGAGGCAGGTGGACATCCTTGTGTCTTCTTGGATCTGTGCTCATCATCGCTGTTGAGATCTCATTGTCTGGTCCTCTGGTCCACAACAGGGATATAAACTGCATCAGGAGGCATTTTCCACTGCTTTATAACCACATAGGTGTCCGTCAGGCTGAATCATGGAGGCCATTGCCAAGTATGATTTCAAAGCAACTGCAGATGATGAGCTGAGTTTTAAACGTGGGGAAATATTGAAGGTAAGGCAAGATTATTTCATGTGTATTGTTGTTTATTAATATAAATCCACATGAGCGTGCATTTTTATCTCGATCAGGATGTCTATATAAGTATATTATTTCCTTACTTATTAATTAACTACTGAAACAACACTTAAATTGGATCTGCATTAATTGGTTTGTTAGTTATTGATTAGTTTTATTGTTTGATCTTCTATTCACATGCAAGGAAGTATTATTTGCCATTTAAATGAAGTAGAATAGATGTTTATGGTATTGTAAAAAAGGCAGTGCTTTAAAAAATCTTAGGTAGAGACGCACCGATTAAGATTTTTTCAAGATTTTTTTTCATTTTTTTTTTAGTTTTACAAGCAAATGGGCCAATTCCTTCATGGCTAACTTTTACTGTTACTTTGCTGTCATTACAGCTTACGATCTTAACGTCCTGTTCACAGACTTTGTAATATTTCCAAATGGATGACATTTTTGGAAATTATTCCAATGCAGTTTGTGTGCATGGGTGTACTTCCAGAACACAAATCGGCCAAAGTAAAAGAAATCAAAAACCCTCCCGGCTGGTTCCAATTGATGGTTGGTCGACCGGTGCATCTCTTATCTTATATGTATATTTCAACAAATTATCACCGTCAATATGTGCACATGTTTGTTTATATGTACTTATTTAGCAGATGCTTTTATCTTGAGAGACTTGGAAGGGAAAAATGTAAGGAATTTTTCATAAATTAGCAGATATTTTAGAGCGTTTGTATGACGAATGAACAAAGACCAAAAAGAGACATTTGTTGATTTCAGTGAGTAGTTCCTGTGCATTTCATGGTCATTATTTCCTCCCTTCTAATATCTCTTTCGTGATATCAGCGTAGTGTCATCCATCAAAACGGCAGCTTCTCCGAATGACTGTTTACGCAAGCACATCATTTCTCTTTCCTCCTGCGTCTGAATGTTAATCTCAAGCGCAGCATCTGTTAATCCGGCCAGACCTCACAGATGTATGTCGCTGTCCAGCTTATGTAAAGCCGCGGTCTTTCGTTCATTCCCTAAGGAGAGTTCAAGCTCCTTTGAGCTGGATTGCATCATATCAGATGTGCGGAGGAAAGGGCTTGTACTCAAGTGCTCGAAGATTTAAACGCAATCATTCTAATCCTTCAGGTTAAATTTGGGGGCATCTTTCGTGCATCATGCACGCATAAGCCTCTCATAGGCACGTCAACCACATCATTCCTTTGATCTGGTTACCTGAGACTATCATCAGGTCTTTGTCTTTGCGATGGGACGGCAAAGAGTCACTAAATGAACCACGTGCTGGAGTGGCGAGGATGAAAATGGATGACATCAGGAAGGATTATGACATTGGTCTGTTCTTCTGTCGGCGTTTTTTTTCTCGACTTCAGATTATGTTGTTGGATAATGCATGCAGAACAACAGGATAGTAATGAGATGATTCAACGAAGAATCATGTATGTTCACGTGTGTGTTTAAAATGATTACATGCAGAGATCTGACTTTATTTAGTCCCTTTTACGCCTTATACGCAAATATGAGAACTATCTAAGCAAGCAGGCATTCGCTTAAAAATTCTCTGTACTCGTCCTCATGTCATTCCAAACCTGTATGACTTGTACGTATTTCTTCTGTGGAATACAAAAAAATATTTTAGAAGAGTGGTTTTATCCATTCAGTGGATGTCAATGGGGTCCAAAACAACATTGGACCCCATTGGCATTCATTCAATGAACAAAAAAAAAGCATTAAAAAAAAGAAAGTCAGGCAGGTTTGGAATGATATGAGGTTGAGTAAATTATATGAGAATTTTCCATTTTTGAACTGTCCATTTAGTTTCACATGTTGTGTTTTGAAATGCATCAGGAAGAGTATTTCAGCGTACGTTAACATAAACTGTCTTCATTTCTGCTTATCATGAGTCACAATGACGCAGCGTTGTCTGTAAAATAACTGAGTTTGCTCAATCTCATCAACAAACTGCAAGATATGTTTTCGGACCTGTGTGTTAGAATGTTCTGGATCTATCTGACAAGTTTTACTGATTTGTTTATGGGCTAGTTCACACTACCCCAACAACCATTGCAGTGTGGTGTAATATTGTGCACAAACATCAAGAAAGTGTCTTTACCATTGCAAACGTCGTGAGTCTAGAGTAGCGCACTGACTGGCTCAAAGTCTACCCACTTCCCACAATTCCTCTGTCTTTTTTGCAGTCTGATGGAAGGAAAAAGGGGAAACCACACATGTTCTCATGTAGATGTTCAGCGTTGTGTGTTTCTATATGGTTCTGTGGAGTTGCTGGCCATTATGAACACACTGTGCGCATTTTTAAGTGCTTTCTTGTTTTTTCTTTTTCATTTTGCATCTGTGATTTGATGAGGAAGTGATTCTTCGGAGTGTGCAAAAAATACACCATAAGTCAGCAAGGGTGCTAAAATGTCCAGAGAGAGAGAGAGGTCGTCTTTATTGTCCGTCAGCATTTTATTTTATACTTGATTTACATTTTTGAGATGAAAATGTGAGTGGTGTTTGCATAGGAAAAAGTCACCCCCACAATGCAACGGGGTTCTTGGTGGTTGTCAAGGTGATGCTTTGCAGCTGCTAAGGTCTTCTGAGTGGGTTTTAGAGCAATTGCTCTGTATAGCCTTAGTGATGATTTCTGTGTGTTTTAGCAAATTGGCTCCAACTTAAGTACCTGTTGATGGACATGTGCAGTTCACTTAAAGAACCTCTTAAAGACTTCCTTATCTTTGAGCTCGTCAGCCTCTAATGTAGATGTGACGTCTAGTATGACATCGACATATCTGAAAACGGTGGTGATGTAGAAAACCCGCAGGTTATCTCTTGACCCTTTATTACTGTACCCTGAATCGTCACAGACTGAGGTTGCAGTGGTGAACATGTTCAAGTAAATTTGTCTTGGTTTCTTTTCTAATGAAACTAATGCAATAGCCAAATGAGCTTCATTCTAAGTGTAGTTCACCTTATATGGCTTGTTTTTAGTGGTCAGTGTGGGTTTGCCAAAGGATACTGATATCATGAGAGCAGGGTGGCTGATAAATAATAGAGTTTAATGACAATAAATGAGAAATACAGTAACAAAATGTAAACACATTTATTTTTATACAATATTAAGCCACCAGAAAAAACAGAAACGCGTGTTCTGTATTATTACCAGAAAAACGTGCATTACTCATTAACAAGGATGTCAGTAGATCTTGAAACTGGCTGGTAATCTTTTTTTCAGCACAGGGAATAAAATGGACATTTATGCTGTCTTAGGCAGGTGTTTCAGCTTGTGATGGACACGTATATAGGTAGAAGACACTGTGAATAGATATAATGCACTGCAGTGGATTTAAACACACTTTCCTCTTGTGTATGAAGTTTGGTCCATTAGTCAAGAGGAGTAAGTGCATGTATTCAGACCCATTATGGTAGAGCTATCATGCTTTTAACAGTGTTTTGAGCTTTAAGACACCAAAGATATCGGTACGGTCCTCTTTGACTTGCAGGAAAGCTTTGACGTTGTGACAGTTATCTCACATATTGACACATTCAAGTATTTAAAGTATGGAAGGGGTTTTTTTTGTAAATAAAGGGATTTTGCGGGGTTTTTGCTTTCTACCACAGTAAGAGGAACAACCTGGTTTTTCTTTTTTTAAATTTAGGCTACTTCTAATTCATCTGTGAGATGAAAATAAAAAAGACCAAATCTAGTATCTTCTCATTTTCACTTTCCTCTTCTCGTTTTGCTTTTGATAGCTGGTCGGCCTGCAGAATTATTTTCTTAAGTGGCCAACAATGGCTGTTTCTCTTGTAACATATTGCGGAATAAACATTGACCGGCTGATGGCTGTCGCTGAAAGGCCAAGCGTCTTTGAATTGACCTTTCATTCACTCTTAATTTTCCACATTGATGGCTGATTGGGAAGGACTGCTCCGTTTAAGGGTCTGTCTCATCTTAGAAGCGATGGAGACGGAGTCCGTAAGAACATTAGCTCGAGGGTTCGTTGTCCCGCTAACATGAACATGTTTGCAATGCTGTTGAAACATGCCATGAGCGTCTTCCTGGGATAGCAGCACAGCTCTGAAATGAGTCATTATGCTCCAGACTCTTTATTCTAGGAATAACCATGAGCATCTTTTTCCAGAAGGAATGAAAAGGTTTTATTTCAGTACTCACGGGTGATTCAGAATACAATAAAGTAGAGATAAAGGTTGCAACGCTAAGTTAAGTATAAAAGTTCAGCGTGTAACTTGTAACTGCAGATAATGTTGCAGACACGAATGATACTTTGAATTGTGCGGCTTGTTAATAAGAGGTGTTGTTACCCAATGTCTTGGCTTCGATTCCCAGGGAGTGCATGAACTGATAAAATATATACCTTGCATGCAATGCAAGTCAGTTTGGATAAAATCGTCTGCTAAATTGAAATGTAATGTTAAGTTTATAAGCATTTAGATTTCAAGAGGGACCTGAGCCAAATCTGGAGAGTGGAGACTAGAATAGCTTACACCTGGGGTTGGGTTATTTTTGAGCTTGCATGGACTAGCAACCCACCACATTAAAAAAAAAAACTGATCAGAATACCCTAGCAACGCCCTGGCAACCATGCATGTCATGCATCCATTGAAACGCTTTCTCTAAAGAGATCAAAGACTCGTTTTCTTGACAGTAAATCTATCAAAGGTAAGGTTTAACTGATAATCAGTTTGATTGATTTCATTCACACTTTTCTATTTGGTCAACCCAAAAATTATTCAGACACCAGATATCATTTTTGATATTTTATATTTAAATTTAAGTTTATAAACATTTGGGATCACATATTATTCAGACACTTTGACCATGTTTTACTTAAAGGGGTGATGAACTGAGAAATCAAATTTTCCTTGAGCTTTTGACATATAAGAGATCATCATACTATAATAATATCCTGTAAGTTTCAAAACTGAAAACTACCTTGTTAGTCCAATAAAAGCTTTTATAGACATCAGGCTCAGCAAACGACTCGTTTTTCAAAGTGGGGAACTATGACGTCAAAGAGGATAAAACACCGCCTCCACAAAAGAAGATCAACGCCTACTTCAACACGGCCTGTTTAGCCCCGCCCACCGATTCGCCCAAACATGCTAAATAACATAGGACGACATGATGATTGCTAAACCGGATCGAGCTACTTCCAAGCAATAAACATGCTGTTTACTAAATATTGTGCGTGCCTGTTTGTGGAAGAAGACAGTCTGCATAAGCTTCCTTCGGATTCCAGCATGGTTAAACTTTATTAAATCAGTCAATCACAATTTCCCGACGGATCTGCCAGCAACATGTAAGTAACCATGTGTATTCTAATGCCTGATCTGCGATCAGTGATTTCTGATGTGTAATTATTCAAGTTCAGATATCTTTCTCTTAAAATCGTTCAATACTGTTTATGCATCAGTGACTAAACGATCAACTTCACATAATTTCTCGTAGTATTATGAAAATAATATTTTTTAAACTGTTATTAAAATATACAGAAAGCGATCAAAGAACGATCCCTTTCCATTCGCCCAACCTGTCAATCAAACAGCACAGCGCGAGCCGCGAGAGCTTAAGCTCTATATTAAGATATATCTGGACACTTACCAAACTCGTGATGAAATATTGACACTGTTAAACTACACAACGAAGCTCTTACTGTGTATTCACATCGTGTTTGCATTGTGATTTGGTGTAAGCATTTGTGAGAGTGCAAAAATTGCGTTGCAATGATAAGATCTTTATTCACGCGATCAACAGACTGTCTGTCATCTGCTCAGTCAGTGCTCATCATGCTGCAACCTTTCATGCGATGTAATAGATTTAAATATAATGCTTTAAACGATACTTTTCACGATTTGTTAATCTTGATAGCTGTAATAGTAAAAACGTAGTAAAAGTTTTCGAGAGAGTTCATGTAATACTAGCTATTTCATATGCAAGCATGTCAGCCAATCACAGCAGTGGGCGTTTGCACTGCAGTCTTACAGCAGACACGCCCCTTAAAACGGAGCGTTCAAACCTGAGGCTGAAATCAGGCTTGGAAAAATGGCTTTTATTTATAAATTATGACAATTTTTGATGTAAAAATCATACTAACATTATAAGGGCACCCCAGGCAACATTATAAAATAATAAAACAATCCAGTTCATGACCCCTTTAAGTGTTTTTTCTTTAATTGCTATTGCGACCTTTTTACACCACAGACTGAACAAAATTAAGCATTGCTTGGTAATTGGTTGACCTAAATTGGTATTATCTCATTGTGTACTTAAATTTAACAGCTGACAGCTATTCAACCTAATTAATTTGTGAGACAGTCTAACAAAAGGATGGCCAAAACCGGTGAAATATCAACTGATTTGAGTTCTTGTCATGTTTTATTACCATTTTCTAAACTACAGCGAATAAACTGTGATAGTGTGAGAAATCTTGAAGGTGTCTGAATATTTTAGTCTGACTAGTTACATCTGATAAATGACATCCGCTCAGTGGTGAAGGAACTTATTTAATGTATCATTTGCTTAAATAAATTATAATAATATTTTTAGCATTATATTCATAATGCATGCTATGCTGTCTCTAATGACTATATTTTTTTCCTATTGAGCCAAAAAGCAGAAATAAAGCTATGATTAAAAATGTATTCTGCATGTTTGTCATAATCTATATCTGCCGTGATGACTGGTAAAACTGTCACTCTTTATATACAAGATCAGAGGATTTTAGTCAGGTGTCAGTTGTGGGTTTACTAATGAGTGGTTGCAGATGCTGCTGTCTGTTGACCTGGCGGCAACGTTTTTTGTAGGTTTCATTTCATTCCTCCACATAGTTTCAGTTTCTCCCTCGTGAATTTCGAATAGTTTCAGCAGCTGTCATTCAGCGTCCCCTGTGCTTCACCTCTGACGACTTCATAAAGCTGCCGCATGTTAAAGTCGGTTATTTGCTCTTTATGTAGTTTGGTTTATCAGTCTGGTACATTTGCCTCTAGCTGTGGAAATGAGGTGAAATTATCCTGGAAAATGGTAATAAATACAGTTTGCTAATGCTGTAATAAACTGACGCAATTTGCATTGATATCAATAGCCTACATTTGTTTTTCCGAGTGTTCTTTTTTTTCTGCTCTTGCTCCATTTTCTCTCTCTCTCTCTCTCCCCCCCACCAGACTGTGACACACGCTCTGATCTTTTCCTTGAGATGAGTCGGTAAAGACGGACATGATTTAACAGGCCCCTGCTCCATTGCCCTCGGCCTCTAGTCAAGCTGAATTTAGCATGTCAGCTATTAGCTGCCCTCTCAGTTCATCTGTTCTTGTCTACTTTGCTAGCAAGTCAGTCTCCGTTCACACTGACTGCAGTTTGCACTGACAAAACCAGAAGCCGTTGGTTTTTGATGAGAGTTGGCGATTTCTGACAGCAGAGACCACTGGCGATGTGACAATTTTGAGTAGAATTCAACTTTATGTAAATTATGCGGAGTTAAAACTAAGGTTGGATTGATACAAAAAATGTGGCTTCTGTGCGATACCAGCCTGTGGTACTAAATCGTTACCTCAGGCAACACATACGCAACAACAAATGTCTTGCGCAACTGATGAAATTAAACTACGACATATGAAATTAAACTAAACACATGCAATGTATTAATAAAATACTATGAATTTTTTATTGACACTTCACTTATGTCTTATGTTTCTTTCATTGTCGTCTGATGGTCTTCTCATTAATGTTAATTTATATGTCATAAATATAATATTTCGTACTTGTTTATCATGAATAATTAAATTCCACCAAAGGGTAGAAATTTACTTTTGCTCCTAATCCAAAAAATCTGGATTTCGTTTATAGACAATTTGGTAAGGCTTTTCTTAAAGGGGGGGTGAAATGCTATTTCATGCATACTGAGTTTTTTACACTGGTAAAGAGTTGGATTCCCATGCTAAACATGGACAAAGTTTCAAAAACTAAGTTGTACGTTTGAAGGAGTATTTTTGTTCCAAAAATACTCCTTCCGGTTTGTCACAAGTTTCGGAAAGTTTTTTTCGAGTATGGCTCTGTCTTACGTAAGATAGGGCGGAATTTCCTTATATGGGTCCTAAGGGCACTTCTCCGGTAAGATCGCGGCCGCGCGCGCACTCGTAGACCAGAGCAAGAGAGTGAAAGCAGTTCGCCATCAAAGCGCCCTGCCCGGCTTTTGGGAAGTCAATGTCACCAAAGAAGTGTGTTTTTGGTTGCCAGGGCAAGACAACCCTGCACAGATTCCCAAAGAACCCAGCGTTAAGGAACCCGTGGCAGTTTGTTTTCCTGAGCATAAACGGAGTTGTGTAAGACTTTTGTTCCCTGCATTTCGACGATGATTGTTTTATAAACAAAGCCCAGATCCACGGATTTGCAGATCGTCTAATGCTTAAGGATCGAGCAGTCACAATGATAAAGGTTCGCAGTCGTGCGTTGGAACCGGACGGTGAGTAAAACTGTTTGTTGAACAAATGTCTCTGTGTGTTGTCACTAGCTTGGCGCGTTAGCACAGCTAAGCTTCGCCCACACGGCCCGCCCCCAGCCGCTCGTTTTTTTCCGGAAAGACTCGGTACAGCCTATCTTTATGTTAAAAATTTAATAAAACAAAATACTTTTTGGAGATATGAAGGATGCAATATTACTCTATAGCTACTCAAGATTAACAGGAGATTGAGTGAAAATGAGCATTTCACCCCCCCTTTAAAGGCTTTATATATAATGTATTTTAATGCATTAATTATGCGTTGCAATGCATTGTATGGTCTCATGAATAATTGGAACCACAGTTATGAAACATAGTAATAATCTAATCATTGGAACACACCTTTATAAAATATAATGCATTACAACACATCAAACAACCAATTTTCAGATGTAACAAGGAATCTGCAAATATTACAATGAATTTTAACTTTGGTTACAATTATTCATGAACCGATATAATGCTTTATAATAACATAAGAATACCTTTATAGTGCATTATACATAACCCCACTGCCCTACTGTCGCGAATTTGCAACAAACCCCTTCCATTCAGACTGCAGGCGAGATCGCGTGTGTTTTCCCCCAATGCCTGTTTGTGCACATTCGATACATACCTAGGAACATTTTGCACGCACTGGTTTATCGTAGGAGCGGTCGGAGTGGGAACTACATCCGGTTCACCGAAGCTAATATTTTGTTTTGCAAAATCCGCATATCAAGTGCGCAAATGTGGAGAAATTTCCCAAAATGAGTTAAGTTGTGCTAAGATAAAAATATGTACCAGCTTATTGATTGCTTCTATAGCTATGTTATTCATATAGACTTCATGTGACGAATATTTTTTACGTACTTTGTAGATTTCTGTTTGTAGCAAATTTGCGACATTGGTCCATAACGGCTGGATTGGGCTAATGGCTACATATTATAATAATGCTGTATTTAGATGGTTTCAGCCAAAAAAAATATATATTTTTTTTTTCACAAAAAATAGCATGTTAGGATATAACACTATAAGAATATATAATGTATGCACTGGAGAAACAAGGAAAGAGTTAAACAGAGTGTAACATGGAATGTATAAAAACTACTGTCAATGTTAGGGAGTAGGAGAGTGTTTTGTTTCTTGCTGTTGTCAAGATTCATTAATTTGTCAAAGTTTATAAGTATAAAGTTTATAAGTTCTAACAACTTTGTGCCATGAATAAAATCTACATTCCTGAGATGGGAAAATGTGTTTTATTAATTTTTCCATTTTGTAAAAAATTATCCTAAATGCCCACTGTCGCAAATTTGCAACATACCAAAATTACCCTAAATGCCTGTTGTCGCAAATTTGCAACATACCAAAATTTCTATTTATTTGTTGTGCAAAAGTGAAATTGATAATCTCAACATTATTTACCATCTACTTAAAGTCAAAAACACACAGAATTTTTTTTTATATATACAGCTTTATAAATTCAGGCGTTAAGGGGTTAAGTAAAGTGTTATTGACAACAAGGAAACTAAATGTTATAATACACAGATCAGATTCTGAGAATTGTTTAGTGCTTTACTCCATGCAGCAGATCGCAAGCAGATAGTGGAGTTCATGTGATAGTGTTGCAGTTGGTTAATACAGGAACTTCTATTAGCAACGTGATTTTTAGTCACCGAGTTGCTTCAGGCTGCTCTTGGCGGCCTAAAGCTCATCATCATCCATCATCATCATCATCATCATCATCTCAGAGGGAAATGGCAGCAGGCTTGTGGTTTCTTCCACCTGTTCTGGAGTTTTCTGCTGTGCCCTAGATCTGGAGGTGGGGGCTGTTACCTCCTCAACCCAGCAGCATCCTGAACACATCATTCCTGTACAGAGCAGGCCGTGTTGCAGGCAGGTTCAGCAGGTTTGGTGGGTGTCACAAATAAGAAGTGAAACACATTTTGATCGTTGATTTGAATTCAATTTTTAGCACTTTATAATGAAGTAAAATGCACTTCAAAGGTGTTTGTTACAGCTTATGGAACGACTTCCGTTGTTTTTTTGTTAGACAAGCAAATTTTAAAGTGGCCCAATTATGCTATTGTAAAGGCTCCTGATTTTGTTTTGGCGTCTCCTACAACAGGTTTACATGCATCAAAAGTAAAAAAATACAACAATATATATATATATATATATATATTATTTTTCTCATAATGCACATCACCAAATTGTTCAATGATTCTCAAATGACTCAATGGATGAATCAGTCTCTCTAAATCCCTCCTTTCCGTGAGCTACTCTGCTCTGATTGGCCACTCTTTACTCTTTTGTGATTGGTCTGCCGCTTAAAGCGCATGTCAGAAGCTAAACATCCATTACCATAACTATATACTTCAGCTCACGAGGCTTCCTCAGTCCTCAGCGATTGTACACTGTAAAGACCGTAATGATGATATCGTTCAATATCAATCCGAGCGCGAGTCCGATGATGAAACATTTGAAGAAATTATTCAACCCGAACCTCCTTCGCGAGGATGACTTGAGCTGAACGCTTCTCAGTGAAACGCTTCTCAGTGAAACGCTACTCAGTTTGAGGTACAGATGTTAATTCCTCACTATCAGCATTAACAAGTGTATGTCCATCAACAAACCCATATGTGTGTATTTCTAACTGTATCAATAACGGTTCATGTTAGCCGAGCTCTAACGTGAATGACTGATGTAACATTAAAGTTTGCAAAACAAATCTTGTTCCATCCTTCATCATTACTTGAAGTAGTAAGAATGACAGACAATCTGTATTTATAGACAGTTTTAGGTAATGGTGGCCCACAACTGCTTAGCAGAACTATTTCAGTAAGACTTGAGTTAGCCGGTTAACCGGAAACTTGCACAATATAAAACACAAAACTACGTATTTTGAACACCTGGTAGAAAATATATACATCAGTAATTATTCATACTTACAGGTTGTGATTCTGAGGAGCAAGCTGATCCAAATAAACTGGGTACTGACCCATCTTTCAAGAGCAAGCATTTTGTGAATCGCGCGTTGAACTTCGAGATTTGAGAAACAGTCGTCAGTAAAATGACGTGTTTGTGGGCTGGTCAAGTTGTTATTATGCAAATGTCTTTTCTAGTGACGTAGAACCGTAAAGCAGTGGGATTCGAAACAAAAACGACTCATAAAGGCGGTTCAGTTGATTCTTTCTTTTGGGAGACAATAACTTTATTTATCGAGCACTTTTGACTTTACAACTTTGCAGAACGTTTACATTCAGACAGCTATATTACACACTGCATAAAAGGGAATATCTGAAAAACGATAATAGGGGCACATTAATGTGCAGCTCAGTAACACTTTAATATCAAGCATGTCCTGCACTAGACGAGTCTCCTGACATGATTTGACTGATTTAGACAAAATGGGCTTTCAATAAAACCTGGCTGCTTATGCAGTAGATAGGCGAAAATATTAAATCGCTGCTACCTGACTAGAGAAAACAGAGAAAAAATAATTAAATGGATGAATATTTATACAAAAGTTTTATACATAATTTTTTATCACATTTACTACAACTTCTTTACTGCCAATTTTATATTTGCAATCTTCATTGTTGTTGTTGATAAAAGACATTGATTTCTAACGTATGCTGAGGGTTTGAAGCCAATGGCAGGTCATTTATAGGGATAGGCTTGTGTAAACTCTTAGGCTGATTGCTTGCTCAACGACAGCAACAGCTCAGTGGTTTTACCTTGATTGTATCTGTAATCAATAGAGGGGCTCATCAAACTGATGGTGAGGCTGTGGCCTTGTGACCTACTCTAATTTAAACGTCTCTTCCTCTACAGTATGTGAGCAGATCTGGATGCGTCTTGTTGAAATACATTTTAGTTGAGTCAGGACGGGCAGCTCGCAAGCCACTTAAATTTGTTGGAAGGATTTCATGCCACTAAGCTTTTCTTGTAAATGGATAATGCATTTTGGCTTTGTCAAATAAGTGCAATTAAAAAACCTAATTCAACCAAAACCTTTTTTTTTTTCTTGCAGTGGGTAGATATACACTTAATACGCTGTAAATGCGGCCAAAAAATGAAACGATAGTGCAACTTTTCCAGCTCTTTGATGACAGTGTGCCTGTGGTCTGTTGGTATTGTTTGTGATGTTACGAGTAAAATAGAAAATAAATCCACTTCTTTTGGCATGTGTTTGTGTCTTAAGATGTAGCTTTTATAAGATATAACTATAGGTTGTGGGCTATAACTAAGGAAGAGACATTATATTAAATATTTGTGATGTATCATTCAACATTTTGTTGGTGATATAAAATAAACCAACATTATAAATACCGTGAATATTTTCACATTTAATACTATTTGTTTGGCTCTGTAAGTTCTCAGCATTTGGCTAATTTTGCCTGTAAGGATTTTTTTTTTTTAGGGTTTCTGTATGCGAGCTGGGATACGTCATTGATCTGGTCTTGTTAGAATGTGAGCATGGAACTAAACGCTTTGCAAACGTAAGCTCAGCTTCACTCTAAAGGTGCACACTTCTAAGAAATCCCCCTGAAGTGACTCGTGACTGACAGGTTCTCCACTTCAGCTACTAATACTGAAGTTTGCTTATTACTGCTCAACCTCTTAGAAAGAAACTGTCACTATAGTGGAAACTGTCATGTACGATTACTTTTTTCTGGAACGCAGTCGGATTGTCCTCACTTCCCCTAAGACTGCGTCTTAAAATGTAATAAAGGGGAATGGAAAGTCGCCTCCTTCGGCTTAATGGAAGTTCTGAATCTTTTTCCCTGAAAGCCAAACTTGCTTTTAAACTATTCATCACCTATTGCGAAGAGCAGAAGCGGAAGATAAGGATATTAAGTAGTTGAGTGGCTTTGGACTGAGAAAATGTGGCTTACGTTAAAAACTCAAACCCATGTCTCAAAAAAAGTCCTTAATGTTTAAAATAACGTTGAGGTTAAGGACAGGAAAGGGGCGAGCTGATGAAATGTTAATGTGTTCATGCATAAGACTTATGTTAATGTGGCCGTCTGTCCTGTAATTGAAAAGAGTTGTCAGACCGTTCATTACAGGCACGAATATGTTCAATTTTTAATGACAAAGGACAGAATTAGTCTTGTCTGTTTTAGCAGCCATCACAAAGATTCCGATTTGTTTTAGATAATTTAGGTTGTTTTCGTCTAAACTTCTAAATTATAAATGTAGGGCTTGAAAGAGAACTAACACAAAAAAAGATTGAAAATGAATGAGGTGTTTGGGACCTTGAATGTTAAGCACAATTAACGTTTTAGCATGAAAATATGCAATATGCAACAAGTGCCTTCTACTTAAACTTGTTTTTTTGTTGTTGTTTTTTGTTTGGAATAATGTGCACTGCTTTTTTATATTTAATTAACTGAGGAATATTTTCAGTTAATATTTGAGTGAATTGGATATAGTATTTAGATGCCACACTTCTAAGTTGTAGTCATGTCCTTATGTTATTATTTGGTCACACAAACACTTCAAGTTCTAAATTTAAATGCGCCAATGTAGCTTTGCTAATGTCGCAGCTGTAAAATAGCAACATAGATGCAAATAATTTTAACATGTTTGGTAGAGCTGCTTTTGACCAAATCATATTAGCAATTAAAAACGTATTATTCCTTGGCTCTGTCAGCAGAGCCATTGTATTTTGAAAATGCTTGTTATAGCAAAGACATGCTTTATTCTAATTTACATATTGTTTTTTTTAAAAAAATCAAGCATATTTAGACAAAGTTGACCCTCTTGATTCTTTGCGTCATCTTGCTTTGTGTGTATTATCAGCTGCTTCATGTAACTTTGCTGTTGGCGTCTTTTGTAGAGGAGTTCAAACATTTTTATTTTTTTCCTTCAGGCATTAATCGCATCAAAGCTGTAATGTGCAAAGCCCTGTTTTCTGCATGGAACCACTGGATTTTTCCAAGAATAACTTTTAGCTTTCCAAATCGATTTTTATAAGCCCAACCTAAAAGCTGACTGTCGGTTTAAGAAAAACTCTTCATCAGTTCTTGTCACAAGCCGATAAGCATTATGTGGATGTTAAACTTGGTTTTTGAAAAGATTAACTCTTCCTCCTCTGTTTTGTCAGTTTTGTTACTTCCGTTCTACAGTCATCTTCTCGACTGGTCTGGTTACAGACCGCATTTCGGAGGCTTTTTATTTAGATCATCATGACCACGCTGGGTTCTCAGAAGCAGACATGCAGTGATGACATTATGTGTGAATGTCTTATGACAGCTCAAGTTTAGATGATCAATGAGGCACTTTGTTAATGTCCATTTCTGTAATATAATAATCACACATTTGATAGCAGTTGTTGTGGCACTTGCTAAATGATATAAAACCGCCACGCTGATGATTTGAATGTAGTTTGTATATCTTATCACTGCAAAACACATTTGGTTTACACTGGAACAATCAGAATTTGTTGAACCCTTTGAACTTCTCTTTTTTTTGCCTAGGCTGTTATAGTGCTTGACTAACCTTCCTTTAAGAAGCTGATACTGACTATCGATTGTATAATTCGAATTTTAGATTGTTTGATCTTTGGTGGATTAAGTATCATTAAATGGCTGTTATAATATGATGTCGGTGTTTCCATAAAGCTCTCAGATTTTTCCATTTTTGGAAATTTTCAGCAACGTCTTGTGGTTTTGAATCACACTGCCAGTAGAAAGGAGGAACTCATCTAGTTTAGACGCACATCAGCTGAGCTGTCTAAACATGCACATAATTAAATCTAGCGCTTTTGAAACTTTAATAAGATTCCCTTGCACATCCATCAAAGGGCTTTCTATTACAACATGCTTTTCATGCCAAATTAAAGTTGTTGTTTTTTTCATTTAATTTTTATAATTCAAAATTGATTGTGGTCATAACATTTTCCGTTTACACGACACCGTTTTCAACTAAAAACGTAAAACTTTTTGTGCGTTTTGGCCGTTCGTTTACACGACAACAGCGTTCTGGGTGCCAGAAAAACGCAAACTTTTGAAAACGGGTTTCAAAGTGCACGTTTTTGAAAACGGTCTCCGTATAAACAACAAAAAAGTGAATCTTTGAAGACAATGACGTCATGCACATGCGTATTACGTGTTCAGTCTATAGTGTTTCATCGCCATCTAATGGCCTGGCAGCAGAATACAGAGTTTTAGTCGTTTACGCGGATCCGCGTGAATGGGGATCGTTTTGACAATGGTGTCGTCTGTGCGCGGAAAACTCAAAGGAAAAACTTCTCTGTTGTAAGCACATCGTTGTCGTGTAAACGTAGCCTATTTTATCATGTTACTTACAACCACTTGCTTAACCAACAGAAAATGTGTCATTTTAAAGCTTTTGGCTTTAGTGAATAAAGGGAATATGACCATCACTTAACAAGTGCTTTTAAATTAGCTGACATTTTAGAAGTGCTCTGTTTTCATAGCGTGAAAAAAGAACTGCTTTACATGAAAACGTGATCTGTAAAGTCATCGTACATAACAGATAGACTTGTCTTGTTTAAAAAGGTCTCAACTAACTGAATACAAGCATATTTTAGTTAGAGACCACCAAGCTATACCAAGTATTTGTATGAAAAAGCACCACTGGCACACGTGTAAACAGTATACACATGATGCTTTAGCACCACTTTTTTGTTTGAGTAAACCATAGTAGGTCACATTTCTTTATTTAGAGCAGGCGGTCTCGAGCGAGGCCAAACACAATGCGTAGATCACGGAGTGACATGACACGCTGCTTGGCTGAAGCTATAGGACTTCTGGGATCCAATCGGAGGGGTTAATTATGTTAACAATTGGGTTTTTGGGCCCAAAAAGTGTGGCAACCCTCATTGAAAGACAAGACAAGACATATTTGATTTCTCTTCAGAGTCAGACTGATGTTCTATTTCCACCATGAGTTTTAGAGCTAAATCTGAAATTTTGTAAGGCACAGAAAGCCAGTGTTTAAATGTTAGCAGTTTTATGTGGAATCTGTAAAATATGTCCGATGTTCTCCATTGGACGGTCAGTGCGCATTCCTTTGTCCTCCTCGTCATCTTCCTGACCCAGGCATTCTGGGAAACCGCATCAGCCTGTAGGGGGACCGAGCGCGTGCAACGGCTCCCTGGTGACATCAGCATGTGAGCTTGCACTCGGCTTTAACGCTACTTTGTTCTCACTTCCTGTTGGGTACAGCTTCCACCCCCAGCAGTTTCCTGTATCCGCAGAGCTGCAGTGGAGTGCGTGCGGCAAACATTGAGCAGTCTGATTCTACTCTAGCTTCACTGTCTAATCACTGTTAAAAACCTGTCCCGTCCTGCTTCAGACTCTACGCACACTTGCTAGGAATTTTTTTTTTTTTTTTTCTGATATCCTTCAGATATTTTTTGGCTTTAGTGTTTGAGTTGTTCATCGCTCTCTGTTGGTAATCAATCTTTCTAGATTATTAATTGTGTGGCACATATAATCAGATTCCTTTTGCAGCACTTAAATTCTTAAATTAGGTCAAATTTGTGTAGAATTTCAAACTAAATGAATAATATATTTATTTTTGATTGTACCTAGTAGAATAGTGATAAAGCAAAGTTTTGTATTAAGGATTCATAATTGATATTCAGTTATATATTTCAAATTATAATGGCATTTTTAAATAGACTTATATGGATTAATAAAAATAAAGAAAATAGTCAAATTGATTAAAATTGACAAAGAAATGTATTTAGTAAAAATGTATAAACAAGATGACATACGTTTAAAAAGTTAATTTTGAAGTGAACAAAAACAATAAAATAAAAAACTTGTGGTGTTAAATGATTTAGTTTATTATTATTCATTTCATATTCATTCAAATCCAGTATTTTAAATTGAATTTTTAAATAAATATAGAATAAAAGAATTTAAATGAGTATTAAGGAAAGAATCGTATAAATGTATCAGTCGTACAGTGCAATATTTAATGCCAAAACTGCATTGATAAAAGCATATCCATCAGCCATTGAAGAAGCCATATCGGTTGAGCACCAGTCTGTATGTTTATATTACACTCTTTACATTCAGTGTTATTGTGTGTTAACCAGTTATGCAGTTTCACAGTGGACATATATTTGTCTCTAATGTGCAAGTAATAAATATTTGCCCTCCAGAGAACAACAGCCTCAATCTCTCTTTCATATTTTCTCTGTGAAGCATAACAAGCTCCTGTGTGCAGCATGACTCTGTGAGCATTGCATCAGCAAAAGCCTCACTCATGCATTCCACATGAGCGTGTGCTGAAATGATGCGGTGTATGTTGTGCACAGTTACCTCGCCATGCTTCAAATAAAACCATAAGCAGTCAAATGGAGAAGAGTGATTTGTAGGTGACGGATGAGGCTGCCCTCGTCAGGGCCGTTTCCAGCAGCACGGCAGTGTTATCAGCAGGCTGGCTCTTTATGGACTGAGTCATTGTGGCTAGACGTCCATGGTAAGCGCGGTTAAGGTGACTCAAAGACGGCTCAATAGGCAACTCATCAGAAACTGCAGCCAGTCTGACCCTTAGGTTAGATTGAAAAGAGGTCTAAAAACTTGCACCTAAGAAATTACCTTTCCATCCGTTGTTTTATGTCCCGCTTCCTGTCGCATAATGAAAAAATAAATGCAAAAAAACGAGACTTTTAAACTTGACTTTTTGTGATAGTGGGTTTCTGCTTTTTAGACCCTATCTTAGATTCTCCAAATACAGATTCCTGTTATTTGTATGGAAGAGATGATGCAATAGGGAAACAAACTCATTGAACAAAGTATTTAAATGTCAGAACCACAGAGGGACTAGTAGCAACCCTTGAAGAATCCAATTTCGGATGATTACAGTAGCAGGTATTGAACAAGGTGGCTAAGATCACAATCCCGTGTGGGCTGAGCTCATTAAAACAGCCTCCTAAAGCAGGGATTAACACGGCCCCGTCACTTCTTGACCACTTTGGCTTGTTAAGAGCGTCCTTGCTAATGCCTGTCTCACTCTCTCTGCCTCTGGATTAGAGACGTGTCCATAAACTGTCTGTCACTAACTGTGATCACAGACTTCTGCTCATGTGACATCGAGGACACTGGGTTACATAACGGCACAATCCATGATTTATAATTCACGGATGGGCAAGCAGAAAGACTTAGTCAATCAATAGAGCTAAACAGGTTTGATTTAATCTTTTGATTTGAGTGGAGCAGATTAAAGTTTAGTTCAGATCACTGGTCCTTACATGTGCCATGTGTCCTGTTCACTTACTGTCTTCATGTTAGTAAGTAAATGATGACACCCTTTCTCATTATGATTTATGTTTGTCTGCCAAGAAAACAAGGAAAAAATCTAGAGATGCATTGATATTAAAAGCAGAATTTAATTGATAAACAATTAAAATCTAATTGCAATTTTCTGATTAAACGATTTTTTTGAGAGAGAGAGAGAGAGAGAGAGAGAGAGAGAGAGAGAGAGAGAGAGAGAGAGAGAGAGAGAGAGAGAGAGAGAGAGAGAGAGAGAGAGAGAGAGAGAGAGAGAGAGAGAGAGAGAGAGAGAGAGAGAGAGAGAGAGAGAGAGAGAGAGAGAGAGAGAGAGAGAGAGAGAGAGAGGCTAAATTTGACCCAACATTTTATGCTTATATATTAATATGACTAATAATAATGATTATTATTATTGCTAAATAAAAATATTAAACAAAATACGAATTATTATTATTATTATTGTGATAACATTATTAAAAATAAAAATAGAGTATTTAAGAATAAATATAACAAAAAAATAATAAGAAAATATTTATATTTTACAGAAAACGTATTTTTACGAAAAACTGCAGGGAGCCTATGACTATAAATCATTAGAAAGGTCTAATGATTTTTATAAATCATGGGTTTTTTTTTTTTACGCTTAATTTATAGTGAGCATGAGATGACCGATATATTGAGCATCTCTAGAAAAGTCCCTTTCATTAAGGGAAGGACATGAGCCATTACCATAGAAACTTGTGGGGCTCTTTTCGGTTGGTTTATTTTCAGGAACACAATTCTAACAGACTTCATTAATCCCTGAAATATGATGAAATGGATTCTCAGAGCGCAAGCGAGCTATATTTAATGAGCAATCAGAAGTCCCAGCGGGAGAGCTGTGAATCAGGATGAAAACGATTTCTGTTGATTGACTTCTGCGGCTCCCTGTCTCTGATTGCTGAGCCCTGTTGTGAATGAAAACGTCAAATGCTGTTTTAAAAGTCGAGACCGTTCGCCTCATCTCCATTCAGTGTTTCCATTTGAGCATTTCTGCGTGATAGTTTTCCCCAGGGTCAGCAGAAATGGCATCGCATGCAAATCCAAATGTAACAATGCCACTTAACTGTAATCAAACCCTGGAAATGACTGTAATTTGTGGTTGCGTGACCTAGCCCTCCTCATCTGTAGGGATAATTAAGCGCAGTGACATCACGTCTGATCGAGAGCTGAGTCCTGAGTGAACGCTCTGGATGAAAAGGCCTCTTGGGAGTAATAAGCACAATAAGGACTCTTTGCTCCCATAAGGACGTCAAACTTTCTAATTACTTTATATTAAACTGGATTTAAATGGGTTTTAATTTGTCTTGCTCCCTGCAGTTGCATGTGGCGTTTTGAAACGCCTCAATAAAATGCTCCCATCAAAAGTGCTAGACCTTGTAGAACTTTGATCCTTGCAGATTAAGATTCGGCTTCTCACGATTACTTGATACATTTAATTCGTCGTCAGATTGTTCGCTTACCGATGCAATGGTATTAGTGACAGATGTTTCTCTCCATTCCTCTTTCTTCAGGAAGAACATTCAGAACTGAACCGCCAGCGTCCCAGATCAGATTCTCTGGTGGACGTGGCTTGTTTTTGGTTTGGAAGGGTTATGATGTTTACATGCAAAGTGCACCCAGAAGGTTTCAGCATCCCTCATTTTTTAAATATTTTATTGTATTTAATGAAATTAAAAATGTTTTATTCTCTTTTCTGTTCTATTGTATTTCTCTTGTCCTTTCCCTCTCTCAAAACTCTCACTGGCTGTGACGTTAAAATATGCAGTCTTCTTTTTGTGTGTGTGTGTGTGTGTGTGTGTGTGTGTGTGTGTGTGTGTGTGTGTGTGTGTGTGTGTGTGTGTGTGTGTGTGTGTGTGTGTGTGTGTGTGTGTGTGTGTGTGTGTGTGTGTGTGTGTGTGTGTGTGTGTGTGTGTGTGTGTGTGTGTGTGTGTGTGTGTGTGTGTGTGTGTGTGTGTGTGTGTGTGTGTGTGTGTGTGTGTGTGTGTGTGTGTGTGTGTGTGTGTGTGAGACAGACAGACTGGCAGCGTCTGTTGCCTGTAGAACTGTCGTCCAGTCAGTCATAAGCAGAGACTGACACTAGCACACACACTGGTGTCTTTGTGAAAGTGGACGCTGGGATGAAAGGATGACTTGTTGTAGTGCACATCAACGTCTATGGTGGTGTATCGTGCCCTGACCCTTTGTGAAGTTGTGGATGCCCGTGTTGATAACCGCACAAGGGTTATGATATGAACGACTGGCCTATATTATATAAGATGACAGTCTGCGTGATTTCTCTCTTTTCTGCATTGATGTTTTCATTTGCTTAGGCAGACGTAACTTAGTATTGCCTATTCTTAGGGTTAACCACCCCAAGTATTAAACTTCAGCATTCAACTTCAAAATTAGTTTTTTATTTTTGTTTATATTTGTTCATTTTAGGGCTGCACGATTTGGGGAAAATGTCATATTGCGATAATAGAGGTCAATATTGCGATTGCGATATGCAATATAATAAACAAATGGTTTCATTTGATTAGTGATACACACAGTTTAGTGATAATCTGCCTAAAGTGAAAAGTTCTTTAGTCAAGAGCAGTGAGTGTTTTTCTCTGTTCCCTTTGTTCTTTGATTAACTTTAGCGACAGATATAATTAGTGGCTACTGTGTACTGTCCCTTTAAGACCAGCCGCTGTTGACAGAGACGCGGATCTCACACGCGCTTCATTCTCTCACGAGTCACAACTCTTCACGTTCATCATAAGACTACTCTTATGTTATGAAGATACTCGAAAAAAGACATTTTGGCATAATTGTGTGTGTTATTGTTCGTTCAAGCTCGAAAGAGAACTGTATTCTGGCATGCTGTTTTGTGCGCACGCACGATATTAGCGCGAGTCTTTGTGTCACAGTCAGGACATTCATACATGAATACATGTGTACATGTGTTGTTCGTTCTACCCTATTTTTTACAGTCCATGGTTCTACCGCGAAAGAGAACTTGATACTGGCGCGCGTCTATCTGTGGGTCGTGTGTCAAGAGGACATTCACTGACAGCGCGTTCTTTTTTGTCTTATCGCGCATGAATGGTTTAAAAGCATGAATAAGAGCGGGATCATGTAACACTAGCCAAAGGATGGCAAAAATTAACAGATGCTGCGTTAATTGCGTTAACAGCGCTAATTTGTTTATTTAATATAAAATCGCAGCATTTTGCGTCATATAATCGCGTAGGCTTGACATCGCGATTGCGATTAATTTTTTTTTTTACTATTCGTTTCTTGTAATATATATATATCGCTTACATTTATTTTTTTCTCTCCATTTTAGTGATTTTCTTACAATTGGTCATTTAGTCTTAGAAGTTTACATAGTATTGAGGTGATGTTTATCTGTTTGTATTTGTTGTCACCATCAACAGCAGATGATGGGCCGCACACCAGATTAATCCACACGTTCAGATAATCTACTGTCTTCATCCATCACAATCCTCTCTGGATTGCATTGCCGCCCCCTCTTGTCTCTCTATCACGCGATGAAACCTTGACCCTCATCTGACGACTTCAAAGTTTCCGCAGATACGTCATCTCCATCAGCGTTCATATACTAAACTGTTACTCTGGTTACCACCTGCTATATTGACTAAATTAGAGGTGGTTGCAGTGCGTTGTGGGTATCCCGATGTTTCTTCTCATCTCAGACTGGGAAGCAGCGGCTGTTGGTTGTAGCAGAAGGCCATGACAGCTGTGGATGAGATTATCTCTGCCACACAAAACCAAAGCGCCATTACTGTTGCGCCATAGTCTGATTAAAAGTGGGGGTGAGTGCTGGTGGATGTTGACAATAGAGATTGTGTTTGTAAATGAGAGAGAAAGTGTAGGCCACAGCGTTCAGCTTAGCACAAGAACGCAGTTGTGTGCACTGGTGAATCTGCCAACAAAGCAAATAGTTTTCTTTCTCTCTGATTAGATGTTTCAGGTTCAACTGTGTGTATTGGATGATAAAATGGAGGTCTGTTGTTGAAAAGTGAGTGTTGTGAGGGATTGAGCTTGCCCAATTTATCTCTAATATAGATCTGACATCAGCAACCTCATAAGGGGAGGAGTTAAAAGAGACAGTCGAATTTGTTTAAGCTTGCATGCTAAGCCTGAAAATAGTGTGCCAAGAAAGGGCAATTTGTAATACCATTGTTGTCAGATTATTTTATTACAAACTTAAATATGTGATTTGAATATAATTTAGACCTACAGTTTTGGAGATTTATGTTGGTAGGAGCCCAAACTTGCATGCCTAGAAATAGCTATTAGTATTACGCTAGCGGCTGCATAACAGTTGCTGCAATAAAATTGATTTATTTTACACATTAGCTAAATTAGAAACAATTAATTGTAAAATGAATCGATATGAAAAAAAAAAAAAATTTGCTTTAGCAACTCCTTGATTCTGTAATCCGATTATAGTATTTTTTCAAAAATGAAGAAAGGTTAAATGGGAAGAGAAAAAGTAAACGGTTAATGTGGTAAGTGTGCAAACTGGCAGTCATATTTTTTCCAAAGACCATGTAACACTAATTTTGCACATGAACATGATATAGCTGTAAAACAGATACATAGTATACAGTATAAGTTTTATAGTATACAGATCAAGTTTAAAATCAAGTGTTTAAAGATTATGCTAGCATCTGCTGTTTGCGTTCTTAGTGCTGACAAAATAAAAGTCCCTTCGCTGTTGAAATAAAATCGCTGTAAAATTACGACAGTTATTTAATTATCAGGCAGTGCCGATAATTAAATAAATTCCAAATATCGGCCGAAATATCAGCCTTGGCAATAAATCTTTCAACTGCTCGTAGCCACTTGTTTAGATTTACTGCTTCTAACAAGTGAATTGAGTAATAATACCTTTATTTTGCTTACTTTTTCCATAAAAATCCATTTTCTTTGTATGGGATATTCTAAAATAGAGTAGGTTTTGTACATAATGTTAATTTATATAAATATGCTACAAAAAAAAGCATTTATAGCAATAGACCAAAAAAACCCCACAATATGCCGACTTTGATGATGATCAGATCTTATTTAAATATATGAAGATTAAAATTCACGTTCACAGATGTCAATCAGTTTACATATTTGTAATTAAATTAATTTCTTGCAATCAAGGAAAAAAGAATTAGCTGGATTAGCTGTGGAGCACATCAGAAATAGAAATGAATGTTCATCAACTGAAATTATCATCGTGGCACAACGAGCTCCACTGATTATAATCGGCACTATGTCATTTTGATCTGATGCAATATAGACGTAGTGTTGGTGTGTGTGTGTTTAGAGACGTACAAATAATTATTGACTATTTGAAATATAGCTATTTGAAAAACACATGCATTTCGCTAAACGCTTGTGTTTTGTAGTGTAATTGGGAAGTTGTTTTGGGGATAAATGGTTTACTTTTGCACTGCTATGATATATTTATACGGCCAAGTTGTTTTTGCTACCGGTTCGGCAGAAATGTTAATGTGCAAGTGATAAACATCTGTCCACATTTCACATTTAAAATAGCTCTTTGTGATGTAAAATTGTGTGCAGAATTTTGCAGTATTATAAACCATTGTATTTAATAATCATAACAACGGCTGTGACAGAATAATTTTATACTGAATGTTATATGAATATGCTTTCTGACATTTCATGGAGTTAAGTTTTCAGGGTCGTGCTTTTTTTAATTTTGCCATTTGTTTGGTGTTTGTAAAGATCAGTTTTTGTGTTGCTGTTCTGTCCAGAGTGTTCTGGTGACAGGTTTTGTTGAGGTCTTCACAATCTGAGGTTAGTCAACCTTTGATCAGAAAATGTCTTACAAATGTTGAAGCTGCTTGAAGCTTAAAGGCAGTTATGCAAGAACACTTCTTATACAGTTCCCCTGATGCACTTTTTGGGTTACTTTCATTTCCTCTCTGCGATCATTCCCTCTCACACAAGAGAATGGGGCCACTTCCCTGAAGCTTGTTGGCTTGATGTTCTCGTTCACTCAAAATCTCCCATCTCGTTTCAGTTGCAACTGGTCCAGAAACTTAAGCTCAAGGTATTTTACCTGTGTGAACACACTGTTCTTTCTATTTTGTTTAATAATGCTAAACATCCATTAGACCCTCAACCTTTACCCAGCCTTTCTTAATCTTTTGCACTTCCTCTTCAAGCGCCACTTGTCTAAGAATAAAGTCTGATCTGATAAAGTCTCCATTTTCCAAACCGCTGGTCCAATGTGGCTACAGCGTAATATCATACAGGTATTAATGAATTTTTAATTGATTATTAGATTGTTTAATTAAGGTTTATACATGCTAGTTTCCATGACAGATACATCTTTTCATTACTACTGTAGTTTCAAATGATTATTAAACGGTAAGCTATGCAACAGCAGCAGCCCTTCTGGCGAACTCAGCGTCTGAATTCACTCACTCGTTTTCATTTACTCTTTCAAGTGGACTATATCAGTGAATGTAGGGAATAGTGAATGAGGGTATAGGGGGAGATGTCAAACACAGCCAAAGATTGTGTTATTGGATGTTAAAGTAATCATTTCTGTTCAAAATTTTGGCTTGATTGGAATTTTCAATCTTTTTGCTATGTCTTTTTTTTTTTGTGTGTGTGTGGCTATTCTCACTTTTTTCATGCATTTATTCATGCATTTGTTTAATCATGCATTAATTTATCCATTTATTTCTTTATTCATGCATTTATTTATTTATGCAATTATTTATTTATTTGTGCATGCATTTACTTATTTGAGTAGGCTATTGAGAATTGCAGGAGGGGTTTTTAAATGTTTAATTTATCATTAATACGATCCAGAAAATGTACGTAATGTAATTAAAGTTGAATGTAATTTAAAAAATGATCATAGGCTGCAGTATGACTTTGACATTCTTTTAACAGGCTTCGTGAGATTCACTCTACATGGCGTTTCGTGTCGATGAAGCGGTATGTGTGGTTGGGTAAATGATCAGACCCAAACTTGATGCAGGCAGTTAGCGAGATCTCTTCCTCTCTAAATAAATGATGGCCATCTGTAGCTTTCACTCCAGATTGAAGCCGCTGAGTGGATGGTGTCAATCTCATTGTTGTCTTTTGGGTTTAGCAGAGAGCTGTTAGCACCCTATTATGTTTGAAGTATGCATCAGGGAGAGGGCTGCACAATCAATTCTCTCTGTATTCCTCTTTGTGGGTTTCATTGCTCTGTTGCTGCACTGAAATCCGCCCAACATGTCCTCCTACACTTCTGACTGGGCACCCACTTAATTCCAGTTATGAACAAAGCAAATTGTATGTGTGAGTCAAAAAAAGACAATCATTGTTTCCAAAAATGGGAAGGAGTATGTTTAGAAGTTGTCTGTTTGTTTCTTTTAATGTTAAGACTATTGCGTAAATTGAGGTGTGGTCAGAGGTTGCATTAGCTGGAAATGTTGTCATTGACTTTTGATTTACATCTGGTTTAAAATGATCTGTCAATGTTCAGTCAAAAATGTACATTGTACGTATAACTTACCATGCATCATGAAAACTGGCTTATTTCTAAACGTAACCTACTCGCAGGTTTGAGTACGTCTATAATTACTATCTAAAGCCTACATCGTGACTGTAGTTAGTTATAGTTGGATTGTGGATGGCTGTAGTTCTCATGTGCATTGTTCACAAGCGAAATTCAAAGTAAAAGTGAACCACGAACGTGCTAAACCAGGTGTTAAAACCACATATGAAATCCACCGTCATGGTTTTCTGTTTTCATTTGTAGCCATTTCAAGTGGAAATGGGCATCAGGTTGGACGGTTAGTGGATGTTCTCACATTCTTTAATTGTTCCCAACCCATTTTTGGTCAATGGTCCATCCCTTGATGACAGGCTTTCTCTTTCTCTCCTCTTCCTTTGGTCGTCTACCCATCAATCTTTGCAGCGGAAGGATGTTTCATGCTCTGTTTCCTCCAAACCACAGTTTTGAGTCTGTTCTCTGGCAGATATTTGGTCCTCCACCTTCCCTCTCACATCTGAATGCTTTTAAAAAGGACATTGGCCAATGCAGAGAATCTGAAATACAGGCACCATGCTTTCCCTTTGGAATAAATTCAAAAGCTGCTCTGCTGTAACAATCTCAGGACATTTTTGTGTGTGTGTGTGTGTGTTATCAGTATCTATCTGTCCATATTAGACATATCTAATATTTAATTGTCATATTTTTAGACATTTGGTTTTAAGATCTTGGTTTTTATCTACAGGTAACTTAAAGGGATAGTGTGTGATTACAGCAAAAATTGCAACCTGTTTTTTTTTTTTTTTTTTTTTTTTTTTAGTGTTTGTTTGCCCATCTGGACCTCTTATTGCTCTTACTGGACTTTATTTAGGATAACTAGTTTCCAACAGCATCATTTATATAACACATTTTTTTAAATGTCTATGCTAGCATCTGTGCTCAGCTGCTGGCGTTCTTACTGCTGTCAAAATAAAAGTCCCATCACTGTCAAAAATGAAAGCTGTTCCCGACACTTATCAGCTAAACAGAAAAACCTGCCAGTGCCTATAATTAAAAAAAATCCAAATTTCGTCCGATATATCATATCGTATAATAACACATAATTTTAATTTCTATAAATATGCCAAAAAAGATAATGAATTATAGCAATGGATCAAAAAAACAGCTGACTTTGATAATGGCCAGATCTTATTTAAATTAATAAAAGTCACATTCACAGATGTAACAATCAGTTGACATATTTTTAAATAATAAATTAATTTCTGGCAATTAAGGAAAAATTAAATAGCTGGAGTAGCTGTGCAGCACATCAGAAATAGAAACGTGATGTTACAATAAGTTCCACAGGATATATCTTTCCAAATTAGATGTATAATATTTAATTTGTCAATTTTTTAGGTTTTAAGATATGTTTTTATTTGCTGCTAACTTATAGGGATGGTGTTTGATAATGGCAAAAGTTTAAACCTTTTTTATGGTTTTCCTATTTGGGGGTCTTATTGCTTTCATTGGATAGAATTAATAGTTTCCAACAGCATCATTTATAGATATTAACAAAAATAATTAATCAAATTTCGACATTTGGAATTGAAAATGTAATAGATTTAATCAGAGTGGTGGATCTCTGAAACCTAAACTGATAAAGCCTCAGTCGATAGATGCATTTAGCGTCCAATCAGGTTAAAAGTAAACACATCACCAGTCACACACATTTGTTTTCATGTTCATACTGATGCTAAAATAAGATAAATGACCAGAACGCAGGTGGTTTGAACTGGGAGTTAGCATGACTACTCTTGCGTTACACTTTCCCACAGATGTTTAGCTATCTAAGACTGGTTTGATGTTTGGCTTCTTTGATCGTGGTTTTGACCACTGTGACTCACATGCTTGTGATAATTCAGCAGGAACCCTGTTATATGCCTGGCAGCATAATGCTGTATGCAAACTATGGTGTAATGTAGTAAAGTACAATTACCGCTGGATAATCTTGAATCATGTTTAATCAGTATTAATCATCTTCTCTTTTATTCGCAGGTATTAAATGAAGAGTGTGATCAGAACTGGTACAAGGCAGAACTAAACGGCAAAGACGGTTTCATTCCTAAAAACTACATTGAGATGAAGGCGCATCCGTGAGTATAAGATACTTCCGCCATCTACACTTTCAAACCACTCTGAGATCATTCACAGCTTTAAAGATAAAGTGTCACCAAATGAAATGACTCGAATAGTTCCTCTTTTTCCACCTTAAGAAAAGCTTAATTCAGAATCATTTTTCTTTCGAATTTAAGGTTTAAGGAACTGTGCTGAATCTTTTGTGACTTTGCACAAAGAGTCATTTTCTTGGTATTCGGACCAAGTTTCAGGCATTTCATTGACTTCTCTGACATGACTTCAATTCACTAATCTGAGAGAAACTCCTCTGGTGTGTTTCTGTTCATTGCAGACATCTGTTTGACGAATCTGCCTGTATTACTGAGGAGATTTACTGTAATTATTTTATAACAGCTGTACACAGCTCTGCTCAGAGGAGCGAGGGTCTCCAGTATGCGTGATGAGTTTAAACTGCCATCAGAAAGCATGCTCAGTGTGAAAGACTGATGAACAGCAATAGTAGATGTTGTTCATTTATTACATCATTTAGAATGTACATCTTGATATTTATGCATTAGAATAGCTTAAAATAACACGCATGCTGGTGAAACATTGTTTTGAACGATTCATTAAAATGGTTCAAAAGAGTTGATTCCTAGAACCGAACTTCTAAACTGATTGGTTTTAAATTCTGAAAGTGTCAGTTTCAGAATATACCAACAGACTTGACAAGTGGATGATGCACATCTTTTCAAATATTTGTAAATTATTGTAAACTTTTTTTAGGTGTGTGTGTGTGTGTGTGTGTGTGTGTGTGTGTGTGTGTGTGTGTGTGTGTGTGTGTGTGTGTCTGTATGTATGTGTGTGTGTATATATATAGATAGATAGATAGATAGTTAGATAGATAGATAGATAGATTGATAGTTAGTTAGATAGATAGATAGATAGATAGATAGATAGATAGATAGATAGATAGATAGATAGATAGATAGATCGATAGAGATAGATATATATATGTAGAGAGATAGATAGATAGATAGATAGATAGATAGATAGATAGATAGATAGATAGATAGATAGATCGATAGAGATAGATATATATATGTAGAGATATAGATAGATAGATAGATAGATAGATAGATAGATAGATAGATAGATAGATAGATAGATAGATAGATAGATAGATAGATAGATCGATAGAGATAGATATATATATGTAGAGATATAGATAGATAGATAGATAGATAGATAGATAGATAGATAGATAGATAGATAGATCGATAGAGATAGATATATATATGTAGAGATATAGATAGATAGATAGATAGATAGATAGATAGATAGATAGATAGATAGATAGATAGATAGATAGATAGATAGATAGATAGATAGATAGATAGATAGATCGATAGAGATAGATATATATATGTAGAGATATAGATAGATAGATAGATAGATAGATAGATAGATAGATAGATAGATAGATAGATAGATAGATCGATAGAGATAGATATATATATGTAGAGATATAGATAGATAGATAGATAGATAGATAGATAGATAGATAGATAGATAGATAGATAGATAGATAGATAGATAGATAGATAGATAGATAGATAGATCGATAGAGATAGATATATAGATGTAGAGATATAGATAGATAGATAGATAGATAGATAGATAGATAGATAGATAGATAGATACACTATATATATATATATATATATATATATATATATATATATATATATATATATATATATATATATATATATATATATATATATATATATATTAGAGGTGGGCATAGATTAATTTTTTTAATCTAGATTAAAATGGCTCATTTGAATTCTGCCGAAGGCATCCAGAATATGTGTGCTACCCAAATAATGACTATAAAAGTAAGTCTTTGAGAACAGGTTTCTGGGCGATGGGCGATATGGCCTAAAATCCATATTGTGATATACATTGCAGCCTCTTGTGATAACGATATATATTATAATTTTTCATTTCATTTTGTTTATTTGGTTTATCACTAACAAATATACAATAACAAATATTCAACTCATCATATACATAACTTTTGATTAAACCAAAGTGTATAGGCTGAAGCTCAAGGCTTATTAACGCCTATTCCTCTCAATTTTCACAAACAGTCAAACAGTGCTCAATTCTCTTCTTGCAAACACTTGAAACAACAAAGTCATAGAAATTGATTACCCAAAACTTATCTATATGAAATATATATATATTTATAATATACACACAGTATACTTTATTTATTTATTTATTTTTTTTTTATTTTATTTTTTTATTTATTTATTTTTATTTTATTAATTGTGTATGTGTAAGGCCTTGGCTTTTTTTAGCCTGTTTTAACTGTTGCTTTGCAGAATTCCTGCTAGAGCTCGTAATTAATATTTTAAACAATCTAACAAAAATAACTTCACTTTGAATTAAATGTTTCTGCGTTCAACTGCGCACAAAGGCATTAGACTTGTACGTTTAAAGAAACTCTATAGTCCATCGGCCTTGAGAGTGAGACTAATAATGTGTGAGCTCTAATCTGAACATTTCAGGAATTATATCAATAATCGTCTCAGGTCACAGATTCTCAGGTCTGTTTACTTTTCCAAATCCCTCCTTGTGCATTTTGCAGAGTTTCTTCTTTTTTGTCGGTGAACTTCCTGATGATTTTCGTGGGAACACTTTGTTGCCCTTTTGATACCAGCTTGATTGAACTCAAAGTCTTTGTACATGTACATGATCCGGTTTGTTCCTCCCACTCTCTTCCTCATTCTTCAGAGTGTTTCTCTCGCGCTTTATTGAATGAATGAATGAATGATTGACTAATATTTGCCCGAGAAAGAGAATTGAAACCCTTGTAATGAAACAATGAGACTCTGAACAGGATCCTCCAATCAAAGACCTTCTTCCCCACTCTCTGAAATGGAAATGAAGCAACAGTTAGCCACCATGATGCCAGAGTGTTGTTAGTAACGCAAGTTGCTGAGGTACTCTGATTGTTTGGTGTGTGTTGAATGGTTGCTAGGTTGTTGCTAGTTGGTTGCTAAGGTGTCCTGAGTGTTTTCTTGCTGGCTCAAGTCATAAGAGCTCACCTTCATTTGTTTCTGCTATACATTTCTTTTTTAGTATTTTTATTTGAAAAATCTCACTGTAAATATTTACCTCATTTGCAAATATTTGATGACCACATTAAGTTTTATTTTTAACTTGATATTTAAATTTTACAGTAATATGTAACTTATAAATAAAGGAGAATTCATGACATTAGTTTCGGCTGTGGTGTCCTTATGGGAGGGCCTTTGTTATGAATAGCTTCCTCTCTTTAACAGATAATTGAATATTGATCATTTTGCATCAGTGGTGTCATCAGTCACAGAAAGGGTTTTTTAATTTTTCCCGAACAGTATTTTTCTCGCTTTGTTTGACATCCCAGAAAATACACCACCGACTCTTTTTAACATCATAGGACAGCTAACATTACGCAAGATTGGCCAGGTTTATGGGAGGGGGAGGCGGATGTTTCTTATCAGGACAGGGAATGTAAATGTACGTGTTTGAGCGGAGAGAGACACGACGTGCAGACGGTGGTTGAGTGGAATTTGCCCTAGAGTGCTTTCGTGTCACTTCCTGGTCACATGCTCTGTGTTTGTGTGTCTGTGCTGTCCACATCAAAGCGGACAGGAAAGATTCGGCAGGTACAGCGGAGACGGCCAGTGTTTTTATGAATAGCCTTACGTAACCCCCTGGGAGCGTAAATGTTATGTTTTTTTTTTTTTTTTTTTTTTTTTTTTTTTCCAAGTATATATTCATATCATATTTACTCACTACATATATGATATGAATAAAATAAAGGTGTGAGGGTTGGTAGATTGCATTAGTGCCCGCCCCCTTTTTCAGCAGAGCTGATTTTGGACTTTTTTTTATATATATATATATATATATATATATATATATATATATATCATATATATATATATATATATATATATATATATATATATAGAGAGAGAGAGAGAGAGAGAGAGAGAGAGAGAGAGAGAGAGAGAGAGAGAGAGAGAGAGAGAGAGAGAGAGAGAGAGAGAGAGAGAGAGAGAGAGAGAGAACTCATCTCAGCTTTATTTATATAGCACCAATAAAAACAACAATTGTTGACCAAAGTGTTGTACACTATATCAAATATCATCAACATTTAATACTATGTATGTACAACATAATTTACAGAACAGAACACCGAACAGACCAGACACAGTACAGATCAACTACAATTAAAAGCCAAAGAAAAAAGAGAGGTTTTAAGTTTTGCTTTAACAACGGCAAAAGCTCAATCTCCTCTCGATTTCAGTCTAGCCCCGAGGAACATTTAACAGTCTCTGGTTGGATTACCTAAAAGACCTTCCAGGATTGTGAACCGATTATAAATCGGAAATATATATACGGGAGCTAATCCATTCATGGATTTAAAAACCAGCAACAAGACTTTAAAATCAAAGCCAATGCAGAGATATCAGAACTGGAGTAATGTGCTCTCGTTTATGCACACTAGTAAGGAGCCTAGCAGCTGCATTTTGTACCATTTGCAGATGGTTAAGAGATGCTTGGTTAATACCCATAGAAAGGGAATTACAATAGTCAAGCCTTGTTGAAATAAAAGCATGAATCACCCTTTCAAAGTCCTTAAAATAAAGAAATGATTTTACTTTAGCTAGAACTCTGAGATGATGTTTGGCACTTTTGAAAAACATGCCCAGATTCTTCACTAGTGGTTTCACTAGTGGTTTTCGACACTCTGGTGTACTTTTCTGTACAGCATCATGGGTAATGTAGTTTTTCACCAGGAATTCCACTGTTCATTTTTTTTTAAATAAGCTGAAATAATGAAGGCTGCGTTATTCATCAGAAGCAAATACCATCGATTTGATCGACCAACAACCTCATAACTCACAGTAGGTCTGTCTTTAAAGGTTAATAAGTTATTATTAAAAATCAATTTCCCTATGGAGAAAATGAATGAGGTTTTTACTTCAAGTACCCAACTGTTGCACTCAATAGTCTGTTCAGTGTGATGCAGTATCTTCCCTTAATATTATTTTCACAATCCTTAACTTCTGAATTTTAATCCACTGGAAATCTTGTCTCTTTTTTTTTAATGATCAGTAATTAATGCGTTGGACCTCATTAATGAAACAAGCTACACTGTAAATAAATTGTAAAACTTTGTTACATGTAAATCTTGTCTAATTAAAATATAACCGTTTTCATTTTATATATGTATGTAGGCCTATATATAATTATATATTTATCTTGTGTATTTTTAATCTACTGAAAAAAAAAAATGGGGGAGGGGTGGTGTTTTTTGATTGACACTAGGCTTGGGCGGTATTCGAATTTTGATACCGTCAAACCCCCTCCCTATTTTACCGGGGTATACGGTATTACCGTGACTAATTAAAAATTATGACATAATGGGCTCAGACGGCGTCACCAAACTGTTGGTTTGTGCCTACACAGTTCAGAAACTGAATGCCAGATCGGGCAAAAAAAACAAATCAAGCCGTGCACGTTGTGTCTGAGTCCGGTCGACGGCATTAACTGTTATTATGAGCCCGAGCCCACCATTATTCAACATAATACTGTGTGCGTGCAACAAGCAAGAAGTGCCTTTGTAATCCGGTGACGCGTGTCCATTTGATTTTTATTAATAAAGCTTTTCTGCAAAGGTGGAAGTTGACGATCGCCATCTCTGTAGTGAGCGCGCATATAGAGAGAAATGCACATCATTGATTAATCAGACTATATTTCTTTTCGTTTTGAATTGTTTCGTTTAAAGAAATTGACGATCACCATCTCCATAGTGAACGATAGAGAGAAATGCACATCATGGATTACAGAGAGTAGGCTAGTCTATTTCTTTTCGGTTTGTATGGTTTCGTTTGCTGAAATTGATGATCACATCTCCGTATGAACGCGCCTAGAGAGAAATGCACATCATGGATTAAATAATCAGAGTGGCCTTTGTCTTTTCGTTTTGAGAAATTGACGATCGCCATCTCTGTGAACGCCATAGAGAGAAATGCACATCATGGAGTAATCAGAGAGTAGGCTACCCTATATTTCTTTTCGTTTTGAATTGTTTTGTTTAAAGAAATTGACGATCGCCATCTCCAAGTTTCGGTTAATTTATGAGATTTCAATGCAAGTGACCGCGGCATGCCATCGCCCATCATGTCATGATTATATTAAATATATAGGCAATTGGTTGATGAAAAATTTATTAAAATTAAGATACAATTTATACAAAACGAAATTCGTTTTAAAGAGGCCTTTTACAAAACTAAATTTATTGAAGTGGTCAAATCGTCTGACTCCCGATGCATCCCATCTTATTTGTGCTGTTCACTTTTCATAATCAAGAAAGATGGAAAAAATAATATAATAATATTTTAACAAATACGAAACTTAATGCGCTTATTTAATGAACTCGAGAACAAAATGCATCCTGGCAGCAGTGAGTGGGTGGTAGTTTCGGAGATGCGACATTAGGTTAGAGGTGTTTACATCTCTCGCGGTCACCTTTTTATGGAACAATTTACAAATTGCCTCGTCAGTATTTACCGCCTCTCCCTTCTCATTCGGTTGGAACCAGAAATATTGCCAAACTGCAACCACACATAAGCATTTTTTAGGCAATAAATAAATTATATATATTAGCTATATATAAGTGCCGGTAATGACGGTATTGAAACTGATACCGGTGCTATTTTAAGATCCCGCGGTATCCGATATTACCGTAATACCGCCCAACCCTTTTGAATGATCAGTAATTATAGCATTGAACCTTATTAATGAAACATAAGCATAACTGTAAATCATTTGTAAAACTGTTCTTACATGTAAATCTTGTTAAATTAAAATGCAACCATTGACATCTTTTTTATTATTAGTATTACTTCAAATGAAATATGGCATGTACTCCATCTAAGGTCTGTAAGCGCAGTGATGACATTGGATATCATTTATAATACCACAGAGTAAATGCACTTTGGATTTGTCAGCTGTTTCTTGTCTCTCCAGTAAATAAAGGCATTTGGTTATCAGGTTTGCTTAACCCAGTTCACCTGACTTTGCCGCACACATGCACAAACACAGCAAGTCTTATTGAAATTTGAGTTCATTCAGTAAAGTCATATAGAATTAGATGGTTTATAAACTGGCTTGTACAAGAAAGACCAGCTTTATTCTAGAAGAAACCCACAGGCAGACCACATCTGCATGTTTTTTGTTCACACACAATCTGTGCTGATCACTGTTTTGTTGATCTTCTAAACTCTGTAGCTGTTCTTCTGAGCTGATTTTTCTCTGTGCTGCCTGTCTTTTTGAAAATGATCCTCCTTTCTATTCATCCGCACTTCCATGTAAATCAATGAAATCCATCTGATCTCTGTCTTCAGTATCTCTCTTTCCACCTCTTCTGTTTTCAGTTCTCCCAATACAATGTCTTCGTTCGGATATAATAGTAACGTTTATATTTGTGTGTTCATACGTTCTCAGGTGGTTCTTCGGGAGAATTCCACGGGCCAGAGCGGAGGAGATCCTAAACAAACAGAGGCACGACGGAGCCTTCCTCATTAGAGAGAGCGAGAGTGCGCCTGGAGACTTCTCACTGTCTGTCAAGTACGTCAACATTCCCAGCTCTACAGGTTTAATCAAACGCAGGGATTCCTGAGATTGAGTTTGCGTACCTAGTGTTTGTCTCAGGCTTCCTAAATGTTCTGTTGTTGTATATCAATGAATAAAGAACATGTTTTTTCTAGGCAGGCGTGTTGCGCTTGTGTCTCGTATCTTTTACAATGTCTCGCACAGGAAACGCTAAAAGAAGTTTAACTTTAAAAAAAAACATGTCTCGACACCTTGCGTTTGAATGGCCCCAAATGTTTACATAGAGAACAATGGAAAAGCAGTGCAGCAGAATGCAAAAACGTGTTCTTAGAAATGGCACCATACTGTTTTTCCTGTTTTGTTGTTGCCAGAATGGCATGAGCAGAAAAGGCACAGCCCTTGGGGTATCTGTGGGGTATTTTGAACTGAAACTTTACAGTCACATTCTGGGGACAACTGAGACTTATATTACATTGTGTAAAAAGGGGCATAATAGGTCCCCTTTAAAATACATTAAAATAGAAAACCATTTTTAAATTGTAATATTTCACAGTATTACTGTTTTTACTGTATTTTTTATTAAATAAATGCAGCCTTGGTGAGCAGAAGAGACTTCTTTCAAAAGCATTAAAAAAACTTACTGACCTCAAACTTTTGAACGTAGTGACAAAGACATGTAGCTGAATGTCATCATGTGAATTGACTGTCTCGCGTGAGTCAAGGCGGTTCTTGTCTCATTCAGGCCGAGCTCTTTGATAGACATCAGGGCAATTACCCATTTGATCCCCGGCTATCGTGCCTGTCTCGCCTGTGTTTGCATACACGTGTTAATGTGCATTCTGACCTCTGTTCACAGCTTTATTTTTGGATCATGGCACACAAAGGAGTACATTATATTAATCTCTTCGGTATCAATTGTGAAGTGTTGTCTTTCTTCTTGTTTAAGGTTTGGTAATGATGTACAGCATTTCAAAGTGCTGCGTGACGGGGCTGGGAAATACTTCCTTTGGGTCGTGAAGTTTAACTCTCTAAACGAGCTGGTGGACTATCACCGCACCACTTCCGTTTCCAGAAACCAACAGATCTTTCTACGAGACATCGAGCAGGTGCCTCAGGTATGACAGTTTTGACCTTTTTAATACTGGGTCTTTGTGAATGACTGTTTTTACTTTTGTAATGCAACACTTTTTCAAGTAAAATCTGTGGAACAGGGAATTTGTTTCATGGGAAGAGCAAAAAAAAAAAAAATCTTTGGAATAACCTGCAGTAAATAATCGTTTACAATAACATTAGGGAAAAAGGCATGCTATACACACTAAATGAAGACAATTATTCAATAATAAAAAATCTTGAAGGTGGGAAAACACTACACCAGGGCTTTTGGCAATATTTTTAAGAGATGAAATAAAGGCTGTTTACACTGTCAGTCAAAAAAACGATTATTTGTGTATTTGTTTGGAATCTGATCTAATTTGTTGACTGTCCACATTGTGTATCCCAACTGTTGCAACAACACAACCTTTTTTCTGCAGCGAAACTAGTGATCGACCGATAATTGGTTTTACCAATATTTTTACCAATATTTAAGCATTTTTCCATAATCGAATATCGGTTTTGTTATATCGGTTCACTGATAAATGGCACCATCTTGTGGGCGTTTTAAAAATTGTGTGCAAGACTGCCTTTTAGGGATGCACCGCTACCACTTTTTTTCAGACCAAGAACAAGCATGTGGAAAGGAGAAACATTTAACCGAAACAGTTTTATTTCGGCCGCACTCTCCACTCGTTTTTAGACGGGATATGTGAACGGCCCCTTAAAGTGGTATCGGGTACAGGAGCACAGTATCGGACCGACACCCGAGTACTGGTATCGGTGCATCCATACTGCCATTAAAGCACTGCGTTTGAGGGGTGATGAGTGTTCAAAGGTAAAATAACTTGCCTCCCTTAGTAATTTTTTGAACATAACAGCCATTAAATTAAATTACCTTTACTTCTATAGCGCTTTATACAATACAGATTGTTTCAAAGCAGCTTTACAGTAATAAACAGGACAATAGTGATTCAATGATGCAAACAGAATTCAATTCTGCTGTGAAGCAGCTCTAAAAAGACAATAGTTAACAGTCATTATTCAGTTTATTATGATTCAGGCAGCATTACAGGTCAAAAGTCAGATTGTGGATTGGTAGGTAGCATTTGAAATATTTCATCCAGTTCCGTCTTCTTGAAGATCAGATTGGTGATGAATGCTAGTATGTAGACGAAACTGGCCATATGGGTCTTTGCAGAGGACCTGTGGCGATGGCTGTTGTGTTGACGAGGTCTTCACAGGGGATTGACTTGTAGACACTGTCTCTGCTGACATACAGGGCTGCATTTTGGTCATGTCTAGGTGCATGTCCACCATCTGATCTGGATATGAACCGGATCCGGCTGACTATGGTAACCTCGGGATAAGGATGAGACAGATAGACTAATAAGCGTAGATGACATTCTTCTTACGATGTAACAAGTACATCTGGTGTTATAGGAAATGTTCCCGGTTCCGTTACACCTAATTTATGCAGCCTAACAATCTTTTAACGGATTTGAATTGTAGAAATGTGATCATGTGCTATCTGTATGCCAGGTTAAAGAGATGTGTTGTCAGTCTAAATTTAAACTCACAGAGTCTAAATTTAAGTTTAAGTTTAAATTTAAATTTAAGTCTTCCTCCCGAACCATGTTAGGAAGACTGTTCCAGAGTTTAAGTGGTAAATAGGAGAAGGATCTACCGCCAGCAGTCAATTTTGAAATCTATGTATCATCAACTGGTCAGAATTTTAAGATCGCAATAGATGTGAAGGACTATTATGCCTTAAGAGTTCGCTCAAGTACTGCCGAGCTAAACCATTTAGTGCTTTGTAAGTAATTAGCCAGTTTTTAAAATGTATACAATGTTTAATAGGTAGCTAATGTAGTGTTGACAGAACCGGGCTAATATGGTCACACTTCCTGGTTCTAGTAAGCTCTCTAGCTGCTGGAGTTTGTTTATTAAAGGGGTCATATAATGCCATTTTTGTACAAGTTAATATGATTCTTTAGGGTCTAAATGAAAAGTTTGTAATATACTTTAATTAAAAATTCTCATTAGTATAGTAAGAAAACACTAATTTTACCAGGTCAAAAACAGCTCTGTTTTCAGCACGCCATTTAAGTGCATGTGTCTTTAAATGATAATGAGCTTTGCTCACCCCGCCCCTCTGTTTCTGTGGGGCGTTTTGACACAACACCGCACAACACACGTGGAGTGTTGCCTTGACAACAGTTGAGGGTATATTTTGGAGAAAGAATGGCAGCGGGAGTCTCTGAGGAAACATCTGTGCAACCATATCAATTTGAACCAGAGTCGGACCCGGAACAAGATGACGTCCCCGAAGAAGTTAGACAATTAAGGCTCGAACAGGACGTTTCTGAATGGTTGGTTAACGTAATGTCACTTTGATCTATCTTTGTATGTACTGGCAGGGTAACGTTAGAGTAGTGAGATACGAACGCTATGCGTTTACTGATGTATACGTTAGTTCATTGACAGATTGATGAAATGTCAAACATGAAAGCATTGACGTTGATCGTGGGGAATATTCCCTTCGAAAACAAAACTCAGCCACTGCGTCTTCAGCGGTTCAGATTTAGGAACATCAAAATGACTGCTGTGTTCCTTATTACATCCAAGAACAGAACACCTCAATCGCTTAGACGCCATTCTGCTCCAGCGTATCAACAATGGCGGACTATGATGACAGCTCGCTCAGGGCGGGTCTGTGTTGAAACGCTGCTGTCAATTAACAATCATGGGAGGGGCGTCCGACCGCGTGACGTCAGACGGCTCGATTTGAGACGGGGGAAAACATACAAGGAGATTAAAAAAAGACCACTGGATGGATTTTTATCATCATATGATGGCTGTGTACAGGCACTGCCAACATACACTTCAGTACAATCAACTTGTAAAAGTGCATGTACCATTATATGACCCCTTTAAGTGTGCAGGGCAACCACCCAGTAGAGAATTACAGTAATCTAGCCTTGAGGTCATGAACGCATGAACCAACTTTTCTGCATTTGTTATTGAAAGCATATGTCATAATTTAGATATATTTTTAAGATGGAAAAATGTGATTTTACAGAAACTAAAACAAGAAACGTGGCTTTCAAATGAAAGATTGGTATCAATGAGCACACCCAGGTTCCTGATGACGAAGACTGTAACAAAGTTACGTGCTTGATATGTAGTTTAAACTTGGTGCTAAAAAATTTAGACGAACTCACGGGGTCACGTAATCGTTAGACAATTAAACAACTAAATTACAGCTATGTAGAAATTTATTATCTCCGCAAGAGAAGTTCTGTGTAAACATATAGATAAAAACAGCGATCTGTCAGCAGGTATTTCTTAATCTAGACCTACAAAATCACTATTACTCGGACTGGAAATGGACTCGGTAATTGCGATGATTTATTTGTTGTTTGTTTTTCTGAAAATGTATGCGTATTCCAACGAATTCCAGCGTATTCTGTTCTCTTCACTTTTTAGGCTATTAAACAACACATCAACCTTTTAAAATTGTAGTTTAAAGTGGAATGCTCATTCATGCAAAGATGAAAGACTAGCCAGTTGTTTATGTTCTCCATTTGAAGACATTAGACTTTGCCTATTGCCTATTGTTAATATTACTAAAAGTTGCAATGTTTTTTTATTCAGGCTGTTAAGAATAATTTTTACATGCTATATTTGTTATTCGTTTACCTCATTACAGCACTTTTGTTCAGTGCTCTGTCAAAAACAGACATGTATATTGGTTATGTATATCTGTTATAAAAAGACAACATTGTTGTACTCTACCAATAACTACGTCTGACATTTATGTTACTTTTTAGCCTATTAAAGGGATAGTTCAGGATTTTAGACATGAATCTCTATAGCTTCCCCATAAGCAGTGTGGTGCATTGACCATGACTTACCCCCGACAGCGTCCTGTGAGCCGAGCTCCGGTCCAGTTTTGGTCAAGATGAAATTAGTCCGGCAAGTTTGCTGGGGTCACGGCAATAAAGCTTTTTTCTTCTCAAATCAATATGTGTTCAAAAGAGTGATATATTTGCACCACAAAACCGCTGTCTATGGAGAGGTCAGACCTCGTAATGGCTTGGCACTATTTTCTTCCCCGTCATATCACTGCGCGCTGCCGCTACCTACAGCCAGCTGGGAGCCGCGCAGGCGCACACCACTTTTTCAGTTGTTCGGCAGTGTTTACAGCAGTGTTTACGTGCTCAGAACAGCTACACGAACGAGCTAACATAGCTACTCACCAAGAGCGATCAGTTTGTAATCCTTTTGGCTGTGTGTCGAAGTCAATGTTGTCATCGTCGCTGCTGTAGTCAGACATGTTATCGTTCTCTTTACGAGCTGTAAACAAAGTGACACGTGCGCGGCTCCCAGCTGGCTGTAGGTAGCGGCAGCGCGCAGTGATATGAAGTAAGTCATGGTTAATGCACCACACTGCTTATGGGGAAGCTATAGAGATTCATGTCTAAAATCCTGAACTATCCCTTTAAACAACACATCAACCTTTTAAAATTGTAGTTTAAAGTGGAATGCTCATTCATGCAAAGATGAAAGACTAGCCAGTTGTTTATGTTCTTCATTTGAAAACACAAGACTTTGCCTATTGCCTATTGTTAATATTACAGCTGTTGTTAAAAATAAAAAGATGCAACTGTTCTAAGCTACACTAGTTGCAATGTTGTTGTTTTTATTCAGGCTGTTTAGAATTATTTGTACATGCTATATTTGTTATTTGTTTGTTTACCCGATTACAGCAGTTTTGTTCAGTGCTCTGTCAAAAACAGACATGTATATATTGGTTATGCATATCTGTTATAAAAAAGACAACATTGTTGTACTCTACCAATAACTACGTCTGACATTTATGTTTAAGTGGTGTGAGAAAGTTACATAAACCACTCAAAATCTGATTAGAGCGGTCAGACTGAAACGGGTTTCCAGAAATTTGAATAGGATTTCAAACCACATATGAATGTAGCTCAAAATGGATTTTTTGCTGTTCACACTTGCTAATATGATCGGATTCCAATCTGATATGCACAAAAATCAGATTTGGTCAAGTCAAGTCAAGTCAAGTTTATTTATATAGCGCTTTTCACAACATAGGTTGTATCAAAGCAGCTTCACAGTATTAAATTAAAACAATACATCAATGTTTGTTTCTAGTGGAACGTCCACGTTTGGTAATGCTGATCAATAGTATCGTTGATTGATTAATTAAATTAAATATCCCCAAATATCCCCAACTGAGCAAGCCAAAGGCAACAGTGGCAAGGAACCGAAAAACTCCATCAGGTGACCTAATGGAGAAAAAAAAAAAACCTTGGGAGAACCCAGGCTCAGTCGGGGGCCAGTTCTCCTCTGGCGTTTATGAACTAGAGGTCTGAACGAGGCTTTTTTTTTCTTTTTTGGGGGGGATTTTAGGAAACTTAATGGACAAATAAAAAGTTCCTCAAAATCCTCTGTATTCAAGGTCTTAGTTAAAATATCAAATATTCTGTAAATATTCAATTAAGCTTTTTTTTTAAAGAAATTAATACTTTTATTCAGCAAGGCTGCATTAAATTGATCAAAATAGACAATAAATGGATTTATGTCATAAAATATTTCCATTTAAAAATAAATGCTGTTTGTGAACTTTAAATGACAAAAAATGTCCGGAAAAAAATGTATCACCGTTTCCACAAATATGAAGCAGCACAGCTGTTTTCAACATTGATAATCAGAAATGTTTCTTGAGCAGCAAATCATCATATTAGAATGATTTCTGAAGGATCATGTGACACTGAAGACTGGAGTAATGATGCTGAACATCCATCTCAGGAATAAATAACATTTCTAAATACACTCAAACCGTAAACATGCGTTTTAAATTGTAATAATATTTAACGGTATTGTTTTACTGTTTTTTTTATCAATAAATGCAGCCTTGGTGAGTCTTTCAAAAACATTACAAAATCTTATTGACACTAAAATTGTGTACAGTAGAGTATGTGTTAGATTCAAAACGTGCCATCATGTTGTTTACACGTGTCTATTGTGCATCCGCAGCATCCAACATACGTGCAGGCCCTGTTCGACTTCGACCCTCAGGAGGACGGAGAGCTCGGCTTCAGACGCGGAGACTTCATTCAGGTCCTGGACAACTCTGACCCCAACTGGTGGAAGGGCGCCTGTCACGGCCAGACGGGCATGTTTCCACGCAACTACGTCACGCCTGTGAACCGGAATATGTAAAGGAAAAAACCAAGTGATTAGTGAATAAGTTGTAATTATCGGCCCCTCACATTCACATACAATCAGACTACCCTACATGTCCCCGTCAACACCCTTAAAGTCCTGTGAAATCTAAAGCGGCACAGAAGAATGGAAAATGTGACTGAAATCATGGAGAGAAATAAACGTAGCAGAGAGGCTGGACGTTTCCACCTCTTTCGTGGTGCCCGGGCGAAACTATTATTCCTGAGAATCGTGATGTCTTCTTGAACGCTTGCAGTCCAGACTGAGCTGTTAGGGCGAAGGAAAGGCTGAATCTTAGCATAGTAAACAACGCATAAATTAAAACAACAATGATTCTATCTGTAGATTCATCCTGCTGCTTCTGGCTTCTTTTCTAGTCTACAATTAGACTTTTTTTTTTGTTTTTTTTTTGTTTTTTTTGTTCTTTTTGTTTTGGCTGCATGTTTAAATCTCTTTATAATAGTAAATCCTGAAGCTGTTTTTAAAAAGGAAAAAAAAAAACATTCTAATAAATATATAAAAATGTAAGAGGAAAATGCAAATGCATTGTACATCTGGGCTGTGGAAAAAAACACCTATAGAGAGAATCCATTTTTTTAAGAATATATATATTATATATTTGTATGTGTCTGTCAGTTTTATCTTTCAACACATTTTTGTTTTCTTTTTTCCAATTGTAAATTATGTTAATTTTTTGGGGAGGGCGAATGAAACGGAGTAGCTCTGGGACATGCTAATTTTATGAGCATCCCAGACGTAACACCGTAGTATTTAACGCATCATGTATTCCATTTGACATCATTCTTATTTTGTTTTAGAACCAATAGGGTGAGTGGATCCTTGACGATAGCGATTTATCGCGAGGGAGCTTCCGGTCTTGCAGGAGTTGCATCTAATGTGAAAAACCACATGGCTAGCCACCATTTTAAGCCAATGTATTTATTGCAGCCAGTTTTTATTTTTCTTGGGTTGTGAATGTAGCTGACATCACTCTGTAGAGATCATCATGAGGGACTTCAGATTGGAGAGCTGAACTGCAGGTGCATGATTTCAGAGACGCATCTATTCATGGTGTCAAAAGCTGTTCACGTACTGCATTTAAACATTTAAAATCACAATATTTGGTGTCGGAAAAACTGGCAGATGCCGGTTAAGCCAGTAAGAAGTGAGAAACCAGAGAGTTTTCAAATATATGAGTTGTCACATCGACTTATGTGATGCATTTGTTTTTTGTTTTTCCTTCATATTTTGTCTTTTCCGTGTTGTATGTTTTAGCTCTTTTTATGTATTTTGTTTCCCTCCTTGTGTATTATCGACCCGGTTTTCCGTGATGTGTTTTGTTCTCTCTGGATTAGTGCCTTTTTCTCTGGTGTGACAGTGTCTCTGGCTTGCTGCTTTAGCCTGAGCATTGGGTTTCGTCAGACCCGCAGTGAGAAATCATGTGCGCCCTCCTCCTTCTCCTCCTCTTGAACACACCTGCACACATTCACTCCTATTTAAATGTCTTGCCTTTTTTTCTTAACTTTTTTTTTTTTTTTTTTTTTTTTTGGCCTTTTTCCTTGTTTCTTTTGAATAAATAAAAAGAAAATGATAAAAAAAGAGAGTGTTGTCAGATACTTTATATTGAATGAAAGAGGCTTTTCCATTGAATGAAAGAAGCTTTTCCAGTTTCTTGTCATAGTTTGACATTCTTAACACTTGTGTGATATTTGAACTGTAAAGTGTTTTAGCCATTTTAGGTGTTACGTTGGCAACATTGAGCTTCTGGGGTGCCTCAGGGCTCCGTGATTGGACCATTTCCTTTCTCCATCACTAGGATCTTTCATTCAGAAACATGGTTTTTCCTATCACTGATGACACACAACTCTACCTCTCATTCCAACCAGAGGATCCGATGGTAGCTGCTCGCATCTCAGCTTGCCTGAGACATTTCTTTTTGGATGAAGGACCACCACCTTCAACTCAACCTAGCAAAGACAGAGCTGCTTATAGTCTCAGTCAACATAACACTTCATCATAACTTCTCCATTCAGTTAGGTTCGTCATCCAGGACAGCCAGGAATTTGGTGTTGTGATTGATGATCATTTAAACTTCACGGACCACGGCTAGAACTGCCCGGTCCTGCAGATTTGCCTCGTACAACATTCCTATCGAAGTATGCTGCACAACTCCTTGTCTAAGCGCTAGTTCTATCCAGATTGGACTATTGTAATGCTCTCTTGGCAGGCCTTCCAGCTTGCACTGTCAAACCTCTGCAACTGATCCAGAATGCTGCAGCCAGAGCGATATTTAATGAGATGAAGAGAGTGCACGTCTCTTCTCCTCATAAACTTGCACTGGCTGCCAATTGCCGCTCGCATCAAATTCAAGGCACTGATGTTTGCCTAGAGAACAACCACTGACTCTGCACCCCTATACCTAAACTCACTACTCCACACCTATGTGCCCTCCAGAAGCTTGTGCTTTGCAAGTGAATGGCGCCTTGTAGTGCCATACCAAAGAGGCCCAAAATCACTTTTTCACGGATCTTTGCCTCGACTGTTCCCTGCTGGTGGAATGACCTGCCTAACTCAACCCGAGATGCTGAGTCCATAGCCATTTTCAAGAAACGGCTGAAGACGCATCTCTTTCGGCAACACTTGACCCATTAATACTAACTTACTATTCTATATATCTATTAAAAAAGGGGGTAATTTGGACTTGTCACAACACTTATTGTATTACATATTGTTGCCCTATTGTTGGCTTGATTGTCATATTTGTAAGTCACTTTGGATAAAAGCGTCTACTAAATGAATAAATGTATTTAAATGTGCAACTGAATTGGAATCCGCAATGATTGACAGTGATAACCAACGGATGAGACAAAATGGTACAATTAATGTACTTAATTTAACTGGTACCGAAATTGGTACATAGAACTGTGATATTTTTCTGGTATTGGTACCGACTAGGCCTTCTGAAACTTTGGTACTGTGACAACCATAGAGGCTATATAAGAAAAATAATTTTTGTGGTAGTCAAAATTATGCCACAAGTGCTGTAGATTGAGCTTAACTTGTGTTAAATCCGCAATGTCCCTCTTGTAAGAATATAATATACAGTGCCATCCACTAATATTGGCACCCTTGGTAAATATGATCAAAGGCGGCTGTGAAAAATAAATCTGCATTGTTTATCCTTTTGATCTTTCATTCAAACAATTCACAAAATTCTAACCTTTCATTGAAGTAAAACATTTGAAAGTGGGGGGAAACTCACATTTCAAGATTTCTAGCAGAAGCAGTCAGGTTTTGATTTTTTATCTGTTATTTGAATCCATGATACCATATACAGTGAGGAAAATAAGTATTTGAACACCCTGCTATTTTGCAAGTTCTCCCACTTGGAAAACATGGAGGGGTCTGAAATTGTCATCGTAGGTGCATGTCCACTGTGAGAGACATAATCTAAAAAAAAAAAATCCAGAAATCACAATGTATGATTTTTTAACTATTTTTTTGTATGATACAGCTGCAAATAAGTATTTGAACACCTGAGAAAATCAATGTTAATATTTGGTACAGTAGCCTTTGTTTGCAATTACAGAGGTCAAACGTTTCCTGTAGTTTTTCACCAGGTTTGCACACACTGCAGGAGGGATTTTGGCCCACTCCTCCACACAGATCTTCTCTAGATCAGTCAGGTTTCTGGGCTGTCGCTGAGAAACACAGAGTTTGAGCTCCCTCCAAAGATTCTCTATTGGGTTTAGGTCTGGAGACTGGCTAGGCCACGCCAGAACCTTGATATGCTTCTTACAGAGCCACTCCTTGGTTATCCTGGCTGTGTGCTTCGGGTCATTGTCATGTTGGAAGACCCAGCCTCGACCCATCTTCAATGCTCTAACTGAGGGAAGGAGGTTGTTCCCCAAAATCTCGCAATACATGGCCCCGGTCATCCTCTCCTTAATACAGTGCAGTCGCCCTGTCCCATGTGCAGAAAAACACCCCCAAAGCATGATGCTACCACCCCCATGCTTCACAGTAGGGATGGTGTTCTTGGAATGGTACTCATCATTCTTCTCAGAATTCTAGCTGATAGACAGGTGTTCAAATACTTATTTGCAGCTGTATCATACAAATAAATAGTTAAAAAATCATATATTGTGATTTCTGGATGTTTTTTTTTTAGATTATGTCTCTCACAGTGGACATGCACCTACGATGACAATTTCAGACCCCTCCATGATTTCCAAGTGGGAGAACTTGCAAAATAGCAGGGTGTTCAAATACTTATTTTCCTCACTGTATCTGAACAAAATGTCCAGGACCTCCAGCTAAAAAATAGGCCCACAGCATTAAAGATCCAGCAGTATATTTAACCTTGGGCATGGGGTACTAATTATTCCTGTTAGCACCAAACACATCTGGTGTGTTTTCTGGCAAAAACCTCTGTTTTTAGTTTCATCTGACCATAGAAGCTGGTCCCTTTAGAAGTCCCAGTCGTGTCTGACAACTGAATATGCTGGAGTATGTTTTTGGAGGAGCGAGGAGGATTTTTCTTGAAACCCTCCCAAACAACATGTGGTGATGTAGGGGTTGTTTGAGGGTTTTTTTTCTTTTTCTTCTGACCCCAACTCTCAACTAATCTCTGCAATTCTCCATCTGTGATCCTTGGAGAGTCTTATATCCTCCTCACCGCGCATTAGGATGATATAGACACACGTCCTCTTCCTTGCAGATTCATAACATCTTTAGTTTATTGGAACTTCTTAATTATTGCCCTGATGGTGGAAACAGTCTAGGCCTACTCTAGACTGCTTAATCATTTTAAATGAGGCCGTTGTTGAGCTTCAACTGACCGACACAAAATAGGTCTCTGAAATAGTTTAGAATATATAAGTTATAAATTCTAAACTATTTCAGAGACCTATTTTGTGCCGGTCATTATAAGTCTTTGTTCCTTTGAGTAGCTGATGTTTATGATCTATCTATGGTGACCGCCTTTATTTTGCAAAAATGACACGACTGAAAAAAAAAAAAACCTGAGTTATGATAAGAGAGTTGTGTTTTAGCAGATGCACGCATAGATGCATCAAAACAAGATGTGTGAGAATTTTAAGACACTGACATTTTCCGGTCCACAATGAATCGATCGCAAGTCACCGCGAGAAGCTGTGTTGTGTGAACTTACGAAGACCTGTTCACTGCAAGCTCTTGGCCATTATGAAAGGTCGTTTCACTGTGGCTGGGTAATAGCATACTTACACACTTCGCCGAAACCCCCACTTCCTGCTGAGGGTGAAATACAGGGCATCTCTGTGTTTCACACTAGGGTGTTGTCACAGCCCTTCTGGCTGTCCGGCTGGTTGATTAGGAAGTTATCTGCACTGCTATCAGATTTGTAAGAGGGTTAGTGAGCTTTGCCACCAGCAGCCTTCAAACGACTGTTACAATGAGCTTTAATATGATTGTAGTGCTGTGTATAAGCCAGGGTTTCTCAAACTCGGTCCTGGAGGGCCACTGTCCTGCACAGTTTAGCTCCAACCCTGATCAAACACACCTGAGCAAGCTAATCAATGTCTTCAGGATCACTAGAAGCTCACAGCTGGGTGTGTTTGATCAGGGTTGGAGCTAAACTGTGCAGGACAGTGGCCCTCCAGGACCGAGTTTGAGAAAAGCAGGTATAAGCTAAGCTCGTATAGCAACATTGCACTGCATACATTGCTTCTTAGAATACACGACAGATCGTGGAAAATGTGTGGTGTTCTCGAGCTGAATTCTTCTGAGAAAAGTGAACTGCCGTTTTATCTATTGATTCAACTTCTGGGATGTCCTGCTTTGCTGGCTAATTGTTTGGTCTCAAAGTGGCCAAATTGAATAAAGCTACACTTCAAGCCCCTCCATGATGAATCTTCCAGGGTCAAACTGACCCTACACTCGACTAAATAAAGCTTGAAAGTCCATTTTCTGTTTGTTATTGTGCATTTGAGAAACATGGTGATAAGTAAAAGCATTTTAAATATCACATATGTGGAGGATGTCATGGTTCAGGTTAAAAGTTGACGTTCAATTGCAATAAATCTGTGTCTAAAACAGGTCAACGTGAAGCACAAAAGCAAAGTCCAAACTAATTTAAAGCTCACAATTTGCCTTTTAAAATAAGCCACACATTTGGACTGAAGAGAAAGTTATTAATATATGGACAAAATGTTTCATTTCCACTCATTTAGTTTTCTAAAAGGAATTTAAATCGTTCTTTAGAATGACAAACAAACACATCATTCATTTTTAGATATTTTAATAAGTCTCGTACGCTCACCAAAAACATAATCAGTAAAAAGTAAAAAACTGTAATATTGTGAAATTGTATTACTATTTTGTCTATGTGAATACATTTTTAAAATGTAATTTATTCCTGTGATATCAAAGCTGAATTTTCAGGATCAATGCATGGTCAAAAAAAAGTCTTAAGTCATTTCAACTTAAATTGCATTAAACTTACTTTTAAAAAATGAGTTGACTCTTGTCATTTAAAAAAAAGTTGGAAATTGCTGAACTTATTTTGATGAGTTAAAGCAATGTAAAAACATATTTTGTCATAACTTATCGATCATATAATTTTTTACAGTGCATCTTCAGTCACACATGATCCTTCAGAAATCATTCTAATATTCAGTGCTTAAGATACATTTTGTGTGATACAAAAATTCACCTTCAAAAATAAAAATAAAAGCAATTATTTGAAACAGAGATCTAGTGTAACATTATAAATGTCTATACCATCACTTTTGATCAGTTTAATGTATCACACCTGAATAAGGATAAACCATTTTTTTAATAACCACTAACTTATGAACGGTATAGTATAAAGTTTCTGCCAACCTTTTCTGGGCTGCATGACCTTAACATTCCCACAACTCAGCCTGAACCTGTGGAGATATTACATAAGGAAGAGACAGAAGCCAGTCCTTGATGAAGTCAGCTTTCTTTTTCCACTTGATTGTATCGCTCTGTTTGTACGGAGGACAAATATGTTCGGGTCGCTGCAGGTGATCACAGTATCTTGGAAGGCAAAGTGTTTAAGTGCAGTTTCCGAATCGTGTGATGACAAAGAAAACCCTGTTGGCTTTAAACTCTTCGGCTGCACCCTATGCAAATGTGTTCCAAAATGCAAACACTGGTCTCTGGAACATTGACTTTCCCTATCATACACATTTAGGCCTATCTTACGTCAACTTGCCGTTTCCTTTTTGCCACATTAAGCTCTTCCCATTGGAAATGGTAAACTGATTATATCTTTGGGGTTAACTAAATCAGTTTAAATGCCAATTTATTTAATTCAACTTCCATAGAACTGCTTTATCTTAAAAGGATACTATTGACTATATGATAGTTGACTCTTCATTTAGTTGCCCTCATGTTTAAATACTAGATAGTTAAAAATAGATTCTATGAAAGTGTCATCCTCACTAATATCTTTTTACGATCCGGAAAAACAGGTTTGGAACAACATGAGGGTGAGTAAATAATGACAACATTTTTATTCATTGGGTGAATTGGCACTAATATGGAGAGTACAGAATATATTTTAATATTGACACCCATGATAAGAATATGAACAATGATTTTAAGATTGAGTCCCATAGTTTTAATACAGTAAATTGACACAAAGGCTCCACCTACTGACAACTTCTCTTTATTTATTATACCAGCTACGAAAGTCATTCTAAAATACACGAAGCAATGAGAAATCTTCGGGATTTTCCTACTCTAAAAATGAAAAACCCCTTTACATTTGCTATAGTAAAACGATGTTTGTGCAAAAGCAAATAAAAAATGTAATTCGTAGTCGGCAGGATTCGAACCTGCGCGGGGAGACCCCAATGGATTTCTAGTCCATCGCCTTAACCACTCGGCCACGACTACATGAAATGTGACCGGTTACCGCTACAATTTTGAATTTAATAACGAATTAATGATTGTTTTTATTGTAATAACGAGTTTAGCTACGACTGTTCAAAAGAACGTCTCACGCGCGACACACACAGAAGCTCGAGCGCGGTGTGTGCGTGTTAAGCCATAACTGAGAATGAGAATGTTTTCAGCGAGTAACACACCTGGTTGTAACTACACAGAGCGAATATCACATATCTTACAGCTGTAACTGGATTGACTGTGTGAAGGTGTTACACACTAGAAGGGAAAAACGCTCACGCGCTCGATTGTCAAGTTTTATTGTCATATACTATCACACCTGACAATCCCAACCTAACCATCAGAGGTCACTGTCACTCCAGTATTGACCTTAATCTTATCTCAATCTGCATTGTATGATTGGCACCTTTATAAATACTGATCTCTTGTTTAGACTGTTGTGAATAGCTTCATGTTTTTAGTGCTTCTTGTTCCAGACCTGTGCGTTTTGGATTATGTTGAGTGGGTCTGTTTGTTGGATTTAATCGGTTTGGTTTTATTGGTTTCACACACAAGGCTTAAGTCCAGACTAGAATGCAGGTTTGAGCTATCTTAACTGATAGCAACTTGTTGTGTCTCAAGATGCACACCAGTAATGTTGTTTTTTCTACGGCATTTTATAAAAGCTTTCACTGACAAGGCTTAGATTAAGCCAGGATTAGGCTTTATAGTTCAATTAGGACATTTAAGTAGCTTTTATAAATGTGCTTTAGAAAAAAAAACATTAGGTGTGCATCTTGAGACAAAACAACAACACTTACATATTTTAAGATATGTCAGTGCATGCTTTCACAGCTCAAACATGCATTTTAGTCTGGACTAGGGTTTAAGGTTTAAACCTTGTCTGTGAAACTGGGGGTAAATGTCCAAATTGAACTAAGGCCTAGTCCTGGCATAGTCTAAGCCCTGTCTGTGAAACCAGGTCTTGATCTTGGATACAAGTATGCATCACTGCTTCTGGGTTATGAATCTGCCACATTCTATCACTTTTATATAGATGGAGATGGGCCAGACCATCAAAGGCTCAGCAATGCAAATGGTTAGATAATGTATATATACAAACAAAAAAAGATAACTTTTGAGGTTTCATTCCATTTCTAGGCTTTTATGATGGGCAAAATGATATTTCTAAGGGGCAAGAAAATCACTCAAAGACAGTGGAAGTGTTGATTCTCACAAATCAAAGTAAGTGTTGCGACCAACAAGAAGGAAACTATTCTGTTTCCATATGACAAGACACTCATTAGTTACTTAAAAATATATATATTTTCACCTACGAGTATATAGCATACACTACTTTATTATTTTTACCTGAAAAATGTAACTTTTTTCAGTTGGGTGTAATTCATTACTAAGTAATTCATTACTGTAATTTAATTAGGGTAAGATTCCCTTGAAAAAGTAAAGTAAGCTAGGCTATTCCTCTTGATTTGTCTGTAATTTAATTGGTTACTTCTGATGTGATTGCATTAAATACTGTATCGACTATAGAACAATTCTATATAATAATAATAATAATAATAATAATACATTTTATTTGTTGGTGCCTTTCAAGACACCCAAGGACACCTTACAGAAAAAACAAACAAGACATTAATACATATAGTATAAACAATATAGTATAAACTATATAGTATAGTATAAACAATATAGATATAGTATAATATATATAATATACATATAGTATAAACAATAAACAATCAATACACATAAAAGAATAGTGGATGTAACATCAATATTTAATGTATGCTTTTAATGTAACCTTCTCCCTTTAAATACTTTGGTCAGTTCAGGAATAATTTATCCAATTATTAATTAATTTAGGTTAAGTGAAAGGTCCTTCAAGTTCAGCATGAAAAATCAAATATGGTTATTACTGATCATATAATTTCATTCGCATAACACATATCTCCTCCTGGGACCCATGAATAGACTTTTGTCCCCGATAGTAATACAACTTCTGCTTGGTCTTTTAATATGACTGACATTAACTTAGTGATCAAATTTAGCACTCTAATGGAAATATGATAATGTATGATAATATTATTTCAAATTGTTTGTCATAAATCAATATCTCAGGAAAATGTTATGGGGTTTCTAATCAAAATATGACTTTCTGTTACAAAACAGGGCATTGATTTCATTCATGACTTCTGTAGAGGACACCAGGACTTAAATCAGGTTCATCAGGCGTTTTGGGAGACACAAGTGAATATAGGAAAAATTATATATCAATATTCCTATGATATATTAGATATTATTATGAAAATGTTGCCAATTTTTACTCCCATTATTACACTTCTTCTTTCATTACACGTTGCCCCAAGAACACATTGATATGCAAATTGTATACAGTATAGGCTATACATTGTATTGAATAGGACTACCCATTTATGGCCATTTTACCCACATACTGCATAAAGTAAAATGGTATATAAATTAATTCTGTTTAATCTTTAATAACATAGTTATGGTGAATGAAAAAAAAAAATCCCATTCATTCATTCATTCTTATTTCAGACCCTTAGGTCCATATCACAAAGTAAAAGAAAAAAAAAAGAATATCATACAAACAAAGATTTACATACAGCAAACATTATTTAAAAAACATATAAACTTGAATTCCAGTGCTTCCAGAACCAGGAGAAATACCTTGTATCACTTAATGTAGGATCATTAAGGCCATTCTGATTGTATTTTTTGAATCACCTAATCGACATTTACATATTTTATTATTATTATTACTATTATACCTTAACACAGCATGCAATGTATAGGAACATCATTAGATACGAACATTTGGCTTGCATTTCCACCATGGGAGCTTAAGCTAAATTCTTAATGCATCATTAAATGCCACCTGAAGCTTTTTCATTTTAGTTTTACTATATCTACACCACAGATGTGCCATACTTAACATCACCTGTGCACACATCAGATGTACGTGCCAACATATTTGCCTGTCCATATAACTTACAGCACTGGCGCTGCACATCATCATTATCATTTAGATAATTTCTAATAATGTGACCCAACATTTTATTTACCACATTTAATACTTGGTCACCTAAATATAAAGAGGGAAAGTTTTGCTTAAGGTTCTCTTCAGTTTTAACAATCATAATCATACTCTTTTAGTATTAAATTTAATACCATTGTTTTGCCTTTTCATGGCTTCTTTAAAAAAAACTGAGTTCTGGTGTCCACCACAGTGGACACAGCATAACATATGAATAATATTTTTTTTTTATGCTCTTAGACCAATCTGTTTCTGTCAACCCTCCATCTCAATGAACCGAATGAAGTTAACACGTAGAAGAAAATGGAGAACAGATGACAAGAGCCACTGCCTCAGAACAACACTAAAACCATCAAATCTACACACAGAGGCACACTTTCACGTGCTTAAGAGCCTAATGATAGTAGCAGGCGCTCAGGAAGCGTGTTGACAGTCGCGAAACGCAACAAACATCGTGGCGTGCTGAAAGCGTTGAGTCGGAGCGCGGGTCACGTGACTCCAGCACAGGCCTGCTGTCTGTTGTCAGCGGGACGGAGAGGGAGGAAAGAACATGGCGGCTACGAGCGACCTGAAGCGGGGCGCCGGGCGTTCGTTTTGAGCTTTCTCGCGTTAACCGAGACCGGGGCTCCGCGGGACTAGTGCATTCTCACCTGCACGGGATCAACTTTGCGGTGGTGCCCGAAATTCCGGGTTTGGTGCGTGTAAAGTGCAGGCTAAACGCGAAACTGAAGAGAATAGATTTTTATCCATAATGAGGGGGAGACGAGGCAGGCCGCCCAAAGCGCAGCTGATGCAGGAGCCCTCAACGGGACCGGTGCGCGGTCTGAGACCCCGCCGGGGCTTGCGGGCGAAGGTGAAAGTTACCTCCGATGACGATTATGTTACCCCTAAACGAGGGATTCATCATCATTCAACACGAGGCCGGAGAAAAGCGCGATCCGCGGTTTCGAGAGGCAGAGGAAGAGGCAGGGGAACGGCCAGAGGCAGGGGGCGGCGGAACACCGCGAGCGGGGTGGTTTACGACGACCACGAGAGCGATGAAGATGATGAGGATGCGGTTAGTTTGAGATCAGAAGAGGAGGAAATCATTGAGGAGCCTCTGACGGATGAAGAGGAGGAAGAAGAAGAAGAGGAGGAGGCCATCAACGACGAGTCCGACTACCTGGAGGAACTGGACGAATTGGAAGAAGATGATGCGAGTTACTGCACGGAGAGCAGCCACGGCAGCAACGCAGGTACGAGCGATCTTCATCGATCTCACCGGCGACTGATCCGTGTGCAGTAGTGAGACCGAAAACAGCGCTCTTTTGTTGACCAAAACACTCAAAATGGATCCTGGTGCTTTTCTATGCTGGCAAAGGCCGCGGGTTTAGCAAGTAGCATTAGCGCGGTAGTCATTTGTTGCGATGAAATTGCAATTGCGGGACGCTATCAAGATGCACAAAGCCTTAGAATTAAATACTAAACTTAAAAATCCCATTGTACAACGGCAAAGCAGTTTTTAATATCAACAAAAAGTTATCTTCACTCGTCAATTATGCATTTGCTAACGGTTAGCCCGTTAGCTCATTAAATCCAGACACCCTCTGCAGTGAGTGTGTTTTAAATACTTTTAAATCACTCTCTCTTGTTATATGACTATATGTTTCCATGGGTTTAGCCTGTAGCGGGGTCACTTTTTAATCCTGCATATGGGCACACCAAAAGTTAGTTAGCCCGTTATCTTGCTAATTGATTTCGCGCTGATAAGATGATTTGTTAATAAAACCATCTGCATATTCCATAAACTTTGATAAAAGTACGGTCGAGTGTTGCATTTAGGTGTTTTACTTACTATCCACTCTCATTTGCATGGGGCTATGGTTGTCTGACTGGTGTTTTGGAGCACGTAGCCAAAGCTGAAGTGCAGCTAATGACAGGGCAGCATGCGGCCGATTGTTTTGAAATCCAGCGCCAGTGCCGTCGCACCTGACGCGGGGAGGACGTTTAAACTCGACCCGCTACTGTGTGTCACTCTCGCACATGACGTCATAATTCCATTTATGATGTAGCTCATGAAGGTTTAGGATGATTTACCCCCCTCATGAGAGATAATTAGGGTTAAAGTAATTTTAGAGTGATGGATGAGGTATTGAACCTCATGTTGTCTGTTTGAAGGTTTTAAAATGTCATTTATTCCTGTGATGGTAAAAGCATCATTACTCCAGGCTTTAGTGTCACTTGATCCTTCAGAAATCATTCTTATGTGATGGTTTGATGCTCAGGAAACATTTCTGATTGTTATCAATGTTAAAAATAGCTGTGCTGATTCATATTTTTGTGGAAACGTGATACTTTTTTTTTTCAGGATTCTTTGATGGATAAAACCGTTCAAAAGAAAGACATTTATGAAGTTACAAATCTTTTTGTGTCATCATAAATATCTTTACTGACATTTTTGATCAATTTAATGTGACCTTGTTAATTTCTAACCCCAAACTTTTGACAAGTGCTGTGCATATTAAGTTTTTTTTATTTTTTTCAAAGATTAAAATATATTTTTATAGAATTTAAGTATACCTTATGCGGATTTCTGTGTTGTTGCTTCTTATTTTAAACTGTTGTGTGCATGCAAATTGCAAATGTTATCATCTTTTTCCTTTGGGAATCATAAAAATGAACTGTTGGTTTAATACAGCATGCACAATGTTGTGTTCCTTATTGTCTCATTTTTGAGTTGTTAAGTTTTTAAGCAGATGCCTGATCATTCCTGATGTCTGACTAACTGATTGACTTATTAATTATCGCCTGAATCAACATGAATTTTTTGGGGAAACTGATCATTTCATGCAAGTTATTCCAAATGGACTCTAACATGACCGTCTCTCTTATTTTTAACAAATAAAATGAGACAAAGTTTCTATATTACATGATCATAAAATTGCGTTGGGACTTTGTTTTCCTCCTTGAAAAATTCACGTTGTCTTTAATTTGTTCCTAATTAGAGCACTCACATCCAGCAATCAAAACTGATACTGATTCTCTCTGTTTCAGTAGGTCGTAAAAGACCAAGACCAAGGCGACCACCTTCTCCTATTCTGGAGCAGAAGGAGATTCCTTCTCTGGAGCTGCCCAGTTCCTCCGAGGACCTTCTCATTCCCAACGAGCAGCTACTCAACGCATCAGCAGTTTATGAGGTCCTTCGCAGTTTCAGTACAGTCTTGCGTCTCTCTCCGTTCCGTTTCGAGGACTTCTGCGCCGCTTTGGTCGGACAGGAGCAGTGCACGCTGATGGCGGAGACGCACATCTGTCTGCTGAAGGCCATCTTACGGGAGGAGGACACCTCCAACACCACTTTCGGACCCGCGGACCTCAAAGACAGCATCAACTCCACGCTCTACTTCATTGACGGTATGACCTGGCCAGAAGTGGTGCGTTCATACTGCGAAAGCGACCCCGAGTATCACCACGTCCTCCCTGACCTGGAAGGCGAAGACTACCCGTTCAGCCCTTTGGAGAGCAAAGTCAAGGTCTTACAGTTCCTGGTGGACCAATTCCTCACCACCAACCTCGCCCGCGAGGAGCTCATGTCCGAGGGGGTCGTTCAGTACGACGACCATTGCCGGGTTTGCCACAGGCTCGGCGACCTCCTGTGCTGCGAGACCTGCTCGGCCGTGTATCACCTTGAGTGCGTGAAGCCTCCGCTGGAAGAGGTGCCCGAGGACGAATGGCAGTGTGAGATTTGTGTGGCGCACAAAGTGCCCGGCGTAACAGACTGTCTGACAGAGTTCCAGAAGAGCCGGCCGTACATCCGGCAAGAGCCCATTGGTTACGACCGACATCAAAGAAAATACTGGTTTCTCAACAGGAGGATCGTTGTGTGAGTATTTGCAATATATTATGGATTCAACCTGCTGAGAAATCTGGTGAAAAAAACAAAAAACATTTATAAAGCAGTTCTTAAGTGCTCACTTTCAAGGAGTTTAATTATTGACCCGTGTTATAATGAACAAGCTATGCAATAAGGTCTCATTTGTTAACCGTCGTTAATATCGTTAATTATGATAAACTAACAATGGGCAATATAGTTTTACAGCATTTATTAACATTTTGTTAATGTTAGTTAATAAACGTTCATGTTACCAGTTCACAGTGCATTAACTAATGTTAAGATACAGCATTATGCAAAATGTATTAATAAATATTGAGATTAACATTAAGATTAAAGGAATAGTTCACTTCAAAATGAAAATTCTGTCATCATTTACTCACCCTCAAGTTGTTTCAAACCTGTATGAATTTCTTTCTTCTGCTGAACACAAAAGAAGATATTATGAAGAAAGTTGTTAACTAAACAGTTGATGGACCCCATTGACTTCCATGGTATTTATTTTCCTACTCTGGAAGTCAAATGGGGTTTCTTCATAATATCTTCTTTTGTGTTCAGCAGAAGAAAGAAACTCATACAGGTTTGAAGCAACTTGAGGGTGAGCATATGACGACAGAATTTTCATTTTGAAGTAAACTAATCCTTTAATAAATGCTGTACAAGTATTGGTCACAGTTATATAGGCTAATGTTAACTAATGCCTCGTTTCCACTGAGCAGTACGGTACGGTACGGTACGGAACGGTACGCATTTATTTGCGTTTCCACTATCAAAAGTTGTGAATGGTACCAAAATGCCGAACCGTACCGTACCACTTTTTAGGTACCCTTCCATTGGGGTACCTAGCACAGTGGAACGGTACTAAAAGGTGGAGCTAGACTCACTGCAGGACGTTGATTGGTTGACAGAGAGCCGTCACTTGCGCGTGCTACAAGGGGAATGACAACATAAGAAGCGCCATTTTTTAATATACAGTTTAATATAATACTACTGTTACTGTATCACTAAATGTAATTTTAAGAGTTTTTCAGGCGAGAATGTAGTTGTTTAAAGCTAAAATCTGTGCTATTTATAAAAATGATTATTTTTTTCCCCCGGTTGTGAGATCCAGGCGTTCAGCGGGGCTCGGCGCTCATGTTTCCCGGCTGGATGAGCCTTTCGTCGGCTAATCTTCTGACGTTCGTCGCTTACTCCGACGGTAGTGGTTAAACATGAGATATAATTCGTCTTGTGTAGACCTAACGGGCGATCTTTGCTCTCGTGAATATATAATGAGTTCCCTGTCAATCGTTTTGGCTGAGGGCTAAGTTTAGTTTCATAGGCTATTTGTATTTAACTTTACTTGTAATGTTAGACTAGAGCGCTGCATTTGGATATTTGACTGAATTGTTTGCTTTATTTCTTATTGTATAGCTTCTTGTACCTTTTACTTAAACTTTTATATAGGCTATTATTGATCAAACTGAAATTTTACAAAAAGAAATATGGTTTCTTGTCATTTTTTTATTACAAGATTATCACTGATGTTTATTGCAACATTTGTACAAACGCATATATTGCCTGGAATATGTTTTTTTTTTTTATTTAAACGAAAAGAGGTAACGTTAGGGTTGTGTTTTAAATTTCGTTTTGTTATAAATAGAATAACGTATAACGTGCAGTGAATAATCAATATGCGTTCCGCATGAACCACATTTGTGTCCCTATAATGTTTAATTTATTTAAATGAAAACGAAAAGAGGCAGAGTGGTGTTTTATAACAGATTTCGTTTTATTGTTGCTTAAAATGTACAGAGCAAGTTAACAGAGATAACCGGAGTAGCAGAGCGACGCTTTAAGAACGCGCTGTACCATTTGCATGTAGGAGTCGCACATGGCGTGTACTTTGCGTACTTGATATTGAGAAAAGCCTAATGTCAGCGCTTGTCTTCTTGTGACAAACATGTCAAGAAGCAAGAACAAGATCTGCTCTGCTGTATGTCATCCATTGTAATTTACTATGTTCTTCTTCGAGCGAAAATGACGTTGATCGAAACACCACGCCTATCAAGTAAGGGTACTGTCGGCAGTGGAAACGCTAGCCAGATCATGGTTAACAGACCCGAACCGTACCGTACTGTCCCGTACCGTACCGGACTGCTCAGTGGAAACGAGGCATAAGGAAACCTTATTGTAAAGTGTTACCATAAAATTATCACGGAACATGATATTTCCTAAAAAATTATTCTTTCGTTCATGCATTGACATATTTGTGAACATTATTGTTATAACTGTAGGCTAAAGTTTGTGAATAAACTTTGATGTTGGCTTGAGAAAGCTTGAACCTTGAAAGCGGGACTCGAACTCGGGTCGCTTTGTGTACAGCTGCGGAAAATATAATATTTTGGCAACTTTGGAATTCCATATGCACAGTGATTTTGCTTTGATGTAATAACTAGCCTAACTTACAGCAGTTATTTTGTCTATGGGTCATAACATTTCTTTCTGCTTGTTCTAAATCAGGTACAGATAAATGAGCACAAGTAAAATAATATGTATTTCAATGCATTAATGAGAGATTGCGTGTGTGAATTATTCCTACCGTCTCTCTATTAATTTTGAAGCTATGGGTTGTAGTTACTTCAAAAGTAGAAAAATCTATGCTATAACTGTTCAGTTTCTAAGCAATTTTATTGATAAATCACAGTACAGCGTTGACAATGAAAATTTCAGTGCATTACTAACATTTCAACCTAGATTTTCTGAAAAAGTGAAAAAACATGGGGTAACACTTTATTTTACAGTGTCCTTGTTACATTTTTTACATGTAATTACTGTAGTAATTACTGCAAATTATGCATAATTAAATCCAACTCACCCTAAACCAAACCCTAATCCTAGCCCTATAGTAAGTACAGTACATGTTGTTAATTGATATTACTCAGTACAATTACACCTTGACAAGGACACCTTAAAATAAAGTGTAACCAAAATATGGTTAAAGTTCATAAAGTGCTTGTGTTTAATGTATGTAACCTGATCCTTTTCAGAGAGGAAGATGGCGAGGATGAAAATAAGCAGACTTGGTACTACAGCACTAAAGTCCAGCTAGGGGAGTTATTGGAAGTTATGGATAAAGGGTTCTGGGAGAATGACCTCTGCTCCGTGCTGGAGGAGATGAGAGAGGAGATCCACTCTCACATGGACATTACCGAGGAGCTCACTAACAAGGCCCGTGGGAATAACAAGGCATACCTCACCGTTGCCAATGGTAAGAAAATACATGAATCAAAGCTCATACACACCATTTTTATTACCGTCTTGGAAATACACATTTGTTGGGATGTGCAAAGTGAGACCACCACAAACTGTTGCTAGGTTTTTTATTTAATTAGATGGTGTGTTTTATTTTATTTTTTGGACAGCCATATTGTAAAAAAAAATTCTCCAAATAATAATTTTAGTTTTGTAAGATTTACTCACAATAAAATAAATCAAAGTTTTTTGTTTTTTGTTTTTTTTTGTCAGATTTTTTCGATTATTTGCAAGGATGAAATGAATTTTGTTTCTTCCACTTTTTTTTTTTTTTTTTTATGTAAAAAAGATGCTAATATTGTTTGTTTATTATATGTATTTCCTTTGGGAATCATGCATATTAGTTATTGTTATTAGTTAATACAGCATACACAACCTCTGAATGTTATGAGCTAAGTTTTTAAGCAGATGCCAGATCATTCCTGGATGTCTGACTAACCGATTGACTTATTTATGGACATGCATGTTGTCTGAATCAACATGATTTCTTTTCGGAAACTGGTCATTTTAGCAACCCACACTCATTTTTCCCCTTTTCTAAATAGTTCATGACTCTGCTGGTCTCTTGTCTGCTCTGTGGAAGTGGGACTTATTTAATTTCTTTAAGTTAAGCCTTCAGCTTTCTTGTATGGAAATGACAGCAGTTCTTTTCCTTAAGTATGTGGGCTTTTTTTTTTTAAGTATTTATATATAATGCAGCTTATGATCCAATGCTAAGACCTAACTTTAATAAATGCTCAGTGAATTTACCAGTAATTAAATTATGCGTGACTATTACACCATAATTAAATTAAGCCTTTTCAACAAATATCATTTATTTCAATTGACTTGTTTTAGTTATGTTGAACAAACTTATATCCATTTAGTAAAACCTACTAGATTTAATCAGAATATATGCACTTTTAAAGTATTTTTTTTTTCTTTACTTTCTTTTTTTTAACTTGTTTTTTTCAATTACTTTCAATACTTGTTTTATTGTAGTAATAAAAATATTACTGCATTGCATTACTGGATAATACCATTACACATTTCTTTGCAAATGTTTACATTTTTATTTTATTATTATCATTATTATAATCTTTTCCTGGCATACAACAAGTACCAGACATATTTAAATCAGAGTACTTAATTAAATAAACAACATGAATGGATGATGAAATCTAAATAAATAAATCATGTGGATTTTCATACACCCGGTTATGGTAAATCATACTTTTTCACGTGTCCCATTGCAAATAAGGACTTCCGTTTCGCAAATTTATTGTGATTGCCTGCCGTGTACTTTAGCAGGGTCAAAAAGAAAATGTGGAAAGAATTGTGTTATTTTAATTAACTACAGTCAGTGACTGTCTGAATCAGTAAGAGTTAATGTGAAGGAATTCAAATGACTGTAAGGTGTCTTTCCGCCCAGCTATTTATAGCAGTGCAAAAGCAGCTCCACCTGCACTGAAGTGAGATTCATCTTGTAAAGGTGTTGTGGGAAAGTATTTCACTTGCTGCAGATGTTTCATGCATCTTTTGCTTCCTGCATGCAAACTTTGTTTTCATGTGGTTACTTGAATGCTTAGTTGGGACTGGTAAGTTGCAAGTAGTTCAATTTTTCAAAACTTACAAATAACTTGTAGGCCATTGTATGTCAGTGATTAACCAGCTTAACTCGTTGACGTATCTTTAGGCTTATGAAATGTTGATGATCTCATTTGATCTTAATAGGAATTAGGAACGGATTTGTTTAGGGATACACATTGGACAGCTGTTGTGGTGTTTCAGTGCTGTTAAATGGGCGGGATCTTGAGAATATTCTTCTATGCATTTCCTCCAGATGTGATCTTGGACCGCCTGAAGACCAAGCAGGAAGCGGAGCTTGAGGAGGTGAAGCGACGGGCAGCGGAGGAGGCTGAGAGGGCCAGACAGGAATCGAAATCAGGATCTGATGAACCAGCTGTGACCGATCAGGCGAATGGATCGAATGGATCGTGTCCACAACAAGACTCCAGTAATGGGAATGCGATGAATGAGCAAACTTCTGCAGACGGTTAGAGATCTTTTTATGGCTCTATTAGCTGTGTTTACATGATTTTGTGTGTTTTTGATGTCGGTTTTAATTGCAAGTGCATCTTTCTAATAGTAAGTAGTAATTCAGGCACACTTGTGATTTGGGGTCTGTTTAGTAGTAATTACATCTTGTACTTTTTTTGTTTGTGAAGGGCTATTTATCATATCACACATACATCATCTTCAGTTTATTGATAAAATGTTAGAATGACATTTCTAATTTACAGGAGTCCCACTGTCGTTAAAAACCTGGAAATATCAGGAAATTCTTATATGTTTTTTGGGCCTTAAAAAAGTTATTGGAATTTCTATTATGAATTTCCTTTTTTTCTAGTTTTACATTTCTCTTAATTTTGTTTTATTATTAATAATTAAGATATTATTACCGTTGTGTAGTGATATTTTATACTCTTTTGTCAAATTTCAGCTTCAGTCTCAGCTGTCCCAGTTGGTGAGGTTGGCAGCACCACCAGCGTTCCTGAGCTAGCGGCATCCAGCTCAACCATTCCGACTAAAACTGACTCCCAGAATCCCATAGGGAATGCAGTGACATCGTCTTCCAGTGGTGAGGAGGCAGGGGAACGGACTGATGGGGTGAAAGAGTTGGCAGGTACAGCAAGTTCTTTTCTTAATGTTCAAGTCACATGCTGCTACATTAAGACAGTCCTAACTAGTTAGCTGCAGTTGATTTCCAAGCTAGAAACAGATCTTCCATTTTCTTGTTCTAAAACAAAGACCCTCCTGGCACAAGAGACCATCTACTTTGCCCAGCAACCTTTGCTCAACAGTGCCGTCTATAAAGCAGCACTGGATCTTTGCCATCGTCTTTGTTATATCGTGTTTACTGAGAGTATAGAGCCTGTTTGAATTGGATTTAACAAAGTTTACAATGGTGCACTGATATATACTGCAGTGTTGATGATTTACTACAATATTATTTTGGCTGTGGCTAGAGTGAAATGCTAGTAATTTATTTTTGCAATAATTGAAATGTGTATTAAGGGAGTATTCTACTCTCAACATGTCCATTACTAATGTATCTCATGTATCTTCTGTCACTGATTCTCCTTCAGATAAGATTTCAGAGTCTGCTGCTCATGGTGATGGGGATTCTGTACTAGAGACTGAACCTGCACAGACAGTGGATGAGAACAGCTGCAGTAGTCATTTCTCCATCACTGAATGCCTGCGAGGTCCAGAAGAGCCTGACCTGGTGGACCGATCTTCACAATCTTCTCTCAACAGCCAAGATGATACAGGTTTCTATGCACCTACATACACAGAATATACTTTTAAATTTGTTATATATGTTTAAAATTTGTTATAAATAAACATACACAACTTTTCAAAAGTTTGGGGTTATACATTTATATACATTTCTATAATTTTTTTTTTAGGTGAGGGTAAAGCTAATGGAGATAGTGCAAAGACAGGATCTTCACGCATGATTACACGACTCCGGAACCCTGATAGCAAGCTAAGCCAACGCAAGGTCATGCAGGACAAAGATGGCAGCTCTCAGGATGGTAGCAGAGCACTTAAAGAGGTAAGGCTGTTGTCTTTATTTATGGTGACAGATTACATCTTGTATAGAGGTTGTTGATGTTTTGATGACAAAGTAGATTTTTGGTCATTAGTGTATTTGCTAAGGCTTGTATTAGTATAAAGGTACCATAGGTCTTCAACAAAAAAAGTTACATAGTTGCTAAATCTGTAAATCTTTAAATCATGTCATTGATATTTCAGACTCCCCCACTGTCGTCATTTGGCTCCTTTAAGAGAGATTCAAACAAGAGCAGTGGCTTTTTCAAACTGGGCCATGAGGGCAAGTTTCGCGTCTACCACAACCAGTATAGCACTAACACACTTGCCCTGAACAAGCACCAACACCGTGAGGACCATGACAAACGCAGACATCTTTCCCACAAGTTTTGCATGACCCCTGCTGGTGAGTTCAAGTGGAACGGATCGCTGTACGGCTCCAAAGCCCTAACTGTGTCCACTCTGAGATTAACCATCATCCAGCTGGAGAACAATGTCCCTGCTCCATTCTTGCATCCCAACTGGGCGTCACACAGGTGAAAGTCTTACAAATACCAGTAGGACTTGTTTTTATTTTGAATGTGCTAAAGTTTCCTAGAAGAAGCATTTAACCATGTCATCTTGTGACCTTTTCCATTGCTGTAGGTCAAACTGGATAAAAGCTGTCCAAATGTGCAGCAAGGCGAGAGAGTTTGCTTTAGCTTTGGCCATTCTAGAGTGTGCAATCAAACCAGTGGTCATGCTCCCTATGTGGAAGGATTCTCTGGGTCACACAAGGTCAGTTTAAATGAACCTACAATCTTTTGATGCTAATTTATACAGAATTATACTACGAATGCAATATGGCGACCTTCAATGCGAGTGCAGACAGTGAAGTTCACACGATCTGTTGCCCTTTAGAGCTGGGTAGGATAGAAAATATAAAAAATATATTTAGCAACAGTTTAGAAACTCCTTCAATTTCATTACTATTCGTTTTGAACGCCGCTTTAGTTATGGCATCTAATGCTATAGCTGTTTTGAAAGTCTTCCTATAATAGCAGCCATTACAAATCCTCTAAAAGTATAAAATAATAAAAGTATACATGTAAAAGTATTATATAAACATAAAAAAACTCATAAGTTGTCGTTTGAAAGTCATAAAGGCCAGACAGATAGATGCATAGATGAACAGTTTAAAGTGTTTGTGATCAAATTTGAGTTTGAAATCATCGTTGACATTGTCAATTTAAATCTATGGGATTTTTAGAGATATGCATTTAGATAAAATAAAAGAAGATTAATAAATCAGAATAGGCTAAAGGATTGTGCTGAGTTTTGTGGATGAGGTTTTTGTTTGATATTCTGCTTAGGAAAAAAAAATTCTAATTAATAAGGAAAGTCATAATAACCCAATTCATGTCTGGGCTGTGTTTAGCTTGAACGCTTTGGAAGGATTTGCAGTCAGAAAGGGCTTAGGGATTTTGTATTTAAAAAAAAAAAAAAAAAGAAGAAGAATAAAAACCGGCCAAGTTTTCACAATATCGGTTTGTTGGCTTTAAACTAGCACAATTGTTATGTGCAGTTTATTGTCAGGGAAATTAAATGCTTTTTTTGCATGTGTGGATAACAATATCTTAATGCAGTAATATATTTCTGCACATTGTTCAAAATCATCCATTTTTTTACTTCAGCAAATTCTATGCTTGGAGGCTTTCCAAAAATGTACAACCAGTCACCTTTATGTCCCAGTTTTGGTGATCTCTCTTTTTCCTTTTTTTTTTGGTGCTTCATCTTTCCGCAGGTTTCATCGCATGACCTCTGTTGAACGGGAAGAGAAGGAGAAGGTGAAAAAAAGAGAGAAAAAACTAGAGGATGAAGAGACTATGCAGCAGGCCACATGGGTGAAGTACACTTTCCCCATCAAACACCAGGTACATCTGAACACTTGCTAGCTTGAGCGTTTTATTTGAACATTTTAAGAAATTACATCAGCTTCAACATTTGAGCTGAAGGCATTCAGTAACTGTTCAAACATATTCTGTAGGTGTGGAAGCAGAAAGGTGAGGAGTACAGAGTAACTGGTTATGGAGGTTGGAGCTGGGTGAGCAAGACGCACGTCCATCGCTTTTTCCCAAAGCTACCTGGAAACACCAACGTCAATTACCGGAAAGCAATTGAGGGTAAGCTGTTTGCTAGTACAGAATACTAGAAAATGTCCTAATCTGGGAAACAAAAAAGTTGTATTTGTCTGATAAAACACTTTTTTTTTTTTTTTTTTTAGCAGCTAAAACTGGAATGGACAATCAGGCATCTCTTTCAGAAACACCAAGAACTTTAGTTAAAACAGATGAAATTTCCTCTGAAAGTGTGCCTGAAAAGGATAACGTCCAGGACACATCCCTAGATTATTCTAAAGAAAAGCAATCTTTGGAGAAAGATCATGTGTTAAAAGATGAAGAACAAGATGAAGAAAAAGAGAATGAAACTGTTAAAGAGAAGTGTGATGAGAAAAATGAATCGGTGGAAGAAATGGACACCAGCACTCCAAACTCTGTAAATGATGAAAAAGGTATTTGCAAAGTTTTACTCTATCATTTCTGATGTACTGTCCTTGGTACGTAAAAAAGGGCTGTGAAAATGAAAAGCATGTATTGACTAGAATTTGAATGCGTAAAAATAGCTGCCTTGTAATGTGGAACAGTTGCTAATGAGTCTGTTTTTCATGGTTGTAGCTAACATCACAAATGCCTCATCCGATGCCTCTCCTTTGAAAAGAGAGCCTTCGGATAGTGAGCTGACGAAGGATAGTGCTCCAAATCAACCCCTGCAGTCCTTCTGGCATGATGTTGTGAACGTCAGTGAAGGCTTCTTGCTACGCACGGCATACAAGAAAATCAAGGCATCAAAACTTGATGGGCTTTTGGAGAGGCGGGTCAAACAGTTCACCATAGAAGAGAAGCAGAGGCTTGAGAAACTCAAGCAGGGAACCATGTCTAAATCCTCTACAGAAAAGATATTGGAAAACAAAGAGACAACCATTGCTGCTCAAGATCAAAAGATTAAGATTGAAGGAACTATCTCTGAAACTCCAAAGGCTAGACAGACTGAGGGAGTAGCGTGTCTAGTAATCCAAGAAAAAGACAATGTGGTCAAAAAGCTTGATTTTAACCAGGAGGAAGAACAGGCTAAGACAAACACTTCAGGACAGAAGAACATCCTGGATGTCAGATTAAATGACTCTGGTGACTTAGCCCCTAAAGAACATGAGCAGAAGTTGACAGAACCTGAACCCAAGACCGCCAGTAGGGTAGCAATGTCTGAGCTTAATGGAAACTCTCAAAGTCTGGATCAAAGCCTCAGCTTGAACGCTAAACCTGAGAAAACCGTTACAGACGTTACGTGCCCACCTGAAGACTCTGAGAGAAAGGACATCATTGAAAACAATGAAAATGACCTAGATGTAAAGAGAACTTTGCCTGTGCAAGTAAATGGGAAGGATGGTCCTGTTGACCCAGAATGTAAGACTTTGACTGATAATGTTAACACAAAGGAGCTAACCAATACTGTTGCAGAGGAGATTAAAGCAATATCACCAAAGGAACCAGTGAAGTCGCTATTGAATGGTGACGCCACTCAAGAGTGTCTTAACGAATGGACTAATAGCACGATTCCTCAGCTGAATTCGGATGAGGATAAAGGGGTTACCAAGCTTGATGCCGATTATACACCGCCTCAGAAAGTGGCCAAGTTGGAAAACAACACTGAAGAATCTATAGACTCCTCGGTTTCTTCCACTGTACCTGAACCTTCTTCTGTAGCTTCCGAGCCGAATGCAAGATCCGAGGTGCCTAGTCATAGCTCAAAGATAGAGCCAATGCAAGTTGAGGAGGCAAAGCCTCCTGTTCCTTCTCCCGTCCCTTCAGCGGAAGAGTCCAGCTTAAGTAGTGACCTCACCGAAAACAGCAGCAGCGTTAGCGAGACTACGACCGTCATTACTCAAGTCACGACAACTACAACCACAGTATCCACAGCGTCCCGCATGGTGCTGACCTCACGTGATGGTCTTGCTTCCAATAACGGGATCAGTACACCTGTACCAACAGATTCTAAGGTGGAGTCTACCAGCTCTGTTTCGACACTCTCCACTACCACTACCACTGTTACACAGGTTACAGACTCACCCCAGGAAGCTACTCTAACAAAAGAGTGTTTGACCACTGTCACAAAAACACTGACCGATACCATGTTGAGTCCTAGTGGTTCCACTGTAAAATCTATGACAGTGAGTCACGAATATTCCACCAGGGACAGGGTACGACTGTTAAAGTTCTCTCGCACCAAGAAAACGCGGTCCGGAACAGCCTTGCCCTCGTACCGCAAGTTTGTGACCAAGAGTAGCAAGAAGAGTATCTTTGTGCTTCCCAATGATGAGCTGAAGAAACTAGCAAGACGCGGTGGTATCCGTGAAGTTCCTATCTTCAACTATAATGCCAAGCCAGCCCTGGACATTTGGCCCTACCCATCCCCACGACCAACATTTGGGATCACATGGAGGTCTGTATTTTCACTTGATTTCCCTGTTTCATGTTGTCTTTCTAAACACCTGAATTAATTGATAAAGCAGTCATCGGGTAGAGGTGTCCATTCCTGCTCCTGAAGGGCCACTTGCCAGCAGAGTTTAGTTCTAGCACTAATCAAGCCGCTAAACTGAAGTATTAACTTTCTGTTCTATGGACAGGGATGATGCTTCAAATCTTGTGTCTTGTAAAGGAAGAGATGTGCCATCACTTCTCTAGGCAATCAGACTTGTGTTTTTGCCTTGTGTATAAGAAAATGAATGAAAATCATAACCGTATGGGACCAGAATTTCATCGAGACTTGGGGTGGGCTATTTTGACTTGGGCCAGTAATAACCTACCAATGTCCTACAACCACTGAGAACATTTTGGCAACCATGTTGCAGTGCACTAAAATCTAATTGGAACAACTTGGCAACTTTACTGCAATGCACTGGCAACCCCTTTAGTAGTTTTGGGGACAGGTTTAGCTTCAAGAACCTCTCACTTTTGTTCAGAGAATGTGAACTGGAATCTAGTTTATCTAATAAATCTACTAGTTTCCTAAAGGTATTTTGTAGCCTTTTCCTGAACTATTATGTTCTTGGTCCCAATTAGTGTTCAACTCTTTCCTCAAGGTTAATTTGGTGTCCAGAGGAGAGACCAGGATATTGATGCTAGCTGTCCATTTATGATCATTTTCAAGAGCAGTACTAGTCGCCAAAAGACCAAATAGGCTTATGAGATCTGCATTAATACCTAATTTTTTAAAAAACATTTCTGTAATGCTAATGAACTGGAGATTCTTTCATACAGATACCGACTCCAGACGGTGAGATCTTTGGCTGGAGTGAGCCTAATGCTAAGGCTACTTTGGGCCTGCCTCAGATGGGATGACATGTCTGTGAAACCCTCACCCACAGGAGGGACAACGCGAACAGGTTGGCGCTTAACCGCTTTAATATCACTTTGGCATTCATGAGGAACTTTAAAAAGCCAGTGCTCAACCATTTTTGTGTAACTTAACAGAGACATCTGACACTGATATCACCACCACGGAGATCATAAAGCGGAGAGATGTTGGTCCATATGGCATTCGTTCAGAGTATTGCATCAGGAAGATTATTTGTCCCCTTGGGGTACCTGAGACTCCCAAAGGTAATGGTGACTCAATGAGTCCTTATGCCAGGCAACCGATTAATCCATTGTTTTCAGACATGGATGGTTTTCTATAATGCAAGGCTAGATTGACCCGAAACACTGTTGATATTTGGTCTGTCCATCATTCCTTTGAGCAGAGACTCCCACACCTCAAAGGAAAGGTCTTCGTTCGAGTGCTCTGAGACCAAAGAAGCCAGAACCGGCTAAGCAGACAGGGCCTGTTGTGATCGAAACCTGGGTGGCCGAGGAAGATCTGGAACTCTGGGAGATTCGAGCCTTTACTGAAAGGTGGGAATTTCCTCTTTTTCCTGTTGTTTCTGTGAATTTGCACGCCTTCACAATGCAACATACTGATTCATTGGATACTCATCTGTCAAATAGGGGTGGGAATCTCTAGGCATCTCACGATTCAATTCGATTACGATTCAGGGGGTAACGATTATCGATTATTAAGGTTTTTTTTTTTTTTTTTTACTTACTTGGTACTTTTAAAGCAAAGTATTTATGATGACCCATAACAAACTTACTTCCAATATATTAATTTTATTAATAAAACAAATGGAAGTGATTTGGCAAGTCAACTGTAAGGTTACATTTGCCAGCATATGTCCCAACATTGCAAAGAACCAACAGGAAAATAAATGTGTGCCTTTACTAACAACATACTTGTAGTAAATTAATACAAACTTCAGCATATTCTGAATCTCTAGCATTTAATAATAGACTTCTAACCAACATCCTCTTGTTATTTCCAATGAGCAATATAATCCTTCAGACAAAAAACATTTTGCTGTAGCAAAATCACAAACAGTTTTCGTTCAAATATATAGAATGATGTACCAGCAGCTCTCATATAATGCTTGTGGACTTACGCATATTCTGAATAATTAGTAACATACAAAGCCGCTCTTATACACAACTAAATAATAAAGAGTTATGACTTGAAATGTTTGCTGTATACCACAATCAAAAACAGCTTATACAAAAAAAGTGAATGAACATCTGCAGAGAGCACAGTCAAAATGTAACTTTTTGTGACTGGCATTGCACATATTGCAGGGCAGTATAACGTACGTATAACAGATCGGTTTACAGCATATTGATGTGAAAACTAAACAATACAGAATGCAGCTCTCATACAAAAAATACTAAATAGGTCACAATGAAATTGCCAATTTTCCATACGTTAGCTTTTAACGAAGAGGGTGCCGTTCGAATTTGGCGATCAGCCATCATGCGTCTGTTATGTGCGCGTCTCTGTTGTGCACGCCACAGACTGTCCACGCACTGCACGTCCGCTTTAGAGTTCCGCCTTTTGCGTTCCGTCAATATTACGTTATTAGAAAGAAAACTTTTTTTTTTTTTTAGAAAATCGATTTTTGACATTTGTGAATCGATTCAGAATCGTCCGCATCGCGATGCATCGAAGAATAGATTTTTTTCCCCCACCCCTACTGTCAAACGCTCCATAAAATCTTTCTCTTGTGTGAAATTTATTGGATAAAGGACGGTTGTAGATAAGACATGAATATATACATTTTCATATATTATATTTTAACGATAATAAAAATGTAGAATGTTATTTCCTGTGGATGTTTACACAATTACCAATTTGTATGTTTGTATGACAGGGTTGAGAGGGAAAAGGCACAAGCGGCTGACCCAACTAAGGTTAGTGTGCAGAAGAAAGCAGAGGAGGTCAAGGCCCAATTGGAAGCTCAGCTAAAGCATCAGAGATTGGCAGCCCAGCAGGTGGGAATGTAGACATGTGCCCACCTGGGGCGCCCCTCTTAATCAGGGGCACAATGCTGAAAGAAATGAGTGTTCTTTCCAATGGGCCTTTTATTTGGTTGTTGCCATTAATGATCATTTAACTCTCAGATTGGTTGTGTGTGTTCTTAATTTTAATAATCTTGTTTTTGTCTAGTTTATTTATCTTATTTCCTAGTATTTTTGTTTATATTGTCATGGTAAATTTTTTTGATGATAATATTGCAGAAACGGTTGGAACAGCAAAAACCTAGCAGCACCAGCACCACATCCACCTTGACCAGCACCCCTACGACCCCTGGCACCACTACTCAGAAGGTGGTGTTGGGCTCTATTAGCGGTCAGGTAACTTCAGCGCCAAAAGTGGTAATGACCACCAAGCTGGGCTCTCCGGTGACATTCCAGCAAAACAAGAACTTCCAGCAGTCCTTTGCTTCCTGGGTCAAGCAGGGCCAACAGGGCAGTTCAGGTCAGTCTTTACAATGTTATGAGGATGCATGGTTAATTACAGTTCTTGATGACTTTTTATTTTAGATGTTATTGTAGTGTGTTTTTGCACGTCAGTGTATTTGATTGGAAATTAGCATACTTTATTTTATTATTCTTTTTGGGGAGCTTATTTATAGTGGTGTGTTTAGTGCTTGACATCGACGTTCGTTGTCCGTGGCGTACTTGGATGCAACCGCCGCTGTATTACCTGATTGAGATGTATGTGCTAGGGTGGTGATCAGACCTGTGTCTTGCAGTCTCTACCAGTTCGGTTGTGACTGTGGCGGCGAGTAGCGCCACCACGTCTGGGCAAACGTTCCACATCGCTGCTGCTGCGGGGTCGATGGCCGGCAGTGTCATCACCGCTAAACTACCTGTTCCAGCCAACAGCAAGATAGTCACAGTGAACGTGCCAACCACGCAAGGAGGTACGGCAGGCCTCCAACATCATTGGCATGTGATTTTTGTTTCAAGTTAGGCCTGCCTGCATGCAGATTCGCAGAGAGGCATAATATCGGCACCATATTCTTAAATGACGTTTATTTTTTACTTCGTTTCTAATGATAAACGGCATACCGTGTGCATGGGTCACTTAATGCAGCCTGTTAGTTATCTAAAAGGTTGTTCAGACTGGCAGCAGTTTGCTGCAAAAAAGCAGCTGAAAGTCACTGAGTTGAAGGAAACATTCATTTTAATTGCTGTCATTGTGAACATCCTATAAAGTTTGGTACAAAGCTCAACGTCCTTTTTACGGCTTCAATTTCAATTCAGTTGGTTGTCATTGTTTAGCATTGTCATTGCATAATACAAAGGATTTCTTTCTTTCTTTTTTTGTGCCAATTTGTTTGGTTTTCTGTTTGGAAAACACTTAAACTTAATATTCCAAGTCAAATATTCTTATTCTGATATCAATACACTACCGTTTAAAAGTTTGGGGTCAGTGAGTTTTTTTTTTTTTTTTTTTTTTTTTTTTTTAAAGAAATTAATACTTTTATTCAGCAAGGATGCATTAAATTAATCAAAAGTGACAGTAAAACATTTTTAATGTCAGTTAAAGATTTACATTTCAAATAAATTGTGATCTATTCATCAAAGAATCCTGAGAAAATATATGATATATAAATAAAATATTAAGCCGTTTTGATATTGATGCTAATAAGAAATGTTTCTTGAGCATTAAATTATCATATCAGAATGATTTCTGAAGGATCATGTGACACTGAAGACTGGAGTAATGATGCTGAAAATTCAGCTTTGCATCACAGGAATAAATTACACTTGAAAATATCTAAATAAAAAATTTAGGTTTAAAATTTTTCACAATGTTACTGTTTTTTAGTATCAAATAAATGTAGCCTTGGTGAGCATAAGAGATTTTTTCCAAAAACATTTAAAAATATTACCAACCCCAAACTTTTGAACAGTTTTGTATCCATGTAATGCAGTACTCTTGGAGCAAACTATATCTACTCATTGTCTCAACAGGTTTGGTACAGGTACAGCAGAAGGTGGTGGGCATCATTCCATCAAGCACAGCGGCCACCGCACAGTCCTTCCCTCCATTCCAGCCCCGTACAGCCACCATCAACATCAGACCCAACACAACCACCTCCACGCAGCAGGTATGAACGCTCACTAAAATGATCCACTCTGGTCAACTCTACATTTGTGTTCCTGCAATAATGTTTCATTTACTCGTTTATGCCCAGGTCCTTACGGCTGGAACCGCTCTACGACCAGGGATGACTGTGATACGCTCTCCCCTGCAACAGGCCACCACCCTGGGGAAGACTATCATTCGCACACCCCTGATGGTTCAGCAAGGTATTCTCAACAAGGATTTGTCCTGGAAATTTGTTTTTAACATTACTTTTAATGGGTTTCTGTAGGAAAGTAGAGAAGAGACGTGGTCTCATTTAATTAGTGGTCATTAAACCAACATATTTGACAGCAGAAGGCTACATTGTGACCATGTGGTGTCCACAATAACTTATGCCCAACTCTGTTGAAGACACCAAAGTTTTCTAAATCGTTTCTGAAACTTCAGAGTGTGATTGTGATTTATATCACACAGGTCAAGTGCAGCAGCCAGTGCAAACAAGTGTGGGCACTCAGGTGGTGGGCACTCCTCCTCGCCTCTCCACTCCAAATCAACCCCAGACCCCACAGACTGCCTCTTCTCCCCGACCACAGCAGGGTCAGGTCAAACTCACTCTGGCCCAGCTCACTCAGCTCACCCAAGGGGCTCAGGTTTGTACCAGTTTTAAATCAGCATGCAATGCAAATGGACCTTTATTTACTTCCTTTATCGCATATTTTAATGTTCTTATTGTGCCCTGTTAATCTGTGCACATTATAGAGCGCTGCAGTGATGTAGTCAGCATCACCCTGGTTCCACTGACAAAAACCCAATAGGTTTTTCCTATTATTGCAGAAAATAAACTCTGACCAAACAAAAGTTTATGATTCCTATATGTTTTGTTCATTATGATAATCTTCACAAATGAACACAACTTTTAGGAATTTTGAAGTGTAAATCCGCAGAAGTAAAAAGCTAAACGAAGACTATTAAAGAACTACAACACGGTCGCATGACTTCAACATCACCAAAACTAACCTTCCAACATCTCTTTTAGTCTTTATTTAAAAAAAACAAAAACAAAAAATAAAAAAAATAATAAAGTTTGAGTTAGAATAGCTTGCAGACTAGTAAGTAGATGTTTTCCTGTTAGTTGTAATGATGTTTAATGTCCCCAAAAACTTCTGTAGTCGCATTTAGCCACTTGTTAGCTATTGCCTTTTTTAAGACAAGGTTATTGATTAATGTTACTTACTACTGAAATAAACTTGCACTTTTGCTCTTCAGGGAGGGAACCAAGGGTTGACAGTAGTGATCCAAGGGCAAGGTCAGACCACAGGCCAGCTGCAGGTCATTCCTCAGGGGGTGACGGTCATCCCAGGGCCCGGTCAGCAGCTCATGCAGGCTGCCATGCCCAATGGCCAAGTCCAGCGTTTCTTGTTCACACCCATGGCCCCTGCACCAGTGTCTGCCCCCGCAGCCCCCGCCATAACGACCTCATCAGGCGTCCCAGCCACAGCTGCACCAGCTGCCGTCACCAGCACAACTCAAGCACCCATTCAACCAGGTGAGACTTTATTATTTATTAGACACTTCTATCTTCACACAGCATCAGTATGGAACTTGTCTGGCAATGTTACATCTTCTTAAGCCAGCAAAACGCAGAAGCTGATTTAACCTCAACCAACCTTAAAAAAAAGTTTACTAAATTCTCTGATGACACTTGAACTTCCTGCACAGATTACCTATATGCCTACAAGCTTTGTCAAATTCTGAATATTTGAAACTGTTTCATTACTCATTTTCTGCAGTATCGATACAGTAAAACCAGCTGCGATTTATCACTCTCGCTTCTTAAATCTCTTTCACACACACCTCAGTGTGTATTTTAAATATGTAGTCCGTTGCGCTGCATGTTTCAGAATGAAACGAGTCACTGTGTTCACAGCTCATGATCTGGTGTTTTCAGTGTCTCGGAGAGTCTCGGTTCACAGTAAATGTACCAAACTCCAACTCTTCATGTTCATTGTGCTCCATTTACCCTTTTCCACATTCACATTATTTCCAACATTTCTGTGGACTGATTATACAACATTTCACACAGTTTTGTAATAAGAAGCTTTTGTAAACCTGTTGTCACAGACATTTAAAGGTCTCCTTGTAGTTTTCTGACCAAATAAAATTTGTTAAAAAAAAAATGTGTAAGTGATCAATTGTGTGACAATACAGCACTGGCCCTGTTGTATCGAAGTTCCTATATCATGGCAAAACTAATACCATGTATCATGAAAATCACAAATGCCCTTTTTTGTGTTACTTTTTTTTTTTTACTTGTTTTGAATATTTTAGCTTTAGCATCGTAAACTTAAGTAGATCGTAGAACCAGTGGCACCAATGGTCTCTATGATCAGCTTTGCTCACAATGCTTCTGAGTGTTTTAAGTTCCAATATATTTTCTCTCTCTTTTTCTAGCTACTCGTCTTGCTCCACAGCCCCAACCTCCAACCACACTTCCTCCCACATCATCTCTCCCTCCATCGCAGCCAGTCCAGCACATACCCACCACGGTCCCAGCCGCAATCGTTCCCCAACCGACTCCACCTCTACAACCCCACCCGCCCGTACAGCTCCGACCTCAGCCCCAGGTCCTTCCTCAAACATCAGTCCCGCCCCCTACATCTGTACCTGTACCTGTCCCTGTCCCTCAGATAGCACAGGTGACAGCCACCGCACCTCCACAGCAGATCACCACCATCCCTGTCACCCAGACCACCGTTACCAAAGTCCAGCCCCAGATCCAGCTCCCCCCGCAGCTCCTCAGCGTCCCCGGGCTCCAGCAGCAGGTCATCTCCCACATCCAGAGTCAGGTAGCGGCCCAGATTCAAGCTCAGGTCCAGCAGGCCGGAACCACAGCCGGGATGCCCCAGCAGATCAAACTGCAACTGCCCATTCAGATCCAGCAGCAGGGCGGAGGGCAAGTCCAAGCGCACCAGATCCAGAATCTGGTGACCATCCAGACGGCCAGCGTACAGGAGCAGCTCCAGCGGATCCAGCAGCTCTGCGAACAGCAGCAGCAGAAGAAGAAACAGCAGGAGGCCAAGAGAGAGCAGGCCCAACAGCACGTCAGCCAGAGCGACCTGATACAGAAACAGGTCAGGAAACTAATATGACTCAAGTTGTTCCACAGTTTCACTGAGTTGGATAAATATGACATTAAGAAAGATGGGGTATTATGTAAACTTTAGGCTACTTTAGGTCGCACCGCAGCAGTATACGCTTGTTTGTGATTTGAGTGTTAAACATGGTTCTGTTCAAATGAGAATTTTGATCTGAAATTTATAGAATTTGCAACTAAATTTTGAGAGTGAGTTGGCTTGATATTTGCTATAATTTCTCACTATGGTCAGAGGCATTACCCATGAATGAAGTCAGACTACGTTGTTATGCATGTGTGAATGAGCCTTATTTGATTAAAACTTAGTTGATTGATATTTAAATTAGAGGCAAATTTTATTATTGTAATTTTAATTCTTATTGGTAGCAATGAAAGTTTAATTTCATTTCTTTAAAATGTCTCATCTTATGTAATATTTCAGACAACTTTATTGATCCCAAGGAACAATTTAGTTTTGGGAATTAAACAAGTAACAAAAAACAACACCAAATTCAATAACACAAATATGGGAATATGTACCTAAAAATAATGCATAATATTGTTCATACATATAATGGACAAATTGTAATAAATATTACAATAAACTATATATATATATATATATATATATATGACCAAATAAAATATAGCATTGTCCATATTTTTTGGACAACATATTATTATTATTATTATTATTATTATTTAAAGAAAAAAGTTTTCAGTATGTTTCCTGAAAATGTAATCACTAAAAATGACTATTGTTAATTTCGTTAATGAAATCTATGAATAAAAATGTTCACTGACGATCTTTTTTTTTGAGACGATGATGAGACGACACCAACGTCATTAAACGATTACTGTGACTATATCAACATGCAATATCGTTGATGAAAAAAAGAATGAGACTAAAATGTAGTTAAAAAAATAAAATAACTTTTTTGTCAAATAAAAGACAAAACCTAGTATTTTTACTTAATATTTGCAATTTGGTGCGACCCACTTTCAACAGCTTTTCTCAGAAATCGCTTACTGCACCTTTTAACATATGTAATTAAATCTGTATATATGTATATATTGAATAAAACGCAAATTGGGTATTTTAAACTTGCACTTACCCTGTTTTGCAGTTGAATGTGTTGAATTTACTAGGAAATATGTGACATTACAGAAGTTAGCATCTTTATTGATGCTGTTTGATGTTGTTTTGAAACTTTTCCATCTGTATAGAGAGTTAAAACATCTTAAACACACTCTATTTTTCGCTTAGGTGGCTCAGAAGCAGAATGTGGCCATAGAGCAGTTAAAGCAGAAGAAAACCATGACTCCTGCTGAAAGAGAGGAGAACCAGAGGTAAACACGGTCAATCTCCATTTTTCCTTTCCAAGTTATTAAAATTATAATGACATTCGGGATTTTAAATTCCAACAAACATGAAGCGTTATTCCAGTCTCATTATATTTGTTACATGTGCACCACAGATAAACCATAAGCCACTGAAGCCGTATTTATGGAGTAGAATAGACTGGCATTAATCAACCAAATCCATTGTTTGTTTGTTTGTTTTTTGTCTGTCTGGGCAGAATGATTGTTTGTAACCAGGTGATGAAGTTCATCCTGGATAAAATCGATAAGGACGAGAGGCAGGCGGCCAAAAAGAGGAAACGGGAGGAGTCTGTGGAGCAAAAGCGCAGCAAGCAGAACGCTAGCAAGCTGTCGGCTCTGCTCTTCAAACACAAAGAGCAGCTCAAGGCTGATATCCTGAAGAAAAGAGCACTGCTCGATAAAGAACTACAGCTGCAGGTGCAGGTGAGAGGAACAGGAAGTGCGGAAACTTTACTGTTTCGCACTGATATGAGAGTTTGAGTTAATCCAAGATGTGTGTTGGGGTTTCTAAAGAAATTAACTTTTGAGCAAGGATGGAATAAATTGATCAAAACTGACAGTAAAGACTTTTATGTTACACATGATTTCTACTTCAAATGAATTCTGTTCTTTTGAACAAAATGAAGAACATTTCACTGTTTCCAAAATTATTAAAGGAGAACTCCGGTCAATTTTAACATTGAGCTCATTTTTTTGTAAATTTGGAGTGCTGTCAATACAGAGAACAACGACAAAAATCGGTGTTGCCTACACCGAGTTATCCTCTTTTTAAAATTTGCACCCTGTTGACTTCAATGGGGCAAGTTTTAAACCTGCTTTTAGCGTCTTAACATCCTTGATGTGTCATTACAATACCTGTATTTACATCCTGTTTTCGGTCGAAGGCCATAGTAATCGATTGTCGAGTTCACGCGCATTGGTTTAGTTACCTATGATCACGCGCGTGAACTCGACAATCGATTACTATGGCCTTCGACCGAAAACAGGATGTAAATACAGGTATGAGCGCTGGCTGAATTAACATCATTTTTATTCATATCTTTCACATCTACTGCAGTCAGATTCACCCGTGTTCACTCTGAAGGAATCACTCACATTGGCTGTGCACTTGTAATGACACATCAAGGATGTTAAGAGGCTAAAAGCAGGTTTAAAACTTGCCCCATTGAAGTCAACAGGGTGCAAATTTTAAAAATAGAATAACTCGGTGTAGGCAACACCGATTTTTGTCGTTGTTCTCTGTATTGACAGCACTCCAAATGTACAAAAAAATGAGCTCAATGTTAAAATTGACCGGAGTTCTCCTTTAAGCAGCACAACTGTTTTCAACATCGATAATAATCAGAAATGTTTCTTGAGCACCAAATCGTCATATTAGAATGATTTCTGAAGGATCATGTGACACTGAAGACTGGAGTAATGATGCTGAAAATTCATCTTTGCTTCACAGAAATAAGTATAAGTATATAAATAAGTATATATATATAAAAAAATTATTTTACATTGTAATAATACCACAACATTACTGTTTTTCCTGCATTTTTGATCAAATAACTTCAAACTTTTGAAAGGTCATGTACACTTACTAATGACTGTTTCGCGGCGTTTATGACAGCACTTAGCATTGAGAATCTGGCAATGAAGACGCATGCTTTCATTTCTCACGCGCATCTCAGCTTTACTCGCACACACTCTGTTCACACCACATCAGTGTTGCCAAATAGACAGCTGAAGCTGCACGCCATATGCTGAGGCATTTACATACTTCTTTTGATTGCAGGAGGAGTTGAAGCGGGATCTCATTAAACTCCGGCGAGAGAAGGAGAAAGCTCAGGCTGCGGCGGCTCAGGCTGCGGCGGCTGTCAGCGCACACGTGCACAGCGGTCTCTCCTCGTACGCGCCCACGGTCACCTCACCCTCCGCCGCACACAAACGCAAGCGGGACGAGGAGAGAGACGCCGCCTCCAAGTCCAAACGCAAAAAGATGATCTCCACTACCTCAAAGGACAACAAGAGGGACATCAAGTTATACTGCGTCTGCAAGACGCCCTACGACGAGTCTAAGTACGAGACCTTTACTGTCCTCTGGTTTTAGGGGGACATTTTGAGACATTTAAACTAGAAGTTCACATTTTTGGCTTAAAATATAAACGTGCAATAAGGTTTTAAAAAGAAACATCTATTTGCCATTTGTTTTTATGTGTTAGGATTTATTTATTTATTGTAATTGCACTATTATGTGTATTTTGACATGAAAATATTAACATAAGGTTACAGTTTATTTGAATGTGTCATTGTTACAATGTAATTATTTAAGTACTGGGTAAGATTAATTACGGCAACATGTACTTACTATAGGGTTAGGGTGGGATTAGGATTTGGTTGAGGGTTAGTTGCATGTATTTATGCATAATTTACTGTTATTACTATGGTAAGTACATGTACCAAACATACAATAAGATTTTAAAACAAAACAATACACCTATTTATTAAGGTTTTTTTTTTTTTTTTTTTTTATCTGTTAGTAATTATTATTTATTAATTTTGTTTTATTTAGTAACACTAGTATTTTGGCATGAAAATATAAACATACAATAATATTTTAAAAGGCAGAAATAAACCTATTTATCAAATTATTTATTAGTTTTCTTTAATTACACTGAGATTTTTGGCATGAAAACATACTATAAGATATTAAGGAAACATTTTTGCAGAGAATTATTAATTCTCTAAATATATTAATGTAAAATTAATTTTGTGCATCGGACTTGATATGAATACATCTGGTGTAAAAGGATATTATACTTTGTGGATATTTTATACTTTTGTTTTGTGTAGTTATACTTTTGTTTTGTGTAGTTATACTTTTGTTTTGTGTAGTTAGTTTCTTTGGTTTACTTTGAGCAGCAAAAAAATCTTTAAGAAAATGATTTCAATTTATTACTTGGTTTGAACATTTATCAGAGAAAAATGGTTAAACCTCATATTTAGATTTGACATATTTTGCAACTACTATGTAAGAGAATTCAAATATAACTGGTTTTGAAAGATGAAGATCAAAGGGATGTGATATCAATCTAATGTTGGTATGTTCTTGACTCAGGTTCTACATTGGTTGTGACCTCTGCTCTAACTGGTATCATGGCGAGTGTGTGGGCATCACCGAGAAAGAGGCGAAGAAGATGGATGACTACATCTGTTCGGAATGTAAACGAGCTCAGGAGGGCAGCACAGAGGAGCTCTACTGCATCTGCAGAACCCCATACGACGAGTCGCAGTAATCATGCTTCTGCAGTTTCATCGCATTTATTTCCAAAGGTACACGTTGGGATCGTGCTTTCTGACATGATTGTGCCTGCTTCTGCTTTAGGTTCTACATAGGTTGTGATCGCTGTCAGAACTGGTACCACGGGCGCTGTGTGGGCATCCTACAGAGCGAAGCCACACACATCGACGAGTATGTGTGCCCGCAGTGCCAGTCTACGGAGGACGCCATGACGGTCCTGACGCCACTCACAGATAAAGACTATGAGGGGCTGAAGCGAATCCTGCGCTCCTTACAGGTTTGTATGAAAACAAATACGGTTTCATGGCTGTTTTGAATTTTTGAGCTGGTGTTTTGTTTGGAATGGAACACAATCCAAATTTGTATGATTGGTACATGCATTGTTCCCTACAATTTTAACCCTAATTGTGGTTAGGTTAGATAATCATCACAAAAGGAAGTGATTGTGTTGTTGTAATCGGATTCACCTTTGCCGCGTACAATCACACCTGTGTGATTGGAACGTTCCTCATTTGATTAACTGCTCAATTCAAACGTGCTTTGGCTGGCGCCGAGCCGGAGACTGACACCCTCTGCGCTTGTCATATATCACAACTAGTCAGTGTTTTCAATCACGTAATATAATTTGTCAACCTGTTTTATTTATATCAGATACACTTTGTGCAGGTAATTATAAAGTTTGCTCTATTCTTCTCCTAGTTCACCGGTCACTTGTGTATTTCGGGAGAGATTGATGAATTTACGGGTTGTGAATCCGACTGATACGATTCTCTGAACTTCAGCGCAAACTAACATGGCGGCGCTCATCGTGCGTCTAACGTGATCATTAAAAAGGAGTTTAAACAAAGAAACACATTCACTTACATATATTTGAGAATCAGAATATCAGTTTTTGAATATTTTGAATAAAAAAGGAAAAATTAAATAAAAGCTATGCATCAGTCATGCATGCGGTTTCCATTGATTTCCATTGATTTCCATTGTAGGGTCATCAATTATAATGGAAGTTATTGGGAACAAATAAATTGTATAATAATTGTAAATGTTTCCTGTATGTTAGTCCCATAAGATGGCGTGGCCATTCCTGGAACCAGTGGATCCGAATGATGCTCCAGATTATTATGGGATCATCAAGGAACCGATGGGTATGAGTTTTTCTTCCTGCTTTTTCTGTATGACCAGAATCATTTTGACTTGTAATAGAGAATATTATACATTTTAAAAGACGTAGTTCCTAAATTATTATACTGTATTATATATCATTATTTTATAGATGACTTGTGAACAATATTTTGAACAATTTGCACCAATTAGATTGATCATATATTTATTTTTAATCATACATCTATTTTTTAGTAATTGATTTCATTATTTTCCCCTTCGTGTTCCTGTTATCTTCAGACCTCTCTACGATGGAGGAGAGGATACAGAAACGCTTTTACAGCAAACTCACAGAGTTCGTAGCGGACATGACCAAAATCTTCGACAACTGCCGCTACTACAATCCCAGCGACTCGCCTTTTTACCAGTGTGCTGAGTTCCTGGAGTCTTTCTTTGTACAGAAACTCAAAGCTTTCAAAGCAAGCAGGTAACGTCTGCTCCCACACATGCAATAGAGCAGCATAGGATGTTGTTAGGATATTAGTGTACCCAAACTTAAAGTTTTGTCATTCTCTCACCCTCATGTTGTTGCAAACCGACATCACTTTATGACCAATACCCATTATTCTAATGTTTGGGTGTCTCATAACTCTTATGCTGAACTGATTTTAATCGTTTTTTTCCCGTACTTTTCCAAACTAATAAATGATTAAAAACTATAATTTAGTGTTGCACGATGTATCGGCCGGTTGATCAGGGCCAATTATATCCTGTCAATCAAAAGGGGGTGGGAAAAATGTGTCAAACTGCAGCTCATAGTGTGTGTGAAGAAAATCTCTATTGTGTTGAATTTAGGGCTGTCGAAGTTAATGCGACAATAACGCATTAACAGTTTTTTTTTTTTTAAAAAGCGCCATTAAAGCATGCTCTATTCGACACTATGAATCAAGCCAGGGTTGCCAGATCTGCGGTTTTTCACTACACCAAACATTATTTATAGCGCGCTTCCTATCCAATAATTGCAAACAGCTTTGTTACTTCTGATAAGAAGTCTCAGCTTTCAAATTCTGTCCATTTTATCACAAATTCAAACAATAAATGTGTTATCTGTGGTATCTATACTATAATTACTGTAGTACCATAGTATGCAAAATAATGTTTTCTATGTTCATCTTTGTTTTAATTAAGCTACATGGTAATTATCCAAACAATACATTAAATGTGTTACATTGACCAATCAAATGATGTAAAGAACTGTTTACCGAATCTAAATTGTGAATATCGGTTAAAACGGTCAAACCGATTACAAACGGCTGCGTTACAGTGGTTTTACTACAGGTAAAAGAATGTTCTTAGGTGTTGCCATACTATTAGTTTTTCCATACTAAATTTGTCACTGTAGTTTGCGCTAGTGTTGATTTTCACAATTTTCCTTTATCTTTTCCATTGCATTGGCTTCCATACATCCAGTTTTGTCTTGTGCCTGCTTATCTTGTCTTTGTTCACTTTGTTTTTCACTCTATGAATTATTCTGCTTTGAATATATTTTTAATTCAGAGGCTGTAGTCATCATCTAACCTCTGATTTCTCTGTCTGGCATTTCATCCTCATATTTCTGTAGTACAGTATGCTGATAACATAACTTTTTGTGTTTGTGCTTCTTCATGCATGTCATTCATACAACCCATTGTCCTTTCTTGCAGATTGTGATGTCATAAGTCATAGTGGCTGAAGGGGCGGAGTCATTCTTTATTAGAGAATCATGGAACTTGCTGTTTTATTAACAGCGGAAACCGGTGTACATTTAAGTGAAAACTGTTTGGAGAATGAAAAACTTGTCAAAAAAGCCAAAACTCCAGTGAAGCCTTTGACAATCAGAGAGCGGCAGCCATGTTGAAGCACTGTGAACACACAAAAAATCAAGGGAAATGCTGTCTGTGCATTTTTGAACCTGTTTTTTTTTTTGTTTTTTTTTGTTTTTGTTTTCCCCATTACGTTTGCTGGTCACATGATGTTATTTATGATGTTTATGGATGCATGATCATATTTATCACGTGGATTGGCTGATTAAAGACATTTTAAGACTTCTGTTCAGTTTTATTGTAATGTGCTTAACAACATGTTTGTTTCAGCTGGTTCGCTGATCTGTCCAGGTTTTCATTGAGAGGACTAATGAACTTGCTTGATTTATGCGTAGTTTTTGCAGAATGCATATGTGCAAATGTTGCGCAGAATCTACACGGTTTCAGTTGGCTTTAAAATAAAGTGAAATAAAGAGTTTTAAATCCTTTTATTAGGAAGTTGAAATAAAGGACCATGCTTTCAAAACAAGTTTAAATGGTATGTTTTTTTGTTGTTTTTCATCTCTTCTAAATTGAATCTGACACCAGCACCAATTTAAACGACTGAAAGTCATTCCCGGTGTATTACACCAACATGGCTGCCATTCCTTTAACCCCTGAGGCTATTTTTCTGTTTCCATGCTTCATTTTCCTTTTGTCTCGTTTTATTTGTGAATATTCAATAAAACCAAAGGGCTCTTAACCTCATTCTCTCTGTATTCTCTAGGTCTCATAACAACAAGCTACAGTCGTCAGCCTCATAGAATACAACCACATGCTGTTCTAAATAAACTTTGAACATTTAATTCAAGATGGAACTCTATCCCAGTCAGCCAGCATCGCACATAGCCACAGCGTTTGGTGGAATATTGGACATAAAATGCTGTGGGTTTGGATCAAGAATGGACGGTTTACATTTTTGATTGTTAAAGCAATGAGTTTTGACTGGGATCATGCTCTCCTAAAGGATTTCTTTGTGGATTAAATGCCTACAAAAATGTTTTTGTGAGTTTTTAAAACCCTTCGGAACCATGTTCACATTACCCAGGACAGCAGGAGTCTATCATGGGTGCACCTGTTGGTTTTTTCCCCTTCATATGATTCAGCATACTACTACAGAAGTGGAATGTGGACGCAATCGGCTAATTGGTTTTTAAGCAATGGGGTAGCACAGGTTACCTAAAATAAGGAGGTGTTGCTTTAAGAATGCGTTGAGGACTGATGAAAGTGCTAGTTGAGAAGGTTTCCTGTTTGTATAACTTGTCTTTAACTATTTTTTTTTTTTTTTTTTTTTTGTATTACAACTGAAGAAATATTGATGTATATGAAACAAATAAATGGAGGGGACAGGATTCTCTCTTCTACATTGATTAAGATGTCTCTATATTCTCTTCATTTGAAAATTAATAACACTAATGTGATCCTCAGTACACCTAAAGAATCTGGCCATTTAGATTTGAAATTCATATTTTTTCTTTTAATTGTGTGTACGTAAATGATCTAACACAATAATATTAATATTAATATTAATATTTTGTCTAGATAATTGTGTTAAAAGGCACAAAATGAAACCACACATATTTTCTCATGTTTATAGTTAAGGATATGCTTTGTTATATTTTTATGGCAATAATTGTTTTGTTCCAATCTTTGATCTTACTAATGAATTTCTTTAGTCAATTAAAGTGTTCATTAACAATTTGAAAGTTGTGTCACCATTAACTAGTTGTTTTTCGTTATCAAACAAATAATTTCCTATTATAAATATGGTGAGTACACGTACGCCAAAGGATTATTTGATTTACAGAAATACTAGATTCTTTTTTTGAATTGAGGCACGATATCTTGTGTTATTTCTGACTGTTTCTTTTTCAACATAATGGATGTATGCGTTCTGTATACAGTGTAACACGTGGGGTAATGGCTTTTCTTCCACCATGGATTTTAAATTTCAGAAAGCCCAGCATTGTCGCCATTGACCAATCAGAATTAAACCTGGAGTCGTCTTGCCCCGCCCCTTTGTTGCACAAGGCACCGATTTATGCATTTTAACAGAATAAATATATTTAATTAATATTAAATAGTACATAATTTTACAGGTTTGCAATTTTATTGTATTGTTTAAAGTCATGTATAAAATAAAATTAACTATTCGTTAAAGTTAACTAAGTTAACATTATATAAATATATATAGAGAACATTAAGTCAGATCAATAAAACAATCAGACGTCAAAGTCATATATATATATATATATATATATATATATATATATATATTTATAATCTGAAAATATATAATCTGTTAATTTGAATGTAATTTCTTTTTAAAGGTAAATTAATCCCATTTCCCAGCTATCTATTTGGCATTCTCGCCAGATCTCGCGTTAATACATAAGCCACGTCCCCACGCCAGCAGTGTGATTTTTCAAAACGGTCCAATGGGAAAGTGCTTTTGCTCGAACGGACCAATCAGATTCTCCATAGCGCGTGTTTAAAGGTCTGTTTCATACTTCCACCTTCACAGTCCTTTGGTTAGAAGCGGTAAGTTCCTTCTTTTTAAAAAAGTTGGTTTATAATGTAGTTTTTCCTAGTTTTAGTATTAGCAAGTAAAAATATCTGATTTCTGAAGTGTGAACTGATCGTGATGCACCTTATGTTGATCTTTACACGAACATGTTTTTTTTTTTCATTTCAGGTTGCGATATACTGTGATTAATCAAACGCCATTAAAATGTCTGCTGCAAACGAGAACACTGCACGACTTACTCAGTTCAAAAACAAAGGAAAAGATGCAACTGTAAGTAATACACATGCTGCTACAACAAAAAGTGCTGAAATCGATTATTTGCTTTCAGATGTGCCACAATTATGTTTCATATAAATGTCAAATACTTGTATGTAGGAGCTGAGACGTCGAAGGATCGAAGTCAATGTTGAACTTCGTAAAGCAAAGAAAGACGATCAGATTTTGAAAAGGAGAAACGTGAGCATTCTCCCGGATGAGGCCACCTCTCCCCTTCAAGAGAAAAGCCAGAACTGTCAGGTAGGTAGATGATATATCTTCTTGCATAATTCATGTTAGCTATTACACATCGTAAGATATTTGTCCTTTTCAATCAGGCTCCGCACTGGACTGTGGAGGAGATTGTAAATGGTGTGAACAGTAATAACTTGGAGATTCAAGTCCAGGCCACCCAAGCTGCCAGGTAATGCCTAAAAGATAGCATTTTCATGTGCAAAAATATGCCTTTATATCAAGTGTTTTTCATATTGTGATTTGTTCTATTGAAATGTAGGAAGTTGCTGTCAAGAGAGAGACATCCACCTATTGACCGGATCATCAGCGCTGGTCTGATTCCCAAGTTTGTGAGCTTCTTGAGCCTGGCAGACTCTCCTCCCATACAGTTTGAGGCAGCCTGGGCTCTGACTAACATCGCATCTGGAACATCTGACCAGACCAGCGCTGTGGTTCAGGGAGGGGCCGTCCCAGCATTCATCGGCCTTATTTCTTCACCGCATGCTCATATTAGCGAGCAGGCAGTCTGGGCCCTTGGAAACATAGCTGGTGGGTGGCCATTAGCATTTAATTTAAATGAGATTCATTAATTTTGCCAACTTGGTTGAATGAGGTTGAATTTGTTTTTGCCCTTTTTGTTTTTATAGGTGACGGCTCTGCATATAGAGATAAAGTCATTAAGCATGGTGCGATTGCCCCCTTATTAGCTCTGTTGGCTGTTCCTGACTTCTCTGTGTTCCCTGTAAGTTTGTTTAAAAAAAAATAAAAAATAAAAATCTGTGGGCAACATGCATGAATACTAATATTTTATATGTGTGTGTATTTGAATAACGTGAAATGATTTGAGAACCACAGACTGAATGTCATGGCTCAACTTGACTATCAGCTCATGATGATTATTTATAGAATATACTATATCTAATATGTAAAAATAAAAATTTGTGTAAATTATTTTCATTTTTTTCCCCCTCCTATTGTGTTTTGGGTTTAGCTTTATTGGGTTTAAACTGCTATTTAAAATGTAGTGAGCATACTTTACCAGTAGGTGGCATTGAAACTTTAATATTTTGGCCTGACTAACCAGTCTGTCTACTTCTGCAGTCTGGTTACTTGAGGAACGTCACCTGGACCCTGTCAAACCTGTGCCGCAATAAGAACCCTGCACCACCTCTAGAGGCTGTGAAACAGATACTGCCAACACTTATCCGCCTTCTGCATCATGATGATAAAGAGGTTCTGGCGGACACCTGCTGGGCCATCTCATACCTCACCGATGGGCCCAATGAAAGGATTGAGGTGGTGGTTCAGACTGGTGTGGTCCCTCAACTTGTGAAGCTACTGGGATCAGGAGAACTTTCCATTGTGGTAAGTTGGTGGAAAGTAATGCTCGTACAGGGAAGTTATAGGAGTGTGTATATTTATTTTTTTACTTTTCCACAGACCCCTTCACTGCGTTCCATCGGTAACATTGTCACTGGCACAGATGAACAGACCCAAGCAGTGATCAACGCTGGTGCTCTTTCCATGTTCCCTGCTCTGTTGCGCCACCACAAGAACAACGTTCAAAAGGAGGCTTCCTGGACCTTGTCCAACATCACGGCTGGCAGGGACTATCAGATTCAGGAGGTCATCAATGCTGGCATTGTACCTTACCTGGTGGAAGTTCTCAGACGGGTATGTTGCCACAGTACAAGTACACAATATAAGACTTGTCCATGAAGCGGTCTTCATTTATTTTTTAACCTTTTTCTCATACTTTATGCAGGGTGACTACAAGACCCAGAAGGAGGCTGTATGGGCAGTGACCAACTACACCAGCGGGGGCACAGTAGAGCAAGTGGTTTACCTTGTTCAGGCCAATATACTAGAGCCCTTGTTGAACCTGCTCTCCACTAAGGACAGCAAAACTATTCTTGTCATCTTGGATGCGATCACCAATATCTTTTTGGTATGATTCCTTTAAAGCTGGCATGGAATAATATTTATTTTATTTTTTATTTTTTTTAAATGCATATTATATTTGCATTTATATCTTTTTTTTTTTTTTTTTTTTTTTGACCTTGTAATACTTGAAATGACTTCTCTCGTGATTTGTATTTAGTCATTTTAATCTGCTAATATTGCCCCTTCAAGTTCCCGTTCATCTGCTTCCTATAGAATCTTTTTTTTGGCAATGTTTCACTTGAATGTTCATCTCAATAAGGAACAAATTATATTTTGCTACTGCTGTTTCATTGTGACTTTAAATCAGGCATTTTATACAATCAGTGTCAAACCTGCCTCTTATTTGACTAGATTTTTTCTAATTTATTTTAAAAAAAATTTAAGGCTGGTGAGAAGATTGGCGAGGTCGATAAGCTGTCCCTGATGATGGAGGAATGTGGCGGCCTGGACAAAATCGAAGCTTTGCAGTCGCATGAAAATGAAATGGTCTATAAGGCCTCCCTCAACCTTATTGAAAAGTACTTCTCTGGAGAGGTCGGTTGAATGTGAACTTTCAAAATCTTAAGTGATGTATTATTTGTGTAGGTTTGCTCAATTTGTGTATTAATAGTTTGCTTGTTATATTAATTAGCAAAAATAAGCATCTTAACCCTCTTTAAATGTTTTGAAAGTGGTGTGTCTTATACAGCTAGACCCCACTTATACTTAATAACCTGCTTTCTCATGCTTAAGAACCTGCTTTTCCTAAATGCATGATATTTATATCCATCTTGCAGGAGGAAGAGGACGAATGCGTCGCCCCTGAAGCTACAACTGATGGCTATGCATTCCAGATCAATGACAACCAAAGCACTTTCAACTTCTAAATATCTGATCTGTGTGTTTGTTTTGTGTATGATTGTCCTGATCATTTCTGCACACCACTTGTCTTGTTCATGTTACTCTTTGCGACGACCTCATGCTCTGAGTTGTACATACTAATCTGTTTCAATTTTATTTGTTGTAAATAAAAAAAGTAAAAGAACAAAAGTGGGGTTTTGTGTGTGTATCTTTATCCAAGACTTAAAAAAATATAAATGAATAAATAATGGTGGGAAAACGAGTGATTCCAAAGGCCACATGTTATCTATAAGTATGGATTACAGAGCTCTATGAATAACAAGTGGGTCTGATGTCACCTTTTGGGCGGTTTTAGTGGCTCAGCAGAAGCCAGACACCTAACAAACCACATTTCCTCAATTCAGTCGCCTGTAGCGAATACTAGCGATACAACTTTTCCCTCAAGGTCTCCTTGGAAGGGCAGCAGAAGAACCCGAGTGCGGTTCGTTCGTGGAAAATGCGGAGAACTTCAGGAGGTCTCTGTAAGCGGATCTTTTTAGGGAACGTCGTGGATTTACTTTCGCAGAGGGTAGAAATACGAGCAGCACGTTAAAGCCGAGTGTATGTATGTAGACATGGCAGGGCTGTGCACATCCGGGCCACAGGACCGTGACTCCATTATTTTCTGTTCACTGTGAAACTGGCGTTGAGAGGACCCAAAAAGCAACCCAATAGCACATTCGACTCGTTTTCAGTAGTCATCCTGGATAAGGGACAAGGACATGTCTAATCAAGGCGTTAGAAGAAATGGACCCGTCAAGTTGCGTTTAACAGGTAAGGAATTTGCGACATCGTACAGTTTCATCTGAAACTGGCTAGCTGGCTAACACAGCTATTGCTTTAAGTCATTGTGGTGTTCAATCGTTACATGTGGACTTCCATTTAAATGTCCTATAGTGTGTTTAATTGTCAGTTAATAAATTATGTTTTTGGCGAATATGTGACCGAAACTGGCGTTTTTGCAGCGTTGCGTTCTTTAGCGGGCTGGACAGCGTCATAATGGATCCTTCTATGAAGCGCGAACGCAACTATTACAATTCTTATGCGTTCATTGTTTACGTTCTCTAAGTTGCGTTGCGAGTTGGCTATCCTTAATGTGCTTTTTTATAGCGAATTCACGTAGTTACACGCTCACGGATCTAGGGCTTTTAATAAATGCTTGGCGATTGGTTCCACGAACGAAATGGCTTGCCTATTCACAGAATCAGTGTTATAATTTTCCTAAACGCGCATATTTAAAGTGTGTTTTTATGTAGCCAGTTGCGCCAAATCCAAGATGTGGGTTTTAAGAAATCATAATCACATTAATCCTAGTCTGCAAGCGTTTAATCTCATTGTATTTGAAATGTTTGCACCATGTGGCACTGAGATACTATTTGACCAATTACTTTTAACTAGTTACATTTAGGAGGGATTTAAAAAACAAAAAACATGTCGCTTTTTCGAAAATGAAGCGTGCGACAAAACCTCTAGTATCGATTTTACACAAAAACTGTCAATAGTGGGGTGCCACGATACGATATTATCACGGTTCTTTATCCACGATACGATATTATTGTAATAATAAACTTTTTGCGAGATGCTGAGTATTGCAATAAAATATATTCCAATTTGTTAACCTTTTTTTCAATTGCAAAATGTCCCCAAAGGAAACATATGGACAAAGTTTGTTTTTATGTAATAAGTTCATTTCACATCTTCATATCCATCTACTTCATCCCTTCCTTGTTCAGTATTTTTCTCCTTGGTATTGTTGACATTTTAATAGAAATTACAACTTTTAAACAATAATGTTTGCACATTTCAATGCATGCAAACTCAATTCAGTGTGTTTGTTTTTACAAAACATATTGTTAAAGCAGTTTTATAAAGAACAACCTTACTCACACCTTAATGAACATGTGACACTCTGCTGAATCATATTTTTATCGTGGTTTTAGGAAATTTACACACATTTGCCATTAACAGCTTGTACTGTTTCTTTTCCCCATTGTGAAATAGTCTACACAATAACACAAAACAGTCCATGTTCAGAAATATGCTAGAACGTGCTTCCTCCACAGTTCACAGTTAGCATTGATTCACCCGTTTGTGAAATTAGTCTAAACAAAAGATTTCAATTTATTATTATTTCACGCACTATAAGCGTGGTTTTTACAGTAAGATAAGCACAGTATTCGCAGTCCCGAGCTGAAATTCAGTCTCTGAAAAGATCAATACTTGGCGTACGTGTATTGATACAATATCCCCACGCAAAATATCATGATACTACGTTGTATCGATTTTAGAAGACAGGCGCAGAGGTTATGTACTAGTTTCTGCTCCACATGTGAGTAACATTGGTTTCACATGACCAAGATATGCTTTTGTTGTAATGTTAGCTCTAGTAGCAGGACAGTTTTTGTGTGTCATTATTTGTCTGGAGCTGCTGGCGACTAACAAGCTTGTATGCTCTTGTCTGTTCACCATATTCATTTATTTTTTCATGGAGCATTGTTTTGCTTCACTTCAGCTATGATAAAGAGACATCCACTCTTGCATTGCATGTTTGTGCATTTTGTGGGCGGAGCAATGGGGGGGGGGGGGGTTGTTTGGGTTGATTTCAAATACCAACAGTGTTTCTCAGAAATCACTTACTGCATCGTTAATATAGATCTACTGATAAATGCCAACATTTTGTTCTAAATCTCTGCCCCAAGCTTTATCCACTTTATAACCTGAGATATTGTAGACTTATTTTTCTTTTAATTTTAAATGTTTTATTATTGAAATATCCATAATTCTTATGTTTTTATTGTTGTACTCTAATTTAGCATTGTGTTAAAATAAAGTAAAACAATAAAAAATTGCTTCTACATATTGTCTATTTGAAACTCAAATCTTGAAGAAACTGTCAGTTGATCGATAATTTGTAAAAGCTATAATTGTTTACAATATCATCAATGTCCCCCTGAACTACAGGTTTCACTTAGCAAAATTAAAATATTAGAGATATTTTAAATATTTTAACCATTGCGATTGTTTTTGTGTTTTTTTTTTTTACATGTCCAATGAGATCATTTTTAATTGTTTTATTTATATTTTTTGACATTAATAAATAGCTTAATCATATGACTACAACAATAAAGACATAAAATGCATTATGAATATTTTTGTAATAGGTGCCTATATGTTTATTTGGCCTATGTCACTGTTAAGTTTAAAATCGTTCTCATTTCTCACGTCAGAATGAATGGCTGTTACATAAGAAGATGTGTAATTTATGCAAACAAAAAGTAAGTTGGGTTTCCTGTGAGCTTTGCTGTTTCCTGTTGAACTCTTGGTTTTGTTGTTGAGTGATGTTCTTTGAAGACCCACCAAATGGCGATGAAACCCAATGTTGAAGAACCAAAAAAGTGAATATTGGTGAAAAATATTGGTCAACCTTATTATCAGTCTGTCTCTATAAAAGTTTCTGTTCATGACCTCAGGGAATGCTTTCCACAATGATGTATACTGTGCAGTGAAATCAACCTCCAAGTATGCAGCAGGATGTTGTAGTATTCATCATGACCCAGCAGTGTGGTTGTGGGAGGAAGCAGCAGTCTGTGAGACTGGAAGATTCGTCTGTGGGGCTCTGGAGATGTCTGGCTCTCGCATATAGAAAGAGCTCATTTTCCTCCCTGGTTGCTGTTGCACCCTTAAATGAGCTATTTTCACTGTACTGTGGGATGAAATGAGGATAAAAAAAATGTACAATGACTGACCTGCTGTCATCTCGCAGCTTCCTACCAGTTCCCAGTGCTGCACTATATAGGAGATTAACCTAGTTGTACCACAGTGCAACTCATTTTTCAGGAATCAAGACGTCCTCTTTGGTTTAAAGCGTTTTAATGTCTCTCTGATGTAATTTATTATGAAGACGACTATTCATAGTGGCTGCTGTACATGCATACAGATTTTATTCCCATTTCAGTGGCAATCGCATCAAAGGCTGTGCATTACAGTGATTTTACCATGGTTTGCTTCACATGTTGGCTAACACCTCTGAGGTAAAATCACTGAAAAGCATACCTTCTCTTGGCTTATGGACCCGTTTCACAGATTGTCACAGAACGTTTGCAATATCTAAAAAAAAAAAGCTCAATTTTCTTTCTTTTGCTATTGGAGCAAATAGAAATGCTAAAATTATGTTTGTACTAGTTTCCGTTCATCACTATAGAAGTTTACCCAATAATGACGACTTCTGCTTCCCAGAAATGTGAAAAGGTTTCAAGGTTTTAATGGATTATTATTGCCAGACTATTGTTATGATTTGTTTAAATTGTGATCCATAAGCCCACTTTTAAGGATGACCACTTCCTAGTGATCTTACTTCCTTCATGACTTTGTACAATTTAGTCATTGTGCTTTATTAAAAGGTATGGCTGCCCCCCTAATAGTTGACTAAACGTTAGTCAACACAAGAAGAGGCTTAGTCAATCAAATTTTAATTAGTCAGTTAGCACAGAAAAACAAAAACTCTAAAGTATTTTTTCCCAGCCTTTACCGTAATTTTGTTACGTATATAATTATGTCACTCATTGACCTCAAACATGGCTTATCATTTGAAATATGCAAGTAGTAGCCAAATGTTATCCACTATAACATTTTTGTACAATACAATATTTTTGTAATCCACTATACTGTGCAGATGAGAGTCAGCATCATAATCACTACTTTTGCTGGTACGCTGCGGCAAGCTTTATGCATGTGCTTGAGTGCTTCATTTATATTTTAAATGCTCATTATTATGGTTTAGCTAGTATTTCTCTGTAATGTAGAACAATGTTACATATAATCTTTCTTAGCCCTGAAACTTAAATCATTTTCTGATGCTACTCCCCAAACATAAGTATATATATAATTAAATTAATATCATAAACATCCGACTAGTCGACTATTGGCTTAAATGAGCGACAACTAGTGGACTAGAATATCTTTAGTCTGGGGCAGCCCTATGAAAAGAATTCATTGAGAATTCATTCAAGAACTCAAATGCAAGCATAAACCCAAAAAATATCTAAATTCCCCATAATGCACTATGAAAGTGACTTCTGAAGCCATAGCTTTGAACGAAATTTAAGTCATCATTTGCAGAAAGTCTTGCTTTATATCCGTAGTCATAACTCACTTTAAATGGAAAAGAGCAGATTAGACATTTTCCTATTCAAATCTCTTTTTGTGTTCCACAGAAGAAAGTCAGTCATACAGGTTTGAGAAGCAAGTCTGAGAGCTTTCTGTCCCTCCATTGACAGTTACGCAACTGACACTTTGAAACTTCAGAAAGTTCATAAAGAGATCGATCTGTTTCTGAAGAGACTCGATCGCTTTATATGATGAACAGATTGAATTTAGGCTTTTATTCCCATTTTACTATGCTTTCGATCTGATACCAAGAACTATCAAGGACAATATCAATTCCACTATGGACTTTTTAGCATTTTCTGAGGACAAAATGGCTAATTATAGCCATTTACCATTATATTTGAAACTTGAAAGCTACTCTTTATAAGTTTAATAGGCCAAAAATAGGTCAAAATGACTAATACTTTAGGACCAATCCATAATTTTACACTCGAGTAATGAAAATTAATAGGTGAAAAATGCTAATAATCGTAATAGCTCTAAAAATAGGCTTTATTGCCTTCATGCCCAATAAAATTCCTTTTTCATTTGATTTTGGGATGAAATATTGACTTAATCTAGACATGTTATGTGACTTTCACCCTTATGCATTGAAATATTATCGAAATGGTCATAGACCATTGAGAATATTCGGAATTAAAGAAGAACTCTGGATGAATTATAGTAATGAGAATTTGAGGGGAACATGTTTAATCATCATTAAAATAATTTTACAAGGTAAATGGCTACATTTTCTTTATGCGAAATAACTTTTTTTGATTGTGAAAAGTCTGAAGACTCTGAAGGATGAAACGTTGTCATATCCACACAGCTGAAGAGTCCATATGCAATTCCATCACGTCTCTCATACATTCAATGTGACTTACTTTGCCATCAATTATTTTTTTTATTATAATAATAATAATATTAGTATTATCATTTTTTTTTTTGCCATGGAAATGCCCTTCATCTCACTGTCTCATCTCATCCTGCTGTGTGACTCACTGCGTGGTTTGGCATCTACACACTCTTTTACTCTATTTGTGCTTTGGAGTATTGTTATTCTCAGACTGTATAGAAAGATTATCAATTTCAAATAAATTGTCAATTCTATTTTCCTTCTTAATACACATTCCTTGTCATCAAAATGTAATAACCTGCTGCACCTCTGAAACAACTTTCCCCGTTGGCTGACATCATCAAGCACTCTCATCTTTCAACCCCTCCCCAGTCAAGCCCAGCGCTACTTGTTTTTTCTCATTGAATATCCTGTTTCTCTCAGAAATGTCATATTGCTAAAGTGAAATGGGTTATGTTGACTGTAAGCATGCAATGCAGCATTAGTCCAGCACGAAATTTCTCATCCATAGCTGGGAGTGTTTTATTTGTTGGCATCAGACAGTTGTCCTTGTGTAATTGTGATGTAATGGTTAATGGAATGCCATTTCAGCCATGTGGGTCTCCAGACGGAGCGGCTGGTAAAAACACCATGTTTAGTTGCATACGGCTGTCGACTCGGCTGCCAAATTTCCGAATTGCATTCTAGCGGAGAGTTTAAAGGGCAGGAGGGGAAAAAACCCAACAAATCGAAAGCAGGCGAAAAGAAAGTGCAATAATTGCACACCATTTGTAAGCGTTTTTCTTCTCCGACTGAGAGCCCTCAAATGATTGAAATTGTTCCACCAATTAATAGACTGAGACTGGATTTCCTGTTGGTTCAGCTGCTCTGCTGGAAGGCGAAGGCCGAGACGGCGGGTTGTGCTTACGAGCCACTGCATCTGAACTGTAACGGCCAGATAAGCAGGACAGCTGCGACAGAAACGCAGACGCAGGGTGTTTAAATAAGAGACCCAACTGCACTAACTGCTGCACTGTGCAATACTTCAGACCAGGTGTGAAGATGTTAGAAGCGTTTAGATGTGTTTTTTCATGTCCCTGAGCAATAATGCTGTCTGTTTTTCTTGTTTCTTGTTTTTTTTTTTGTTTTTTTTAACCTTGATTGACCAGATTGGACTGGGGGAAATGTGATCCAGGATCAGAAACTGGCTTGTGGTCCGATGCCAGCTGAGACAAGTCTGCGTTTGACTTCCACCGCATGTCTGGCTGAAAATGAAAACATTTGGCTAGACATTCCTCATTAGCACTGTTTAATTCTGTAGATCAAGAACAGCTTTCAAGAAACTTCATATGGTATTGTGGTCAGGCTGGACGATTTTTAATGGTAAACATTTGGATGTTTAACTTGTATATCTGTGCTTAGGGACCCTGATAAAATTCACATGGGATAGCATTTTTTTCTGGCAAGTAATGTAATAGCTAATAGGTGTTCGGCCAAACATCATGTAACACCGGTAAAACAGACTATCGCTGCAAGCCTGATGTGAAATCTGGACTTTAGTTGGTCCAGACGAGCAGGTATCATGAGCACACCCAGGTTTAACACGTTATTTTAAGGTGACATTTTGCCCAATCCCGCCCTCGGTCTAGTACGAGTTTGACACCCGTGCTTTAACCTTTGACATCATAAAACATCATGCCAACTAATGTAAGCACACTTAATCTAATTGTCTGTGTTTGACAGCGAAGTTTGTGACCTCTGCCTGATCTCTTAAAGGTGCAGTATGTTATTTCTCAAAGTCGTTGCTGAACATTGTTGATATTTGAAATCAACCCAAACAAACACAGCCCTCTCTTCATTGCTCCGCCTCCAAAGCTCACCCTTCAACCATAACCGCCCTTTTCCGAGTCGGCCTTGAACCTCAATCTCTGACATGCGAGGTGGGTGCACTAACTAGGACACTAAACAGTAAACACCGCATTCTCTAGCAGTCCTCAGCATGCACAACTCTCGCTAGCTGGCCTCCATTACACACGCAATGCAAGAGTTGGTGTCTATTTATCGTAGCAGATGCGCAACAAAATAATGCTTCACGAAAAATAAAACGAAGATGATGAACGAACGACAAGGAAGCACAAAAAATGAACATACATACACAAGAGTAAATGCAAAAAAGAGTTTGTTGTTAGTTGCAAACAACACAGTAGCTCCAGACAAACAATGACACTCAAAACTAATGTTACTCACATAACCAAAGCAACCTCCGCGTCTCTCCAGCTCTTGAAAACTTTTCTAATATTAACACTCATTCCTGATCATAACCCTTCATTTTCCAGTGATGTTCTTATGAGCTTTTCTCTTTTGTAATGTCTCTCAGCCATTTCTCTTTCTACAGTCTTTCTTTAAATCTCCACCTTGCGCGTTCTCTCTCCTCCACCGTCATTCGCCCCCTACTGGCTACACATTTGTTGATGTGTCTGGTTGTGTCGGTGCGACCAACTTTCAAACAGCGTTTTTCAAATATCGCTTACCCCACCTTTAACATGTCTGGTTCTCATCTAATATTTAGACCTACAGCTGTGTTGGAGGTCACATTATTGATTTGTTTGGAAATATTGGCCTAATTTCATATCACAACTTTAGAGGATTTCAAGTAAATATTTTACTGATATTAAGTATTACTCGATATTACTCGTTTTCAGAGAATATATTAAGATATAAGCTTATTTTCTTACTCTATTAACAAATTGTTCCTTTTGTTGTAAGAACAGTTTGCCAATTGTTTCGTTTAAGCACAATGTGATTACATTTTCATTTGATTTTGGGGTGACATATAAACATCATCTAGACAGGTTTTGTGAGTTTCATCTGTGTAATCAGACAGTAGCTAAATGTCAATAAACTAGCTACGCAAATGCAAATGATGCAAGTTTCTGTTTTAAGCATAAATCTCAATAAATGAAGTCAGATTTGTGCTTAAAACAGGAAAATAAAGTATTTGCCAATGGGGTCTAAAATATATAAATATGTTCTTTGAAAGCAATATCAATATTTTTCAGTTTAGTCGGTTGTTGGATTAGTAGTTAACCATCTTAAGACCCTAGTGCCGTTATTAGCCAATGCTGATTGGTCAAATGGCCAAATATTGGTCGTTTGTGGTCAATATGTTGCTCTTCTGCTCTTTCATTGTATTCATAGGATCTTTAAGAGCAGTGCTGTTTATAGTAGACGACACTGATGGATTGTTAGGAAAATTAACTCAGCTAAACTACATGCTGTTTATGGGGGATTCAGATGGGAAAGTACTTCTGTGTTGATCAGATAGAGGCTCTTAATGGTTTACAGTTGGAAAAGCATGCCAGGGTTTGTCTCTAGTGGGAATTAAATTGATAAATGGCAATAGACTAAAATACACGTCTTCTTCTGACAAACAGTAGGCTAGATTTTATTAAACCTTCCCTGCTGGAAAAGCATACTTGTGTGTGTGTATATATATATATATTTTTTTTTTCTTCTGATTATTCATTCACATAATATAGCTTGTGTAAAAGAGATGCAAACCTCATATTCATCACATTTTTCTGCTCTCTCAAACTTCTCAGATCAGACGTGAACTTTCCTCTCGCAGGTAAATTCAGGGTCTGTCCGCAGAGCCACACACAGCAGTGGTCCCGTTTGGGAACAGATCTTAATGTTTACCTGACGCAGCTCCAAGTGCACCTAGGCAGTCGTCCAGGCTTCCTGAGGTCTGCGTTGTTTAGTCTGAGCCCACTACCCTAGACCTTCCTCCACCGGTGCACAACGTCTTTTTCCTTTTTGTTGAAGTGTTAAAGGTCTGGGTTATATGACCCGGATCTTTGGGTTTCCCTGCCACATTTTTGAGCCATATACTTCAGGATGTTGATGTTGATGTTGTCTCATTTCTGATTTTCATGACATGAATATGAGAACAAAGCGTGTAACCTTTTGCACCAGAGAGAATTATCCAAAGCTGTTTGTTTTTTTATTAATACCGTAGTTGTAGCCAAAGGGCATTGCTGTGGGTTGGGTGGATTTAGCTTTCAATTTGGTGAAATCCTTCCTGGTGTGATTAGATGAGATATCCCACATACCTTCATTAATTTAGGTCATCAAGTTGATCATAAGGTAACTACACTTAAACTTTAATTCAACCTGAGTGTGAACAATCAGGCAAATATTAGTTTTCTCAAAATTGCTTGTACTCCTTCCAAAATGTTTTAGTTCAGTGAAATCTTGTTCCTGGAGGTTTTGCTTCACATGAAGTATAAATGTTACCAACATTAAAGCCCTTCAAAAAAATGTGTGCGGTAAAAATTTTTGCGGAAAGCAACCACATGCTTGTCAATTATGATTTCTTCATCAAGATGGAGGAATGCCGACCTTCTTGTCTCACAGATCATGCAAATGGTTTATGTTTGTAAAATTGTTGATCAAATCTAATGTAGTTTGTTTTGGCTTTGTCGCTGTGATTCCTACAGAACATTTTTGTCCACACTTCAAAGATTTTAAGATTGAAAGTAATAATAACTTAAAATTTAGTAAATGAGTTGATTCAGTTAAAGATTTGTCTTGATTTGTCAGCCATTTTGATTCATTAAAAGGAACCGGTTCATATGAGTTGTTTGTTCGTGAATCGTACTGTGTTGGTTGGGTATTGTTTTAGGTTATGATTTAGTAAAAAAAAAAAAACCTAATTCATAAATAGTCATTAATTTATGAATTGGACTATACTGATAGCATTTTTGTTTGTTTTTGCATGCAGCATAAAGACAACACAATAGAAAAACATGTTTTCTTGCCATTATTTTGCACGAAGTTGCTATGTATTCAATTCAACTGCGAACGTACATTTACAAATAATAAAAGCAGAGAAGGAAGATTACTTTGTTGACTCAGTTAGCCTATTTGAAACTGTAGTTTGTCAATTAGATTTTTTGTATGTTGTGCATCTGCTATTTTGTGTCTCTAACAATAAATATAGTTTTAAATGGTAAATGTACATGATTCAGACACTTTTCCACCAGGTAAATTATTCACAAAGGGCGTAAATAGTCTCCGTCATGCAAGCTTTCAGTATCAGCGTCGGCCAATCCCTTGATTTGTGACCCAAAATAAATGATGCACAGTCTGAGATGCAACCACAGAAGAATTCTGTGATAGCCACTGATGGTTCTTAAGTCTCTTGTGTTTTCTTTCAGTCTTATGTGGCCTACAATTTGTGACTAAGAGTTCTCTCAGACCTCTGACTAAGAGATTGACCTAGACACTGTAAAGAAGGTGGTGGAAAATTGATTCCAGAACTACGATCCGATCCGATAATGTCTTTGCACCTCCTGTAGCAATGTTCTCAAATGGTCATTTAAGTTCACCCTTGATAAGTGCACGTCTTGACTTAGATGTGAGCTCAGCCAAACAGGATGCCAAGTCGTGGCCTAATGAATGAGATACCAATCCAGTGAGTGAGAAAGCAAAACTAAATCCTTCCCTACTCACGAAAGGGGGGAAACCGGAGAGTGCGGCAGCAGGAAGCGAATTCGAGATTACACCTAGCTCTCCACTAACAACGAGTCAACCTCTCCGCCCTTCTCTCCTTTCCTCCGTCGTCTTTCCCGTACTGTTTTAAGAAGCTAAGTAGGAAGGAGTGGCGCAGAGAAAGGAAGCCTTTTGTTTACAGACGAACAATGCTGTGAATAAGAGCATGTGGCCCTAGAACTGGAGACAAAACATGGCTCAGACGGGCAGGGCAAGGCTGGGCCGGTCCGCAGATAGTGTGAGGGGAAGCTGGGTAAGAGAGAGAGACGGGGAGGAAGGAGGCCTGCATTCCAGTGAGATGCCTCAGCCTGTTTGGAGTGACTGGATTATACATTCAGAAAGTCGTGGATGAACTCATGGGAAGATATTTTAGTAAGGCAAGCTTTTAGGTAGTCAACCATTTTGTTCCAGCACAAAAGACCTCATGAAAACAAAATAGGAGCTTTGTGGATTTTAGTCCATGTTTGTTAGCTTTGAGGCTTTCTAGTTCATTACATTACACATTTTTACACTATAATGAATATAATTTTTTTTTTAAATACAATCAGAAAAAGTTGACATTATTACTGATTTATTCATCACAATTATTTTACTCTATTGATAACCATAGTTTATATGGTTCTACTTTGGTGGGTAGACTTTATTTCATGTAATATAATAAAAAAAGTATTAATAAATCTTTATATATGAAAATATATAGCTGCCTTTATATGTTAGAAAGGGGATCATTATATTTGGAGGTCTGTGGCCTAAGGTTTGGAAAAAACCCTGCTCTAACGTATTGAGAAACTTGAGAAAACTTAAAGATAGATGTTCCATCTCAGATTGTATCCCAAAGTGTTAATTATCTGAACAACCTTTGGTTTTAATGTGCCTTCTCTCTCACACCCCCACTTCCTCTACACTGTTGCTTTCCATTACGCAGCTTTCACATAATTTAACCACTAACATCTTTTTTTTGTCAACCCCCAAATCTTCTCACAATTCCTTATGGACTTTCCCATTTATCAAACCCTTTTGGGGAAAGGCTCTTTTGCAGTTCATTGATGGTTGACAACTTTGTAATTGTCACCATCAATGTTTTAAGTATTGTTTGTGAGTTGTGTGGATGGAAATTAGACTTAAGTTTGGTGATTTAGGTAGATACAGTTGGAGACAGTCCATCTTTGTGCAGTTTTTCATCAAATAGACATTAGGACAAACTTACATTGCTTGCACTAAACCAGTTGAGCTTGTTAGTAGTCAATGCTTTGTAAACCTTTGGGGAACCCTTCTCAAAGGAAAGAAGGGATTTGGTGTATTGTATAGTATGGCGAATTCCCAGACATTTGTGAAGAGAATTGGAATTAGCTGAGAACAATGACCATTGTGCCGTAGTTGGCGTGATTGGTGTGTTTTGACAGTGTACAAAAGTGTTTTTGACAGCTAATATTTGTCTTTTTGCTCAACTGACGGGTCCAATCATATCCACTTCACCTCTCCACTTTTCTTTCCTTTTGTTATTGTACGTGTATTCACAGAAAGCATGACACAGGACTCCCAGCAAGACCATTAAAATATTGATGTGCCGCCCTGTACGTGTGATCAACTATATTTTCTTTTTCCGAAGTAAGTCGTGATCCACTTCTCAGAAAATTGTCTAGTCAATCATGAGACGTCCGCTGCACCAGACACAAAGAGTGATAACATCTCAACTTCAATGCTATTTTGATCTCCCGTTCTGCAAGAGGGAGAGCTCACGACGATATCTGGGTTAAAGTCAAAACGAGTTGAGTACGTCCTGTTTTTCAGTTGTGTTTAAATAGTTTAGATGAGAAGTTACTTGGACATGGACGTGTCTAGATGGTAACGCTTTCTCTTTCAAGAGATTTCGCAGCATGATGGTTATCGGTTAGACCTCCATTTTGGTTTCACTGTCATGTTTGGGCTTTGTTAAATTGGGTTTCACTCTCATGTTTGTTTTTGTCTCATTTTAAGACTACTTCAAAGATGATAAAACATCAAAAAAGCAGTCCTTTCGCCACTAACAGAGTCCACATGTGATTCAGAGAACAAGAATGTATGAACGTGAGTACGTGACACAGAAAAAGAAAAGCAGAATGGAAGAAAAGGGCCACGTGTCATGGGAATGATAATGTATGCATCCTGTAGAGCTGGAAGCTCGTCGTCTGTGGGAACGAAGGCTTTTAGAAAGTCGTTACTTTTCCAGAAGTCCTTCGAGACTTTGCGGAAGAGCAGTCCTTGAACGCTTCAGCTATTTTCACGCTGCTTCTCGCTGTCTATCTGCACGTTTGTTTCCCTGCCTTCGTTTTATCAGTGCTTTCTTGGGTTTTTTCCCCTCATTTTCTGTGTCTCTCCATTGAGCTCTACATATCACATCTCAGTCCTATCTTTATCTTTCAGCCATTCTTGACGCAAAGAAGGTGTTTGTGACGGACACAGATGCACATTGCAGCCGCTTTGTCCGGCTCTTCCAGGCCTCTTGACAAGGGCAGAGCTCAACGGCTGCTGGTACTGACCGTGTCACTTCCCTTTACCGGTATCAGACTGTTCTCTGTCACCCTCAGACTGCCGCTGTCTTGGCTTCTGCAGCCTAAATTAGCTACTATCTTGCCTTCTGGAGCTGAACTCACACACACAAAGCCACACACACAGTTGGACCTGAAAATGGCTTTTTTGTCTAATTCAGTGAGCCAGTTACTTTGAGTGCCCTAATCACTGTGAGAAACCAGCGACTGTAACCTATTTTTTATCACTGTGTTCACTGTGTATTGTGGTACATTTCCATGTGTATATTAATTGTTGATTAATCGATTAATTCCCCGGTTGGGATCGTGTAGAGCCCTTTGAAGCTGCATTGAAAACTGCAATTTGGACCTTCAAACTGTTGTACCCCATTGAAGTCCACTATATGTAGAAAAATCCTGGAATGTTTTCCTCAAAAAACCTTAATTTCTTTTCGACTGAAGAAAGAAAGACATGAACATCTTGGATGACATGGGGGTGAGTAAATTATCAGGAAATTTTAATTCTGGTGTGAACTGATCCTTTAAGCTTTCGGTGTTCTTGGTTTCGAGTAGCTGATGTTATCTGACGTACTAAACTAGTGTTGCACATTTTGAGAGCGTCACAGAAACCAGTCCAACCTTTTTTTAGTTTGCTTTGAGACACGACAGAGATAAACATTGACAGAATCTAAGACAGGTTTTTATCTGTTGTTCGCTGCCAGTACAGCAGTGTCTTGTCTCTTTATATGAGTTTGCGCATTGATTCGCTTCATTTCACATCTGATGAATTGATAAGCGTGTTTTGGTGGCTGTGAAACACTCCATTCATAAATTAACATCTGTGTTGGGGCAGATGCTGTTGCTCCGAGGAAACGTGTCAGAATTTCACTTTGCGAGTGATTCATTGCAGTTGATTTGTAGGAATGAAGATTGGCTGCATTACATGCTGCCAGTTCACTATACGTCTCACAGAAATATTGATTTGTCAGTGCAGGAATGGTGCTTTATGAACTTGTACTGTGCATGAGATTGATGGTGTGTTTTATTAACTGTTTGAGTGCATTTCACTAATCACTCAGGGAATTTGGCATTGTTCCTGATCTAAAGAACTTCTTCAATTAATAAATGACTTCTAGTCAGAGGGTATGCCATATGTAAAGTCCAAATTAAATTAAAGTTGACATATTTACTTAAATACACTATATTTATACTAATACGGTAATCTTTGGTCCAGGTTATTCCACAATTTTTTATGTTTCATTAATGCATGAAACATTAACAAATTGAGTTTCTTTTAAAGGGATAGTTCACCCAAAAAAAAAGAAAATTCTGTCATCATTTACTCTCCCTCATGTCATTCCAAATCCAAACCTGTAAGACTTTTCTGTTCATCTTCAGAAATCTTTTTGATGAAATCTGCGATTTTTCTGTCCCTCCATATACGCAACACTTTGACGCTTCAAAAAGCTCATAAAGAGATCGTAAACCTAATCCATATGAACTGAGCGGTTAAGTCCAAATTTTCTGAAGAGACTTGATCGCTTTATGATGAACAAATTGAATTTAGGCTTTTTTTCACATAAACATTGATCAGCAAACATAAACAGAACCTTAACCGAACTTGATGCGCTAAAATGTACTTCGTTCCTCAGTCTCAGCTTTTAAAATTAAGTATGGTGTCTACTCCGAGTCTATTAAAAGGGCACTTGCTACAAATGCTAAATTCTACTGTGCTCATAATTAACTTGTTTTCACACAAAAAATTGTGCTCTTTCAATATTTGTACTCATTCCTAAATGCTCTGTCACTAGTTCTTCTAATTTGTCTCTAATACAGACACTGTTGCTTCATGTCAATAATTAATGGAGTTGAGTGCAGACGAGGTTTCGAAGGCCCAGTGTGTGTGTGTGTGCGTGCGTGCTTGTGTGTGAGTGAGACTTCCATACAGAGAGAGAGAGAGATACATTCCAGATGGTGGAATGATGAGGTGGGTTTCATTGGACCGGTAAACATTCCCAGGGATGTTTGCATAGAGAAATTCTTCATCGACTGCGAAGCAAGCATGTTTCCTTTTTATCCGATCCCTCCCTCTCCTCTTTCTCTCGCCATCTCCCTCACTTTTCTTGGATTCAGACCATCGCTATCATCACCTGCTGCAACTGTTCGAACCCTTCACACGAGTCTCTTCACTCTTCCTGACACAGTGGCATGATCATTTTTATTTTTCTCTGTTTATTTCCCCAGCTAACAGGGAACGTTCTCAAGGTTCTCTCAAAGTTGCGTTCTTCTGGTAACATCAATAGAATGTTCATTCAAAGTTATCTGGTCTTTAATAACGTTCTCAAAACGTAAGCACAAAAATTGTATTTGGGTGGGAGACATATAAGCCTGAAAAAAGTTTTTATTTTTTACTTCAAATATTAGGCATAAAAAATATTGAGTTGTGTTGTACTGACTCTTGCATTTCCCACAATATATTTGGTCTTTTAGATTTTGTATTTGAAATTGGATTTATTCACCAATTTGTTGCATTCGTGCCTAAAATTGTCATATGGTGTGACATAAAAGTTATTCTATATAAAATGAAAATGGGATATACTCTCCCTAAGTAACTAACTTCAACATAAATTGTTTTCATTACTATCTTAAGACTTAACATTTCTTTTGTGCAGATTCATTAGATTTTGTATTGTTTTTCTAAACCATCATGCAAAGTAAGTCATCTCTCCTCAGCCTTTCCAGATATTTTAGATTAATTATGTTAAACCCGGTTATAAATCTATGAAAATGCTTGTGACTCTTGCTGATACTATTTCTCTTGTGTTCCGTTGACTTTTTTATGATTTATAATTAAGAAAGTATTTTTACTGGCACAATTCTGAATGTCACACCAAATTATATAGTGTCACGCTATATGATTAACTGCACCACTCCACAATTTGTCAATGCAAAAAACTGTATTTTATTTGCATTCAACATTAAATTAATTCAGTTCAGTTAACATTAATCAAAAAACATACTAACATTGTTTTAAAACGATAAGAAACTCAAAAATACACTCACCTAAAGGATTATTAGGAACACCTGTTCAATTTCTCATTAATGCAATTATCTAATCAACCAATCACATGGCAGTTGCTTCAATGCATTTAGGGGTGTGGTCCTGGTCAAGACAATCTCCTGAACTCCAAACTGAATGTCAGAATGGGAAAGAAAGGTGATTTAAGCAATTTTGAGCGTGGCATGGTTGTTGGTGCCAGACGGGCCGGTCTGAGTATTTCACAATCTGCTCAGTTACTGGGATTTTCACGCACAACCATTTCTAGGGTTTACAAAGAATGGTGTGAAAAGGGAAAAACATCCAGTATGCGGCAGTCCTGTGGGCGAAAATGCCTTGTTGATGCTAGAGGTCAGAGGAGAATGGGCCGACTGATTCAAGCTGATAGAAGAGCAACTTTGACTGAAATAACCACTCGTTACAACCGAGGTATGCAGCAAAGCATTTGTGAAGCCACAACACGCACAACCTTGAGGCGGATGGGCTACAACAGCAGAAGACCCCACCGGGTACCACTCATCTCCACTACAAATAGGAAAAAGAGGCTACAATTTGCACGAGCTCACCAAAATTGGACAGTTGAAGACTGGAAAAATGTTGCCTGGTCTGATGAGTCTCGATTTCTGTTGAGACATTCAGATGGTAGAGTCAGAATTTGGCATAAACAGAATGAGAACATGGATCCATCATGCCTTGTTACCACTGTGCAGGCTGGTGGTGGTGGTGTAATGGTGTGGGGGATGTTTTCTTGGCACACTTTAGGCCCCTTAGTGCCAATTGGGCATCGTTTAAATGCCAATGCCTACCTGAGCATTTTTTCTGACCATGTCCATCCCTTTATGACCACCATGTACCCATCCTCTGATGGCTACTTCCAGCAGGATAATGCACCATGTCACAAAGCTCGAATCATTTCAAATTGGTTTCTTGAACATGACAATGAGTTCACTGTACTAAAATGGCCCCCACAGTCACCAGATCTCAACCCAATAGAGCATCTTTGGGATGTGGTGGAACAGGAGCTTCGTGCCGTGGATGTGCATCCCACAAATCTCCATCAACTGCAAGATGCTATCCTATCAATATGGGCCAACATTTCTAAAGAATGCTTTCAGCACCTTGTTGAATCAATGCCACGTAGAATTAAGGCAGTTCTGAAGGCGAAAGGGGGTCAAACACAGTATTAGTATGGTGTTCCTAATAATCCTTTAGGTGAGTGTATGAGTAAATCAAACACCATCTCACTTCAAGAACATTAAATTAAGTATAAAATTTAAAAGAAATACATTAATTGTATAGGTAATTTAATGTTCACTATTAAACATTCACTATTATCATTGAATATGTTTTGAATAGTTATTTATTTATCATTAAAAAAGGTGTATGTAATATTGTGTGACAAATATATCATATGGTGTGACTTAGAAAAACAGTCACACCATATGATACAGTGTCACACCATATGACGTTTTGTTCAGTTAAGATAATCTCTTGGTTAACTAAAAACAGCTAGCTTATACTTAGCATGTAAATTGCCACATGGCAGGAATGATTTTTAAGAATTAATAAGTAAAATGCGTATAAAAGTGTTTCATTTTCATGTAAATAATGTCACACCATAAGACACAAAACACTGACCACTAGTGAGCATATCAGATACAGAGCTTTTTAATTAAGAATTAAAAAGCCAGAACTCAACTCTTGACCTTGCAAACCACTCCAGAGATGGCACTGCAACTTCCTGGTTGAGTGTGGACCTCTTCATCATAATGATGTCCAAATTATTGCCCATTCAAAATATAGATTGCAGTGTCACACCATATGACGCCCATTTTACGGACAAAATGTATTTGGCCAGAACTTGCTTTAAAATCATACACAGACATCAACACTTTCTGTGTCTGTTGAAATGGCCTAATTCTGTTACTTAAACTGTAAATCTATCAATTATTTATACTTTGCTGATATATATTGTCATATTAGTAAGGTCACACATATCCCGGACAGTCACACCACATGACAATTTTGATGTTTAGATAAAAATTTGAAGTAGAGGTCTTTATACACCAACTACAGCTATGGTATGCAGTAATAATATCTTGTCAGAGGAACAACATGAAGATATATATTTTTAACAAATACCCATTTTTATTAGGTTATGACATCATGGACGGGTAGAATTGCATGTCATGTCTCCCACCCATTTATACATGGTTAATGGAACTTTTTTCCTGAAACATTTTTAGTTTAATGTTCATTTGACGTTTTTAAAATGCTAATTGTTTCAGAATGTTCAGAGAACAAAAAGTAACATTCCCATAATGTTTGCAAAATGATAAAAGGGAATGTTCCAGAAACACGTTTTTAAAACACTTTGACATTATGAACGTTCAGAGCACATTTAGAAATAACAAAACTTTTATGCTGTGTTGAAAACCCTTAACACCTTTTGTGTTCTCGTGCAAAAATGACCCTCCTTTAAAAAAAAATCTTGTAAATCGCTCATTATGCTATATTAATATCCAAATATTGGATTCAATCTTTTTGTCAACTGGTTTTCTTTCAATTATGACAGGTTTTGCATTTCTTTTTAGAACTGATTGATTGTAGGCTTCCTTTATCTGAGGCTATGCAAAAAACTAGCATTTTTCCGGAAAAAGAAAATCCTCTCCTGGTCAAAATTACCCAAACACAAACCGACTGCTGGAAACTAAGCTTTGCCATCACAAGAATAAATTAAAAACAATAATAATGTTTTGGAGAAAAAAAACCTGCATGCCAAGGTTGGAAAAAAATACACGTGCTTGCATTATTTTATACTGTATATCCACGTATGTGTCTTTTTTTCCCAACCCTTTTTCTCATATATGCATTTTTTACATGTATTTTTGTGTCTGCATGTATGTATAATTGTCGTGGCGCGTGTGTGAGTTGAGGAATAGCCACAGTCGTGCCGCAGACAGAATCAATAGCAGTCTCAGTATGGGTGTTTCCAAGTCTGTTTGGATTTGCTAAGTAAAGTCTGCGACTCACCTGCACATGAACATTTTCTCTGCCCTTTAACCTCCTCCACACATTCCAGTTATTCTTACCGTCTCAGCTTTCTTACATCTGGTGGGGTGAACTGCTTTAGTTTTACTTTGAATACCTCAAATGTGTTCCTCCTGCCCTCTAGTCGCCCTTCATTCCTGTCTTCACGGTTTCTCCTGCAGTCTGTCCTCCCTTTTTAGCTTTTCGTCTCTCCATCAAATATCCGTCTGCCCTCATTTACTTTTTCTTTCTTTGAATAACACGCACTCAGTCTCTCTTTCATTTCTTACAAGTGGTAGACTGTATTTATTGTCTGAGATTTTTTATTTTATATTGCATATGTACAGATATTTATTTGCCGGTGCTCATTTTGTCCATTTTTTACATTTAGATGACATTTTCCTGCCATCTAACACTCACTTGGATAATCTTTAAAAACATTAATAATTAAATAACACTGTGAATGTAATTTAGGATATCTCAAAAAATGTTATACTGCACACTATAACGTTGAAGTGCCTAAATTCACTTTTAGCATTTAAATTGATTGATTTCTGTTCGTAATATTTTATTTTCAAATTATTTAGCCAAAATAGCAAATCATTTTAATTTCTTGCTCCTTCAGTCCATGGTAATTGTCTCCAAATGCTCCTTGGATTGTTTCTGAGCCTTTTACAACCCAATAATCTGTATTTTGAAAAGTTTCTCTGTCGCAAACGGTACATTTCTCACCCTTAGACCCATTTTGAATTGTCAATGCTCTTCAGCTTTGTTATCTTCAGCTAAGTGTTTTTTTAACCTCTTGACATTCTCACAGTCGTCAAAGGAAGAATAAAGAGAACTGCAGTTGCCTGTGGTATCATATAGGAAGCTTTAAAATGATTTTTTTGTGTTAGCTAACAGCTCAGTCCTCATTTTCCAAAAGCACTGAGAGCCAAGTTGATCGTAAAGACCATTGCCACCACAGTGTTCTCTACGACTTACAACTTAGCTTGCAATGCTTTTTGGAAACGTAGCCCAGGCCAGTTTGAAGTCAGTCAAACTTTTTTATTTAATTTTTAAGAGTTAAGCTGAATGTAGGCCAGCAGTGGGATGTGGATCAGAGGGCTTTTTTTTTTTTTTCATCTCTAATACATTGTGAGCTTGATCTGGGAGTGCTGAACTCTGTAAGAGCCGCGCTATGGATTTAAACATTTTCTCGGCGGTTTAAACATGCTGAGATACTAAAAATACGGAACTCGGAAATTAAAAACATATCTATGTATCACTGTCCTGTCAGCCGTTACGAGACCTAAATCCCCCTCAGTTTTGCACAAAAAAATTATTTTATTCGTCATTTTCTAGGAAGGATACATTTATTTGATAAGCAAAAATCACATACGATATTAAGTTAATGCTTGTTTTCAGAGATTATATCTTGAATTAGGTTTATTGTGCCTATCCCACTGGCAAATTGTCACATTTTAAGTAAATAAAATATTGTGCAAACAAGTCTTTGTGTCTTACACGGTTTTACTTAGTAATTAAAATAAATTATACATTTTTTATTTTTACTGGAAGACATAATTAGCTGATCAATCACTGTTGTGACGTTTCACAAACATCCATTTCAAAACGTTTTAATAATGATGTTTTTTTCCCTCTTTTCTCTACAGTTTTGTGCGCAAAGAACCTGGTGAAGAAAGACTTCTTCCGTAAGTATCCTGCCTTCATAAATACTGAGAACGAGCGTGTGTGTGAACGAGTGAATTGCGAGAGCGCTCTATGCCTGTCACCGTGTCTCAAGCACTGTTTTAGCAGGGGCTCATCTGTTAAAAGTGTGCAGAGAGAGATAAGTGCTCTTCCCCCACGAGACAGCAGAAATGTGGGTCAGTTCGGGGAGACAAAGCAACCGCTGGTTGACACATGTATGCACACCACATTTTCTGCCTCGATTCTCTCTACCCCGACAAACACAAACAACCAAGCCCACATCTGAAACTCTCATCAGATATCAAAGAGAAAGAGATACGTTGTTGGGGGGTGGGAAGAGAGACAGGTACCAGGCGAGTCTGAGGAAAAAGAGGAGACCGTAAAAAATGTAGGAGCAGAAATTTGATGTCGGCAGAGTTTTAGCAGAGACCGTATGCAGTTAGATGAAGACTGGAGTCTCTTTTCTTTGTAAACCTTCATGCATATCTTCCCCTTCCTTCTCACCCTGCAATTGAATTCATAAAGCCACACAGATCTGATTTCTGTTGATTCGGGTAGCCAAAATAGCAGAGAGAGAGAGAGAGAGAGAGAGAGGCTAATAATCTACGAAAACTCATTTTTCTAATAATCGACTTAATTCTGGCTAATAATCTACTAATAGTTAATTATTCCCCTGTAATGGCCTATTAAAAACAGCTAAAAGCTCAAAAGAATTATTGTGATGTATAAGTGTCACAATATTATAATGTGAATTATGAAATATAGATAACTGCTTATTTTGAAATTACCAATATGGCCAATGTTTTCCAATTTCATTTAAATACTAAATCTAATTTAAACAGCATCAATGCTAAAGTGCCAATCTAGAGTACTATATTGTGTATTCAATCCAATCCAATTATTTTTATGAATGCAAATATTAAATGACCACCAGTGTCGGCTGTAATGCAGGAAAAGCACTTTTTGGAAGTAACCCACACAAATTATGTTCATTTCATTGCTCTCATTGTAAAACAAATTCTAACTATCCTTAAAAACCATAAAATGTAGCGGGATCGTTACATAATTGGTTATAAAAGTAATGTTATATACAGCTCAATGAGTACGCCTTCAGACCCATTTATTAAAAAGAAAATCAAAAATATGATTTAAAAATGAATAATATTCTAAAGTATTTTACCTATAACATGATAAATGTGAAAAAATGAAGTAACCTTTCTGAATGCACTGTAAATGGTATATAATATTGTGTAGGAATAGCACAATCGAACACATGACTTGACAGTCTCCATTTCTAGTGTTAGTGCGTCTGTAGAATTTGGAGCTTTAGTGTTTTGGATTCTGCGGCAACATTTACAGGTTTCACAAATACATTTCAAACTACATTATGAACTTGTATTCAATGCCGTCTTCGATTCCAGCTCAGAAGACGTTGTTTCTGTGTTTTGCAGGGCTGCCAGACCCCTTCGCCAAGGTGGTGGTGGACGGTTCAGGACAGTGCCACTCGACAGACACAGTGAGGAACACCCTGGACCCCAAATGGAACCAACACTATGACCTGTAAGAGCTCTTCCTGGTCTGATTGCATTCAATGGCTTTCTCAGTCACACAGACACACACACACACACACACACACTGTCACACCTTGATTTCATTTAAACTTCATACCAGCTCAGTTTAAAAGAAATATAAACCCGAGACAATAATGTTTAGGAACCAGAATCCAGAGGAAGACGACTCTGAAGCAGACTGATTTCGAAGCACATGGCCACTGTCCAGTAGTTTGAGTCTTAGAGATTTGGCTTTTAGTGCTGTCAGAATGTCATTAGACGCCTCGTGTGGTTTCATTTCGGTAATTTTTCTGTGTGAGTCACCACATAGAAACTGTGCCTGTTTTTGACATCTCATTTAAGTGTGCTTATGGATTATGGCTCACCGTGTTGAAAACATTTGGATTGAAAAGGAAACAAAAATGCATAGTACAGAATATTTCTTCTCATCATGTTGTTCCAGTTTTGTATGATTTATTTCTTCTTCTGTGGAACAAAAAAGGGGATATTTGGGTGAATGTCTGAGCTGCTGTTTTTCCATACAATATAAGAGGATGCTAAGGAAAAAAACACAATACAAGTTGTTCTGAAGTCTTCTGAAGCTGTATGCTAGATTGCTATGAGACACAAACCAAACTTAAAGGGTTAGTTCACCCAAAATGACTAATAATTACTTGTTCCAGCCCCGTAAGACTTTCGTTCATCTTCAGAACACAAATTAAGATATATTTGATAATCTGAGAGCGAGCTCACTCCTCCATAGGCTTCTCTGTAATTGAAACTTGCCGACCCAGAAAAGTTAGTAAAGACATCATTAAAATAGTCCAAGTGACTACAGTGGCTCAAGCTTAAGTTTATCAAGCGACGAGGATACTTTTTGTGGGACTTTATTCAACTCTTCATTTTCTTCCGTGTGGGCCTCTGAGTGAGTTCATGAGAGCGCCAAGACACATGCGCGAGAACTGAGAAGAACCGCTGAACTGGTTTGATGTGTTTGGTCATGGGCGTGGCCTCTGACGTCACACTTGGATGTGGGCCGGGTTGGATGCACATACGTTTATCTGTGTTTTTATGCTATAACACACCTTTTCTTACTCTTACTGTGTGTATATATGTCATATATTTAAGATCTGATTTTTGCGTACGAGTGGTTTTAGTTGTTCCTATTTTATTTTTGTAAATTTAGAGAACGAAAGTTATTTTTGAATCATGATTTGTTCGTGAGAACGTTCATACGCAGATTTCATGCACAAATTCATGCGTACGCACAGTTAGTGAATGAGACCCATTGTTTGGGTGGACCACATTTTTGGTGCTTTTTGTCCTCGTTTAATCTCAACAATACATTTACCTATTTGTTGTATGGACAACAGTGGTTAAACATTTTTCCAAATATTGTCTTTCATCACCGGTTCAAAATATTGTGCTCAACAAAAGAAAGAAAATCATTCAAGTCTGGCTGAGGGTGTGTAAATAATGGCAAAATTAAAATTTTGTGTTGAACTAACACATTAGCATGCACTTGAAAGTAACCCCAGGGGTTTTTCTTGAACCAGTGGTGTACGATTTCTTCCAATCTCTTAATCAGTGTAGCCCATCAGTAAAGCTCCCAGCATCCTTCAGGCTTTGAGGATTTAGGTCACCTCCTCTGGAGTCGACGGCTGTATCTGAGGAGATCACAGTGCGGATTTCCATGGGAGTTTGGGCATGGGTGGAAAAATCCCATATCCATTAGTTATACCGTACGCTTCTAGCTCTATTTACATTTTTACAGACGTTTTATTAACAACTACAAGTATCAACTGGAATAAAAATAGAAACTTTCCCTCCCCGCAGGCCTGCCACTTTTCTCACAGACCAAAAGCTGAATGTAAGAGAGGATGGAAACCATAAGAGGGCGAGATACAATAAAGGTCGACAAAAACCTTGTCTCCTTCGCACATCGAGCTGACAGCCGGCAGCTAGAGAAAGCACACGTCTTCGTTTGTTTGGTTGCCAGGGCAATGGTAGACTAACCCTCACCCCCCAGGACGGCTGTCGAGTTAGCCAAACATGTCACGTCTGTCAGCGGAAAATAGGCCGCCGTTTCCACAGCCCTCCCTGCAACCCGGAATAATGGGTGGGGAAGAGAAAACCATGGAGATGTTGCTTAAATCCTCCATCCTAAATACTTGAAGTACACTGGGATTTCTGTTCGCAATCAGGGTTTTAGCAAGTACTTTTGAACTCAAGTTTATTTGTTAGTGATACTGTAATGTGCCTTTATGTAGTCCCATAATGCACATCACAAGGGTTCAGTTGTCTCGTTGTTGGCAGGGAAATATAGCCATTGTTGAAAGGTTATCAAGCTATTTAGAAGTTTTGTTATTCTTGCTGAATGCCAAAATGTCAAAATCATTTAGATTGACAGGACTGAAAACCTCCAAAGGCTGCATGTTGCACAGAAAGATAACTGCTAATGTTCATAATGAACAATAGTACAGAGTCAGTCAAGCAGGAGAAAACCGAAAACAGTACCAACAGAGATTAACATTTACATTTAGCAGATGCTTTTATCCCAAGCGACTTACAATAGAGCAACATAAGCAGTAAGACTGAAATATTAACCTAGATGTGAGGAAACTGTTAAAAAATGAACGCAAGAGAAGATGTGCTCGATTATTTAGGTCAGAACCACTTTTTAGAGATGTTCTGGTCTGTGGAAACTACCTTACCATTTTAAACACGTGAAATCAAGGTTTTCGTTTTTTTCAAAAATTAATACGAAGAATAAATTTGTGTAAACTTGGCACACATGTTTTAAATTCAATTTAAAATGAATGTATTTTCATTAGATTGGCTACATCTTTTTGTCATTGACTCATTTACAGAGTTACAGTTCTGTTGGTATTTCCTTCAGAAACGATCACTCGGGTTTAATGAAGGGTTATCAGAGAAACTTAAAATGCACAAAACTATAATTATCTGTTAAGTGTTGGCAGCATTCGGTTTCAGGTTTATTGTCTTGACTTTTTCTTTGTTCTGTCTCCTCTCGGACTGATTGGGTTAACTACAAGCTCTTGTCTGGTATAAGTCAAACTTGGCATTAAGACTCTCCTACATATTTCGAATAAATAAGGGCTGTTATGAGCTAAGACTTCAGAGCTGGTGTTTGGCTTGGTAGACGGTTGATAAACTTTCTCCAGATCAGAGAGAAGTACATTGATTGTTTGGGTTTGGTTGGGCTCAATCTGGTCAGAACATCCACTGAGTCACTGGCGTTCTGTCTTCTTGTTTCTTTCATCCCTACCCCCTTTTTCTGCCTTTCTCTCTACTCCTCTATCGCTTCGATTGGTTTTCAGTCCAAACAAGATCTTTTGCCCAGGGATTCTGTCCCATTGGCAGGCCTACAGAACATTCAAACTTTGCTTGGACGTTTTTCGACAGGCTAGCTCCTTTTCATGTCCAGTTCTTGAGGTGTTTCTGTTCCCCGACTTTAAGGGAATCATTTGTTTTGTCTAACGCCATGCCAAAACATTCAGACAAACCAGCTGAGTTTTTATGTAGGACTTGATGAAAGACAGACAGTGGTAAGAGAACAAGAGAACTGCATTGGATCGCTCCTGTTCTTGAACTTCTTGGTTCGTCTTGCTGAAATTAGGAGAAGATGTGTGGTGTTTTTCCCCTTTGAATCCTGTTTAAAAGAACCAAATCGAGACGCCTTCAAGTAAACCAAGACGTCAAAAGAGTGAAAAAGTTTCTTTCTCTTCATTTTCATCTTCATCTACTTCCTCTTTGTGACCTTCTTCCTTTCTTTTCGTAATCTTATTCCTTCCTTCTTCCTCTTCTTCATTGTTTTCATCTACTTTGTCTTCCTCTTTGTCATCTTACTCTTCTTCATCGTCTTCTTTCTATTCTTTATGGTATTTTCTTCCTTGACATCTTCTTCATCTTCTACCTCTTTCTTTTCTTTCTTTTCATCCACTTCCTCTTTGTCATCTTGCACTTCTGTCATCTTCCTCTTCTACTTCTTCACCGTCTTCCTCCTCTTTTTCCTCTTCCTCCTCTTCCGCTAATTCCTTTTTGTTGTCTTGTTCCTCTTCTACCTTTGTCATTTTAATCTACTTTGACGTCCCTTTTGTCATATTCTTTTTCTCCTTCCACATCTTCGTCGTCTTCCTCTTATTTATCATCTTCCTCTGTCATTCTCCTCCTCCCCTTTTCCTCTTCTTCCTCTTATTCATCTACTTTGTCTTCTTCTTTGTCTTCTTCTTCATTGTCTTCTTCCTCTTCATCATCTTCTCTTCCTCTTTCTTCTTTGTTACTTTCAACTACTCCCTCTTTCTGTTTGTCATCATCTTGCTCTTTTTTTCATTTTCTTCATCACCTTTTCTACTCTTCTTCTTTGCTTTTATCTACTGTCTATTGTCTTCTTCAATCTTTTTTATTTTCATCCGTTCCATGCCATCTTCTTTGCTATCTACATAAAACTAAAATAAGCAGCTGATCTTCTCTTCTAAGCCACTGCATGTAATCATGTTTCGCAATGTACGTTCCATTCAAACTGCACCATGGACTGTCAAGACTGAGAAGTCTGATTTAAAGGGTCATCTCTTGTTCTTTCTCAAGGTATATCGGGAAGTCGGACTCCATCACCATCAGCGTGTGGAACCATAAGAAGATCCATAAGAAACAGGGAGCAGGGTTCCTGGGATGTGTACGACTCCTCTCCAACTCCATTAACCGACTCAAGGACACAGGCTGTAAGTGTGAGTGTGTGTGTGTGTTTTTGTGTGTATGATTGACTTAGAAGCAGTCTCATAGTGTGTATAATTAGCTCAGAAAACATGGCTCAGGACAAATTCAATACTTGTGTGTGTGTAATTGGCTTAGAGAGGTTGTAAGTATGTGCTACAATGGCTGTGTGTGTTAAAAGTGTGCAACCTTTAAATAAAAAACGCAACAGCAATGTTTTTAAACACAATAATATATCTTACTTTGACTGGAGACCACTGTCAATCTCAGGTAAATGACGTCCTGTTATTTGTGTATCACTTTCTTGTCGGCTACACAAGAACTGGTGTCAGGATGTTTAGGGTACGAGGGCCCCCGTCACAGTCTGTCTGGCTGTGTTCCAGCTCCACAGTTGTGTTTAAAAGCAGGCTTTCCCTAGAAACCCTCCAGCATGACCACTGTCCTGGATAAGCACAGGAAACCCACAGCCGCTCCCACAGCTGGAAGTGATTCAGTTCACCATTTCCTGTTGCACCCCTCTGTCTTTCTGCCATCATTCTTTCTTTGTCTTTTCTCATTTTCTCTCTCTCTCCTTCTCCCGTTCAGTCTATCACTAATAATTAGGGTCTTTAATAAGATTTTTTTTTTTGGTCTCTGCCAATATTACCTTTTTTTTTAAAAAAAGAGAGAGATAAATTCACAACAAACAAACAAAATTCCTCTTCATTTCATCTACTTCCTCTTCATATATATATATATATACATATATATATATATATATATATATATATATATATATATATATATATATGTATGTATGTATGTATGTATGTGTGTGTGTGTGTGTGTGTGTGTGTCTGATGCGTGCACAAAATTGCAGTATGTCTATTGTCTATTTCAGCTAATATTCTTTTTTTTTTTTTCTTTTTTTTTTGTATTTATGATGGCTATATTCTAGTAACTTTTAAAACTATATGTTTTTGACTATCTTTACTGTATTCGAATTGGCCAATGTTAATTATTTTTAAATTATGATGAAATTGTGAAAATGTACCAGTGACCGCTATATTGGTATCTGATAAATAATTTATTACAATAAATGTACATTTTGCATTATATATCGACGACAACTGCATTATTTTTTTAATACAAAAAAATTACAATACACAATACAAAAGTACATTACAATACTCTCTACATTTAAAAATTTTTTAACTAGTCTGGTCAGCTAATTAGTTTCATAAATATATTTTATTTTTGCGCTTGTATTTTAGTTACTGTTATTATATCTATATCAGTGCATCCCTAGTCTTTAGTGAAAGTAATTTTTTTGCAGGTGCTTGACCATATGAAGGGGTTTAAATGTGAGATGAGTGTTTTGGGATGGGTGAACACTCATCCAGCCCTGTTTAGTCTAGCTGTGAGTGTGCATCCTGATCTGACTGTGTGTGACTGTGTGTGTATGTGTGTGTCTATGTGAGAGTGAGAACAGATAGTGGCCTCTCTAATGTCTGCAGGCTACTTGTTATTCCTGTCTCCCTCTTTCCGGCAATGACAGAGAGCCCCAGCGTGTTTCTGGAAGCGCCTCACTCCTATCGGCACATCTACAGTCTGAGAGGAATAAAGCAGCCTCTGTGTGTGTACGCGCGCACACACACACTGATACAGAGCGCTGCAGTATATGTGACCTCACACATGAAATATGGAGCGTATTAGGCGTCTTTTAAGTCTCAGATTATTTCTCACATGAACCTTTTCTTTATCCTGACGCAAATTTTTCTCTTTCCCTCATTTACAGATCAGCGTTTGGACCTAAACAAATTGGGGCCCAATGACAGCGATACCGTGAGGGGACAGATAGTTGGTGAGTCACAAACTTTGCTCGTTCGTGAGAAGGACCTGTCAGGAATTTGGAGAGCTCCTCTATTTTCATCTCTTTGCCACATCTGCCATGTATCCCATGAGTCACACCAGCGCTAGGGCTTCAAAGTTTTTCATTAATGATGGTTAAACCCACACATTTACCTTCTACGCCCTAAAAATGTCCCTCGGTTGGGAGCATGGGAGGAAAAAAGCAGCCCTCATTCTGCCTGATTTATCGGTTTCTCTTTGATATTCCACTGCGATTTTCTTTCATGCGCTCGAAGAGCCGCATTGTTCCTTCATCAATAAAGAGTTTTGTGGCGTGGTGATGTATTTGCGCACTGGGTTGCACGTCCCATGGCCACACCACAGGTTTTACAAGCAGCCATTCATTAGAAGATGAATGCTTTCCCATGCCTGAGAATTTCAAACACTCTTATATTCCATTTGTTTCTTAATGTCACATCAATTTTTTTCATCACGTGTGTTATGATGAGTCACAGTTACCGGTTGATCATTAATGAAAGCAAGTAGTTATTAACTCTAAGTTACCTTTATTCTAAACACTAACCCTAAATATATCTCCTCACACACCATTTGTATAAAAATATGTCAGCTATATTTGTTAGAACAATTTATCCTTTTTTTAAATGCATTATCTTTATATGTATTTGCCAATATACATTTTTTGGATCCATTTTTAGAATTACTTTTTTTATTGATACATTTCGAAAAACAGTCTTTATAGGTGAGAATATTGCACTTTTTTTTAAATGGATAATTCATTAAAAATAATTTTATTAATTTTCAGAATTTTATTAAAATTCGCTTTTGTGTCTGCCAACATTTTTTTAATTAATATTTTTAAAATGTATGATAAATTTCAAAAACATGATCTATATCGTATTTTCCAATATTATATATATATATATATTTTTTTTTTTTTATTAGGATATATTTTTAATATAGAAATGTTTTTAAATGACAATGAATTACTAGGTATTAATGGAAGCATACCATTTTTTATGTATTATTTTTATTATTTTATAACTAAAACCATATACTTGTTTTCTATGCCAAGATCTAATAGATTTGATTAACGTTTAACCCTGATTATTTAACTCGATTGTGTCTAGTTTAACTGATGTTTTTGTGCGAAGGAACTTGCAGTACACTTATTGCAGGAACAAATGCGCAAAGTTTCTGTAAAGCTCATGCATGCATTCATGCATTTTCTGTAAAGCTGCTTTGAAACGATGTGTATTGTGAAAAGCGCTATACAAATACATGTGAATTGAATTGGGGAAAAAAGTGCTCACGGTCACTATAGTGATTTTCTTTTGTGGGGATCAAAGCTACAACCTCTCGGTTACCAGTTCAGACTTTTAACAACTATGCCTCAACACCCCAAAATGGCAAAATATCCATGCTACTACGCATGTCTTACACTCATCTTGACATGGCTGTCACATAGTCTTAGTCAATCCATGACACACACACCTTTCACAGATGGGACCCATCTAACAGCCTGTTTTTGTGTTTGTGTCAACAGTTAGTCTTCAGTCCAGGGACAGGATAGGCACAGGAGGGCCAGTCGTCGACTGCAGTCGTCTGTTTGACAATGACCTGCCTGATGGGTACGTGAAATAGAAACTCCCAAATGAGCGCTTATATATAAAACAATTTTTTATCTTTAGAGGATACTGAACAGCCACTGTTTTTATCCGACCCCTGTTTGTTCCTGCGCCATGTGTGTGTCTGTCTGTCTCTCTGTCTGTTTGTTCATCTGTATGAATGTCTCTTTGTGTTCTGTCTGCAGCTGGGAGGAGAGGAGAACTGCATCTGGCCGGATCCAGTATCTCAATCATATCACACGCAGCACCCAATGGGAGAGACCTACCAGGTGGGGTCAGGTTTACTTTGTTGTAGTCCCAGTTTACTTTTATTTTTATTATTTTTTACTTTATTTTATTTTTTATTTTTTTTATTTAATTGCACTTATTTTATTTCCTTTTTGTTTTTAATGTTTTTATTTTGTATTGTAACTTTTTTTTATTTTTACTTTATTTTTAAGTATTATTTTAAGTATTTTATTTTATTTTATTAACTTTATTTTTTATTTTGTTTTTTTATTACGTGTTTATTTTTTTTATTTCAATGTTTATTTTTATTTTTTTTATATTTATTTGTTTTAAAAAATGTATTCTACTTTTTTAGAGATGTGAATGGTTTGCAGACTGTACTAAAGACTTGTAGGATCAAGGCATTTTGGCTTACCCAAATGAATGCCCAGGTCTTTGGGTTTGAGGTGGTTTTGTTGGTTAGGAGAATGGTCATTTTGTGTGTGTACGCGTGTGCCACACAAAAGGAAAATGTGCGTCGGCCACATCTGTCTCCTTTGCCATCTCAGACACTGACCCAAATTTATCCAGAGTACAGCTGAAAGATATATAAAGCCATGTCAGGGAGCATCCCCACTTCATGAATTTTTAAGGAAACACTCAACCATAAAGACCAAGAAACATTCCAGGCAACATTCCAAGACGAAGATCTAGAAAAAATGCTGGTCTGGTCTGCGTTTCCCAAATGTTTTGGTCTCTACAATCTACTGATTATTTTGGGAAATGCAGCCCAGGTCAGCAAGGACAGTGTAAATTTCCAACAACAATGAATATACCTCAAATAATAGGAGGTTTATACCAAAAACAGGGCCATAAGTAGCTATAGTTGAAAAACACCCATGTACTCTTTTGTTTCTACTCTACAGCCGTTGTTTTTCTAGTCTTTCCTCAAAATGTTACTGTAGCCTGTAGGGATTTGGTTCAATTCAGCCACAAGCACGTTAGTGAGGTTATGTGTCGACATTGGCCGACTAGTCCTGGTGTGCAGCACGCATTACTATTCACAGCCACGGGAGCTCTTGAAACATAATTTTCGCACTGACGTTGCTTCCAAAGGCAGTTTTGAACCTCTGAAGTGTTGCAACCGAGTGGAACAGAGGGAATATTGAAACCGAGCACAGGCTGTGTTTACGCGCTACATGATTCAGCACTTCGTCCTCGTTCGGTGAGCTCGTGTTGCCAGCCGCTTCACGGTCGAGCTGCTGTTGCACTTAGATGTTCCCACTCTACAATAACAGCACTTACGGTCGACCTGGGCCACTGGAGAAGGACAGAAATTTCACTCCCTTGTTTGGAGAGGTCTGCGACTTAATCAAGTCCCTCAGCTCATCGCTGTACGCCGTTCTGCTTGCCAGTGTTTGTCTTCATTATTCATTTAGTATTCAAAGCAACTGTACAGTTTTGGACCATGGAGATTTGAATTTCATGGGTTTTCAAAACTAATGCCTGATTGTACCCCAGAAAAGCCACCAAAGTCTTTCATGATCCTTTTTCTAGTTTTGTTAGAGATTGCAAATGCTTTGCAGACTCAAATAAAGTCTTGTAGGAGCAAGGCATTTGGGCTTGCCCAATTTTCTGTCCAGGTCATTGGGTTTGAGGTGGTTTTGTTGAATAGGACAGGATTGTCCAGTCTAAGACCAGGCTAAAATGGCTTACTAGTCTTAGTTTGGACCAGTAAGTTAGAATGGATGGTTTTAAAGGGAATTTGGATGTTTTTTAGCTGGTCATGCTGGTAGACAAGCTGGTGATGCTGGTAGGGACAAGCTGGCCACCCAAATAAATCACTTACTCAGCCAGGTTTGGAGGTCATTTTTAACCAGTTAAAGGTGCTCTAAGCGATGTAACGCATTTTTTATTCCAAAACATGTTTTGTCACATACAGCAAACATCTCCTCACTATCCGCTAGCTGCCTGTCCCCTGAACACACTGTAAAAAAATGCGGTCTCTGTAGACAGCCCACACTCCACAAACGGCAACAAAAACAAACTGGCCCAGCCTGGACCATGAAACATAATAAACAGTTTTCCAGCCAATAACCGATAAGAATGATTTGGGTGTGGGGGTTAGTGCGTGTGCACATGAAGGGGGGTGTGGGGAGTGGAGGAGAGAGAAGCATGAAGAGGGAAGTTAGCTAGAGGAGAAATGTCCTAGACAACGACAACGACTAACGTTAAAAATCTGAGCTAGCCTCCGTTTTGTTTGACAATACTTTGAACGTCAACAAGAAGTGGCGTCACCCAACATCGCTTAGAGCACCTTTAGGACCAGCAAACCAACTTAGGCTGGTTAGAATTTTTTTTTTTTTTTTGTAGTAAAGCTGGGAAAGTCCAAACCAGATGGAAAGGGCCATAAGAGATGATGCTGAGACTTTATTTCACTTTGTACTTTCCGAAGAAACTCAGTTTGAGAAAACTAGGTGTTTTCAAAAAATTAAGATGTTTGGTCATTTTCATATTTGTTATGATGTTTTGCATAAGTAATCACAAAAATGCTCTGTAATCTTCTGTTCTTCTGAATTTCACAGCCACACTGTACTTTCACACATTTAGCACACACTTTAATTCAAAGCGACTCTGCATTCTAAGTATATGTGAATTTGAACCATTTTAATGTAGTCTGTTGTCTCATACTTTCTCATTTCTTCTTTCACACACACACAGGCCTGCGTCCGAGTACTCGAGTCCCGGCCGGCCACTGAGCTGCCTGGTGGATGAGAACACGCCCATTATGACGCCCAACGGGGCAGCGGGCGTACCTGCGGATGACCCACGGGTGCAGGAGCGGAGGGTTCGCTCTCAGAGACACAGAAACTACATGAGCAGAACTCACCTACACACACCGCCCGACCTGCCTGAGGGATACGGTACGCACACATCAGTTCTTCCGTTAATACTGGCCAGCTTGCAAAGGTCAAAAATACACCCTGCAGCATACATTTCACACACACACACATGCAATGGAAATTTGTGCTGCAGCAGGAGTAATTAAAACGTCTCTTGAGCTGTAGAAAGGGAATTCGTCTGAAATATGTCAGACGTGCCGTCAGCACCAGCTGCAGGGTCAGACGGGTGACCTGGAAATCCCTCTATGTCTGTGTGCGTGTGTGTAAGTCCGTGGAGAGATACAGAGGGCAGAGGTTATAGACACAGGTTAAATAGAGCTCTGTGTGCTCTCCTCTGCTCAAGTAGCAAAATGTGGGTCTGTAGACATGGGATACAGGTCAAGTACAAGGAACAGGGACTTAAACCATCATTTAAAGACTTTGAGATGAATCAATATTGATATTTATAATGAATTTTAAAAATCCACAAAATCACTAATGAACTTTAAGTAATTTTTCCTATATTTAGCCAACTCAAAAGCCTTCTCGATAAACCGCTAATTTAAAAGTGTGGTTTAACTTGAAAAGAGCTGTATTAATATTGTATAGTAGAATAATTATTGTATTATTATTATTTTAAGAAATATCATACAACCAAGATCATCTGTTTTAATATATACAGTATACACATTCTTTAAATAAAAATGCAATGTTTTGATGTAAAATAATTATGTTTTAAAAGATTTTTTAAATTGGTCCCATTTCATTAATTCGTTTCTTTATACTACATTTTTGATAATAAATTGATATTAAATCTCAAAACGCAGAATCCAGATAAATAGAAAATAGAAAACAAAGAAAAAATTCTTTAGGTCTAACAAACACATTTCCTTCTCCATTAATGGTGTGAAATCATGATAAATATCAATATTGAATGATTTTGGAAAAAATATAATGGCAATATTTTTGGCAGTATTGCTCAGCCCTATTTTAAAAAGTTAATTGAAGTTGATTTTTCTGATAGAGCATTAAACTTCATCCCCTCTCATTAAAAAAATATAAATGTTGAAAATTGCACAGATTCATGATGTCCTCCTTTAACTCCAGCATGTGAGTTTAATTTAAGAGAAACTAGCCTTATTTGGAAGGTTAATGCAATATATCAGGTTAACGTAAATTAAAAATGAATCTGCTTGTTTACATTTAGCCATTATTTTCCCTTAAAGTTGAGTGAAAGTTCATTTGTGTGATACGAACATGGTTTACAGTCATGGACCAGATAAGCATACGGTAAATCAAACTGAAAGTGAAAGACTGAAAGTATCACTACTGTACACACATGAACACAAAAACAATGATAGTATTCAACCCTCTCGTCATTTTTTTCACATTGTAAATGACGGATGGTGCCCCCTGGTGTTTGTTCACAGAGCAACGGACAACGCAGCAGGGCCAGGTCTACTTCCTGCACACGCAGACGGGCGTCAGCACATGGCACGACCCCAGAGTGCCAAGGTACCTCCTTATCCTTTGTGTCTTCTACATGTTTAATATTATTACAATTATTTAACTTATCTTGTTTACCAAATATTTTATACTAAATTTGGTTGGAAACCTGCACCTCTAACCAGTCATTCTTTGTAACATGCAAAGCATCACTGTTTAATAATACAGCTATATTGTAGATTGTGATTTTTGACCAATGAGATGTTACTGTGTGCGAACATTATTCTTCAAAATGCCTCAAAGCTCAATGCTTTTGATGGTTGCAACTGGCTAGGGCAGAAACTGAGAAGACATGAACTTGGTAAAAATTGGAGCTTTATGAGGGGACCGTTTAGTCATTTATATGAGATTGAAAAATTAAATGTGGCTTTGGGTTGACAATGAGCATTTTTGCAGCGCTGCACATTTGTTGCTCTGTTAGTTTGATGATGTTTGGCAGGAGCCCGAAATCAACATCTCTGAAGTTTGTTTCTTCTCGTTCTTTTTTTACTTTCTCTCTTTTCGAACTTTCTTTCGTCTGTTTTCTTACTTTGACGTTAATTTAAAGAGAGAGAGAGAGAAAGACAAGAACAGTCTAAGGAGCACCTTACAATATATTTAAAGTGTTTTAGCACTGTTTAAGTGATGACATTTTATATATATATATATATGTGTGTGTATATGTATGTATATATATATATATATATATATATGTGTGTGTATATATATGTATGTGTGTATATGTATATATATGTGTATATGTATGTATATGTTTTTTTTTTTTTTTATTATACTCTAAGATGTCTTTAAAGAAGTTTGGGATAAGGGTAAAATAATACAATATGTACATAAAAGGCATTTGAAAAGTAATAAATAAATAAAATAAATGGTCAAATGTTTCCTAGACAAGTTGAAATGATGAAAGTATTTGTAATAAAATCAACACATGGAACATCAAATTTCCATTCCGGGGAATCCTCAAGCTAAAGAAGTAGATATGAAGAGTTAAGATGCAAAAACATATAAGTCCTTCTGACATTTTTCTTTTAAATTAACTTTTTTTTTTATCAGGCTCCCATCATGTTTAAGTTCAGTAATTTCACTTTAATGGCAATGAAAAAGTTATTAGTCAGTTATTGAAATGCCTTATTTTCAAAAATATCACTTTAATCAATTCAAGACATGGTAAACAGTTGCACTACTAATCACTACTGCCACATCAAGTGTACTGTTAAATAAGTTGTGCATTAAGAAGTGCATGAAGTCAGTAAACATTAAACTGATATTAGTCAAATCTAAGCAATTCATTGGCATAAAACATACCTTTCTTGTATAAACTTCTAAACATCTTTAGTTAATTTCTTTAAACAGGATAACAACTAGCAGCTCAACAATTGAAAGCTGGCTCACACGCTTGCTGTCACTCATTTTGAAATCATATGATTCGATTCGCGTCTTCTGATTGGTTCTATGAACTTGGCGTTTAGCAGTTTCTGCCACGAACCGGTATTTCTAAATTGGCAGAGGATTTAGCGGATTTGAAGCGAAAGTATTTGATGAACGTATACTATGTGCGGAGAGCTTTCGCATAATATCGTTTAGTGGCTTTTGCATCTGAAGTCTTCAAATATACTCCAGATATTATCTTGATATTATCAGATATGTCCGAGTGTGAACTGGTTCTCTACATATATCATAACAATTTCTAATCTCACCAGGGACTAAACCAATGCTAGAGCTGACAAACAGTTCTCCATCTTTCTCTCTACAGGGATCTCAGTAATGTGAATTGTGAGGAGTTGGGTCCGCTGCCTCCAGGCTGGGAGATAAGGAACACCGCGACAGGACGGGTGTACTTTGTGGACCACAACAACCGAACCACACAATTCACGGACCCCCGTCTCTCAGCTAACCTGCACCTCGTCCTAAAGTGAGTCACTCTCAACTTCATCAGAAAGAACCAGACACCATTTAACCTAGAAACTACTAGAGACATGACACACATAGTCGTATTGCTGAAGTCTCATCTCTCGTGTCTCACGTTTACTCCAACAGTCCCAGTCCGAATGGCTCCCGTGGGGCCGTTGAGGCTCAGAGCAGGTAAGAAATGATCAGATTCTCTTCAGTTGGAGCAGTTTTATCGATCTACATGCTCGTGACCGTGCATGTGTAGTTGTGTGTGTGTCGCTTGAGCCAGAGGAATGCATTAATGGGGAGAGATCGAGTTTCCCTTTTCCTGTCCTGACAGATCAAAGGACATGTCCCACATTCCGTCTTCCCACTTCATGTTGTTCTTGCAGTAACAAGAATATTCTGTGGGGTACGGCTTGCATGAATGGCATCACACAAGTCAGGGAATATCAGTTCACGTAGGATCTTGCAAATGAATCATTGCACCTGGATAGTATCTTCACGGAAATGTGAAGCGTCCACCTGTCAACTGACATGTTTGGATTGATGTTAATCAATATGGTTTTTTTCAAAGGTCATTGGCAACATTTTGCAGAATTTATTCAAAATGTGGCTAAAATATTTGAACATAGAAACTCTCGCTTTAATCACCCGATGATTAACAAGGTAAAACTGTAAAAGATACAGTTTAAAACAAGAAATAATGTCACATAGGGAAATAGAAAGTCAAAGTTGTGAGATCAAAGTTATGGCTCAGAATAATTTAGCATGATCTTTTATACATAACTTTTTTTTTTAAATGTAAGCAGTGAAGAAAATGTAATTTAGTTAGGGTAAATTACGTAAGGAATAATTGACGACAGGCCGTTGAATTATTAGAAAAATAATGCACACCCGAGGTGGTAATGCGGTCACGACGCGAAGCGGGTGTGCATTATTTTTCTAATAATTCAACGGCCTGAAGTCAATTATTCCGCTTATACTACAGTTACCACACCTCGAGACATTGTTCAGATTATGTATTTCAAGACGTTTGTAAAGTTTTTGTCATTAAAACGCTCTTGTATGCAGGACTAATTTCTTACGCATCTAATCCAATGCCTTCCGTTGCTAATTCCAAAACGTCATTTTAGAGTTAGTAACGGAGGTTTGAGCCACTGATTGCAGAATAATGCTGGGGACACACGACTAGCTGACACATTCTCTGACTGTTTTCATCGCAGCAGATTTTAAACACCGACTTTGAACACAGACTGAACGCGCTGAACACGCGTTTGGGCATGATCAGTCATCAAAATACATTCATAACCGGCCTTAAAGTGTGTCCTCGGCTCGGCTTTATATGCAGTTATTAGAGAGAGATGTTACAATAATGAGACAGAAAAGCATGTGCGTCAATATTATTATTTATTTATTAATTCAATTCGTTTTAATTAATTCGTTCATTCTTTTTTTTTCTATTATTGACAGATGACAGTAGACTAGCCAAATAAATGAAAAAAAAAAGCCTTTTAACAAGTAAGGCCTATCAATAATTATTTATTTATTTATTATATTATCTGCAATAAAAATCCGTGCTGCAGGACTATCCATTTATTTAGCCTATATTCAGATTAATTTTCTATTGATTATAGATAGGAATATACTTTATTTATTAAAATTAAACTGCATGTTTCCATTGATTGTGAAGCTAGACATTGAAAATTGCAGATCAAATGCATGGGGCTAAATGTTTTTTCTTGTTATGAATTGCATCCTATTTTCCGTTATTACGGTTAACTACGCGAAGTGATATGGAACTGTAATGCGGTCAAGACCTGCCTGGAACTACTTTAGCTGTGCGTTTCCCTGAAAATAATGCACACCTTAGAACGTTCGTCAACCAATCAGATTAAAGCATTCAACGGCCCTGTAGTATAATATAATATATACGTAAGGGATAATCCACGGCTAGCCATGCATTAAAGAATTTTAATGCACGACGTAGAGGCGAAGAACCACCCGACGCGAAGCGGAGGGTGGTTGCCTCTACGAAGTGCATTAAAATTCTTTAATGCATGGCTAGCCGTGGATTATCCCGCTTATACCTTGGTTATTTGCCAAGTTAAAAATAAGTTAAAGCTGTAACTGATGTTTACAGTGTAATTTTTTAACAGACGTGTAAAAATGACGGCTATTTCTTAAGTTTAGGCTCGTCAGTTCTTGCACTCCGTCCGCTTTAAATAAAGTAGAGCCATCGGATTGCTTTTATTTGAATGAATTCACATTTATTTAAATTCATTATTAAAAGAGAGAGACAGAGAACTGAAGGAGAAGGAACAGAGAGAGAGAGAGAGAGAGAGAGAGAGATGCGTGCACGAGTTAACGTTACCTGTGTGCGTCGATCTCTTCTTTAAAGTCTAGCAGCTACAGTCCCCTCGTTGCTTAAGCCTACCTAAACGTTTTCATATGCGTCTCTCACTCTGCTTGCAAGTGTATCTGTGTTACTATGGTTACCAATGTAGCGTATTAATTTCGAACTGTAATCAAACTGACTGGAACTACCTGTGCATTAAACGGTTTTACTGCACACCTTCCAGCCAATCAGAATCGAGTATTTAAACAGCCCATGGTATAATATATAATAGCATATATTATAATATAATATTGAAAAAATTATCCATCAAAGTCAGTGTCACATGTAGAAAGCCGTGTTTAGTAAGTTGTTGTTGTTATTTTTTTAAATATAAGATATTGACCTTTTTGCAAGATCAAATTGAGTAACCCTAAGAAAACTACACAATATTCATGACTCAAAAATCCAAAGTTTTTAGTTGATGTTTTTCACACGATTATATTATATTTTTTGTGAAACAAGAGATTGTCCACCATTCAGAGAAAGTCTGAAATGTACTTTAGCTTTAGGTCAGTGCAAACTGAATTATTTCCATTTTACTCAAATCTAAACTCTGAATGCGCAATAAAGCAGATAATAAAGCAACAAATAGTAAAAGTGTGCTATATAACACAGCTTTGAATGATTATGCACTAAACATACAAAAAAAAAACACATTATCGTGCCATTACCTAGATTTTTATTTAATATTGTATCGCTATGTTTGCCATAAAGAGATACCAGACAGATATCAGTCCAAACAGATCATTTGCATTAAGACATCATCCCTCAAGCAAACTAACTGCCAAAGCGAGTCAGTGTAAACGTTCCTGGCGCTGCAGTTGTCTCGCTTTTGGAAAAGGCATCAGATAGATTACGTGGATATCTGTCGAAACATCTGTCTTAAATCAGAGCAGAAATTCTCACCTCTCTGTCATCTGGCAAAACTCTTCAGTGCTGTGAGCTTTCCTCTCAGCCTTGATGGCTTCATGATCTCACGATCAAGTGCGTGATGGGAGCATCGGGCGGGTGGGTTGATTGTCATGGCTGTGCGTGTGTGCATGCATGAGCTGCGTTTGTTTTTTGATGGATACACCCTCATGATCCCCATCCAGCATTTCAAGGGTCATTAATGGATTACAGTCGGGAAAAAAAAGTGTTTTTTTTTGTTTGTTTTTTTTTGCTTGAATCTGTTCAGTTGTTCAAGAATATTATTAACAGATACTAATGAATAAATCTCGTATTTAATGTAGATGGTTTAAACTTCTTAATTTTTTTGTTGTTCTTAATGTCAAAAAAGTGATTATAAGATATTTAATGGCAAAGTGATTGTAATGATTATCAGAGATTATAATGACAAAACAGGCTGTAGTAATTTGGCATGATCTTTTATTATTGTTTATTATTTTTAAATAATGCAAGCAGTGAAGCCATTTTGATTCGGTGGATAAAAGTTGTTGAAATATGAATGTAAAAAGTTTAAAAATATTAATATTTGAAAAACTTTTATCCACCAAATCAAAGTCAGTTTCACTTGCAGGAAATCATGTGTTTTTTCTTATTTAATTATTTTTTTAAATGAGATATTTTCACTTTTTCACCAGGTCAAATGGAGTAACCCTAAGAAAACTATATTATATTCATGGCTAAAAAATATTTTTTGTATTTTTTATTAATGATTAACATTGGACAAAAAAGTGAATTCAAGGTCTATTGAAAATAATTGTTACTTGTTTTCTGGATAGTCACTCCACTATTTTTTTATTTTATGAAAATGGCAACAACGTGATTAAGAACTTTAGATTATAAGATTAAGCGCGTGTTCACACTTGTAGTTTGGTTCGTTTGGTCCGGACCAAAAAAAATGCCATTTAGTCCTGATCCGCTTTGTGTTCACACATTTTTAACACCGAATCTAAAGATACCGAAAGGCATAGGGATACGTTCACAACCTGATTGGTCGACTTTTCTGACGTATATTTCGCAACGGAACTTACCGAACATCCAAAACATTGCTGTGTGCGGGTTTAAATGCACTCGTTGTTTGTGCGTAGCCTACATATGATGGTATTTTGACCAGCTGAGAACTTGTGAAGAGTTTATAAAATGTGTAAAGGAGTCAAAACAGCGACACGAATCCCTCCGTCTCACACACAAACGATCTGCTGTAAGGAGACACGGTTCTGATCCTGTACCGAACTGAGATGGACAACATGGTATGCTTGAACATTCTTTTCTTTTTAGGGTCGCATCTTGTGACATCACGTCCTGTTTTTGGTCCGCTTACTTGTATTTGGTCCGTGTTGCGTTCATATTTCATTCGAACCACTCCAAAGTTGATTTGGATGTGGGCAAGACCCATCTTTTCAGGTCTCGGCCCGCTTGTTTGGTGCGCGCCAGGGTTCAGATGGCAGCGTTCACACTTATTCAAATGAACCGCACTATCAGAATCTTAATCCAACCAAACATGCCAAGTGTGAACACACCCTTAGATTCTAATAACTTGTTTTGAGCTAGATTCTTCTCCTTTATACCATCTCAGACATCCTTGTTTGTCATTGGCCCATGAATTCTTGTTGCTTGTATATTATAATGAACATCAGGCTGTTTTTACAAAGTAACAATAAGATATAATCTTGGCTGTTTACACATTGATTCAGAATCAAAGCGATTTTAGATCAGTATAGTGCTGTAAATGCATCAAGAAACTGTAAAACTGCAGGCACAGAGAAGTTAGTTTCTGCGTGTCAAGGAAAAAGAATGGGAGGAAGGGAATATTTGAAGAATGTGGGTCACGTGCAGACGGAGAACGAGCATAAGGATCATGGTGTCACATGGATAAATGAGTCTGAGGGTGTCTGGGAAGTGCGTACGGAGTGATATGTGAAGTGAGCGTGTGTTTACATATTAAAAAATGTGTTGTTGATGGATGAATGCATGCACACCTCACTTCATCTGTATTTTTTGTGCTATATGAACACACCTCTGCCCTCTCACTCCATCTTTATTTGTCAAGCACTAGAGTTTGTGAAGTCAGTTCTGCTCAAGCGGCATTTGTTCATCATTTGACATTCCACAATCTAATGCAATTACATTTAACATTTTAAGTGTTGTTAAGTGTTCAAAAGTGTCCAGATACTTTTGGAGCTGACTGTGTATTCAGCATTATATCAGTTCAGGACCATACTGGAGCTTGTGAAGAGAAATTTCCTTTAGAAGCTCATTTTGTCCGTCTCTGTCGTGACCTGCACGCTGCTCTAGCATCGAGGGTGAAGATGGGGTCAGTGTTTATGCATGCAGAGCGTTTCATCTCTTTTTATTCCCCCTCGCTCTTTCTCCGCAGTCGCCCCGGACAGCTGAAGCAGGAGGCTCAGTCGGTCATATCTCCCATATCTCCCGGAAATCTCCCAGAGGACCCCGAATGTCTCACGGTGCCCAAGTACAAGCGAGACCTGGTGCAGAAACTGAAGATCCTGAGACAGGAGCTGTCCCAGCAGCAGCCTCAGGCGGGACACTGTCGCATCGAGGTCTCGCGTGAGGAGATCTTTGAGGTGAGAACGAACATCCGTCCAAACAATCCAAACTCTGATGAATGGATTCTTTTCCAGCAGCAAATAATCAGTTTGGAAATATATTAGCAAACATTAAAGGGATAGTTCACTTTGAAATTAAATTTTGGTATGTTTTAGCTTACCTCAAGGGCATCCAAGATGTAGGTGTCTTTTTTTCCGCAGTAGTTTCAATTTTGATATTTTTAGGTCAAACTGTTCTTGTCTGACAGTCCTATAATGCAGGTCTGTGGTCACGGTCTCAAAGAGCATGCACAGAGTCCAAATTAAAACAATTCCCCATCGTCCAAATTAAACAATTCCCCATCGTAAGTACACATTGATGGCCTAAGACACGAAACGAGCGGTTTGTGTGAGAAAACGAACAGTATTTATATCGTTTTTACCTCTTATAACACAGCCACGTCCAAGTGATCTGAGGGCGCGCGCGCATCCTGGTGTGTGACGTGTACGCAGACTGGTGCATAGATATATATACTAGATGTCGCCTTGTCTACGGCAGTTCTTTGGAACGAATGTCTTTAATACGACATCTAGTATATATATACCTATGCACCAGTCTGCATACACGTCACACACCAGGATGCGCGCGAGCCCTCAGATCACTTGGACGTGGCTGTGTATAAGAGGTAAAAACGATATAAATACTGTTCGTTTTCTCACACAAACCGCTCGTTTCGTGTCTTAGGCCATCAATGTGTACTTACGATGGGGAATTGTTTAATTTGGACGATGGGGAATTGTTTTAATTTGGACTCTGTGCATGCTCTTTGAGACAGTGACCACAGACCTGCATTATATGACTGTCAGACAAGAACGGTTTGACCTAAAAATATCAAAATTGAAACTACTGCGGAAAAAAAGACACCTACATCTTGGATGCCCTTGAGGTAAGCTAAAACATACCAAAATTTGATTTCAAAGTGAACTATCCCTTTAAACACAGCTTATAGCCTTTTGACCATATTCAATATGTATCTACACTACCATTTAAAAGTTTGGGGTCAGTAAGATTTTTTTCTTTCTTCTTTTGAAAAAGTATACTTAAGAATGCATTCAATTGATCAAAAGTCACAGACATTTATAATGTTACAAAAGATTTCTGAATCAATTAAGTTCTTTTCAACTTTCTATTTATCAAAGTATCCTGAAACCAAATGTATCACAGGACAAAAATTCCACAATATTAGTTTATGCTGTATTTTTGATCAAATAACTGCCGCCTCTGAGCTTGAGAGACTTCTTTAAAAAAAAAAAAGAAGTCTTCAGACACCAAACTTTAGAACAGTTTTTTAATCAGAGGAATAATCATATAAGCCATTGTAGCCGCATAGATTCAAAATGTTTCATTTTGTTATTAGAACACAGTAAAAATCAAATTCAAAATAAATAATTTTCATACTAGAAGGAATATTGAAAAATAAACGTTTTACCAACTAAATTACCTTTCAGTTTTATTCCATTGGCAAATAAAAACTATGAAAAAGCATGTCCTTATGTCCTTTTGTGTTTCGATTTTTTTTTTTTTTTTTTACAGTAAAACAAGGCTAAAATACTGAGAAATCAAATGGTTTTAGACTCATTTATTGTCATCATCCATGTGGCACAAATTCAAATCCACCTCATGATCTTTTTTCAGCGTCCCGTTCCTGCCTCTTTTCACCAACATTTTTATTCTCTCTTCTGCATGTCTATCCAATAGAGTCAAGTGGCCAAAACAAATAAAACTCTCCCATTTTCCATTTCTTTGGGCTATTTTTATTGGGGTTTGTTTGTTTGTTTGTTTTTTGTGCGCCCTGCAACCACTGAACCAATCACAAAGCAGCAGAATCCACTTCACTCTTGAGCATGGAGGCAGTGTTGTTGTTCGAGGCTGTTGCACCAGTAACACCTGTCAATCTGAACCAGCCTGTAATAGAGATATTTCAGAGCCCTAAGGCCTGGTTAACCTTTAGCGTTCCTAAAGCCTTTGAACTCAGCTGGGTATCACCCACAAAGCAATTTACGTGTGGAAAAAGCCATAATGCATCAGACGTGATGTTAAACCTCATTAGCATCCAGCAAACACCACGCTGAGTTCAGCTAATGCGTGTGACATACTGCACACACTTCTGAGCCTCGTCTCAGGCCTGTTGGAAAAACATTTATCCCCCCCTCGCTCAGCTTGAATGTTTTTGGTCTGTGTGTCTGTTTGGTCATCTGCTTTGGGGTGTTTAAGGGTGTTGAGCTGGATACACACAGGCATTTCTGGATGCTGCATTCCAACACGCTGCGCTCGTTTTTATTTATTGTGTTTTCTGCTCTTGTGCAGACACCAGGGTTATTATAGTTAAATAAAAGTACAATTAAACTTTCTTTTTTTTTTTTTGTACTTGAAATAAAATAAACATGAACTGAAATATAATTAATTGTTTAAATGAATCAATTAAACTTATTCTATTGAAGCTAGTTGCCAAGGAATCGTTTCTCATTTTCATTTAGTTTAATTTGATGTACTATAACAAATAAAACTAAAACTGAATTAAAAATGAATAAAAACTATTTAAACAACAATAGCTAATAAAAATGACAAAAACACACAGCAAAAGCTTTAACTAAAAACATTCAAATACAATAATTCAAACTAATAATAATTATTATAATTCATTAAAATAATTAATAAAATCTATAATAGTATCTCAATGATACTAAAATAACACCAGCATATACAATTTTTTTTATGACCCTTGACATTTATGTGATTTAAAAGAAGTTTGAAATGAGTTTGTCAACAGAGTATTTACTACTTGAACTTTCCATCTCAAACATGACTGGTGCATCCTAATATACGTCTGTATAATGCAGAAGTAGATTTGTGACCTTTCTGTAACGCTTCATAAATTTCAACTCTGTGTCTCTACTCTTTCCTCAGGAATCATACCGGCAGGTGATGAAGATGAGGCCGAAGGACCTGTGGAAGAGGTTAATGGTCAAGTTCAGAGGAGAGGAAGGTCTCGACTATGGTGGAGTCGCTAGGTATGAGTTTGACTCGGAGCAAAAGCATTCATGTAACTTTTGGCCCTCTAGTGGTTAAAAAGCAGATATAAAGAGCATTGTGCTTCTGCTCTGCCTGACTGTGATGATTATGACTCTTCACTATAGATAATGCGCTTTAAAATAAACTCTGTTAGAGAGCTACATATGGCAATTAATCTGTTCAATAAAATACCTTACTCACCTGTTGAGTAATAAAAACACAGACATCTCATTTCAAATCCCTCAGTTCTCATCATCACCGAAAAGCAAAGTCATTGTTGATTCTTGTTTCATTATGAGCTCTTGTGCGTTCTCTTTTTGCCAGCAGACTCCTCTGTTTGTTTCTCAAAATTTGAGTTTTCTTTCTAAATGTTCCTGTTCTTATTGTAAATGATTCATCTGTGAACATTATTCAAAACGACTTTCCTTTTCCGTTGATGAACAAACGGTTATCATCAATTCCAGATGGGTAAAATCAACTCCTAGCATACCATTTGTTTCCTGTTCAACTAATACATGCATCACAGTATGGCAGTTAAATGGGTTATGAATGCAGTTTCCTGCTGACTTTTAAAAACTTGTGTGTCCATCTAGTGGCAGGATTAGAGTATAACAATGTTACATGGGCCATGTTAGACTTAATGTTGTCAAACCAAAATGTATTCAGACACCTTCAAGATATCTCACAATACCACAGTTTATTCGCTGTAGTTTAGAAAATGGTAGTAAAACATGACAAGAACTCAAATCAGTTGATATTTCACTGGTTTTGGCCATCCTTCTGTTAGACTGTCTCACAAATGAATTAGGTTGAATAGCTGTCAGCTGTTAAATTTAAGTACACAATGAGATAATATATTTAGGTCAACCACTTACCAAGCAATGCTTAATTTTGTTCAGTCTGTGGTGTAAAAAGTTCGCATTAGCAATTAAAGAAAAAGCACTTAAAGGGACATTAAGTAGGAATTTCTCCCATCTAGTGGTGAAATTGTATTTTGCATTCAAACGAATAATGCTCTCCAGCGCCTCACTTTTCCAAATGCGCGTTGCATCTACGGTAGCCGTTATGTACCAAAAAGCTATGACAGGATGTCTTATAATAGCACTTCGAGTTTTTCTTCTGGTGAACAGGTTTGTTATTTAAAACAAACTGAAACTTGAAACAACGAAAAAAAGAATGTTACAGTATGAATTACTGACTGTGAAAAACATTAACTATGGTAATTGGTAATGCCTTCTTTACTCGTTATATTTTTTGAAGTACGTGCATTGTTAGATATCATCATCATCAGAGCCTTCTCTAACGTTACTTTACTCAATAGCTGCTATTCATCAAAGAGCCTGTTTAACTTTTAACTATAAATGTTCTACTGTCTATATAATAAAGTACACAACCAAGCAATGAAAAAAAATCTTGTAATTAAGACCGTAACATTGACTTACCTGTCGAGAAGAAAGCAGGCAACTTCAGCGTCTCTTTTGAAAGCTTTCTTCTGCATTAGCTATCCCGACATTAACCCTTGTTTTTGTAATCTCCGGTCACGTTTCCTTTTACGGTCTATTTTGGACTTTTTCGACGACGAGGACTCCTTATCCTGTGACTCAGCATATGTATGAATGAACGGTGTATAAATAACCGTGCAGTGCAGCCTTTTAAACTTGCCGGGGCAGTGACAAGCGCCTCTCACTGCTCTGCGCCTCCGCTTCTCCTGGCTTCAGTCACGTGACGCTGGTTCTGAACGAAAACGCGTTGTGGAAACGCGTTGGCCTAGTACTTTTTGTCCCTCTCTGCTATTATAGTTTTTCAAGATGGCGGAACTACATGGAAGCCTCCGTGGACCTACCCGTCCTATGTATATAAAGATAATAAATTCTTCGTTTACGAGGATTAGTCTGATCATTGGCATAGGTATTTGTACACCATTGAGGGCATATTTCTTAATAAAAATATTGATTTTAGATAATAAAATACCTAAAAAGCTACACATAGTCCCTTTAAGCAAAACAGTGTCTGAATAATTTGTGGTCCCAAATGTTTATAAATTTGACTGGTAGTCCACTGTATAAAGAATTTTTGGGTATAATATGTCACAGTTTACTTAATGTTGCTATCCTCGCTTATATAAATTACCTATAGTGTCCTGCACCCACTAGTAAAAAATATATAAAAAATGATATCTGGTGTCTGAATAATTTTTTGTTTGACTTTGTTAATAGTTTGTGCCAATATGTGTGTTTGTATCATAGAGAGTGGTTATACTTGCTGTCGCACGAGATGTTAAATCCATACTACGGACTATTCCAGTATTCCCGAGACGACATCTACACGCTACAGATCAACCCGGACTCTGCCGTTAATCCTGTGAGTGGACCCGGAGCTGAAGCAGATATTCCTTAAATTCAAGCACTTTGCAAATAACGCTCACCTATTATGTTTTCTTTTTTATTTGTTTCTTAGGAGCATTTGTCCTATTTCCACTTTGTGGGGAGGATTATGGGAATGGCTGTTTTCCACGGCCACTATATAGACGGAGGCTTCACTCTGCCTTTCTACAAGCAGTTGCTCGGGAAACCCATCACTCTGGATGACATGGAGTCCGTGGATCCAGACCTCCACAACAGCCTCGTTTGGATCCTGTCAGTGTGCTTTATACATCCATACGTCCATTACAATATACACTGTAAAACAATTATTACTCTGGCTGTATTTGCAGCAGAACATGGCCTGGAATGATTCATGAGAAAAATATGTCTATGCTTCATAATAATAATAATAATATTAAAATGATAGTATGTTATAGTTTTTTATATATATATATGTATGTATATATATATGTATGTATGTATGTGTGTGTGTGTGTGTGTATATATGCAGTCATTAAATCCAGTTACATACGGGGGTGGGGAGGAAGAGATGGAGAGTTGGTCCCACTTTATATTAGGTGTCTTTTAACTACAATGTGCCTATGTCAAAAATTAATTGAGTACAATGTACTTATTGTGTTCATATTGTATTGCAAAACACATTTTCAGCTTTGCTTTTAGATATATAGAGAGTTGACAAAAAACCAACCTTTAATACATTTGCATTCATATTAATGTACAAGGCAAAGTGTCTATTTCTTTATTAAAATACAATTGATAAATGTAATCACCAGTTTTGATCACATTTTGTGGTATTTTGTCTATAATAATCTTTTTTTTCTTGTGTGTATTTAGAGATAATGACATCACGGGGGTGTTAGACCACACGTTCTGCGTAGAACACAATGCATATGGAGAGATCATTCAGCATGAGCTGAAACCCAATGGCAAGAGCATCCCCGTCACCCAGGACACCAAGAAGGAGTATGTGAGGTGAGCGTGGGGTAGAGCTGTCTTTCAACACCTTCTTCCTCCCGTTCTAATGTGTCTCTCAGATGGCTTTAAGTCGTAATGTCTTGTGCCTGTTTTTGCACAGGCTGTACGTGAACTGGCGGTTCCTGCGGGGCATCGAGGCTCAGTTCCTGGCCCTGCAGAAAGGCTTTAATGAGGTCATCCCACAACATCTACTCAAGGCGTTTGATGAGAAAGAGTTGGAGGTATGAAAACATCAGTCCTTCTATGTTGCCATTGCCAGCCGTAACATTGAGCAGGGTTCAAGTGTTTCTCTTACTTTCAGCTTATTGTGTGTGGACTGGGGAAGATCGATATCAACGACTGGAAGTCTAACACCCGTCTGAAGCACTGCACGCCTGACAGCAACATCGTGAAGTGGTTCTGGCGGGCCGTGGAGTCGTACGACGAGGAGCGGAGAGCCAGACTGCTGCAGTTCGTCACCGGCTCCTCCAGAGTCCCTCTGCAAGGATTCAAAGCCCTGCAAGGTACCTGAGGTTTCTCATTCAGGAAATCTGGAAAGCAAGCTCAGACGTGTGTACAGTTACATCCATTTGATACATGTAACATGGGCTAATCTATTTTATGATAGATAGATAGATAGATAGATAGACAGACAGACGGATAGACAGACAGACGGATGGATGGATGATAGGCAGAAGGATAGATAGATTGATGGATGATAGGCAGAACAATAGATATATAGATAGACAGATGGATGGATGGAGGATAGACAGAAGGACAGACGATAGATGTATAGATAGATAGACAGACAGATGGATGGATGATAGGCAGAAGGATAGATATATTGATGGATGATAGGCAGAACGATAGATAGATAGACAAACAGACAGACAGATGGATGAATGATAGGCAGAAGGAAAGACGATAGATAGATAGATAGATAGATAGATAGACGGATGGATGGATGGATGGATGATAGATAGACGGATGGATGGATGATAGATAGACGGATGGATGGATGATATGCAGAAGGAAAGACGATAGATAGATAGATAGATAGATAGATAGATAGATAGATAGATAGATAGATAGATAGATAGATAGATAGATAGATAGACAGACAGACAGACAGACAGATAGATAGATAGATAGATAGATAGATAGATAGACAGACAGATAGATAGATAGATAGACAGATAGATAGACAGACAGATAGATAGACAGACAGATGGATGATAGGCAGAAGGAAAGACGATAGATAGATAGATAGATAGATAGATAGATAGACGGATGGATGGATGATAGATAGACGGATGGATGGATGGATGATAGGCAGAAGGAAAGACGATAGATAGATAGATAGATAGATAGATAGATAGATAGATAGATAGATAGATAGACAGACAGATAGATAGATAGACAGATGGATGATAGGCAGAAGGATAGATAGGCAGAAGGATAGATAGATAGATAGATAGACAGACAGACAGACAGACGGATGGATGGATGATAGGCAGAAGGATAGATAGATTGATGGATGGAGGATAGACAGAAGGACAGACGATAGATGTATAGATAGATAGACAGACAGATGGATGGATGATAGGCAGAAGGATAGATATATTGATGGATGATAGGCAGAACGATAGATAGATAGACAAACAGACAGACAGATGGATGAATGATAGGCAGAAGGAAAGACGATAGATGGATAGATAGATAGATAGATAGATAGATAGATAGATAGATAGATAGATAGATAGATAGATAGATAGATAGACGGATGGATGGATGGATGGATGGATGATAGATAGACGGATGGATGGATGATAGGCAGAAGGAAAGACGATAGATAGATAGATAGATAGATAGATAGATAGATAGATAGATAGATAGATAGATAGATAGATAGACAGACAGACAGATAGATAGATAGACAGATAGATAGATAGATAGATAGATAGATAGATAGATAGATAGACAGATAGATAGATAGACAGATAGATAGACAGACAGATAGATAGACAGACAGATGGATGATAGGCAGAAGGAAAGACGATAGATAGATAGATAGATAGATAGATAGATAGATAGATAGATAGATAGATAGATAGATAGATAGACGGATGGATGGATGATAGATAGACGGATGGATGATAGGCAGAAGGATAGATAGGCAGAAGGATAGATAGATAGATAGATAGATAGATAGATAGATAGATAGATAGATAGATAGATAGATAGATAGATAGATAGATAGATAGATAGATAGATAGACAGATAGACAGATGGATGGATGATAGATAGACGGACGGATGGATGGATGATAGGCAGAAGGAAAGACGATAGATAGATAGATAGATAGATAGATAGATAGATAGATAGATAGATAGATAGATAGATAGATAGACAGACAGATAGATAGATAGACAGATGGATGATAGGCAGAAGGATAGATAGGCAGAAGGATAGATAGATAGATAGATAGATAGATAGATAGATAGATAGATAGATAGATAGATAGATAGATAGATAGATAGACAGATAGACAGATGGATGGATGATAGATAGACGGACGGATGGATGGATGATAGGCAGAAGGAAAGACGATAGATAGATAGATAGATAGATAGATAGATAGATAGATAGATAGATAGATAGATAGATAGATAGATAGATAGATAAACAGACAGATGGATGATAGATAGATAGATAGATAGATAGATAGATAGATAGATAAACAGACAGACAGACAGACAGACAGACAGACAGATGGATGATAGGCAGAAGGATAGATAGATAGATAGATAGATAGATAGATAGATAGATAGATAGATAGATAGATAGATAGATAGATAAACAGACAGACAGATGGATGATAGGCAGAAGGATAGATAGATAGATAGATAGATAGATAGATAGATAGATAGATAGATAGATAGATAGATAGACGGATGGATGGATGATAGATAGACGGATGGATGGATGATAGATAGACGGATGGATGGATGATAGATAGACGGATGGATGGATGGATGATAGGCAGAAGGAAAGACGATAGATAGATAGATAGATAGATAGATAAACAGACAGACAGACAGATGGATGATAGGCAGAAGGATAGATAGATAGATAGATAGATAGATAGATAGATAGATAGATAGATAGATAGATAGATAGATAGATAGACGGATGGACGGATGGATGATAGATAGACGGACGGATGGATGGATGGATGATAGATAGACGGACAGATGGATGGATGATAGGCAGAAGGAAAGACGATAGATAGATAGATAGATAGATAGATAGATAAACAGACAGACAGACAGATGGATGATAGGCAGAAGGATAGATAGATAGATAGATAGATAGATAGATAGATAGATAGATAGATAGATAGATAGATAGATAGATAGATAAACAGACAGACAGACAGACAGATGGATGATAGGCAGAAGGATAGATAGATAGATAGATAGATAGATAGATAGATAGATAGATAGATAGATAGATAGATAGATAGATAGATAGATAGATAGATAGATAGATAGATAGATAGATAGATAGATAGATAAACAGACAGACAGACAGACAGATGGATGATAGGCAGAAGGATAGATAGATAGATAGATAGATAGATAGATAGATAGATAGATAGATAGATAGATAGATAGATAGATAGATAGATAGATGGTTTTGAACAAGTCTATCCTGGAAATATTGGTCAAGTTCAAAGTGTCTTGGTTACTTGAAATCACACATGTACTAAAACTCTGTATGATCAGGCGCCGCTGGACCACGACTCTTCACCATTCACCAGATTGATGCCAGCACCAACAACCTGCCCAAAGCACACACCTGGTGAGCACGTTTCTTTCTCAAAGGACAATGGCGAAATTTAGAGAGCAGTGAGACATATACAAAATTGTATTATCATTTTGTTTTTTATATTTCCTTTTTATTAAATTGTAGAAATATTTTAAGTATTATACACTACCATTGAAACATTTGCGAGATGTTTTTGAAAAAATTCATACTTTTATTCAGCAAAGACATTGCATTGCTCAAAAGTGACATTTGAAATGTTACAAAAGATTTATATTACAAATAAATATTTTTTTTAAAACTTTCTATTCATCAAAGAATCCTCAACAAAATTAATCAAATTTTCCTTAATATGAAGCAGCACAACTGTTTTCAACATTTATAATAGTAATAAATGTTTATTGAGCATCAAATCATCATATCAGAATGATTTCTGAAGGATCATGTGACACTGAAGACTGGAGTAATGATGCTGAAAATACAGCTTTGATCACAGGAATAAATTACATTTTAAAAAATATTCAAAAAGAATAAAGTTATTTTCAGTGACATTAAGAGGCTTCTTTCAAAAAATCTTACAGACCACAATCTTTTGAAATGGTAGTGTATAAATATAAAAAATATTTTAAAACAGAAATTGACATAGCTGTCTGTAGATTTTGCAGCCGATGCAAGGAAGAGCTAACACTTGTATTAAATGTTTTCACCTGATACAATAATCAGTAAATAAATCGCCCTGTCATTGGTACAAACTACAAACATTTTCTGCATTCAGACTCACTAATTGACCAATGCCATTTGTTTCTTTTCAACTCCACCTCAGCTTCAACCGTATTGACATTCCTCCATACGAGAACCACGATAAACTCTACGACAAACTGCTGACGGCCATCGAGGAGACCTGCGGCTTCGCTGTGGAATGATGGTCAGCGGCCGGCGCTCGCAGAGGAACCTTTCTCCAGGCGGGACAGTCCTGTCAGTCAGCCGACAGGCGCGTGGGCCTCACGAGGACGCTCCGACGGAAGGGTGGATTATACCGCAGCATTCAACGCCTGATGCTGCTATACAGATCTTTCTGCGTTATTTGAAAAGAAGAGAAGAAAACAGTGGATCTTTTCAGCTGCTAGTAACTCTTTTATTCACTATTTTGGAACCTCCTCTTCCTCTTTTTTTTTTTACATTTTTTTTTTAAGTCCATATTTTGATTATTAGCATTAAGACAACATATTAACAGTATTTCATGTAGCATTCTCACAGACTAGACTTTATGAGAGGCCGAACTTTAGCGGGGCATAAGCTTATGTAGAAGCACTACTGTCCTCACCGAAGACGAGACGAGAGGAAGATGCCAATGTCAACAAAAATACTGCAAAGTTTGTCATTTGGGACTTGAAACTTTAGTTGTTGCACAGGGTGCTGATGTTCGGCCCGCTTGGACTTTTAGCAAGCCGTGAGATGACCTTCCTCTCGATCAGGGAACTGGGCTCCGCTGGCCTCTTCTGGGTGGTCCTACACCAGACACCATCCTGACTACCTGTGCTCCATTCCTGGAGACCGGTGTCTCCCGCAGTCTGACTCATAAGCTTGTTGAAAGTGAATGAACGAATACATGAAATCTTAGGTAGGTAGGTAGTCTAGCTTTATTTTTATACGGTGTGACAGGACGAGGTTAAAGGAATAAAATTATACAGATATAATATATTGGCATCGTCGCAGGAACCGTTGCCGATGTTTCCAGAGCAAAAAATGAAGTTTTAAAAAAGGATGTGCCCAATGAAAAAGGCTTCAGTGAGGTTGGCATTGGCTCGCTTTGAACGTCTGACAAGTTCCATCTTTTTTTCTTTCTTTCTTTTTTTTAAAGAAGACTAAAAATTGTGAAGAAAAACATTTAAATATGCATTTTTGGTGTCAACTTTTTTGGTAATTGAATTCTAATTCGTCTCGGATGTCAACTGAACCCTTTAAAAGATTTAAATATGATGAATATGTATGAGCATGTTAATGAGATGTGAAATGTCTTCCATTTCATACCTTCTCATTATATTCTTACAGTTTTTTGTTGTTGTTTTGTTTGTTTTTTTCACAAAAGAAGAAAATGCATTTGTTTACCCCTCATGGAAATCAAGGGAGATGAGTGTCTGTATCACTTGTTATTTTTGTGATTTATTATTAACCCATTGTAGTACCAATTTACTGAACTTTTTACCATGCAAAAATGTCACTGGCCTTCAGTGAGCATTACAGACGAACTGCAAGGAGGATCGCTGTACTAAAGAACAAGAAACAATTCTATCTTTTCTAGAAATACAACAGCTTTAGGTGTAAATCGAGCAGAAAACAGCAAAAGCATGTCTGATGTGCTTTTTGTAAGCCTCCAAAATGCACAGCTTGAAAACCTGTTTCTTCAGGATTATTAAGAGAAACTGCATAAATAAACAAATGCAGTTTTATATATATATATATATAAATATATATATTGTTGAATGTTTCTGAGATGCTGCCTGTCTATAGCAATCCTCTATGACCATGGACTGTTGTTAAGAGTTTGCATACGCTGAAAATGAGCTATACATCTTTTGTTACTTTTTTTTTATTATAAATTTGAGTGTGAAAGAAGGTGAAAAAAAATAATAAAAAAGCCTCTGGATGGATCAGTTAAATATTCTGAGATGGTGCTTTGTATAGTTATAGAGTATTGTTCATATATGTGAGTCACTGACTGTCATTTATCTTTAATTTAATTAGATTTGAAAGAAAAAAAATACATTTTGCACACACACTATATAATGGCTGTATATAATAGGCAAAAATATATATTTACCAAACTCTTTATGGACTGAATGATTATATATTTCATTTAAAATCTGGTGCACACACAAAGATCTCTTTGTTTTCTCTTCTTTTAACCATTTTTTTTTTTTTTTTTTTTTACTGTATAGTTAAATAGGCCTTCATTTGAACTGGATGCCCTGTTGACTTTGAGAGGGTCGTTCCTTTATAGCATGATTTACTAGCAACACTTTTAACTTTCATAGCTGACCGGTGGAATTTGCTAAATGTAACACACACTATCATTTTTTGTAAGAGTGTTTTATTTTTGTGTGTAATTAGATCTGATTAAACTTGCCTTCCTGATGGGATCACTGTGGCCGCCTGGTTCTGTATGACTGTGTCTGAATGATGCAAAAAAGTTATTCCTTCATTGAGGTATCAACCAATCATTCCAGTAATTGAGTTAAAGATGATTCTGTGTTAAAAGGGGTTACAACCTTGATGCATTACCTTACTGCAATAAGAATGATTGCAAATACTACAGTATCGGGTTTGGTATTATGGCAAAATAGTGATTCACAATCATTTTGTGTCACCAAAGTGGGCTATTAAGCACCCTCTTGGAACAAAAGGGACTGATGCCACTATTAGAATAAGAAAGACATTTTTCTCCATCTTGTAAAGTGGGGGAAGGTGTAAATATTCCCCTTTTAGCAAGTATTCTAGGTGTCAGACTTGATTTGTCCAAATCTAAAAACAGACTTAACTTTTTACCTTTTACACAATGTAATGTAACCCAAAATGAGTGCATTCCCAATAAAGCAGTTTTACTACATAATTGTACGAAACCAATCACAAGTTTGACCTCACCTACCTCTTTCACATTTTATAATAGTTAAATCTTTAGAGCTATGAAATAACACAAATTAACACATGTGTGATTATACATGTAAAAAAAAAACAAAAAAAAAACATTCAGTTCAATCTAGATTGCGGTTCCCATCCTCGTATTATATTTTTATAGCATAAAATGAACATAGGCCCAATTTGTATTTATCTATATCAATTTGTATTTATATGTATTTATATATATATATAGGTTTTTAGGATAACAGTTTTGCATTTATAAATAAGACAATGCCTGTGGTTATAACTTTAAGAGACTTTCACAGGGTTCAAAAGATTTTATAAAAGCTCTTAACTCTCTATAGCCAATTAAATTAAACGTTTTGCATTGTTATTAAGTATTAACTACTGTTCACTAATAAAAAAGTGCCATCATACTGACATGTTTTTGGACATGTACCAGTTCAAGAACCTAAGAGTTCAATCAATGTAAATACCATTAAGTATGATTATATAAAGTAACCTATGCATTACCATCTGATAACATAATTTTATAATGGTACCGCCACAATAGCTTTTGCAGGGGTTTGATAACAAATATTATTTATCCTAAAACACATGAATTGCACATGAACACATGAAGTCGTCTAATCTCCAAACGCGCATGCTCAGCGACGAGAACGCGCGAACGTCAGAAAGACGTCAGCAGTTTTCCGGAAGCCACTTCCTCTTCCTATAAAGCTCGGCGAGTGCACGTTCTTATCGGCGTTCGCAAGCACAGTCACTGCGCATTACTGGGGAAAAAGAACGTCCGAGTATTTATTTTTTAATTTATAATCTCAGATTACAATATGCCTGGATATTCCGACAGAGACCGCGGCCGCGACAGAGGGTAAGAGGTTTTTTGTTTTTTCGTCGGAAAATTTGTGATAATTTAAAATATTAATCCGGTGCTTTATGTAATTTATTTGTTTTTTGTGTCTGTTAATCGATTATTTTCACGATATATCGAGTCAGTTTGCTGTCCGTTTTGTTCTGGTTTTAAATCTGACCGAATGTGTGTTGTTGTGTAACTGTTAATGGCGATGCGTAGGTAACGTTTCGGATCCATTTTCTCGATAGAAATCGTGTGGAAAAGGCGTGTCTGTTTGTTTTAACTTGTAAAATATGTCGTAAACGTCGAAAATACTTGTAAATGTTACATTTAACATGAGTTTAGTGGCTTTATATCGTTTTAAGGCCTCGTCGGGCCATGTGGCTGTGATGTTCTAAAATGCCGGCCGGTTTTTTCCTCTTTGTCTCCTGCCGGTAGGAAATAAAATGGCAGCGACGTTAAAACGTGGCGCAGAAAAGAATTCACGATGTCAATCGAAACTAGAGCTTTCGTCATCTATTGTTCGGGCCTTTTGTGTTTTGCTTGCCTGCCATTTGTTGTATTTGTCAAGTAATAAGCACTAAAGTCCGTGTAACATGTTTTTGTAGTGTTACCATGACATAACGTACCTATGCTATATGACTGTATGGCGTATTTATCAAAAGTGTTACGGAAATGCAATTTGATATGGTACTATGGTATTACCATATTTGTGTTTTGGAAGTAGAGTACACACAATTTCTGTGTTTTTGGGGGTTATTAAACGAAGGTACCTTTCGCAAAACACTGAAATGTGCATCACTCTTAAAGTATTGGGACCATGCCAATTGTCTGTGTGCATACATGTATAAATATAAATGCATACATACATAATATATACACACACACATTGGCATCCACCAATTATTGAGTCCAAATGTTTTAATATGATGCCCTTTTTATTTACCAGTAGCTACAGCAGTGGCCCCCCACGCTTTGGAGGCAGCAGAAATGGACCACCTCAGGGCAAGAAGTTTGGGAATCCAGGTGACCGTCTGCGGAAAAAGCACTGGAACCTGGATGAGCTCCCTAAGTTTGAGAAGAACTTCTACCAGGAGCACCATGAGGTTTCTCGGAGGTCACCTGTAAGTAAACGCTGGATTGTGGGTTGTGATAATATAACTTTTTTTTTTTTTTTCCTCATCAGTTGGAGATTTTAAAGATGTGGCTTTTTTTTTTTTTTTTTTTTTTTTTTTTTTTATTGCAGCAAGACGTTGAACACTACAGGAGAACCAAAGAGATCACAGTGAAGGGTCGAGACACCCCCAAACCCATCATGAAATTCCATGAAGCAAGCTTTCCAAGTATGTTAGTGCTCAGTGTTAAATTTGATAATGTTCATTGAGTTTTGCAAGTTTAAACTAACCATTTGTTTTGTTTTATGCAGACTATGTGATGGATGTGATCACAAAACAGAACTGGACTGATCCAACCCCCATCCAAGCTCAGGGGTGGCCAGTTGCACTTAGTGGCAAAGATCTGGTCGGCATTGCACAGACCGGCTCGGGAAAAACCCTCTCGGTATGATGCTTATGAATCATCCTGTCATAATTTCTATTTGAGTCATTTCAACAGGTTTTAATGAGTTTTCTTCTACAGTACTTGCTTCCTGCTATTGTTCACATAAACCACCAACCATTCCTGGAGCACGGAGATGGGCCCATTGTAAGTTCAACTATCTGTCAAGTGTAAATCTTAATCAGTGTCTTAAAATCAGCACTTTAATCAGGTGTTTTTCTCTTTAGTGCTTAGTGTTGGCTCCCACCCGTGAGCTGGCACAGCAGGTCCAGCAGGTGGCGGCAGAGTACGGCAAAGCTTCTCGTCTCAAGTCCACCTGCATCTATGGAGGCGCGCCTAAAGGACCACAAATCCGGGACCTGGAAAGGGGTACGAGTGGAACTGAGCTTCAATCTCTTTGGAATGCTTTTAATAGTGTACTAAATTTGTCTTTTCTACTGCTTTTTCAGGAGTTGAGATCTGTATTGCCACACCTGGAAGGCTTATTGATTTCCTAGAAGTCGGAAAAACAAATCTGCGCAGATGCACGTATCTTGTGCTGGACGAAGCTGACCGGATGCTTGACATGGGTTTTGAACCTCAGATTCGGAAAATCTTGGACCAAATTAGAGTATGTATTATTTTGGAGTACTTTAAGAAGCTGTTATTTCTTTAAAAATGGTAAAAATAAACAAATTTGCTTCCTCCTGTAGCCAGACCGACAGACTCTTATGTGGAGTGCTACGTGGCCCAAAGAGGTGAGGCAGCTGGCAGAGGACTTCCTGAAGGAGTATGTACAGATCAATGTTGGTGCTCTGCAGCTCAGCGCCAACCACAACATCCTACAGATTGTTGACGTTTGCAATGATGGCGAGAAGGAGGACAAGTAAGTGCTGGGAACATTAGGAGTGACTAAAGTTTAGTTTCGATGGCTGTGTGAGGGAATGCATGACGACAAACTCGTTCCTTTCCAGACTGATACGTCTGCTGGAGGAAATCATGAGTGAGAAGGAGAACAAGACCATTATCTTTGTGGAGACCAAAAGGAGGTGTGATGATCTTACTAGGAGGATGCGTAGGGATGGGTAAGATGACCTTCTCTGCTCTGCCGTGTTACGATTGCTTTGTGTGAATGTCAAATGGAGGAATTTCATTGACTTTTTCTGTTGCAGGTGGCCAGCAATGGGTATCCATGGAGACAAAAGCCAGCAGGAAAGAGATTGGGTGCTCAATGGTATGTGTTTGCCATAAAGGTCTCGGATCATCAACTCATTCTTGGTTAATTCACTTGATTTTAACTTGTTTTCCTACTTCAACAGAATTCAAATATGGAAAAGCGCCCATCCTCATTGCCACAGATGTCGCCTCCAGAGGACTAGGTTTGTTCCTTCTCAATATGTCCTTTAACATTTTCATATTGTGTTTTCTATGAAGTTCTGCCGTTTCCTTTTAACTGCTGTGCCTTTCTGAGCCCCTCTCACCTGAAGGTGGAGTCTTGGAGGCAGGACCTTGGCATGACGCGTCCAGGTTCACCAGGAGGGGGTAAGGAGCTCCTCTGTGGAGTTCTGCCTGTCTGCCAGCCAATCAAATTGCATTCAGAGGTGGTCGGAGCTCTGTGATTGGGGCGTAATCCAAGGGGCGGCATACCATGGAGGAGTGCGGCGCCGTTGTGTGGTCGCACTTGCGTCCTGCTCGCATCTGCTCTCGCGCAACAGCTTGAACTGTTGAACTTTTTAAGTATAAGGACTGGGCGTTTATGTAATAGGACGTGTCTTGTATAAAATTTTAGTGTTTTGCCATCGAGAGCAGTTGCTTTAATCTACATGCCTCCGCACTGAATGCGATTACCCGGCTGGTCGATGCGTGCCCTCCTTTTGCTGGCTTCAGTCATGTCGAGTCCTGCCAAAGAGAATCATATTTTCTTTCAAGTGAGCACCGGTTGGTTGGAAAGCTTGCGTCAGCCTTAAATTTAAGCCCTTAATCGGTCTTGTTTTTGAGCAAGTTGAGTCTTGGCAAGATGCAGCAGTTTGTCTTGTCACTTTTAATAGAGGACAATGTTAATTGTCATTTGGATCCTTAAAGTCCTGATTTTTAACCATCCTTTCCTCAGCATGGTAAGTCGATGACCTATCAATCATTTGTTTCCCCTGCTAACGTCTATTATTCTCGCTGCTGTGGCGGTGTGCACCCGCACTCCTCTATTCCTGCCATGGCGCGTCCATTTTCTCTTAACAGATGTGGAGGACGTCAAATTTGTCATTAACTATGACTACCCCAACAATTCCGAGGACTACATTCACCGCATTGGCCGTACGGCTCGCAGTCAGAAAACTGGCACGGCGTACACTTTCTTTACGCCCAACAACATGAAACAGGCTCACGACCTCGTCTCTGTCCTCCGGGAGGCCAACCAAGCCATAAACCCCAAGCTCATCCAAATGGCCGAAGACAGAGGAGGTAAATCCAATTGGTGAGATACAAGAACTGTGGTTTACCTTCACAGTTTTGTCCTTCATAATCTCTCTAGAAGGGTACGGTTCGGATTTAGTTTGATCTGTCTGCGAATCCTACTATAACTTCTAATTTCTTTTCCAGGTCGTTCAAGGGGAGGGCGAGGTGGGGGGTTTAGGGATGACCGCCGGGATCGCCACTCCAGCAGCAGGCGGGACTTCAACAGCTACAGCCAGGACAACCGTAATGGTGGTGACTCTTATGGGCAAAAGAAGGTGTTTGGAAACAAGACTCAAAACGGATCTAGTGGCTACAACGGCAGCAGTAGTAGCAGCTTTAATGGGGGTTACAGCAATAACGGACAGGGTAGTTTTGGCAATCAGTCTGGTGGTGGCTATGGAAACCAAGGCTATCAGAACCAGCAGTTTGGTCCCAATCAAGGGAGCGTTCAGAACAGCATGAACCACCCTCCACCGTTCCCCTTTAACCCTCAACAGATGCAACAGTCCATGCCGTTCCCCATGGCCCCTCCTGCATTCCCTCAGTAAATGCTGTTTCATTTAGCGAATCTTAATCTTTCATTGTTCTGTTCACGTAACTTTATTTCTTCAAAGCAGGTTGTAAAATGTACATGCTGTGCAGGATTTTTTTTTTTTCCCCTGCCCTCACCCTTTTTGTTAGTTGTATTTCTTTTTTTAGTAACTTAAAGTTATTTTGTACTATGTAGAGGTAATGAAGGATCTACACTTGTAAAAATGTCAAGGGCCATTAATGGCTATTGCATGGTCCTCGAATAAAATATTAAATTACATTTTTTTTGTGTCTGTCCATTCATGCTTTCCTGCTAGCTGCAGCTTTTAGTTCACAAGTCAGTCACAATGTGTTAATGGATCTGGTATTGCCTCTGGGTATAATATTAAAGGAAAGCAAAGGAATTCTTGTTTTAGTTTACTGTTAAGTGTGCTAAATCAAAAAAGGATCTGATTTTTAATATTTCTTACCAAGACCCAACCTCTTTTCAATTTAAAATGTAATTCATTTGAAGGTGATTGGTACCATAATTCTTAGCAATTAAAGGGTTATGCTTTAAAAAAAAAAAAAAAACGACTTCCAAAAAGTTATAACTGTTCAGCTTGGTTTTTTTGACATTTTTGCTGCTAATAACATGACTTCTTATGAATGAAGACTAAAATCAATACATTCTACCGTTTATAATTTGATATTTCACACCTTTACAGACACAGATAGTTGATTACATCTGAGGCATATTAACAATGTAAATGCATCTGACTAAAGTTAACTGAAAATACAATCTTTCATAGGGATAAACAATTTATTTGCACACTTGTGGGACCTTACGGTTCGGCGGCAACCAATCAGAATGTAGAAGTCCTCCGCATGAGAGTTGGCAGGGCGGCGGTGGTGTGAACGCACAGTTATAGCAACTTTCAGTAAAGTCAAAAACTGATTCTTAAGTGCTGACTGAAGTGTGCTTAAGTGTTGCAAACTATAAGGTTTGTGATATTAGCTCACTTTTCGGCAAAAGCTCTGTTGGCTTTTATAATTTGAGAAATAAAAACTTGTTAAAGTTATGCAAATGGTTAATTTGTATGACTACATCACAAAGAGTCAAGTCTTGTAAAAGCATTAGATTGAAAACATTGAAATTCCATAAAGTGTGTAAATAATAGAAACGCAGTTCAAAATGGCCTTTCTTAAAATGCAAAGTTCTTTGAGTATTTAATTTGTGAAGGTAAAGCATGTAGGCCTACTCACTACACTCCCAATTACAAGAAGACCTGTTAAACTGGTTCTGTGACAGGCTGTGGAATGGAGTTTGGCCGAGGAAAAAAATGGAGTTAAAATGCTTTAGTGCATGTTAAAATGCACTAATGCTTTAATTCATGCTTAAACAGGGTTCCCGCGGGGTCTTAAAATGTCTTAAATTCTGAACTTTAAATTTAAGGCCTTAAAACGTCTTTAAAACAGCCAGATTTTCATCCGCGGTCTTAAATTTCATTTAGTCAGGTCTTAAAAAAGATTTTACCCTCGTTCATTTCCAGAAACGCTGGCCGCATAAAGTTATTACAAAGTAGCAAAAAAGTATCGAAGTCGCTCGCCAAGAGGCAGTTCACATATCGCGTCTTTTTCGCGCTCAAGTTCATTCAAATGTAGGCGCGAGCCGCGCGGTAAGCGCGCTTATAATTGACCGTTCGCAAAAGCCACGCCCCCTAGTTATTGTTACTACGCCCGTCAAACAATTGAGAAACAGACACATGGCTGGGTTGAGCTCCATACCGGTATAAGTGATTGTTTTGGAGTAATGCAGCAGACATATCCTCCAGAGCACGACAGAAAGGGCTGCAATATGCAGTGGAGGGATATGTTCAAAATGTTAAAATAAGCAAAGACGGGAATATTACAACAATCGAGGCCAGTGCTTGAAGTGGGGGAAAAAAGTGCCAGTAACTGTTACTCTCATGCATTGGCAAATCATGACATTTGAGATTAATACAGTAAAAAACAAAACTTGAAGATATTGCTGGTACAACAACAATTTATTGTTATTTATTAATATAAATGTATTTAAACAAGTCGTGTGTGTGTGTGTGTGTGTGTGTGTGTGTGTGTGTGTGTGTGTGTGTGTGTGCTTGTCCAAAAATACATTTAGGCTATGGTGAGTTTACTACATTTTATTTTATTAAATGCATTTATGGTGAGATTATTATATTTTCATGTCAATCTGTGATCGTTTTGACCAAGAACCATGCGCTGTCACTTTAATTCAGCGCGTGCAGTACAGCAAAATAGACTCGGTGCAGAAACGATTGCAGCATCCGCGTGCAGTCAGAGCCCGTCTACATTCTCTGGTGCAGTGTGAAAGCTTTACCTGTTAACATGGGTGCGGGGAAAAAACGCACTGTAAACGCACTGTAAACGGACTACGGAGTATATGTGAAACGGGCGTCACTGACGCTTATATACGCTGACATATGTATGCTTATTAATCTTTGAGGCATTTAGCTGTGAGTGAGGTCTCCCATACTGCTTAATCCATTGTCGGCATCTTTCCGCTTGGGTCTTGGGTTTTGGAAAGGCGAAAAAAACGACCCCTCCCTCTAAACTTTTGGGGTACCTAGTGTCAGACTTGCAGGTGCCATAGGCGCATCGTTTCACCATGTGCTGAAATCGCAATGTTTGACGGAGGTCCTTCTCCTTAGTTACAGTTGCTAAGCTAGGATTGGACGAGGACCGTTCGAGGGCGGGGTTTTGCGAACGGTCAATTGAAGCGACGCGCTCGTTTTTTTCCAGGCGCAGCAACATGAAAAAAGACATGAAGGATGCGGGTGCACCCATAGATATGATATCTATGGGTGCACCCACTACGGGTGTTTTTCTCTTCTCCGTAAATAAATCTTGTAACTACAGCAAGCGTTTTTCGGCGGTGGAAATCCATTAGCCACTAAAACTTTTTTGTCATTGTGGAGTTGCATAGCAACGACAGACGCCACGGGAAAATCGGACCGAATTTTACTATTAATAATAAAAGATAAGCTAAAGTGTATTGTAAATGTCACTAAATCATTTTTTATAAAAAGAATGAGTTAAAAAAGATAAATTAAAGTCTGAAATATGTGAGGTTTATCTTTTTATAAAAACCTTTTTTGTCAACTTTATTTGAACTTGTACATGTTAGTATATAACATGTTGCAAGACACTTTTAAAATCTGTCTATCATTTTTAATCGTATTATTTTAATGTTTATGTTAGTGCGTATTGATGCTAATTTTATTTGTTATTTGCTGTTTTTCGACATAAAACTTGGTGAATTGATTTCATTGTGTAGTATTAGTACTTTTTGAACAGGATTCTGTGATAACAGTGATCATTTTTGGCACTATAATAATTAAATGAAATGTTCATGCCATTTCATCTCTAGTTATGATCAACTAATAATTATGTGTTTTTACAGTAGGCCTATAATATGCAAAGTACAATTTTCTATAAAAAAAAATTATATCTGATTCTGTTATTTTCTCTGACGCGCGTTGTTGGGTCTGGAAGGTTACTAATGTGATTGCTTTATCTGTAAATTAAGTTAATGCTTTTTCAATTACTGAATTCATTGAAATAAAATGAATTCTTTGATTTGATTATTTTTTGGCAATGCGTCGTGTAGGTCTTAAATTTCAATCTTTATGGTCTTAAAATGTCATAAAAAGGTCTTAAATTTGACTAACTGAAACCTGCAGGAACCCAATAATAATCATGTGTTAATGTATGACTCGTGAAGAACTAAACCATTAATTAATGATTACTGCATCAGTAACTAATAAAATATTCTAAATGATTAATAGATTAAGTAATATATAAATTGCTATTAATTAAATCTGTCATAATGTATTACTTCCTTAATAACATTTTATTAACTAATAGTGTAAATTAATGCGTTACCACAATTTGAAGTCATGTAGCCTACTTCAACTTCTACTTCTGCTTTAATTAATCATTAGCTAATGATTTGCAAATGTATCATTATGTTATGACTTTAGTTGAGGCACATGGCTATTAACTAATTGTAAAGAAATAAAGGTTCTTTATTTTCATCTATGGTTCCATGAAGAAACTTATCCCTGGAACCTATCCATTAAACAAAAGGATTATGAACTCGAATAGACCTTTAGTAGGTCTTTCGAATGTTTTTCACTTGGGGGACAAGGGCTCTTTTAAGAACTTTTCACTGAACTTTCGGGAAACAAAACTGGGTTGTCAGTGACATCACTGCGAAAAAAAAAACGTTATTTTAAGTGTGAATTTACTGTCGTTTGAACTACAGAATATCGTGTGTTTTATAGTGTCATCGGAAATCCTGAATGATGGGACATACAAGTGCAAACTGTGGGGGAAAATACGGACTGGTAGCTTTTGAAACGTCGACGCCACCAGAATTCGGCAGAACACCAGAATCCGCGCCAGACCAATAATTATAGGCTAATTTCCATGCCAATAACTTGTCATAAAGAGAGATTACGAATTATTAGGCTATACGACATACAAGGATAGAGTGGGTGGGTTAAAATGCAATTCACCTGTAAGGAAGTCACGCGCAATAGTCGGTTCAGAGTCCTCGCGCTTCACCAGTGCGCGCGCGAGGCGAGCTAGAGCGTGTTCAGTTCAGTTTCCTGGCGAGTGTAGTCAACAGTTAAGAGGCAAACACAGAGAAACACTACATGCGTTGAGAAACAAACGAATTGACTGGCACATGCAGGAACAGCATGGGGAGATCACACCTGTCTGTCAGGTAAGATACTTCACTGCTCAAGTTTTGCTGGTTTGATGATGCTGTTTATATCGTAACCAGTAATGACAAATTTCTTAAGTGCACTTTGTGAGCTGTCTTACTAGTCACATGGGCTTTTAAATGTTCGTGTTTCACCTTGTTAGTTCACCCTGCCTCGATATGAATCCTAGACAGATTTGATTTTTTCAGGATGTTTATGGCAGATTATGTGAAAAATACACAATTTCATGATAGCACATGCAGGAGCACAAAAATAGTTAAAAAGAAGTAATTATGTTATATTTGCTATAATATTCCACACAATTGAAGGGAAAAAATAGAAATGTAGACAGATTTGGCTGATGTATCATATCCGTAAGGTTTCAAGATGTCACACTGTATATTTGTAAACCCTTGTATTATGTTCTAAGTTATACATTTACAACAACATTGATTGGACATGCACAACATATTTTAAATATGGAGTTGCGAGAGACTTTATTTCCTCTTTTTTGTGATGAATATGCTAGTGAAACAGCTTCTTAACAAAAAAAAAACTAAAAAAGTAGGATGGAACTATTTTGTCCATGGGGAATTGATTGGATGGTTGGGTCATTGTCATTTGCTAGTGGTGGGATGTCATGTGAGTGACCCCCACGCATGTAAACACATCATTAAAGAGAAGATGCTGCAAGGTAGGGTTATTTACCTCCCAAAGGGAGGGTTATTTTAGTTATTTTGATTAAAGATTATGAGGGCAAAAAAAATAAAAAATAAATAAGAATAGTCCATTTTGATTTCATGTTGACTTTAATAACTATATAGGCAAACTTACTATATAGGCAAAAGAAGGAGAGACAGACTATATAGGACTTCTGTATAGGATCCTATCCATGTGTGTATTCAAACTAGTATAATGCCTTTACAACTTACAAATAAGCATTTTTTTTAACTTTCAGACAAGTTCTTTTTAGGACAGTTTTTATTTTCATTTTTATTTGTATTATCCAGTTTATCTTCCTTCTCAATTGTTCTATATAATTTGTCCCACAGAGAAAAAAAAAAGTTACAGTATTTTGTCTCAGAGTTCAGCTAAAAAGCAGAGTTATCTAAAAAGAAATAGGGTGGCGCATCTGGAAGTTGCAAACTTTTAACAGGCCCTCAATGCCAGAATAGCTCCTAACAAACCACAGAGCAGCGATACAAACTACAACTGAAATGCTGAGGAATGGAGATAAACAGAAGCCAAGTGTTTCTTTAGCATAACTGCATAAGAAGTGCACATATTTAAGTTCTGTGTCAACTCAAAGTGGTTGTTACGTGCAGTGGCTGCAGTAAGCGTTTGAAGAAGGAGAATCCAACAAATACCCTTTAGTAATAACCAAAATAAACATGCAGGAGCAACCACAGTAAAACACAATCACATTAACATAACCAATACCAATCAAGAAACTGAATGAACTAAGAGGCTTATATAAGTGAGCAATCAAGAGGGAAAAAATTACAGTACTCATAAAAGTCCCCAGATGAACTTCTGCACACGATGGCCACTTTACTATCACATGAGGCCACGGAGAGGATCTGAATGGCAGTGAAGTGACGTCACGTGATAATGACAATATGGCGAATGTAACACGTCTAGATTGCATTAATACTACTACACATACTCATACTCAACATACTTTTTTAGCAATCATGAAGTACTTTGCTACTCAAGAGAGTATGTGATTTCGAATGCAGCCAATGACACAAACATGCAACTTACAGTGGTATTGTTCAGTTTACTTTGCCTTTCATCCATAGTTCTTTGCAACACAGTTGCATAAAGCTCTGCAGTTGTCTTAAATGTGTCTCGCTCAAGGCCAAAACAGTGATGAGGGTCCTCCTACAAATGTGTGATTATTCACCAGAACACAAAACTTTTGAAACATTTGAAAACATTTGAAACATTTGAAAGGCCTGAGGTGTATAATACACAAAACCATTTGTCTATTAAGACCAATTTGTGAAATTAGCCTCTGAGTTTGCACTACTTGTGGGTGGTGTGTTGCAAGATCTTAAGGTTTGTGAAAGTGAAACTCTACTATGTGCAAATTGATTGCAGCACAATCAGATGTAGACACCCTTACACAAAGTGGCAAAATGTGTCAGAACGTGGTTCAAAATGCAAGTATACTTTGCATTTTCTGTGTGTTTTCTCTTTCAGGTTAACTGTTCTCATGGTGGAGCAACGGTTAGAAGAGTTTCTTCTTTTGATCGGAAGTTATTGCCATATAAGCAAATTATTAGACTATACAAGAAATAGACTATACAATTGTGAATCCCGATGTCTAGTTTACTTTGCCCCAAACAAAACTCTATTTCAAATATTGGTAACATTTTACAATAAGGTTTAATTTGTTAAAGTCGGCATGAAACGGAAGTTGAGAACAAAATGGAGGCAGACTTGCAAACAAAATGGAGTCAGATTTGAATGCCAGTTTACATTCAGTTGTGGAGGATTTCTCTCCACCGGACTCCCCACCGTTACCCTCCCATGAAGGATTTTTTATTTTATTTTATTATTATTCCCACAAACCAAGATGAGTCAAGTCAAGTTATCAGCCTTATTAGTTTTCAGTCAAGTTCACCCTCGAGAGCATCTCGATAGCCGCACCCTCATCGGCTCTGGCCGCACCCTTTCGCCATGGCACGTGACCGAAAGAGAAGAGAGGTCGTTTCGAGGGGGGAGGGAAGGGTAATGTATTTGATTAAAGATTATAAGGGTACATGAATTTTAAAAAAAATAATGAAGTGCACAGATAAATAATTTATAATAAACACTACAATATTACATATAAAAAGAAGATTTGTCAAATTTGATTTCATGCCGACTTTAACATTAGTTAATGTATTAACTAACATGAACTAACCATGAGCAATACATTTGTTACTGTAATAAAAAAGTTAATAAAAAAAACAGCTGTTCATTGTTTGTTCATGTTAGTTCACAGTGCGTCAGGCGCGTAGCCAGTAATTACCTATGGTAATTACTCACTGGCCCGCCCAGGCAAGTTTGATCAAAATACATTTTTAGTTTATTTTTATTATTCATATGTATTTAAGAAAATATATGAATATAAACCTGATTTATTTATTCATTTCCGAATAAAATGGAATTGTTGAAGCAAGTTGTAGAAAGCCTCCCTCCGGAACGTAGGCCTAATTGGTTGTTATGGTTGCTAGGGCGACAGAAAGACTCTCTGAGTGGCGGGCTCTAGGGGGCTTTAGCCAATGTATTAACATCGCCACAATAAAGTCTAAACAAGCTTCTTTAATGTTTTATTTTTTAAAAAAAAATGTTTTGAGGAAGAAGACACGCCACTGCCTTCATCTGCCGAGTCCACCCAGCCCAGTTCTTCAGACTCATTAACTCACAAGAAGGCTAGTCAGGCGCTGGTGGCGGCCGCCGCTTGCTCCCTGGCGGCAGTGCCAGTGATCTCTCCCGGTCAGCCTGACGCGGGTTTACCCGCCGATCTAATTGCAATAGATGAACCACCTTCACAACCCAGTCAAGTCAAGTTTATTTATATAGCGCTTTTCACAATACAGATTGTATCAAAGCAGCTTCACAGTATTAAATTAAAATAATACATCAATGTTTGTTTCTAGTGGAAAACATCCACGTTTGGTAATGCTGATCAATAGTATTGTTGATTGATTGATTAATTAAATTAAATATCCCCAACTGAGCAAGCCAAAGGCAACAGTGGCAAGGAACCGAAAAAACTCCATCAAGTGACCTAATGGTGTCCTAAAACTCCATCAGGTGAACTAATGGATGAAAAAAAAACCTTGGGATAACCCAGGCTCAGTCGGGGGCCAGTTCTCCTCTGGCGTTTATGAACTAGAGGTCGAATTTAACTGTAAGATTAAAATATTATATGAATGCCTGGCTGAAGAGATGCGTCTTTAATCTAGTTTTAAACTGGGAGAGTGAGTCTGAGCAACGAACAGTATCTGGAAGACTATTCCAGAGTTTTGGAGCTAAATGCTCTCCCTCCTTTGGTGGACCTAGATATCCTAGGTACGACCAAAAGCCTCGAATTTAGTGATCTTAAAGAGCGCGATGGATTATAGGGCGATAGAAGGTCCGTTAAATAGACTGGAGCTAAGCCGTTTAGGGCTTTATAAGTCAGTAGCAATACCTTGTAATTAATACGGAACTTTATAAGTCTGAAGGTATTTCCCTGCACTGTCAAGAATGGAAAATCAAGGAGCTTCTCATCAAAGTGGTATGGATAGTTTTCTACAGTGTAATTAAGGACGCGATTTTCTGTAAAATGTGCAGACATTTTCCCAGCGGAGCTGACAGCCCATTTGCAAGAGAGGGATTTGTGGACTGGAAGCACCTGCGGCAGGCATGTGAAAAACACCAGATGAGCAAACACCACTCCGTTTCACTGGATAAATTTCAAGGCTACACTGGAAGGCCAAACAAAGTAGTTTGGCTTTCGCAACGAAAAACACAATTCGATATCTCTAACTTTAGCAAATCCATGAAATAATTATTTCTCAAAATCGCTCATTGTGTTCTAGCGCTGTAACAACTAATCGATTTAATCGATTATTATCGATAATGAAAATAATCGACTACTAATTTGATTATCGATTAGTCGTGTCTGTGCGCCGTGCTTGGAAACCAACAGCCATTCATGTCACTTTACAGTGGTAAAATACACATATGGAAAATAGACACAGAGTGAGCTGCCGTGGATCAAAAACATGATTCAAGTTGTCCGAAACATGAAAACGCTTTATAAGCACTTCAAACAAAAGCATAGGGGCTTGCCCTGTCTTTGACAGATGAGTGTGCCGTCTGACACATGTTTTCCTTGGGGCATAAATTACATTTTACGGTTATATATCCAGTGCTTGAAGTTGGCAGGTACGCAGTGCCTAATTTCGATCTGTACCTGATTGCTTAATCCTAACACCACCCCCACACCTAATCCTAAACCTACTGGGGACTTGAGGGGTAATAATCTGGTGGGGGTAAGAATTTGCCACAACACCGGAACGCAGTTTCAACCGAGGGGGAAACCCATAGTACCAGCTCTTTTTTTCCCTACTTCCTTATCTGTCTGTATTAGAACGCCCTGCAAGCATTTCCATTTTGCATATTCTGAGAACAAAGCGAGTTTTGTAAAACTTGACTGACAATTGTTTGACATGACATGTTTGAAATTCTCTAAAATACATATTTGGCTAAAATATTTTTTGTTAGAAATTAAGTATTGGTTTAAAATTCTACATGTAATTATATTTATGAGAGCAGTATCATTAAATTGTTGGAATTACCCATTAATGTAACATAATTACTAGTTCAGACGAGTGAATTAATGTGTTCTTCATACCTCGTACAACATTTTTGTGCTTTTGTTTTTGTTTATTATAATTTTTAATTTAGTCATTTTAATTTCTGCTTTATAATAATAAGCGATCAGTTGTTTTTAGGTTTAGAATTTAATTTAGTATTTTAACCCTTTTTTGCTTAGAATATACAGCATAGCCTATATACATTTACTAGATGCAGCCCTGTTGTGTTCACACTTGGTGTCTTTTAAACTATTAAGGAAACCTTTCTTAATAGTTTCAAGTTGTTCAGATTCAAGTGAAGCAGTTTAAGCATGTACAAGAAGACATCCAGGTGTTCAAAACACAATCTAAATCTTGAAACTTGAAGAGTATCGCTTAAACATTTGGTTAACTCCACCACTACTTAAATGAAAGTGTTTGAACTCAAATGCAAAACAACTAAAAGGAAAATAATGCGGTTTCTAGAACATTCCATTTAGAGAGTGAAATTTTGTGTGATCAGGAAACACCTGCTTGGAGCAAATAGCTCTGAGATATAATATACCTCTGCACATTTCTTTTTTAGGGCCCGAGCACCGATGGTGAGAGGACCCTATTGTTTCTGCTCCGTTTATTATTATTATTCTTCCGCTTCTTCTTCTTCTTCTTCTTCTCCAAAGTGAATCGCTTTTTAGAGGGCCTTAACATGCTCGAAAACTCTTGAAACTTTGCACACGCTTCAGAAGTGGTGAAAATTTACGTGTGATATGGTTTTCAGAATTGGGTGGGGCAAATTCTGTAAATTATTGGCCCCACATTTTGCCCCGGCTCTACGTTTCACGTACAGGTATGAAATTTGGTACATACATGTAATGACCCAATACCTACAAAAAAGTCTCTTGGAGCATAGCCCTAAACACAACAGGAAGACAGCTATTTTGAACTTTTGGCAGTTTTTGCCATTTCCTGATGTTGTACTTTAACAAACTCCTCCTACAGTTTTGATCTGATCCTTTTCAAATTTGGTGAGTGTAATCTTATGACCTTTGCGACGTTAAATTGCGAAGATCTTGAGTTTTCGTCGAAGGGTGTGCCCTCGGCGGCCTGACAAACTTACACACAATTTCAGCCATTTGGTGATATATGCTAGCCTGGTAATACCAAACTCTGCTACTTCGCTTTGCTTCGTAGACAAAGTCTGGCATGGCATATTTGAAAAGTGTTTTCTTTCTCGCGGGGGGCGCTTGTCTGAAGTTTAAAATCATTGGTTACCCGTAAGCCAATCACATAACGTTTGGTTATGGCGTGTGTTATGCGCATGCTCAGCCGCATCTAACTTCCACTGTAAACACATGTATGATGCGAAAACAAAACCATCGAGCGAAATACCGGAGTGAACATGGCTGTGAACGACTTTTGCAGATTATGTGAAGTAAATCTACGCATCCACGGTACAATCAGCGTCTACGTCACGGCTCTCAGCCCTCCCTCTGTTCGTTGATTGGCCGGCTGTTTTCAGGCCGGAGGAAAACAGAAAGCTATTACGCTGTCTCAGACTGAGTACAGAAGCGAAATGAAATTGAGTGGAAGTAAGAAGTCTGACGTAGTCAGGCTAGATATATGCATGATCAGATAAGTTCTCTGTCACTATTGCTTGCAGTTCCGATGTTGCTAGGCAACCAAAGACAGCCTGCAGTAACTCAGGCATTCGATGTCCAATCTGCCCCAAACTTCACATGTTTGATAAGAGTCCTGTCCTGAACACATGACCATGCTCATATTTGGTTATAGCAATAGCGCCACCTGCTGGTAGCAGGAAGTGTGGTAAATACAAATTAATTTGACAAGGAAGTGTTTCAAATACAAATTACTTTGACATAGTCCTCCTATATTTACATATTGCCCACCGTGCTCTGTTTTCCTAAAGGCGCCGGGTGGCGGCGGCACGGGTGCGAGGGCCCTTTTCATCACTGCTTGCAGCTTTAATATTACTATTTGGTTTCTGCTAGGTGAAACTCCTTTTTTTGTGTCTCTTTTTGTTGGAATGCCAGTGAAGTCGATATAATATGAACTCATATCAGGTGGCTCAGATATGGCCACATGATATAACCTTAGGCTATTTTTGTCATGTTTGTCAGTTTGTGGTCTTTCTCGCTCCAGTTATCATTGGCCGTGCATGAATGTACAGGAAAAGGTGTGTTTATGGATTTCCTTTGTGTCGAAACGGCCTGAATAAAGTTCTTTGGAAACCATGTTTGATTCGCAATAATCAGCCGAAGGTGGTGTTTTATACAGTCCTCTGTGTGCATGTTTATTTAGAGTAATTGAGGATGTATTGCCTTTTACTAAAGTGAGCATCACCGTTACTGTTGCTTATATTACTATTAGTTCCAAGTAAGAAGTTTCTCTCGCTGTTTACTGTGAACACGATTTATATAAAAATCCTGTGGCTTATTGAGGAGATTTGAGGTATTACTTTTGTAAATAACTTGTGATTTTGGCCTGGATGGAGGATGATAAAGCAGGTGAAAAAAATTCCTTGACTTACATTAAAGGAGGTCTTATTTGGATATGCACTATGGTCAGCGTTACTATAAATTGGTATTATTATTATTAAATTAATTTAGTATATTTTTGTAATAATATTATTTATTCTTATACATTGAATTATAAAATGAATATATATAATATACTTCAATACTCAATTCTGACTGGCTGGAAGGTGTGCATTAAAACCCTTTTAATGCACAGGTAGTTCCAGGCAGTTTAATCACTGTTCTATATTACAATTTTTTTTTTCAATATCTGACACAATTTATGAAACTTGCACAAAAAATGCAAAACATCACAGATCTCTTCACTTCATTCAAAACTATTTGAACTCTTAAAAAGATTGTTTTTGCATAGCACCTCCACACAAACCATCAAATTATTAGCCACATACACGCAAAACTGCACACGGATGTGAAAAATGTAAAACAATACTCTTGTCTCTTGTGTCTTTTGTATGTTCAGTGTGCCATGAGTGTACAGTAGTTTGTCGCACGTACATGTATGTGCACAAATACACTTTAAAAACAGTGTATATGCACAATTTATCAACTTTACAGTTATTGAACTGAACTGAATCAACACTGAACTGAATAATGACACTATTGGCTTGTTAGAGCTGCTGTACAGGAGAATTTGAATATGTTACTATTGTGAAGCTGCTTTGAAACAATCTGTATTTTATAAAGTGCTACACAAATAAAGCTGACTTGACTTGTATGCATATTCAGTATACATTTACAAAATAAACAGAAATCCAAGGGTCAAAAATGTATTTGTTTCTCAAAACATTGAGTTTTGAGTTTCTAATGATCAATTCGGTATATTTACACTATAAACAGAAATGCAAGAGGCTAAAAATAATTTCTTTCTTTCTGAAAACATTGAGTTTTGATTTCTATGTTTTCACACATGATCGTTAGGTGTAGGTTTATCAGGACATGATTGTGGCATTTAAATAGCAGTGTTTTCTAAATGAAACACAAGATGTGTTAGTTTTGATTTATGTGTCTTATGTAGAGAACTGTGTTTAGCATTTTGCAGAAAGTTTGTTTTACAAATGCAAACTGAGTGTAAACCCTATATGGTATGCTGTATGGTTGCAGAGCATTGCTATGTGGTTACTAAGATATTCTGTGATAGCTTGTTAGGAAGTATAAATGAAAGGCATAAGACCAAGTCTGCAAAACTGCAAGCACATTATATGCTTTACAGGCTGCAAGTATTTCATATCCAAACAAATCTTTGTTTGGATATGAAATACTTGCAGCCTGTAAAGCATATAATGTGCTTGCAGTGCATATGGTGATGCTGCCCCTAAAAACCACCATCAGTGCTTTCAATTAAGAATTGTGTGTGTGAGAGAGAGAGAGAGAGAGAGAGAGAGAGAGAGAGAGAGAGAGAGAGAGAGAGAGAGAGAGAGAGAGAGAGAGAGAGAGAGAGAGAGAGAGAGAGAGAGAGAGAGAGAGAGAGAGAGAGAGAGAGAGAGAGAGAGAGAGAGAGAGAGAGAGAGAGAGAGAGAGAGCAAAAACAACCCATAATCCTCTTTCTCAGTTGAGGTCTACAGAATGGCAAAGGAGGTTACGGGTGTTCTGCATCTGTGTGTGTGTTCCCAAACCAAGAGAACAGAGCTTTTGTACAGGCTGAGAAAAAAAGTTGACATTTGAGAATTAGAAGAGGGAGAGCCTGGCAGAAAAAAGGAGTCATTGTGCCCCAGGCATGGGTGCCCTCTGAAGAAACACACACATGCTTATTACACATTCTCAGATGGGAAGTGAGGACAGAGGATGATGGTCAACATTATAGTTTATTCTGCACTAAAGATAAAAAGGATTTTCTGGATGCCCTTTTTACATGTCACTCAAAAATGAAAATTCAGTCATCTCAGTCATCGCCTTCATATAGTTGCAAAACTGTATGATGCTGTTTTTTTAGGTAAAACACAGAAGGCAAATCTTATTTGCATCACCATTCAGATAAAAAAATGGCAAGACAAAGCGCCATGGCAGGATTTTCATCTTTGACTGATGTGTTCAAAAGGGTGTGGTCAAACTAAAATTATAACTATAACTATTTTATTAACTGTATGTATATATATATATATATATATATATACAGTTAATAAAATAGTTATATAAAATATATATATATATAGGCTAGTAGTCTTCAAAACGTTTTCATGTGTACTAAACAATAAATATATAGTGTCTCTCGATAAGTTTCTTAAACAAATGATGGTAAGGTATAAAATGATAATGATTTCTTTACAAGATCATTGAATTGTAAGCACTGGTCTGATAAGAATAAGCGTTGGTTACCAGATGGTCTTTGTCTGCAAACTTGAATTCTGTTGGTTTAGTTGGGACAACCATAATCTGCAGTTACTGTCATTGTATGAAAAAGAGCTGCATGAAGATCCTTCAGATATACCCTTTTGTGTTCGGTGGAACAAGCAAGAACAAGCATTTAATCTGCCCCATTACTTCATCTGCTAAAAAAAAGTTTTGTAACAAGAGCTTTGGAATATTTTAAAGTTCAAATATATGTCCTGAGTCATACCTTAACCAGCACCATTGTAGCTTCACCTGTATTTCATGAGTGATGGCCACAAAAAAGGCCTTCAGCTTTTCACAATATCAAGGTTAACCATGCTATACAAAATAAGCTCAGGCAAGCACATGCCCGTACTGGCGGGTCTTCCTGTGAATGTAACTTTGTGATGTTTTAGAACCAGCACATTGATGCTCTCAGGATCTTAAAATCTTATGAAGTGAGGTCGTACGAATTCGTATGAATTAGCCACCACCTCGTGAAATACGTACAAATTGCTGCGAGATCGGGTTGAACAAACACAAAACCACCCAGTAAAATCACTGTCTTGTGGTTTCATGACACAGAAAACAAGATCAGACTGGTTTTAATACTTTACTGGGTAGGATAAAGTAAGATAAGCTGTCCTTTTTTCTTAAGTTGTGCTCTTGACAAATAGAAATGTCATGGTTTAACCCAGTGGTTCCCAAACGGGGGAGCGCGGAAATGCTAAGGGATAGTGTACAGTCAGCAGATTGTTGTACAAAAGATAATCGATAAGATTATCAAAAGATAATCAAAAGATAAATTGTTATACAAAAGATAATTGAACACAAAATATTAAGTTGACATATTGTATTACCTCAAGATGACTCACAATACCCGCTTAAACGGTCTGTTATTACAGACATCCCACCTCTTCCGGAAGTTCCGGTAGTCTCCCGCATATAAGCTGTGTCCCAATTCAGAGGCGGCATCCTTCGAAGGCCGCGAAGGTTGGACCGAGTGTTGTTAAATGGAACGGTCCTAGCCTACGGAGGATTGTTCTTGTCACCTAGCAACTGTGATTGACGTTACATTTGTAACTTTTTTACTGCACTTTTTTGAAAGTTATATTCAACTATTTAAAAACAAAAACTCTATTCATTTTCTCCATAGGGAAATTGATTTTTAACGATAACTTCTCGTTAAAAACCAAGACCAATCGTGTTTAACAGCTATAATCGTGGTTCTCACCTCCCTCTTCTCAGGTTTTGGCACCACTGTAACAAAGGTTTTGTTGATAAGGAAAAAAGGAGGCGGGAACCAGCAAACGATCAACAAATTTAGTTTTGTTGTTTGATTATTGTGTCATTAAATTAAAGCGGTGGCCCCACGCGGATGACTGCCGCATTTAGCCATAAAAACACAACATAAAGTCCAGGCCTGGTCTTCTGTCATCCTTCACTGTCATCACTCCTCCTTTTATTCTTCCTGAGCTCCTCCGTGACTCGAGACTGGTGTGGCGCACAGGTGACGCTTCATAGCCTCACACCATCACCCTTGCTCCTTTCCTATGGCCCTTCTTGCCATGGATAAGTACATAAACAAATTCACAAATATGGACCCTTTTCATATTTCCGAGTTTCTCAGAAGCAGACATCGTCATAGTTGGGTAAACTTCTATAGCGGTAAATGAGAGCATACATTGAAATAGCAAAAGAAAAACTCCATAATGGTGTTTTCACAGCTTCCAAAAAGAGGGGGAAAAACTGAGAGAGATTAAATAACGGCAGTCGGAAGAGAGAACGATGTCAAATTGACCGTCACTCCCACAGCTCCTCTATTAAAAAAACACCCCCACAGCAGCGTTAACTAGTTTCTTGTAAGTTGATGCAAAGGTATGCAAAGTAAGTGTTATAAATTTACATTTTTTATTTTTCTTAAATGAAAATATTAAAAACTTTGCAGGATTTACGATGCTGATGATCGTTAAAAAGACATCACCACAGTCTGTGAAAAGGATCCATATAGCCTACACTATTTAAATGATTATTGAATTATTATTAAAATACATACTGATTTACTAAAACAATCTTTGGTAGGCTACACTTTGTTCACAGTTTGAACGTTCTCATTTAGCTCCGTTGCTAATTCCAAAACGTCATTTTAGAGCTAGCAACAGAGGCTTGAGCCACTGATAACAGACTAATGCAGTTATGAGAGAGAGAGAGAGAGAGAGAGAGAGAGAGAGAGAGAGAGAGAGAAGAGAGAGAGAGAGAGAGAGAGAGAGAGAGAGAGAGAGAGAGAGAGAGAGAGAGAGAGAGAGAGAGAGAGAGAGAGAGATTACGTTTACAAGCCACACATGTATGAAGTATTCAGCCGTGGTTTTCTTCGAAAAATGTATTTTTCTTTGTCGGTCAATCATATTCAAGTATTCAACAGCCCCGTAGTATAAATATAAATAATTTATAAATATTTCAGTATTTAAAGTCAGTCTTGAGTCTTTTTGTTAATTATTGATAATTGAAGACACATTGACCTTTGTACCATATAAAACCATGCTTGATCGTATCATTTGTAGTTATCATTTCTTGTTTGTCCTGTTCAGTATTAACACTGGAAGCTGAGAAAAACTGGTGATAAGAGAAAAACTGAACATACAGGTCAGGAGAATTATTCACTCAGCCTCTCTCAGCCAAAAGAAAAAGAAGCAATTAACTTTTGTGTCAGAGGATCTGTGTTCATGCCAACTTCATGCTAAGTGTTCATTGTGTATGTATTGTTTCCACCTTTTTTATTTCCTTTTTTGAAAGTAACAAGTTACAGCAGTAAAACCACTTCCTTGATTCTTCTCATGTCCACCCAAGTCCATTTATCTCGAGGTTTCAGTTTCCTCCAAACCTGCTTATTTTCCACAGCGTTCTTGTACTAGTAAAATAATGTTCATTGACACCATTAACTTTTCATATGCAAATATTGCACTAAGGCCAGACCTTTGCCTCTTTGGAGAGACGATTTGAGAACTGTCAATGTAATAAAGGCATAAACTGCAGTTTGCACAGTGGAAAGACCAGTACTTGACAGTTGGGGCTTGTGGTTATGCTTGAAATGACAACATTAGAACTTTTCTTGTCAAATAAGGAAGAGTCAAATAAAGAAATATAGTTTCATTTTCTACCACATATATTGCTCAGCTTGCTCACAGAATGTAAGGTGGCCGTTCACACGGAAGAAGAGTCAGTCAGATTGTTTCCGCTAGTCTTTCCCATGGTTGCTAATGTTGCACAACACTGCTCATATTTCATGGGCTAAGACAAAAGCACCTCAGTGACACATGGGATCCACTGCAAAAAGAGATTGCTAAATGTCATTGCGTTAACTTTCTGCTATAATTACCTGTTACTTTGAACTGAGAAGACACTTTGACAGCCAGACTATTTAAAGAAATGAGTGACACACTTACTATTTGAAATTGGATGTTAGTGGCTGAGTTTGTTTTTGTCCAACTAACAGAATTCTACCTGTGTTTTAGGATACGAATAAGGAAGCATAAGGTCTTCCTGTTGTGCTTACTGGGGATTTTGTGTCATTTCCTTCCTTCATTACTACAAAGCCCTGTACAATATTACACTGCTGCAGGAGCTCTCGTCTTCCTCCAGCCATCTAAAGACCCTGAAGGTGTTCAATAGGATCTTCTGGGGTTTTCCGACTACTGTCTTCCACTCCCAACAAGACTTCAACAGACACAGCCACCTGAAGGTAGAGGCAATGAGGGTGAAATAAGTTTTAATCGGAGGTCTTCTACCTGACCTGTCCGTTATCTCATCTCAGAGTACAACTGCTTCCTCTTGTGGCTTAATGAACCGGTTTAGTACTGACTCTAAGAGTATTTATATAGAGAGCAGGTTATTTTGTGGTTAGCATAAAAGTTACTGGTTGGGTCACATGGTCTCATCTACAAACTTCAGCTTTATATAAACAGTATATACAGTCATGTGAAAAAGAAAGTAGGCTACAACCTTTTGTATTCTATGGTTTTACGTATCAGGACATAATATAAAATCATCTGGTCCTTGGCAGGTCTTAAGATTAGGTAAATACAGCCTCAGATGAACAACAACACATGACATATTACACCGTGTTATTTATTTATTTAACAAAATGGAGAAGCCATGTGTGACAAACTAAGTCGGGTAAATCACAGTCAGCGCTGCTAATCAAATGCCTTTGATTAACTGATCATCAGCAAGTGTGATCACCTCTATAAAAGCAGAAGTTTTGGCAGTTTGCTGCTCTGGAGCAGTGTCAGACCTCAACCCGATTGAAATTAAAGAAACCTTAAGAGAGCTGTGCATCAACAAATGCCCACAAGAATCAATGAACTTAAGAAACGTTGCAAAGAAGGGCGGGGCAAAATTCCTACTGATAAAGTCATAGAAAATGATGGTTGCCAAAAAAGAAATCATAGGGTGTGCTTAGTTTGTCACGCCTGGCTTCTCCATTTTGGCTTTTTTTTTTTTTTTTTTGTCAAGTGTCATGTGTTGTTGTTCATCTAAAATTTTATTTACCTAATTTTAAGGACCAATATTGACTTATGTATATATATATTGGCATGTATATGTATTTATGTACTTATGTATATATATATAAGGGGATTGGCATATTTGGGCGTCTAAGTAACTGACAGATTAGCTAACAATACTGAATGTCACAGCTCTCAAGAATGTCACTTGTCTACAAATTTATTAAACTGTATTTCTAATAATAATCTTCTTTTCCTCCAAACAGAATCAATATGACTTAAATGTGATTCTGCCAGATCCTCCAGATGGGAAACTTCATGAACGTACCTTTGTACTCCATGATGATTCCACACCCTTTTTCATCCACACCAAATCCGGAGCTGTGTGCTTCCGTGAGGGTACGGATATGGCCGCCACTGCTTCTCACCGCAGGTTACTGCAACATAACTCCAAAGACAACACAACCAATGCAGGCAAGAAGGTGGTTCAGTGTCCCTGTCGGCAGGGTTGGCACGGCCCTCACTGTGGCATACCTACAATTGTGTATCACTCCAATCTCCCGTCCAAGTCAAAAGTAAAACCCAGAAAAGTTCCACGTCGAGTCATCAATGCCGTCAACATCAACCATGAGTTTGACCTACTACACACTCGATTTCACGAACTTGCAGATGTTGTGGACGTGTTTTTGGTTTGCGAATCCAACTTTACCGCGTACGGGGACACAAGACCTCTTTATTTCCGACACCTGCTCCTAAACGGAACGTTCGATTACATTAAGCACAAGATTCTGTACATCTTCCTGGACCACTTTCCAGTGGGCGGCCGTGAGGACGGCTGGATCACGGATGATTACCTGCGCACATATTTGACCAAAAATGGAATGTCAAGGATTGAGGGCCTCAAAGCGGATGACGTTTTCATCATCGATGATGCAGATGAAATTCCTGCTCGAGATGGAATCCTTTTCCTCAAACTCTACGACGGCTGGTCGGAACCGGTTGGGATACACATGCGCAAATCCATATATGGATTTTATTGGAGGCAGTTCGGAACGCTAAACATCTTATCTGCTTGCACGGCAGCTATGCTCTTTAAGGTTTACAAGGGTGATGGGATTCTTCTTCGCCGCCGATCCTATTATTCCATGTCGGGATTCCGGGAATATGAGAACTCCACAGGACGCATTCTAGTACCATGGGCCATTGGAAGCCCTGTTCACTATGCTGGATGGCACTGCTCTTGGTGTTTCAAACCAGAAGGGATTTATTACAAGCTCATATCAGCTCAGAATGGAGACTTCCCACGTTGGGGCGATTACAGTGAGAAACGGAATATAAGTTATATTAAAGAGTTAATACGTACAGGAGGTTGGTTTGATGGGTCTGTATCAAACTACCCACCCACAAACCCCAAAGAGCATATGTACGCTCCCAAATACCTCCTGGATAACTATAAAAAATATCGCTACTTGCTGGAGAACCTGTTTGCCAAAGAGAAACGTTAAGAGAAACGGATCTGTTTCAAGTTTACCTGATGGTTTCTGTATCCTAATGTTTATGTATTCAAAATGGAGACCTAGAGAGAGTGTCACAGTCAAATCGGGACTGTGGTAAAAATTGCCTTAGTGCATTAGTTGCATTGATGCTTTGATTCTTAAGATAAGTCATCATTATTCTCTCTTTTTTCCAGTAAAAAAATCATCCTTTAAAATCAGCATGAAGTCAAAATGGACAAATATTTTTATTTTTATGGAATATTGTATTAGTATTTATAGTATTTATCCATGCAAATCATTATTATTTTAAAATTAATATGCTCTCAATCTTGAATCAAAATAACTTTCCCTCCCTCTTGGCAGCTCATCTCATCTCTTATGATGTGTTCACTGGCGTGAGGGCGGGAGAACCTGTCACTCACATGACATCACACCAATAGTAAACCACAACCATCCAATCAATTCCCCATGGACAAAATCAAGTCCCGCCCTACATTTTATTTTGTTGTTTGAGAAGCCGTTGCACTCGGAAACACTTCACAATATAGCAGAAAAGACTACAACTTTCCTTTCATGCCAACTTTAAACAAGACAAATAATATAAAAACAATAGTAATATAAAATACATTCTTATTTATACAAAATAATATGTAAATACTTGTTTTCAGAGAATATATCTTAAAATTATTTTTTAAATTTTCTTTCTTACCTCGTTGACAAATTTCTAATTTTTAAATTGGTTGGATTTGTGGTCTTCATTGTCTTGTTTGTACGAGATGATTAAAAAAAAATCTTAATGAGTATTGTTTTATATTTCTAATTATTTTTACACTTTAAATGACAATGATATTGCAGCTGCAATGCCACTTTCATGTCCACTGAACTATAATGGCCCCATCACAGTCTGTAAGATCTTGCTGGTGGCTTGAGTTTCAAGGCTTTCACAGGGTCTGTCATGCTCTGTGGGCTTGGATACAGATACGTTAAGCATTAGCTGTAAGTATCACTGATGTGAATCTTGTAGATTGTGCTTTGAAACCGGAACTCCAGTCAGGAACTGAGTTTACTGTGTCAGCAAAGTTAGCAGCAACAGGAAAGAAATTATGAGATAACAAACATAGCCAAGACAAATATGGGAATTTTTATAAAGCATGGCATTAAAAAGGGCATTCAAACCTTGAGGTTCAAAATGAAGAGAATTCAGTTGTTAATGTGTGTGAATTCAATTATTAGTTCATGCGTTCCCTGGGAATCGATCCCATGACCTTAGTGTAGTTCGCGCCGTGCTCTAGGTTAATGTTTGAGCGGAGGGAATTCTTTCACAAAGTTAACTTTCACTTTGCCAGTTAAAATGATATTGCATTAGACCAATGTTTCATTTAAATGCAGCTATTTTTAAGTGTTAACTTTAATATTGGCCTCATCCATAATGTTTCCTCTTTTCCCGTCATTGACGGAATTTTCCGGGTTTCCGTGTTTTCACTGTTTTACGGTAGAGGGCGCTATTACGCATCTTCTGAGAATGTATCTCCTGAACACACATGCACAAACACGCAATATCATAATTATGTATTAATTTGCATGTGTAAAATAACGTAATCACAAACATTAAACAGCATATAAATCAAAACTGCCTAATGTTATACTGAAAAAAAATGTAGACCCAAGACGGGCTATAGGACTGTGCAAGCATGGACTCGATCTACTCCATCTATGTTCTGATCATCGTTCTGAATAATGGTGCGTTCAAGTCCTCCTGGGAAGTTCACACTTACGAAGGTATAAGTCGTGTTTACGACGGCCGGTGCGTTCACGTCACTTTTGTCGGAGTAAGATGTTGGCGTGTACCTCCTCTTAATTAATTACACAAAAATACAGCAAGGTTCTACTCTAGTTCTAGAAAATGAATAACAAAGAAATGTGCATCAGGTGTAGCCTAGAAATCTAGACGCACCCTAGCGGCAGCAAAATGTATTTTGCAGCCAGGGCAGTCTAGCAACTCTCCGTTGACTTTCGAAGCTGTAAAAACCTCAATTGAGTCAGGCCAATCACATCGTGTAGAGAGTAGGCGGGGCGGGCTTAACATAATGACGACAGAGTTGCGACGGTTCCCTGCTACTTGAAAACAAAGAAGAGCTGCTGCTGGCGAACATCTTTCGAATCGGCTTTGGTCGCGACTCTGGAGGACTTGGAGTTAAGTTTTTCTTTGAGAAAAGAGCAAAGAACGGCACTTAAGTCATTCTTAAAAAAGGAAGATGTGTTTGTAGTTTTGCCAGCCAGATTCAAAAGTTGAATCTATTAACTAGCTCCGCTGTTGGGAAAACACTCTGGTTGGTTGAAGCGCTGTCCTATTGCGTGCAGAGTGAATTTGAAAGACAGCCGTTTATCCCGCCCCTCGGATTGAGCCGTGTCTATGGTGAGTTGCCAGACTTAACATCTTGATGTAGGTCTGGCTTGCCAGGCTACATCAGGTGTGCTTTGGTTTTTAATTAATTTATGAAGCCACTGCAAACTTTATTGTTACAAATTACATTGTTATATTATAATGCCATCATATTATGTGCAGGTAATTAGCTTACTTCGCTGTAAATAGAAAAGCCTGACAATATCACTGCTAAATACCTTTCGGTATTGTGGTATTCCGCCATGTTTCTCACTGACACGCCCACAACTCGTAAAGATCGGGGCTTAAAGAAAATCCCGAGCTTCCCACTCGTACAACATTGTGGTGGCGTTCATGTGGGTTCAACTCGTAAATACGATCTATAGCCTATGAGATGACTTGAACGCACCATCCTGATGTAGGCTAGTCTTTGTTAAAAACGTGATTTTCTCAGCAGTTGCATTTTTTTTTTTATTAAACTTATCCAAGTGTTGATAAAAAAAAAAAAACAATGCATGAAGCTAGAATAAAACGTGTTAACGAAAAAAAAAAAAAAATTAAGCAGAGGGTCTGTTCTTTCTTTTGATTGGCTATTGCATGTTCAGATATTCATATGACAAAATATTCAAGAGGCCATGACATGTGAAAATGATCTAAAATGCTGGCAGGGAAAAGGTTAAAATGTGCCATTTTGACTGCTGTTAACATCCTCCTGTGAATTAATAGAAAAAAATAACTTAAAAAAATAAATTAACTGGCTAGATGGATTAGGCTACAGCAGTTAGAAGACAATGATGTGAAATTTTGACGACGTTTTTTTACATTTACTGCCAATGTAATAGGCTAACTAAATGTATATTCATTTTTTAGAAATGAAAATATTAAAACTTAACTATATTTGCGATGTTGATAACTGTGAAAACGCGTCATCACAATAGGCTAAACCTTGTTTATTGAAATTTTGTAGGCCTATTCAAAGAAATCACACTCGTAACCCTGCTGTTGTTGCACTAAATTGGCCTGGCTAAGGTATCATAGCATCAGCACTCTTGCTTGTGTGATCCTGCTTTATTTTTGCTTTTTATCTCAGGTAGGAATCTTGCCAAGTTGACAAGGTTTAGAAATAATGCGGAACTAACACTGGCTCTAGTCATTCAGTAGGTGTGTGGTTGCTTTCTATGGGATCAGGGGGCAACAGTGCCACTGTCTGTTTACCCGAGAGAGATCTCACAGGGGCAGTGAGCCGAAGTCAAATCTGAGCTGCTTTGTCTTTTCCCCCTTCCTACATGGCAGAGATGCAACCTTGTGTGACCTGCTAAAATGCTGGTTATTATGAGAGACTTTTGCCAGTATTTACAAAGACAAAAGAGAGCAGTTTCTCAGATCTGTACACCCTGAAAACATTGTTAAATCTCTTAAAGGAGAACTCCGGTCAATTTTTAACATTGAGCTCATTTTTGTGTAAATTTGGAGTGCTGTCAGTACAGAGAACAATGACAAAAATCAGTGTTGCCTACACCGTGTTATCCTCTTTTTAAAATTTGCACCCTGTTGACTTCAATGGGGCAATATTTAAACCTGCTTTTAGCCTCTTAACATCCTTGATGTGTCATTACAAGTGCACAGCCAATGTGAGTGATTCCTTCGGAGTGAACGCGGGTTAATCTGACTGCAGTAGATGTGAAAGAAATGAATAAAAATGATGTTTATTCAGCCAGCGCACATACCTGTATTTACATCCTGTTTTCGGTCGAAGTCCATAGTAATCGATTGTCGAGTTCACGCGCATGATCATAGGTACTAAAGTTAAACCAATGCGCGTGAACTCGACAATCGATTACTATGGACTTAAAAAGAGGATAATAAGGTGTAGGCAACACCGATTTTTGTCGTTGTTCTCTGTACTGACAGCACTCCAAATTTACAAAAAAATGAGCTCAATGTTGAAATTGACCGGAGTTCTCCTTTAACAACACCAGCCTGCTTAAGAGGAACAATTAGTTTCATATCTATTGTTTATTTACAGAGGGCCTACTCGTTCATAGCATAGTAACATGCAAACATGCATAGTAGTGTGGAAAGAGAAGTTGGTTATGCTTCAAAACTACATTGTGTTTTTTTGTTGTTTTTTTGTTTTTGTGGTTTGAGCTTTTTTTTTTTTAAATGTCTCCTGATCACAGGTTACTTGGAATATTTTGTTAATCATTTCCTCTTATATGATGATAGAAATTACATTTGTGGCTTAACTGTTTCTCTTACATTATATAATCTGATTTGTGTGACAGTGACCCTACAGACAAAATCAAGTAATTGTTGTTTACATGAGAAATGTTTTTGCAGTGCCAACATTTTGAACGATTGTACTTCCTGTAGAGAAATTAGAAGCCATAATCTGTACTATTGAATAACAATCAGTTGGTCAAAAGGTTGTTTTTCCTGTCCAACGCATTACATACAGTAGTTTCATGAGTCAAATGTTAACACACTGGATTATGCTCTACTGCAGTCATTGTTTAATGATTGCTGTGCAATTACTGATATTTCAGATTGTATGTAATGAAATAAGATTGTATTTTTCATATGTTTGTTGCACAGGAATGTTGGAAATAATTTGGATAATTTTACTCAATGTTGATTGCTCTTGTGCCGAATTCAGAGGAGAAGTTTATAGTTGCTTTTACAATTGATCATTTGTGTAGGAAGTGACTTGTTTGTATGGAATATTTATTCGAGAAAAATAAAATCAGACTTTTTCTTCTTTGTAAGTCATGTTTTCTAAGTGAGTGACCAATATGACAGCTAGTCTCCTTTATTGTGATCGTAATGACATGCGCTATTCCCATTCACCACTAGAGGGCGTGGGAACAGCAGCATTTTTCCTCTGTTCAATGGCTGACATTGAACCAGGGTTAAATGAATAACACTATATTTTAGAAATCTTTAGAATTTTTTTTACCCTAATTTTTGTCTCGAGGCTGAAAATTTTCCAGCAAGAAAAAAAGAAACAACAAGAAAACTTTCATTCATGACTTCTCAAATTAACCATTTATTGTGTCATTAAAAATCATCAATAAAAAAAAAAAATGCTTGACATCCGTACAGTACATTAACATAAAGCACCACTAAGATGTTAATATACAAACCAAAGCCTTTTTAAAATCACTGTCAAGTATGTTATTTATAGCACCTGATGTATTACAAATAATTTTTAGCACCACTGAGATGTTAAAGGAACACGCCTACTTTTTGGGATTTTAGCTTATTCACCGTATCCCCCAGAGTTAGATAAGTCCATACATACCCTTTTCATCTCCGTGCGTGCCGAAACTCTGTCTGACGCACCCACCGCTAGCCTAGCTTAGCACAAAGACTGGAGGTAAACGGCTACAGCTAGCATACTGATCCCAATAAGTAACAAAATAACGCCAACATTTTCCTTACATGTTGTGATTTGTAAAGTCACAGCGTGTACGAATAACAAGGTCACATGAGACACAGCCATCTTCTATCCGTATACATACTGGGAACTATATTCTCAGAAGGCGAAGCACTGCTACTTATGCGGAGTGATTTACTCCAACTCGGAGCGAACTCTCTTCTCCTCACCACGGGGCATCTCAGGTGCTGCGAGCAAATCACTCCGCCCAAGTAGCAGTGCTTCGCCTTCAGAGAATATAGTTCCCAGTATGTATACGGTTAGAAGATGGCTGTGTCTCATGTGACCTTGTTATTCGTACACGCTGTGACTATACAAATCACAACATGTAAATAGGAAAATGTTGGCGTTATTTTGTCACTTATCGGGAGCAGTATGCTAGCTGGAGCCGTTTACCTCCAGTCTTTGTGCTAAGCTAGGCTAGTGGTGGGTGCGTCAGACAGAGTTACGCACGGAGATGAAAAGGGTATGTATGGACTTATCTAACTCTGGGGGATTCAGTGAATAAGCTTAAGTCCCAAAAAGTTGGCGTGTTCCTTTAATATACAAACCAAAGCCTTTTTAAAATCACTGTCAAGTATGTCAAAATACAAATGATTTTTAGCACCTGATTCCTTAGGCAACAATTGTGTTGTGTTTTACTTTTCCTCAGCTCCATTTCTTTACTTAATCATCTCAGAATACATACATTCCTGAGATCCGGATTCTGTAGACCAGACTGAAGCCGGATTAAGATACTAAACCAACAACAAGCTTGTATTGAAGACTCTTTTAAGTCATGCGTTGGGCAGAGATCTGTACCTTGTGGTTTCATAACATTTAATCTTGCTCTCCCTCTCTATATTTCTATCATCTGAGTCTCTCTCAAGTGGATTCTTGCTACTGAAATAGGAAAGCCACATACATCCTGTTTAACATCAACTAAAAGCCCCCCCCCCCCCCCCCCCCCCCCCCCCTTCCAATAAACAGAGCCAGACACCAACACACACACTCAAAGCTGACTCTCTCAGGGCTCTCTACCCATTTAAAACTGGCAGATGACTTGTTTTTGATGGCGTTTTCTTGAAATACACTACCGTTCAAAAGTCTGGGGTCAGTAAGATTTTTGTTTGGTTGCATTTTATTTTACAGTACATGCACTTACCTGTACTTACCTAAGAAAGTAACTACATTGGTTACGGTTAGGTTTAGCATATTAGAATGATTTCTGAAGTATCACGTGACAATGAAGACTGGAGTAACAATGCTGAAAATTCAGCTTTGATCATAGGAATAAATTACATTTTAAAATATATTGACCGGTTTTGAGAATAAGAGACTTCTTTCAAAAAAAGATCTAAAAAAACAACCTCAAGCTTTTGAACAGTAGTGTATATTAGACCCCCACCCCCCACACACAAAATTTTTTTTTTTTTAAAAACCGGCCCGATGTCTTAACCTTTTAGTTCTTGGGTTCTTTTAACTTGGGATAGTAAGCAATGACTTAGCAACCATCTACAAAACCCTAGCAACCACACAGCAATCCACTAAACACCACCCAGAACATCCTACAGGAACCTCATGCTTCAATGTGATGAACTTGTTCTGTTACGACTCCAGTTGCCTGTTAATGTCTGTTAAAGGTCAGAAAAGACCAGCAGCAGGATCAAATAGTCAGTCACCCCATGTAAACATCCTTTCACAACTAACATAAACCAGTTTCCATTTCCCAGACGCTGCTGATAAACCTTAGGTAGACCCTGCCTGATTTGAAAAAGTCTCAACACAGACCTAAATATCTGGGCCACATCAGTGGTCCTCAACTGGTTTTGCTTCAGATTTTAACTGTGTATTATCCAGTAGTTAACAGAACTGTCCTTAAAATCTAAAATTTGTATTAGTATTACCATGAATCTTAGCATTTCTATGGTTTGATGCTCTTGACAGCTAATAATTCAAAACATGTGGTTGGCACCAAACTTTTTGAAGATAACACTGCACAACATGCCCCCATGTGGGCATCTGTCTAATTTGACAAGCTTTTACCATGAAATAAAATAACACCAAATTACTGTATTTTCTATAGATACTGGTTTTCTTCATACAAGACTTGTGGAAGTATGAAAAGCAGATTTCTCTGCACTGCATTCGGGGGGTTTCGTTTAAACTGCAGAAATCTAATATGAAATGTTTAGATGCTTTTCAGTTTTGTTCACCGCTCAAGCATTTTGGCACATTTTCAACCATCTTGTCCTTCCCGCCGTCGTTTCTGGTATCACTCAGTCTCAGGCTTGATGAGGTATCCGTTAAAGGTGATGTAAATGTCCACGTCGTCGCTGTAGATGGCGTTCTCACGCTCCCGCTTGTAAAGACGGACCCAGACCTCGTCGCCCTCCTGTAGAGGCAGCATGACGCTCTGGCTCTGCATGATGGAGCGGTCGCTGGGCTGAGCGTAAACGATGGCCCTCTCGCTGTCGTTCTGCATGATGTGCAGGTACGTCTCCTTGAAGTTCCACGTGTGGATGTTCACATTGAAGAAGTAGATTCCTGGTATGTGGCAACGGTACTTCCCAGAAAACATGTCAAAGTGTTCGGGGGCGTTGACGAAGATGGTGTCAAAGATCAGGGCCTGGTAGTTGTCAACGCTGTGAAGGGATTTCCGGCGGCCGACTGAGAAAGCAGAGTGCTGAGACTTGCAGGCGTCACCTGGGGCTCCGGCTTGTCCCTTATCTCCTTGAAGGCCTTCAGACCCTCGTGGTCCCGGGGAACCCTCAATCCCAGGCTTCCCAGGAGTTCCCCTTTCTCCACGGTCACCCTTGTCACCTTGAAAAGATGTCAGAAAAGTCAGAAAGATGCAGAAGGAAAAAGAGCTAGAAGCCTAAAGGAAACTTAATCATGTATTAGGCTATAATTCAGGTGGACACAAGTGGACAGTTTTTAACCTTATAAAGCCTGAATCATATTTGATACACTAATTTCTAAGGCCTCTAAATTATCAACATGATGAAAACTTTGCTTTTTATACACAATCTACTACATGCCAATATATTTTTTAGCAAGTAAAATTTAGCATAATTCTAAAAACATTCCCCATCAGATCGTGTCTTTTTTCAGTGAACTTTTATAAATGAAACGCTATACGAGTAATATTTCAAACTGAACACTTACTAGACATAAGCAACTTAAATTTACTTAGCTATCCATACATTTTTTTTTTAGAAAAATCATATTAAAATGTGAGTTTCAAATATGATTCATCAGCCTTTTGAGGAACGTTTATTTGTCCATTTCTCAATCATCATTGTATTTCATTGCATTATATGTTTTGCCCCCACAGTAAAAACTATGAGCTTTGTCATAAAATTAAGCATTTAATGATCATCTTTCTAAGACATATTATTGGGAGATATTGAGTGAAATCTGATTGATATATATATTTATATATATATTCCTTTTATGTAAGTAGTCTCTTATACTGTTAAATCTCTTATATAGATCTCACAGACTTACATTATAAGCTTCATATTAAGATTTCATCTGACTTTTGTTTTCATATAAATAACAACATCTACACCAAATGACATATTTTTGCTCAGTTTGGTCTTTTGAATAAAATGTAGGTATTTTTTCCCCACCTCGAGTCTGAGCTCCATATTCTCATACACTCAAAAAAATGAACTAAGAAGGTTGTGCACTTTACATAATATATTTATATTTAGTTTCCTTATAATAATTGTGTTTGTTGACTTGAAATGTTTTTTTCTATTAAGATCCACGTAATTATGTCTCAACTTAACAGTACAAAATCCTAACGTGTTGTCTAAACACAAACCATATATGTTAAGTAAAAAATTCTTACATCCAGAGGGTGTCAGTATAGTGCGACGCCAACTGCCATTTTGCCCTAACTTAATTTGATTGTGTTCAATCTGCTTAATATGTCAAATTTAAGTTTACTTAATCCGTTTGTGTTGGATTACATGAATGATTTGTGTTGCATTAACTGAAACTGGGCAGTGCTTGTTAGTTCCCAGCATGCTTTGCACATGGTTGAATTAAGAGAGAATAAATGTTAAAATTAAGTGTTATTTTATGTTTTTTTGAGAAAATGAGAAAAGGGGAAGACTTGATAGTGTGTAATTGTGTTTAATGTTCAATTACATTGGAATTATTAGAACCATTTAAATTACAGTGGGTTACCATTGTGGAGAAGTGTGGAGCATTTTGTTTGGCTGTGGACTGATTTGGTTACTTTGAACTGCTTTGGTTGAAGGAGCATGTAAATCTTAGCATTTAAGATGCTAATATGTGCTACTGCTAGCAAATAGCTAGCTATAGTCTATCAATTATGTGTCACTAAAATAAATGAAATATTAATGGATGAATGAAAATAACAAACACATACGTTGCAAATTAAGTAAATTAGTTGGGCTGACACTATTAAATTAAGCTGTGTCCAACCATAGTAAATAAGTTGAATCAACCTTAATAAATTAAGTTGACCCAACGTAAGTACATTAAATTGGAATAACAGAATTGCATAATGCTGAAATAAAGCAAGTTAATTTTTTTTATGTTCATTCAAAGAGTTTTTTTTTTTTTGAGTGTATATCATATTATATGAGCCTTAAAAGCCTGATGTAGCAAATATGATACTTAAAAAAAAACACATGAAAATTTAGTTTAAAAGTAGTTAAAAAGTTTTTTTCTAATGATTCAATAAAGTGTTTCATTTAGAAATTAGATTTTTCTTTTTCAGGCTTTACAGGGTTAAAATAACTTGCTCAGCAAGATTATCTTCAAACCTTTGCTCTGCCATTAGACCTGAACACCGACCGTAGATCAACACAATTTTTCCTAATTCAAACAAAATCGCCAAGTTAAGTTCTTTCACGATTGGTTGCATGGCAAGGGATAGTTCACTCAAAAATGAAAATTGTTATCATTTACTCACCCTCAAGTTGTTTCCAAACATGTTTCTTTCTTCTGTTGAACACAAAAGAAGATATTTTGAAGAATGTTGGTAACACCCGTAGCCATTGATTACATAGTAGGAAAAAAAATACTATGGAAGTCAATGGGCCACATCAACTGTCTGGTTACTGACATTCTTCAAAATATCTTCTTTTGTGTTCAACAGAAGAAAGAAACTCATACATGTTTTGAAACAACTTGAGGTTGAGTAAATTATAAATAAAAAAAATTGGGTGAATATCCCTTTATTGCATTAACAAATGTTAATTATAAAGAGTTCCTATACCAATGCTGAAATCCGAAAAGGCACAAGCGCAATTTCTGGCAGACTAAAATAAGTCCCAAGAATCTCAAATCACAGCTTCTAAAATAAAAAAAACAACAACAAAAAAAACGCACTTAACTTGGGCTCAGTTTCTTTTCTTTTGTCCATCTTTGTCAACGTACCATTTTGGCAGCTCAAAATTTCCACAAACCACATTTCCAGCAGGCTTCATTTCTGTACATGCAACAAACACACACACATATGTGCATACACAGACACATAAAACAACTGTCTCGTAACGGTTCTCGCCACATCAGCACCTTTCCTGCCAGGTTTGTCACTTCCTGTCCACCAAGAGGGCCTCCAGCAGAGCAGATCTGAGCCAAGAGAGGTTAACTGAGGCTCACTGAGAGGAAGAAAGCAGCTAAAAACACATATTCCAATCATTCAGCTCAATAAACACATTATTTCCCAGTTGAATTGCAGTAATGTTCAGTTTGCAGTTCAGTTCCAATATCCCAAAATGCTTGTGCCAGACAACAGACAAGCGAAAGATTGGGAAACAGGGAAAACTGAAATCCAACAAGGATCATTGGGGTCAAAATTCAGCTATACGCTCCTAGAAGAAAAGGTTCTATATAGAACCTTAAATGATTCTATCAGGCGCTTCATAGAACCTTTTAGGGGTTCTCATCATGGGATAGTTATATGGATTTAGTTTAATTAAATTTGTTTTAAATTATATTTTATGAATGAAACAGCTTGTAAATATACTTTATTACCAGAAAAAAATGAAATAACCTCTTAAACATTAAAGTATTATGCAATCATTTAAGACATTTCTCCCTGTATAGAAACATTTTGGCATAAAAGAGTTCTGTAAGGGTTCCATTTAGAACCCCATTAAACCTTTTTTAAGAGTGTACAGTGAGATTTTCAAAGTTCTCCCACGCTATAGTTTCTTCTGATGCTATTTGACTCTGAAACATCACATTTTGTCTTGAGCTAAAGCACTTTTTGAAGACTTTCGGGTACCTTTGAGAATGGTCATGTTGATGTATGTGCGGACCTCAGGCATGCTTTCTCTTAAGGCTGCGGCGTCATCTAGTCGTGGGAGGTGGTCGCAGCATCGTCGGCAGGGCGGTTGAGGTACGGAGACTACCAGATGTAGAGACAGACAGGCAAGCAGGAGGAACCCAAACATGGTGCGACCTGAGAAAAGAGAATAAATATGCACTTATAAGAGTCACTCCCTATAATAACGTTCCACACACTGTTGTTATTTCGCTAATGTGAGACTGTATTTATTAGTGGGATCATTAAGGTAGACTGGATTAGTGTAATCCTGAAAAATAGAAAGAGGGGCTTCTGGGTAATGCTGAGTGGAATGCAGCCTGACAAATGTAGGCCCTTTTAGGACACAGATGAATGTTTCTGTTGGTCTGAGTCCAACCTGCACACATTACTACAGCTAAACTAACAGAGTTCAGTCTGTCTTGCCTGTCTTTCTCTCCGCTCGACAGAATCCAGCTCGTATCTGCCAAAGTTCATCTGCTAATTCTCATGAGATAAAAACGCTTCCAAATTCATGTCTGCTAAAATATATGATGTTAAAATACTTTCTGTACTGATACTAATCACAGGTTGAATGCCCTAAAGAATGTAAACACTGTGGCTGTGTTGAATTTCCATGGAAACATATAGCGCCAATCATATGGAGACTGCTGTGCAATTATTCAAATTCACTTTTGCCATGATGTCAATGATTATGGTATAATGTACTTCAGATAAACTGGCCCAAAGTAGCAACAAAAAACAAAAAAAACCTGGCTGGATGCTTTAGCCTGCATGTAGGTCAAACATCTCTTCCTGTCTAAGTGAGCAGTTCTTGGACAGAAAAAGTGGAATTTAAACCAGTGGATTATATAAAACATCATATAATCAAGATGAAAAGCCTAAAAACCACATTCCTTGTCGGTGAAAGACGGTGGTTGACCAGCAAATAGCCTATTTATATAAACCAACATCATTCAAGAAGACAAAATGGAAAATGACTGTTAAAAAAAGGGTAGAAAAATTGTATCCATGCTGATATTAAGGATACAGGGACTGCAACATCAGGAAACATGCAACATTTTGTTGCTGTTTTCAACATTTATAATAAGAAGAAAATGTTCCTGAGCAGCAAATCAGCATATTATAATGCTTTCTGAAGGATCATGTGACACTCAAGACTGGAGTAATGGTGCTGAAAATTCAGGTTTGACATCACAGGAATAAATACATTTAAAATATATGCAAACAGAACATTTTTATTATTATTTTTGATCAAATAAATAAGAAACTTCTTTCAAAAACATTAAACACTTTTACAGACCCCAAACCTTTGAACGGAAGTGTACGTTTGAAACAGAAGCTCAACTCCACTAATAAATGCATTCGGTCATGTTCGCCAAGCCATAATGGATCATTCAGATGCACAAGGTGAACATGTCAGCACCAAATCTGTGTTTCCAGGTTCCTGAGTGAAGAGACCAATAAGAGTGTTTGACTTTTGGAAAGCAGCAGCACAGCTGGGATGATCTGCAATAGCCTACAGTATCAAGCTCTTCTCTGTGCTGAGCTTTATTTTGAGTGAGAGAATTTTTTATGATCTGAAGGCAGACTCTGTATTACGTCAGACTATAACAGACTGTTCAGTCTGACATGTTGAGACTAATAAGAAAATTAAAGCTTTTGGTAATGCTAGCATGAAACGTCTCAACAACTCGCTAAAAGTCCAAATTAAAAGGGTTAGTCATAAAACTCTCGTCATGCTAATTTCCATTGCAAAAGTGTAGGTAACAGAAATACATCAACTTGTATTGAATAATTATGGGATAAACCATGACTCAAATTCATACAAAAATAATCAGTCCTTGATTAATTGACAAACAAACAAATAACAACACTCCACATTCTAATCCAAAGGTCTTCAACCACCGATTCTTTTTGTAAAAAATAAATTCAATTCAATGAATGCACATTAAATATGCATTAAACCAAAAATACACTATTACAATAAGTGTACACTAACATTTTGTCCTTCTAGCGGTTAAAAACAAAACTTCATGCATGTTGCGGAAGAACATTGTTTTGGTTGTGCTTCGGCTCTACGTGACTGCGCGGATGAATGCGGTTATCCTACTGTTAAACATTAAACATTCATTAGATATAACCAGTTAAGAAGGAAAGGATCACAAGCTGACAAGCTGAAGACGTTACTGTAGCTTTACCCATTAATAGACACGGTAGTACTTTGAAAATAAATCCCAGCACAGCTACAATAACCATAATGAAATGACCCTTCACAATAGACAATGCTTTACAATGAACTCTGTTAGAGAGCAACATTTGGCAATTTATCCGTTCAGTCAAATTCCTTACTCACCTGTTGAGTAATAAAAACGCCATCTCCACCTTTACAACACCTGAGGCTCAAATCCTTTTCTCTCCCAAGCCATACACACCTCAATAGCTGGAGCAACTTTTCTCTATTTACGGATTACGAGACACGCACGGGCGAGTGACGTATGTAGGCTACACAATCTCCCACGAAAACCAACAAAATATAAACACTTACCGTAGTGAAGCAGGATCAGACAAAAACACGTTTTGGAAGAATTCAAGATGCATTGGCTCATTATTAAAAAAATACATAGTGTAGGCCTACTTTTAAATAAAGCTAAAATTCAGCTAAATATTCCATCGTCCATTCATCGTGAGCTTAGAATTATAAGGTTCTATCTCCACTTTTGGTCGAAATTGAGTTTTTGACATAATCTGATCCATTAGGTGTTTATTAATGCCTGTGTGGTGTTATTTTTGTAAAAAAATATTTTGTTAGTAGTTATTAATAAAATAAAAAGGTTCCATCTCAGTTGTGCCAGCTGGGATGTAAAAACTTTGATGCTCAATATCTCGGAACTACCCTAAACGGAGATAGAACCTTATAATTCTAAGCTCACGTCATTTAAAATTAAAATGTTTTTAAAACCTGTAGCAACTTAATTAAATCCTTTATTAAAACGTGCTAAAACAAAATACATTAAGTCTATCTTCCAGTATTACTGTACTGTAAAACAGCAGGCGGGTTTCAGAGCATGAACGCCTTCCACATGCGCTCTGTCTCGGCAGTTGTCCATCTGCTGGAAAGATGTTAACTAGCTCGCAAAAACTTTCTGAGCACTGTAACTTACGGATCACCTTAATGAGGCTGCACAGTTTGCTTACAAAAATTGCCACTAAATTAATTTTCCTTTATAAAAAGCCTAAATGAACTAAAGCAGTTTATTTCTGGTGTGATTGTATGTGCATGTGTGTGTGTAAGCAAAACTTACAGGACTTTTTGATGTGTGTGCTGCTCCCGTTGGGTCAGTGCGCTGAGAAGAGAAAAAGAACAGGGAAAAATCCTCAGTCAGTTCATTTCTCCCTCCCTCTTTCTCTCTCTCTCCCTCCCTTTCTTGCTTTCTAATTCACCCTCAGTGCCTTTCTTCCATCCCATTCCTGAACATAAACTCAAAGAGCCTCCCAGCTGAGACAGACTTTCCTATTTATTTTACTCTTCTTCGTTTTCTCCCTTTCTCTAATCTAAAGTGTCGGTCAAAACTTCTCCAGGAAAGGTAAATCTTTCTATGTCCAAACAAACTGTTTTCAGAAAGATCAGTTTTTGTCAGTTTCTTTCAGAAGTTGCCCTGTTCAGAACAGAGTAAACCATGTGAAGACCCACAACATTTATGAACATAAACATTTATAAGCACACACACAAACACAAGTGAACTCGCTCATAAACTCAATGTGGCCTGTACAGCATGTATATTTGCAGGATGCAGCTTGTTACATGAATAGCCAAGATTTTGGTCTTTAGAGGCCCATGTTCATCTCCAGGAGAATTAATAACAAGATTTTGGTCTTTGGAAACTCATGTTCATATCCCATAAAAAATTCAGGCAAAATGTCTGCACAACTTACTAGTTCACCGAGCACTTCTGTGGAAACCCATTTGTTTTTCTATCATGGTGGGATCTTTCCACTGATTTTTTATTGGTTTTATACTGAGCTAATGGTATTTTCTACACTGTATTCTTAAACCAAATGACATAATCCTTACCTACATTTTCAATAAACCTTATTTAGTTTATTAAGTTGTTTTCTGCATTCAATCATCCCACAATTTAGACAAAATCTGACCCGCACACATTTACTTATCTAAATGAGAATATACTTTATTCTATACCTAAAATACATAAAAAATAGATTTCCATACTCCTAAAATAAACTTGTATTATTTTTCTAATAATTAAAAAAAATTCAAATGTGAATTTTTCCCTAATTACGCTGATGCATCCCACAAAGCTCTCAACCGACATGCACTCATCTGAAGATACAATGCTTTGCTGCTTCCAGAAGTAGGGAATGTGGGTTATTTATTTACATTCATGTGGAATAATGGGTCACTCCAAGGTAATTAGAAATAATAAGAGAATAAGTGGTTGGAGTGTCAACATTAACAATAGTGCTCACAAATGATGGCCAATACTGCAAGCTTTACGTTTCAGCAACTGATCATTTAAAAAAATAGTGTAATAAAAGAAGAACTTTTGAGGTTCTGTAAATATTAAATGTAACACACACCCTTAGAATACACATACTCATCTGTTTAGCATTAGTACGTCTGGGTCACTGGTTGAATTCCTGTTACTTATGCAATAGTAATCATCTCGTTCTCCCCATATGGAAAGAAAATTAAGGTCTGTCATTGACCTCTGATTGACAACAGGCTGATTTTGTCCTCTACTCAACCCGTGCTGCATTCCTCTCCATAATGCTTCCTCATTTTCCTTTCAATATTGTTGTCCAACATTCTCCTCTGTGGCTTTGCACACATAATTATTCGCCGCTAACATCAGGATCTGTGAAAAACATTATTATGAAGCTTTTCTTTATGGGTTTATACTCTGGAGTGTTTGGATATGAAAGAAGTTAAAGGAATAATTCACTCTAAAATGATATTTCATAATTTACTCAGCAATTGCCATGCCATTTCAATCTCATATTTCTTTCTTCTGTGTGGAACACAAAAAGATATATTAGGGAAAATGTCCATTCTGAGGAAAAAATCTGAATATCTGATATAATAAATTCGGAATCGTGAGGGAAAAAGTCTGAATTGTGAGATGTACACTTGAAATACCTTTTTGTTATTTTATTCTGGCTTCCATAGACTGCTACTGTCAAATGTAGGGTAGGCAATTTTGGAACGGCTAGCTTTGCTAGCAAGCTAGCTTTGAAAGCATAAGATCCCACCCTCCCTTCAGAGCATCTCCAAAGCCACGCCTCCTTCAAAACACATGAACGCACAGCAAGAGCAGAGTCTGCAAAGCATCACGAGAGACGATGTTAAATTACCTCGTGTCTCAAAGCATGTCTCAAAGCACATAACATTACAATAATAATGATCGTAAACAACTTAAAGAGCTCTTTATTTTCTGTCACCCAGAAGGCTCCGCCTACAAAACACATCATTGCTGTTTCCAAACACTCAAATGGTCTATTGATGCATTCTTGCTAATTAAAAGTATTAAATTCTTTCATTCTTTAAAAAAAAAAAATAATAATAATAATCTTACTGACCCCAAATTGCTATATTGTATGTTTTGATCCCACTATTATCGTTCATATACCTATAAGCAGTCTGTCTCCTTGCTGATACCACATTCATGAGCTCACTACTGCCTACTAGTGGAGAGATCAACCGTTAGACCCAATTTCCTCAAAGACGGTCAAATCCAGTCAGGAAGCACCTATATGATATATGAGGACTTGATGCCAAGCCTTATGACAGGGTCGGGATCATCAAACACAACGCACTCAAAAAGTTAAGTCACGTAAGTTAAAAATCGTGTTATTTCTCCACCTTCTCTCAGAAGACTATTTTGTAATGGTTCACTGAGTTCATTTTTTCAGGCCACAAATTTGAGCTTGACTTTGTCTGGTTACACAAGCCACACTCCAAAGCAGTGAACGGAAACGGGTTGGCACTTATAAATGTCAGACCACATAGTACCTGCAATAACTCTCTCTCTCTCTCTCTCTCTCTCTCTCTCTCTCTCTCTCTCTCTCTCTCTCTCTCTCTCTCTCTCTCTCTCTCTCTCTCTCTCTCTCTCTCTCTCTCTCTCTCTCTCTCTCTCTCTCTCACACACACACACACGCTTTTTTTGTAAAGATGACACTTACACCACTATATTTTTGGGGGATTTTATTTCAGTCTCAACAATAACATATATGTAAGAGCTATGACTATCAGATAAGTAACTTATAATAATGTAAGAAACATAAAATAAGTATCAAACAAGTGCATTCTTTGTTAAGATAAAAAAGCATATTTCATAATATATTTACTATTTTTTTAATGAAATAAAATGGCTTATTCTTGAGATTTCTAAAAGGAACAATCCAGAAATGCTCAAATAATACCACAAACATCCTTAAAAAGTTCTGTTAGAAAATGTACATATAACAGTATAAATGAGTGTTGTAATATCTCGAGAGATTTTTACGTTAAAAAGCCTGTAGCTTCTGCATACTTCAAAATGACACCCTGAACTTCTAAAAAAATCACATTTGAAAAGCAGCATACCATGTTCATAGCATTCCGTGGCATTAAACATGAAATAACACTAAATAGCAGCTAAAAATCAAGCAAATGCTTTGCACTCGAACTTGAATATTACAAAAATGTTGTTCATGTGTTGTTCTAAACCTGCATAAAGTTCTTTCTAATGCTTAGATTTTTTTTTTTATAGAAATGATTTTTGGGTAAACTATCCCTTTAAGACGCATTTAAACACATGTGTAAAAGAAAATCTTCCGGGATCAGAACGTTTAGCTCAATCAGCATCTCTGGCATTCTGCCAGCTACCATGGAAAAATATTTCAATGTGTCCCTCAGTTTGTAAAAACAGATTTGCTTTTTTTCCCTGTAATGCATTTACAATGAAAGTCTATGGGGCAAGACATTCCAGAGGGCATAAAAACAGAAATGTAAAGCTTGCAAAAAAACGTGTTATTCGAGCTGTAAATGTGTCTATATCGTCTTGATTGCAGCGGCACTGACATTCTATTATTTAACCCAGAACATGCCTTTAAATCGAGCTTCATGTTGCTGTACAAAAGTATAGAATATAATCTGATATAATGCAGCTGTTACTGATCTTTGAACTATTTGTGACTGTTTAATTCATTCAAATGGAATATAGTAAAGCAGTGGCTCTTAAAGTTGTCATGAAATCAAAAGTGACCCTATTTACTGTGTTAGCGCACATTACCAGCCTTGTGGTAAACAATTAATCTGTGCATTTTAAAATACAGAATTTTTTTTTGTTTGTTTGTCATGGCAAACTTTAATCAAAATCTAAAATCTGCTTCCGCTCTGGAATGGCATTCCTTCTCTGATGACGGCTCGGGTTGAATATCCTTAACCACTCCCCTCCTGCTGTCAGTCTGCTATGTGCGAGGGATGGAGAGGAGGTGCGCTAAAATAAAACCCTGGCCTCTATTCAGTACTCTGTTTCTCTTGGAAATGCGTCACAACTCTGAAGTAAAGTCTGTTGCAACTTCTGGTTCACTGGGACTTTAAACTAGATTTTTTGGGGGGTTTTTTTTGTGAATTGTGTCACCCACCAAGGTATTTTTCATAAATTTCCGGTCACATGTTTGAAATGTTAGTAGCCTATGTTACCACCTTGTATAATTAGTTGCTTTAAGGCCCGTTCACACCGAGGACAATAGCGATAACGATATAATAAAAAAAAATATAAAAGAATAGCAGAGTTCACAGCACAACTGTAACGACAACGGCACAGTGAAACGACAATGACGAACGATAAAAACTGGCAGCTGGTGTGGACGCTAAGATATTGTTATAGTTATCTTTATAGTTATCTTTCTTGGTGTGAACGGGCTTTTATGAATGGTTTAGTTCAATTTCACTGAAACACTTTTTAATCGGCTGTTTAGGTTCCCCTTGTGACAACTTACCCCAATAGAGTGTGAAAATATGTCTTGCTCTTGGGGCACGTTGTCACAGAAGGTCAAAGTGTGTTCAGTGAACTATAATAAATGTATCCTTTTCCTGAATAATAAATGTAGAAATGTTTTATATAGCTTTTTATATATATATATATATATATATATATATATATATAGTTTTTTTTTTTTTTTTTTTTTTTTCTGCTGTATGCAGACATCTACCTAATTCTCTTTTACTGTACTTTTACTCTCATCTACCTACTGTTGTTTTGTATGTTGTCATTGTCCCTTGCCATTATTGTTGCTTGTTCATTGTAAAGCGTCCTTGAGCCCTGGAAAGGCGCTATATAAATAAAACTTTTAAGGTACACTACCATTCAAAAGTTTGGGGTCAGTGATTCTTTTTGTTTTTGTTTTTATTTTTTTGCAAAGAAATTAATATCTTTATTCAGCAAGGATGCAATAAATCGATCAAAAGTGACAGTAAAGTCAATTTTAATGTTACAAAAATATTTCTATGTCAAATATATGCTGTTCTTTTGAACTTTCTATTCATCAAAGAATTATGAAAAAAGTGCATCACAGTTTCCATTAAAATATTAAGCAGCACAACTGTTTCAATAATCAGAAATGTTTCTTGATCATCAAATCAGCATATTAGAATAATTTCTGAAGGATCATGTGACTGAAGACTGGAGTAATGATGCTGAAAATACAGCTTTACCATCAAAGGAATAATTTACATTTTAAAATATATTCAAATAGAAAACAGTTCTTTTAATTCCTAATAATATTTAACGAAAGTAATTTCACTTTATTGTTTTAATCAAATAAATGCAGCCTTGGTGAGCATAAGGGACTACATTCAAATACTTTTTTTTTTTTTTTTTTTTTTTTAAATCTTTCCAACCCCAAACATTTGAACGGTAGTGTATCTTTCTGACTTTCAAAACTAAACCTACCCCGAGGCCCCAGTCTCCCCCTATACAGACAGAGATGGACTGGACCTGCGCTCAGATGGATTTGTTGCTGTATTTCTGCATCTCCTTCAGGGTCAAATATCCACTCCCGCAGGGCTCAATCATGGAGGAGGGTCTGGCCACAGCGCCCTCTGCACGCTCAGAGGTGGAACTACAGCTGGGTGCTCTCACAGGTTCAGACCACGGTGTGATGATGGGCACCGGAGCGAAACTCTCTGCTGGGCGAACAGCACCGAGGGAACCTTGCAGTGACATAATGAAAGAAACCAGCGCATGTCCTTCCGCCGCGGCGTCTTGGACTTCATCACAGTTCTGCTCTCCAGGTATGTCGAACCCTGAATCCGGGCTCATCGGCTGTTCCATCTGGTAACTTGGGGTTTGCAAACAGTCATATGAAGACCCAGGCGACGAGAGAGTGGAGCCTGTGCCTTCCTCAGGGTTATAGGTGAAGTACACAGGGCAGGATTCAAGGTAAAGAGAGCCCGAAAGCGATTTGCTATAGAAGTAGCCCATGTTAGAGAAACCAGATGATGAAGCGTGGCTGGTGCCGCTGTTCTCAAGTCCAGAGTCCATCTGATTTGAGTGAACAAACGCAGCAGTAGACATCTGAGCGTCGGGATCCAACAAGGACAGGTCCCAAATATCAGAGATTTCTACAGGTGAGATATCGTCACATGACTGAGGGGTAAGAAATGGCCCATCTGAATTTTGACAGCCCAGCCAATTCTGTGGAAAGGAAAGAGGAAATGCATGTGGTCAGTGTGTGTTTTTCTGGCTTGCTGAAGGAAGATATGAGTAAGCATTTGCAAGAAATGCAGGTCTTGGCCACATCTGTAAACTTGGGTGTGTGTGAGTTTGTACTGCAAAGATTTTGCATTGGAAGAAAAGTGTGTGAACCTGATAAGGTTATTGGTAGTCTCATACATTTCTGCATGCTCAACTGCGTTGGTGTGAATTCACAACATAGAAATTGATAAGAGGGAATTGCCACAATACTGGTAAAAACAGCAATATCACCGTGAGTAAGGGGCGAGTAAGATTATTTTAATACTTTGATTCAGCAAGGTTGCATTAAATCAAACAAAAGTGACAGTAAAGTTACAGTAAAGTTATAATGTTACGAAAGATTTCTATTTCAAATAAATGCATAAAAAAAGCAAATAAAAGCTATTTAAAATTTATTTCCACAAAAATATTAAGCAGCACAACTGTTTTATACACTGATAAATGTTTCTTGAGCATCAAATCAGCATATTAGAAAGATTTCTGAAAGATCATGTGACACTGAAGACTGGAGTATCAATCACCACAGGAATTAATTACACTTTTAAAATATATTAGATGAGAATGAGACTAAAATGAAAATATATATACACGCACACACACACACACACACACATATACAGTTGTGGTCAGAATTATTGTCACCCCTGGTAAATATATGGTCAAAGATGGCTGTAAACATAAATCCGCATTGTTTATCATTTTGATCTTTCATTAAAAAAAAAACACACATCTGGTGGGTTTGCTGCCAAAAATCTATTTTTTTTAGTTTCATCTGACCATAGAACCTCATCCCATTTGAAGTTTATACTCCTGTGAAGCAAACAAGTCATAGCTAGACAATTTCATGTTTAGTCACCCTGGTGTGATACATGTAAATATTCATGAAAATATACTTGAGAGATATTTTACTCATAAAAAAGTCTAGGGGTGCCAATAATTGTGGCCAACATCTTTTGGAGAAAAACATTTATTTCTTAATGTGATTTTCCCCCCACTTTCAATTATTTTACTTCAATGAAAGGTAGAGTTTTGTGATTTTTTTAAATGAAAGATCAAAAGGATAAACAGTGCAGATTTATACATATTTACCAGGGGTGCCAATAGTTCTGACCACAACTGTGTTTGTGTATATATGTATATTGTAATAATATTTCACAATACTACTGTTATGCAGGAGATACAGCAGAACTCACCTGGAAGTTTCCACCGTGAATGGTGTGAAGAGGCTGGAAATATCTGGATGGGTCTGGAACATGTTGATGGTTTGGTTTTAATAACCTGCAAAGAAATAATAACACTTGATACAGATGCACAAACAAACACAAATATCAGGTACAAAGACCAACAGTAACATACTTTCACGGAAATACTGTAGTTAGAAACATACATACAGATGCCTACACAGCACTCTACACAAATAGGGTAAAAAACTAGGCCTTGAACGTCTTAAAAATTGAGGTCAAACAGATAAAACACATACACATCTAATACTCACCGTTGGTTGCTTTTCTTTATCTTATAGATGACCAAAGAAAAACCAGAGAGAACAAGCAAGACATGGAAGCCAATGATCAGAACTACACGCATATCATCAGTCACTGATGGAGAAAAAAGATGAAAACTGCTGTCATAAAATATATGATGATCTTAGCTCACAAACAAATATTATTATAAAATATTACTAGGCTGGCAAGAGGCACCACCTGGTGATGATTCTTCATCCCCTGGTTTCACTAATGGCTTTCCAATGTCAGACCTCCAGGACACAGCAGGACTCCAGTGGCTCCATTCCCCCTGAAAGTAACCATCATTTATGGGTTCAACAGGCTTCACACGAACCCTGGCCTGGTACTCTTCTCCTACAGTCAGGAAATGATGGCTCAGCAGCACGGAACTTTCATGAGAGATATTCCAATGTTTTGCCATCTGTAAAATCATATATACACATAAAAAACACATACACAAAAATAATATATAAAAAAAACACACTCAAAATAATTTTGTAATTGACTTGGATGTGTTCAAATGAATGCCATTTATTTGATTAATTCATTAGGGTAAATGTTAAATCAAACACAAATGTTTGCTTACCTCCCAGCTTGTATGTTTGGCTTTAAACTGCAATTGGAATTCATACTCCTTTATGTCTTGTGGAAAGTTACTGCCTTTACTCCAAGTTATGTTATCCTTGCTTACAGTGGGTTCATCTGGTGGTTGTGTCTTAACTGTCATTCAAACAAACAAATAAATACATAAAACAAACAAGAGAACAGTTACATTGATAAACATGTAGAGTCAAGTCATCATCGTTTCAATTGTTCTCAAGGAATCCAGGAATTGATCAAATGTATTCTTTGACTGTGATGAGTCACAAATGCATAAATGTAAATGTAAACAAAAAAGCAACATCCCCAGCCCCATATCATGGTGTTGCGGTGCCTGAACCCTCTAATTATGGCTTGAATGGTAAAAAAACAAAAGGTTTGGGTGTGTGTAATAGACAGATTTCATTTTACATATAGCATAAGGATTGACGTCATGGGGTCTCTCCTGGGAGCCCAATCGCCTCCAAGTGGTAACAGAACGAGCCAATGAACATTGGCCAGTGAGATTTGCATGCAAAGTCACACCCACTCGGATGTGTGATGTCCGGCATTCTGTTCTTCTGCCTCCTCCATTCAATGGTGGGGCCACTAAGCCTTACATGAACATTCAACAGGTGGGGCGTGCAATTGTGGTTCAGTTGTGCCCGCAAAGTGCCGCCACCTGGCGGAATCATCCGTGTCTCCCGTCCAGGTTCAGCGGCGTCCTGTTTAACTTGGTGCAGGCATACATTCCCCTGTACTGCATGCGGAGATTGCAGTCCTCCTGGCAAAGGACGCAATAGAGCCTGTCCCTCCAGCCAAGATGAAGTCAGGATTTTACAGTCCGTACTTCATAGTACCCAAGAAGAGCGGGGGGTTACGGCCAATCTTGGATCTGCGTGTCTTGAATCGGGCCCTTCACAAGCTCCTGTTCAAGATACTCATACAGAAATGCATCCTCACGTGCATTACTCCCAGGATCGGTTTGCAGCAATTGACCTGAAGAACGCATACTTCCATGACTCAATTTTACCTCGACACAGACCGTTTCTTCGCTTTGCGTTCGAGGGTCGAGCATATCAGTACAAGGTCCTCTCCTTTGGGCTGTGCCTGTCTCCCCGTGTCTTTACCAAAGTCGCGGAAGGTCCCCTCCCCTGCTGAGGGAGATGGGCATTCGCATCCTCAACTTTTCTCGGTGTGGAGTTGAATTCGGTCAGTATGACAGCGAGTCTCTCCAGCGAGCGCGCGTGGTTGGTGCTGAACTGCCTGAATACATTCAGGTGGAAAACAGCGGTTCAACTGAAACAATTTCAGAGGCTCCTGGGGTATTTGGCAACCGCAGCCGCGGTCACACTGCTCGGATTGATGCATATGAGACCTCTTCAGGCGGAGGTGCCATGGCATACTCCATGTGACCATCACATCAAGCTGTCGCCAAACATTCAGCCCATGGTTGGACCTTGCATTTCTATGGGCCGGAGTGCCCCTATAACAAGTGTCCAGGCATGTTGTTGTCACAACAGATGCCTCAGCAACGGGCTGGGGTGCCGTGTGCAACGGGCATGCTGCCTCAGGCTACTGGACAGGACCTCGACTGCAGTGGCATATCAACTGCCGCAAGTTGCTAGCAGTACTCCTTGCCCATGTGCCGATTCCGACTGTTGCTACACGACAAGTATGTACTGGTCCGGATGGACAACACATTGACAATTTTGAGACAGTCTTTAAAGACAGTGTTCCTGATCGCACTCATTTCCTTCAAGAGGGTGGGGGACATGCAGGTCTTTTCGATCAGTGATCCGTGAGTTCGGTCCGGCCCTGTCTCAACCCATCCTCAGACCCCGGCCTGGATACATGCCCAAATTTCCCACCACTGCCTTTTGGGACCAGGTGGTGAACTTGCAAGCACTGTCCCCGGAGGAGGCAGACCCAGCCCTCGCATTGCTGTGTCCCGTTCACGTGTGTTTATATGGACCACACGCAGAGCTTCAGAAGCTCAGAGCAGCTATTTGTCTGCAGGTCAGCAGAAGGGAAAGGCTGTCTCCAAACAGAGGTTGACCCATTGGATTGTGGATGTCATCGCCTTGGCGTACCAGTCCCAAGGCAAGTCGTGCCACCTGGGGGTGAGAGCTCACTCCACTCGCTTTCCCTGTCGGTAAACCCGTGTCTTTCCCTGGGCAGTTCTCCTCTGTTCTGTCTCTGTGCCGGTAGCAGTGCCTCCCTGGCTAGGTAGGGCCTACCGCAGAGATCTTCCATATGTAGAACTGCCCCTCGGGTCAGTCCTTATGTGTACTTCCAAACGTTATCTCCCATCGGGCAGGCTGTGGTCTCCGTAGCATTCCCCTCCTTTGGGATAGCGCACGCTTCCCCAGCATAACGATCATGGCTGAAAAATGATGAGAATTGAGTTCCGAAGCACTCTTCCCTGAGATAGGAAAAGCAGCTTTGACCATCCTCAGAGTAAACCATGTCTCTTCCATTCCCTTCGGTATGGGAGAGTACCTCCTCTGGCTTACAGGGGGAGCTGGGTAGGTTATGACATTGTGAGAGCAGTTGTCAAGACGGCATGCCATAGCTTGCCAGCATCTACATCTCCAACACTCGTAACACAGATCAGAGGCTACGGCATTTTCCATAGGGACCCCTTGACGTCAGTCAATTGTAACGTTGAACATGACTGACTGAATGGGAACGTTTAGGTTACTAATGTAACTCCTGTTCTCTGAAGGAGGGAACGGAGACGTTACGTCCCCCCTGCCACAGCCTTGAACCACCGCTAAATGGCCGGGATCCTGTCTCGGCTCCTCAGCAAAACATGAATAAAGTGAGTAATGCCGGCCCTATTTATACCCGTATGTCCTGGTGGGGATGACTCGGCATGCAAATCTCACTGGCCAATGTTCATTGGCTTGTTCTGTTACCACTTGGAGGTGATTGGGCTCCCAGGCGGGATCCCATGAAGTCAGTCCGACGTAACATCTCCATTCCCTTACTCAGGGAACGGGGGTTACATTTGTAAACTAGACGTTTTTATTAAAACAACAACAACAAAAACCTTAAAGACATAGTTCACCCAGAAATGAAAATTGTCATTATTTACTTGCCCTCAATTTGTTCCAAACCTGTATGAGTTTTTTTTTTCTCCTACTGAAAACAAAAGAAGATATTTCTAACCAGAGTTTGTAACTTTTTTCCTACTATAGAAGTTAATGGGCCCCATCAACTGTCTGGTTACCAACACTCTTTAAAATATCTTCTTTTGTGTTCAGCAGAAGAAAGAAAATCATAGAGGTTTGGAACCTGTATGATTGAGGGTGAGGGTGAGTAAGTGATGACAGACTTTTTAATATTTGGGTCAACTATCCCTTCAACCATGTCATCACCAATTTTTTAAATGCCCTTATCAAAATACTTATTTCGTACTGTGATGACAATGTTTTGCTCATTTAAATTGCAAAATCGTCTTCCAGGCTATTTTTTTTAACTGTTACAATTACTCCTGCTATTCTCTAATTTCAGTCGTTCTGTATTTGTTTTTTTTATACATTAACCTGCCATTTTAAACATATCACTAATAGCAGAATTAATCCACTTACTGTGTCGGCCAGGGTGGAAATGCAGATTAGTTCTGACAGATCCATTACAGGTTACACTCAACCAGATTTTGTTAAGGAAAAAAAAATGCTGTGTTTGAGAGAGAGAGAGGGGAACGTAAGAAGACAATCCACGCTGATCAACTCCAGTGAATTGTAATTTAACTTAATTGAGAGATCTATTTCTACTCACTTTTTTTCCGTAGGTTATAAAACAACCTCTGGTAGAATGTGATTGATTGCTTAGTGGCACCAGCTCACATCTACACACAAGTTCAAATTTGATTCGAATTTAAGAAAGTTTTTTTTTATCAATGTTAAATTTGTCCAATCTGAGACGTGAAACTAAAATTTACAAACCTTTTTCCGTCTTTGTTCCCCACAAGCTCACATCGCTGGCCGGAGTAATTTGTAGAGCTTCGCCATACACAAGAAATCTTTGTCAAGTAGTCACTCACACATGAAAGATCTTCTGTTTTTGGTAAAACCAGAAGACAAATGTTATAAGTGGATAGAAAACAAGTAAACATTTATTTTGTCTTTCAATACTTGTAAAGTTAACGGGATAGTTCACCCAAAAATAAAAATTCTGTCATTAATTACTCGCCCTCATGTCATTACAAACCTGTAAGACTCTTGAAGATTCTTCAGAACACAAATGAAGATGTTTTTGATGAAATCCGAGAGATTTCGGTCCTTCCATTGACAGCTTACGCAACTACCACTTCCAAGCCCCGGAAAGGTAGTAAAGACATCATGAAAGTAATCCATGTGACAGAAATCTCTCAGATTGCATCAAAAATATCATCATTTGTGTTCCGAAGATGAACGAAAGTCTTACAGGTTTGGAACTACATGAAGGTGAGTAATTATTGACAGAATTTACATTTTTGGGTGAACTATCCCTTTAAGAAAATTAGCATAACTATACCCAACTAACATTATTTGGCTGCCAGAATGTTCTCTGAACATTACTGAAACACATACCTTTTTAAAATTTGTTTAGTTAGGAAAGCTTTCTTTACAGATATAGAATGATTGTTTGTTCCTTCCCTTAAAAATAATAATTAGGGAAAGAACATTCTGTTAGTTATTTTAAGATTGTCTCAAAAAACCTCCCTGCAACGTTCTGAGAACATTATTTTATGATTGAAAAAAAAAAAAAAAAAAAAATGAAACGGGAAGCAAATACTAATGTTAGGTAAATGTTTTGCGTTTGTAAGGTACCTGTTTGTATGTTATTGGACTGGCCAGTTCCATAAAGTATGATGAAGATGAAGAAAGGAGTATACCAGTAATCCTTCATCACTACTTGGATCTGAAACACACATATAAAACATAATTTTTTTTTAAATACATCTTTAGTATAAAACAATATTTTACTCTAAACAATGAAAGTGTATGGGGACAGAACTGTCAAGCTCAAAAATGACACCAAAGTAGCCCATATATGTTATACTCCAAGTCTTCTGAAGCAAATAGATTGTTTGTATTCAGAATAGATCAAAATAAAATCTTCCATCGCCATTCATTTTTTATTGTATGGACACGATAAGCTTGGACATTCTGCAAAGCAGTTCTCAGTTTTGACTCATCAAACACTTCAAAATGAACATTCCACAAAAGTAGCAACACTCAATGTTTCATCCATTTCATCCATCATTTCATCATTCCATAAGCATATTAACTCAAAATCTGGCTTCCTAAAGTCATTTATATGAGGTTAAAACTTGCCACTCAATGCAGTGCTACTACTGTGGTTGTCCCATTCTGTTGTCTAAATATTAATATCTATGGTGATATCTGTGTGGTAATCAGGTGATATGATCTATGGTGATCTGTTAATAAACTCAGTAAACTGCTATGAGGTCACAAACTGTCGCTATGGAGATTTGACTAAGAGCGCAACCGCAAAGCTGGTTTTTTACCTGTGGCTGAAAGTGTGACACAAATGCACACAATATTGCTCCTAACAAGAACTAAGTTTAGTCACGCTGAACTGGGATGGTAACACAAAGGTTCTGGGTTCAAAGTCAGACCCGAAATAATTATCCAATCAGTGCAATGAAAGAGTATTTTATCTGCAAGGCAAAAACACTTATAGTTATATATATATTTATAGTTATGCACCATAGCTTAAATTTGAAACCTTAAAAGAACAGTTCGCTTAAAGATGACAATTCTATCGTCATTTACTCACCCTCACATCTGTCCAAACTTGTATGACTTTCTTTCTTTTGTTCAAAAATGTCTAGAACGATAAAATGCTAAAAAAAGGGTGAGTTTCGATTTATTTTTACATTTGTGCACAATAATGCAAACAGCCAGTTAGCCAGAGGAGCTTTAATTTTTAAAATTCAGACTTTCACTTTTAAATGGCATCGCTGTGGCTTTTTACCTGACAGGATGTTGCCCAAAGAAAACGGTAAACTGCAAAGCACGCATGTTGAATTCCATTGCAAAATTCTTTAGGTGCGCATATATGACGCAAGCTAACTTTGACTCTTTTGCTGAGTGGGCCATTGTCAACAGCGCACCCCTCTTTGTGAGTGGGTGGTCAAACTGTATACAGGCAATTTCCACTAACACTACAAAAACGACACCCACAGACAGCAACAAAAACCCTCAGCTGTAAGCGTAAGGTGACTTCTTGTAAAAAGACGCACTTGTAGACTAATAGCCCAGAAGATGCCTTGCCTGTAAAAGTCAAATCAAACAGTGACAGGACACTCTACAGCAATCACTGACGGTGCGGTTTCACTTGAACACATTTAAAAGTGAGCGCTGAGTAATTCGGATAGCAGTTTATTTGACACACGGGTTTCAACCTCAACTACTGATCTGAGTGATCGCTGCGCTCAGTTTCAACACTCTCGGTTTCACAAAATGCTTCCAAACTTCTTGGGTTATTCTTAAGAGCACATGAAGTTTAATAGGAACTAACTTGTACTTTGCATTGGTAAATTAACTAAAAAGGTTTATTCACCAATGCGTAACGAGTATTTACCAATTTATTTACCAGTAAGTGGTGACTAACAATCAACCCAATGACCCCAAGCATCCGGACACTAAAGTCACACTTAAAAATGTCTAAATGTCAATTGCATCAGACAGCTAAATATTAAAACAAGTGGCATCTGCTAAAAAAATATTCTACATCTTTTCTCAGAACTGTCTTTCTACTCACTTTTTGTGTCATTTTGCGAGGGGGAATTTTAGTGAATGAATTCAGTTTTTACTGGTGCACATCTTCCAGATTGATTCACATCGACATAAAGTCACAATACGCTTAGTTTTCAACAGTATAACTATTGTAAAACCTAACAAATTTCTTCTTGTGAAACGTTTTGCTCAAAGTAAATGCTTATTTGCAATTGCAAATATACTGCAATGACATCCATTTTTTATTGTGGCTTAAGTGTTCAAAAACATTTTAGGGTCAAACGCTGTCAAATCAGTCAAATCAGCTCAGATGTTGTTTGATATACAATGCATCATTGCTCAACCCAGCAGTCATTTAATATCGCAAGTGTAATACTTACCCTTTGCCTTCAGCTGACTGTCAAACAGCTGTCATGGATGCTGAGGTCTGTCTGTCTACCTGACCACCTACTCTTCATCCTCCTCTCTTTACCGCTCTTGCTCTATCTGCCCCTCCCCCTTTACCTCCATCTGTCAGGAGGATCTCTCTTTCTCTATCACTCTACTCCTTCCTTTCTGTTACTCATCCGACCTCTCTCTCTCTCTCTCTCTCTCTCTTTCTCTCGCTCTGCAATTGCATTTTCTTCCTCCCTGCTCGATTTATGACTAACCACAATGTTTGCTGACATGTTTACAAAGCTAAATCAAGAGGTCAGAGGGCCCGAAGAGAAATAATTTCCTCTCAGTCTTTCTTTGATGCAAGGATGTTCTTTTCTTATTGTTTAGAATGTATTATTTATATATTTTATTGTTGTGTCTTAGTATACACAATTTTGTGATAGTCTGAACATTGATTTTTAGAGCAAGATTATTACAAGTTATTGGAGAGGCCAGGAAAATGTGAATTTCTTGGCTTTTGATAAGAGTGAATATTAGCCACCTGGGCCCCACGCTGGGCTCGACACGCCGTCTGAGCGGTGCTCTGAGCACAAAAGTTTGATGAGGACCACATCCTGTTTCATACAAACTTTTTATACCCACAAACTACACACACACACTCAGAAAACATGCATATAAACAATCACATGCATGCATGCATGCAGGAATCCACATGCACCGACAAATGACAAACTCTCCTTAAATAAAGCATATTAACTTTCGGAGCTTGGAAGGGTTCAGTTTGAGCAGATGTTTTACACCATTATCAGTGTCCTCGTCAGAGCTAGTTTCCCAGGCTACAAATGGTTTAAACGGATAGTTCAACAATCCATTTAATGTGTTGTCACATTTACCATTGCTTGGCAAAAGTCTTTCTGTCATTTCAATAAGAATTCATGCAATCGTGAATTGGAGGGCAAAGGATTTCCCTGGCAGGCAGGCAGGCACTCATCCTATAGTTGGTGACTGCACATTTATCTGGAATAGAAGAAACGATTGTGTGATGACATCATAATACACATGAGGTCATTGTTTATATTTTCGCATCATGAATAAAAGCAGAAAGAACAACAATGATTCTCCAAAAGTTCAGCCGCTCTTACAAACCCACAGCTACATGCACAACCTCAGGGTTTGTTTTTGTTAACAGTTTGGCATTGTAAGCAGTTAACAGTTTGTACTATGATAATTCAAGTGAGAACGCAAAGTTTAAGAAAGTAGGCTACTCAAAACTAACTTAGAACAATTGACATTTGGTGCAGCATCAGAACAGGAACTCAAAGTGTGAGGTGAGCAAACAAGATGCGTAACACGCTGCTCTGGTAAAGGTCAGTTGTCTCGGTGAAGGGAAGGGGGAGGGATTGACACTCATGCAAAACAAGAAAACAGCCTCGGATTGCAAGACCGCAAGGAGATGGTGTTTTAGGGGTCTTAAGTAGGTGTTAAGAGTGTATGTACAAATATGTGGGTAGAAACTACAACCTACATTCAAAGCACTTTGTAACTTGACCAGCAACACCCAAAATAAACCAAATCAATGTTGCGTTTTACAGCTTCTTGCAGAGGAAAAGACTCAACATAATATACCATTAGGAGATTATCATCCGAGTACCACTTTTTTAACAATTGAGACTGTGTATATTAACATTAGCTAACAACAAAAAAACACATTACATATAGTAAAAAAATGCATTTACAGCATTTATTAATCTTGTTATATGAATAGATTTTTAGCTACATCTGTTAATGCATTGTGAACTGGCAAGGTATTACAGATGCTGTAAAAAAAAAAAAAAAAAACACTGTTCATTGTTAGTTTGTGATAACTAAAGCATTAACTAATTTTAAATCTACACAACAAACCATTATCTGAAATAGAGCATATTAGCTTTCTTAAAGTGTTTATACAGGTGATGCTAACACAATATTGTTGTTAAATATTACAGCAGCAACAACATTTTTTTTTCTTTCTGTTCTGCATTAGCTGTCAAATATTGTTGGCTCTTGACAAATAACTTGTAATTGTCTTGTAGAGTCACTTGAAATGACTGGTTCTGCAGGATAAACGCGTCTGCTAAATAAATTATGTTTAATGGCATAACAGAATTTTAAAAAGATCAAGAATGAAAATGAAAGGAATATACGACATGTTCAATACAATAGAAAACCACACACTTCGACAGCATATCATCCTGTCCATTACCACAGAAAAACTGTTTGTATCTAAATTATGCAAAAATGAAATATGTCTCTTGTGAGTGCATAAGTATTCACTTTTTTTTTTTTTGTTAACAACTCTATGGATCTCTCACAAACTATTTCCTGAAATCATGACACAACCAAGAGCTTCACTTATGTAACCTGGAATATTCCTGTTAAATAAATAATATAAATAAATAAATAAATAAATAAATAAATAAATAAATAAATAAATAAATAAATAAATAAATAAATAAATAAATAAATGTTTTTCAAGAATTTGACTTTGTGGAACAAAACAAATCTCAGATTTCTTTCTCCACCAAAGGAATTATTTAAAAATGGAAGCTGCTTATTTTAAAATACATTTTACATAAATATACTGTGATTTGCTTGTGGAATGAGATATGTTCAAATATGATCAAAAATGAATCTTTTTGGCCACAAAATAGTCTGCACAACAAAATGTGACAGATTTTTTTATGGTTGAGATTAAGACTTTAGAAAGTTCTGATTACTGTTGCTGGTTTAGATATTGCATTTTTAAAGACTTGTTATTATTAGGCAAGGCAAGGCAAGTTTATTTATACAGCACATGTCATACACTATGGCAATTCAAAGTGCTTTACATAGAGGTGGAATAAAAATAATCACAAAATAAAAGCAAGAAAAATAGTTATTCAAAAGCTTTACATAGAAAGGGATTTTAATAATCACACTATAGCAATTCATAGAGCTTTGCATAGAAAAGACACAAAATAAAAGCAGGGGAAATTAAAACAGTTATAAAAGGAATTAAAAGAGATAAATGATACAGTTATACAATTAATTCGAGTAAAATGAATTAAAATAGTAAATATTACAACTTTATTAAATATTAAAAATATTAAAACAGCTCAAACTGCTGAAAAAGAAAACAGACTTAAATTCATTAAGATTCCCAACAATGGATTGGATTACAATTCTGTTCATAACTTTTGATACTTATTGTTTACTATTGTGAACTTAAGATTCTAAACAGTTTTAGAGAAACCAGGCTTTAAAATAATACAAGAGAGACTTAATAAGAAGTTTAGTTAGTAATAAGTTTTTGATTAAGAAAAATGTCGAATATCATATTTAAAAAAACACACAAACTCATGATTTAAAAGGCTGAGGTGCCATTTGTTAAATCAACATGCAACATGTATCAAGGTGTAATGAAGGTGTTCCTTTGCAGGAAGACCACAAATAGAGGAAAATATTATGCAATAGAGCACAGATCTTACGTAATATATACGTACCCACCAAATTTCACTAAAATGAATTAAATTCCAGACAAATATTAGCGCAAACAGCCTCATTACAAGGCATTTGTCAGCTTTGTGAAACATTTCAGCAATCACTTGTCATACGAACAACCTACATTTTTCACGTAGAATTTGTTCACTTGACATGTGCTGCAAACACGTGAATCAGTTCTGGATTCTGAGTTGTACAAACCACAGAAAGAGCGGTATAAACAACCTGTGGTTCAACAACTATCGAGATAGAAAGAAAAAAAAAATCTGTGGTGATAGTGAATATTTTTTTGTATCTGAAATCTGATACGAATTGCGGTGTTTACTGAAAGATGCACAGATAAAACAGGGAAAAATGTGATTGTGTAGAGATTTCACAAACACAAATATACTCCATACAATTTATTTTATTTTCATTTCAAAAGTGCACTGTACTGTTTTTGTGCTGAGTGGGTGTTTAAAAACCTCTTCTTAAGAAAGTGTTGCCTTAATAATGCGCAATGCCTCTTTGACACCGGATTTTCAGGAAGCTGTACATGAAAAGAACAAGCCATCACAACCGGAGAGGGAAAAAAAACAGGTTTCAGTGGTTTTTAAGATCAAACCACGCAAGTGAGACTGTCAGTTTTACGTTACGTTCATACCACATCTTACAGAAAAACAAAAAGACATCAGTCACAGAAACTTTCCCCACAACACCTCGCCAAATGTCTTTAATGTTGTCTATATCTCATATACCATCTGTTTTAATACAAAAATGCTTAACCTGCTATTCAATCCATTACAATATAATGATACTTTTGGCAGACTCTTTTATCCAAAGTGATGTGCATTGCATTCAAGGTATACATCAGTCCATGCGGAATCAAACCCATGATCTTGAGTTGCTAGCACAATGCTCTACAAACCATGGCACATTGTCTGTTTTATCTCCATGAATGGAATGCAGATCTTTTTAAAGTGAATTGTACATAAAAAAATAAATAATAATAACAATAATAATAATTTTTAATACATTTAAAAAATACCTTAAATCCCCCCAACACTGCACCAATGTAGAGTAAAAACATTAATAAATTGAGTGATATTACATTTGTTTAAAAAATTGTTTAAAAAAAAATTTATGTTACAAATCACATTTTATGTCTGGGGTCTCTGGGGTAATTATGTTCAGCTGTGCACTAATTAGTCACCATCACACTGAAAAAAAAACAATAAGTAAAATTTACTTAAAGCTACACTGTGTAACTTTTTTAGTTGATTCTTAGCAAAAAACACTTAGTTCTTTCAAAAATATGTGCTCATTAATGTATATTTACTTCTTTCAAGTAATAAAGTATTCTCTTAAGTTTATAATCTGCCATTGAAAGTACATACGGGTGAGGGGTTCGAATCAGGGGGGCAGCGTTTCATATTATGTTGAAGCTTCCCCGGGCGCCGCCATTGGCTATCAGACCATCACCTGCTGTTAGCATCCCATTGACTCCCATTCATTTTGGCGTCACTTTGACAGCGATTAACTTTACATCTGAGGCGTTTAAAGACATTTGTCCATTATTTTTTTCTAAAGAAACACGAAAATGTATAAAAGGCTCCATTACCTTGTATCTTACGTTATGGCCCCGTACAGGGCCGTTTGAAGGAATTTGGGGGCCCCAAGCAAAATGGACATGGAGGCCCCCCCAATAAAAAACATATTATAATATGTAACCATATTCCGTCCGTTCGAAAAAAAAGTTGCACTAACTGTTTGTTACAAGCAGCATTTCCTTGATTTATTTATTTTTCTTCTTTTTTAAATTAAAACTAGCACCATAAAATATTATTTCTTTTTACTTTGAGCAATTCTGGAGCTATAATTGACTCTTCTTAGGAGCATATTAAACAAAACAGCTCCTTGGAAAAAAATAAATTTAATATTGTAGTAGTAATAAACAAATGTTTATTTTAGTTAAGATTAACATTTGAGGGCATTGTATTCAAAATGTCAAAATAAAACCGACGTACTTGAAGGCATTATAGCCTACTATTCCTGCGTGAATGTTTCTCACTAGATCTCGCAGCAATGTTATTACTTCTGTGGCGAATTCAAATGCTTTCTTTACTGGATCTCTTATTAGTGCTGTGTAGTAACAGTGTCACATGATCACGATCGGCTCGCGCTGCACTGGTCCAAACTGATAAACAACTGTCCGTCAACCACACAATAACGAGTAGCTCAGTTTCGTTCCGCTTACATTACGTTTGCCATTTGATGTTGGGCAATGTTGTAGTCGCGCCGGCGTCTCTACATTATGAGCGCGCTTGCCACGCGCAACGCGCCTACATTTGAAATAACGAAATTTTGGTCGGCAGGAAAAATTATCCAACGAACGGTTCAATACGAATACGTGTATCGTTACACCCCTACTTACCACTATCTTGTTTTTTCTTATCCTCCTCTTCCTTTCTCTTCATTCATTTCTGGCTTCCTGAAGCATAATTCCGCTTAATGATGACTGCCGAGGAGTTTTTGTATTTTGCCGGCAGCAGAGATCGCGTGGTTGGCTGGCTGCTGTCAGCGACTACTGAGGGGGACCCCCTTGAGGGGGATCCCGATAACAGTGTCATTGCACTTTACTGCATTGACTATCAAAGGGGCGCTCACACAGTTTGTCGTTGCATTTTATTCTTAACCAGTCGTTGTCTTGGGGCCCCAGGCCAGCTCGGGGCCCCAAGCAATTGCTTGGTTTGCCTGCCTTGTCGCGACGGGCCTGGCCCCGTAGAAGCAGTTTTTGTAAAAATAGGCTAACGATTGCGTCATAACCATAGACAGTAAAAGAAATGGACACAGCGACCCCATTGGAACTCAATTGAGACAAGTGAAGCCCATTTTTAGCGATTTCTTAGCACTTCCTTTCCTGACGCGCAGACTCAAACCGAGCAAAGCGTTACACGGACCACGTGAGCAACCCGTCTGTCTTCTAGTAGCTGTGCCAAGAGAAATCTGAATCATTCCCTTCCGAATCTTGCAGAGACGGAGAGCGTGAGTAGGAATTGTCCATGAGCATGGAGCAGGATCAACTTTTGCTAGGTATTCTGATTAATTATATTGTCACCTCTACGTCCCCCCGATTGCCCTCGAGCTTCTCCTCCTGTCCATACGGTAATCTCTCTAATGTGCGACAAAGAGTCGCTTGGTTATGACGCAATCGTTAGCCTACTTTTACAAAAACTGCTTCTACGGGGCCATAACATAAGCTACAAGGTAATGGAGCATTTTATACATTGTCGTGTTTCTTTAGAAATAAAAAATGGACAAATGGAGTCTTCAAACGCCTCAGATGTAAAGTTATTCGCTGTCAAAGTGACGCCAAAATGAATGGAAGTCAATGGGATTGCTAACGCAAGTGAAGTTCCGCTCAAGATGGCGGCACCCGGCCGACTTCAACTTCCGGTCGACTTCCTTCCCGCTTGGTCATAACCACGCGACTCTCTGTCACACAGTAGAGAGATTACCGTATGGACAGGAGGAGAAGCTCGCAGGCAATCGGGGGGACGTGGAGGCAAAATGACAAAGTAATTAATCAGAATACCTAGCAAAAGCTTCTCCTGCTGCTAGCTCATGGACACCTCCTACTCACACTCTCCGTCTCTGCAAGTTTCGGAAGGGAATGATTCAGATTTCTCTCGGCACAGCTACTAGAAGACAGACGGGTTGCTCACATCACATCTACGTCGTCAAGCTCAGTTTGAGTCTGCGCAGTACGCTTAGCCATCAGGAAGTTAGTGCTTCTAATTGACTTCACTTTCCTCCGTTGAATCCAATGGGGTCGCTGTGTCCAGTTTATATACTGGCCGTTTCTCAATATGCGTTCTTGTCTGTACTTGTGTTCTTGTGGACTTGTGAAACGTCATCAGTCGCTGCCCAAGTACTGTCCCAATACACAAGTTTGCATTTTGGCAAGAACGGTTAAAAATCCCGGAAGTGTTCTTGACACGCCCATTTTACCGAGGATGTAACGGTAACTTGAGTGAACTTAACGGCAGAAATATAACAGCATTCATTTCGGCATTCGAGGAAGGAGAGGCAGGTCAATACAAGTCGTTTTTCTACAATTTCGTACGCTATTTCATCACTAAATTCACTTCTGAGAACATTTGATGCGAGAAATCAACTGTGTAGATTTCAAATATTGGCATTTTTACGACAATTTATGGCGAATCGAAAATGTGCTCGAACGTTTTCGGAAGTGAGAATCTCCATAAGAATAACGGCCAATAATAACGTCAATAATTCTCGTTATGTTTGGGTACTGCAGACGGCGTCTGTGCGGGGGTGTTATTGCGCAATACCAGCAAGAACACATCGTCTCAAACTGTCAGCAGCGTTCTGTGTGCTCGTCACCTTGTGAGTTCATTCTTCCAAGAACAACTAGCAAGAGCGTTCTCCCCAAGAACACAAGTCCGTTCTTTGCATTCTTGGTTTTGAGAAACACCCACTGCCTATGGTTCGAATGCCGGTCGCCATGTTGCCCCTCCATCTTGAAACTACATTAGCCAAAGAGGGACATGCCTGTAAATTCAAGCTTCGCCTTTTGCGTTTTTCACTCAGTGACACCGTGACGAGGGGGAGATTACTCGCGAGTGCCGGCAGATTTGAAAGATAGTGTGTGTGTGTGTGTGTGTGTCTGTGTACTCACATTTGAAAGAGAGAATTAAAACGTCAACGCGACAGACAAATCAGCAAGACCATAGTCAATATTGGAGTAACTTTTCCCAGATGGAAAGAGCTCATGAGGAGAAAAGATTTTAAAACGGACGCCGAGGTTGCCTGCTTTCTTCTCGACAGGTAATTCAGCCTGTTGTAATTCATTTGTGTAAATTCGAAGTTTTATAGTTGCTTGTCTAACCATAGCATGGTTGTGCATAACGCCAGAACGACCTCTAGTATAACTTCATCCTCGCGTCAATGGTGAAAAAGTATTGTTTACCTTGTAACATAAATCTGTGCTGCGACGGATCACAGGTAATGAATAGTTTTAAAGGCGCAATTTTTTAAGCTATATAAAAAAAAGGACACTGTAAATTTTAGTTATTTTTAATTGCTTTTACTTTGTACACATTGTAACGTTAGCCTAATCTGATTATGCTGGGATAGCCGATTCCAAGGGTGACATTTACCTCCTGACATCTGTCCTGTAGTTTTATTCATTTTAGACGTATTGTTTATTATTGTCATGGACGAAGTCGATAACTGGAAGCCATGTTAATCTTGGAATAATACGGCCACCGTAGGAGTTAAAACGCCCTCGGAATTGAGAGGAACAGAAACTAATATTCACTGGGTAGTCATATACAATTTCACCGCTAGATGGGGGTAAAAATCACACAGTGTAGCTTTAATTTCTCTTTGGCAAGTTTTGCACACATATTTTCACATATGGAATGGAATTAAGTAAACTCGCGAGCCGAGCCGAGACGAGGTGAGTTGAGCTGGTGGTAATGGAAAAGCGCCATATGATCCGGACCGAGACTACCTCTTTTCGTCAGACCAAATTTCGTCTGTTTGGTCCGGACCGTGGTCCGGGGGAGGTTTCACACCTGTAATTTTGATTCGGACCAAACTGAAAAGTCCGAAAATCCGGACCAAACATGGTAGGTGTGAAAGGGCCCTTAGTAACTTTGTTGGAACTTTATTCATCGTCATCGTCTGTATGCCTGCAACCAACCGTGACAGGACCAAACAAAGTTGAGTGTGTATAAGATTTTCTTTTTTGTTTACGTGTTCAGTGTTTTTGTTCCATTTTCACCCCATCTTGCACCATGGACTTTCCAGGAGTTCAACTCCTGTGCCTTGAGCAGGGAGAATGCTCTCTTGAGGAACATTTAGAGACATTTCTGGATCTCGCCCATCAGACTACCTTCCCGGACAACTGCCTGTGCACATTCCTGCATGTCGGACTCAACGCTGCCACACATGCACAGTTGTCCGGGGAGGTTCCTCGAGGGGGCTTCGCAACATTATGTGGAGTGGGCCAGCCAAAAATCCATCCCCTTCACCGCTGACAGAAAAGGCTATACTATACATGAGGCAGGCAGTGCAAGTGACAAATACAGGAGATGACATGACTCACCTTGTTGCTGACTGATCCAACTCACCACAGTTGTTTGATGGACTACGTCCATGCCTTTTCAGCACTAATTTTTCACTGCTTGTCTTTAGTAAATCCTGACAGTAGTTTTTAACACCAAAAGAGGGTTTGCGTTGGCACAAGCTGTTAGTAAATCTGGCCCATGGTCTAGTTTGCATGTTGCATCTACAACCTCTAGACAAACTCAATTGGTGTATGTTTACATGTAGTAAAACAGACAACTATATTGTGTTCTATATGAAAACAATTACAAATCTGAAACTGCAAACAGGATTGATGATTTTAGATGTTAAACTAATTAGCTATTTGCTATTGGGCTGCTAGCCCACTAACAAATGACCTTAATGGCTGGAGGCCTTGCATGACTAATGTTGTTAACTCAAATAAAGGCCAGGACATAACAAGTTGACGGTGTTCCACACCGCTGGCTCTAGTTGGACGCTGTCGGGTTTTTTGGATCGATTCAGCATGTTGAATTGGTGTCGGGCCATCGGTGTGAGAGAGAACTCTTATTGGCTGTTCAGCTTAGTGAACGAGTCATTGCACGAGAAAAAAAGGAAAATGATGAAAGCGAACAAAGTCAAGAAGGTTCAGACAGAATATTTTCATAATAACATAAGCCGACTAGTCGTCGTTGCTAGTTCTTTTACGTTGGCTTGGTGTGTTACATGCAGTCAAGCTTTTGTTATTTGCAGAGTACTGGTTTGTGCCATTAGAGGCTAATTGTTGGTCTCTCAGGAAACGGGGGAGGTCTGCCTCTGCCCAGTGACCAGCACATTTCATCTGAATGGCCAGAATCTGTTCAGCTTGACACAGTGTTGCTTTCTGAATTCTCCTGCAGTTTGAGGATTTTCATGACAACTTAACACAGCTATCTTGCAATGCATTTGTCTGTGACTCAATGTTTGATACATTTAAATGTATTTTGTGTTGGAGAGACAACACACAGGAGCAATTGCTCTACATGCAATCCTGCATTTCTAATTAGTAATTCAAAGAGAACTCCGTTGTTGCAGACAACAACTTCAATTCCAGAGTACTCCCTTTAAAAAGTTTAAACATATTATCTGCATATGTCTCAAACGATTCTTCAGTACTGTTTCCGATTGAAAATCAATTCCCATCCAATCGGAGTCAAACGCCAACCATGCAGATTATGAAAGCATTTAATCCATTCAAGATCTCGCTCTCAGGCTCGTTTTGATACATTGATGCACGTCATCAAAACTTGTAGTATATTATAGATCAAAATATCTGAAACTGAGCTGATAGCAATTTAACCCTTTCATTTAAAATATTTATTTATCAACCCACGTACATTTAAAATATTCTAACTGACCCCCCAGAGTGAGTTTTTTTTAAGGCGACCATTATTTTAGAACGTTTCCCCTTATTGTTTCCATGGCGACGCATCATGCTTGTCACGTGACACACTGCAGCCACAATAACACTGTATGGCAGATGTATCGCTTTTATTTAGTTTTTCCTTTTTTATTCAAAATATTCACAAACTTGCTTACCATGTCATCAACTTTCTGATATTCCGATTCTCAAATACTTGTAAGTGAGTGTGTTTTGTCGTTTAAAAACCTTTATAAATTATCTTGATCTGTAACGTGACATGGGCGAAGACATCTTCGTTTGCACCGCAGTTCAGAGAGTCAGTCGGATTTACAGCACGTGAATTCATCAGTTTCTCCCGAAATACATTCCTGTCAGGACCAGTACCGTCAAATGCGATTGACAATTAGAAGACAGTTAGGACTGGCGGTATGGTTCTGTTCTGGGCAATAACTCCCTGTGCATCCATGCAGCCTAGCATGGATAAGAGCAGGGAGAGCACCAATAAACCCCCCTTAGGGTAAACAGAACAGAACCAACATGAGTATATTGCAGATATCATTAATTCAAGATTTAAAGTGATTCATGACTCAATAATTTATTCTGATTCAAGGGGAATCAGAATGCCATCCTGACTGGACGAGAGGAGGAGCTGGGGATGGAGGAGGGTAATTAGCTCCTAAGTAACGCTATAGCTGCTGATAATACTGAAGGAGCTTATATATGTATACAGTGATAGGCGTCATATTCCTATAGGTAGACATGGATCAGCTGAGAGTCAGCTGATGCGAGCTTGACTAACGTGACATGCCAGAACTGACGCTACGCTTAATGTAAGTGGCTGGTAAACTGGGAGAAGAATAGAGTAAACTTTATAGTTACTTATGCCCACTATGTGTGTCTGATATGAATAAAACATGTATAATAAATAAAACAAATAATTTTTGAATGGATTGTTATTGCTGCTTCCATTTTGTTACTGCTTCTTCCATAGACATCAGTGAGTATTTTACAAACTCTAAATGTTTTGTTTTACTATCGCTAATGTGTATTTAAATGTCTGAAACCTAAAATAAACATTATGTGGTTGAAAACAGTGTATAGTTGTGATAAATGACAAGCGCTGAGCGCATCCGTGTCTGGCTCAGCGCCAACCTAAAGCGCAAAAGCACAGTTTGAATCTGGCAGTTATGTGACGTAACTGAATTTTCTAAATCCAAAGTCAATTGCAAAGCGAGGTAGATATGAATAAAAAAAAAGCTCACCAAAAGTTATCACGTCGGGGTCGCCAAAAACTGTAAGGCTAGAAGTTTAAGCTGGTATTTTGAGGCAATAATCAGAAAAAAATGCAGTTGAAGAATGGCGTGCATAATTCAATTACTTATCTGAATCCAATATAATTAATCTGACTTCCATTAATGTTGTTGTTGTCCTTTAACCTCTTATTCTTTAAAGGTAAGCTTTTTTAGAACTGATAGGAAAACATAGGATTTAACCTGAACATTTAGATATCAAAAGTTACAATCACTTTAGCTTTTTAACAGTTATCAGCAGTGAGAGTAAATATTCTCAAAGCCTTTAAAGCAGGCAAAGTCTTTATTAAGTTACATGTTTAAATATACAGACAGTAGAATGGAAAGACTTTAGAGAAAAACTGTGCTGTAACAATGAATGCACTGCTTTGTAGAAGAGGGAGGCAGAGTAAAAGCCTTTCTCCAGTATGATCATATGCACTGGTGTGCAGAAGGGGCAGGGTAAAAGACTTTCTCCAAAATCAGCAGTCTCTTATGCCTTCTTATACCCTGAGCCAAGCATTGTAAAACTAGCCTGGTTAAAACCAGACCATTCTCAGTAGTAACTGAGTTATGGTCTGGCAAAGCTTCATTAATAACTCATTTCCAAAGGGGCGTCACCAACGGACGTCGCTCAAATGCCTCTGGGTGCAATTGGATAGACCTAAAACCAATCAGAGCGATTGTCATCGTGTAAAGCCATATGCTGCGTCCTAATTCGCCATAAAAGTATGTACTCTTTTTGTGAAGAAAAGGTATTTACCTTTGAATGTGTAGCAAAAAAGTAGGCAAGCTTTGGGACATACTACTTCGTCATCTTTATCGGACGGATCTGTCGCGTGCATCCTGTCACGTAAACTGCCCTGTCAATCATCTTGTCACAGTTAAAATCCTCTATTAAATCTAATTTAATTTCCTACCGTTTCGGAGAGAAATGTAGTAGCACGTTCATCTGCCAGTGGGTCTTTCATGGAGACTGTCCTCATGTGTTTGCAATTTGAATATAATAATGCATTTAAAAGTTGCTGCGCTTCACCAACGGACGTCGCTCAAATGCCTCTGGGCGCAATTGGATAGACCTAAAACCAATCAGAGCGATCGTCATCGTGTAAAGCCCGCCCCAACGTTTCTGATTGGTGCCGCAATTTCGACGGATTAGAAATGGGCTTGAATGAGCTCTTTGCCAGACTACTTGCAGAACAAATCTAAATTTGCCAGAAGTTGTCTGGGTTTTCCCAGGCTATTGTAAAACAGGAGTGGAATACAAACACCAAATCCAATTGACAGAATCCAAGTAACCTGAAGGCAAATGGTGGTGGTCTACAAAGGGAGAAGTGAATTAACATATTCTCCTCAATGGATGTTTAAGCAATAGTTCCTAGACTTGTCTGTACATTAGAATACTTTAATGTCTCTAAGTTCACCACAATTCTACTCAGTTTATAAGCTCTTAGATAAGTCTTGTCCAGTGAAGCAAATTGTTTAGATGTGTATTAGAGGTGCAAGCAACTCTGCTTCATCAGACAGAATTGTCCCAACAGTCATATTAATGAATCCCTTGCACCAGATTTGTATTTGTATTTGTATTTTATCATTACAGTGATGATGAATGTCATTTTCCCACATTTAATTCACATGAATGAAGCTACCCATCTGATGCTCTGAGAACAAGATATGCTCTTTGGTGCTTGCGCTGGTGTAGTCGTGTCTTGGGATGATCTGAATTTGACCTGGGTGTTATACTAGACTGCAACCTGTCTTTTGAAAATCATATTTCATATGTTACAAGAACAGCCTTTTTCCACCTTAGAAACATTGCTAAGCTATGTAACATGCTATCAGTTTCTGATGCAGAAAAGTTAGTTCATGCATTCATGACATCGAGACTAGATTACTGTAATGCTTTATTAGCTGGTTGTCCTGCATCCTCAATAAACAAGCTACAGTTAGTCCAAAATGCAGCCGCTAGAGTTCTTACTAGATCAAGAAAATATGATCATATAACACCGATTTTAACATCACTACATTGGTTACCTATAAAGTCCGTATTAATTACAAGGTATTGCTACTGACTTATAAAGCCCTAAACGGCTTAGCTCCAGTCTATTTAACGGACCTTCTATCGCCCTATAATCCATCGCGCTCTTTAAGATCACTAAATTCGAGGCTTTTGGTCATACCTAGGATATCCAGGTCCACCAAAGGAGGGAGAGCATTTTCACATTTAGCTCCAAAACTCTGGAATAGTCTTCCAGATACTGCTCGTTGCTCAGATTTGCTCTCCCAGTTTAAAACTAGATTAAAGACGCATCTCTTCAGCCAGGCATTCTTATAATATTTTAATCTTACAGTTAAATCCGACCTCTAGTTCATAGACGCCAGAGGAGAACTGGCCCCCGACTGAGCCCGGGTTCTCCCAAGGTTTTTTTTTTTCTCCATCAGGTCACCTGATGGAGTTTTTTCGGTTCCTTGCCACTGTTGCCTTTGGCTTGCTCAGTTGGGGATATTTAATTTAATTAATCAATCAACAATACTATTGATCAGCATTACCAAACGTGGACGTTTTCCACTAGAATTATTTTAATTTAATACTGTGAAGCTGCTTTGATACAATCTGTATTGTGAAAAGCGCTATATAAATAAACTTGACTTGACTTGACTTGAATTTGACCTTTCCAGCCCTACACACACTTGCAGGCATTCCGGAAGCCGTTGTTTTAGGAGGTGCCTGATGGCTGTTAACAGAGACACAATGGTGGGAGTGTGTCTAAGATAAATGTTTTGAGAGCAGGTCGGGGAGTTTGCATTTAACTGGTGCTTCCCTTAGAATATCCCCCTAAATTATTGGAAATGTACACTTTCCATTTAGTCATATCTGCTTAAAATGTCACTGTCTCCTCTGTTGCTATTGGTTGTCCTAACACTGACTGACATAATTCTTTAGCAGTATATTTGCATGCATCCACCATACATCCACAATTTTTAATACATTTTTAAAATAGTTTACTTCCTTGTTAAGAAAAATGCCTATACCTGCTGTATAAAAGTTTAAGACAAAAGGCAACTTTCTCCATGCAGAAGATTTCTGAAAATGGCTTGGTTTTCATTTGAAATTCAACACCAGAACTTTAACTCTTTGCTATAAAAGTCTTTAACACCAGGATTTTAACTCTGGCGATTTAAGGGACTACTGAAGTACTAGAGCAGGAAAGAGTTGCACCAATATACGCTCAGCCCTACAATTTCAGTTATTCTCTAGTATTTCGCTCATGCCTATTATCGGAAAGACACTTATTTTTTCTATCAGCTGACCTGCTGCAAAGTCAGTTGTTCTATTCAGTCACTGCATTTGACTCGTGTTATACACATGGCACACAAAGTGCAACAATTAGCAGCTGAAGTGTGAGTAGGAGGGTCCATGCGTGAATACTGAGGCTCACGTGTGGTTATATATATATAAGTGTGTGTGTGTTTGTGTTTGTGTATGAGTATAGCTAAAAGTGTGTGGGTGCTGTGATAACACTTCTCTGAAGGTGCGATTGTTAATTTGGTGTGGTTTTCGAAAATGTCAAGCTCATTTGGACACGCCCTTGGCCTCCATTTCCTTCAGCAGCTTATGCAGTCGCTTGTTGAGAAAGTTCTGCTCTGTCCACTTCACTGCAAGGGGAAAGAAGAAAGAAGAACAAGAAAAATGTGGCTTAGATGAGGCATTTGTGATACTTCCTTTGTAACTATATATATATATATTTACCTAATTTTAAGACCTGCTAAAGACCAGGTGATTTTTTTTTTATGTCCTAGAACTCAACAGGGTGTACTTTTTCTCTTAGTCATTTTAACATGACTAAGTCATGTAAAAAAAAATAATAATAATTTTACTAATATATATATATATATATATATATATATATATATATATATATATATATATATATATATATATATATATATATATATATATACACACACAGTGGGAAGAACAAGTATTTGATACTCTGCTGATTTTGCAGGTTTTCCCGCTTACAAAGCATGTAGAAGCAGTGTTGGGGAAAGTTACTTTTAAAAGTAATGCATTACAATATTGCGTTACTCCCCAAAAAAGTAACTAATTGCATTACTTAGTTACTTTTTATGAAAAGTAATGTGTTACATTACTTTTACGTTACTTTTTCTTCTCACCTGGGCTGGGCTTGCTTGTTTGTTTTTTTAATAACAAAACCAACAAAAAAGTTATATTTTTGGCAAATGTTAAGGCCCTTTCACACCAAAAGTGAACTGAATAAGCCTCAGGCTGAAGGAAATGTATATTTACGCTTGTACAGTAAAGGGTGCCACTTGCCCTGCTGTTCTGGATTAAAGAACAATAATATACAGGAGAAGGAAGTTCAACACTCTTATTTCTAAATCTTAAGTAATTTTTGCTTATTAGTATGGTTGAATTAGATCATTGAAGGTCAGCAGCAAAGACATTAATAAAGTTAGATTAAATTCACAAAGTATATTTGTGTAATTTAATAGTTAATTATAAAAGTTGAGTAAAAAAAAGTTGAGATTGCATTTTACTGTTTTTATTTATTTTGAGCAGTGAGATGAGTAAGTTCACATTTAACTACAATAACCATCATGTTTACACAGCGCACACACCACCACCTCACTTTGTTTCTCTCAACATGGGGACAGGAGAGCTGTCAGTCAATAAATGTGAAAAAGTAACTAGCGTTACTTATTTGGAAAAGTAACTTAGATATTTTATTGCAAATTGAAAAAGTAATGCATTACTTTACTAGTTACTTGAAAAAGTAATCTGATTACGTAACTCAAGTTACTTGTAATGAGTTACCCCCAACACTGTGTAGAAGTAATGTATTTGCATTTTATTACATGACATAAGCATTTGATACATCAGAAAAGCAGAACTTAATATTTGGTACAGAAACCTTTGTTTGCAATTACAGAGATCATACGTTTCCTGTAGTTTTTGACCAGGTTTGCACACACTGCAGCAGGGATTTTGGCCCACTCCTCCATACAGACCTTCTCCAGATCCTTCAGGTTTCGGGGCTGTCGCTGGGCAATACGGTCTTTCAGCTCCCTCCAAAGATTTTCTATTGGGTTCAGGTCTGGAGACTGGCTAGGCCACTTCAGGACCTTGAGATGCTTCTTACGGAGCCGCTCCTTAGTTGCCCTGGCTGTGTGTTTCGGGTTGTTGTCATGCTGGAAGACCCAGCCACGACACATCTTCAATGCTCTTACTGAGGGAAGGAGGTTGTTGGCCAAGATCTCGCGATACATGGCCCCATCCATCCTCCCCTCAATACGGTGCAGTCGTCCTGTCCCCTTTGCAGAAAAGCATCCCCAAAGAATGATGTTTCCACCTCCATGCTTCACGGTTGGGATGGTGTTCTTGGGGTTGTACTCATCCTTCTTCTTCCTCCAAACACAGCGAGTGGAGTTTAGACCAAAAAGCTCTATTTTTGTCTCATCAGACCACATGACCTTCTCCCATTCCTCCTCTGGATCATACAAATGGTCATTGGTAAACTTCAGACGGGCCTGGACATGCGCTGGCTTGAGCAGGGGGACTTTGCGTGCGCTGCAGGATTTTAATCCATGACGGCGTAGTGTGTTACTAATGGTTTTCTTTGAGACTGTGGTCCCAGCTCTCTTCAGGTCATTGACCAAGTGCTGCTGTGTAGTTCTGGGCTGATCCCTCATCTTCCTCATGATCATTGATGCCCCGCGAGGTGAGATCTTGCATGGTGCCCCAGACAGAGGGAGATTGACCATCATCTTGAACTTCTTCCATTTTCTAATAATTGCGCCAACAGTTGTTGCCTTCTCACCAAGCTGCTTGGCTATTGTCCTGTAGCCCATCCCAGCCTTGTGCAGGTCTACAATTTTATCCCTGATGTCCTTACACAGCTCTCTGGTCTTGGCCATTGTGGAGAGGTTGGAGTCTGTTTGATTGAGTGTGTGGACAGGGGTCTTTTATACAGGTAACAAGTTCAAACAGGTGCAGTTAATACAGGTAATGAGTGGAGAACAGGAGGGCTTCTTAAAGAAAAACTAACAGGTCTGTGAGAGCCAGAATTCTTACCAGTTGGTAGGTGATCAAATACTTATGTCATGCAATAAAATGCAAATTAATCATTTAAAAATCATATAATGTGATTTTCTGGATTTTTGTTTTAGATTCCGTCTCTCACAGTTGAAGTGTATCCATCATAAAAATTACAGACCTCTACATGCTTTGTAAGTAGGAAAACCTGCAAAATCGGCAGTGTATCAAATACTTGTTCTCCCCACTGTATATATATATATATATAATGAGCCAAATGCGGGTGGATTTCAGCTGTGGCGTGCAACGCAGTAACTCCTACTAGCCACTTTGGCGGATTGAATTTTATATAATATATATTTTTCAGTTGTAGTCTTTAAAAAAGACATCTGAAATAATAAACTAAGTGCAATGCAGAGTTGTCAAAAATATAGATTTGATTGACACAAACATTTTAGAGTGGCCTTTTATTGTGGCAAGCCTAAGGCACACCTGTGCAATAATCATGCTGTCCAATCAGCATCTTGATATTCCACACCTGTGAGGTGGATGGATTATCTTAGTCTTAAGTAGACTTGGATAGTCTTAGATCTTTGAGTTCAGCTCATGAAAAATGGGGGCAAAAACAAAAGTTTTGCGTTTATAATTTTACTAATTCCAATTCACACCCAAAGTGCACTCACATAAAGGCAAGTATATTGGCTATATAAAACAGTATAATGGGTCTGTGCGTCAGGTCTTTAAAGTGACAGCAGCCTAATATACCGGCTGCCAAATTAGGAGGTAATATTAAAAATATCTATATGGCAGTTTTTCCCTATGGTATCGATGTCAAAATTGTGGCCAGTTAAAATGCTGAGTGGCTAGTAACTTTGGAAAACCACTAGCCACAGTAGCTGGTGAGCAAAAAAGTTAATGTATCAAAAACGGTATATTAGGCTGCTGTCACTTTAAAGACCTGACGCACAGACCCATTATACTGTTTTATATAGCCAATATACTTGCCTTTATGTGAGTGCACTTTGGGTGTGAATTGGAATTAGTAAAATTATAAACGCAAAACTTTTGTTTTTGCCCCCATTTTTCATGAGCTGAACTCAAAGATCTAAGACTATCCAAGTCTACTTAAGACTAAGATAATCCATCCACCTCACAGGTGTGGAATATCAAGATGCTGATTGGACAGCATGATTATTGCACAGGTGTGCCTTAGGCTGGCCACCATAAAAGGCCACTATAAAATGTGCAGTTTTACTGTATTTACTGTACCACTACAAATGGTCTGAGGCCGGTTGGATGTACTGCCAAATTCTCTGGAACGCCTTTGGAGACGGCTTATGGTAGAGAAATGAACATTCAATTCACGGGCAACAGCTCTGGTGGACATTCCTGCAGTCAGCATGACAATTGAACGCTCTCTCAAAACTTGCGACATCTGTCGTTGCATTGTGCTGTGTGATAAAACTGCACATTTTAGAGTGGCTTTTTATTGTGGCCATAAGGCACACCTGTGCAATAATCATGCTGTCTAATCAGCATCTTGATATGCCACACCTATGAGGTGGATGGATTATCTCGCCAAAGGAGAAGTGCTCACTAACACAGATTTAGACAGATTTGTGAACAATATTTGAGAGAAATAGGCATTTTGTGTACATAGAAAAAGTCTTAGATCTTTGAGCTCAGCTCATGAAAAATGGGGGCAAAAACAATAGTGAATTCGTTTATAATTTTATTAAGATTCGTTTATAATTTTGTTCAGTGTAGGTTTTATTTAATATACTGTTCTTGAAACTCCAGGAACCACAAAATTAATTGTGGTTAATAAGTAAATTGATAAAGATCTGATCTTAATGTAGGTCAAATGTATGCAGAAATACAGTAAATGTGCTGCAATTAAGGTTAGAGATTAAACAGAAGCTGATAAAAGAAAGGTGAAAATATCCCATCGAGGGACCAGAATATCATATAGACTAATGGCTGGAGTCTTTTGAATTAGGCCAAAGAACAACCACTTAGCAACCACTCAGTACACCCCAGTAACCATATAGCAACATGCTAAAAACCACTCAGAATATTATAGCAACCACAAAATATAAAAAATGTACGTGGCGTTTAAACGATGCTCAGTTGACACTGAAGTGTCCAAATTGTTCCAAGAAAATATCTACTACACCCTTACACCACCAGCAGCAGCCAGAACTGTCGATTCAGGCAGGATGGATCATTGCTTATGTTGTTTACGCCAAATTATTACCCTACCATCAAAATGTCGCAGCAGAAATCGAGACTCATCTGACCAGGCAACGTTTTTCCAGTCTTCTAATGTCCAGGTTTGGTGAGTCCATATGAATTGTAGCCTCAGTTTCCCATTCTCAGCTGACAGGAGTGGCACTCGGTGTGGTCTTCTGCTGCTTTAATCCATCTGCTCCAAGGTTTGACGTGTTTTGCGTTCACAGATGCTCTTCCGTAGACCTCAGTTATAATGAGTGGAGTTACTGTTGCCTTTGTGTTAACTCGAACCAGTCTAGCCATTCCTATATCATTCTAATACTTTTAATATAATTTTAATAAATAATTTTAAGTCATCCTGAGTCCCCACAGGCCCCCTGGTTGAGATCTATTTATTTGAGAAATGAGCGAACAGGATTCCAATCTTCAAGCTTACCTAAGTGATCTGTTTTGTGGCCGTGCGAGTGCACTGCATCTTGGGTAAATGCTGGTAGATGATGACGAGTAAATGAGTCCTTAACCAAAGATGACCACACAACCGAGGGCCCTGTGAAAAAAAACACATACATGATTTCTAATGAACAGATATGGGATTTGGTAATTGGTGTGTTTATGTAATATACCAAAAGGATGCAATTTGTGAATTTGTGTTCAAGGCACACCAGGGAAGACGTTTGCACGCAGATAGAGGCCCATCATATTATAGGATCTGTGCTCATCTGTGCTATCTGAGCCTGTATCAGTGTAATGAGGAGCACAAAGAGGAGGAACCTGCGGGCAGTGCATTCTGCACACCTGAATATATGCACATAAATACACATATGCATGATGATATGAACAATTTCAATGTCATAAAATGGTCAATGTTGTGGTGCAGATTGCAGAATGGACCTGATTGCAGCCATTTGTCCTCTTCTCTGATTGGCTGATGGTGTTCATCCTCAAATTGTCCTATCAATAAATATAATTTATCAGCATGATAACCAAAGTTACTACTACTGTCCTGATATTTGCATCTTTAACCTGACAAACATGCTTGGAAATAGACAAATGATCAAGATTCAAAACTGTGCAAATACATGCAGGGTACTTTAGTAATATGACGAATTATAAACTGTTGATGCAACATAAAAAATACGCCAGGTTCACTTTGCCATCACAAGCTTGCTAGACACAAGAGTCATTAAGTACTTCATACAATTAAATTTCCATTATAACGATTAGGTTGACTGGACAAATGTCCTGAAACCAAAGTGAATAAAAAAGTAAAAATTATAATAAAATAAAACAGAATCAAGCTTTTGAAAAGTAAGAGGAGGTACCTACCGACCAGCGATTGGTCATGATGTGGTTGGAGTGGGGGTGAAACTCTACCTGCGACATTAATAAATCATTGACTTCTACAGAGCATCAATGGTTAGTGCAATCATGAACGTCACACACACATGCCAAAGCACCATAACGACAGTTTGTTTGCATAATTAAAGTTAGTTTAAAAATAAAACTATTAATTACAATATAAATTACATGAACAACAAGGCTTGTAGCAACCACTTCTTTTTATTTCAAATAATACATACTCATACATATATTACGGCCACACATATTTTAATTAATGTAATGAAACGATAAAAAAAGTAAATAAAAGTCAATTATAAAGTCAAGTAAATAATTTTCAATATTTATACTATATATACAGAAACCCTCCACCTTTACCATCTCTGCTCTGTGTAAAAGTTGATTTTGAACAACTGATCTGCAAACAATTTTTATTTTATTTTTTTACCATGACTTTGTAAAACACTGGTCACAGATCAGCAGCCAACTTTAACTTCTATCTTGGTTGCTTTCATCTTAAAGAGTTGTTTTACACCCATCCTCATTTGGTTCGAAGCCAACTTGAACAAATCTCTATGTCAACTTTCAACTGCAGTTTTGGGATTTTCATTGAGTGGTGAAGGATTCTGGAGCATCAGAATGGCAGCTATGTGGGAACTGGATCTGTTCGGCACAGGCTTTCAGATTGTGCACTTGTTGTTCTATGTGGGAGCGAATCTTTTAGCTTGTGCCCTCACGCGCTTTTCGTAGTCCATCCTGTTTTGACTGTAGAAGAATGAGAGAGAGATAAGATCAATGATGTGGGCTTGACATCGGTTGAAAGTAAACAGTACAATCTAATATTAAAAGGTGCTTGTGATGTTTGGCTGAACTTTACCAGTATGTCGTATATGCCTCTGCCTGTGCTGGGTCCTGAATGTTGGGCTCATTAAGAAGTTCCTGGATGCCCAACAAAATCTACACAGCCACAAGAACACAATGACATACAAAAGCTCACTGCTTATAGGCCCAAAAGGTTTGTTCAAATGATTTATGACCTTATGAGCAACAATGACCTCAAAGTATTTTAATCATGATTAGGTGTACACAACCATTCAAAAAGTTTGGGGTCTGCAAGTAAAAAAAAAAAAAAGATAATAATACTTTAATTCACCAATAATTCATTTAATTGATCAAAAGTGACAGTAAATACATTTATAATGTTACAAAAGATTTCTATTCATTTTGAACTTTCTATTCATCAAAGAATCCTGAAAAAAAATTCTCACGGTTTGCACAAAAATATTAAGCAGCACAACTGTTTTCAACATTGATAATAATAATAAATGTTTCTTGAGCAGCAAATCATCATATTATAATGATTTCTGAAGGATCATGTGACACTGAAGACTGGAGTAATGATGCTGAAAATTCAGATTTGCCATTACAGGAATAAACTACATTTTAAAATAAATTAATATAGAAAACAATGCCTTTAATTTTTTACAGAGCCTTAAACCTTTGAACGCTAGTGTATAACTGCACAAATTGTGTTTGTGTGTGTGTGTGAGTGTGTTTTTGCATACTTGTTTGATGGTGATGGCTGGCCTCCAATCCTTCTCTTCCTCCAGTATGGACAGACACACTGTACCTGAAGGATAGACGTTTGGGTGGAAGATCGGAGGTTCAAACTTGCCTGAGAACAAAATTAATGCGTCAGGTTTGTTTCCACAATACATATTGTTTTAAAGCAGCTTTACAACAGTCTTTAAGTGCTAATGAACAGCCTTACAAAAATATGCAAGGGGTATAATCAGAGTTCAACAAATAAAAACACCTCTAAAGGGTGTGGTGACAATGACAATAATAAACAATATAAAAACAAACGTTTAGAGTATAACATCTCTTATAGAGGAGAAAACTCACATTTGGGTGGTGAAGATGGATAGTCATCCTTAAACAACATTCTCAGTTTGTACAAACCTCCCTCCCAAAGAGTCTACAGGACACAGACCGACAGATTTTAAAACACTATGACTGGTTCACAGTTCAAACATGATATTTGACATGAGTCTCTGAATTAGTCCAAGATACCATAGATTCCTATTTGTATGTAGGCATGTCATATAGGCTAGGTGATAAGAACCGCCTTAAAACCGTAATATGCATAATTCAAGCAAAAGAGACAAATAATAAAAATAAGGTATTAATAGCCTACTACAAAAACACTCACAAACATATTTTTAATTAATATTTACTTATTTTTATTATTCATTATATATAGACACACAACCTAGACAAATTATGTATGTACACAAAAGACAAGACAGATCTGCATGTATACCAACCTAATATGTACAGATACAATTATGCAGGGGAATGTAAATAAGAAAAGGAGTAGGATATGTTAAACAAATATGTACATGTGTACAAATGTTAAATATAAGTATAAAAATCCCCCTTGACAAATATTCCGATCGAGGATTAATCTAGAACTCTATGGTCCGGTTTCACAGACAGGGTTTAGATTAAGCCAGGATTAGGCCTTAGTTCAATTAGGGCATTTAAGAAACTTTAATAAACGTGACTTAGTAAAAAAACATTACTGGTGTGCATCTTGAGACAAAACAACGGCACTGACATATTTTAAGATGTCAGTTCAAGTTACTTTCAGTTAAAACAGCTCAAACATGAATTTTAGTCTGGGATTAGACTAAAGCCTTGTCTGTGAAACCGGAGGTTAGTAACTTGATCTAAAACTTAATTTAGACGGGATTTGTTTGAGAAGAAAGATTGTCGATTTGGAAACTAACCCCCTTTTTTCCTGGTATCGCACACTCCCAATTCATGAGATTCATGGTGCCATCTGGGTTCTTGGTTGGTACAGCCACAAAACCCTACATAGAAACAATAAAAGGTACCACAGCGCAAATTATAGTTATAAATTATATATATTTTGTCAAGTTCTGCACATTTGATCTTGTGTAGGCTATCTGTGAGTCCCTTACAAAAGGATGATCTTTCCTCCAGGCTTTGCGCTCCTGTGACAGTCTACTCAAAGCAATTCCAGACATGACTCAACAGCGCCACCCTGCGGGCAGAAAAACACACCATCAAACGTGTCGTCGGTGCATCCGTAAAGACAGAAATACACATTATAGATGAGCTTATATGAATATAATGTCTGAAGATACATCACATTAAGTTTTAAGTTGAACCACTTTCAATTTTGTGAGCGACTACTTCGCTACAACACTCATATCACCATTAGCATCATACGCCACTAACTGTCAACAATTACAGTCGCTGGCTTACCTTAAACAAATGTTTTAAAATGCCTTTCCAGCCAATACCAAACGGTTTTAGTCAATGGTTTTTAGCGAACTCCAAAACAAAATCTCGAAATGTTAAAACGATCCAAAGGTGTAACGTTAAGGAAGATACCTCGCGACCACTTAGTGCTCACGACTCGAACTGGCGTTTGATCAACTGTTTGATTTTGAATTTTAAAAATCCAAATGAATTTGCCAAACTAATCGTATAATAGATTTAAAATTACACCTAGCTTTTGTCTAAAATGTCGGCAAAATAGACAAACAACGTTAAGTTATGAAGACAGTGGAATGGAGAGCAGCGTCTGTTTGTTTTCATTCGCAGGACCATCAGGCAATGATAGAGGCGACTATGGATGCGTCCATTAAAAATGTGGCATGAGGGGTAGAAAGACCGACATTTGAAAATCCACGCGGGAGATCTACATGGGCTCTCAAGTCTCACGCATTTCAACCAGTTCACACGCCTTGTATTTCTCACGCTGAGAGCTAAGGGATAACTTGTCCCGCTATACAATTAATGGACAAAGGGAAGGCAAAAGGATGGAAGTTCGGCAATTATACTCCGTTTAATGCTAGCTACCAGCAGCCAATCAGAAATTAGAATTCGTTGTATCCGGGTAAATTACGTGTTCCAGCTTCAACCACCTACGTTACTAGGCAACACGCACGAGAGTCGATTTGGTAGGCTGTCTAAGATTGCCAAACTGGTTTTAGATCTTCCCCACTCGAATGCAGATGCAGAGAGAGTGTTCTCCATGGTGGGTTTGAACAAAACCAAAACAAGGAACAATTTAGCTCTGGATATCGAACGCAATCTTCCATCATGTGAAAATGGCTGGCCTTGAGCAACAGTGCTTTAAGTGGGAGCCCCCTACCCCAGCAGTCATCAAGGCATCAACATGTGCAACTAATACTTACAACACAAAACACCATTCATAAGCTAAATGTGTACACACACAAACACACACCTTGACATACATGCTCAGGGCAAGTTGTTATGACTGAGTATGTACATTGAGCACTGATGTTCAGTTGGCTCGTTGGGGGCCAAATTTCATTTAATTTTTTTTATAAATTTGTATTTTTGAAATATCTAAAACTATTTATTTTATTTGGATGAATTTGTCTGTCTTTTATCATATTTACCAATTGTTATAATTTCCATTTGTGCTGGTCAATTATGAACAAAAGGCAAAATTGAACTGCTAGCAAAAATTGAGCGAATTGGGTGGGGCCGAGGGGCCGCTGCTGCAAATATTTGGAAATAATATTTGCAAATATAACAGATCTCACTCCAAACTTTTGATAAAACTTGAGAGCCCATGTTTATGTGTAAGTTGACATAATTCATCAGTGAGGGCAATATGATAAAATGCCCCTCATGCGTGTATTGTTGAAACTATTTGTTTTAAACACTGGCACACAAGACATGAGATATTTGTGTATATTGCATTTATTAGATAAACAACTTGGTTAGGTCGCTAATTATAGTTTGCTTATTTATTTAAACTAGTAAAATAAAATTTCTATTTGGCATAAATCAACATTATTTTCCCCTCAAATAGGCTATCTTGTGTGCATTATTTTAAATGCACAATAATTACATTATATTTATATAGAAAATATCCTTTTAACATCATTTAGATTTTTTTAACTGATTACATTCTAGAGACTTTCTGAAATACTGAATGCTTCTGTATTCTGACAACTGAATTGAGCTATGAATTCTTGTAACTCTCTTTCTAGATTTATATAACTGTTATTTTAACCAGAAAAGGCTTATGCAGAATAGTGCAGCACTTAATAGCCTTGTTGTGCAATCATTGCAGATCAAAATGAGGCTTCTTGTGATTCCATTAGTCATCCGTTCTTTATTCAGAAGAAAACGTGTCATACGGGTCTAAGAACCCATCATGGCTGTTTTCCTTTTGCCTCAGAGATCACATGTTCAGGTGCAGCCTTGGTGAACCACTCGGACCACGCTCCATCGTACAGACAGACCCCCGGGTGGCCGCACAGGTGAGCGGCGAGGGCGATGTGACAGGCTGTCACACCTGAGCCACAGGTGACCCAGAAGGGCTTCTGCATGTCAACTCCTTTCTGCTGGAAGAGCTTGGTGAGTTCCTCCACAGGATGTTCTAGACCTGATGTCGGGTCCATGAAGCTGGGAAAAGGCATGTTGATCGATCCAGGAATATGACCAGGCTCTGTGTCTAAGATATAAAACAGAGAAATGTAGAGAAATAAAACTATGGCACTTTGGCATTTTTGATAAACAAATAAATAAATCTGTTATGTCTATAAATAAATCTTTGATTATTGTACCTTGTGTTATGTTCTATAAGAGTACTTAATACATAACTTAGAAGTCCATATGAATGTGGTCACAAAATGCATATAATAAATATACAAAAGCTAGAAACAGTATGGCACTGTATGACATTGCTTGTACTGTATTACTGTGGAGAATTAAAACACTATCAATAGTTGAAATTGATAATAGAAAAGTGCTAATATGCATTCATGCATTCATAGACTGATAGCATCTGCCTTCATTTTCTTAACTCCATTCTTCAGAGAAATTGTGTACCATAAAAATAAGCCAAAATATACATTTGTAATGTCATACAGTAAAACACTGGATACAGTAACAACATTGGATATTGTACCTTATATTGTACCTTATAAGAGTAGTTCACAAAAAAATAAAAATCCATTTGTATGTATGTATAAATTGTATAATTGAAAGTGCTTTTTACCTTTATTACCTTTGATTACCTGATTTTTAAAGGCTGATTACCTTTAAAAATAAATAAATAAATAAATAAATAAATATATATATATTCCATGAGGTCACAAAAATGCATGTATAACAATTATACAAATGTTAAAAAATGTTGCTTAAAATAGTTAACAATGAAAAATTGTCTTGTTTTCCACCACAAATATCCTTAAATCAAAATATTACTTGAAATATCTACATTGTATGTCTTTTTTTTTTTTCTTTCTCAAGTAAACATTATAATGTTTGTTTAGATATTTGCACTAGGAAAAAAAATGTGTGACAGGTCACAATCCATACTTACTTGCCCTTGGCTCTGGTTCAACCCCACGAAATCTTCCATTGGCTCTGGCGTCGACTACTTGAAATTCATTGGTTTTAATGTTGTTCAAAACGTCTTCATAAGTTCTGACCCAGGACTTGTTAAAGGACGCTCTGAACTCGGCACGCGCTGGTTTACTATATTGCTCGGTAACGGGATGACCCTCTCTTAACCAGTTCTTTAACCCACCGTCCAAAACCGACACGGAATTGTGTCCAAACACCCTAAACATCCACCACACCCGTGGCGCAGAGAACGAGCCAAAGTCGCTAGCATCGTAAACGACGACATGAGTGTTGTTCCCTATTCCCAGATTACCCACATAGTCTGCGAACTCGCCCACGGTAGGCAGCATGTGATCAAACTCGGAGCTTTTGTCACAACACTCGTCGATGTCGAAAAACGAAGCTCCGGGAATGTGAGTTTGTTCAAACTCGACACAAGCGTTGCGTTTCATTTTAGGTAAATACCAAGATGCATCTAATATCCGCAGATTTGGTCCCACTCGGTTGCTTTTGACAGCGTCCGCGAGCCATCGCGCCGCTACGAGAGCTCGAGCTTGGGCAGCCATGTCACTCGCACGCTCCACTACAGCACTACAACCTCCCGACGGCAGTCTATGCTGCAAATTTGCGAGCAATGAATTACTGCTCAAATATTAACTTGGTGTGATATTTTGTTGACGGGAAAAGGGGGAGTATAAACCATAGGTTTTTTTTACTTATTTAACTTAAAATGTACGACCTACTTTGATTTTGTTTTAAGTACGACATACAACATTGCTAATATATGGCAGATAAATCCTTAGCAGAACCGCGAGGGGGTATAGCTCAGTGGTAGAGCATTTGACTGCAGATCAAGAGGTCCCCGGTTCAAATCCGGGTGCCCCCTGGTAAATTTATTGCATTTTTCCGTTTTGACTTTTTAAGTGATCAGTGCATTCAGTAATGAAATACATTTCAGCCAGATGTCATTAGTACAATGGCTATGATACAATATTCATTTTGTTTTTGTTGTCTTTCTGTTGTGTGTTGTCTTTGAGCTATTTAGTAAAAACACTAATTATATATTATTAAATATATGATTGCATAGTATAGATCATTTGAGTGAGTGAGTTTTTTTTAAGTTTGAAAGTTTTTGTTGTTGTTGACTAAGGCATGACTGGATGTGTCAAAAAGTTCACTCCATTCCAAAGATAAATATTCTTCTTTTCTAAGCAGTAAAGAAATGCATAAGAAATACATCATAAATACAACAATGCTGGAAAGAATTGAGTGCAAGTGATGTTTTAATTGATGCAAAGGGTTAATAGCCTTGTGCAAGGTTTCTGAAATAAACTAAATGAATCACTCGAATACATGCACTGTGATGATGAATATAATATGAAATTGTTTAGCTCTCTGAGTAGAAGAGTTGTAACTGTGACATTTTTCTAACCGACCTGTTTCATATTATCGTTTATCTCGGTTTAGCTGTGTCATGTTTTTTGGTTATGCTTACTTGTGATGCTTGTTATGCTTACTAGTACATGCTTACTATGTGACTTGTGTGAGTCAAGAGGCACTGTGTGAAAGAGGCACTGTTTTCTAGTGTTGTTGTCAGTTTGTGAAAGACTTTTTTAGCTTGTCACAAGGTATGCAGTTCTGTTGGAGTCATGAGAATATAATTACATGGTGTTGAAGGTTTTAGCACAGCTCTAATTCTTTTAGATATTGATCAAAATGAACTGTTTAGTGATTCCCATGCTTTTACGGTGTCAGCAGAACTATCCATTTGATTACTAGTGTTTAATGTGCTCTCTTGCTCATCAGTTAAAATATTTGACCAGCTACATGGCAAAAATTTAAGTTATCACATATTTTGTAAGCTAGGCTGCTTGTTCTTGTTTTTGGTTTATGTGCTCAGTGTTTATTGTTAAAACAATTAAAAGACATTAAGGGTGATTTATCTGCATTTTATTATTATAATTTGAAAGAATGTTATAAGAGTTTTATTATACAATTTTTAGTCAGTAAGCCAGTTTGTAAAGCATTCATATAATATTTTAGTAAAGTATTAAAACAGAAAAGGAAAGCAAAAAAGATACAGAGATAGAGATAAAAAAAGAAATACAGTGTTGTGATATGTAAGTGCAGTATTTAAAATTCTGCAATACTCAAAAAGGTACATCAGTTCTTACAAACATATTTTTTAAACAAAGTGGGTAAACACACAAAGTACAGCAGAAACTGAGTTACACCAAACAGTATGTAAATCAAACAGTGTAAATATTCTGTTGTCAAAAATGTAACAATCTGAAATGTATTGTAGTTATATTATAACTTTTATTTCAAGATTTCATATCCTTATTCTTGCTAAAATTCTTAAGAGTATATTTAGTATTGATTCCATACATTATATGTCATCTATAACTTTGTAACTGTCAATATAAATACTGAGTATGCTGTGTAAATTCCTTGCACAAGCTGTAGACTTTGAGGACCATGTACCATTTATGGCATAAACTTTTTGGCTTTCAGTCTGGGTATGATTTGCATGTCCCTGACATCATTGTGCTGCAGAAGCCAGCACAGGTATCTCTCTGAGCCCATTCCCCATCCACTTGTTAGAAGAGGGATGGCTTGACGCATGTTGATGTACCATTTGTATGAGTCCTCTGGTACAGCATGGTGTTGTAAGGCCTCTCGTACCATTGCAGGTGTAGAATGACGTTCCCCAAGCCCTACTGTCTCCCCTAACCCCAAGAGAAGGTCAGCTGCCTTGGCTTTGCTCCTGCCTGAACCTTCAATATATGCTTGGTAGAAGGGCACTCCAAGATGGTCCATTTCTGTCAGCCAAACAGCACCTCCATACTTTTTAATTAGGACCCTTTCTCCCTTTCGCGTTAGCTTCCTGCCAAACTGTGGTTGTCCCTCCTGAACCCACTCAAGGCAATCAGAGGATGGCATAATGTTAATCGCTTGATCCAAGGGTACTCTTGGAAGAGGTTTTTCTAAGTTCTTCAGTAGTTCTTGGGCATGAGATAGTGTACCAGCTGTGTTTAAGATAATGTCGGAATGTTGCTTTACCATTGCCTGAGTCAAATGTGCAACATAGCCTTCAGCTATAGTCATGGCAGCATCCATGTCGCCCAGAAGCTCACATTCCACATGGTAGAACTGGTTGAGATGTGTTGCGTCAGGATCTTCCCCTCTGAAACTGGGGGACACATAGTAAGCCCCAGGAAGACCATCATGAAACCTCATAAAGTACTCTAAAACAAACTGCATAGAGTCTGCCAGATATACATCTTGGCCCAACATGTTGACAAACACTGGCTCAGAATCTGACCCCAGACCCATTGGAGAGGAAATTGTGTCCGTTGTGATAGGTGTCAGTGCATAGGCATACTTGCATTTGTTGTTGAAGTACTCTACTGTGCTATGAAACAGGGTGTTTTGGATTTGAAAGAGATTGCGATACCATTTACTCTTGATGGCTAATGCTGCATGAGTCTGGGGGTCTTCCCAGGACTGAGGTGGAGTAGTCTTTGTTATCTTGGTGTGGATCTCTGTAAGGTCCTCTTTGTTAGCTGGAGGACCATCTACTGATGTTACATATCCTGTATAAGTTGGGCAGTACTGAGAAACCACAACTGGGGATTTGGGGCCATTAGGCTGATGAACTAATGGAATCAGTTTGGCATGGGCATAATCAAACTCAAACCCTTCAAATATGAGAGCTACACCATGGGCATTCATTCCTTCTTGCACAAGATGAGCAACCTTTTGTATTGCCACAAGTAGGGATGTATAGTCGCTCTCATTCAGACCGAAGATGTCACTGGTAAGAGGTTTTCTTGGCACTAGAACTGTAAAGCCTGGTGTATTTGGAAAAGGAGTAAGGAAGGCTACATGTTCATTGTCTTCCCAGACACGCCACTGTTGCTCTTCACCACGAATAATGCGGGGGAAAAGGCCGGTATCAGAAGGATCTCCATGGAAGTCAAAGCAAGAAGGGGCATTGGGTGTCGGGAGTCGAGAGCGAATCTTTGCCTGGACCTGGTCAAGAAGGGTATCTTCACATCGTGGACCACTTTTGGAGCTACAGTATCCAGGGTCATAAGGATTGAACTCCATTTCCTCAGCTAATTGAGGTTTCCAGTTTGGTTCTAGGTCATGGAGAGGCAAGACTTTGATGTAAGCTGGCTTGTCAAGTTCTGGCATGGACACAAGGGCGCAGCGATGCACACAAAGTTTCTCGCAAAGGAGATTGGCAACAGTCTGTGCCCCCTGCATCATTGCTATGTAGTCAGGTAACACTAACTGAAAGATGCTACTAGGTCCATTAATAGTCTTTCGAGTGAGAACAGTGGCTCCTGGGGTCCAAGGATTAGACTGTAGGTGAGCTACCAATTCATTAGTCTCCCAAATCACATTCACAAACTCCTTCCTAGGTCTTAAAACCTCAGTTCGAGGAATGCCACTGACCATTGAACCAACAAACATGACCCCAGCATTGGTTTCAATAACGGCTTCACCATGATGGTCTACAGCAATAATTCCTGCACACTTTTCTTCCAGATCATTGTAGATAACTTCTCGACAAGCCTGTCTGAGACTGTAACCTTTGAGGTTGTATAAGCTGGCTACTTTGTGAGCAACTGTTTGGCGTAAGAAGGCATCACCATCACCAGAGCATGTCACGGCTAGTTTCTCATCAGCATAAATTCCTGCCCCAACTATAGCGGTGTCACCGACTCTGCCTTTCCACTTGCCAACTAAACCTCCAGTGGATGTGGCTGCTGCTAACTTGCCCCACTTATCCAGCGCAACTGCACCTACAGTTTGAGGATGGTTATTCTTGCCATCACCTGACTTCATAAGCAACTCCTTGTATCTTATGTCGGTGTCAAAGTACTCTGATTTTACTGTTGTTTCTTTTTCTCCAAGACTGTTTACAAACTCTTCGGCACCTTCTCCAATCAGTAAAGAGTGCACACTCTTTTCCATAACACAGCGGGCTGCTTTTATTGGGTTTTTCACTCGTCGCAGGCAAGCCACGGATCCAGAGTTCTTCCCATGTCCATCCACAATGGTGGCTTCCATTTCATGCTCCCCATCTTGGTTATATACTGATCCCTTGCCGGCATTAAACAAGAAACAGTCCTCCAACGCAACTACACTTCTTTGTACTGCATCCAGACTACTACCTCCATGAAAAAGCACTTGTGCTCCAAGAGTTAGAGCTGTTTGAAGGGCAAATTCAATGGTCCCAATTACCTTCTCATTTAACATCATTTCCTCTCCTGCCCCACCATGGATCACTAAAGTGAAATCTGGGTGCATGGGTTTGTTTTGTCCTTGTTGCTCCACAGCTCTGACTGCATCGTCCACTGAAGATCTATTTACTAGTTTTTCTTCATTGTCTTGCAGAAGACATTCAATGGCTCCCATCTGCCCTGCAATGGCATACCTTAGTGCCAGAAGCATTACTAGTTTTAGATTGAACTCAAGTCTTTCTTTGAGATTTCCCAGGACATTGGCGAAAGTACCCTTTCCATTCAGGACCAGACGTACTTTGTCCTTCCTGCCTAGATATGTGACAGCCAGCTGGTCTGTAGCATAGACGTTACCTACAGCACACTCAACTCCCTCCATTAGATCTGACCCAGTCAAGTAAACCGAAGGGCATCCAAAAGGGTCAAGAAACTTCTTGAGTGGGTTATCTTGAGACATAGATCTGCGCAAGGCTGCCAGATGAGGCCCCACTCCAAGGCCAAGTTTTGTAGCTTTGATTAGGTTTTTGTGCTCTAAAAAGGCAAGGTGAAAGAGCTGGAAAAGCTCATTTGTGTACTGGGGAACATTGTCTGGACCAATGCAGGATGCCAATGCTGTAACAAGCTGGTGAGATCTAATAGTTGTGGAGTATGTGGGATCACAGCGGCCATGTTTAAAGTGACGCATGTGAGTAGGTGTCACCATGATGAGGCTAGTAGCTGCATCCCCAAGTGTTTGCCTCAAGGACAGCTGCAAAGTGAAATTAATCCATGCATCATATAGACTTCTGTGACCCCTTAAGGTGGTGAACACATCTGGGTAAGATGATATTTCAAAAGTCATGACTGACTGGCTGGCTTGTAGAAGGCTAGAAACAGACTGATTCGGTACAGTTATTCCTTTCAGAGGCATTTTCAGAGGTTTAGGGTGAAGAGAACCAGCATTTGAGAATGGACCTAACTTATTAGTTTGGGTGTTTATTACTATGTTTTCAGATTCCGAGAACTGCCACAGACGTTCAACAAGAAGCCCAGCTACCATTCCATCCAGGGCACTATGCTCAAACAACATGCCTGCTTGGCCATCTTTAAAAACCACCAAGTTCACCACCTGTTGATGAAGATGATAAATAGTTATGTCATTCTGCCATTCATATCTAAACATTACAGCCAGTTGAGTCTGATTTAAGCATTGCTATGGGAAGTCATTTAATCCATGAATTTCAACAGTATTTTACTTTACAGTACTTAATTTTATCTTAATAAAACATTTTTTTAAAATACCAAATTAGCAAAAGTAAAGCTTTTAAAAGCTTTGAAGTTTGGGCGCCAATTCAATTCAAATATCAATACATGGAATTTAATAAGTGATGGAATTGTTCATTTCTGGAATTTGACAAACCCCAATTGGAATTTAAGCTTACTGCTGTACAGTTCTAATTATATAAACATCCTGTTTTTACACACCTTATCATAGTATCTCAAACATCTGCTATCTTTCTCCCCTAGCCGGACTGTATTAAGTATTTCTGCAAGATCAGCTGGTGCAGGGTGGTCTTCCAGGGAAACAGCCAGAATGGCACTCTCCATCATTTCAAGTGAAACTGCTGCTTCACCCCCTGTCTTTAAGATATCCATTCTCACAGAATGCCAGGCTTGGCGATGAAGAGAAGACAGACCACAAATAACAGACGGGTCTTGTTCAGGGGGTGCTTCTGGGTGTCTCATTGCATGCACCAGTTGGGCGTAGATGTCATTGAGAGGTACAGCAGAAAGAGATTCCCTTGCACTTGGTTTCCATACAATTTGAATCGGAAATATACCCCCTCGACAGGTCAATATGGCATGAAGGCTGTCTGGGTATGTCTGGAACATTAAGGCCAAGAAAATGTCATTAAGATGAGTGAAATCGGTCATTAAAATTAGTTTTACCTAGTTAAAGTAACTTAAAATAGTAAAAACTGGAAGTTAATTTGAAAATAAATACCTTTAGCTCATCATTGCTCTTGCCTGGTAGGCGACTAGCTGCAAAAACCTGTGACTGTTGTGTTCGCTCAGTTGGTACATCCCCTTCCACCAGCAATGGTTCACTGTACAGCTTAGCAGCTGCCCACAGCAGGGCCGTAGCCCGCTCTATCTGCGCAAACTCCCCATTTAGCTTAGAGGAGGGAAGGATGGAGGGAATAGCGGTGGAATTGGGCAGAGGGTCATAGCAGGAGAGCAGCCGCTTTTTGAATTCCTCAGTCACCCAGTTCTCACGTCCAGAAGCGTGATCTTTCAGATGTTTTTGGACTTCCTGGAGTGCATCTCTTTGCTGAAAGAGGGCAGTTTTATAGTGTTGGTACTGGTCGGGATTTAAGGTGAGCTGAAGCACCCGGCTAGCTTCCTTGAGAGTAACATCCAGTTCTGGAATGGGATAATCAGGTAGCGCCATCCTACAGAGTAGAGGATAAAACTTTATAATACATGCTTAAGTTGTGTCATGTGATTTAAATTGAATATTACTATGTTTGTATGATTACACTCAGAGCATTTTCTCAGCGTACATGTAACACATGACTTTTTTTGTCATGTGCATTTCAATAATTTCATTACGAGGCTTAATAAATTGGCTTATTTTCAGCACAAAAGACTTAGTGTGATTTAGTAATGTACTTTAACTGTACAAGCATGTTTCAAAGGCATACAACACATTTAAGGATGACCACTATTAACGTACATGATGACTTAATGACATTGACAGATTCCAAATGTACAGATACTCAAAATTAACTTCTGTCAATATACCTTTTAGCCATGTGGCCATAATGAGTATAGCATGCTATTTGTATAGCCAGTCGTCATGGGAATATGTCTCATGCTGCATGTTCCTAATTTGATTTTGGCTGATTTAATCACGCGCTGTCTCTTTTTGTAACTCTTGTAATGCTGTCTTTCTTTTTTCCATTTATGGTCTCTGGTGACATGGAAGTTCACTCTAGGTGACCTTGATCATGTAGTGTCATTGATTACTTCTGAATTCATTCACTTTAAACCGGAACAACACCCATGCAAGTATTTTGAGACTGCTGTATCTTTTGCAATAAAATCTAATTTACATACTCATTCAATAAAATATGATACAATATTATTACAAAATTAATTGCCTGTAAAACATGGCATTGTCCTGCTTTAAACAGCTTAAACCACCATAAACCAGGCCAGGCTGTGAGACTAACTTAAACCGTCTCTTTTGGTTTGAGAATTATTATTATTATAACATTTTTTTTGCAAGAACTTAATACTTCTTATACTAATTTGACATTCTTATGTATGCATGTATGATTTTTTTTCTTCAGTATTTACCAAAATGTTTTTCATCACAAATGAAGCCAGGATATTTTTGCATAACCCCTCCTTGTATTTTTGTGGAAGAAATACAGAAAATAAAATAAAACACAATCTCACAATGCCATAATTACACAATTGTGAGGGCAAATAAATTAGCTTCCAGATTGAGCTTCCAACTACCAATATATTTATATAAAGTACTACACTAACAAACTAATGCACATGGCTAGTGGTTTAAAGTTTGGTTGACACTAATTCAGTGAAAACTTTACTACTTGATTTTAATGCCATTCAGGCAAAATTTAATTTCTTATCGTTTCTGATTTTCAAGTTATTTAAAGTTTGTCAACAAACTTGTGTATTTTAATGTCAGAGAAGAAACATTAAGCAAAAAAACCCAATATATAAGCATTCAACTCACCTCAGAGCAGTAAAGACTTCCAAAGTATATGTCGTCTAGTCAATGCGATGAGAGCTAGAGTGCAACAACCTTTTGTTGCAGTGAACAAACAAGAAGAGGACTGTAATCTGAACCTAGTGATTCCAATTAAGGAATTTAATTTCCTATCTCCCAATAGACGTGCAGTATAACAGGAAGACTGTCACACTGACATTCCTTTTCTTTATATGCAGTAAAAGAGTATCAGCCTTTTTGATACTACATTTTTATTCTAAAGAAAACTTCTGCAGAAGCTACTTATTTTAGTCCTCAGTCTGTATAAATTGATCTTTCTAGATTTTCTGTGTGGAAGCTGCATTTGATCCATTAGTATGCTCTGAAAAACATATTTACTGTATATACAGGGGTATTGATTTGCTGTGTGGTGTTTTAATGTGATGTGTTATGTTGTTTTTTATGTCCTTTATGATTGTTGAGCACTTTGAGCTTTAAAGTCATTTAACAGTGTTTTAGAAATAGAGGAAATGAAACAAATGAAATCGTTCAGTGATAGTCTTGTTCTATCTTTCACTCTGTGAGATTATTAATCTGATGTCTAATGTTCTTTCTGCATTCACATCCTTCCGTCATTCAGAATAACCTGCAAAATGTGATTAGACTTGAAGTTGAATTAGCTCAGTATTGCTTTATAATCTCATCCATCAGTTTTAGGATATCATAGTATGAGAGTAAAATAATCTGGACATTTGGGTAACTTGTGCTCACTGTAATCATGGTTGTCTGTAAAGGACATTGAAGTTTCATTATCTCGTTAAAAGACATCAGATGGTAGAAGACGGATAAGGAGTTCCTTAAACATGGAAACCTAAAACATGTCATGTGATGTGCTGTGTGGTGATGATTTTTGTTTCCCGTTAGCTGAACAAAGAATGTATTGAGTGAGTTATCTTGTGTGTCTCACGTGAGAAAGGCCAAATTATTTTTAGTGAAATTGCAGGTGCTCTTTGTTATCAGATATCCAGATTATGAACAATGTTTAACTGTGACATTCAGGCTGAACACATCCTGATCAGACAGACCTTGACAAATTTTATGATACTTACTATGATGTTGATACAGAATTGTTAGCCTTACTTCCTTAGTGTTTCTTTATTATAGAGATTGGGTTCCTGGGTGTTTCACTTTTGGCCCTGTGAATTGTTATGAATCTTAAAACACACTTTCACTAGTTTTTTTGTTTGTTTTAATTTGTAAGAATGTTCATCAGTGAATATACAGGCATCACATTTTCCCCATCATAGTCCTGAACAATTTCATAATTTCAGTACACATCAGATTCTTTACTCAATACAGCATTTTACATGTTTGGAATACATTTTCTTATTCATTTGTTTTGGTAAGGTTAGTTTCATAACTAGCATTTTATGTAGGTTATCTAAATGATCATGCATAATATAATTTGACACAATTATATATATATATACCAAAACGATCAAGAAAGAACAATTCTGACCTAAAGTTTTATCAAAAGTTATTACCAAACAATCATGTTGAAAGACAAAATATAAGATTTGATGTGTGAAAAACTCAAGGTAAATATCACACATATTTTTTGTAAAAAGTAAAAGCTAAATTTGATATTACATTATGGGTGTAAATGGACTTGGACTTAGTGCAGGTAACCCAATGCACAGGACAATGGTGACACGAGAATAAAAATATTCATGATTCTGAAGCTGAAAATATAATTTCTTTAGATGGATATGCTTGCACTCTGTTGTTAGATTTATAAAAAATAATGTAGGCCACTTTTTACTGTTAACATAAGACATTTGGCATTATCATGACCCACACATATTCCCCCATTGCATTATTATACATTATATTCATCATTATATATAGTAGTAATTAATGTAAAACTGACACCAAAACTCTGAAAATTAGAATTTATTCTCACACAGAAATGTTTATTTTGGGTGAACTATCCACGATACATATTGTTGTAATTTTGTATTACGATTATTGTGACCCTATATATTGTTACACCCCTAATATGTGTGTGTGTGTGTGTGTGTGTGTGTGTGTGTGTGTGTGTGTGTGTGTGTGTGTGTTCATATGTAATTTCACACAGTAAATATTGAAATGTTTTATGTTTATATCTATAATTATTATTTTCATACATAGTAGAGGTTCTTAAAGTCTGGAAAAGGGTCAAATAAAATCCATAAAAAGCATTTTAAAGGTATTTTTAAAATATAATTAAAGAATTATAATTTTAAAAACCCTGATGCACTGCAGAAACGCCAGAAATATACTGGTAATGTTAACTAAATAGTCAGCAGCACACTAATGGTTTTTGAGCCACTTTACAAACTTGTTCCAATAACCCCGGAAGTAGTCATTTAAATTCTTCTTCCGGAGCGGCATTGGTCGACCCTTTACTGAAGGCTGTCTGATCTCCCCACCCCTGCCAAGCTCAACATTCATTTCTGTCTAATTCAACCGTGAGTAAAAGTTTCTATTGGCACCGGATATGAGTTTCTAAAACATTCGAGACCTCGGAGGTTGAGCTTATTGACATATTTTCACAGTTAAAGAAGGTCACTGGAGATGAGGCTAGCTAACGGTAGCATGCAAAATAACTGCAGCTCTGCTTGCAAACGTCTCATTTTCATACACATTCGCCAGAACTGCTTCCCGTACAGCGTGTTAATACTATTCAAAAGGTTATATTTATATATATTTTTTCCTGATATACCTAAATATTATGTGTGGAACAACAGGCTTTATTGCACTGGACATTGCAGTAGTTATAAAGGCGATGGTTCAGTCTTAGACAGTTTACTCTGGTATCAATCAAAGCATGTAAAAATCAGGCATGTATTTTAAATATCCCCAACATTAATTATGATAACTAGTGCTCAGACATTGCACATTTCATTACAGGGTCACATAACTAATATAAGCCGCACGTGCCAGCATTGGTCTGCTTTTATTTGTTTTGTTTTGAAAGAAAGAGCGCTGAATTGTGGTGATTTGAATGCGGTTTGGTTGTGTCAGCTATTTATTGAATAAATATTTGCATTATGACCGCAGTTACCACAGTACTTTGGTGTGTTCAATGTCCTGTTGTCATCCATCCAAATGGTGGTATTAAAGTCACCATGCAATTGAATTGATTTTTTCTTTATGGAATATTGTATTTCTTATATATCTGTGCACGTCATTATTTTATTAAATTTATGTGCCCTTAAGTTTTAATCAAAATCATTTCCCCTCCCCTACATCTTTTAATTCTCTGATGACGTGTTTACTGGTGTAAGGGAGGGGGGGGGGGGGGAGGGGGGGGGGGGGGGGGAACTGTCACTCAAATGACATCATGCAATAGCAAATGGTGCTTTCAAGTCATCTCGTAAAGATCGTATATACGAGTTGAACGCACATGAACACAATATCGTAAATACGAGTGGGAAGCTCGGGATTTTCTTTAAGCCCTGATCTTTACGAGTTGGGGGCATGTCAGTGAGAAACATTGTGGAATACCACAATACTTAAATGTATTTAGCAGTGACTTGCTTGGTCCCCTCAAAGTTGCGTCGGATTCCTTAGCGTAAAGGTTAAGAGGCCCATCTATCGCTGTTTTCCATGTTTGTAGAGTTAGTTTGTGGAGTAAATATATAGGCTAGAATCTGTGTGCGTACCAAGCGGCAACCTCCCTGTCTCAATCTTGAAACCAACACGGTTTTACATCGAATTAAACGGCAATTCATCGACTGGTCGCTTGAGACTGGCTGCAAAAGTGAGTCAAATCTGCATCTCCCCCATGTTGAAATGCCCAACTTTACAGCAGAAAAAAACATGTTTACTGCCTGGAGCAAAAAGTGGCTTTGGTCTATAACATGACAACTGTAACAACTGTGAGGGGGGTGAATTGTTTTATAACTCATCCGTTTAAATTATATTAAGCCTTAAATTTCTGCATAATTAAGTGTTCAAAATCAACCGCTAATATCTTCCATCCATAGACAACTTGATCGCGTCGAGGTAGGTGGGCATGGTTTCAGCACCAGGCTCCTCAGCTCCACCCATGTCCTGCCTCTTTGCCCATTTTCGTTTATCCGGGAGTGACGCGCTGCCAAGATGGCGACGGTCGGCTACACCCACTTTAGGTTTCAAAACCGGTCTTCAGAAACCTATGGGTGACGTCACGGACACTACGTCCATATTTTTTTTACAGTCTATGGTGTGTACACAGCTTTTTTAAAAGTGCCGGGTGCTGGTGTTTCGCGTGCGTTCACCCAATCAGTGTACACTTACGTCACAGAGAGTTCCTATAATGCTGGTTTAGACCCTACTCTGAAATAGGAGCTAAATTAGCACCTCCAAAAGAGTTCCTAGAACTAAAATAATTCCTAGTTCCTGCGGTGCGAACATGCCAAAATCCGGGTACTTCCGCCAATAGTTCTAGGAACTGTGAAAAGGTTCCTCCGGTGCGAAAGCCCCTATTGTCAGGCTTTTCTATTTACAGCGAAGTAAGCTAATTACCTGCACAGAATAAGATGGCATTATAATATAATGTAATTTGTAAAGATAAAGTTTGCAGTGGCTTCATAAATTATTTAAAAACATAAAAAAACAACGCACACCTGCACATTTCTTTGTTCTTCAATTCTAGAACTAGAGTTTAAGAAACTTGCTATATTTTTGTGTAATTAATTATGAGAAAGTACACTGAACGATTAATCGCACTTTCCATGTAATCGCACTTAAATCGAGATGGCTTATCGCGATTTTAAAATCGCAAAGGCTACGATTATTTTTTATGCGCAGTTTGTCATTGATGTACGGCTCTGTAAACGCTGCTCCTTCTGAAAGCACTGTGAGTTTGAGCCACTTATAACGTGCAGTTGAAAAAACAACACGCGTCAAACATCTTTCCAAACACGAGAATCATTTATGAACCTCTTGTCCAACAACAGACAACATTTAATAACATGCATTTACTCCAAACTCACTTCTTAACGACAGTTGAGCTCATCCTTCTGTGAGATGATCTGCCTTCTTACACAGAATAAGGCAGTCGTGTATTTATAAGCCATGTTTAATCAAAGCGTTTCAATCTTCCGTTTATTCAGCTACAGCGATAGGGATTTCCTGGAATGATGCGCATTATTGTACTTCTGCAACGGGGCATATTTATCGTGTTTGCATGAGAGCGCCCTCTGGCGTTCAAATGGGGCAGTATTTACTACCAATCACAATCAGCCGCACTCCACTGACAAGCTGCGCATAAAATAATCGCAAATCGCGTGCGGTTTTGTTGCGATTAATCGCTCAGCCCTACGCCATCTTACTCCGACGAAAGTGACTTGAACGCACCGGTCGTTGTAAACACGACTTCCCACCTCGTAAGTACGAACTCCCCAGGAGGACTTGAATGCACCAAAAGCACAGCCATCCAATCAAGTCCCTCCCTACAGGTTTTCCTGCAATGCAACTTCCATTTAACACTGACTTTAAAGTGTCCATCTTCCAGGTGCGTGTGAGACGTCGGTCTCTGCCCGCTCTGAACCCTCCCTGATGGGCGGCTGGTCCCGCAGTGCTGTCCTGCAGCTGTACCGAGCACTGCTCCGTGCAGGTCAACACCTACAGTACACCGACCGCGACTTCTACCGGCGCGCAGTGACCCGAGAGTTCCGCCGCTGTCAGACCCTCAGCGCCCCAGCAGAGAGGGAGGACGCGCTGAAGAGAGGACAGTTCTTCCTCAACAGCAGGCTGGGCGGCTTGGTGTAGAAGTGGCCCATCAGCACCAGACAGTCTGACTGCTAGCTGGTAAGATGAGCATTTCTGCATTTGAAACATTGTAGGCAGCTTACAGTCGCAGGAGGTGCATGTATGTGTAAACCACGGTTGTTATCATTAACTAAAACCGTTAAAAAGCATTTTTGTTGATTGAAATAAAACTTAAAATGTGAAAATTTGATTTAAAAAACTTAAAACTAATTGAAAATTAGAAATATTGCCTTGGCACCTAAATCAAATAAATTGAAGCACTAAAATTGCTCACTGGAAATAAATAAAAGCTCAAATAAAAATAAATGGACATAAATAGAAATATTTAAACGTGACAAAAGTGCATAAAATTACAAAAAATTAAACCAAAATGAAAAAGAAAACTGAAAATTTAAAAAATAAAAAATAAAAGCTAATTCAAAATATTAAAGTGCCCCAATTTTGGTTTTTCGAATATTCCCTTTCATGCAGTTGGTAATATTGCTGTCTGTGAATGTAAACGTTCTGTAAAGTCGAAAGTGCACGATAACTCTGAACCGCCTAAACGAGTCTTCTGTAATTCGAATCCCACTGCGCGACAGTTCTACGTCACTAGAAAATACATTTGCATAATCAATGCCCGGTCGTCCGCCTATGTTGTATGTTGTCCGCCCACTAACAACTTGACCAGCCCACAAACACGTAATTTTACTGACGACTGCTTCTCAAATCTCGCAGTTCAACACGGGATTCGCAAAATGCTTGCTCTTGAAAGATGGGTCAGTACCCAGTTTATTTGGATCAGCTTGCTCCTCAGAATCACAACCTGTAAGTATGAATAATTACTGATGTATATATTTTCTACCGGGAGTTCAAAATACGTAGTTTTGTGTTTTATATTGTGTAAGTTTCCGGTTAACCGGCTAACTCACGTTATTACTGTCTTACTGCTAAGCAGCTGTGGGCCACTATTACCTAAAACTGTGTCTATTAATGCAGATTGTCTTGATGATGAAGGATTAAGATTTGTTTTGCAAACTTTAATGTTACATCATTCATTCACGTTAGTGCTTGACTAACATATGCGCTGTTAACATATGTGCAGTTCCCGCATGTTCACCGCAATAAATTAGAAATATACACATCGGTTGGTTGATGGACAATGTATTTTATGAGAAAATGAAAGCGTTTTTTTACTTTTGATGCATGTAAACCTGTTGTAGGAGACCTCCAAAACAAAATCAGGAGCCTTTACAATAGCATAATAGGGACAGTTTAACAAAAACTATAATAGTATGAAAATACTAAAATGCCAGTGAATAAAAATAGTTATTGTTTTCATTGTTTTTAACCCATGTAAACTTTTGTTTAAAAAAATATCCTTTAATAGTGCTTTAAGATTTTCAGGAGTGTAATATTCCTGTAAGAAGTACTACAGAAATTATATAATCTAATAATTTATAACACTGGATAATAACACTGGATAGTCTTCACTGTATAAATTAAATATCATTCCTTATTAAAGTTACAAAAGTGATTGTCAAGAGCATTAAGTGATTTTCTTTGTCTTTTGTTAACATTAAGGACACAGGAATATGTGGCTGCTGTCTCTTTAAGACCTCATGCACTGATCTACTGTATATTGACGCACCTCCAGTTTTCTAGCAGCTGTTACCATTTTTAATATATTTAACATTTCACAATTACGAATCTGCCCCATCGTCTTTCACGCTGACCCCGGGCCATCAGGCATTCCTTATTGTCGAGCCCCGCCATACCTGTTTCTCTGTGTCTAAACTTTTGACCAATAACAGCACAAGATATTTGTTGACATAACTGCAACGTGTCATGTGACATTGTGATTCACGTGATGTCATAACTAGGTAAACTGCATATAAGCTCAGCATCTTACATAACTTTTAGCTGATGAAAAAATAAATTTCTTGTCTCTTCTTTTCCTGTTCTCTTTCTCCATCTCAGGGAGGGAAAAGATCGATGGCAGGAGTGAACGGGGATCGGAAGGGGAAGAAAGATGACAATGGGCTTGGCACAGCGATTGACTTTGTGCTCTCTAATGCAAAGCTGGTGCTGGGAGTCGGGGGAGCAGCCATGCTCGGAATCGCCACGCTGGCGGTCAAAAGAGTGAGTACAGGAACGTGATGTAATGCACTTCTGTCCTAACGAATCACATTTCCTGTGATCTTCCCCTGAAGTAATTGTATTATATAAACTGTACTTTATCTTCCAGTCTTTCTGAAAGAGCTTTTATTAAAAACTAAGCAAGCAGCAAAAAATGTACAGAATCTAAATGACAGGGAAGAGCAGATAATGTTTACTAACCCTGTCCTAGATGATTTCAGTTTGATCTTAAACACATTTCAGTGTCTACTGTTTTCTGAATCTTTCACAAGGTAATTCAGCTTTGCAAAGAGTTTGCTATTGAAGGATGAAGTCAGCTTTGTTTAATATCCTGTGTGTGAGCTGCGCAAGTTCTGTATATTATTTCATAATTATAGCTAAAGCTTTCTTAGAAATTGTAAATTCGTTTGTAAAACAAACTTTACAGATTTTACAGTTGTAAAATTGTACAGTTGTAAAAATGCCGTTAAGTTCAGAGTAAGGAAAATGGTCACCAAAAATCTACACTACCATTAAAAAGTTTGGGGGCAGTAAGATTTTTGAGTGTTTTTTTTTAAATAAATTAATACAGGGATGCATTATTTCAATCAAAAGTGACAATGAAGACTTTAATATTGTTACAAAGGTTTCTTTTGAAATAATTGGTGTTCTTGTGAATTTTCAATTTTCAAAAATTTGTTAGCCCCTTTGGAGTTGTAAGTTTACTTTATTATTTTTCCTCCTCAATGGGAGTCAATGGCAGCCTTATGAACCGTGAAAATGATCAAAATTGGCATGCTTGTAGTGATTGTGATGAATAGTAATCTGACCAATTATGGGGTCTCTAGGACTAACTCTATAGCGCCTCCAATTCTTACAAAAATTGTCTCAGATGATCTTTGGACTGAGCTGCACAGATATTGACTGAACAGATTTTTTTTATTAATCTTTGTTCAAAAGTTATGGTGTCGCGAACTTAAAGGTGAACTAAGTAACTTTTTTACCTTAACTGAACAGCTTCGGAGTCATTGGAATAGTTATATGACTTTTTTCGGGTTGAACTATGGAGTGCCGCAGGGGTCTGTGTTAGGCCCTCTATTATTCTTAATATATATGATGACACTTGGAAATATTATAAGGAAACATGGAATTAGTTTCCATTGTTATGCTGATGACACTCAAATATATATTTCATCACGGCCGGATGAAAACGCTAAATTATCCAAATTGACAGAGTGTGTTAAAGATATAAAAGATTGGATGACGCGCAATTTCCTTTTATTGAATCCAGACAAGACAGAGGTAATACTTATCGGTTCAAAAAACCACCCACAAAACCTCTCACAATACAACTTTAACATAGTAGGATGTCCTGTTACTTTATCCTCTACAGTAAAAGACCTGGGTGTTATACTAGGTTGCAACCTGTCTTTTGAAAATCATATTTCATATGTTACAAAAACAGCCTTTTTCCACCTTAGAAACATTGCTAAGCTACGTAACATGCTATCAGTTTCTGATGCAGAAAAGTTAGTTCATGCATTCATGACCTCGAGACTAGATTACTGTAATGCTTTATTAGCTGGTTGTCCTGCATCCTCAATAAACAAGCTACAGTTAGTCCAAAATGCAGCCGCTAGAGTTCTTACTAGATCAAGAAAATATGATCATATAACACCGATTTTAACATCACTACATTGGTTACCTATAAAGTCCCGTATTAATTACAAGGTACTGCTACTGACTTATAAAGCCCTAAACGGCTTAGCTCCAGTCTATTTAACGGATCTTCTATCGCCCTATAATCCATCGCGCTCTTTAAGATCACTAACATTTAGCTCCAAAACACTGGAACAGTCTTCCTGATACTGTTCGTCGCTCAGATTCGCTCTCCCAGTTTAAAACTAGATTAAAGACGCATCTCTTCAGCCTGGCATTTATATAATATTTTTAATCTTACAGTTAAATCCGGTCTCTAGTTCATAAACGCCAGAGGAGAACTGGCCCCCGACTGAGCCTGGGTTCTCCCAAGGTTTTTTTTCTCCATCAGGTCACCTGATGGAGTTTTAGGTCACCATTAGGTCACTTGATGGAGTTTTTCAGTTCCTTGCCACTGTTGCCTTTGGCTTGCTCAGTTGGGGATATTTAATTTAATTTAATCAATCAATAATACTATTGATCAGCCTTTTCCACTAGAAACAAACCTTGTTGTATTATTTTAATTTAATACTGTGAAGCTGCTTTGATACAATCTGTATTGTGAAAAGCGCTATACAAATATACTTGACTTGAATGGTGGTCGTCTCGCTTCCCCCTAGCGCCTGTAAGTGGAAAAACAACCCTTGCAACTTGGGGCTGGCCTCAGCGTCAGGAAGTATCGCGTGATATCAGGTCTCTCAATGTAACGAATTGCTTTATGGCACTGCACACATACACTATCTAAACATTTATATGCCAGCCTTCTGTGTATCATACATACCTCAGTGGACATGGCTCCGTGCGTTCACTGGCTTCTTTGAAAACAAATGCACATGACCAGCGGGAGAAGATGGGAGGGGGGAGAGTCGCCAACGAGTTTTGACGACAGTGTTGTCAAATATCTATTCCGAAGCTGTAGGGGGATCTCTGTAGATAAACCTACAAGCAAAAAGCGAGAAAACAGCAAAGAAATCGGCAAAGCTGCATAATGCTGCTTTAACGGGGTCGACCCAAAATTGGTTCAGAGGCTGTATTTAGGCCAAACTTTGATCAATCGACATGAAAATTGGTACACCTCATCGGAACCATGATCTGAGGGTCCATGCCAAATTTGGGAACAGCGCCACCTACAGGTCATGAGATCTGAAATTGCTATTTTGCTGATTACTGTTGAACCATTTGTCAGAAAATCATGATGTCTGTCTATGGATTCCCTGTGTCATGCCAAATCTGATGATACCGATTTTGCCTCGATTGAACGAACCACCATTTTGAATGTTGCCATAAATTGCAATGTCTTTTAAAAAATTGGACATCTAAACACAGAATTTGGTAGGTATCATCATTGGCATGCCCTGAAGATACCTGATAAGCAGCACCACCTAGTGTTCTAGAGATATGTTTTTTTGCAAAAATGCTTATAACTTTTGGAAAATTTGATTTCTTTGTGTCATTATGTTCCTTGGTTTATGCCGATTCCGACAAAATCAAATTTGTCATTTTCCAACAATGTGACTGTCCTAGTGCCGCAATGAAATGAGCGACAGATACCTGACCCAGAGATTGTTGGTTTGAGTCCCGTGTGGGGCAACTTTATAAAATTGTGTGTAATGTTGTGTAATTAGAGCCAATAGCTGCAAGCCAAAATTATAGGCTATGAGTGGCATGTTGTTTAAAGCAACAAGTTATAGCTTGTTTGATCAAATTCAATGTGTAGCAAGTGTTTAACCATATGAATTGTGCAAAGTTCAAAGGTTTCCTTATAAAATCCAATGTCCAAAAATGGCCATAAGGGGCTTGGCCCCGGAATTGCTGCTAGCAACTAAATGTATTATTATTTTTGGTGTATAATTGAGTTTGGTTCGTCTCAGATGTACGATCGAGCTCTCAGTGCCCCATCCAGTCCCACTAAAGCCGACCCATCAGGACGGAGAAGCTGGGAGGAGCCAAGCTGGATGGGGTCGTCACCACGGACACTGAACCGTGATATGAAACAGAACGTCAGCCGCTCTCTACAGACGCTCCCTACCTCCTCCAGCTCCTTCAAGCCAGGTAATGAATCTCTGGTGCCTTGCAGACACAACATACTGTGCTTTTGAATGCAAAGACCATGAGACAACATGTGCTTTTCAATTCCCTTTTTTAATATATATTTTCAATGATTTTAGGAAAGGTAATATTTATTTTTTGATTTTAATTAATTTTAATTAATTTAATTAATTAATTTTTAAGCCTGGGCCACCTTGGACATGGTTTATCCCTTGTTTATCCTATCCTAACCTGTATGCTTATTGTTTACCAGGCTTATACATAACGGAGTGTCTTCTCTACTTGCTCAGTGGGTATTTAAACCCTTCTTTAACCAACACACTGTAGGATTCTGTAGCCCCTTTATTCGTTTTCTGGGCATTAGGGTTGTGCTTAATCATTTTGAGTAGTTGATGAGTTGTCTGAAGGAATTATCAATGTCAAGCATTGGAAATATTCAGAATCTCTACCTCTCCCATTGTTGAATGACTAGTTCACCGTCCTGTGCCATCTCTCCTCCCTCATAATCCAAGCCTAGTATCAATCTGAGTCTGGAAAACTAAAGATTGTGTTGTTTTAGGCTGTGTATTGTGATAAAGTAGAATTATTCTACCACATGCTTACCTTTTGAATGTTTACATATGGTCAGTGGCATTTAAGTCTATTTTTGTGTGTTCATCTGCTTTTTTAGATTCTTTTCATCGTGTTATGGGCCGCGGTAGTGGCGGCTCTGGTAAGGCTGAACTCCAGAGGGCACGGATTCGTCTCTCACTGCAGGAACACCTCTGGGCCTTCTTTCATGAGCGAGTGGCGATCCCCTCAGAAGAGCAGGCCGTAGCTCGCCGTGCCGCGTTGGATATCTGTGCGGAGCTTCGATTCTTCCTCCACGCCAAACTACCTGATATGCCCCTACGAGAAATGTACCTAAGCGGCAGTCTGTATGACGACCTCCAGGTGAGAACACGGGAACCATTCAGAGAGTGTTATAAGGGGCTTTCACACCAGAGGAACCTTTTCATAGTTCCTAGAACTAATGGCAGAAGTGCCCACTTTTTGGCAAGTTCACACTGCAGGAACTGGGAATAATTTTAGTTCTAGGAACGCCTTATGGGGGAATTAATTTAGCTCCTACTTCAGAATAGGGTCTAACCCAGTACAATAGGAACTACCAGTGACGTAAGTGTACGCTGATTGGCCCAACGTACGTGAAAAACCAGCACCCGCCATTTAAAGAAAAGCTGTGTACACAGACAGATTATAGCCTATATATTTACTCCAAATATAACTCTACGAACACGGAAAACAGTGATAGATGGACCTCTCAACCTTTACACTAAGGAGAAAATCCAATGCAATCCTTTGAGGGGACCAAGCGAACATTATGTATTTCTGCTCAGCTAGCGACATTGAGCATCACAACCACACGGCAAACGCTAATACTTTTTCATTTGTGCCTTGGACAGAAAACAACATTGTGCTGCTTTATTTGTAGATCTATCCAAGGCGTTTGATTCGGTAGATCATGAATTGTTGCTGAACAAACTTAGGGATGTGGGTTTCTGTCCTAATGCTGTTAAATGGTTTAGAAACTATTTTGTAGATCGCACTCAGTGTGTCCATGCAGAGGGCCACAAATCAGAGTTTCTTGGGATATCTAAAGGGGTCCCCCAGGGGTATATTTTGGGACCTATTCTGTTCTCTATTTTTATAAATGATTTAGGTAAGGACGTTCAAGCAAAAGTACACTTTTATGCTGATGACACTGTCATTTATACATATGCTCCTTCCATAGCACAGGCTTCAGCTTCAGACTGCATTTCAGTCATTACAAACTGCTCTGCTCAATTTAAAATTGGTTTTAAATCATCAGAAAACGAAGTTCATGGTCTTTTCAAAAACTCGCCTACAGTTGCTTGATGATCTTAGCATTTTTACGTCTGATGGTAAATCCATTGAAAGGGTACCCACGTACAAGTACTTGGGTATATGGATAGACGACAAACTTTTATTTAATGTACATATTGCTAATCTAGTTAGGAAGCTCAAAGTAAAGATTGGCTTTTATTTTAGAAATAAATCTAGCTTTACTTTTAATGCCAAAAAAAAACTTGTGGAAGCTACTTTTCTGTCTGTGATTGATTATGGTGACATATTATATATGCATGCAGCCTCCTCCATCTTACGGAATCTTGATTCAGTGTATCATGCGTCTCTACGCTTTATAACAAATGCAAAGTCCCTTACTCACCATTGCATTCTTTATGATCTGGTGGGTTGGACAGCACTGACCACCCTCAGAAAACAGCATTGGTATATTTTTATATATAAAGCCATGCTAGGTAAACTTCCAGCTTACCTCTGTACTCTCCTCTGTCTGAATTCTGCAAGTTATCAGCTACGCTCCTCTAAGTGGTTGCTTTTTAATGTTCCCAGGGTTTGGACAGATTTGGGGAAAACTGCATTTTCATACTATGCACCATGGGCATGGAATAATTTGCAGAAAGATCTTAAACTAGAAACGTGTATATCAATTAATAAATTTAAGACCATCATAAAAAATGTGGTAAAGGAGACATGTAGTTGTTTTTCTTGAGAGGTCCTTGTATTTTAATGATTTTTGCATGATTGTATGTATGCAGTATTTTTTTTATTTTTTTTTATTATGTTGTGTTTATGTATGGCTGCTACCTTGTATGTAGCACTTGTATATGTTCTTTATGTATGGCTGCTACCTTGGCCAGGTCTCTCTTGTAAAAGAGATTTTTGATCTCAATGAGACTTCCTGGTAAAATAAAGGTAAAAAAAAATATATATACTGTTTACTTTCTTTGTTTAACAGTTCTACCTAATAACGTATTAGACATGACTGTTAAACAGATTGTAAACTAATGAACACGGAGAATGCGAGCGCTGTGTGCTCGGGCTCTTGTGTTCTGAGCGGAGTCAAAATAAAAATCACAACAAGCGTGGCTTACGTCACTTCAGAGTTCCTACTGGTGGTGCGAATGCAACTAGGAAAATGGCCCTAGAGGAACATTTAGATCTCGAGGAACCGCCCTGGTGGTTAGTTCCTATAACTACCCGGTGTAAAAGCCCCTATAATTCTGTTCCATAATAAGCAAGAATATAGGGAAAATATGGCCTTCAATTGAAGTGCTTCTGATATACACTACCATTCAAAAGTTTGGGGTTGGTAAGTCTCTTATAGCCTCTTCAAGGATGCATTTATTTAAACAAAAATACTGTAAAAGTTAAATATTATTAGAATTCAAAATAGCTGTTTTCTATTTGAATATACTTTAAAATGTATTTTATTCCTGTGATGCAAAGCTGAATTTTCAGCATCATTACTCCAGTCTTCATTGTCACATGATCCTTCAGAAATTAATCGAATATAATGATTTGATGCTGAAGAAACATTTATTATTATCAATGTTATTATTATTTTTTTAACTTATTAATTTTTTTTTGTGTAAACGGTGACATATTTATTCATTTAATTATTAGGTGGTGACTGCTGATCACGCCCAGCTGATGGTACCCATGATCCTTGAGAAGAATCTCTGGTCATCCATTCCTGGTGAGGACACCATCATGAACGTTCCTGGCTTCTGGCTGGTTCGTCGGGAAAACCTTGAGTACTTCCCGCGTGGAAGCAGTTACTGGGACCGTTGTATTGTGGGTGGTTACCTTTCCCCAAAGAGCGTCCTAGAAGTTTTCGAGAAGCTCGTCGCTGGATCCATCAACTGGCCCGCCATCGGTAGCGTTTTAGATTACATCATTCGACCCGTGGTCCCATCGGAAACGCTTACGCTAGAAGTGCAGTACGAAACGGACCGTCGCCTTTACGTGGACTTCCTCCCGTTGCTTGTAATGGAGGACGGTGTCTCACTGATCGCCAAACCACATCGTTTGGCTGCCGAACGGCACGAGAACCTGTGGAGGCAAAGTTTTCGCGTGGCGGAAACAACAAAGTTACGTGCCCTTGATCAGGAAGATGGCGGGTGCCGTTGCGCATGTCTTAAAGTTGTCAAAGCCGTGTGTAAACTGAATCCAGCGCTAACACGATTAAACGCAAGCCAGCTCACTAACACAATCCTTCTCCTGAGCGAACAGGAGGGCGATTGGACTCAAGAAGCGCTCGCCGACCGTTTCATGCAGCTGCTTCGTGCACTAGTGGGACACCTAGAAGCTGGGAGGCTACCCTGCACCCTAAATCTCAAGGTCAATCTGTTCTGTGAGCTAACGCCACAGGAAATAGACGAACTGGGATACACGCTCTACTGCGCGTTGTCCGACCCAGAGAGCCTTTTGAGAACTGTTTAACAACTCCTGCACACACACTACCACTGTTTGGTCGTGGAGTTGACACACAAACCAAAATAATGGCAATGTTTTCATACGTGTCCTGTTCTGAGTAGATTAGTAACCTCAATTGTTTTTTAATTATACCATCATCAGTTATTTTCAGGTACACCAAACTCATCTGTTAGTCATATTTTATATGGCCTATCATAAGTCATTTAGGTGTTTTTGTCTTTCTTGATGCACAGTGAATTGGCATGAAGATTATATCGTCTGTATGTGATATTCGTATAAATTCAGGCACAGTCATCTCATATGTGTCCGTTATTGCACACAATGCATTGAGATTCAATGGAGGTAATTTGGCATGTTACAGTGATACATTCATGGTTTTATGTTCCCCATTTTTTTATGTGTGGAACATGGTTCAGTATTTCCTTGATTTGTTCATAAACACTTTCAACAAAAGACTATTTCTGTCCATTATTCAAAATTAATTGCAAAGAAAAACAAGTTTGTGCCAATAAAATATGCAGATTAGCTGTCTGACAGGCAGTGCTACTGGAGACATGTTATGTAAGGATTTTTAGTTGTTGATGTAGCATACATTGCTTTTCTTCATACTCTTTCAAAGGTCGCTCGTAGAAATATGATGCTATTGAAATGGTTGAAACGGGTTATTACACACTGCTGAAACCAGAAGAAGCTAAACACCTGAATTGATAATCAAAAGATATGTTTAAACTCCTTTAGAATGGCTAAACAAAGAGCAGATGTGATTTTTATTGTATTGAAGCTGCCCATACGTAGAATCATTTAAAAGGTTTAGGAAAACAGAAATGGAAGGATGTTTCCCCTCTTGTCTATATTGTATGAGGATGTATGTGTTAAAAGGAATGTTTGAATGAACCGAAGGATATCGTGTGCAAAAGATATACAAGAGCCTAATAAAACAGACTTAATAGAGACATTTTAGTATTTTTGTACTGATTGTACAGATGTAACCAAAACTATTTATGTATATCTTATGATCATACTTTGTGTTTGGAGAGTTGTCTGATAGAACAAAATATAAAATAGGCTATGTCTCCGCTATGAAATGCCAAAACTCAAAAGATCATGTGTATTGAAGCATTTATTTTGCTTGCATAAACACCGGACCACCTGTGTCGACCTGTGTGATGTAGCAGATAGACGTTTACCTAGCGAATGATATGAAAGCAGCACCGAACCCAAATTAGATCTGCTAGTGGAGTTCAGCTTGGCCTAGTACTTTGCATGTGATGCGTCTGTACTCGTTTCTTCATTTCCTGGTGATTATTATTTTTATTAAACAGCACTTTGTATCATTTGTTCTGTAAGAGTGATTCGTGCATCTGGTCTCTGTACTGCAATAGAGAGCAAAGGATGACAATAAAATAAAATGGAGTGAAACTATTACAGTGTTATTGTGAATTATTTGTGTCTCGGTACAGTTATGACTCTAATAGCTGACAAGTTTGGGGTCTGTAAGATGTTTTTTTGGAAAGAAATTAATACTTTAAAGGATCATGTGACACTGAAGACTGGAGTAATGATGCTGAAAATTCAGCTTTGCCATCACAGGAATAAATTATATTTTAAAATATAGTAAAATAGAAAATGGTTATGTTAAATTATACTTTACAATATTACGTAACTGCATTTTTTTTATTTAAAAAAATGAGCAAAAGAGAGTTATTTCAAAGACATTTAAACATCTACTGACCCCAATTTAATGGTAGTATATTTGCATTATGTTCACATACAGTTTTCATGACTTCGAAATTAGATCTGTTGAAGGGAAATTAAATCAACTTCAGTGGTATGACAGAAGTTCAGCCAAAGGTAAATATTATAATCAACATTTGTTGCAGTTCTGTTCATGTTAGATGTATTTGAAATGGTGGCACATCTGAATGTTATGTCCTATAAATCATGTGATGGTCGTTTTGCAACATCTCAGGGAACAGACTGAAGATGACTGATACTATAAACTGTTTGAGGGTATAATAATCGCAGTATAGAGAACCCATGTTTCTTTCTGTAGGGTTGGAAATGCAGTCATTGAAATCTTAGAAATTCCTGCAAACAAACTGGACTATATATATAGTATATAAAGCTATTTGAGGAACTTCTAGAAATAAGATCTGGAAAACACCCCTGCTTGTACTGGTTTTCCCCACATTGGATTCAACAAATCACTAAATACTAAAACCCCCATCAGTCTAGTTCATTTTCAGACAACTCATTTATGGGAATGGCCTCTTTATGACATTTCCCTGTGTATTTACAAGACATTAACTTTCTAAAAGTTTTCAAAGTAAATACAACTGTTGACAGCCATCGAAATAAAATGCTTGAGCTGAACCCACACCAAACACGTAACTACAAACAAAACTTTATTTAACTCCAGGTTTGGAAGAACTTTTGCTACAATTTCTAGTTCAATGATTAGACAGTGATTATGAAACCAATCAGTCTTGGTCAGCTTTAACAGAAAGTTCACTTCAGTTTGATAAATCGAGTAAAATACACCAGTGTTGTTAACATTATCAAAATGATACACACATATACAGAAGTGAGGTGACAAAAGAAAACTCAAATACAAAAGTTACAAAACTAGAAATCTACCAGCCATGTAATCAGTCTTTATTAAATGTACTATTAATGGCTAAAGTATAAAATAAAGTATAAAATAAAAATGTATAGTTTGACTCAATCTATTGAAACTTAGTGCAAAATAAAAACACAAGGCAGCCTTCGAGGGGAAGTACAGAGAAACCCTATCTGAACAACTTTTAATCTTGATTTAATCTTGATCCAGGCATTTGTTCATTTGCTCACGTCAATGTTGCAATAAATTTAACAACTTAAAAACAAAACAAAAAAAACAGTGGTTTCTGTATAGCTAATGGTTCATTAGATCCAGTACCATAGCATAATCTCTGTTTACTTGGCAGGAGCAAAGCCCACGCGGTCCGCTTCCCTGTCAAACACAGTGTAGTAGCGGCCGATGAACACGTCTCCCAGAATCCACAGCGGCCCGGCGGGGGGCGGGATATCCATAGCCATAAATCCAGACAGACAAACACTCATACCCATATGAGTCACCTGAGAAGAGACAGAAATGAGGTCAATTGAGTTCAATAGTGCGCAACAGTCGGGTTCTGGAAGTAAAAAGAATTCCGATTGATTTTGAATGATAACCTTTTGAATGAAAAGATAGTCTTGATGAGTAGTTTTAGATTTCTTCATCGTTTTTAATTTGATTATGCTGTTCGCAATGCTTCGTGGGATTGTGGTTCTTTCCCTCAATAAAACCGGTAAGTACACAGTCTTGTGCCTTTGTCTTTTTGTCTGAATCAAAAACTTTTTTGCTTCAACTCAAACATTGCACTGTTGTGATTCACCTCATAGCTGTTTGGCTTGGTTCATAGGCTTATAACTCTTTAATGAAGACTTGAAGAATGAAAAAAAAACTTCTGGAACCAACTGAAATACTTGCGCTGAAAAAGAGGGCGGGCACTAATGCACTATATTATTTACTTAAAGTGTAACTTTGCCGTTTTTCAACCCCCTTTGTATTGTTACAAAGGTCAGTAGTACATGTAAATTAACTTTTTACTCATTCTCAGTGTTGCGAAGAAACCCAGAAATTCACGTTTATTTGTCAGCATAAGTCTGCATGTTGACGACTTTTGACAGCTCCAGGGATTTCATGAAAACTACAGATTATACTTCCGCATTTTTGAATCCCCACCCACAGACAACTGGATCGAGACAGGGATTATTAACAGAACAGCTATTATAAGGGTTATAAGGTTTATCACTGAAAGTTGTATAGCTTTCTTACCTGTACGCACTGAAAACCGAAAGTAACTCACTCCTGTTAAACGTTTACTCTTTGAATTCTTCCCAGAACCAATACAAGTCGACACCATTATGACAAAGTTTGCTAAGAAGTATTTCCTACTAAATCAAGGCTGTATTTGATTTCGGTAAGTGTATAGCAGACTGGTGGGAGTGGCCTTAAATGGCAACATGCCCAGTGCATTATGGGTGTTGAAGTTTTCCAAAAGTAAAGACAACAGCCTTTTTTCTCTGTGTGGACATCTTTTTTTATACCATAAGAGATTTAATAAATAAAGACAACAAGAATAAAAAGAAGAAAAACAATCCTGTGTCTGGTATCCGATAAATAATGGGTTTTGACTGTTAAAACATCCCAATGTCCAACGAATTCACAAACTGTTGGGGACCATGTCAGGTAGGCTAATATTAATACAATGCAAACAATTCTATTTTTTATGCAAATGAAATCCCTAGAGATAGATCGACGTTCTAATGAATAAAGACAATTGAAATATATTCATATTGAATGCTTTACAAATAATAAGATGTTCATAACAAAAGATTACAACATTACTCTTTGCATGAAAAATAGCGCTATGCCGTTCCGTTATCCAGAGAGCACTCGATCTCTATCTAGGAAGACTTTTCCCTTCTAAATATTTTAAAATTTAGTGTATAACCTAAAGTTAAACTTATAATCTCCAACGTTGTTGAGTGTTTTAGATGGTGTGAAAAGCAACTATAATGAACAAACATTTATTTGACTTGACAGAGACGTTATTAGTCATGTGAACCCATCTTTTCTTTCATTTTAATGTCATTTTTATTGTTTAAAATGTTTATATATTAGAATGATATAAAAATACAAAAATGGAATGGCATTATATCAATGGGAAATTACATGACAGATTAAAACAACTAAAACTCAACTAAATATGAATATCCTAATAACTATAGTGCAACTTTTGCATATCTATCATGTTACAGTGCTTTGTGTAAACTTATAATAATGGATTACAATAATACTATAATGGATAATAATAGCACTTATGTAAGCAGTGTTACTGGAGATAAAATAAAAAATGCATATCCAGTATTTTAAAATTACATACATCTTTAAAGCTGCCAGTAGGGAGAAAAACATGGGCCATAATGTAAAAGCTTTAATGTTTAAATTCATCCTCTATCTATAGACATTATGGATGGCCTGTCATACAGATTTTATAAAATAATGTAATTTGTGGATAATGTTAGAGGTAATCGCGCCCATGCGTGTTTAAACTTTCATGACGTAATCGAAACCTACTACAGTGCATACGTGTTAAAATGTCAACTACGTATTTGATATCAATTAAGTCATCGCGCTACAGGCTGCAGTGAGGACTTCTTGGTTTTCTCTAGTCAGGTAGCACAGATTTAAAAAATGTTTTTGCTTTTCTACAGTAATGGGTAGCAACGTTTTATTGAAAGCCCATTTTGCCAGCAGTGAAGTAGCTCTTCAATATTGCATTCAGTTCAGAAGAGATTTGACTAGATTCCAAACATAAAAGCAACAGAAAATGTGAATGATTATCACAAATTGAGATTCTGTGACAGATTATGAGGTTCTAGATTTAAACATGGTACAGAGTTACCCTACAATGTCCCTTTCCAACCTCAGCAGACTAAAAGGAAAACCCCAGCAGATTCTGTACCAGAATCTGATATTGCCAGCAGCCATATCACCCTGTAGCCCAAGACTGGTTGCCCACTGAAGCTAAGCAGGGCTAAGCCTGGTTAGTACATGGATAGGAGACTCCTGGGAAAAACCAGGTTGCTGCTGGAAGAGGTGTTAGTGAGGCCAGTAGGGGGCGCTCACCCTGTGGTCTGTGTGGGTCCTAACGCCCCAGTGTAGTGACGGGGACACTATACCATCAAAAGAGCATCGTCTTTCGGATGAGATGTTAAACCGAGGTCCTGACTCTCTGTGGTCATTAAAAGTCCCAGGATGTTTTTTGAAAGAGTAGTGGTGTAACCCCGGCATCCTGGCCAAATTTGCCCCATGGCCTCCTAATCATCCCCATATACTGATTGGCTTCATCACTGTCTCCTCTCCACCAATAAGCTGGTGTGTGGTGGGCGTTCTGGCGCAATATGGCTGCCGTCACATCATCCAGGTGGATGCTGCACATTGGTGGTAGTTGAGGAGATTCCCCCCTTCCATATGTGAAGCGCTTTGAGGACCCAGAAAAGCGCTACATAAATGTAACAAATTATTATTATTATTACCTTCAGAACATAGTCCTCTCCAGTTAAGTTGAGCATCTTCCCTCCCAGGCTGAGGGAAACAACGGGAAGTGATGGAATCTTCTTACAGTCAATCCAGTACTACAGAGGAAACACATTCAAATATTTACATTACGACTTCCTCACTTTATGCTAAAATAAATACATAAAATAAACAATTGAAAATATTAAGATAAAAAGTGTAAAAAAAAAAAAAAGTTTATGATGGTACATTTAAGACCTTTTTAAGAGAAAGTAGAGAAAATTTACGGAATAAATTAAAGGGAACTTAATACGTCAATATGTTCTCTAAATGTGAATGTCTAGGGAGAAAAACAGTTGTATTAGCAACACTTTACAGTTTAAAAATTTTACTTTACTTTTTTTCACTTTACGATTACTTTTGAATTAATTTTACAAATAAAGTTTGAATTGTTCTGCTTCCAACCGCTGGTGTATTTTGATCACACTGCACAAAAAGTGATTTTCTTCCTCAACAGAAGTCTTAAGATTCTTTAATCAAGATGCTCTTACTAGAGATACAAAATATGAAGTCTTGTTTTCTGTCAAATTGATCAAAATAAAATTTATGATTAAAACAAGACTAAATATCTGCCAAAAACTTAATTCAAAGGCAAGTTTGGATAGCTCATTGGCAGATATACGTTCTTGTTCTACGCATAAAAGCACTTAAAGGGATAGTTCACACAATTGTGTCATCATTTTTACAGATTTGGAACAACTTGAGTGCAAGTAAATTTCTTTGTTCTGTTGAAAACAAAGGAAGATATTTTGAAGAATGTGGGAAACTGAACAGTTCTGGGTATTTTTTTTTCCCTATGGAAGTCAATGGTGCCCCAAAGTGTCCTGGTTACTAACTTTCTTTAAAATAACTTCCTTTGTGTTCAGCAGATCAGAGAAATTTATACAGATTTGGAACAACTTGAGAGTGAGTAAATGATTTTTAGGTGAACTACTCCTTTTATTTTGTAAAAAAAATTTCAAAGTTCTTTTTACGCTTGCATCTCAAGTAAATGTATCTAAATTCAAAGATTTTTTGATATTTATATTGGAAAACAGGACACTTTTTTTTGCAATGCATGAAACATTTAATGCAACTCAAGATTTCAGCCCTGATTTCAGCCCTTTGTTTGCAAATTAAGACTTAAAAAAAAAAACTGCAGAAACCATATATATATGTATATATTATGTATGTATATATATATATATATATATATATATATATATATATATATATATATATATATATATATGTATGTATGTATGTATGTATGTATGTATATATATATATATATATATATATATTTATATTTATACTACAGGGCCGTTGAATGCTTGAATCTGATTGGTTGACGAACGTTCTAAGGTGTGCATTATTTTCAGGGAAACGCACAGCTAAAGTAGTTCCAGGCAGGTCTTGACCGCATTACAGTTCCATATCACTTCGCGTAGTTAACTGTAATAACGGAAAATAGGATACAATTCATAACAAGAAAAAACATTTAGCCCCATGCGCTTGATCTGGAATTTTCAATGTCTAGCTTCACAATCAATGGAAACATGCAGTTTAATTTGAATAAATAAAGTATATAGTCCTATCTATAATCAATAGAAAATTAAACTGAATATAGGCTAAATAAATGGATAGTCCTGCAGCACGGATTATTATTGCAGATAATATAACAAATAAATAATTATTGATAGGCCTACTTGTAAAAAGGGCTTTGTGTTTCATTTATTTGGCTTGTCTGTCATCTGTCAATAATAGAAAAAAAAGAATGAATTCGAATTAATTAAAAGGAATTGAATTAATAAATAAATAATAATATTGACGCACATGCTTTTCTGTCTCATTATTGCAACATCTCTCTTTAATAACTGCATAAAGCCGAGCCGAGGACACACTTAAGGCCGGTTATGAATGTAATTTGATACGTATGACTGATCATGCCCAAACGCGTGTTCAGCGCGTTCAGTCTGTGTTCAAAGTCGGTGTTTAAAATCTGCTGCAGTCGATGAAAACAGTCAGAGAATGTGTAAGCTAGTCGTGTGTCCCAGCATTAGTCTGCTATCAGAGGCTCAAACCTCCGTTACTAACTCTAAAATGACGTTTTGGAATTAGCAACGGAGGCATTGGATTAGATGCGTAAGAAATTAGTCCTACATACAAGAGCGTTTTAATGACAAAAACTTTACAAACGTCTTGAAATACATAATCTGAACAATGTTTCGAGGTGTGGTAACTGTAGTATAAGCGGAATAATTGACTTCAGGCCGTTGAATTATTAGAAAAATAATGCACACCCGAGGTGAACGGCCACTCCGCTTCGCGTCGTGACCGCATTACCACCTCGGGTGTGCATTATTTTTCTAATAATTCAACGGCCTGTCGTCAATTATTCCTTACATATATATGTATATATGTATATATATGTATATATATGTATATATATATATATATATATATGAGCTGGAGTTCTCCTCACCTCTCCCATAAGCAGTGGTATGGCTCCGATAGCTTTCTGCAGGGCCCGCACCTCTTGAACCGGCCCTGTGATCATTGATGTTCCCGTGTCAACAATTGCCTGGCATCCACTTTTGCAGAGGGTTAGAGTGCCACCTACCTGAACCCTGTAGGAAAACGACCAATATATGCAACGAGTTAATACAAATAGATTTTGTCTCAGTTTCCAACAATCATAGAGACTGAACCCCCAAAAATTGTTGATCAATCAAGTCTAAAACGAGGGCTAATCCTTGAGCAGAATCTTTGAAAAGCCACAGTCTTGGTCACATACTCATCCATCTTTATCTGCCAGTAGGCTTTTCGCGTGACGTTGACGTAATGCAGATCACCGTCGAAATACTGGTTGTCAAAACCTCCCAGCATCAGCTCACCTCCAACCTCACCTGCAGGGTCCCTGCACACAACATTTGTTCAAAATTTAGCATGTTCATTAAGCCAACTTTTAGGTTATTCACACCTTATAAAAGACATTTAGTCAGCAAAACCTGACGCACATACACACGTTTGTCACAAATCATTCAGTTAGTAAAAGAGGCTTTTTATACAGACAGAACAATCAACTATTGTGTGATAAATTGGCCATAACATGCGAGTGCGTTTTGGAAAGCAAGGAGGGGGTGGCACTGCTATGCAAGCAGTAATGAGTCATGCATTACCGTTTAACACAAGAATAAATACAATTCTTTCATGCTTAAGGTCAAACTATCAGTCTACATCTGTAGCCACATTCTTCAACGTTATAAAACTGAAATGGAGAAGAAAATAGAGGAACCTCAGATAAGGCAAACAAGATAATTTCCCTGTTCCTTCCCAAACTCTCCCATGTCAATATTAAATGTCCACCGATTGGCTAAAAGAATCTAAAATAAACAGTAAAATGAAACTTGAAATGGAGTAACAGGAGCCAAGAGCAGAAGCAAGCCTTACCGGTTGATATAAAAAGAGAAGATATTCTGGGGCAGGATTTTGGCAGCCATGGCTGTGTCAAACACTGGCGTAATCCCATCTACAGAAATGGCGGGGTATGCCATGCCCAGGACGCCATCAAAGCGTGCCACCACGAAAGTAATCCCAGGCTGCTTAACCGCCTCGGCAAACTGCTGGTCTGGCACCTTCAGCCCCGCCAACTACAGACAGAAGCGAATGAGAGGCCGTCATGTTGATGCATCAACTAGTGTTGTTATCGTTAACTATTAAAAATGTATTTCGGTATTTGGAATAAAGCTGAGATAAAAACAAATTCTACACTGCTAGTCAAAAAAAAGTTTTAAAATGCAATTTATTCCTGTGATGCAAAGTTGAATTTTTCAGCATCATTACTCCAGTCTTCAGTGTCACATGATCCTTCTGAAATCATTCTAATATGATGATTTGATGATCAAGAAACATTCATTATTATCAATGTTGAAAATATTGAGCCAATAATTAAGCACCAAAAAATTACTAAATCATGATTTTTGAAGGATCATGAGACACTGAAGACTGGAGTACATTTTAAAATGTATTAAAATAGAAAATGCACAATATTACTGTTTTACTGTATTTTAGATCAAATACATTCAGCCTTGGTGAGCAAAAGAGACTTCTTTAAAAAAAACAACGAAAAAACCCAAAACTTAATTATTTCAAACTTTTGACCGCCGGTGTAAATTTTAGATGAAAAAATTCAACTTAAATGAAAATGAAAAATGTTGCTTTGGCAACTAACTGAAATAAAATAAGTTGAAGTGCTAAAATTGCTAAAACTAAAACTAAAATAAAATATAAATGACAAAAGCATTAAAATGAAACCTGAAAATATACAAATAAAGCCAAGTTAATAAATATAACATTATACTACTACTTACTAAAATAAGATTGGCATCAGCAACTTCAACATTATTGGTTCGTTTCTAAAAGAGTTCAAAAGAACTCAAATTTTATTTTTGAACACAAAAATATCAGATTTCTTTGAGGACCTGTAATATAGTGTGGTATAATGGGTCAGTTTTATGATGCTTTTCTTGTTATTTTGACGTTTTTATAGCTTTCATGACAGAAGTCTATACTCACAGTGACTGTATCCTGACTGATGAAGCCAGAGAGACTCCCTCTGCCATACCGGATCGCGAACTCTGTGCCATTCTGAACATATGTGCTTGACTTCTTAGAGTTGTAGCGATGGTGCAACCCTGATAGACAGCAAGAGTAAAAGCACAAAGTTACTAAAGAAAACAAAAATCAAATACAGATCAATACAATCATTCAAAACACCACTCACAGCATGCTAAGTCCAGGAAGGAGCAATGGATAGATGGAACCCAGAGGTTGGATGATCCAGTGTCAAACAGCACAGTGAAGTCCTGAGGAGGAGTACCAATACTGATCACTCCAAAATACTGGGCCTGAAGAGGGAGAAAGGACAACCAGACTAATTATATTCTTTACGCAAGAACCAAAAGCATAAAACAAGGGATAGAATACCAGGTTCTCTTACATCCATGAAGTTGGTGAGTTTCTCTACAGGTGGTGGTAGAGGTGTTGTTTGCGGTGGTGCTGTTGTGGTTGTAGTAGGGATTGGAAATTTGACTTTGGAGGTTTTCTCTCTGGCCATGGATTTGAGCTCATCAATAGTCTTCCCATTGTCTGCCAACATGCGGCGCACAGTGCGCGTCTTGTGCAGAGGAATTCTAGAGATACAGCAGCGATAAAGCAATAAAGCACCTGAGCGTGTGCACCTGCTTCAAGTAGTTTATTGCATCTATAAAACAGTCACAATATGATTTTCCAAAGAGAATGTTACTAGTGCTTGTACGTGCCATCGTTACAAAGGCAATGCTACGTTTATGCTATATGGTCTCGTAGCGATTATTCCAACAAACAAAAATATGTTCCATGAACATTTTGCTAACATTCCCCTTAAGTTATAAAACTGAATGTTCTCTGAATGTTTTGAAACAAGTAGCCTAGTAACCCAGCAAACACAGAAAGTTCCCCCATTTGTTTTTTTGGGGGGAACCAAATAAGAACATTCTAGGAACGTTCACTGTAGGTTCTTTTTTTGCAACCTAATGAAAATTTTCCCAGAAGGTTATTTATAGAACTTATTTTATAACCTATAGAGAACCAGAACGTTCCCTGCAGGTGATTTTTTAGATTTTGTTTACGCTGAAATGTGCCATTTTTCATAATCTAGGCCAAAGTATATTTTGTAGTAGATACAGTTTATTAAAACCTGGATTAGATCAATCAAAATTATCTAATCATTTTACCAATATTTATACCATGGTTAATGGAAACATGAATCAGGACAATAATTAATAACACCGCGCGTTCGGCACTTTTATAAGCACTATTAAGTTCCCGTACGAACCGAATGGACTAATTATTTGCGCAACAGGACCGGTTTATTGACTTGTGCGTTGAGTTGTGCGGAGCAGGTTATGTTCAGACAGAGATGCTTCTATGGCTACTACTTGCATACCTTAAAAGTTACCTCCGTTTTTGAAACCGAAAGTTGATGTTATCCGATTACTTACCCTTAAACATACCCAGGTATAGGCCTGTCACATAACCTGCTTTCTGGAATACCCCCCAGTTCACACATGTTACTGTTTACTAACTTGTAGCAATACTCTGTCATGTGAGTTCAACTTCCTGGTCCAAAGCGCGAGCTGATGCTATAAAATAGCTTTTGCACAAAACGTCCTTAGAGCAGAACTGTTTATTGCAGCCAGACTAAACTGAAGAAATATAATGCGTGGGATCTGTTGATTGAAGATTCAATTTTATTGCAATAGCCAACAGATAAACTTCAATACTGTTAATGCGCAGAATCACCATGGGGCTGTTTACGTTTTTTTTTTTTGTAGCAAACTATTTCATGAATAGTTAGCCTACATATGTATGTAGCCTAAATATGTGCAGAACATTATGTGCTTACATCGATAAAAATAAAAGAAATTATGCATTACCTGATTATTGCTTGGCTGTCCTCAATTAACAGCCAAATTAAAAACGCGAAAATGTGAAAGCGATTCATTCTCTGATGTTTAAAAGAAACAAATAGTTTAACTTCAGATCCTGAAACAAATTCTATACTGAGGTACGCTTTTCCACCGCCGCCTCTTCACTGTGCGCAACTTATACATCCGCAAGTAGCCTAACTTTCGGAGAGCGTCGTGCAAGTTCGGGGGTTTCCGTTCTCCTTGAGCCTGATTGGCTAGCAGCATTCATGTAACACTACTATTGGGTAAAAGAACAAATCAATCAAGTTCAATTTCACACACCCGCGACCGCTTCCTCTGACTGACTGCCTGCTGAAATGTGGTGTAACTGGTTTACAATGACAGATCTTGTGTTTATGTTTTAGTAGGCTAGCCTATCTTTTAAATTTGCCTAGTTCGAAAGCATATAGGCTTCCAAATGAGCAACCATGACAAATTTAAATCTTTTCATTTCAGACAAACATTTCATCTTTGTTTCTAATCCAAGTAGGGTCATGTAAATAATTACAAAATATCCTTCCTCTTTTTCGTTTAACCAAAGGAGGAAGTGGAGTAGTCTAACCAACAAAATCTAAACCAAGATAAAAAATGTTTCCTCTTATTTGTATAAATGATAGCCTATATTAACGCAACATTACAAACAAACTCTTTTTTCTTTTAAAGACTTGACTTGTTAGCGTGGACCCTGAACTAGGCCCATACTGTACACCATTTTACGGGCAACAGCAACTATTTCTTCAGTCATTCAAAAGTAGCATGTAAGCTACCCATTTTGATGGAATTATAGGCCTACTTGTAATTTTTTCTCTCTCTCTCTTTTACTTCATTTTTTTATAGAGAGTTTTTTAAAAGTGATGGGTGAAGAATATATGAATACCGTAAAAACAGTTAATTGGTCAACAATTTTACTGTAAAAATTATATTTTCGAGTAGGCTAAAGGCAATGTTTTGGAATTTGCGGTAAAATAAAATAATTATGAAAACATGAAAAATGGTGCACAACAAGTAGGCTATATGCTATGCTTATATTATTTAGGCCCCCCACCCCCACACATACACACACACACACACACACACACAATCTGACGTCTGCGTTCCTCCGACGCGCCTCCTCTCCTCTCTCGCGCTCATCCCACTGAACTCAGCGTGCGGTATCTATCTATCTATCTATCTATCTATCTATCTATCTATCTATCTATCTATCTATCTATCTATCTATCTATCTATCTATATATCTATCTATCACTATGCACAGATACAGGTTTTGCGTCATGTTTAGTCGTAAGTTCAAAAACCTGTAATGGAAGTTAACACAAGAAAATATTTCCTCATCAAAGAACGGCTTGAGTTTGAAGGTAAACAGCTACTGATCCCATAACTTTTACCATCTGGGATTGTAGATAACTCGAAAGGATTTAGGAAAAATCACTAAGCAAGTGTTGTATCAGAGGTGAGTTTTTTTCCCCATTTATCTTTACATCGCTGAAATAATCATTTACAAATTAATATAAGTCCAATTAAAATGTTTTCCATCCTGATCAAGATAGGCTATAGGCATAGGCTACCACAATTATGGGTTAAAGGTTTGCATTCAGGATGAATTGGCATATGTATAAGATTTAAAAAATGGAAATGAGTAACAGTTCTTTGTCTTTCTACATCTCCATTCATTCACTAAAGGTTGGAGCCACTGTGAAATGTGGTACCACTGTGTTAATTTGAACAGGGCAGAATGGGATCAGAGGTCAAAATGCAAGAATTTATCGATGTTGCTTAAAAAATGTTTTGTGTGTTTTGGTTGAAATAAGAATAAAGCCTGGAAAATATTTGAAAGGACTGTAACACTGTTTGTTCTCATATTTATTTCGTTGATCACTACCATTTGGGGTCAGTATTTTTTTATTTTTTTATTAATACTTTGCATTAAATTGTGGCAGTAAAGATTTTTAAAAATTGTATCAAAAAATGATATTTCAAATAAATGCTGTTCTTTTGAACTTTCTATTCATCAAAGTGTCTTGAAAAAAGGATAACGGTTTCCATAAAAATATTAAGCATCACAACTTTTCAACATTGATAATAATAAGAAATGTTTCTTGAGCATCAAATTATTAGATATCAAATATTAGAATGATTTCTGAAGGATCATGTGACACTGAAGACTGGAGTAATGATGCTGAAAATCAGCTTTGAACACAGGAATAAATGATATTTATTACAATATATTCAAATAGAAAACAGTGATTTTTAAACTGTAGGAGAATTACAGTTCGACTAAAGAGACCAGTATGCTCAATGAAGACCAGGAGTCAAAGCTGAAGATAAAGTTCTCCACTCTTCCAAAGGCCGTTGAAAATGAGTTAGAGGATCCAGCCTGAAACTTAAGAGGATGGTAAACATTCTGTTCTTTATGCAACTGAGGTCATTTAAAGACATTATCTAGACACACTTTGTCCTTTAAGAAACTTTGGTAAGAGTCACAGGTGAGTCATAAATTCTGGAAGGACACTTCTCTTCTGGATTGGCATGGTCACATGCATCTAAAATAATAAACAAGTCCTGCAAGCACAATTAGATAAAATAGGCAATGCCTTTTCCCTTCAAAGCTGAGTTTTGTCAAGACTTCTCTGGAACATAACATGAAAACTCCATCTACACAGAGAATTGATACAAATGTACATATTTTAACATATACTGACCAATGGTGCTATAAATCCTAAAAAGAATTAGTGTGAATATGGGTTGGTGGACATGTAATGCGTTGTTGACCTTCATGACCTTAGACACAGTCGTCTTTATGTTTCTCATGCTGCTATCATGAGGACAGCAGAATAATATTAATAAGAATAAAGTTAAAACTGACAATTCTCTTTCTACAAAATATGACTCTTGAATAATTTGGTTGTATGAGCGAATTAATTCATTACAAAACAAGTGTTTTTATTCTCTGGAAGCCGGGCTAAATGAGTAAACCCTGCATTCCTGACATGACCAGACCCTCAGTCACTTCTCAGATACCGAATACAGACATTGCCTGTAACAGAAATACCAGAATAGATACACTGGTTTTAAGAAGACTATGATTTCCCATTAATTATACAATACAAGAAGAGGGGTTGAAAACCCACCCCTTCAAAATAATAATATTTTACAATATCTCAGTTTTTACATCAGTATTTTTACACATTTGTTAAATAAATGCAGCCTTGGCAAGCATACTTCTTTCAAAAGCATGTATTAACCTATACTAACCCCAAAACTTCTGAATAATTTTTCATTTTTATATAATGTATTACTTTGAGGAAATTTCATGTACACTACATATAAATGGACAGGCTAAATTTTTTTTTTACATGTGAAAGAATTGACCTACTACACCTGTATAGAAAATGTAACAAAAAAAACAAACATGGTACCATCTTGTCAGTGTGTATTTGCTCTTTCCATTATGTTCCAATGCAAATAATAATCATTTTCCATTGCAGCCCTTCAGTTGGAGAAGGTCACTGCCAAGATGCTGACAGTAGCATGTCTGCTTCTGTTTCTAATGAGCTCTGTGCCTGCGGGACAGACTGCGAAGTGTCCAGCCGCCTGCGTCTGTGACAACGCAAAGCTCACTGTGACGTGCGTAGGGAAGAACCTCACACACGTTCCACCTACTATAAACGAGGTCAGTGTGACTTTCCACATTTAATTACTACAATAGTAATTTCTCGCCAGAAATGACATCATAAGTGGAAAACGTTGATCAAAAATGTACATTTACACACAAAACTGACGACCAGCCGCAACTTTCAGATGCCATCTTTATTTTTCTAGCTCAACTGTCACAGAAAGAACAGGATTGTGGGAAATCAAAGGCAGCGAAGGATACATCTATGGGTTAGATGGAAGGATACATAAATGATCAGGAGACAGGAAGTGAAACTAACGTTGGCCTTGATTCCTCACGACCTTGGAATGCGTCCTCCGAAGGCAGCATTTATCAGTTTTTGGACTGATAAATGTCCAAAATGACAAAATGATAAATGGCGTGGCTGTAATAATCGCAATTCAATAACAAAGTCTTTAATAACAAAACTAAACTTGGAAATACACGGGAAGAATTCTCAGAAAACACAACCACATATAACGCAAATGAAACCAAACACTGAACATATTAAGGGCTTAAATACACAGGGGAAGACAATTAACTGGAACATAAACAGGTGTGTAACTAATCAGAAACCATGGAAACAAACAAGCAAAGGGAACACAGGCAAACAGGAACAGAACCAAACTAAAAATAAATAAAACAATGGGTGCGACTCAATCAGCTCCCTACTGGTATTTATGAACAACAGCTGAAATGATATCTTTCTGACATTATGATAAATACTTTGCTTGTTACATATATGTGCAACATATATTGTTATTATAGCTATATAGCTAATAACATAGCTTTATTGTAAAAGACATCTATCGCATGTGTGAGTTGGCTCACGTGATTTAAGTTTCGTGCTTCAGAACGTCAGCCATTGAGACAGCCCTTAAAATGGCCGACTTCAGACACACCCTAAACATATCCGTGACACGTATAAGATCTGTTTGCAACTTTATGAGCATGGGTATCAACATCTTCATATGCAGTATTTGTAATTTTCTTTCTCTCAGATCACATTAAAATTGGACCTGAAGAGGAATAATTTTAGGGAACTGGCTAAAAGTGCTTTCAAGCACACCCCCTACCTGACCCACATGAACCTGCAGGGATGCAGTATCCAGTCTGTACGAGAGGGGGCGTTCAGGGGACTTTCTCGTTTGGTGCAGCTTGACCTCACTAACAACAACATTGACATCCTCTACCAGGTTTGTGCCAGGTTCCTCCTTTGAGATTTTAGAATGATGAATGGCGCTATAATCTTTCTAAACCTGACTATTAGTGTGTTCTCATCTCTGTTCTCTCTCCCCGTCCTGTAGGAATCATTTGATGGTTTATCATCATTGAAGCAGTTGTATTTAGACCGGAACCGCATCGAAGAGATCCACCCTGGGGCGTTTGCTGCGTTAAACTCTTTAAACCTGCTCTCCCTCACTCATAACCAGCTGGTCTACCTCCCCAACATGGCATTCCAGGTACAGTAGTGTTCAAAAGTTTGGGGCCAGTAAGATTCACACACACACACACACACACACACACACACACACACACACACACACACACACACACACACACACACACACACACACACACACACACACAAAAGATTCTTTTGATTGTTCAGGATCCTGAAATCCTGAAAAAAAAATGTATCACTGTTTCCCACAAAATATTAAACAGCAATATATCAACATTAATGATAATAATAATAATAAATGTTTCTTGAGGATCAAATCATCATATTATTTCTGAAGGATCATGTGACACTGAAGACTGGAGTAATGATGCTGACAATTCAGCTTTGCATCCCCAGAATAAATTACATTTTAAAATGAAAGCCATATGAAATTGGAATAATATTTCACAATATTACTTAGTTTTACTGTATTTTGATCAAATAAATGTTGCCTTGTTGAGCACAAGATATCTTTCAAAAGCATTAAAAAATCTTACCAGTCCAATCTGAATTTATACTGGTTTTGATGGTTGGTTTTGGAAGGTTAATGTTATTTCCTTCTGTAGACCATTTTCAATCATTTTCTTCTGGAATAATTCCCAAATATCTGTGTCTTCCAGGGAATGTTAAATATCCAGTTGTTGCGTTTGAGTTATAACTCCCTAAATAATCTTGCGACAGAAGCCTTTGCTGGTCTTCTTGCACTTACGCATTTAAACCTGGACCATAATGAACTCCAGTACTTTCCTACCAAAACCATGACCAGGTAACACCCTCAACCACTGAATTTTATTTTATTTTGCCACAGAAATTGGCTAACAATATTAAATACTGTTGATGATGTTGGACATGCTCTGGTATACTCACTGTTCTCTCTTTATGTCTCAGATTAGTGGAGTTGACTCATCTAGATCTGAGCTTTAACCCCATGACATATCTGGTGGAGGAGAGCGTGTCAATGCCAAAACTCACACATCTGTCTTTGAACCACATGGCCCTGCAGGACCTGTCTGAGTCGGCTCTGTCTCTGTCTCCCTTTATATCTCACGTGGACCTGAGCTACAACCAGCTTCCTTACATACAGGCCCTCACAGGGCCCTCGCGGCTCACCAGCCTTAACCTCACCGGTAACCATGAATACAGCTTTGCCAGTGTTCTCTCAGTATTTACTTTGTTACCACACTATTTACTTTGTTACCACACTAACCTTTCAGTCAATATATTATATTGATATTTTAATATTTTTTACTCAACAAACATTTTTATTATCTTGTATTCTTATATAGACTATCCATCCATCCATCTATAAATGTAATCACCTAAAAAATATAAATATATGTAATTGAATTATATGCACTTTTATAATATTATAAATGTAATTTAATGACAATAATAATAATAAGAATATATTAAAAGTAATAATAATAATAATAACTGAATCATTGTTCATATTATTCCTAAATTATTTCCTTAAACTTCAGGTGAGCAGTGGTTCTTTAGAAATGCCACTGAACTAAATATAATAGTAATAATTATTATTATTAATTATTTAATTTAGTGGCATTTCTGAAGAACCACTGCTAAACCTTTTCCTACTCAAACTGTAGGAAACCGATGGAACTTTTTTAAAAAGTGTTTTTTTTTTTTATTCAAGTTATATTTGGCAATGTTCACATAGCAACAAAATATAGTTGTCAGTTCTTTATTTGAATCCTTAATATGGTTACCATTAATATAGAGCCCCTAGAATATAGCTGGCCTTCTGCATACATGGGTATCTGAGGGTAAAAATAAGAATAGCCTGATAAAACATCTGCTCTAACCTTTTAATATTCATATCCAAATGAGCTCAACTGGTGTTTTTTTATTGATTTTTTAAGTCTCAAACACCACTGCTTTGGCTCTGGGGGTCCAATATACTCATCTTTGATGACTATTCTGACTGTTTATTATAAATATTCCAAAACATTATTGTCCGGACCTCTGCTGGGAAGGAAATATAGTTGGAAGTTTAGTTGAATTATTTATCATAGATGTATTATTAATATTATTACAATTTTAATATGATATATTACAATATTTTATATTATTATTTATCTTTCAATTACATGGTTGTAATTCTGAAGAGCATGTGATTTATTAATTTAAAATATCTTATAATTCATAGATTTCAAAATCAGACTGCAAAGTCTCTCTCTCTCTCTCTCTCTCTCTCTCTCTCTCTCTCTCTCTCTCTCTCTCTCTCAATCACTGTCCCTCAGGGAACCCCATCAGATGTACATGTTTACTGCAAGGGCTGAAGACATGGGCGCTGCGCTCAGGAATCAAGCTCTACGGGGCCTGTGCTTGGCCGCCACACCTCTCAGATGAACCTCTAGAAAATGTTCAAGAACAAGACCTCCGCTGCAGACCACAGGATGAGCTGATGCTGGATGTGACTGAAAAAGAAGGAAACGAAGAAGATGGAGTGCGAGAGAAGACCGTGCCAACAGCCAAGCCAAAGAAAAAGAGCAAATGCCCAATGAATTGCCAGTGTGAGGTGAGAAAGGGCTGGAGAAGGGTGGAGGGAATCTTAGTTATTTATTCGTAATTTACTAGATTTCTTATTCTGGTCTGTTAGCATAACAACAAACCTAATCTAATCTACATATCTCTGTCTCACCCCATGCTCTCTTTACTCTCATTATCAAGGCTGCAGCTCAGTACGCTACATGTGAGCTCCGTGGTCACACTAAAGTGCCCACTGGTTTCGCTGGCAACACTCTTCTGCTTGACATGCGTGGCAACCATTTTCATTATCTACCTAGCAAGAGTTTCCCCGGCATCCCCAAGGTGGTGTCCCTTCATCTGGACGGCTGTAAGATCCATGAGATTGAGAGTGGAGCTTTCCAGGGCATGAAGGGGTTAATGTACCTCTACCTGTCTGACAACCAACTGTCCTCCCTGGATGCAAAAGCCTTTGAAGGTGCCCATGAGATCATGTACCTTCACCTAGAAGGCAATAAGCTCACTCAGTTTCCTTCTTCAGCTGCACTAGCTCACATTCCCAAACTCCTGGAGCTGCATCTGGAGAGAAACCTCATAGCTAAACTAGAGCCTTCCGGGCTCCTTTCCACAGTTCCTCAGCTGACAGGCCTCTACCTCAACAATAACACCATCGCAACCATAGTGCCAAAAGCTCTGGATCCGGCACCCAAGCTGGACCTCCTTCATCTTGGAGCTAATGTGCTAACGAAAGTGCCGAGTGATGCGCTAGGCCACGCCCCTCTTTTAACTGAGATCCGCCTCTCAGGGAATCCGATTCGCTGGATTGGGCCAAAAGCATTCCAGGCGGTGGCTGAAAGTCTAAAGCACCTGTACATTGATAAAATGGGTATTCAAAAGGTAGAGTAGATGCTGTGCTGTTTTAAATGACAAACTACACAAGATTTTTTATTGCATGCATTATTGAATGATAAAGAATCAACAGTTAATACTTGCTTTTACTAATCTCTGTAATGGACAATGTTCTCTCTCTTTCTTCTTTTTGGTTTGTGGTTGTAGATGAGCGTGAGGTCTCTGGCAGGGTTTGGTCCTGGTCTGCTGTCTTTGTCTCTGGAAGGGAATCAGTTAGAGGAGTTACCTGACCTTTCACCTCTAACTGGCCTTCAAAACCTCGCCCTCAACAAAAATCCACTAATGTGTGACTGCAAATTGCTACCATTTTATAGGTTAGATGCACACCAATGAAAATTAATATCTATCTATCTATCTATCTATCTATCTATCTATCTATCTATCTATCTATCTATCTATCTATCTGTCTATCTATCTATCTATCTATCTATCTATCTATCTATCTATCTATCTATCTATCTATCTATCTATCTATCTATCTATCTATCCATCCATCCATCCATCCATCCATCCATCCATCCATGTCTGTCTGTCTCAACTCTCTTTCTTTCAGGTGGTTGGAAAATGTGAGTCTGAAGGTTGAGGCTGTGTGCGGTTACCCCCGTGAGCTGCGAGGCCAGTCCGTGCTAGAGGCGGTCATCTTTAAGAACTGCTCTAAAGAAAATAATCATTCCTTCAATGAGACCTCCATCCCCACCACAGCCCCTAAACCCAACAAACCCAAACCCATGCAGATCAAAGCAAAGGCCAGACCCATTTCATCTGAACCTAATCCTAAACCAGCAAAGGCACCTAAGAAAAAGGAGTCTAACGAACTCAAACCAGTGCGAGCCCTGAAAACAACCAGGCCAAACAAGAAAAAAAGAGGAAGACAACCAAGGATTAAATTGTCAAGGAAATAAGCCATTGAGTTGCTTATTTAAACTAGCAGCAGTTAATTACTGTGTGGTAGTATTGCTGTCGATTTGGTTCACAGTAAAGCTAATAAAGATATAGTCACTTCTGTGTTTACATTCACTTATCATAAATTGTGCAATTTATTTGAGGGCAGAACAAAATTAATTTGTGTAATAATCCGTGAACCATTCCAGCAAATGCTGTTTAGGCATAGGCCTATGTCTTTATTCATAAAATGACTTTTTATAATATTGAGTGTGTGCATATTTAAATAAATCAACTTGTTTTGAATGTCCTTGCAATTCTATTTAAATGACATCTCATAATATGTAAAGGACGACAAAATGTCGATTATATCAACGTTCCTTTAAATACGGAAATATTTTGCTAATGCTACCATCTGGTTCCATGGTGTAATGGTTAGCACTCTGGACTCTGAATCCAGCGATCCGAGTTCAAATCTCGGTGGAACCTAATGTTTTCCATTTACCAACATACCAGTATAGTCTACACTACTTTACAATAGATATGTTGAGAAAAGCCACTTTTGAATATATTAATATTGTTCAAATAAGCAGAGGTCTAAAAAGACACAGAATTGTTTTATGATTAAAACCTATCGCTGATTATTAAACTGAGGAACGAGGCGATCGCATTAACTCTCGCGAGAGAGCAGACCATTAACAAACATGGCGGCTGCGATGGATGTGGACACCCCGAGTGGAGCTAACAGTGGAGCCAGTAAGAAGCGTTTTGAAGTGAAAAAGGTAACGGATTGAGAAGTAAATGTGAAGGGTTGATGTTAAGTATACATACAATTATTTTTTTTTAGTCTTCTTAACTTTTAAAGTCTTCCATAGCGACGTGTTTATAATCCCCGGTTAGCATTAGCTGCTGTGGTCCGCTCCATTTTTACATCATCTTCTACAAATGGATGTTTTTTTATTATTAACAAACAGCTTTTAATATGTCACGAGAATATGTAGAGTCTGATATCAAGCAAACACATGTAATTTGGGCGTTCCTTATTCGAATTCTAGTCAATTCTGCTGCGTAATCCGACAGACTATCAAACCAGGCCAATAGAAATGAAACACAGATGGGAATGACGAGAATCAGATGGGAGCTGCCTAACGTTACCGAGATAACTTTTTCGGGAAATTATGGGCTGGTTCCGAAAGTTTCTTTTGTGAGATGAAAAAGTTGAATTTACCTTTTATTATTCTGTGGTGGAAACAGGCTTCCATTAAAAAACATATATTTTTTAGAAATACATATGTAAACCCCTAAACATAACTGTCACTGACGCAGATCATACGAAAACTTGCGAATGAGATCAAATTCGATTTAAAACTGACAAAATATTTACAAATTTCAATGCTGTTGTGTTGAGATCTGATTGGTTGAACTGTTTCTCTTGCAGTGGAATGCCGTGGCTTTGTGGGCTTGGGACATTGTGGTGGACAACTGTGCCATTTGTAGAAATCACATTATGGACCTCTGTAAGTAGTGATCTTTTAATCTGACGGCATTCTCTGTTTTGTTTCTTGTTTAACACACTGTGAACTGCTTGTCATGGTCATTTACGTCCAGTTCATTTTTAACACCTGTATTTCCTTCAGGTATAGAGTGTCAGGCCAATCAGGCATCAGCTACATCAGAGGAGTGTACAGTGGCCTGGGGAGTCTGCAATGTGAGTAACACACACACACACACACACACACACACACAAACACACACACACACACACACACACACACTCTGCTTGATCTCTAGGTCTGTTCATTTTGGTTCTAACTGTGTGCTTTTGGTTCTGCAGCACGCGTTTCATTTCCACTGCATCTCTCGCTGGCTGAAGACCAGACAGGTGTGTCCCCTGGACAACAGAGAGTGGGAGTTTCAGAAGTAAGTGATTTTGTTTCTTTATTAAAAGTGGCAGACCGAGGAAGTGTATTAATAGAGAATCCTACTTAACATTAAAGGCGTAAAATGGAAGTTGCGATAGTCTTTTCGGTTACACTTTATTTTAAGGTGTCACTGTTACAGTGTAATTATATATTTAAGTACTGAGTAATATTAAGCAACTACATGTACTTACTATTGGGTTAGGGTAGGATTAGGGTTTGGTTGAGGGTTAGTTGCATGTAATTATGCATAATTTACTGTTATTACTACGGTAAGTACATGTAACATATGTAACGAGGACACACTGTAAAATAAAGTGTTACCGTCTTTTCTTCCCTATTGACGTATATCTGAGTGAAACGGCTTCTCGAACAAGAAAAACTGTAGGGTGGGACTTGATCTTAGTCAATGTAGAATAGATTGGATGGTTGTGGTTTGCTGTTGCTGTGATGTCATGTGAGTGACAGGTTGCCCCGCCCTCACGCCAGTGAACACATCATCAGAGAAGAGATGATCTGCAAGAGGGAGAGAAAGTTATTTTGATTAAAGGTTAAAAGGTCATATATAAAAAAATTATGATGTGAATCAGTTTTTAGCACCGTAAACCATTTACTTATGTTTTCCTCCATTATTAGTATTTTCTAGAACTTTATCATTGGAAAGTTGCATTGGTGTTCCTGACGTCTTCTGTTGTTTGTACATGTTCACACTTGTGTTATTGCTGATCTAATGTTGCTCTGTTTTCCAGGTATGGTCATTAGCGGCGTCTGGACGACCCGGTGTTTGAGCTTCAGATCCAGGATTTGATTTTCTTCAACTGTATTTTTGTTTAGATGCCATAATTCTCTCCCTGTTAAAGTCCACATTGGGATTATTATGCTTGTTTTTTATTTCTGTGCTGTGTACAGCATTCAAAGCTGTAAATGATCAATAAAGTCCCTCTAAATACAGCTCTGTCAGTTTCAATTGCATCCTATTCTTCTTACACATTAGGCCTACTTAGAAATTTCTATGCTGCTATTTACATGATGGCTTAATCTAAGAGACTTTAAAAGCCCAGGCTGCTCCATCTCTTGTTAAAATAATAACAATAAAAGAATAATATGATTAGAATTCTCAGATTCTAAATATTAAGAGTTAAAAAATAATCTAAAAATAATCTATAAATGATGGAAGCAGATTCTAGATCAGTGCACAAGTGAAGAGACCCTGATGTAATTCTGTGAATGTTATATACAGTACTATGTTATATTAGTATTACATTACATACTGATTATTGTACTGGATTTTAAAGGCCTGTATACTATAAAGATATAGTTAAAACAATTATGTAAGGGTTAATGCCCGGGACGGTTGCCTCCGCCGAAGTCCATTAATACCTGACAATGGACACCTCGAAGGGCATTAGCCTGCTTATACCATGGTCACTTGCCAAATAACACATTTTTAAAACATTAGTTTATATTTTAATTAGTTTTACAATCGAAATCTAAAGTTTTTACAAACAATAACTTGGTTTCCCTGGTTACGCCTGACGGTTTATTTACTAGGTGTCCTCTATCACTTTTTAATGGACACCCTGCAGCCAATCAGAATCGAGTATTCACCCAGACCATGGTATAACTAAATTTAAACGAATAACTGTCCACCACAACTATAACGATAATGGCACAGAGAAGCGATATTGCTGAAATCACTTTCAGAACTAGTTTTAATAGTTTAAGAAGACTTGTTTGAACAATTGACATGTATCCTGAAGAAGGCTGTGTAGCCGAAACGCGTAGATCTACACTTTTTAATGATCTAGCCCAGTTGATTAAAAGCTTTATAGTTCAACACGTTGAGTGCCTTGGAGTATTTCATCCTCATAATTGTATGCCTACCTACTTTAAATATTAAATTAGATTAGATTAGCCACTTGTGTAGCACTCTGCTCCTGTAGTTTTGTGAGATTTTTCCATCTGATGAACGATAAAAACATCGACAGCCATCAGAATCCATCCTGCTCTGAAGAGCTGGAGCATTTAAAGCAACAGACAAAACAGCAGCGGGCACTTATAATAAACAGAATAATATTGTGCAGTTGGTGTGGATGCTAATATTTATTTTATTTAACCTTATTAGGTCCTGATTTGGCTACAGTAGTCCACTGAGTCACAGTAATCTATTTGAGACACAAATATTTGTGCATCCATCTCACTGAGCGAAAGTAAATCCACTCAAAATGAAAAATCTGTCATTATTTAATCATGTCGCTTCAAACCTTTGACTTTGTTTCTTAAATTAGCACACTGACTTCCGTCATATGAAAATAAATCTTAAACCAACCATAATTTAACAGCAGTAAATAAACAGCCATCTTACACTTGCAACAACCAAAATGTTTATTGAATTAAATCATGAAATTCCATACAAGATGCAAATGTGTCACAATAAGGAAGTTGATCACAATTTAACTTAAAATTTTTTTTGGATTGATGAGAGACAAAAAGCAATGCCAAGTTACAGAGGGTGAGGAACATTAATAAAAAAACATTTGAAAGGAACACCCATGAAATCTTAACAGGAAGTGATTGACTGATTGCTTTGGACAGGAAATAAGAATTTATATGTATGAATATAGTCTAGACCCCAAGAATGATATGAAACCAGATCTCCAGTCCGCCACACAAGACCGCAAACAAGCTATCTATCAATCTCAATGAATAAAGGTGATAAGACGACTAAATCCCTGGAATGATTGGCTGCTGAATGGACACGTTTGTTAAATCCAGTTTGTCTATGCAGCAACTGTCAGCTAGAATAGTCTCTCAAATCCAGAATCCAGGACGATCTGGAGACCAGGATCATAAGTGCTAAATGTGTTAGCCTCAGTGAAGCGCACACACAATAGTTCATCCCCAGCAAAACGTTACAAGAATAAACCCAATTCTAACAGTTCATGCTTCACTCAAGCAAGCGACCCCCCCACCCCCACCCCCCCAAAAAAGCACCCCATCTCTCTGATCTTGTTCCGATACTCTTTCATAGTTTCTTCTGTCATCAGCACAGTCCAGACATATCTAAAATCAGTAACTTTAGTTAAACAGCTTCTAAGTTAAGTACTGTCTGTAATATATGCCAAGAAACCCAGTGAGAAAAAGCTACAGCAGAGTATTGGAACTGGACATGAACTCTTTCGGCCCTTTTTAGGGCTGTTGACCACCAAACTTGGAGCTGAGTTTGTTGATCAGGGCCATGATCTTGGGGTTGCCCTGGTACTTGGCGATGTTGGCGGGGTTCTGCGCCACATCCTGGAACGCTGCCATCACCTCTGGGTCCTGGAAAATGAGAATGCATTAACAATTTACCATCATGTAGATATTACAGTCAGCTGAGATGCTCAGGAATGTCACATACAGGAGAGGTTATTATGGACATTTATGAATTCAATCCAATACTACATGGTTGCTAACTAGCCCAATTAACCCCAAGTGTGAGCAAGTAATCGTGATTAACTACATTAAAATCCCCCAAAGTGTGTTACATACAAATAACAAGTTCATCAGATAAACAACCAGGTATCTTAATAGTTAGACTGAAGTAATCAATGTAAATGTATTAAAAGTGACCGCAATAAAAATGAATCGTTTACTAAACAGTGAAAGAATCAAATTTATAATATCGTTCAAAAGTTTGAGATCAGTATGGTTTAAAAATAAAATGAAATTTAATGAAATGAAAACTTTTTTCAGCAAGGATGTTATTAAACTAATCAAAAGTGACTTCTACTTCTTTTGTTTTTTAAGTAAACATTACATAATTTCCTGCTTAAAAGTAGTTTCCCACGTTTTTTCAAGCATGGAGAAGTTTGAAAATGCATTCAGCTTCGTTCTAGATGCTGGGACGAGTCTGTGGCAAAACTCAAGTGTTTTCTACACACCATTCAGATCAAAAAGAAGATCGAAAGCACTTGTTAGAGGCACGTAACTTCTTTTAGCATTAGGTAAGTGCCTATTACCAACACAATCCAAAATGAAGTTAATTAACACATCGTTCGACCGGACCTAACTGTTTTATATTTATATAAAAATATAGGTTATATGTGTTTGCGCACATGATATCAGGAAGCAAAATAATGCACACATGATGACAGGACGGCGGTGCGTAAATCGAGTTAGCCCTCCCACTTCTGCTAGTTTTACTGAGATTTCTTATCCCATGTGAATTAGCCATTATTATTACAGACGTCCTGTGGTAAAATTACATTACTCTTGTAAAGCTAATCCCATCCAAATAGTGCTTATGCAACCTCACTGTTGTGCTGCTCAGCAATATGTGGTTTATTTTACCTGCATGGCCATGAGAACCTCAGGGTCATTGAACAGCTCATTAAGTCCAGGCATTCCAAACGGAGGAGCTCCACCTGGGAAACCAGCACCTCCTGAAGGATCAGAACAAATGTCAACATCAGAGACAGATGTGCTGAATTCTGCTTTTCATATTACCTTAATCTGTTACATCAACAGTAATCTCTTTTCATTTTGTAATAAATCATTATTTTAGTAGTGCGCTATTCTGAATAAAACAGGTTTATTATATACATAAATAGTTTAATGGAAGATACCTGGGAATCCTCCATGTGCCCCTCCGGCCTCTTGTCTGGCTTCCTCTTCCTGCACACACAGACGCACATTAACAGGACCAACTCTGCAGGAAATGATGATTCAGTGGCCTGATGCAAATCAATTAATTTCTTACCTTCTGTGCCTTCTCATGCTCCTCCCTCGCTTTCTTCACTCGTTCTTGTCGCGTTCTGATCTCCCGTTCCTCTCGCTTGCGTTCATATTTGCGCCGGTGCTCAATGAGTTTGTTGGCCTGTGAGAGAGAGCGGTGGGATCAAATGAGACACACTGAAGTTTTTGCCATTTTTTTAAAAGAAAACAATTACTATTACTTACAGTACATCAATAATTTAAGTAATAGTAATATGCTTTAAATAAATAAATAAATAAATAAATAAATAAATAAATAAATAAATAAATAAATAAATAAATAAATAAATAAATACTATTGTTTGTGTCCAGGGGCCTCATTTATAAACGTTGCGTACGCACAAAAGGCGGCGTACGCCGCTCTCTACTCAATAATTGGTATTTATAAAAAGCAAACTTGACGGGAAAATGTGCGGTCCTTCACGCAAGCTCTGACCCAGGCGTACGCACAAAAACGGGTGAAATGAGAAATGGCGACACCGTCGGCAGATGGAAGAAACACGTGAAAGTGTGTGAAAGTGTAGATCGTTGTGTAAAAGAAATGGCAATACTGCCTCTCATAAATAACATGACTTCACAAAACAAGTCTTACAATTAACAGCCTACACGAACACCCGTTTGATCGATCTGCAGTGTAAAACAAACAAAATCAAATGAAGATTACAACAGAAATGCAAATTAACACATATTTGCAAAAAGATATAAATATGTTCTGCAATAATATTGGCATGTTATGCAATTCATCCTCATAACACATCTGTAGCTTGTCAGATGCAATCAAATGGATGGTAATAAAATGCCATGATGCCGTCACAATGCGTAATGACGCACAATGGCTGATCATGAGCTTCACGCTTGCGCGTGAGTGAAGTTACGTTTCTTGGTTTTCCTCTCTGTGTTTGCCATGATTTCGCAATCGATGAATATTAACTTGTGGGCGTTTCACGGTCTATTTATGGGCAACTATGGGCGTGACATGAAGCCGCAAAAGCTGCGCTACATTTAGAATTGATTGTGATTTATTAAGGGAAAACTGCGTAGGATGTGCGTGCGCACGGTTTTATAAATCCGAATATTTCTGTGCGTACGCACGTCCTATGTTTCATCCGTACACCACTTATGACGCAAATCATACGCAAAGTTTTATAAATGAGGCCCCAGATCTTTTAATTCTTTAAATATAAAAAAAATTTAATATATAAAATTACAGAAAAATATATATCCAACATGTAGGAGCCCTTTAAAAAAAAAATATTGTCATGTGACAAAAGAAAAATTTCAATTCTGTCATTCATTATTCATCCTCATGTCTTGCTAAACCTGTAAGACTTTCGTTCATCTTCGGAACACAAATGAAGATGTTTTTGATGAAATCTGAGATCTTTCCATTCCTCCATTGACCGCTTACGCAACCATTTTCAAGCCCAAGAACGGTAGAAAAAAACATCATAAAGCATCCATGTGACTCCAGAGGTTTAACCTCAATTTTATTGTTTGCTCAAAAAATAGCACAATTTATTATTTACAAAATATTAATCTCCAACGCACATTCACGAGAGCACCACGGCGCATGAGTGTTGTGTTGACGCGAGAGTGGATGTTGTTGCGTGAATGCGTTGGAGATTAATACTTTGCACAAAAAAAGCATAATTTACCACTTCATTTACAAACTAATTAAAATTGAGTTTAAACCACTCTAGTCACATGGATTACTTTCATGATGTCTTTACTACCTTTCTGGGGCTTGAAAGTGGTAGTTGCGTAAGCTGTCAATGGAAGGACAAAAAGCTCTAAGATTTAATCAAAAACATCTTCATTTGAGTTTCGAAGATGAACGAAAGTCTTACAGGTTTGGAATGACATGAGGGTCCACAGGAGTAACTGTCGATGCAAGAAGAAGCTGTCTGAAAGAGATGTCCAGGTACAACCCAGATTGGCTCCAAAACAACATAAAATCACAGCTGCCCAACTCACTGCAGAATTAAATGAGCACCTCGACTCCTGTTTCCACCAAAACTGTTTGTCAGGAGCTTCACAGAGTCAATATTAATGGTCGGGCTGCTACAGCCAAACCTTTTGTCACTCGTGCCAATGCCAAACGTCGGTTTCATTGGTGCCAACAGGGCAAATCTTGGGCTGTGGACAATGTGAAACATGTATTGTTCAACTTCACTGTCTTTCCCACAATCGTGGGAGTTACGGCGTGGAGAAGCCTCACAGAAGCTTAACACGCGGACTGTTGCTGCCCAGAGTGAAGCACGGGGTGGATCAGGGTCAGTGATGGTTTGGGCTGCGATATCATGGCATTCCCTACTGTGCTTGATGGATGCATCACTGCCAAGGACTGCCGAAACATTCTGGAGGACCATGTGCTCCCAATGCTTCAAACACTGTACCCTGAAGGGGGTGCTGTGCATCAGCATGATAATGCACCAATACACACAGCAAGACTTTTGACAGAATGGTTTGATGAACATGAAAGTGAAGTTGAACATCTCCAATGGCCTGCACAGTCACCAGATCTAAATATTTAGAGCCGCTTTGAGGCGTTTTGGAGGAGCAAGTCAGAAAACGTTTTCCTACATCAGCATCACATAGTGACCTGGCCACTGTCTGAAGGCTCAAAATCTTTCTGGCCACTGTGAAGGAATTATGTGTCATTCTCAAGATGAACTGATACTATATTAGCTATATTAGAAATGAAATATTTTGAAACAAATATAATAGTTTCAGCAATGAAACTCACATTGATGTGTGTTTCAGAGGACATGAAATCTGTGCTTATACAGTCAACCCAAAATTAATATTTGGATGCTTTTATATTTTGTTATCTTATCCGAAGTCAAAGTGTAACTTTCAGCAGGTGTCTGAATAATTAAAACTGTATGTATATTTGGCCGTATTGCAGGGTTGCCGCTGCGGTATCAGATGTTCTGTCATACCAGATTATGTTCTGGATGTCAAATGGGATGATAGACTGTGTTATTTTATTATTACTTATATACTATTATAGTATTTATTAATATGTTGAGCTAGCTGTTATTTTTGTATTTTCAGTTTTATTTAAATGTGTTTTTTGTCATTTGTATTAGTTTTTGTACCTGGCCACTGTTCTGGAAGAGGAATGGCTCAAAATCTTTCTGGCCACTGTGAAGGAATTGTATCTGTCATTCCCAAGATTAATTGATGCCGATTAGCCGCAAAAGGAGCCTCTACACCACAGGTGTCAAACTCAGTTCCTGGAGGGCCACAGCCCTACACAGTTTTGTTCCAACCCTGCTTTAACACTTGCAGTTTTCAAATAAGCCTGAAGGACTTGATTCGCTGATCAGGTGTGTTTAATTAGGGTTGAAGCTAAACTCTGCAGGGCTGTGGCCCTCCAGGAACTGAGTTTGACACCCCTGCTCTACACCATACTAATAAATGATTGTGGTCTAAAACCGTTCTTTCTAGTTATGTAAAAGGTCTAAAACATTTTATCTGGTAGAAATTGGGGTTGGGGGTTAGCCTTCAAATATTATTGGGGCCTAAAAATCAAATGATCGAGGGTTCTCTGGATGGCAGTTACCACAACTTTTCCCCAAAAAATAATCACACCAGCTCAGATGTTGTTGAGGAAGAGTCATAAACAAGAGTTCAGCACAGATACCTTTGGTTGGACTTCTTTCAGCATAGCACTGGCCTCGTCATCATAATCCAGTTTACAGGCCATCGCCAGGTCTCGAGCGGCTTCCTCCCAATGGCCAAGCAACCTGTGAGAACGAGAGATCTTCATCAGCAGGAAAACACTGAGCACAACACAAAGTGAAGTGTCAGGCCAGAAACGACGTCTCTTCATTCAGTCTGTTACCTGTGCGCCTTCCCCCTCCATTTATAAGGCTGGGCTGAGTCTGGGTTGATGTCGATGGCTCTGTCACAGTCTCTGATGGCAGCGCTGGGTTTCTGCATCTTCACATAAACACTGCAATACACAAACAGATTCAGGCAATCAGCACAGCAGCCAATCAGAAAACAGGTCGGCAAAAACCAAAGCAGGGGTTGGTTAATACCTGGCTCTTTTGGCGTACAAAATGGCCAATTTTGGGTTGAGTTTGATGGCCTCTGTGAAGATGTCTAGAGCTTTCTGTAGGTCACCTGAAAAATTGGTGTGTTTTGTTGAGCCCCATGATTTTATCATTAATTATTACCACAACTAAGGAAATGTAAACTGATTACATTGTTATAATTTTAAGTAAGAGGCAGCTCACCATCTCCCAACGCTTCAATGGCTTCCATCTTCTTCTCATTGGCCTGGTCCATCATCTCATCTGTGATCTGAGATTAAAGGAAGTGGATCCATCATCCCATTTATATAATTTCACTTTATATTAAGAGCATGATTTAAGCCTTTAACAAACTTTGATCACAACCAGATACAGTAAATTCTGTCCAGCAACTTTGCTGACAATACAGAATTGTGCTAGACACACAGATGCTTGTACGTTCTCCTCATTTGTACGTCACTTTGGATAAAAGCGTCTACTAAATGATTAAATGTAAATGTACAATGTAACAGATTACAAATTATACATTTCAAATGGTTTAAAAAATAATTATTTAATGTTTTGACATTTTTTATTTTTTTGATTGTACATTTGATTATGTTTGGACTATTTTTACTATTGTTTGCGATATTGTTTTTGCAATTTTTACACTTGCATGACTGTATTCATTCAAAACATTAAAATTGTTTATCTAATAATACTATTACCTCCTCCCTCAGATACATTTTTTTTTTCAGAAACAAGGAAAAAAATGCAAGATGCCACAAATAATTCGGCGATTGCTTGAATTTGCATTCATTGCTGCAATTGCAAGATTGCAAAATCGTGGATAAAAAAACTCTTATCTCAGAGGATAATGAAAATTTAGATTTTTCATGATGTGTGCCCTTTATTGCTACAAATAAAATGCCCATTGTGCATTCACTGCATTTACCTCCAGGTTCTCGTAATCACCCATCTCCTGAGGATCATCTGTGTCAGGCTCAATCACTCCTTCATTGTCGATTTCTGGAGAAATGAATGCCAGTTCATGTTCACATAACAGCATAATGTAACTATAAGAAACAGTTGTTACAAAATAAGAGCATATCTGCACTCTGAGATGCAAAATGTATGATGTTTTGCTTATATATAGAGCTGTCACTGTAATACTTTTGAGCTCTAAAACATCACTGTCCTTCCACTGACTACCTTTCGAAACTGTCCTGATAACGTCGGGTATGTAAAATCTTTGAATTGACTCCCATGAGCGCAGATTTGTGGCGAATATTGCTCTAGAGTGACGTAAAAAGTCGCATGAATTTGACGGTTTAGACTGAGGTCGCATTGCAAAACATCTGACCTGTATCGGATTTAGTACCACATATGGAAGTGGCCCAAATCAGAACTGAAAAGATCAGATTGCATGTGGTTTGTGCTGTTCATACCGTCATGACAAAAAACAGATCCGAGTCACATGTGAGCAAAAAAAAAAAAAAAAAAAAACGGTTTTAGGCCACATTTACCTGCAGTCTGAATGTAGCCATAAAGACCGCGACCGCACACGCATTAAATCAACATCAGGTAGGCAAAACTCTGCACATTTGTTCAAATCATACCATATGCTATTCAGACACTTAAATTAAAATGAGCCTTTACTGCCAATCTGTCATTTAATATCCGGGATATTTTAGCTGATTCACTCTGCATTAAAACTGCGGTTGTCTTTCCTGAAACTCTGCAGTGTAACCTATATGTGGCCGTTGATCCTCTTAGCAGCATGAAAGATAAAACTTTTATTCAAAATGCCTATCAGTGAGTACTGAACTGAGTCGAGATAGCCTCTTGGCTATTGGACTCGCAGTCCGCTCGTGCCTATTGATTACCGACCCGCAAATATTATTCCTCCTGTCACATCAAATATTATTAGCGATTATTACATGGCTTGGTTGAATTCCAATGTAGAATGCGGTCTGTTATGTAAGGGTTAATGCCCTTCGAGGTGTCCATTGTCAGATATTAATGGACGACGGCGAGGCGTGAACCGTCCGACGCGCAGCGGAGTTTTTGCCTCCGCCGAAGTCCACTAATACCTGACAATGGACACCTCGAAGGGCATTAACCCGCTTATACCATGGTCACTTGCCAAATAACACATTTGTAAAACATTAGTTTATATTTTAATTAGTTTTACAATTCGAAATCGAAAGTTTTTTTTACAAACAATAACTTGGTTTCCCTGGTTACACCTGACGGTTTATTTACTAGGTGTCCTCTATCACTTTTTAATGGACACCCTGCAGCCAATCAGAATCGAGACCATGGTATAATTCTTGATAACAGACCACTGCGAACTATAACACACCGTTGCCATGAAAAACAGCGCGTTGCTATGGACGCGGAACGGACTATTTTCTTTAGCGGAAGCAATACAATCGTTTTTAAATCAATAAACTCCTTTTTAAATCAATAATTTGTGTCAAATTATTTATTTATTTTGTAGGTAGCCATGTAATAAGCGGGATAATGTATAGCGAGGCAGTTGTTATAGCGAATAACAACCCCTTCAGGCTGATTCAAGAGCCTCCCGTTCAACCTGTCGGGGTTGTTATTCGCTATAACAACTGCCTCGCTATACATTATCCCTTACTTAATATCAAAACATTACCTGTGCAGACAAACGATTTCAGTCTCTAAAGTCTCCATAGTACTGCAATAAAACTTCACATCAAACTCTGTTAACATCGGTTTCATTGTCTACTAATTGCCCTAGTTTGAAAATCAAAAAAACGAGGCTGATGCTGCCATAGAGTGAGAAATCGTAAGACATCAGCTATTACTGGAAAAAGTTTAGAGCTACTACCAAGCCATGGTAAAGGCCAGAGCGATGGCATATCAAGATGGCATACGAAAAGCAAACAAAAGATATTAAAGGAGATATTAGAGTCAACATACCCACTTCACTCTCTTCAGTCTCAGATGCCGGGGTAGTTTCGAATACTGGAGATGCTTTGGGAGCCCCATCACATGGACAGCTTCCCTACAAGCAAATGAAAACACAAACAAGGCAATATTTTAGTACAAATATTGATTTATTTGAAGGTGGGTAATAATGCCAGTGAATTTTCGATTAATGTCCTTTACCTTGCATGAGTAGCTGTCATTCTTTGTTGATAATGGTATGTTTGCTCCCATTCTATAAAAAGTCACATATTTTCATTTTATAATGGTCATATGGGCTCCATTGAAAAGGGATGAAACTAGAACTTTCTGAGAGCCACATGTCATGCAATATATGGGTGTGACTGCTAGCATGAGCACTAAACTTTGGCATGGAAACATACATTATTACACAATATGTATTTTGTATTTTAACATTAATGTAACATTTGGAATGACTGCTAAAAACACACAACTACAAACAACACAAATAACAACTGAGGTCCATAATTCACTGACCCCTTCAGCCAGGCCTTAAAGAAGCCCATCTCTGGCAGATGCAGCACAGATGGATTCTCTTTGCACAGCTGCACAAAGGCCTTCAACTCCGACACTTTCTGTGAGTCCATATTCCACAACAGGAATCCAACTCAAGCAGAGAAAACAATGTGCTGGAAAACAAGGAAGCATGTATTATTATTCCCGTCATATGACGTGTCCGATCAGCACCCTAGCTTAATCAATTAGGCATAGTACCGAAGCCAATACCCCAAAGAAACTGTCTAATGCAACAGTGCGGTAAATGACCAGTAATTAGTGGTGCACGGGATTAACGCACGCGCTGCAATAGAAGCTTCTGGAAATAATGCGCGACGAAGCGCAATTTGTTAAATAAACGTGGTATTTTGATCGTTCTTTTATTCAACTGTCTCAATACATGTTAATTAAAAAAATAAAAATAAACATTGATGCTGTACCTGAAAGAGCAAAGTCCCTGAAACGCTCTTGATGGTCGCGAGATTGAACTCGCTCTGCACGCGCGAGTCAGTGAACGCGAGACTGGGAGTTTTGCGCAGGCGCGAATTAAACAACTCGCTACTATGACAAACCAAAACAACATGGGTAATAAATCTTCTGGCTTTGCAAGTTCATTTTGGAGTAAAATACGAAACATGTTCAAGATTTATTAATAATAATAATAATAATAATAATAATAATAATAATAATAATATGAATAATAATAATAATTGCAATTATTATTATTATTATTATTATTATCATTATATATTATGATTAGTATTAGCATAACTACTAAAATAATAAAAGTTTTAGTTATTTATATAATATATTTGACTAAACTTTATATACATTTTCTAATCTTAAATCCAACTTTTTTGTTTTACTGAGTGAAGACACTATTAGAGAATCTTTGAATAAAATCCCCATCAACACCCTTTTATTTAGCTTTTTAATGTTTTTTTCTTCTTTCTCTTTGTTGTTACTTTTATAGTTGTATAATGTTGTTTGTTGGTTAATAAAGAAAATAAAGAAATATTTCTCAGATATGTTTGTCTTCACATCTAAAATTATGTATTTTTCAGAGAAAGGGTAAAATAAATATTTTATATTGAATCACATAAATATTGAATCAAAATTTAGATTTTCCATTTAAGATTATTTAAAAAAAAAAAATATATATATCGTTTGTTTGGGAAGGGTAAAATATGTTTGTTTTTATTCTAAAACTAAATTACAACAAAGCAACAATAAACGTACAACAAAATAAAGAACAAAATTTGTAACCATGTTATGTCTGTTTCCTAATATAACACAATTAACTAGAATACTATCAAAAATATACAGAAACTAGAAGGGTCCTCTTTCATTCAGAGTCGCAGATTTTAACTGTCATAACAGAGTTGTCCAATCAGAGCGCTGGAGCCGCTCCCAACCCACCAATAGGAGCTCAGACTGAGTCTTACATGATGGCACAGTCAGTGACACTGTCACCTTCCACGCGATAATGCTTACATAGTATGAGTAAATGTAAAAAAGAGTTAAACTTGCTTGTGCACTGTTCCTTCAGTATGTTACCTTTAGGTTAAAAATCTCACATCTTTTCTGTACATGTATTTTTAATACACACACTTGTGCGAACGTGTTCTACCTCATGGTGAAAGTTGGCAGATCAGTTGAGCTGAGCAGGAATCTGTATAACGTTACAATGCTGTATTCCGGCAGCGGGACTCTGAGAGCCGCCGTCCAGTGTCTTACTCGCTCTCTCTGGAGTCCAGGTAAAGCGTTACACTTACACACTTGACTGCAGATCTATCATTCATTGCAATGTATTGTTTGAACTCTTAGCCGGGTGGTGAAGTCAGTCATTCATTGTGCAGAAGTCTTTTCTGTTTTCTTTCTCCACATCTAAAACCCAAATTAATATGTTTATGAATAGGCACAAAAAATAAATTACATTGGAAATCACCACCCTAACCTAATCGTTTATATGATGCAATTGAATCTTTATAAAGATTCTGTAGTGCACTTTAACACACTTTCATTAGCAGTTAAACTTAAATGTGTTTTTGTGTGTGTGTGTGTGTGTGTGTGTGTGTGTGTGTGTGTGTTTCAAAGTCAATGTTATATCAAAGTTGACCTGGTTTATTGTCCTAATGTTAACTGGCATAATTGTAAACAGTATAAATCCTTTTATAAAAGTATAGTTACTTGCTTGACCTCTGCTCTGAAACAACTTTCCTTTTTTGACTGATGTTGATGTTCCTTTGAAGGTCATACATTTCTCTTATTATTTTTTTTAACACATCAGCTGTCATATAGGGAAATCCCTTCATTATCAAATCTATTCAAGAGACTTCTTTCAAAAACATCCGATTACAGACGTAATGCAAACTGTGTTTTGTTGTACAGGGTCTGTGTGGTGTTCATGCAGGAATGTGTCTGTGAAAACAGGGGGATGGAAAACCAAGAAAGTTCCTCAGAGATACCTGGGACAGCCAAGCCCGTACACACACCCTCACCTCATCAAACACGGTGAGAGAAACCAAGATTGCTCTCCTTTTCATTTGAAGTCAATATAAATCTGACCCTTGATTATCTTTACTCATTATTCCAAAGAAGAAGAAAAAATGTCTTCATAATCTTGCTCCGCCTCTGACATTTTTGGCTGATGTCCATTAGGCCACGCAGGGAATCGATTTATAGAGTCAAATAGCTATTTAGCCCTTGTTTATAGGTTGTTTTTAGCCTTTTTTTTTATTGTTGTAAGTAATACAGCCTTTACAAATCTTGTAATTTAATGTAGATTGACATTAATATAATGGTATGTAATGCCTATTTTCACTTTCCAATTAATTCCCAATTAATAAAATACAATTCCCATCAAAAACAATTTTTTTGTCATTGAATATTCTGTTTCACTTGGAAATACACACTACTGTTAAAAAGTTGAGGGTCTGTAAGATTTTTTTTCTATACTTTTGAAAGAAATCACTTGACCTCATTTGATCACAAGTACAGTAATATTGTGAAATGTTATTGCAGTTTAAAATCACTGTTTTCTGTCCACATATATTTTAAATGTAATTTATCCCAGTGATGGCAAAGCTGAATTCCTTCAGCATCATCATGTGTCACATGATCCTTCAGAAATCAGTCTAATATGATGCTCAAAAAACATTTATTATCATCATCATCATTATAGAAGTAAAATGGGTTGCTTAATGACCCTGCAAATGTTCCTCTCACAGGTGAGGTGACGCCAGGTCTCACCCAGACGGAGTTTGAGTTGCGTCGGCAGCGCTTGGCGTCTCTGATCGAGATGCAGGCAGAACGACTAACAGGTTCTGGAGCCTCTTCAAACTCCTCCCACATTGTCATCGTCCTATCGCATCCCATTCGCTACATGACCAATGACATCCCTTACCCGTTCCACCAGAACCAGGACTTCCTGTACCTGACAGGAATTATGGAGCCGGACAGCGCACTGGTGATGTACGGATCGGGTAAGCCGGACCAGACCGTGTTGTTCGTGCCACGACGAGACCCGGGGCGAGAGCTTTGGGACGGGCCTCGCTCTGGGAAAGACGGAGCAGCTGCTTTAACAGGTCTAGAGCGGGTGCACAGCACAGAGGAACTGGGCGTAGTGCTTAAAAGCATAAAAGGTACAAGAAAAACAGGTCTACATTTACATGGATTCAAGGTTTGCATTTGCATCAGTATCTTACTCTTTTCTCCTTCCCCTAGGAGGAACTATATGGTACGACAGCTCTCAGCCTTGTCATCCACGGTTACACCAAACTCATGTGCGCCCCCTATTGGAAGGAGGACAGCTGACGAAGTCTCTCCGACCCCTCACTCATTCCCTCAGAGCCATTAAGAGCCCAGCAGAGGTCGCTCTGATGAAGGAGGCAGGACGGATCACTGCCCAGGTATTAAATCCCTAATAACTGTACCGTACGGTGTGGCAAATTAATGTAAAGATTGATCATTTCATCAGCCATGCGTTTTTCTTCAGGCATTTAAGAAGACGATGGCCATGTCAAGAGGAGACATCGATGAGGCCGTTCTCTATGCAAAGGTGAGCCGAGGGACTAAATCATTACAGGAGTTTAATGGCGCGAGTCCAGAACTGTGTCCAGTGATAAACATGCGCTGTTTGACTGACAGCTACAGCTATTGTAAACGGAGCGTTCTTTGATCACTTTCTATGTAGTTTAAATAACAGATTATTTACACCCTACTAAGAGAAACAATGTGAAGTTGACCATTTAGTCACTAGTTTGATTTACTGACAGGACAAAGAACATGAAAGCTACATGAATCATTACTTCAGAAATCACTGATCACAGATCAGGCATTAAAATGAACAGGGTTACTTACATGTTGTGGCATTACTGTCGAGTCCATATCGTCAAAGCTTGCACCGAGTTTGCGGACTGATTTACCAAAGGATCCAGTGAAATGTTCCGAATATGAATAAATAATGTTCAACTGAGACATTCACATTGTTGAAAATAAATAGCCACATTCCCAGCATTAGGAGGATCCTTTGGAAGGTAATGTTATGTGCTCTTCTCTCTTCCTCATCTCACTAACGCCAGTGGGCGGGGCCAAAGTTGATTTTCTTCTGCAGAGGCGGCCTTTCACTACTTTATTACGTCATAAAGAGGCACATTCCAGGACGAGTCGTTTGCTGGGCTTGGTAACAATAAAAGCTGATTTTGGACTAACAAGGACGTTTTCAGTTCTGAAACTTTCAGGATATAATATGATGACGTCTGATATGTCAAAACCTCAAGGAAAATTAGATTTTTAATTTCATGACCCCTTTAAAGTTTGCAAACCAAATCTTGCTCCAGCCTTTATCCGACTGACAATCTGCATTAATAGACACAGTTTTAGGTAATAGTGGCACACAGCTGATTTGCAGTAGTAATTTGACAGTAATAACGTGAGTTAGCCGGTTAACCGGAAACTTACACAATATAAAACACAAAACTACGTATTTTGAACACCCGGGAGAAAATATATACTTCAATAATTATTCATACGTACAGGTTGTGATTCTGAGGAGCAAGCTGGGTCCAAATAAACTGGGTACTGACCCGTCTTTGATGGGTCTCTGATCCGCAGAGCAAGTATTTAGAGAATGCCGTGTTGAACTGCGAGATTTGAGAAGCAGTTGTCAGTAAAATGACATGTACATCATAGCCGGAAATGCAAATGTATTGTCTATGACGTAGAACCGTAAAGCAGTGGGATTCAAATACAAAAACGACTCGTAAAGGCGTCTCAGAGTCGATTCTTTCTTTTGGGAGACTAACTTCATTTATTTGATGAAAAATACTGTAAAAATAGTAATATTGTGAAATACTATTACGGTTATAAAAATCTATTTTCTATTGTAATATATTTTAAGATGTAATTTATTCCTGTGATGGTAAAGCTGTATTTTCAGCATCATTCCTCCAGTCTTCAGTGTCACGTGATCCTTCAGAAATCATTCTAATATGATTTGCTGATCAAGAAATATTTCTTATTATTATCAATGTTGCAAACTATGATGCTTTTTCAGTTTTCTTTGATGAAAGAAAGTTCAAAAACAGCATTTATTTGAAGAAATCTTTTAGAGCGTAACATTCTAAAAATTGTTTCTCTCACTTTTGCTCTGTTTAATGCATCATTACTGAATACAAGTATTCATAAAAACCATCTTACTGACCACAAATTTATTTAATAATAATTTAGTAATTAGTATACATTTTTACTCCATTATCACCCATCATTTCTACAACACTGAACAATTTTCAATTAAATTAAATTCACATTTATTAGTATAGCGCTTTTCACAATAAATATAATTTCAAAGCAGCTTTACAGAGAAAACATGTCTACATTACAATTTAGACTGATCTGTTATCAGAGGTGACTGTGTCTTAGTTATGCATTTCAGAAATGTACATATACAAATCACGCAGTTATTTAACAATGTATTAATTTAAACAATTTATTAATTTTAGGCAGAAATAATGTTCTCATTGAAATAATGAATACATGTTGTTAACAAATGATTAGGATATATAGAAAATTTTAGCATTGGTGCATGTTGATTTTTCTTTTTTCAGAAATTGTTACAAGGACAGCAGTGTGAGTAAAGAGAATACCGTACTTTAGAATAGATGAACTATGGGACATAAACCAAATCATTTAAATAAATTGTTAATATTTTTTTGTTAATAATTGTTAAATTGTTAATATTAATTGTTAAATTGTTAATATGTTTTGTTAATAATAAAAATATAAATATAAATTAATATTTTGTCAAACTATGCAAAAAGAGAAAACATAATTGTGTTTATTTAGGATGGATAAGATGCGAGTTATTAAATGAGCTGTAGCAAGACAAAAGAGTTGGGTCATTTTATTCCCAAAATTTCATGTCCACCAAAGAAAACCATTAAACTGGTGGAAATGGTGGAAATGAGACCGATGGGAATTTTACTTGCTTTCATAAAAAATGTAAGTGGACAACTCTTATTTATTTATCTTACCTATTTAGAGTGTGAACAGTGATCGAACCCATTCGACCACATGAGCGTTTACAAAGTAATCTGGTCGAATGCATTTTCTTCTACCTCTGAAAGTGGTCAAAAGTGGACAAGCTCAAAACATATATATATATATATATATATATATACAGTACTGTGCGAAAGTCTTAGGCACATTAGTATTTTCACAAAAAAAAAAAAAAAGGCTTTATGCCAGTTGTTTATGTCTTTTGCTGTAGTGTGTCAGAAGCAAATACAAGTTTACAATTCATTTCCAAACATTAATTTTGCCATTAATTGTAATAATCCAGTGAGATTTTTATGCACAAGGAGTCTGACAACAGTCGGTATGATCTGATCTCACCATCATCGAGTCTGTCTAGGGCTACATGAAGAAACAGAAAAATCGGAGAATCTAAATCCAGAAGTGTGGCAACGTCTCGAAGACGCTTGAAGAAACTGACATGCAGAGATACAGTACTGTGAGAAGGTTTAGACACTGTAAAGTGAGGAATCTTTAAAAAATAATGTCATAAATAGATTTGATTGATCAATTAACTTCTATTAACTAAATCAAATCAATATTTGGTGAGACCACCCTTTGTGTTTAAAACAGCTTTTGTCCAGTTGCACATCGTTTTTCAGGGAGCTTTGCAGGAAGGTTTCTTCAAGTGTTTTGGAGACGTTGCCACAGTTTTTCTGGATTTAGTCTGTCTCAGATTTTTCTGTTTCTTCATGGAAACTTCATGGACTCGATGATGGTGAGATCAGAATTAAAGGCAAGATGAATGTTTGGAAATTCAAACTGATATTTCCTACTGACACTACAGCAAAAGATATAAATAACTAATGTAAAAAAAAATTATCTATCATGCCAAAGACTTTTGCACAGTGCTACTATATATATATAGTACTTATTTTCCTCACTGTATATATATATATATATATATATATATATATATATATATATATATATATATATATATATACAGTGAGGAAAATAAGTATTTGAACACCCTGCTATTTTGCAAGTTCTCCCACTTAGAAATCATGGAGGGGTCTGAAATTGTCATCGTAGGTGCATGTCCACTGTGAGAGACATAATCTAAAAAAAAAATTCTATTTATTTGTATGATACAGCTGCAAATAAGTATTTGAACACCTGTCTATCAGCTAGAATTCTGACCCTCAAAGACCTGTTAGTCTGCCTTTAAAATGTCCACCTCCACTCCATTTATTATCCTAAATTAGATGCACCTGTTTGAGGTCGTTAGCTGCATAAAGACACCTGTCCACCCCATACAATCAGTAAGAATCCAACTACTAACATGGCCAAGACCAAAGAGCTGTCCAAAGACACTAGAGACAAAACTGTACACCTCCACAAGGCTGGAAAGGGCTACGGGGAAATTGCCAAGCAGCTTGGTGAAAAAAGGTCCACTGTTGGAGCAATCATTAGAAAATGGAAGAAGCTAAACATGACTGTCAATCTCCCTCGGACTGGGGCTCCATGCAAGATCTCACCTCGTGGGGTTTCAATGATCCTAAGAAAGGTGAGAAATCAGCCCAGAACTACACGGGAGGAGCTGGTCAATGACCTGAAAAGAGCTGGGACCACCGTTTCCAAGGTTACTGTTGGTAATACACTAAGACGTCATGGTTTGAAATCATGCATGGCACGGAAGGTTTCCCTGCTTAAACCAGCACATGTCAAGGCCCGTCTTAAGTTTGCCAATGACCATTTGGATGATCCAGAGGAGTCATGGGAGAAAGTCATGTGGTCAGATGAGACCAAAATAGAACTTTTTGGTCATAATTCCACTAAACGTGTTTGGAGGAAGAAGAATGATGAGTACCATCCCAAGAACACCATCCCTACTGTGAAGCATGGGGGTGGTAGCATCATGCTTTGGGGGTGTTTTTCTGCACATGGGACAGGGCGACTGCACTGTATTAAGGAGAGGATGACCGGGGCCATGTATTGCGAGATTTTGGGGAACAACCTCCTTCCCTCAGTTAGAGCATTGAAGATGGGTCGAGGCTGGGTCTTCCAACATGACAATGACCCGAAGCACACAGCCAGGATAACCAAGGAGTGGCTCTGTAAGAAGCATATCAAGGTTCTGGCGTGGCCTAGCCAGTCTCCAGACCTAAACCCAATAGAGAATCTTTGGAGGGAGCTCAAACTCCGTGTTTCTCAGCGACAGCCCAGAAACCTGACTGATCTAGAGAAGATCTGTGTGGAGGAGTGGGCCAGAATCCCTCCTGCAGTGTGTGCAAACCTGGTGAAAAACTACAGGAAACGTTTGACCTCTGTAATTGCAAACAAAGGCTACTGTACCAAATATTAACATTGATTTTTGCAAACTTGCAAAAATAGCAGGGTGTTCAAATACTTATTTTCCTCACTGTATATATATATATATATATATATATATATATATATATATATATATTTATATGTATATGTATTTGTGTTGCAGAAAGTGCCCGTTATTTATTTTTTAAGCCTTTCAGAAGTTTTTGTAGCTCTGAAGTTTTGGGGTAGAATTACTTTGTAAAGTTGCCGTTGTTTGGCCTTTGGGCAGTACAGACGTAATGGAGCACCTGAGAACTGAAAATGTACCACAGAAACACAAATGACGTCAGCAAGCTCTTGGAGAGTCATATTTTAGTGCACTCTGTGTCCAGCCCACATGCTGACTAACATCTCTGCCTTCTTTCATCCTTTCTCTTCTGTTTTTCTTTTTGGATTTCCATCTAGTTTGATTTCGAATGCCGTGCTCATGGCGCAAACTTCCTGGCATATCCTCCTGTGGTTGCTGGTGGAAACCGAGCCAACACACTTCATTACATCAACAACAACCAAATAGTGAAGGTGAAGTACCAAACACACACTTATAATCATTACTGGGCCTTTTCTAAGAGGCAGAGTCTAGCACAGATTCATAAGATAAACAAGGATGAAACTTGAAGTCTCTCTTTCTTGTTTCTCTTGTTCTTAAACAGCATGTGTATGTAAGCTTTGTGTGCATGTTTGGTTTTCACAAGGCAAATGTATGAAATACACAACAAAATATTATCACAATATTGAACTAACTTTCTTTCTCAGGATGGAGAAATGGTCTTGTTGGATGGGGGCTGTGAATATTTCGGATATGTGAGCGACATCACACGCACTTGGCCGGTGAATGGAAAGTAAGTCTGTTTTCAACAGAACTCTCATTGTCTCAGATGTAACGTAGCTTTAATTTCATGCTGTTAGCAAGTAATCAATCAGTGCTCCAGACCTTGCTCCGTGTGCCGTCCCCAGGTTCAGTCCTGCTCAGAGAGAGCTGTATGAGGCCGTGCTGGAGGTGCAGTTGGCCTGTCTGTCTCAGTGCAATCCTGGCGTCAGTCTGGACTATATATACTCCAGCATGCTCGCGCTGTTGGCCCGGCAGCTCAGAGAGCTCGGGATCGTCCCACAAAGCACCAGTGATACAGACACACTGAAGGTACCCTGATTTGTTTTAAAAAGCAGGCTGTTTAAAGGGAAAGTTCACCCACATTTTTTTAATAATCAATAAATACGTAAATACAATATATGCTCAAATCAAATATCAGGAAATACCATTTCAAATCAAATATTAGTAAAAATCACACATTAAATTATGATTAAAAATTAAGCAGGACTACCTGAGCAACAACTTGGGGGCATGAGGGGCTTTTTTACTGAACAAAGTCTGTGTTTTTTTTTTTTTTTTTTTTCGTTTTTCGTTTTTTATTTAAATTATTTTTTAATAAAGTAATAAATTGATCAAAAGAAAATGAAAATAAAGACATTTATTGTCTTACAAAAGGTCTCTATTTCAGATAAAGGAATCTTTAAAAAATGTATGATGATTTCCACACAAATATGAATCAGCAAAACACTGATCAACACTTTTTCAACACTGATAATAATAACAAAGCAGCAAATCAGCATATTAGAATGATTTCTGAAGGATCACGTGACACTGAAGACTGGAGTAATGGTGCTGAAAATTCAGCTTTTAAATCACAGGAATAAATTACATTTTAAAATATATTTAAATAGAAAACAGTTATTTTAATTTGTAATAATATTTCACAACTTTACTGTATTACAACATTTCAATTAAATGCAGCTTTGGTGAGCATGAAAGACTTGTTTCTTTAAAAAACATTAAAAAGTCTTACTGACCCCAAACATTATTTTGACTGGCGGTGCTTAAGATAAGAGTTTTTTTAGTTGTGGAAGGTATTACTATAAGTCAACATGCTAAAACTTCCAAGATTTTGCGTATTTAAATACATTTTTTAATGAACCAAAGCCATTTTATAGTCATTAAAGCAGTTATTTTTTAACAAATTCGCTTACTTTCAACTGTACATTTTAAGAAAATGATTATGAAAATTTTATTCAAAAAAAAAAGATAATTAATATTTAGCCTGTTTATTTGTTGAATATCTGCATTGAGTCTGCGTATGTGTCCATGATATGAATTTCATCATGAGCACAGTATGTGTGTACTTTACATGCACAGCCAGATTTTCTCTGTATGCTCAAGCTTTCAAGTGCTCGTTTTGAATGTTTTGCCACTAATTAGTTTGTCCACAAGTTTGAAACACCGGAAGAACAACAACAACAAACTACTGGAGATGGCAACAACAATAGACACGCATTAAGTGTGTATGTGAAAGGATCAAGAGAAACTCGCAACTCAATTTTAAACAAGTACAAAGACCATTTTTATCAGTCATAATTTTTTGAGAGAAAATAGCAGACACTGGACAAAGATGAAACTTTCTAGTGTGCATGTGTTGACCGCATGTGATTTGATTCACGCTTGTCTTATAATCGGTTGTGAATATGTATGAATATATACTGCAAAATGTACCACAGGCCTCTTACACCAACCTGAGATTCTGGTTCACAGCGCTGAAACAATTCGAAGCCTTCTTTATTTATTTAATGGAACTTCCCTATAAAGCTCTTTATTCAGGAAATGACTATAAGACTATATATGACTGCCCAATTTAAACACCCAAGATCTGCACCACTTATAGTGTCTGTAAAGCACCATACTGCTATAAAAGCAACCTTTCACTTTAACGCAGCGAGTTTATAAGGCCAACTAACCGACATGTTGGTCAGTTTAGCCCATTGCGACTGTGAGGATGTAGGTGTACACTTATTTCAGTTTCAATCACTTTTCCAGTTCAGGGTTTTTCCGATTGATCACATTACATGCACTCAGTTGTTTTTCTGTTCCCCCTTCCAGGCTGCTCGGCAGTTTTGCCCCCATCACGTGGGTCATTACCTGGGCATGGACGTTCATGACACCCCTGAGCTGTCCCGTTCACAACCGCTGCAGCCGGGCATGGTGATCACAATAGAGCCAGGTAGAGATCACTTTCATTCAAAAATTAAAAACGTTACGTCACTGCAGCTGCACACGCATTGTGTTGGCAGAAAAACAGTGGTACCAAGTGGAGGAAAACAGGTGATATCCACGTAATAAGAGAAAAAATGTCTTGTTGTGACTTTGGATGTCAGAATTGGAATGCAAAAAATATGGTCTTCATTTTTACAGCATAACGCCGTCGAAGACGACCTTTAAAGCGAAACGCAGACGTTTATGGTTGCAAGTCATTAAACGGACAGACTGGACTGATGAAACCTGCGACGATTACCCTACTGTTAAAGCATGAATTTGATGTAAACAATAGATCTACATAATATTCACATATGCAGTTCATAGGGGGCATAATGTATTTGCCCTACAGTTTTGAAATAATATTTAAACCTATAAAATTTACATAGATATAATTTAAACATTTAAAATATAACATTTTGATCTCACAATTCTGACTTTTTCTTGCAATTGCTAGTTTATATTAGCCTGGGTTGCCCCATGCTGCCTTGAGCGCAGCGCGATTTTATTCACGCTGCTAGGCAGCCTGGACACCATGGACCAGATTTTCCCCTCAAAAAGGGAACCAATCACAGAACGGGGAGGGAGCAGCAAGGCGATGACGACGTCAATGCGACACACCGAAGCAGTTTGTTTATATCTATGGATCCAACATGGCATCAGACGCGAAGTTACCTTTCGATGCAGCCTTAGATAGTGTTCTTGTAGTTTAGAACGCAAGTTTATTTCGTCTTCTTCCTCTACATACGTCATCTGGTATAATTGAAACGATTGGCTATGAGCTACGTACAGGCGCATTTGATAGACATTCGTAGCGCCCAATAAACGGCTCTGGGCATTCGTAAACCACGCCTCAAATACGAGAAAATGAACATGTGGTTCCCAGACCACGTCTCAATGAGAAAGAGGTCTGATGTTAGCCAGGCTAAGTTTATATCACAATTATGAGAGAAAAAGTCAGAATTGGTATAAATGCGAAATTCTGAGAGAAAAAGGTAGAAGGCAGTTTAAATCTCGCAAATCAGATTTTCCTTCTCAGAATTGTGAGATAAAATCTCGGAATTGTGAGGACAAAAAGTCAGAATTGTGAGATATACTGTACACTCGAAATTACCCTTTTTTTCTTTTATTCCGTGGCTTCCATAGACTGCTACTGCTAAACTGTCGGTTTCTGCCACCAGATAAACTCCGCCCACAAAAGACGTCATCGTTGTTTGAAAACACACAAAGGGTCTATTATAGGCCCTGTTTACACCTGGTATTAAGATGCGTTTTGGTCGATCGGATCACAAGTGGACAACGCTAAATACAGGTGTAAACGGGGTCTAAAATGTTTTGAGCTTGTCCACTTTTGACCACTTTCAGAGGTAGTCCAAAACGCATCACATTCGACCGGATTGCTTTCGTAGTGTCGACGCTCATGTGGTCGAATGTGTTCGAACAGTCACAAAAGACGACTACTGACCTCATACGTAAACGTTATAGGAAGTGCACTAGCAAGACGGGATTTAAACTTTGTCGGCTGGAGACCCAAATTTGGTTTGAAGATGAAGAACGTACCAAGCACAATGTTCTCTCAACATTCCTGATTTCTAACATTTGGTCTGGAGGCTTTCAGAGCGGAAACGAAAGCTGCTGCTCTCCGTGTTTTTTTTCCGTCGTGTCTGGTCAAATGTAAATTGCGTGAGTTTATTTTGTCCATTAGATCAAAAGATCTGAAAAAGCCTATTCATTTACCCGCCCATAGACCCTCCCCTCGAAAAAATCAGGACAGAAGTGCTTGAAAGTGGACAAAAAAGATGGATTAAAACACAAGGTGTAAAAGGGGAATGTGTCTCCCTCGTCTACTTGTGATCCGATCAACCAAAACGCATCTTAAAGGAACACGCCGACTTTTTGGGACTTTAGCTTATTCACCGTATCCCCCAGAGTTAGATAAGTCCATACATACCGTTTTCATCTCTGTGCGTGCCGTAACTCTGACGCACCCACCGCTAGCCTAGCTTAGCACAAAGACTGGAGGTAAACGGCTCCAGCTAGCATACTACTCCCAATAAGTGACTATTTACATGTTGTGATTTGTAAAGTCACAGCGTGTACAAATAACAAGGTCACATGAGACACAGCCATCTTCTAACTGTATACATACTGGGAACTATATTCTCAGAAGGCGAAGCACTGCTACTTGGGCGGAGTGATTAGCGCAACACCTGAAAAGCACTGTTGTTACTTCCGTCAACAAAACCAACGTGACTCCAATTCTGAGCGAACTCTCTGCTCCTCATCACAGGGCTTCTCAGGTGCTGCGAGCAAATCACTCCGCCCAAGTAGCAGTGCTTCGCCTTCTGAGAAGTTTCTTATAGGTGTGATTGTTTTGAAGGTGCTTATCGTGGACTTTACGATCAGATCTGCTCCTCAGTTCATCCATCAATTCATCACTACATTCATCCATCCACTATAATTATTTACCATTCAATCTTTGTTTTTGTTTTTTGCCCATTCTACCCTTTTTTTATACATTTTACTTGCCTGTGTCAGATGTGGCAACATCTGTAACCTTCATCCCTCAAAAACAACAACAGTCTGATAAGTTTCTAGAAAATGCATTTCTTTTGCCCATTTTAAAACCAAAATTGGACTTGAAAGTGATTTGTAATGCAAGTGTACTCAATATTCCAGCAGCTGTTTTGTCATTTCCACCGTTCATTGAGCAGCACAATCATTTTTAACTGTGCTTTCAATAATAAGAAAAGTTTCTCAAGTAGCAAATTTGAATATTTAAATATGATTTCTTAAGAACAAGGTCGAGGTAGCAGTATTTTCAAATAATGGCTTCTGAAATGAGGCTTTGCCATTACAAATAAATAAACCCCCCATTTTTAAATACAAATAGAAAGCCATTCTCTCCAGTCTTGTTGTTGTGTACTAAAACTGTTTTTAATTTAAATAAAGCTGAAATAAAATATTAGTATTAGATGAAAAACGTAAACCTAAAAAAATGACAAATGTGCAACACTAAATCTCTTAAACGCAATAACAATATTGCATATTACTGTTTTCGACTGTATTTTAATCAGTTAAATGCACGTTTGTGAACAGAAGCCATTTCGTCTTAATGATTCCAAACTTTGAACATTATTGAATACAACAAATAAAATTCATAGTAAACAATATTTTATTTCAGTTATACACAGAAAATACAGACTACAAGACACGCTGCAAGTGCATTTGAGGTGAAGACAGATGTGTTGATCATAATTGGAGCAATCTAGTCGATTTAGGATTGAATTGAGGGCATTCATACAGCACCCTTCTAGATAATACTACTGATAACCGTAGACATGTATCTTGAATGCACTGTAATGACTGTTGGACTTTTGCATACTGTTCAAAGTAACATTCAACTCCTTTGCATTTGAGCTTGTGCAAAAAAAAAATAATCAATTTGTGCATCAAAACAGAAGCTCTAAACTCTCTTCTCTTGCTCCCATAACCCAGGACTGTACATCAGCGAGGACGACAGCTCATGTCCAGAGCGATTCCGGGGTCTTGGGGTTCGAATCGAGGACGATGTGGTGATTCAAGACCGTGGGGGACCCCTTATTCTGTCTGCACACACCCCGAAAACCATCGCTGAGGTGGAGAGAGCTTGCGCACAAGGAGAGGACTGAAAGGAAAGAGTAACCGATAGCAAGTCCTTTCAGAACGAGTCTGTTTCTTCCGTCTTGTGTAGAGTTTTCTTTAATACTGAACTCAGGAGGTCTGGATCTCACAGAACTTGCTCCAGTTACGTAACGAGGATTCTGGAAGATTAAGAGCCGGACGTGTCTGGACAGCGTGCGACGTCTCCCTGATGGCAGTTCACTCCTACGATGGCTAGTTGGTTACGATGGGTTGTGTTATGTATTTGCACACCTATGATCTAGGATGAGGGTTTATAGGAGACTTTAAATGAGGTCAGATGGAGAAACAAATAGGTGACTGTGATTTAATGAGCATGGTAAAGTATTCCTGTTTGTGTGAGAACTGATCTGTTTCACTGTGAGATTCTTCACTTGTGATTATGACTTGAGTTTGTTTGTCATAAATGTGTTTTTTACTGTTGTCAAAATAAATTCCTAGTTCTTGATTGTTGCTGTAGTTTGTAAAGCCACCTTTATTTCTATAAACAGATTGTTTTAAAGCAGCTTCACAGTGAAAAAATGCAAACTTCACAAAATGAGACTTCAAATTTTGTTGTAAAGCAGCTCCAAAAAGACAACAGTCATTGTTTAGCTCGAGTCAGTTCAATGTTGATTCAGTTTAGTTTCAAAAGTAGCGATGTTCCAAAATTTGTCAATTGTGAAACTAACTCCATTCTGCTAGTTAAACACATAATTAGTTTTGATTATTTTGATTATCATTTTGATTCCGTTTCTTATTCTAAATGCAATTAAAAGTTTTAATGACTCCAAAACATGTCTGGTGTAGCAGATAGTTATAGTATAGAGTATATATACTCTATATATAGAGTATAGTATAGAGTTATAGTTATACTAACATTGCTTGGTTTTAAGGCAGAGTAGTTCCCTATTAGAAGTCAAAAAATTAAAAGTGATGACATTCATGATGAATGAAGTCTTACATATGTATAGCGCTTTTCACAATACATATGCATACAAAAATAGTGCCCTAACCTCAGTAAGGTTCAGTTAACGAATCAGAATTAGTTTTGGGCTGCTGTGTTTTTGTGAATCTGGCCAAATATGTATCAAATTTAGTCTCAAGCAAGTATGAATCAGAAACTAGAGTTACTAACATCACCAAAAAAAAACCTATTGTGACCTACACGCTACACAGCATATTTTAAACTATGTTTAAGCATGTTCTGATTTAGCTGAGCTTGTTTGAGGTTAGCTGACCCGTAATGCCCAAAAGTACTGTCTATGTGGGTTTGTGATGCTCTTAAAGGAGAACTCCGGTCAATTTTAACATTGAGCTCATTTTTTTGTACATTTGGAGTGCTGTCAATACAGAGAACAACGACAAAAATCGGTGTTGCCTACACCGTGTTATCCTCTTTTTAAAATTTGCACCCTGTTGACTTCAATGGGGCAAGTTTTAAAACTGCTTTTAGCCTCTTAACATCCTTGATGTGTCATTACAAGTGCACAGGTCATGTGAGTGATTCCTTCAGAGTGAACGCGGGTCAATCTGACTGCAGTAGATGTGAAAGATATGAATAAAAATGATATTTATTTAGCCAGCGCACATACCTGTATTTACATCCTGTTTTCGGTCAAAGTCCATAGTAATTGATTGTCGAGTTCACGCGCATGATCATAGGTACTAAACCAATGCACGTGAACTCGACAATCGATTACTTTTCGTACAATTTTTGAACAGAAGTGAATTGTGCTGTCTAGGCAGGCAGCTCATTGGGTTTTGGAGTATTTTTGACTTACTTTTTCTTTTCTTTTTTTCAGATTGTGAGTTTTTTTAACTAAGCTGACTCAGAACATGTAGATGGCGCCCAAAAAGTAGGTCTAGGTAGGCATTGCACTTGGTTTTGAGACACAATTTCTCTGCTAAGATGACTTCCAATGCATTTATCCCTGGGTAAGCAACTTGAGGATTTTGAGTTGAACTGACTTTCAACATGCCAGTGACGCCCAGAAATGCTGTCTTGGTAGGCCACTCTGGCTTTTTGGCTGAATTGACTCTTATATTGCCGGCTACATTGTCAGCTCCTTATGTTTTGAGTAGAAATGCTGTCTAGTTAAGCAATGTCCCTGAGCTAAGCTGACTATGAAGGTGTCGATGAGATCCAAAAACACTTTCTTAAGATCACCAGATTTAGGAGTTTTTGGGCTGGATTGACTCTGAACATGCTTATGATGGCCCAAAATGTTCCTAGCTTTTTAGAGTTTTTTTTTTTAGCTTAGGTCAATCAGAACGTGCAGAAAGTTCTCAAAAATGTATGTCTAGATAGTCAGCTCAATGGGTTGTGAGATACAAATCTCAGCTGAAACAACTTGCATTGAGTTTATGCCCAAAAATGTCTGGGTAAGTAACGGAATTGACTGAATACGCTTATGATGCCCAAAATGCTGGCTACAAAGTCAGTTCCCTTGATTTTGAGACACAATCTCTCAGCTGAGATGACTCGTAATGTGGTCATGCCCAAAAATGCGGTCTAGGTAATCAATGTTTTTAAGCTAAGCTGAATGAACTTCTGACATAAAAAATGCTGTCTAGTTTGGAAGCCCACAATAGGCACAGCTGAAATGACTCAGTATGATGTCCAGCAACGCTGCTGTCTTGAGACACAAGGTACGTTCCAATACTTGTGCACTATTCTATGTTGTTTTGTAGTATAAATAGTTTGTGTAGTGTGTTCACACTGAAAATACCAAAAAGAAAAAAGTGCAATACCCAGATGATCCACTTTATTAACCGAAAAAAGTAAGTGTGGAATGTTGGCCACTTCATGCACTCGACTGTAGCCTTAAGTACGTGGTGAAGGGGGAGGGGCTATCAGACTCGAACTGTGTCCCAAATGACACACTATGCACTTATACACCATGCACTATGTACTCAATCGTGTAGTAGTGGATGAACTTTATACGTTTATTTTTGTCTTTCAACATCAGAGTCTGATAGCCCCTCCCCCTCCTAAAGCTGCGACAGTTGAGTGCATGAAGTGTCCGACATTTAGTTGTTTCCGTTAAATAAGTGCATCATTCGTGAACTTAAAGTGGACTTTTTCTTTATAGAATGTTCAGTGTGAACACTACTCGCACTGTTTATACTACAAAATGGCATAGAATAGTGCACAAGTACGCGATTTGGGACACACCTTCTGATGTTGAATGGCAAAATAACCTTATAACATGCATACACTACATGGTTGATACAGTAGTCAACATTTGAAGTGGATCAAAACCTTTCATCAAAGTTATACAAGAACTTTGAACAATTCCCCTTCTTGTCTTAAGACAACTTTGATGAAGTTTTTTGATCCACTTCAAATGTTGACTACTGTAGTATAAGTGCATAGTGTATAGTGCATCATTTAGGACACTACAGTCTCTCAGCTGAGATGATTTGTAACGTGGTCATGCCTAAAACACTGCCTAGTTAATCAACTTTGCATTTATGACGTCAAAAACAGTCAAGGTTGAAAGCCCACTAGGCTTTGCGAAACAGCCCCTGAACTGAGACGACTCAGTGTGACGCACAGAAATGCTGTCTAGGTAGCTCATAAATTTTGTTTTAAGCTGAATTGACTCTGAACTCGTTTATAATGCTGAGCTTACTCAGACCATGCCAAGGTGCCTCAAATGCTGTGTGAGTAAAAGCAACTCAAGGTTTTTGAGCTGAACTGACTCTCAACACGATGATGACCAAAAATGCTGGCTACATAGTCAGTTCCCTTGGATTTGAGACACAATCCTTAAACTGAGATGATTCATAATGCGGCCATGCCCAAAAAAGCGGTCTTTTGAGCTTAGCTGACTATGAATGTGCTTATGATGTCCAAAAAGGTTGGAAGCTTACTAGGCTTATGCGAAACAGCCTCTGAACTGAGACCACTCAGTAGGATATTACAGCCAAAAATGTCACTGCGTGTTCTTGCCTCTTTCTCCACACCACTTCATAAGGGCACTTGACCCCTGGGCTTCACTGTCCCTCCAGGTAGAAAGCCAAGTCGAGTAATATTCTGCTAAACAAGACACACTGTGGGCATCATTTCTATGAGTGACTCCATCATCTGACGATGATGATGATGCTGGACGCCGTCTTGCACCCGCCCAGAACAGTCGCAACTCCGAAACAGTACGGAAACAGCACTGTCCGGGAAATCCCGATCGCCATCTCCCCCTCCACCCCCCTTTACTAATGTTACCGCACCTCCAACCTTCCCTCCCCCCAGCCAGAGGAGTAGAAACAACAAGCCGCCATTTTGTTTGTGCGGAGAGAGTGAAGGAGGCAGGAGCGACCGAAAAAAAGCCACTCGAGCGCCGACCACTGCGACTCTGAGCGCCGCCGGCTCCGTCCTCGAGGATCCAAACCGGATCAAACACACAACCGGGCTGGTTAGCGGAGGAAACGGAGCAAGATTACAGATTCTCCAGTGTGAAAATAAAAAAGCAGACCGGATTTTCCTTTCTTTTTCTGTTCTTTTTTTTAAACGAAGCGGAGAGGCGGAAGAGGGCAATACATTTAAACGAAGGGAAGCTCGTCAGGGGAAAAAGGAAAATAACAGCGTCACGAAGTGGGAATATCTGCGAAATCACATCGCCGGTTGCTGGCGGACGACAGCGAAAGTGGGAAAAATTGCAGGAACTGTGCAAAAGAAGGGAGAAATTAAAAAGGGATGAACGCGCAGGGGGGTTCACAGCATCACAAAGCCTATGAAAGGGGTTTGAGGACCCCCAGATTTTGGGGGGTGCAGCTGGCAATATCACCCGGATCGGCAGATGCTTCAGACCCGAAATATTACTGAAGCCCACCTCGGTTCGGTTCATTCTATTTTCGACCCTCCGCTGCTCCTCTCTCTCTCTCTCTCTTTCTTTAATGCTCCGCAAGGCTCTTCGTGCAGTGACAAATTATTCTTATTTGCTCGATGTGACTGACAGTGCATTGAAATGCACGCAAATTCATTGACCAACTTCACTTGATTCCCATTCTTTAGCTCGTGCACAGCGAACTGCGAGACAACATCTTCTTGGACTTCAGGCGAACGACTAATTGCATACATGTTCTGTCCATTACACAGCCACTTTTGAAATCATTTTTTCTTTGCATTTTGCATGCAAGATCTGTGCGCAATAGTGCAGGGTGGTCTCGTGGAGAGCAATGTTCAGAGATTTTCTGCAAACACTTTTAACTCGTGCAGTGGACACATTCACACAGAGGGCGCACGAGCCATATTCAGATGTGAATGCACAATAAATCATTTGACTTGTCATCACTTTGAGGTGTTTTTGCAAAATACTAAGACATGGACACTGACATATGCAAGTTGTTTGTAATCATCTAAAGTGATATAGCTCGTGCAAGCCATTTCAGTCCTTGGATGCACATTTCTCATGTTATTTATTCTGCAAAGAGTACTGTCTTGAAAGGATGAAAGTAAACTTTTACATTCATATGATTGCCTAATTATATTCCAGTTTTCCAAGTATTTATTTGTTCTCTCTACCCATCTAAATTACTTGCGAGGAAATAAAGACATTGACGAAGGAGATTCATACAATCCGTGTCAATTTTAAGGAGCTTGATGGACTTTAAATATTCTAAGTAAAGTGATGCTGGCTGGGAATTGCACATGCTACAACGCAAAGAGAGACATATTTCTAAATCGTTGTGTTTGCTTATAAGCATTGCATGAAGTCGCACCAGAGTGAGTTCGATATCTCGTACACAACGCCTTAAAAAAAAAACCAACACTTCAGTTCGCCGCCGACAATGGCGGAAAAGACGGATGCAAGCAGCGAGGATAAATCTTGGGAAAATTGCTTCGCCGCCGAGGAGGCTACGTGAGTTTGCGGCGAGCTTGCATGACCGTCTGTTCCTCCCTTCACCTCCTCCATTCGGAAACATACTTTGAGGAACTAAAGACTAGAAAATCTTAAAAGGGAGCATTAAAGGTGGACTGAACATTGAATCATTACATTGCATTGCATTGTATGCATGTATCGTCCCATGAAAGGGAAACGGGAATACGTCCGGAGCTCGTGAACGAGGAGATTTCATTCGCACATCGGCTCGCGACTTCACAGGAAGGGCTATCCTACGCGGGATATATGCATTAACACTAAAACGGAGGAAAACTATGGCCGATAATGTGCTGGACCCCGGTCCGCCTTCAGCTAAGAGGCCTAAATTGTCTTCCCCGGCTCTGTCGGTCTCCGCGAGCGATGGAAACGGTAAATAATAATGTTCACGCGCTGCGGTGTGCGGCGAGTCTCGCGCCTGCACACCGCCGCTGTCGCGTGCATGTATGAAAAAAAAAGACACGCGACGTGTGTTTTAAGAGCGTTCTTTTGTTGTATTTGTTTGTTTGCATCACCCCCGCTATTTAAATAACTTAGCAGCATAGCTAGTAGGCTAATTTGCTCAATGTTTTCATTTGAAGTTGATGAGGTGCGTTACAAAACTGTTGTTGTGTTTAGTAGGCAGCGTTTTTCCGGGTGTGCGTTACACAAACTTTTGGCTTTGTACGTCGTTGTGCGATGTCGAGAGCTGGGTTTGGTGTCAAAGGTTTATAAGGTGATGCATTTTGAGCTTGTCAGGAAAAGGAAAACTCGACATACACGCGTTATAAATCACGTCGCTTTACTGACACACGGTTGGGAACGAAGTCGAGATCACTTCTTATCAAGTTGGTTTACATTTAGTGAGTAGACAAACCAGTGTGTGCAAGTTTCTGATCAACACAGTAGATGCTACCTCATCTAACTGGTTTTTCTATTTCTTAAACTACCTTAAGGTGGTTTGCTGGTTTTCCTGTCTGACCAGAAGAAAAGTGCCCAAGACCCTTCTAAAACCAGCTTGTGCAGTTAAGGCCAGCTAACCATCCTTGACTGGTTTTAAGCAGTTGTTTTTCTTACAGCAGAGTTTAATGTCTAACGTTAGATCTTAATGTCTTATTTGAACTGTACTGATCCACCATACAGTTTTTTTATGGATGCTGTTATGCGTTTATATATTTAATAATATCAAATTAGATTAATTTGAATCAACACTTTATTTCATGCAATATTTATGCCATTAAAAAAAACTAAAATAAGTTTGGGACTTTTGGGGTAAGTTGTGCCACTGTTTATGTTGTCATCTAGGCACTGAGAAATGAGATGTATGTAAAATTTATACTTTGAATTTTATCCCAGAGCTTGACCACTATCCACCGTTTCTTAAAGGTACCCATAAACATAGGTTATTTTAATATTCAGAATATTTAAGTGAATTTAAACTTTTTTTTTTTTTTAGAAATGTTGAATTCTTTAGATGTTTTTTTTTTACATGCCAAAAAAAGCTTTCACTTTTCTCATATGCAAAAAATATATTTTTAAATATAAGGTGACATGACAAATTAAGCCTTTTAGATTAAGGGGGCAACATTTTACCCTACTCTTGCCCATCCTATCCTTCAAAAGGGTTGTGTGTAGATTTTAAAACAAAATGCTAACATAAACATTTATTTTTATTTTTTTAACTACTACAATCTCAAAACTTTAATCCAAATATTGTCTAATTAATCACTTGGCTGATAAATGTGGAGACTGTGCTCAAAAGTTTGCTTGCTTCATATTTAGAGTGTGTTGCATGTATTAGTTGTTGGTGTGTTGCTGTTATCAGGAGGACTTGCCATTATGTAGGAAAAGGCCCCCATTTTGTCCCACCGCTTGTCCATTGTTATGCCATGCCATGTGTTTTTTATTAGTATGAACCATTAGGACGTGCACACACCGGCTCTACTACATACTGCTCTCCTGCGATCTGATAATCTCAGTCTTTCTCTCTCATCACGAGAGCTGCAATAATCTGTTCCAGTTTTCTAACCATTCGTTCAATTTCACTGGTCAATTTGTGTAAATTTCTTGCTGTATGGTGACTGATGTACCGATATATTGAGCAGTCAGACTAGCCGACCGATATCTGTTTATAGTCATTGTGTAGTATAATTTAAGATCATCAGATTCAATTCAGTCAGCAAAGACACAACTTGGGTAAAATATGATTTCTTCCGCTGTGGCTTTGCAGGAAACGTCTCATATTTTTGGGCATACGATAATTATTCTCTAATGGATGTAATTATGTGTGATTTTTCTGTGAGCAACAACCTGACTAAAGTCTGTTTTTCTTTGTTTTTCAGATTTCGGCTCTCTGTTTGACCTGGAGCATGACCTCCCAGATGAGCTCATTAACTCCTCCGACCTGGGCCTTCCTAACGGGATGGACCCCGGCCAGTTGCACACCAGTCTGGGTGGCGGAGGGATGTCGGGGCCTCTGGGCGGCTCGGGCCAGGACACTGCGGCCAAACACAAGCACCTGTCTGAGCTCCTCCGCCCTGGCGCCCCTCCATCCACCTCCACGGCCACTGGCAACCCGGGTAACGCGTCCTCCCTGGGGATGATGGGAAGTCTGGGTGGCGCCCAGGGGCTCGGTGGCCCTCAACAGCAGCAGCCTGGCATGATGCCGCAGCCTGGCATGGTGGCGGGATTGAACCGGGGCATGATGGGCACCCAGAAAGGGAACGGACAGCCACAGAGCATGATGGGAGGGCAGATGATGAATGGTGCACCCAGAATGAGCTACGTCAATGTGAACATGAATGCGGGCATGGCTGGTAACGGGAACATGCTGCCCGATTCTCTGCAGCAGCAGAACGCAGGACAGCAGATGGCGCAGGCTGTGATGAGACCGCAGCAACCAGGAACAGTGAACAAGGTAACCTGTGAACAAATCAGCGCGCCGATATAAAAGTGAGACAAGTGATTCTGAGCGCTCGTACAGATTAAAATGAATTCGTGCACCTCATACAGTGGAGTGTGCACAAAATGGTTTAAAACTAACCTGAACTCATTATACTTCTGTATGACATGTTTCTGAATGAAAGAACTATATATATATATATTCTACACTAGCTTTCAAAAGTTTGGGGTCGGTGAGTTTATACCTTTTTTTTTTTTTTTTTTTTTTAAGAAATTAATATTTTGTATTCATCAAGTATTACATTTCATTTAATTTCAACCTAATTGAATTACATTGATTCTTTTAAACTTTCTAATCATCAAATAATTTTTTTAAAAAGTATCGCAGCTTCCACTAGGTGGTAATATCTGTATCTTTGTTACAATCTCAATTATCTGTATCTGTGTTTGGATCAAACTGAAAGTGTGTGGGCCGGTGTCTGAACCCGGAAGTTAGAAGTTCGTTTTAATTCTGTTCCCTTCATAGTTTTCATTTAACAAATATGCCTTGTTTAACTTTATTACAAAAAGTTACTTGTATATTTTTATTACAAATATACCTTTTCTTTAAATATTTTCTAATTAAAACAATAATTCTAAATGTTATATAAAAGGAAAAAAACATCCAGAGGAACGTTGTGTAGAGTTATGTCAAGACAATCATCCACAACCTCAAATAAGAGGATTCTATATAAAATAGCTGATTAGAGAACATGGAAGTTGAAAGTATATACTCAGTGGTTGAACATTTTACTATTTTACTATGCATACAAATCTGAACAAATTATAAAGAATACATAAATGCTTGCTGGCTCCGGGAGAGAGTGAGACGAAGAAACATATCATGTATCACATCGTACAAGATTGAAAACATTTAAATAGACATATGAAATATCAAGTAGTAGAAAATGAAATGTGTATGATTCAGTATCTTAGTTGATATTACTCATGTCAAGATCTTTTTTTATTTTTTTTGTGAGAGACGCACAGAGATGGCGGAGTGACTTTTTGATTTGCGAGCGTACTGTGCTCATTTCAGTAGTTTACACTCATTTGTGTATCATATTGTACAAGGTTCAAAATATTTAAATTAAATGGTAGTAGTATTTTAATTTATATTACTCCTGGCAGGCCATTTGTGGTCATTCCGCTCATTTCATTATAATATCATGCTATGATCCAGCAAACATGAGAAGTGTCTGCCGAATATTTTTCCTATTATTCGGTTGAATTCGTTATTTGTTTTGATGCCATTATCTGTGCCTTTCTGAATAAGGTATTCGGCTTTGTGCACATCCATAGTTTCCACGAATGGCTGCTGAAAATTCAGCTTTTCCATCACAGAAAGAAATCACATTTAAAAATATATTACAACAAAAACCAGTTGTTTATAATATTTCACAACATTACTGTTTTTATATTACTACTTTCAACATTACTAGTGTATTTTTGACCCAAATTATATATATATATATATATATATATATAATATAATATAATATAATATAATATAATATAATATATATATATATATATATATATATATATATATATATATATATATATATATATAATGTTATTATATAATTGTTTATGCTAAAAATGTTGATACTATTATTAAATAGAATAAAAATACAATATATTATTTAAAAATATATATAATTATATATATGCTTTTTTATTATTATTATTTGAAATAAAGTACATTGAGAGCAAAAATGCAATGTTCTGATTCTGTCACACACCTATCAGTTCTGTGGACCTAGACTTTATGGTTTAGTTGCTTTGGAGGTGAAGTTAATATCAAATATCAAAGGTCAAAAAAAAAAAAGAAAAAAAAAAAATTAGTTTATGACTTTTAAAGGCCAAGTTTTCTTATTTTCAAACTTTATAACTTGAGGACTCTTGATATGTTTGCTCACTTAAAGACTCAAGTTTTAAAAACTAAATTCGAAAAATGATTGGTTTCATGATCCGAATACACAAATCTGATTAGTTATGTTCTTGTGACAGCACTGTATTCCCCTCCTTTAAAAACACAAAACTTTGTTAATTTTTTTGTCCAGTAAGACTGACAAATAAGGTAGTGAAACAGACCAGAATGAATAAAGATCTTGTGGCGTTTCTTTGGTTTGGATAAGACATTCAGTGATGTGATCCTTGAACACATCTAAAACAGACCTCGGTTTTAAAAACCTTCTCTACTCCCTCATACGAGGAACTGCGCACCATTTTGTTGATTCACAGGCGATTGCACAACCTGGACTGCAGGAAATGGGCAGAAAAAATAGGGAATGACATTTTCTTTTGTTTTGCTTGGTCCTTCTAGATTTTTTCATCAACTTTTTGAGGTTTGTTTTACGGAATTGATACCACAGTGTCATTATATGGGTGAAGTGAGTAGATAATGTGAACATTTAACAAGCTGAATTAATCTGCTGATGTTCGTTTTCTTGTTTTGCTGTTAACTCCTCATTGATGGTTGATGATTCTGCTTCTTTAAATTTGGATAATTGAAACCTTTGCGACTGAAATACCAGCAATTGTTCATTCTTGATAAAGCCTTTCCTCTTTCTCTCTCTCAGATGGGAATGATGGCTGCTCCGGGCCCCTACGGCGGTTCGTATGGTCAGTGTGGAGGACAGTCCCTTGGGCCTCAGCTCCAAAACAAAGCGGGTCAACCCAACAGCATTAACCAGTTCAACATGGACAAGAAACCTCAGCATGGGCAGAATATGAGCAGCATGGTGAGAGACCTATAAAGAAAATGTCAAAGTGAACCGCATCCACACACATTCACTGACCCTCTCTGGGATTACTTCCTGCTCTAAACGGCCACCAAGATTCTTCTGTTATCATGTCCCCTCAGACCTCAGGCTGTGGTTCATCCCACAGACACAGAACTTGTTGATCGATTATTTATGGATAGTTACCAAATCTGCATGGCCAGATTTCTGAAGAATTGGAAAGAATGTAAATTGCGAAACTCGACACATTGCCAACACCATTTCGTTTTGTTCTATTATTGAAAATGCTATGAATAGTGAGGCATTCAGAAAATCTATCTATCTATCTATCTATCTATCTATCTATCTATCTATCTATCTATCTATCTATCTATCTATCTATCTATCTATCTATCTATCTATCTATCTATCTATCTATCTATCTATCTATCTATCTATCTATCTATCTATCTATCTATCTATCTAGATCAAAATAAAAGGTGTCCATGTAAACGTAGCTATTGATAATAACAAGAAATGTTATTTGGAACAGCAAATATAATATATCACAATATAACTGTTTTACTGTATTGTTGACCAAATAAATGCAGCCTTGATTAAGACATTAAAAATCTTACCGACCCCAAGCTTGAAGGATATGTGCTGCCATCATTGCTAACAGACACTCCAGTTAGTTTTTTTCTAATTCCCTGATCTTTAAATCTGTAAATCACTGAAGCTGCAGGAACGTGAAATCCTGACCCTTGAAACCCTTTGTTTCTGTCTGTTTCTAGCAGAGCTCAGGTGTGGTGGGTGGCGTCTCGGGCCCGGGTGGGGCGGTAGCGCCCCCTGCAGCGGACCCGGAGAAGCGTAAACTCATTCAGCAGCAGTTGGTGCTGTTACTACATGCTCACAAGTGCCATCGCAGAGAGCAGGCCAACGGAGAGGTCCGCCAGTGCAACCTGCCCCACTGCAGAACCATGAAGAACGTCCTTAATCACATGACCCACTGTCAGGCCGGCAAATCCTGCCAGGGTGAGCCAGGAATCCACCCATTCATAATCTTTTGTTCATATTCTTCCCCCGCATAAAAAAGATGACAGCATCTTACTTGCATGCTTGTGTTCCCCGACAGTGGCTCACTGCGCGTCCTCTAGGCAGATCATCTCTCACTGGAAGAACTGCACGCGGCACGACTGTCCCGTCTGCCTGCCGCTAAAGAGCGCTGGGGACAAAAGAAACCAGCAATGTGAGTTAATATGCACAAATGCTACTCATCCTCAAGTCATTATAAATTTGTATGACTTTCTTACTTTTTTCAGTGGAACACAAAAGAAAATATTTGGAAGAATGTTTCAGCTGTTTTCGCCCATACAGTGAAAGTCAATGGGGTCCAAAAACAACACTGGAGTCAATTGATTTAAAACATTGTTTAAAATATCTTCTAGTACTCAACATATTGAAAGGGTTTTTCAATCTCCCATCCTTCATCTTTCTCTCTAGCTCTGCTGGTAGGTGCTGGGATGGCCATGGGTGGTCCATTAGGTGGGTCATTACCTGGCGGCCAGCCTTCAGCCCCAAACTTAAACCCACCCAGTCAGATTGACCCAAGCTCAATCGAAAGGGCATATGCTGCTCTTGGACTCACCTACCAGGGCAACCAGGCATCCAATCAGAATCAGCAGAGCTCTGCAACTTCTCAACCCGGCATGAGGACGCTCAACAACATAGGTTAGAGTTTCCTTAACCTTTAGTCTCTGGGCCTGTTCAAATACTGCTGTTCAAATGCTGTCTTGGCCACTTAAGAGCATGTGTATGCGCCAATTAAGTGCGCAAGGCCATCCCTTGTCTGAAAACCGCCAAAGTGCACTTAATGCACTCTAAAACCACATTATCACTAATAGTGCTTCGGAGCAGTCTTTGAGGCTAAAGGCCCGTTCACACCAAGGACGATATCTATAAAGATAACAATAAAGATATAGTTCTAAAAATCGTTCTCAATATTAAAGAATAGCAGAGTCTACACCACAGCTATAACGATAACGAGCATTTAAAGCGGCAGACAAACACGCGTTTAGAATAAACAGAATTATATTATTATTTATTTATTTATATGTAATTATTATCGTCTGTTGGTGTGGACGCTAATATAGTTATCTTTGTAGTTATTGTTCTTTGTGTGAACCTTTAGCGTATTCCCGATTTCGCGTCATGTGAAGAAGAACTTTCCAGTGTAAGTTGAGTTGATTAAAAGTTACCTATAATTTGATTTTAAAATGTAAAGTGTTGCACATTTTATTGTATTTTGATTTATATGTATTTTGTAAAACGTTTGAAAATGAAGCACCACACTCACGCAGTGATAAGTCCTATAAGTAAAAATACTTAAAACACTTGCGGTGTTCACGTCCATTCAAACACTTTGGCCGAACTCCGGAAATACGTAATCTAAGTAGACGAGTGGTCAAGTGCAAAAACCTCAAGTGTGGGTATTTGGACAGGCCCTCTGATTAAATGCTTCTCCACTAATGTTATTTGATGATCTTTTATATGTCTGTATTGGTGTAGAACTAGAAATTTACATTCTTCACTAACAGATCAGATTGATAAAACGCACCTGAAAAAAAAAAATTCTCTCAGTAATTTAATACAACATGCATGATTTTTCTGATTAAAATTGCAGTTTAAAATACAAATAAAAAAAATCCAGGTGATTTATATATCAAAACTACAATAATAATAATAATAACAATAATAATGTTGTTGTTTTTATTATTATCACTAAATACAAATATACAAATTACTATCTAAAAACAAATAAGAAATATTACTTTATTTTATTTTACATTGAAATATTACAATAGAGTGTTTATGGATAGGATAATATAATAATAATAATAATTTTATTTAATTTAATTTTACGTTACATTATTTTACAATTATTACACTCCTAATATTTATGGCTGTCTTCATTTCTTCATTTTCAAACCATCAAAGCCCTTAATGCTTCTCTTTTAAGCGCTTCTCATTACAAGAATGATGAGATGGTCGGCGCATGTTGCGTCCTCAAATGCATTAAGCAAATGCAGATGCAGAGATGGCGTTTGTGTGGAGCAGCATTTACTGTAAACCGAGCTGCTGCAAACGCCGGCAGATAATGAGATTATCATGCATATAAACACACTGAAACATGCAAGCGCATACATTTCATTAAATTGAAGCGTTTGCAATTTTTATAAAATCGCATTAAGCCGTATCGCGATCTTGGTGTACAGTCCTTACTTACTGCAATTTTTTTTTTTGTCTTGTTTTCCAGTACAAATATCTGATCATTCTTAAATCAAGATGCATATACTCCAGATATTAAGTCTTGTTTGCTGAAAAAATATAAAAAAATTGAAGGTACAATATAGATTTCTTGTAATAAAATATCCAAAAATCACTTGCACGGTGTGATATATTTCCTGCAGTTGTGTACTTTCAATATCCCAAAAGTTTCCAAAGATTTTTAATTTCAGAGAAATTCCAATTTTAAATAATGGCTGGTTATTTAAAATTGTCCCAGGTTCACTTGTCGCCTGTCAAGTCTGCGTTATTAAAGTTAGAGCTTATATTGAAATATCAGCCGGATGGCTTAGTGCAGGCGCTAACAGATCCTATGACGCCACTTCAGTGATTTGGGAAAAGCATGTAAAAGTCCTGGCAGAAAGCGATGCATAAGGATGTAGTGTAACGAAGAATTATTGTTTTTTCCGAAGTGTTGACAACTTAGTGTTAACTAATAATTGTTGCAAACTGGTACTACCAACAAAATATTAGTGCATTCCTGGAACTGGGCGTCGTTACACTACATCCTTATGCATCGCTTTCTGCCAGGACTTTTACATGCTTTTCCCAAATCACTGAAGTGACCTCGACGTCCAGGTTAGCGGTAGCATGAGCCGTCAGGCAAGTGTTATTTAAATATACTCCTGATGTACTTACAAACTTTCCAATGCCTCGTTTTATGAGTACAGAACCTATTTGTACTACTGTAGAAGTTTGGTACCACTCTGGGCATTATTAGTGGGGTAATTTACGAGATACAACCTTGGATCCATTAGCGCCTGCACTAAGCCATTCGGCTTATATCTCTAAATAAGCTCTAACTTTAATAATGTTCGACCAAGGAAAAAAAGGCTTCTGGGGGGGTGTTTGGCTCGAGGTCATGGTGCAAAGGACCCTAGGTTGATTTTACTCTGAACCATCCCTTTAATTACTCTCCCTCATGTTGTTCCAAACCCGTAAGACTTTCATTCATTTTCGGAACAGAAAGATATTTGTAATGAAATCTGAGAGCTTTCTGTTAGAGCCCTGCACGGGCCAAAAACTCCAGCCCTAGCCCGGCCCTGGCCCGTGGTGTTCAAGCCCTACCCGACCCCAGCCCGACAACGCCTGCAATTTTTTCAGCCCGAACCCGACCCGACCCGACCCGAGACCAACATCAATCACTTTTAAGATCTCTCTGATGCACGCGCTCTCTCTCTCTCTGACGCGCGCTGTCTCTGCTACACACGCAAACACACGTCGCGCGCTCTCTGATGCGCACTGTCTCTGCTACACACGCAAACACACACACGTCACACGCTACTAAGAGGTAAACTTTTATTATAGGCCTGAAACATCATGCCCAAAAATATTGGACAAACCGTCCATTACACAGAAGCATAAACATGAAGGGAGAATATAGTGCTACGGGATCAAACCGCAAAAATAAGTAAATAAACGGCCTACCTTTCTTTGCTTTTCAGTAACTGAAGTGTCACCTGTTTAATGCACGTGAGTGACGCGCGCGCGTTCGTGTATGCGTGTTGCGTTTGTGTTACTTTCTTAGGTGATGTATAATATTTATAATATAATCAATATAACAATATTTCATACACACTTCGTGACGTGTGCTCTGCTGCACGTTAATTATATACACAATGAGGAGAGAAGCTAAAATAAGCCCGAGCCCGATCTGTAAAAAAAAAAAACGGCCCGAGCCCGGCCCGAATGGGCTTAGCCTGTCGGGCCCCGTCGGGCCCCGACGGGCTTGCAGGGCTCTACTTTCTGTCCCCCCATTGACAGCTATATACACAATTTTATGAACTATCTCTTTAAGAAAAAGAAACTTGTTTTCATTTTGAATTGTTTATTTAGCATGATTTACCTAAGATGTCTTGTAATGTGTTCCCCAGCAGGTGGGAACTCAATGGGAGTGAACGGTGGAGCCGGGGCACCGATGACGAACCAGCATTCGGGAATGCTGCCTGACGGCATGTTGCACAGGAACATGACGGCTCAGAGGTACTGAACATCACTGCGGTTCAGTGGACCGGCACCTGGTTTAAATAGTTGGTCAGTGAAAGTTTAACGTTGATGTTTGATGGGTTGTCTCTCTCTTGCAGTCTGATGAATGACGCCTCTGGTGTTGGTAACATGGGTTCTGTAGCGACGGCCACGCCCCCCTCTGCAGGAATGAGGAAGAACTGGCATGAAGACATCACACAGGATCTCCGGAATCACCTCGTACACAAACTGTGAGTGATACACACATACCCACACCCGCTTAGACCAACTACTGTCATTTTATGCACCCATTATAAGAAATAGATGTTGAAAATGTTTATTAAAAATGGTAATATTGTGAAATATTATTACAATTTTAAAATAACAGGTTCAATTTGGAATATATTTTAAAATATAATGGTAAAGCTGAATTTTCAGCATCATTATTCCAGTCTTCAGTGTCACATGATCCTTCAGAAATCATTCTGATTTGATGCTCACACAAAAAATTATTTAAAAATCCATATCTACCAATCACACACAACTGGAAAGTCCATGAGCTCGTTCTCAGTCACGTGTGTGTGTGTGTGTGTGTGTGTGTGTGTGTGTGTGAGAGTAGTGTGCAGGCTATCTTCCCCACTCCAGACCCTGCAGCACTGAAGGATCGGCGGATGGAAAATCTTGTAGCTTATGCACGCAAAGTGGAGGGTGACATGTATGAATCTGCAAACAGCAGGGTAAGAAAACGCTTGCACATTCAGTCTCATGTCTGTGGGTTATATCTGAATGAATTGACAGAATCACTTGTTTCTTCACTTTTTACCCATGACACAGATGTCACAGTTGGACAGAACACTGAAAAGAACAGCCTAACCAGGCACAAATACATCCATACAATTTTCTGTCTTCACTAAAAGCGCACGAAAAAGACTTTGAACTGAATCAGTGCACATGTTTTAAACCGAATTGTAAGAATGATTGTCTTCATGAATGTTTATCTCTTCCAGGCGGAGTATTACCACTTGTTGGCGGAGAAGATTTATAAGATTCAGAAGGAGCTGGAGGAGAAGAGGAGAACCCGACTGCAGAAGCAGGGTATGATGCCAGCTCAGCCTGGCATGCCCAACAGTGCTCTACCTCAAGCACCAGCTGGCATGAACCAGGCACAGCTGCCTAGTACGTACACATACACACCTGCATACAGCCGTGTGTGGCTACCCGTCAAAATAAAAACTCGATGCATGAAACGGAAGTTGAGATAGTCTTTTCTTCCCTTTTGTGACGTCTATTTGAGTGAAACGGCTTCTCAAACAACAACAAAATTTTGTCCTCAGGGAATTGATTGGATGGTTGTGGTTTGCTATTGCTGTGATGTCATGCGAGTGACAGTTTGTCCCGCCCCCCCCCCCCGCGCCAGTAAACACGTCATCAGAGAAGAGAAGAGATGACATTGCAAGAGGGAGCGGAAGTCATTTTGATCAATTTACAAGTTTTTACTTTTTAAAAAATATGAATCCGCACGTATAAATCTTTTGTAATAAATACTGCAGTATTCCATAAAAGGACAAGAATTGTCAATTTTGATTTCATGGTGACATTAATGTTTGTAAATTAAGACTTAAATATCCGTATTGTAATTTTACAGCAGTACTATAAAATAATATAATATTTTATTTCTCAATTTCTTATTTTAAGATACAAAAATTGGAGCATTACAGTATTATTTTGTTTAATATATTATTTAATAATAATCACAATAAAAATCCCAATTAATATTATTTTATACTGAATTGTTTAAAAACAGTGGGAATGTGCTGATTGCAATCTCAAGTGGAGAGTTTTTTTTGTTTTGTTTTTTAACTCTGCTCACTATATGGTTACTGAAAGAGTTTTGAGTTGGTTCTTGTAAAGAGTTAACCCATGTCTAAACACCCCCCAAAAAATATCGTCCAGCTCTGAAAGGATCAAAAGCTCCAGCTCAAAAAAGTCTTCAGGAGTAAAGGCCCATTCACACCAAGAACAATAACTATAAAGGTAACGATAACTATATTAGCGTCCACACCAACGCATGATATTGATATTTCTTTTTATTATAAGCGCGCGCTGCAGTTTTGTTGTCTGTTGCTTTTAAAGCTCAAGCTCTTCAAAGCAGGATGGATTCTGATTGGCTGTCAATGTTTTTATCGTTCATCAGCTGTCTAGACTCTGGTATTCTTTTATATATTTAGAATGATTTTTAGAGCTATATCTTCATCGTTGTCTTTATAGTTATCGTCCTTGGTGTGGACGGGCCTAAATTCCCAACTTTTATATTATTTTTATTTTGCACTCACCAATAAAATCACCCCACTCATTCTAGAATGATTCATTCTTTAGAAATGTAGCTATTAAAGTCATCTGGTGAACATCCCTGGAATATTTCGCAGAAAAAGGAAACATCACATTGTTGCCGCCCGAGCGCAATCGTACACAGATTTTTGTTATTGATTGCATGGAATGGTTGTAATGGATGTTCTGATCTCTCCTAGATGGTCCCCATTCAGATCCGCCCTTAGTTCAAGCCACTGGACCCAATCCGATGGCCAACCGCATGCAGAATCCTGCTGGTATGACACACTCACTAAATGGTCTGTAGTTGAAAAACAGTTCTTTTGAACATCCTTAAATAAATCCATATTTTTGTGTTTGTCTTTTTTTGTGACTTTCATTCTCGCTCACCCATGCAGGTATGAATCAGTTTGCCCAGGTGGGGATGCAGCAGCCAATGGGTCAAAGGGCAACGCCGCCCCTGCCGATGGGAACAAACCTCAATCAGGTAAACTCATTTGTGACCTGAAGGGGAATGACTAATTTAACTTTAAGTGTTTATTTGGTGTCTTTATTGTGTACTATTTTTAGATGAGTATGCAGGGAACACCTCGAATGGCTCAACCCAACGTACCCCAGTTACAAAACCAGTACATGCAGAACCAGTTTCCAGGAACGGGTGCCGGACTGGGCCAGGGTGTGGGTGGCCTGAACCAACCTGCAGGGCAGGGAGCCATACCACAGGTCAGCTATTAAAGCACATTCATTTCATATATTACTCAGTACAGTTTGATGTCTCTAATGCATCTAATACTTTAATATGATTCGTCTTTTGGTGGTTATAAGAGTGTATAACAGTTTTTCTTGTGAAAGACAAATATTGACTAACATGCTCAATTTTTAATTACTTTTTCATTGAGATTTAACATAACTTGAGATTATTAAGTTAGAATTGTCTCATTGAAACCTCTTTTGTCTCATGTTTCACCTCTTGTGTTTAGTAATGCTGTGTGTGATTTAGTGGTACTTAAGTGTACTCCTAAAACTTAATGTTAGGGTGGAAATAAGGATGGGTGATGTAGCCCAGCATTAACATTGAAAAAAAAACTGTTTATACACTATTATTTAGCAAGGACACATACAATTGATAAAAAGTAAAGACATTTATAATGTTACAAAAGATTTCTATTCCAAATAAATGCTGTTCTTTTCAACTTTCTATTCATCAAAGAATCCTGAAAAAAAATATCACAGTTTGCATAAAAATATATTCAACATGTATATAAAAATATATAGTTGAAAAATATATTCAACAAAACTGTTTGGACCAAGCAGCCATTGTCACTAAATAGATTGAAAATATTTAATGCAAACACTAAAATACATTTGTTTAGTATAACAGCATGTTTTTTACTGATAGTTCTTCACTGCAGAAACTCAGTCATTTGCCCATATTTATGTTTGTCCAGCTCAGAACTGAACTGAGTTGGACGATGACATCACTGTTTTCTCCAGAGCAGCTATATATATATACAGTGAGGAAAATAAGTATTTGAACACCCTGCTATTTTGCAAGTTCTCCCACTTGGAAATCATGGAGGGGTCTGAATTTGTCATCGTAGGTGCATGTCCACTGTGAGAGACTTAATCTAAAAAAAAAAAAATCCAGAAATCACAATATATGATTTTTTAACTATTTATTTGTATGATACAGTTGCAAATAAGTATTTGAACACCTGTCTATCAGCTAGAATTCTGACCCTCAAAGACCTGTTAGTCTGCCTTTAAAATGTCCACCTCCACTCCATTTATTATCCTAAATTAGATGCACCTGTTTGAGGTCGTTAGCTGCATAAAGACACCTGTCCACCCCATACAATCAGTAAGAATCCAACTACTAACATGGCCAAGACCAAAGAGCTGTCCAAAGACACTAGAGACAAAATTGTACACCTCCACAAGGCTGGAAAGGGCTACGGGGAAATTGCCAAGCAGCTTGGTGAAAAAAGGTCCACTGTTGGAGCAATCATTAGAAAATGGAAGAAGCTAAACATGACTGTCGATCTCCCTCGGACTGGGGCTCCATGCAAGATCTCACCTCGTGGGGTCTCAATGATCCTAAGAAAGGTGAGAAATCAGCCCAGAACTACACGGGAGGAGCTGGTCAATGACCTGAAAAGAGCTGGGACCACCGTTTCCAAGGTTACTGTTGGTAATACACTAAGACGTCATGGTTTAAAATCATGCATGGCACGGAAGGTTCCCCTGCTTAAACCAGCACATGTCAAGGCCCGTCTTAAGTTTGCCAATGACCATTCGGATGATCCAAAGGAGTCATGGGAGAAAGTCATGTGGTCAGATGAGACCAAAATAGAACTTTTTGGTCATAATTCCACTAAACGTGTTTGGAGGAAGAAGAATGATGAGTACCATCCCAAGAACACCATCCCTACTGTGAAGCATGGGGGTGGTAGCATCATGCTTTGGGGGTGTTTTTCTGCACATGGGACAGGGCGACTGCACTGTATTAAGGAGAGGATGACCGGGGCCATGTATTGCGAGATTTTGGGGAACAACCTCCTTCCCTCAGTTAGAGCATTGAAGATGGGTCGAGGCTGGGTCTTCCAACATGACAATGACCCGAAGCACACAGCCAGGATAACCAAGGAGTGGCTCTGTAAGAAGCATATCAAGGTTCTGGCGTGGCCTAGCCAGTCTCCAGACCTAAACCCAATAGAGAATCTTTGGAGGGAGCTCAAACTCCGTGTTTCTCAGCGACAGCCCAAAAACCTGACTGATCTAGAGAAGATCTGTGTGGAGGAGTGGGCCAAAATCCCTCCTGCAGTGTGTGCAAACCTGGTGAAAAACTACAGGAAACGTTTGACCTCTGTAATTGCAAACAAAGGCTACTGTACCAAATATTAACATTGATTTTCTCAGGTGTTCAAATACTTATTTGCAGCTGTATCATACAAATAAATAGTTAAAAAATCATACATTGTGATTTATGGATTTTTTTTTTTTAGATTATGTCTCTCACAGTGGACATGCACCTACGATGACAATTTCAGACCCCTCCATGATTTCTAAGTGGGAGAACTTGCAAAATAGCAGGGTGTTCAAATACTTATTTTCCTCTCTGTATATAACCATCACTGAACTAACTTAAGCTGGACTATGACACTATTTTCTTCTAGATCTGCTTTATAGCATAAACAAACCCTGTTGCATTATTTTCCTGTTATCACCGTAAAGCTGCTTTTAAACTATCTGTATTGTAAAAAGCGCTATATAAATAAAGGTGACCTATATCTATTTATATGTTCCAATATACATGGTTATACACAAACATTTTAATACATGAGGTGACCCAAGTGAATTACTGAATCAGTTATTGAACAGATTCATTGTAACTGATGGTTTGAAAGAACTGATTAGAGATTGGTGAAACAAGCAGCAGCCATGAAACAGTCTTCAGGAAACTTGTGCTCACTGCAGTATTGATGATGTTATAGCACCAACAAAACTATCAGGAATATGTCGTAAAAAATAAATGGATCGCCCAGCTCTTGATGTGTAGTAATACCACCCAGTTAACTCTGAATTTTGTTTGTTGTCTTTTTCCTCTCTCAGAATCAGATGCCCACTCCTCCATCACAGGCAGTCAGAAGTCCAGTTGCTCAAACTCAGTCTGCAGTCTCTGGAGCCGCTGTTGGCCCTCAGGGGCCTCCGTCCAACCTCCCCCCACCTGCTCCACAGCCTGGATTGCATGCGCACTGTCCTCCCTTACGCCAAAACTCCCCTTCTCCCGCACGCAGCCGCACCCCTACCCCTGCCCCGCACCAAACGCCCCCGCAGTTGCCGGGTAACCAGACTCCCCAGCCCCACACCCCCACTTCTTCAACCACTATGGCCCCACCTGCAATGCAGCTGCCCTCGATGGCACAGGGGGTGGGCTCAGAAAAAGCCAGTCAGCTACAGCAGCAATCACATGGGGGCGGAGCCGCTGGAGGCCCCCAAACAGGGCTAGCGTCATCTGTGCCTTCCCAGAACGCCCACGGGCTTTGTGCACACCCACACACTCCTGTGAGTATCACAATCGAGAATGTGTTTGTTTAGGGTGTTTTTGCTTGTATCTTCACATCTTCTCATAGGTTGACTTTTCCGCGATGCGGAAAATGCAGACAAAATTGTGGACCCGGAATTTGGCCAAATTTGGATGAATAGATCAGATATAGGGCTTTACAAAAATCAGTGTTTGTGAAAGTATAACCCCAAAAAGACTGCTATTGAAATATTTATTCTGCGTGTCTCTGTGTGAATGAATGGCGCAGTTTTGTCTGCTACACACTTACTCAAGCACGCGTGCCGCTCGTGGTGTTTTCAGCGTCTGTCGTCTCGCTATATGAGGACAGTCCACTTAAACTTCATCTTCAGATACACAAAGGAACTCAAAAGTCTTCGCTACAAATCCGCAAAACAAAGGTTCTTAATGTATTACTATTGTACAGTAGAATGTACTTCTAAAAGTAATAACAGTAATAATACAGTTTATTAAATATCACAGAATTCCGTCCATGTTTTTATTTAAACTGTAAACCGTTGTGCAAGACGTCTCAAGGAATCATTCAAATTTAATTTGATTACATTTTAAAAGATTAAGGCTAAGGTCTGTTCACACCAAGAACAATAACTATAAAGTAGGGCTGTCAAGCGATTGCATTTTTAATCGAATTAAGTACATGATGTGCCGATTAATTAATTAATCTAATTAATCGCACATCAAATTTGGCTAAGAAATTACCCCCAAAAGATCATTTTAAAGTCATTATTGTGTTAAATGAGAAAAGGATCAAATAGACATTATAAAAAGTAGTTTTAGAAAGAAATATTTTATTTTATTCAACATAGAATTTATTACACAAATTTTTAAGCTACAACAACCATGAGCGTGAGTAAATGTAAATAAACTGAATTTTCATTTTTGGGCAAACTATCCTCAAAATATGAAATAATTTTTTTAACGAAATGATACACTAAATAAGAAACTAAAACTGCCAGTAAGTTGCCAGTAAATGTCTATTTTTCTCTCAAATGGCTGATTCATTCAGGAATTAAGCCTCTCTTTATGAATGGGTCATTTGAATCACTGGTTCACCCGAATGATTCACTCAAAACATGGATTCATTCAGAAGAGAAACACCACTGAGTTCTGCTCTGACTTTATAGATAATATTTTAGTGGGCCAAACTGAGCAAAAACAGACAATATCGTGTCTAAAATATAACACTATATTAACTACTTCTTCTTTATTGAACTGTTGTATAAAATCAATATCACATTTACACTCGGGACAAATTGCCCTGCTTCATGTTCGTCACCAATCCAACTGTATGAAACAAATGTAAGATGACCAAAGTAGGTCTGGGGCTGCGCTGGTGCATTAAATGTGTTAGGTGCTAAATCATTTTAGCATGTTATTTTTCCATAACTAATTTATTACATTAACGTTAAATCGACAGCCCTATAAAGATAACTATAAAACTATAAACAATATCTATATTAGCGTCTACACCAGTGGATGATATCGTTCTATTTATTCTAAGCATGCTCTGCAATGTCGTCTGACGCTTTAAATGCTCAAGCTCTTTAAAGCTGGATGGATTCTAATTTGGCTGTCAATGTTTCGTTCAGCAGCTGGAAAAAAATTGTGAAAGCGATTCCAAAGATATGGTTTCTCTGTGCCGTTATAGTTGTGGACTTCTTTTATATTTAGAATTATTTTTAAACCTATGGGCCAGATTTTCTAACAGCTTACGCCAGCTCAAAACCTGTTTTGGTGTTAAAAAACTACTGTCAGGAATTACTAAAGACACTTAGTGAAGAATTGGCGCTGAAAAGGCATGGGCAGGGTTATTTTTGCGGCTGACCTTATTGCATATGCATTTGTAGCAGTTTCCCTTTCGGACGCAAAATTTGTGGGAGAGTATTCAAATGAATCACGCAAGGTGATTTACTAAGGTTTGCGCTAGTCAATTTACTGGTGTTTGTGCTGTTATTTACCTACCAAAAAAAGCATGTCTTAAACCAGACGCTAATTTGCGCTGCTCTTGCTAGATTGTGTTGGTCATTATGGAAATGATCCAGCTGCGTCTGTGTTCTTTAATTTGCACGTCGTCAGTAGATCACGCGCAGAACTTTCCACTCCCATCTGCGCTTTTTTAGAATGGCGCTTGCGCGCTAATTTACCCGGTTTAGTAAATCTGGCCCTATATCTTTATCATGATAGATATTGTCCTTGGTGTGAACAGGCCTTTAAAATTGAGTGCATTCATTTGACTACCACAATTCTTTTGATAATAAATTTGTATTAAATAATTCAACTCAGAATCCAGAAAAAAATCAAACAGACAACAGATATTCTGAATGAATATTTAATAGAGCGTTATCATTGTTGAAAATAATAATGTGTGCTCAATCTTTTAATTGGTCTGGGGAGTCTGCTATGTATTTGCTACTGCACAAGAGGCGTGATCAACGGCATAGTTCAAATGACTCTGTACGCAAATTGGATAGTCCTTCAAACAATCAGACCAACGATCCGGGTAACATACTTTGCAGAGGGACGTGAAAACTGCGGTTTGCAGAAGCAGAGCGGGAAAAAAACATGAAAGTTAGTGGTATTTACACCCACTCGAGCGATTTGTTTGCTAAAAAGAAGCCATTGAGCATCGTCGAGAGGTTAAAGGAATAGTTCACTTTAAAATGAAAATTCTGTCGTCATATACTCACCCTCATGTTGTTTCAAACCTGTATGAATTTCTTTCTTCTGCTGAACTCAAAGGAAGATATTTAGAAGAATATCAGTAACCAGACAGTTTCTGGGTCCCATTGACTTCCATAGTAGGAAAAAAATATACTATGGAAGTCAATGGGACCCAGAAACTGTCTGGTTACTGATATTCTTCTAAATATCTTCCTTTGAGTTCAGCAGAAGAAAGAAATTCATACAGGTTTGAAACAACATGAGGGTGAGTATATGATGACAGAATTTTCATTTTAAAGTGAACTATTCCTTTAAAAGGAATTGGACAGAGCCGTAACGGCCCTGGAATTGGATTGGATTAAACCCACCAATAGTGCACCAGGTGGATAAGCCAGTTTGTGATTGGTTCCCGCAAATTTGTAAAGGAAGCAGGATAGATATTATGTACAGGTTTCCAGCCTGAGCTGCAGGGAGAAATCAAATTGCCGGCAGATCAGGCTGGGTTTACCCAGTCTAAATGTGTGCACTAGTATGAATGTAATCCAGACATTCACGTGACCTACCAGCGTCAGTTGTGTTGCTTCACTGCCATTCACAAATCCTCTCCCGTGGCACACTTCAGAATCTCGCTAGAAGTAGTAGGTCATCCAAGGACTTTTTGCCTGTACTCTTTTATGAGTACTGTGTATTTGTACATACTACTTTTACCACATACCGTTTTTTGCCTACTATATATTAGGGAAGTATGCAATTTTGGATGCAGCAAATAATTGGGCTGCACACAGACATCCGCGGACCATCCTGATGACAAAAATTAAGCCTCTCGGACCGTCGCGAAATGCAGACATCCAAAGTATACTTTGGGCTTTAGTGTCTCTTATGTGTCTGTCTGTTATCTCTTATTGTGCTGTTCAGCAGTTCCTTTGTCAGATCCTTTTTTTCTTTGTCACTAAGGGAGTTTTCACACTGAAGTTTAGTTCGAAACAGCACGGTTCGCATGAAGCTGTCATGCTGATCGGGCAGCAACTTTAACTCTGGTCTGCACTTGTTTGGGAAGTAAAGTAACATGCACTTGCATTGTAGCTGATGATGACGTCATTAATTCAACGAAACGCGTGTAGGGGATAACAGCGGTGAAGATTGATGTAAGCGTGCCGCGTAATCGTGCAGAGTGAATGTAATCAGAGCAGCAAATGAATGACCCGAAATCAGCCGTCTCCTCGAACAAGTCCGTTTGCGCGCAGCAGAGAAGCCGCCTTCATGCAACATACAGTGACAAGTGCCATTCACTCTTCTGCCCATAATAGCACCATATTAAATAACACTCTACACGTTTTTGATGACGCAAGATGACCGCAAATCCATGGGGGTTTGATAGAACTGAGTAAGTGTGAAACCGGACCAACGCTGCGGGAAGCTGTGGAACAATTGCTCTTAGATTAGATTTTGTTTGCTATTGGCTGTTCTCTTTTACTCGACTGATTTCTGTTGACTTGTTCTAACATTTGTTTCTCTATTAGCTCTTAAGCTATTGTTGTTGTTGTTTTTTTGGCAGTTCCTACTGCCATTGACTGTTCTCTCTTTCCTCCTGACTCGCTTCTTGTTTTGGCTATTTGCTCTTACTCTGCTCCTCTTTTGTTTTGTTCCCACCCTCAGCTGTCTCAGAAGTCGTCTCTGACTGCAGACGGTCAGGCCTCAACTCCTGCATCGGTCAGCAGTGCTGACCCTAGCTCACAACTGACATCATCCGAGCCCACCGCCCCACTTGACCCCAAAACTGAGGTCAAGCAGGAAGAAGAGGATGAGAATGAGATGGAGGATAAGGCCTCAGGGAAAATGGCCGCCATGCAGACTGAGATTAAGACGGAGAAACCAGAGGTGAGCAGGAAAACACAATTACATCTAAAACCAAAATACACTTTTACATCTGTTAAATCCGAGACTTCATCCGAGATTCATTCCCTAACCTTATTTTGATTGGTCTGCTAGATAAAGAAGGAGGAACCCGCAGGTGATGAATGCAAGACAGAACCAATGGAAACATCGACTGGGTCGACAGCTGAGGACAAGAAGCCGGAGGTCAAAACCGAACTCAAAGAGGAAGAGAACAGCACTCCCGCAAACACACAAAGCAAGAAGAAAGGTAAAACAAACTCGTCCACACATTCATAGATACTTTTGTTTTAGGGTAAATCTTTCATCCTTAAAGGTGATGTGGCTTTTCTATGTTAAAATACCTTTTCAAGTGTAATGTGCTGAGAAAACTATATGCAAGCCTTAGGTAGACTGTAAACGTGGTGCTTTCGAAACATTGTCATTTATATATATACCAGTATATATGTGTATGTGTCATTTTTTAAATCAATAGTTTAAGTTCGATTGTCATTCACAGTGCTTCATGGGATTGTAGTTCTTTCCCTCATTAAAACTATCAAATACACGGTGTTGTACCTTTGTCTTTTTGTCTAATTTCCTAATAATTTTGCTTTAAATCAAAGTGTGTAATGTTGTGATAGCTGGTTTATTTGGTTCATTGCTTATATCTCTTTAACAAAGACTTTCAAAAAGTACATATGGGAAAATACGTCTGGATCCAAGGCCTCGCTCTATGGTGTGAGTTTGGGGTGGGACTTTCTGTTTCTTGACTACCTGTTATACAGGGGGCTGTTTGGGAAATGTTTTTTTTATTATTCTGTTTGGTGAAACTAGTGGCACTGGAATAATATTCTTCACCTTTAAGGATCCTACAGACGTTCTTATATAATTTGCATAAATTCATTATCCAAAGCATCTTACAAAAAGGGAAAACACCACACAAGAACTGCTATTGTAATTCATTTTATATGGTGTTAAAACTAGGGAAAAACATCAGGTCTCATTGCATGAAATCTACTAATTCTGATCTAGAATCAGCAGGTGCTTGTTCATATTCCTTTTTCGCAGTTTAATATGAAGGACAAACACTGCTTTGAAATCAGTACTTATGATTTTCATATGAATATGTACCTGATTCCTGACTCTGCTGCTTCCTTCATTTCCTTCCTCTCCATCAGTCTTTAAGCCCGACGAGCTCCGCCAGGCTTTAATGCCCACTCTGGAAGCTCTGTACAGACAGGACCCAGAGTCGCTGCCCTTCCGGCAGCCGGTGGACCCCCAGTTACTGGGAATACCCGTACGTATTCGAACTAGTAACAAAACTAACCTGGTAAGGGCCTGCGCTGGCACGCATTATGCTACAAACAACCTAGCACTTTTCAGTTCTAGTCTCATTACTTTTTCCTTTTTTTTCTTTTTTTTACCTTTACCCCTCTCTTCCTCTTCTGCCTGCTGTTGTGTCTTGTGTGTGTGGATGTGAGAGAGACGTTGCAAGTTTGCTTTTGTAGCGTTTCTGTCAGAAAAGAAGAGTGAAAATAAGGCAGCGCAGACTATGAACGTCTGTTCTTGCGGTCGATGTGTCTTCATCCCGTAAAAAAGACACATCAGGAGGATTTAAAACCTTAAAGCTGATGTTTGTAATTCTTTTCTCATTAAAATTTTAGATTAATGTGCTGATGTGACTTAAGCCATTTTTTGACCAGTCCAACAGCACAACTTTGATTGAACCAATGGGGTTGGGGTGGGACTAAATTTATATATATATATTTTTGTGAACCAGTGGCTGACAGGATGTTTGGGAAACTTGTTTGAATTTTTTTTTTATTTTATCCAATGGTGATGTTAATGCTGCAAATATTACAGACTTAAGCTTTTAATTTTGTTTTATTTAAGCAATTTACTTAAACTGAGGAATGTTATGTAGATATACTGAAATGGTGAAAATAAACTGCCACTTTGAACTAGTTTGTTTTAAATCTTATCAACAAAATGAAACCGCTCTGAATGATCTCATAGCCTGTGCTGGCCTTATTGTCTTTGTTCGTTTAGTATAGGTTTTGCTGTCATCTGCTTAAACTCCCATGTAGCTCATTATTTTAACCTGAGCTTTAATCCATCACATTTGTTTTATTTTGCCACATAAAAGCTAAGTCTACCATCAATCCCCAGAGTTATGGCCAATTTTTTATTTATTTTTTGGCTATAACCAGCATAGCAGATTAAAATGTATACACTGATCAAGTACAATTGGCTTTCATTTGTGTTAAATAGCCACAAATGTTTATTGTCATGTGTTGCATGATGGGATCAGTTGACTGAATATGAGTTTCCTGCTATTCTGGTTATTTTGCTGCTTTAGCAGTGATTTGATGAAATGATGCACTGGCTCCATTTAAGGTATGACAAGCAAACATTACAGACAAAGAGAGTGATGTTTGACCTAAAAATGTAACTTTCGGCACCATTTTGCAGTTAGCCATCCCACCACTGCCACCAAATATCACCAAAAATACAAAGTAAATTTGAACAAAATGTCTGCAAAAATCCTCATCCAGTTATCACAGACAACTAAAAAAGTCAGACATTTATTGGTCAAAAGGTGTGGGAACCCTGAAGATAAAATAACTCATGTGTAACTTCAAAGTGCTTATAATGATTCTGGGTTTATTCACTCTCTTCACTGGTGTCAGATCAGTGTTTGTTCATGTATGTTTGTTTGAAACACCTGTTTGTCCTGGCATTGGTGTCGCCCCCGTCGCGTCAGTTTGAAGGACTCGTATGGTTGTGTGGGCATAGATCAGGTGACTATTGTAAACACTGTAATTTCAATATTTTAATAGATGTTATTGCAACATGTCAGATGCTGCTGGTGGTTACAGGAACCCTGCAGAGATCTTTTGATATGAACCAAAACCTCAAAGTAAACTGCTGTAAAACTCAAGTTTTTATTAGTATCACAAGTCAATAATAATAAAAAAAAAAAACTCTTTGTGGCACACAACCTGAGTACTGTGGGGTCGACACCTTGAAGGAATGTATTTTTACTGTGTCTTTGATGATTTGTGCTGTTGGACTGTAAAGAAGGGAGTCCTGCTGTGCTTTGTCGTGTAAACGCTCATAGCTGCGCTAATGTAATTTAATGTGTCTGTGACGATATCACCTCGCTTGTGCTCACCTCAGCTTACTGTACCCTAAACGCTAACCCTGCCAACATCACCCCCTAGAAACCCTGTTTGTTTGGCGAAATGGATTCATTTTTCATCCAGGCTGTCCTCCAGATGTGAAATGAATACATTGGATTACATTGGATTTAAAATTAATAAACTTTTGTTTATTATTAATATATTTATATACAGAGAGGAAAATAAGTATTTGAATACCCTGCTATTTTGCAAGTTTTCCCACTTAGAAATCATGGAGGGGTCTGAAATTGTCATCGTAGGTGCATGTCCACTGTGAGAGACATAATCTAAAAAAAAAATCCAGAAATCACAATGTATGATTTTTTTAACTATTTATTTGTATGATACAGCTGCAAATAAGTATTTGAACACCTGAGAAAATCAATATTAATATTTGGTACAGTAGCCTTTGTTTGCAATTACAGAGGTCAAACGTTTCCTGTAGTTTTTCACCAGGTTTGCACACACTGCAGGAGGGATTTTGGCCCACTCCTCCACACAGATCTTCTCTAGATCAGTCAGGTTTCTGGGCTGTCGCTGAGAAACACGGAGTTTGAGCTCCCTCCAAAGATTCTCTATTGGGTTTAGGTCTGGAGACTGGCTAGGCCACACCAGAACCTTGATATGCTTCTTACAGAGCCACTCCTTGGTTATCCTGGCTGTGTGCCTCGGGTCATTGTCATGTTGGAAGACCCAGCCTCGACCCATCTTCAATGCTCTAACTGAGGGAAGGAGGTTGTTCCTCAAAATCTCGCAATACATGGCCCCGGTCATCCTCTCCTTAATACAGTGCAGTCGCCCTGTCCCATGTGCAGAAAAACACCCCCAAAGCATGATGCTACCACCCCCAAGCTTCACAGTAGGGATGGTGTTCTTGGGATGGTACTCATCATTCTTCTTCCTCCAAACACGTTTAGTGGAATTATGACCCAAAAGTTCTATTTTGGTCTCATCTGACCACATGACTTTCTCCCATGACTCCTCTGGATCATCCAAATGGTCATTGGCAAACTTAAAGGAGAAGTTCACTTTTAAAATGAAAATTCTGTCATCATATACTCACCCTCATGTTGTTTCAAAGCTGTATGAATTTCTTTCTTCTGCTGAACAGAAAGGAAGATATTTAGAAGAATGTCAGTAACCAGACAGTTTTTGGGTCCCAATGACTTCCATAGTAGGAAAAAAATATACTATGGAAGTCAATTGTGGAGGTGTACAATTTTGTCTCTAGTGTCTTTGGACAGCTCTTTGGTCTTGGCCATGTTAGTAGTTGGATTCTTACTGATTGTATGGGGTGGACAGGTGTCTTTATGCAGCTAACGACCTCAAACAGGTGCATCTAATTTAGGATAATAAATGGAGTGGAGGTGGACATTTTAAAGGCAGACTAACAGGTCTTTGAGGGTCAGAATTCTAGCTGATAGACAGGTGTTCAAATACTTATTTGCAGCTGTATCATACAAATAAATAGTTAAAAAATCATACATTGTGATTTCAGGATTTTTTTTTTAGATTATGTCTCTCACAGTGGACATGCACCTACGATGACAATTTCAGACCCCTCCATGATTTCCAAGTGGGAGAACTTGCAAAATAGCAGGGTGTTCAAATACTTATTTTCCTCACTGTATATTTATTGTACACTTAAGCACATCTGTCTTAATTTTTTAATCTAGATTTAATAAATATATATTTTTTTTGTTATCATAACAATAATAATAATTATTATTATTATTATTTAAAATCATCACATATTTTTTTTACTGCTAATACTTCTGCTAATGATGTATACTTACAATTTAAGCAATATATCAATACCGCTGGGGGAGGTTAATTGTCATTGTATACAATGATATTAAATTAGATTGTCATGAAAATAAAGAAGTCTTAAAAATTTGCTTAATTTTCTTTACGCAAAATATAATTTTCCAGGCATTTCTTGACATTTTCAATGCGATTCAAACTACTATCTGACCATATTATGTTGAAATATCTTTGCCCACCCCAGTTCGTCTGCCATCGCTGGCGCTGGCCCAGATATGTGTGTGTTTTTCTGTGTGTGTGGGAGAACGGGAGATAAATAGGGTACAGATTTGAGTGAGGCAGTGGGAGTCTGTTACGTTTTTCTCTGTTTGTGCATGTGAACCTCTTCTACAGCGCTCAACATTGTCCCCCTGCACCCTCTTCTCTCCCCCTGATTCTCAACCCGCCGGGCCACCATCCATTGCTCCGTCTGACTGGAACTTGATTTCATCTCATGATGATAATGACAATGATGGCCTTCATCCTTCACGCTGCTTGCTGTGGTCTGGACTCCGTCCTCCAGGACTACTTTGACATAGTAAAAAACCCGATGGACTTGTCCACTATCAAGCGTAAGCTGGACACGGGTCAGTACCAGGAGCCCTGGCAGTACGTGGACGACGTGTGGCTGATGTTCAATAACGCCTGGCTGTATAACAGGAAGACGTCACGGGTATATAAATACTGCTCCAAACTGGCCGAGGTGTTTGAACAGGAAATAGACCCCGTTATGCAGGAAATGGGGTACTGCTGTGGAAGGAAGGTGAGCCGTGTGTGTGTGTGTGTGTGTGTGTGTGTGTGCATCACAGTTTTTGTGATGCACATTAATTAGCATTAATGCTAATAATAATCATTATTTTTACTGTTATTATCATTTTTTATTATTATTAATGTAATAATAATAATACTATACGAACATTATTAAATATGTTTGGTACTATACAACTATCATTAGTAGTATCATTGTTATTATTAGCAGTAATTCTTCCAGCAAGCAAAATTGCAATGCATTGAATGTATGTTAAATGCTTATTATTATCATTAATAATGTAAGTATATTACAATTACAATACAAATTAAGCATATTGTAATATACTACCATTTAATACAGAAATGTCATAATTAACTCATTACTATGAAATATAAAATGATTCTTCCAGCAAGCAGTAGTTAATATTTGCCTTGAATGTATGTTATATGCATTATTGTGATATAATTGTGTAAATATGTATTATTATATTATTATAAATACTTGCTATTGTTATTTATTAATATGAATTACAATATACTACCATATTATACCAAACTTATTTAAAAATATAACTATCATTAGTAGTATAATTGTTTTATTATTTACAGTAATTCTTCCAGCAAGCAAAATTGCAATGCATTAAATGTATGTTAAATGCTTATTATTATGAAATATACAGTGATTCTTCCAGCAAGCAGTTTAGTCAATACTTACCATAAATGTATGTTAAAAATGCATTATTATATGATTATAAATACTTACTATTCTTATTAATTAATAAGATTATAATACACTATCATATAATACCAAGCTTATTTAATAATAGACCTATTATTATTATTATTATTATTGTTAATTAACATACAATGATTCTTCCAGCAAGAAATGTATGTTAAAGGGATAGTTCAGGATTTTAGACATGAATCTCTATAGCTTCCCCATAAGCAGTGTGGTGCATTGACCATGACTTACCCCCGACAGCGTCCTGTGAGCCGAGCTCCGGTCCAGTTTTGGTCAAGATGAAATAAGTCCGGCAAGATTGCTGGGGTCACGGCAATAAAGCTTTTTTCTTCTCAAATCAATATGTGTTCAAAAGAGTGATATATTTGCGTCACTAAAACGTTGTCTATGGAGAGGTCAGACCTCGTAATGGCTTTGGCACTATTTTCTCCCCTGTCATATCACTGCGCGCTGCCGCTACCTACAGCCAGCTGCGAGCTGCGCAGGCGCACACCACTTTTTCAGTTGTTCGGCAGTGTTTACAGCAGTGTTTACGTGCTCAGAACAGCTACACGAACGAGCTAACATAGCTACTCACCAAGAGCGATCAGTTTGTACAAGCTTTGTAGAAAATGGTGCGGACTTGTGACTATCCGGACTGTACAAACAAAGATGTGGCGCTTTCTCTCTCTTTCTGTCCTTTCTAACTCCATCTGGCGTAACTCGTCATCTGTGTATTCAGGTTCGTAAAGATATCCTTTTGGCTGTGTGTCGAAGTCAATGTTGTCATCGTCGCTGCTGTAGTCAGACATGTTATCGTTCTCTTTACGAGCTGTAAACAAAGTGACACGTGCGCGGCTCCCAGCTGGCTGTAGGTAGCGGCAGCGCGCAGTGATATGACGGGGAAGAAAATAGTGCCAAGCCATTACGAGGTCTGACCTCTCCATAGACAGCGGTTTTGTGCTGCAAATATATCACTCTTTTGAACACATATTGATTTGAGAAGAAAAAAGCTTTATTGCCGTGACCCCAGCAAACTTGCCGGACTAATTTCATCTTGACCAAAACTGGACCGGAGCTCGGCTCACAGGACGCTGTCGGGGGTAAGTCATGGTCAATGCACCACACTGCTTATGGGGAAGCTATAGAGATTCGTGTCTAAAATCCTGAACTATCCCTTTAAATATGTACTATACTATTATAAATTGGTTCTATTTTTATTATTATACATTTTTGTTTTTAATATTTCTATGAAGTAGAAATATGACAAAAGATGACATTTGTTATGTACAAAATTATGCCACTTTTTACAGTGTTTTTACCACGGTTAAGTTGTGGTGTTTGTTGTGGTTTATTGCTTTAATGTCATTATTTGACCAAAAATAATGGAATATTGCAACTTTCTCTTTCTTTGAACCCCTTTATCCCTCTTTTTCCATCTCTCAGTTGGAGTTTTCTCCTCAAACTCTATGCTGCTATGGCAAACAGCTGTGCACCATCCCCCGAGACGCTGCCTACTTCAGTTACCAGAACAGGTCAGTATTATACACACTATACACTATATTCACACTACACGCATAATCACTCACACCCTTTTCTTTAATACTAAGCGGTATAACCATTCTAAAACTGAGTTATCAATTATATTAGAGTAAGAATAACCACTTGAAAGTTCAAAGTGACTTCAATTGGGTCTATAATTGTACATACAAACTGAAGCAAGTTATTATATTCATAAGAATAGTTATATCACAGTGAATGTGGCCTGATGGGTAATTTACTGACCTCATCAGGCATATCATCACACATTTGCATTTCAGCCTAAAATCAGTTTCATGTGAAGCAGCCCAGCGGTAGAAGGAAGTGTTCTGAAAGCTGTTGGTTTTCTGAACACTTTCATAAACACACACATTCAGATGTGATAGACGTTGTGTTTTTGTATGTTAAAAGATTCAGGTGAGTATTTTTAAAGTGGTGAGAGGTGTGCTTTGTGAAAATGTAAATGCTGTTCTGCTTTGAGCACACATTTCCCACATCAGGGTGTTGTTGAATTTCAGGCCTCTTGATTTGACTTTCGGTGGCAAAATAGAGCACATTTCACTTCTCTGCTCTTTTCCTGATTTTAAATGGCCATTTTAAAGAGGGTCTGCATTTTTGTCTCCAATTCTGTTTTGAGGTTTTCGTTGATGTTCTTGCAGTTAACTTTTATTGGCAGGTGTGTTGGCAAGTATTTGTGTTGATTACCTCAGTTGGTAGCTACGAACTCAAAAAACAAAGTGCTAATAAGAAGGATGCACTTCCTCTAATGCGTCAGTGAAAATCATTGCCAATTTTCTGACTTGCATCATCTTAGTCTTTGCCATAAGAGTTTTGCGGTTAGTATCTTTCACCAGAATTACAGGTTTCGGCGCTAAACAAATATACATTTTTGTATTAATTTGGCTACTTTGGAGTTAATATGAAGCTCACTTTTCGTTGTATAAAAATGATACTAATGTATGTTAATGCTACTATAGTATTTTTTATTTTTATTTAAATCAGCATAAAATCAATAATAATAATTATTATTAATAATATTATTTTTGGCTTCATGCAGATTTTAATGAAATATTTGTTATTTAAAATCCACAAAGGCAACAATGATGATAATAAAATTATGATTATTATTAAAACATTGAAAATAAATGTTTATATTATAAAAAATTTAATGTTGTAGTAATGATGATGATAATAATCAAAATAATATTATGTAACAACATAAATTTGTTATATATATACACATACATACACATACACACACACATATATATATATATATATATATATATATATATATATATATATATATATATATATATATATATATATATACATTATAACCAATTACACTGTGTTATGTTAAGCTTTTACTTTTTTTCTTTTATAAATAATAAAAATGATGTAGTATAACAACATTAATTTGTGTTGTTATTATATTATTTTGATAATTAAAATCCTATTAAAAATAAAAGGTTATAACATAAACGGGATGGTGTTGTTATATAATTTATTATTATTTTTAGTAAAACATTGAAAATATTATTTAATAACAATTACATTGTTATAAGCTTTTATTTTTTTATATTTTAATAATAATAAAAAATGTAAATTAACATTAAATTATTACATTTGGATTTGTTATTAAAATGGTGCACAATATTCTTACATTAAAAATAAAAGGCTGTAATGTAACAACACTGTTATTAATAATATGTATTTGCATTGCCTTTTATGCTGCATTTAAATAAATAAACTCGTATGATGATCATGTCAAATCTCAATGGTCTTTATGCAAAATATCCTCTTTTTTTTATAGTGGTTTTTAGGGCGTCATGTGACCTGGATATGTTTTTTGAGATTGACAGAAAGTATAATATTAAAATTTCTGAAAATTGGCTAGTTCTTTCACAAGAGTTCATGCTGCCAACTTCAGGGTGTACTAACTGTTCATCTGTCACACATTTTGTTTTGGTAATGAATCTTGGGACCCTCTTTAAAATGCACTGGAAGGATGATGGGTCTCTGTTGCTCCTGTTCTCATTCTTCTCATTCACTCTGTCCATTGTTGTCCCTCGCTCCTCTGGGCGTCACGGTTGTTTTGGAGCTCAGTGGACATGAGGGAAGACCGTCTATGCTTTGCCTCGGCTTCCTGCTCTCTCTCTTTTGGTTTCATTTACTACTTCTACATCTGACCCACCCCTCCACCTGTCCAACACTTAGCTCTTTGTCCCTCATAACAGTTTTGTTTCTCACACTTTTTTAAAATATTCATTCTGCCCTCCTCCTCCCCCCTTTCTCTCCCTCCTTTTTTAACGCTTGTGATGTCTGCATTGGCCTGCTTTGATGTGACCAATCATCCGCTCCGAAATTTACACGCAACCAATCAATCAATCTGCCCACACAAAATCCCTGCTTCATGATTGGCTGCTCCCGGCGACGAACCTGCCTTCTCCTGTGTGTGCCTGTCTCCTGGCCTGCCCTGCCCTGATTGGTGCCTGCTTCCACGTGCCCTCACTGTGATTGGCTGTGCTCTTGGCGAACGGTCTAGTTCACCCAAATATGGGCTTCTTGCTGACAGGTACCACTTCTGTGAGAAGTGTTTCAACGAAATCCAGGGGGAGAATGTGTCCCTGGGGGACGATCCAACCCAGCCTCAAACGTGAGTAACCCATCTACAAGTTTGTGTTTCGATCTTCTGCTTCATTGTTATTGCCATGACGTTATTCCTAGGGCTGGGCGATATGGCCAAAAAATCATATCTCGGTATTTTTTGGTTAAATGGCGATATACGATATATATCTCAGTACTTTCTACATTTTTCTATTTGGATAAAGAAAATCTGTATTTATTTATTTAAAAAATAAATAAATAATTCACATCCTGCCCAATGATATCCTACAAACAATGTTGATATTGAAGGATATGGAAACAAATATAGTGAATGTTGGCTATGCAATATATTATGTACAAAAAGGTGGTAAAAATCACATTACATTCTAACATTGCAACATTACAATCTAAAAACAAAAATAATGCTTTTGTTTTTAAATTGACTAAAGGCTAAACTAAAAATGAAAATAAAAACAAAAGCACAAACTTAATATATTAGCCTGCATTTGATTACCCCATTATAATGGTCACTTTCATAAAAATATACTTGTAGGTTTAAAATTCTCCAACAACAAATATTTGAGCAATATGTATATTTTAGTCAGAATTATTGCGCTACTATTCTATTGTGCTCCGTCTGTTTGGCGCTCATTCACGGAAGCTTGAACTTTAGCGGAGATTCACTTACAGAAGCTTGTCCTCTCCTGACAGTGAAATGGACATATTTGTTTGACTTTCTAACATTTATAGATGGAGAATATACCTGTGAAATGTATGTTAAGCACTGAGGAAAGCACCACATCTCAAACTCATTAAACAGCGCAAGTATATATCTGTCAGTCAGCAACAGTATCAAGGTCAAGGTCAAGGGTCAAGGCTGCTTAAAACTTGTTAACTGTATCTTACCAGTTATTTTGAAGCCCTTAATATAAGCGTGTGTCATGTTTAGGACAAACTGTACTAAGTACTTTCACTGCAGGAGCTCACACTGCGTCCTCATCTATTTTTCAGATGTGCTCATCGATATAAACGGTATTGCCTCATTCCATATCGTTTAAAAAGATTATATCGATATATCATACAAACTCGATATACCGCCCAGCCCTAGTTATTCCTCAGTATCTCATACCGTTGAGCATTTGTTCAGTGATTCTCATGACCCACTCGATTGGGCGGCCTCCTCTTCTCTGTCTCTCGTTTTCTCTTCTCAGGTCCATCAATAAAGATCAGTTTCAAAGGAAAAAGAATGACACCCTCGACCCCGAACTGTATGTTTGCTTTTTTACATATTTGCTCGCTCCGATTGTCTCAACTCAAGTTTGCTTGTAGTCACGGCGTGGATTTGTTGTTGTCGTCTGACCTTTGTTTACGCTCCTCTTCCTCAGACTGATGGAATGTGGCGACTGTGGTCGAAAAATGCATCAGATATGCGTTCTGCACAATGAGACAATTTGGCCATCAGGGTGAGCTACTTTTATTTGACACTTTCTACTTCAAAATAGGGCTAAAAAAAAAACTCTTAATAAATGGAGTCAACAAATGGTCAGTTTTCAAAAAAAAATTTTTTTGAAACATTTATATAAAGTCAGCCTTTTTAATTTATGTATAGAGCAAAAAATATCAGCATAACCAGAGATCTGACACAGTTTTCTATGTTTTCAAATGTCCCTCTCTCCCTTAATCTCATCCATTCAGGTTTGTTTGTGGAGGCTGTCTGAAAAAAGCCAATGCAACAAGGAAGGAGAATAAATACTGTGCAAAGAGTAAGTGTGAGCTTTAAAAATCTGCAATCCCCAAAATTGTTTTTGCTTATAGAATGCCATTCTTGACCAATCAAGTATTGCAGGGAGCCATGTAATAAAAAAAAAATATATATATGTATATATATAGGCAGATCTTGAGTGTGACTATGCAGTGTTGCACTGTTTTATACCAGATTTTCATGCTGTACTATAAAATGCTATATTTGTATTATTTTAAATTCCATGCTCTACTTTCTCTTTATCCCAGGGCTTCCTCAGACAAAGCTTGGTAACTACCTGGAGACACGAGTGAACGACTATCTGAAGCGTCATACTCATCCAGAATCTGGTGATGTCACCATCCGTGTGGTCCACGTCTCTGATAAAGTAGTGGAGGTCAAACCTGGCATGAAGTCCAGGTGAGGGACAGTGCAGAGTTTTATGTTGTTTCTTTTAAGGTTTTGGAATTTTGAACTTTTTGCTTTATTTCATGTGATTTTTATTATACTTGTGATTATTATGAAACACGACAATGTTCCATAACCTTACATGCAGTAATACATTTGTTCACACAATGATTTTGTCATTGAAGGTCATCAAGTTGCTGTATTGTTGGTTGTAGTAGGTATTTATACTACTGAATGCCCTAACCAGTGTTATTTTAGTATAATTTATGTACTATTATTGTATTTATTAATATTTTGAATTTGCTTTTAGTATTAGATTTTCAATTTTAGTTGAGGTTTTAGTCATTTTATTCTGTGCTTTTGTTTTCATTTTATTAGATTTTGTAATATTTCTTAGTTTTTATTTGTTTATTTCAGGCAACATTTCTTTTAAGTTTAATTTTTTTTCATTTAATATTTGTTTTATTTCAGCTTTATTTGAATGAACAAAACATGTTTTTTAGTTTTAGTTAAAAATAACAACTCTTAGTCTTTGAAAGTTATTGAACTGCAATAGCTTTTAAAAATATAGTCATAGGTGGGGATTTATTTTATTTATTTATTTATTTTTACTGATTTTAACTTGGACACGACTACCTTGCATTGCCATCATTAAAATTAAATGACTTCAGAATGCTTTGACTTCTTCAAATCACTTCTAAACTAAATGCCTTTAGGCAGATGAAAAAAACAACATTGTAATACCCAAGTTTGTATAGTATATTGATGGAAAGTGGATTAATGCATGGATCTTTGATCCAGTAACTGTAAAAATTCCAGAGACCTCATTCCTTTATGGTAGTGTCTTTTTCAGAAATTATCTTTTTAATGGTCACCATGAAAATATCTAAAACGTGTACTGCCTTTCTATTACAGGTTTGTTGATAGCGGCGAGATGTCAGAGTCATTCCCGTACAGGACAAAAGCTCTGTTTGCATTTGAGGATATTGACGGAACAGATGTCTGCTTCTTTGGAATGCACGTGCAAGAATACGGCTCCGACTGCCCTCAGCCCAATCAAAGGTTAAAAAAACCAAGACGCACAGGCACACACCGAATCTTCTTTAATGTGCACATGGATGGCATTACAAAGGGGTCTGAGAAACTCAAGTAACTTTGTGATCGATATCCTCTGTCTTTCTCTCTCCTTGCAGACGTGTGTACATCTCCTATCTAGACAGTGTGCACTTTTTCCAACCCCGTCACCTGAGAACAGGAGTCTATCATGAGATCCTCATTGGATACTTGGAGTACGTTAAAAAAATGGGGTTTGTCACTGGCCACATTTGGGCTTGCCCACCAAGCGAGGGTGACGACTACATCTTCCACTGCCACCCATCGGATCAGAAGATTCCCAAACCTAAACGCTTACAAGAGTGGTACAAGAAAATGCTTGACAAAGCAGTATCTGAGAGAATTGTACACGACTACAAGGTACTGTAACAGCTGTACTTCTGATTGACAATAAAAGAAGTTTATAGTTGAAGTAGGGGTGTGACGTTAGCATATAACCGTGAGACCGACGGTTATAGTTAAACACCGTCATTACAACTCTATAACCGCCAAAACCGTGTTATTAAAATATTTTTTACAAACATTTTTTATCATAGAGAATGTTTAAATACTAATTAAAAACAATTGTTAACAGTCTGTGTTATTAATGGTCTACGTCGCTTTCAACTGTATTTGATTCTTTGCCAAGCGACCGCCAATCATTTGAGATAGAAATAAAAGCTATGATATAGAGATGTGCCATCATTATGAGATTTATTAAACAAATGAAAAACATTTGCAATAATAAACATTAGCAATGAACATTTGCAATCGGGAGACATGGTTTTTAACACTTAATGAAGTTTTGTTTTGTAAATCGTCAGACATGATTTTTACCACTTCATTAAGTTTTGCTTTGTAGAAAGCATTTCTTTAAAGCGAATTTCGTTTTGTACAAATTGTATCTTAATTTTAATAAATGTTTCATCAACCAATTGCATGTATTTAATAAATAAATATAGGAGACAATATAACCGTGACATTGAGGCTCCAATGCGCCGCGTTCACTTGCATTGCATTGTGAAGTTGAACTAGAGCGCATCTCATTGTAAATGAATGAAACTCAGCGTAGGCCTATGCCTCATACATTAGCATTAAATATCTTTGCTGCATCCTTTCTAGAACAGACAAAGGCTTTCTTACGGCTCGCATCAGCAGAGCATTGCATCGTCCATAGACCGCAAAACAATCAGCGGATGGCGGGCGGGTGCGGCTTTGAAATCTGGTCAAAAAACGTTGGTGCGGATGATGATGAGTTTTGTGATGCGGTTGCGGATGAACTAATACCCCCATCCGCGTATCTATATTGATAACAACATTGAACACTACACAAATATTAATTTTATTCAAACTAAGTTGTCCTGTAACAGACGAACGTCACGAACGTCGCAAACCCCGACGACGACGACGGTTATGTTACGAACCGTCACATTTGACTCACGTCATAACCGTCATCACCAATTCTGAAACAGGCACACCCCTAAGTTGAAGTCAGCATTAGAGATGCACCGATTGATCGGCTGGTGACCGGAATTGGCCGATTTTCATGTGATCGGCGATGATCGGCGACCGGCCGGTTAGTCTGACATATGCCGATTTTATGCCGCTCAAATGCACTCGGGCGCCGCATGATTAACATCGCGCAACATCAGCATCACACGTGCACACGGAACGCATATGTAGGAAACCTTGTGAATTACGGGGTTACAAATGTGAGCAGCGCGTATTTTTTTCGGCGTGCATGTTAATCAATGAGTGCATTCACACCGGCAGCAGGAGCAGTGCGTGAGCGTCAAGCAGGAGTGTCGCGTGAGCAGCAGTGAAGCGGGGGTTTCGGCGCGGGTCTATTTTTGCAGCGCTGCTCACGCTCAATTAAAGTGAAAGCACACTTTTGATGGACAAACTAAAAATTAATTCACACAAAAAGTGCTCAAAATGCACAGAATAATTATGTCTAGTGTGTTTTAACAAGAACTCCAGTATGTCAGAAAAGAAAACGAAGACTCAAAAATATTTGTAGACGATTTACCAATTTAAACTTGTTTTCATTATTCAGTTTTGGTTGCAAGTATGGTTATGATTATAAAAAATAAATAAAGTAAACTAGCCAGAAAATATAGAAATATATTTATACTGCAAGAATATATATATTATTGCCATTACCTGTTTTCCCTGTTTTCATACAGAAGTTTAGTTTGCTAAATATATCATATTTTTTTAGTTGGATATTGGATATGAAAAGAAGGAAATGGTTCTTCCATAACACTGCACTTTAGATGTGTGTGAATTTCCCACACCAGGAGTAATTTATATAGTTCTATTTTATAGCTATTATCTGTTCAAAAAATTATCTTTGTTCTATATGCAAAATTTAAAATGTTCTATTAAAGAAAAGATAGAAAATAAATATTTGTGTGTGCTGTAAAGTGGTTAGAAAAAATGATATCGGAATTGGCTAAATCGGTATCGGTGCATCTCTAGTCAGCATACTGCACAATTGTCTTTTCCTTGTTACTTCTAGTCATTTACTAATTATTGCATGCTTCTCCTCACCTAGGACATTTTCAAGCAGGCAACAGAGGATCGTCTGACCAGTGCGAAGGAGCTCCCATATTTTGAAGGTGATTTTTGGCCTAATGTGTTGGAGGAAAGTATTAAAGAGCTGGAACAGGAGGAGGAAGAACGGAAGAGAGAGGAGAACAACACCTCTAGTGAAAGCATTGATGTAAGTAATTGACCAAATTTGTAACCTGTACTCAAGTGCCAAAGGAAAATATTTGTTGGGCATAACATTTCTACCATCAACAAACTAAGTAACTTTTAAAGTACATCTAGAAAACTGAGCAACTGAACACATCCTTTGGGTGTTTTAGCCAGCTACCCAGCAAACACATTTGCGTTGTGGCAACGTCTGTGGCACGTTGCATTTCTGCTATGGCAACGTCGCTGTCTACGTGTTTGCAACATTGTAACAACGTAGAATTGTAAGACGTGCCAGGGCTGTAGCAACGTTGTTGCGCGACATTCAGCAACTGAGAGACGACGTTCTGGCCAATTTTTTTTTTATGCTAGATATAGATATCCCCTATTTAGCATGTTTTGTGGTTAATTTTTAATTAGTCATAAGTTATAAAAGTATATACTTTTTAAATATAGTTTATTTCTATTATTATTTATGGGCCTAACAGTAAATTCATTATAATCAACATCTGCAAGTGTACACTTTGAAGAGTAAAAATGACATAGAAGGTTACCTAATTCAACTTTATTAAAACTGCATATGGTAATCAAATTGCACTTCCAAAAGTCATACATTTGTGAGAAAACAAAACCGGGAGTGGATTAACGTTAACTAGTATGAGCAGACATGAGAAAATTTAGCAAAGAAACGAATGAGATGACAAATTAAAGGAAAAAATAAACAGTTGTGCGAGCAGTTACAAACATTTTTTCTCTCTGAGCGTTTCCAAAAAAATTAACGTTAACATTAACATTAACAAGTAGGCTACGCGCTGAAATCAATTACTCATCATTAAAGTCATTTTGGCTTCATACTTTTGGCATAAAGTTATTAAATATTTGTCATACCTGACCAGAAGATGTTCAAATAAATGTCACATTAGACAAGGAAGTTGTAGGTTGTGTTTGAATAATTACGCATCTTATTTAGCTGAGGTAAATTCTCACGTATGGATTACTCAATGAAGAATGAGAGACGGCCCAATGGTCAGTTGAAATTTAAAAGGCTGATTTTCGCGCTTCAGGGCAGTGACGAGTACATATGTCGTCCAGTGGTTGTCCAGACACCCTAGGCACAACCTTCAGCAATGACCCTGAAAGGTGGTTCAATGTCAACATTGTGACAACGCTGTAACAACCTTCACCACACAACATAGTTATAGCAACCTTTTGGCCATGTTGTTAAAACGTTGTTAGAAGGTTGGGTATGTTGTGCCAACGTTCTGTGTTTGCTGGGTACTGTCCTCACTTGTTTTTGACTAGATGGTGGAGTTAATTCTGGTGCAGCTGCTTTAACACTTAATATTTATTCTTAAAACTTAACTCTTATAACTTAATGCTTAAGATTAATGTATTTTGACCATCTAGGCAACCAATGGAGACAGCAAGAATGCCAAAAAAAAGAACAGCAAGAAGACTAGCAAAAACAAAGGCAGCTTGAGCCGATCCAATAAAAAGAAACCAGGCATGCCAAATGTCTCTAATGATCTATCCCAAAAACTCTATGCCACAATGGAGAAACACAAAGAGGTATGTAGCTCCCACAAACATTTGAAGCATTTGTCATTACATGTTTGGGCCAAACTCACAAATGTCAACACTCTGCTTCATTTCAAGGTTTTCTTTGTTATTCGTCTCATTGCTGGCCCTTCTGCCAATTCCCTTCCGCCCATTTTGGACCCTGACCCCCTGATGGCCTGTGATCTGATGGACGGACGAGACGCTTTCCTAACAATTGCGCGAGACAAGCACCTTGAATTCAGCTCGCTGAGGCGGGGCAAATGGAGCACCATGTGTATGCTAGTAGAACTGCACAATCAGAGCCAGGACCGCTTTGTCTACACGTGTAATGAATGCAAGCACCACGTTGAGACACGCTTCCACTGCACTGTTTGTGAGGTAAGAAATATCAGGAGGGATTGTGCTTTGATTGTCAGTGAAGAGGTTTAAAAAAATACTGCATTAAGGGACTTTGATGTTGGATAAAACACTGCAAATTTTTTAACTATCCTTTTTTTCCCTTTTATAGGATTATGATCTTTGCATCACTTGCTACAACACCAAGGGCCATGAACATAAGATGGAGAAACTTGGACTGGGTCTTGATGATGAGAGCAACAACCAAGCTGCAGCTTCTACTCAGAACCCTGGTGACTCGCGTCGTCTCAGCATCCAGCGCTGCATCCAGTCACTGGTGCATGCTTGCCAGTGTCGCAATGCTAATTGCTCTCTGCCATCTTGCCAGAAGATGAAGAGAGTGGTGCAACACACTAAGGGCTGCAAGCGCAAGACCAATGGTGGCTGTCCCATCTGTAAGCAACTCATTGCACTATGTTGCTATCATGCCAAGCACTGCCAGGAAAACAAGTGTCCTGTGCCCTTCTGTCTCAACATCAAGCACAAGCTTCGTCAGCAGCAGCTGCAACACAGGCTGCAGCAAGCGCAAATGCTGCGTAGACGTATGGCCACCATGCAGCGAGTAGGGCAGCCACCACCATGTGGAGGTGGGCCACCTGGAGGTCTTCCATCACCCGGCAACAACGGGGCCACAGGTCCTAGCACACCAACATCGGTCGGTACACAGCCTGCAACGCCTCAGACACCCACACAGCTGACACCGAATCTTACGTCTCAGCCCCAGCCTGGTGTAGGTGGTGTCCCAGCTGGAGCTCCCCAGCATCCTCCTCAGCATCCCATCCACCACCAGTATCAGCAGATGCCAGGTGCAGGCGGGATGATGACCTCACCACAGCACCAAATGGTTCCTCAGCAAACTTTGGGGCAAGTCCCGCATCCACACAATCAATATGGTCCCCATTCCACAGGTCCCTCTCCAAATCCACAGTCCCAGGGTAAACCAGGCCTTGGCCATGCGACTCCTCCACAGCTCCCTAGCAACCCAGGCACAGCACCTATGTCCCAGCAACAGCAACCTTCAGGTCCTCCGCCTGCAGCTGTGGAGATAGCCATGAAGATTCAGCAAGTGGCAGATGCACAGCGAAAGATGGCACAGGTTCAGTTGCTACAGAGACAGGCTGCGCAAGCTGGCATGATGCCACAGCACCAACAGCCACAGGGACAAATGGGAGTAGCCCACCCTGGTATTGGCATGGTAGGGCCACAAGGGTTAGCCCCGCAGGCACAAACATCAGTGAACAGGGTGCAGATGGAGCAGCAGCAAGGACCTCAGGGAATGATGGTGGGATCTGGGCCCATGCAGCAGCAGCAGCCTCAACAGGCAGGTGTGCAAGGTCAGATGCCACCACAAATGCATCTACAGCAGCCGAGAATGAACCCACCACTTCAGCCTCAGCAGCAACAGTGGGCAGGGCAGGGTATGCCAGCCCAGCAGAGACCTTCCATGATGGCTCAGCCGGGAATGGTTACAATGCAGCCCCAACCACAGCAGCAACAACCACAACAAATGCAACAACAGCAAGCACCCCAAATGCCAAATCGAAATGCCTTGATGAGTATGGTGCAGGCTGGTCTGCAGAGTGGCGTAGCAAGCGGGGCAGCAGCTGGCAATCTGCCCCAGGGAGCCCTGCAGGAACTTTTGCGGACCCTGCGATCTCCAAGCTCTCCCCTACAGCAGCAGCAAGTTCTCAACATTCTTCGGTCTAGCCCACAACTAATGGCAGCATTTATCAAGCAACGGGTTCACAAGTATAAAGGAGGTACAGGTGGCCCTGCTGGACCACAGGGAGGACCAGGACCTATGGGAGGTCAACCAGTGGGTGTTCAGGCTGGGGTGGCCAGCACCTTGCACCTTGGACAGGGTGTTAACATGCAGACTCAACTTTCTCAGATCCAACAGCAGCAGCAAATGCAACAGCGCCCGCTATTGCAACAGCAGCAGCAAATGCAACAGCGCCCGCTATTGCAACAGCAGCAGCAAATGCAACAGCGCCCGTTATTGCAACAGCAGCAGCAAATGCAACAGCGCCCGTTATTGCAACAACAGCAGCAGCAAGTCACTGCCTTGCAGCAGCAACAACAGCAGCAACAGCAAGGTATTCAGGGCCAGGGGGCTCCAAACATGGCCAACATAAATCCACAGTTCAGAGATCTGGTCATGAGAAGGCAACAGCAACTACAGTTTCAGCAGCAGCAACAACAACAACAACAGCAACAGCAGCAACAACAACAGCAGCAGCATCAAATGAGCAATCATGCCACATTTCAACAGCAGCAAGGGTACATGGGTCAGCAGGGTAACATGCAAGTCCCACCAGGAGGCCAACCACTACAAGGTGTGCAACCTGGCCAGCCGCAGAGTTTTCCAGGAAACCCTGCACAACAGCAAGCTGCAGCTGCCTTGCAACAGAGACTTGCACAGCAACACCAGCTACAGATGCAACAGCAGCAGAATGCGGCATCACAGGGTGCCGACATGGGGCCCGGAGGAGGTCCACAGCCCACACAAGGAGGTCCCAGTCTTCAGACATCACAGGTATTATTGCAACAGGCCTTGCATCAACGTCTGCTTCAGGCGCAGCAACATCATCTCAGTGGCACCTCACCGGCACAACAGAACAACCCCATGAGCCCGCAGCAACAGATGTCTCAGTCGCCCCATTTGCAGGGCCAACAGCTCTCATCCTCCCTCAGCAACCAGGTTTGTTCCCCTCAGCCCTCCCCACGACCCCAGTCCCAGCCACCTCACTCAAGTCCGTCCCCGCGCCTGCAACCACAGCCCTCGCCCCACCACATCTCGCCTCAGACCCAGACGGGTTCACCGCATCCCAGCCACCTTCAGCAGCATCACTCAGGCATGGTTCCACCTCCCCAACAGCCTCAGCACAACTCTAAAGACCCAGGTGGATTTGGTGCAGATCAGAATGCCATGCTGTCTCAGCTCAGTGGCATGGCAGGACTCCATGGACCTGGAGCTAATGATATGCTTCCACCTAGTAGCCAGGACCTTGGCATTAACATGAATCTAACCCTTTAGACATCATATAGTTATTATGAAATTTACAAAACCTCACCAGAGACAGTGTTAGCTTTTTTATACTGCAAAGATACTTGCTTTGAAGATGGACCCTCCTATGAGAGATAGCAAATATTCGACACAAATAATTATGGGGTGTGTTTTTTCTTTTGCCAGTTGTGTACAAAGAGAGGATTGTTTCTCAGCCTCAGAGAACAAACCACAAGTAATATTTTCAATGTCACGTCCAGGGGAGTACTTTTTCCTTTTTCAAGATATATTTTTTAAGATTTTAAAAGTGGTATAAAATTAAAGTGCAAATGACTAAGGACTTTTTTTTATATATATATATTTGACCATGTACCAGTCTCTGTTATGTGTTTTACAGTCATATGGAACATTTCAAATGTTGTGATGCCTAAATTGTTATTATAATTATCTCAACATCATGCATATCTTCCTTGTAAATTTTGAGTTTTGCATTTTATTTATTCTAGCTTTTTCATTTGTTGTCATGATGGATTTTGTTCATGTGTGTTCCCAGAGACTGCTACAGTTCACATAGAATATATTTTTGTTAATACCTATTAAGATGGGGAGCTATTCCTTTACTTTAGCTGGAGATTTAGGTTATTGAGTATAATATAAATTACAGTGTTGGGGGATCGGGTTTGGTGTGCGCTCTGCTGCCCAATGGATGTTATTTCATGCCATATTGGAAATTCCATTGGACATCACTGCTTTGCAACAGGACAAGTTCTTGGACGCACAACACCCACCCTCAGAATGTGTGTGCACTCCTTAAAAGACTTACTGGATAGTGGAGGTGTCTGTACAGGTTGGATGAAAGTTTGTGTGTGTGTGTATGTATGGTATGTATGTATGTATGTATGTATGTATGTATGTGTGTGTGTGTATTGGATGTGGTGCTGGAATTCATCTGCTCACGCCAATGTCATATTGAGCAGCGTTTCACATATGAACTGTATGGTGCCGTGAAACGATGAAGATGAGCAACAGGCCACTGATTTCACAAATTTCATCCTTCAGTACCACTCCTAATTTTTCTCCACTTCCAGAATTTTCTTTGCTCTGAACTTTGGGAGTTTAATTTGAATATTTTGTACTGTACAAAGGAAACACAAACTGTGGACTTCTTACTTTTTTTTAATAAAATGAAGATAAATTTAATTTATTGGTCATTTATTATTATGGATTATTTGAAGATTACAATTTTTAACCACTTGTGTTTCTGCTCAAATCTTTCTCTTTATATGGCTCAAACAGATATTCTTTCTTTTGGCAGAATGGCAGTGCTCTTGGATTTGGTTTTGTTTTGTAAAGCACTGTTAGGCTGGTCATAGTTGACTCATCAGCCAGCTGTCATTGCTTGTTGACGTTCAGACCGATGCTAAAGAGCCTGTTGCTCCTGCAAATGATGATAAGGTGATAAAAGGAACTGAAGAGATTGCCTGGCAAAACTGTGGCATTAGTGGCTTTCTCTGAGTGGTTAATATTAATTGGATTTGATGAAAGCTGCCTCGCCATAAAAAAAAAGAAGCAGATTTAAGTCTCATTATTGGGACTATTTCTTGTAATTGCGACTTTTTTCTCATAACTTTGACTTTTGCAATGGCAACTTATTTGACCGTAATTGCAACTTTGTTTCAGGACTTGATTGCATATTCTGCAACTGTATATCTATCTCACAATGTGACAATTTTTTACTGAACACCAAAGAGTTTTACTCGCAAATGAAATAAAACCACCCACAACTTTTATTTTTCCATTTATTTGCTGTAAATACAAGCAAAAAACAGTGTAGTTGTCATACGTGAGAGCAACAACAGAGCTGACAAGCCATGTTCAACTATCACGACCAAAACATGTAATTTAGGCTCGGCTTTGATTTCTGCCATGCTAAAAGCACACCTAAAGCACATGTGTTCAAATGAACAGGATCTACCCCTACAAAAGCGCCCACTGTAGCAGTTGTGAATGTAAACCAATACTGTCTCTTTAAAAATGCACAAAGGCCTCCGAACAGAGTGAAGAGAGCTCAGGCGCAGATATGGAAACAAAGCCAAGTGGCCTTTCCTTTTCCCACCTGGTTGGTTACAGGACAAAAGAGGCGATGTAACAGTAGTTATATCTTCGATTGGGAACTTAAAAACAGTTTCTTCTCTTAGTGAGAGCAATGACTGCTGCTGATGGAAAAGTAGTGGTACAGATATAAAGGTTTGCTTTACATGCTTAAAGTCTTCGGATACAGCATAACTGAACATAATCAGAAATGTCGTCCTTCAACGATTATTTTACCACAACGACACAAGGACAAACTGAAGAGAAAAATGCCTTGTTGGTGTTCTTACCTTGCTTAGACAATATCTGCTTCTACTGTGAACTGTTATTCACTTGGCCCTGACTACATGTACATAACTCTGACTATTGTAATGTTGTTCTTGGGTCCCTTTATCAGTTTAGACCTCAAGCCGACAGCTGCTGAAGAAGCCTTCTGCAGTCATGGCCTCTTTAAAGGTCACGGTCAAGGAGTTTATCGTCACCTGAGTCACAATGACTTTCTCAGGATACACTGTGGTGGTGGTGGAGGAAGCATGTGATTGGTCAACTGGAACCTGTAATGTTGTTGTGCATTCTGCTGTGACGTCAGCATCTATGCTTTCCTTTTCTTTGGCCTCTAAACTATCTACCTCACCTGTTTCTCTAACCTCTTCCTGTCCACATCTAGCGCTCAAATGTACCTCGATAACCGAAGGTCTGTTCTGTACTTTGTCAAACACACCTTTCTCGACTTCTGACTTGGGACTGTTGTGTAGTGATTGGTCAGTGTTTGTTGTGTCATGTGATACCCGTACAGAGTCCTCACCCCCTGCAGTGCCTGGCTCGTTCTTTTGTGTGTCGGAGATTGTACTGTTGTCTGTTGCTTCGAAAACTGGACAGGTGTCCTCGCTTGGCTTCTCAGCATAGTCAAAAATGGAAGAGCAGTTCTCAGTTTCTTGGATGGTAATTACAGATTCCTGTTCTGTGGAAGAGCTGTACACCTCAGACATCTCTTTACCTGGCAGGAAAACGACAGAAACTCAGAATAAACTTTCAAGGAACGGTTAATGTACAACTGAATGTTTTGTCATTATTTAGTCATCGTTAGACATGTCGAAGACATTTGACTTTTTCGTGTTGCCTCAAGATAAGTCATTCTAGGTTTGATGTCAATGATCTTCACAGACCTGACAAAACCTGGCGTGATGCATATTTAACAGCAGGTTTGAATGCTATTGCAGAGGGGAAGATTTTCAATGAATAACAAATAAAAATAAAAAAACTTCTTAATTCCTCACACAAGTCTACAGTATAACTTCAGAAGAATTGGAATATAGTGCACGAGTCGAATGGACTACCTCGTAAAATGAGTTATTTTGTAAAATAAGGGGCAAACTGACCTGGGTTGTGTTTCTGAAAAGCTTTGTAAAGCCACACAATCTACTTAGGCTTAAGTTTTTGGCACACATATAGACTGTTTTCACATCGATGATTGATCACAAGACATGTTCAACGTGACTGTCAACAAACCTGACGCAACCTTGTGTCTTAAGATTTTGAAATCTTGCAAGTTGAAATTTACTTGAGTTATGAGTGCTATGACGGAGGTTTTAATAGATTTTCAGCTATTTAAATGAGTTTGTTCTTCACACGAAAGGTGAAATGGCTTCAGAAGATTTTAAATGCACCGCACCGCACTGCTTTTACTATATGTTTATGGTTTGACGGCTTATTTATACCTTGCAGGTTTGGAATAAGATTATACTTTGTCATTTTTGGGTGAACTACTTCACGGTTCTCTAAATCACATCAAACATGTGTTAGCTAGTTGTCACTGTGATTCAGAAATTCTGGCAATATTTTTCAGAATGGCCCTCATGACCCCTGAATATGTTGCATGCAGTGTATCTTAGCAACAGTTGCTGTATCGATGCCACACAACACCTACCACTTGGAATGTCCTGGTGCACTTCTGTTGTGTTTTCTTCATTTTTTTCCATCTTCTTGACCCTTTTCTTCTCATCTTCCTCGTCTCCATTCCACTCTTTCTCTGCAGATTCTTTCGCAGGAAGTGGATGTCTGGTTGGTTGCTGGGATAGTTTGAAGTCATCCATGAGTTTGGACCTGCACTGCCTGTTCTTGCGTATTTCTATACGGCGGTAGCCAACACCTTCTCTATAGCGCCGTCCATTCTGGTCTATTTCTGTCCCCGTGGAACGGGTGAGTGACAGGCGGATTCTCGGGCTGGGTTTATCTGGAAGCTTGTGTGCACTTCGTAGGTCCATTGGGTAGATGTTCTGTTTGGAGGGTTTGATTATGCACAAACACACAAAATACAGATACTCTAGCAGTTCTGGGATACTCAAGTACATCAGATTTATTTTATTATATGTATCAGATTTTGTGCATTATGGTTAAAAAAAGTTCATAATCACTTAAATTTCATATGAACTGCAACTGAACTTAATAATGATAAATAATGAAGCTAACTCATACCCGCAGGATAACTCGACGTGGTCTCAGGCCTTTCCTCTTATAAGCCAGAGCTCTGTCCTTCTCCTCTCTGTTAGAAAGAGAGAGATAAACTAAGGAATGGGGAGATGGAAAGGAAAGAACATCCCGTTGCTTCTAGCCTATTCATTTCCACATCAGTAACTGAAGGTTTCCAGAGTGTGACTTACTTTTCTTCGTAGGCGAGGACCAGACGAGGGTCCAATATGTTGTCCTCTGGTTCCCAGGTGCTGTACCTGACATTCACACAAACAGTTCCAAACAAATCATTGGAGAAGAACATGACCGAAACAGTTTAAAGCACAGATTATTATTTTTTGCCCCGGAGTTAAAGTATAAAATCTACAGTAATTTTCATCTGAAATGTTCATTTGAATAGTTCAGGGCTACTTTTTAATTGAAAAAATGTTCTTGTAAATGAAATTAATTTATTCTTATTACTTTAAACACAGCATCCCATTGTCTTCTCTTGTGTGATATCCTCCTGAGAACCAGAAAGAAATGTTTTGTGAATTTTGTCACACTGTTTAGAGCACAACAAACAAATGGAATAAAAACTTTTTTTAAATTTTTTTAATTTTATTCCTGTTATTCTGTGTCCTCTGTAGAGGACACCAGGATCCATTTATTTAAAAAAAAAAAAAAATTTAAAGACATGAATAGGAAATTTTTCATTCACCAATCAACTTTTTATCCAGTTTTTATCCAAACGTTGTATAAAGATGATTCTCAACTATGTTATGAAAGATATAACAGAATTATTTGATATACTGTACCATTTTACTTTATGCAATATGCATGTAAACATGGCCACAAATGCCATTCCCATTCTATGCAATGCATCTGTACACTGTATCTAATTTGCATATTAATAGGCTCTTGGGGCAACATGTATTGAAAAAAGTGGTGTAATAATGGGAGTGATAAGAATCTCTCATATTTCATAAGAATATTGATATATAATATCTTTCTCTATTCACTTGTTGTGTCTCCTTAAATGCCTGATATGTCATGATGTAAGTTCCGGTGTCCTCTACAGTAAAATCCAGTTATTTATTTATTTATTTTTGTTGAAATGACCAGGACATGTTCTTGACAAGTTTCGAGAGATTCAGCCATAAAATATGTCACATGAGAGAAAATAATGTGATGCTGTGTTTTCTAATTTTTAATTTAATAACATATAAAGTCAGAAATGCGAGATATAAACTTTATTCTGATTTTTTTTTCTGCACAAGTTTTTTAATTACGAGTTTAAATAATAATTTTAATTACGAGTTAACGGATATAATTTCGTAATTGCAAGAAAAAAGTTAATTGTGAGATATAAACTCCCAGTTATGAGAGATGCAATTCTGAGAAAAAAAAAGTCAGAATTGTGAGATAAAAAGTTGCAATTATTTTTTTTAATTCCATAGTGAAAAAACAAGCTTCCATAGAAATGTGACCTTGACATGGTGTTGTGGGATTCACCCACATATTGTGACAGTTCTAGGTCATATAGTCTTGGATAAAACTACTAATATGAGAACTTACTTAGGCGACCATCCTTGCCACTTTAAGAGATATTCCACATTTCCCTGAAGTAAGAGAAAGAACGAAAAGGAGTCACTTTCACTTTAAAAGTTCAGAGGGAGACATACGTCACCATTATATTCCCAACAAATCCATGATACAAACATCCCACAGATTTTGAAAAAGCATGCCTGTATCTTTAAGATGTCAACACTCAGTAGTATTTTGACACGGGAGATTATGCAGGATGAAAACGGCGCTGCACTCGCTACTGCGGTGATGTCACAGAGGGGTGAGTGAGTTCCATTTAAAAAGAACAGCGAGTTTAGGGAACATTCATGGGATGGAAATAGGTGGGGCCATGGAAACGCGTAAACAACTCGTTTCATGCAACGTGTGGAGCGACGAAGGTCTTTCCCCCGTCATGCTCGAGAGTACGAAACGAAACCCGCGTGCACATAGAGCGTTAGTCATCATCACCATCACTAGCTATTACTGTACATTACAACATCTGGCTGTATACTACACACACACACACAATAATAAATAAATAACATTCACACCTACCAAAGAGATACTTGCTCGTGCGTGATCTATTAATAAACATGACCTAGCCTATTTTATTTATCACTATTTAAATATCTTTAATCTGGTTTATTCTGCAGTTGGTCTTAACTGGTCCGATTATTTTGACAACTGCGCGGATGTTACACGCATCATCATTGACCCTGCACCCGTATAAAAATAAACTGCGTAGCTACAAAACACGGCGATTTTCCGAGCGAAACGCGCATTGATGGCGATGATGATGACACGCGCGCTGTTCTCACACACCCCCCTCCATCTATAGCGCTCGCAATTCAAGCGCGAGGCGTTATAAAAATTCACAAACTTTGGAGAATAACATACAAGTTACCGCACTGTTTTGCACACCAGAAGTCATGCAACGAAAAAGTTCCGAAATGTTACGCAAGCTTAGGTGTTATTCACTCGTGAGTCATTTCAGAACTGACAATAGAAGAAACTGTGGGGACTTTGCGGGGTATTAATCATTTCAAAACAGAAAGTAAATATGCTTGCAGAATAAAATGTATTAAAGCAACTGAACATAAATGCATTTCCCCACGCACAGCAACGTCCTTACCTTTCTTATCCTCTTCTTCGTTATTGCCTCCACAGCAAACACTTGCTCTCCTATTGATGACAGCTCCATGTTAATGAGATCATCCAGTGCAGCAAATATAGTTTCTGATCTCTCCCGTTTTTCCTCCTCAGGGGATAAAATGTCGCTTAACTCTACTGCGTAGACTCTGAGAGTGTTTTTATTTTTTTTATTTTTTTAGGATTTAAACCCACTGCTACTCTTGGTGCACCATCAGGTCTGCCGCTGTTCCAGCTCTATCCGAGTTTTAAAATCTGCGACACATGTACGCGCTGTCTTGGCGCGTGCACGCTCTACGCGCTCGCGCCCACCCACTTCTCCGTCTATGGCAAGCAGTGTTAACATTTATCTAACATAACATGCAACTATTTTTGTTATATTTTACTATTTAAAAAGTCATATTCATTAGTTAGCATGTATTTCTTGTTACTAGTTCAACTATCCAAGTTGTTATTAGATAAAACACGTACTAGAAAGATTAAAAATGTTTACTAACAACTAATATATGCCTACACACTAGTGTCTAATAAAGGTACTAGAGTTCATTCAACTGGGAAACATAATAAATATATCTAAATATTTACCAATAACTAAAAACTATATTTACCAACCCTACCTAGTTACTAATTCAACTGAACGAGGTACCAGAAAAAATTGGTGTATATAATTAACGTCTGAACCACAGATCCCCATAAGAATAGGGTGACCATACGTCCTCTTTTTCCAGGACATGTCTGGTCGGGATTTTGAGATCGCCCAAAATATCCGGGATTCGGCTTTTGCTTTCTCGTCGCCATTCATTTTGTTTACATGCACACCTTTTGATTCAATAGGACTGAATTAATTCCGATTGGTGAATCTGAATGTAGTGTTTACATGAACGCTAAACAAGTGATCGGTTGATGTGCGTTTTAGCATTGCTAAGAAAATTCCTGTGTTTTCATCTCGATCGGGATCCATGTGAAGCAGAATGCATGACCTGCAAAGCTGGCACGTACGTGTCAGTGTCAAATAATGTAATAATGTAAACATAATGAATGGTGACTGTAGAAAGCAAAAGCCGAATCCCGGGCATTTTGGGCGATCTCGAAATCCTGGCCAGACATGTCCTGGTTAAACAGGACGTATGGTCACCCTATAAGAAGCAATAGCAAAAATGTGCATTTTATTACCAATAACAATATGGTTATTTGACACTATTGGAATAAGGAAAATAGTAGCCTACTACATTACATTTATGCATTCTGAAGAACAGCTTACATTTTATGTAATTTTAACTAGGAAACAAAAACAAGTAATATAATAGTTTAGTTTTAAAGGGTTAGTTCACCCAAAAAAAAAAAAAAAAAAGAAGTTATACTCACCCTCATGTCGTTACAAATTTTGTTCATCTTCAAAAGACAAATTAAGATATTTTAAATAAATGATCCTTTGTTGCTTCAAAAAGTTCATTAAGAGATTGTAAAACTAATCCATATGAATTGAGTGATTTAGTCAAAATTTGGTCAAAAATTTAAGAATGTGAATGTGTGAACCTTGAAATGCAATGTAAGTCGCTTTGGATAAAAGTGTCTGGCAAATGCGTAAATGTAAAATTTTCTGAAGAGACTTGATCACTTTATAAAATGAACAGATTGAATTTAGGTTTTTATTCATATATAAACATTGATCAGTGAACATAATCAGAAGCTCAGTCGTATTTATTGGCACGTGAGAACAAACCTCACTTGTTCTTGCTGAAGCTCAAACATGTTGCATAACACAAGTATGAACCTCATTGGTTCTTGCAGAAGCTCAAACGTGCTGCGTAACACGAGAACGAACCTCATTGGTTCTTGCAGAAGCTCAAACGTGCTGCGTAACACGAGAATGAACCTCATTGGCTCTTGCAGAAGCTCAAACGTGCTGCGTAACACGAGAATGAACCTCATTGGCTCTTGCAGAAGCTCAAATGTCCTGCGTAACACAAGAACGAATCTCATTGGTTCTTGCAAAAGCTCAAATGTCCTGCGTAACACAAGAACGAACCTCATTGGTTCTTGCAGAAGCTCAAACGTGCTGCGTAACACGAGAAGGAACCTCATTGGTTCTTGCAGAAGCTCAAACGTGCTGCGTAACACGAGAACGAACCTCATTGGCTCTTGCAGAAGCTCAAACGTGCTGCGTAACACGAGAACGAACCTCATTGGTTCTTGCAGAAGCTCAAATGTCCTGCGTAACACGAGAACGAAACTCATTGGTTCTTGCAGAAGCTCAAATGTCCTGCGTAACACGAGAACGAACCTCATTGGTTCTTGCAGAAGCTCAAACGTGCTGCGTAACACGAGAACGAAACTCATTGGTTCTTGCAGAAGCTCAAATGTCCTGCGTAACACGAGAACGAACCTCATTGGTTCTTGCAGAAGCTCGAACGTGCTGCGTAACACGAGAACGAACCTCATTGGTTCTTGCAGAAGCTCAAATGTCCTGCGTAACACGAGAACGAACCTCATTGGTTCTTGCAGAAGCTCGAACGTGCTGCGTAACACGAGAAGGAACCTCATTGGTTCTTGCAGAAGCTCAAACGTGCTGCGTAACACGAGAACGAACCTCATTGGTTCTTGCAGAAGCTCAAACGTGCTGCGTAACACGAGAACGAACCTCATTGGTTCTTGCAGAAGCTCAAATGTCCTGCGTAACACGAGAACGAACCTCATTGGTTCTTGCAGAAGCTCAAACGTGCTGCGTAACATGAGAACGAACCTCATTGGTTCTTGCAGAAGCTCAAATGTCCTGCGTAACACGAGAACGAACCTCATTGGTTCTTGCAGAAGCTCAAACGTGCTGCGTAACACGAGAACGAACCTCATTGGTTCTTGCAGAAGCTCAAATGTCCTGCGTAACACGAGAACGAACCTCATTGGTTCTTGCAGAAGCTCGAACGTGCTGCGTAACACGAGAAGGAACCTCATTGGTTCTTGCAGAAGCTCAAACGTGCTGCGTAACACGAGAACGAACCTCATTGGCTCTTGCAGAAGCTCAAATGTCCTGCGTAACACGAGAACGAACCTCATTGGTTCTTGCAGAAGCTCAAACGTGTTGCGTAACATGAGAACGAACCTCATTGGCTCTTGCAGAAGCTCAAATGTCCTGCGTAACACGAGAACGAACCTCATTGGTTCTTGCAGAAGCTCAAACGTGCTGCGTAACATGAGAACGAACCTCATTGGTTCTTGCAGAAGCTCAAATGTCCTGCGTAACACGAGAACGAACCTCATTGGTTCTTGCAGAAGCTCAAACGTGCTGCGTAACATGAGAACGAACCTCATTGGTTCTTGCAGAAGCTCAAATGTCCTGCGTAACACGAGAACGAACCTCATTGGTTCTTGCAGAAGCTCAAACGTGCTGCGTAACACGAGAATGAACCTCATTGGTTCTTGCAGAAGCTCAAACGTGCTGCGTAACACGAGAATGAACCTCAATGGTTCTTGCAGAAGCTCAAACGTGCTGCGTAACACGAGAACGAAACTCATTGGTTCTTGCAGAAGCTCAAACGTGCTGCGTAACACGAGAACGAACCTCATTGGTTCTTGCAGAAGCTCAAACGTGCTGCGTAACTCGAGAATGAACCTCAATGGTTCTTGCAGAAGCTCAAATGTCCTGCGTAACACGAGAACGAACCTCATTGGTTCTTGCAGAAGCTCAAACGTGCTGCGTAACACGAGAACGAACCTCATTGGTTCTTGAAGAAGCTCAAACTTGCTGCGTAACACGAGAACGAACCTCATTGGTTCTTGCAGAAGCTCAAATGTCCTGCGTAACACGAGAACGAACCTCATTGGCTCTTGCAGAAGCTCAAACGTGCTGCGTAACACGAGAAGGAACCTCATTGGTTCTTGCAGAAGCTCAAACGTGCTGCGTAACACGAGAACGAACCTCATTGGCTCTTGCAGAAGCTCAAACATGCTGCGTATCACGAGAATGAACCTCATTGGTTCTTGCAGAAGCTCAAACGTGCTGCGTAACACGAGAAGGAACCTCATTGGTTCTTGCAGAAGCTCAAACGTGCTGCGTAACACGAGAACGAACCTCATTGGCTCTTGCAGAAGCTCAAACGTGCTGCGTATCACGAGAATGAACCTCATTGGTTCTTGCAGAAGCTCAAATGTGCTGCGTAACACGAGAACGAACCTCATTGGTTCTTGCAGAAGCTCAAACGTGCTGCGTAACACGAGAATGAACCTCATTGGCTCTTGCAGAAGCTCAAACGTGCTGCGTAACACGAGAACAAACCTCATTGGTTCTTGCAGAAGCTCAAACGTGCTGCGTAACACAAGAACGAATCTCATTGGTTCTTGCAGAAGCTCAAACGTGCTGTGTAACACGAGAACAAACCTCATTGGTTCTTGCAGAAGCTCAAATGTCCTGTGTATCACGAGAATGAACCTCATTGGCTCTTGCAGAAGCTCAAACGTGCTGCGTAACACAAGAACGAATCTCATTGGTTCTTGCAGAAGCTCAAACGTGCTGCGTAACACGAGAACGAACCTCATTGGTTCTTGCAGAAGCTCAAACGTGCTGCGTAACACGAGAACAAACCTCATTGGTTCTTGCAGAAGCTCAAATGTCCTGCGTATCACGAGAATGAACCTCATTGGCTCTTGCAGAAGCTCAAACGTGCTGCGTAACACGAGAATGAACCTCATTGGCTCTTGCAGAAGCTCAAACGTGCTGCGTAACACGAGAACAAACCTCATTGGTTCTTGCAGAAGCTCAAACGTGCTGCGTAACACAAGAACGAATCTCATTGGTTCTTGCAGAAGCTCAAACGTGCTGTGTAACACGAGAACAAACCTCATTGGTTCTTGCAGAAGCTCAAATGTCCTGCGTATCACGAGAATGAACCTCATTGGCTCTTGCAGAAGCTCAAACGTGCTGCGTAACACAAGAACGAATCTCATTGGTTCTTGCAGAAGCTCAAACGTGCTGCGTATCACGAGAATGAACCTCATTGGTTCTTGCAGAAGCTCAAACGTGCTGCGTAACACGAGAACAAACCTCATTGGTTCTTGCAGAAGCTCAAATGTCCTGCGTATCACGAGAATGAACCTCATTGGCTCTTGCAGAAGCTCAAACGTGCTGCGTAACACAAGAACGAATCTCATTGGTTCTTGCAGAAGCTCAAACGTGCAGCGTATCACGAGAACGAATCTCATTGGTTCTTGCAGAAGCTCAAATGTGCTGCGTAACACGAGAACAAACCTCATTGGTTCTTGCAGAAGCTCAAATGTCCTGCGTATCACGAGAATGAACCTCATTGGCTCTTGCAGAAGCTCAAACGTGCTGCGTAACACAAGAACGAATCTCATTGGTTCTTGCAGAAGCTCAAACGTGCAGCGTATCACGAGAACGAATCTCATTGGTTCTTGCAGAAGCTCAAACGTGCTGCGTAACACGAGAACAAACCTCATTGGTTCTTGCAGAAGCTCAAATGTCCTGCGTATCACGAGAATGAACCTCATTGGCTCTTGCAGAAGCTCAAACGTGCTGCGTAACACAAGAACGAATCTCATTGGTTCTTGCAGAAGCTCAAACGTGCTGCGTAACACGAGAATGAACCTCATTGGCTCTTGCAGAAGCTCAAACGTGCTGCGTAACACGAGAACGAACCTCATTGGTTCTTGCAGAAGCTCAAATGTCCTGCGTATCACGAGAATGAACCTCATTGGCTCTTGCAGAAGCTCAAACGTGCAGCGTATCACGAGAATGAACCTCATTGGCTCTTGCAGAAGCTCAAACGTGCTGCGTAACACGAGAACGAACCTCATTGGTTCTTGCAGAAGCTCAAATGTGCAGCGTATCACGAGAATGAACCTCATTGGTTCTTGCAGAAGCTCAAACGTGCTGCGTATCACGAGAATGAACCTCATTGGTTCTTGCAGAAGCTCAAATGTCCTGCGTATCACGAGAATGAACCTCATTGGCTCTTGCTGAAGCTCAAACGTGCTGCGTAACACGAGAACGAACCTCATTGGTTCTTGCTGAAGCTCAAACGTGCTGCGTAACACGAGAACTAACCTCATTGGTTCTTGCTGAAGCTCAAACGTGCTGCGTAACACGAGAATGAACCTCATTGGCTCTTGCTGAAGCTCAAACGTGCTGCGTATCACGAGAATGAACCTCATTGGTTCTTGCAGAAGCTCAAACGTGCTGCGTAACACGAGAATGAACCTCATTGGTTCTTGCTGAAGCTCAAACGTGCTGCGTAACACGAGAATGAACCTCATTGGCTCTTGCTGAAGCTCAAACGTGCTGCGTATCACGAGAATGAACCTCATTGGTTCTTGCAGAAGCTCAAACGTGCAGCGTATCACGAGAATGAAACTCATTGGCTCTTGCTGAAGCTCAAACGTGCTGCGTAACACGAGAACGAACCTCATTGGTTCTTGCTGAAGCTCAAATGTCCTGCGTATCACGAGAATGAACCTCATTGGTTCTTGCAGAAGCTCAAACGTGCAGCGTATCACGAGAATGAACCTCATTGGCTCTTGCTGAAGCTCAAACGTGCTGCGTAACACGAGAACGAACCTCATTGGTTCTTGCAGAAGCTCAAACGTGCAGCGTATCACGAGAATGAACCTCATTGGCTCTTGCTGAAGCTCAAACCTGCTGCGTAACACGAGAACGAACCTCATTGGTTCTTGCTGAAGCTCAAACGTGCTGCGTAACACGAGAATGAACCTCATTGGCTCTTGCTGAAGCTCAAACGTGCTGCGTAACACGAGAACGAACCTCATTGGCTCTTGCTGAAGCTCAAACGTGCTGCGTAACACGAGAACGAACCTCATTGGTTCTTGCAGAAGCTCAAACGTGCTGCGTAACACGAGAATGAACCTCATTGGTTCTTGCAGAAGCTCAAACGTGCAGCGTATCACGAGAATGAACCTCATTGGCTCTTGCTGAAGCTCAAACGTGCTGCGTAACACGAGAACGAACCTCATTGGTTCTTGCTGAAGCTCAAACGTGCTGCGTAACACGAGAATGAACCTCATTGGTTCTTGCTGAAGCTCAAACGTGCTGCGTAACAGAGAATGAACCTAGGGCTGTCCCGATATAGGAATTTCCCTTGCGGTAATTTTTAGTGGCTCATTAGCGTGATATGCAGTATTATCACCATTTATTTATTTATTTATAAATACGTTTTACGTTGTGGTCAGCAGGCACGAAAACGAGGACATAAGTAACCAATAAAACCGAAACTAGACAGAGCGTTGAAACAGGAAGTGAAGTAAATAGAGAATGTCAAAATATGGGTCCACATAAACCTGACAATAAGCTCGTTAGGCTATTGTTATATGTATAACAGTTAGTTCCGATCATCGAATCTGATTGGACAAGAGGCTTTCTGATTTTATTTCACCAGTAGGCCAACTATCAGTATTGCTCAACTTAGCGTATTCTAGACAGGCTGTCACTTAGCGCAGTTACATTAATACGCCACAAGGTGACAGCAAGGGACCCTTTACTGACAAATGCAGGTAATCGCACGCACTCAGTCGATCTTTCTCATTCACTGTCTGTTTAGGCTTGTTAAGTGCAAATCTATGGAGGCTCTGTATCACCATGGTATATAGTCTTATTATCATTAGGGCTGGGGGGTGGATTCAGATGTTCCAATTTGATTCGATTTCGATTCGCAAGCTCTCAATTCGATTCGATTTTGATTCTTGATTTGATTTTTGATTTCAATTCTAAATTCGATTTTCGATTCGACTCAATGAATATAGATTGATACAAATCCTATATTTATAAAAAAGAACAGTGAACATAGTTTACAAGTGGTAAATTAATAAAAAGAAATTAAGAGCCACAAAACTGTATATTAAACTCTTCTTATTTTAGGATTTTGATGCAAGATGAAAAATTGATGCTGAAAATTGGACAAGTCAGAACAGTCACATGCCTTGATCAAACAGGAGGTTATTTTATGTTTAAGATAAAACAAACATAAAATCTCACAGCATTAGCTGTAACATGGAGGCTGCAAGCATATGAACAGTGTAGGAAAACTAATAGGCTACTGCATGGCTTTTGGGTCATAGATAAATAAATATGATTTGTGGCCTTTAAGAATCGATTTTGAATCGACCACATTTAAAAAAAACAGATTAATCGAAAAATTGATTTTTTTGCCCCAGCCCTAATTATCATTTGTATTATATCAAGTTATTTAACAATACTTGGACGAAGTGCAAAACAAGAAGGGTGTAGCCTTATGAAAAAAGAAAACGCGAATATCGTGGTTGGCTTGTCAGTTACAAGTATTACAATATTGCGGTTATCAGACAGCCCTAAATGAACCTCATTGATTCTCGCAGGTCAAGCAAGCATGCTTAGCTTATATTTACCATATCTGATGTGTGTGTGATGAATGTGGATAAAAGCCTAAATTCAATCTGTTCATCAATTAAAGGAGAAGTTCACTTTTAAAATGAAAATTCTGTCATCATATACTCACCCTCATGTTGTTTCAAAGCTGTATGAATTTCTTTCTTCTGCTGAACAGAAAGGAAGATATTTAGAAGAATATCAGTAACCAGACAGTTTTTGGGTCCCAATGACTTCCATAGTAGGAAAAAAATATACTATGTAAGTCATTGGGACCCAAAAACTGTCTGGTTACTGATATTCTTCTAAATATATTCCTTTCTGTTCAGCAGAAGAAAGAAATTCATACAGCTTTGAAACAACATGAGGGTGAGTATATGATGACAGAATTTTCATTTTAAAAGTGAACTTCTCCTTTAAGCGATAGTGTCTCTTCAGAGAATTTGGACTAAATCACTCAATTCATATGGATTGGTTTTACAATCTCTTTATCAACTTTTTAAAGCATCAAAGTGTTAGCTGTGTAGACTGTCAATGGAGGGACAGAAATATCAGGTTTCATTGAAATAACTTAATTTGTGTTTCGAAAATGACCGAAATTAAGTTTTACAGTTTGGAATGACAAGAGGGTCAGTAAATTATGACAGAATGTTCTTTTTTGGGTGGACTAACGAACAAATGTTAACTTGGCTTGCCAAACTCCATTCGTCCCTTTAGCGCTGCACCGAGCGTGAGTCGCCACGAGAGTTCGCGCGCGCGAGGAGCGCGACTGTTTTTGCCAAGAAATGGAAATGAAAGACGGGAAAAGGTGGTCTCTATCTGAGCGATAAAGACGTATTAGTACGATGAGTCACTTTTGCTATACGAGAATATTGCGGAGGCTGATGTAAAGCCCTGTAAATGGGAACGTGATCTAGCCTACACACACACCTAGAACAGAACGAAAGTAAATAATGTTTTCCGAGAAACACGCTGAATAACACTGATAATTAGTCCTTCCCGAAATCTGCGCCAACAGAATTCCACAGAAAGTTCCGGAATTTTCTAGAGAATTCCAGCGACCCTCATTTACAGTTCTACACCCCCCACACCCCTTGCGTGCTGCTATTACTGTTCTGTAAATTCGACAGAATTTCGCCGATATTCCCCAAAATCCCAACAATGAAAAATGCGAGAAAGTGTAACAGTGAGATTGAAGGATGAATTCAGTAGGCATATTCAACTTATTGGTAGGCTAATTCTCTGTACATACAAGCAAGCATATGAGCCCAGAATATAAACGCAGCGCCCAAAGTTACAGGTAAGCATTTTCCCACAGGAAAACGTTATTAAGACAACGCTTAATGTAGGATATTTTTAACGTGTAACTTGTTTGTGTTGCGTTATTGTATAGCCTACCTGCTTGCCTGTTACAAATAAGTTGTGTGCTGAATTTAGTTATGAATTCGTTAGGTTCCCACACAGGATTTTATTCTCATTATCTGATAGTTCAACTTTTTAAATGTAAAGATGCTCAATAAGATGCATCTCCTTCATATAGGCTAGATAGATAGATAGATAGATAGATAGATAGATAGATTTTTTTATCTTTCGTTGCGAGTTCTTTTGGAGGCTTTGGCTCATCTATTTGATCAGAGAGCAATAGTCAGTTAGAATATACGTAAAATAACGATCGCAGTATAACGATCTGTCAAACACGACCTAGTCTATATCCTACAAACAATAAGAAGTTGTGTAAACTCTGACTTGTCTTCATGAGTCTCATTTTGTAACTCATATGGATGAAGAAATACAGTAGCTTAAGGAAAGAAATAATTTTGATAGAAGTGCCAGTCAATTGACTTTCATAATGGTAAAACCAATTTAAGATAGGCCTAGACACACTGAAATTACAGTTGATTTATTAGTCGGGGGGCATGTGGTTATAATGTCGTGAGGTAATCGCTTGCACATACGATAGATGGCGCTGTCGTGCCGTTGAATTAATGCGCTTCTTCATTGGCGACTTGGAAGGACATAACGTTAGCCTATTTACCTTGGTATCCCTTTGAATGTATTTTTTACTCAAACCCTCCTAATGCCATTGATTCTCAACAAGTCAGATAGCTACAGTATTTCAGAAATTTCAAAACTCAGATATCAGGCTGTCGTGATCATTTGAGAATCTTAAGGCCGTTATAACGCAAGATCTGCAGGATAGCGCAGACACAGGCTAGTCAGCCACATTCAGCCACCATCATCACAAACATGGATCAGCACAACTCGACGTTTGGAGTGCAGCTTTTCATTTATGATCTATCGCGGGGAATGGCCAGACAGCTCAGTCCGATAATGTTGGGTGAGTGATGCAGAATATCTTTACCGCTACATTGGCGAGGGCCGAGACATTTCCAATCCTACCATGAAGAAGGTTTCACTCATACATATTACTTCTATCTTGCTTCGTTGCCTGGTCATCTTCCAATGAGAAATCTTGGCTAATGAATATTAATTAACTATTATGCTAACGTCACTTGTATCCGTCCAACGACGAAGATTCGGGGCCTGATTATTAATGAGGTAATACTGACGTTGCCTTTTTTCCATCCAATGGCGAAGGCTTTGCTTATGAATATTTAAGAGACACCTTCACTGTTCTAGAACATTTCGCGTTACAGCTGATCGATGAAAACACTCTTTTCAACAAAATATCTTATTCACATAACCTTACGAGCCATTTTCAGAGCGAGACCCGTTTATCCGCTTATCTCAGTTATCTTGGATTATTTATAAAAAACAAAAAGAACAAACTGTTTTAGAACACGATGTTCTTTATGGTAATTAATCGTGTCACATGCTGTAAGTTTTCCATATTTTAGATGCCAGCCACGGACCCCCCAAATATGATCATCCCTGTGTGAGGGTCGGGACCACCATCCTAAAATTTATAAGGCATCTGTCTTTTATAAACATATTAATATTATTAAGCTAAAAAAAAATGCAGTTGCACTGTAATGTTATGTATTATTTATTTTTTTGTTTCCTTATTTAATTTGAATCTAATCTAACCTGTTTAATAGATTAATAACGAACTAATAAGTTTTATTTTAATCACATTTTTTAGTTTGAAATCCCATGCTAGTTAAGGTTCATCAGATTGAAAATTATTCTTTAAATGGGTCAAACCATAACAGTACTACTGTTATATTTTAATAATATAAATATAATAAAATCTTAGCATATCTAATATAATTAATATCTAGTCAATGATTTCTAAAACATATTCTTTCTTATAGGAAAACAGCTTGATGGGATTTGGTAAGTGGTTAAGATCCTTTATTTATAAACAAGTTAAATATATAATTATATAATATCTATTTATCTTTTTTTTTTTTTTTAAATTTGAATGTTTTTATGCTTGTGAAGCACTTTGAGCTGCATTTTGTGTATGAAAAGTTTTATACGAATAAATGTTTATTATTATTATTATCTGATATGTTTTATAACATGTTTTAACTATATGCATTTCCTGTTACGTTATGTCAACACAGGCACACATCTATTGTGGTCTACGGAGAGGAATTTTTCTATGGTGGTGCTGGGATCTCTAGTTGCCCACCGGTAAAATCACAACCCATTGCAACGCTTCTCGTACTCAAGATAGGACAAGCGCTTAAACATCGCCATGAAAATACACTCGATCAATGTACTCTATATATTGTGCTGTTTGTGAGATGTTCATGGTCCATGTGGAGCTTTGAATAGCACATCTTCGCACATTGTTTTTGTCCATTTATTTTTGGGTTGTTGAGATTAAATGGCCTTGGTACATAATATTTCTTAAGAGGTGAATTTGTTCTGGGGCGGCTGCAGTATGTGCCATAGTGTGTGCGTGTGTTTACAGGGCGGGACGATGCTCGGACCTCCAGACACAGTGGTGGAACTGGGAAATACAGAGGTGACAGAGGAGATCTTTATGGATTATCTGTCCTCACTTGGAGAGACAACATATAGGTGAGTGTGTGTTTTTGACTGTTGTTTATTACTGAAAATAAAATGAGGGATTCCTTTCTTCCAGTTTAAAGTCCTTATAAAGTATTTTGTTCTGTACAAGCATGTGCTTTTCATGCATTGCTTGCATTCATAAGCCTCTTTTTCTGCTTTGGTATCTATCTCTCTCTCTGCAGTGGTGACAAGTACCGATTGTTTGAACACAACTGTAACACGTTCACTAATGAGGTGGCCCAGTTTCTCACTGGAAATAAAATTCCCTCCTATATCACAGATCTGCCCTCTGAAGTGCTCTCCACGTGAGTATGCTAAACATAAACTCGCTCAGACATGATTTTTAGGGTTGTTTTTATTTCCACTTAATTGGAAAGTGTTTAGTACTACATACAGGGAATAAATAAACATGATTGAGATCGGTCTTTATTGTCAAAAGGGAAATTAATACATAAAAAAATCTCAAAGACACCCTCATGTTGTTCTAAAGATGTATGATTTTTATTCTGTGAAACACAAACAATATTTTGAATAATGTTTTTGTCCATACAATTAAGTCAAAAGATTCCAAAACGACAAATCTCGACACATTAAAAAAAATGTGTATATATTATATATATATATATATATGTGTGTGTGTGTATGTATTCATATTCGGCTTAATTTTCTTCATGGAATTTTTTTTTTTTTTTTGATTTTGTAGTGAAATGTGACCTTGACCATGTTTTTGTGAGATTCTCCCATTTGTGATTGTATAACTGTAAAGTTCTCTCATTTTCAACTGTCACATTTCCAATGCTGAAAATTTATGTAAGAAGATCCATGTTATTTTCACAGTTTTCACAGAACTTCATGCTCTCTCTTTCTCTCTCAGGCCATTTGGTCAGGTGTTGCGGCCAATCCTGGACTCGATACATATCGCCCCTCCAGGCGGAAACGTGATCAACAGCCAAAATAATCATAGCTAGATCAGCTTTGTAATCTCACATAGACACACATGCAATAATTCTCACATAGGCTTGTTTATACACACACATTTGCCCTGTTATAAATGAAGTTGGCTCAAAAATCAACAATTTCTCATCCACATTCACAGTTGCCCACATATTTTGAGAGAGTTTTGCTTAAAGTGTTTCAAGCACAAGGTCTTGGGTCATCCTTCCAGATCACCAATGGTTCATATTTTTCTTGGTTTCTATGGGTTTCATTTTATTATCTATCTTTATTTTGTATTTCTACAACCCACCACATGCAAAGGTCATTTGTTATTTGTTGATGACAATCCAACTTTTTCCCCTCTTGCTAGTTTTGATTAATTTCACATCATTTCATGCTGTTTTCCCCACTAATATGTCTGTTTATAAGTATTAATATTGGTAAGCCAAAAAGTAAAAAGACGTTTTAATTTTATTTATTTATTTTTGTGTGTAAATTTGTGGCAAAGAAGCACATAATATGCAGCTATAATATGACTTGCATTAGTTTTTGCTCTGAACTGAAGATCTTATTGAATGTGACCGAATGGACCATGATACTTGTGGCTCAGATTCAGAGAAATATATATGTATCTGTGCCTTTGTCATGGCAGCTCGGGCACAAGTACTGTAATATTTTTAACATAACTGTAAAGTACAAATTATTTCTACATGTTTTGTTTAAGGTAGATATTGTCCCATCCATTTATTTACCCAGCTAAATGCTTTTATATATGCTTTACGCTTGTTTTATTTTCATGAAAGGAAAGTTTACTGCTGTTGTCAGTGTTATATAGCTAAATGTGTGTATTTATTGTTGGTATTTATTAACATGTTCCTATTTTGAAGCAGTTTATTTATTCGGCACAAGTGACATATGTAACATTCAGAGATGTTTGATGGAAGACTGTACCCTTTTTTATTTTGTTGTTTTCATGCTGTTCTCATTGTCAATGTTGCTGCAAACCCTAAACTGCACTGATTGTTTTGAGCTTTATCCTCATATGTTTTAATGGAAGTCATCTCATTAAAGAACCAGCAATGAGTCTACATAAAGTGCCCTTATGTGTGTTCCTATCCTCATATATATATATATATATTTTGCAATCCAAAAATAGACATAGTACATGTAAGAATGCATATTTTTCCACACATACATTTTAAGCACTACTTAGAAATCAACACATTCACAGTTCTGAATTAATTAACAGAACTGGAGGCTTACTGACAGATGTTTTGAATATTTTTTTCATTAAAGATACAGTATGTAAGATACAGCGCGCAGCCAGCTCCTGGTTTTATGGACTTTACAATTGTCTGCAGGACACATCTTTGGATCAGCCTCTACCGGACGAGTTTGTCCTATCAACCAGGGGTGCGTTTCCCGAAAGCATCGTTAGCCAACTATGGTCGAAATTTCATCGCAATGTCCATTGAACTCTATTGGTAACGACGGAACTTGCGACCATAGTTGGCCAAAGATGCTTTCGGGAAACGCACCCCAGGATAGCTGAAGTTATTACTGCAAGCTGCCCACACTCGCACTTTTTAGCAGGCTGCCCGCCTTGCTCTCTTCGCTATTTTCCCCTGTTCTACAGCTGCCCACATGTCAGATTATTCGTTTATTTCTTTGATGGCTCTCTCTAAACCCACAACGGCTACCCCCAGAGACAACCAGTCGCTTGCGGCGCCCTCATTGCCACTAGGGATTCCCATCCTTACTGCGTGGAGTGAATGGGCCTTAAACACGCCAAAGAGGTTCATGGTCCATGGTGACTGATCAGAGGCGGCAAATTAGAACTAGAAACACACACAGAAGGTCCATGAAAACTAAAACAAACAGAACATAATGGTGACAACACTGTACTTCCTTGAAAATAAATTCCAGCACAGCTACAACAACCATAATGAAATGACCCTTCACAATAGATAATGCTCTACAATGAACTCTGTTAAAGAGCTACATATGGCAAATTATCTTTTCAATAAAATACCTTACTCACCTGTTGAGTAATAAAAACCATCTCCATGTCACTTTTACAACATTTCAAATCCCTCAGTTCTATGACTAAGTGGAGTGGAGAGGCAGTGCTGAAAGCACTAGTGGAAAATCCCTATCGCCTGACCGAGAATCGAATAACAAAGTTGTGACCTCAACTTATGACGTGTCTTCAGCTATAATAACCTCCTAACACGTCAAATCGATCTCTAGATCATTCTCGCGATGCCGAGTGTCCAGAGACTCTGGCGGTCTTACACTTAGTCATAGAACCACAGTTAGGTTCGTAACCAGCATTCTATTTCCTTTCTCTCCAGACCACCAGAGGCAGTGCTGAAAGCACTAGTGGAAGACGAATACCTACTCAGTCTCGAGGAATCCCCTTGCAAAACGTCCGGGCAGGCAGACAGCACTGCAGTGCACACCGCTGGCAAGGGACTCACATTCAATCTGTAAAAACGTGAAAATGTGCAGGCTGAACCCCAAGTTTCTGCAGCTCAAATTTCAGAAAGCGATGCTCCTCTGAACACTGCCGAAGATGTTGCCAAAGCACGTGTAGAATGACAGTGAATAGATGAGGGCACAGACTGCCCCACCGACTCATACGCATGAGAAATTACCTGTGTCACCCAGTGCGCCAGTCTCTGTTTAGAAAGTACATCACCTCTGCGTGCATCACTAAAACAAGAACAATTGATCAGTCTTACGCCAGGCTGCTGTCTTATCAATATAAGCCTTCAAAGACTTAAATCAACACTAAGTAACATTTTTTACCTTAAAATAATGTTTCCAAAATGGTTTCAGTGGTTCATCAAGTCGTAACAGGGTGAAAGGCACTTCTGGATTCGCTTTGCAGCCCTATATCTGCTATAACCGCGCTATGCAAGTTTGCCAAACCGGGTCGTGTTTCTGTAATTCGAACTACAAATTTGACTTGCTTTACGTCAAGCGTTACAATAGTCATTATTTCGTTTTTCTTCGTTTCTGATGTCGCAATACATCATGCTTTCATGAAATCATGCAACATACTCTACCTCAGGGTTCACCAATCTCGGTCCTGGAGGGCCGCTGTCCTGCAGAGTTTAGCTCCAACCAGCTCTAACACACCTGTTTGGAAGTTTCTAGTATGCCTAGTGAGACCTTGATTAGCTGGTTCAGGTGTGTTTAATTGGGGTTGGAGCTAAACTCTGCAGGACAGCGGCCCTCCAGGACCGAGATTGGTGAACCCTGCTCTACCTTGTCTGTGGACAGCGTTCATTCAAAGCCGGTGCTGGATAAACAGCGAGCGTGCGTGCGACGGTAGGCTGCGGGCGGCGGAATTATTTACGACAGCGCTAATGGACAATTCCGCTTCCAACCTATAGGCCGACCGAAGAGGAAAAGTTCCTTAATGTTGCTTTAACTGGACATAGCTCCAACCGTATGTCAGCTTGATCTACTGACAGTGCAGCCAACACAATAGGCTGGTTCATAAATTGTGCTTGGGTAGAAATGCCGGATTGGGCCACAACGAAACACTACTGAATCCACTACTCCAGCGCAAACAGTGGGTACTTACTGATAACGCATGGAGTTCACTCACACGCTTTGCTCTTGTAATGGCCAAAAGAAATGCAGTCTTAAATGACAGCCATTTAATGTCAGACTCTAACATTGGCTCAAATGGGCAGTGACAAGGAATTGAGAACAATACCCAAGTCCCACGTCATACGTCCCTGTGGAGGACAAAGACGATTCACTCCTTTCAAGAAAGCAACAATCAGCCGGTCACAACCAAGTGAAGAGTCACTAAACTCTGATCGGTGAGCTGCTAAAGCCGCCACATACACCTTTAGTGTAGATGTAGAATGCCCAAGTTCCAAAAGATGTTGCAGAAAATCCAAAATGCATCCCACTGAGCAGTGTAATGGATCAAGATAACGGCTAGAACACCAGTCAGAGAACACCTTCCATTTACAAGCATATAACTTTCGCGTCGATGCCGCACGTGCATTCAAAACAGTGTCCCTGGCCCTCTCTGAACACTCCAAGAGAGGCCTGGTGGACCCAATGGCCACAACCACAGTTTAAATCGATCTGGATGTGGGTGCCAAACTCTTCCTTCTAGCTGACTCAGGAGGTCTGGTCTGTTGGGCAGACGACAAGTTGGTCCTATTATCAGTGAAAACAGAGTCTGAAACCATGGCCTCTCAGGCGAATAAGGAGCCACTAACAGCAGACAGTGGCCGCAGTCACGCACTCGACACATAGTCCTCCAAATCAGAGGTAATGGGGGGAAAACATACACTGTCATGTCTGGTCAGTTGTGGGTTAATGCATCCAGACCCAGGGATCCCGGTTTGTCCATCAGAGAAAACCAACGAGGGCAGTGAGACGTCTGACTGTCCGCGAACACATCTACCGCTGCCGTCCCATACATCCTCCATATCATTTGCACCACTTCTGGGTGTAGAGTCCAGTCTCCCTGCACAGAGCCCCTCTCCAAGTGCCATTTACTCCCCTCTTGAGCCAGACCCCCCCCCCCCCCATCTGAGAAGACCATCCGTCCTTGACCGTCCCACTGTGCAGGTGGAGGTCCGAATGGTACTCCTCTGACGAGAAACTCCTGTGACCAAGGTGCTAGGGCTCGCACACAACAATGTATGACTCTGATTTTCTTGTATTTGTGTCGTATTGGACACAGACGTTTTTGAATGAGCCATCGTTGAATGGTCTTAGCCACAACAGTCCCAGTGGTACTACTGTTGACACTGCTGTGAGCTTACCCAAGAGTCTCAGGGGAGTAATGTAATTCTAAATGCGGCCAACCTGGAGATGCCTTATAGCCCTCAGAATTGACATTCTCTCGGGAGTTGGAACAGCCAACAGTTGAGAACAAGACCTATGAAACTGGTCGACTGCATTGGGACAAGCTTGCATTTGTCCCAATTCACTGTAATCCCTAAAGCCGCAATATGGTGCAACAGATGACGTGTTTGATTCACTGCTTGCTGTGGTGATGCTGCACAGACAAGCTAGTCGTCCAGGTATGACAACAACTCTAATGCCAGAACTCTGGAGTGGTTCCAATGCCGCCTGAACAAACTTTGAGAACACCCTTGGTGCCAGAGCCAGGCCAAAAGGAAGAACCCTGAACTGTCAAATTGAAGGAAACGCCTGTGTTCTGGAACATGAAAATAGGCGTCCTTCAAATCTATTGTCATGAACCAATCTTGTCGCATAACGGCCTGTAACACATTGGTTGTGCGTAGCATTCAGAACGGCAAAAACTTTAGAAACCGATTCAGATTTCTTAGATCTAATATCAGTGAAATCCGCCGTCTTTGTGACCAGAAAATAAATGGAAAAAAATCCCCCGAGATGAACTTGGGGGTCGACTAGTTCTATGGCACCCTTGCGCAACAACATCTGAACTTTGTGTGCAAGCGCCTCTGACTGGTGTGGGTTGTGAATTATTGTATGTCTCACGGCAGTATGAACAGGAGGTCGACAGCGAAACTGTATACGGTACCCCAGGGCCGTTTCTAGGCATATAGGCAAACTAGGCGGTCGCCTAGGGCGCAAACAGCTGGGGGGCGCCATTGAGAGCCCCCAACACAACAAGAGATTTTTGCCCAAGCGAGTGAAAATCCTTCTTTTTTTACATTTCCGATAATGGAGCGTATATTTGCACTAAGTGCCTGTCTTTTTTAGCAAAAATACACCCACCACTAAATATCTACAGTGGCATAGGTTGTAAGGGTGTGAGGTGCTTGAAAGTAGCTTTGGATGCGTTCGACCCGAGTTCGAATCCGCCTTTTGCCGAAATCGCTCTTCTCCCTTTTCCCAACACTTGAGATGTAAAATTTATAGCCTAACATAAAGGTCTCTAGCGTTATATTTTGTCAACGAATTAAAATCGAAATTGTGATATGGCTTTGTGCCTTTATAAAACAGCACAAGACTTTAATTAAGTAGCCTAGACATTCTGTTTGTGCTGCGTGATTTAAAGAAAAGTGCGCACTTTGCTCATGCGATCAGCATGGTGATCTGTGTTTTTCTCCAAAATAAAAGCTCAAGGGTTTATTTCTTGCAAGTGAAGAAATTAGGAGGACAAAAGTATTGTAATTTTCCGATATAGTGTAATGTAAAATATACTTTTGAAATATTCATTTTAATTTATAAAGTAGCCTACATATTATTTGCTATATGGATTTTACGTCATAGGAATACTTATATAAATCATAAACACCAGTGATAATGTAATGTAGACTGAGACTCTATATCATGATAACTAATAAGATGTTTGAGCCCTCTTTAGTGTCCAGGTACAAGTCACTGGTTTTTCTTTGTTCAATGTGCACAGTTCATGGGTTGAAGCTCTTAATTTTTAGCTCTCAAAGTACCAGATTGTTCAATAGGAATCTTGCCTAGGGTGCCAAAAAGGCTAGAAACGGCCCTGCGGTACCCTGTCGACAGGGTAGTCAGCAGCCACTGATTTGTTGTGATTGATCTCCAATTATCCAGGTGACTTTCTGTAAAACAGCCCACTGTTTCCGCGTCAACAGTCCCGTTAATGCTTTTCCGTAGAGGTGGGGGGACGGCGTTGGGGGCCTGGGTGTCGTGCTTGAAAAATGATGACCACGCGGCTGAGTCCCACCACGTCTGGGGGGGAGAAGCTTGTGGATTCTGATGTTTGGAAATGCTGAGGAGGACTATATGTAGGTATTACACCAACATTATGATAACAGGCACCAGAGGCTGTTGGAGAGGGCGCAACTGAGTTTCAGAGACCGACACGCAAAAAAAGTCCAAAGCTTCCTGTGCAGCTGGTCCAAAAACTCGTCCAGGTACCAACGGCAGTCGTCGCAAATTATTCCGACATTCCGTTGAGCTTGCACAAGAGTGCCCAAAGCTGTGCCACAGTGATTAGTGATAACACCCATGGCTTGTAATGCAAGTTCAGTTAAGACTCACCACTAATGGGTCAAATGAAGCTTCACTCTGAGAGGAGTGTAAGGCCACAAGCATATGCACCAAAGAATTAGAAACACGGCCAAGGCTTGCTGTAGAATTGTATGCACGAGACAGTAGCTCATCAGTGCGTCTGCACTCAACATTGGGGCATCGCACGTTTTCGCGAAGTGCCTCATCAGGACACAATGAGTGCTGCCACACTAGATTCTATAGGTAGATAGATCTAGATTCACACTATTCTTCATATGCTACCAAGTCCCACTGCTTCTGGGTCCTGAATTAAATACTCACCAAAAGGAAAATAAATCCGTCACTCCTTGCCGTTGGTGATCTGCACAGCGATGAACACACACACACACACACACACACACACACACACACTCTCAAGCCAAGGCAGCCAGGGCTTCCGAGTGCATGTCTTCACTGAGGCATTCAAACTTACAGGCAACCAGAAGATTGAAGCCTCTCTAAAACTTATAAAATATCACTCGCGATCGTCACATGCACAGGGAACGCGTCCAGTGAGAAAATCCGTAATGTGAGGCGATGACAATGACGAAACAGCTCGCGTAGCCTATCATCCCGAAGAACACTTCAGCAACACGCTGCACAAAATATCGTCACTTCGATTCAATCAGGCGAGAATGAGAAACAGGTCAATTTGACGGGTTAGGGGGTTATTATAGCTGAAGACACGTCATAAGTTACGAGGTGACAACTTTGTTATTCGATTCTCGGTCAGGCTCGAGCGCGAGGGATTTTCCACTAGTGCTTTCAGCACGGCCTTTGTCTGAAAGGAAATAGAACCACTCCCACACCATACATGCTTCAAAGCCTGAGCAACCTTTCTATATTTCCCGTGAAAACCATCCCACTTGGCCTAAAATATAAACACTTAGACTTACCATATGAATCAGGGTAAGACAAAACACGTTTTGGAAGAAGGATTGATGATGTATTGACTCATTTAAATGTTGTTAATTTTGATCAATAATTTACATAGTTATGTATTAATGCATAACGTTTTTAGATTAAAGAATCTAATAATAATAACATGTAAATCTAAATACAAATAATTTAAATGTGTAATGCTATCAAGTAGCCTAATAAATAAATACAACTAGCCTAGTCTACTTGGTTTGTCTTTAAAAAACAGAATTTTCTCTACTTTGTATACAATCAAAATGACTCTTATCAGAGAACATCTCTTATCACAGGCAGAAAGACAGGTATTTTTTGCAGATTATGCAGATGAAACGGATTATCCCTGTCATATGACTACATCTTGAACATGAGAAGGGAGGCATTTCTTTTAAAAGTGTACTACTCTATAAAAACACAAGATGGAGACGTTACACAAAGCAACATTGCTTTCCTTCAGCTCTCTGGTACTTTCCTCCAGAATGGAATAAAAACAACAGCGTGCGGCAGCATGGGACACTTTTCCTCATTTGCTTGTGATCAATAGTGCAATATCCTTTGTGAGACAAGATAAGACTAAGATTTTTTTTCAGCATATTATTATTCCAGAGACCAAGTCATTTAAGTAGTTGAATGGAGCCCATTTTCAATATATTTTTTTTCTCATAAATTAAGACAAATCACTTTTCTTTTCAATAGAGTGACAATATTAAAAGGCAATAATTTAATTGTTCAAACAACATACATTATAAACACATTTTCTCAAAGAGAATAAATGTAATTTTAGAAAGGGAGTCCCTCACAAGGGATCATCGTATTTGAGGGTCCCTGAGCTGATCACAAAAACACATACACTTCCTCAAATGACAGCTTTCTTATCCATTTCTGTAGCATGTCCATTTGTAGCATTGCGACTGAATGCTTCACTGGAGAAGGGGCGCCTGAAGTCAACCTGGTTACACTCATTCACTGACTCATTCTCTCCAGCTAACACTGTCACTGCGGGAGGTGTGACCTCTGCGGAGACGTCGCCAATACTCTCGCACACTTGCGGTCGCAAGAGTGTGTGTGTTTTTTGTGTTATGACTGTGACAGACCCTCGATCTGACAACCCAACGTCTGGTGCACACGTAAACATGACCCAGAAAGGTTCTGAAAGTGCTTCTCAGAATAGAAATAAGCAGTTTAACAATACCTTAATCCCCACATAGAGACCTATGATGGATTCTCTTGGTACTCCGTCCTGTTCTGTTAAATGCTTTGTCATTTATGTGAAATGTCAATGGTGGGGCATTATAATTGAGGGAACACTTCAGCAAACAGCAACATTAATAAACAATTCTTATGTCATTAGCTATGTTTCCATCCAGAGTTCAGAATTTAACCTTTTTAACAAATTAAACAAAATTGGATTATAGGCAATAAAACATTTGCAAATAAAGAGGTGTTTTCATCCCATGTGTTCAAGAGAAGAAAATCAAAAGAGCCCCAAATATCTACAATAAAAATGAAAGTCGCTGCAATCGGGGAAGAAACTGTAGCTCTTTTTTTCCTTGATCATAAATGACTTGTGCCTCAGAGCGAGCAGACAAAGTGCAACAAACGCTGTCATGTTTTCTTGCATTCGGAGGCCTGGTGCTTGTGAACGCAATCATGCAAGATGTTTCTAGGGGAATTAAACCAAATGATTCTGATGACAGACTTTGACTCAGGCATTTCAGAATGATCAAACCAACAACTGAGATGCTGTGCCAGGAAATTGGTCGCTGGTTAATCCAGTTATCCTATCGCATCCACTGTTAAGGTAAATTCATGTGAGTTTTTTATTGTGCATTGAGGGATTTATTCGTTACATGTATTTCCATTGTAGTTTATGTAGTTTATTTTTCAATCTATCCACCTCAATTGACCACATTTGTTTTTTATGTGCATTTTTTAGAATTTATTAGCATCTTGCCCAGACAGCAACATAGTGTCGGCCCACATCCGGCCCACATCTGGTACGGCCGAAACTATGTTGCTGGGTGGCGTTTCCATCCAGCATTTTTTGTGCAATATCCCAAAATTTGCATAAAATAGGTGGATGGAAACATTGCTAGTAATAAAAAAATAAGATCACCTTTTAAAGGAACAGTTTTACTTAGGAGATTTGAGATTTAAGGCTTACTTGCCGTCTCTTTTCACTTTACATTTTCACTCAGAAATGGATATTTAATTTCACAAATCAAAAAGTAAATCCTACACCAAATTTTGTTCAGAGTATGGCAGAAGGGAATGTGCTTTTTTGCAGGCTTTGTTGTCTTAATTGTATGGGAACATGTAGCATGCTCATAGTTTAAAACATCTCATTTTGTGTGCCACAGTAGAAAGATCACAATCGTAGAGGTTTGAATGACATAAGAGTGAGTAAACAAGTGACTTTTCAAATCAGAACTGTCCCTTTAATTTGAGAAGGTGATGATGTCATAGAGCCAGTTTTAGCTCCCGCTCAGCCGTTCCGCCGTTCCGCAGACTCTTTTGGTGTTTCATCATAATGTCCAGACATGATGTCTCACACTCGCTCTGACTGCATGTGATGTCCCATCTTAAGTGGGTCGACTCACAGACAAAAGCAGAACTAAGCTTCTCCAAGGGTTTAATTCCCGCTTTATCTGGAGATCTCATGTCTGACTGTCGGTTAAAGTATTTCTGAGAACGTTCAAACTCTCTCTGTCTCTCTGCCACTGTCAGAAATGAACTGAATAAATTGAAACGAGAGCGAGAGTCTCATGCTTGAGTGCATGTACTCGTGTCTCTTCCACTTTGGCTTCTAATATCTCTCCGTCCATTTTTCTCATCTCTTGTCCCTCACAACAATCTCTCATGACATACACTTTCACACCATAACAAGCATCTTTTTTAATATATTGTTTCATTTTTCCTTTAAGCCTCTCGCTCTTATAGTTTTCTCCCCAGTAAAAGAGCATATCTTTTCTAACTACAAAACAACAACAACAGCAACAAAACACTTAAGAGATTGGAATTAGATACACCAAATGAACTCTCTGAACAAAGCTGTATGTATTAGTCAACATTTGAAGTGGATCAAAACCTTTCATCAAAGTTATACATGAATTTTGAACAATACCCGTTCTTGTCTTGAGACAACTTTGAAGAACTATTTTGATCCACTTCAAATGTTGACACTGTACAAGCACATTTAGTATTTCCTGCATGATTTGTCTTGATTTCTAAAAACAGGTGATTAACTGTTTTATTTGCAGTAACAAAAAAACTGCATTTTCTTCAATAAAAATATTTGTTCAATAACTTGATAATAAAATGAAAGTAAAATTAAAATGAGTTCAATTAGTTCAGTTCAATAAAAAACTTAATTTGGAAAACATTTCCACACAATTAAAGTTCATAAAACAGACTACAAGTTCAATCAAACAAAGTGTTTTGTTGCAGAAAGTTAATTGAAGTTCCTGTGGTGTAAATAAAATTAATCAGGTAATTAAACTATTAACTAGTAGCATATATTAGAACGCATAAAAATTACCCTTTTTTTCTACTGAACGAAGTATGGTATAATAAAAAGTGATTGTAAAAAGTGAATAGTTGGATCAACTTAAAAAAATTACTTCAATTGGTAACACCTAAAGAAATTAAGTTTTCTCAACTTAAATTATCACGTTTTTCACGATAAAACGTGATAATTTAAGTTTTAAGTTTTTAAGTTTTCCTTTTTGTTGACGATGTTAGATTTGTAGTTCTCAGCATTTGAGAACTACAAATCTATTACATAGATTTGTTCTCAAAGTTCTCAAATTAAGTTGAGAAAACTTAATTTCTTTAGGTGTTACCAATTGAAGTAATTTTTTTAAGTTGATCCAACTATTCACTTTTTACAGTATACTACAACATTTGATGGGGAAAAACTCGACACCATCATTTTCAAGTGTAGCTGCCCTCAACCTAAGCTCAAGCTACACTCTTCTGCTCAATGCTAACCACAAAATCTTCATCATATCTAAAAAACTAAACACATTCCCATTACTCAAAAACACATCAAATAAGACTTATTTTCAACATTTACTCTCCCAATCCAGTCTTGTGCACAGCATGCTGAGAACTACAAATCTAACATCGTCAACAAAAAGGATTCATGTAGTCCCAACACAGGATTAATTTAAGCATGAAATGTTCAAGAATTGTGTTTCGTCAGTTCATTTTAATTTCATTTTTGGGAGTTGCAAGTGAATATAGTATTAGATTAAATGTAATTGTAAAAAATAATTGCTAATGCATTTATACTATAATCAAATCTCTTTCGGGTCCAGCAAGCTTTTATTTTCCATGAAAGTTTCATTTGTCCTTCTGTTCACTACTTTGTCTTTTAGAAAGTTTTGTGACATTGACCCGAGGGGGACCACTGCAGGGCAGGAGCCATATGGGTTTTTCCTGAGATTGGCATGACCCACCTCAGTCACGGCCAACGAGATAAACACACATATGCACACAAAGGACAGAGTTTGTTCAGGCATATGTGACTTTAGTTGAAAAAGTACTGGATGTATATTTGCCTGAAACAACAGGAACGCCGTGACCAATGTTACTTTGATGTCTTCATGAATACAAAATACATGCACACGCTCAACATGCACAATGCATACAAATTCACACGCGCTCATTCTCACATATGCAGTATATCAAACTCATTAAGACCTAACTCACATGCAAACACATGATTTACTACTTACATAATGAAATACATTTTAATTAACATTATCATAACATTAAACCTTTAATTTGATTTTAGCTGTTTTGTGGACAGTGGTTCCATACATTTTAATTGAGTTATCAAAACATAAAATTATCACGTCAGTTAAACTCACATACACTGTAAAAAATATTTTGAAAATAAAACAAACATTATAGGAGCAGGTTTTACAAGAAAATACTATGTTAATTATTCAACTTCAAAAATTAATTCAATGTTATTTGCCGTTTCTTTGTATTTAAATTGACTAGACATTTCTGAGTGAAAATTGTTTCTATACCATTTCCTTTCAGTGTACTACCTTGTGTTGTGGAAACTAAACGGAGTAACTCCCAATAAAATTAGAAGTGTTAAATACAAATACACTATACACTGAACAAACCAATCAACTAAACAATCCACAGGTGATAATGATAATCAAACAATGAGTAACCAAGTCAAACAAACTACAAACACGGAAAGAGAACCACACATAAGCAAAACCCAGCCACAACAGAAACTAACACAGATACCCGTAAAACTAGTAGTATTTGGTTTTGTGTACTTTGTAAGAAACATAAAAAAATAAAATAAATAAACAACAAATAGTAACATTTCTCTTTCAAAAACCATTTAACCCTGTTACAATCAAAAGATGTTTTGTTGTTGAAGGTCAGAGAAAAAAGCTCTTAAGAATCAGCTTTTTAAAAACTCATATTAGTTAACTAATAATATGAATATATTAAATAATACGAATATACCCAATGTCACAGTCTACATAAACAAGTTAAAACCCCACCTGCAATCTGTGAGTTTTGGTTCTGCAAATTGTGAGTAGTGTTTTTTTCCTACATCTAAGAGCAGATCAATATAAATGCTTTTCACTACAGATGCAGCTGTTATATTCAAATCGTTTTAGATGGCATTCAAAAAGCATCAACTACTGGGTTGCCAGATACAAAAAAATAGTTACACACACACACACACACACACACACACACACACACACACACACACACACACACACACACACACACACACACACACACACACACACACACACACACACACACACACACACACACACACAATATCCAATGCTATTTCCTGTGTGTGTGTGTGTGTGTGTGTGTGTGTGTGTGTGTGTGTGTGTGTGTGTGTGTGTGTGTGTTTGTTTGTTCAAGATGAATATGGAGTGAATTTGTTATCCGTGACATTTTCCCATTGTGTCTGCGAAGGCAAAAGGTATACTATTATTCCACTGGTGGGTGACCAGCAAGCTCTCCAGGTACAGTACATTTCAAGTGCTCCTCATAACTTACATTCAGTACTGACGTTGCTGATTCCATTTGACTTTAAACAGTGATTCAGTGACATACATTGACAGTGAATATTGACTCATCTAAGCAGTTTTTTTCCTGGGGGCAGGACAGACAGTTACTTAGTCCGACACATGGATGCCCATGATGTAACTGGACTGAGAAATGCTGGGGTTGTACATTTTACTAGCAAGCAACATCTGGACAACAATACAGAAAAACAGAGTGTTGTGTTTAACCAATACAGCAGGCACAATAAACACTTTGAAAAATGTACTTTATATTTGTATAAATGAAAAGGGCATAAAGAATCACTGTCATTTATAACAAAAAGAAAAACAAGTTATGAGTAGACAGAGGTAATTAACAATCCTCAGATAAAGCACTCAACTTTGCTTCTCTGACTTTGAAATTGGCTTTGTTTTAAAGCACATGTTTGATTCCCAATCTCACTTGGTTATGAACTCTATTTAATGACGTAAAAGAGGAAGCAATATTCCCTCTCCAATATTTGCACGGATGATCAATGTGGGTTTTGTCAATGACTGATTCTTAAAATTTGACCCTCCCTTCAGTATTGATCATTTGGTTACATACTTGCATCAAGCCACCTGTGGGTTAGTCACAGACTCGGCATTCAGTGAAGTGATGATCTCTAATCAATAAGCTACAAAATGCTTGAAACATTTGTTTGCTTCAATATAAAAACATCAAACCATCTTAGCTACTACAAAGCAGCATTCCTGCCAGCACCCCAAAACTTGAGCAAAGTGATATTGAGTTTTAGTCAAACAAGCACTGGTGGTTTTTTTTTGTGCCGTTATGTTTGGTGCCACTGGGGGCACAGAAATGACACACAGCAGCTACATGTTCTCCCTTTCTCTCTCACTCTCTGATTCTCCATGTCATTTGTGCATCTCCATGATTGCATCTTACTTAGCATGCACACACACAAGCATGCATGCCTTCTCAAGCTGAACAATTATCTGGCCTTCAGGTGAAATTTTCACTCAAGTGTGAATTATAAATACTTTGTATACATCAAACTAAATGAATAGGCCTAAGGATGTTTCCTCAACTTCATGAACTTTTATGTCAAATGGGGTGGTTTAATTTTTTTTTTACAAAAATTTCTGTAATAAAAGTCTCTTTTTTTAATCATCTAAAACAAGCTGCGACTTCTCTTCAAAGCGACTATATGATACAATAAACGTCAAGCAAATGAAACATGCGCAAAGTGCACACATTTGGATTAGAATATATACTATAAATATACTATAAATATATACTATAGTATTCTAGTCCATTCTTTAGAACATTTAGGCCTTATTTGTGTAGTGCATTTCCCACACACTGGTATTTTTCAGTTGTGCTTTAAATAAATTTGTTTAGGCTTGGTGCTTATGATAAATGTTGTTTGTAATAATGACACTATAATTTGTTTGTTTTATACGTATATTTTTCATGTTCTGTTCTGAATACCCTTAAATTTAAAGGATTTATGGAGTGAGGGGATTTACATAATGTTTGTAAACATTTCATTTCATTCACCACTATTTTACATTATTTCTGAATATAATAATAAAATGTCTTATACACATGCTTATCTGTTTTGTTTTTACTCGTAACAATGCAATTTTGATATGGTGCAACTTGTAGTCGTGCGACTTCTCTCAATATTGTGCATAATTTCCTATCAAGCTGCAATTTTGTCGAATTATGCATAAAGTGTGAAAATATCATTTATTTGTGTGTATTAAAGCTGTAGTCTATAACTTTTTTGGGTTAAAAATTATCCAAAATAAATTTGAGCAAGTACATAACTAGCCAGTGTTCAAAACGATCTACTTGCCGTAACTCGATTCAAAACGGTAAGCTTGTAATAATGTTTTTAATTCCAGTGGTACTGGTGGATTTCCGCGGGAAATTCGAGCATGTCTTTGCGTCATTACGCCTGGAGATTTATATCCTTTTCTCACAGCACTTGATATAATTCAACTTTTCATTTTGATGGCGGATCCAGAAAGGTTCAAACGACAATCACCAGTGACAACTGGAGATTGATTCACCCGTTGTAAAATGCAAAAGACTTCGGAGTGGCTACAGAAAAAAGAGACTGCAACAGGGCCCATGCGAAAACAAGGATTAATATCGGAAGGGCTTTTGAAAGGTGGCGTGAACTGCGATTTGATTTTGAAGGGGTTCAAAACGAACGCAGAGGCGGCTTTTTTCTGCTGGACAGGTAAGACATCTCAATGGTTCAATTATGTAACAGTAGCGCACTTGTTCGGAGTTACGGAGTTACGTAGAGAACTGAACTACAGGTAACCCTAATACACATTAAATAGTCACTCAATGCTGATGTTGTTAACACTAACATTTTGAGAACAAAGTATAATTTGCACGGTTTGACGTTTAATCAGCGCGATTTACTGCAATGCTTTTTTCCCCCTTAGTTGGTCAGAACAAAAGGATGTTACTTACTTGTTCAGATGACATTTTCCGGTGAAAATTCTTATGTTGGAGATGGCGACAAAGAGGAAAAACTATGGACTGCAGCTTTAAGGATGCATAAGATGCTAGCTATAAAATTAGTCAAAGCAAGACAAAGGAGTCAGGTGATTGGAGATGTGCTGGAAATGACACTGTGGTGAGAATTTGTATGGCTTTCGGAAACAATGACAAAAGTCTGATGATGTGTATACACTGTTAAACAGTAGTTAAATCAAATAAACTAATGAGAGTTTGCACAATGTCATTAGGGCTAAAAGTACCCATAAAAATAAAGGTCCCAAAAGGGGTTTTTTACAGCAATGTTCCCCAAAGAACCTTTCAGTTAACAGTTCTTAAAAGAACCATTTTGTCTTAGTGTAAAGAACATCAAAATATAAAGAACATTTTCCTTTTCTGGAATGTTAAAGGTTCTTCATCATGGAACCATCGATACCAATAAAGAACCTTTATTTTTAAACACCCATAAAACACTGTGGCAATGCACATGTAGATTTTGGATCCTCGGGACATATCCATAATCAGCATAATTCTCTCTGTCTTCTCTGCTGTTTTCTCCTTTGCTGTTCCCTCCAGATCTACGATAAACTGATGTTTCTTTGCTGATATCCACATTTCCCCAATCACGCCATCTCTAGTCCTTCACACATGCACATGTACACGCACACACACACAAACACAATCTGTATCTGGATCCCCCAGAAATTCTCTTGCTTCACGCCGGATGCCATGTTGCCTCAGTGAATTCTTTGATGTTATAGGCCGTCACGGCGGGGGAGCCGGCTCAGGCTTTGTACGGCGAGGTGGTGACGTCACAGCATGTAAACTCAAAACCCAAACATAAACAGGGCTCACTGCAGTGCAGCGCTGCAGGATTATAACACTCCAGTCACGAAGGCCTCTGATGGATTTATCAGTGCGAAGATTAAAAGAATGATCCGGGCTCAATACAAGTTAACATTCCGCATGCGTGGCATCCTGCTGGAAATTTGGCTTGATTAGTAAAATCTTGTATACAGATTTTACTTCTTGTACTTATGTACAGTGGAGCTGATCGCATGCCCCATTGTAAGTGTGCTAGTGTAAACATGTTTTCTTTGAATTATTGTCTGTGGTAACAACACAGATTTTGTCAAGTATAGCTTATATATTATAAAAATATATTCTTTTAAATACAATTATTTAATAATAATAATAAAAAAAAAGGTATAAACAGGAACAGAACAACTGAGCATAACGCAACAACGACGGACAACTAAACAGGACAAACCATAGGGCTTAAATAGACAGAACTAATCAAAGAAACGAGGAATAGGGAATACAGACACAGAGGGAAACATGAACTGAACACAGTGAAAACTAATCTAGAAACAGACATAAACAGAACAGACAAACAAACTCTATACTTAAACCAAAAAAACACATGACGTGACAGTACCCCTACAGATGCCATAAAACATCCACAGGGTTGGGAGGATGGGCACCCTGGAGACTGACAAGGGCCAGCTTCGGGCAAACAGGAAGCCACCAGGTGGCACTGGCAAGTTCAGGGGACTATGGCAGTGCAGGCAGCTCAGGGGACCATTGCTGGACTCTGGTCAGGGGCTGGAGCCATCACTGGACTGGGCTCAGGGGCTGGAGCCATTATGTGTGCAGCCCACACACAAAAAATGGTCGTGGCCATAATAGTCAGCACTGCATTCTCAGGCGCTAACTCAAGGACTGAAAAGGGCTCTGGAACAGACTCAGGACGTTCTCTCACAGGAACAGACTCAGGAAGTTCTCTCACAGGAACCGTGGCTGTGGCTGGCACGCTGTAGCTGAAAAGCACAGGCTTAAATACACAGATAATTAAAGACAGGTGTAAATAATGACAGTAACTATACCAACTAATTAGACAACCAGGAGAAACAGCAACCAAAAAGGTAGGGAACACGGAAACAATGAGAACAGAGAATACATTTCAACAAAAAAAGACAGAACTGGGATCATGACAATTATAATTGTGTGTGTATATATATAGATAGATAGATAGATTATGTTTTATAATATGTAATATTAATGTAATATTTAAAATACATATATACATTTAAATATGTGTGTATATACAGTTCTCTCTCTGGTTCTCGAATCTGATTGGCCTTTTCCAGCTATATATTCCCCCAGTATTAGCACTGAAACCATTTCACCATTTGAACCACTCCGCTTGCAACATTTCTCACAGAGAGTGTCATGGTGGACAAGCAGCAAACCACCATAATTTTACAAATACTACTGTTATTGTCACTGAATGTAGTTTTAAGAGTTTTTTAGGCAAGAATGTAGTTATTTAGACCCCCAAATTTGACAGTTTGTTTAGACGTTGTCGGAGATTGAGCTCCAGACCGTCAGCAGCCGTTCAGTGCTCATGTACCCGCAGAGAACATCTTCATCTTGGCCAGACCTTCGGGAATTTGCTGCTGGCTCTTATGTAGATAGTGGTTAAGCATGAGGTATAATTCATTTTGGGTATATATAACAGGCAATCTTTGGTTTTATTCATCTATTACTTGTTCCAGAGCAAATTGATTTGGCTAGGGGCATAGTTTCATAACTTTATATTTTAATTTAACTGAAATCATATAGGCTAGGCTCTGACTATAACTAGCTCTGCTTTTGTACTTTTGACTGAACTGTTTGCTTGTTTATTTCCTATTGTACAAACTTCTTATACTTTTATAATGGCTAATATTGCTTATTTAAATATTATTGATCAATAAGTAAAATTTTATTTAAATAACATACCGTATTTGATGTTGAGAAAGGCTGATTGTGATTTTGACTGCAGTGAAAGTTAGCTACATTATTACACCATTAGATGGCAGCAAAGACTGCCTTTATGAGCGAGTCAGTGGCAAAGACTTTTAAATTAAAATGGGCTGATAGAAGCAACTGTTAAACCGTCAACCTGAGATTTGAATCCAAGGCGAAAGGAAGTAGTTCTGCACAAAAGAGGGTTTAAAGGGTTTGTTCACCTAAAAAATGTTATTCTGTCATCTAAATATATATATATATGTAAAATATTTAATTGACCTTGTTAACTGGATCTCTTGAATACTTTCTTTTGGATAACATCATTGACAGCAGACATGCCAGCAGTAAGCACAGAAACACATGATGCAATTCCACCTAGGTTATCACTCAGTCTTACAAAAAATAATGTATTCTATCAGGACTTGACTGTGAGACTTGCACACATCTCTCTCTCTCTCTCTCTCTTCTCTCTCTCTCTCTCTCTCTCTCTCTCTCTCTCTCTCTCTCTCTCTCTCTCTCTCTCTCTCTCTCTCTCTCTCTCTCTCTCTCTCTCTCTCTGTGTATGTTTTACCAGAGCAGCCAGGCAGGAACTGAATGAGCTGAAAATAGCTGTGCTCCTGTTAGTGTTAAGAATACCTGCCTGTCTCGCAGATGAGTGTGTGTGTGTGTGTGTGTGTGTGTGTGCATGTTTAAGAAGTGGATTTTCTCTGCTTTCTAATTATCAGTGTACCAAAATTAATTATCAAGTAATATATGCAGGAAGGCGCACGGAGCTCAGGAAAGAAAACCTGAGAATTGCAGATTTCTCAGGATGCTGAAATAATGAAGCAAAGACTGAATTTGAGTTGTTAAATGTGTCAGGAATGTGTGTTTAGTGTGTAAGTGTGGGTGATGTAAACCAGGCCCTTCTGTTCTGGGGTTTAATGGGCAGGAGAGTTTGGGAATTTTCAGAAATCGTTGCAGCCAAACCTTCAATGAAATCCAGTGTGTTGTAAGCAGCCGCAGTGTTTGTAATATGGGTCAGTAGCTTTGGAAGGGGTGGCACTTTTGTGGCAACCGCCTGAGAGTCCGCAGTCAAATAATGGCTAATACACACAACTGAATTTATCTGGGTCAGCCCAGTGGTGGAGACAGTGACCTTTAGACAATGAAATAAAATGAGTTTGACTGCGGTTTAGTTCGCCGAATGTGTGTAAGTGGGTTCCAACTGAGGAAAAAGGTTCTTCCGCATGATTTCATCCATCTACAGGTATTTATTGGTTGACATCCTCTGGTAAAGACTCTGAACACTGATAAAAACACAGAATAACAAATATGAGGTAACAAAGAGGAAAGGAAGTCAAATGCTCAAGAATGAGTCACAGAGAGAACTTGATATTTACATGTTCTAACATAAGAGGTGCTTGCCTGTGCAAACCTTGGGATGGATGGATGGACGGACGGATGGATGGATGGATGGATGGATGGATGGATGGATGGATGGACAGATACCTGAAGTCTGAACCAGAATACCTTCTACTGCCAGTATTTGCCAAAGGATTCAGATAGAGCTCAGACACAAAGACTATCTCTCTGTCTGTCAGATGGATGGATGGATGGATGGATGGCTGGATGGACAGATGTATGGCTGGATGGATGGATAAATGGATGGACGGACAGATGGATAGATGGACGGACGGACAGACGGACAGACGGACGAATGGTTGGATGGTTGGTTGGATGGACACTCAGACGGATGGATGGATGGATTGTTGGATGGATGGACGGACAGTCAGACAGATGGATGGACTGACAGTCAGACGGATGGTTGGATGGATGGACGGATGAATGGTTGGATGGATGGATGGATGGACAGATGTATGGCTGGATGGATGGATAAATGGATGGATGGACGGATGGATAGATGGACGGATGGACGGACGAATGGTTGGATGGTTGGTTGGATGGACAGTCAGACGGATGGATGGATGGATGGACTGACAGTCAGACGGATGGTTGGATAGATGGACTGACAGTCGGATGGATGGTTGGATGGATGGACTGACAATCAGACAGATGGTTGGATGGATGGACGGACAGTCAGACGGATGGTTGGATGGATGGATGGACGGACAGTCAGACGGATGGTTGGATGGATGGATGGACTGACAGTCAGACGGATGGTTGGATGGATGGACTGACAGTCAGATGGATGGTTGGATGGATGGACTGACAATCAGACGGATGGTTGGATGGATGGACTGACAGTCAGACGGATGGTTGGATGGATGGACTGACAGTCAGATGGATGGTTGGATGGATGGACTGACAATCAGATGGATGGTTGGATGGATGGACGGACAATCAGACGGATGGTTGGATGGATGGACGGACAGTCAGACGGATGGATGGATAGATGGACTGACAGTCAGACGGATGGATGGATAGATGGACTGACAGTCAGACGGATGGATGGATAGATGGACGGACAGTCAGACGGATGGTTGGATGGATGGACGGACAGTCAGACGGATGGTTGGATGGATGGACGGACAGTCAGACGGATGGATGGATGGATGGACGGACAATCAGACGGATGGTTGGATGGATGGACGGACAGTCAGACGGATGGTTGGATGGATGGACGGACAGTCAGACGGATGGTTGGATGGATGGACGGACAGTCAGACGGATAGATGGATAGATGGACTGACAGTCAGACGGATGGTTGGATGGATGGACTGACAGTCAGACGGATGGATGGAGGGACGGACGAATGGTTGGATGGATGGAAGGACAGTCGTATGGATGGATGGATGAACGGACAGAGAGATGGTCTTTATGTCTATCTGAATCCTTTGGCTCAATCAAAATACTGGCAGTAGCAGGTATTCTGGTTCAGACTTGGATTCTCTCTTTAAACGTCAAACTTAATCTCAAACGACACATTTAACAGGCCTAAAAGAAAGTATGTGCAAGAGAAAGAGACAGAGAGACTGCAAGCAGGCGAGGTGTATGCTTGTGCGTGTGTAGGCAGGACACAGGGAGCTAGAAGAGAAAATAACAGGATCCGAATGGACACTAAAGAGATCACAGTGAAACCAAATCTTAAATGTGGGGTGTTCGCTCCTCTGCTTGCTTTTGGCGAGTTTTCTGCAGACAGATCCAGTCCAAACCAGACAGACAAGTGAGACTCAAACTGGGCACAAAAATCAGACACTCTTTTTAGCATCGAAAATGTATAAGCAATCAACATGTCTGTACTAGTATCTTCCATGTTTAGTTAATGTTTCTTGTTTGACCTGAATAAATCGACTGTAATTCAAGGTTTTATCTTGACGGATTAAATTGCTCATATGAAATGTCAAATTAAGAAAATAAGCTCTAAGATTCAGTTTTAGACTTTCTAAAATGTAGCTGTATCTCAACTGTTCTTGTTCTCACTTGCGTATGACCTTTGCTGAGGTTCAATCACTGAGGTTTTCACAACCACCAGCGTGAAATTATGCTTTAGGAAAGTGAGCTTTGAGCATATTAACACTGGCTAACACGCCTGCAGATAAAAACTGTGCCTCTGTAGGAGCCGGCTGCGTATCGCTTATGACATGCTGCGTAATAGAATTTATGAGGCTGTGAAACTGTTGCAACCCTCTGCTCCAATGTGGTGTTAGGATGCATCTAACCACAGAAATAGAGAATTATGCATAACGCAATTTAAAGAGTAGAAGTTGGGTTATTCACAATCAAGGGTTTCATCACATCAATACTGTTATGCATATTTGCAAATGTATATTGACAGTAAAAACTAAATAAAACAGTAATCGTTACAGAGTGAGAGTGTGTAGTTAGAATGGGTGTTTGCAGTGAAAGCTAAAATTAACAAACTATTAAGAGCTGACTAAAGCAATATGGTGAATACACACAAATTTTTCCTAATCATAACGTCAAAACAAAGAAAATGCATTTTACAAAAAATAAAACAAAGCATATATTTCGGACCATTAAAACATTTTGCATCGTAACATTATTTTCATAACAATTAAGCTTAATGTAATACAACAAAAACTTATTTTTTTTAATGATATAAATATAAATATATAAATATAGATTTTATATGTAAATTAATCAAGGCAAAATACTTTTATGAGTTTTTTGTGCTGTTTATTTATTAATTATTTAATTAAGTCCAGTAATGATAACTTGTCGGGGAACATGTGCTTAATTGCCATAAATAATATTACAATGCAAAAATCCTATAAATAGTCCTTTTCGGTGTGCAAATGTTTTCTGTTAAATTTGAGACAAATTTTCATGAGATTCGCACAATCAGCTACAAATATATTAATATAGATTAATTTAGTACATTATATATAGATTTCAACTAATGTAATGCAGCTATTTTACAACTTTTTCAATCGATTATAATTGCATATTTTTTCACTCTGTTGACTGCACTCTATGGCACACTGCATGTATAATATACCCCCCACTACATTATGCACACTGAATTGTCAGCACTGATTTATAAAAGAAGTTTATAAAGGAAATCTTCAACACCCATATGCACTGAGCATGTTGTCCAAAACATCTCCCACCAGTCTGCTATGGATACGCTTACCAGAGTCAAATATTGCCTTGCATTAGTAGGAAATACTTGGTAAACTTTTAGGCCATAATGATGTTGACTTTTTCCTGGGAAGAATTCAAAGAGTAAACGTTTAGCAGGAGTGAGTTACTTTTGGTTTCCAGTGAAGGATCCGGCGGGTTGTTGGCAGTGGCTAAAGGCTGCAAAGAATAAATAAATACAGAGAGAAGCCACAACGGAAAAAAAAACCTCCGTGCTTGTAGCCAACATTTCAAACTGGATGATCACGAACAGTGTTTTAGGCCAAACGGAGGGGAAAACTGAAAGAAACTGTCGTTCTGTCAGTTCCAGATGAACCAAAACGTTGTCTCGTGCAGGTAACAAAGATATTGTCAAAGTATTTTTTTTACCATAATGCTCTTTAAAGAGTAGATAAAAGTATGATACAACTTTCAGTGATAAACCTGCCCTTATAATAACTGTTCTGTTAATAACCCTCTGTCAATCCGACTGTCTGTGGGTGGAGATACAAAAATGCGGAAGTATAATCTGTATTTTTCAAGGAGGCCATGGAGCTGTCAAAAGTTCGTCGGATGACACGCTTTGCATCATCCAATGGACTTTTGCTGAAAAATAAACATAAATTTCTTTGTCCAGGTTACACAGAGAAAGAGTAAACATTGTTCATTTACCTATACTACCGACATTGTAACAATACAAAGGGGGTGAAAATCTACGAAGTTACACTTTAAATAACACTACACTTTAAGTAACAACACATTTTTCACTATAACTATCTAACTATCTCCCCAGGGTGTCACTTTTTTTCTCTGCTTTACTTTCACTCGAGACTGTAATTCCTGTACTAACAGTCGAACTTGCAAAGTCTTTTTTTGTTTCTTTCTATCTTCATCACTCTTCCTCCCTCTCATCCTCTTCTCTCTAATATCTCTCACAGATCTTAGATTGACTGAGGATTTAAATGATCGGATCTAAATATTTAGTCTTGTAAATAAAGCCATGATTGACATTTTTAAATACGCTTGTGAAAGTCTCTTGAAGCCCATCTTCCTTGCGAGATAAAACATTTAAATCCTAATTCAACATTAAAGACGTGTTGCCATTCCTCAGGCTATGATAAGGTCTCAGCAATTCCCACTGAGATGAGCTGAAAAAAGCTGAGCAACCTCAGTGAAGCCTAATAGTTTCTCTTCCAAAAAAAAAGATCTTTTGCAGAGTTGCGAGACGGTAGCTGATCTTCACACCGAACAGGAAACAGCTATTGTTAAAAACTGTGATGATGCAGTGCTCATCTGAAACAAATCCAAAATTGTTTGGCATAACATATTTACTTGGGCTGCCACTTAACTATTATTAATTATATATAAAAAAAACATGTTTAAAAATAAAGCAATTAATAAAGCAAACAATATATTGACTTCTAAAGCAATTTTTTTGTAGTATCGTTCAAAGATTCACTCATCTGCCACTTTGTTAGTATTTGCAAACATCAACTACTGAGCTTGGCAACTATTGTCCACGTGCTACAACACAACCACACCTGGATAAAGCAGCTATTCTGGAAACAATTAGTAAATCTCAGAGCCTTTTACACCTGGTCACTTCATGCCGCAAATGAAATTGAAAGTAAGTCGCAGACGCACAACACAAAATCATCTGATCTAACCAGTGCTGATGCCGCTCTCTCTCCTTTTGATCTTGAAATTTGCTGATGATAAATAAAATACAGCTCATATATCGGTTGTTTTTGTTGACGTGAACACCGTTAAATTTGCATATAGAGCGGGAATTGAAGATTTATATTCGTTTTGTGGAGACACATTTATGTGTCCAAGAGTAAATGGAACCGTTTAAACAAATCAAGATTGCTGTGAGATCAGTAAAAACGCATGAAGTGACCAGGTGTAAAAAGGCCCTCAGACAAAATCAAAGAACTGCACTATGGGCCCTTTCACACCTACCTTGTTTAGTCCAGATTTTCTGACTTTTCAGTTTGATCCGAATCAAAATTACAGGTGTGAAACCTCCCCCGGACCACGGTCCGAACCAAAGACGAAATTTGGTCTGATGAAAAGAGGTAGTCTCGGTCCGAGACAACTGAACAAAGGTTTGGTTCATTTCTAGTGTGAAAGCATTTTCTGTATGGTCTGGACTTTCAAACCATTTACAGGAAGTTCTGGTGGTTCTTGCAGGATTGCTTGTAGTCTTCTCCTCCTTTCCAGCCGGCGATGATAAAATGTTTGCACAATGAGGACGTTCATTTGGCGAATTTTAACTAGCCTCGAGTATAGTTGGTGCTGTAGGGAGTAATGACATAATAATAACAGTAATGGCAACGATATACATCTGTTCATTCATTCTTGTCAAAGTTACCCGCAGAATTACAAACCTATCAATGTCAAGATGCAGCCCACATAGATGATGACGACAGGACGCAAGTATGTCATGTAAAGTTCTTTAGTGCGCTCAACCAAACCAAAACTTACCGAATGTATAAAATGTATCAAAACATGAACTTTGGTTCGGACTTTCAGGTGTGAAAACGCTCTATGATGTGCAGTGCAAGCATGCTATCTTATACTATCACAGTGCTGACTGTCCTATCAGCACTACACATTACTCTCTTCTAGAGTATCGTGCTACACTTGATTGACTGCTCTAGGTATTTTCCTGTTCCTGTGCTGTACTTTTATCTGTTTCAGCTAATCTTATAGCTAGTAGTCACTATAAATTATTTTTTTATGACAGGCGAGGTTGGATTCACGCTTATAAAACCAAGGAAACAGGGTTCAAACACCTCAACAGAATGTTCCAAGATATAGTGGTGCAAACAGCACAAATGTGTCCAGTAATCAGCCAACATGACGGCCAACAACATTGCTTATATTCTATCTGCCTATATAAGTACTGCATGACCTTCTCCTGCCAAACGGACCAGATGCATGACCCACAACAGCCAAGATTTGTCGTCATCTGGGACAATGTAGGTCTCCACCAAGCTGCTCTGCTCTTGAACTTGTTAATCGGCCACAGTTTAAGGATTTTTATGTCCATTTTTAATCACGTACAATACATATTTCTATATCTTGCAGTATTGTATTTGGTTGACAGTTTTTCCTGATTGCTAACACACTTTAACAGATTCATTTGGCCAGATTTGCCAAACCATTAATTCAGTTCTTAATACAAGGTTTTTGTCTCAATACAACCTAATTTTTGATGTTCTCATTCAGAAGGCACAAGTACAGATTATAAATGACTCAAGCCGTCACAATATGAACTCAAATAACACACATTTATCCATATTATGTAGCAAAACTGATGACACATTAACACTAAATGGGGCCACAGGTAATTACATCTCAACACTGGTGGGGGAGCTAAAAAACTGGGAGAGAGAGGAAGAGGAAGAGGAAAATTAAGGGGAGGGACTCAAAGAACATTTGTTCCTGATGAAATATGAAGCACTCTAATTGATCATGATCTTGTGCATGAAATGACCACGAGGGAAGCTGGTCTACAGGGTTTTATATACTACACGCTCTACACCCTCAAACACGTAACTAAACTGTCAAATTGATTTTTAGCAAGTATGTACTGTATTTTCGCAGAACCGAGAGGCGACCTGCCTTGGGGAAAAAACGTTTTGATCAGAGGACCAATGAACTGCTGTAAATGTGGTCAGTCGTCAATACTGCAATGCATTTCGGCTAAGGGTGCCAAGGATGCTATGGATGGTGATTTAATTATTTTTTTACTGTGTAGTAAATGCAGTATATTGTGTTTTGTTGCATACAGAACTTTTCTTTTCAGATGCTTTTTATCTACTGTGCTTTTTATTTTACAGTAGTGTAATAAAATAAACTTTTCTTAAAGCTCACTGTTGTATTTTACTGTATCTGCACCCTTCCATTTATGTTGTATACTGTAATAGTCAATGACCTGCACGATTCCTGATTTCCAATTAGAGGTTTTTTGTAATAGTGTTTTGAATCTATCTATCTATCTATCTATCTATCTATCTATCTATCTATCTATCTATCTATCTATCTATCTATCTATCTATCTATCTATCTATCTATCTATCTATCTATCTATCTATCTATCTATCTATCTATCTATCTATCTATCTATCTATCTATCTATAAAAGGCCTATAAACCTTAAAAGTTCAAATATAATATTTTTCACAACTTAAAACAAGAATTTGTCAAGCCAGCATTCAAGTTTGTCCACAAATTTTGCTCTTCTAATAAAAAAAAACAAAAAAAACTAGAAAGTTATATATGATTTAATGCACCGGTATAACGATATACAATGACTTCTTTATTTTACTTTCAATATTCAAATGTAATACTTTTCAATATGTTTATTCTACTTTATAGTATTCAATTCTGCATCCTGTTTTCTACCTCAAATTACGAGATTGAACTGGAATTAAAAATCATACTCAATTAAAAAATGTTTCACTCATGCTTGACTATAAAGAAAGGCTGACCTAGCTGATTAAGCTAAAAAGCCTAGTGAGGACAAAAGCATCCGATGTGGATTGACTCATGCAATCCAAAGTCCTCATGATCCTGCTTTAAAGTGGTGTGACTTAAACCAAACATGTCCAATAATGCACTGGCACTAAAACAAATAACAGCAAGCACTCAGGCACTAAAACAAATAAAAGGCCACAAATTACAGAGCCCAATCAGAAAGATCAGATCCAGAGGAGAAACACACAGCGTGACACAAGTAGAAATGAAATAAAAGATGTATTTTGGAAGCAATGTTATTTATATTATAATGAGCAGGAGAGAAAGAGAGAGACTGCCTAATTGCACAATAACAGAAGCTGAAACAGTAAATCTTTGGGGACGTTACCATGACTGTCAGTCTCTTTGCCGCTTTTCAACCATAATTAATTCAAGCTTCTGTTACTAATTAATTTGGCTCAGCTAATTAAACAAAAGAGGCACCTTGGGTTCCTATCTTTCTTTCCCTCTTTCCCTTTCTCCTCTGTCCTCTGTCGTTGTTCTGCTTTTTTCCTTGGATTTTCTGTGTCAGTGGGACAATTCAAGCAACAAAGCCTTAAAATTTGCTCTCTTCGTCATACTGATGTTATCATTTCTTGTATTATGCCTGTATGCCTTTATATGTTGTTTAAGGTCTAAGTATAAAATAAGTAAAATATAAAGTGTAAGTATAAGAAATATTTTAGTTTTTATAGTGCATCATAAAAATGATCATAGATATTATTTATGTATAAAGGGCGAGCTATATACAGTTGTAATCTAAATTATTCAACCCCCATTGCAAAATTTGGCAAAATTTATAGACTTTCAGCTGTTTGCAATTAACAAATCAAACAAAAGTAATTGAAATAGCTCAACACAACAAATGTTTCAAGTGGTTTCCACAAATTCAACTGAAAATGCAACTTTAAATGACTTCTGCAGTCTCAAAATTACTCAGCCCCTTCATGGCAAGCATTTAGTACTTAGTAAAACACCCTATTGCTGCTATGACCTGCTGCAAATGAGATGTATACCCAGACACCAGCTTCTGGCAGTGTTTCTAAGGAATCTTAGCCTATTCCTCATGAGCAATGGCCTCCAGTTCAGTAATATTCCTGGGTTTGCATGCTGCAACCACCTTCTTCAAATCCCACCAGAGATTTTCTAAAGAGTTCAAGCAAGGTGACTCTGATGGCCACTGTAAAATCTTCCAGGACTTCTTCTGCAACCATGCCTTGGTGGAATTTGAGGTATGCTTGGGATCATTGTCTTGTTGGAAGGTCCAATGTCGGTCGAGGTTCAGGTTCCTCACTGACAACATGAAGTTTTCTCCTAGGACTTCCTGATACTTCAATGAATCCATCTTGCCTTCCACATGCTGCAGGTTTCCAGTGCCAGACGATGCAAAGCAGCCCCAGAGCATCACCGAACCACCACCATGCTGAACTGTAGGCAGAGCCGGTTCAGATATTTCATGTGTTCTAGCTCAAGCACACCTGGTGCAACTAATGAGGCCCTTGATTAGTTGCATCAGGTGTGCTTACCTGTTTTGATGTTTGTGCCATCATGAGGGATTCTAATCAGGTGGTTGAATAATTTTGAGATTGCAGAAGTCATTCAAAGTTGCATTTTCAGTTGAATTTGGGGAAACAACTTGAGACATTTGCTGTGTTGAGCTATTTCAATTACTTTTGTTTGCTTTGTTCATTGCAAACACCTGAAAGTCTGTAAATGTTGCCTGATTTGCAATGGGGGTTGAATACTTTCGATTACAACTGTATGCAAATTCAGTATCATCTTTGGTAATTACACACACACACAAAAAAAAAACAGATGCTGTGAATGGTGCATCATGATAGAAAACACATTGAACTCAGCTTCAATTATCAGTGGATGATCCAAAAGGAGGTTGGCATCCTAATAAGGTGAGCGATGACTCCGGTGACACTAACATGTCTCTCCAGTTATAACAGGAATAAAATGAACAGCATCGCCCAACCTCCTTCTGCTTGTTAACAGAGAGAGAAGCACTTTTCTGCTCTGAAGCACCACCTAGACAAGCACCAGATCACACACACTTAGCATGCACAAAAAAACCTCTAGGTTTAATATTCATGTACTTTACCTGTTATTTTTCTTGCTGCAGTGATGTAGAATAAGGTTTTATATGTGTCACCAACAAACTTTTTGCCAGCAGCATGTCACGAAACAAAAACAGGTACAGGAAAGGATAGCAGGATAATGTGGAAGACTTCCTTCATATACACTGAGGTCATCGCCTAGTGCAGGGGTTTTAAAAGGGACCCTTGGGGGCAGCAAGAGAGTGCTAAAAAGTGTAATAATAATAATAATAATAATAATAATACATTTGATTAAAATAAGTAAGAAAATAAACAAAAGTTTTATTTGTTAACATTAGTTAATGCACTGGGAACTAACAAACAATGTTTTTTAACAAACATTAACAAAGATGAATAAATACTGTAACACATGTAATGCTCATTGTTAGTTCATGTTAGTTAATACATTAACTAATGTTAGCAAATGAAACCTTATTGTAAAGTGTCACCAAATAAATAAATAATAACAGTACAGTACTATTAGTGAGAAGAAAAAATATAATAATGTAAAATAATAGAAATGCACTGCTTTACTAAAACATATTCTCCAATCCCACCTGAGTATCAGTAGACTGGTAGGGTTAGGGTTAGAATAAGTTGACATGTACTTGCAAAGTTACTTAAAGTCAGTAGAATGTCTGTTGGGGGACCAACACAATAAAGAGTTAAGCAGATATTAAGCAGACAGTCTACTAATACTCTAATGAGGGTTAGTTGACATGTAGTTGCAAAGTTACTTATAGCCAACAGAATATTTTAAAAGGGACCATCAAAATAAAGTGTCACCAAAAATTCAAATAAAAATAGAAAAATGTATACTCACTTGCATTTTAAAAATCTATACAATATGCTATTCTTTATTTGTTCATAAATGTATTTTAATAAATGTTTCGTCCATAGTGCAAAAAGGCACAAATGTTTCAGGAGTACCAAGTCTATGTCAACTCTACTGAACATACATAGTACATACATATTCAAAGTACACAATGACGCATCAAATAGATGTTTTTTATCAATAGTTAATGTCCATAGTATGCCAACAATAAGCATGGCAATGTCAGGTGCAGAAAATGACATTGGGATTGTAAAGGAATTGACTTCCTGTAAGACTGGTCCGGCTTGACTGGTCTACTAGAAAGCTCCAACATTTTGACAGCTACCATATTCCAAATCAAGGTTCATTTCTACTCTGGATCTCACACTGGGATACTGGCAAGGTCACTTCTCGCTCACAGTGAGGGAAAGACCTTATGGCCTATATGGGCCATCTGCCACATTCCAGGGTTTAATGCATAAGTTGCAGCCTCACTAATGCTAAGCATCTGCTTACCTAGATGACGTCGTTGTTCACCTTGACAGCTGTGGTGCTGAACATCTACTGCGACTCTGAGAACCTTTGCAGGGCTAGAGAGAAGTGCTGGCAATAAACTGAGTCTTGGAGCTGTTTTATAACCTTCTGGGCGGCACTTTTTCCTCATCACAAACCAATGCAGCTAGTGGATGGCTAAGGAAACTAACATCGGGTAGCCTCGTATACAATAGCTAAAATAGTTACAAAAATAAAAAACATTCGACAATAATATTACGTCTAGTCGACATTGGTTACAGTTACTGTGACTTACTGTGACTTAAGGTTCTGTGCATAAATAAATGTGTTATCTTTAGATAATACCAAAGGATAATACCCGGTAAGGGGACCTTAGTGAGGTCTTCACAGCGCGCGCCGGTGTTTACCGCAAACAGCAACTATGAACTCAGTGCAAAACTCCAAATAGTGATTCGCAAAATAATGACTCGAATAAATAAAAAACGATCGTTTTCAGTAATTGAAATAAAGTAATATAAAATAGCCTATTTCATGAAAAATTTAAACTTAAGGAAATTAAACGACAATTATAAATGCTACCTCGGTTGAAGTAGGCTATTAAATAACTGAAACTGAAATAAAAATAAATAAATATAGAAATATTTAAAAACAATGTAGCATGTAGTATGTAGCATTATTTACATAATAATTTATTAATAATTTGAATGAGCTTTAGTAAAAATAAATAAATAAATAAATAAATAAATATATATATATATATATATTTATTTATTTATTTATTCATTTTTTTTTTTTTACTAAAGCTCATTCAAATTATTAATAAATTATTATGTAAATGCTACAATAATACTGTGTGGGCGACATGGTGGAACTGTCAGGACAACTCTCGGAGTGTTATCCATGGTAATGGATATGACAATGTTGATTTGTTTGGTATTGGCGGAATAGATCTGATATGCTGCAGCTGCGGCAGAGCAAGTACAGGACTTGCAACTGCCAATGCATTCACAGACACGCTGTTGTGAGCATGTAAGACATGCTGCTGCTGCTGTACAATATAGTGTCCATGAATTACCCGTGGCAGATCTATACAGGTGGAGATGGGGAAGGTGAAGGGTTTCTGAAAGTGCACTGCAACTGCTACAGCAAATGCTGACAAGTATTTGAAGGTTGAGCAGTGATCTCATTGGCTACTGATACAGCTGGAACCAGTCAACTGTGCCCTATAGAGAATGATGTGATTGCAAGCAGATTGAGTTGAGTAGCCTGCGCCATCTGGAGTTTCATGATAGAACTTTGCATTTTACCTTTTTTTTTTTTTTTTAAACAGGAGGAAATATAAACAATATAGAGTGATAATTATACGACGAAAATACAGAATGTCATGAGAACTAAACCGTTATTGAACAATCCTCTATCGAGCAATTCTGTAATTTGTCAACAACAAATTTTATTAGTCTCTTAAATGTTTAATCTCTCTGGCATACATATTCTGCTATAGTATATATTTTTGTTTGTTTTTGCATTTTTAAACTGACATTTACATTCTCAAACAAATTTTTGTAACAGTGTGAATCACAATAGCTGACGCACTGTCCCAGTAAAATTGACAGCAGCAAACATATCCATGATCCTCACAGTTATATTACTGCTGTCACAATGACAGATGTTTAAGAGCTCTGCGATTGATTTAGCCACAAAGTGGGTTCAATGATTTCTATAGTATGTTCAGAGATTTTGTTACTCTATGGTTAAACATCACAAAGGGGGATCAAGCAAGGTTGTTCTGGCCCCTGGGGCCTCTGGTATCTATGGTGATGTACTTAATTGATCAATTGATTGCCTTGATTAATGGGGAGCAAGAGCAAAGGCAGATGCTCAATGCTGTTGAGCATCACACGCCGGTCGGAATCATGTGGGATGAGCACCTTCATGAATGTAAAGTGATGTATGCCTGCTTCATAGCACTCTTGTTGTGTCAACTTGTGTTAACCTCGCAATTCATTTTAAAGACATATAGCTGATTGCATTTCAGGTTCTGTTTTCAATTCCTGTGCAGTCATAGTAAAAAAGCTAGGCTATGATTTAATAGCTGTTTCTTTCTCACTGCAAAAATTATGGTATTATTATTTTTCAACAATTGCACAGTAACACTTTACAATAAGGTCTCAGTTGTTAACATTAACTGCATAACTTAACATGAACTGACAATGAACAATACGTCTACAGCATTTATTAATCTCAGTTAATGTTAATGTTACCATTTACTAATATATTTTAAAATCAAAATGTTAATATGTAATGTTAGTTGTTGCATGAAGTAACAAACAATGAACAATTTTATTTTTATTAACTACAATAAGAGTGATTTATAAAATCCTGAAAAATAATAATAATAATAATTGCTCATTGTTAGTTCATGTTAGCCAATGCATTAACTAAATGATAACAGATGAGACATTATTGTGAAGTCTTAGTAGTTAAACAAAAAAAATTGACAATGCCACAAACCAAAATCAAATTTATATTAGTATTCGACAAGCAACAATTCGGTTGTGGTGGTAATGGACCCTAATTTATAATTTAAGTATGGAATTAAAGGTACACTGTAACATATTTTTTTCTAAAATTAACTAAATTGAAATAATGAGTCTGTTGTAAGTGTTTATATTTTAGACTGGGTGGAATGGTTTTTAGGATAATAACATCTTTTTCCCTTGACCCCCCATTCACCCATTCCCTCTTTCTATCATGCTGAGATCACCTGAAATTCACCCAAAAATCTATATGGTTTAATGTGAATAATTATCATACAGTATTACACATCATTTGAAATGTCTCAGTGCGACTGGTACAAATGTCTCATTCCCAAAGAAGTCAACCATAAGGTAATTAGGATTTAAGAGTTTAGAGATGAATCGCACAGAGGGTGTGTCTTCCAGGCAAATGGCCTCCTGCTCTTGAAAGGTGTTAACTCCGAATGCAAATTGTCATTGTTAGCAAATGTTTCCATGTGAAAAGAAGCTTCTGTCTTTATAATGAAATGCAACAAGAGACTCGAATTGACCCGTGATGCTGAGAGTGACCGAGACTCTCAGCATCATGTATTTCCTAATGTCGGGTTCGCATCTTCTCTCTTTATTCCAGAGCATTTGATGTTTTGTATCTATTATCTTTGAACTGATTATGAAATTGGCATGATACATTTACCTGACATAATTAATTGTAAACATTTGATTTTATTCTAACAGACTCTGACATTATTTTCAGTAAAGAGTTAGTCAGTAAAGACATTCGCTCACATTTAATGATGCACAGATATCATTAAAACCTTTTCATTTATGGAGTCAGATGAAATAAAGACGTAATGCATAATTATGAAAAAAATGATTGATACTTTGATACTTTGATATCAAAGTCACGAGGCAAAGATACTTTGTCACGAGGAGAGATAGTAACGTGCAAAAACCTTCACCCGCTGACCGGATGCCTCCATTGGGCCGATTGAGTCAGGCTTACAGTGCTATTCAATGTGCATTGTTTCAGAGCAGCTTCACAGGAAAAGATTGCTGTAATATGATATCCATTTATTTTCAGTATAAATGCATATAGTTCAGCTTCCTTGTTCATTTGCATCATTGGAGGGCATTTACTCTGTGCAGCTGCGTTCCAGATGTGCATAATTATGTCTGCAGCAGCTGTTGACACCCAAATTACTGCAGAAAGAAATTATTCCGGTTTTTTTTTTAAGCGTGTAAATATGACTTAATCAGTCGCCCTCCACATGTTCTCCTCCTTTCTCTCTTTCCTGCTGTCTCCCTGTTCTCCAGGTAATCTAGGCACAAAAATAGAGCTCATAATTTCAGAATAAGACAGACTTAAACAGCCTCTGACAGCCATTTTCAGCATCTTTTCCCAAGATGCTTTGCTTCACAAGTAAATGGCCTCTATCTGACATTTACTCGCCTGTATGAAATGCGAATGAGTCGATCTCTCTTTGTAAACCAGTGACAACCGCAGCAAGAAGTAAACCTTTTTTTGGAAACCAAAGACAGGAAATAGGTCTCTCTCAGAGCCCGGCAGACAGTCCGTATATTCAACCTAGTTTAACGAGGCTGCAAAATATATTTTCTTTGCAGATATTTCGACAAATATTACAGTGCTACATGGGAATGTGGCGTCTTCGTACGTAAATGTGATCAAATAAATGTGTTTTTTGTCTGTGTATTTGTTTGTAGGCAGTACAAAATTATTATCTCTTGTAATTCGAGAGCATTGCCGTCTTTATGACCAAGCTACAGCGCCGTAAGATGTTTTTCTTGTTGTCTTCTTGTTTCTAGGTCACTGTCTCATTGGTTGTTGCTATTCCAGCTAGGAGGTAGGAATTTCATAAAGGGTTTGTTACTTCCTGCTGACATGGAAATCTCTCTCTCTCCATGAGTTAAGTTCTCCTTTTCCCCTTCCTCTCTATCTCCTCCACCTCTGTGACGTCTGAAACATGTGCTGTAATTTCATCCTTGAGTGTGAGCAGATCTCAAGGATGAGGAGAACCTCCTGTGGCTTTTTCTGTAATTCTTTTTCTTTTCTTTTTTTCCCCAGTTAGTTGAGTCATATTACCATCCAAAGGTTTGGGGTCAGTAAGATTTATTTATTTATTGTTAATTAAAACTTTTAAAAATACTTTTCTAAATTAATCATTTTATTTAGCAAGGATGCATTAAACTGCTCAAAAGTGACAGTTAATACATTTATATTGTCACAAAAGATTTCTACTTCAGATAAATCAGTTCTATTCATAAAAGAGTCCTGAAATTGATCAATGTTTCCATTGAAATATTAAACAGCTGAAATGTTTTCAACAATGATAAGAAATGTTTCTTGGACAAATCATCATTAGAATGATTTCTGAAGGATCATGTGACACTGAAGACTGGAGAAATGAATCAGCTTTGCCATCACATGAATAAATAACTTCTACTAAACAGAAAACATTATTTTATTTTTTTAACCAAACACACACACACACACACACACACACACACACACACACACACACACACACACACACACACACACACACACACACACACACACACACACACACACACACACACACACACACACACACACACACACACACACACACACACACACACACACACACACACACACACACAGAGATAGATAGATAGATAGATGTAAACACCCTCTTTACATGCAAAATGCAAAATGAGTAATAGAGCCTGCTTGTGCTCATTAAAAAAGTAAATAAAGTACATTTTTAATTATAAAAATAACTTAGTAAAAAGGGGTTAGTTCAAAGTTGACTTTTAGGACAGAGCTTCAGCCATGTGATGCTGCCCTGGAAACATTCAAAAGTAAAATACCTCACAACCGTGACCTTCCTTCTCCTTCAAAGTGCAAAAATTCAGTCTACAATCTCAGAAAATTGTACCTTTAGGGGTACAACAGCTTGTCACTGGGTCAGTACCCTTAAAAGGACAAATCTGTACCTTATCTAAGAGTATTTTGGAAAAACTGGAAGAGAGGGCAACTCTCTGAGAAAACAAAGGAAATGAACATTTAAACTCTCTCTTGTGAAGTTAGCATCATCCTAATTTACATCTCTTTCCCTCTTCCCCCATTTCTTCTCTCTCTCATGCTGAGATCACCAAAATTCACCCAAAAATCTATATGGTTTAAAGGGGTCATATAATGCCATTTTTGTACAAGTTATTATAATTCTTTAGGGTCTAAATGAAAAGTTTGTAATACACTTTAATTAAAAATTCTCATTAGTATTGTAAGAAAACACTCATTTTACCTGGTTAAAAACAGCTCTGTTTTCAGCACGCCATTTAAGTGCATGTGTCTTTAAATGATAAGGAGCTTTGCTCACCCCGCCCCTCTGTTCTGTGCTTACACAGTTTGTAATAACACAATAACCATAATGCGTTGTTCATTATAAACTTGGGATTATGAATTATATTGAGAACGTTGTACATAGAAAACATGCCGTAATGTACCGAGTGTAAACCTTCAATCGTGAAAAAAAACGCATTCATCGTGAGGCGTGCAAGCGATTTGCAAAGATTAATATAAAGGTTAATAAAACGTTACACTCACTTCTTCTGGAGGTGCAGCAGGAACACGAATAGTTGGTACCGAACCTTTTTTCAGGAGCAGCTTCTTAGCAAAACCAGCTTTATACTGACCCTCGTTTATAAAGCAGTCTGGTAAGAAATGATTCGCACAAACATGAAAGCATTGACGTTGATCGTGGGGAATATTCCCTTCGAAAACAAAACTCAGCCACTGCGTCTTCAGCGGTTCAGATTTAGGAACATCAAAATGACTGCTGTGTTCCTTATTACATCCAAGAACAGAACACCACAATCGCTTAGACGCCATTCTGCTCCAGCGTATCAACAATGGCGGACTATGATGACAGCTCGCTCAGGGCGGGTCTGTGTTGAAACGCTGCTGTCAATTAACAATCGTGGGAGGGGCGGCCGACCGCGTGACGTCACCCGCTCGATTTGAGACGGGGGAAAACATATAAGGAGATTTAAAAAAAGACCACTGGATGGATTTTTATCATTATATGATGGTTGTGTACAGGCACTGCCAACACACACTTCAGTACAATCAACTTGTAAAAGTGCATGTACCATTATATGACCCCTTTAATATGAATAATTATCATACAGTATTATACATGTTTGGTATAATTTGAAATGTCTCAGTGCGACTGGTACAAATGTCTTATTCCCAAAGAAGTAAACCAAAAGGTAAAAAAGTTCTTAAGAGTTTAGAGATAACTTGAACAGAGGAGGGTGTGTCTTCCAGGCAATGCATCCTGCTCCCAAAAGGTGTAAACTCAATGCAAATTCTCATTGTTAGCAAATGTTTCCATGTGAAAGAAGTTTCTGTCTATATAAAGAAATGCAACTAGAGGCTCAGCGTGATTTTGTAGCTCAAATTAGCCTGTGATGCGGAGTGTGGGCAAGACACTCAGCATCATGTATTTCCTAATGTCGGGTTCGCATCTTTTCTCTTTATTCCAGAGCATTTGATGTTTTGTATTTATTATCTTTGAACTGATTATGAAATTGGCATGATACATTTACCTGACATAATAAATTGTAAACATTTGATTTTATTCTGACTGACTCTGAAATTGTTTTCCCAAGTATATTAAACGGATTCGTATGTTACCGCAAGTTTTGCGTCAGATTAGTGACGACTAATATTTGGCACTAATTCAAGTGTACTTGGTTTGCAAAGACAAGAAGTGAATTTCCGTTTAGAACCGCAAAAATGCTGCTTGACCAACCTAAATTTGGGTGTGTCTTACCTCTGTTTTAATTTAATGTTACTTTAGATAAGTATATGTGGGAAACCACTGCATGGCCAATCCAAAGCTATTACAATGGAAGTAATGTTGGTCGACTTATATCTGTAGTAGTGGCCATACCTCTGCCTGAAGTAAACGTTACTTTAAATTCAAGTGTATGCAAAACCACAGGGGCTATACCAAAGTATCTTTGATTGTGTTAGCGTGAATGCGACCATCTCAGGTAGTACATAGCCAATTACCTCTGTTTAGTGACCGAAGGCGAGCTTGTGATCGTGAGACCCGCGTTAAACAGAAGGCGTGAGGAACTCTGAGCGACATAGTTTCCTAATATGAAGGGGTAAAAAATAAGTAAAGAGTTAAATAGAAGAATCAAATGTATTGCTAAACTAATATATAATTGACCAATAACCAATTGGCAATCTAACCTAAATTCGAGGTCTTTATAAAATGGAGTCAGATAAAAGCTTAAATGGAATTAAATTACTTTGCCACGTGGAAAGACAGTAACGGGCAGAGACCTTCACCCCTTCTATCGGATGCCGGCATTGGAGTAGGCTACCTTATTACAGTACCTTAAAGTATTATATCTACCCTAAAGTACTATGAACTTTTATAGGTAAACATTTTACAGTCAAACAGGGTGAGAATAGCTGAAAATGTATTGAGGACAGGTGTGTTTCTTTACCTCAAACTTTGAAACTTGCTTAGTACCTCGTGGAGTTGCTGAACATTGATGAATACAAAAACTATCAGCTTCGTGTACATCAGCAACGATAAAACACCTAAATGCATGTTTTTTGTTTAGTTTCAAAAGGTTTATCAAAAGCTGTCAAAGTAACAGCTTCATGTCTCTCTTTAAACCCTTTAAACTCTTTAAATCATCTTCTACCATGAAAACACAATACACAATAAAAGAATTACACACATTTCTAGCTCCCTTACTGGCTTTTAAAACGCTAAATTTGCTATTTTAATAATGAATAAATCTGTCTTAGATAAATATTTTAATGATCTTAATAAAATATCAGGCTGATCAAAGAGCCAAGGAATGCTCAAGTTTCCCAAAATGTCTGTTCGTCTCATGTTTCTCAGATGATGAAGGTGAGGAGAGAGAGTAGAAGTAAGTGAGAGAAAAATAGCAAGAGTACATCAAGCTAGAAAGAAAGAGTGATGATAAATAGAGGTATAAAGTAATTGGGGAGTTGAGCTGATGGAGATGGAGGGATCAGGAGAGAGAGATGAGCTCGTTTGGCAGAGAAAGTGAGAGAGAGAGAGAGAAGGAGGAGTTTGATTACAGACACATTTTCCACTCTCTCTCTCTCTCCATCCATCCATCTCACACACTCACTCTCTGCCAGGGGAGCTGAACAGACGTATCTGGGAAAAACAAACATGAGGGATTATATGTCACAGAAACACACACACAAACACAAATCAAAACAAACAAACCAAAAAGAGCTCTCCTGATGGAGAAGAAACAGGAAATGGATGGAGAAATTATGCATGATGGGGAAAGACTGAAATATAGATGCAAAGCTGCCAAGGACAACAGGTGGACAGACACGTTTACAGCACCCTTGGTGCAGAGTTAAAGAGTTAGAAAGTTTCAGATGATCAGTAGTATCACACTTCATTGTGATCAGCTTTTCTCTCTCTTTGCACCATTTTCCATCACTTCTTTTAGTCTTGTAAAACAACACCAACATCCCATCCCCCCTTTTCGCCGCCTTTCCTTCTGGACCTGGAGTCAAAAGTAATTTACACTGACTGACAGCTCCTGACAAACAGAGTGAGAGAGAGAAATATATAGAGAAAAACAAAAGAGGGGTGAGAGAGGAAGAGGGGAGGCTTGGTGGAAGCGAGAAGATGAAGTATCGGTGTTGTGTGGTCACAATAAGAGATAAGGAAATATATTAGAGAGAGCTGACTAAATTCTGATTGGATGAGTAATGTTTAAAGCAGTGTTGCTATTGGCAACTAAAAATTAATTGAAATAAAGCTGAAATAAAATAGAGATATTAGATTATTTTTAATGAAAAACATATATGTCGCCTTGGAAACAAAATTAAGTTGAAGTCATTCTGTCATCATTTACTTAATCTGCCCTTATTTTGTTATAAACATGGAATACATTTTTCTGCTGAAAACTAAAAGAGAAGTTTTGAATAACTTCTTTAGCATAATAATGACATTTTTGTAAGTGATATGACTTCAGAAGGTTTAAACATGAAGACATGAGGAGGAGTAAATGAGGACTATTTCTATGATAATAATAATAATTGCTTGTTTGGATTATCATGTTTCAAAAAGAAAAGAAAAAAAGAATTGCTTTATAAAAGTTGTGCATTACAGTGATTTCCATCACAGTCAACCTCCACATTGTAAGAATTGAGAAATTAGGAGATGCCGGACAATCTGGTTGAAGAGCGACCAGACCCTGAGAGGACAAAGGACCTCTCTGGAAATTAACATTTGAACTCCTCCTCGTGCACTATTGAGATGAAAGTCTCACCTCAGAGTCATCCTAATCTACATCCTCCTCTCCTTCTCCCCCAATGCGAAGATCACCAAGGACTCGCCCAAGAAGATATGGTTTAAAGTGAATGATTAACATTGAGTATTATACATATTTAGTCTCATTTGAAATGTCTCAGTGCGACTGGTACAAATGTCCCATTTTCAAATAAGTAAAACAAAAGGTAATAAGGTTTTTAAGAGTTTAGGGATAACTGACACACAAAGGAAGGTGGTCTCTAGACAAATGGTCTCCTACCCCCCCCAAAAGGTGTAAATTCTGAATGCAAATTTCCATTGTTAAAAGATGTTTCCAAGTAAAAGAGGTATAATGAAATGTAGCAGGGGACTCGCGGTCTTTCTGTACCTCAGATTAGCCCGTGAGGCTGAGAGTGAGACCTCTCAGCCTCTTAATGTTGGGTTTGCATCTTCTCTCTATTCCAGAGCATTTGATGTTTTGTATCGATTATCTTTGAATTGTTTATGAAATTGGCATGATACATTTACCTGACATCATAAATTGTTACATTTGATTATTCTAACCAACTTCGGCATTATTTTCATAAAAGAGTTAAAAGAAATAGTCAAACATTCGCTCACATTTAATGATGCACAGATATCATTAAAACCTTTTCATTTATGGAGTCAGATGAAATAACGAGAGATACATATTCAAATGTATTGAATTTTTTATTTAAAAAATACTTTGCCTCAAGAAAAGGACAGTAACACGTAAAGACCTTCCGCGCTGGTCGGATGCCGATTTTGGGCCGATCGAGCGCGAGCTTACAACATCATGCCAAATAACACTTCTAAATTGTGGTAAAATCACTATAGAGAATGTGAAGCTATGTCACACTAAGTTGCATGCTGGGAAGGCGCTTCAATCTTAAAGGATTGCCCTCTGCTACAGATACTCAGAATTAGGAGTTACATGTAATGGCCTTACGTTAATTCATTACAAAATAAATGTAACTGTAATCCGTTACAGTTACTGAAAAAGAAATGTGTAATTTAACAGTTAGCCTACTTGTGAAAATGTTACTGATTACAAACGGGGTTACATCTGAATATTTTCTGTAAAAAGCTAGGACATGTTGAATAATAACATTCTCCATGGCATCGTTTGCAGGGAAGAGAAGCTATTTTATTTCATAGCATGATCATTTGATGTTTTCACCGCAGAATTCATGTATCTAGTTACAGTGAAAACAGTGTCACACACTGGACGCTCTCTGCTGTTTCAGCTGACACACGGTAGAAATGTCCAAATGTGTTCAACAAGCTGAAAGAAGTCGAGAAAAGTTTAAATGCAACTGAATTTTTATTGTTGTCATTGTAAATATTCACTTTCCCATTTGGCCACGGAGGGGAATCAGAGATTGTGGGTCACACTCAGTTGACAGACACCAACACTGTTTATTTGTACAGTGTTACTGTATAACACACGACAACCAAAATCAACAGTTTTGAAGTGGCTGCAAGCAAGCCGAGTGACAGCAATGGTTAAACCAAATAAAATACAAAAATTGTATTATTTTATTGAGTGATAGGCAGTGGCTTTAATCAGTGACATCACTGATAGATTTGCTATCCAGCGTCTTCTCTTCACCCCCTCAACCTGCTTCCCATAGTGTTTTTACACGTAAAGTGCAAAAAACATAGATATTGTCCAGTTTTCTAACTGAACGATGATGCGAGTTACTATGGTTACTATGGCAGTTTTCGATGCAGCATGAATGACCTACAATAGTGAAATTTTTGACAATCACAATAGAAAATCAAATCACTGCATTAAACTCAGTAGTAGAAAGGCTACTCCAAATATGGCGTCTAAACGAGACAGTTACCCAGAACAACACGGCATGACGTCAACGTCACTCTCTCTATAATGGTACGCTGAAAAATATTAATGGTATATAATGGACAAATATTTGGTTCTAGAAACAATTTTCACTTAAATATTGCTAGTACATTTCACAAACAATTACAAAGCAACAAGTAACACAAAAAAACTGTAGAAACTGTAGTAAAAATAGTATTTTCTTGTAAAACGCACTCCAATAATCTTTTATTTACAACTTAAATTTTTTTTTTTTTTTTTTTTTTTGTGTGATGCACTGCCCCTCATGGTTTATATGCTAAATGCCAGTAAAACCTCTTGCATGGCAAATCAAAGACCCGCAGAATTCAGATCCTGGAAGAGATGAACCGAACAGACAGATAAACACAAAGCAAATGAGTACATGGGTTTATCCAAGGCTACTTGCCTCCATTTAGAAGAGAAATGGCATGATCAGGCCAGAGAGAGAGAGAGAGAGAGAGAGAGAGAGAGAGAGAGAGAGAGAGAGAGAGAGAGAGAGAGAGAGAGAGAGAGAGAGAGAGAGAGAGAGAGAGAGAGAGAGAGAGAAAGAGAGTATCTGAAATGATTAAAGATAAGTTACCCCCGGCCTGAACGCTCATTGCCCTTTATTTCTCCCACAAGACCTCTGGACTCATCGTTCCTTCCCTCTGGTGCCAAGAGCCGCTGCTGCACCACAAGCAATAATTCAAAAACATAGACCCGGAGACTGATTTTGAATACAAAGATGCTACAGGAGGAGAAAAAAACCCAGAAATGCAGGGAAACAAATTATTAAATTACCAAGGTCATGGGGTTCAGTTTGCAGAGAACATATGAAGGTAATATGATGCCATAAAGAATCGCATGACCAGGGTAAGATTTGTGTAAGTGTAGATTGCAAGCGTAAATAAAAATTTGCATGTGCAAGGGAAGATTTGTAAAGGTGTAAATCGCCTTTCAAGTGTAAGAAATATTTGCAGCATTTTACTGTCATTCGTAAGTGTAATGCATGTATTGTGAAACTGCAGCTTCATGCTTACGCACTTTTTCTTCCATTTTTCCGCGCTTACACTTTTGGCACGTTTTTTTTCCGCACAAATACGGCCAAAAGCACTGCAAGCCTGTGAACAGAAATTTGCAATCATATTACCTTCATAAGAACAACCTTGAGTGCACTGTAAAAATGATTGACTGTAAATGTGGGTAAGTGATTAAAAGCAGTAAGACAATGGATTACGTGAGACGATTCCCCGTGGCCAGAGGAAGACTAAAATTCCCCCAGTCTCTGTTGGCCACGGCCCGTTTTCTGAAACAACACTGCTGTAGATCAGGCCGTTTAAATGAGTCAGAAATATTTAACAGCAATCAGAGCTCACAGAGCCACCGGCAACCAAAACACTCAACGAAAACATTATCATATATGCAAATTATTCTCTCCTTCTCTCTCTGTTCCTGTTGTTCTTTCCTTGACCTCATTTATTTTCTTGTCTCTGCTGCTTTTTATCCAACTCTCAGTGGGTGAATCTCACGAAAGCTGCCGGGAAAGAATTGTTAAGACCTTTACAATTTGTTGCGTTGAGACAATATTCATGATAGTTTAAGAGCTACTTCGCTGGCAAAATGGGCTTTCTATAAAACTTGGCTGCCAATACAGGAGAAAATTTTTTTTATTGTATTTTTTTTAAATCTGTGCTACCTGACTAGAGAAAACAGAGAAAAAAGGCTGTTGTCTTCACTTTTGCCAAATAGGTATAGGAAAACATCAACACCGCACTGGGCATGTTGCCATTTAAGGCCACTCCCACCAGTCTGATATGGATACACTTACCAGAGTCAAATACTGCCTTGCATTAGTAGGAAATACTTCTTAGCAAACTAAGAAGGCTGCAAAGAATCATAAATACAGAGAGAAGCCTCGATAAAAAATCTGAAAAACATTTTTCTTTTGTGGTCAACATTTCAAACTGAATGACCAAGAACAGTGTTTTAGGCCAAACGGAGTGGAAAACTGAAAGAAACGGTCGTTCTGTCAGTTTCAGATGAAGCAAAACGCCGTCACGTACAGGTAAGAAATCTGTTGTCATATTATTTTTTACCATAATGCTGTTTAAAGAGTAGCCCAAGTATGATACAATTTTCAGTGATAAACCTGCCCTTATAATAACTGTTCTGTTAATAACCCTCTGTCAATACGACTGTCTGTGGGTGTGAATACAAAAATGCGGAAGTATAATTTTTCACGAAGGCCTTCAAGGCCATGGAGCTGTCAAAAATCAGTGACAAATAAACAGGTACTTCTTGGTCCAGGTAACACGAAGAAAGAGTAAACAATGGCTATGTTTCCATCCAAAGTTGCAGATATAACTTATGCGCAAAATGGGAATATTGCATAAAACGAAAAAAAAAAGGAAAAAAAGGCAGCGTTTCCATCCAGTCAGTCGAAGAGAAAAAAAATCATCACTTCCTGATAAACTGGTGCTAATTAGCACTAAGAAAAGTTGGAGAAGCCACTGAATATAATAATAATAATAATAATTTTCGTATATAATAAATTACTTGCGCAGATTTCGGAGGAAGATGCCTGCTGTTTGAGTGGTGTAAGACAGTTCTGGCAGGTAATTATACCGAACCACTTTGACGACAGACTTTTCTAAGGCACTTTAGAATGACCAAAACGAGATCTGTCCACTGGTTAGTCAGTTATGCCGTCCCATCGCGCAAAGTCACATGATTTTTATGATGCGCATCGAGACATTTATTCTGTAAATGCGTTTCCAGCATATTTTCTTATCGGATAAAAAATGTATCCGACTCAAATGAGTGCTTACGTTTTTTCCCAAAATGCTCATAAACATAGGTGGATTAAAACATAGCTACTGTTCATTTACATATACTAGACTACCAACATTGTAACAATAATACAAAGCGGGTTGAAAATTAGCAACAAAATTGTGTCAAACTCCGCCTCCCCAACTGTCAGTTCATTGGAAATACAGTTCTGTGAAACTTCAAATATGTTATATTTTGGTCTATTGTTTAGGAGACCTAAAGACCTTTAGGAGACCCTTTGGTGCATTTTTTAGGATTATTTTTTCTCCTGTACAAAATAAAAGTATCTACAATTTGGAAGTAATTCTTTCTTTGCTTTTTTAGATTAAAATATTCTACATGAGATTCACACAAATTTTGCTTTTACAAGAGAAATAAGACCCATCGTTCCTTTTAAACCTTCAAATTTACTCTCTCCTCAGTCCATATTTCTTGTTCATCTCTTCCGTCGTTCCTTCCTCTCCATGATCCCTCTGTTCCGTTAATCTCCTGCTGCTTCCTGCCCATCATCTCAGCCAAACCCCAAAAGAGTGCTGCACGCACACACACACACACACACACACACACACACACACACACACACACACACACACACACACACACACACACACACACACACACACACACACACAAATCTGTGACCTGCTGTCTCAGTAAAAACTGCTGCAGTCATCTGTTGAACCACAAGATTTTGAGAGGGAGACAGACAGAAAGTAAAAGAAGCAATGGATAATTGACACCAAGGGCATAGAATTTAGTAGGTACTCATGTTCCTAAACCAATTTCCAGTGACTACTGAATTGTCCCTAGAAATTTTGGCCAAACATATAAAATACACATATAACCACTGTTGTTGTAATTTTGGCCGCATATGCAATGATTGATACCACTGACATTACCTGAGAAGTTAAATCGGCATGAAACAGGTTGTGATAGTCTTTTCTTCCCTATTGTGATGCATATCTGAGTGAAACGGCTTCTTGAACAAGAAAAAAATTAGGGCGGGCCGCGGGACTTGAATTTGTCCATGGGGAATTGATTGGGTGGTTGTGGTTTGCTATTACTGTGATGTCATGTGAGTGACAGGTTGCCCCGCCCTCACGCCAGTAAACACGTCATCAGAGAAGAGAAGAGATGAGCTGCAAGAGGGAGGGGAAGATATTTTGACGAAAAATTACAAGGGCACATGATTTTTGTTTAAAACAATGATAGGTTTTAATAAATACTGCAATATTCATTCATCATCATTGGTCCAATTCATTTAAAATATTAAAATAAAGTGATGAACAGTGCCATTAAGAAGCCCCTTAAAGACAAGAGTGTGTTGGCGCAAAGTCTCCATGAAATCAAAATGGACAATTCTTGTTTTTTATGGAATATTGCAGTATTTATTATAAATGATTTATTGGTGCACATTAATATTTCTTTAAAAATTCATGTGTCCTCATAACCTTTAATCAAAGTAACTTCCAATTCTCTTCTCTGATGATGTGTTTACTGGCACGAGGACGGGGCAACCTGTCACTCACATGACATCACAGCAGTAGCAAACCACACCTATCCAACCATCCGATCAATTCCCAATGGACAAAATCAAGTCCCGCCACACATATTTTATTTTTCGAGAAGCCGTTTTACTTTGAAATATTTCACAATAAGGAAGAAAAGACGGTCGCAACTTCCATTTCATGGCGACTTTAAAGGCTATAGTTGACATGAAATTGTGGTCAAAAGTCTATCATAAATACCAAAAAATCTTGGCTTGAACTGCTTTTATGTCCCCATCCATGTCAAAATCAAACCTACGCCATTGATTGACGCACAAAAAACGGATAGCAGGTTGTGGAGACAGTGAGAGCAAGTAAACATATGGCAAACAGGAGGCAGGAACAGACAGAAACAGAGGGAAATGACAGGAATATTTTTGAACAGTGAGAACAAAACATGGGACAAAGGAGGGAGAAGGTGTCAATGACAGAGAGAAAAAGGGAGAGGGGGGCGAGTCAGCAAACGAGATACGCTCATTCGCTCACGAGACAAACTGAGTGAGAGAGGGAGAGAGGGAGGGGGAGAGAGAGGGAGAGAGCGGGAGAGCAAGCCACTATCATTCGTTCCTGACTCCACACGGGAACACACCATCCCTGGAACACGGAATCTGGCAGGCTGGGAGCGGAGAAACGGGAATGCACTGGGACGAAAAAACTGAGGAGAATAAAGATATACCTGCCATCTGTTGGTCTTCCTCACTCATCTGTCATCCACTGTCACTTTTTCTTTTTCTGAGGAGAACTTCTTCAGAGCATCCAGTGAAAACACATACATATAGAGATATATCTATAACAATCCTATACATATATCAATATACAGTATGCCTGTTTTCATAAACAGCGTATGGGTAAGCCGACGGATTCAGATTCTACGCTTCAGAAGCATTTCCTCCGTTGTAGGAAGCTGATCTGTTGCATTCTGAGACGTGTGCATCTGCACCGTGCATTCTGCCTCATCCACATGGAGAAAGACAGACATAGAGAGGGAGCTTAGAGCAGGTGCTTTGGGAGCTGGATTAGGTGTGCTGTTGTGACTTTTAGCTTGTGTGTGAGCGTTTTGTGTTTTTGTGTGTGGTTTCTAAGTGAAGAAACCGAGGAGCTGTAATGCTGAGACCCTCTTTTTCATTCTCTCTCTCTGTGTGTGTGGTAGATTCAGAAGAAGATCAAAGGAAAGAGAGCAGCAAAATGATAGGAAAAAAGAGAAGAGGCCCCAAAGAAGCCACACAGACCCAGAGGAAAATGTGTTGATGTTGCTCTTTTATAGATCAGGAGACCTCTCACTTATGTTTGCTTGAGTAGCAACCTTGTCTCAGATGTTTCTGTTCAAATTTCTTTGGAGAAATTTAGTGTAGCTCAGATCATTTTGATTTTGATTACAAAGGAATTTGAGCTCATGTTGAAATTGCAGACTTTGGTGTCTCGGTCGAACCAGAGCCCAGTTGTTGCGATTTCTCTTGAAAGTCTCCATTTAAAGATGACTGTGGTCTATAGGAGGGAGGAAGAGAGATGTTAAAGAGATCTCATTTGTGATGTATCTGTCCTGTAGGGACTGCAAGTGTGTTTGTGAGTAAGAGAGACGCTGAGAGAGCGTGTGAACGAGAGAGAATATCTGATCAAAAGTGTCCAATGTGAGATACAGCTGCATGTTCACACACAGAATAGAGTTCAGAAGATCAGCCCTCTTAGTTTGAAATATTCAGAAAGAAGAACTGTGTTTTTGCTCCGAATGTATATAAAATGTATATCTATTTTATTATCATTTAGAAGTATATGTAATATATACATTTATTTGTTTCTATATATTTAGACCTATGACTATATATTCTGATTAACATTTACGTATTCAGACTTATAACTATAAGCACAAGCTAAAATATTTGGGATGGAATATATTTTTACCCTGAACATTTATATACAATTACTGTATCTATATATATTTGACTACATATATCTTAGGAGAAATCTTTCATCTTTTTTTTAGAGTCTAAAAACTAAAACTAGAGTGCTTGACAATATGTTTGTGTTTTGTCACAGGGGACAGAACTGAGCAGAAGGAAGACACCTTGATTGTGAAAACAAAAGCATCAGGGGGACTAAAGAACAACAGATATTCCTTTGAGATAACAGAAGAGTGGAAAACACTGAGAATGACTTGTAGATTACCTACGAACTGTAGAGTGACGCATCTCTTCCTGGCTGGCATCACACAATGTTCAGTAGGACAAAGATCACGGATAGGGCTTGAGTCCAACGATGTGATTCCTTCAGGCTTCTGAATCGGAATTTTACTAAGTGCTGTTTTTTTCTCTCTCTCTCTCGGGCCACAAACAGTTTGTCTCAGGGTGAGATCCTTGAATCTGGAGTCTCTCCAAAGGGGAGGAATCTTGCTCGCTCTCGCTCTCTCCCTGCAGTGATGACAACAGCGAGCATGTTGTGTGCTGAAGTGCCGTGGAAAGCTCTCCGTCTCGTTCACTGATGAGGGCTGCTTTCCCTGTATCAGCTTGCCGGACAACAAGTCAGCAATAAACCTGCTCTAAACTCGGAGACAACTCTTTGCTCAGCAAACTTGCTTTCTTGGTTCACATTATCTAAACTCCATTGGTTTAATTGTCCCAAGTGGCGCTGTTGCATTCTGGGATACTCATTGTGGGATTACTCGAAGAAGATTATGGCTGCCTCACACCTGTTTTTGAATGTGTTAACTGCTATTTTACTGTTGAGCAACGTCTCTTTCTGTCAAAAATCCAACACTGCCAGCACAGGTGAGCAGGACACCAATCGGACGGCTGCTCCGTCTGGTGCTCCGGAGGTCACTCTTGCGACCCCGAGGTCAGAAGCAGAAGAAATCCCGTCATTCGGGAGCCGTTGTTGGGGTTACTACGACGTGATGGGCCAGTGGGATCCTTCTTTTAACTGTAACGTGGGAATCTACCTGTTCTGCTGCGGCTCCTGCTACTATCGATTTTGCTGCCAGTTCAAGGTCCACAGCCTGGACCAGACGTCTTGTTCCAACTACGACACACCGGTGTGGGCCAACACGGGCAAGCCGGCGGCTCCGGTGACCGATGTCCAGGAGGAACCGGATCGAGACCGCACTCACATGATCGTCTACATAATATGTGGAGTGGTGGCCATCATGGTGCTGGTTGGGATCTTCACCAAACTGGGCCTGGAAAAAAGTCAAGGAGGACAGACGGAAATGACAAACTCCAGGTGAGTGGGTGTAAGGATGACTTCATTTCTCAGAGGTTTGCTCGTTAATTAAGTTCTCGGACAAACTGTTGACATGCATTAAAAGTACAGAACATTTTGATCTTGGTATATGAAATCTCAGACTTTCGACTGTATATAATTGCAGACGAGCTCTGTACATAGGAGAACCATTTTGAGTTCCACAAAGAACTTTATCATCTCTTCTTTACTTCCATCTATCGTTCCATGAAGAGCCATAGAACAGCAATTTTGTGTTGGCACGTAGGAGGTTCTTTAGATTATTAAAATGTTCTTCACACAAAGAAAGAAATGGTTCTTTTTAGAACTATTCACTGAAATAGGGGAGCTCAAAATGGCATCACTGTGTAAAACCCTATCTGGAACATTTAGTTAGTTTTGTTCTTTAGAATGAGTCTAATACTCATGCCAACACGCCTGAAGAATATATAATGTAACATCAATAACTTTTTTTAACCTCAAAGAACCATAAAGCCAGTTCAAGAACTATAGCTTTTAAAATCTTATATAGAACCTTATATTATTCTTGATAAGACAAGATATCTTTCCTGAATATTAAGATTCTGCAAAGAACCAATGAACAACTACAGAGAGGACCAAACTTCTGAGATCACTAGTGAAAAAGCTTCTATTTTGGAAATACAATATTCTTTGTTTCAAAATATATTGTTAGCATAACAATTTGAGGTAAAATCTTAAAAAAAAAACCATCTTAGTATTTTGAAAATAATATTTTTATGACAGCAGCTCTCGAGTAGCATGAAGTCTGCAAGTTCTTATAAAACCTGATAACCATGTTCTCCTGGATGATTCAAAGTGCATATTTGTGCTTCAGTGGAAGCAAGACTGTCTGTATATACAGTCACATGATCAATGTCACAAATTTGATTAGTAACCTAGAAATGGTTACGAATCTGAAATCTTACTTCCTTTTACATCATAACTATTCACTGCCTTACAAATTTCAAAATGCAAAAACATTTCCATTTTTAAAATCCCAGTTTTTCAATATGATCTCAGACATTTGCATCCCACTGTATTTCTAAGATATACGTTCATGTTTATTTCTCAGAGCTCAGCTTTTGTTTGAGTGGAGCAGTACAGCACTCGCTGCAATCAGTTTAAAAGAAGAAGCACAATGAAAAATGTACATTTTTGTACTCCTCTGTTATGTGTTCTCAACATATATCTTAACTATATCACGTCGGTAAAAAAAAAAGAAATAACTATTTTAAAGCACTCAACACCATCACAATGTAAATAAAGTTGACACTTTGGTCTTTTCGGCATGAGGGGAAGCGGAGCGCTGTCCTCCGGGGGTGGGAAGAGTGGGACGTCAGTCCAGCTATCTGTCTCTCATCCGTAATGTGGCATGGCAGACAGACACCACCATGATTTAATGAGGGCTATTGATAAGGGCTGGAAGCATGCCATGCCTGAGATAGAAAGTGTGCGCGAGAGAGAACAGATGATAGATTATCCGCTGTTTGACTGTATTAGGTGGTGGGGTGGGTAAAAACTAATCTTTTACGGTTTGAGACGGAATAAAAGAGATATATTTCTGAGTGTATTAAAGTTTATGAGAGTTTCTCTTGGTAAGGACATACTTGGGTTCTTGTACACACAGGCATTTTGTGTGTGTGTGAGATGTGCCCAATGACACAGGCAGTGTTGGAAGGGCAAGCTAGCAAAGTGTGTAGCCAGCTTCTTGTAATTTAACACGATTTATCATAGGAAAGCTTAATGAGGCTCGATAAATGGGTGCCAAAAGTAGCATATAAAGTGTGTGTCATAACGGCACAACTGTAGTGTGTGTTGGGACGAAATACAGAGGCACATTGAGGAGAGTGAGAGTGATTCTATTGACCAGCTCTGAAAATCCAATGAGGCCAACATGACTGGATTCATCCAACACAAACATCAGCCAGTGTAGAGCCCAACGTGCGCGCACACACACACACACACACACACACACACACACACACACACACACACACACACACACACACACACACACACACACACACACACACACACACACACACACACACACAAAACCCATCCTATGCCACTGACCTTATAAAATCGCAGGGTCAGAACAGTGACTAATGACTGGTGAAATGTCTAGAAACCGAAATGATGTGCTTCATTTGGGTGTGTGAATGCACGTGCGCTCTGAGCAAACAGACCGTGCTGGCTTGAGTCCTTCAGGCTTTACGTTTTTATGCATAATCTGACCTTTAATAATTACCTTCAGTGTATTTGAAGGGCGAATCATATGCGAGTACGTTTGCAAACTGTGTGTGTGCTGCTAGTGCTATGGGTTTGTTTTTCATCTGTAAAATCTATCCAATTCAGCATGAAATGAAGAGTGATGGGTGGACTGTACAAACGCACTGCTTTCTACTTGTATTATTTTTAAGTGCATGCTTGACAAGTCTCTTGGTCGGACATGCCAAGTTTTACCAAGACAGAGATAGAAAACAGAGACAGAGAGAGTGTTTGAGAGAGTATTTGTGTGCTTACAAAGTAAACATGGTACGTCCGTGCTGAGTGCTTCCCTATTACATGATCATACCGGCAATAATAGAAGTGGCTTCTTAATGTTTTTTTTAATGTCTAAAATGTGTGAACATTTAAAAATAAAATAAAATAAAAGAATGGCTGGGGGAAAAGAAAGAACATGAGAAGGACAAAATTAAGGGCAGAAACTTGTAACTAAGTTTTTAATACTGTACCAAGATGCCTGCTTTCTGTTTTAAAGTCGGCATCAGATTGGAACTTATTTATTTTTATACATATAGTTACAAAGTTGCAAAGTTACTTATATGTTTAAGAATCAAATGTCTGAAGTGGACCATCAAAATAAAGTGTAACCCATGTAGCTATCAAGTTGCCAGGAGTTAGCCATAATAACAACTACTGGTAAACTTGAAAAATAGTTACCACCGGCTATGTTGGGATGCTCTCGAGGATGAACTTCACCTTCTTCCTCCATATCCTGGTCAAAATGTCTGTTTTCAGCAGGCAGAGGTGAATGGGTCAATGTTTGTCTGGTTAGCCTGATCCAGTTATCCCCTGGTGGTTGATGTCGTAACTACATCATCTGGTTCAAAAGGGCATTTTTCACCATTGATGTCCATTCAAAAGTACTATAGCTGTGTATTCTGACATTACAAATATTTATATTACTGTAGATGTTTTTTTCCCCCAAGCGATCAGCTTTTTGGAGGGCTCCTAAAAGTTTGAAATGGATTGTCATGATCCAATCAATTCCTGACTGTTGCAAATGGTGAATGTCATTGTAAGCTCTTAAAACTGGCACATTTTAGCAGCGTAGTGCATACGTATGAACAACACATTAAAGATCTTCCAGATGGAAATACACACTGAATGTCTTATGTACGTGTACATTGGAGGACCTTGTGGTTCATTTTACGGATAAATCTCACCATAGATTTCTCTTTCTCCGATTTCATATTGTTTTTGTTTTTTTGCTATAGTCTATATTTAGCTTTACTGACCAACACACTTGGGCCACAGAATACAGTTGTGTCTCATTAAAAATGCATTACGACTTCTAATAGATATGATTCCCAAAGCTGGCCCTGGAACTATTAATGCGCTAGACAAACAAACTGAACTCCACAGTGAGGCAGAAACCAGCGGGAGACGTCTCACAGGCCCTTCCATACAAACCTCATGAATACACTGAAACCTGCTGCACTTCACTTACCCACAGGTCAAAGACTCCCGGGTGTTTTTCACAGCTTTTCAGAAGGGAAGAAAGGAAAAAGATGATGAGAACTGATGCAGAATGACTCTTGACACATTTGGTAGTGTAATGAGGAAGAAATGATTCTTGATTTGCAAAAAAAGCCTAGAAAGGAAAAAGGAATTTCAACTATAAAATTGTTACATATTTACTTCCTCACAGAAGCTAAAATAGTCCAAATGGTACAATTATCGGAATATGTATAAATAAAATTCTGAAGCTGGAATAAAACTAAATTCCTTGATTCTTTCAGTATCTGTAACAGTAAGTATATTTCCACCTCCTGAGGAGTTAGCTAATTACCCTGTAAATTTCCATCAATAACAAATCATGCTTATGCTACTACGTCTTGTTTACCCTTTTTATGAACATTCTAGTAAACCCAATTGTGTTTGTAGGCCTACGATAAACCTTCAAGGCTGTAAGGGTGGATTTCCTGCAGGGGTTCAGTCTGCAAGACTGCCGAATGACTAAAGAAATGTTATTAGCAAGATGGTAGAAAACTTTACATTTCTTGTCTATTCCACCCACTGCTACTTATACCAACGACGGAAATAAGCACAGTTACAATAGCTTAACGTGGGGGAGAGAGAGAGAGAGAGTAAGAGGAAAGAGGAGATAAAGAGAGAGAGAGCCCAAAGAAAGGGACCCAGAGAATTAGAGAGCCAGAGCACCAAAGAGCCAGAGCAACAGTTTCAATCATCTTTCATCCTTTCCTGACTGCATGACTAAAACCCAATTGTGAGACATTCAAACTGACCAATCAGATAATTACAACTTCACCCACCGTACTAAAGGTGTGACAATTCATCAACCCCCAAAGTGCACACATCTTGGCCTACAGGCCTTGATCACTAGTATCAGCCCATCTGTGTGTTTAGGAACTCCAAATGGTCCTTGTGGTAGAAAAGGGGGTGGAAAACAGTAAAGAAAATGTCTTGGTTCATTTCAGATATCTTCTATCTAGGCCCTCCTTAACATGCTAATGCATGTTGCTTTAACTGTGTTAATTGTTGGTATAAATTAAAACTTAGTAGCCTATCACGCTAAAGGCAGGTTAATTGTTAGCATAAAATGCTAAGTTGTGTAAAACCCTAAGATGAACTTCATTGTTAGCAATTAACGCTAACAAGTGGACTATTGTAATGATGTGTTTGGCTTTGAACTATATTGTCCTTACCAGTAATTAGCTTCCCAATTAACTGGCGTAGCCTCATCAGTGTCATTGTGATATTGTTTCCTGGCTCAGGCCATGAGAATACAGTCTGATTAGTCATTGTCTTTGAAAGCATCTCTAGAGAAAAAATAAATTGTATGTACAGTAGAGGAGATTGGGGGCTTGTTGTCACACAGGGAAGGCTGTCAGATAGCCTACTCTCTCATGGAGGATTTCAGTCAAAAGCCCAATTACACAAATACATGTTTTCTTCAGCTGTGGCTTTGTTTGCTGGATTCAAATATCTACTGTAAAACCATCTTAAATTAAATGTCAATATCAAGTTTTTTTTCTATAGCTGTTGGTTATAAATAAAATGAATAAAACCACACTGACATACACACACTGTAAAAACAATTGTTGTTTTAACTTAAAAGTAAGTGTTTGTTCTGCCTTAAAATTTTAAGTTTAGTTTTTACACTGCTGGTTTATTATCATTAAATAAAACCAACATTTTTGTTAGCTGAAGAATAAAATAAATAAAAAACTTAAACTAATCTAGAAATTAGAAACGTTGCCTTTCCTTGCCAACTACCTGCAATAATTTGAAGCAATGAAGTTACTTAACTGGAATAAATAAATAAATAAAACTGAATTGAAAATAAACTCAACATAAAAAGTAATATTTAAAAACTAACAAAAAACAATAAACTAGTAAAAATGAACAAAAATTTAAAATATTAATAAAAACTATAATAATATATAAATAATACTATATACTAAAATACTACATTTTCCTCTCATCCTCTACATTTACGTATTTTTTAGTAAATGTAAGGTCGAAGCAGGTTGTCATGTTTATTGCATTTTGTAATTGTATCGATTACAATATCTGCTAAAACGATATTTGCATGGTTTGACTTTTTTAGCTTGATAATGTTTACATTTCGCTACGAAAATATTAAAGCTACACTGTGTAATTTTTTAAGTTGATTCTTAGCAAAAAACACTTTGTTCTTTCAAAATGATACAGTATGTGCTCATTAATGTGCAATTACTTCTACCAACTAATCAAGTATTCTCGTAAGCGTAGAATCTGCCATTTATAATACATACGAGCGAGTCGCTCGAATGGCGGCAGCCATGTTGCGCCTCCATCTTGAAAATGCATTAGCCAAAGAGGGACATACCTGGAAATTCAAGCTTTGCCTTTTGCGTTTTACACTCAGTGGCACCGTGACGAATGCGAGAGGGAGATTACTCGCGACTGCCGGCAGATTTGAAATAATACGGCCACCGTAGGAGTTTAAACGCCCTCGGAATGGGAGGGGCTAGAAAGTAATATTCAGTTCATAAACAATTTCACTGCTAGATGGGAGAAAATCCTACACAGTGTAGCTTTAAATAGCCTATTAGCAGTTCCCCAAAAGATTACCCATATAGTGTGACAATTGTTAGTGTGTTCATTGATCTGGATCTTTTTTTCCTGGGCAATAATAGTGGAAATGTTCAACAGCTTTCTTGTAGCAAAGACTTTAAAGTCAATGTCTGTATAGAAACTGACTGTCTAATATAAAACTATCTTCTGAAATATTCAATGAAGTGTGACAACTATCCCTGTTCACCTTTACTGTTCCTCTACAGAACGTCCTGTTGGTTGAAGACGTGACCTGTCAGTTTCTATGCATGCTTGGACACATTAAGTTGTGGTGCCCATGCGGTTGACAGAAAATGGCAAAATCTCATCTCCTCGTAATTTCCTGTCAATTTTATTGACTCTATTTATCATTCACAACTGCACCCTCTAACCGCACTTCAGCACCTCTGACACACCAACACCCTATCACGCGCGCATGTTCACACACACATGTCCTGTTCTGCTTCACTGAAGATCGAGAGGGTACAGAGGGCTCTTTGGCAGCCCCAGGCTCGAGCTATCAGAGCCTTTTGAGATTTGCAGTTTCACTGCATGTTACCTGTCTATCAATGCCTCGGTGAGGAAGCTGAACTGCACGTTACACTCGGACGGACATCACTACGGCTATAAAGGTGACCGTCTTGTAAAGCTACTTAATGGACCATTGTGCCCATGATTGTTGCAATTCCTTTAGGAAACTGCCACCTTGAGCTCAAGAGCAAAGATGTCATTGACAGATGCTGCCACTACGGATGGATTAGACACCGATTACAGAGCTTCACCGCAGGATACTGCTCTGCCCCAGATTTCATTTTGACTCAAATACCACGAGGAGTAAAAGGCTAAAAGCAAAGAAATGATGTATTTTGCTGGGGAGACATAAAAAATAAAGTCAGAAGGCAAACTAGTCTAACGGCAGAAAGACATTACTAAAAGGGACAACAATTATGTAATGTCATACTGTCATGACTTTGATTTTCTAAAAAAAACAACTGAGGGAAAAAAAAAAGAAAAGCACAACATCCTGGCACTCTTTTTGATGTAAAGAAAGTGAATGAAGACTGGGCAACCCAGGCTCACTGAGAAAAACATACCAGCAATGACATTTCTGCAAACTTGTATTATTGCCTTGCGGCATTTTTAAAGTAAAATGTCCAGTGAGTGGTGCTAAAAGCGCGTTAAATTTTCTCTGAAACGGCTAGTGTGTTCTATGAATGAATGAACATGAATATGGCAGCAATTTTACGTTGTTTTTTGTGAGTATCGTGGCAGTTCGGAAATGAAATATCCGGTGAGTTGCAAAAAAAGGTTAATGCTCTATTGCGCTTGAAAATAACGAACCACCTACATTAAACACTACCCTAAACCAAACTGATAGTTTTAAAGGAGACATATCATGCTTTTAAATTGTTCCTTTTTACATATAAATCATACATTTGTGGTCTATATAAAGCGGAACTGCAATGCTTGGGTCTGAATTCCTCATTATTATAGCCCCACAGGCCCCTTTTTTACCCCTTTTCTGAGGTGCTTCTGAGATCAAGTCGTTTTGGTGCGGTCTCTTTAAATACAATTGAGACACTTCATACCCCGCCCCCTCTCCAGTTTGCAGAGGTTCAACTCCACCCCGTTCGGCCATTTTTGTAGTCTGATAGCAAAGATAGGATTATCTAGCGGCACAGAAACTTTTTATTCACACGTTATTAACAAAATGTCAACAACGGAAGACTTGTCCAGCCAGCCTTAGATGTTCGAGCCAGAGTTGGAGCCGGAGCGAGATGAAAATGAAGACGACGAACCTGCAGGACAACGTCTTCATATGGATGTATCGCAATGGTGTGTTACTGTATTTATACATGAAACTTTGGTCTTCCGACCTTTTACTACCGTGTCGATTTATTTTGATTAATATGTGCGAGGGAGAGAGAGCAAGACAGCGTCTAGTTTGGAGACGGTGATGTCTTGTTTACACTTTCGCCGGGCTCCGAGAGAGAGTGCGAGCGCGCGACCGGGTCTCTCTCTCTGCTCGTTCTTTCAGTTAAACATGCGCCACAAGCGCGGCAGTTCATCTACATTAGACGGTGTAATGAAGCGTGTGGGTTACTACATCCAACAACCGAACATTTTAACTTACCCTCTCGTAACTTCTGCATCTTTTAGCTTGGATTACAAAATTGCAGCGAGAAATAATAATGGCGGATTGCTCGAAGTGTTGGGCCGGAAGTCAATGTCCTTATTTGGCAGTTCCGCTGCAAATACTGTGACGTGATAGTTCACAAAACGTCATAGATAACAGAAAAATCGGAACAGGTTGAAAAATATGACCAAAACAGAATATAAAGATATCAACGAAGCACCTGAAGAGAATAATTTCATCTTTTCTGTACTTCTAAACACTCCAAATATACAACAAAATGCATTTAAGGGCTAAAAAAGTGCATTTAGCATGATATGTCCCCTTTAAGAAAAGCAAACATGAGATAAAAACACATTTTCTGAAGCAACCATATATACAAGTCTTTGAGCGTGACTCGTGCTTCACGGGACTTGTTCTCGAGCGTTTCGAGTCTCAAGTGCGACGCTGTACCAGATGAGCTACCAAGCAAGTTTACTAAGTCAGAAAAGCCGTACATATGGAGCTGGTTATATGATGCAAATGTCAAATTGTATTAGTTTATAATTCATGAAACGAACAACAAGAAAACAAGTCTTTATGAATTGATAATCCACCACTGTAATCATAATTTGTGTGAAAAATAATAAAAGTTGTTGGTGACTTACATCCAGTGTTCATTTCAGCTGGAAACTGCAGTGAATTGTGTATAGGTATGGTTTTAGAGTTTTGCAAGCACATTTTTTCAAAGGAGCCTACAGTATGTTGGGACTGGGGATGTCAGACTCCAAAAATGACAGTTGACATAAAAAATAAAAAAACCTATCATAAAAGTTGTCTTTTTAAATCATGCACAATATGCAGAGTCTTCTAACGCCACAGTAGATCTGTGTATGGAATAGACCACAAATCATTATTTACTAATAATATTAGCCTCCAAAGCTTTTAAAATGGTCTGTATGAACAACAAAAATGTTTTTTTAATGCCTTTGGATGCCACTGCAGAACGACTGTCTTATGACCATGGAATATTGTCCGTAAGTCATATGGATCACTGGTTTATTCTGCTTTAATATTAAAGGAACACTCCACCGTTTTTTCATATTAAACTATGTTATTCCCTTAACTAAGATGAGTTGATACATACCTCTCTCGTCTCAGTGCGTGCACTCAATCGCTCTGGCGCGCGGCGACACTTTGATAGCACTTAGCTTAGCCCAGTTCGTTCTTTAGGATCCAAACAGAGATGAAGTTAGAAGCGACCAAACACCTCCACATTTTCCCTATTTAAATACAGTTACACGAGTAGTTACACGACCAAGTATGGTGACACAAAATAAAACGTGGTGCTTTTCTAAGCGGGTAAAAAGGATAACTATAATGTATGGCGGAATAGCACTTGGGACTCGGGAGCACTTCGACTCGGCACAGTAAAAAGTCACGCCTGAAAAATCCTCTCCCCCTCACTTCTGTCATTAGAACCAACTTGACTTTTTACTGCGCCGAGTCGAAGTGTTCCCAAGTGCTATTCCGCCATACATTATAGAACTGGGATAAGCTAAGTGCTATCAAAGTGTCGCCGCGCGCCAGAGCGATTGAGTGCACGCACTGAGACGAGAGAGGTATGTATCAACTCGTATTAGTTAAGGGAATAACATAGTTTAATATGAAAAAACGGTGGAGTGTTCCTTTAAAGCTTTACAGCCCTAGTCCCTTTCACTTTCATTATGGTAAAGAGTGGCCAGGATATTTTTAACAAAACAAACAAAAACAAACACATTTTCTGAAGAGAGAAAGTCATTGTGGATTGTAATGACAGGGTGAGTAAATGAGGAAGAATTTTCATTCCTACAATATATATAAATTTTCACTCTATCACGTTATCTGGATAATAATAATAAAAAAAACCATATACAGTATGCTGATTCAGGAGGCTTTTTGTTTTGGCTTCAAAATCTAAATTTCCTTTTTATGCATAACCATAAAATGGACACACTGAACCGTGTCGACTTCAGTTTAAAAAGCTGTAGCTGCCTGTGGTGTGTGTGTTCTGTTTTCGGCTTCCACTGCATGCAGAGCATATTTGTGGTCCCCAACTGTTTAACAGTAATACACACACAACACATACAGACATTTTGCAGCATTACATAACGTGGGGTGATATTGAATACACCCCGGGCACAGTGTGTGACATCACTTAAACGCATCTCATTTCCCACCCTTGTAATATAGCTAATGAACAGCAAACTTAACACACACACAGTATTCATACAAGCTCTGTTCCAAAACATAGTCAACTGCCTTGCTGTCTACACAATGAGCACTAAAATGGAACTGAACAACAGTGCTCTAGCTAGGCTAGCATTCATGTGCCACACTAATCAAAGTGCATAGGAGATCCAAACATTAGTATAAGATAAACATTAGCATCCTAGCTAACAGGGGACATTCTCAGAACTTTGGCTAACATTCTGGAGAAGGTTCTCTTAAAGTTATAAACAAATGTTCCTCCAAGAACGTTAATAGAATGTTTCGTTCAAAGTTATCTGGTCTTTAATAATGTTCTCAAAATGTTAGCACAAATATGTTATTTGTACATTGTTCATGACACGTTTTTTTTTTTTTCTGAAATGTTTTAGCTGGACGTTCATCTAAATGTTTTTATGTTACTAATTTGTTGTTTAAATCATTTAAAAAACATGCCGTTTGGAATGTTCAGAGAACTTTCAGAAATAACATTTTTCATAACGTAATGGGAACGTTAGCAAAACGGTCATATTTTTGTTAGCTGGGTTGTAGCTTAGCTAATTAATGCTGCTTCAGTATAATCAAATAGGTATAAAAAAACAAATTAGGTAAATGTTTTTGCTATGCATTCTGGGATTGCCTTCTGTGTGAAGAAAACATGCATTTTGAAATTAGGTATCTTAAAAGGTATCTTTGAACAGCATTCATGTCAGGAGCACGCTATGAATCTTGGAAATGTTTGAAAAAGTAGGGAGAGAAAGTTTTGAGAGATTATAGCTACACATGTGGTTTCAAGTTTGTATTTAAGTGGATGTAAAGAAAAACATATTGAACCGCTAGTGTGTGAGGGAGGTATTCATCTGTGTGTATGATACATTACCTCATAAATATTTATGTGGTGGTCACGTAACTTCCTCTGGCCACTCTTGAACTTCATACCTCAACCGTCTGCAGACAGAGACACAAGACAGAAGGATCAAAAGCTGAAGCGGTGCTTGGTTTGCCCTACACCATGTTTTTAATGAGATAACATAATTTTTCTTTAGAGTATTCTTTAGCTGTATTTGTGAATATAGATACACGTCATAATCAGGTGCAACAAGCTATTTTCGGAGTTGATCTCCAAACCAGCCATGACTGGAACATGACATTTTGCTTTCTATGCCTGTGGCGTTGGGCAACACAGTAAAAAAAATTTGTCTGGTTTTGTCTTGCATAATTCTGTTTTATGTAACTGGATAAAAGTTCTTTTTTTTTTTAACCTAAAACCAGTTTATTGGAGTTTTTTTTTTTTTACTTGTAAAAATCTGTGCATTACCAGCTTAGAAAATATCCATGAATATTAATAATCACAAAAGGAAGAATATATTGATCAAAAATGTACTTTTTGCTACTTATATGTTAGTGAATAAAGTCTATGCTCTAATTATTTTTAACCATTTAATCTGCACAAAAATGTTATGGTTAATGACGAAAGAATAAAACTGATCAAAATTCAGTTCTAATACTTTGAAGTTAGCTTCCAATACTTTCAATGTTAGCTCAGCATGCAACTGGTTATAAGTAAAAATATTAGGCCATTTGATATGGCTGAATCAACCAGGATCAGATCCAGTAAAATTAGTTCATTATAATAAAAAATGCATGTTTTTGTTGTTTGTTGTTTTCCAGCACGGGTAACTCCGCCCCCAGTGAAATTGGCCTAAAATTGGTCCAAAATGTGTCTCCATATACTGTAACTGCATTTTGAACATCAAATATGTTGATTTGTTGTGTCGTGCTGTCATTTTGATTTCAATTTGATTGAAAACTACTTGTTGTTGGAAATGTTCCCCGTCACACTTAATTGGATAAAAGGCAACATTTGTGGTGCGCACGAGAAATTCCTGATTTGCAGGTGAAAATAATCCAAACAAAGGTAGCCTACTTTTTAGAATGTAAAACAGTACAAGTGTTTGGCCTTCACAGTGAGTTGTGTGTTTGTACATGTGCTTTGTGCCTTAATCACATTGATGGAAAGTCGATGGCTAATTTGCAATTTGTTACAACAATTGAGTACTTTACCTTCGTCTCTCTCTCTCTCTCTCACCTTGATCCTGAATTACTGCTGCACAGTTTCCTGTTAATTCCCTATAAAAAAGAATGTGAAAACACAAAGCAGCGCAGCGATAAGTATCACCAATGAGCTGCTCAGAGCTGTAGCCCTGCGGGAGGACCGATTCTTTCCCTCTCCGCGTCTCATCCCTCATTTTAGAAGCTCAGCGCTGCTCAGTCATCCTGAACAGACTTGTTCCAGGAAGGGATGGCAGGAGGGGATGGATGGGGGCTTTGTCAAGGCCGAGTGTAGAAAGGGAGGACCTGATTGAGACCAGGGGGTGTGAGGTAGGGATTATACAGATATTTATCTTGATCTCTGTCCTGTCAATCAAGCTACACACACTGGAGACAGTCGACGGGAAAATGTGGGAGATCGAGGAAGCGAGTGGAGGAAGGACAGAGTGTGAGAAGTGGAGGAAGGAAGGAAATGTGTTAGTTCATTTGACTGGTGAATCAAGTAGAATCAAAGAATGAAGGCTCATTCTGACAAACAAAATGGGGTATTGAGAGCATCTATTTTAACTTGATACATCACCTCAAAAACGAAACGTTTACGGTGCGAGATGCTGAAAAGAAAAATCCTTCTGATGCATACAGTATTTACAAATACCATCAATTAATAATAAGAATAATAATAACCCACTCCATTGTCCGTCTTTTTCACACTGTCTGCTTGGCGGAGTTACATGTAGCTTACTTTTTTAGCTGACAAAATTGCCAAATTGCTCATCCCTAACAGTGTTGTTATTGTTAACTATAACTAAAATGATTAGAATTTAAATAAAGCTGAAATAAAATAAAATACAAAAATTAGATGAAAACTTTTAAGTTGAAGTAGTAATGACAAACTAAAACTGAAATAAAAATAAATTAAAGCTACACTATAGAGAAATATTTTAAAGAAAACGACAACAAAAAAGACAAACGCACAAAACAAAATTACTAAAACATGACCTAAAATAATATGGTCATGGACCTAATGAAAATATCATAATAAAAGTCAATTCGAAATATTAATAAATACTATATTAGTATATAATTAACTCACTGTATCACTCAAGAATATTAACAAATGTTAATTGCACCTATAAAAGATAGCTTTTTGTTTTGAACAGCAATAACCCCTGCAGACGGGCTTCATATCTGCTCTATAAAGCATGCAGGTGCAGTCTGACCTTTACAGAAGGAGGTGCAGGTCCACATGGAGGTTCAGGTCATTCATCTTGGAGGTGGAGAGCGGTTTTCTCTCATTCCAGAGAGGAGGGCGGTTGGTGCGCCAGCCGGTGCAGTGGTGCAGGATTGATGTTTTTATAAACCTTCACTCAGCAAAGGTCCTGGTGGTTCATCATTTCTCTCTAATTGCACCGTCTTGGACTGTGGTGTGTGCACCAGTTCAGTCAGTCGATGTTTGTGTGTGAAAAAGAGGGACTGTTTTTTTCTCTCAAGTGGATTAAATACCTACGTGAAGTATTCATCCTCATAAGGGAGTGATAAATGTGTGGATTCATTTTCTCTCTTTAAACCCCTCATCACATTCAGCCACTCAGTTCACTGAACCTGGTCTAACAACATTCTGGCCCCTCAATACCCAGAGCAAAAACCCTTCGGTGTTTCTTCCACAAGCACATTAGCTCGAGAACAGCTGACCCAAGTTGAAGTGCTTGGCTCAAACCACATGTCCATTGTGGATGTGTTTGGAATTCTCTGTGCGGCCGTACACCAAATGGCTGTTGGTTTTCAGACAGTATATCTGATTAACTTGATTTGGGATTAAATTGCTTGCAGCACAAAATTTAATTTACTAGGTACCTCTGGCCCACATCACAAGCAAACACACACAGATTCAATGTTCTGTTTAATGTGCAGTGTTATCTATGTTTAACAGGAAAAAGTTTTCAACATTGACAATAATCAAAAATGTTTCTTGAGCAGCAAATCATCATATTAGAATGATTTCTGAATGAGTAATGATGCTGAAAATATCAAATATTATGAATATAATGATGCTTTGATCACATGAATAAATATTTGGTAACATGTATTAATAATGCCTGAATAATTGTAGTTATAATACATTATAACATTTATATATTAAACACACATATGCATTAAATACATGACAAACATTCCATTTTATATGTAACAAGGAATTTGCTAATATTATAATGCATTTTAACTTGGTTACAATTATTTACGAAAAAGATATAATGATTATAATGTACATTTTGAATACCTTTATAATGCACTATACATAAAGGCTTTAAGTAAAGCGTTAACAAATATTTTTGTGGCATATTTTTATACACATATTGTGTATAATACAAACTAAAATGCCCCCCATGCCACAGCAGTAAAATCTCAGTCGTATAAAATATCAAACATGAATATTATATATTATGTACATAAAACATCAGATACATCCTGATTGACTGTAACTGTGTAGCGTTGCACTATATTTTCTCTTCTCTTTTGGTGTGGACAGTCAAATTACCAGTCGCTCACCAGATACTTGTTACATGGAGAATTCGCATACAATACTGTGAAAAAGTAAGTACACCCCATAAAAAGTGACATATAATGGATTATCATTTCATTACCTTTAAAAGATAAAATGTAATATACTTTAACAAATGACACTTGGAATGTATTTTGTAATTATTTAAACAGGTTAAACAGAAATTACAATTTTACTGAACATCAAGTGATTAAAATTAGAATCAAGTGCACCAATTATATGAATCAAGTGCAAATTAGTAGAACATTATTAAAAACAAAAAGTCTGGTTTGGTCATTTGCTTTGAAATGTATGGAAAGAGCCGGAGTCCCTTAAAAGGAAGTTCGTTGAGACGTGAATTTGGAAAGGAATTTAACCATTTCCAAACTAATGCATGGTTATTTTTTTAATTATATCAACTTCACCCATAAATATGTCCAGAATGAGTTCCTGTATCAGTATGACCACATAAAAGGACAAACCTTTTCACATTGGGTACTTACTTTTTCACAGCACTAAATTAAATTGAATTCTTTCTTGAAACTGCTCACAGTCTATCAGTTCTCACTTTTTTAAAAATGTATTCCTCTTCTGGCTCTCTCTTTCAAAAATATCCCAAAATTCTCTCTCTACCCCTTTACCTAACACTTTAATTTCACTCCACACACACACATTCTCAAATCTCTTGTGCGTTAAGACTAAAAGCTCTGTCTCCCCTCAGTAAATACTCTCAAATCGCTCACGGATTTTATCTGAATCTAGCGTTTTATTTCTCACCTCCCTCTGACATCTCATAGGAATGTGTGTGTGTGTGTGTGTGTGTGTTAGACATCACAAGCATATAATGCAGTGCTCGGTTTAGCCCAGTCAGCTCTACAGATAATAACACAATTTACAGTTATAGCAATGCAACCATAGGATCAAAGTGACGCAACCATAGAAGGACACAAAGTCACACACACATTCATAAAAAGCGAGAGCATTGTGCCCTTGAGTGAAGTGCAGTATATAAACCCAGTATTCCCATTGGCCCAGTTTAAAAACAGGCAATCAATGAAAACTGACCTGTTCATTTGAAAGTGAGGAGGTATGACCCAGCATTTCGCCCTCTGAGTGTGTTAATCTATCTCTCCATCTCCTTCTTGATAAGGCCATAATGAAAAGTGCCGTTATAAAACAAAACGAGTTGGTCCAGAGGAGAGAGAATGAATTCTTTGATGGAGTTCCACAGGGGACGAGATCACAGGACGTCTATATGAGAAAGATCAGAAAACAACCTCAGCAAAAGCACAGAAAGAGACATGAGAAGGAGAAATGAACCTCTTTAATGTGTTGTCTCTTGACCCAAAAATGAACACCCTTCATGTCATTCCAAGAACGAGTTTCGCAGAATCATACTGGTTGCACTTTTCCACAACAACTGAAACTTATAAGCAGGATAACTGAGGAAAGAAAACAAGAGACAGGTGGTGCTAATCAATCAATGTAACTATGTAACTATGACAACAAGAGTAATTATGACAACAAATGCAAACATACTTAGAAATCTGCGTCTGCGTCTGAAATCGAATACTTCCCTACTATATAGTATGCGAAAAACAGTACGCCATAGTAAGTCTACAGTAATTGCATAGTAGGTTCCCTGAACGCTTGCACAGCGGATCAAACAGGGAACATGCCGGCTAACGCAATGTCTCGTTCCCGCCTCTCAGGGAATCGAGGTTACGATAGTAACCGGAGACGTTCCCTTTCGAGAGCGGTAACTCTACATTGCGTAGCAACACTGCGGGAACTGTATTAAATCCCGCCGTGAGAGTAGTGAAGATAAGCCCGGAGAAACGGGGTCAAGCTACACCAGCCATGGAAGAGACAGACAGCCAATAGCCGCGCCGCTAGGAGTGCTCGCATCTGATAGGTGGAACTAGACCAATGAGACATCAGCTCCGACCCTATCAAAATTTGCATATACAAATGCAATGTAAGCCAAGGCTGCACTGATCCGGGGTTAAGCATGAGGGTTAAACACAGTGTCAATGGCAGTAGCGGTAACCACTGCATAGTTGGTTCCAATAGTTCACAAAACTGTGACGCCACAGACGGTACATCCAGCTTGTAAAATCTGGCGAAGGTGTTCTGAGAAGACCAGCCAGCAGCAAGACAGAATGAGCTCGTTGAATGTCTGATGTTAAGGGGACAATCTTTCCCCTGGCATCCGTAAGCCAATGCGATAGCGTCCACAATCCAGTGAGAAAGTCTCTGTTTTGAGACAGCACGTCCCTTAGTACATACACCAAAGCACACAAAAAGCTGGTCTGACTGAAGAAAGGCGGCCGAGCGATTCACATACATCCGCAAAGCCCTGACAGGGCAAACAGTGCTCTGAGCATCAGCGTCACACGAGGATGACAGCTCAGCATATAATGCGGGCAGGGAAACAACCTGTGCTTTGAACGGTGTAGACTTAGGCATGTAGCCCCGTCTTAGCCGGAGAGTAACGCTGCAGTCGCCGGGTCCGAAACAGATACAATCATCATTCACCGGGAATGCGTGTAAGTCTCCAACGCACTTTGCAGAGGCGAGAACAAGGAGCAAATTCGTTTTCAGGGAGAGCTCCTTAACAGCAATCGAAGCTAAGGCTCGAACGGCGGTAGAGAGAGAGCCCTCAAAGCTAGAGCTAGATCCCACGGTGGCACCGATGGCGGCCGTGAAGGACACAATCTCCTCGCTCCCCTGAGAAATCTGGTCTGAGTGTTCTTACTGATCGATTGCCTGTCAACCGGGGAATGAAACGAAGCAATAGCGGCCATATACACCTTCAGCGTGGATGGCAAACTCCCGCTATCCAGTCTGTGCTGTAGGAAGCGCAAAACATCCGACATGGAACAGATCACCGGGTCATATCGTGCCGTTCACCTGAGACAGCAGGTCCTTCCTGAGGGGGATTTGCCATGCACACTGTTCCCCAGCCTGAGGTCGACACATCCCTCGAGACTACGGTGCGTTGTGTCACTATTCCCAAAGGCACTCCTTGGCTGAACATATCCGGGTTGCGCCACAGTCTTAGAGCGCTGACGCAACTGTGCGTGTCTGCGTTTCCACGTGACTGATTAGCACATCCCTTGAGTGAGCTAAAACCAGCTAATCGTCCAGATAATGCGCATTACGCTCGTTCTGAGGGAAGAAAGCGCTGCGTCCACACACTTGGAAAAAGTGCAGCTCGGTGCAGTGGGCGCACGTGAAGGCCGCCTCGGTGTGGGTGAGGCCCTGGCAGGCGACGCAGAACTAATGTTCGTCGGGCCGTCGATGGGGCCCACACAAATCTGGCAAGTTGAAGCCATCAGATGTTTAGAGAAAAATATTCCTAGTCCTCCTGGTTCAGCTTCCACGATGGCAGCATGAAGAAAGAGATTCTGACGCAATTGGCGCACCCATGCATTTTATACTGCCCGCAAGCCTGTCAGTATTTGCATACTTCATGACAATTGGCCAGCTGTTCCAAGCTGGCGTTAGCCTATAAGATTTCAACAAAAGTGGAGAAGGGAGAAGTTCCCCCAGCATTGCTACGCAATGTAGAGTTACCGCTCTTGAAAGGGAACAGTAGGCGAAAAGTATCCGGGGGACCAACTACTTCCGGCGAGATTCTGAAGTGTGCAATCGATGGACACTTTTATTGTTTTATTTGTATAAGGTACATCCGTGCCATGAGATATTTCAAAAAGTGGTGGGGACATGTCCCACACCCACAAATTACGCCTATGAGTACATCCGAATTTCATTCATACTACTTTTCATATACTATATACTGTATAGAGCTTACTTTTTTTTTAACGGTCGCAAAGTAAATTGTAATTCAAATGTAGTAACTACTCAATACGTGATTTTGGACACACTGTGCTGCAACAACTTGAAGCTGTCTACAAACACGACAAAGCGACCATCGCAAATTCATTTGTTTTTCGCTTTCAGAAGTAGCACGAGCGCTTGGAGTACGTCAGGAATAAAACGGGGCATCACTTTACTGTCTGGAATTTTTTGTGTAATGCCGCAGTCAGTGCAGACAGCATCACTGACTTTTTACGTGGCGCCTCGCTCGCTTGCTTACGGTGCAGACACTAAGGAGCCAGAAAAAAAGAGAAAACTTGTTATGCATTTTAATATGCATTAAAAGTTGTATGCTTTTAATGGGCTGTTAATTTACGCGACAACAGTGTTTTGGGGGTCTGAAAAAGCAAACTTTTGAAAATAGGTTTCAAAGTGCACGTTTTTTTTCCCCTGTGAAAACTACAAAAACGCGAATCTGTAAAAACGCTGATGTCAAATGCATGCGTATTACGTGTTTAGTCTATTGGCGGGTAGTGTTTCTTTACAAAGTGACATCGCTAACTACAGGCCTGGCATGAATAATACAGCGTTTGTAATTGTTTTCACAGATCAGTGTGAACGGGGATCATTTTGAAAATGTTGTCTACGGGAAAACCTTTCTGATTTTTAGTACATTGTTGTTAAACATATCCTAAAACAATAACTGAACGTGACATTGATATTGTGAAATATTACAATTTAAAATAACCGTTTTCAATTTGAATATATTTTAAAATGTAATTCATTCATGCGATGATACCCTTACATTTTCAAGAGAGGATTTAGCAAATAGCATTTAAGGATGGCAATAATTAGGAAACCTTTGCTTTGCACTACTTAATAAAGTGTGTGCATGTGTTAAAAGCACATGACTCATATTACTGAGCCCAAAATATGTCTCATGGTGTATTTGTTTAATTTAAATGGTCCCATTTTCTCAATTTCATGAAGGGTGCCAATACGTCTCGAGCTGCCTTTAGACTTCATTAATCTGCATTAATCTGATGGCAGACTGTTAAAAAGAGAGAGTGAGAGAGCAAGAGAGAGAGAGAATTGCCTTAGGGATTGACGTCTTGCTAGTACAGCTTCAATCTGTTCTTTATTCTGATTGCTACATGAATTTGCTTGTGCGTGTAGGTGTAATAGATGAGGCGTTTCAGGGTGAGATACAGGATGTTTATCCTCTTTATTGTCTCGGCCGATTCATACAGTCACTTACAGCTTTTCAAAGTGCTTTTATACATGTGGTTTACAGGTGTCTTAGATCTAAAACATTCTCGGTGCAAGTATTTGTACACAAACAGCTACACAAGCTTGATTTTACTAATATAAACATGTCAGTGCAAGAGAGAGGGGAAGCTTTTTTGCTTAAAGATTGAGAGGATACATGAATAAAAAACATTATGTGCATGGATAAATCATTTATAATAAATACTGCAATATTCCATACAAAACAAGAATTGTCCATTTTGATATCATGGTGACTAAGTAAATGTGTTGCGAACAGTGTTAACTGTTAACTGATACCATCATGATGCTCTGGTCAAGCATTTGTGTCTACATTTGCATAATGACGTAGTATCTTTTTGGTCCTAGTTTGTTTGTGCGTGTGTAATTTGGTGCAAGATTTTGAAGGCTTAAAGCGTCAGTCAGAGAATGTAAATTCGCAGCCAAAAAGCATCTAAATCTGTGCATGTGTGTGTATGTGTGAATCACAGGGCATTTTGGGATATTACAGCTTTACAGACCTGATATGTGCTGACAGGTGTAGCTAAGTGCAGCTAAATGGCCCGCTATAACACAGGGAGCGAGAAAGAGAATCGCATAAACACGCACACAATTTTATGCAGTGCGCATGGTCCTTTGATTTATGCAGGGTATGTGCGCGAGTCATTATTCAGTAGCGGCATGTTAGTGACGGGCTCATGTGACCACAGGAGGTCATTACGATGCTGGGATGTAGATTTAGATATTCTTAATTCAACAGCAGAGATCCAATCAATAGCCATGAACTTAGTACCGTAGGTCGCCACCAATCTGCTTAGCATTCAGTACAGATGCAGCTGCAATGAGAGACAGGGTGCATCTCACAGAAGCTGTCAAAAACATGTCCTGGTCATATTCTACCTCTAAACAAATAAATAAATAAAAGTTATTTTGACAACAAAATGTCATTTCCATTGGCCCATTAAAAACATGACATTTGCCTCCTAAATTCTTATTACAGCAATGCACCCAGATGTTTTATTCCTCCATGGGCTTTCAATCCACCAAACTTGACACAACAGTATTTTCAATTTTTCAAGTTTACTTTTTCAATGTATTGTTTACATAATTAAAAAAAATATTTATAAATAACTTTTTACATTACAGCCTTTGCAAATAAGCCATAATTATATCAACAGTCCTAGATACATAAATGATGTAAAAGTGACCTTTTAGATTGCAAAAGAAAAACATAAAAGGCTTACATTATTATTAATAATAATACTTCATTTAAATATTTAGCATTTAAATATTTATAAAGCACATTTTATTATTATTATTATTATTATTATTGCTGTAGTGTAGTGACTATTTATTAATAATGGAGTCTGTATTAAAGGTAGGGTAGGCAATTAGGCACTTTTTGCTATTCTGGTTGAAACTCTCACACCCTGATAGCAATCAATAATAAAAGTGGTCTAAATATAAAAAAAATGTTTTCTGTGGAAGTCTCAGGGCCAAAAAATGTTCGTTCAACCATTGCATTCGGGTTCGAATGCAAGGATATGATGTCCTACCTGCCTGTCAACATACTGTATGTATTTCCATACCACTGCGCACCCTGCTAGTGCTAGCCGCCTTTTACAGTTTATATATATATATACACACACAAACACACACACACAGCGTTATATAAAATGTATATGTAAATATGTAATGTAAAATATGTATATATTGACCTTTAAATTCTTTTAAATATTGATTTTAAAAATTCCAAATATTAGAAAATCTACATCTATGCTTTACATTTTCATGCCGTGAAACCATTTTAAACTTTCAGGCAAAGCTTCATTACACCAACATCAAAGTTTTTCTAGTTCTATCATACTACACCAGAGAACATTCAAACGACAACATGTCTTGCGCATACATCAAATACAGTTATATTTATAGTACGCCACATCTGCTGAAAACTCTACTGTATTTGGCTGAAAGCACTTCATCTCTGACCACATGTGCCTGCCTTCCAGCAGTGTGTGATGGGGTGTCTGGAGTGTAATCACATCAAAAAGCAAACACACTCGATCTGTTCCCTGGGGTCTGGGTGTTTTGATATTACACTCTGTGTTCTATGGTGTGAATCGTCCTATTTTGGTTTTGCGTTTCTGCGTGTGATAATTTAGCATCCATGTTTACTTTTTTAAGTGTGAATATATACACACAAGCATCTACTTCACAGCATATGTTTGCTTGCTGTGTGTGTGTGTTTGATGAATCACAGTGACGTCAGTCATTTAGTTTTGTCCTGAAGCCTTATCTGTTCTGGAAAGTGCTGTGTTTGTGTGTGTTTGCAGCCTCAGTGACATTTGCAGTGTGTGTGGCAGAATGGGGGAAGCCTTTTGTGATGTTTTCATTCAGATAATGATGAGAGGTGAAATACAGGAATCTGATATAATGGATAGATTTACAAATCTGACCGCACTGAAGGCAGCACTCTTAATAAGAAACTAGCATGTAAGAAGCACTATACTTGAGTATAAAAGTCATATTTGAAATAAGCATAACTGAATTTAAAGGGCTAGTTTACCCCAAAATTTTAATTTTGTCATCATTTACTCTCCCTCATGTCGTTCCAAGACTTTTGTTCATCTTCGGAACACAAACGAAGATCTTTTTGATGAAATCTGAGAGCTTTTTGTCCCTCCATTGCCAGCTACGCAACTGAAACTTTGACACTTCAGAAGGTTCATAAAGGGATCATAAAAATAATCCATTTGAATTCAGCAGTTTAGTCCAAAATGTTCTGAAGAGACTTTATATGATGAACAGATTGAATTTAGACTTTTATTCAGATAAACATTCATCAACTCACACATCAATTGTGGTAAACGGAAGCTCAAGCATGTTCACTTGACGTGCGAGAACCAATGAGGCTCATTCTTGTGTTACGCAGCACGTTTGAGCTTCCACTAGAGGTTTGTTCAGTTGAGCTTCTGTTTATGTTCTCTGATCAATGTTTATATGTGAATAAAAGCCTAAATCAAATGTGTTCATCATATAAAGCAATCGAATCTCGTCAGAAAATTTGGACCAAACCACTCAATTCATATGGATTAGTTTCACGATCTCTTTATGAGCTTTTTGAAGCGTCAAAGTGGTAGTTGCGTAGCTGTCAATGGAGGGACAGAAAGCTCTCAGATTTCATCAAAATGATCTTGATTTGTGTTCAGAAGATGAACGAAAGTCTTACGGGTTCGGCGCGACATGATGGAGAGTAAATGATGACATAATTTTCAATTTTGGGTGAACTAACCCATTAACACATTCAAGTTTTAATAACATTTTTTAACACTTCACATGTTACGTCAATCTATTTATGAGGGGGTTTGGCGTCACGGCATCTTTTGTTTCCAGGCGGACCGTTAAAGAACGCAACACACACGTAGAAATCCTGTAGAATTCAACCAATCAAATGACGACTTCGAAACTCCTTAAGTGTTTCCAATTATGTGTGCCATATGCATCAGACAGTCAGCCAGCAGTCTGTGGGTGTGACGTCTGAGGTTGAGACTAACATGTTTATAACCAGCTAGCAAGAAAGCCTGCCAAACGTATAGTAGACTTAACAGCAGTACTACTGGCTTACAATATTTGCATTTTCTTCTACGTATTAAGGTGGAGTATGTTTCCAGTCTTTTGCATCACAAACAGCAAACTGCATGATGATTACAATTTAAATAATAACAAAAACGCTTTCTTGCAAAACTATTGTTCCACCGAGAAAGTTTGTTTGCGCTCGCAAAAGCACTGAAATATAGTTTTCCCTCCCACCTCATATTATTTCCATCACAAAAGTTTTCGGAACGAACACAAAAGCATTGAATTATTTCTCCCATGTCCGTATATTTCATATCATGCAAATATGAATATAAATGGAATAGAGCTTTAACCTGTGTAAACAGCTAAGAAGGAATATTGTTTTATTTATAATAAGATCAATAGTGTTTGCAGTGCTTATAATCCCAGGTTGCTGACACACACACACACACACACACACACACACACACACACACACACACACACACACACACACACACACACACACACACACACACACCTTCTGCATTCCGGGATTGTATTTGGCAGCTGTCAGGTTCATTAGAATTCAAGAGAGGTATCATGAATATAAAGGGAACCATTTTTTAGAAGAAGAATGACGAGATTACAATTGACTGCATTCATGTGTAGATAACAGTAGAAAGACAGACAGAGAGACGAGGACGGCTGCTGGAAAACAGACCTATGATCATGACATTTGGGTGACTTTTGCTGTTTGCTGAACTGTGAGCGTTTGCATGCGTGTTTGATATGTCTGTGTCTGTATTTCAATAGGTGATCAATATCAGTTCGTGCATCAAAACATCCACAGAAACATCCCCAGGGACAAAACGTTGTGTGTGCAAGTTTTATTACCTCTGGGTTTGGAGTGGCGCTCATGAATAGTCTGACCATGTGCTTTAAGGTGTTTCTCAGCTGGGCAACTTGAAAAGACAGAAAAGACAAAGTCAAATTGCGATTGTGTCTCCATGTAAAGAATATCAAGGACAAAATCACAAATGTAGTTGGTTGCGTTTAGTCAAGCCAACAATTAATGTATGGCTAGGTGGTTTTCAAAATCCTTTGTATTTAACTTCAACATGTAACTTGGCCCGAGATTAAGCTAAAGATTTAAATGATACCTCAGCTTGTTGAGGAGAGGTGTATTAGATCTTTAATAAGAAATCATACAAAACGATTGGGTGAAAACATCTTGTACACTTACATTAAAGAAGTTATATCAGACTTGATTTTCTTACACAGTATATATATATACAGTATATATATATAAAACAATATCAAATTTCCCCACAATGCTCTTGTCTCAGGTCAAGTTAATAAGCAGATAATCTATGAATTCCAGTAGTCAGCAGAGAGAATCTGCTGCTCTCCGGTGTTATTGACTACAGAAAATCCGTCAGAAGGGGAAGAATGTCAAACTTCATTGCTTTTCCGTTACCCAGCCAATCTTCCCTTCCCGCCCATAGATTACTCAAACAGATAGGCCTACATGCACTGACATCTGAATGATTTTATACCCCAGCAGACAAATTTCTCATGTAAACGACAAGGGTGGGGGGAGGGACTAAAAGATCTGTATTACGCAGATTAGCACGCAAAGACACACACACACACACACAATCTTTGTGTTTCAATCAAATATTTCCCCTACTGTGATATCGCTAATGGCTAATGCACCAGAAACACACACAGGCACACATATTTCCACACATACAAACATACACATACAGTCTTTCCCACTGGAGCAGCATTAGCCCTGCGGCTAACCGGGCCACTAAGAACCATCTGCCTCACCAGCTCAAAGTTTGAACTAACTGATTCACAATGCATTTTTAAACCTCTCTGCTGAATATTTTGACATTATTTGGTGCTCCAAACTTCAGTGAAACGGAATGTCAGGCTAACCAAGCTAAACCTTGCTGAAAAAAATAAAATAAATAAAAATAGCACACCAAATAAGCTGGTTTAATCGAGCTTAAATAACCAATTTAAATAACCAGCTGCAACCGTATTATTGCATAATAATGTTTTGGCCACTTTCAAGCCTCGTTTTTGCATGGCTGCACTAGTCAAGCTGGTACAATAAGCTTCTTAAGCTGCCAGTAACAGATCTACTACTGAATCAAGTTCATTACTGGCAAAAATGCTTATTGGCGGAATGTTTTGCCAAAAGACCAAAAAGATGCATCATGATGATAACTTATTATAATTATCAATGAAAACAATCTAATCAAAGAACATTGTTGGGGATTGAGCCAGTTGAGCTGAAAGAGCTGAACGCTGCCTGAATTTCTTTGTTAGCTGGTTAATTCGCTGAAATGAAAGCAAATGCACAGGTGAAGTCGAACCCTAACATGCTAGTCAGAATGCATAATTCTGTTGCATATGCTTTATTGTTTAACCCTCTGGTGGAGAAGTCACACTCATACTCATTACAGTTAAAAGAGGCCGAACACCTCTTTTGTAAAATCAGAGGTCGGACTGTTACATTTTGACATTATCACAAACATTTTTGTCTAATAAAAGTGCATCCCATTCAAAGTAGAGTGAGTTGGGCTAAATAAATTATTTGGCATTAATTTTATTTATTTACTTTTTTGCCAAACTGTGACTCAAAAAAAAAGTGTAACTGAAATGTAAGATGGTCCAAAATGGTCTGAATGTTTTTTTTCCCCCCATTATGGCAGTGACTATATTGATCAGGAGGGAATCTAGTTTAGGCCTATACGAGTTGTTCTCCAAAAGCCCCCAAACGAGTCTTTAAGTGAGTTTAGAAGCCAGTTGGGGGCACTTAAGACTGATTTGGAACGCCTGCAGTTAGTCTTTCCACCTGTGATTACCACCGCAGCGCTTTATAAGAATCTTGCTGAAAAGTAACAGTTTAATTAAAGACCCCATGTTCCTGTAATGAAAAGGGAACATGCTGAGAGAACAACAGCAAGACTGGAAATGGCTCACATAATTTCACCTAATACACACTCTCGCAATCCTACCCAATCCAGCATATGTACGGCCAATCAGAAATTCATTCATCACACACAGTAACGACCCTGAAAGTTAAGACCATCAGCGTGATTAACGATCATTTTCTATCAATAAACGACTGAATGATGGTTGATTGCTGCTGTGTTCTGAAGTACGGCCGTAGGTGATACAGATTGAGCCATTTAAAATATTGAATTGCTGAACAGAAAAGTAAACCGAGATATTCTTGGTGAACACAGCTGGGAGCAGATGAATGGAGATGTAGATGTTTCTCAGATTTCCATGTGTACATGCTCTGTGCATGAGAACATGACATAGGAAACATTGTCCTGAGAGCAACGGTGAAAGTAAGACCTGAACACGAGCTCTGAGGTGCATTTAAACATCATGTCGCCACATTCCTACAACCTTGATCCAGCAGAGATCAATCCAAGTGTTTAGTTTCGGTTTAGCACAGTGCAGATTTAAGATCAATATAATTGGCTTGTCAGTTCAATTATCATGTCAGGATTTGTTTTAAATACATTCTATTTACATATTTGTACCTAAATTTCCCAATGGAAATCTGCATTAAATTTTACAACAAGGACAAACTGTGCCCAGTGATTACTGTGAAAAATGACTGGACTGCCTCTGTTCGGGCTCACAGCCCAATTTTCATAATTAAAAATCAGTTAAATAGAAAATACATTTGAGTTGACCACTTTGGTAGTTGAAAGAGAATTTTTTAAACTGACATTAATGTTTAATTACTCTGCAGTTTGTGAAATGTCTCATAAATATGTGGAACCGATTAAATAAAACCACTGTTGCTCTAGGTCTTCAAGTATCTGTCTGCAAATTTGCGTTGGGGAATAAGTTTACATTTGATGATTTTAATTTGGCTTCAGCCAATCTGAGCATATCTGATGTGTAAACTGCAAAAACGCCATATTCTCAAGAAGTATTTTTGTCTTATTTTCCTGTTAAATATCTCAAAATTATAAATTTACATGAGAAGTAACACTAAATAAAATATTAAGATTTTTTGTCAGAATTTTTTTAAATCTTATATAAGTATTTTGTCTTGCAGCACTGGCAGATTTCATGTTTTAATCATAAATAAGTTCAAACAAGTGAAAAAAAAAAAAAAAAAAAAAAAAAAAAACTGCCAGTGCAGTAAGACAAAATACACTTATATTTATCTATGAAAACAAGTCTTCTATCAAAGTTTCACTTCAAAAAGTAAACATACCGGTATCTTATTTTAAGGATTTCTATATATATTTACCAGGAAAATAAATGTATAAATAAAATACATTAAAAAAGCTAAAAACCCATGAAGTGTAATATACAGATATTAGGAGTAATATTTTGTTGTGGTGTTGCTACCAAGCAAAAAATATAAAAAATAATAATTATTATAATAGTATAGATTTTGTTTAATTACACTACTGTAAAAAGTTTGGGGTCGGTAAGATTTGTTAATATTTCTGAAACAAGGCAGCATTTATTAGATAATAAATACAGTAAAAAGAGTATTATTGTGAAATATTATTATAATTTAAAAGAATTGTTTTCTATTTGAACATATTACAAAACATATTTTATTCCTGTGATCAAAGCTGTATTTTCAGCATCATTACTCCAGTCTTCAGTGTCACATGATCCTTCAGAAATCATTCTAATATGATGATTTGCTGCTCAAGAAACATTTCTAATGATCAATGTTGCAAATATTTGTGCCTCTTAATATTTTTGTGGAAACCATGATACATTTTTCAGGCTTCTTTTATGATTTCCTATAAAAAATAAAAAATAAACAATCTTTTGTAAAAGTCTTTACTGTCACTTTTGATCAATTCAATGCATCATTGTTGAATTAAACTACTGTTTTTTCAAAAGAAAGAAAAAAATCTTACTGACCCCAAACTTTTAGTGTCCCTAACCGTTTTCCTATACCTTACCTTCACAATTACCTGTCTGTGTGTAAATTAAGCCATCAGGACTGAATATTTCACGGGTCACCAGAGGGGCAGGAAGTTTGTAGAAATTTGCGGACAGCCATCTTCCTGTGTGGCCTGTACTAGCTTTGAGGAGACGGTAGCAGTGATTCACAGGGCAGCACATCAGTCGAGCATAGCGGAGTGGAGTGCCTCATTCTCCTGGTCCTTATCATGAAACACACAGACCCTTCTCGTATCCCTCAGCCCAGCGTTCCTGGCAACTGTCCCACGGTTCCATCCTGCCCTGAATGTTGAGACAATGATGTCACAAGGGAAATCACGGAACCTTGAAGAGCAGCCGTCCAGAAGTATTTTCAATCGCACTGGAATCAGGTCACGCTCGCACTTCCTGCGCACCTACACAATTTTAATGCAACCACTGAAGCACTTGCCAGTAGGGACGGGTGAATTGAGAGGGTTGGTTGTTAGTTAAGTGTTAGTGAGATGTTATGGCAGCACTGAGAGTTCAAAGATGGCTCAGTGGACGATCGGTGAAGGTTACGGTCACTGATGCTCCAAGTGAGGGATTTGGTTGGATTCTGAAAGTGCAAACAGGAGTTAGTGAACAAAGGGACGGGTGAGATTCAAGGGCAGGCAGTGATTGAAACATTCTTTGAAAGCATGAAGGCAGAATGACTGAAGTGGTATGGGAATAAAAGAAAGAATTGAATTGAAATATAGAATAACTACATGTGAATAAATGGAAATGCACAAAAAGAGGGTAGATTCATAAGAAGCAGTACATCAAATATTAAAGTCTAATATAAAAATAAACCAGCAAATGGTGTGAGGTGACACTCAATTCTGTTTTTCATTTTAGAGTTCTTATATTATTGGAATGATTCCTGTTTAACAATGGAATATAATATGCAGGGATAATGGACATCCAGCCGTTTGTTATCGCAAAGTAAACCCCAACAGGGTGATAAGTAAATAATAAGACACATAATATTGATTAGAGTTGAAATATTTTACTAGCTAATTAAATGTTTCCTCAAACAGTTCTTAGCAAGCAGCTTGGAGCCTACGAACGAACAAGTTCAAACAAGACAGACATTTAAGGGATAATGAACAGTCCTATCACTTATTACAAGGCTTTTTACCACATAAATGAAAGACAGGGAAATGAAACCATTTTAAAATCCTACCTGTTTATTATTTTGTAAAACATTACAGTGTACATAACAATGGTTCTAGCAACATGATGAACACTTCAACAATATTAGGCCTAGTATTAATATTATTAAGTGAAGGTTAAGTCATGGTTTCAATATTACCATACTTTTCATGGTGTCATTTTGACAGTAAATACAGTTGATAGCAGTTGAAAGACATGAAAGAAGCGCCAACCTCAAATGCCCCAATGAGCAGACATTATACATTTTTGCCATTTGATGACGATCATCATAACTGACCACAGAATGTCGTGACTGACCAATCAGAACAAACATATGCTTGATGACGTGGCAGCCGAGATATGCAGCCTTACTAAGAAGCAGCCTTCCATTTTATAAGACATCCCACGATCTCTTTGCTAAGTCCTTTTTAAAGCGGCTATATGTAGAGTTCAGAAACCCTTGTGATTAGCGACACCGGTGGCTGTTAAGTGAACTGTATGTCCAGCCAATCAACATATTAAATGCAATATAGCGTATGAATCAATAGTCAATGTCAATAAATTGCTTTCCATCTTGCTTTAATGCAGAGTTGTAACTAAACTGACTTGGAGACTAGATAATCATTGTCTTGTTTTAAAAGGATGTGTGCCTATAATGAGGAGTGCCATCACGCCCATATTGTACTGGTCCCCACAGATGTTTTGCTGGAAAGTGCGCATTTCATTTCGTGCACGAGCATATGAACGCATGTTGACGCGCGACGTGGTTATCTTCACTTTGCAGTTTTTAATCACAAAAATAATTGGCATAATTTCAACATGTGCAGAAAACGGATAAAAATACTTCGCAATGTCATAATTCTTTCCTAAAATTAATCTTCAGCATGGTTTACAAATCGCACCGCTCTTGAAAATCTCATGTTCATTCCTCACATCAAGACACGTCTTCCAGGTTTCTAAGACCTGAAGACAAATGACTTGAATAAGTGAGACGTGACTTGGATCGAATGCAAAACTCTGGTGTGGGATCATGTCTGGTTTGTATCGCTCACCCTTGTTTGCCAAATGCCCTGCTGAGGAACTGATGGTGTACAAACCTGTCTCTTTTTAGGGCCCTGACAGAACTGCTGAAACAGCCAGGCGAGGCCGGGGGCGTGGACAGAGGAGGAGGTCACCACCCCATCGGATCTAATGGCATCTCTGGCAGGTCAATGCGCACCAACAACGGTAAGTCAGATCTCCAGACGTACAGCTACTGTAGAGTTTCTGCTGAGCCCAATCACAGGGACTCACAGACAAGATGAACGTTAAATGAAATATAATGAACATCAAACATTCAATGCTGGGGTAAAAAGGGACCTTGACAGGTTGCCTGCATTTATGCTTCCGTCGCCAATTCTCAAGATATGAGCCTTGCAGATTTTGGCACTTGAATGTGAATTATTGATCATGTATGTGTTAAAATACTTTCTTGATCCCTATATAACTAAAAACAAATAACAAAAGCATGTAACAAAATTACTAAAACAAACTAAAATTTAATGCAAATTCTAAATATTAATAAATACTATGATATTATATCAATAATACTAAAATAACTGTGCCGTTACACTGTGTAACGTGCCAAATGTGAGGCACAATTCATGTCCATAGCACATTTCAGAATCAGACTTATGTTTTTCATAAAGACTAAAGAAAAAATGAGAGAACGGAGCCACACTCAAAGACCAGAATATCATAGAACCTGAAGTTGGGCTCTTTTGACTTATACCAAAGTCCCTTTAAGGAAAGTAATTTCACTCTGCGGCCATCTTTGAAATGGGCGACTTTTTCAGTCATGCAAGTGCAGCTCATTTCTCTTTGAATGGGGAAACATCAAATTATCCAAAGATGTTCACGAAGCTTACGATTAAATTTCATATTTGAAATCACAAATAAAATCTGACAAAAACTGTCTCATAAATTTAGTTTCTAAACGCTCAAATCATGACAAAAAACACTGACTTTTTCTGTAGCAGCTGGAGCTTCTGCAGTGACGCGATGACTTTACCAATTGGCGATTGGCTCTTTTATTTAGAAGGCGGGACTTATTCTGCAATATTGTGTGTTGCAATTTCTCCCACTCATAGTAATACGAGTGCACCGTCTTTGTATATCTTAAGTCTTTGCGTATACTAGTAAGAAACAACCTAGCATTTCCCCCAGAACTCCTGTGGTGATGATTTTTATTTTTGTAATTCCGTTTGGTGCCACTAGAGGTAGAGGACACACTACAGCTTGAATAAATCCCAAATTTGTTGCAAAAAAAAAAAAAAATATTTTTTTTTTTTTTTGGAAAATGTAGCTGTGTCATCATTTCACATCATTCTTGCACGATCACAATCCATTAAATTATTCTCAGATACACATTGGCCGACAACATTATTGATGAAACCTCAGCAAAAACACTGAGGCTTTAAAGGCTATCACTTTTTGACCCAGTGAGGGTAATGAACTTGAAAGAGGGAGTAATTAAATTTGCGGATATGAGAGATCCCACTGCTGCTCCCTCTCAGCCTTGGAAGAGGAAGTGGCTTAACGAAGCAACTGTGCTAATTAAGGCATAATTAAGAAACTTCAGCCAAGGCCTGCTGATCAAGAACACACTGTCCTTCTGTCTGAGAATTAGGGACCCATTTATCTCTCTATCTCACACACGCACTTCATCACAGGTGTGATTATTTCTTGGGAGTGTGAGAATTTCCACTGTGTCAGTGTTTCTACTCGTACTTCTTTTATCCTTTTCCTTTTCTAAATCCATCTCTTCATTGAGTGTTTAATTAAGCGCTCATTAAGCCAGCTTGATCACACAAAGGGTCACAAGCCAAGGGTCTAAGAACAATCCATCTGCACACACACACACACACACACACACACACACACACACACACACACACACACACACACACACACACACACACACACACACACACACACAACCATAGAGTCGTGACAGGTAAACTCAAGTCGACACAGGGAGTCAGGAAGGATGGATGGAAATTAGAGAAGGAGAAATGCAGTGATGAAGATGGAGTGGGATGAGGAGCTCCTAGAAAAGTAGTTCTCAAATAGATCCGTGAAGGTATCCAAGATTGTCTGCTTAAAAATAGACCTAAATAAACAGAATCAAATAATTATAATTGACAAAGAGCACCAGCATAGAATTAATATCTTGATTGATATAATCATAACAATGCATTGAATAATTATGTTGACATTATTGTGTGATAAAGTCTCATTTAGGTTAATTAGCTTAAAATAGAAATGAGTTAATTTCAACAAAACAGCAGTCTGGAAATATTATGCATAGAAAAACATATAATAAAAATGTATAAATAAAACAAGAAATTATTTATATACTATTGGGCTGTATTGATTGGTTGACGAATGTTAAAGTGTGCAATTATTTTCAGGGAAACGCACTGCTAAAGTAGCTCCAGGCAGGTCTAATGCATTACAGTTCCATACTGTATCACTTCGCCACATTATTTCAAAGGTCTTTACAGACTACAACAGCAAAAGAACCAAAACCCACAACGACACTGACCAAGCAAATAATTATAGTAAACAATAGGATAAAAAAAACGACAAATTGTTCCCATGTTTTTTGCCACAAAATTACGTTTTACTGCGTACGGAAAGCACATACTCTCTTTCTCAAAGAGCATTTTAAGGACAAAAAAACTGACAAATGTCTTGAAATACAGCATCTGAACAATATCTTGAGGTGTGGTAACAGTAGTATAAGTGGAATAATTGACTCTGGGCCGGAGAATTATTGAAAAAATAATGCACACCCAAGGTGTAATGGCCACCTGTATTACCACCACGTGGCATAAAACAGTCATTACAAAATGAACTGTACTTTTTAGACCAAACTGCAGGTAATTCTTCAGGTAGTTGGTGGTTTCCCCAGTTTTTGAGTTTAAAGTGGTCCGCAATCTCTGTGGAACGAGTCCACCACCTGAAAAAGTTTGAGAACCACTTTCCTTGAGGGAGGAAAATGAGATTTGAAGAATCAAAAAAACCAATAGGTGAGGGAACCTGGCAGAGAGAAATAGAAGGAAAATGAGACAGTTTGAATGAATAAATAGTGAGAGAGAGAGAGAGAGAGAGAGAGAGAGAGAGAGAGAGAGAGAGAGAGAGAGTGAGAGAGAGAGAGATGGAGGGGAAGGAAAAAGACCTGAGGGGAGGAATAAAGAAAGAGAGAATGAGACAAGAGGAAAGATGAATGAGTATGGGAGAGGAATGGTGTGGGTGTGATAGGCTGTCGAATGAAACGAGAATTAGAGTGATGTTTAGAAAGGAGAATGAGAACTGAATGAAAGAACGGTCTCCCCCTCTTTCATCATCCTTCCATCCCAGCTCATCAACTCGTTGAAATCCTGGGGTCATGACCTTCTGCAAAAGCGTTCAATAAGTATCATTATGATTGTGTTAGTTCCAATTATGATTGTTGTTAGTGAGGCTTGCGATGGCTAGAATCACAGTTTAATAATATCTAAGGTTAGTATAAACACAATGAGTTAAACTGTAGCTCAACCCACAGTGTTCGTGCTCGTGCAGTGGACATGAATAATATCATACAGCTTATTGAGGAGAGGTGTATTACATTGTCAATGTCAAGGAAAACATCCCATAGAATTACATTACAGGAGTGCTTTAATCCATATCTAGAGATTTAGGTCGGATCTTTTGACATGGCCCAGTAAGCAAGCACCCAGAACACCCTAGCAATCACCCAGAAATACCCTAGCATCAAGTTTTGCACGGGCAAGAACATTTTCATGAGAAAAATGCATCCAAGCATCCAAACAATCTGGCTACATTACGTTAAACCGGCAAAATCATTTAAGGGTAGTAAAATGAAACTTAATTATAAGCTGCACGTAACAACTCTTACAGTGTAATACAAATCTTTATTTTTATTTTTAAGTAGCTTGCATACTAAATAAAACGAGTATCTTATTTTTCTTCTAGTCAGCTTTGAAGACACATACAAGACCACTGAAAAACTACTTTAATTTGAACTACTCGTCACAAAAAATGAGTATGTGTGATTGTCAGCTTGGCTGTGACAGGTGGAGAGATGTTCCAGTTTACAGTAAGTTCATACTTGCTGTCTGACCGAGCAGTCAAACGCCTGTAGGCAAAAACACTTCCGGGTTTTTTTTCCACCTGCTCTGGAGAGATGCATCTCTTAAGCAGACGATTTTACTGCTGATACAAGCATGTTTTTACTGCATTTCTAAAGATGGAGATCTTACGGGTCTGGCTGAGTGCAAAATGCTTCATATGTGCAGCTAATGAGTGCAACAGCATGAGTTGTCACACTGTTTGCATTTGATGATGAGACATTGCGTTGTTTGTGTGCGTGTAAGAGAGAAAGACTCTGTGCCATATGTGCCAATCATGTTCTTGGCAGACAGCATGTGTGTGTGTGTGTGTGTGTGTGGGCTGAGGCTGGTTGTACTACAGACCACCCATGAAAAACCCATCCATCAAATCAAAAATGTGAGTGTGTTGAGGGCGACGTGCCTGGGGGTAAATTTTTATCAGTGTTGTTACTGAAAAATGCAATCTCTAGCCGCTTACCCTAACCTTACCCATCACAACTAAGTGCCTAACCCGAACCCTGACCCTAAACCTATCCTTTAATTAGAACCTTATCCCTAAAACCAAGTCTTGACCCTCAAACAGGCCTTTAAAGGGCTCTCAGAAAGTGAGGACTGGCCAAAATGTCCTCACTTTACTCTCTTTGTCCTCACTCCAATGGTCTAAAACTCAAACTGGTCCTCACAAAGATAGTTGTACAAGTACACACACACACACACACACACACACACACACACACACACACACACACACACACACACACACACACACACACACACACACAGATCACAGTGGACAAACAGCTGGACATTATCCCAATCTTCCGAAGCCACAGCAGGACAGAGCATTCATTTCATCGCTGCACGTCTTCATAACAGGGTTAAACAGATCTGAGGCCAGTTCTAATGCTCACTGATCTGAGCTCTTTTGATGTTTCCACAGAGCAGAGGTGATTTCTGCAGTGAGCCTCAAGCTAAACTGGCTGCAGAACCAGTAATCAGGATCCGGTAGCAGACATGATGCTCTCTTATGGAGAATCACTGCACAAGCACTATGCGTAACAGTTATTTTTGTCTCATTTTTTTGTAAAAATATCTAAAAATATTTGATAAAAATTGTATACATAAATGTACTCGAGAAAGTATCTTTAATGAATGTATTTTGTCTTGCTTCTTTCATGTTTTTTTAAGTTAAAACAATTTAAATAAATCTGCCACTGCCAGTGCAGTAAGACATAGCCTAATGCACGCATTTTCAAGATGCAAACTATAAAAACAAGTCTTAATATTCCAGGTAGTGTTGCTTCTCCAGTACATTTATCTTGTTTCAAATATTTTGACTAAAATATAAGACAAAAATAACATAAGATATTTTTACTGGAAAAAAACAAAAAGACTCATATGAACATGAACATCAGATTGTGTGACTTGTTGAGGAGAAGCAGTAATACTTTTCTAAGCAATCTAATATATACATTCGTGCTCAGAATTAATCATACCCCTGGTAAATATGATCAAAAATGGCTGTAAAAAATAAATCTGCATCGCTTATCCTTTTGATCTTTCATTCAAAAAATTGGCAAAATTCTAACCTTTCATTGAAGTAAAAGAATTGAAAGTGTGTGTGGGGGGGGGGGGGGGGGATCACATTATGAAATAAGTGTTTTTCTACAAAACACGTTGGCCACAATTATTGATACCCCTAGAATTTTGTAATGAGTAAAATATCTCTGAAGTATATTCCCATTAATATTTACTTTTTTTTAGCACACCAGGGTGACTAGGAACATGAAATTGTCCAGCTGTGACTTCTTGTTTCACAGGAGTTTAAATATGAGGAAAAAAATATGAGGAAACACAAAGGCCAAATCCCCTTAATCATCCATCACAATGAGTAAAACCACAGAATATAGTTCTGATGTGCATCAAAAGATTGTTGAGCATCACAAAATAGAAAGTGGCTGTAAGAAAATAGCTAAAGAATTGAAAATCCCCATTTTGACCATCAGGGCAATAATTAAGAAGTTATAATCAACTAAAGATGTTACGAATCTGCCAGGAAGTGGACGTGTGTCTATATTGTGTTAATGGACGGTGAGTAGGAAAGTTTGAGTGGCCAAAGACTCTTCAAGGATCACAGATGGAGAATTGCAGGGATTAGTTGAGTCTTGGGGTCAGAAAGCCTATTAAACAAAAAAATCTAACAACCCCTACATCACCACATGTTGTTTGGGAGGTTTTCAAGAAAAATGCTCCTCGCTCCTCCAAGAACAAACTCCAGCATATTCAGTTGTCAGACACGACTGGATCTTCAAACGGCACAGGGTTCTGTGGTCAGATGAGACAAAAAAAAAAAGGGTTTTTTGGCAGCAAACACGCTAGATGGGTTTGGTGCACACAAGGATAAAAAGTACCCCATGTGTATAATTGAATATACCATTGGATCTTTAATGTTGTGGGCCTATTTTTCTGCTGGAGGTCCTGGACTTCTTATTCAGATACATGGCATTGTGGATTCTATCAAATATCAACAGATAAAAACCTGACGGCCTCTGCTAGAAGTCTTATAATGGGCCGTGGTTGGATCTTTCATCAGGACAACGGTCCAAAACAAACATCAAAATCAACACAAAAATGTGTTAGGGAGCACAAAATGAAGCTTCTGCCATGACCGTCCCAGTCCCCTGACCTGATGAGTGGGCTGAACTGAAGAGAAGAAGCACAAACATGGATCTGGGAATCTGAAGGATCTGGAGAGATTCTGTATGGAGGAATGGTCTCTGATCTCTTGTCAGGTGTTCTCCAAACTCATCAGGCATTATAGGAGAAGACTCAGAGCAGTTATCTTAGCAAAAGGAGATTGCAAGAAGGTATTTAATAAAAGGGTATCAATAATTGTGGCCAACGTGTTTTGGAGAAAAACATTAATTTCATAATGTGATTTCCCCCCCACTTTCAATTCTCTTACTTCAATGAAAGGTTAGATTTTTGCCATTTTTGATGATATTTACCAGGGGTATGATTAATTCTGAGCACGACTGTATATATATATATATATATATATATATATAAAATGTGATTTTAGTTGCTAGTAAACAATTACCCAGAACACCATAAAAACTAGATAGCAATGTGTTAAAAACACTCCAAACACCTTAGCATTATCCTTATAACATGGCGACTTTTTCGCAGACAAACACCACTCACATTTTCTTCAAAACATGTAAACTTCTACTGTAACCATGGTAGGATGTTAATTCTTTCCTGTGATGTTCTGCTCTGGCAGGATCTCAAGCCCTTTGTATTTCTCAATTAAGAAGATTATTACAGCGTGACCTTCTGCATACAGTCTGTTACCGCTGAAAGGTCATCTTAGAAAAGGTGGAATCTCAAGAGGGATGAAAATCACAAGTGCTTCAGAAAGAAAAAGATCAGATGAAATGTTTGAAGATCTCTTTAAGGTCAGAAAGGAAGGGAAATATTTGGAATTGTGTCTTGTAACAGGACAATATTTGAAATCAATGCTTTAAATAAAGGCCATTGCACACCAGAAATAGTTAGGATTAGTCGTGGAAGTTGTCTCTTCTTGATACATTCACACAAGATACAAGCCAACCACCAAATGGATTTAAAAAATGGGCTTTGCCGAATAAATAAAACAATAAAACGAATAAAAGTTGTCCAATAGACCGCATATAATGCATCATTTAAATACATAATTTAAAGGGATAAAAAAAAAAAAAAAAAAGCGCTCTTTGCCTGTGCAAAAGTTTGTAGTGTTTTGTAACATTTTGCTATGTGGTTCTATGGTATTCTAAGTGATAGTTTACAGGAAAATGTAAGTTAATTATATATATATATATATATATATATATATTTATTGAGTTAGTTACAATTTTATATAAAAAAAAAAATATTTTAAAGGGGTGGTATAATGCCCTTTTCACAAGATGTAAAATAAGTCTTTGATGCCCCCAGAGTGTGTATGTGAAGTTTTAGTTAAAAATACCCCACAGATATTTTTATGTAGCATGTTAAAATTGTCACTTTTTGAGGGTGAGCAAAAACGCACCGTTCTTCAAGAGCTCATGTCCTTTTACCTCACACACACACACTGAAAATTTCTAAAACTTTTAGCCTTTTATGTTCAAACCGGAGTCAGACAAAGATGGAGACTCAAGAAGAAGATGTAGAGTGCAACAGGACATTTCTGAATGGTTATTGATGAATTTATGCAACTGATGTGGAGTTAACTATCTTCTAGTCATTGATTAGCATATTCTGTCATGATAATCTACAAATCGTGTTCCGGGGGCGGGGTTTATGTAAATTTTTAGGGTTAGTGATGTCACTAACCCGGGAGGAATGTTGTGTAGTCCCTACCAGCCGTTTGTTGTAGTCTTTACAAACGATTTCTTTGAGTGTTGTAACTTTGCAGATGTCGTTTATGCTCAAACAGCAACCTTACACACTAACTAAGTTTAGAAAAGTGAAATCATAATCAACCACCCCATTCATATTTTTTTGTATATTATAAATATTACAATTAATTTGAAATAATTAAAAATTAAGTTATATTTGTTAAGTATAATGATAAAATTTGTAAAAAATAATTAAAAAGTACAACTGAAAAACAAAAATGTGTAAAAAAAAAACACCAAACAAACTCATTCTCTCCATTCTTTTTCCAAAGCTAACAAAATAATAGTGTACCGTACTGTGGTCAGACCCATGATCATCTGGTGTAAACTGTGCAAGTTACTTCACTGCACTTTGGAGGGATCGAAGTCAGCATTTCAATTTAACAACAGGAAGCTTTTTTTCCTGCAAATGCACCAATCAAAAAGCGGTAGTAGAATATGTCAATCAAACATGCATTGATGTCTGTGTGAAAGGAGTCTGATTAAAGGGGAAAGAGAAAAAGTACAATGGTGAGAGAGAGTGAGAGGGAGAGTGAGACATCAAGTTGAGATATGCTTTTTAGGAAATGGAGTGGAAAGGCTGAAAATACGAAAAACCCAGAACAGTGGAAAACATTGCCCTTTCAACCATTCTCCTTCCATCTGAGAGAGGTTTAAATGTCACAAGGCAGATAGTACATGTGGTCTGAGCAGAGACACCGAAATGTTAAGTATAGCAGGATGACGTATTTATGCATGTCTCTGTTAATACATGACTTTAACCCTAGAATGCTCTTGTGGCCAGTTCTTTTTTGCTTTTTTCACATGAAGTGGTCTTTTCATCCAAAATTTGGTTAGGATTAGTTTTACTTAGAAATTCAAATTCTGTTGTTATTTAACTCACACTCATGTCCTTCCAAACCGTCTGTGGGACACAAAAGGCTGTCACTCTTTTCCGTGCAATCACTATGAATGAGGAACTGAGACTTTAAAGCAGGGTTCACCAATCTCGGTCCTGGAGGGCCGCTGTCCTGCAGAGTTTAGCTCCAACCAGCTCCAACACACCTGTTTGAAAGTTTCTAGTATGCCTAATGAGACCTTGATTAGCTGGTTCAGGTGTGTTTAATTGGGGTTGGAGCTAAACTCTGCAGGACAGGACAGCGGCCCTCCAGGACCGAGATTGGTGAACCCTGCTTTAAAGCATCAAAAAGAACACAAAAGCATCATAAAAGTCTTCTTGAAATCATACAATATCCCTCAAATCAACTTCGTTTAACATAGCTTTACTGTAAATTGAGAAAATACCATTGTTTCCATATGACAAAGCTGTACCAGTATGGAAAAATAGGTGTGTTGCCGTATGGCAACGCTGTACCACAGTGGAATTGCAGTAATTTATAGATAGTAGCATCAACAATATGATTGCAGTTATTTATTTATTTGAAGTGTTTATTGTAGTTGTATTTATGTATAAATAACAAATTGATTTCTTTTCAGAAAATGAATACAGCAATATTTTACGGAAAGGTCAATAGGAAGAGTGCAGAGTTAGCTCTTCCATGTCATGAGAGTGAGGATGAGTTAGCCAAATGATTGGGAATGATAGGGATTAAATGATAGGGATCTACTTATTTTTGGTTTGCATGAGTTCCAAGTATATAAATCTATCAATTTCTAAAAGAAATGTGCAATTAAATCGAATAGAAAATCATAATTTTATAGAAAAGTACCCCCCAAAAATATTGTTTTAAAAATGTTTTTTTTTTTTTTTTTTAATTGATTTGTATGATTGAAGCTATCTCATGTAATAATTATTTGAAAAAATATTTCATGGTTAGAACATAATGCATACCATAGAGGGTTAAATGTTAGTCGGTTTCTTGCACAAAATTATTGTATCACTTTAGGAGATTTAAAATATATTGCACGAGTTATGGATTTCCTTTGTTATGCTTTTTGACGGCATTTTAACGATATGTGGGTGAGTAAATGATGACAACATCTTGGGGTGAACTATCCCTTTAAGGTGTCCTTGATCATTTCTTTTCATATTTAGTTTACTATTTTACATTTAAAGGAAGTTTGTATTAATACCCCTAGTTTCTATATGTGCTTCCTATGGAATTCAATGCAATGGACTGAAAAGTGTGTGCATGAGTGAGTTTGAGTTAGAATCTAATATGGGATGTGACTTTCCAAGAATTTTATGTATTGACATAGACAAGCTGTAGGCGGGATGTGTGTGTGTGTATGAGACTCATCTAGTTTGACCTTCATATTAGTGACAGATGTTTTCAGATGTCCTCAAATCCAGCTGTTATTCATCACTCTGTGGAAAACGGATGGTCAAATCCTGCAAAAGCTGTGTCAGAAGAAATGCTCTGCTTTAGATTTATGTGCAGAAATTAAGTATTTCTAAACCTTTCTAAATTTCAAAGAGAAAAAAATTAAAATGTATAATTTACAACGCCTCATGTTTAGGGTGACCATATTTTAGTTTTCAGAAAAGAGGACGGGGGCGTGGTTGGTGGGCGGGGGTGTGGTTTGGGGAGGCGTGGTTAAGGGGTGGGGTGTGGTTTGGGGAGGCGTGGTTAAGGGGTGGGGTGTGGTTGGGGGTGAATGCATCAAAAAATACTTGACAAATGTAATGTAATATTAAATATTACAAATTACAATAAAAGTTTAGCTTTTAACACCTTTTACATGACGCTATTTCTTTTCATGGCCATAGGTTAAAAATCTACTACTAAAATAAAAAATCTACTACACTATTTCAGTAAAAAAAACAATTTCAATCCTCCTAATGTTCTCCTAATGTAGCCTATACTTTCTTTATGTGGGCTTCTAGGTCGCTAGCACCTTTATTTGACACTGACACGTACGTGCCAGCTTTGCAGTTCATGCATTCTGCTTTACACGGATCGAAAACACAGGAATTTTCTTTCCATTTGGGCTTTTTTTTTTTTACGCTGTTAGCTACTTACAGCTTATCTCACACTTGACCGTAAACTGAAACGTCGAGTCACGCTGCTAAAATTCTGTGAACGTAAAGTCCGCCTACTTTGATTTGATTGGTCATTTAAAATTGGTAATTTCTGACATTGACGAGCAGTGACAGACCAATGAGGCTGAGATGAACACACACACACACACACACACACACACACACACACACACACGCCTCTGTATTCTGACGTGCTCTCTGCTTGCCGCTGCGGATTGAGGAACGCGCTGATTATAACAAGACGGGGCGAAGCCGAAGCCGGTTTCATATGTTTTGTGTGCAAAGGCAAGCGTGTATTTAAAGTACACTCTTAATGGCCCAAAGAAAAATAATGAAAACCAGGACATTTTCATCACTTTATAAAAAAGAGCCAGGACGGCCAGGACAGGACGTGAAAACAGGACATGTTCTGGGAAAACAGGACGTTTGGTCACCCTACTCATGTTGTCACGATATGTCAGTTTCGTTATGTTTGTTAGTTTAGTTTTAGGACTTTTAGTTTGCTTTCATTCAACACGTGTTCCTTTGTTTGAGTTTTCCAGCCATTCATCAGTTTCCATGGACACTAATCATCACAGCTGTTCATCATCTGGGTTATCACCATGTGTATATAAGTTTCTCACCTTCACTCAGTTTGTCCTGTCTCATTTGTGTTAGCATCTTTATCTGTAGTAACTGTTAGATTTATTATCAAACTCTGAAATTGAACTTTATCCTAATTTTCGTGCCTTCTTCATCTGTCTGACGGAACCTGGCTAACAGAAGACCGGACCAACAATGGAATACGCTGCTAAATTTGATGCGATGGCTCAGACGAGCCACGATTTCTTTAGTTACATGGAATAATTCTGTTGTCTTGCCGTCACCTGCCCCTACGATGACGAGACACTCAAAATCACTTTTCTGCTGGATGTCTGCAGCTCTTCGTCTTCCTCGGAAACGTCTTGCTGTGACGTCGAGCCGCGGGTTGTGCAACCACCAGCCTCGTCCAAACAAGAGGATCCTGTGGCTCCGCCTCCGGCCTCTAATCCCTTCGCTCCACCTCGGCCTATCGGCTCCGCATTGGATACTCCCACCCTCTGCTCCAGCAGAGACCCTCAACCTAGCGGCTTCCCCGGGTTCCCTCGTCCCACCTACCTACTCCCCCCCTTGGTCAGTCATTACTCTGACTTGCGAGCCTTACGCTACGCTCAGTTCCTCCACCCCTACGGTAACAGCGGGTTCCTCCTTCCCTCCGGCTCCGCCTCAGTCCTCGGGCACTCTTGCTCCACCTCAGACGCTCGTCGCCACAACTCCGCCTAGGTCTCCAGTGCCAGCGGTGTCACTCAAGTCCATTGTCTCTCTGTCTGCGCTCTGGGATCCATCGGCTCGGCCTCCATCGGCCGTCACCAGGATATCGTCAGCCACCTTGGCACCTTCCTCTCTCGACTCCACCGTGGGCTGTCGTCATCGAGTTATGGGTCGATTGCACCGGCCATTCTCCATCATCGCCCCAGGGTCTCCTCGTCTTGCTGTCACCATCCCTTTGCCATCTCCTGTCACCATCCCTTCGTCTGCCTATTAAGCCTCCTCCTCTTGAACTTTATCCTCATCTTCGTGCCTTCTTTATCTGTCTTTCTAAACCTGGCTAACACATGTTATTCTAAACAATAAAACTGGATCATTAAAGTGGTCCATAAGGGGACATGTTAAAAAAAATATGAGATGGAAGGTAAAATTATATTTCAATGCTTATGCGTTCTCTCTAATTGGTTCCCACGAGAAAGTTTGCGTTCATTTGCAAAATATTTGCGTTCTCTCGCAAAACTAGCTCTAGCAAACTCAAAGACTCTCAAGGGAACTCAAATGTTTTGCAAGAAAACACAAATGCATTAAATACAATTTTTCCTCCAATCTATTTTCCATCACCATGTCCCCTTATGGGTCTGTAGAATATAGGGCTACATGGACTACTTTCATTAGTTATTTGTGTCCTTTTTGAAGCTTGAAAGCTACATTACTTACTCTTACTTCATTGCAATTGCATGGAAAAAAACATTGTCCTGCAGAAGAAAGTAAGTCACAAAGTTTGGCATGACATGAGGGTGAGCAAACGATGACAGAATTGTCATTTTGGCTGAACAATCCCTTTAATTCACAGTCTCTCGTCGCTTATGCATTACTAACCATCTACATCCCTGTAACTAAATGCATACTCACCAGTTTATCTCTAAATAACCACAACAAACAACACTTTGACATACACACACTTCTTTTGAAATATGCATTCGCAGTGACAGCATCAGCACATCAAAAGAGAGAGGCATAAGAAAAAGAGTGAGGTTTTTTTAGTGACAGTAGAGCAGCTGGTCTCTGTGTTAGACATCATACATGCCTTATTCTCTCCCTCTGTCCTGTCTTTCCTCATCCCTGTCTTTTTTCCCCCTTTTATTTTTCGTCCTTCTCCCCAAACACAAGTAACTGCATGAATAATCAAATGTGACTCAAAAGGCCCTTTGTCCCTTTGTCTTCTTCCATTTTCAACAATATTTGCTGCTCTTTTTTCTCCTTCATTCTGGTTCTTTTAAGCAGTTCAATTAGAGAGCTGCATGAGCGTTGGTGAACACCCCTTCTCTACAGGTACAATGACCCATTCCTACTGTGCTCTGATAGGGACAGAATAGGGTCGTACCATCTGAAGAGCAGGGAGAGGGGGGAGAGGGATTGGAGGTGGTTTGAAGGTCAGAAAGCTGCCGGTGTGTGTAAGAGCATCAATCAGGTTTAACTGAGCGCGTTCAGCCAAACACACACATGCACACACAATTGCTTCGCAAGCACTTTGTAGAGATTGGGTCAGGCTGTGCTGCTGAGTGAATGAATTGCATTGTATTGCATGCACACCGATCTCTTTAACACACACACACACAGACTGTACGTATGAATCGTGTTGGTCCATCAGCGTTATAAATGGCTGGGCTGTACTTCCCACTGATTGCTGTATCTCCTATATGGGATCTGATGACACATACAAATGAAGTCTGGGAAGACTTGCTAACTTCCTGTCCTGATCATTTTGGTGTGTGTGTGTGTGTGTGTTAGTATTCTGTATGTGGCTTGTGGATCTAGTGGAATGTGTCATTAAAGTAGTTCCAGTCCATTGAGAAGCGGAAAAATAAAACCTTAGTGGACAGATAAAAATAATCCCCACAAAGATAGTGAACCAGACATGTGTGTGTGTTATTTAACTGTAATTTTTAACCTTGGGGATCAATAAAGTGACTATCTATTTATCAACACTAATAAAAAAGCACCATGGTTTTAGACATCATGACGTAATTTTCCGTCATTTATGACACAGTGCTTCCCTGCCATTGACGTAAATTTACAGCAATCCATGATTTCACTGTTACAAGGTAGGGGCGCTTTTACACATTTTCTGAAAGAGTACTGAATCTCCTGATCAAAACACATGCAAGGAAGAAGTAGAAACAAGCTATAGAAGCATTGCTTATGCACATGTAAAATAACACGATCATCAGACATTAAACCGCATATAAATCAAAACTGCTTAATGTTACTGATATAGGACTGTGAAGTTTTGGGGGTGTTGATGGACTCGATCTACTGTTTTGTAGTATGGACTGTGTTTTGTTCACCGTTTTGAATCCCATCCGGACGTAGTCTTTAAATAAAACGTGATGTATTATGGTACATACTTTTTGCTTTATGGATGCTTATTGGTTTAAACATGATACCATGGAAATATTTTTGGGACATGTACTATAGTAATCTTTAAAGTACCTTAAAATAAATAAATAAAATACTATACACATATAATAAATAATATACGTAAATACCTGTCAAAAGTTTGAGGTCAGTAAGATTTTTTTTTTTTTTTTAAATAAGTGAATACTTTTATTCAGTAAGGACACATTAAATTGATCAAAAGTTAAAGACTTTTATATTGTTACAAAATATTTATATTTCAAATAAAAAAAGTCTTCTTTTGAACTATTTATCAAATAATTCTGAATGGTTTCCACAAAAATATTAAACAGTCAAAGCTTGCACCAAATCAGCATATTACAATGGTTTCTGAAGGATCATGTGACACTAAAGACAGGAGTAATGATGCTGAAAATCAGCTTGCAACACAGAGATAAATTACATTTTAAAATATATTAAAATATAAAACTATTATTTTAAATTGTAATAATGTTTCACTGTTTTTACTGTATATTTGATCAAATAAATGCAGCCTTGGTGAGCATAAGAGACTTCTTTCAAAAACTTCACTTTAAAAAAAAAATCTTACTAACCCTAAACTTTTGAACAGTAGTCTATATTCATCCAAATAATTCTTTGAGCAACTTAGATCAAGAGACCACACACTGATACACACACACACAGTGCCTCTTGCGCTGTCATTTACGTACTTCAGTCTGTGTTGTAAATCCCCAGATGTGAATTACAGCATCTCACTGAAGCCCTGATGCTCAAGAATATGGAAATTATCAGCTAGAAATATGCTAATAAATGCAAACATCTGCATACAACCTTGTCCCAATCGATCTGTCCTGCATGATTTTGTTCCAAATTGTTCAAGCTCTCTAAGTCGGTGTGCCTTAACGCACATGTTCCTCTTACTCTCCCACACTAACAAAGAAACTGTTCATGATTAACTACTAATGATAAGACAAGAGAAATTAAACACAGACCTAGATGTTTAGATTTTACGAAGAAAATGTGAGTGATGTCCATGCAAAACTCACAACCACGGTGCTAGAGTGTTCTGGCAGGTTTCCAGGGTGTTGCTATGCAGATGCTAGAGTGTTCTGGCTGGTTTCCAGGGTGTTGCTATGCAGATGCTATGGTGGCCGCGTGGTTTGCAGGGTATTGCTATGCTTTGCTAGGGTGTTACCAGGGTGGTATCCATGGTGTTGCTATGCGGTTGCTATAGGGTGTTCTAGGTGGTTTCTAGGGTGTTGCTATGCAGCTGCTGGGGTGATGGGGGGGGGGGGGGGGGTTGCTTAATGGCCCAAATTCAAAAGACCCCACCCTCAAGTCTACATCCAGGACAAGTGACACATAAAAGTTTAACACTTAGGGAAAGGGATTTGAACAAAGTATGAGCAACAGTAACAAGGAGCACTATTTAGGAAAAGACAATTACAAAGAAATGGCAAGTAACACATTAAATTGAACATGAAATTTTAAAAGTACCGGTAGTCTGAAATAGTATTTTCTTGTGAAACCTATTCAAATAATCTTTGTTTTATTTACAAATTAGAAAAAAACAATTTTTTTTACAGTGTACCTTATAAAAAATAATTGCATACTCTCAACATTCTTTGAGCCACTTTTTCTTAGCTTCCTTTCTCTCATAATGATTTGATGCTATACTCTCTTGTGTGATGGCGTTCAGTACTCTATAAGGATTTAAAAAAAAACTTTAAATTAGCACATTGTGTGCTTGGCAGTATGCAAGATATGCAACACACAAAAGTCTCACATAAAGGGAGCGACAAATTCAGATTTTTTTAAACGCATGTCCTATAAACCCTTCATGATTTATGCATTATAATACACACTCACACGCGCACACACATACGAATATGTGGTTTACGGGGACTCTCCATAGTTTCCACATTTTTATACTGTACAAACTGTATATTCTATCTCCTAACCCTAAACCTGTCCATCACAGAAAATGTTTGCCATTTTTTGAATAAAAATAAACAAACATTGTTTAATTTTTTAAACCATTTGGTTTACCAGGACACAGGAAGTGTCGTCATAAACCATGTTTACGTTGTAATACCCATGTCATTATAATATACACATTAGTGTCTTCATAAACCATACAAGAACACACACACAGACACACACACACAGACACACACACAGACACACACAGACACACACAGACACACACACACACACACACACACACACACACACACACACACACACACACACACACACACACACACACACACACACACACACACACACACACACAATATTTATGCTTAGTTTCTTAGTTTTAGCTTACTCAGCTTAATATGACACTGAAATACTGGGCTAACTTTAAGATATGAGCATCAGGCAAATACAGCATTTGCTAAACTCTTTAATTATGCCAAAATGTCATGTTCAAAAATGTTCCAAACTAAAAAACTTTTTATACAAACAATATAATTTTGTAATGTTCAAAGGCCATGCGTATTTGGCTATGTGATTGCATTGTGTCTGCCATGGGTTGGGGAGGCACTAAAGTTCATGTTGCATACACCCTTTAACAAATGGAAAATTATGTCTGTGTGTGTGTGTGTGTGTGTGTGTGTGTGTGTGTGTGTGTGAGGTAACTAAATGAATGTTGACAGCAGTAAACTGTGTCAGGTTGTGTGTTGTGGCTCAGATCTGGGGCCAAATGTAGTTTGACAGAAAAAGGTTTGTATGTGTGTGTGTGAGCGAGTACAGTCCCACAAGCCATCACTGTCACTACTGATTATTCGTCAAATTATATCAGAGCCAATTCAAGTAAATTCTAAGTGTGTATGTGGAGAGGTGTGACAAAAAAGCTGATCTTACACACACAACCACACAAACTCAATTCCACTTCTAAAGTGATAAAGCAAGGTAATGTGGCCCTGTCTTACTCTCTCTTTCCCTCGTGGCAGTCAATATTTCTTTTGTATATTAGGTTATTTTACCCTTTCTTTATCTCTTTTTTCCCTGTCTTGTTCTCGCTTTCTCTCTCATCCTTGCTGTAAAATGCTCTTCAAAGCCTTAAAGGGCTGGACAGTAATATTTAAAAAGCTAAATGAATATGCATGTTGATTGCTCTTTCTTCCTGAGCGGGATGATGCATTATTAATGAGAAGTACTGCGTTTTCTGTGGCGAGCCATGTGTCTTTGATTGAATTTGATCCCGAGGGACTGCCTGCCCTCAGAGTACAGAAATCTCCAACTCCAATGGAGCGGATCCATGGATGGATATCAAACACTTTTTCTGCCGCACACATTGTTCTTCAGTGAGAAATCGACTCTACAAAGTTTTGCGAAGTCTGACTCAAAAAGTTAAGCTGTACCTCCTGTGGATGCTCAAAAACAGCTGGAAACCTTCTATACACAGTAAAATGGAGATGATTTAATTGCAAGGTTCAACATACTTCTCTCTGTCTCTTCAGTGTGATTCTCCATTGATACCTGACCTTTACTTTGAGAAAACACTACAAGTTTTAGCTCCCACACGCTCAACTGTGATTTCTTTTGCGGTTCTAATGTGACAGCATATCCACGATTACTCCCTACTTTGTCAAAACAGAAGCACAGGGTGAATGGTATCCAGAGGTGAAGTTAAACTTAAATAATTTGCATAATGCAGATATTTGATATATTGTTTGGACCATAGCTCAACCTTTTAAAAATCAGACAACGGCATATCAGCTATTGGACACTTAAACAAAATAATCAATCACAAAAAAGCAATATCAAATGTTCGCAAGAAAATAAAACAGGTTTTACCCTCTGACAAGCTCCAATGTGGCTCTTTTTGTGACTATATTGCGATATCAATCTACTGTAAATCCACTGGAATTCTATTGGAATATCATTTAGTGTTTCCATTTTTATTTCCATTATTGAATAACAATTCGTGAACTTATTTATACCAATCAACCCTGACTGATATCAATCACTAGCTCTCAAATAAACCCAAAACCAATCTTACCATTTCAACAATCCCTGAGCAGCGAAATCTGATTAATAATCTAAAACACACAAGTTATTCTCCCCCGTTTGTCCTCACTAGGTCAGTGCCCGCACTTCACCAGGGTACCAGATTGCTGCAGTTATCGTCATGCACTTATTATTAATTATGACGCAAACGACAGACTCCCATTGGGAAAAGGGGCCGTGACAGGGAGCGACAGTTCGATAGCCATTTAGCAGTTCATTAAGTTACGCAACTCCAGACTGAGAGGAGCGCAGGTTGCCCATCCATCACTCTATCAACAATGAGGAACGAGCAATGGAAAAAAATAATGGAGTGCAGAGAATAGGGGCAAGCAATATATTTTTAACCTTTAACATGTCACATGATGTCATTCATAAAAAGTGCCCCCATCCCCCAAAAGTTTCTAGAATCAGATGGGTTGAGTTGTGTACTTTGATTCCTGTGAAATGAATAAATCGGCAAGAAATTAAGAACTAGTGGAGAGATAATGAAAGAATAATATGCAAACGTTTCAAGACAAATAAGAGAGCGAGAGTTTGGGGGGTGAGGGGCAGATACAGTGTGAGACACTATACTGCATGTCTGATTTCATCAGAGTCTGATGCGTGTAATGGAGTTTAGATTATTAGATTACAACTTCAGCCTGACCGCAGAAATATCGCTCAGAGCTTCGTGCACGAAATGTCAATCCACCAGTGCAAGAACTCGGAACAGCATGGACTTCCAGGCATTGTGCACAGGCAGACCAAGAGATCTCTCTTCAGGCAGAAAATTCACCCTCACAGCCGATTTCAGACCAGCCTATCAACAAACGTCATCAACAGCTACTGTACATGGACTGAAAGGTCAAATATATGCTGCGTGAAGTTCAAAGTTTAATAACAGCTTTCAGATGAAGTTTTAGCAGATATATGCATTTAAAACAATCTTTCTTTTTTTTTTTTTTTTTTTGGAAAAAAGGACCAAAAATATTGATGACTCATCCTGCACTACTCATTTTTGTCCAATCAAATGATCTAGAATGAAAATGTCTCTTCATCTGCAACTGACTAGCATGAAGCTAATCATAGTTCATGGTTCTGATGTAACTAATGTCTAATAAAATTATTATGCTTTAAACAACAAAACATTCCAACAGTACAGCATTACATGCTGTATTAATGCCAGGGGAGCAAGGAACACACACACACACACACACACACACACAAACACACACGTGTCAATTTAGACACATCTTTCCAATGCTGTTTCATTTAGAAATGCGCCAACACAGACAGAAAACTGCCTGTTTTTAAGTTACAAAATTCAATACTTTGACAAGCAAATTGTGTATTAATACCAAAGTTGAACCTTCAACATTCTGGAACTAGCCATTATAGCAGAGATGAAGGCCAACCTTCAGAGTTTAGTTCCAACCCTTATTATACACATCTGGACAAAGTCTTCTTGATCATTAGAACTTTACAGGCAGATGTTTCGGAGCAGGATTGGACAGTCCTGCACTGGAGCATCACTTCACATGCAAGAGGGTGGAGGACTCTTTGACCAATCTCAATTACAAACTGACATTCTTAATTAATCCATTGAACGGCAAATTGAGTGGCAAATCTGTGCTGTTAATTAAAGAATCTCTCTGCTTGGTTGACATATCCATTTTCCCAAACAATACCACAGTCTGTTTTTACCCATTCTCTTTCACAACATAGCCTAGCGAACAGAGAAAATAGAAAGAAGCAGTGAGAAACAGAAAAAGGATGCAGTTGTAATTATATGGAGTCTCACACTTCTACTCTACAACAAGCCTCTAGAGAAAAACACTAGATCGGTGTGAAGCGTTAGAGATCTCTTATTATACAGTATATGTCCTTAAATAACATGGTCTGTCCATAGAAGAATGATGCAAAATGCGTCTAGTTACAACAAATATTGCGATCCAGAAAGAGACAGAGAGAAATACATGTCTATTAAATTTATACCTTTTATAGCAGATAAAATAAATAAATAAATAAAAAAAATCACCAAAACATAATTCATACCATAGTTTTACATGCTTATGGCTGTGATGCTAAATGGTGTTTTTGTGTTAAGGCTATAGAGTATGAGGTTTGTTAAAGTCATTTCAGGTGCATAAGCATGACCGAATTACATCTGAGAATTTAGTTTGAAACTTTTGCTTGTGAGTGAATGAAGGAATGAGAGAGAGAGAGAGAGAGAGAGAGAGATGAAAGAGATGAAAGAGGACTAAAGTAGAGGCGTAGACAGAGATCTCCTGTTGTGAATGAGATTGGGTTGGCCTGGAGTTTGACAGAACATGGGTCTAAATCAGGATAATTTTACTGCAAAGACTGGAACTTTTTAAAGAGCCAAGAAGAAATGTGTCTTTTAGTTGCATAAAACATGATGTATATAAAATATATAAAGTATTTTACATATTTAAAACACATAGCTCCAGTGCTGAATGCTTTTTGGTCAATACAATGCTGCAGCTGCATACAAAATAAAGAAACCGCAGCTGTGACTATATGCACAACAAATAAAAGCATTAGTCAGGTGTATAGAGAATTTGATTAAAAAAAAAAAAAACATTTAATCAATGGTATATGCTTCTGTTGAAGTCAGACGACAACACTGTCAAAACGATCGGATCCGTAAAAATGATTAAAATCGCTGTATTATTCATGCCAGGCCAGTAGTTGGCGATGTCACTTCATGATGTTTTCATGGAGACGATAAAGGTATCATTTTCAAAAACATGCACTTTGAAACCCGTTTTGAAAAGTTTGCATTTCTGGCCCCCAAAACGCTGTTGTCGTGTAAATGAACGGCCAAAACACATAAAACGTTTTCTGTTTTTAGTTGAAAATGCTTGTAAACGGCCCCATAGAATAACTGTTTTCTATTTTAATATATTTTAAAATGTAATTTATTTTGTGTTTATACACACACACACACACATATACACACACACACACACACACATATACATATATATATATATATATATATATATATATATATATATATATATATATATATATATCAATACATTTTAAAATATACTTTTTATTATAAGTATATACTGCCTATACATTGATATTTTTATATTGTACCATTAATTTTTTGATTCCATCATTCATAATGCTTCATGGTGTTGTCATTTAATCAATACAAAATACTTATTTTTTCCTGATTTTAGTATACTCTTTAGCTTCAAATCAAAGTTTGTAATGTTATGATTTATCTTTGTTGGTTTGATCCCTTGCTGTGAACTTCTTATTGAAGAATTGTTTGTAATCCCCGAGGAGAAAATGAATGGGGAAAGCACTTCCAGAACCAAAACAAGTTGGAAGTCAGTATTGTACTCTACATATCACCAGCCTTTAGTGCTGCAATATTTAATTGTCATTCTCAAAATGATCAGAATTCAGCAAGCTGTGGAAAGTAAACAAACACACAAATATTATGCAGAAATCACATTTGACAGTAATTTGAAAGCATATCTGGACTGCAAATTATTAACATACTTTTTACAACACTGTGTGTGATTGCGTGCGCACAATTACCCCTTTTAAAAAGTGTCAGACAGTGTCGATAAACAATGCCTATGAGTCATGTGCGCATAAACCATCGTCCGTGACCTGAGTCCATTTGCTGTGATATAACCTGGTTTAATTGTAACTGCATGTATGTGAGCGTTAGTGTATGTGGAGTAACGATCCGTCCTGCCACACTTAAAGCGCACATATGCACTTACACTAACATGCACATGTTAACTTGTGCATCCTTATGGACATTTTGGTCTTTTTCAGTTTAGTTTTTTGATAACTTTGCCTGTGTTTATGCTAACTGCATAACATTTGGCTCAGGTGTGTATTTCTATTGGAATTTTACTATCTGACCCCCATTTCTTAAAAAAAATTTTTTTGCACAATGTATACAAAATAGTTCCTCTCAGCGTCTTTTGGAGAAAAATGTCCGCATTGAAACCCATTAAAACTGCCATTTTTAATCCCAGGGCCATTTAACTATCACATGAAGCAATCTTTGTTAAGAGGCTTTCATTCTGTTTCAAATATAGTAAAATTTTTAATTTTTACTATGTTTTAACTGATGGTGCCATTTTTCCAGGTTTGGCCTATAAAGCAAATACTCGCTTTATTCCTGTTTTCTGCTTCGGCATATTATAGAGCCAATTGGAGCCAATTGTGTTGGTATGGATGTCAGAGTGTGGTTTGTATGTGTGTAATAAAAAAAAAACATGTGTGTGTGTGTGTGTTTGTAATATCTGAGAGAGAAAAACTCTACTGCAAATAACAAATCAAACCTCTGTGTGACCAATGGAGTTTTGCTGGCATCCAATGAGGAAAATGTGGTACTGCGCCCAAACAAAATCTAAATGAAAGCTCATTTTTTGAGATATCAACCTCAAATTTGGAACACAACTTGTTTTGATTTATGGCTTTGATTTTCAAGCCGTTTTAGAGTTCAACATGTTTCATAAAATATACATTTAATATAAAATAATGTTCATAAATCATTTTCATAAACCTATATACAACTTTTGGTTTTACTTTTTAAAATGTGCACACTTTAGCAATAATCTGTCAAGGGTCTTCTTTAAAATGAGACCAAACTTAAGTCTGTGCTCCTAAGCTTCAAATTTCTATGACAGTTTTTTGGCACAGACATTTTTTGTCCACTATGGACCTATGTGTAACTTTTTTTAATTGATGCACAAGGGTTAAGTGCATCTACACACACAAGCACGTAGTGGTCTGACAGAATCGGGTCAGTATCCACACACCCCATCCCAAAGGGGAGGACACTGGATGTGTGTCCCAAATAACCTTTAGTGACCTCAGCACAGCATATAGACCGCAGATAATCGTGTATATTGCAGTCTAACAAACATCCGCATCAGAAATGGACATAAATTGCACGCATGCAAAAAACATGCCCAAAGGAAAGAGAAAATGTGATCTCTCTCTCTAAATTGTTTCTACTAGATGTAACCTTACATTTTCTCATAAGAAAAAGATGCCAGTAATCTCACGTCTCCTTCAGTTTCAGAAGAGATCCAAACAATGCCTTAAAACTGTACTCAGATTTACACTACCCACAATCTGATGAAAGAAATCAATTTTACTATGGAAGCAGAAATCAACAGAGCTCATCAGTGACTGCTCGCTCACATGAAGCATTGCAAATGACTTCATCAAAATTGTCTCTCTACACTCTCAATAAACATTTATCTCTCCGGTGGGTGCGTCAGACAGAGTTACGGCACGCACGGAGATGAAAAAGGTATGCATGGACTTCTCTAACTCTGGGGGATACGGTAAAAAAGCTAAAGTCCCAAAAAGTCACCGTGTTCCTTTAATAATAACGTGAGTTAGCAGGTTGGCCGGAAACTTACACAATATAAAACACAAAACAATTTTGAACTCCCGGTAGAATTATTATTCATACTTAAAGGAGAACTCCGGTCAATTTTAACATTGAGCTCATTTTTTTGTAAATTTGGAGTGCTGTCAGTACAGAGAACAACGACAAAAATCGGTGTGTGCACTTGTAATGACACATCAAGGATGTTAAGAGGCTAAAAGCAGGTTTAAAACTTGCCCCATTGAAGTCAACAGGGTGCAAATTTCAAAAAGAGGATAACACGGTGTAGGCAACACCGATTTTTGTCGTTGTTCTTTGTACTGACAGAGTTCTCCTTTAAAGGTTGTGATTCTGAGGAGCAAGCTGGTCCAAATAAACTGGGTACTGACCCATCTTTCAAGAGCAAGCATTTAACGAATCCCGCGTTGAGCTCCAGCGAGTTTTGAGAAGCAGTTGTCAGTAAAATGACGTGTTTGTGGGCTGGTCAAGTTGTTCGCGGGCGGACAACGTACAACATAGGCGGGCATTACGCAAATGTATTTTATTGTATAGTGACGTAGAACCGGAAAGCAGTGGGATTCGAATGAAAAAGGACTCGTTTAGGCGGTTCAGAGTTTATTCTTTCTTTTAGGAGACAATAACTTTATTTATCGTGCACTTTTGACTTTACAACTTTGCAGAACGTTTACATTCACAAACGGCTATATTACACACTGCATGAAAGAGAATATTCGAAAATAACATAACAGGGGCACTTTAAGTACATGGTCACATAGGAACTTTTTTCGAAATGCTTTAGAAGAAAATAAATGGGGGAATAACATCCGGAACCAAAACTGCAAAAAAAAAAAGAAAAAAAAAGAAAAAAAAAGTGGGTGGATGTTCACTGTTGTCCTTTATATGAACTCAAGCACTTCTCATCAAATTCCTCCAAGACTAACTGATCTGAGCTTTGCTGTCCATATTTATTTCACAGTTCTACACTTGTATTATGTCTCAACAATTGTCCATTTAATTTCTTTAAAGGAATTTTAGAATAAACATCAAAGACAGTGTTTAATACACGCACAAGACTAAATGCTTTTTTTGTGCAGTTTCAGATATCTAGAAGAACCTTTAAGGAAGGTTTATTTATTTGAGAACTGACATTGCATAAGACAGACTTATATGTGCATTTTGTTTTATTGTACTGGTAGATGTTTTTCCACTTATTTTTAACTTGTTTATACTTAAAACAGGAATAAATGCCATTAAGCCAAAATACACTTTAACTAACTCTGTAAAGTCTGACATATGAAATAATTTTTGAAACGGAACAGTTGATTGAATTTAGACAAAATCTAAAAAGGTTTGCCTACCATCATATTTGATACATCAGGCTTTTATGGCTCATTTATCATGCTATACATAAGATAAATTAGCCTGGTTAAAACCAGACCATTCTCAGTAGTAACTGAGTTATGGTCTGGCAAAGCTCCATAGACAAATCATTTCCAAAGAGGCGTCACCAACAGACGTCGCTCAAATGCCTCTGGGCGCAATTGGATAGACCTAAAACCAATCAGAGCGATCGTCATCCTGTAAAGCCATATGCTGCGTCCCAATTCACCTAAGTTACACTACGCCATAAAAGTATGTACTCTTTTTGTGAAGAAAAGGTATTTACTTTTGAATGTGTAGCAAAAAAGTAGGAAAACTTTGGGACATACTGCTTCGTCATCTTTATCGGACGGATCTGTCGCGTGCATCCTGTCACGTAAACTGCCCTGTCAATCATCGTGTCACAGTTAAAATCCTCTATTAAATCTAATTTAATTTACCGTTTCGGAGAGAAATGTAGTAGCACATTCATCTGCCAGTGGGTCTTTCATGGAGACTGTCCTCATGTGTTTGCAATTTGAATATAATAATGCATTTAAAAGTTGAACGGACGTCGTTCAAATGCCTCTGGGTGCAATTGGACAGACCTAAAACCAATCAGAGCGATCGTCATCGTGTAAAGATCGCCTCAACGTTTCTGATTGGTGCCGCGATTTCTAGGCCATGGAAATGGGCTTGAATGAGCTCTTTGCCAGACTACTTCTCGAGCAAATCTGAATTTGCCGGAAGTTGTCTGGGTTTTCCCATGCTAAAGATATATAGCATTATATAGGAGAATATGGAGTTTTAGGAGGACATTTTTTTTACTTTGAGCAAAAGTATGCAATTTGGTGCAGTTGCTGATATTTATATGGCAGACATTCTGATAGCTTTATGAAATTATAATAAATTCTAAAACTCATTCAGCAAAGCTTTGATCATGTTGATAACAAGGCCTTAGAAATTTGCGTATCAAATACGATAAGTAGGCTTTATAGGGTAAAAGACACTGTATTTTCTCTTGATATCTTATGCTTTGCCACTTCTTAATTAAATTGGTCTTGTTTTAAGGATTATTAGATATTTTAATTGTGAAACAAGTCAAAAAGAACTGAAAAAGGTTTTTTTTTGTTTTTTGTTTTTTTTGCAGTATACTTGCATAAAACAAATTAAGATTGTGTTATGCAATAGCAGCCTACATTTACATTTATATACAGACACTTTATTTAAAGTGACTTAAAGTGCATCCATGGCATTATTTCATATGTTCCCTGAGAACTGAAACCCATGACTTTGGCGTTGCTTGCTCTGTGCTCTACGGGAACCTCTGAGCTATAAGATCTTCCTCTGGCTATGCATGCATGTCCTTCACTCCCCTTTACTTGCTTAAATTAATGGCAGAGTTTATCCTAATCGCATGCACTTGTCGCTATAAATGTGCTGACTTCCCATATACTAACACACCCCTCCTTCTTCTCTCCTCTTTGCTCCCTTTCCTCCTTCTCCATGCTCCTTTGTGCTTTCTCTCTTCCTTCAGAGCATAACCACCTGAATAACGTCACGCTTCCTCCTTTGAGTTCCGCAATGACTCTGTCCCAGCCACACAACAACCTGGGCTTCAACAAATACTCCTCTCTCAAGACTATGGGTAAGACACACACACACACACACACACACACACACACACACACACACACACACAATATATACACACAAACAGCTGTCACATCTTGTAATGTACACCATAAACGCCACGCATGTTCATCAAGGTCACTTTACCCACAACCACTGATTACCATTGCAAATCATTCTCGGTGTCATTGACTGCAGGGAGAACACACAACCGTGCATATATTAGGATGATAATCACATAAGCAAATATCACCTCTCAGATCAAGAAGAAAAAACCCTCTGACATGTTATTAATATAACAGTGCTATTAATGTCTTGTGGATGATCTCGGGAGCGTGTACAGTACACATAGGGATATGCTAATGGACACAAACACAAACACACACTAAGTAGTGTGACCTTATGAATCAAAGAAGAGGCGAATTCACTAAAACAGTGAATATTAAACATAGAGCTAACATTCGTTTTTAGCACATTCCCCCCGAAATGCATTTAAATACACACTTGCTGAGGCTGATTGCAAATCTGTTGAAATGTACTTATGTTTTATACATGGTTTTAAGGAAAAATATAGTATACACACAAACTTTAATAACCTGGTTTTACCAAATAAAATTCTATATATACTAAAATGTGTTTTGAATGAAGTCTCTAGTACTAAGAAAACAAACTCTAATAATAAGGAGTTAAGTCTCTAATACTCACCAAGGCTGCATTCACTTGATTAAAAATACAGTAAAACAGCAACATTGTGAAATATTATTACAATTTAAAATATAGGTTTTCTATTTAAATATATTTTAAATGTTATTTTCCTGTGATGTCAAAGCTGAATTTTCAGCATCATTACTCTAGTCTTCAGTGTCACATGATCCATGATCCATTCTAATATGATTTGATGCTCAAGAAACATTTCTTATAAGTATACATTTTTAAAACAGTTGTGCTGCTTAATATTTTTTGAAACCACGATGCATTTAAAAAATACATACATTAAGTTTGACCTTATATAGCACCTTAAAACAACAAGAATGCTGAGCAAGGCGCTGCAAAGCAGACATAACAAAATATCATAATACAATAAAATGTAAATACTAATAAAATATATCAGAAAAAACATCAGAAAATTATACATTTAATACAATACATCATCAAGCAAATAAAACAATTAAAACTAAAAGCGCAATTGGATCAAGAATAAGCCTGAGAAAAAGAATATGTTTTATAAGATGATTTAAATATGGATAGAGTAGGGGATGATATAATGGAAAAAGGTAAGGTACGATTTTTTACTTTATCACGAATGTTATCTTGAAGGGGGCCCAGGGTATGACTTAAATTATTTAAAAGGTGTGAAGGGCCAAACAACATAACTTCAGTCTTTTTCTGATTTAGTTGAAGGAAACTGCTGTCCTCTAAACAAGCTAGCAAAGAGGACACTGAATCAGTATCTGATTTTAGAGGAAAATAAAGCTGAGTATCATCGGCACTCTCAGAATAGTTTTAGTATGTTATTGAATACGGCAATGTTAATGTATTTGGTCTTGGAGGACTAGATCTGCTACACTGCTGCTGCTTAAGTATGGACTTACTACTGCTAATAGATACACAGACTCGGTGCTGTGAGCATGTAAGATATGCTGCTGCTGCATAAATAGACATGCATAAATCCTGTAGCAGATCTAAACAGGTGGAGCTGGAGGAGGTGGAGGATTTCAGAGGAACTCTGATAGCGCTGCAGGACTAGCCTACGATCGGATCACAAGTGTATGACGCTAAATACAGGTGTAAACGGGGTATAAAATGTTTGAGCTTGTCCACTTTCAGAGGTAGTCGAAAATCGCATTTGACTGGATTGCTTTCGTAGTGTAAACGCTCATGTGGTCGAATGAGTTTGAACAGCCACAAAACACCGCTTTCTCTCTGCCTACTGACCTAATGCGTAAAAGTGCATTCGCCAGAAGGGATTTAAACTTTGTCAGCTGGAGACCCAAATTTGGTTTGAAGACATAAAACTTAAAGGGGTCATATAATGCCATTTTTGTACAAGTTAATATGATTCTTTAGGGTCTAAATGAAAAGTTTGTAATATACTTTAATTAAAAATTCTCATTAGTATAGTAAGAAAACACTAATTTTACCTGGTCAAAAACAGCTCTGTTTTCAGCACGCCATTTAAGTGCATGTGTCTTTAAATGATAATTAGCTTTGCTCACCCCGCCCCTCTGTTTCTGTGGGGCGTTTTGACACAACACACGTGGAGTGTTGCCTTGACAACAGTTGAGGGCATATTTTGGAGAAAGAATGGCAGCGGGAGTCTCTGAGGAAACATCTGTGCAACCATATCAATTTGAACCGGAGTCGGACCCGGAACAAGATGACGGCCCCGAAGAAGTTAGACAATTAAGGCTCGAACAGGACGTTTCTGAATGGTTGGTTAACGTAATGTCACTTTGATCTATCTTTGTATGTACTGGCAGGGTAGAGTAGTGAGATACGAACGCTATGCGTTTACTGATGTATACGTTAGTTCATTGACAGATTGATGTTACAGCTAATGGTCATGAAAAACTTTTTTCCGGTAAATGTAGGCTTGTCCGTGATGCGTAACGTTATCTATGCAGTGTTAGGTACAACTGTCAGGGCTGAAGCACTCAAATTTGACTGATCTGTTTAAAAAATAACCAGTCTGTGAGACTACGACAGTCATTAGGCACATAAACAACACATACTCAGACAGGAGCTAAAACCTTTTTCAATGTTCTCGTTTATAAAGCAGTCTGGTGAGAAATGATTCGCGCAAACATGAAAGCATTGACGTTGATCGTGGGGAATATTCCCTTCGAAAACAAAACTCAGCCACTGCGTCTTCAGCGGTTCAGATTTAGGAACATCAAAATGACTGCTGTGTTCCTTATTACACCCAAGAACAGAACACCTCAATCGCTTAGAAGACATTCTGCTCCAGCGTATCAACAATGGCGGACTATGATGACAGCTCGCTCAGGGCGGGTCTGTGTTGAAACGCTGCTGTCAATTAACAATCGTGGGAGGGAGGGGCGGCCGACCGTGTGATGTCACACGGTCAGACGGCTCGATTTGAGACGGGGGAAACCATACAAGGAGATTAAAAAAAGACCACTGGATGGATTTTTATCATCATATGATGGTTGTGTACAGGCACTGTCAACACATTTCAGTACAATCAACTTGTAAAAGTGCATGTACCATTATATGACCCCTTTAACAAGCACAATGTTCTCTCACATTCCTGATTTCTTGTAGCTATCAGAGGAGAAACAAAAGCTGCTGCTTTCTGTATGTTTTTCCATCATCTTCGGACGCATTCATATATAAATTGCTTATTTGTCCATTAGATTGAAAGATCTGAAAAAGCCTATTCATTTACCCGGCCATAGAAATTAGGACATAAATGGTTGAAAGATGGATGAGATGGATTAAAAGACCAGGTGCAAACGGGAACTAAAAGACCTAACAGCCTGCGCCCTCTATAGTTTCATGACTGAACTAGATATTATTTGAAATAGAAATTTTTGTAACAATATAAATGTCTTTACGGTCACTGGCGGTAGGAAGAATACGGTCACTGGTTGACCAATTTAATGCATCCTTGCTGAATAAAAGAATGAATTTCTTTTAATAAACCTGTGATCACACACAGTCTTAAAACACTCACAACCCACAAAGCTGCTTTGAAACTATGGCTACAACAGATAATTTAAAGTGTTTAACAATCAAATAATTGTATACCCAAAAATTAATCATTTGCTCACCCTCATGTTCTTCCACACCTTTTTGTCTTCTGTGGAACACAAAAGGAGTAATTCTAAAAGTGATTCTAAAATTAAGTTTTTAAGTGTATTTAATTTGCTCACTATGCAAGATTATATATGGATGCAAAAAAAGAAAGTAAAATTGCTTTTCAGCTTGTCACTGTGCCAGAGCCCTTAAGCAATGTTCCCTCTATTTTTTTTTCTTGCTGAGCAAAACTCTTCTCTATTGGGCGGACATTTTTCGCCACTTGAGCAAAAATATTCTTTATACCTGACCTGCACAGCATATGTAGAAACACAATGGTTTCAACATGCAGTTGTAACTTTTAACTTGAATGTGACATTTCTATTTTATTTGACCCTTGATGTAACTTATTGATATTAAACATATTTTTGAAAAACAAGCAGTTAATTAAAAAGTCACTAAATGAAGCACATTTTAGGATACATTTTTACAGTGCTGTTAACTGGACCAGTCTTTACCAAGAAATCCTCTAAAAAATAATTAGCAAAATTTTCTGCAGGACATTCTTTACAATAATATAATATAGTATGAAAAAAATTAAGCTGTTATACAAAGTGTTTTTGTACAGTCAATTAATTTTGCACTGCAGCATTCAACCAAAGTTAAATGATTGTTTATTGCTTCTGAATTTCCAATATTTTCTTTAGCAGGGGGTTTCAAACTTTGTAATGGCAAGGAGCCCTAAACATGTATGTGAACTCTTTTATAGTAATCTAACCATCCCTGAAACCCCCACACACACAAAAACATCCATTTAAACTAATGTAATGATGTACTTTGAGTTTACACGCGGTTGGGTGTGTAATTTTTACAGTTCTGTGTCCATCATCCGTTATTTCCACCACTTAATCAAACCACTCTTCTTTAAAACATGATGATGTCATTTTATTTTACGTCTTTGCGTTTCTCGTTGCCTCTCGTATTGAGCTATTTATCTGCACACACATGGCAGTATTTATACGAATCGACTGATTTGGCTCACTGCCAATCACACGCACTCACATCATTCTCTTTCTATGAAACCTGTAAACTGCATTCACCAGTTTTCACTCTATAGCGGTTGACCAGAGCACTGCAATAATTTCTCACTTAAACTACAATCAAATGGATTTCTCCACACATTTCGCGTCAGTCCTCGTGGCATTTTATTCTTTCTGCGTGGCCGCGGCATCAGAAGCGCTTAAGGGGACTACTTTGTTCCTTAGTTGTACCTTAAGTACATACTAGTCACCTTTTTTATATATCACTTTATAAAATACAGCTTGTTTCAAAGCACAATCAAAGGAAAATGATGATTTTCAGCTGTTGTTCAGCTGAAGTCAGTTCAGTGTTGATTCAGTTCCGTTGTAAAAATCAGCAATTATTAAACTAGTACATTTTATCTATAAAGCAGTTCTGTAAAAAAATATGTCATTGTCCAGCTCAGTTCAGTTCTCAAACAACAGGGTCAGTACAGTCAGATCAATAATATTGTTGAATATTAAGTATCCCCAACCATGAGCAAGCCATGAGACTGTGGCAAGGAACCCAAACTCCATCAGGTGACAGAATGGACAAGAGAAACCAGCCTCAGTCGGGGGGCTACTAAGTTGAGAACCACAGACATACTACATAGGCTACATCAAATAAATATGATCCCCTTGTGATCTGCTCAACATCTCAGCTAATTTGGCCCTTCTGACAGTCAAACTGTGGTATTTTCAGCTCACAACAATTATAGTATATTCATTCTGTAGACAACACAGGTTAAGAGAGCGGTTTCTTAAAGCACCTGCTGCTAGGACTGTGCTGATAATGACACATTTACAATTCAATGCATTTCAAACTACATATGTGACACACACACACTCTCACTGGATGTCAGTGTTTGTGTCAGAATGCAAGTCACTTGGCACAGCAGGCTGGCACACTTGACCAGCAATGGCATGACAAGGGTGATGACAGATGCCACACACACACGCACGCACGCACGCATGCACGCACACACAATATTGTTATTTAAAAGCAGAGTTTGTGACTTAAAATATTTTCTCCAATTCCAGTATAATGACAGGAGCCAAGGATGAGTAAGACACTTGTAGACTTGATGTTCGAAGTATTGTCAAACAAAACAGAGGCTAGCTGACCGCGTTTTTTTACAGTGTTCAGGGGACAGGCAGCGAGCGGATGGTGAGGAGATGTTTGCTGTATGTGACAAAAAATGTTTCAGCCTAAAAAACGTGTGACATCGCTTAGAGCACCTTTAATAAAAACATTTTTTTTAATAAAAAATAGATAATGGTTTAAACAGGCTTAATTTTTTGATAAAATATTAATAAAATATTTATTAACACACATGATACACACACACACACACACACACACACACACACACACACACACACACACACACACACACACACACATATATACATATACATATATATATATATATATATATATATATATAGAGCAGGTATATTTTATTTAATGATTTAATGATATTTCAATATAAGAAATTATTTTTTCATAAAAATATTAACCTATTATTTTTAGAAATTATAATATTTTTAGTGGTCCTAAAAATAATGATGCATTACTACTACTACTAACTACTACTACTACTACTACTAATAATAGTAATGCACACACATACATATGTTATATAAAATGTCATGAATCAATAAGAAATTATATTTTATTTATTTAATGATTGCAGAATGAAGTTAAGCCTATTTGTAAGACCATTACCATTTTTTATTATTATTTGAGATTCTGTACAGTTTTCTCATAATTTGCACATTTGATTTTATTTCAGTAAAGCTATTGTGGGATCTTACTAATGTAAACATATTGCGGGCTAAATATGTGAAACAAGAAACATCAAAGAGATACGAGATGATAAAACCCAAAGATGGAGAGGGATTTATTTTCCCCTCTTCAAACGCGGTGTAGTCATACAGTTCGTCCTCACACATGCGCATGCAGTCCCTGGCACAGAGTCTTCTGTTGGATTATTGCATTTGGAAAGCTTGCGGTGGATCAGCCCTGACTGCGCTGGCAAAGAGAGCGGATGGGGAGAGTTCAGCAGGGCAAGTGGAGGGAAAGATGAGAGGATGACGGGAGAAAAGGAGGAGGAACATGCGCATGGGGAGGGGGTGTAATGAATGAATCAACTTGTGGCAGGTGCCTAAGAAAGCTTCCCTGCACCATCTTAATTAAAGAATAACGATTGGAAAGAGACAGAGAGATGCAGAGAAAGGGATATAAGAGAGATGGTACACCTGGTAAAGAGAGGAAGAGACAGCAAAAACAGAGAGAAGAAATGGACAGAGAGGCTGTCGGTACATTTACCGTCTGTTCATTAGTTTGATGCATATGCTCACTCTCTGAGCACTTCCTGCGTCTGACATCATCAGGCCGTTATGTCACATTCTCTCCTGTTGCAGTGCCTGAATGCCCCTGAGGACCACACACACACACACACACACACACACACAATGTTTTCTATCATGGTGCGGAATTTCCATTAACTGCGGCTGCATTTATACTGAGCTAATGATGTGTTCAATATTTTAAACCAAACCCTCCCATAAACCTTTTTGAATTTTTACATTTTATTGCAACATTATTTAGTAGGCTATGTCTAGTATAAAGTAGAGCTGCATGATGATTAATTGTTAAAAGATCTCAATTCAAACACCCACGTGATCTTATGCCTAAATGACAACGATTCGGCTATAGCCCTATTCGGACGGTAATTGTTTCTCAGGGGGTCGTATGGCATTTTCACCATTTACACGAGTTAGTCTGAGATTTTATTGCCGTCCAAATCCAGAATGTCAGTGTTTTTCTCCCACCACCCACGTAAAAATCCCTGGCCGAATTGCCTACTGTTTTTTTGACAAACACCAAGGTCGTGTGGTGATTTAATTGCCGTCCGAATCCACTTCTCAGTTTACAAGAAGAGATCACTTAAAAATTCACTGTTTAAATCCTTTTTTATACAGTGGCCGAGAGAGCTCAACGCGCTGCAACTGAAGAAAACACATGCAAATCAAGAAAACATCTTCATCAGTTTTACAACACATGTGTGCTCCAAATACTCACAGCACAACCAAATACAGAAACGTGCTGCACACAGCACAGACCACAACGGAAATGTTTCCAGGGGACCCCAATAAGTGACGGACGATATGCAATATGCCCTACTCCCTTCGAAGGGCAGAGCCTTGAAGTGGGACTTTGGAGTGAGCAGGGCACTTGTGTGACATTATGTAGCCTTTGGAACACAATTGGTGAAGGGAGCAATGAAAGACAATGCAATTTCCTAATTATCTTCACCTGGGATATTCCCATAACGATGCACAGCACAGTGTCCATCAGCTGAATAGCTGTTCTTACAACAGAAATTTCTTATTGCCATTAACATAACTGCTGCAAATAAATATACATTTTATACAAAAAAGTTTGTATAATATGCGTTAATATCTGTGTGTTAGTGTCTCAACTTTAAAGCTTGCCATCTCATCTTTGGACCCTGCATTACCTAACATTTCTTATGAAACTTATTTAAACATAACATGCACTTACCCTCACATCCTTTTTCTTTTTTTTTTTACGTCTTCAGCTCTTTGTTAAACTCTTCTTTTCTAATTTGTATTCTGATGACATTGAACATATTGTATACAAAGTTGTATACATCATTTTGAGATAAATTGAAAGACAGAAAACCATTTCAACTACATAGCGCATGTTTCTTCCTATTTTTAAACAGGATATTTAAATAATCAAACAATAAATAGGATATTATTATTACATTAAATATGAATTTATTCTCATTATTCCAAGCATGTGACATTTTATTCACAGCAGACAATCATGCAACCGACCGCGTGAGCAGCGCGCACTCCCACAAAACTCGCTCCTCCACCATGAATAAATCGCCATCCGAATGAGTTTTATCACTGAGGTGAGGTGCCATGCAAATTTATTTTTACAGACGTCCACATGAGAAACAATTACTGTCTGAATAGGGCTTACGTCTATTAAACCTTTGACAAGAATGATCACATTCAAATCTGTGTTGGCGCTGCTGCTGACCCAGAGAAAGCAGTTGTCATGTACAGACCCTTTCCAAAAAATTATTTAAAAAACATAATTTGGGCTTCCAGCTCATAAAACCCACAAAAACAGGATTTCAGAAAATTAGAATATTACATGAAATCACACAGTAATTACACAGTGATGCCATGGTCATTGAACCAGGTTTTGGTTCTTTTGGCAGTGTGGGCCGGTGCAAATCCTGCTGGAAAATGAAGGAAGCATGAAGTGCTCTGGAAATGTCCTGGTAGACGGCTGCGTTGACTCTGGATTTAATAAAGCACAGTGGACCAAAGTCCTCTTTTCTGATGAGAGCAAATTTTGCATCTCATTTGGAAACCAAGGTCCCAGAGTCTGGAGGAAGAATGGAGAGGCACACAATCCAAGATGCTTGAAGTCCAGTGTGAAGTTTCCACAGTCTGTGTTGGTTTGGGGAGCCATGTCATCGGCTGGTGTTGGTCCACTGTGCTGTCCACTCAACGCAGCCGTCTACCAGGACATTTCCAGAGCACTTCATGCTTCCTTCAGCAGACAAGCTTTATGGAGATGCTGACTTCATTTTCCAGCAGGATTTGCACCTGCCCACAATGCCAAAAGAACCAAAACCTGGTTCAGTGACCATGGTATCACTGTGTAATTACTGTGTGATTTCATGTAATATTCTAATTTTTTGAAATCCTGTTTTCGTGGGTTTTATGAGCTGGAAGCCCAAATTATGTACAAATAAACAACTACTTGAAATCGTTTAAGTTGTGGGCCCTGAATCTATAATCTATGGAAGTTTAACGTTTTGAATGGAATTATGGAAATAAATAAACTTTTCCATGATATTCTAATTTTTTGGAAAGGGTCTGTAGGTTTGAAACAGCTTCACAATAGCCTTTTCAACCACAAAGTATCATAATTTATGTTCTTGATTCAAATAATCACAGAAGTCGTGGGATAAATGTTTATAAGTTCGTAAATAAACACACTTATGTCTATGGTAGCGATCAAAATAGAGTAAATCACCTTTTGAAAGTAACATGAAGCTTCAAATAACGTTGTACCGAATTGATTACATCATTACACCAGTAGGTGGCGACAAGTGATTGTTAAAAATGTATTTGTCATTGAATCATTCATTCAAGAGATTTGTTCAAAAATGCTGATTCATGCAGTATTGAAACTAGTAAAGTCTTTATGAGTGAGCCATTGAATCATTCATTCAGATTTTATTTAAATAATTCATTCAGAATAATTAAATATTTTTAAAATATACTTTAGCAAATAACACTTGGTCCGAACCTTTAGTAAATTACAGTACATGTTAGTTTGTTTAATTGTCTATACAGAATCGTGGAAGAATCGTGACCTCCATTTAAAAAACAACAACAACCTGATTCTCAGTATCTGGAATCGTGCTCTACTATAGGTGTTTTCCTCATGGTGTCCCAAATATTAAGGCAAAACCCAAACACACATAAATGACAACATATCATAGACTTCTATTGTTTAAAGGTATTTTAAGGTAATTACTACAGACTAACCCTAACTTTAGGACTAAAATAACACTTCCAATTCCAATTTCCAATTCAGGACGTCCCCAGAGGTCCACAAAAGGAAGTGGTCAGATTGATCAAACCTTACAATTATGCAAAAGCTGCAAAGATAAAATAAAATGTATTAAATAAATGAAATGTACTGCATATGCATATTCAAAATTCTGTATTTTTCCAGTTCAGCCTATAATTTAAAGCAAATGTGCAGTTGTGTAGCTGTGCAGTTCTCTTTTTCAGGCTAGTTGTGTATATGGCATAAGTGCGTGTTTGTGAGTTTTGCTCATTATCAGTGTAATACATCTCAGCGTCCTTCTCTTTAAACACACTTCCTAAATAATTCATGCATACTCAACGCGCACTGCCCACATTACCTATTCACTGGTCCTTCGCTGTAAGACGACTGAATTGTGATTCTTTAGCTCCTCTCTTCTCCTTCAAGTTTAAATCAAAACAGTCCTGAATTAAAAAGCACATGAATATGCTAATGTGTGTGCACAAAATAATATGAGCTAATCTGCATGTCTAACCGCAATAGCAAATTACTGCTTGATTTACTATCCACAGGAACAAATTAACATCTTCACTTGGGTAATTTGTGTCATTTTTCTAGACACAGATTGTGTCACTTCTTTAAACACTTAAGATGTGCAGTGCTGAGACATGGCTTTGGCCCTCAGCATGCAGCAATTTCTCTAAAACCCCTTCAGGTTTAATTTTGACCTTCTAAGCTGATTGTAATACTAACCTACATTCACTCATGCACAACTACAAACATTGAGCTCGTCCATACTGATGTAGTCAAAACTAATCATAACAGCAGTGGCTAATAAAGTTTTACTTTAGTGACTACTACTAGCCTGGCTAACGTCAGACCAAGTCTCAATGAGACTTGGTCTGGGAACTACGTGCGCATTTTCTCGTATTTGAGGCGTGGTTTACGAATGCCCAGAGCCGTTTATTGGGCGCTATGAATGTCTATCAAATGCGCCTGTATGTAGCTCATAGCCAATCGCTTCAATTATACCAGATGACGTATGTAGAGTGAGAGAAATTCGACGAGGAAAAAGACGATGGGTCAAAGATTTATTTGTACACGATGGCGTTTAGCGAATATTACCGTTTGTGAAAGATAAACATGAGGGTAGAAGGTAACGTCGAGTCTGATATAAACAAACTGCTTCGGTGTCGTCATCATCTTGCTGCTCCCTCCCCGTTCTGTGATTGGTTCCCTTTTTCAGGGGAAAAATTGTCCCATGGTGTCCAGACTGCCTAGCAGCGTGAATAGAATCGCGCTGCGAGCAAGGCAGTATGGGGAAACCCAGGCTAGACTACTACAGTATTTTGGCAGAAACAATGATTACCATCGGGCCAGGATATACGTTTGAGAGCACACGTACACAAACATTGAAATGAAGCTCCATGTTTGTGTGCCTTGCCACTAGCTATATGCCTCATGCATTAGCCGTGACTTAATCGATAGCGAGAAGGGACAGTATAGGAAGTCAGGATGGAAAACGAGAAAAAGGAGAGAAAAATGACAAAACAGTGAAGCAAGGTTGTTTATGTCTGAGGGCTGTGAAGCGAGAGGCCCTGTCTATAGCTTGCAGTGCTCAACGGAGATGGGCTAATTTGACGAGACAGGCTAAAAGGCTAACTCTCTGCTGTCAACTGTTGCTAACATGCTAACCCACTTCAACCTGAAAAAGAATAAAATAACCAGCGATTACAATACTGTTCCATTTCATAGGCAGCTCATTTTTACCATGTCTTTGTGGCACAAAATGTCAATATAACACCATTTTTACCATACAAACAAAACCAGACCAAACTGTCTGTTTCAAACTATATGCATCAGTACCTCTTCGCTTGAAATTTCTTGTATTGATTCTTTCAAACAGTGGCCTTGGGACACATACATTAATTTTTCATCATGACCATGATGTGTACAGCCATAGCTTCCTCAAATCAACGCATGTATGTGCGTGCCTGCATGTGTGTGGCGTGATGCAAAAGTGTTGAGGGCATCCTCATGTCACACTTGACGACCCTCTGCTCCAGGTGTTTTACTCATTAAATCCTCTGAACTCTAAATATAGCAACTATAGTCTGTGACAAATACATTAGGTTTGTACACTGCATACTGTAGGGTATGTGAGTGTAGAAGCAACAGTATTAAACAAATTGTTTGCTTATTTGTCACAATGCTATGTTGTATTTTAGCCTCTATCTCTCTAACTGTTAATTTTTCCCGGCCCTTTTTCCCTGCAGATACTACAGCAAGGGATTACTACCCCAAGAGCTACCCTATGATGGATTACGCACACCGCCAATCCTCGCCTGCAACCTTCCAGCCCATTGCTTTCCACCCAAAAGATAAACCCTTCCTTCCGCCTCCAGACATCCATACTCCTTTGGCCATCACCATTACATCGGCCCAAGTCCCCAAGCACAAAATCTCCAAGACCAACACCCACCCACTCACCTCGAGCTCAGCCTTCAAAGTCTGGGACCCCAACAAGAGCCATGTCCAACATCAGGTCCCTCTCATGGCCCAGCCACCACTGTCCCAACCAAACAGTCGTCGCCAGGCCTTCACCAACAAGCGGCAGTTTAGCATTGAGACTCTTCCAGAGTTGTTCACCCAGCCTCTGGGGTACGGACAGTCTCCACACCTTCACCCGAAACACAAGGGACTGCCCACCAACAGCAAAACGGAAGTGACAGTCTGAAGTGAAAGCCTAGAAAAGACGCAAACACAAGAAAGCATGATTTTGATTAGACATTGCAACTGGATGGACGTGAAAGCTTCTGCACATGTGCTTCAGTTATATTTATAGTATATTCCCTCCTTGTACATATTTTGGACTAGATTTATATGCACTGTACTATAATACAGAGAACCGAAGGGGAAAACGTTGCATGGTCTTGATTCTGATTCTCGGTGGGCCTTGAATCCCTGGTGATCCCACTTCCCCCTAAAATTCTGGATTTGTACTGCTGGCCTTCAGATGTCTCTTGTGGCCCAGACCCATGTGTCCAATAGCAAAGGGCAGGAGCCCTACAGCTCAGGAGCCTTCACACCCTTTCAGACAAGGCCATTGTGCTGTCAACTTCAGTCAACCAAGAGCTGCCACACAGTGAGTTATTATTCAGACAATTCTAGACCACAGAGGACAAAGAACAGCGAGGAAGCATAAGGAAGAGGACAGTGAAGAAACCAAGGTGTCCTGTGAGAGAGAAGGAGAGAGAAAGAGAGTTTCAACTGTTATGATGTCCAAGGGTTTGTTATTTCAGTCAATGGAAAAGGGTCTAGGTGAAATTGACAAAGTCCAATGTCCCTAGGACTTTTTATCTCAACACCTTCATCGAAGGATGCATTCCAGCACTTGTCTAGGGAGCGGAACGCCAACATCACTTCAAGTCATAGCTATTCTGGCTGCTTCTATTTCAATCTCTTTTTCGAGACAAGGTCAATGAGCAAGTCTCTATTACCGAAAGACCTCAAGAGAGACATTTCAGGGGACAAAAGTCGCCCGCAGAGATAAGGTGCCATAGTGACGGAGGAGCACACACCTAGGTAAACAAGTCCGGCAATGTCATAAGTAGCACTGCCAACTTTGCTAAAATGACCAATGTGTATTCTTTTCAATATCTGTCAAACAGCCTGTTTCCTCAGAATAATTCTGAATATAAATAATTACGCTTTTGGTTAAAGCAAGAACCTATTTCACAGATCGTTTGGTGGCCAAATCTAGCATGTAGCAGCAATACCTACACCCTATTGTAGCATCCTAATGCACATGGCATGGAAAACCACTAAATCTGGAGGTGGGCATCGGTTTCAGAGTTTTAGGTGTCTCTGGAATTGTTCAAGAGACCAGGGAAAATGGTAGCAATACTAGGCCTATCCGTCCTTTCCTGCCTGGGGCCAAATGACTGATGGACACAGCTGTCAAACTCACTCACTCTCTGATGTTCCAAGCTGTTCTCAGCCAGGCGTTTGGCTGCCACACTGCCACAGAACAGCAGGGGGCGCTGTAATTGATGATGGCCTGCTTCTAATACAGCAGATCCAAAAATATGTTCTCCAATACTGTCTGTAGACTCGTTTTTTCTTGTCTGTCCTGTCTTTTTCATCCACACTGGATCCGAATGGAGATTTAGCACTCTTGCTCGAGGACAAGCACGAGGCGACAATGACAGTTAATGTACAACACCAATTAATGGCGACAACGCCAATGACAGTTAATGTACAAGCCACCTAGGGACTATTTAAGTGTGTGAAATGTTCAGAGTTCAACGAAACTGCTGCTTGCAAATAAAATGGCAGTACAGCGAGAAGCAGAGATGGATTATTGAACTCTGAACGAGAACACTAGATTGCATTATACTTATTGCAGTATACTTTACAGCAATTGGGCCTTTAATGAACTATAAAAAAGGACAAAAAAGAAAGAAATTCTCTCTCCATCTCTCTCTCTATTCTCACCAGATTCATTTTGGAGATAATTTCTACTTCTGGACAAACTCCAGGGACAGCAGCTCCATAAATATGACTGCAAGTACAGCTTGAGCATGTTCCTGGATGGCTATTTTCAACCGTTGAATTGATGCGAGGATGTATCAACATGCTCTCATGGGTCAGCATCGAGTCAAACTATCCTAAGCTACAGTGATGCTCTATTTTGTCTCGGTGGCAATGGCTCCAGAGTGGCATTGGGTTTCAGGGGCAAACCCTGGAGGACAGACACAGCTGTCAGACTCTCCTGGCACAGAGATGTCAAGCGATGCCAAGGTGAGCCAGCTACACAACCCTCTGCCTGAAATGGAGCCACTTTGTTGGCCAGGAGGTCATGAAGTCTGTCTTTGAGGAATGCAGCTGTCAATAAAACCACAGCGACAATGTCTCTGTCTAGATCAGCTTAAAACCTGAAACAAATGAGGAATAACTTCCAGGAATAATCTTCGTACAAAACAATAAAGCACTGGATCGGTCAGGTTACTTCTTAATTCTGCAGGTTAAGGACTAAAAGTGAAATCATGTCTTACAAAGAAACACAAGGTGTAAATATCGGCTTCCGAATACCTTCGGTGTGAAGACTTGTTTCCGGTGGTTTTTTTAAACCACACAAATAAGCTGAATGACTGTTGTTTCTGATTTCTTCTCAACATAAAAGTGTTCTACCTGTGATGTGAATGCCACCGGGTAGCATTTTATCTTTAGCAATACATGATGTACTTTTTACTGTTTATGTACTATTTGCAATGTCGTTTTTTTGTACCGTAAGCGTAAATGGAATCAGAGTCGAGTCTGCCACAGTTGACAACCATTTGACGGAGATGAAGTGCTTCCGAATTTTAACACCCTTCTCACTTTCCTTACTAACTTAAATGATGTCTTGCCATATTTGAAGCTTGCGCTATATGTATAAAGCATATGCTTTATTTAATCATTTTTAAAAGATGTATTATAACCAATGCTTGAATGACATCTTAGTTGCCCGTCCAGAGACATGTAATATGTATATTAGAGAATCATTGTTCCCATTTGTTTGATGGCTCTATTCGTTTGGTGGTATGTTTGACCAATCTAATCTTATGCACTATTCTAATTTGTACCTTTTGTCTATGTATAATTAGGATGAATTTTACAAAGGGCTTTTAAAGAGGTATGTGCTCATAACAGGAGTTGCCCGTGTTGAAAATGAAAAGGGTTTGTTTTTCCCAATGCAACGAGAGGGAGTACAGTTGCTTGTGTCGGAGTGGACAGAGTTTACTATGGTAAATTGTAGCAGATTTCAGACGCAAGGCTTTGCGAAAGTTATGCTCTGTTCAGCGATCAAAAGTTGAGGAAGTTTCTAGCTTTAACACACTCATGGGTTGTGTAATACCATCCATCGCAAAGCAAAAAATGTTCTCTACTTAAGAAAACAGATATTTTCTTGTTTGAACCCAGAAAAGATATATGCAAAAACGTGTTAAGGACATATGAGAGCTTATTACAGGCATGAAAAAAAAAAAAAAAAAAAAAACTGCTCTAAGATTGAACTTACCAGCATTAAAGGAAATCCAAAGCCAGCTACAGCACTGCAGGTTGATCCTAATTAAAAGTCACTGGTTACATCATCGATAAAAAGAACGACATGAAGACTAATTAGGCTTGTCTGTTGACTTAAACAAGGTCCATTTTTTTTACCGCAACACTAGCTTTGAGAAATATCTCCTGTCACATTTGTTTTACATGTTTACTGATTATATATACGCCCGTTTATTCATACATCAGGGTTAAAAGAGCAAAAAGTTTAATGTATAAATATTATGTAAAAATGTATGTATTTGATGTGAATATAATGCAGCATTAGTTTACAGCCTTTCACAAATACACACACACTCTAAAGCTGAGGATTTGACATTGTAAACACAGTGTTTTGTGCGCGTAAACTTTTCAAATGCTTTTCTGGGTGCAGCCAGGTGGCGTTACAACGTGTCCTAACTACACAGTCTCACCCCAAAACGTCACATACTGACGCGTCTTGACCATACGGCAACATACGACGAAAAGGGTACCCCTTTAACGTCCATGTGTGACGATTCGGGTTATGGGTAGGTTTAGGTATGCGTTAGGGTACCGCTAAGAGGCGCTGCTGGTGCGCTTATGTCTGCGTCTCATATTGACGTTAAAGGGGTACCCTTTTCGTCGTATGTTGCCGTATGGTCAAGACGCGTCAGTTTGTGACGTTTTGGGGTGAGACTGTGTTGGTCCTAACTAGGTGTGAAGCGACACGTTTCCAAGTAATTTATTCGTCCAAAATGCCATGCAAACCCTGCAACAGGGACAGCCTGGTTTCTGGAAGTATTATTTTCAAATGATATTTCAAAAAAGCATTGAACCAAACAAACAGCTCTGAGTTAAATCATTCGATCAACATTTAAGCAAAAAAAAGTTTACGAATTTAAAACTGGGAAAGAGAGACAAAAGTATAAGACTATACTTCACATTTTTTGAAGCGATGAAGTTCTCAAACCAAGAAGCACTGCAAATGACGTAACAACATCAGCAATAATGGTACAATGTAAAATGATTCATTATCAAAGTCATTGATTATCAAAAATAGTATTGAGTATTAAGTTAGAGTATTCAAACATAAAACTTTAATTATGCCATTGGCAGTGCTTTATGGGACCAATGGGGATTTTACTTACTCTAGCAAGCAGTATTTTGGACCAATACGATTTTACCGTGGGCGGGGCTACCCAACACAATGCTATAACAGAAGTCATGCCTGGTTAGGGCACAGGTTCCCTGGCTGAGATAAATAGCTTTTCCTTCCATTAGCTCTATGTCATCAGCATTCACTCTCTCTTTTCCACTCATCCTAGCTTCCTCTTCTGACTCATCAAGGATTAATGGACGTTCACACCGACTGTGATAAAATTGTTGGAGGTCAGAGTCTATCCTGTCTGTATTCTTAATGGTAGTCACCATATTAAATGGTAGTTTATTGGAATAAAATTGCATACCTTAACTTTGTTGCATTAGGGGTTGTTGTCGCTCGTGTCACCCAGAAATTGTCAGCCCTCAATAAAAATGGCAAATCACTGTCAGTGTGAACGTCCAGTCACCATTCATCTTCAAAATGATGTAAATGTAGAGTACACACAGGACCTGTAGACAGGGGTGTAAGAAGTACTGAGAAAATATACTTTTGTATGGGTACTAAGACAACATTTTACATTAGCCTAAAATATACTTGAGTGAAAGAGAAATATTCTACATTCACATTACTGTTCAAAAGTTTGGTCAGTAAGATTTTTTTTCCACTGCTTTCAACATTGAATATAATGTTTTACTATATTACGATTTTCAATCAAATAAATGCGGCAAATAGACATTGCAACCTATTTAACTGTAGTTGTCTTCAATGTCCCGGATATATAAGACTCTATAGGACACTGAACTGCATTTAGTGCTAAACTGAAATCAACATGTTGAAACGTAAACTCTGCATTGTGCAGATCAAACATGTTTGAGTCAAATTCATCTTCAACAATTACAATATATAGGCACATGTTGTGGTGATTGATGAGATGTCTTTTAACAAGGATGAATTACCATAGTTTGACCAATTACAGTACATTTTACATTGATTTTACTGTTTGTTTCTTGGGATTCTGAGACCTTGATATGCCTTTTTGGCTAAATAAGGCAGACAAAATTATATTTTCTCATTAAAAGAAAAGAATTTGCACTTTAGTGATGAAGCACACAACATTTTTTAAGTACCTTATACCCTTGCCTACAGGAACCAGTGCAGAAACTGATCTTCAAACTTCAACTACTGCACCATCTCACACTTGGACAGTTTCATTGATTATAATCTAGTTTTGTCGCATCACTCACTTGCAGTGCAGACCTGACATTACAGTAGTCTCTCTCTCCTTCCTGTTCTCTCTGTCACTGTCTCATTTGTGTTTGTTCCCCCATCTCTCATTGGAACAGTGGGAGGTGTAAGTCTCAGCTGTCGGTGATATCTAAGTTAATATGGGTCTCCTGATGATAGAGAGAAAGAGAAATGGAGGATAATACAGTACATGATGATGAAGAACTGTGGGTGGAGAGAGGAGATCTGTCATCCTCTCCTCTCGTTTCCATGTACTCCATCTCTTTTGCTCGTCTAATGCCCCATTTCCATATCTGCCATGCCTTTTTTTTCTTAAGTCTGGTTGCACTTTGAGGAGATGTTGAATAATTCAGAGAAATAAAATTTACAGGATGGTGAAAGAGAGAGAGACAGTCAGAGAAACACTGCTGTAGAAAGCACATGAAAAACTGTGGCAATTCAAAAGTGAAGCTGAAATGCACCTATTTGAGTAGAACACAATTTATAGTCGTTTAAGTGTGTAAGTTGTACGTTTTAGAAGACATTTATGGACTGTTATAATGTCTGGGAAGGTTTGGCTTGACTTAAGGAATATCCAAGGTTCAAAACAAGCTTAAGACCCCATGAATTCGCTTGATTATCAATATGTTGTGCCCTGTGTTGACATTTTCTATTGAAACGGGAAGTTTAAGTGGGACACATTAAAATCTCACCCTTTTTTTTAAAGTAACCAACAGGAATGAAGGTATTAGAGGGCGGGACATTCTCATCCTACAGGTCTGATAGGACAAAAATCTGTTCAGTGTAGAATGAGTCATCAACATTTCTGTCAGTCTAAGAAACTCTTAGATTTGTAGGAAACATTGAACATTTTTTTTTTTAATTGAAAGTTTGAATGTGCAATTTTTAGGAATACATTAGCCTATAGACTCTTTCAAAAGCTAAATGACATGGGCCTTCATGGGGTCTTGAAGATATCATCAAAAGCATCTGTTAGCTGCTGTCGATAACCATTGAAAATATAGTAATTACAACCTAAAACAATTGAATGCACTTACAATGGAAGTCTATGGCATTAACATCACAATACACACCATCTCAAAAGTATAAATGCTAAACATAAAGATTATGTGTGTTAAAATGTTTGATAATATTGCTTACTAACCTTGTCTGTAAAGTTATATCCAAATGAGCTGCCGACAGACTTTAAACTTGTTTTGAGCTGGTATATTCCTTTAAAGATTTACAGAACATTGACTACTGAAATTGTCTAGTGATAAAAACTACAAATCCCATGATTCAATGCAACAATTACCAGGTAGAAAGATGTCTGTAAATGCTTTCTCTTAGGTCAGCATGAGAGCAACCTTATTCAATAAATGATTATTATTATGAAAACAATTTTTACTAAGCAATGAAATAACTGAACATATGGTAGAGAGGCAATTTGATGTTCAAGATACCAAGAGCAATGATGATGATGATAATGGCAACAGTAACCATGCTGACTCAACAGCAAAGAAAACGGCAATTGTTTCTACAACATTAGATGCAATTTATAAGGTGCATACGGACATGGTCCAACTGATTTAATGGCTTTTTAAACATCTCTTTATAACAGAAACATTGTTAAGTGTTCTTTGTATAAACTTGTTTAAAAAATAAAAGGCAGAGTGAAACACTCCTCTGGGCTGAGTCTGGTTAATGACCACCGGGGGATCTATCTGCAATTTCTGGGAAGATCTACTAAAAAAAAAATCATGCAACATTTACTGAATAACAGAGAGTTTATACTGTTAAAGAATTATCTAAGCACTGAGGTTTTATGCAACAGTGTGATGTTAACCACATACTGCAAAGGAACCTGTAGCATTTTAATAGTCTTATTTAGCCTGACTTTCAGTTATGGACATAAAATCTGGTTCAAAATGCAGCATGTAATTTTTTCCATTAAGTTGAAGGAAACGTTAAATCGGAAATGGTAACACTTTACAGTAAGGTTCAATTCTTTAACATTAGTTAATACATTCAGTATCATGAACTAACAAAGTTAATAAATAGGATAAATTGTTAATGTTAAAGGTACAGTGTATGTAACTTTTGGCCCTAGCGGTTAAAAAAACTGAATGTATTTTGCAGAAGAACATAGTTTGGTTGTGCTTCAGCTCTGTGTGACTGTGCTCAAAAATACGTTTTTTTCTCATTACTAAAAGAAAAGGAGAGAAAGAGATTATCCTGCTGCATAAAACATTAGCTGAAGACATTACTGTAGCAATATCCATAAATAGACACGGTACTTCCTTGAAAATAAATTCCAGCACAGCGCTACAACAACCATAATGAAATGACCCTTCACCTTACAATAAACTCTGTTAGACAGCTACATATGGCAGTTTATCTGTTCAATAAAATACCTTACTCACCTGTTGAGTAATAAAAACAACATCTCCGCGTCGCTTTTACAACATTTCAAATCCTTCAGTTCTCACCATCTCCGAAAAGTAGAGTCAATAGCCCCTTTCACACATACAGGCTAAATCCAAAAACGCCCCCTAAACCATCATTCACTATTCCCTATGTTAGTCCCCTAATACTGTTCACTTGAAGGAGTAAATAAAAAGGAGTGAGCGAATTCGGACAGCCGTTGAGCGTACACTCGTTATTGCAGTGCAATGTGGGATTGAATAAGTGCACTCAATAATGCCCACTAAGGTTTCGGACACTACTACAAATGGCTGTCCCCTTAAATAACGCCCTATTTGACGGTATAGGGGGGCGATATCAGACATTTAAAGATCACTTCCGATGACTGACATACAGAATTTACCAGAATTTGGAGCTGATGTGTGAATGGTCTCTTACCGGTAAAAAGCCAGAATGCCGTTGCTTGTGTGAACAGCATTTTTGTCTATTTACCGGTAAAGTCATTCTGGCAATTTTACGGTAATGTACCGGGATTGCTGTGTAAAAGGAGCTAATGTTGATTCTGGTTTTATTACAAGCACGTCTCGTTTAATTTTGCCAGCAGACTCTCCTCTGTTCTAGCCTGGCTAATGTCAGACCTCTTTCTCATTGAGACGTGGTCTGGGAACCACATGTTCATTTTCTCGTATTTGAGGCGTGGTTTACGAATGCCCAGAGCCGTTTATTGGGCGCTACGAATGTCAATCAAATGGGCCTGTACGTAGCTCATAGCCAATCGTTTCAATTATACCAGATGACGTATGTAGAGCAGCTCCCTCCCCGTTCTGTGATTGGTTCCCTTTTTGAGGGGAAAATCTGGTCCATGGTGTCCAGGCTGCCTAGCAGCGTGAATAAAATCGCGCTGCACTCAAGGCAGCATGGGGAAACCCAGGCTACCTCTGTTCAGCGTTTTTTTTTTTTTTAAATGGGTGATTCACCGGTTCGAGAGTTAGTGGCAATAGCCAACAATACACTGTATGGGTCAAAATTATCGATTTTTCCTTTATACTAAAAATCATTAGGATATGAAGTAAAGATCATGTTCCATGAAGATATTTTGTAAATTTCCTACTGTAAATATTTATTTTTGTGAGTGAATGCAGCACAATCGCGAACATAAATGGACAACTTTTAAGGCGATGTTCTCAATGTTTCGATTTTTTTGCACCCTCAGATTCCAGATTTTCAAATAGTTGTATCTCGGCCAAATATTGTCCTATCCTAACAAACCATACATCTATAAATACCTTTATAAATCTCAATTTAAAAAAATTGACCCATGTGACTGGTTTTGTGGTCCAGGGTCACATATATACTTCAAAGTAGCTGGAGCAACATTTTTCTATTTACAGATATGACAAGGCACACACGGCCTGGTGAAGTACGTAATTTTCTACGCAACCCATCCTGCATGGTCAAAAATATAAACATTAATGCTGCGATCCAGACAGCTCGGTATTTGGATATTTCTCAACTCATCGACTCAAAATCAGACATTCGACCTGAAAATTCGGGGTATATCAATAGATCAACCCCAACTGCAGCGAGACGCGTCATTTGACATCACTTCCAAGATGTCGGCAAGTCCTGCTTCCAATATAAATGTAAAAACAAACTTTAACATTAGACATCAAGTTTTTTACTTTTTATGTTGTTTTCGTCACGGTATGTTTTTGCCATAATTGACACAAAAACACGATATGCTCTCGTTGTGTCGTGGGCCATGGCGACATCATGTGGTCAACATGTGAACGTGACGTCACGTCTGATTGGGATTATTTAATTTGGGATATTCCAACATTCAACTTCGTCTGGAATTCAGCATTATAATAGGCTAAACACAGTGTATCTGTGTATCAGGGTGAGACAAAAACATGTTACATAGTGTACCTTTGATTTGTAAATATAGCCTCCCATTAATAACATGTTTATTCATGTTTGTACATAACATACTGATACCTGGAATGTTAAGAATGCATTATTTCACAATATTAGCATACTGTCTTTTTGATCAAATAAATGCAGCCTTGTAAAGCATACAGTAAAAGACCCCAAACTTTTGAACATGAATGTATTTTTAGCTCCTGTTATAAATAATGTTATCAAATAGAACCTTATTTTAAAGTGTTGCCTCAGACATAAGCAGAACATGCAGCTTTCAAACATTTGACAGCAAATACCTCATAAACTGAGCTGTAGAAAATGGTGTAAATAAGGAACTGGTGAATTTAGCCAGCTCTCAGCAGTTAAATATGCAATACACAGAAGATACGCTGGCATGCCTACTGTTTTTAGTAGACTGAGAAATAAATCATTTGGAAAGAGGTAACCACAAAGCCGTCTATCACAGCAGTTTAATTGGAAAGAAACTCAAGGAACAAAGACATCTGGGGTGCTTCTCAATTCTTATTTGTGCATCCTCGTTTCCTTTCCTCGCGTCTCAGCTCCACCCCTGTAGGATGCGAGGGAAGGCTGCGAGGAAAGAAAATGCGAACGGAGGAATCGAATGAAAGCTTTTTTTATACATTGGAATACTTTATCACTCGAGCGTCACTTCACTGCGTCATCAGCTGCGCTCAAAGGATCTGCCCTTATGTTGTTGAAGATTGTTTATTTAAAGGGGTCATATAATGGTACATGCACTTTTACAAGTTGATTGTACTGAAATGTGTTGACAGTGCCTGTACACAACCATCATAAAATGATAAAAATCCATCCAGTGTTTTTTTTTTTTATCTTCTTATATGTTTTCCCCTCTCTCAAATCAAGCCGTTCGATTTTGTGACGTCACAAAATAGACGCCCCTAACACGATTGTTGATTGACAGCAGCGTTTCAACACAGACCCGCCCTCTCTCGTGAGTGAGCTGTCAATCATAGTCCGCGCGGACCGGCGCGGTCATTGTTGATATGCTGGAGCATTGTCTATGAGCAGAATGGCGTAAGCGATTGTGGTGTTCTGTTCTTGGGTGTAATAAGGAACACAGGGGTGAATATAAATAAGGAATCAACCCCGATCAACCCCAACTGCAGCGAGACGCGTCATTTGTCCGTCATTTTGATGTTCCTAAATCCGAACCGCTGAAGACGCAGTGGCTGAGTTTTGTTTTCTAAGGGAATATTCCCCACGATCAACGTCAATGCTTTCATGTTTGCGCAAATCATTTCACACACCAGACTGCTTTACAAACGAAGGTCAATATAAAGCTGGTTTTGCTAAGAAGCTGCTCCTGCTGCACATCCAGAAGAACAAGTGAGTGTAACGTTTTATTAACCTTATATTAATATTTATATTAATCTTTGCAAATCGCTTGCTGCACGCTTCACGATGAATGCGGCTGTTTACACTCAAGGTACATTACGGCATGTTTTCTATGTACGACATTCTCAATATAATTCATAATCCCACGTTTATAATGAACAACGCATTATGGTTATTGTGTTATTAAAACTGTGTACGCACAGAACAGAGGGGCGGGGTGAGCAAAGCTCATTATCATTTAAAGACACATGCACTTAAACAGCGTGCTGAAAACAGAGCTGTTTTTGACCAGGTAAAATGAGTGTTTTCTTACAATACTAATGAGAATTTTTAGTTAAAGTATATTACAAACTTTTAATTTAGACCAAAAGAATCATATTAGCTTGTACAAAAAGGGCATTATATGACCCCTTTAAGAAATTCTTAATAAATAATAATGAAGCAAGATACCCTGTTGATTAATTGATTTATATAAACTGCAAAGGTAAAGTATAAATTAAAATGATTGTGACCGATTTGAAGGGGGAGGAGAATTTATACGTGCATCACGTTTAGTTGATAAAACTCTTCAGCATAGGATACACCTGTGTATCCTCGCTCATGACTCGTCTGGAAGCTTCCTCACTCCTCGATCCTCGACTCCTCGCAGTGCAATTCGAGAATTGAGATGTCCTTCAAGATGGCTGAGCTCGATCGGTTTCCGGGTCATAGGCTGGAGGATGGAGGAGTGAGGAGATGAAGAGGGATATTGAGAAGCACCCCTTGACTCATTCATTCACATTAGAGGTGCTGGAACCAGAGGGGGCAATGACCTCCTGCAATTTTTGCTCACATTCAGCTGGCAGATTTTAAAATACATCTTCAGTTGGAAGTGCACTCCTGAAATAAACTATTTAACGTTACAGTTGTTTCAGAAACCTGATATTATTTCAAACAGACAAAAGTGACCAATTTGTCAAGATATAAAACCATATGTGGTCTATAAAACCACATAACTCAAGCGCATGCATGAATTTACCAATTCAACAGTTTAATTCAGATCTACTAACAATAGAGGATGCAGCAGTAATGATGTATTTTTGTGGGCCAGCCTAGATTTAAGATTCTGGTTCAACACGACAAAAAACAATAGGAATTTTCCATAGCATTTGGAATATTGCAGAAAATAAGCTCTGACACCAACAAAAGTTTATGATTCTTACACATTTTTTTCATTATGATAATCTTAACAAATGAACACAACTTTTAGAAAGTTTGAAGCCTAAATACAACTGCCAAGTCAAAAGCAAAACATAGGCCGTAGCCTACTTCTTGTCACGTGACACTGATTTTATTTTATTTTATTTTATTTTCCCTTCCCTTTTTTATTAAAAATATTCACAGATTTGTTAGCTATAGCATGAAATGTCTGATATTCCGATGTCATATATGTACATTTCCTGAAGAAAATGTGAAGTGGTGCTTGCAGTGGCAAAACTCGCCACTCGGTTGCTAGAGTGTGGTACATGATTGCATACAAGCCAACAAGCATGTCTGTACGATGTTCTGGTGCTGAGATATGGCTTATTCATGTTGTTCAGGTGGTTGCTAGGGTGTTGCTAGGTGGTTGCTAGGGTGTTCTGGGTGGATGCTATAGTGTTCTGGGTGGTTGCTATGGTGTTGCTAGGCGGTTGCTAGGGTATTCTGGGTGGTTGCTAGGGCGTTGCTAGGCAGTTGCTAGGGTGTTCATATATGTGCAAGTAGATGCCTTTATAACGATCGTGATGAAGCGATGAGCGCGTGTCTGGCTCAGCGCCAGCCAAAGCGCGAAAGCACCAAGGCAAGCACTTTTGAATTTAGCAGTTGATCACGTGATGCACTGAACGTTCTATTCACACCGGTGTGATCGTTAGTGAAGGGAAACCGATGCTTTCTGAAGCATTTGAGGCTTTCATCAAATTGTGCCGAAAAAAGGTTAATGACTCGAAGCTTTTAACACCATGCGCATTATGATCTGGTGGTCACACTTGTTTTCTCCACCATATCTAACAAATCACCAGAGCAGAAAAAGCACGTGACCAAACAAAGCTTTGGAAGTCCGTGATTAATTTGTGCCAATGAGACCACAACTCGTGTAGCCTGGTCAACGAATTCACATATTGATCAATAATATAAAATATAAGTATGTGATCATAATTAAAGTAATTGAAAAAATATTTTGCGTGTTCTGTTGTAAAAAAAATATAAATTATGTTATAGGGAAATGTAGTTAAATCATTTAAATAATGCATCCTCCATAATCATTTCCCTTTTTATGCATCAGATGAGGTCGCGAAGTGCCAATTGTTTTCAAACTAGGTTTACCGAACATAGACTGTAAAAAAAGACCTCCTGTGTAAAAGTCCCGACCTTCTGATAGGCTACTGCATGACGTTCGAAGCCTCAAACGTCATCAGTCACGTGGTATTGTCATTTCGATACAAGCAGGGCCGTTTCTAGCCTTTTTGGCACCCTAGGCAAGATTCCAATTGAGCCCCCAAGACCCCCCCACCCCCCAATCTGGTGCACTTTGAGAGCTAAAAATTAAGAGCTTCAACCCATGAACTCTGCACATTGAACAAAGAAAAACCATTGACTTGTACCTGGACACTAAAGAGGGCTCAAACATCTTAGTTATGATATAGATAGAGTCTCAGTCTACATTACATTATCACTGGTGTTTATGATTTATATAAGTATTCCTATGATGTAAAATCCTTATAGCCAATAATATGTAGGCCTACTGTATAAATTAAAATGAATATTTTAAAAGTATATTTTACATTACACTATAGTATAGGAAAATTACAATACTTTTGTCCTAATTTCTTCACTTGCAAGAAATAAACCCTTGAGCTTTTATTTTGGAGAAAAACACCAGATCACCATGCTGATCGCATGAGCAAAGTGCACACTTTTCTCTAAATCACGCAGCACAAACAGAATGCCTATATAGGCTACTTAATTAAAGTCTTATGCTGTTTCATAAAGGCACAAAGCCATATCACGATTTCGATTTTAGTTCGTTTACAAAATATATGTATGTTAGGCTATAAATTTTACATCTCATGTGTTGGGAAAAGGGAGAAGAGCGAGTTCGGCAAAAGGCGGATTCGAACTTGGGTCGAACGCATCAAAAGCTACTTTTAAGCACCTCACGCCTTATGACCTATGCCACTGTAGATATTTAGTGGTGGGCGTCTTTTTGCTAAAAAGACATGCACTTAGTGCAAATATACATCGGAAATGTCAAAAAATAAGGATTTTTCTTCCACTCGCTTGGGCGAGAAAAAAATCTCTTGGTGTGGTGGGGGCTCTCACTGGCGCCCCCCAGCTGTTTGCGCCCTAGGCGACCGCCTAGTTTGCCTATGCCTAGAAACGGCCCTGGATACAAGCATCGGTACAGTGTGTGCTACAAAAGTGCTTTGAAAACTGCTTCGGAGCCCCGGTATCAACCATCCCATCACTAGTGATCGTACGTGTCAAAGGGTTAAAAAACAAACAAAAAAACATTGACTTCAGGATGATGGATCCATGCTAAAATGCTAATTCGTTTCCGAAGTTTGGCCTACAAAAATACATAATTCCTCCAGCTCTCTATGTTAGCATGAGATAGGCCTAATATTCATGAGCCAAGTCAGTGACATTTGTGACTACTTGAAATGCATTACCCGCAACACTGCCATTAAAATACAACATTTGAGAAGTTTGGGCCAGCTGACATCTCTAAGAGGGTGCTCTTGTTCAGTAGCTTCAGTATTTCCTGAAGTAAAGCAATTCAAAACCAATGAAATGCCATTATATATGTGCAGTGTGTGTGCTGAGAAAAAAAAAAAACATTATCTCTGAAGGATTAACAGCCTAAAATGAATGATTTACCCTGCCATTAATGATTTCACACCAGCTTCAGCACACAGGAAACAGGGCATCAAACCTCAGTGTGTTCTACCTGCAGATCCTAAAAGATGAGTGGCGTCAGACGTGTCTCATCCTTGCTTGATGTTTGACGTACTGTACTTCTGAACATCTGTCGCTCACTCTTGCTTGTATGGAGAAATACACATGCAATATCTGCAACAACACCTGATGAACAAAACCAAAAGCAGAAATAAACAGACACGAAAGCTGTTCCTTAAGCTTCTTCTTTTGGCCAAATGCTAAGTCATCATCGCATGTATCTTTTGCTGAGAAGACAATCCCAGAATGCATTGCAAAACAGACGAATTGGGAGAACAGAAGTCTGGTATATATTTTATTTAGTACCAAGAATTATGCATAGTTAATTCTAAAAAAACAAAAACAATATTTTACCCAATATTTACTTGCTGTGTGCAATATGTATTTGTATGCTTTTTAGAGTAGAATAACTATTACTGTTGCTTTTTTATTTTGTGGAATTAATTGGCTATTATTAGTTAGCAAGGATGGATTTAATTGATCAAAAGTGATAAAAAAAAAAGAGTATGATTTCTGTAAAATAACAATGGTCTTTTGAACTTTCTATTAATCAAAGAAGCCTAAAAAATGATCAGAGTTTTCTTAAAAATATTAATCCACAAAACGGTTTTCAAAATCATAATAATGATAAAATCGATAATAATGATAAATGTTTTTTGAGCAGCAAATCAGCATATTAGAATGATTTCATAAGGATCATGTCACACTGAAAAATTCAACTTTGCCATCACAGGAATAAATTACATTTTATAATATATTCCCATATAAAACAATTATTTTAATTTTATGTTTGTATGTATGTATGTATGTACTGTATGTATGTATGTATGTACTGTATGTATGTATGTACTGTATGTATGTATGTACTGTATGTATGTATGTATGTATGTATGTATGTATGTATGTATGTATGTATATATATATATATATATATAATTATTAGGAACACCTGTTCAATTTCTCATTAATGCAATTATCTAATCAACCAATCACATGGCAGTTGCTTCAATGCATTTAGTGGTGTGGTCCTGGTCAAGACAATCTCCTGAACTCCAAACTGAATGTCAGAATGGGAAAGAAAGGTGATTTAAGCAATTTTGAGCGTGGCATGGCTGTTGGTGCCAGACGGGCCGGTCTGAGTATTTCACAATCTGCTCAGTTACTGGGATTTTCACGCACAACCATTTCTAGGGTTTACAAAGAATAGTGTGAAAAGGGAAAAACATCCAGTATGCGGCAGTCCTGTGGGCGAAAATGCCTTGTTGATGCTAGAGGTCAGAGGAGAATGGGCCGACTGATTCAAGCTGATAGAAGAGCAACTTTGACTGAAATAACCACTCGTTACAACCGAGGTATGCAGCAAAGCATTTGTGAAGCCACAACACGCACAACCTTGAGGCGGATGGGCTACAACAGCAGAAGACCCCACCGGGTACCACTCATCTCCACTACAAATAGGAAAAAGAGGCTACAATTTGCACAAGCTCACCAAAATTGGACAGTTGAAGACTGGAAAAATGTTGCCTGGTCTGATGAGTCTCGATTTCTGTTGAGACATTCAGATGGTAGAGTCAGAATTTGGCGTAAACAGAATGAGAACATGGATCCATCATGCCTTGTTACCACTGTGCAGGCTGGTGGTGGTGGTGTAATGGTGTGGGGGATGTTTTCTTGGCACACTTTAGGCCCCTTAGTGCCAATTGGGCATCGTTTAAATGCCACGGCCTACCTGAGCATTGTTTCTGACCATGTCCATCCCTTTATGACCACCATGTACCCATCCTCTGATGGCTACTTCCAGCAGGATAATGCACCATGTCACAAAGCTTGAATCATTTCAAACTGGTTTCTTGAACATGACAATGAGTTCACTGTACTAAAATGGCCCCCGCAGTCACCAGATCTCAACCCAATAGAGCATCTTTGGGATGTGGTGGAACGGGAGCTTCGTGCCCTGGATGTGCATCCCACAAATATCCATCAACTGCAAGATGCTATCCTATCAATATGGGCCAACATTTCTAAAGAATGCTTTCAGCACCTTGTTGAATCAATGCCACGTAGAATTAAGGCAGTTCTGAAGGCGAAAGGGGGTCAAACACAGTATTAGTATGGTGTTCCTAATAATCCTTTAGGTGAGTGTATATATATATATATATAAAACACACACACACAAACACACATAAACCACTTGTCCTCAATGTCCCGACTAACATTTTCAAAAACATTTTCAAAAATTCATACCCAAAACTTTGAAACAGAAGTGTAAAAGTATGTTACAGGTAAGTGTTTATGTGATAAATAAATGTCTAAAATGGGTCATGCCTCTCTCACACTGCAGCAAGATGGGACTTAAACACTGAGAGAGACAGAGAGATGATGAAATAATCGGGAAGGATTGCCGAAAGAAAAGGATGAAAACTGTGCGCAAAAGAAATAAAAGCTTTCTAGAGCAAAACGTTTTTTTTTTTTTTTTTTTTTTTTTTTTTAATCAATAGAAAAGGAAACAACAGGGAGAGACACTATAAAGAGAGTGAGCACACACTTTTGTTCCTGTATATTTATGTCTGTGGAGAATGCAGGCCATTTCACAATTACACTCCTCCTACTCAGACACACAAACACACACACTGCTCCTGCAAACCCCCAACCCATTTTGTTACACACACAATTAAAACAGAGTCAGCTCCAGCTCCATCAATCACTTGTGTGAGAGCGAGAAGAGGGTGGACACATGACACTAGTCACACGGAAGATAAATGTTGGACTCTACAGAACACGGTCATGGCAAGCACGTGTTCCAAGCTCTATATCTGCATGTGTTCTAGAACTTCGACCTGTCAATCACAGCGTGTCACAGGAGGTTTGTAACACCTTGGAAGGGTTGCACTAGCCATAAAGTCTTTCCTAAATTGGGACGTAAAGTTCACACTAAGAGCTTAGTGACTAATTTGTTTTGAACTAACTCTGCTTTTAATTTGGTTGCACCATTTGTTCAAAGTTTTGATGAAACGGAAGTCGCAACTGATCATTTCTTCTGTATTTTGACGTGCATCTGAGTGAAACACATGATCAAAGAAGAAAAAGGATTTTGGTTCTATGCATCAGTTGATGAACGGATGGAGGCAGATCTGAATGCGTGCTTGTAATTGATTGTAAGGAAGGGGCAGAGTTTAAGAAGAATAAATATTGAGATTAACTTTTAAAAAAATGAATGGATGAATCGTGCACAACAAGATCAATAACATGCTTTAAGAAAATAGTGTGTGTGTGTGTGGGGGGGGGGGTTCATGGCAAATTTAGGCAGATTTTTCCTGGTATGGTCATAAATCTCACCATAAAGTAATGGGTAACACTTAATTTTACAGTGTCATTGTTGCATATGTTACATGTAGTTACTATAGTAATAAGTTAGCTATAAATTACGAATAATTATTACATGCAACTAAACCAAACCAAAGCCTAAACCATATAACAAGTAGGCTATATGTATTTAATTAATAGTAGCCTACTTAAAGGGATGGTTCGGAGTAAAATCAACCTATAGGGTCCTTTGCACCATGACCTCGAGCCAAACACCCCCCAGAAGCCTTTTTTCCCTTGGTTCATATTAAAGTTAGAGCTTATTTAGAGAAATCTAAATGTGAAGAGCATGTGAAGAATCAGTGGTTAAAATTCATCTTTACCATGATATCACAGCAGTATAATCCTAAACTTCTGCTGTGTTCCCTTTATTTTACTGACGACTGCTTCTCAAATCTCGGAGTTCGATGTAGGATTCGCAAACCGCTTGCTCTTGAAAGATGGTGTTCAAAATGAGTTTTGAGTTTTATATTGTGTAACGTTAGGTCTCTTGCTAACTGGCTAACTCATGTTATCACTGTCTTACTGAAATACTTCTAGTGAAAATCAGTCACGCAACCCAAACCTTTTGATGCAACACACATAGACATCCATTCACCAACTAGAGTTTCAGACAAACTGGTCCTGATTTGCTGTATTCCCAGTTCCCAGTATTCACACCTTAAACATTCATAAACGTCAAAAGCTTTCTTTGGTCTTCAAGCACCCTTAATAAATGACCTTAGGTCTAAAAGTCATGAGAAAGCACCACTGAAACCTGCACTACCGATAACGATGAGATGCAAGACACCCGTAGTTTCTTTCGTCCATCAGGTTTTGACCTCCTCAGCTCAACTCCCTTATTGTGTTGACTAAATGAAATATGATGCTCTGTATATTGAGCAATACAATGACGAGCCCTTCCGTCCGCACGAGCCATTATTTAATTAATTCGGGTCGTTAAGAGAGCTAGGGGCTGTCTGGGAAAGGGGTTGGGTCAGCAGTCCATTACGACTGATAGATTTCTGCATCTCGGTAAATTGATTAAACAATGTGATGAATGGACACTGGAACACTCAGCCAGAAGGAGAACACACGGACAGGGGCGATGATGTCATCGAGGAGGGCGTGGAACATGGGAACAGACTGTTCTGTTACAATTTGAGAATCCTGGCAGGATGCAGTTGAACATTATGCAACAGACGTGCAGTCTAGAATCGCTCATCCTAAGGTCAAGATACTCTCTAATGGGTTCATCAGAGGTGCATTCGACGCCAGGGTGTGAATTAGTAATTTACGGGCAGGGGAGGTGCTCTTACACTGATCTCACCAGAGGACGGTTATGAATTTATAATCATGCCCGCACCATCTAATCCAACAAGCTGCCTGTAAACACAAGGTTCACTGAACATGGATGAAATAGAGCAAATGTTCTGATTGAGAATCTGGTTTAAAAATAAGGCATCATGAGTGCAGCAAACCTCCACAGCAAGAATAAAATAAAAAAATCTATTCTGTGTTGCATTATGTTAAGTGGCAAAAGTTCAAATTTTAAACTACACTGAGGTTTAAATTCAAATGCATTGAACTGTGGGATATTTTGATGAACAAATTCTGATGAACGTAGGGGTCTTTCAGGAATAATATGTAGGCCTATAAAAAAATATACAAAAACGGATGTATAAAACTTTAGCCTAGTTGATGGGTTGTCTGAACAACCAGCAAACCAAGACAATCTTAAAGGAAAAGTTCACCAAAAAGAATAACTTCTGTCATCATTTACTCACCAACATGTCACTCCAAATCTGATGACTTTATGTCTTCCATATGTGACCCTAAAGGAGAAATGTTAAGGTTAAGCCAATAGTATTGAAAGTCAAGGGGGGATACTTTGTCTACGCAACTCATGCAGTATATTTCAAGTCTTCTGTACAATAGTCTTGTGATTAGATGTAATCATTGTTCGCTTACTTGCTCATATTTGGGTGAACTGTCTCTTTAAGGAAGCCCGGTTTACGGTAGCGTTCACCAAACACGTTTGTAAGGAATATATGGATGTCAAGTGCAAATTGACCATTCTGACCCAACCCTACTGCATACTTTTTACCCCAACCACAATAATAACAATATTCTATTTTTTAACCAAGACTGCCCTTTCCACCCTGGAAAGCACAAAATACATTTATTTTTATTTGTGACATATAATTTTCCAAAAACAAAAAAAGTCTTAAAGATCTTAAGCCCTGAGAGGCTCCAAAGCCCCACAAAATGAACACATTCAGCCAGTGAAGCATTGAGGAGTTTGATTCTCCAGCATACAGCAGGGTACGGTGGACTGAGGACCATGTGGACATGAAGTTCAATTTGGGCTCAACCACAGGAAGCACCAGCCAAAACTCTGTAAGTGCAATTTCAAACAGATGGAGAGCGTGAATACTGCGGACAGTAATGCTGTTCCCACAAACGACGTCACACACACGCACACACCACAATTCATTCCTGAGCTCATGTACAATATGCAGAAACGCTGGAAAATTGCACATTCAAGCAATGCATAAAGAGAATAACAGTAATAATATAAGTGTGTTTGAGGGTCCTTGAAATTTGAATGTTGCTTATTGATAAAATGTGGTTATGCCTTGTTTATATGCGATTAGAATCCTCTATGCACAAAAATATATACATTCAAATCATCTTAGAAACATTCATTATCTCTTAGGCTCATATTCCTTTATCAAAACTTCAGCCTATAGACAGAAGTATTGATAAAATACAGTGCAGTACAGTACAGTACGCTGTGTACTGTGATAGGCATATACAGTTCATATACAATGCAGAATATTTACAGTAAAACATTTAAAAATTCTCATGTTTTTGAAAGGTACAGGCATGTTCGATTTTTAAGAATGTTAACATTAAATTAAAATGCAGCTTCATGTAATAAAGTAATTTCCCAGCACACACCGAGTCTTGTATATAACATGCACAGAATTATTTACTGGGTCTAAAATATATGAAGCAGTAAGACCTCTTTTAAGCTTGCTAAAATGTAATGGTCAATTTGTTTTGAACTGTATTTAGGTGATTATTGATGATGTAAACCAAGGAAAAGGAATAATAAGGCTAATATTTTTTAGGAATTGTACTCTTAACTTCAGAACTCAAAATGTTAAGCACTAGGGAATTATTTTGTACTAATAACTTAAGAAATAAAAACTTCGTCTGGCAGCTCTCATCGGGTTGCAATGCTAGCAAATGCTAACAGGCTAGCAAAAACAAAGTATGAATGGCTTGTCTTACCATATTGAAAAATATAACTAAAGTAGAATAGTCCCTTTGTATTATAATTCAGTCAAATTTTGAATAGCTTACTGGCTATCTATATAGCCATAAAATAATATTTTTGGCACCTGTACAAAATGTTTAACAGATAATGTTGTGAATAGTAGCTACAGAGATACACGCATGTTGAGTCTCTTGTCCTATTGAATAATAATAATAATATATAATACTAATACATAATATTAATAATAGTTAGTTAATAATAATACCACCGTTAAAAAAATTATAGAATCAAGAAGTCATGGCAACATGTCTTTTTCCCCATTACTTTAACTCGTCAAAATAATTTAAAGATTCAACTCGATTTTTAAGTCAGTTTGACAATTTAAATGGGTTGAAATGACTTGTAACGCCAACTTGATTATGTTTAAAAATAAGGCGTAGGTAGAAATTTCTACGGTGCAATAATAATAATAGTAATAATAATAAGAAGTATTATTAGAAGTAGTAGTTATAGCAGTATTACTAAAATGCTTATGCTAACATACAAATGTAAATGCTATCAAAATGTTATGAAATCTGTTGGCTTATAGGGTTATAGCATATGCTATAATTTTTTTTAGCAACATTAGTTTAATACTATAAATGGTAATATCCAGGTGAATATTCTGTACTGTAGCTACTGAGTTTTCAATAACCAGTATGCATAAGTCGACCAGTTTTATTTGGTAAAGCAAATAGTTCACCCAAAAATGTAAATGTTGTCGTCATTTACTCACCATCAAGTTGTTCCAACCCTGTATGAGTTTCTTCTGTTGAACACAAGAGAAGATATTTTGAAGAATGTTGTTAATCAAACAGTTGACATTAGCCATTGACTTCCATTGCATTTTTTTTTTTTTTTTTTTTTTTGGCTACCGTCAACTGTCTGGTTACCAACACTCTTCAAAATATCTTCTCTTGTGTTCAACAGAAGAAACTCATACAGGTTTGGAACAACTTGAGGGTGAGTAAATGGAATTTAAATTTTTTAATTTTTGGGTGAACTGTCACTTTAAAGAGTTTTAGGATATATTGCTTGTCTGTATGCCTACTTCCATAAGCACACGTATGTCACCAAAACATTTTGAGCAAATGCATCATTTAGAAAGCATCTTGTTTTAAGTGTCATATTATTATAAGAGCAATTCACATATTTCAATTGATAAAAACATACAAAAAAACCCATCTTATTCTTCTTGTTTCCAAATTTGGGAAGTTTTAGAAATGTGTTTCAGATAAGAAAATGCTCAAAAAAAGTGCTTCTGGATAAAAAACCCCCAATATATCAGATTGACTGCTCAGTGACATACGTGTGTTATGAGGGGTGTGAGCGTTTGTACAAGGGAAGGTGAGGGATAAAGTCCTTCAAAATGTAACATGATCCAAGTTAAATTAGTATTACGAGAATCCAAACTTGTTGAATCCAAATTGGAAAAGTCACTGGTGGAAACTAAAATAAAAGCTGCTGTACTGTGCGAAGGAAGCCAATCCACTACAAGCTGGACCAATTCAGATCAGAAGTGTCCAGAAAGTCTGCAGAAAATAAGCTGGAGGAGTCGTGTCCATTCATATGTACCATCCCTGGCTCCTCCCCTTCAGCCCCGCCCATTCCAAGCTCCATCCAATCCATAGGATCGGGGGCGGAGTCTACCAAATCTGAGGCCGAGTGATTGGAAAAGCTCATGTCACACGTATCCATTGGGGAACGTGGGTGGTCTAGGATACTCGGTGTGCTGAGCATTTGGTTGTGGAGGTCGACGATTAGCGTTGTCGGTCCTCCTGGCTCCAATCCCAGCAAAGGTTTGCCAGTAGTGCTTTCCAGGAAATCTTCAAGACGCCCACCTCCTGTGCCACACATGCCGTGAGCCTTAATGGAAGGAGGTTGAGATTCTAAAATCAAAGTTTTGATGGGCAGATCAGAGGGAGGGGAAAGACAGAGAGGGAAGGAGCTCGAGAAAAGGGGCGTGTTTGGCCGAAGCCTTTCGAGAACAGGATCGGGGGCGGCTTTGAAATTCTCAGAGATTTCTGTAGGATGCAGGAAACAAAGCATGAGTGTGAGCAACTATACACTTTTCTCATCTAAATTACTTTGGACGACAGTAAATATTAAAATAAATAATCAAAAATCACCTCCACGCTGAATTAGGATGTCAAACAGGTCGTCAACCTGCTGATGGCAGCCATTCTCCTGCAAGAACACCAACATCATTAAATATGCCAACATGGAGAGCCATCAGGATTTCGTTCAGCAATCAGAATTGGGATTTGCTCCCCGAAATCCATTAAATCATTCAGTAAACAAATGAAATGGGAAAACTGTTCTAAATCAGCACCAAGTGATGACAAATCATGGATTTACAAATTAACGGTCAGAAAAATGTATATGAAAAGCAAACAAACTCACAGAGGAACAACAGAAATTTGACAGAAGATGGAAGAGAGATGGAGTACAAGACAGTACCTGATGGCAAAGAGCTATGGGTGAACACAAGTTGGAGGGAGAGAGCAAAGCATGCTGGTCCAAACACATCTTCTCCTGACAGACAGACATGGATGCATATTACAGGATTCGTTTTGTCATTATTAACTCACCCACAAGTTATTCCAGGTAATTTTTCCATGGAACACTAACATAAATTTTTCACAAGGTTTTAATTTGCATTAAAGTTGTCCTTTTGTGCTCCACATAAAAAAAAAATTAAAGCATACATGTTCGGAATGACATGAGGGTGATGAAATGACAGTGTGGTGAGAAGAGATAGAGGTACAAAAGACAGTTTGGTAATGCAAAATGATTCTTAATGTGGTTAAAAGAGCGTTTAGAGTAAGATTAAGTAGAGTTGGTGAGGTACATGATGCCATGCCAAACTACCAAAATAGTTAACATACATGTTGCAATAAAGGTCTAAAGATGTTGCCACAAATAAGGTGAGCTCTATTTATATCACAGACCTTTAAATCTGTACTCCACTAACAGAATCTGTGCCTTATAGCAGTCTAGACACAACTGAATTTCGACTGAAGTTCCTATTAGAATTCCTGCCTCGTACGACACAGATTTTGTTATTTACTTGTAGAAAAGAGTCTTGCTGGCCCCAAGACAGTCTTTACATAGAGTACAGACACAAACATAAGCTCTGCTCCAAAAACCCGTTTTTGAAACTCTTTCCAGCTTTACACAGTCAACCATTCTTAATCTTAGGTGTTCTGAGATCTCTTTTTCTCAAGGCATGCTTTACATGAGGCAATGCTTCTTGTAAAGAGCAAACTCAAAAACTATTCTTTTTCTTTTTGGATTGAACTCCAGGATAGCTGATGCGATGCTACATTCGAATTTGGTTAAAATAACATGTATATTAGAAGGCACCATAATGTAAAAGGCTTCTATAGATGGGCATCAAACAAGGTTTTGGAACAGATCTTTAGTACGTACACAAACAAAACACTTACATTGTTGTTGTTGTTGGGAGATGAGGGGACGGGCTCCGTGTCATTCATGGACTCCACTGGAGAGAAGAACGGTTGGAGCTTGTATGGTGCTGAGATTGATGTAAAGCTTGATGTTTTGTAATTGGTCGTCACGTTTAGGTCTGGCTTTAGTGCCTGTCAAAGTAAAAACATGCATCTCAATTAGTCCCAGTGTTAATGGGCTAATAGCCCGTGCATGCAGCCCTCATTTGAACACCAGTGACAGTGATTAGTCATTAACATTTTAATAAGCGAGTTTAAAAGCCTCATAATTGTGTTCAATGACTTGTCAAGAATAAGTGATGCTGCTTTATACATATCATTAATTTATATGAAGGAAAGATGGTCATTTTCTGCAAAAGTCCTTCCCTATTAGCTATCATAGACTCTCAATTACACTGACAGCTTAAAGAAGGAAGGCTATATTCAGAATAGCATACTAGCACACTACTCAGACAGTACGCTTTTAGAAGTATGTAACAAGTACACTGTGTGCAGTGTGCATATTTTCTATATGCATATAATTCCCCTATTAACATTTGTGAAAACATGCAGTATATAATCAGAGCACAATGCACAGTATTCTGTATCCCACAATGCAAAGCGCATTGTGACTTGACCTGGCATGTGGTGATTGAAATAGAAGTAATATCATCTGTGACTTATATTTTTTTCATTTCATTGATCAGACTGACAAAAGTTAACATTTTTACACAAAATCATGTGATCATGTAAGAATTCTGTATTCAAAAAGTATTGTTTCACATACTAACTTTTTTTTTTTTTAAACACAATGTGTATAGTGTGCAGTATTCAGTAGTACTTCATTCCAAATAGTACAATGAATAAAAAAGTGGTTTTGAACAAACCTTTTTGATTGGCTGTTTCAAAATGACAGTTTGTATGGGCTGTTCAGATTGAGTGTTATTGTTAGGCAATTCAGTCACTGATTGGTTGGGAAATGTTGTGGATGTAGACTGTAGTCTCTGAAAATGACATAAACCTCAATGATTACATAATAAATGTATAGACTCTGACAACTTTAAGCATTGAGGCTCAACGCCATGAGTATTACCTGTAGTTTGATCTGATTGGTTACTTTGCCCTGGGGGCGGCGGCCTCTGGCTGGTGCGTCTGTGTTTTGATTTGACAGTGTTAGCAGGAACTGGTTGCCATTACTGTCGGTCACTATCGCGGGGGTGGAGTTTGGGTTAAGTCCGTCCACTGGGAATGAAGAAACAGGACTTGACTGCTGGTTGGTAAGTGCTTGAGGCAACTGCTGGGAAAATGGAAAAGACAGAAGGATAGTTAAAAACGTGAGATGCTCCACGATTTTGCATTACAATTAAAAGTAAAGCATCCGACTACTGCTGTGCCACAAACGTAACCCCAGGGGGCCGCAACATAGTGCTAGGGTGAGTCAGAAAATGCTGTAGAAACACTGTACTGACTTGTTTTTGTTGGTTGTGTTGTTGTTTTTGTGTTTTCCTCTTCCTCTGATGTGCTTGTTGCTGCAGGTTACGCTGATTCTGTTGCATTATGAGCTGCTGCTGCTGCCGGTCCTGCTCCAGCGTCCTTTGCTGCTCCGCCTGCGGGAACACCTGTGGCTCTATTACCATCTCACTCTCCTCCAACACCTCTATGACTTCTTCCTTTATGGTTGCCCTGACCGCCTCCATAGTGACAACAGAAAGTTCCTTTTTGACTGGGACCGACACGCCCACCTGTTTGCCCTCCAGCTGCGAGCGCAACGATTCGACCAGCTGCTGCTTCTGCAGAAGCATGCGTGTGAGTTCCTGAATGCGCCGGTCTTTCTCCTGCAGCATCTGGTCCTTGTCTACAGGGGGCGCAGCAGACTGGGACAGCAGGCAGCAGGAGGAAGGAGACGTCCGGCTGCCGGGCTCCTCTTTAATGCAGATCGCTGTGGGGAGAGGGGAAGAAGGCTGCAAGGACAGCTGGGTAAGAGGAGAGGTCACCTAAACGAGACATACATAAATATTATGAGCTCTTATTCATAATATTACTAATTACAACAATACTCACACACTTACAGTATATAATTGTATACATGTAATAATTCCATACTTGAGGAATACAGTGTCTTCTGAGACAAAAGTATAATCAACAGAAATGTCTACGCTGGAAGCAGCTGACATACTGCAATGTGCAATTAGTTGATGAACACACTGTGTGATTTCTGACTTTTAGCAACTAAAAAAAAAAAACTATTAAAAATGATAATGTTATTATGAATGTAAGAAATAAATAATTGATTGCTATACATTTTATTTATCATAAATGTTCTCATAATATACATTGTACACCTAATTTCTCAAAGAGGTTTGTTTGAAGATTCAGTCTCTCTAAACCCCTCCTTTCCGCGATCCAACTCTGCTCTGATTGGTCAGAACTCATCCTTTTAAAGACAATAACTTTATTTGTCACTTAATTTTTTCCTGACATTTAAACTTTACAAACAGCTGTATTACACACTGCATGAAAGGAAACATTCAAAAAAGCACAACAGGGGCACTTTAAATATTTTCTAATCATTACAAGCCAGTGTGATGTTGCGGTCATTCTAATGTAGATGGACTTTTATTTTTAACCAAATGAATGAATAAATAGAACTATAAACAAATACAATTCATAGCAATGAATTTTATAATCGTATGATCCACAGATATAAATAATGACTAAATTATATTATTTTATTATTATTCATTTGGAACATATTATTCAAATTATTATTAATACAATTAATTATTATGCTATAAATTATTACATCAGATATATTTCATTAAAATAAAGTAGGCTTTTACTTTCATTTGACTGTTGCTGAGGTCTAGCCAAATTATTATTTTGAAATAATTCATTTTAATTGTTATGATCGATAATTAGACCAACAGATTTTCATTAAAATATAAAGTGGGATTTTGCTAACATCTAGCCTAATTATTTTATTCAATAAAATAAATGATTTAAATTACTATTTATACAATTGATTATAATACTATTATCAATTATTGTACATAACCAATAGATTTTAATTAAAAGTGGGACTTTATTTTCATTTGACCATTGCTGAAGTCTAGCCGAATTATTATTCTGAAATAATCTAAATTATTGTAAACAAAAATATTACCATAAATTATATAACCAACATATTTTCATTACAAATAAAGTAGGAATTTATTTTCATTTCACTGTTGCTGAAGTCTAGCCTCAAGCTCACATCTGATTGGTTTGTGGTGAGTGAACATTCGGAAGTGTCATGCAGTTTTGACACTAGACAGCCTCTAGCTGTTGTGGTGCAATGCTTCATTTGTCCCTTCCATTGCAGACACAGTGTAAGGTTTTCTGTAAATGCCACTTTGTACACGTTTCACTATCGCTAATCCAGAAGTTACCCATTTTCATTTGTCTGAATGCTAGTGGTAAGAAAGCATAGAAAAAAACATTTACCATTTCCCCAAAAGCATCCCCATTGCAGCTCGTTTCATCTGGGCTCAGTCCAGTCGATGAGCGCTCTGAGTGGGCGGGGGAAACCGGAGGGGAGGAGCTAGTGCTGCCAAACTGCATTATCTGTGGTGCTGTCACCTGAGCTCCGCCCCTTTCAGCAGTGGCAACGAATGGGAAGGAAGCAACCACCATGCCCCTGTCTCTTAACTGGTAGAGGGAAGAGTCTCCTCCCGCAACAGGGGCAGCTGTTGAGTGCGTGTTGGTTTTAGAAGATGTTGGTGCACTGGTGCCACCGTGCTGCTCCTGAAAATTCTTCAGCCGTTCAATAAGGTCATTTTTGGTGCCCGAGACAGTTAAGCCCCGCAGTTTTAACTCCTGCTTCAGCTCTGCCACCTGCAGGAAATGAAGAGAACGACAGGATGTGACAGGAGTTCATTTGATTTAATACAATTTAAATAGCCATTCTGTAATGAGTAGTGTAATTGAGAATGATAAGTGTAGCATGTGATTCAACCTTTAGCTCATCCAGGTTAGGAGGCAGAGGCCCTATTTTAATCCCGCCTCCATTTGCAGTGTTCTGCTGATTTTGACCTGTCAGATTAGTGGATGTTGACTGAGGTTGCGTGTCATTCCTAGATGATGATGGGCCATTGGCTGAGGCAAGCTGCTGATCAGCAGGAGGCCTAAATAAAGTGTAAAAAACAATATAATAACAGTAATATATACACTACTGTTCAAAAGTTTGGGTCAGTAAATTTCATACTTTTATACAGCAACGAAGCATTAAATTTATCAAAAATGAAAAATTTATATTTTCAAATAAATGCAGTGCTTTCTATTCATCAAAGAAGCTTGAGGAAAAAATATAATATTAGTATAATTTCTGAAAGATCATGTGTAATGGCTGCTAAAAATGCTTTATCATCAAAAGGAATAAAACAATACATTAGATATTATGAAATTGAATTTTAAAATTATAATAATATTCCACATTATTACTGTTTTTACTTTTTTAAATCAAATAAAGGCAGCCTCTGTGAGCACAAGAGTTTTCAAAAAACATGGTAACACTTTACAATACGGTTCATTAGTTAACATTAGTTAATGTAATAACTAACACGGACTAACCATGAGCAATAAATTTGTTACTGTATTTGTTAATCTTTGTTAATGTTAGTTAATAAAAATAAAGCTGTTCATTGTTTGTTCATGTTAGTTCACAGTGCATTAACAAGATTTTAATAAAATATTAGTAAATGTTGAAATTAACATTAACAAAGATTAATAAATGCTGTATAAGTGCAGTTCATTATTAGTTCATGCTAACTAATGTAGTTAATATCATTCTATCATTCTAGAAGAAAATTTCAGATGGCACTTACATGCTTTTGCATCTGAACTCTTCATATATATATATATATATATATATATATATATATATATATATATATATATATATAAATATATACACATTTTTTTTCAATATTTCTTTATATATATTATATATACTATATTTTATATATTTTTTATATATATTCAATTTTTATTTATCCTTTAAAAAATATATATATTTATCTTTTTTATTACAAGTTTTTTTTTAAATGTTTTTTTTTGTAAAACATGCATAGTTCAATACATAATCAACATACATATATGTGTATGTGGCGTATCTTACTTGGGCGGAGCAGGTAAGATGGTGTGGTAGTTGTAGTTTTGCTGCTGTTGGTTTATGATCTGTAGCTGAAGGAAGAGCTGCTGTTGATAGAGGAGTTTGGCGTAGGAGGAGTCGAGCAGAGGCGGAGGCTCACGCTCAGGTTTCTGGTCCGGAGGAACATACTGGTGATATTTCAGCTTCCTTACTTTGGGTTTATTGTCTCTCACCTTCTTAGAGCGCTGAGCAGGGCGCTCACTACTCACTTTACCACCCTAAAGAAGACAGAAAGAGATTATGATTAAGCATTAACATGTTAAGTTATTCAGACAAACCCCCATCCCAAGTCAAAGGGATAATAATCTTTAAACTAGTAGGGGAATGTCACCTTTTGACCAATGACATTTTGATGATAAAGACGTTTCCAGTCTTTCATAATAACTGGATACGTTTTGGATACATATATACATACATACATTTATATAGTAATTAATGTAGTTAATTGCTACATAATAGTGTCCAAAATATTCTCAATATGTCAAAAATATTGGGCAAAAACTAATGCTAGCATGGAAAAGGATTTATCTTGTGGCATTATTGCGCTGTGATTGATAGGACACGTGTGCAAGACTTTAAATTGTAATTACAGCTGTCCTGGGTTAAATGAGGAACCGTCACCTTTTGTAGTGCAGGAGCTTGCTTGTGGCCTGTTGTTCCATTGGCTAGTTTCTGCTGAGGGGCGGGGCCAGCTGCGTTTGGCAGCGGAGGTGGAGGAGGAGGGGGCGGGACCTAAGAGAGGACAGGACAGGAGGAGCACATGAACTTAAGCAACTCCATCACGACTGCGTGACTTTATTCAGAGAGTGCGGGCATGTGTGTGTAAATGTGACTTCAGGACCAAAACATTATTGCGTGCAGATGATCAAGTGCGATTACATGCATGCTTGTTAGAATAAGTGTGTGCGAAAGTGTCTGAGTGGATGTTTAATGAGCTGAAGGAAGATGGTGAGCGTTGCAAATAATTCAGAGCTCTAGAGAGCTGACTGAGCATGAGGAGCTACACGAAGACTTCCAAGTGAGTGTGTGATATTCTGATGATGATAGATTATTATTTATAAGCCAGAGGGGATTTACTGAAACTGCCAAGATTTGCACAGGTTTAATGGAAAACAAATTGAGACTACCTCTATGTGTTTGAGACACTCAATACTATGCGCTAGAAGTATACATACTGTTTACATTGTTATTTTAGTATTACAGTTCCATATCACTTCGCCAAATTATTTCAGTTATTTTAGCTATAGGTTTTTACAGCCGACAACAGCAAAAGAACAACGACACTGACCAAGCAAATAGATAAAGTAAACAATAGGATAAAAACGACAAATTATTTACATGTTTTTTGCCACAAAATTATGTTTTACTGTGTATGAAAGCACAGAAACGTGTTGTCGGCGCTGCTCTGACATTTTTATCAGTAAAATAGTTTAGCAACTTAAAAGCTACATGACATTTCTCACTAGTGACGTAATAACGGCGTTGTTCTTGGACCAGATAAACTTACAATAGAGACGAACACTGTTGAGAGACACAAACTCAGGTAATTCACATACGCTTAATCTCTCTCTCTCTCTCTCTCTAAAAACTGCATTAGTCTGATATCAGTGGCTCAAGCCTCCATAGCTCTAAAATGACATCAGTTAGCAATGGAGATGAGATGTGTAAGAAATTAGTCCTACACACAAGAGTGTTTTAAGGACAAAAACCTGACAAATGTCTTGAAATACATCATCTGAACAATGTCTTGAAGTGTGGTAAAAGTAGTATAAGCGGAATTAATTGACTCCGGGGCCATTGAATTATTGCTTCGAGTTGACAATTATTCCTTACATATATTAAAACTTTGAATTAACCTTCATTTTTATATGTTCAGATTTCATTTCAATTTTAGTTTGTTTAATAATTTTGTTATGTGCTTTTGTCATTTGTTATTTTAAGATATTTCTATTTAGCTTTAATTTTATTTCACTTGAAGTATTTTAGTACTTCTGCTTAAACTTAATAAACTTAAAACTTATTTTATTTCAGCTATTTGCCAATGCAACATCTCATTTTTATATTATATATATATGGCCTGTAAAAAATAACATGTAAAGTTCTCTGATTAATATTTTCTTTCTTAATAACGCATTAAAAATATTTAACACAATTAATGCAGCATCCGTTTTTTTCCTGACATGCTTTGGCTAGCGTTACAGTGCATGATCCCGCTTTCTGGATTGCCAGCTTCGTGAAGTGAGAGAGAGCGGCTGGCCAAGGATGGTTCGCGTGTAGGCCTATCCTATGATCATCATTCATTCAAGTACTTTTAAACCATTCAAGCGCGTAAATTCGGTACTGGTGCGCTGTCTGTGAAGCAGTTCTCAAACAGTGTGCCATAACATTTTGTGTTTTTTGAACACACAAAAAAAACCCCCACAAAATTGTCAAAATGTCTGTTTTGGGCAAATATCCTCATAAGAACAGTCTTAAATGAGCTAAAATGCTTCACGTCGACGCTGCAATAGCCCAAAGTATACTTCCATTACTCTGAGGTATAATTTTATATGAGAAAATTATGATATGGCACCTGTTTTGGTGTTGTTTCATTGGCTGGTATCTCAGGCGGAGAAGGTAAGTGGACAAGGGGTGAGTCCTGACAGAGTATCTGTTCTGGTGAGAAAGCGTCACTGCTTTCCTCATCAAACGAAGAGCTCTCTGCTTCTACTTTTGGAAACTCCGTCTCTGAAGGCGAGAGAGCGAAAGAAGAATGGTTAGGGTAAACATGCAAGATTTGTACATTTTCTAAAGTCAACATCAGTGGTGGGTGCTAGGATGATCCAGGAGGTTGATGACAGGCACAAAAAACATGTTTTTACTCTTTTATTTTGTTTATTTTCAATGTATTTTTTATTTTTTTGCATTTTAAAGAGTGTTTATTTTCACAGTTGCATTTCACTTTATTTTATGCCAGGTGTAATGAAATAAGTAAAGAAATACGATTCATGCCTATAGCTAAAACATGGGATTTTTCATATTGCCATTAAATAAATAAATGAATAAATTGTTTTAGAAATACTCAGTGATCTTAAATAAGAAAAAGCACAAAGTAAACCTCTGAACAGCACCATTTCCCTGTTTCACTTACACTGCACTAATATTGTCCTATAGTGAATAATAAAACCTTTAAACGCCACTGCATTATATTTCTATTTAATTTGAGCTCGTGCTCTGAGAGTGTGGCATTATGCCGATAATCATTAACTCTCTAATTAGGTTATTTAGGGATTAAAACAGTTTAAGTCATTCTGTGCAAACATCTTTTTAGCATTCCCTCTCTGTGCTGCATTGTGTGACGCTGCATAAACTTCACGGTTAATCGACTCTTGCCACCACAGAGTGGCATATACTGTTTGAACATGAATGTAAATTCCCCTCTAATTAATTTAACTTGGTGTTTGACGCACACCGATCTCATTACCATAACTCAGCATCAAATTATCGCCCTCTGCACCGCTGCAGGAACGTGGCGGGATATAAATATGAAGATGAATGCGCATATACCACCTAACAGCGGCGCTGGAATGAGAAGTGAAGTGCCTGTGAATGGATTTGCTGCAGATTGAGGAAAAAAGGGAATGATCCAGAAGAAATGTTGAGTGAGAGGAATATAAATGCGAACGTAAGTGTTGAAGGGAAAATTGTCCAACTCGTTAAAATAGAGCTTTGCTTTGCTTCGTCACTCACAAAAAACTGTGAATAAAGAGACAGATAAAGATTTAGATGTATGCTGAGTATGAAAGAGAGTGTGAAAGTTCAATAAGCTGTAACTGCTATCTTAAAACTGGTCCTGGCCTGATTTATTTTTAATGCCAATATTTTGGCTGATATAATGGCAATATAATTATGACTACAACAACCAATCAACAAAACTGATAATCAAAAAATAATCAACAATCAATTTCTTTCCAATTTCCAGTTACAGTAGGTTTGTGCTTTTGTTTTTCTTTAATATTATATATATATAATATTATTTATTTATTATGTATTTTTTTACTTATTTATAATAAATATTATTTCTAGTTATTTAAACTGGCAAAAAATGCATTTTGAAAGCAGTAATCAATCATAACGTATAGCATATATATATATATATATATATATATATATGAATATGATATATGTTATGAGCGGTTAATAATAAATGTATTAAAAATATTATTATTATATATTTAATCTTTTAAATATTTATTAAATAACTGACAGATTATCAACCTAACTGTTATTTGTAGTCCTAGATATATTATAAAAATCCAACATAAGGATGAAAAAAATAAGAAATACATACATAATAGTATACAGTAAGTTAATAAGATAAATGAATTCAAATGAATTCAACAGAACAAATACCAGGGGAAACTACCACTCATGTTAAATGGCTAACTGTTTTCGGCTTGTATATTGGTCTATAACTAAATAAAGCTTTTACTCTGCCGTGTGATCATTATTGTGTTTCTGGCTTTAATTTAGTACCTATGATGACTTGTTTGAGGCTGCTGTGAACTGGAAGGATGTTTTTGTGAATGAGCTCCATCGGACCAGGCCGCTGGGAGATTTTATCGTTCAGGTCGTCAGCTAGACGAGCTCGCTTCAGCAGAAGCTGCTTGGCCTGAAGAGATGGCTCCGCTGACGTCTCTATATACAGGAAATACACACAGTTATACATGCTGTATATAACCCTGTCATATTGTTTTAAACTTTTTGATAGCCAGTCTATATGTCTTAACCTCTTGCTCTCTCTGTGAGGTGTGTGTCTGTGTTGGAACTGTAGGGGGTGTTATTAAAATACTCACCTTCAAGAATGTGCATCCTGACCAGCTCTGACCTCTCTGGACGACTGCGGATCTTTCTCTTCAGGTAGTCCTCAGTCTGAGATACAGGAGGAGAGTATGAGGAATAAAGTGAGAGTGAAAAATAAATAAACCTTTGTTGTAGGACTTACCCTAGCTCGTTCTAAACTTCGTCTCTGCTCATGAAAGGACGCAGAACTTTTCAGTGCTGGAAGGCAAAAAGATACAAAGTGAAAAGACTATTAAACCTAAGTCGACATATAAATGTATAAAGTTTCTCTGTTTAAAAAAGGAGCTGTGAGAAATGGAAAACATTTTTCGGTAAATTAGAAATATCATAAATAGAAAACTTGTGATCTGCGCCGCAGATCGCAGGCAACGGTTTTGCTTCAGTGTGTTAACTTGCTTATACTTCTCATAGCTTTTTAGTTTGGATTAGGTGAACATGTTATTTTTATACAAATACAAATATAAAGACCTTGAAACAGGAACAGCATATTACACGGCATCTCTTTACTTCAGACGCACATACGCATTTGTACATGCAAAATATAAAAATAATATCGCAACAGGCACATCTGAGAGACAGTTTAACCCAGCAGATTCACAGTCTGAGTACTTGTCTTTATTTATTAAACAAAAACTAGGCCAAAATGGAGAAGCCATGTGTGACAAACTACTGCTTCCATAGGAATTAGGAGGGTAAGTAGCTGTCAGGCGCTGCTAATCAGATGTCTTTGATTAACTGATCATCAGCAAGTGTGGTCAACTCTATAAAAGCAGAAGTTTTGGCAGTTTGCTGGTCTGGAGCGTTCAGGTGTGTGTTAAAACACAATGTCAAGGAGGAAAGACATCAGCAATCATCTTAGAGAAGCAATTGTTGCTGCCATCAATCTGGGAAGAGTTATACAGCCATTTCTAAACAATCTCAAGTCCATTATTCTACAGTGAGGAAGATTATTGTTATTATTAAGTGGAAAACATTCAAGACGGTTGCCAATCTTCTCAGGAGTGGACGTCCCAGCAAATTCACCCCAAGTCAGACTGTGCAATGCTCAGAGAAATCACAAGAAACCCAAGAGCTACATCTCAGACTCTACAGGCCTCAGTTAACATGTTAAATGTTAAAGTTCATGGCAGTAGAATTATAAAAAGACTGAACAAGTATGGCATGTTTGGAAGGGTTGCCCCGAGAAAGCTTCTTCTCTCTAAAAAGAACATTGGCAGCACGGCTTATTGCAAAGTTGCATCTGAACAAACAACAAGAATTCTGGAACAATGTCCTCTGGACAGACGAGACCAAAGTGGAGATGTTTGGCTATTTAATGGACAGCACCACGTTTGGAGAAAACCAAACACAGAATATCAGCACAAACACCTCATACTAACTGTCCATCGTGCTGGTGGAGGGGTGATGATTTGGGCTGGTTTTGCAGCCGCAGGACCTGCTGGGCACCTTGCAGTCTTTGAGTAGACCATGACCTCCTCTGTATACCAAAGTATTCTAGAGTCAAATGTGAGGCCATCTGTCTGACAGCTAAAGCTTAGCCCAAATTGGGTCATGCAACAGGACAATGATCACAAGCACACCAACAAATCTACAACAGAATAGCTGAAAAAGAAAAGAATAAAGGTGTTGATTGAACTGGCCTAAGTCATTCAAAACTTTGTTTTGAACTAGTCAGTCAAAACTTTGCTGAACTAGTCAAAGACCAGACCTCAACCCGATTGAAATTAGGGATGCACCGAAATTTCGATTGCCGAAAATTATCGGCAGAAAATGGCATTTTCGGTTTTAGGCCAAAAGACAAAAAAGGCAGAAAAATGAGCCGAAAATATAAGCTGCCCTGCTCAAGCCGTACTTTGCTTTTACATGGTGTGGTATAGCCGTGGCAACGCTGGTAAAATGACGCTACACTCTCGTTCACTGATCCGCTCCCCGCTATCTGCTTACATGCTCAGATAATAATAGCTTTGTAGGAATATACATTATTCTGAAAATTGATCAAAAAATAAATATGTTACTCTGATTCTGTTGCATAGAGCTGAATGAAGAATATTGATATTTAAAGGCACAATATGTAAGATTTTTGTAATAAAATATTCAAAAACCACTTTCACAGAAAACATTACATTTCACATTCCTGGCAGCTAATTCATTACGATGACATAACATAGTGTGATCAAATGTACAGGTAATACAAAAACTAATTTATTAGCTGATATATAATTTATATGATTCGTGAATTCTATACATCTCTGGATGGTGAAAACGACATCTCCCATAGTTCCACTCTCCTTCATCATCAAGCTTTGTCTTTGTTATCGTTTTGAAAATGCGACCTCTGGTGGCGAAAAAAAATACATATTGTAGCTTTAATATTATTTTAAAATATTTCTGTCCAATTTTGGTCTGTTAGCCTACTTTAAATAAAAGTGAATTGTATAAAATTACTGAATTTAATTAAAACATCTAATATCAATACAATTATACAAAAAACTAATTTAAAATAAGAAATTAATAATTATTAAAAAAAAAGTAATTTTCGGTTTTGGTTTTGGGCCAAGTGCATCCAGAATTTTCGGTTTTGTTTCTACACAGAATTTTCATTTCGTTGCATCCCCAATTGAAATGCTGTGGCGGGACCTTAAGAGAGCTGTGCATAATTAAATGCCCACAAATCTCAATGAACTGAAGCAACGTTGTAAAGAAGAGCGGGTCAAAATTCCTCAACAGTGATGTGAGAGACTAATGTCATATAGAAATCAATTACTTCAAGTTATTGCTGTTAAAGGTGGTTCTACAAGCAATTGAATAACAAGGCGTACTTAGTTTGCTTTTTTTGGCTTTATGTTTGTTAAATAAATAATGACACAATGTAATATGTCATGTGTTGTTTTTCATCTGAAGTTGTATTTATGTAATTTCAAGACCTGATAAAGACCATATTATTTTTTTTATTATGTCCTGACACTTAAAACCACAGAATTCAAAAGGGTGAATTGTTTCAGACTTAAAGGAAGGTAGGTGATTTGCTCCTAATTTTTTTTTTGTTATGCTGGTTGAAAGTCTCTTCACATCCTGATAGCAATCACTAAGTTAAGTGGTCTAAATGTATTTATATGTATATATAACGTCTGTGGAAAGCGTAGGACCATAAAATGTTCGTCCAATCATTGCATTCGGTCCAAATGCAACAATATGATGTCCTACCTGCCTGTCAACATATGTATTTTCATACTTATGCAGAGTTAAACAGACTTCAGTCATCGAGCACCGCAACCGAAACAGCACAAACCTTTTACAGTTCCTCCTGAACCAAAACAACAAGCTTATGTTTATGTCAAATGCACTACAGTAATTTGGAAGAGATGGAAACCTGTGACGTTATATATGCTTTCTAAGCTAGCTCGCTATTGGTAGCCTACCCTACCTTTAAAACTTTATTTTTAATGAAATGTTGCAATTCTATATATGTGTATGTATATATGTATGTATGTATGTATGTATGTATGTACACTCACCTAAAGGATTATTAGGAACACCATACTAATACTGTGTTTGACCCCCTTTCGCCTTCAGAACTGCCTTAATTCTACGTGGCATTGATTCAACAAGGTGCTGAAAGCATTCTTTAGAAATGTTGGCCCATATTGATAGGATAGCATCTTGCAGTTGATGGAGATTTGTGGGATGCACATCCAGGGCACGAAGCTCCCGTTCCACCACATCCCAAAGATGCTCTATTGGGTTGAGATCTGGTGACTGTGGGGGCCATTTTAGTACAGTGAACTCATTGTCATGTTCAAGAAACCAATTTGAAATGATTCGAGCTTTGTGACATGGTGCATTATCCTGCTGGAAGTAGCCATCAGAGGATGGGTACATGGTGGTCATAAAGGGATGGACATGGTCAGAAACAATGCTCAGGTAGGCCGTGGCATTTAAACGATGCCCAATTGGCACTAAGGGGCCTAAAGTGTGCCAAGAAAACATCCCCCACACCATTACACCACCACCACCAGCCTGCACAGTGGTAACAAGGCATGATGGATCCATGTTCTCATTCTGTTTACGCCAAATTCTGACTCTACCATCTGAATGTCTCAACAGAAATCGAGACTCATTAGACCAGGCAACATTTTTCCAGTCTTCAACTGTCCAATTTTGGTGAGCTCGTGCAAATTGTAGCCTCTTTTTCCTATTTGTAGTGGAGATGAGTGGTACCCGGTGGGGTCTTCTGCTGTTGTAGCCCATCCGCCTCAAGGTTGTGCGTGTTGTGGCTTCACAAATGCTTTGCTGCATACCTCGGTTGTAAGGAGTGGTTATTTCAGTCAAAGTTGCTCTTCTATCAGCTTGAATCAGTCGGCCCATTCTCCTCTGACCTCTAGCATCAACAAGGCATTTTCGCCCACAGGACTGCCGCATACTGGATGTTTTTCCCTTTTCACACCATTCTTTGTAAACCCTAGAAATGGTTGTGCGTGAAAATCCCAGTAACTGAGCAGATTGTGAAATACTCAGACCGGCCCGTCTGGCACCAACAACCATGCCACGCTCAAAATTGCTTAAATCACCTTTCTTTCCCATTCTGACATTCAGTTTGGAGTTCAGGAGATTGTCTTGACCAGGACCACACCCCTAAATGCATTGAAGGCAACTGCCATGTGATTGGTTGATTAGATAATTGCATTAATGAGAAATTGAACAGGTGTTCCTAATAATCCTTTAGGTGAATGTATGTATGTATGTATGTATGTATGTATGCATGTGTATAACAGGGTTCCCACACCTTGGTTAACTTCAAATTCAAGGACCTTTCAAGGACCTTTCAGGTCCAATACCCTCAAATTCAAGGACTTAATGTGGGGACACATTTCAAGTAAGAGCAAGGTAACATAAAAAGCTTTTTTTTGCATTTATTTTTGGCCATATGACAGAGATCTGATATTCTATTTGTCGTATTTCTGTTTTGCATAAAACTGAAGAATATCCGGTACATCCTATACTGTATTCTAAAATGATCTGATATTAACTGCATGGATTTTATTGAAAAGAGCTTAGGCTCATTTAATGAGAAATTTTAAGATATATGAATATGCTTTTAAGTTTTTCCAGCTGATTGGTTTACATTATCTTAAGAAGCATTCTTTGTAATTTTCTTTGGTGAGCCAAATATCTTGAAACTTGCATTTTCCAGGCATCATGTTTCAGCGGTTTCAGCTCTTTTTTGCAATGTTTCACGGTGTGTCTGTTAAACGTTGAGGTACCATCGTAGTAGTTTCGTGCTCACATGAATGTCATGGCAACGTACAACATAAACCTCAAGCGAGAAACACTTAACGCAACGCATAAATGCGCGTAACTAACGTAAATCAAGCAAGCTAGTATGCATAGGCCACGAAGTGTTGGCGAAATAACACATTAGCGGACCTCAGGGAATAATATGGATTTTTTTCAGAAAACTTTTTGCACAAAATAAATTCAAGCACTTTCAAGGACCTGTATCTATGTATGTTTATTTTCAAAAACTATCCAGGCCCTTTAATTATTATAATTTTTTTAGATTCACACACTTTCAAGTATTTCAAGGACCCGTGGGAACCCTGTATATAAATATAATTGCGAAATGTATTTAAAAATAACGTTTTCAGTCTGAAACAACTGAGAATGATTTTTGTTCCTATTTTCTATTGTGTACTGCAAGTTTTTTTGTTCCTTTCCATCCCTTTTCATGTTATAATATACTGTATAACATTATATAATTACTGTATAACATTATACTGTATATAATTACTGTATAATGTTATACAGTAATTATATTAAAAAAATCATGTAAAATCATTTAAAAATATGTAAAATCAAGTTTAATTTGATTCAATTAAATTCAAGTACTTTTTAAGACCACTTCAATCTTTCATTTTGATGTCCATTATACATTGCACTCTGCCTACAATGAATGAGAATTACAAAGCCACAGACACTGAATTTATCTCTTATATTATATATTTGTTATTATTCTCTGACAGCATGTGGAAAGAGAAAAAAAGAATGGGCTGGAAAGAAGCAAGAAAAAGATGAGTGCTGTAGTCGTTTATTGAGAGATTTTGGTCTATGGGGTCAAAGTGGTTCATGCACTGCACACAGCAACATGCAGCTCCACACACACATAAACAACGCCCTTTAACCCTGACCAGCAAAAAGACAGAATGCAGTTCCGCCTGTAGAGAGAACAGTGTGTGAGAGAGAAATTATGAGGTTAGTGTGAAAAACCACTTCATCTGTGTGAACTCTTATCATCATTTTCAGCTCTAAAACCCTATTAAACATAATGTCTAATCTTGATATTAGGGATTCATTGTATAATTGGGATAAAATACAGTTGCTTTATCTGACATCGAAATTATGGACAGACCAATTACTAAAGCTGACATTCACAATGGTCCGCCACAGTCAAAAACATGGCAATGTTTGTCGTTTATCTTCCAGTGAGAAACTACTAAGGCAGAAAAGGTGAAAATTAGGGCACAGACACAATTAGTTTGTGTAGTAAATCTCTTATAACTGCATTCATAGATGTCTGTAGAGACTTTGTGCAGAGCCCAAAGACATTTAATTTTGTTTTAGGTTATGTAATCAGAATTTAAGCAGAAAGTCCCTGTAACCACATGCACGTCAAGCCAATCCAGGATATGCGATTCACTGTGCTAATAACACAGATTTAAATGATTCTCAACAGTAACACATCTACTGTGACTAAATCAATCACCAACATAGTGTTATTAGCATCATTAACGTAAACTTAAAATACATCCAAACATTTTTATTAACTTATTCTGAAAAACAAAATATTTTCAGAAATATTTTAAATTGGCCACAAATTGATTTTAGTTTTAGGTTTTTATGCAGAATAGTCAATATAAGTATAATATAGTGTCATATTTCAAACTATTTTATAACATATGACTTCTATAGACAGCCCTGACAATTGTAATGTTATCATTTAGTACTCTTTGGTATTACAAAAATACAAAAAGCAGAAGCGGTTACACTTTATTGTAGATTTTTGTGTCCACTTCAGACATTCTACTAACTGTAAGTTACTTTGCAACCACATGCCAACTAATTATCAGAGCATAAGTAGACTGTAAGGTTAAGGTTCAGGGTTAGAAGAATAAGTTGGTACATGCAAAGTTATTTATAGTCAGCAAAATGTCTTGAGTGGACTACTGAAATAAAGTGTAACCCTAAAACTAAATCCAAAACTAACTAAACTTAAACTAGGCCTATTAAAAAAAACTAAAAGGCCTATATATATATATATATATATAAACCTAAAACTAAAAGTTAGAGTGAAAACTGATGATAAAAAATCTAAATTAAAAAGGACAAACTGCAAATAAATTTGAAATTAGAAAAACTATAAATTTACAATCAGGCCTGATGATTCTGATGCATCAAAAGGTCAAATTGTACTTATTTCTAAGGTTGTAATAATGTGTTTTAATGGGGGAAGCATGTCGACTCAGTCAAGAGTGATCAGACAAGGCAGATAAGAGTGAAATAGGGCATTCAAGTTGACAGGAAGCGCAGACACACACAGGAAGTGAAAGGGAGAAGACAGTGAAAGTAGGGCCTAGGAATACTCTAAAAGAGCAGATACACATTTGCAGATTTGCTGGTGGCTTTTCCTTCCCCTTGGGCTCCATATTTAGATCCAGACAGTTATTGGGTGAGAGCTGTAAAGATCCCCTTAAGTTGCCATCTGCTGTCATAGCTGTTTATTTCTATTTTGGAAAGACCATTTCTATCCAAACAACTTGCTATATTCTCTCTACAGAGTATATAGTTTGCTTCGTATAATCAAAAGGATTTGGAAAGCAAATGGCTTTGATGAGTATAGCAGGCGTCTGACCTTTTACTAACAGATATAATGGGAAACATGGCATGTATTTAAATACACTGCTTATCACCTGTTCACTGACTCAACGGAGTATGTGTGTGTGTAACCCACCCAATAAAGAGCATGGCTAGTCATGCACTCATTACGAGTAAGAGCGCACAAAATATCTTCATCTTAGACTCGTTTTAGAGCTTTACACGCTTAATGTCTGCAATACAAATATCTGCAGATCTACTGCAATAAAAACATTTAAATTCTTGAACCTTAAAGCTGCAGTGTTTATTTTCTGTAACACTAGTGTTGTCCCAAATGGTGCACTATACACTATGTACTCAACCGTGTAGTAGTGTATAGTGCTGCCCCGGACTGAAGATTTTTCTAGTCAACTTGTAGTTGTTCATTTAAGCCATTAGTCGACTAGTTGCTTGTTTATGCTTTATATATTTATTAATAAACAAGTGTTTTCTGAGTCAATGTCGCCGGCAAAGATAACAACGCTGACTTATCTCCGCAGTACAGCATCTTTAGAAAGAAATACACGTTAAGTTAAACATGTCATGCTGCAAGTGCTGTACTAATTTAGCTTCCACTCTCCACACAAACACTTAGATATGCGCACATTATTCTAGGTTAGCATTAATATTAGAGCGAGCGGCCATGTAGAGTGGCTAACGTAAGATGAGTAGAATCCTGGTATAGATTTGCTATAACTGCTTTCAAAAGAGTTTCCCAAACCTACTTTTTTTCTGATTATGCATTGTATTAAAAATAAATGTATAAAAAAAAGTTAAGTTAATTAAGGAAAACACTAAGAAATTGCTTCTTAGATGGTGTTTTCTATGGCATCATTGTTGTTGGTTGAACAGTGTTGACAGTCCAGTCAGTGTGCCAAGTGAGATGCTGATATCAGCAGACACTGGGTTCAAATTGGATCACAGATGCTGGAAGATATTATGGGACCAGTATGAAGCATTACATAAACCTACTAAAGGGAAGCACCACCTCATTTGAACTCTCTGTTTCTGCTTTTCTAGTTTTCATTTCTTTTTCTTTTTAAGATGATTCTAAGAAGAGATCTTAAGCAAGAATTTGGTGGTTCCACTTTCAACACGCCTTCTTAAAGGGCCAGTCACACAACCAATGTTTCATACAAAACAAACATAAATTGACATAAAATCTTTTAGTAGGTGTTGTGAGCATGCAAGGAATGTGTGATATATCTTTAGTCATATCATAATTACAGTATTGTAGGTTAAACATAGCACATATTGTAAACAGATAAGTGTTTTTTTTTTTTACCAATTCAAACAGTAAACTAAAATACTAAACTATCATATTTCTTATAGTAAATTAAAATCGGAAAAAGACATATGCAAAATACATATGCGAAATTAGATCTCTGATTAGCTAGACCAGATCTCTGGAGAAAACATGACATGGTTACAGGGTATTTACACATTTGAAAGAATGAAATTTAATTCAAAATGCAAACTCATATTCAAATTCAGATGAAGGGCCAGAGCAAGGGAATGGTTTATGCTCTATAGCTTCAAGCATCACATCAGTCCGATCATTTGGATTATATAACTAGTGATTCTCCACTAGATATTCTTAGAAGTTTATGCATAATGTTTCATAAAGGAATAGAGCCAGAGATCAGAGGATGGCAACGACGAATGCAACTGGTTGTAGGTTTCTCATGTACATGAATAGCGGAGTTGGAAACTTGGTAACAAAATGGGACAGATTCCGTAATTGGTTTTGTAAATGCACTGGTTAAAAAAATAAAATAAAAATAATAATAATAAATAAATAAACGGAATAAAAAAAAAAAATCTATTTTGTTTGCTTAAAAACATTGTACAGTATGGAAACACTGCTTTATTAATTTGTTTATGCTATATTCCAGTTATTCGCATAAATTAAATCTGGAAACATAGCTAGTGACAATTAATCGCACCTTACAATATGAAAGTCTTTCAGCACTGTACAACCATGACCTGACATGAACTATTTTGCTCACCAGCCACTGTGGCTAGTGGTTTTCCAAAGTTACTAGCCACTCAGCATTTTCACTGGCCACAATTTTAACATCAATAGATACCATGGGGTATTATGCTCAATACGCGAAATCCCATGGCAAGATGCAAGCCCTGTAACAAACAATAGTCATCCAGAGCAAATGAAACGAGTGAGTAAAGGGACGCGGGTTTGTGTGTCACTCGCTGTCCGAGAGATTAGAAAGCGAGAACGAGCGGCTGGAATTGTGTCTCCTGCGGAACAGTTTCAGATATTTCAGTATCGAATGTATCGGAAAATTAAAATTTTTGACAACACTAGACTGCACTTAGTATATTATTTTAGATGCCTAGACTACAGCTGAAAATGTATATTATATCAAATTCAACCCGCCAAAGTGGCTAATAGGAGTGACTGCGTTACACGCCACAGCTGAAATCCACCCGCATTTGGCAGGTTGGCGGGGGTTAATGTCAAGCCCTGTGTACAACTATTGTAGGAGTACATCAGAATAACCCATAATAGTCCATGCAAAAGTGTTTATAATATTCTTGAAGGCTGATAAATGAATAATTTTAAATATTCAGATCTTTTAATGCCGACAAAACACTTAACGACTAGCTGAAACATTCTAAGACTCAACTGAACACACTTACAGACTCTTGCAACGACTGCAGCAGGTTTGAAAGGGTAACTCTCGCCAAAATTGAACCTAGGCTCTTTTTGTTAATCTACCCGAATCAAACTTTTGTGTAAAAGCATAATTAGAATGGAAACGCTACTTTTAAGACTGACCGTATTTTCGGTTTAGGACAAAATGCCTTTTGAATGGGAGTGCATGGGGCACTTCTATGATAGCATCAAAAATCGCTATTTTTAAAACACTGAGAAGGCTCGACACAACATAAAGTATCACCAGGGGCTCTACACATGAACTTGAGCATTGACTACATTGTTTGTGTACACAAAGTTTACTAAAAAGAAAGGTTTGGTATGACTCACTTTATCAGTTAAGTGTTTCCGGTGGCTGGAATTTTGTCAGTCAAAAGTAGTCGATCTACGAATGCAACGTAACATGAGGAGAGGCGAGGGAGGCGCGGCGCATCTTGGAAGGTGAGAGCGGCGAGGAGAATTGAAGTGAAGTCAACTTTATGGTAATAAGCTATGACGCGGTTCGGCGGCAACCAATCAGAATGTAGAAGTCCTCCGCCTGAGAGGATTCCAGAGAACGCAATCCTGTAAACATTGGTTTAAAAAGATCACGCCTTTGATCTACGTCAGAGCATCAGAGCGTCCCCGAATCTTTCCCCGGCGTCGTTGGCAGGGCGAATTTTGCCGCTCTCGCCGGCGGCGATGTGAACGTACAGTAAAGATGGAAAGCTCCTAAAGCTTGTTTCCATATAAATTCACGGATAATTTTTTATCTAAAGCTCTATTCGCACAGGATAAGTATTACCTGGTGACCTCAAGTCATTTGTAATAATGGCAGAGGTTGTCTGTGATCTTAATCCCGTGCGAATCGGCCATGTCCATAATTTGTAAAGTAAAAATTCCCCCGCATATGACCTACCATATTTCGCCGAACACCGAGGTCCTGTGATAATATTAGTCCCGTGCGAATCGGCATCTCTGTGATTTGGCGGGGTCGTTTATCATTTTTTCAAGATTTTTGTTTCCTGTGCGCTTTTTTATCCATCTTTCGCAAAGAATGGAGGCTGCGTTGGAGTGTTTTGATAGTATTTTGGGTACTGGGTCATATCGCTGTACACCATACAACTATACAATTTGCAGAAAGAGAAAGCTGAAAACAATCAGAAGAGCAAAAATAAAAATAATGATTAGATGGAGATGGATGACATGTATAGCAGCATGTGGCAAGGAACATTCTTCTGTTTATGATATATCATACAGCCAGACCTATAATAATGACAAGACATTTCCAAGCAATAGCCTATTGACATCATATACGGGAGATAAGTCAGTAATTTCGAGTAAAATCACAAGCTTCGTTTATCCCGTGTGAATACACCACACGAAATTCAGATGTGGGTGGGTAATTTCTAAATCACATGAGGTCCCAAGATAATACTAATCCAGTGCGAATAGGGCTTAAGTTATCATGCTTTTCATTGAAATTACAAGTTCATGATATTTCCCCATATGGAGTCAGTTCATTACGTTGCATTCGTAGATCGACTACTTTTGACTGACAAAATTCCAGCCACCGGAAACACTAACTGATAAAGTCGTACAAAACCTTTCTTTTTAGTAAACTTTGTGTACACAAACAATGTAGTCAATGCTCAAGTTCATGTGTAGAGCCCCTGGTGATATATATCCCCTAAGGCATAATTAGAATGTAAACGCCACTTTTAAGATTGACTGTATTTTTGTTTTAGGTCATACACGAAAGTTTGACTCGGGTAGATTAACAAAAAGAGCCTATAGGTTAAATTTTGGTGAGAGTTACCCTTTAAACACCGACTATGAACACAGACTGAACGCAACTATCTCTCTCTGATCAGTCGTATGTATCAAATTACATTCATAATCGGTCTTACAGGCGTTTAAGTGTGTCCCCGGCTTAAAAGAGTTGCATTTTTTAAACAGTGCATCCTGTGTGAGGCCAGTTTAGTGTTCAAGTCTCAGTTATGTGTGAACAGGACGCTTAACATGACTCTCAGACTCACCACCGACATAGAATGGCGTGACTCAAACTTCTCACCTGGCTAAACTTGATAACTACCAGAAAAAAAACTTGTAAGCATACCAGAACCATCATGAACCTGGCTGCTTATGTGCACTGAAACAAAATGACTAAAAATGACAAAAGTCCCAAATAACATCAGCAGACACGAATTCCAAATGTCAAAAATTCTGCTTGCACAACATCTTAGCAAGGACCAACTTAGCTATGAGGTGCAACACGAGTAATTACATATAATTTGGCCATTCTTCTATAAGAGACTTGGTGAAGGAGAACAAGTACAAAAGGAAAAGAATGAGAGATGTGTTGAGTTATTCAAGCTGAGTTACTTTCGAAGTTTTGACCTAAAAAAAAAGCTTGTTCAAACATACACTGGGATCTATGTGTGGGTGAGACCACTAGCTACACGTTTTACTCATCATTAAGCATTCAAATTAAACTATCTTTTAATTGGAATTGACTTAAATCAAAATCTCCAGCCAACACAAGATGGAAACCTTTTTGACAAAATCGAGTGCGTAGGCACCATCAGAATAGCGATGACCCGACAGTTAAGCAGAAAAGTTGTAGTTTTGAGATGAATGGGCCGACGTTTCATGCTCTGTGAAACCACAGCACAAAGGAAGTGAGTTTGACTCTAGTCTATCTTATGTTTACCAAACCAAATCAGCATCTTAGACAGGATGAGAGAAACTAGCTATATCTGCTAAGTTTAACCACAAGGCAACTACATTTTGCCCAGATTTATTTAAGTGCAAGGTGTGCCAGGTGTGACAAAACTTGTGCAAAAGAAGGAAAAACACCTTAAAGGAACAAAACATTTGAGATGTACTACAGAAAGATCCACTAACAGAAGTGCAAAATAACAACGGATTATTAACTAGTACTACTAGGAGAGTGTGAGTGGTTCTTACGTGGCATGATCCCCTGGCAAACGAGTTCTTCTCGAGTCCGTCTCTGCTGAAGTTTGAGTTGGAGCACTAGAAGAAAAAATAAAGTCAAAGATGAAGACATATAGTCAATTATCAAAGGATCAAAACGACTCTGATCCAACTGAGTATTTTTAACCCTCTTTGTTAACCTGTTGTTTAATTCACTTAACTCATTTCATCAATTATTGGGATATGAAGTTGCACTGTTACACAATGAAAAGACTGATAAACTGTACATTTAGATTCAGATAAGCAGCATCAACTGTACGTCAAAAGTGCACAAATACATAACTATACTTACATACACACAAAAATGAAACATTTCATTGACTGAAACCCCAGTAAAAAACATAAAAGAGTGCAAAAAAGATGCTAACAGGCAGGTCGTGTGCAATTAACACATTTGAATCTCTCAAAACAGAAACGCATCTCAACTGAAAAAAAGTTTACAAACTCTTCACAAAATGATTCGACGCCTCAATATTTGCATGTTCAGGAGACAGCAGGCTATAAACATAAGGAAACACATCATGACAGAAGACACACAAGTTGAGCAAATACCCGGCGAGCAGCTCGATCTGTCTCCTTCATCCTCCCCTCGAACAAGCTCTTCCTGACAGCCGACAGAGAGCTTATCAGTCATAGAGGAGAGAGTACAGACTACAACATACTTCCTCTTCCTGTTTCTACATACAATTAAAAACAGAAGCAAGTGCGCGAGATGTTTCCACGGCTTACCACAGGAAGAAAGACTGTCAATTCCATGAAACTGCCTTGAAGAGTGTTTGAATCTATATCGCGATTAAACCTAGAAACTTGTATTAAAATGATCCTGGCACTTCTACCATGAATAATACAATATAGACGCTAGAGTTATGGATATTTACACTTCAAGAAAACATTTTCTCAGGTTATCTGGGGTTGAACTGAAACCTCAAAGATACAGCAACAACATACATTTGGTTAATCAAGTGATTTATAAGTAAAGCCACAATACATGAGGTAAAATAAGGAGACAGCACAAGGTTCTTGCTCATTGGCTCATATTTTGGATTAACCAAAGCATTAAAGTATGTCGTGCAAATGTCGTGCAAAAGTCAATCATCTTCTCCTTCATTAGAAGAAACACCAACAGAAGTGCAATTAAAAAAATGTTTGCCATGTGTCAGTGGTTTTATCGGAAAAGTATTTTGGCATCATAAGCCTGCAGGTTTCAAACTTACAGTATATGAGAATGCATATCCAAGTCGTTCATGTAACAAATCTGCAACTAAACACCATGTGGTAGGAACAGGCCTCTCTGTGTTAGATTAATAACATGATACGAGCCTAAATCGAGCCATCTCTAGCTGTGGTTTTGGTTCTCGCATCTGACATTTTGTCACATTTGCTCCCTGGTGTCGTCATTAACCATGTGGTGGTGTAAAGTGAACATGAATCTAGACGTTAGTGGAACTACAGTAAGAGCTGCTAATACATGCAGAAAAGAAAATATCCAGTCTGCAATATTAACAATACCGGTATATGATAGATACAACATTTTTATTAAATATTGTTTATTAATATCCATTAAAGGGTTAGTTTACCCGAAAATTGTCATCAATTACTCACCTTCATGTTGTTATTAACACTTTCGTTCATCTTCGAAACACAAATGAAGATATTTCTAATGTAATCTGTCACTCCAATGAAAGTCTATTCACCCAAAACTCCCGACGCTTTAAAATATTCATGAAGAGATCATAAAATAAACCTATATGAATCAAGCGGTTTAGTCTTCTGAAGAGAGACGATCGCTTTATATGACGAACAGATTTAATTTAGGCTTTTATTAAACTTCCGCGAGAACTAATGAAGTTGATTCTCGCGCGTCAAGCAAGTACGGTTGAGTTTCTGTTTACTACATTTGAGTGCTCTATGAGTGTTCGCTGATCAGTGTTTATATGCGAATAAAAGCCTAAATCAAATGTGTTCATCATGTAAAGTGATAGTGTCTCTTCAGAAGACTTGGATTAAACTGCTCGATTCATAAGGATTAGTTTTATGATCTCTTTATGAACGTTTTGAAGCGTCAGAGTTTAGGATGAATAGACTTTCAATGGAGTGACCAAAATCTCTCAGATTTATTTAAAATAATATCTTAATGTGTGTTTCAAAGATGAACAAGTAATTGATGACAGAATTTACATTTTTGGGTGAACTAACCCTTTAAATAAATTGTATATAAAATACAGTACATACACACACATACAGTTAGATACCATAGTTTGTATAACAAAATCATTTTAACATTCATTTGACAACCACAAAAGCCTAAAGACGTGTTTTTTAACATGGTTGCTGTTGTTGAGGTCAGAACCTGTCAGTACGGTTAGATTTATTAACCAAGCGCCTATAGCACCTGTTTGTGTTGTGGAATAGAGCCAGTGTCCCACCTGTTGCGCAGCTAAATTGTGATCTGGCGTTTGGTCAACACAACAGCTGACGTGCTTCTGAATTCTGATCTGGCATGAGGTCACTAAAGATGCTCGGGAGGTGAAATCGAGATGACTGACAGGAGGCGTGTGCAAACGTTTCAGGAAGACAACGGTGCTAACAGACATTAAACCTCAACACTGCGAGTTAATGATCGTAACACCCACGTGTGTGTGTATTCCTAGTTGTTCCAGCACAAATTGCAGCAAAGAAACACTTCATCCGTATTGAAGTGAAAAATGAATCAACATCAGAGACCTGAAGAGTGTGAACAAATGAGGAGAATAAAGGGATGCAGGTCCTAACTAGGCTGTAATGTACACAAGCCCAACACGCTAATATTCTGCTCCATTGTGGGTTTGTAATTTCTCCTAATCCCATGTTGACGATGCTTCTAAATAATCAATGGCACATTTGTTTATAATTTAACACAGTTTAACAGTTAAAATATTTTTAGGCTTTTATCAGTAATAGAGAGTACTTCTTGCGAAATCACATATAAAATATAATTTATTTGTAAATATTATTTATATATAAATATTACACAGGTATTATGTAAATAGTAATATAGATGTAAAGCAAAAATATTGTACTATAGCCTATATGTAATTATATGCCATAAATACATTTGCCACACAGTTAAATGGTGAAGCTTACCATTTAAATGATATGAAAATATTAAACTAAAATATTTAAATATATTTATATACATCTAATATTTAATGAAGCAGCATATTTTTCTTGAACCAAATAATGCTAAAATAAACAACTAGATTGCGAATCAGACACTTGCGTATGCATGTGACCTCCACACAATGTCTCTCCAAAAGAAAAAAAGACCATAGATTATAATATTTTATTTGATATACCTGAAACTACTTTATAGCCATGTAGTTAAAGAAAATTAATCAATACCCTGCAACATCTACCAAACAATCAGATTCAAGGATTCATTCAACAAAGGCAGAATATAAACTGATCTAACCCCTCTAAAAGAGTTGCTTTACTTATGGTTTCTATATTCTTACCACAAATAATCACAGTTAAGCTCACAATGCAAGACTTATGGAAGTTGTTTGGAATCTCTCCATTTTTCTTGATACCTTGTACTCCATATGTTTCTATTTGTGTCCTGGCAGTTATTCTGTACCTGACACTCAATCTGTGTGGCAGGCTGCTGAGCTGCCGCTGAGTTATTGGGGATATCATTGTAATTTACGTCTCACGTCTCAAATTGCAACCTGCAGGACACCTAAATGTGCTGTTAAGCATATGTGTGTGTGTGTGTGTGTATGTGCGTGTGTGTGTGCATGCATGAGCTGATGCTTCTTCATCCTGGATCGAGGGAAATGTCATCACTCTGGTTCCCTTATCACCCATGGCATGCCAAGCACAACACGCAGGGCCACACAAACACGTGCAAACATCTTAGTGGATCACACCTGTGTTTACATATCTCACTGATAAAATATTCAATAAAACAATATCACAGCTCACATTTGATCTAATTAGATCTGATTGCTAATCCACAGCCAATTTATAAACTAGTTATACACCTAATTCACCCTTTGCACGGAGTTTGATTGACAGGCAATCTGACCAATCATAATCTGCCATTTTTGTCCGACAAAGCAGTCAGGAGAGTTAGTAGATTAACGTTGTGGACTTGAACTTGAAAAACGGTGTGTACTGACGTCTTTCCACGGTTGAAACGACATTCCTTCTGATGTTTATTTGATGCTATAAATTAACTAGAAGGAAGAGATGATCGGTTCACGAGCAGCTTAAACTGAGGCGCTACAGCGATCTGTCACGACACATTAAAGAGCATCAAAACGGTATTTATTGTTTAAATTTCTTTAAAAAAATGACCATATTTGAAGGTTAAGACTTTGTTTCATATCAAAAGTAACTTGTGTGACTAAACTGTCAAATCAGAGTCCTCTTTGCTCCGCAATGTATTTTTCACTGCGTGAGAACATGGTGCGGCGTGAGAGCGGCGTGAGAGTAACTAAAGGGGGCGGGTCTTTGCGACCGGTCAATTATGTGTTTGTTTTTAGACTTAAAAAAAAAAGCATTAATGGATGTAAAACAGGTTTAGAAGAAAGATACTGGGTTTTGATAGATTTTCTATAGCTGCACAGTTGCTAGTTTGTAGACTGTATTAGACTAGAAACATTCAAGTACATGAGTACTTGGCCAAAGTATGACCCGGCTGAACAACATACTTAAAATACGCTCATGTATTAGTCTTAAAGTAACAAAACTCAGTACACCAGAGGGCAATAGAGTTACTTTCAAACTTCTGTGCCACTAAATAAGGTGAGTTATTATTCATGCTACAAAGATATACTAACTTTCTTAGCAATATTCTGTTCAAACTGTTGCTCTATTATGATGGTATCTGACCTAAAAGAGAAAACTGACCATTAAAAAGAAATTTATCCTATTAAGCACGATTTTTAACTGGTGGCGTACGTATATAGTTTTACAACATGCTTTATGAAGAGTTCAGATGCAAAGGCCTCTAAGTGCCATCTGAAATTTTCTTCTAGAATGATCATTTTCATCAAGCTCGTATATTTAAGTTCAGTAATTTCACTTAAATGACTAATAATAGGTCATTTTCATTGCCATTTAAGTGAAATTACTGAACTTAAATATAGCTTGATAAAAATGATCATTCTAGAAGAAAATTTCAGATGGCACTTAGAGGCTTTTGCATCTATATTTATCAATATTTATGAGAAATTTGCTTAAAACCATAATAGCACCCCACAGTTCATGTCTGTAGTATAAGGTTGATCTATGCGGCAAAGTTGAATAGAGTTAGGGCCTTGTTCAGACACTTGCTAAAGGCTTTAAGTGTGTTTGTCGGTCTGAATGCATACATGCAACACGACTCCACACCTTCTCTCAGACTCAGGCAAGCACGCCGCTCACGGTCCAATCGGACAGCTCTTTTCCTCATGACACGGCTGATTGGAGCAGATCCAAAAGGGGCGGGGCCAGCGTGGAGCCAAGAGCTGGTGTCCAGCATGGTGGTCATGTTTTCAAAAGGTAAATTAATCTTTCTGCGGCAAAAAGAAGTGATTCACTGCTTTTCCCTCAAAGAGACGTTCCAATTGACTCAAAAACTTCATTCAGCATTTGTGTCTTTCATATTTCATCTGTTTCAGTCATTCACGTAGAACACCCAAGCTGCTGCTCTGCTCACAGGAATCCAGATGAGGGAAAAAGAGAGTAGAAGATGATGGAAAAGTTAGAAATAAAAAAATGTAAAGAAGAGAGATTTCTGATGAGAAGAAACAGCCACATCAATGATCCAGAGCTCCTGCTGTTGCAGTAGCAGCATGGAGACTGAAGTTATCCGCAGGGAAAGGTGTGTGTGTGTGTGTGTGTGTGTGTGTTTGTGTGTGACAGCACTACCGCAGCTGTTCCTCAAGTCATTCGTTCCAAACACACACACACACACATTTGTGCTGAGTAGTGTGTGTTTTTTTTAAGGCAACCCACTCTGCACTCAATGACTTATCTCTCTCGACAAAATGACACAGATATGTACGTTCATTTCTTAGTATGAATACATGGCTGAAATGAAAATCTGAGAATTATGACTTCCTAAAAATGTGCAGACTTTCAGGCAGCTGTAGAGAGAACATAATTGTCTGTTGCAGCTATTTAAGACTGCAGAATTTTTGGAAATGCATCTAAAGTCTGTCTGACAGCCACACCTCACTGTTAAGGTGTAAAATCGCTCTGTTTGGCAGGTGTTTTAGGAGCCATTTTTAGCAAATATGGCCCAGACTCTTTCCTAAACCGCATGTGATTTTACACGCTGAAGTGTGAGGGTGTAAAATATCCTCGGAGGCGACGAATCGAGAAAGATGCTTGTGCTTTATGGATAAATGTGATGGGCTCAAGGGTACAAGTAATGAAACTGAAAAATTCTCAAACTGCGCATTTGAAGAATAAAATGCGTGCATATGCAAACACAGTCCTGTCTCCTACATCCTGAGTGACAAACGGAGTCTCTCATCAATGTTGTTAATGTTAAAGTCACCATGAAATCAAAATTGACAATTCTTTATTTGTTGAATACTACAATATGTATTAGAAATGATTTATATATTTTTTTATTTTATTAACGTGTCCTTGTAATATTTCATCAAAACAACTTCCTCTCCCTCTTGCAGTGACGTCTCTTCACTTCTCTGATGACGTGTTTGTTGACGTGAAGGCGGGTCGCCATACTTTTTTTCTTATTTGAGAAGCCGCTTCACTCGGATATACGTCACAATAGGGAAGAAAAGACTATCGCAGACTTCCGTTTCATGCCGATTTTAAGTAAAACAAAAACTATTAAGAATATTTAATAGTATTCAAATAATATTAAAAATGATCAAATTAAATAAAATTAAAAACTTAACATTGAAAATTAGAAATGTTGCCTTGGCATCTAACCTAAATAAGATTACATAGAAGTACTAAGTATTTTAAAAAAGAAATAAAAAAATAATTCTATTATTAAAAAATAAATAAATAAATAAATAATACAAATGACAAAAAACACTATATTTAAATAAAACAGAAAATACAAAAATAACAGCTAGCTACAAATATTAATAAATACTATAATAGTATATAAATAATAATAAAATAACAGTCTCTCACATCCAAAACATGATCTGGTATGACAGTATCTGATACCGCAGCGGCAACCCTGCAATGTGGCCAAATATACATACAGTCGCTGCAAATAAATTATTCAGACACCTGCTGAAAGTTACACTTGTAAAATAAATGACTTCGGATAAGATAACAAAATATAAAAGCCTCCAAATATTAATTTTGGGTTGACTGTATTTCATGTCTGAAACACACATCAATGTGAGTTTCATTGCTGAAACTATTATATTTGTTTCAAAATATTTATTATAAGAAACAAATGTTAAAAATCAAAGTGCCAAAATCTGTTACAACATCATGCAACTTATTTCCAGTTCCTGTGCAGAGAGTGCAAGTGCAGACAGAGTAGAGTGCATGTCTGCAGCCAGACCCTTCTCGCTAGGGCTGATCCATTAGGCACTTAAATCAGGTCAGTCAGGGTTGGTTAAAAGCATCTGCTAAATTAATACTTACTTGCCAGACTGTATATATACGGTTGGACAATGAAACTGAAACACCTGGTCGACAATAATTTATTAGTATGGTGAAGGGACTCATTTTGCAGCTAATACAGCATCAGTTCATCTTGGGAATGACACATACAATTCCTTCACAGTGGCCAGAAAGATTTTGAGCCTTCCAGACAGTGGCCAGGTCACTATGTGATGCTGATGTAGGAAAATATTTAGATCTGGTGACTGTGCAGGTCAAGGAAGATGTTCAACTTCACTTTCATGTTCATCAAACCATTCTGTCACAAGTCTTGCTGTGTGTATTCTTGGTGCATTATCATACTGATACACGGCACTTGTATTAGCATTAGGTGCACGCGGTCCTCCAGAATGTTTCGGCAGTCCTTGGCAGTGATGCGTCCATCAAGCACAGTAGGGAATGCCATGATATCGCAGCCCAAACCATCACTGACCCTGATCCACCCCGTGCTTCACTCTGGGCAGCAACAGTCCGGGTGTTAAGCTTCTGTGAGGCTTCTCCACGCCGTAACTCCCACGATTGTGGGAAAGACAGTGAAGTTGAACAATACATGTTTCACATTGTCCACAGCCCAAGTCTAAGATTTGCCCTGTTGGCACCAATGAAACCAACGTTTGCCACTGGCACGAGTGACCAAAGGTTTGGCTATAGCAGCCCGACCATTAATATTGACTCTGTGAAGCTCCTGACAAACAGTTTTGGTGGAAACAGGAGAGTCGAGGTGCACATTTATTCTGCAGTGAGTTGGGCAGCTTTTACATCTTTTGGATACAATCTGGGTTAGTACTGGACAATACTTTCAGACAGCTTCCTCTTGCATCAACAGTTACTCCTGTTGGATGTAGTTCGTTCTATGTGGAGATATGCCGACATTACCCTGGATACCATAGCTCTTGATTCACCACAAAGACTTGCTGTCTTGGTCACAGATGAGCCAGTAAGAATTTGTCCTTTTTTGAACTCTGATATGTCTCCCATAATGTTGTGTGTATTGCAATATTTTATTGCTCTGCTAATTCAACCTTCACTCTTCTAATACTGATGTATAAAATCGGTGCAGATTGGCCACCAGGCCGTGCTTATATAGGTGTGAAACCTCCAACACGTTATTGGCCATTGTCTCAGTATCATTGTTCAACCCCTGTAGTGCAAGTGATTTCAGGCTGACCAATACTTTTCCAGGATAAAAAAAAAAAAAAAAAGTATAGCAAAGTGCTGATAGGATCCACTGGATGGCAGTAGCAACACCTCAAAGATAACACAGTTCCTCCAACCAAATTTTCACCCTGAACATACAGAGATTGTGGGAGGCAAGTGTGGGTGTTTACAAAAATAAGCAATGCAAAATAAACCTAGAAACCATTATTAGCCAAAGGCCGGTCACCACATGCTAAACAGGTCATTGCTATGAGGCAGAACACGGTTAATCAGCCTAGCCGCGTGTGAGCATGTCACATTTCGGCCATGTGCATGTATGCTAATAATAACATTAGGCTTATAATATCAGATCATAACATTGTGTTATTATGCACTTGTGCACGCCAGTAGAAGCACTTTCTTTTTTTTTCCTGTTTATGGTAACAATTTACAATAAGGTTCCCTTAGTTAACGAAAAAAGAATATTATTTTATTAATTACTCTCCCTCATGTCGTTCCAAACCCATAAGACTTTTGTTCATCTTCAGAACACAAATGAACACACAATCTTTTTTTTTTTTATGAAATCTGAGAGCTTTCTGTGCCTCTGTTGACAGCTACACAACATGTTCAAAAGGTTCATAAAGAGATCATAAAACAAATCCATATGAATTGAGCGGTTTAGTCCACATTTTCTGAAGAGACACGATCGCTTTATATGACAAACAGATTTAATTTAGGCTTTTATTCAGATGAACTCACTCATTTTTGTGTTACGCAGCTGGTTTGAGATTTTCAGAAATTGCTCAGATTTCATTCAAAATACCTTCATTTGTGTTTTGAAGATGAACGAACGTCTTACAGGTTTGGAACAACATGAGGGAGAGAAAATTATGACAGAAATGTTTTTAATTTTTGGTCAACTATCCCTTTAACTAACAGTGGCAAATACATTGCTACAGTATTTGATCATCTTTGTTAACATTAGTTAATAAAAATACAACTGTTCATTGCTAGTTTGTCAGCTCGGGTCCATTAAATAATATTAACACATACTGTATCAGCAAATGTTGAAAACTGATATTAATAAATACTTTAGAAGTTTTTTTCCCCCCATTGTTAGCTTTTGTTATAGTAGTTAACTAATGTTAACAAATGGAACCATATTGTTAAGTGTTACCATAATTATTTATTTTTTGTGACTCAAACTACATAAAAAAATAAATCTGTGATTGCACAGAGAATCCAAAATTAGCATCCGATAAGTGCAAATGAGAATAAAATTCCTTGCTATTTGGCTGCTAGATTTACAAAAGTCCTGCGAAATAAAACAGTCTAAAATGAATCGAACCTTACCACTTTAATATTTGTGGTGGAAAATGTACCATCAAACATTTATCTAGGGTGCCTTTCGGTTTTTTTTCCTCCATAGCTAGATGTGGTGACAGTGACACTGCCATTAATGTGAAATATTCTTCTCATTAAGACACCCAGACAAAAATATGAGGGACAAAATCTGTCCAGGAATTGTGAGATGGTGCCTTTTCACAGGTTATTTTAAGATGAGCTATTCTTTCTCTTAAAAGTGTAAATGTTTTCAGTGGCATTGCATAGGTTGTAATTATACATTAGGTGCAAAATTTCTATATGATATGATTACATTTTTTACATTACAAAAAACTAAATTGTTTTAAAGAGGCCATATTATGCCCTTTTACAAAATGCCTTTTTGTTTTCAGGGTCTTCTAGAATAGGTCATGCTAGAGTCTAAACTGTTCAAAAAAATTTCTCATATTTTACATTGTTTCAGCACTTCTCTTCTCAGTCTCTCAGTAACGCTCTGTTTAGTTCCGGTCTGTGTGAAGCCCCTCCCTCTGAAAAGTGCAATGTGTTCTGATTGGTCAGCTGGACCAGTGTGTTTTGATTGGTCCCCCGCTTCGAACACATTTCGGAAATGCCACGCCCCTTACCATAACCGCAACTTTCAATACACCATTAATGCAACTCAAGGCCTAGTCCCTTTTTTGAGTATGCCTTGGGTGGAAATTATTTAAATGAGGAATATTGTGACGAGTGTGTTCCTGGAAGAAAATCTAGAAGGAACCAGTGGCGAGTTAGACTTTCGAGTTCTGACGTCATACCTGCACCACTCTATTATTCAAGTTTCTGTGTTTTTAGATTTAGTATTTAGATGTAATTGTTTTGGCATTATAATAAACTCACCATTCTTTCTCTCGTGAATAGGAAGCAAGTTGGGAATGGGCTGAAGAGACAGTTCTTGCAGCTCATTGGCTACGGCTTCACTCTGTGGACTGGAGGCGGAGCCTGTGGGAAGAGAAGGGGTGGTGACACTGGGACTTGACTCCTCCCCCGTAGTCGCCATGGTCAAAAACTGCCTTAAAGGAAAAAAAGAGAATGGATAATTAAAAATAATTAGATTAGTCATTCACCGTTACCCTGCTTTATCTTAAATTTGCAAGGCTTATGTCCCTTTAAAGGGGAAAAAACTATCATTTCTGACAACAGTTTTTCAAAGTATGTACAAGGATATTTTCCAGGACAAAAGTATAACATTGTGAATATGACCTTTAGTTACAAAAAGAAAAGAGGCATTCATCTCGGATTGTGTGTGTGTAGTGAAGAGATATATGATCTCACTGCAACAGGAAAAAAACAGTGGTAACACAAACTCTGCTGCAAGCATTTTAAGCAGATGACAAACACCATCACCATGGTAACATGTTATAACACTTCACATGCAGAAAGCAGCATCTTTGCAGTGACAGGTTGCGAAGGTATCATCCCAACACTGAGTCAGATATTCAAGTCATGGCCGCATCTGCTAATGGGGTTCACTTTTTCCAACCATCAACTTCCAATGTTAGAACTCTTGAAAGATCATTTGAAAATTGAGAGCATGTCTGCTCTGACCTTTACATATTCTGTGTCATGGTGAAATGTCCCGGCAAACCTAGAGCTCAGATTACACTTTTTACACACAATTACAGAACCTGAAAGATGGTTTCATGTACTGAATGGGGCAAGATTTTGATTGTTTAAATGTTCAAAAGCAGAATTTTAGAATGTCTTCAACATCTAACATTTCAAATGTTGAAAAAAAAAAAAATAAATTTGTAAGATGTCTGCAACATCTATAACATTTTGAATATTCAAAAAAGAGAATTTTTGAATGTCTGCATTTCTCAGGAACATCTACAACGTTTGAATTTTAGAATGCCAGAAACATCAAGAACATTCAAAAAGTGAGAATTTTAGAATGTCTGCAACATCTTGAACATTGGAATGTTCAAAAACTGAATTTTAGGATGTCTGCATCGTCTAAAACACTTAAATGTTCAAAAGCAGAATTTTTGAATTTCTGCATCATCTGTTAATCAAAAATCAAGTTTTTAAATGTTGTGTTTTTAACATGCTATATAAAACATGTGCAAATTCATAAGTCAACACCATTTGCGAGTATTTTTCTTCTTTAAAACTGCAGTGAACTAAAGACAGTCTCTTGTAACTAATTACATCAAGGTTGCCGGACGGCTTTAGTATAATTTACATTCTCTGAAGCAGGGGAGTCTAAAGAGAACCGATGAATTCCCGGTATATTTTTCTGTTGGGTACATTTAGCATTATAGCGGGTGAATTATGTATATGATGTTACCATGTTATGATGAACTATATGTCTTTCTCCACTGACATTCTGAGTTGTTTCTAAGGATTGTTGGAAGGCAACTGTCTGACTCTGAGATGGTGAACAGGAACATGTTTTGTGTAACATTAGCAACTTGACTTGATAACAGTCAAGCTAAAGGCTAATCATATTAATTACTGTTATGTGTCCGACGTTGTAAAGAGCGATACCATTGTACAGCATTTACCTCAGTTAACTTGAGCGAGTTAAGTTCATAAAGTTCAGTTAAGTTCATAAATATGTGAGCTGTTGTGAGTGAGTGGAGGCGGGGCTAATTTTCATATTCATGGCACTGCATATACTAAATGAAGCAAGGTTGTTACATTCAAGCTATTTTAAGACATGAAGACATTTAAATATGTTATTTTGGTGCTCAAATATGAGTTTTAAGGGATTGAATTATTGACTTCAGGGGAACTTTAAAAAAGTTCTCTCATGTGCATGTTAAAAAAACGCACAGCATGAGAAAATATGGTTAACATAATAATTTATAAACAGAATTGTGTACAACATTTTGGATCTGTCAATGTGGAATATTGAAAATGTCCTGAATAATTTCTTGTAATTGCTACAAGTAAGATCTGGACAATTTGAAATATTCTACAATGCATGACTGTGTTTTTAACATCCAGAAAGCATTCACAGATTTCTCATTTTGAGTGAAATTTCAATGAAAAACTCTCGAGCTCTCCATCAGAACTTATCTCAGGTTACAAAATCCCCTCTTCAGAAAAAAAAGATCATTGTTAGATCCTATCACCTTGCTTTGAATAATAGGGAAATAACATTGTTGATTCAGCTAGTTTACTGAGAAGTTGCAAGCATCAACAAAGCTGCAAACTCAAGCGGGAGCCATATGAATTAATTTAGTTTATTTAATTGGTAAAGCACAGTTAATATTGGAGCAAAATTTATTAAAGTTTTTTTTTTATTAGTTTGAGCATAATTAGGTGAAAAAAATGTAAAAAATGAATGTTTCTGTTGTCATCTAACAATGACATGAATCACAAATGAAAATGTCAGTGGATTTCATTGTAGTAAGGCTTCTCACTGAGCTCTTGATGATTTGATGGTGTTATTTGTCCTGTATAATCTGAAAAAGCTACATTAAGATTCTTAAACGGTCTTATTTTGTGGAACAGAAAAAGTCATACGGATCAGACTTTCCCTCTACACAGAGGGTTAGCAGAAAACAAAACACTTAGTTGCAGAACAAGAGAATTGGTTTGGATAGAAGGAGTGTCAGGTGCTTTCAGAAACGTATTTCTCTCCACAGGGTTCGAGTACAGAGAAGAGGAGCAGATAACAGATTAGTCATGTGCCGAGTGAGTCACACAAAACACACACACACTTAGTTCTCATCAGGCCATCTGAGCAAAACAGTGCTGCTGGAATCTATCGCCATGGTGATGAATGATGTCACAACGGGAAAACATGATTGACAGGTGCATTCTGTTTACATCTCAGATTCTCAGCACTGCAGTAAAATTGTTTTGCAAACTCATTTGTTTTCTGTGATATGCTTTTTTTCTTCCCTTTTGTTGGTTCACAGAACATTTCTGTGAAGTAATACTAAAAATATGAGTGGGAGTATTTGCGGTAAGAGAAATGTGCTGAGAGCGACGATGAACACAGGGAAGTTTGGGAAAAGGGACTGCAGAACACCAGATGTACTGTTTGGGCCAGACTGTGAATGTATATAGATGTAGATGTATAGAGATTTGCATATACATATGGGTCAATGACGTGGCGCCTAAATTTTCTGTCCGATTGCATTTTTTCAGGCAAAAATGGGTTTAAATGCCTAAAAAGATACTGCATATTTGTAGTACCTCTCCCATGTATGTACTCACTTTAACTTTTCAAAAACATTTACCTATTTGTTTGTTTTTTTTTGTTATTTAAAGTGTCAAAACATCATGTGGTGCGACCGTCCGGCCATAACTTCTGTTTTGAAAACATCTTTGAAATTACTCTGAATTTATTCAAATTTATATTCTGCACTATTTGGCATGATTTCCAAAATGTTTTGTAATCCTTTAAAAAAATTCAAAGCATTTGCATTTATATTTCCATCATAATATACAAACAAACTTTGTCCGATGATGTCCATTTTATGAAATATCATGTGGTGCGACCATCAAGGAACTACCATTTTGGGACTTATATGTTGAAAACTATTCAAACACAGGAAGTTACATCATAAACCAATTTACCAAGGACCCATGGAAGCAGCAAGCAGGTTTGTAATTCTCTCAAATTGGAAAAAAAAAAAAAACCTTTGTAATGGTTGGTATGTAGTTGCCAAATTTGGATGTCATGTGGTATGACCTCAAAAAAAAAAATTTTATGTTTGCGATATTGCTATATTCACTCACAAAAATAAATGTTTATAAATTTATGGTAGGACATTTACAAAATATAAAACATCTTTATTTAATATCCTAATGATTTTGGGAATAAAAGAAAAATAGATAATTTTGACCCATACAATGTATTGTTGGCTATTGCCACAAATACCCTGTTGGACTTGTGACTGGTTTTGTGATCCAGAGTAACTAATGATTTGCTGCTCAAGAAACATTTCTGATTATTATCAATGTTCATATTTTTGTGGAAACTGTGATACATTTTATATGTCAGGATTATTTGATGAATAGAAAGTTCAAAAGAACAGCATTTATTTGAAATAGAATCTTTCGTAACATTATAGCCTGCGCCTGAATGTGACACTGAATGTGTCCTTGATTAATAAAAGTATTAATTACTTAAAAAAAACTATTGACCCCAAATGTTAACTGTATACAATACTTTTATGAAATAATTAATATCTATAACATTATTATTTGTTAGAAAGAAATTCTAAGTCAAGTTAAATTAAATGGTGCACTTGTGTTTGTGATGTGATTTTTATAAAAAAAAGTTTATTAAATGTTTATGTTCAGGAAAATTCTGTGAAATTTGTATAAAATCTGGTTTAAATCTTTTTTTTGTATAAAATGTATTGTTCATTGATCTCTTTAAATACATTTTTAACTATATAAGGTCTTCGTGTCATTTGGAGCGACCACTTATCATGTGGTGCGACCAATAAAAGCAATCACTGTATTAAATTTAAAATAAAATATCTTATTTCTGTGGCTGAAATATGAATCACTGATTCAGTATGCTTTAGTAAATTATATTTTTAAAACATTTCTATCAGTTTTATGTGATTTACAGGAAAAATAAGTCTGTTAACTAGATTTAAGAAGGCAACTCGGAAATTATAGAACAAAAAATAAGATCATTATTTACAAGAACTCAAAAGAAATGCAAATACTTGGTTTCTAAACACTTTAATTACCAAGAACTTGTAAAAAAATGTTTAAGCATGTTAAGGAAATTAATTAATTTTAAGATAAATCATGGTCGCACCACATGACATTTTTTAAGGCTACGGACAATTCATCTAGATGAAAAAACACTTAAATCACTTAAATTACATTTTTAAAATGAATTTAGGTGTACACAACATCCTTAATGTTTGAACAATTGCAACAGGTATTATGTTTTTTTGTATTTTAAAATTGGCCTGTTGAAAATCCTTATACGTCATTGACCCATATATAGCAGCAAATCAGCCTATTAGAATAATTTCTGAGAGATCATGTGACACTGAAGACTGGAGTAATGATGCCAAACATTCAGCTTTACCATCACAGGAATACATTGTTTAAAAATATTCTAATAGAAATCATTAATTTTCTTAATATTACGTTTTTTGTGTTTTTAAACAAATAAATGCAGCTTTGATGAGAAGGATGGATGGATGGATGGATGGACTTTAAAACTGAGACATCCTGACTCTGACATCCAACACACACTCACGATAATTACACTATACACTTACACAAAATGTATATGATTTATTGATCTTTATGGGAAACTGATGCTCAACTGCTGGGAACATATTGCACTTACTGACATCACTTATCGTACATCACTTTGAAGATTACTGCTTACCCTATTCAGAAGTTACAGTCTTTCCAATACACTGTTTTATTACCTCCCAGCAATTAAAGCAATTAAAGCCAGTACAGAAACAAATTTCTGGGGGTTTTGGCTACTTTTATGGGTGAGGAAAGGAATCAGGATATGACTTAAAGCCAAGCCTCCAGCATAAGCAAGGTCTTTCCCTCAGGTCTTTGAATTGTAAAACTGAGGTCAAGTTTGTTATTTTGGCTTTCGTGGTCAGGCACATTTGCTTTTATCTGGGTCAGAATGCAAAACACCATTATCTCTGGGATGAATTGTCCTTCTACAAATGCTCTCTGGCGTTATTATCGGCTTCAACAGCAGGCAGGATGGTTGTTTCTTGTGTTTACCAAGCTAAACACGTGGGGCATAGACAAGTCAATATTTTAAGACTACACACATCACCAAATAGATGAGGTCACTGAGTCAGAATATCATGCCGTGTGCCTGTTGTCTCTGCAAAGTGGCAGCTGGCTAATCTATGCCAGGAACAGCCAGGCCAACAGTATCCAAGTGGCCCGCAATCCCAACTGACTATCAGTCAGTTTTTTTTTTTTTTTTTTCTGAGATCCATCAGATTACAAAAGCAAAATGTTTCAAGTTGACTTTTACTCCTAGGCTTTATGAATACAAACTAGGGCTGGGTTCGATTTCGATTCACAAGCTTGTGATTCCATTTAATTCAATACCAATTTCATTTCAATTTAATTCGATATTGATTCATTTGGATGTGTATCAGGTATAGTACATGTCAACTTTTCTCAAGGAAAAACGAGAATTCTCATTCTCTGTCTCTCATTCTCTGTCAACTAAAGCTGTAAACTATACAGGGAACCCTGTCAATGGGTACATGACTATTTTAAAGGTTAAAATTAGTTGATTTGTGTAAAATCGAGTAAATTACACAAAAAAAGTTTTTTTTTATTATAATAACCTTTTAAATTACCTACACAATTATGGTTCTAATCGAAGTAGTTTATTTTAAATATAAACATTTAAAGGGTGGCTGTCATAAAAGCTTGTTTTCATGATGGATTTATTCAAACATATGAAATATTGTAGAACACTGTTCATTTTTCTAGCTAACTAACGAGTTTATGGTCACTGAATGGCTTTCCTGAGGTAAATGTAACGTTATGTGACACATGGTTTACAGTACAAGCTGTTTTTTGACATCTCACCACAGTTGAAATGCTAATTGAGCGATAACACGAGACATGATACAAATTACGTTAAGTTGTACAGGATCTTTCAACATACTGTACCTTCTGATGTTCATGTTTATTTCATGCTACCATATACTGTAGGCTAACTAGTAAAGCGAAAGAGATGATCAATTCACATGCCGTTTGAACTATATAAATCTACTACTACTCCAAATTAAAGAGCGCTGAATTTCTGAGAAGTGAAGATAATAACAGGGTTTTGGGAATGCAGAACAGCAGCAAAATAAATACGAGGAGCTGTGAGGTGGAAAATACCCAGAGGTGTTTACGTGTGCCTGTGATTCAGTTACCTGATTTATTCCCTGTTCAAAAGAGTCCGGAGTAATTCCATGTCAGGTGTGACGCACCACCAACTACAAGAAAGAAAATAGGAAAAGAAAGAGCAAAAGATTAGCTAATAAAAAACATGGTCACACTTAAGTTTAGAGTCCAATTCTCACTATTAACTAACTATTAACTGACTTTTGCCTCAATAAACTCCTAATTATTGCCTATAAATAGTTAGTAAGGTCGTTGTTAAGTTTAGGTTGGGGTAAGATTCAGGGATGTAGAAAATGGTCATGCAGAATAAGGCATTAATATTAAGGCTTTATAAGTACTAATAAACAACCAATATCCTAGTGATATGCATGCCAATAAGCAGCTAGTTAATAGTGAGAATTGGGCCCAAAAAAATGTTACCAAAATCATCCCAGAGATCAGTTCACATTAGGGGTATTAGGTAAAACGATCATAAGGATTCGACAATAAGGATTTGCCAGTAGTAGTTTAAATTTTTTTTTCTCACCATGTCAACACAGACCCCACCACAAAAGAATGATCATGTTAAGTATTTTAATATTTGTTCATTTTTATTTTTATTAGAATGTTTAATATATTTAATGTTTTAGAAATACTTATTTTAGAAATATTCATATTTTTCTTCACAAGATTTTTCTTTAAACTACAAAACAAGAAGCTGGAAATGATATAGCTAACAGTCATTTTTGTAGTTTCCACAAAACCATTGTTTTTGCACAGATAGCATTGCTGTTGCAAATTCTGCTGATTTGTCACAAAGATAATGTGAAATACATAACAGAAAGCAAAATGCTTACAAGTTAGCAAAGAATTAAAAATGCTAAAAAGGCGGTAGCCCATAACCAGAAGTCTATCCACATAGAACAGCAGTACCACAACTTAAAGGACAAATCAGACAATCTTAAAGCCCAAATAACACATATTTTAGCTGAAGAATTAATGTGCTTTATCAAAAGTACAAGCTGCACATTTCTGCTGCTGATAAAGCTGAACTTCAACATTCCTTGGAACCTGAGCTTCGAGACAAAAGGACAAAAGTAAGAGTGACTAAAAAGAGGCATGCACAAGAAACATATTAAAGAAATAAGTGAGGACTGTTGTTTTTTATCATTTTAAGCTGGTTTGTCTCAAAGTCTCTATATAGTGTGAAATGAAGCAGAAGTTCGAGTTCATTTTGTCCCACTTTATTGAGTCACTATGAATCATCAGCTGACCTAGTTTATACACACACACACACAGTGTGTGAAGCAGAAGGCATGCCTGTTGATCATAAACTGTGTGGTATATGTTAAATATTGTATATTCATCATGTTTCCAACCAGCAGTTAAAACGCTGATGTGGCAGAAATACAGATCAATAAGTCTTATGCATCATGCAATACATCCCAAGACACTTACAGCAGAACCTTGAACCCATTTATTTTAATACATATTTATAATTCTAGAAATATATTCATATTTTTAATTACCCTATTTATTATAATACATTTTTTATTTATTATTTTAGAAATATATTCATCACAAACCTATTTATTTTAATATATATATAAAAATATATATAAAAAAAATTATTAAAAAATGTCAAACATTTTTTTTAATAAATGTCTAGTTTTAAGAAATACTCACATTCTTTTTCATAAACCTATTTAGCATAATGTAATATTATTAAATAAACAACAAAAAAGGATAACTTTTAAGTTCATTAAAAATCATTTATATTAACAAACCAACAAAATGAATGCAAAACAGGACATTAAACTATTGTTTATAAAGCAATAATGCAGTCATACAGAGATCAAACGCATCTGTATGACCATCAGCATTTACCTAAACTAAGACTTTAGACTTTAACTGAAGTGTCTAAATTATTTTTTCTTTCATACACCTTGGAACTTGGATACCACATTCACATACACTGTGATATTGTACATGGTATGATAATCCCATAAATGTCAAAAACTATTTGGTATTGTTTGTATTATTTACCAAGGTATATTGTCCAAAAACAAAATATATGGCATAACCATAGTACTTTTGGAACAAAGGCAAAATAACACTTTAAAAGCTTTAAATAACATGTTCTAAGAGCTGTCATAATATGCAAACTCACCTAACGACAGATGCATTCAATAAAAGAATAAAGACACCATGTCATGATGCACGTTACATAACAGTCCCACCTTCACAGCATCAGGACCACAAGCACCCTCCTATGCCCACTGTGGTCAAGGTGACCTGTATCCCTAATAATCTTCAGTCATACGCAGGACAACCCCCAAAAAGATGCTGTCTCACCCAGCAAACATATGGCACAGTATCCTGACAAGCAAACTCAGACCATGTGCTTGCTGTTCCCAACTAACGTTCACAATGCAACTTCCAGCAAGCTCATGATGCAATATTAAACACCCTGAAAGTATTGGCTCAAAAGACTGCGCCTGCACAGCGATAGCGCGTCAAACCTAAGCATTAGTTTAACAGTTGTCTTACTTTACAATGGTTGATACATCTCATCATCTATTGGTATTCCAATGGTCTGGACTTGTTAATCGTTTCCGATATCCAGCAAACTTCAACCGGAACCCCGCCCATTTTTATGATCCATCTAATAGTTGGCGAGTACTTAGAAGACTGGCATCGCAAATAACCAATAGGCTCATTTAAATGACTTCCGCGACAGGGACAAACCAGAGCCATATCTGTAAACAAACGAGGTCGACTGTGTTGAACGATGACCTACTAAACCAATCACAGCGCTGCTCGCTGTTCTCGGTGGAATGAGAGGGCCAATCGGAATGCTCATCGGTTGAGGGTGGTAGCTCAGCGTTGAGATTTTACCTTTACTGTCTATGGATTTTACCAAATGTTAAATGAAAGTTAGCTTGTACGTTATTTACAAAATAAAATAAAAAATGTTATATACTATATACTTTAAAGTGTACAAATATCTCCAATAACATAAAAATATTAGGGATTTTTTTTGTGACCCACAATTCGTCTTTGTCTGTTAGTTCAACAATGATGATACTTTATTACAAATATTTGTATAATTTAAATATTTTAACTATTTAAAAAATATATTAATTAGTCACTAAAATCATGGTGACTTGGAAAACTTCTTATGGACTCTAGTCTGAGAATTTTGAGTTGAATAGCGCAAAAAGAGTGATCTTACTGCCTCCTCGAGGACAATTTACGCAATCAACTGTTTGTCTGACCCTGTCAATATTGAGGTTTAAACCTTGAAAGCAAAACAGTTCATACGACTCCATTTTGTACCACATTATCATTGATCAATTATTTTATTGTATAAAAAAATATTACGCAAATTTTATGTGACATCAATTATAAAATCTAAGTAGTCATCAATAAATACAGTAGCCTATGCTAAAGTATTTATAGTTTGAATCATCTGACTGGGTTTGCGATTATTAATATATTAATCAATGTTAATAATCATTCTGACATTTAAGGGAAAAAACATCCACATTTTACATTCATAAACATCTGTAACAGTATGCTGACGATTCCACATCAGCAATGAGAGACTTTTGAAATGATTTTACAGTCCAAATGCATTTTAATATCTGTATGGATTCACATGAGTCTCTCTATAAAGCATGCACATAAGCCTCGGTGTCTTACAGTTTCTCTGTGTGCAAGTGCAACATTCAGAGTTCAGATGTGGTGATTCTGACTCACTAACTGGTTATTCCAGTCCCTTATCAAGAATGATAAAAGTAAGATATTTTAAAGTTCAGGCTGTAGATCTTTTAGGTTAAAGGTCTGTTACAGCCTCAGTGGCTTTGAGTTGTCAAGTAAAATCAAGTACCACTTAAACAGAACCAGAAAAACCAGCCTGGGCTGCCTTTCCCACAAACATCGTAAGCCTAAGTTGATCATAGAAACCACTGGTGGCAATTACGATGCTTTTGGGAAACGCAGCCCTGGTTGTTTCTATATGATACATCAATGCAGGAGGGCTGATCTGAGATCAGGGTCCACTGTTGACAGCAATGATCTCTCTCACAAAACAGATCCGTCACAAGCGTTACATTCCTTTTGACGCTTTGTATCTGGACTGGTATTCGTAAACAAGGTTAGTTCAAAATACTATATAAAATAGTGACCAAGGCATCAAGGCAATTTTGCATTAATGAGTATATTGCATTAATTACTTAAGTGGGGCTGATTTCAGTAATTGTGCATATATATTAATTTGTATTATTACACTATCAGTCAAAAGTTTGGACACACTCCTTATTACTATTCTCAATAAAAGTCATTAAAATACAAAATAACACTAAAGAAAGTAAGAATTACATAAAACCCCCCAAAAAATTCACAAATCAAAAATGACCTATATTTTAGCTGCTTTAAAGTATCCACACTTCATTTCTGGTTTATACTTTCAATCTGGTCATAAATGAATCAGTTTTATTTTAGTATTATTTATATACTATTATAGCATTTATCAATATTTTGAATTAGCTATATATTATATTTTCATTCTAATTGTAGGTTATGTTTTAGTAATTGCTGTGTAATGTAATGTACAATAATGTTTTTCAGTTAAAGTAATTTTAGTACTTAAACTTGTTTATTTCAATTTGACGCAAAGGCAACATTTCTATTTTCATTTAAGCTATTCAAGTTTGTAAGGATTTTATCCAATATCCATATTTAATTTTATTTCAGCTTCATTTCAATTACCGAAAATGACAATAACAACATTGTTCGCTCTTATGACAAATTGCTTGTGATGTTCCTTATTTCAAAGTTTCTTCATATAAAAGCATCTGCTAAATGATCAAATGTCTAGATCACAGCTCTGCACACTCTGGACATTCTTGCAAACAATGAGGTGCATCATGGGATACTGTACTGACGGAGTTTCCATTTATGCTTATCACTAGTTGGTTGAATTTCCTTTCACTATTCAGTCCAACTCAACCATTAAAAAAAAGTTTTGTAGAGCTATTCATATGTTGGCAAAATGCAAACTTGCCTGCAGAGTTTATATCAAGCATGTAAGAGTCAAGTGTGTCTAAACTTTTGACTGGTACTGTATGTTTCGTCCATTTATGAAACACACATCATTTGACCACTGCTCAACACATGAGTTCTCATGTCAGCGCATGAAGTTCCTATGACATCAGTGGGACGTCACTGTGCGTTTGACCCCCATGACCCTGAAGGTGGTGTTGGCAATTTTCTCGTACAGCAAGAACATCAGTGCGGCAGTGAGGACCGTCTGAAGCAGCTTCGCCTCCAGGCCTTTAAACAATCCCAGCATGCCCCACTTCCTGCAGTAAATCAATCAACAAACATGTCAGTTTGACAGTTCAGATGTCATAAGATAATAACATGTGTGAGTGAGCTAAGCTACTAAAAATGAACTGCAGAATGGATTACGTGTGTGTCTGAGAGTCTGAGTGTGTGTAATTGCACCTGACTCTATTGATGAGCAGATACATGACAGATCTCAGGCTATTCAGGAGTTTGGACTGATCTGCAGGCCTGCCATGCTGTCCGAACTGAACACAGAGGGACAGGACAGGTTAAATAGACCATATTATCAGTACACAAACAAAATAAAAACTTTAGAAGAGGTGTGGATTCCTAATGTCTAACAGTGGTTCTGAACTGGTGAGCAGGTCTGTTCTGATAGGGACAGAAGAGAAAAATAATGCTAAATGATTACAAGCAAATTGATCTAACCATATAACCGTGGATAGTTAAGAGAGATAAATAAATCCACTCTTAAAAGGGAGGAGAAAATGCTTCCCTCAACTATCTTTTGTTGTTGACATCAGTGGTCTCGTTCAATCAAACTATACAGTATTTTGGTATATATATGTTTTTATTCAACTTTATTTTATTCCTGTGATCAAAGCTGAATTTTCAGCATCATTACTCCAGTCTTCAGTGTCACATGATCCTTCAGAAATCATTCTAATACGATGATTTGCTGCTCTAGAAACATTTCTTATTATTATCAATGTTGAAAACAGTTGTGGTAATTCATATTTTTTTGTTTAAAACGTGATTATTTGGTGAATAGAAATTTTGGTAACACTTTACAATAAGGTTTCATTAGTTAACATTAGTAAACTACATGAACTAATAATGAACTGCACTTCTACAGCAATTATTAGTCTTTGTTCATGTTATTTTAAACATTTACTAATACATTATTAAAATCAAAGGTTGTATTTGTTAACATTAGTAAATACACTGTGAACTAACATGAACAAACAATGAACAGCTTGAATTATGGAGGATGGATAAAATTTCTTTCAAAAAAGTATGAATTCATTTCAAAATGTCTTTCTTAGTGACCCCAAACATTTGAATGTACATGAGACCTGCTTGGGTAAATTTAATCCAAATGTATTGTGGTCTTACCCGTAGAACCGACTGAACTGTCTGTAGTGGGTAGGTTATGGTGGTTGCTATGGCTTTAGCAATGGCTCCAATAAGAAACACCTCCACCGAGGACAGCTATTAACAATCAGACAGAATCATAGTGAAACATATCAATTAAAGGTATAGTTCACCCTAAAATGAAAATCAATCATTTCAATCACAATTGAACACATTGCAAACCCATTTACAGTCACCCTGTCAACACAGAGGAAACAGCACATTTAAAGGGTTAGTTCACCCAAAAATGAATATTCTGTCAGTAATTACTCACCCTCATGTTGTTCCAACCCCGTAAGGCCGTGTGTCCACCGAAGCGTTTTTAGCCAGCTGAAAACGCTAGACGCTCTGCTGAAAACGCCTAGCTGTGGGCGCTTGAGAGCATTTTGGCAGCGCAGCGTTTTTTCAGTTGAGACACTTCATTGCTATGATACAGAATATCCGCAGCACAGTTTACTTGTAACTGAGTTCGCAGATAATTTGTTTCATACTAAAAATTTATTTTTCATTCATTTTGTTCGGTTAGCTCTGCTGGTTGATGTCGTTGTACAGAAAGAATGTTGTGACAGTTGGTCGGTGTGGTATATGTCCCGCCCCTCCTCCACTGTGATTGGACGGCTAGGTAAAATGTGACAGTGATGAGCGCTGCGTTTTATCCAAAGTTGAACATTCTTCAACTCTCGGCGACCTGTAAAAAACGCCGAGCACTCAGAGCTTCAGCGTTTTAAAAACGCTCAGCGCCTCGTTGCGCTCATAGCGTTTTAAAAATGCGGCACTCCCATTGAAAAAACACGCCATCCGCGTGAAAAAAACGCTTTGGTGGACACACGGCCTAAGACTTTAGTTCATCTTCAGAACATAAATTAAGATATTTTTGATGAAATCTGAGAGCTGGATCACTTCTTCATAGGCTTCTATGTAATCGATATCTGCCATCCCAGAAAAGTTAGTAAAGACATTGTTAAAATAGTCCAAGTGACTACAGTGGCTCAACCTTAAGTTTATCAAGCGACGAGAATACTTTTTGTGCACAAAAACCCCCCAAAATAACAACTTTATTCAACTCTTCATTTTCTTCTGTGTGGGCATCTGAGTGAGTTCGCGAGAGCGTCACGACGTATGCGTGAGAACTGAGAAGATGACGCTCATGATCATTTGATGGGAAAGTGTGAAAGGTAAGCTATTCATTTTACGGCATTGGTAAGGCACTTTTACGTTTTCTCGTTGGTTTCTCACGATTCGGACATTCAGTAAATGCACACTTTAGAACCATTTTAAACACTACATCGAGACCCATCTGCGTCATCTTCTCAGTTCTCACGCATGCGTCGTGGCGCTTTCGCGAACTCACTCAGAGGCCCACAGAAGAAAATGAAGAGTTGAATAAAGTCGTTATTTTTTTGTGCACAAAAAGTATTGATAAACTTAAGGTTGAGCCACTGTAGTCACTTGGACTATTTTAACAATGTCTTTACTAACTTTTCTGGACCGGCAGATGAAATTACCTAGCAGCCTATGAAGGAGTGAGACAGCTCTCAGATTTCATCAAAAATATCTTAATTTGTGTTCCGAAGATGAACGAAAGTCTTACGGGGTTGGAACAACATGAGGGTGAGTAATTACTGACAGAATTTTCATTTTTGGGGTGAACTATCCCTTTAAGTTTAAACCAAAAAGCCTGATTTGAATTTAAACTTTAATGGAACTTCAATGGAAACTGAATGTTCTGTGACATCATACATGTTTGCATAATCGTATTGCTATATCACTATGGAATCAATACACTATCTGTGGAGTGGTTTACTCATCCTCGACAGATGCTCGCTCATGAGTGCTGAATGGGCATATCCACTCTAACATTTCTAATCGTCATCTGCACACTCTACAATATCAGAAATGCTGTGGTTACCGTTTCCCAGGCAACAGAGATCTTGTGAACAGACTCATCTGTTTATTCATGTGCTGTCATAATCAGGTCTGCTGAGAAAAACCTCTAAATGAAGATAATCCATTACTGCACTGTCCTTAAAGCTACACTGTGTAACTTTTTAAGTTGATTCTTAGCAAAAAACACTTTGTTCTATCAAAAGTATATGTGCTCATTCATGTGTAATTACTTCCACCAACTAATAGAGTATTCTCGTAAGCGTAAAATCTGCCATTTATAATACAAACGAGCGAGTCGCTCGAATGGCGGCAGCCATGTTGCGCCTCCATCTTGAAAATACATTAGAACATTATAAAAGAAGTCCCCAGAAGACTGTCTTTGTATCAGTAGTCTAACCTCTCTGCTCACACCCCTCAGGAGATGCCTTTTCAGACCCTCGTAGATCATGAACTGCACAGCTGGATTGAGCACCAGCAGCAGGGAGGGAAACGTCCCGTTCCATAACGCTCCCACTCCTTCCTGCTGCATGATCTGTACAAACGCATCTGAAGAGAGACCGGTCAACTAATGATATCACACATTTTAATTAAAGGGAATGAAATTAGTATCATGTCTGATATATTTTACCCATAATTCCTCTGTAGTGTGTGGGCTGTATGTCCTCATTTCTGAATTTCGCGCCCTGCAGTTTCAGTCTGGTATTGACTACCCAGAGTGGAGTGGTCACAAGAACATTCACTACACCTAAAGGCAGACAGTTAGCTTTATTTTAGTGCATGCATATAGTAGAAGATGAGGAAACATGAAATATAATATAATATATATATATATATATATATATATATATATATATATATATATATATATATATATATATATATATATATATATATATATTAATACCATTGCCAAAAATAATTTGAATATATACACAACTGGCCTAAAGTTTGGAATAAATAAGATAATAAATTTAGAAAGAAGTCTCTTATGCTCACCAGCTTTTATTTGATCAAAAATACAATAAAGAGAGTAATATTGTGAAATATTATTGCAATTTAAAAGAACTGTTTTCTATTTTAATATATTTTAAAATGTAATTTATTCCTGTGATGTCAAAGCTGAATTTTCAGCATCATTACTCCAGTCTTCAGTGTCACATGATCCTTCAGAACATTTCCGATTATTCTCAATGTTGAAAACAGTTGTGCAGCTTAATATTTTTGTGGAAACCATGATAAAGTACCACTACTTTTATTTATTAAGGATGCATTAAATTTATTAAAAAGTGACATTTTATGAAAGGTTTCTATTTAAAATAAATGTTGTTCTTTGTATTAAATATTAAATCAAATATATTCAAGCAAAAGTCATTTATACACATTTATTCATTTTAAATGATAATAATATTTCATAATATTACTGTAATTATGATCAAATATCATGGGGCAGTTGTGGCCTAATGGTTAGAGAGTCAGACTTCTCGTAATATAAAGGGAAACTGAGCTTTCCTGCTTTCCTCTGAGAAGCACATACAGTACATTTTCAAATAAGCAAACCTGCAGCAATGCCAATGACGAGGTCTCGCCCTGGCGTTGACCTCTGACCTTGCAGCCAGGCGGCCTTCAGACTATGGAAACAATAGAAGTAGACGAAGTTTGAGCAACAGAGGCTGCAGATTACAGGGAACCAGCCTCTATATGGAGCTAACCTGAGGAGAGAGAGAGAGAGAGAGAGAGAGAGAGAGAGAGAGAGAGAGAGAGAGAGAGAGAGAGAGAGAGAGAGTTTAAAAAAAGACTGGTTATTGGTTATGCTTGCAACCTGAAATAAAATGAAAAAGACCTTCAGGCTTAGATGATGCCACATGCATTGATTTAATGCATGTAAAATAACTTACAGACCCTCTTCCTTGATGATCTCCGACAGAATGGCTGGAGTAGATTTGGCTTTCCGCTTTTCATCAACTGCACAGAAACAGAAAGAAATGTGGTCACATATTTTAAAACACAGAAAACAGAACATAAAGGGGCAAAAGGGAAATAAAAAATCAATCTGTTTCACTGTTTACCTTGCAGCCGAAGCCGAGCTGTGTCAAGAGGAAAGAAAACAGTCATTGCTGTAACACTGCCCTGCAAACAAATTACTTATATTAAAAAGATTATATATGTGTGTGTGTGTGTGTAAATTTACCATATTCGATTTTTTGTGTCAATATTTTAATATGCTGACTTTAAAGGTTCAAAGCAATCAAAATCCACATTTTATGAAGACTTATTGATTTCTTTATTTTTCCTCGACTTGTTTTTAATGCTGTCATGCAGCAGGTGGAGTTCAGAAAAGCAGATCAAAGTGTGTGATAACTGTACATGTGTCATCGTTCAAAAAGCCGTAAATGAGATCATATAAAAACCCTACAGATGTGACGTGATCATGTAAAGCTGAGTTTTTACCATCGCACCGGCGACTGCATGCACGAGACTCTCGTATGAAAACACATCCAGGAGTTTCAGATCTTTAGATCCCATCCTCGCAAACTGGAAGATGCAACTGCAAAGTGACTTTCTTTTTTGCTAATTTATTTAGATTGCAAACAAATGATATGGTTTCTGAGTTCAGAATTGGGAGTGATACACAGCTCCAGCAGATATTTCCCTGTCAACATCAAGCTGATCAACTTCCGGGTTCGTTTGAGCCAATGAAAAGGCTTGTAGAAATTTCCTCAACGATGATTGGACAAAAGTTGTTCTTGACCTCGCGTTGTGTAGAAATGTAAACCCCTCCCACAGGTTTGAATAAAGGGGAACTATAAGCGATTTTTTTATTATTATTACGCTGACACTTTCTAGGGGAAATATGACAAATAACTGTCTCAGATAAGATGAAATGGGTTTCTTTTTCAAATCTTTCCAGCTGACAATATATTTCTGAAGGATCATGTGACACTGAAGACCGGAGTCATGACTGATTAAAATTCAGCTTTGTATCACAGAAATAAATTATATATTAAATATATTCAAATAGAAAATTAAATATATTTTATTATTTAATTTTATATTATTTTAAATTGTAATAATATTTCACAATATCAGCCTACTGTTTTTTCTGTATTTTTATCAAATAAATGCTGGCTTGATGAGCACAGGAGACTTAAAAAACAGAAGACTAGGTAGATATAGACATAGATATTTTGAAATGCAACCATACAGCTCAGACTACAGTGAAGTATCTTTGTGACTGTGCACACAGGTGCAGGTGTGTGCTCAGATGTTGTCAGTTTAATCTACTCTGTTACTCAGGTTGAAATCTAGCTTCCACTCTCAAGGCTGGAGGAGCATTTTTCATTTAGGGGTGAATTCAGGTTGAGTGGGACACTTTTTGCCATTGAGATGACTGGGGAAAAGTGTCCCAATCAACCTGAATTCACCCAACAAAAAAGTGCTTGCCAAACACACTCTATATTCCAGACTAACATGTTAAACGAGTCCTCATGCCTCAATGGAAGACACGCTTGTTGAGTGAAGTGATTGCATCCTTTAACAAGACCAGCCCTCTAACTAAAGTCGATACCTGTGTGGAATATTTTACATATCTTCCACAACAAACACAGCATATGAACCCTGCAAATTTCCTCGTCTCATGCAAGTGCGGAGGTGCTGATCAGTGCATGTATTATAGTACATAAACAGGCTTAACACTATTAACTTTACCAACTGTGGTAAGTCGCTGTCTCATTTCTTTGATGTTATGATCAGAATAAACAGAGTAAAACTAAACTTTTCATAAAAATAACTGATAAGAGACTTTTTTTTCTTCTTGTTTTAAGCATAAATCTAAGGAAAGTTAGAGAGGTTTATGCTTAAAACAAGAAAAAGACATGCTAACAAGATAAGAAAAACAAACCCTTTTTCTCTAAATGTATCTTATCTTTAAATTTAATATTTTTACTGAAAAACAGGACAAAAAAATGGTTTTCTGCAGCATGATACTTGAAATTCTCTTCTTTTTACATCAGAAAATTACTCTTCAGGATAAGATGGACAGTAAGAAGGCAGATGAAGATATAGACGAGTCTGAGGAAGATGGGATCGACTTTGAGGAAGAGGAGAATGATTCAGCATTGGACTCATCAACGGGCTGTGAGTCACAGAGTTAAACGTTTACAACTTCTTATGACATCCCAAAAAGCCATACAATTCCATTCAATATTCCAACAGTCAATGACTATCAACTTTAAGATCAGGGACATCAAGGTCTATCATTTAAAAAAAGTGAAGATTACATAGAAATTGGTCTGTCAACACAAAATGTGTTTTGTGTGTGAGAACTTAATAACACAATATTTTATTCACAGATGCAACATCTGAAAAACTGTATGAAAATGTGCAGAACTTAGAGAAAACCAGTTTAACTGCATCAACAGACTTACAAGGTAAAACATTTAATGACACCCATATTTTCACATTTTAAAGGGGACATATCATGCTAAATCCACTTTTTTAGCCCTTAAATGCTTTTTGTTGTATATTTGGAGTGTTTAGAAGTACAGAAAAGTTGAAATTATTCTCTTCAGGTGTTTCGTTGATATCTTTATATTCTGTTTTGGTCATATTTTTCAACCTGTTCCGATTTTTCTGTTATCTATGACGTTTTGTGAACTATTACGTCACAGTATTTGCAGCGGAACTGCCAAATAAGGACATTGACTTCCAGCCCAACACTTCGAGCAATCCGCCATTTTTATTTCTCGCTGCAATTTTGTAGTCCAAGCTAAAAGATGCAGAAGTTACGAGAGGGTAAGTTAAAATGTTCGGTGGTTGGATGTAGTAACCCACACGCTTCATTACACCGTCTAATGTAGATGAACTGCTGCGCTTGTGACAGGGCGCATGTTTAACTGAAAGAACGAGCAGAGAGAGAGAGACCCGGTCGCGCGCACGCACTCTCTCTCTCTCTTCGGAGCCAGGCGAAAGTGTAAACAAGACACCGTCTCCAAACTAGACGCTGTCTTGCTCTCTCTCCCTCGCACATATTAATCAAAATAAATCGACACGGTGGTAAAAGGTCGGAAGACCAAAGTTTCATGTGTAAATACAGTAACACACCATTGCAATACATCCATATGAAGACGTTGTTCTGCAGGTTCGTCGTCTTCATTTTCATCTCGCTCCGGCTCCGACTCTGGCTCGAACATGTAAGGCTGGCTGGACAAGTCTTCCGTTGTTGACATTTTGTTAATAACGTGTGAATAAAAAGTTTCTGTGCCGCTATAATCGTATCTCTGCTATCAAACTACAAAAATGGCCGAACGGGGTGGAGTTGAACCTCTGCAAACTGGAGAGGGGGCGGGGTATGAAGTGTCTCAATTGTATTTAAAGAGACCGCACCAAAACGAGTTGCTCTCAGACGCACATCAGAAAAGGGGTAGAAAGGGGGCTTGTGGAGCTATAATAATGAGGAATTCAGACCCAAGCATTGCAGTTCCGCTTTATATAGACTACAAATGTATGATTTATATGTTAAAAGGAACGATTTAAAAGCATGATATGTCTCCTTTAAACGTTTATAATCAGTTAGAAAACAATGTAGTGTCAACCTGTACTGAAGTTATTTTGATTAAAGATTATGATGGCACATGAATTTAAAAAAATAATAATAAATAATGACATGCATTATAATAAATGCTGCATTTTTCCCCATAAAAAATTAGAAATGTCAATTTTGATTTCATGGTGACTTTAAAATGATTTTGGAGAGACTATGAGGGTTAAGCAGTTATATTAAACTCTTATATTGTATGATTGAAACATTTCATGATTTTGGCAGAGGAATTGCGCATCATGTTACTGGGGGCGAGGGGATCTGGAAAAAGCTCAACTGGAAACACCATCCTCAGTCGGAACGCCTTCGACACGGACATGCAACTGAGCAGAGTCACCCAGTTCTGTGAACGAGCATCTGGAAACATCAACGACCGGCCAGTGGCCGTAATCGACACGCCGGGACTGAACAGGATAGGCCACACAGAGAAGAGAGTGACCCGAGAGATCCTGAAGTCCACCTCGCTCTATTCTCCAGGACCACATGTGTTTCTGCTGGTTATGCCTGTTGGGAACTTAAGTAATGATGACAAAAGCATGCATAAGCTTATTGAGAGCATGTTTGGGCAGAGCATCTGGAAGTACACCATCATTGTGTTCACTCACGGAGATCGTCTGGAGGGGAAGACGGCGAATGATGTTATCGCATACTCGGACAAGGAGCTACGCAGTTTCATCCATAAGTGCAGCGGTGGGTTTCTGTTTTTCAATAACAAGGACACGACAAACTACGAGCCCGTGACAGAACTCCTAAAGAAAGTCGAGACCCTTGTGGCCATCAATGGAAAGAGCTGCTACACAACGTCTTTCTACCCGGCCTCTGAGAGAAAGATCAAGAAGAAAATGGAGAAAGTTTTAGAGATGAGAAAAGACCAGATTGCACAGAAAGAGAGAGAGCTGATGATACTCTGCAAAACTGAGCAGGAGGTGGAGAGAAAAAAGCAGGAACTCTGGAGAATGGAAGAAGATTGTGCAAGAAAAATGGCTGAGAATCCAGCCAAACAAAAAATGTCCATCAAACTAGCCAAACGGCACCCAGACCGAAAGTCTTCCATTTAGAGACTTGCCCAATTATATGCTTGTGTTTTTATATGGATATTTGTCCGGGTTGCACAGTGAGATAGAAATGGACAGGGCAAATTCTTCTAATGTATTTTTTGTTTGACTGAGCAAAATTGTGTTTTTTTTTAATGTTTTTTTTATGAAACTTGCCTATATTCAAGTGTTGATAAAAAAAAAAGAATGCATGAAGCTAGAATAAAAAGTTTATATATATATATATATATATATATATATATATATACATATATATATATATATATATATATATATATATATACATATATATATATATATATATATATATATATATATATATATATAAAGCAGAGGGTCTGTTCTGTCTTTTGATATATTGAATATTCAGATATTCATACAACAAAATATTCTGGGGGCCATTAAATTTTTGTGAAAATGCAATCAAAAACACTGGCAGGGAAAGAGTTAATGCTCTTAAAGGCGCACTATGCAACTTTATTTTGTTCAAAATGAACAACATTTAAATAATAAAGTAAGTAGCTTAATAGTACATTTGAACAGGTATAATTAAGCATTAAAACAACTTAAGAAAATATATATTGCTAAACAAATTAAACCAATGAATATGATTTATATTCTTTTGGTTTCTCTACCTACCTAATATATTTGAAAATTCCAAATGCGATGGAAATACAGGTGTCAGTATCGGTGAGTAGGCTACCAAAAATGAAAGTATCGGGTATCTGCCTAGTTCTAAAAAGTGGTATAGGTGCATTCCTAACGAGAACTGAGGGATTGGAAATGTTGTAAAAGAGACTCTGAGATGGGGTTTTTATCACTCAACAGGTGATTAAGGTATTTTATTGAACAGATAAACTGCCATGTAGCTCTCCAACAGAGTTCATTGTAAAGTATTATCTATTGTGAAGGGTCATTTCATTATGGTTGTTGTAGCTGTGCTGGAATTTAATTTCAAGGAAGTACCGTGTCTATTAATGGGTAAAGCAACAGTAACGTCTTCAGCTAATAGCTTGAGATCCGTTCCGTATAAACTGGTTATATCTCTTAAGCCTAATAGTGTATGTTTTATGAACAGCAGGATAATCTCTCTCTTTTGATTATGAGTAAGAACCAGATTCATCTGCACAGTCACAGAGAGTCGAAGCTAAACCAAAATAATTGTAACCCTTCTTCTCTGTCGGCGATTACTCCAGTCTCTTCATTGTAGGTAGCATAAATGAAACACGAGTTACAATGGTGATAATTCACGTTTCTTCTTTAATCAGAAGCCGCCTAACTCGCCTACAACTCACTTCTCTTCTCTCCTCTTTTTTTCTTCCAGCACGCTCTGCCTTAAAGGGGCAGGAGCACAAAATAACCTCTACACAAATATAGGCTATATATAAAACTTTGTATAAGACAAATAAAAATGTATGAAAAACATTTTCTTAAATAGATTATTATTGTTTAACATCTGTTTCTTTTCCCAAAGTAAAAAAATAAATTTACAAATAGTGAAATAAAATAAAAGAATGCACTAGCAAATTTAAGGTTATACAATGTTCTTCTGCAAAATGCATGAAGTTTGTTTTTTTAACTGCTAGAGGGCCAAAAACTACATAGTGCACTTAAAAAAAAATAATGTAGATTAAATAGGCCTACATTTGCTATATTAATTGTTAAAATTTTACATTTTTTGAACAGTGTCCTTGACCCACTTTTGGAGTGTATTACAGAGGCTCCTCAAAACTAAATCAAATCAAATCACATAAAAATTAAAAATAAAATAAAAATAATGATTCTACTCAATTAAGTTATGATGCAACTAAGCTGAATCAACTAAGTTGAATAATAAAGATACCTCATGTACAAACATATCTTCCCCTTGCAATCTAAATGAATTACTGCACCACAAATCTCCATCACTCCATAAGACATAAAACTTGATATTCAATGTGACAAATTCAATTATCACTATTATTCAATAAAGAAAAATTAGATGTAACCTCAAAAATGTTCCAGTGGAATAAATCTGGATGAAATGTCAAAATAAAAAAGCAAAGCCTTTTTAGTCTTCAAATTCCGGTCAGGTATGACTCTCTCAACTGATCTGTTGTAGTTTTTCACTGATTGATCTGGGGAAAAAATATTTCATGATTATAAACACAACAAGGGGAAATGAGCATCATTTTATCTGCTGCCTGTACCATTCTTAAATGTGATACGTAGAACACCAGAGTAAAAATGAATTCTATTCAGGATAAAAAGAAATAACAAACCAAAACCTAATTATGTTTCCGACATAGCTGTAAAGCAACTGTGATTGTTTTTTTCCTTCCTCTTGAGTTTCACTTAGATGTGTCAGAGATTCTTTCTTTCAAACCTCTTGCAGTTGATGCTTAAATACTAAAGTACTCAGTTAACACTGGGTTGACTACATGCTCATGTTATTCCGTCATCCTGGGGATCGTCCTGTCTAAGTGCTGCCCTCCACTGCTTAAAAGACTATACTGAAGTACAACAGTAAATGACCTACTGCAAGTATGCCTTTCAAAGTGTCAGTTTTTTTAATGGCAAGTCAGTTTGCCATTTGTGTTTTCATCCTAAGTAACCTACAGTAGATTAATGTCTTGTAAATAATAATTTTTCAAGCATTTTTGTTGCATTTAATTAGCCACATTTTGTTTACTGTATATCAACATATTTTGTCTATTTGCATCATTAAATATGTCAAAAAAGGTTCAGTGGGGTTCTATATAGAACCCTAGGGTTCTTGTCTCATTTTAAAAGAATCCTTCATGCCAAAAAGGCCAAAAAGAAATGTCTTAAATGATTGCATCAGTGTTGGGAAAAGTTACTTTTAAAAGTAATGCATTACAACATTTCATTACTCCCTTGAATAAAAATATCTAATTGCATTATTTAGGTACTTGTTATGGAATGTGATACGTTACTTTTCTCATCTGGTATGGTTTGGGCTTGTTGTTTATGTTTTTTTTAAAAAACAAAAGACATAGGTTCTGTTTTTGGCAAATGTAAAGGCCCTTTCACACCAAAAGTGAAAAATCCTCAGGCTGAAGGAAATGCAGATGCATGCAGTAAAGAGAGGAACTCAAAGCTTTCAGCTGTGCTGCCATTCTGGATTACAGAAGAATAGGATGCAAGAGAAAAAAGTTCAACACTCTTACTTAAAGGGATAGTTCACCCAAAAATGAAAATTAGCCCATGATTTACTCACCCTGAAGCCATCCTAGGTGTATACAGTATGACATTCTTCTTTCAGACGAATACAATCGGAGTTATCTAAAAAAATGTCCTGGCTCTTCCAAGCGTTATAATGGGCACTATATTTTTGGAAGTCCATCAAAGCGCATCCATCCATGATAGAAGTGCTCAAAACGGCTCTGGGGGGTTAATAAAGGTCTTCTGAAGTGAAGCGATGCGTTTGTGTAAGAAAAATGTCCATATTTAAACCTTTATAGACTAGTCGACTTACGCCAAAAGACACTTGACAATGACGTTGTATGACGCAGGAGTAGCATAAGCTTTGACGCCTCTCGTGGTTCAGACAAACAGGCCTGGTCAACCGGGTTCGTTATTACGTTGTGCATCAAGTTCAAGGTTTACTCTTTTGGCAGCTAGACGAGTCGAGAGACGTGGATCTTGGTCCGATTCCCACAAAGCACTGCCATCTGGCTCTACATAAGCTTTGTGATCTTCTCCGCGGTGCCTGATGGTGGCGCTGGATAGCCCTCGGTGGACGGCGACGGCTCCTCCGGACAAGGGCAGTCGGCAGGAGTCCTCCGTTCCCTGCTCCTCCCCATCATGGTGAATGGCAGCAGGCTCCGGCCCACGACAAACGGCGGCGACTCCTCCGCTCCCTCACGGACGGCAGCCGCCCCTCCAGCACCCAGGCGGCCAGCAGCGAGCTCGTCCGTCCCAACCCCCCCGGCAACTCACTCCAGCGCACTGCCTCGAGCGTCCATGGCGATGGACTCTGCTCAGCCAGCTAGTGTTCAAAACTATCACCTTACCTTAGCCCTATTCACAACGGTAAGCTTGTAGTAGGCTAATGTATTCTAATTTGAGTGGTACTGGTAGGTTTCCGCGGGAAATAGGCTACGACGAGCCTTGCTGCCGTCCGTCTTTGTGTCATTACATCACGTCTGTATAGCCTACATAAAAAGACCTGACTAGGCTATATCGCATGTGAGGATGCTGCAGGTGGCGGATCATTTATAGTCTTAAATACACAGTCACGCAATGTTGATAACATAATGTGGCGAGCAGGACGAGGCAGAGGGCCGCGAGAGAATGACGCGAGCGGAGCGGAGATAGCGTTTTCAATTCATTCCTATGGAAGTCGAGATTCACGCTCGCGCAGTGCATTGTGGGATTGACAGCGGACCGGAGAAAGCGTTGAGAGCGTCAAAAAGTTTGGGCAGTTCAAATATCAAGCGATGTGACGTCTGTCTTGAGAGTTTTTGCAGAACAGGTAACGTTAAATCCACTTTTCTTTCTAAACTGACGTTCATGTTCGCCAAACCAACACAAGGATGTAATTAGCTAGATTTATGCAGTCAGCGTTAACTTTGGTGAATACAACATGTAGCCTACGTTATGTTTCTAGCAGCGATCAAGCAAATTCACAGTAACGTTAGGGCGACAATTTGTGTAAGTTAAGGGTTGTTTTCATCCACGGTTTGTCGTGAATTTGAATGTTCATTTATAGGCTATTGACAACTTTGACTAAATTGGTTTACAACGCCGCCGTTGTTTATGCTCACTGGGAAACGCGAAGCTAACGTTATCTATCATTGCGTCCTTGTATGGGAGCTATTTATAACCTCAGGTGGCAAAACGATTTTAAGATAATTTTTCTCTTTTTCTGCATTCTGTTCTGCAATAAAAGCATTTATCTAACTTGGCGACATTACACATTGAATGAAGTATCAGTAAAACTTAACTTTGTAGTGACTATTTTGACTTTCCTTTATGCCGGAAGGGAGGGGAGGAGGGAGGAGACGGGATGAGGAGGAGGGAGGGTCTAGCCAGCCTCCGTTTTGTTTGACAATAATTCGAATGTCAACAAGAAGAAACGTCTCCCGGGATCGCTTAGACAACCTTTAATGCAGGGGCGTAGAATTTAGTAGGGACGCTGTGTCCCTACCAATATATCCAGTGACACTGATTTGTACTACCCTTAGCAATAATTTCGATTTTTATAACCACTGTTGTCCGGTTGGGTCTTGTGGTTTTTATGTATTACTTCAGGGTATCCGCGGGGTCTTGAAAAGTATTAAAAGGTGATAAATCAATTTTGGGAAAATTAAGACCCTTAAAAAGTATTAAAAAGTCTTATCACGGCTTTATAAAGTCTTAAATTTTGAAAGTATTTTTTCTGAATTAGCTGTCCAACAGTTTGAATCCCAAAAACATCGTAAAAGTGTGTGAATTTAGTATTTAAAAAAAAACAAAAAACGAACAGGTACATAAATTGCCTCTGAGAGCACCAGAGCGGGCAGGCGGGCGGAAGTTCAAAAGCACAATGCAGGGCTCGCAAAATCGCCTGCCCGACGTCCCGGGGCTATTGTGTTTTCCAGTCGGGCTACCAAAATGCATAACCAGCCTGCCCGACGGGCTATCTGAAGTAGTGTTCGCTTCAGTCTTGTTATAATCAGATTCAGCGCGTTCTTCATCTTCAATCCGAAGCGGCGCCGAGCACGTCAGAAACAGAGAGGACAGGGTGGGTGTGTGTGTGTGTGTGTTTATCTGAGTCTCATTGGTCTGCGGTGCTCGTCAATGTCAGAATGACCAATCAAATCAAAGTAGGCGGGCTTTAATTTCACAAGAAGCTGCTGAGCGCGAATTTGAGCAGAGCGACTCGACGCTTCAGTTTACGGTCAAGTGCGAGATAAGATGTAAGTAGCTAAACTAAACATTTCATATTTGACAGCTTTTTTAGGTCATAAATGTGAAACAAATGACAAAAATAATCAGGCAAATGAATATACTTTTGTCGAATTTCGCCATTTGGAACTGAAAATAGGCCTATGTAATGTGACTAATAATTAGTTTACTGTCATTGTGAGGGGACATTAGCATTAACAAAGCCGTTTTCATCATAGGCACAATATTAATAATGAATGTGTACATGTTGAGAATTAATATACAATTTGTAGCCTTCAGTAAATTAAAAAAGTTCAGCTTTAGGTAGGGAGAAGAGATGGCAAGATGAGGAGACTGAGAGAAAAAGAAAGAGTGATGGATAAGAAGTGAGAGCAGGTATCATCTACTGCCTGCTGACATGGTTTTAAAGCTATTTCTTTTTTGGCCTTCAAACGTCTTGAAATGGACATATCAGAGAAATAAAAAATTTAAACCCCCTAATAACCTTAAATGTTGGACCTCTTTGATTATAAAGCCCTGTCTACGGCCCTGTATTAGGAATAAGATCAATAATGAATGTGTACATATTGTGAATGAATTCAATAAACTACCTAGCTAGTGTGATGCTGATGAGGAGAGAAAAATAATCAGCTGCCCACTTATATGGTTTTAAAGCTATTGTTATCCAATTTTTTTGGCCTTCAAAACATCTTAAAATGCACATATGTAGATCAGAGAAATCAAAATTTTCTCAGGGGTGCCCCGAACCCCCCTAACTAGCATATCTCACATTCAGGACCTCAGTGATGAAAAAACCCTGCCATCTGCATGTTAATGAAACAAGTTAATAGTGAGCATTAAACCCTAAACTAAAGAGTTACTTTTTTTTAATTATTTTTTTATCATACCCTCATTGGGGGCTCAGCCACCGACACAGACTGATTCATGTTCCATACTGGTCACACAAATTTCAGTTCAGTTAGAATCAGATGCATATTTGTTGATATTTGTGTTTTGAAAAAGTTTTTTTTTTCATTGTGTTGACTCCTAACCAATATTCTACATTAAAAATGTAGTATTTTTATATGGGCTAGTAAAATTCATTTCGGGCTACCAAAATCTGGAGAGTGCCTGCCCGAAGGGCTACCACCAGCGATTTTGAAATTTTGCGAGCCCTGCAATGTACGCTCTGGCGGTCCCAGTGCGTATTACGTAGTGCGTATAGTCTTTATCACAAACTAAAACTGTTAAGTTAAAAGTATCACTGATGTAAATGGTTACAGCTTGAAGTGGCGGTGAGGTATTAAAAAATATTGAGAAGGTCTTGAAAAAGTCTTGAAAAGGTATTAAAATTAACTTCAAGATTCCTGCATATACCCTGTACTTATTTTATTTAACCAGGAAACACATTTAGATTAAAATCTCTTACACGAGCGTTCTGAGAAAAATACACAAACGGTTAATAGAGCCTCCCGAGAGTCCCGCCTCCCGAGAGTCCCGCCTCCTGAACACACATCGATAAACTGATTGGCTTTGTGTTTTCTTTCTAACTTGTGAGAGGCTGTAGGAACATTTGGTTGTGCGAAGCGGCAAAACTCCTCCGAAGGAAACCTAGATGCGGTAAGCAAGGGAGAAATCAACAGTTCTGTGCGCAAGAATACGGGCAAATCGCGTCAAATATTGATTTGGGGACAGCCGTTTTTACAATAATTTAACAGCTTATAAATCAGAATAATAAGTGATGTTTTTTGAAAATGTAAAAATGCAGAAAGTTTTCTTTGATAGGTAAGATTAGTCTAGGCGGGTAGAATACAGTATAAAAATCCTTATATCTATGGGAAGTCCCCATAAAACATGAAAAAATAACATTGCTTGGTCTGTTGAAGGCTTGGTCTTGTTGAAATGAGAGGCCTGTTTGATCAAGTTGAAATCGTTGTCATCCCAGTCTCATCAGCTGGACTGAAAGAAGTTTCAGTGCTCTTAGGACACTGAAAACATGGCTCAGAGAGCAATGGTCACAAGCGACACTTGACAGTATTGCTGTGTGTGCCATGTCCACATATATCCTCTCTTGTGTTCAGCAGAAGAAAGAAATTCATACAGGATTGAAACAACTTGAGGGTGAGTAAATGATTTAAATTTTTGGGTGAACTATATTTTAATGAAAGATGCAGATATGTGTTTTGCTTCTTCAAAAAGCAAGGAACAAGACAGTATTGCACTATTGCATTGCGCTATGAACGGAGTAAAGTTAAGTCTCTGTTAAACTGCCTCCTTGTCTTTATTAATTACCTGTAACATTACAGAATTAATGAATTAACGTATTGTTAAGGTCAATTTAGACTAAAAACCTTAAAACATTATCCTATTAATTTCCTGATTCCTCCGCTTCTGGGGATGTCCCCACCAATCTCAAAATCAAACCTACGCCCTTGGGTTATATCAATTAAAACTAAATTTATTAAAACTAATTCCATAAAAAGAATGCCTAAAAAGTTGCATATATGATGTGCCTGACAGAAGGTTACATATCTTTTCTTCTTAGAGTGTTCTGATTTGAATTTACCTAAAAAACGCTTCGTTGGCTGAACAACCATTACTTATAAAAGTAATTAGATTAAACACAAAAAACGTAGTATTCATAACTTTTCAACCTCTACTTAACATATATAGTGTGTGTAACACAAAAATATAAGTTACCAGGTGAACTTAAATGTATGCATAAATAAAATGAAAAAACACAAGTCAAATCAACTACTATAACAATTGCGTCAAAATTAAGTAAATCTAGCATAACATTTTAAGTAACTATACGAGCCACGTGATATGCAATTTCCCGTGATGCCTTTCCAGCCAAAAAATTGGAGCCATTTTGTGAAGCACATGAGGATGGTGAAAAGGTAAGCTTAACTTTCTATAAACTTAGTAAAATATTAGATTTTGACGTTTTAACATTAATAGGCTAAACACTTGTTTATTGTTTATTGTGTTAGTGGGTGAAGATTTTCTGAAACGCAACGCGATGAAGACACTGAAAAGAGGTAAGCTTAACTTTTTTCACTTAAGGTAGGCTACACTAAATTATTGCATTTTTGGTCAAGAAATTAACTTTTAAACTGAATTTCAGAATTGCTATGAATTTTCAACAAGAAACGTGTTACTTACGAATACTTATGAAAACGTTTGTAGACATATTAGTTGATGTAGCCTATGAAATGAGTGACTGTGTGCGAGTATTCAAAAACATAGGCTATAGGCTATATTTTATTTGAATTATTAAGCGAGTGAGCTTCCATCGAATGTAGGGATAAGTGTTTATAGTAGTCAGAGTATTTATTGTTTATTTCGTGGGATATGACCATGCATCGCATTGGCACGTATGCATTAAGATTGCATTAAGATGACTATTCAGACGGCGTTATTGGGAGGCTTGCTCTCCCGCACGGAGAAATTCGTACTTTACATTAACGAGTTGTCACGTAGCTTATACTTCAGTATTTTTTAAGTAAATGTAGTTGTCATTTATTATATATGCATATAAGTTGTTCTTTGCATGTTTACATATTCCCATATTCTCTATGGATCGCGGGAAATGGGGGCGGCCTGTGGCCTTGCGCGGGTTACTTTTGGTAACGTTAACGTACTGTATAAATATTAAATTCGAAAACACATTGGCTACAGCTCCATATGTGTGCACTATTTATCATTAAAAAATGTCGATCTTGATTCAAGCACAATATTATTCCTAAATGACAACGACGACTGTCTATTAAACCTTCGAAATTATTATCAAAATAAGTAAATGCAAATAAAGATTGTAGATCTATTACATTGTTAGGCTATTCCAGTAGTTACTGTTAAAATGTTTTCAATGAGATTCGTTCCAAACCTCTGGACAAAAGTCTTCATTAATTAACTTATAGTTATTTATTATATATATATATATATATATATATATATATATATATATATATATTAATCAATATTATTGAATAGACTAATTTTTTATATTTATAGGCATTTAATAATGGACTAATTTGTAACATTTAATTATTATTTTTTTATTTTTAGATAGATTTTTGATCAACAGACAAAATAATAATTATATAGACACACACACACACACACACACACACACACAACCAGTAAGATTTTTTTAATGTTTATAAAAGAAGTTCCATCTGTTCGCAAGGCTTAATTTATTTGATCCAAAATACAGCAAAAACTGTAATATTGTGAATTTCTTTTACAATTTAAAGTAACTGTTTTCTATTTGAATATATTTTAAGATGCAATTTAAAAGTTTAGGGTCAGTTCGATTTTTTTTTTTTTTTTTTTTTTTTTTTTTAAAGAAACAAAATGAATACTTTTATTCAGCAAGTATGCATTATACTTACATTATAGAAATTCTATACATTTCTTTCTAATTTTGTGATTCAATACAATGTATTTTCAATGCAATGTATTTTTCGCGACAATCTGAACAATAGCAGGTGATGTTGCAAGTAAATGCAGATTTGCTGTTTTTTTTGTTTTGTTTTTAAGGATACTCATGGGAACGAAGAGGAACTGGAACAGCTCACATTGAGGATCATCATGAAAGGTGGCTCAACAGAAAATCTTTTTAAGTGTTGCAAAGGGTGAAAAAGTGACCTGTTGTAAGTGAACTTCCATTTGTCAATTTGCCATATGTTGTTGTATATTTCATGATGTGTGGTTTCAGGCTTTGCAGCCTGTGGCAAAAAAATAAAGTGAAATGCTTTATTGTGTGTGATTTGCATGTTTTATTTATTTTAAGACATTGAAAGCAGTTCAGTAAGCAGACCAATAGCTGAAGATCTAAAATAAGTTAAAAATGTTAAGTAAAAATGTTAATTCATTTAATTGTCTTATTTTTATTTATAAATGAGCTTAAATGTTAAGTTAACACAACTAAGATTTATTTTGATCTCACATGGCCTGCACTGTGTTGGATTTACTTAAAATGTATATGTGTTGGATTTACTTAAAATGTATATGCACCATTTTTGCATCACACTTTTTAAGTAATCCCAACTTGGAATAATTTTACTTAAAATTAACAAGAAAACCTTTGTTATACGTGTTTATATTTTTAAGTAAAGAATGTTGCATGAACTCAAATATTTAAGTACATATAACAAAGGTTTTCTTATTAACTTTAAGTAAAATTATTACAAGTTAGGATTACTTAAAAAGTATGATGCAAAAATGGTGCATATATATTTTAAGTAAATCCAACACATCATTTTTTAGAGTGTATGCTTGAGTTAGGAAATGAAAGACACATTTTTAAAAATAGCAACAGATGGCATCCAGAGATAACACCGTTTGAAGGGTTTTGTTGTTGTTGAATAGCTGAGCTCACAGGTGTTATCTCAGTATGCACTTCCTGACAACAAATCACACATCACATCCTGACACACCATAAGACGAAACACTTAACATGATCATTATTTTTTGCATTTAACTAGTGTGTAAATAAAAACTGCACAAGTCATCTTAAATTTGAATTTTAACCCCATTTTTACCTAAGCAGGAAAATATTCTTGAGCAATATTTATCGTCTCAAAGAGAAACTTCTAAATGAAGTAGATGAGCAAATTAATACTCTTGGCTGCTTCCACAATATTTTTGAAGTCAGTTGACAAATATTTCATTTATGTATTTTTTTGTAATTTAAACGGAAATCAAAGTCATCAAAACTTCATTCTTAATTAAAAAAGCTCATTACACGTTAGCTCAGCATACCTGAGAAATGTGTCAGATAGCAAACGGAAGAGTCTGACTGGATGAAATCCTTCAGTAAAACTCAGTACGATCAGCCCTCCCATTTTACTCATGTCACTTGAAACTACTGAAATTGTTTGCATATCTGAAAGATGTTTAGCTCCATTTCTTATCATAAATGCCTGTTAGAAGGCAGAAAGAAGACCTCTCATTCGTTTGGCGCAACCCTTAAAGACACTGGTTAAACAGGATTCCCAGTCATTCATAGTGGCGAAGGAACTCAGATTCAAGCACTTTACACTCTGTCTGTGGATCCAGAATCATAAACATCAGCTCTGACCATTGTGAGTATTTTCTTGAATATATCTGTTAAATAATATATGCTAGAAAGAAATAAAGAGACTAAACTGTTAAAATAGGGAAGTGAGTCTCAAATATTGAGGGCACTTATTTCAGTCATTAAGTTGTTTTCCATTAAACAGAGCGATGGCTTCAGATGAGAACCTGTGGGACAGTCTGAAGGCTGAAATAGAGAAAGAAACCTTTGAACTGGAATCATCACTGAGCTGTGAGTTACTGATTCAGTACATCAAGTCTGAACCCATTCATTCAAATCAAATCATTCTTAGAATCTGTTCTTTTACTGAAAGATATACAAGGTCAATAAACTAATGAATATTAATATCTTATGTAGCTGAGATTGATGAACTATACGAAAATGTAAGAAGAAACTCAATGTCACCAACCCTGGAAGGTAAGCAGAAATGTGAGAACAATATATATATATATATATATATATATATATATATATATATTAATCTGTTCTTTATTTGGCTTAGATATTGAAGACTTAAAAGCAAATTCAAAATCACCCTCCTTGAATGGTAAGCATGATATTAATTACCACTGGCAATAAGAAGAGCAACATAGTGCTCTTCTTATATATATATATACACTAACCTAAAGGATTATTAGGAACACCATACTAATACTGTGTTTGACCCCCTTTCGCCTTCAGAACTGCCTTAATTCTACGTGGCATTGATTCAACAAGGTGCTGAAAGCATTCTTTAGAAATGTTGGCCCATATTCATAGGATAGCATCTTGCAGTTGATGGAGATTTGTGGGATGCACATCCAGGGCACGAAGCTCCCGTTCCACCACATCCCAAAGATGCTCTATTGGGTTGAGATCTGGTGACTGTGGGGGCCATTTTAGTACAGTGAACTCATTGTCATGTTCAAGAAACCAATTTTGAAATGATTCGAGCTTTGTGACATGGTGCATTATCCTGCTGGAAGTAGCCATCAGAGGATGGGTACATGGTGGTCATAAAGGGATGGACATGGTCAGAAACAATGCTCAGGTAGGCCGTGGCATTTAAACGATGCCCAATTGGCACTAAGGGGCCTAAAGTGTGCCAAGAAAACATCCCCCACACCATTACACCACCACCACCAGCCTGCACAGTGCTAACAAGGCATGATGGATCCATGTTTTCATTCTGTTTACGCCAAATTCTGACTCTACCATCTGAATGTCTCAACAGAAATCGAGACTCATCAGACCAGGCAACATTTTTCCAGTCTTCAACTGTCCAATTTTGGTGAGCTCATGCAAATTGTAGCCTCTTTTTCCTATTTGTAGTGGAGATGAGTGGTACCCGGTGGGGTCTTCTGCTGTTGTAGCCCATCCGCCTCAAGGTTGTGCGTGTTGTGGCTTCACAAATGCTTTGCTGCATACTTCGGTTGTAACGAGTGGTTATTTCAGTCAAAGTTGCTCTTCTATCAGCTTGAATCAGTCGGCCCATTCTCCTCTGACCTCTAGCATCAACAAGGCATTTTTGCCCACAGGACTGCCACATACTGGATGTTTTTCCCTTTTCACACCATTCTTTGTAAACCCTAGAAATGGTTGTGCGTGAAAATCCCAGTAACTGAGCAGATTGTGAAATACTCAGACCGGCCGTCTGGCACCAACAACCATGCCACGCTCAAAATTGCTTAAATCACCTTTCTTTCCCATTCTGACATTCAGTTTGGAGTTCAGGAGGTTGTCTTGACCAGGACCACACCCCTAAATGCATTGAAGCAACTGCCATGTGATTGGTTGATTAGATAATTGCATTAATGAGAAATTGAACAGGTGTTCCTAATAATCCTTTAGGTGAGTGTATATCATCAAGGTTGCATTTATTTGATCAAAAATACAGAAAAAATTGTGAAATATTATTCAGCAATTATGTGTTAAATTGATAAAAAGTGATAATAAAGACTTATAAAATAATTTCTATTTAAATGCTGTTCTTTTTTTACTTTTTATTCATCAATGAATCCTGAAAAAAGTATCACAGGTTCGAAAAAACATTACGCAGCACAACTGTTTCCAACACTGATAATAAATCAGCATATTAGAATGATTTCTGAAGAATCATGTGACACTAAAGACTGGAGTAATGATGCTGGAAATTCAGCTTACGTGACAGAAAATAAATTATATTTTAAAGTATGTTAAATAGAAAATCATTATTTTAAATTGTAATATTTTTTCTGTATTTTTGATATAAAATAAATGCAGCCTTGATACGCATAAGAGACTTCTTAAAAAAAAATAGTAATGTGTCCATTTCGAGTGTTGTTGTCAGCCTACACTTTACATAATAGGCCTGTAGGTGGCGTGGCGCCTGGGCTTCATTTAACCAACTATGATAATTTGATCAAATGGTAAATGGTTAAATACAAGTGACTTCAATACTATACTTACCATTAATGCTACTTTTGGTGCTGGTTTTGTGTAGAGCTTTGTAGTCAATTTCAAACGATTTACGAATGACTGGAAAATTACCGCTCCACTTCACATTGTCCAATGAAATTTGAACTTGTTGTGCCCAGATGACGATTGGTCTGTGTATTATAGGCTACATGTCAAACAGACATCAATGAATTAGCCTATGTAATATTTTATGTTATATGTGGATATTTAATTGAATCGACACACTACCAAAAAAAAAAAAGATAAAAAATTGTTTGGAATATTTTTTTCCGGCCGTCGAGCCTTATACTCACTGAAAGAACCATATTTGGCTCAAGAGCATCATTTCCCGCGTAGACTGTGGAGTACTTTTACAATAGTGCATTTTCGTTTTAAAACGCATAACGTTTGCTACGATTATGCCTGCCGTCCACACTACTCCGGAGTTTAATGTGAAAACGGAGACACCATCAGTCAAGTCCGAAGCAAGACACGCAACCCATAGCATAGGCTATATAATGGCATAATGGTATGGAAGGCCATAAGGACAAATGTCTTTTATGGAAGGGCGTAAAGACACACATTTTTAATCTCTGTATATTTAAAAAAACACACAAATTCCTTCAAAAACCATATATACAAGAGACCTTGAACATTTTCATCACTCAAGTATTTCTATGCTGGTGACACCATTGCTTTGTGTATGGGGGACCAGGATCACACTAACAAATTAATTTCCAGGTAATATTATTACTGTAAAACGAATGAATAATTATAATCACTTCAGTCTTTTTACTGCAAAACAACACAAAAATTGCGCAATTTTGAGAAAAGCCCTGCAAAAGTCTTGGTGGGACTGCCTGCTAAAATAAATATGAAATAAAATGAAATAAATACCATACTTTTATGTATTTTAAAGTTGGTGAAAACTGCTTATTTAATTACTTTGAAAACTGAAATGAAAATCATATAATATATTCATTAAAAAGAATATACTAATTATATAATTATAATTTAGTCATTTTTAAATATTCTAAACATTATATTATGTTAAAACAATTAAATATATATTATATAGATCAAATATGATAAAAGATTATATACTGATAAATAAAATAGGTGTAGCCTAGTTTGCGGTGCTAGTGGATGTGAGTTTTTATTTTGATAGTGGAAATCGTGTGTTTACTACATGTGATTATACCAGGGGGGCACTGTTTCAGAAAAAACTGAAGCTTCCCCGGGCACCGCCATTGGCTATCAGACCATCACCTGCTGTTAGCATTCCATTGACTCCCATTCATTTTGGCGTCACTTTGACAGCGAACAACTTTACATCTGAGGCATTTAAAGACTCCATTTGTCCATTATTTATTTCTAAAGAAACACGAAAATGTATAAAAGGCTCCTTTATCTTGTATCTTACGTTATGGCCCCGTAGAAGCAGTTTTTGTAAAAATAGACTAACGATTGCGTCATAACCACGCGACTCTCTGTCGCACAGTAGAGAGATTACCGTATGGACAGGAGGAGAAGCTCGCGGGCAATAGGGGGGACGTGGAGGCAAAATGACAAAATAATTAATCAGAATACTTAGCAAAAGTTTCTTCTGCTCCAAGCTCATGGACACCTCCTACTCACACTCTCCGTCTCTGCAAGATTCGGAAGGGAATGATTCAGATTTCTCTTGGCACAGCTACTAGAAGACAGACGGGTTGCTCGCGTCACATCTACGTCGTCAAGTTCAGTTTGAGTCTGCGCAGTACGCTCAGCCATCAGGAAGTGAGTGCTTCTGATTGACTTCACTTTTCTCCGTTGAATCCAATGGGGTCACTGTGTCCATTTCTTTTACTTTCTATGGATTATACGCCTTTCAGACAGGAAGCGGAATACGCAGCGCTGGCCGCTAAGTTCAGCGTAGCCCTTCAGATACAAAACGATTTGCGCTACCTGGCCAGAGCAAAGTAGGCAGGGTTTTCAAAACTTTTAGCAGGAGTTCTGTACGTCTAGTTATTTGATTGTTGTTCCTCCTTTCGGTCAGCAGCAAAGCAAACTATGTATCTGTCCCGTTCTAAGAAACGAGCGATAGCACTATTCCTGCTAGTGAGAAGAAGAAAGAGAGCAGCAAGGAGGAAGAGGAAATTCCGACACACACACACACACACAGTAAGCTGATCATCCACTTTGATTTCCGCCCAAGCCATTGAAATAAATGGGTTTCATAGCGTAGCGCATTCTGTGTCCTGTCTGAAAGGGCCATAACGCGTACAGGTGCATATTTGTCTTTACGGCCTTCCATATGGCAACGACACCAGATACGACACAGATACGTAAAAATAAACGTGAATTTAGGCTACTTTAGTTTTGTACACATTGTCATGTTGATTATAATCAATTACCCCCCCCCCCCCCCCCCCCCCTCCCACCCTGCACATGCCTGCTGGCAATATAAATGAATGAATGTACTAAGCAGGTTCAGCAGGTTTATTGCCTTATAGTGCTTGAGTCTAAAGAAGCAGAAAATGGTCATTGCACAAGATAATGAAATCACTTCAATCTGTGCTGTAAATCCAACAAAAACAAGATAAAGAATCAAACACATCAGATCAGAATACCTAGAATGCTCAAAACTGAAACTAAAAAAGGTTTTGCAAAGTCATATGTGCTCTTCCAAACTGTTAAACATATAGCATTTTAGGCATAAAAACATTCCTGAGTCCTGACACAATTAAACTCTTTTTGAGCAGGTCTTAAATACTGAAGAATCGCAGAATGCCTTGCGAGAAGCTTTATGAACATTTTCCAGAATGTCAATTTGAAATATGTTTCAGGCGAATTGAGAATGAACTATTTCACCCAGTACTTGAGAGTACTGTTTTTTATGCTTATTAGTCAACATGCTAACATCAGGTGAATGGTGAATTTAGGTCAGGATGCTTCTTACAAGGCTACCTATTTAGAAAGTTGACATTGAAGGAGCTTTCTTAGATTGGGAACATAATTCATGTTCTTTCATTGTATATACTGAATTTGTTTCGATATGTGCATAATCTTTTTCCAGCTGAAGCAGAGGAATTGCGCATCATGTTACTGGGGGCGAGGGGGTCTGGAAAAAGCTCAACTGGAAACACCATCCTCAGTCGGAACGCCTTCAACACAGACATGCAACTGAGCAGAGTCACCCAGTTCTGTGAACGAGCATCTGGAAACATCAACGACCGGCCCGTGGCCATAATCGACACGCCAGGACTGGATAAGATCAATCGAATAGAGAAGGAGGTGATAAGGGAGATCATGAAATCTGTCTCTCTCTATAAACCAGGACCACACGTGTTTCTGCTGGTTCTGCCGGTGGGAAACTTAACCAACGAGGACAAGAACATGCATAAGCTGATCCAGAACATGTTCGGAAAGAAAGTTTGGAATTACACAGTTGTTCTTTTCACACATGGAGATCGACTAGAAGGGAAAATGCAGAACGACGTGATTGCCAGCTCAGACCAAGACCTTAGAGACTTTATTCGCACTTGCAGTGGTGGATTTGTGTTCTTTAATAACAAGAACACAGGAAACTTTGAGCAAGTGACTGAACTTCTGGAGAAGATTGATACTTTGGTGGCCATCAATGGCAGAGGCTGCTACACAAATTCGTTTTACCCGAACTCAGAAAGAAAGAAACGTGAAAAACAAGAGAAGATTCTGGAGGAGAGACAGGTGGAAATTGCACGAAAGGAGAGAGAGCTGGAGGAGAATTATGAAGATGAGGAGGAGTTAGAGAGGAAAAAGCGTGAGCTCTGGAGAGAGGAAGAGGAAGATGCACGGAAACTAGCTGAGAATCCACAAAGACGCAAATCTCTGACAGTGAATCACACCAGAGCCCCCACATCTGTTACAAAATCACAGATCTTTCACTAATTCAACTGTCTTATAAACTGTACACAAAATTTCTGATAGATTAATGGAATTAATGTAAAATTCCCTGTAGGTGATCATCTAAATTCTGCATTATTCAGGTTTTTTTCCACATAACCTCTGCTTCCACATGTAAAATTAAACGCACACTCACACACACACACACACGCTATACTTGTGAGGACATTCCTTAGGCGTAATGGTTTTTATACTGTACAAACTCTATATTATATCCCCCTACACTAACCCGACCCCTAAACCTACCCATCACAGAAAACTTTATGTATTTTCTTTACGTTTTTAATAAAACACTGTTTAGTATGTTTTTAAAGCCATTTTAAATACGAGGACCCAGGAAATGTCCTCATAAATCATGGGTGTAATACCCATGTCATTTTCCCCACAAATGTCTGTCCTCATAAATCAATAAATCACATAAACACACACACACACAATGTAAGAATCTAAAAAAATGTATATACATTTTTTTTTTTTACTTTTCATAAAAGTTTAAATAAACTGAAATTACCACTGTTACCATTATACTTTAATGGACATTTCTAAATTATGAAACAATTCAAATGGCACAGGAAAATCTGTGATTCTGTCATTCATCTCGGATTATACCTGCTGTATTCTATGTGTTCTGTTCTGTTTCTGACCTTCACTCTGACCTTTTACTGATTTTCATGATTTAATGCTGCCCTCTTCTGGTAATTACTGTTAGCAAGCGCAAACTTGGCTTCAAGGGGAAAAATCTAATAAGCTTTATGCTAATCTACTAGTAAAATAAATAATTTCAACGGGAAATTGTACAGGCAACCAGTTATCATTGCATAAACAGCAAGCAAACAAAACCTAAATCTTACTTTCTTACCTTAAAATTGTTTTTGTCCTGTAATTTTCTTTTTCTTTTTTAAAATAAATTAATACTTTTTTTCAGCAAGGATGTGTTCCCAGCAGGCACAGGATATAGACTACAACGTCGGTCAGACGTTGGATTTTGGTTGAAAATGAAAGTCGGGTTGACGTCTAAATCCAATGTTTGTTTGACGTCAAGCTCCAATGTTGGGCAGTCGTTGAATTTTGATTGGAATAAACCTAACAAAAAAGGTGAAATGCATGGCCGTACACTTATTACCAGCTTCACTTAAAACTAACCAGATTTACTTTATTTAATTTCCATTTGAATGAAATCATATTTTGTATTTTAAAGTCACCATGATGGTGGTTAGCGTTTGCTTTAGTTGTGCTCTTGACCCTTGACTCTTTAATATAAAAATTTCTCTGGCTGCTATAATTGTGTGTTTATAAAGCACATTTGTTATCACTAAAAAAGCCATGAGAAAATTAGATCAGGTGATGTTGGCTGTTTATTGATGATGATGACGATATCATCATTGCGTGAATCCCTGATCTTATTCAGTGTCTAATGCTTTGATTATAGGACTTGTGGTTTTAATATTGTTTTATTCATAATAGAAGTCATTTGATTCTACAGCATATCTAGCAGTGTTGTTTATCAAAAAATATACTTAATATATTTAGTGCACAAAAACCTTTCATCTATGGCATTACTTAGACGCACACAGACATCAAGAAACAGCATATGAATCTCAACAATGGTGACAATCAAACAAAATATCCAGATAATCAGATCAACTCTGAGCATAAAACAAGCTACAAAAAAATCCAGCTGCATAATTTATTAATGCCGCAATGCATGCATGCATGCTGGGAGATATGGGTGAGTTTAGATTGGTGGTAGCATGCACTGCAGCATGAAGCATTTCATTGACTGTCACCATTGTTGAGAGTCATACACTGATTCTTGATGGCTAAGTAATAATGTAGAGGAAAAAGTTTAATGCACTAAATGTTTTTAAAATCCTTTATATTATTTGATAAACAACATTTCTCTCATGCTGTAAAATTAAATGGCTTCTATTATAAAACAACATTAAAAACACAAGTCCAATATAATCAAAACATTAGACTCTGAATAAGATCAGGGATTCAGGCAACTACATGATGATGACTTCATCATCAATAAACGGCCAGCATCACATGATCTCATTTTCTCTAGGCTTTTTTGCCACAATAAATGTGCTTTATAAACACACAATTATAGCAGCCAGAGAAAATTTTATACTAAAAAGTCAAGAGTCCAACTAAAGCAAACGCTAACCACCATCATGGTGACTTTAAAATACAACTATTGATTTCATTAAAACGGAAATTAAAGTAAATCTGGTTCGTAATGAGTGAAGCTGATAATGCTGTTTGTGGAGTTGTTTAATCCTCCTCTGCTGAGATCTTCAGAGATTTAATGTGCTGCCATGCATGTCAAATTTTTTTGCGGTGCTTATTCCAACCAAAATTCAACATCTGTCTGCGCTACGCTGGCCAGAGCAAAGTAGGCGGGGTTTTCAAAACTTTTAGTGGGAGTTCTATACGTCTAGTTATTTGATTGTTGTTCCTCCTTTCGGTCAGCAGCAAAGCAAACTGTCCCGTTCTAAGAAACGAGCGATAGCACTATTCCTGCAACATTATTTACATTAGCTCAAGAAAAAAAAATCAGTTTTATTAAAATATTTTTGCAAAATAAAATAAAAAGCAGTATAAAATAAAATAAAAGCAGTATAATTTAATTGGTATAATGATGCAGGGAGGAGATCCAGTCAGATGATGAAGTTAAATTTAAGTTCTTAACAGCAGACAATCAAATAATAAATGAAGAGTAAAATTAATTCATCCATAATCAGAATGAAAAGTTTAATAAAGAAACATAAATGAACAGTTAAAATCACTTCTGATATTTCTAAGTAAAATATAATCAAACCCTCTGAGTATAATATTCTTGCATAAAGTTAAGCAACTTGTTTGAGAGATCTCTCTTTGAAAAGACAGGTTGCAAAGGGGGGGGAAGGGGGAGGGGGGGGTGCGTACACACATTGTCTCTTACCCCAAAAGTGTCAGAAAGTTGTTAATCTTAATACTATACACAATACAGAACTACTGCACAACATGTCCCTTTTGCAAGATTTTCTGCTAAGATAAAATTTGTTTACCACTTTATTCTGAGACATTCAAGCATTTGTGGTCTGTCTATTGGAAACTTAAAGACTTTTGACCTCATCTAAACAGCAAGTATAAAAGTTCACCCTAAGTTAATCAGCTACATTTGAGGCATAAAGATTAATAAAAGAAAAGCATTAAACATGCATTTCAAATGATAATAATGGTAAACAAATTATAGTAATGAGAAACACATCAACATGACAATAATGATTTCTTAAAATATGATTGAATACATTTGATTAAATGATATTTAAGTTCTATAATGATAAGCAATCAAAAATGAAAAACATAAGCAAATGATAAAACAATTTTTTTTTTTTTGATTCATCAGTATACTAAGAATATGATGGTTAAGTTAACAATGTTACTAAAAACTCCAGGTACAAAAAGAAGACAAAAACTGATGTAGACTCAAATTATGTAATAAAAACAACAACATTAATAGATCAATCAAAAACCCTGAACATCAAAGGAAACTAATGTTACACACATATGATCATTATATAAAATAACAAAAAATCTGACTAATTTAATTATAATGACATATTTTCATATAAAGGCTTTCAGAAAGTGGTGAGAACAACAGAACTTATTGGCAGTAAACTAAATAAAAAATTTAGCCTTAAGGGCCGTACACACCGGGACGAATATCGGCGCGCGTTATTCGCCAGCGTTTTTCAACGCGTTTTTTGTGTTCACACTCAAGCGATTTTCGCTGACGATGAGCCGAGTGAACATGCAAATTCATTCCCTGACATTAGATGGCGCTTAATGTAAAACAGAAACCACTCCATAACAGTTCTCTTTTATCAAGATTTTTGTAGTCGCTGTCGCGTTTGTCATATAGTTCTTTATGTTCCGACACCAACGAGACCAGCAGCTCTACAATCATCTTGCCTTGCATCTTCCTCGTCTTATTTCTTCCCGGCAGTGTAGACACTACTTGGTGTATATCTTCTTCGCCTTTACGTATGTGTGCTTGGCAAGACCGTTTTGTGTTTGAGCGCCCCCAAGTTGTGTTTTACTGTAACTTCAGAAGCTCCAGACACGTGAACAAAAGCGGCAATCTCATTGGTCAGATAGTTTTTGATGCTGCGCGTCAAACCAAAAAAATGAACCCGAGGCGTTTTTAAAAAAATTACGCTTTTACGCGTGCTGTTTTTCGCGCCGGTGTGCACACTCACATTGGCGCCCTTTGTTTAGTCACGAGGCGTTAAACGTCGGCGAATATCGCGCGCGAAATTCGTCCCGGTGTGAACAGGCCTTAAGGCACCAGTTAAACTTATAGGTATTTTTCTAAACTCTCCAAAGCTTGCTTCTTTGTGTAGGATCTCCATTCATTTGGAATCTTACCATAACCACTGAAAGTTTTTTTATAATACTTTTCCAAATCATTCTGGAATAGACACACAAACCACTTCCAGTATGGCAACTCTGAGACATCAGGCGTGATGCTCCATTTCTCAAAATCCGTACCTGCTGTTCTATACTCCTTCCATAAAACTGTGTCATCTTTTTGAATATCTGGGTAAAACCTTTGTGTTTCACTTGCCACTGAAGATGTGCAGAATTCCAGGCAAAGATTATCTGTGCCCTTGTAAAGCATCCCTCTCATCCCACAGTTACGATGGAAGGGAGCAATGTGATCTCCAAGATGGTCCTCCATTGTGTTAACACAGACAACTTTACAGAAGGGACACTGAACCCAGCAGCACTGGCAGAAATGTTCAATTAAAATATCATCTGGTGGTTCCCTGAACATTTTTATTTCAATATCAGAGGGTTTTGTTAAGTATTTGTTTGACTCTTCTGTGATGGGCTGAAGTTCTTTTTTAACAACCTCTTTTAGAAGTTCAAAGTCAGTGATGTCCTGACAGCAGTTACCAGTGAGATGTTCTTTACTGTATTCAAGCTCGTCTTTCAGACAGTCTGAGAATATCTCCAGCCACATATTGGCATCTCCATGTTTCCTTGAGACTTCAGTTGTTGCATTTTCAGCAGCCTTAATGACAGATTGCCCCTTGTTCTTGATGTTCTCATTAATCATTGCAAGAGTTGGTGAGTTCTCCCCTGTTATATATGCTTTCACTTCAGCTTTGATGAAATCTTCAAAGTGCTTCCTCGGTAAATGTATGTACTGAATGAACTTTTGAAAGTCCTCCTCCTCTGCTAGTGTTTTCAGAATGTGTTTCTCCAGGTTTGACCTGTTGCCTTTGAAAGCTGGAATAGTTGTCCGCATCTCTCCTGCTAGATCATTTGCAGCCTTGTTGTAGGCACTCTGGAGAATGGGGTTTTTCAGCTCACTACAAATCAAGGCTCCAAATATTGCAGCAGATTCTGCACCTTTGCAGAATCCATGGAACACACTGTAGTATTCTGGTTTCTTTCTCTCCAAATAAATCAAAGGATCATTGTTGTTTCTGAACACCTGATGGAGCTCTGCAAACTTCGCACCTGCCCACTTACATGCACTGATTGTCAGATCAACTGTGAACTCTTTCTTGAATTCATATGGTACTTTTTTGCACTTGTGGTTTCCTACATTCATTTTTACAAGTTGTGCAATTTCTTGAATGTAGCTTGGGTTGTAGCCTGTGTTCGCAACTAATTTTGACTTCACCTGTTTCTCAGTTTCATGAAAAATACTGTACACCAATTGTTTTATTGACTCTTGTTCTTCTGGTGGAAGGCCAAACAGTTTGTTTTTCCAGTATTTTCCGATGAGATTTACATATGTGGTGAAATCAGTGGTTTTATGCATGTGTTCATATTTATTTAATCTGTCAAGCACAAGTGCTTTTTCATGAATTTCAGATATTATTGTAATAATGTCACTTTCTAAGTGAAGCTCTTCAAAAGGTTGAACATCCCCTGCCAACTCAGAGACCCACATTTCCCACACTTTATCAAATTGTACCTTCAGCTCATTCTCATCAAAACCTTTTTGTTTGAGCCTGAATGCAAACTCTTTGCTTTTCTCAAGGAGTTTTCGCTCATGCAGAGTTTTCTCTCCATCCAGTTTAGTGAGAGCTTTCTTTTGATAGATAATGTTCTCTAGTTTTCTTTTTGCATCCCTCACAAGCTCCCAATGAAGGTGCTGGATTTTCTCTTGAAATTTCGATCTCCACTGAATCAACATCTCCTTTTCTTTGTGTTCTTCAAAGTAACACGTCATGGACCTTTTTACCTCTTCATTGGTCTCTGCCATCTCATTTTCTAAATGACTTCTCTCAACTTTATGCAGTTGCTTGTTGTTGATTCTGTTGTGCAATTTGTCTTCAATCTCCAGCATGGCACTTCTGAGACTCCAGGTCCACTTTGCATACTCCTCTTCTAATTTTCTATATGTTGCAATTTCCAAAGTATTCTTAAAGCTGAAAACAAAGTTTTCATTCAGAAGAGCGTTCCAGAGGTCTCCAATACGATCTTTGAATTGTGCCAGTGTTAAACCACTATATTGTAAGGCACGAGAAAGAATTGTGTTCTTAAGCTCCTGCACATTTTCACTGTAACCTGGATTGGGTGGAGCCATTGGTGGGTTGCCTTCCCAGAGCTGGGCAAAGTACCTCACATCAGTCTTTATATCAAATCCAATGACGTCACTGAAACACTCTGCACCACAGACTTCTTCTTTAGCAGCTAGTTGAGTCATCTCATCTAGTTTCTCCTGTAAGCGCCTTTTCCCTACCATGTTCTTCTCACCCGCTGTGATGTCTCCAACATTCTGATGCACATACATGCAGCTGGGATTCAGTCGTACCTTTTTCATCCTCAAGAAAGCCTGAACAACAATCTGAAGGATGTCCTGCATCTCAGCTGGATTCTCACCAAAGATGTTGATCAAAGTCATGTTTCCAAGACCGACTACAAATGTTGCCATTTCATTATCATGATGTCTTGTTGACCTGCCAGCCAACTCTAGAGCATGAAGTCCCTCAGTATCAACAACAATAATGTAGTCAAAGTTTAACTTGGTTTTCAATTCTTCTGACACCTTGATCAGCTGCATGAAGGCTCCTCTGGTGCACCTCCCAGCGCTGACCGCAAACTGCAGTCCAAACATGGCATTCAGCATGGTGGATTTCCCAGTGCTCTGAATACCCAAAATTGACAACACAAAGACTTTTAGATCTCCCAGCATTTTGTTAAGTTCATCTAGAACAGCTTGAACCCAAATCAGAGGAATGTGAGCTGCATCACCGTCCATCAGCTCCAGTGGGTATCCACAGATCATGAGCTCTGCAGCAAATCGCGGGAGAGACCTGACATCTAGTTCATATTCAAAACGTTTTTTCTTTCTCACAGATATGTGTGATTCATATATCTGACCAATCTCTCTTAATATGTGCTCCAAGCCAAATGATGCTATATTCAGTTTTTCAGATAGCTTCTCTAGATGTGACTGTTCTGTTGTCAGTTGCTCAGATTTATCATGTTCCTTTTTCAAATCCAGCACTTTTGACCATGTTTCATAATACTCATGATGAAGCTTGCAGAGATCTTTTGAAGTATACTCGTCCAGGAGGATCCCCAGCCATTTAAGGCAATACATCTTCTCAGTAGCATCTATGGAGTTAAGTTTTTCAATAAACAATTTTGAAAATTCACTGAGGCCAATTTGTTTCTGCTGCTCACGGATTTTGTACATTTCTGTTTGTTTTTGGCAATTATACATTTCAATGTTGTTCCCTTGAGGGCGATGTAGTTCTTTGTTCTTTAGACACCAGTCGTGCCACAGTTTTCCCTGACAAGGGAGAAATGTGTCTTTGATTTCTGACATTTCCTTTGTCTCAAGTAGTCTCATCATTTTCTCTGCTGCCTCTTTTCCTCTCCTGCATTTATCATCATTCTCATCAAGTTTGATTCCTGAATGTTCACCTATATTCTCAAGTTTGAAAACTGGTTTAGAGAGGAACTCATTGATGGTTCTTCTAAGTTCCTCTGATACATCTGATCTATTTCTTTCTTTCAAGCCAATTCTATATTTGCCTTCCTTCATCTTGAAAACATCTGAGCCATCTTCAGTCAGAAGGCAAATGAGAGGCTTTGTGCTGTTGTAGAGCTCTTCCACTATTTTCATACTTTTGTCACTGCTATCAAGATTTGGCAAAAGCACTACATTTACTGAGGACTTATCAGTCAGAATTTGTAGCTGTGTGTCATAAGCTTGTGCATCGCCATGAAGATTACAGAAGGCAATGCAGTCTCTAAATTTATCAGTTTTCTCTCCAGAAGGGCAGTACCAGGCGATCTCAACCACTCCATCCATCAGCAGGCGGGATTTGCTGCTTCCACGGCAGTGTCTATGAAAGAAAGTTTCATGGCGTTCATTGATCAGGTTGTTCATTAATTCTGATTTGGATGAAGAAACTGCTGAAAATCTAAAAAAGGCAACCATAGGTGTCTCAGCCTTGTAGATTGTCTGGTTTTTACTGATGTTTTCTTTGTGTGACTTCCAGCTTTTCTTAAATTGCCTGAAGGTCCACAGAGGAAATTCAATCTCCTTGGTAAATATATTAGGCACAAGCAGAGGAAGAGCATACTGACATTGTGACAGTTTTGTTACCATGAGCTGACGGAGGAAATTATCTGCACAGAGAAACACTGCCATTTGGATGTCCATTGGGTGAATGGGGTGCCTTTTGTCTGTTTCAACATGCACAGACCTCGTGAAAATGTTTTCAAAGGCATTACCCCCTTGCACATTAGAAACCATGGCGCCTTTTGTATTAAGCACCTCACTTTTTTCTTCTTCCATTGGAATGTATCTTGCTGTGTAATCTGCCATTAGGAGTCCTTGTATATAAGTTTGAACCAGACTCTTCTCATTACAAGGTTCATGCCTTTGTAGTGGAGGAGTTACCTGCAAAAAGTCTCTTGATAGTTTGTAGGAGTTTTCGCGACTGAGTTTGAGTCTACTAAAGAGCTTATCGATGCTTTCCAAATTGATCTGATCCTTGTCTTCACATTGGGGTGGTTCTTTTCCCAATTGTCTTTTCTCACTGTCTTCTCTCTGCTAAATAAGTAAATGGCATATTAACTGTTAATTTCCTGAGTAAATTGAATTTAGATTTGAGAATGATTAGATATTTTTAAAAGAAATCTAGACAAATATACTTAAAGTAACGTTAAGGATTTAATGTACATTATGCGGCATTATCTATTATGCAACAGTTATTGTTCACCAGATTTACATGTAATGAAGTTAAATGATTGGATATAAATGTAAAAGTTAGTTACAACAATTTTATCTTTTTATTTTTGAAGAAAACTGTAAAGTTGTGATAATTACCATTATGCCACAAATGCTGTCAATAAACCTGTATGTTTTTATATATGTTTTTATACACCTGTATGTTATAATGCTAAACAAATACATAATATATGATTATGCCTGCATTGAAATGTATTACCTTACCTTACAATCATGTTGCAGCTGAAGAATGTTGCCTAAAAATAAAGATAAATGTAATTTACATCATGGAGCATTACCATTATTCTTTCATAAATATTAATGATTTGTTTAATTTAAAATAAATTTACAATAAAAAAGTCTCAGGTTACGCATGTAACCATGGTTCCCTGAGAGGAATGAGATGCCGCGTCAGCTGACGCAATGGGGACGCGTCCCGCAGGACCCGGTGTCTGAGGCACATATACCAACTAGCCAATCATGGCGGATGCAGTGATGATGTCGCAGGGAGCTCCCCAGCGTATAAAAAGGGCACCTGAAAACACATCAGCTTCAAATGCACGCCCGAAGCATGGCAACGTGATGCAGCATCTTGCTCTTCTCTCAGGGAACCATGGTTACATGCGTAACCTGAGACGTTCCCTTTCGTGGGAACTCAACGCCGTGCCAGCTGATGCAATGGGGACTTCAATACCAACTACGCAATGCTGACCAATGCCTGCTTGGAGACTAGAAATAATCTAGAACTTTAGGCACTGAACTTAAAAAGTTAGCCAGCGAGTGGAAACACCCTGCACAACATTGCAATGGGAAGGCGCATAACCTCACTTAATACCCAGGTACCAGGGGAAGGTGAAAGAAGAGAATATAATTACCATAGCCGATCATCTCAAGCATCTGTCCGCTTTACTTCTGAATATATTTTCAGGGAGCCAAACATGCAGCGTCAGCTCGACTTGATGCCAGCCATCCCCTTTCATTATTATTATTATTCTCCTCTAACAACAATGTTCTGCACCCCAGCTCCCTCCTGGGGGGAGGGAGGAGAACTTTATTCTCTTCTTAAGCAGAATTGTTGTACCCCAACACCGTCCTCAGAGGGGGAGGGAGGAGATTATTCCCCTTTAGAACAAGCCATTGTTTTTATTTTCCTCTAAAAACAACAAACTGTACCCCATGCCCTCCTCAGAGAGAGGAGTTTTTTAGGGAAATAGGGGGAATAAAAAGGGATAACAGAAAGGCTGAATATCAGCCCTTCTTAAGCATTCACCTCTTTTTCTGACTTATTAAAAACCCTTTGATCTGAGTGTGGCTTACTCCTATGACAGCGTATATGCGTATTTGGCGTGCCATTCGAGGAGAGGGCTCTAAGCTTGGTATTTGGCCTGAACCCAGAGTACTCCCCCCATATTCCTAGCTGTAGTATGAACAAGCCAAGAGTGAGAAGTCAGGGTGGAGGACGGATACTGAAAACTGTCGAGGAATGTAGGTGAGTCGACTGTGGTCTAGGCTTCCTCTCATGCTGATAGGATTAGATGTGGTAATTGCTGATGACGAGTTGATTGGATTGATCATTTAAACCTGCTCCTCCTGAACTTTGTCAATAAAACATCATATAGTATACAAAGCTCCGCCAGTCTGACCAGCCGCCGAATACACTTTACCCACAAAACTCAATGTCATCTGACATGGCTTAGAAGGCAAAGCGGAAGCCTTCATCGATGAGGATGTCCCTGGGGAAAGACAACTTGCTAAATTTCTCTCCACCCATGGCATCCTTCCCTAACCCCACTCAGCCCCTCTACTTTAGAATAACTTGAAGTAGAATGGGCCAGGCGAGCAGAGAATGGATGTTCCCACAAACCTGACACGTCAGTGTGCAAGGTCTGGAAGAAATGGAAGGCTCACAGGAGCAGTGTGCTTTTGACTGTGCAGATATCGCTCGTCTAAGCGGCTGCTTGCGATCTCGTGCTTCGAGACGGACCATTCCAAGCTCAGTCTGACTGTAGCGCGAGTCATAAACTCCACTAGCTCATCATATTCGGCATTCTGCTGCATGGAGCAGGAAACTGATTTTTTACACATGTCTGTCTCTATTGACTCCTCACTTTCTAAATCGTCAGAATTATGAGCGAGCAATGAGTCCTCATTTTCCACAGAAGAAGCTGCCGAGAAGGGCTTCCGTTTCAGGCTCGGGGACAGCAGAGCTAGGGGGAGACGTGAGGAGAACTTGACCATATCAAATGCTGAGCTGAGATCTAAGAGGACCAAAGCAACAGCACTCCCCTTATCCGTAGCCAGTATAATTTCATTTTCAGTTTCACTACAGTCAGTAAGTGTACAATGTTCTCCAATTATGATTGATGCAGTAACGCAGACAATCGCCAGGTTCCTCTGTGAATAAACTTGAAAGCAGTGAAGATTTACATCGCTTCTCTTGTTGCCCTTCGACTGAAAATTACAACCAAAAGCCGCACAATGTGGCATTGTATCAGTATTTTATTTTCTGAGTTGTGTATTCCGAATTGTGTTGCAGTAAAAATAGCAACAGGTAGCGCCAGTAACTCACTGAGTGCAACCATTGACGTCATCGACGCAGAATGCACTGCGCACCTAAAATGGCGCCCCCATTGTCCAAAATATGCATAAAACAATGTGGATTTTTTTTAAATAATGTAAATCTTTCATGGGTTTTCTACTACATATTTCAGTAAGAGACATCATTTACATTATATTAAGCCATACAAGTCTTAATACCCGTTGGTTCCATTTAAATTATCATTCATTTTCAATGCTTACTATCAGAATGACTACTTTTTTAACACTACAAAATACTCACAATGTACGTCTTATCAATAAATCAAGAAAGTTCAGTTGCACTTATGTTTAGGTAACTTGCCATGTTTTTCCTTTTTTCCAGGTTCCTGCCCATAAGCCTGAGTTTCCATTTTTTCTTTATGCTCAGCCACTGACTGGTATGTATCTGTTCACAAGAAAACATAATTTATCCTGCATGTTTGAGGAAACATACTGTGGGAAAATATCAGTTACACTGTCCAGCACTTTATTCCTTTCTCTCTCACACACAGACACACACATACAAAATACTTATTTTTTTTTGTTAAATGGATTTGATAGCGATAAGAGTGGGTTTGTTTGCTCACCCATAATATGCAAAGTCAAACTGTTCTCTTTTTGTCACTCAAGTCACAATAGTTGTGTCATTTCTCAAAAGAACATTGTAGGTGTTGAATCAAAACATGCTTATTGTGTGTACAAAGCAAAAATCTATATGTATTTTTCCATTTAAATTTTTTCCACTAACTATTTTAATAGCACTGACCAGTAGCTTTTGTGGTGCAGTCACTGCTTAGAAGAGACAGTAATGGCCAAGTTTCAGTGAGACAAGAATCAAGACTACTTACTAGAGATTCCACTAGAGAATGTAAGTACTTACGTGGCACAATTCATGAAGAATGATGGGCGTCAAAAAAGTCAAAAGTTGGATAGTGATGCCAAAGTTACTCTGCTGTAGAAAGAAGACCAAAACAGATTTATAAACACAACATAATAAGTCAGCCTTCACTGCAAACATACACAACTTAAAACAGTGGCAACATATATACCTCAAATATCTGTCTGCAGTGCAAACCATTACATTCCACAAACTTCCCATTCCCCTGCCTTTATACACTATCGGCCTACACTTTCACAGCATATGGAGGACTACGAGTGGCACTTCAAAATAAAAGGAATCAGTTATCAATTTAATAATTCAAACAAAGACATGCAGACACACTTTTGGCAGAGTGCCTTGTGTTAGAATACAAGTACAGATTGTTAAAAAATATTATGCTGACAAGAGTACAATTTTATCAAGGTGTAGTTGTAATTTGTAGGTAATTAAAGAGTTAGTTCACCCAAAAATGAAAATACTTTCATTAATTACTCACCCTTATGAAAGACGTTTGTTATCTTCAGAACACAAATGAAGAACCTTTTGATGAAATCTGAGAGCTTTCTGTCCCTCAGTTGACAGCTACACAACTACCACTTTGACACATCAAAAAGTTCATAAAGACATTGTAAAAAATAATCCATATGAATTGAGTGGTTTAAACACATTTTTCTGAAGAGACACGATCGCTTTATACAGATTGAGTTTAGGCTTTTATTCACATATAAACATTCATGAACTCACACACCAGTTGTGGTAAACGGAAGCTTAAGCAGGTTTGCTTGACATGCGAGAACCAATGAGGTTCATTCTTGTGTCACGCAGCACATTTGAGCTTCCGCAAGAACTAATGAGGTTCATTCTCATGTTACACAGCACTTTGAGATTCTGAACGAACCAATAAGGTTCATTCTTGTGTTACGCAGCACATTTGAGCTTCTGCAAGAACAAATGAGGTTCATTCTTGTGTGTCACACAGCATATTGGAGCTTCCGCAAAAACCAATGAGGTTCATTGTCATGTTATGCAGCACGTTTAAGCTTCCTTAAGAACAAACAAGGTTCATTCTCATGTATTACGCAGCACGCTTGAGCTTCCTCAAGAACCAATGAGGTTCATTCTCGTGTTACGCAGCACGTTTGAGCTTCTGCAAGAACTAATGAGGTTCATTCTCGTGTTACGCAGCACGTTTGAGCTTCTGCAAGAACTAATGAGTTTCATTCTTGTGTTACGCAGCACGATTGAGCTTCTGCAAGAACCAATGAGGTTCATTCTTGTGTTATGCTGCACGGTTGTTTGGTTGAGCTTCTTTTCATGTTCGCTGATCAATGTTTATATGTGAATAAAAGCCTAAATTCAATCTTTTATCATATAAAGCGATTTAGTCTCTTCAGAAAATTTGAACTAAAACTAGAACGCTAAACCGGAGGGACAGAAAGCTCTCAGATTTCATCGTAAAGATCTTTATTTGTGTTATATGAGCGAAAGTCTTACAGCTTTTGAACAACATGAAGGTGAGTATTTAATGACAAAATTTTCATTTTTGGGTGAACTATCCCTTAAAGTAAGTAAGTAAAGCTTTTTTATATAAAGCTTGTCAGATAATTATGACTTTAGAACACATACCTCTTTTACCTAGATATCATAGACTGTGTTTGTTCCTCGAACTTTAATAAACACAAAAATCCTGAACCCATTTAAGGGTAGTAATTGAATGTTTAACAATATAAAAAATGTGATACAGATAAATAAATGATAAAGCTCAGCTTGCTGAGTATTAGATCCGTTTCTACAAAAACACTTTGTGTATATGATATGATCACAGATCATAACCTAGATCAGGGGTCGGCAAGTAAGTTTGGCATCGGGCCAAAAAAATGTCACCACTAGATGGCGGGCCAGAACATAGTCAAATGATAATTTAAGAAATGAATGGGCTTTATGCACAGCTGCACTACTTCCTGAACTTCAGGCAGGTCCTTTGTTTCCTGCCTGCCATTATTGGACAAACTGATTAATCCAGGTGTGCCTGACCTCCTGAAATAATCAGTTTGTCCAATAATGGCAGACAGGAAACAAAGGACCTGCCTGAAGTTCAGGAAGTAGTGCAGCTGTGCATAAAGCCCATTGATGAGAAATGCAACTAGAATTGCCTGTGAAAGACTGTTAAATTGTATTTTGTAACTGGTAGTGAGCTGTTACTCTGTGTTAAATCCTGTAGTAGGACATTAACAAAAAGCCACATTTTTTTGCCGGTATGTGGCTGTTTAAATCTGCCGCTTCTCCGGGGAACAGGTAGCCTGGCAAGCCATCCATAGACACAGCTCAATCCGAGGGGCGGGATAAACGGCTGTCTTTCAAATTCCCTCTGCACGCAATAGGACAGCGCTTCAACCGACCAGAGCATTTTCCCAACAGCGGAGCTAACGTTAGATGATAGATTCAACTTTTGAATCTGGCCTGCAAAACTACGAACACATCTTCCCTTTTTAAGAATGACTTAAGTGCCGTTCTTTGCTCTTTTCTCAAAGAAAAACTTAACTCCAAATCCTCCAGAGTCACGACCAAAGCCGATTCGAAAGACTGTTCTCCAGCAGCAGCTGTACGTTAGCAGGGGACCGTCACAACTCTGTCGTCATTATGTTAAGCCCGCCCCGCCTACTCTATACACGATGTGATTGGCCTGACCCAATTTAGGTTTTTGCAGCTCGAAAGTCAATGGAGAGTTGCTAGACTACCCTGGCTGCAAAATAAATTTTGCTGCCGCTAGGGTGCGTCTAGATTTCTAGGCTAGGGAACAGGCTATCACAGGCTTGCTTGGCCGCGTGTGGTGCGCTGATCGCCACAAAAGAAATTCACTCTATCTGTGTGGTCTGCTTGGGCCTCAAGCATGCTGAAGAAGCTTTGGAGAACCCGGAGAATTGCAGTCAGTGCCTTATGCTGCCCAAGAAGGTTTTGCGACACCATCTTAAAGTCGCATTTTTTACATATTAATTAACTTAAACAAGTGACATAAATGAATGAATGAATGAATAATTCAAGAAAAGAAAATTCTGATTTCATGATCAATATACCTGCCTACAACTGCTGCTGATTCTGTCAGTGTTTGAGTCATGCACATAACCTTGCGTGCATAGACAATTCGTGCGCAAAGTCAAAAAAATGTTAAGCCATGTCACAAAAATTTGATTTGATCAATGATTGATGATTGACATTTAAATCAATGATTTATCCTTTAAATTTAATGATATTCAGAACAGAACAAGAATAAAAAAATAACTATAAACAAGCCAAAATGAAATAATTTAAAGCGAAAGTGAAAGTAGGCCTAAGTGGCGTTGGGCTCACGTATCTCTCTCATTAGAATCAAAACGTTTCAACATTCGCAATGTATTTGGATGGTAAACTATTCTTTATTATAGGCTTATTTGTACTTCACTCATGTTCCAATATCGACGGAAAAAAACATCCTCTTCACTTGCACAAAAATGTGCTGTGCAAAAAAAAAACACAGTGGTAGGCAAATAAATTGTAGCCTACTACTGACTATTTAAACAGAGCAGTGTAATTTTTACATGTTAGGTTGACTATTTTATTATTATATTTTATTATGGCTATAATGAACAGGCTGCGATGTCAAGATTGCAATGCTGGAATATGTTGTGTGTGTGTGTATTTATTTTGTATTAATACATAACCTCATTGTATTAATTTATTATGTAACATTATAGCGTGACATTGTGTCAATAATCGTCAAGCACAGGTGACTCCGCGTGGTGGGAGGGGGCCCCCAAATCAAATTCTGCTTAGGGCCCCCAAAAAGCTCGGGCCGGCACTGCAAAAATGAAACAAAGCTAAATCATATTCTAATGAGTTCAAAATGTTGCTGTGTTGCAGATAAGGATGTGTTAATGTCAACGTTGTATTTTATTAACTTGCCGTTGGGGAACTGTAATTAAATGTTCCAGTTTAATATGGGAAGGCTCCACCCCTGTGGAGAAGGGGAGCAGAATAGTACCTTGCTAGTTCAAGTGGCGGTTTCTGAGTACAATACAAAACAATACAATGTTTTTTTTATTATTATTTTTTTTTTTATAAAGCACAATTTAAAAACAACCGAAGTTGACCAAAGTGCTGTACAAGTAGCAAGAACAAGAATTTCAAACAATAAAAGACAATTAAACAATGTTTAATGTTGAATAACACTCCGTTAATACTAATACATAATACTTGCGTCTTTTTTTTTCCGCATCCATGTTAAGAGCTTTCACACTGCACGCGGATGCGGTCTGGCAATGCGTTCCAGGTGCGGTGCGTATACAGCAGTGCAGTATGGAACGCCAAAAGGGTCACAATGCGCCACTTTCCTACCTCGTTTTGTTAAAAAAACGGCGTAAAAGGCGCTGTTTGAACGGCCAGGACGCCGCTTTTTACGCTGCCAAAAAGCGAAACGACGTAAAATGCGCCGTGGAATTGTGTAAACAACGGCGTATTTTTTTCGTCGGCCCGGAGGCGGCGAAACAACCGACGCTCTATATGCTCATGTAACACCGCTTTTTACGGGGCACAGTGTCCCCAATGATGCGTATCATAACGCGTCACAAGACGCTTACGCCCGTTTCACACATACTCCGTTTGCAGTGCGTATGCGGTGCGTATTTTTTTCCGTACCCATGTTAACAGGTTAGAGCTTTCACACTGCACGCGGATGCAGTCCGTCGATCCGTTCCAGTTGCGGTGCGTATACAGCAGTGCAGCAATCGTCATTTTTGATCGTTTCCGCATCGAGTCTGTTTTTGCTGTGCTGCAAACGCTGAATTAAAGTGACAGCGCATGTTTCGTGGTCAAAATGAACACAGATTGACCTGAAAATGCAGTAATTTCACCATAAATGCGTTTAATTAAATAAAATGTAGTAATCTCACCATAAATGTATTTAATTAAATACTACTTTTTCCTTCTATTTACTTTAAGACCGGGGTAAAGCAAGGAAAACTACAATTTACCTCAACAAGGAGACATAATGAACAACACTCGTCTCATTCGTGGAGGTGGGAAAACAAGTTCTTTGTGACATGCAAGATTTATTGTATTAAAATTTAAATGCAAGGCATGAGAGTCGGCTGTTTTTGTCAATTTTAAGTTTTATTTTAAAATGTTTGCGATTTTAATATAAGTACATGGTTAAATATTTGACCACTTGCTTGAGCAACTTAATTTAAGTAGAAGTAATGCATGGAATTATAGGCCTACATTGTTTAAATTGTGTTTAAACGTTCATACGTCCATTAAAGAGTGTATATGTGTACAAAGAGAATCGCAATGCTGACAAAACTTTTTTTTAATAAAAGTTGCTGCATAACTTCTGGATTTGAAATAAAAATAGTAAGTAGGTTTTTGTGGTACAGCCGTGGATCAGTTACGCACTGCAAACGCAGCCTATGTGAAAGCACTATAGCGTGTGCTGCTCCTGCACCGCATACGCACCGCAACACACACTGCATATGCACTGCAAACGGAGTATGTGTGCAATGGGCATTAGTGTTAAATGATAATGATCTCCACCCTGTCTTTTCCAAAGCCAATAAATTTGAACTGGTATCACCCAATCAGTAAAGAACAAGAACAGACCACATTAATCCAACCCAGCACAAGGATGAGCTTCCATGCCTCAGCTCACTGAATGTATACTGAATGTTGCTGAAACTGAGAGAGATGGTTTAGCTCACTGCTAACGTTATCGCCTTGTAAGGCAAGTCTTTAGGCATATTTTATTTATCATTATAATAGGCCCACTTTAATCTTTTATTTCTCTATGTTCTTTTACCGCACATTCTCTGTGTTTTTTCATCGGATTATTTGTAAAGCACTTTGAATTGCCACTTTATGCATTGTGCTTTATAAATAACCTTGCCTTGCCGCTACTCCCTTAAAATTAAGATACAATTTTGGCTATTTAAGTGGTCAAAGTCATGTCTGACCCACACCATGTCTCCCGATATATTGCGCATCCTATTTTACTCATGATGTTCACTTTTCATAATCAACATAGATGGAAAAAAAAGAACATTATAATATTTTAACAAATATGAAAATGCACTTATTTAATGGCTACAACATGTAGGCTAGGCCTGCAGACTCTCTATTTGTACAAACTGCTGCACATTCATTTAATTCTGAATTTTGCACACATAAGTAGAAAGGCATTTGTTTGTGCATAAAACTACATATCTGCTGCAAGTTCACAGATAATTGTGCGTGCATTTATTAATCATCATTATGATACTAAAATAATAATAAAGTAGGCTATAGGCTAGCCTACTATGTACAAAAAAATCAGATGAGCCCAGAATATGAACGCAGCGCGTTTAATTTACCATTTTAGGAACGCTTAATGCGGCTTAATGCAGATTAGAATGTCCTCTTATTATGTCGGAATAACGACTTATGTCGAAAAAATGAGATATTAGCTATGTTGAAATAACGACTTATGTCGGAAATAACAGATATTATGTCGAAATAACAACTTATTAGGTCGAAATAACGAGATATTAGCTATGTTGAAATAACGACTTATGTCGGAAATAACAGATATTATGTCGAAATAACAACTTATTAGGTCGAAATAACGAGATATTAGCTATGTTGAAATAACGACTTAGGCCTAATATCTCGTTTTTCTTCTCGTTTTCTTTTTTTTCTTCACCATGTGGTTCAGGGCTTCCATAGAATAAATTCTGAATATAATTTCTTCCAGAAATATTTTTTGGGGGTGCTATCAGGGTGCTTTGGTCTTTCTTGGGGGTGCTGAAGCACCTGCTAGACCCTCCCTAGCGCCGCCCATGTTGATTAGCGACTAAGATACAGCTGCATCTATCGTAGAAAAGTTTATTTCTGTAACTTTATTCAGAAAGTGAAACTTTCATATAGATTCATCACACAAAGTTTATCATTTCAGGCTTAAAAAAAAAAAAAAAATCTTGATGATTGACTCTTCTCAGGTCCACATTGCTGTATTGCTGTACATTCTTTGTTGTAATATTCTAATATTTTGATATATGGATTTTGATTTCCATGAGCTTTACGCCATAATCATCAAGATTAAAACAAAAATTAAATATTGAATATATATATATATATATATATATATATATATATATATACGTTTTAACGACATAAGATCTCGTTATTACGACATAATTGAGTAAGAAAAAATAATATGTATGTGGCAACAATGCATCACCATAGTACACAGACTGTACAAAAAGATAAAAACCTTTCTCAAATAACAGGATGTGAGTGGCTGCAAACCCGCGACCCACAGAGACATGCCTTACAAGGCGGTAACGTTAGCAGTGAGCTAAACCATCTCTCTCAATTTCAGCAACATTCAGTATACATTCAGTGAGCTGAGGCATGGAAGCTCATCCTTGTGCTGGGTTGGATTAATGTGGTCTGTTCTTGTTCTTTACTGATTGGGTGATACCAGTTCAAATTTATTGGCTTTGGAAAAGACAGGGTGGAGATCATTATCATTTAACACTACGCATTCCAGACACAGTTCTGTGTTTGGAATGGTGTTTTTAAAGGATTAGTTCACCTCAAAATGAAATTTTCCTGATAATTAGGCTGGTTTCTAAAGTACTTCTTCCTGCCTCTATGTATTAATGCTCATGGGTAGCCTAAATGGGTTCCATTCACACCATATGTTACTGTTATGTGTAAACAAGATTCAACAATACATTTTCACCCTGCTATACCCAATGTTTAGATCTGTTGTGGTATTTATGCAAATTAGCACCTACGCTTTAATAATAATCAGTAGGCTATATATTTAATTCATACAGTGAAAACTAAGCAGTGTTTTATTTTTGCATTTGATTATTCAGTTTCTGTTGTTAAATAAACCTAATGTAGGCCTTCCTGAAATCCTAAACCCTGTGGTTTACACTGATTTTAAAATACATCACTTATGCTACAGTAAAACATTGCCGTTCGCTTTCAGAAGTTGTAGGGATGCTTTCCTGTCACAAAAAGAATGTGAAACACGTATGTAGGTTATATAATTTTAAAGATATTTTAAAGATAATTTAAGTTTATTTTACACACTTTAAGCATTATTTAATGAGTTCGCATATCGCAATTTTCTTCAATATCGTGCAGCCCTAACAAAGAATAGTGCTATATACATGCTGTTGTTTTTTAATAAAAATAATACAAAACTTGGCTAGATTTACGATAATATGATGTTAGGTTAATCATTGCAGAAATTATGCTATAGTATTTTGTTATTGGATCGAAAAAAAGCATTAGCCTACTTACAAAATGAATCTAGATCTTCCTTTCTCTTATTTTTCTTTCGTCTTGCAACCACACCCACAGATGAAAATGAAAGAAAAGCTGCTTCCTGGTCCTCCCATTTCCGCGCTGTTTTGTATGCAGACATGGTCATAGACACGCTCACTCCGAGGGGCGGGATAAACGGCTGTCTTTCAAATTCCCTCGGCACGCAATAGGACAGCGCTTCAACGGTCAGGGTATATTCTGGCATACCGTTTGCCAATCACGTCTGGCAATCGGCAAAGCAAACTGTGGCACACGCCATTTACCAACAAGCGATGGGTAATTCGCAAAGCACAATGTTATTTTCTGTTTCCCCAGCACGATACCATAGAAGAACGGCATAAAGTAAGAGGTTTGAGAAGAAAGAGGCGGGGCACCAGTTAAAAAATTTCAAAGTTAAAGTTCACGCAAACTGGTAGCCTATTAATAGACCAGGTTTAGTCAAATATTGATTGTTTATAGCTGAATTAGTTATAGGCTATATACAATTATACACAACCGATTTTATTGGTTTATAGCCTACAGCAATGCATGTAGGCTACACGTCTGGTACGAGTTTATGAATGATCTATGACGCTGTTTGGCCGTACTACAGAAATATTAAGTGATAACGATTTCAGTAACAATCAATTGGATAATGTTTTGATTAACTTACGAATCAAGTTAGATGAAGTTACTGTAAAAATGTATTCGTATAGCCTAGAGCTCAATTCACATCGTTTTCGTTTCAAAGTTTTACAAAAAGTCATATTGTAAGCTTTATGGCTAGACGATATCACGAAATATGTTGCTGATAAATGATACACTGTTTGAGAGTTAGCCTAGTTATATTAAATTAATTTACCCGATATATCAGTGCCACTTTTAGTGGGCAATGAGCATGACTGCATGAAATTACTAGCATGTCAAAGTCTGATATAGACAATATTTTTTCCGCATGCTATGCATGGCTCCGTTATTTTACTTCATGCGATCGTTTTTCCATTAGGATCTGTGAATAAACACAACATCGGGATTTTACACATGGTGTAGGCCTAATAATTCACTGTAGGCTATTTCAGTAAAATGTCAGAAAACATCTTTATTTTAAAGCAAAACCACCGTGACAAATAAGACCATAATAGGCTACCAAATAGAACACAAGCCCTGCATGGCCATTGTTTTGTGCGTACAATGGGAATAAAAACCGCGCAGTGCTAAAATGTGAAAATAAATAAAGAAATATATATTTTTTTTTACTAAAACAGATATTATGTCGATCTTTAGCAAATATTATTATGTAGCCTATAGGCTAAACGTGCTCAAGAGCGTATTTAAGCAATAGGCCTACATGTTATCACTTCTCTGCTGGGTATTGTATTATTTTATTATATTATAGGCTAATTGCACAGATTTACAGCAGTGGTTTTTATGGTTATGCAGCTAGCTATATGTGAGTGTTAATATTTGAAACCATTTTTATATACATTACACGCAGATTAAAACATGAACACACAATGCGGGGGTAGATAAATAAATAATTGGATTTTTAATGTCACAGTCGTAGGGCCTATGTGTCAGGTTTTAAAATCATCGGTGCCGTCACCAAGCGTTTGTTTGCAGCCGGTGTGAAAGCACAATGGGCACGCACGCGCAGCAAACGCTCTTCCGACGCGCCACTCAGGCGTGCTGTATGAAACCGGCCTTAAAATAATTGTAATGTGGCGATCGGGTGCGGATATCTATAAATCAGAGAAAATTATGTTGCGGGTGGGTGGCGGTGCATTATTAAAGCTCCAGTATGTGATTTTTTTGACCACAAGAGGGCGCAGTTTCCAACAATAACAAAGGCGAAGCTTGATGACGCTATGAAGGAGGTGACGATGGGAGATGTCGTTTTTAATGCGTTTTCACCATCTAGCGATGTATCTAAATGGAATTAATGAATCATGATCACGGATGAGGTAATTTATTCATTTTTGTATTACCTGTATGTCTGATCGTATTATTTTATGTCATCATAACTGCAAGGAACGTAAAATGTTATGCTATATTATCCCGTTACAACATACAGCTATTTGTCAAATGATTTGTTGGGTTAATGTTGTGCAGTTTTACGTTTTTATGGTTAATGCCGTGTTGTTTAACGTGTTCAAACCAATATCTAAAAGTAAATTTGAACGAACATTTGCAAGTAATGACTAAATATATTTTTTTAACAACACATATCCGATTGTATTTAATTGTACTGCCATAATCTCGCTCACCACACGTGATAAAAAGCCTTACCGAAGTACAAAGAGCAATATAACTTTGTTTATAAGTGCTATTATTGACAGTTGCATGTCTTACCTGTCTATCAATACACTCGCGAGAGCAGAGTCTCTGTCTGTCAAGTCCAAGATAGTCGCGCAGCTCTCTCCATCTCGAAAACGCCTGGCCGATATTTATCCAGGTTTTATTCCTTCGTTTGTCACACAGTCTGCGTGTATCCGAATATGGACGCTTTCGTTTTGTTGGCACTTCAATACTCGCCAAAGAGTAATCGTGATCCATAACAGCTATAACCATACAGTCTATGGCTATAACGCTATAACCACCATTTCCGCATTTGACCATGTGATATTCCGGTGTGGTGGGTCATATTTTTTATTTTATTTATTTTTCTTCTTTGTCAGACGTCGTTATTGTTTATTGTGATAAGAAAAAAAACTCAATAAAGTTGTTGTAAAAAAAAAAAAAAAAAATCCGGTGTGGTGGAATATCCGATCACATGGTCCACACCGGAAAACAAGGATAGAGCGGACATTGCGTCACTGAGAGGCGACGTTTCTTTTCCGGGACGGCCAGTTATTTAAAATCGGAATTTCTCTGAAATAAAAAATCTTTGGAGACTTTTGAAATATTGTAAGTACACAACTGGAGGAAATATATCACACTGTGCAAGTTATTTTCGGAAATTGGAGCTTTAATTAGAAGCAGCCGATTCGGGTGACGTTTAATATGTTCCGCGCATCTAATGTATAGCCTCAGTATTAAACGATCAAGCTTTAGATTATTTTTTTCCACAGAAAATGAATGACACAAAACCATTTAAAACTTACCATACATACATGAAATAATAGCCTAGAATGCGTTATGCAATGATTTAATAAATTATGTTGGTTGGAAGTCTTATTTCTCTGATGATTGGCTACACTGAATTTCTGAAAATTTCTATAGTTCATAAAACGTCTTAAGTGTGGCTAGGCTACCCATCTGGAAGCTTTACAGCATGGCCACTAGTTTGAGAACCACTATTAGGCTAAAATCTGTGTTAACGGACTTTACAATTATATTACAAAATGGAGGTGTGAACTTAGATATTAAATTCGATATTTTATTAAGATATTACATAAGAATGGGGTTGCTCATGCCAATATCTTATATCGTTGGATTCTTTATTGGATTATAGGGGAGTGCGGGGCACAAAGTAAAGCTTTTTGACTTTCTCAGTTTGTGTAAATCTAGCCTACTTATGGTTCAGAGTATTTTTTTCCCCATATTAATTTACCACATGTCTAGTACAATTATGTGTTTTTGTTTTATTAATACAGTATATACTTTTTTCTTGATATACCCCGAAAGAATGGAAGTGAAATGTGACAACATGCCCCATAGGTGGGGTACATTGTAACATGTGTGGGGCACATTGTAACATGACCATATGACAGCTTAAAATGTTATCTGATCTAATAAAAAATATATACAAAACAAACTAAAATATTTTATAAATAAAATACAATTAAAAAACGTTTTCATATAAAATAATGGCATTTTTTAATAATTAAATATAAACTCATTTTTGAGTTTTGACTATGAACACATGAAAACACAGCTATACAACATAGTTCAAAACAAATAAATAATTAGTAATTTCTGAACATTGACTCTCAGTCAGTATTCACCTTTTTCTCACGTTTTCTCAATAAAATTAATAAAAGTATAGAATATAATAGCATATTTCTAATAGGGGCACATTGTAACGCAGTGTTACAACATGCCCCCGCCTGCACAACTGGGATTTAAGCCCTGCTAGTGTCTTCTGCTAGTTAGCGAAGCATTAAAGAACTATCTCAACTGTTAAATAACATCTTAGAGATTAAAAATAATATCAGATTTGTCTTATTTTAAATAAACACAAAAAATAGAGATGAAAAATTAATTTAAGTAAGAAATTTACTTTTGCTATGGTTTAATAAATGTCTATGGATATCTTCCAAAAAAAAAAAAAAAAAAAAAAAAAAAAACCACAAAGTTTCGTCATTCAAGCATGTGCGGAAGTATTTAAAACAAGCGTGTTACAACTAGCCCCGCGTTAGGTTGTGCCCCGCGCTCCCCTAGGCTATATTCTATCTATGTTCCAAATATAATTGCGTTCTACTAATTCAGCTATAAACAATCAATATTTGACTAAACCTTGTCTATTAATACCTGTTTGCGTGAACTTTAACTTTGAAATTTTTTAACTGGTGCCCCGCCTCTTACTTCTCAAACCTCTTACTTTATGCCGTTCTATGGTATCGTGCTGGGGAAACAGAAAATAACATTGTGCTTTGCGAATTACCCATCGCTTGTTGGTAAATGGCATGTGCCACAGTTTGCTTTGCCGATTGCTAGACGTGATTGGCAAACGGTTTGCCAGAATATACCCTGACCTTCAACCAACCAGAGCGTTTTCCCAACAGCGGAGCTAACGTTAGTTGATAGATTCAACTTTTGCCATATCTGGCCGGCAAAACGACGACGGTGCGTCTAGATTTCTAGGCTAGCTGGAACCGATCGGCGAGAGTAGCCGCGTGCAGGCGGGGAGGAGCTGCAAACGGAGACGTGAAGTCGGACACTTTCTGGTTCCCGTAGTGACCGCTCACGTGGTGTTTGCATACTTTACCACAGCTGAAGTGAAATAAATGCAATATTTGCCTAATAATGCACAGATGTTTCAGAGACATTTTCATTCAATACTTTATGTACTGCTTCATACAGCGTATGTTTGAACAAGAATAAAGGTCAACATAAGCTACTATCAAGTGGAGTGAAACGACACTTGATAAGAGTGTTTACTACTGTTATAAAAAACTGATTTGTGAGCTTTAGAGGAACTAAAGGTGTTCGAAAAAACACACGTGATCGTTGTCATGCGGTGAATCCGGGGCCCAATCATGGAACAGCTGTGTCGTCATCAGCCCTCGTGCAACCGCTCTTGAGAAGCTGTGCTGGCTGAGTTCTCTGGCTACTCTCAAATCGCTCTCGCGGTACTTTGATGGCACACGTCACAGTCACGTGGCGTCGGCGCTGCATCAAGTCGGACAAAATTTCTAACCGGCATGCACTGCTTCAAGTCAGCCGCCGATCGGTCTGCGCAGAGCTGCATGAAGTCGAACAAGCCTAATATCATTGGGATAGATTTACTGTCAATCTGACAATGCCCAACGCCATTGGATCAGAGCGCTGTCAATCACTGCTTGATTTGCAATTCGCAAAGCGGAATCACAGGTCAGCGTTCTTCAAACTGTTGGAGAGAGAGAGATAGCTCGACACGTCACTTTTTATGGTATACACACTCAATTACAGTATATATTTTGAAATATTGCACCGTATGTTAATCTGATTACTTAGGGGCCTCCCATGTTCAGGTTCATGATGAGCTGAAAAGGTCATATTGTTTTGTAACTTGTCAGGTTTTCTGTCAGTCACTCTAATCGCACGTTACATGTCTGCTGATTGAGTGATCCACGTGGCCCCATAAGCCCCGTTCACAGAGCCAGCGATTTTGTCGCTGTATGTACCTAGTCTCTATACTGTGAAGTCGCTTGTGGGCGTTGGTAGTGCTGTCGCTCTAATGTTATTGGTAGACTGCTCGTCTGGCCACATCTATACAAAACACCATCACAAGTGATACAACTATATTATGATAGGTCATATAGGGATTGTCAAAGATTTTTTTTTCTTTCTTTTTTCTTCATCTACTCAATTTTTCGTCAACGATACCAGGGACACCGAAACACCGGGGAACATGAAATTTGGTGGGCATGTAGCCCCACTAGACTTTTACGGAAAAATTTCGTTTGGTCCCCGGGCCCCGCCCCCGCGATGGGCCCCCCCAAACCCAAAAAATGCAGTTTTTCCTAAATAACTACCTGAACCGTGGCACCGAGGATGAAGAAATTTTTATGGTATGTTGGTCTTAAGGGCCCACATCAACCTAGCCCATAATCGATTGTCAAAGTTTTTTTTTTTTTTTTTCCCGTCATCTACTGAATTTTTCGTCAACGATACCAGGGACACCGAAACACCGGGGAACATGAAATTTGGTGGGCATGTAGCCCCACTAGACTTTTACGGAAAAATTTCGTTTGGTTTTGAAATTTGGTGGGCATGTAGCCCCACTAGACTTTTACGGAAAAATTTCGTTTGGCCCAGCACTCCCCCCCGCGCAGTGTTATATTTATAAAAAATGCAGTTTTTCCTAAATAACTACCTGAATCATGGCACCGAGGATGAAGAAATTTTTATGGTATGTTGGTCTTAAGGGCCCACATCAATCTAGCCCATAATCACTCATTTGTGATTTGCGCCCCTCCCATAAAAAATGAAAATGCAATATTATTCTGCTTTAATCGCCCCTATCTTCAGTTGAGATGTTCAGAACTGCACCATATTTCATGTGTATGATTAACTTGACATCCTCTGGGGGTATGCTAAGTTTCGTAGAATTTCATCCATGGGGGGGGGGGGCACATTTATGTGCACATTCATTTATGTGCACATTTAGTGACTGTACACTCATCGGCCTGTAGATGGTGGTGTTGAGCGAAGGGTTGCTGGTTTAGGATGATACTGTCACTAAGGTTGCCAACTGTCCCGAATTAGGCGGGACGTCCCGTATTTTGGGCCTAATTTATTTGTCCCGTGCGTGACCTCCCGTGTCCCGTTTTTTGACAAGCTGATAAACCACTGACTGATACAACAGCAAAGGCAGCAGTGCTGACCACGACACTTGAGAATGATCACCGACACCTGTCATCATCCAATCACAGCTTTTTTTAATCGCTGTTTTGAGACAAATCATTGTTTGATTTGCGAACATCCTCTGCCGTCTGGTCGCTTCCGCTTCAAGCCGGACTCGTCTCGCGCTAACGGTAATTTCCTTTCACTGTCCAGTGTCCACGTTTTGATTTCGGCTAATCAATTTTGGCGAATGCAAACAACGTGATTATTGTTCATGAGTCTAACATCCAGCCACGCAAGAAAACATGTAATCTACCTGAGGGAATAATATGCTCAAAAAACATTTCTGATTATTATTAATGTTTTAAAGCTTTTAGAAAATACATAGAAAGCTTTTGTAACATTATCTTAACTGTCACTTTTGATTAATGTAATGCATCCTTGCTGAATAAAAGTAGGCAATTACTTTCTTTATTTTTTTCCCCAAAAAATAATCTTACTAACCCCAAACTTTTGAACTGTAAGCCTAGTGTATAATGTTAAAAAAGCTTTCTATTTTAGATAAATGCTGTTATTTTGAACTATGGTTTGTTTGTAATGTGACTTTTTTCATGTATGACATTAAAATTATTTTTAGAATTAAATACATAAATAGGTTAAGCAATACAAATGTGTTTATGTCTGATAACCTTTTAAACACAAACTTAACTGCAGACACTGAAATGACATACACTGTGTGATACAGTACAAATATTTTGAGTGTCCCTCATTTTCCTATAAATAACCACGATTGTCCCGCATTTTCCTTTTCTGAAGTTGGCAACCCTAACTGTCACACACACACATGCAGGAATACAAACAAACGCAAGCATGCACACACACTGACATCCACACGCACAGACACACACCCATACACACACATACAAATCCACACGCACAGACACACACACACAAATACACACGCGCACACACATGTACGCACGGCACGCATACATACACGCACAGACACACACACACACAGACACACACATACACAAACACACACACATACACACACACACAGACAGACATGCACATAGGCCTACTACTACTTTTTTTAGGTATATCTATATACATAAACACGCAATACAGCCAAATTGCTCCATGTCATTTATTTTTGTGGAAAGCCAGTGCAGGCCTGAGCGGCGGTCATATTTTGTACCGCCATGCGGTACATCTAGTTTTAATTTGACTAGGAATTAGGCTCAAAAGAAACAGTATGCTGTTTGGAGAGTGTTTATATTACCACACAGCAGTGTTCAGTGGATTAAATAATTTACTAGATTAACAATCGATCAATCTACAAATTAAACTCACTCATACTGTCATAAATTACTAAAACGTCATCCGAATTTGACAAATAATCAATTTTCTTGTCCCTAATAGTCAACATAATGCAGGGGAAACTGTAAAATGAACTGCAGCAGTGCTAAACTTGCATCATAAAACTACTACACTCAAACTATAAATGTATGTATGAATTAAACTCACTGAGACTGTCGAGAGTTTCTTTTCCATGCATCATTTTATTATATCCATGTTTGTGGTTAGTTACAGTCAAATCATATAAAACAGTGAAATCTCCCTCGAACTCTTCTGTCTTTGCCTGCACTCGAGACGGTGACGGGAGCTGAGCTCCACTGAAAGGCTTCTTTCCTATTGGTTGTCGCTCGCGAAAATCGCTTCTCATTTGCATAAAGTTTAAATTTTAAACTGTGATGTAGATTACCTAGATATTACACTTTTTTAAAAATGAGACTCTATAAATGGAGGGGATGGGGGGCCTACAAAACCTCTCAGCCCTGGGGCCTAACATTAGGTTAAAGGGATAGTTCACTTTGAAATTAAATTTTGGTATGTTTTAGCTTACCTCAAGGGCATCCAAGATGTAGGTGTCTTTGTTTCCGCAGTAGTTTCAATTTTGATATTTTTAGGTCAAACCGTTTTTGTCTTGCAGGTCTATGGTCACCACCTCAAAGAGCATGCACAGAGAAGTCCAAATTAAACATGATTTAATGACTCGAAATGGTCTTCCATTGCGATTTCCTGTACGTCTAAAAATGTTTAGATCTTCACAGTGAAAGGTAACACTTCCGAAATCTCTGTGTAAACAATGAGTGACGTACACGCGCGAGAGATCACTTCCGGCGCTTGCGCAGACCGAAACGCCCGCGCCCTCAGATCACTTGGACGTGGCTGTGTACAAGAGGTAAAAACAATATAAATACTGTTCGTTTTCTCACACAAACCGCTCGTTTCGTGTCTTAGGTACGGTGGCCGAGAGAGCTCAACGCGCTGCAAATGAGGAAAAGACATTAATCTATACATCAGTTACATTGAACACATTTTGTCATGTTATGTTATAATAAGTTTCATAAGAAATGTTAGAATGTAGCTATAGGTCCAAATATGAGACGGCAAGTTTTAAAGTTGAGACACTCACACAAAGATATAACACATATTTTAAAAACTTTGTTGTATAAAATGTATATTTATTTGCAACAGTTATGTTAACAGCATTAATACTATATTTCTGGTAAGAACAGCTATTCAGCTGATGGACACGCGCTGCGTTGTCATGGGAACATCCCAGCTGAAAATAATGAGGAAATTACGTTGTCTTTCGTTGCTCCCTTCATCAACATAATGGCACACGAGTGCCCCGCTCACTCCAAAGTGCCCAAATTCAAGGGCTCTGCCGTCTGCCCTTTTAAGAGAGTAACGTTAGGGCATAGGTAAAGCCATGCAGAGCCCACGTCTCTCTGGTAAAGCTCGCGAGCCGTCCGTCCGTCACTTATTGGGTTCCCCGGAAACATTTCCGTTGTGTTCTGTCCTATTTGCAGCGCGTTTCTGTATTTGGTTTTGTTGTGAACTTTTGCAGCGCGTTTCCGTATTTGGTTGTGTTGTGAGTATTGGGACGCACGTGAGTTGTAAAACTGATGAAGATGTTTTCTTATTCGCTGGTGGTTTTTTTCTATTTGCATGTGTTTTTTTCTATTTGCATGTGTTTTTTTCTGTTTGCATGCGTTTTTTTCTGTTTGCATGTGTTTTCTTCATTTGCAGCGCGTTGAGCTCTCTCGGCCACCGTACTTAGGCCATCAATGTGTACTTACATTTACGAGTCATTAAATCATGTTTAATTTGGACTTCTCTGTGCATGCTCTTTGAGGTGGTGACCATAGACCTGCATTATATGACTGACAGACAAGAACGGTTTGACCTAAAAATATCAAAATTGAAACTACTGCGGAAACAAAGACACCTACATCTTGGATGCCCTTGAGGTAAGCTAAAACATACCAAAATTTAATTTCAAAGTAAACTATCCCTCTGCTTTCATGTGTGACTGATCAAGCTATTGTATGTTGCCAGTATAACGTTGGATTAGCTAATGTAACTTCGGCAGACTATTGAGTAGAGAGGACTTGTTAGTGTTATTCAGCCGCAGCGCACACCACCAGGGCCGGCCCGCGGCATAGGTGGAATAGGCAAATGCTAGGGGCACCACTCATCCATAAGGGCACCAAAATGAGTGAACGAGTGAATTTATAAAATGTTTTTTTATTTTTATTTTAAATAATACTATTTTAAGGTATAAACACATAAACTACCAATATTATACTTAAGATCGCTTAAGCCATTCACGGGGGCGGTAAACATCGCCATGGTAACCGCAGCGCGAGGTCGACCAATCAGAGACGTCAATGTTTTGCTTAGAATTGTGGGTCTTGTAGTATTTCTCCAGAAGATCGCAAATAACAAGGTTGATTTCATACCTTGTGGCTTTTATAGGAGCAGAAACTTTCGTTTCACAACCTCGTAGCTCGTGGTCAATCTACCTTGGATGGTTTAGACATTATGGCTGAAAATCAATATCCTACAGAGAAAATGAATGGGATTTTGCTGGTCTGTTGGGGCCCCCCTTGGAGGGCGGGGCCTGTTTCAATTGAAACGGGTGAAACATAGGTAAGGCCGTGTCTGCGCATAGGATACACCTGTGCATCATCGCTCATGACTCCTCAGGAAGCCTCTTCACTCCTCGATCCTCGACTCCTCGCGGTGCAATTCGAAAATTGAGATGTCCTTCAAGATGGCTGAGCTTGATTGGTTTCCGGGTCATAGGATGGAGGACGGAGGAGCGAGGAGATGAGGAGGGATATTGAGAAGCACCCATAATATTCCTCATGGTGGAACAATTTTAAAAATGCCCATTAGGGGGCGTCAAGGACTGAACAAAAAGGCTATCTTGGTTCCAAATGCTGTAACTTTTGATAACTTTATGCAATCACCACAAAATTTGATCCAGATGCAGCTCACATGTAGAGGGACTTCACCAAAAATGTTTCCTCCTACCTTATTTCCTTCCTGAGTTATTCCATGTCAAATAAGAAAGATATGCAAAATCATAATACAAATTGTATATTTTTGTCTTTTATCAGCAGTTTCTTGGCAGGAGAATGTCCAAATGTAATGTAATTTATATTTTCCAAAAATGTGAAAAGTATTCTATTAAACGATACCTACCTTTTGACTCTCCTTTATAGTTTTGTAATTATGAATCTTTGCTTTTGTGTGTGTCACTCAGACAAAACAACTCTAAAAATGCCTTCAGGGCTTAAGGGGTTGATGCCAGTGTATAGCAAAGTGTAGTGTGATAAATACAGGCCTACATGTTTTTTTAAAATAAAAAATGTAAAAACTTTTTTTTTTTTTTAAACTGTCAACCGTTGCTGAAATTATGCCATAGTATTTTATTCTTTGATACAAAACTCATTACTTTACATTGCATGTTTCTTCACGAAATGAATTTAAATCTTCCTGTCTTGCATTTTCAACTGTCTTGCAACCACACTCACAGATGCTAATCAAAGTATAATAATATGGGAAAAAATAGAGAGAGATGGCTTCCAGCAGACAGAAAAAATAAAATAAAAATTACAGTCACTCCCTCAGCACTGTATTACAAATCCAGAGGTGGCAGCAGTGTTGACTTTTTTTTTTTTTTTTAAATGCCAGGGTAATAAAAAAGTATTGTAAGGGGTTTTACAGTCAAAGACCTAGAACCAGATATGATGAATGAAGACCCGGAGTAAGAATTATAATAAATTAAAGAAAAGATTTACTGAAGATAGTTTGCCGTTTCAGCAGCAGAAGTCAGCTTCAAGACTCACACAGGAGGCCGCCCCCCTTACAGTTACAAAGATCAAAGCAGTTATACCCTTCACCAAGGTCTAAGCGACATCCTAGCTTCAGGTTGAATGATTTTCCACACATATACAGATAGATTGAAGCATATCTCCATCGATTATTCAGCTGACACTCGGATCCTGAAGTTAGGCACGTCGTGACCTTTTAGGTCGCAGATTTGGGTTGCTGAGCACCAGCATGTCCAGAACAAAAACTTAGTCAATCTCCAATAATGACAGTGGTTCCTTAACCTGTAACCAAGAATACTAACACACACAAACACACACACACCGACACATAGCTTCCTCAAGGTTGGATTTGGCCAGGCTCTAACTATAAACAGGAAAGTCGTCTCAAAACATCAAGATAATGTGTTCTTTCTCTCAAGGAGAGCTACAATTTAGTCTAACTGGAAAGTAAGGCTTTAACAAAGAGATGGTCCCTTAAACTATAGACTTCATTGACCCCTGTGACCATAGTTGTCAGAGTACCCCAAAACAGATGTATTTATTGACACATGTTGAAGACCTTTCTCAAACAAAACAAAACATCTTTCCATATTTCATTTCTGGAAGCCGGGCTAAATGAGCAAGCACTGTTACTGCATTCATATCAAATACAGACATTAGAGAATACATGAAAAGAACATTTTAGTGATCACACTGGTAACTTCTATAACAAAGTAAAATCTCACAAGCCTAGAGAAGTCATTCAACTCATGTGACATTTAGAGGAAAAATACTGATGAATACTTTGATTATAATCACTTATTACATATACATTGAAGCAACAGTTTATTCCAAAATCCACACCCTTCAGTATATTGCTATAAATGTAGGCCCTGGGCTCTGAACTGGTTCAAGGAACGAAAACAAAACCCAGAAACGAATTAAATTTTGACAGGAACAAAAACGAAAATGAAATCAAGTTTAAATGTTTTGAATAGAATCTATCATTAACTTGTTTATAACGTTATTGTATCGTTCTGTTTAAGATTTTAATATGGCAGTCAACCAATCGTGAATTCAAATAGTACAGCCTATGCAAATGTGACATCCACCGAGAGTGAAATGCAATATGCAATGCGGAGGCAATGTGTTGGCATTAGCTGTTGGATCGCAGGAGTTTATCCGAGGATATGTTATCATGGCAGGTTATATCCAGTGTGGTGTGTTTTGAAACCAAAAAACTGTACTATTCATGAAAAGGTATTTTTTAAATGATTAACACCTTGTTGTCAAAGTTAGTATTGTGGCTTTATGCTCAGACACTTGCATTTAGCAAGTTTGCAGAATAGCAAGAAATAAAGTCAGAATTGCAAGATATAAATACATTTCAAGATATATTAGATATTTGTTGAAACAAGCTTCCATAGTATCATATAACCTCACAAGTGAGAGAAACATATTCACAAATTAATAGTGATTGTTCACAACTGCACTATTTTTTTAATGCAGACTAAATTGTACAATAGCCTTCACACAAATGTCACGTCGAAGGACTGTAATGAAATGACGGAGAAGATTCAATCACAAGTTCAAGATATATTTATTCAAGTGATCAGGTCAGAGACGGTGAGAGTGGTGAAAGATAATGTCCTGGGATGAATTGCATTTGGCAGCACAAGGACGCTGAGGACAGCCCAGGCTTCCGATGAAGAAGGATGGTGATGAAACTGTATCCGGAAACCAGGAAGTATGTAGCGCGGGTGACAGAAGTGCAGGACGATGACAAACGCACTGGCGCCAGGCAGGATCACACGGTAAACAGGCAGGAACACATGGAACATCCAACAACACTCTGACAAAGACAAGGTGACAACAGAGAGACTAAATAGGGTGCGTTGATCAGCTGCGGCAGGTGAGCTGATCAGCAGCAGTGATCAGCGACTCCGCCCATACACACACACACTCAACAACAAGACGAGAGATGAGACAGTGAATATATAATACCGTGACAAGGACCTCTTGTTACGGCGTGATGTTATAGGAGTCTAAAGATGATTTCAAAAAGTTCCTTTAGCCTAGAGGTCATTCTATTGAAGTCATTATCCTACAAAGAAGACAAAGAACAATGCCAAATTCAGTCAATAAAAATAAGACAATATATAAGCAAATTTTTAAGACTCCTGTCATTAGTAACATTTGCAAGCCCGAGTGAAACTCACCCTTTTGGAAGTCCATTGGTGAAAAACATATTCGATATCAGAGACAAACTTTTGCACTGTTTGATAATCATTATTCTCCAGGTTCAGCTTCACTCTGCCCAGCATCATGGGACCACAAATGTTCTCAATGTATCTTGGAACCTGAACAATATCAGTGCAGACGTCACATACTATATATTTACATTCCAATTTTAATTAGCTTTTTATTAAGCTTTACATTAGTGCAGGGGTCAGTCATGCTCTCATGTAGCAGGTGTAACAGCAAACACTGGCAGTGCTGAAAGATAAAAGACAGACAAACAAAATTGTTAAAGGGATAGATCTCACAAGTTTTATTTATTTATTTTATTTAAATTTTTTGTCTAAACGATGAAAGAAATGTTATTTTGGACCCCAATGACTTCCATTGTACAGACAAAACGTTTTGCATAAACTTTACCAGTGTGTACTGAGAGACTGGACTGCTCAAAACGTCCTGGGTCTTTCGACTGGAATCCTCCATATTCTTTATCACACAGAATGTGCAGCTCCACTGGCTTCAGTACAGACAAAACACACAATATTACACACGTCAACTGTTTAGTTTGACTAAACCAGGTAAAGGTTTTCTCTCTCTCTCACCCAGTTGAGTCTTCATCTACAACTGGTAGGTGACAGTGTGAATGAAAAGCTCGTGGACATTCGTCACAACACACGAGATCTCCCCCAGAGTCACACACGAAACACACGTCATCATTCTGCTGGGACAAGAGTTCATAAAGACATAAAACTGTACCGACTTAAAACACATTTTAAATGTGATGTTTTTGATATGACTGTAATTATGACTGATGATTTCTTACTAGGTCTTCTTGATCACAGTTGACTGTATGTGGTTCCAAAACTCTTTTCTGGAAAGTATGTGAAAACACATCATAGGCTATTGTGTTTATTGCAATAAAACTTGATTGGCCGCTGTCATCCCACAGACAGCGTCCCAGACAGACTGGTAGTCTATGCATTAGTGGTGGAAACACCAGTAGGTGGTGACAAGATATCAAAAACATCAATACATTCAGGAAAAAAACACGTGAATATTTGAAATCAAAATAGCATACTAGCCTACTTTTACTATTACTGTCATATAAAGATATTTAAAAGTATGTAAGAATATAAGAGTGTATATTGATTTATAAAGTTACATTTATATTTAGGCTAGTGTACTATAAGAGTATATAGTGAGAGTATATATAGTATATATAGTGTATTATAAGAATACTATGCTATTCTGAATTTAACCAGTATTTTTATCACTGAATCATTGTTTGAACAATTCATTTAAAAAAAAAAACTGATTCATTTTGTAACAAGTGACCTTTTAAATTCGGAATAGCATTACCAATACAACACTTTTCTGGCAGCCAGAGTTGGCAGCCCCGAGTAACAGCACGAAATAAACAATAATGAACATTTGAGGATATGTTGAAAGATACAGTACAGCTTAAGGCCAAAGTATACTTCACTTTTTACGCGTAGACAAGCGTTAGCGTAAAGTGCACGTGACCACAATTTCGTCATCAACAGAGTACACGCATTGCTGGATTTAGATTTAACCTCATGTCGCCTCTCAGGAACCTGATGACCAGGTTGTGCTTTCCCAGTGACCTGCCATCAACAGCATCGGGATGTGCTGCGATGGCAGCGACATACACCTTCAAGGAAGGAAAGCAGCCGATCGGGCATTTCCGGGGGTCTTCCCGCCAGGAAACACCACTCTGCGAAGCATAAGCACACTTCATAGACGGGGCTCTAGCTGAAGTGATAGTGTCAACTACGGCACAACAAACAAGACCTGCTCCCCGTCCTCCCTGACCTTGCACAGTGTTTGTGTGAGAAGGCTCACCGGGGGAAATGCATATTTGCGTAGGCCGAAAAGGCTGAAAAGCACTGTGAACTGTGCGCCGCACCCAGATACCAATCAACCAACCACGAACGCTCCGGAATCAGTGAAGGGTTCCACTCAACCCTGATACCCGCTGTGGCCCGGGAAAGCATGGCCGTCAACTCTGAATCCAAACCAGCGTGAGCAACCACCCCAGAGGGAAGCAGCCCAGCTTCCTCATCCTTTCCAGAGGACCGAAGCACACTCCCCGATGCAGTTGCATTAACTGTTGTCATGTGAGGGACCCATGCCAACATGAAAACATCTTGCTCTCCTAGGGAAACTGCTCTGAATGCCGAAGCGCCGAGGGGTGAAACACTGCACTCTTCCATGCACAGCAAGGCTGGATGCGAGTCACTGCTGGATGCGCCTTCATACCGGCAGAGAGACAAGCTGCAAGCAATAACAATTAAAATGGCTGTTTTCGGAGTAGGTCTCCTTGTTAGCAATTCAAATTGCTGTTTGCTCTTTTCTTTCTTGTAGACATTTACTCTTTCTCTTGAAAGGTGAATGGTATGAGTGATCGCTGTACAACCGCTCGGCTCCTAAGCAAAATATGAATGAAGTGAGTAACATACTTATACCGGTATGTCCGGGTAGGAGTGACTCAGCATGCAGATCTCACCGGCCAGTGCTCACTGGTTCGTTTTGTTACAACTTGGAGGTGATTGGGCTCCCAGGCGAGACCCCATGACGCTAGTCCACGTAACGTCGAGCGTGACTGACTGAATGTGAACTGTAAGTTTTGAATGCTTATAAATGATAATTTTGTCATTGTTTTGGAGTACATTAGCGTATAGATAAAAGTAAAGGTATAGGGACACACCAAACCGACGCCAAAGAACTAGCGCTGATGAAAGCTGACTGTGTTGTCGCCTCTCGTCGGGGCAAAAAAGCTGCACTTGAACACACGAAAGAACTACAGCCGACTGTCAGCAAGCATGCGTGTTCTGCGCCTGCGTGTAAATAAGACAACCGTCTATTTCTGCAGATATATTTGTCTATATTTATCATTCAAAAAGGGAAACCGAAGGTAAGATGACGTAAAATTAGAACAGCCTTCTGTCTGTACTGTCTTGACTTCTTTGCTTGCTATTTTGCTATTATTCTCGTGCACTGACTAATTCACTAAGCTGAACAGCCAATCTGAGTTCTCTCTCTCCCCGGCGGCGATTCTACATGCTGAATCGGCCCAAAAAAAACCCTGACGGTGTCCGATTAGAGCAACACACCGAAAAACACACCGATGCTCAAAAAACGGCCCGATAATGCCCGACGGCCGATTGTTGGCTTGGTGTATCCCGGGCTTAAGACTAACATATTCATACTAAAAGCCCAAAAACTTTTGATTTCATGGGGATTCTAAAGGGCCCTGTTGTCATGGCCAAATGTGACCGCCTTGTCTGTTAATACTGTAGCTTTATATGATATATTTTCTTTTACCGTTATAAGTTTTCCAAGGGGCATTCCATGGGCAACAATGTCTTTCCTCCATGTTCCATCTGGTTCGTTCAATCTGATGAAATCCCCTGGGGTCAGCCAGGAGTTCTCTGTTCTTATGCATCTCCCACAACGCCCTGAAAAAAAAAAAAGACAAAACTGAGTGCAAAAGTCTTGTACCACTGCAGTCAAGCACTGTATTTACATTCATTGTAATAAGTTGTCTTACGAAACACTTAGTTAGTGTGGTAAGCAGGGCGGGGTCGAGAGCCGTGGGAATGGAGCAAGACCGGTGGCGCTAGTGCTATAATAAGCATCACCTGCCCGCCACATCGGTGTCGAGTCCCACTGTGGAGCTCTGGGAGGATAAAAGGAGGAGCGACGACAGTGTAGGGCAAAAGAGGACCATGAAGGCCCGGAATTTATTTTGGTGTTTTATTATATTTATACGCAGTCGTCTGCGAGGGGCTGCCGCTTTATTTTCGTTCTGTTGTTTGTTTATTTGGTGATTAAAAGTTACATTTGTCATTTCCCTCCAATTTCTCCCCTGAACTTGAACTTTGTTATATTAAGAAATGTAAAACATTGTCAACATATTAATATTCAAAATAATTATTCTCACTCACACACCTGTGGCAAAGCGATATTTGTGTAGGATGCCAGAGCCAGAACCGCAGGTAACAGGTAGGGTAGGACGTTCAAACACGCTCATGTCAATACCACCATCATCATCACCATCATCATCATCCTCACCACCATCATCATCATCACCATCATCATCTTGATTTTCCTTTTCATCTGATTCTACAACAAATACACAAACACTCAGGAAACAGAAAATGTTATCAAATATCTTTCTGAATAACTGTTGTAAGTTATTATTTAAAGGAATATTAATTTTCTATTTTCAATTCTGTCATAATTTACACACCCTGTTGTTCCAAACCCACAGGCTTTTTCTTCTTCTGCAGAACATAAAAGGAGAAATGTTGATGAACATCTTGGTCACTCTTATATGTCACATGTGATAGTTTCAGTCTAGAAAGGTTAAAGGGATAGTTCAACCAATTCTGTCAATTAAAATCCTGTCATTATTTACTCACCCTCAAGTTGTTCTAAACCTGTATGAATTTCTTTGTTTTTCTGCTGAACACAAAAGAAGATATTTTAAAGAATGTAGGTAACCAAACATGTTCTGGTCCCTATTGACTTCCATAGTATATATATATATATATATATATATATTATTTTTCATACTATGGAAGTCAATAGGGACCAGCAACTGTTTGTACATATACTTCAAATGGTCTTCTTTTTTGTTCAGCAGAAGAAAATAACTTCATGCAGTTTTAGAACAACTTGAGGGTGAGTAAATAATGACAGGATTTTCATTTTTAGGTGAACTATCCCTGTAAATCCTTCATCAAATCGGAAAAGCATCCAATAGCAGTCAAACCTGTGCGTCCCGAACCTTGCTTTTCATAAAGTTTTTAGATGTAAGAAAACCATCCTATGAATAGAAAATGGCACAAATTCAGAATATGTCATGAACATATATGTCATCATTAGTGTTATGTTGTCTTCCCTATGTCCATTTTATATCAGGGAACTGTTATTTAACTGGAATTTCTCAAATGAATTTCGACTCACTAATCACCAAGGCCATGATAAAAAAAGAAGATAATTACAATTGCACTCAAGTGCATTAGTTGAAACTCTTAGTATTGATTATGTATAGAAACCGATCTTATGTACCTCTATGAGTTTCTTGAGTGGAATCCCACTGCTAAGGATGCTGGTTTTCCACTTTTTGTTCCTGTCCATCAGCCCAAACCTCTCAAACTCAGTGGGCGTGAACCACTGGTCTTCACTGAAGATGCACTCTTGTTCTAAGGACAGAAAAACAGTTGATTTAACCACTACTGGAATGACTTTTTTCAGAGCTTTTGGATGTTAGATGCTCCACAATAACAATCTTGAGACATTCAACAGCTCCTCATAAACATTACTGCATTCTTTAACAGAAACGTTTCTGCGCCTACTGTTATTATATTTCTTCAAATGCAAGATGCCCTCTTTACAGCCACATGTGACAGGAAGTTGAGAATTGTTTTGTCCTTTAGATGATTCTGAAACAAGTACAATCAAATCAGTTAGCATTAAGTGCACCTCTTCATATTTTAAATGACATGCCTGATTAATTATACTGTCTTGTCATTTTATGAGTAAAAATGCTTTCGACTCACTGGGGCACTTTTGTCTCTTGGCTTGTTTCTTCTTCTCTGATGTGCAGAGGGAGGACGATCCCCTCAGCTGTCTCTTCTTACAGTTTTGTTTCTCCATCCTCCTCCTCTTTTTATCCCTTGATGTCCTTTATTTCTAACGCTGTTCTCACTCAGCCATACTGGAATGCGGGCTGTCGTATTTTCTGCATTATTTGAACAGCAGGAAGTGGACGGGTTCCTCCACCTTGAGTTGCCTCCCTCTCACATTCACAGAAGCGAAACTCAAGGTTGCTTTTTGGTCCGCCTTCATTTAAGATACACTCCTGCACTAAAAGCGGTTTATTCAACAATTACTGGAATGACTTCTGGATGCTCTAGAATTATGATCTCTTGCAACTCAGTGAAAAATAAAACTATAAAAACAACAGATGAGAAAGGATATAATTTTTTGGCTCGTCCACAGAATGCAAATATTTTTCAGAACCTTTTAATGGAAATGGATTTTCAGAACAGTATTGTAATATTGTAAAAAATATTTCATTAACATGCTAAAATTATTAACTCTTTTACTGTTGTCCTCTTTCACACATAGACAATAAAACATACACATCAATATTCCTAAAAATCACATTTTATTTTAAATGTGTCAGTTAGTGATGGCCAACAATAAAGTAAAGTGTAACCATGACCTATAAATAGTACAAAAATATAAACAAACATTTTTATTTGTATTTTCTGTGACATGGTAGTCATGCTATGTTTGAAAAATCTTGTCAAGGATGAATAAAAAACAAATTATGAATGTTACATGAAAATAGAACTTGCCAACATTTGAACATGGCTCAAAGATGTCACTTCCTCTCCATCATGGAATTCGTCAGTTCATGATTATTGTTAAGTAATAATAAGCTTTTGTAAGGCCCGCCCAATCGAAAAAGCCGGTGAAGGTTTCCTGCATGTTCTGTCTTTTCAGTGTGGCAATTTAATTCCAATTAAATGTTTATCTGATTTTATCACAACCTCAAATTTAGGTTAGAATGCAATTCGAACATTCTATTTAATCCTTTTTTGAAATTTCACCCGTTCATCCGGATTCCTATAACACGTTGAGTCTCGCACCGGCCGGGTATACTCTCTCATAATCACAAACTCGTCAGTCTTGGTCATTAGACAGATGCGATTGACTAATATTCTAGATGACCGTACTCTACTTGCTCATTCTAGAATATATTATTTAGTCCCCATAAATCTGAACACATTAAATTAAGGTAAGATTATATCTAACCAGAGGTCACGACCATAACCATAGAACCAAGGTGAACAACTTAACTTCCTCTAATAGTAACTTTGTATAATCATGCAATGGGTTCCCATGTACACTTAGTTAGAATAATATTACAATAATCAGAGGTTGAGACTCACTGTATTTAGATTGGTCTAACAGCACTCTGTCTGCTCTAAACGGAAAACCCATTATTAGCCTCTACAGTCTAAGTATACATGACTAATGCCAATGTGTTAGTCTGAGCTCTGAAATTTCGTGGTCCTCTGCTCCAACTAAGCTGGATTTTAGTCTGTTACTAACCTGAGCATAAATATGTAGTGTTATGGACACGTAATCTCCTAAAGTTAATAATTTCAGAATAAGTCAGAATAAATTCAAATGTGACAATTACAATACAAAATCAATTCAAAGATAATAAATACATTTCTTTAAATACCCAGACCAAGACAAAGCATCCCCCAATGTGGGGCATGAACGTACAATAGGAATTTGCATTGACTAGGGTTATGGACCTAGTGTCACGGTGTGGGTTTTGTGTCTTGTTCTTGTCTGTCATGTGTTCCCCTGTCTTTTCATGTTTAGCTGTCTCCCGTTATGTTGATTAGTCTTCCCAGGTGTCTCTGATTAGCCACGCCCCCTTGTTATCTTGTTTAGCTTGTTTGCCTTTGTATTTAAGCCCTGTGTCTAGTTCAGTCTTGGTGAGTTCTTGATGTTGTTACGTTGCATGTTGTCTGTTCTGTCCTGGAGTCTTAGTTCAAGTTTATTCTTAGTCTTTGTCATAATTCAAGTTTATTTAATAAAAACACTGCTGTATTTGGATCCTGCTTCCTGCTCTGCATCATAACACCTAGGGAGTTTGCACCTTTTCGAGGAAAATGAGGTGGTTTGGATGAAGGACCCTGGGAATAAAATGCACACCCAGTAAGCAAAGTATCTCTAAACTCTTAACCCTTATTACCTTTTGATTTACTTCTGTGGAGATGAGACCATTGTACCAGTCGCACTGAGAGATTTTAAATGAAAACAAACGTGACTGTTGATTCACTTGCATTGACATATATATATAAATAATGTTCTATATATCTATATCTCTCCTTAAGTTATGGCGTTAATAGATTTTTATATTTATTTAAATCCTATGAGGATTTTTAAACTTAGCTGCAGTCTTTTTGGCCTACGGTGGCTAGAGAGATTCTTGGATATTTTAGGCCCTCCTTTCTATTCTACCCATTTTTGTGATATACAGCCAGAAACAAGTGCCCAATTTCTGTATGGGGTGCTTAAAATAAAAAATAAATTGTAAATAAATTGTATTTAGGTAATAATTATCAACTAAACATTCCTTAACACTATACAGTATGCAATATTTCGAAACATTCAATATAATACAAAGTATAGGAAAGTACACTATCATAAGAAAACTGAGAACTTTTTATATTATAATCAGACATAAGTTATATATTACTGTTTTTATGTCAGTCTTATCTGTTATGCTGTGTGTTGTCTGAAAACATATGATACTGTATTTATAACTCGCCTTCAATTTCTAAGATTCTAATGAAACAGTGCTGCCCTCTTCATGTGAAGGCAACAAGGTAATTTAATAGGGAAGATTTACTAGTACACTAAAACTCTCCATTCATTGACATACTTTTTTAAAAGTGGAACAAAAGTAATCGATTTATGAGCTTAGTATACAGAGTCATTGAAAATGCTGAATAAATGATGGATGGGACATATCATTTACGAAGGGTAAACTTTCCCTAAATTTTAGGTATCTTCAAGATTTCCATCTGAAAAAAAAGTTAAACAAGGTTAGAAAAGCATAGAGAAAATAAAGTAATTTTTTTATAGAAAATCATTTAAGTCATTTAAGAGCACACACACATTAATTTGGTGAAGTTCAAGAGACTCGCTTATGGTAAAAGAAGAGCTTGCATAATAAAAATGTACGCCTTGAATTTATTCAATTGTGTTCAACAATCACTAAAGGATCTCTAAACAATTAATGAAATCACTAAACAATCAGATCAGATGAAGTGGAACGGTAAGATTACATTTATTTGAATGAGTGAGAACGAATGCATGTATGAATTTGTCCTACCAATCTGTGCAGTATCTCTTTACCAATAGTGAAGCTGTGGGTTTAAATTACTTCAAGAAATAAATACAGAAGTCAACATTTGAAGTGGATCAAAACCTTTAATCAAAGTTATACCTGAATTTCGAACAATACCCGTTCTTGTCTTAGGACAACTTTAATGCACTTTTTTGATCCATTTCAAATATTGACTACTGTACATTTATGCTATATAACTGAATCTGTATCTGTATATATTTATGCTATATAACATTTATGCTATATAACATGAATCTGCGGTGCGGCTTGCTGAGGGCCTGTTGCGGCGGCCTGATGCTGAAGGAAGAGCGTTCCTGCGCGGGAAGAGGGCGGCATTGCCTGAGACGGGAGCTTGGTACTCGACGGGCCTTATTGTCCATTTCTATATGGCAGGAATGATTGAATGGGCCGGAATACAGAAAGGCAGGCAAGGAGATCGCGGATGTCTCACCTGTGGTGAGCCAAGTCACGTCAAGCTCCAGCAGATGTAGAGCTTGGCCCTCCACTGCTCCACAGACCTGGCCTGCCTGCCACTGCTCCATGGTCCAGGTCCACCTTTGCTCTACGGTCAAAGCCCTCCACTGCTCTATGGTCCAGGTCCACCACAACTCCACGACCCAGGCCCACCACAACTCAATGACGTAGATCGAACAGTGCTCCACGGCCCGGAATGCAGTTACAACCTGCACTCATACATACAATACCCTTGTAGTTCAACATCAACAACATCAGAAAAACGACATTGAAATTGGAATTACTAATAATCAATTTACTCACCATTCTGTCTGTTTGTCAAGTTCCCTCTCTCTTTTATGCAGTCGAGTATGTACACACAAACACGGTCTATAGTCTCCTTTCCTTTTCCTTGCTCCACCTAAAGCACACCTTTCTGTAGATCTGCCAATGCCCTGATCACTTAGCCTTTAAAAAATCTTTATATATAACAAAAGATTATTTAAATTTAAATTAAAACAAAAACTCCTCACATTTCAACATAAAATATTGGTTTGTGTCAGGTGTGGTGACAAATCATACAAAAGTCCAGGTTTTAAGTGCAAGATTTTTAAGTCTGAATGGTTTGAATCTCATGACAGTTAAAACTTGATCAATTCAACATTTCATAATCCCAGTTCTTTCATTATCCCAAAGATTATATATGTATATATTATATATATACATAATGCAGTGAAATAAGTTTTACATACTATTGATTAGTCTTCCCATTGTAGCAAATTAGCTCTATGAAATATTAATAATCAATAATAACTGGTTATAATTGATTATGAATATTTGGATCAGTTAATATAATTAACTTAATGTCGTAAATTAATATTACAATCAATTAACCTGTTTGTCCCGTGAACACTCAGGATTAATTGTTTAATAACTCAAAGAAATGTACATTTCCGGGGCATGGGAAATGTCTTTCTTAATTTACAGTACTACTAAGAGCAAGTAGACAAAAACTATCATTAGTGACTCCAGTTATGAGCTTGAGACAAGGACAACTTTACATGTGACATGAACAAGATTTTATTAACTAGTCACTTAAACTACTCTAACATACACACACATACATGCATACAGTTTACCAAGGTAAAGAGAGCTGAAGCAGAATACAGGAAAGCAAGAAGTTATAGCATTGTTTGAAATTCAGCAGATCAACAGCCAGACTAGAGCAAACCATCAGTTTAGTTCTAACACGCCCTTCTTTAAAGGGGTAAGGATACTTAATGTAGCCTATCAAATAATGAGACTAAGTTTGATACTTGCATGTCTCGCCCATTTGAATTAAACTGTCCTGATGCAATTTGTTGAGGCTCCAGTTGATCTTTGCTGATGTGGTCTTGATGAGAGAGAACCAGTGGTAGCCAGAGTATCTTTGGTGAATGTAAAGACAAGGCCGCAGCCTGGCACAAGCTTGGTGGTTCCTTAGAAGCTTCTAGTTCAGCATCATCTTCCCGTCAGCATTTCAGAAAGGGACTAAGAGAGAAGAGCTAATAGAGCTGATCTTGTGATCAGTGATTTTTAAAGCGTGAAGATGTCACACCCTCTGGAGGTGTGTGAGCCAATAATGCTGGGAACACACCAAAAGATAATCGGGCTGATTTTGGGCCGATTTCCCCCCTTCCGACAATCCTAGCTATGTCCCGATTATCTTGATGGTTCAACAGATTATCTTATCAGATTTTCCCTTGGTGTGAGGTGTGTTAAGAGTGTCCGAACCTGCTCGGAAGAACGTCGGAGCCGCCCCGATCGCGAATCGTAAATATTAAACATGTTTAATATTTACGATCAGAAATCCTGATGTGTGGGGGGAACCCCGAGGACAAACGCGCGCACGTTCTGGAGATTATCACGTGAAACGAAACAATATCCAATCAGAAAGTGAGATGATGGAAGACGGTCATTCTCACACACACACGCACACATGCAGGAAGCTGAGTGTTATAAGGGTTCAGTGAGGGATTAAATAGGCTAACTTTTTCTAAAGAGAAAATAAATACAATAAAGAATAAATTAAGACAATAAAGAATGAATATATTTCTGTATAAAAGGTTATATATAATGGTGGGTAGCCTACAATGTTTTTTTTTTTTTTTATGTGAATTTTCTGTGAAAATCATTCCAAACACTATCATCATAATTTCTTCCTGCATATCATCCGACATGCTTATTCTGAAGTCTCGCGAGCTTTTGTGAGATTTCCTGTGTTCACAGTTGAGAATCTGGTTGAAAATCTGTTTGTGTGTGGTGTGCTGTCTTTGTCACATCATGGCACACCACACACTATAGGAGCAAAATGCTTAAATCTAGGATTTTTTGTCCTCATGTTTGTGGTCTATCACATTTTGAAAATCTTATAAGATGTAAAAAATCTTTTGGTGTGTACCCAGCATAAGAAGTGTTTTCCTTTGAAGGGAAATTTCTTTACGACCCATTGTTCAAGCAGGCCTTTGAACATGTAATTTGATTGGATGTTTAACACAAGAATCTTTAAGATGCTTATAATACTAATGCGTCACAAAGTTAGCAAAATGTAATGTAAATTAACAAATGGGGGACGAAGATTGGAGTTTATAGAGACTAAACATGCCACACATATGATTTTGGTAAACCATAGTATGCAACAAAGTCTGAAACAGTAATCACAAAAGTTTACAAGAATACAAAGGCCAAACCACATAAAAGGAAAATCATGAGATGAGAAAATGAGATGCATGTTTATATATATATTTCTCAAGTGGTTATATATAGAATATATAGGATTAACATGTTTTTTTTTTTAAATCCTCAACAAGAATTAAGTGAGCGTCACAACTCTCTGCAAATTCCTTTTTGAGGTCGTAAAACTCTTATCAGTCAATGTGTCCTGTAACAGGACACCACGTTCTGCCAGTGTGTTAGCTTCACTTGTGATGTTAGTTTTGGGGGAAGTTTCACAGGCCTTTGTTGGGAGAGTGAGTTTGCTGGATTATTCATTAAATAAATGAATAATTTCTGTGTGTCTGATTGGTCCAGACGCTACACCATTAAAGCGATAGTTCACCCAAAAATAAAAATTAGCCCATGATTTACTCATCCTCAAGTCATTTTAGGTGTCTTCTTTCAGACGAATACAATCGGACAAGCTGCAAGTCTCATATGAAATACTAAGGGACAATTTGATACAATATCAGAATGTGGTGAAAATAGCAAAGTTTAAGTACTTCTCTGATCTGATTGAAAAACAACATTTTTTAAAAAAATTTTTTAGGTGATTGGGCCTATTGTTCAAATGATCATGAACAGCTGCCTTGAAGCGGCAATGGCACCAGATGACATGAAGCATGCCATTGTCCATCCACTTCTCAAAAATCCAAATTTAGATCCGACAGTTCTAACAAATTTTAGGCCAGTCTCAAATCTTTCTTTTGTATCTAAAATTTTAGAGAAAATAGTGCTTCACCAACTACAGAGCTTTCTGAATAAAAACAAGATTTTTGAGGTGTTCCAATCAGGTTTTAAGAAAAACCATTCGACAGAAACAGCACTGGTTAAAGTTTTAAACGTTAGTTTACTGACCCTTGACTCAGGCAAGTCTGCTGTGTTAGTTCTGTTGGATTTGAGTACGGCGTTTGACACTATTGACCACTCTGTCCTCATCTCACATTTGGAGAACTGGGTGGGCATTCGGGGAAATGCCCTTAAATGGTTTCAATCCTATTTGAGTAGTAGAAGGTTCTCTGTTAGTATTGGTGAGTTTACTTCAAATGCAGTGCCACTTACGTGTGGGGTCCCTCAAGGCTCTATTCTTGCTCCGATTTTATTCTCCTTGTATATGCTTCCACTGGGGTCGATTTTTAGGAAACATGGCATCTCCTTTCACAGTTATGCTGGCGATACCCAAATATATTTGCCCCTGGGATCAAATAACATGGGTTTAGATACTCTGTTGGCTTGTCTAGCGGAGGTAAAGGCCTGGATGTCCCTTAATTTTCTACACCTTAATGAAGGCAAACTGAGATTATAGTCTTTGAACCATCAGAAGCCACTAGCTCCCTTTGCTTAAATTTTGTCCTTTTATCTCCATGTGTGAAACCATTAGTGAATAATTTGGGCGTGTTTTTCGATAGTGCTCTCAAATTTGACAAACAGATTAGTATGGCAGTCAAAACCAGTTTTTTTCATCTCAGAGTCCTAGCTAAAGTTAAACCATTTCTTTCTTTTAAGGACTTTGAAAGGGTGATTCATGCTTTTATTTCAACAAGGCTTGACTATTGTAATTCCATGTATTCGGGCATTAACCAAGCAACTCTGAAACGTCTGCAAATGGTGCAGAATGCAGCTTCTAGGCTCCTTACTGGTGTGCGTAAAAGAGAGCACATTACTCCAGTTCTGAAATCGCTGCACTGGCTCCCAATTCGTTACAGAATTGATTTTAAAGTCTTGATGCTGGTTTTTAAATCCTTGAATGGATTGGCTCCTGTATACGTTTCTGATTTATTATCCATCCACAATCCTGGAAGGTCTCTTAGGTCATCCAACCAGAGACTGTTAAATGTTCATCGGGAAGAAGAGAAGAGGTACGAGAGGAGATCGATCTTTTGCCGTTTCTGCACCAAAGCTTTGGAACAGCCTACCTGATTTTATTAGAACTGCCTCTACACTGCATGAGTTTAAAGCAAAACTCAAAACCTATAATTTTTCTTTGGCTTATAATTGTAGCTGATTTGTGCTGTGTCTTGTCTGTTCGGTGTTCTGTTTTTGTAATTTTGTTGTACATGGTTTTAAATGCTGGTGATATCTGATATAGTGTACAGCACCTTGGTCAACAAATTGTTGTTTTTAGTGGTGCTATATAAATAAAGTTGAGTTGAGTTAAGAATCGGAGTTATAATAAAAAATGCCCTGTCTCTTCCAAGCTTTATAATGGCAGTGAATGGCTGTATATTTTTTGAAGTCCATCAAAGTGCATCCATCCATGATAAAAGTCCTCCACACGGATCAGGGGGGTTAATAACGGCTTCTGAAGTGAAGCGATGTGGTTGTGTAAGAAAAATATAGATATTTAAAACTTTATCGACTAAAATAACTAGCTACTCCTATATCCTTCGTCATACATCATCAAGTGTTACTCTTTTGGCGTAAATCGACTTGCGTAGGCTGTCTGTCGGAAGCTAGTTATTTTAGTCTATAAAGTTTTAAATCATGGGCTAATTTAAATTTTTGGGTGAACTATCCACGCCATCATTATCTTCATTCAGGCCAATTTGAGAATGCGCACAGAAACAAGAGGCGGGATTTTTTGCACAAACCAATCATGTCCAATCATTGGGCCCTATTTTAACGATCTGAAATGCAACTATCAAACGCGAAATGCAAGTAACTTTGTGGGCGGATCTCGGGCGCTGTTGCTATTATACCGGCGGGATAAATGAATCTTGCGCCCGATGCAAATCTAAAATGGGTTGGTCTGAAGTAGCTACATTATTCATAGGTGTGGTTTGGGCATAACGTGCTATAAACCAATCAGAGTGGCATCTCAAATTCCCTATAAAAGCAGGCGCGCTTGTTCCATGGCGGATTACTATTATAATGGCGGATTTGCCAGGTGCACCCCAGGAGCGGTTCACAGATGAGGAGACCAACGTTCTCGTCAGGCCCGTAAAAGACAGAGAAGTGACATTGTATGGGGATGGGAGAAACCCACCCAAATTAATAATATTTATATATAATAATATATATAATATAATAATATCCTGAATAATTTGGGTAAATGTGTAAGCTAGATTTATGCCTATTTTTTCACATCTTCATGGACACCACAATATCTCCCTCGTGTGGTAATATTTTTCCTTGTATGGTTTGCAAAAATGGGAACTGCTGAGTCTGTGTAGATGAGATAAGCAAAGTGTATACGCATTGTGCACACCACTGCACCACTGACTTAAGACCAGGTTTTTCCTGGTCTGTGGCGGAATTGTTTTCTGAAACTGCAAAATGGCACCAGAGAACGTTTGCGCCGGAACTCGCCACCTCTATACGCTGAACCGCTCCCAGGAGCGCAAGTTCATTCCCTAATTTACCGATGTGCGTCTGTGGAGGGAAAAGTCCGCTGTGCGTCGGGTGCAAAATAGGAATGATACATGCATCTGTGCACAAAGTCAATTGCGCTGGGTGCAAGTTAGGGCCCTTTGCCTCCTTTCACGTGACTTTCCCCCATTCATTCTCAATTACCCCCCACTAAACCCCACCGTATGGACAAAGGAGGTACACCTCCCGCTGTAGCTTGGACACTGTTACTTTACATAAACGAGTGACTTTTAACTTTAAGGTGCAATATGTACGATTTTTGGATAAAAATATCCAAAAACCACTATAACAGTGTTATATATTTTGTTGACTTGTGTACCTACATTATCCCAGATGTTTCCAAAAATGTTTAAATCCAGAGAAATAAGCAATTTTTACCAGGACACGGACAGTCATTGTGTCACCTATCAGTGACGCCATACCTGCGAAACCCTCGATTTCCATTTTTATTTTCCAGAAACCATGGAAACACCAAAAACGCTTTAATATGTTATGTTTTATTAGACAAGGGAACAACTGTTTGGATATACTTATAGACAGAAAACTAATCATTGTTATATAGCTCAACACAGTTAGTCTAGTTTGAATCACTTTTTTTCTTGATTTTCCGCGTGTACCATGATACGTACCAAAATAAAGCTGCATCTGATTATGTTATGTTAACCACTTGACAAAATAGTGTTTTTCTCAGTGAGGCATGGTAAAAACCGTTTATTCAAACCTCTTTCAGGAGCTGTCGGGGATGAGTAGAGTGCAGTCTAGACCAGGGTAGGCTAACTTCAGTCCTGGCAAGCCTCTGTCCTGCAGAGTTCATCTCCAACCCTGATCAAACACACACGAACAAGCTAATCAAGGTCTGAAGGGTTGCTGGAAAGATACAGACAGGTGAGTTTTTATCAGGGTTGGAGCTAAACATGCGTTTTTTAAAGCACTAAATGGTTTAGCTCCGCAGTACTTAAGCGAGCTCTTAACGCATTATAGTCCTTCACGTCTATTGCGATCTCAAAATTCCGGCCAGTTAATAATACCTAGAATATCAAAATCGACTGCTGGCGGTAGATCCTTTTCCTATTTAGCACCAAAACTTTGGAACAGTCTTCCTAACATTGTCTAGGTGTCACGCTATACCAGGACAGGAGACCAGAATACAATTTAAACTCAAACTTTATTTATACACGTGTGCAACCCCAAGAATCCCTGGAGGCAACTGAGGTCAAACTCAAAAGGCAATGAACTTAGAGTCTCTTGGAATACTTGAACTCAGGAAGCATCATTGAATACTGGAACTCAGATAGTGTCTTTGAATACTCGAACTCAGGAAATGTCTTTGAATACTCAAACTCAGGAGATCATGGATTCCATAGATGACAGTCTCCGTAGATAATAGTCTTCGTAGATGATAGTCTCAGTCTCCGTAGATAACAGTCTCAGTAAATCCTTAGACTTAGATGTAGACTCGTAGATACACTGAACTTGAATGCAGACTCATAGATGCAAGGAACATAGATGTAGACTCATAGATACACTGAACTTGAATGAAGACTCACAGATGCATGGAACATGGATACAGACTCGGTAGACACTAGATCACCATAGACACTGGAATCATCTCGAGAGAGGAAACATAGAATCTCTCGCCAATGACCTTTGGAACCAGTGTGTAACCACACAAACTCTTGATACTCCGTCGATACGGGGATCCACCCCGTTTGTGCTGACGGAAAACCCTCAACGACACTGGAATCACCCCGAGTGAGGAAACATGGAATCACTCACCGATGATCTTTGAAACCAGTGACAGATAACCAAACTAGACTCAGAACATAACATCAAGTCACATTAATACCCGGCAGTGAGTGCATGTGAGGGAGCTGAATATAAAGGCTGGTGATGAGGTAATGATGAGGAGATGGGGTTCAGCTGCGGTGATGAGGGAAGTGAGTGCAAGTGTGGATCCAGGGGGATGCTGGGAAATGTAGTACGTGACAGGGCCAGGGAAAACAAGGGAAACCGTGATGAGGGAAGTGAGTGCAGGTGTGGATCCAGGGGGATGCTGGGAAATGTAGTACGTGACAGGGCCAGGGAAAACCAGGGAAACCGTGACACCGGGAAGCAGACACACTCTGTCAGTTCAAAGCTAGATTAAAGACACATCTCTTTGACCTAGCATTCACATAATACATTATAGACTTCTATAATTCAATGTTAGGCTGCATAGATTAGGTCAGCCGGAACTGGGAACACTTCCCATAAATCCTTATGTACTCGTTACATCATAAGAAGAATGGCATCTACGCTAATTTTAGTGTCTTTGTTTATCCCGAGGTTTTCCCGCAGCCTGCCGAATCCAGGCCGTATCCAGATCTGACGAAGGACCTTCGCCTGGACCCGATGACAACGCAGTGCTGAAGTACCAACTAGTCTCTCCCTATGGAGGATCCCTTTACCCCTCTACAGATAAAGTATTGTCAGGAAATTTGTTTCGCGTACTGTATCAAAATTTATAAGACAAGATCAGGGCTTTGAGTGACCAGGCTTTGCTATTTTGATGCTTGAAAACTGCCAAACCAGCCAAAATTTTGTCCACCCGCCCAAATTCAAAACCACCCAATTTGGCAACACTTGCATAAGGTTGCATTTCAGTCACCTCTAACCAAAGCTCACAAAGAGAAACGTTTACAGTGGGTGTAGAAACAAATTCAACCCACAGCATGATGTTATAGAAGCTTGAAGACTGTTTTAAACTCCTTCTTGAATACTTCCTTCAGCCTAGAGGTCATTCTACTGGAGTCACTATCCTACAGAGAAATGAGAGAGAGAGAGGACAGAATTAGAATTTAGGATATATAAGACAACATTGCAAAAAAAAAGTTAAGAGACTTTCAACATTGGAAAAAGTTGCATAAATTTTAAGTAAAACTCACTGTGGTGGAGGTGCAAAATTTGTTGAAAATTTGTCTAATATCTGAGACAAACTCTCGCACTGTTTTATAATCGTTATTCTCCAGCTCCAGCTTCACTCTGCCCAGCATCATGGGACCACAAATGTTCTTACTGTATCCTGGAACCTGAACACCAGCAGTGCAGACGTCACATGCATATACATCACATTTAAGACCTTTAAATAATGGCAAAGAGACAGATGAAGAAGCTAAAGATGAGATTTACATTAGTGCAGGGGTCAGTCATGCAGTCATGTAGCAGTTGTAACAGCAAACACTGGCAGTGCTGGAAAAAAAACAGACAGTGTTAAAACAGTGTGTGTGTGTGCGTCATCTGTCACTGTATCATCAACACACTTGACAACATTAAAAGCCAGGTGTAAATGTATTCAAGACCCACTCAAATTAGATCACTATAAAACAGATGCTGATCGCATTAAATCAAGGTGTAAATTCAAATTAGCTTTTATAATCTCCATTCACAAGTAATATGAAATGAGGTTATGCTTTACTTTCTCTGCCCCAAAAAAAGCAAAAAAAAAAAAAAAGAGAGAAATGTCTCTTTTTCAGGATGCTGTATTTTAAAGATAATTTTGTAAAATCCAAAAAAGCTTTACAGATCTTTACAGGAAAGGTTTTAAACAATGTTTTTCATGCTTGTTCGATGAACCATAAACAATTATTGCACATGCACCTCCTCAGGTAATACGAATCCCGTGCGAATAAACCCGCTGTAAATATGTACGTAAATATTTTGTCATTTCCTGTTTAAAATTAGTTTCCCGCGTTTTTTCAAGTATGGAGACGCTTGGAAAAAGCATTCAGTTGCGTTCTAGACGCTGGGACAAGTCTGTGGCAAAGCTCAAGTGTTTTCCACTCACCATTCAGATCAGAAAGAAGATCGAAAGCACTTGTTAGAGGCACAAAACATCTTTTAGCGTTAGGTAAGTGCCTATTACCAACACAATCCAATCTGAAGTTAATTAATACATTGTTTTATAAATATAGGTTATATGTGTTTGGGCACGTGATATCAGGAAGCAACGTAATATGCACATGACGACAGGAGGTGACGGCGGTGTGTAAATTGAGTTACTCCTCCCACTTCTGCTAGTTTTACTGAGATATCTTATCCTATGCGAATTGGCCATTAATATTACAGATGTCCTGTGGTAAAATTACATTACTCCATCTACCCTTGTAAAGTTAATCCCGTTTGAATAGGGCTTAAGACACTAATGCCTGGTTTCACAGACAAGGCTTAAGTCTAGTCCCAGACTAAAATGCATGTTGAGCTGTTTTAACTGAAAGCAACTTAGATCTTAAAAAAATATCAGTGCCATTTTTTTGTCTCAAGATTAACACCAGAAATGTTTTTATAAGGCACGTTTATAAAAGCTACTTGAATACCCCAGTTGAACTAAGGCCTAATCCTGGATTAATCTAAGCCCTGTCTGTGAAACCAGCCCTAACAGTTTACAATTTACAACAGTTTAGACAATTTAGGTCACAGTTACAATAACTTAAAGGTACCCTACACTATGTAACTTTTTTTGTTCAAATTGACAAAATGTAAACAATGAGTCAATACATCATAACAGTAAATCTGGGTCAAAGATACCTGAGACAAAAACGTGTTTATATTTTAGACCTGTCGGGATAGTTTTTGCGGGAAATTGCGTACATGAGCACTAAGGTAATCTCTCTCTCTCTCTTTTTATTTATGAGAAAGAACCATATTCATCTTCACACTCACGCAAAGCACAACCAAAACCAAGTTCTTCCACAAAATGCATATAGTTTTGTTTTTTAACCGCTATAGAGGCCAAAAGTTACATAGTGTACCTTTAAGGACACTAAAGAGACCTTTCTACAAACTCTGAAAAACACCAGGAGAAAGATGCTGGAGGCTCCCTGATCACCTGTGTGAACATGCCATATTCTGCTGCAGGAGGCATGAGGACTGCAGACGTGAACAGAGCAATAAACTGCAATGCTCGTAATGTAAGATGCCTAAGACAGTGCTACAAGGAGACAGGAAGGACATCTTTTTTACCAGTGTGTACTGAGAGACTGGACTGCTCAAAACCTCCTGTTGGGTCTTTCGACTGGAATCCTCCATATTCTTTATCACACAGAATGTGCAGCTCCACTGGCTTCTGTACAGACAAAACACACAATATTACACACGTCAACTGTTTAGTTTGACTAAACCAGGTAAAGGTTTTCTCTCTCTCTCACCCAGGTGAGTCTTCATCTACAGCTGGTAGGTGACAGTGTGAATGAAAAGCTCGTGGACATTCGTCACAACACACGAGATCTCCCCCAGAGTCACACACGAAACACACGTCATCATTCTGCTGGGACAAGAGTTCATAAAGACATAAAACATTTAATAAATTCTGAAAAGTTTGGTGGTCATGCTGATATTCTGACATGGTAATTGTGAGATGATGATGTCTTACTAGGTATTGATCTTGTTCTTCACAAATCTCACAATCACAGTTTATCATATGCGGTTCCAAAACTCTTTTCTGGAAAGAATGTGAGAACACAGTGTTTTAAATGTGATTTTTTTCCTGACACAACGACAATTTTTTATTTTTTTTACCATTATAAGTTTTCCTAGAGGAATCCCATAGGCGACAATGTCTTTCCTCCATGTTCCGTCTGGTTTGTTCAATCTGATGAAATCCCCTGGGCTCAGCCAAACGTCTTTTGTCCTTATGCATCTCCCACAATGCCCTGAGATAAAGACAAATCTGCATGCTAAAGTTCTGTACCACTACAGTCAAGCACTATATTTACATTCATTGTCAATATGCAAGAGAAAACCTGATAACTTGTTTTAAGAAACAGATTTTCTAGCTAGAAATGTAAAACACTGACAACATATTTCTAATCATAGTAATTATTATGAAAGTATTCCCACTCACACACCTTTGGCAAAGCGACATTTGTACAGGATGCCAGAGCCAGAACCGCAGGTAACACGTAGGGTAGGACCTTTAAACACGCTCATGTCAATGCCATCATCATCATCATCTTCATCATCATCATCACCATCATCTTGATTGTCATCGATCTTCTCATCTGATTCTACAACAAATACACAAACATTTAGGAAACAAAATATTTTCTTAAATATCTTTATGAATAAGTGTTGTAAAATGTTATTTAAAGGAATATTTATTTTCTATTAAATAAAAAAATGCTCACCCTGTTGTTCCAAACCCACAGGGCTTTTTTCCTTCTGCAGAACATAAAATGAGAAATGTTGATGAACATCTAGGTCACTCTTAACTTACAGTAATTCACATTTGAAAGCTTCAGTCTAGAAAGGTTAACTCCTCCATCAAATTCGAAAACCATCCAATAGCAGCCAAACCTTTGCATCCTGAACCTTGCTTTTTTTAAAGCTTTTAGATGAAAGAAAGCCATCCTATGAACAGAAAATAGCACAAAGTTATAATATGTCATAAACATATTTAAATATATCATCATTAGTGTTATGTTGTCTTCCCTGTGTCCATTTTATATCAGGGAACTGCCATTTAACTGGAATTTCTCAAATGAATTCCGACTCACTAATCACCAAGGCCATGATAAAAAAAAATAAAAAAAAAATGCTATTTTATAATTGCTCTCAAGTGCATTAGTTGAAACTGTTTGTATTGATTACTTATTAAAACCGATCTTATGTACCTCTATGAGTTTCTGGAGTGGAATCCCATTGCTAAAGATGCTGATTTTCCACTTTTTGTTCCTTTCCTTTTTTCCAAACCTCTCAAACTCACTGGGCTTGAACCACTGGCCTTCACTGAAGATGCACTCCTCTTCTAAGGACAGAAAAACAGTTTATTTAACCACTACTGGAATGACTTGTGAGCACCTGGATGTTAGATGATCCAGAATTATAATCTAGAGACATTCAACAACTTAGCTCCTCATAAACATTACTGCATTCTTTAACAGAAACATTTCTGCACCTACCGTTGTTATATTTCTTCAAATGCAAGATGCCCTCTTTACAGCCACATGTGACAGGAAGTTGAGAATTGTTTTGTCCTTTAGATGATTCTGAAACAAGTACAATCAAATCAGTTAGCATTAAGTGCACCTCTTCATATTGTAAAGGACATGCCTGATTAATTATACTGTCTTGTCATTTTATGAGTAAAAATGCTTTAGACTCACTGGGGCACTTTTGTCTCTTGGCTTGTTTCTTCTTCTCTGATGTGCAGAGGGAGGACGATCCCCTCAGCTGTCTCTTCTTACAGTTTTGTTTCTCCATCCTCCTCCTCTTTTTATCCCTTGATGTCCTTTATTTCTAACGCTGTTCTCACTCAGCCATACTGGAATGCTCTCAACGAGTGATTTCATGAAAGGGCTGTCGTATTTTCTGCATTATTTGAACAGCAGGAAGTGGACGGGTTCTTCCACGTTGAGTTGCCTCCCTCTCACACTCACAGAAACGAAACTCAACAAGGTTGCTTTTTGGTCCGCCTTTATTAAAGATACACTCCTGCACTAAAGGCGGTTTATTCAACAATTACTGGAATGACTTCTGGATGCTCTAGAATTATGATCTCTTGCAACTCAGGGAAAAATAAAACCATAAAAACAACAGATGAGAAAGGATTTTTTTTTTTTTTTTTGGCTCGTCCACAGAATGCAAATATTTTCCTGAACCTTTTAATGGAAATGGTTTTTCAAAGCAGTATTGTAATACTTAAAAAAGAGAAAAAATTAATTAGCATGCTGACATTAATAACTCTATTACAGTTGTCCTCTTTCACAAACAAACAAACATGAACAAACAACATCAAGGTTCTACGGAGCCCTGCCTAAAGCGACTACATGGTGGTGGAAAAAATGTGGGATGGGAGAAAAAATTAGGGGATTTTTCAAATCTTTTGCGTTCTCTCGCAAAACCTTAACTTTCCCCTCAGAAACTTTGCATTCCCTGCAAAGTTGGCAATATATTCCCAGATTTAAACTTCCCGGATCAATAACTCGTGAGCTAAACGTTGTTAAAACACAAATGACACAGTATTTCCAATCATAGAAACATAGACAATGATCGAGCTACAACCCAATTTTCCTCAAAACAAGCTTCATTGCCTAATATAAATGGATAGCCTAATATATATACAAAATCTAATAACCGTAAAGTCATTGATTTAGTTTCATAATAAATAATCATTAAAATTACGCATTTATATCAAACTAAGTGTTGTAGTATAACCAGCAGGAGAGCAGTGATGTGTGAACTGAATTTGGTGACAGTGTTACAGTGAAGTTATTCAATATTTTGCATAATATAAAATGTGCAAGGGTTTTGGGTTTTGCACTTTGCAGACGGTCCCTTCGGACTTCTCTCAGCCGCCTGCTAGACCAATAAAGCTTGTTTTGAGGAAAATTGGGTCGTAGCTCATTGTCTACGTTACTATGACTGGAAAAAAATGTGTCATTTGTGTTTTAGCTCACGAGTTATTGATCCGGGAAGTTCGAATCTGTGAATATATTGCCAACTTTACTGAACTCATTGACCGCATTTCTTTATATTTGAGTCCACGTTCAAACAGAGCCGCTCCCTTGTTTACGTACGGAGCTCTAAAACACTGCCAGCGGGACATTAAACAGAAAGTGTTTGTCCGAGCTCATAACAGGTTTTGCGAGAGAACTCAAATATCTTTGCAAGAGAACGCACGAGGGGAAACAAAGTTTCTCGGGGGACAAACGTCTTGCGATAGTACGCAAAAGATTTTAAAAAATAAATAAATTCTCTCATCCTATTTTTTTTTCACCACCATGTCCCTTTAGGGGCTCTGTATTCCTTATCCCTCTATGGAACTAATTATGAAATCACAGCTAGAAATAAAATGACATTATATTTTACATATATTTTAGGCAAAAATAATTTTCAAAATCTGACATTTGACCTTTTAATAATAATCAATCATTTCTGAACATTGACTCCCAGTCTTTATTCACCCTTTTCTCATGGTTTCTCAATAGAATTCATAAAAGTATAGAATAGAATAGCATAGTTCGAATAGGGGCACATTAACGCAGTGTTACAACATTCCCCACCTGTGCAACTGGGATTTAAACCCTGTTAGTGTCTTCTGCTGGTTAGATCAGCATTAAAGAACTATCTCAAAAGTTCAATAACAGACTGGAGATCAAAATAATATAATTATAATAATAATATCAGATTTGTCTAATTTTAAATAAACAAAAAAACAGAGATAAAAAAAATAACATAAGAAATTTACTTTTGCTATGCTTAAATAAATGTTCAGTGATATCTTCCAAAGATTTCTGAATTTTGGCGCATTTATTTCTCTATATAGTATTGATAAGGCAACTAGTAAAAAGTTTCATCATGCTAGCATGTGTGGGAATATTTAAAACAAGTGTGTTACAACTAACCCCGCGTTAGGTTGTGCCCCGCTCACCCCTACACTATTTTTGACAAATTGCCTGAAACTTCACACATTCAAATGCATTTTCACTATCTGAAAGGCAGTGAAAAGGTTGTGGTGTTTCAAAAAAGCATTAAAAGGCATTATTAACATTCCATTTCATCTTGTATTACTATATTTCATTTGGAATGTCATTCACATGTGAAAATGTCAAAAACTTGACACAAATTCAGATGCAATTTCACTGCCTGGAAAATGAAACCATGTTTTAGTGTTTGAAAAAATCATTGAAACATTGTTTCTTTCTTGGAATTCCAAAGCAATGATTGTAGCACAAGTGAAAAATCAACAAGACTTCTTTTTCAGTGTAGCCCAGACTTTCCACATGTCACTCGATTTTTATCATTTTTGGAGCAATTGCTTGTCAGTGTAGTGAGGACAATAGGCAGTGGCATTTTTCCTGACCTCTGTATGGATCACTTTTTTTTTTTTTTTTTTATCCTTTATTTAACCAGGTAAAACTCATTGAGATTAAAATCTCTTTTACAAGAGAGACCTGGCCAAGATGCAGCATAAAAAACATAGAACAATTTCCAACATATATAAAAGAACACATCAAATACACATACATATATATCACAAGACCCTGTGCTGAAAAATGCTTAATACTTTATGAACAGTTACACTGACCAATGTTCACCTGCTCCACATTTTTCAGAGTTGAAACAAACTGTCTATAAGAAATAAAGGTAGTCATTTTCAACGATTTCTGAAGAATGTTCCAGGCAGAAGGTGCTGCAAACATAAAGGCTTTTTTGCCTAATTCTGTTTTGACACGGGGGACCAACAAGTGTAGTACATCATTTGAACGTAATCCATAATGGCCGTGATTTCTTGTTAAAAGGACACTCAAATAAGTAGGAGCTAGTCCAAGAAGTACCTTGTAAATGAAACATAGCCAGTGAGTGTACCTTCTTGCATAAAGAGAGGGCCATTTAGCTGTATAATAAAGGATACAATGATGTGTCCTATAACCACAACCAGTGAAAAAACGTAATGCACAATGATACACAACATCCAGTTTCTTCAAACATTGGGCAGAAGCATTCATATATATCAGATCACCATAATCTAATATGGGAAGAAAAGTGGCCATCACCAGGTATTTCCTAGCGCGAATGGATAAGCATGATTTTGATCTGTAAAGATAGCCAAGCTTTATCTTAAGCTTAGAAACCAGATTACTAACATGAGTTCTAAAACATAGTTTAGAATCAATGATTATACCCAAATATTCATAACTGTTAACTAACTCAATAATCACATTTTCCAGACTGGCATAGGATAATACCCAAATGCCTGACTTCCACAACAATCTGTGACTCCTGAATTCTTCATCTCTGCCATCATCCTCGCTGCTTCCTGGGCCATTCCAAGCGTGGGGCAGGGCCCAGTGTGAGGTAATGGAAGCATGTTCTTTTTCTAATTTAATTTATATGTATTTATGGTCTAAAATGAACTCACAATGGAGCCTTGACCCCATGCAATCTACATGTGCAGCATGTGCTAATGTCTCCATTTCCTTTTTGCCAAAAATGTGAAGCACATAACAAATAGATTTTAATTTTATTAAGGGGATGTCACATGGTAATACTAAACTGTATTTGTATTGGTTGAATATTATTATTGTGTTTAAAATGCAATTTTCTATGTATATATACACCAGAGGGTTACAATCTGTCCATTTTTTTTATTTGAAATGTGGTAAAAAAAAAAAAGAAGCTTATTTGTTAGTTCATACTGGTAGATGCCTAACAAATGAAACCTTTTGTAAAGTGTTACCATGACTTGCCAATAAATAGTACTAAAATATGAGCTTTTTTTTATTTTATTTTTTTATGTGACATAGTGGACATGCTTGACAAATCTTGTTAAGGTTGAATAAAAAAACAAATAAATGAATGTTACATGAAAATAGAATTTGCTAACATTTGAACATGGCTCAAAGATCATGCAAATTGGACAGTTCACTATTATTTTGAGGTAATAATAAGCTTTGAATTTTTTTATTTATTTTTATTTAGATGTGATTTATTTCATGTGAATGGGAAAACAGGAATTGTATTATGGTGAAGTTATGATGTTAATAGATTTTTGTTAATTTGATACTTTATTTATAATTAGCCTTCAATGTCTAAGTTTCTTAGGAAACAGTGCTGCCCTCTTCATGAGAAGGTTACAATGTAACTAAATAGGGAAGCTTTATTTCATACTAAAACAAATTCATTGACAGACTTACAACAAAATTCGTCGATTTATGAGCTCAGTATACTGATTCATTTAAAATGCTGAATAAATGATGCATGGGACATATCATTTATGACGGGTTAATCTTCCCTTAGGCATCTTCAAAATTTCAAGCTGAAAAGAAAAATAAACAAGGTTAGAAAAGTTTTTTTTTTTTTTTTTTTTTTTTTTTTTTTAAGAATGTAGTTTTAAGTCACAAAATTGAAAAGATACTGTTTCATATTTTGGCTAAATGTATTCAAGTACATTAGCTAATGTGCAAGTTGATCTCTTTTTGTTCTCACCTCTATAAGACTCTTGAGGGTTTTGCCTTGGCATAATATACTTGTTTTCCAGTTCTTGCATGCTCCTTTTCCACCATTTTCCGCAAATTTTAGAGGGGAGATAATTTCTCCATTATATTTAATGCAATCCATTTTTCCTGAGAATAGAGGAGAATTTTAATACAGTATGTATGTATGTGTTAGGTATGTGTAAGTGTAAATGGATAGTATAAATCAGTTCCCGGACCCTTTCAAAAGCTACACTCAATGCTGCATGAACAGCACTATGGGGAAAACGTCTTCGTTTGACCGGTTGTGAACACGTGTGGCAAACACGACAAAGAATTTGGCTTAAATAACCTCTGATGATGACTCATCTGAATGCGCATGTCAAAGGCTATAAATAGACGTGTGACGGGTGTGCTCATCAAGGTTCTTTTGTCTTCAGAACCACATTGTGTTAGCTTTGTCAAGCCTTTCTCACTCTCTTTCTCTTTCTCTACAACGAAAAGAAAAGAGTTGAAAAAAGAAAAGAAAAAGAGAATCATGTCGAGAGATTGGCGAATGGAAGCACTGTGAGTTGCTCTCCATTAAAGAGTGGAAGACGGGTCCTTCCCTTTCTCTCGTTCTCTCTTAAGATCGCGTCGTCCTCTCATCCACTGCTGAAGCGCACCTCAGTGCTTATTCAGAGCGGGCTGAGGATGTAGGTTCTCTTGTAAATAAAGAATCTAGTGGCTTGGATCTCACATCTGCAGAGGCCAAGCGCAGATTAAGGGTCCGCTATACATGTATATAATGTGAGTGAACTAAGCAGACGGGAGATTCTCTCTTGTTCCTATGATTGCGTGCAAACGAATTGTGTGTATTTGCAAGCTATGATTTTATGATTCTTTGTTGAAACTGCTCTAATATGAGCCACCTCCTGTGTTTCGGGGGGCAGCGGTTTCCAGAGAATTGTTAAATATTCGGTTACTTCCTGCCGTGTCCCAGTACATGGGATATTATCATTCACCCATCAAGACGTTGTCACAGGACATTGCGTCACCAGACGTTGCGTCAAATTTAGTGCCCCTTTCAGAGAAGGTGGCAGCATGGAAACTACTGCCAAACATATCTTATTGGGTTTTGAATATCGTAGGAAAAGGCTACAGAATACAGTTTGGGCACTGTTCTCTGCGTTTCAACGGCGTGGTTTTCACTACTGTGAAACCGGAACAGGTGCACTTGCTGAGCTTTTGCAAGAACTGCAAACTCTGCTGGACAATGGGGCCATATGCATGGATAGATGCATGGATGCAGCTCTGGCTCCGTTGCGACTCCAGGGCAGCCATATTTTAAATTACATAGACGACTGGCTTATTTTGGCCCAGTCTCAAAAGCTTGTGCTTCAACATTGGATGTCGCTCATCTTGTACGTATATCTGGGGTTGAGACTCAACCCCAAGAAAAGCGTTCTCGCTTCGGCCCAGAGAACTACAGTGGAGAAAAAATGATTATTTGATCCCCTGATGATTTTGTAAGTTTGCCCACTTACAAAGAAATAAAGGGTCTATAATTTTATGGTAGGTTTATTTTAACGGACAGAGACAGAATTTCTACCAAAAATCCAGAATAAAACACATTATATAAAGGTTATAAATTGATTAGCATTTGATTGAGTGAAATAAGAATTTGATCCCCTACAAACCAGCAAGAATTCGGCCTCCCACAGATCGTTTATGTGCCCATGTGGAACGCTGATTAGTCCTGTCACTTTAAGAAAGTACTTCTAATGTCAGCGTGTAATGTGTATAAAAGACACCTGTCCACAAAATCTGTATCTTCCATTCCAACCTCTCCCCCTCCATGGGCAAGACCAAAGAGCTGTCAAAGGACATCAGGGGCAAGATTGTAGACCTGCACAAGGCTGGAATGGGCTACAAGACCATCAGCAAGAATATTGGTGAGAAGGAGACAACTGTTGCTGTCATTATTTGGAAATGGAAGAAATACAAAATAACCATCAATTGCCCTCGGACTAGAGTTCCATGCAAGATCTCGCCTTATGGGGTAAGGATGATTATGAGAAAGGTGAGGGATCAGCCCAGAAATATACGGGAGGAGCTTGTTAATGATCTCAAGGCAGTTGGGACCACAGTCACCATGCGAGCACAACTGTCTCCCGGACACGTCGAGTACATTATAAACACCCTGAACAATATTAGGCTAGGTCAGGAAATTACTTTCCATGACTTTCAAAGAGTTCTAGGTCTTATGGCAGCTGTGTCCACGGTGATACCTTTGGGCCTTCTGCTCATGAGGCCGTTTCAGCTGTGGCTCAGAGGCAGCAGATTTCATCCAAGGGCTAATCCCCAGAGGCAAATAAGGCAAGTGCTTTGTGCCCTTTCTAAAATACATGCTTATGGTAAGGGTTACGTGCTGTGGGCTTCATAACCTTTCTATGTGGCTCAGACCCCGTGTGAGCAAACTAGCGCAGCAGGTTCTGCTTTGGGCTTAGAACAAGTTCCTGTCCCTCAGGGTAATGTACATTCACGGAAGCATGAACGTGGGAGCAGATCTATTGTTCAGACAGGAGGTCACACACAGTGATTGGAAGCTCCATACCAATGTAGTCAGTCAGATCTGGGAAAGATTTTATGAAGCAGAGGTGGACCTCTTCGTTTCACAAGAAACAGCGCAATCTCCCCTGTACTTCTCACTGACTCCTTCATGCCCCCCTGGGTCTGGACGCCATGGCCCATGCATGGCCCAGGAAGCGTCTATACGAGTTTCCATAGATCTCTCTGCTCCCGGGAGTCCTGGTGAAGGTCCATTAACAAGGGTCATGCCTATTGATAGCGCCTCGTTGGCTGACCAGAGTCTGGTTCTCAGAAATATCTCTCCTCGATGGCTTGCCTTGGGCAATACCGAACAGGAGATATCTCCTGTCTCAGGTGCAGGACCATATTGCATCCCCGGCCCGAGTTATGGAATCTTCATGTTTGGCCCCTGAGGGGGACCGGCTAACAGATGCTGGACTTTCAACGGATGTAATAAAGAGCATTCTGAATGCTAGAGAATGTATGCCCTTAAGTGGCGCTCTTTGAAAGGTTGTGTACTATACATCATGCAGACCCAGTCCACTGCCAGATTGTTTCAGTGCTGGAGCTTCTGCAGGAAAATCTCAGAGAATCTGTGGCTGCCATTTCGGCTTGCCATGCTCTGATTAACGGGTTTCAGTGGGGAAACACCCTTTGATCACCCACTTCATTTGCGGAGCTAGGCGACTGAGACCACCCGTCAGAGTGAAAATTCCCTCATGGGATTTAGCCGTGGTCCTTGAGGGACTAGTCAACAACCCATTTGAACCACTAGAGTCAACACTGGTCAAGCGAAATTTTCGACCGTACATCCGGTCATTCTTGAAGCCTTCTGTCCTCAGCTGTTCACTATGCCGGAGCAGGAGAAAGTCCAATTAATTACTGTGTCCAGTTTGTGCTCTTCAGATTTACATCCCCCGACCTTGTGTCAACAATGACACTTCCAGTGTCAGCATTGAGTGTAGCTTTTGAAAGAGAATGTCTTTGAAAGTTACTTGACTGTAACCCTGTTCCCTGAAAAAGCGGAAAGTACTTCAAGGACAGGCTGATTGACATGGATACGGAGTTACTGCCTCGGAGTTACAGAGTTACGGAGTTATCCCACCCTATCCCACCCAGTATTATCTGTTTGTCCTGAATCATTGCTATTTTAAGACAGCACTAAGAAATGTATGGACTGTGATCAATCTGTTTGTTCGTCATCATCGCTGTTTTAAGCCAGCACTGAGACTATTTCATTGACTTGTTGGGAAGTGGAGTCCGCCTCAGACGCTTTTAGTTTGCATTCGGTGGTTCAGGTGTTCCTTTGTTTCAGTTTCCAGCTTCTCATTTTTTTGTCATGGACAATCATTTAATCGTCACAGTTGTTTGTAATTTGTTCCCTCATTTAGCCAGTATTTAATTTGCTCTGTTTTCCTTCAGTTGACTGTTGTTAATTGTGTTAATGCTTGTGTTTGCATTTGACACACTGTTACACCAGTCCATCTTTTGTTTATTAATCCACGTTGAAACTTTTTAATCCTGCCTTCTGTCAGTCTGTCTTCATCTTGAGTACGCATTACATATATAAAATATTCTTCATATATTTTTTATTTTGAAGGTTCAAACTTGTAGGGTCAAATATTCTATATTTTTTAATATTCATATAAAAATATCAATTCATTCTAAGGCATAGATATACATATTTTGTTTCTAATATTTATTTAAAAAATTAAGAACAACATTTTCAGGTTCTACATTTTCAGAAAATTAAAGTTACTATTCATAAAGCATAATTTTCATGTGGAGATCAGCACAAAAGAGGATAAATTATATAATAAAACAATAAAACTCTGTATTGTTATAATGTTCAGAGAGTGCTGTGATTCAGAAGGTGATGCTGCTGCTGCTGCTTTGAAACATTTAAACAGTGAGGGTAACTTACTGTTTGACAGTTCGACTCTGTCCATTAAGGCCTTTTTGTTACCACATGTGACAGGAAGCCATCTCTTGTGTTTAGGCTTATCCCAGAGATGAACTTTTTCCTCTTGGATGATAAGCGTAAAAAGCAAAATTAAAGTGATTAAAATAAAACAAATGAAAAAAATCTGACATTAAAGTGTTCAGCAAATGTAATTCTACACACACAAAAAGTGCTCTACATACGTAAGGATGGTTGGACAAATGACTCTGATTCTACTCTAGTAGAGTCTGGAGAACTCTGAAGATCTGCTGGAGAATATTTAGAAATCAGTAAGTTTGCAGACCTCAAACTAATTTAAAAAAAGACAGAATGCTAATTGTTAACAGTGATGCCATAGAACCATAATTTTTGGTTCCCTATCATTCGGTCACTATGACGTACGTAATGACTCACGAATAGGAATCTCCGAATAGGCCAATCTACTTCGAGTGAAACTAAATTGGCGTGAAATAATTTGCAGCAGCTGCTCTGCCACGCATTTATATATATATATATATATATATATATATATATATATATATATATATATATATATATATATAATGTATATATATATATATATATATATATATATATACAGTGCTTTAAGTGGGCCGGTACGCGCCGGTACTCAGTACCGCCACTTCCAAATATAGCTCTTGAGCGTACCGCCACCTCTCCGTGCGCCCAGAACGTGCTTTTAGCGTACCGGTACGCTCATTTGCACATCTGTTTTAATCCTCTGGCTGCGCTGCCGCTTTTCAGAGCGCCCTTCACAATGCACGGCGCGCGCTCTATTTCAGCATAATGGTTGTTTGTTGCCATGACGAAGGAGGAGGAAGCACAACTGAAACCGCCATGGAAGCACGAGAGGACCTCCCGTTATCGTAAACGACCACCCGCCAACTCTCACGCATTCACCGTCCGTGAGACACATGCACGCAATTGACACTTTTCACACGCTCTCACAACACATCCATTTTCTCACGCACAGAAAAATCGCGAAGCAAAGAGGACACGGAGACAGAGCAGGGGTGCGTTTCCCGAAAGCATCGTTGGCCAACTATGGTCGCAAGTTCATCGCAATGTCCATTGAACTCTATTGGTAACGACGGAACTTGCGACCATAGTTGGCCAACGATGCTTTCGGGAAACGCACCCCAGGTTAGTTATGATATAAAACAAAATCCCAGCTCTCAGATTCTGTCATTTTTATAACGAAATTCAAACAATAAATACCGTTTTGGCGCTTGTAAATGTGACATGACAGATCCCTAGCGCACGTGAACCGATCATCTCTATTAACACGAATGAACACAATGTTTAAAGAAACAGTACAACTTACCGAAATGTATATTCAGCCTACATAATATCGATCAATCAGTGTTTTTCAACCGCGGAAAGGGTCAGTAAAACAGCTGGAGAACAATTGTCACATAATATTTACCTCAGGAAAGCCATTTGATGACCATAATATAGGCTATAGCACGTGAGTTGGCTAGAAAAAAAAACAGCTATAGAGAGTATTTTTGCTAAATACGTACTATATTACATATTTATTATATTTTTTTACTTATATCATTAAATAAAGTTGTTATTAGGATAAAAAAAATGCATTATATTTAATTTGAATTATTTTTAACCTTAAATAATTCTACCAGCTGATAGGGCTCTCTGTATGTTTACATCATTAGGTGAGATTTTTTTTCTTGAGAAAAATGAATGCCTATCTTGTGTACCTAATATTTATCCAAATTAGATTAAGAAAAAGATTATTTTTTACATTTTATACAACACTGCGTCTTATAAAGTCAGAATTCTGACATCTTTTCTCAGAAATGTGAGATATAAACTATCTATAAAGCTAGTCAAATTCTAAGGGAAAAAAAGACTGACTTTTTTTTCTTTCTCAGAATAGTTTATATCTCACAATTCTGACTTTATAACACGCATTTTGCGACTTTATATCATGCGATTCTGACTTTATATATCCCAATTGCGCCTTTATTTCTCAGAATTGCGACTTTATATCTCGCAATTGCGACTTTATATCTCAGAATTGCGACTTTATTTCTCACAATTCTGACTTCTTATCTCGCAATTATGAGAAAAAAAGTCACAATTCTGACTTGATATATCGCAATTGTGAGAAAAAAAGTCAGAATTGTGAGATAACAAGTCGCAATTATTATTATTTATTTATTATTCAGTGGCGGAAACAAGCTTCCATAGTTACCTCAGGGGAGAAGGGGAGTCAGCAAAAAAAAAAAAAAAAAAAAAAAAGAGTACCGGCACCTCTTTTGAGCCACTTAAAGCACTGTATATATATATATATATATAAATAATGTGTATATATATAATGAGCAGCAGGTGTGATTGCACTTCAGCTTTTTGCTTTAGAGCCTAGCGTTTCGATGCTGTTTAAATCTACTGAGTTGGAATTCAACGAGCAAGCTCTTCAGGACGACCTCTCATGTCTGGTGGGGGCGACACAGTGCGGCAGCGGGGTCAACTTTCTTTCTATCTCTCTCTCTCTTTCTTTCTATCTCTTTTTGTTTTCCTTCATTTGAGCAAAACAAAAGGGCCATTTTCACAGCTGGTACGGTGCGCCAAGAGCGCTGAAAAGCCGTTCTTATGGCTGGTAAGGCCGCCGTGAGAGACAGCGCAAGACAGGCTGCACAGTCCCTGTTTGTGTCCACTGCGACCATTCCCCTGCGTGCTTCAGCACCAAGGAGAGCATTCCCCTTAAAGAGCTTACACGGGTGGAGCGTGTCTTTTTAAAGATGTCACTCTACCTATGTATTTCTGGATGCGGTCGTTACCTGGGATCGCAGGATGGTCACGATCACTGCATCGCATGTCTGGGCATTGAACACGCTGAAGCAACGTTCGTGGATGAGTCATGCACCCATTGTGGGAAGATGACCATCTCGGAGCTACGGTCGAGACTCTCATTCCTGCAAAGGGGCGGAGTCCCTGCTGGCTCTCAGCCACCCACCCCGGTTCCTTTTTCCCCGAAAGTGCATGAGGAGCTTTCTGGATCGTGGACGGCACCTTTTACTGCCCGAAAACGATCAAGTTGCTCCTCCTCCCTCACCACCCTTGATGGTATGGCGGCTAAGGGTTACATGTGCATTCCCCAGTGGAACGGGCCGTTGCCATGCACCTGTGCCCTAACTCCACCTGGCGGGGAGAGCCATGTCTCCCTTCCCGGGCACTGGTCGGACCTTACCGGCAAGGCTTACCGGGCCTGTGGGGAAGCCACCCCTGCCTTACACGCTATGGCCTTGTTGCAGGTCCATCAGGCCAGGTCATGATCCCCATGTTCTTCAGGAACTTAGTGCCGCGACGGACCTCACGCTTTGTGCAACAAAAGTGACCGCACAGTCGGTGGGTTGTGCGATGTCCAGGAACGCCATCTCTGGCTGTGTCTGGCTAACATGAGGGAGATCGACAAGGTCAGGTTTCTTAACTCCCCCGTGTCCCAGACTGGCCTCTTCGACAATGCGGTCGAGAACTTTGCCCAGCAGTTCTCGGCTGTACAGAAGCAGACTGAGGCGATCAGACACATCCTCCCTCCTCAGTCTACTCGTCACCGAGGGCGTCCTCCTGCGACTGCCCTTGCTCCTGCGCTGCAGCAGCAGTCTCCACCTAAGCAGCGCCAAGGATCCAGTCGCAGCCAGGCCGCCCAGCCCATCCGAGCCCCTGCAAAGAGGGGCAGCAAAAGCAAAGGTACTCGTGTTCGATAGGGTCCGTGCTTTCCTTCTTGCAGCAAGGGTTGGAGCGAGGGCTGTCTCCCTCCACCATCAAAGTACATGCTGCCGCTATTTCAGCCTACCACGACCACATAGATGGCAAAACAGTAGTAAAGCACGACCTGGTCGTCAGGTTCCTTAGAGGGGCTAGACAGTTAAATCCTCCTCCATACCCTTTTGGGACCTTTCCCTGGTGCTTCGAGCACTCCAGGATGCTCCCTTTGAGCCTTTGCAATCAGCAGACTTAAAGCTTCTGTCCATGAAGACTTTGCTGCTGGCTGCACTGGCCTCCATAAAGAGGGTAGGGGACCTGCAAGCATTTTCGGTCGACGAATCATGCCTGGAGTTCGGGCCGGGTGACATACATGTATACTGAGACCCCGGCCTGGCTATGTGCCCAAGGTTCCTACCACTCCCTTCAGGGACCAGATGGTGAACCTGCAAGCGCTGACCCTGGAGGAGGCAGACCCAGCCCAGGCTTTGCTCTGTCCCGTCCACGCTCTGCGACTGTACGTGGACAGAACTCAAAGCCTCAGGACCAGTTGTGTAGACAGGCGAGGGGCCATGGGGGCAATGCAAATCTTTTGATGTTTATCTCACGTTCCACACTTTAAAAGCTGTAAATATCAGAGGTGGAGGTCTTGAGTTACGTGACTGCACGCGAATTTAAAGATTTCTAATAAATGAAGAAAAAATGAAGAAAAACTTTGATTTAATTTAGAGTATTTGTTCTCAAGTCAGTGTTGTACCACATGACTCGATAATTATTTTATAAGAATTGTAATTAGACTGTCATATTATTTCTCATAATATCTAGATATAATGAAGATATTTGATGTTGAGTTTTCTTGCTGTCTGAAACATAAAATAGATGGTGTTTTTCTTCAAATATCTTGTATTTTTGCAATGTTGTGTGGCACAATCTTGCCAATTTCTTGAATTTTGTGTCAAGCAAAGTGAACAATATGAGTCTCAAATTAAATTTAGTGTGTAATGTATGTGTTTTCTATGAAGACAGAATTCACAGAAGTTAGTGACAAAACATCATGACATCCAGATACATTGTCAAATAAAAAACACAAATATAAATAGCAATGCCAATAAAATATTACTAAAATGTATAATAGCCTATATATAAATAAATAATACTAAAATAACACTGGATTAATTAAGCTATTCTACATTGTTTTCATAAGATTCGTATAATTATCATGTAGTTAAACTAAAGGTACCCTTTTGTAAAAGTAGCTATCTAACAGAAAGTATGGATATATTATATTAAATTGTCTATTCATCTATGCAAATTTACTGGAACTGCTGCTATGCAAGTTTAATATGATGTGGATACAAGCTATTATTATTGTATTTAATTAATAAAGTTAAATTAATTAATTGTGTATTTATTATATGAATGATATACTTCTGCATTTGTAGAAATAAGGCTGTTCTATTTATTTAGTTTTGCCCATGTATAAGGTTGTGAGGAATTGTGTAAAGCTTATATAACCTAATGTTGAGTTTTATTATTTTTGTGAGTTGTACTCTATTCACAGATTGGATTCTTTTATTTATTACAGTTTTCACTTCTGAAAAGTGAAAAATTAATACAAATTGATTTTGACTGTTCTTATTTACAGCAGTGAATAAATTCCATTAAAAGAAAATAAGGTATCACTGTTTATTGCTGATTTTAAAGCTTACTGAACTTTAAATGATTTTGATATCTACAGTGTTACATATAAACACAACATAAGATTGGATCCTCTGTATTAATTGTGGCCCCTCTTGTGCCCCCCCAGTTGAAAAAATCCTAGAATCGCCCCTGCTCAGGACCTCAGACCAGCTTTTTGTCTGTTATGGAGAAGGGAAAGACTGTCTCCAAGCAGAGGTTGGCCCACTGGATAGTGGATGCCATCGCCTTGGCTTTCCAAGCACAAGGCGTGCCCTGCCCGCTCAGGTTGCATGCTCACTCCACGAGAGACGTTGCATCATCCTGGGCGTTGGCACGTGGCTCCTCGCTAACAGATATCTGTAAAGCTGCAGGCTGGGCGATACCTAACACGTTCGCTAGATTTTATAGCCTATGTGTAGAGCCAGTCTCCTCCAGTGTTCTCACCCTAAATGGGTAGAAGCATTGAGAGGCCCGGCTCTGTCGGCTTGCTGTGCCCATTGTGCGCCTACATTGCTCCAGAGTAAAAACCTGTTGAGTCCTCCACCACCCTCAGAGCTGGACGTGGCGAAGCTTTCCGTGCCAGGCCTTTATCTGATGAATCCTTGAGAGCCAGGTCTAGGCTGGGTTTCATATGTGCGACCTTGCGGGGATCCCATATGTGTATTATTCTTCCACGGCTGCTCCTAAACGGAAGCCTGTGTCTTTCCCTTGGGCTAAGTCACCCCAGTATTTCAAATGCAGTACAACCTCTGGGTTAGTCAATATGTATTTCTCCACATAACTCCTTCGGGGAAGAATGTGGCTTCCGCAGCATTCTCCTTCCTAACGGCAGGCGCACGCTTTCCCAGTGTTATCCAATAGTCTCACTTTGAAGGTTTCGTTATCACGGAACAGCAGTGAGGGACACTCTCTGTGTAAGTCCTCTCCTATCATCCTGCCAGGCAAGAAGGGGCAAGAGGCTTGCACAGGGCACTGGAAGGGGGCAGTGACGTTTTGGTAGGGATTCCTACTCGTCGGTCATGACGTATGTCATAGTGATCGACTGATAGGGAACGTCTCGGTTACATATGGTAACCCTCCTTCCCTGAAGGAGGGAACAGAGACGTACGTCCCGTCGCCACAGCTCCTGTTACCCGCTGCGCGGCCGGGTCATTGCTCGGCTCCTCAGCGAAAAACTGAAGTGCAATCGCACCTTCTGCTCATTATATACCCGCACTGTGTGGCAGAGTAGCTGCTGCAAATGATTGCATGCCAGTGTGCACTGGCTCATTTAGTTTCACTCAAAGTAGATTCCTAGAACTCTAGTGAGATTCCTATTCGTCGGTCGTGGTCATAGTGAGAGAACCTTTCAGTGAACAGTGAACACGAAGATTTTTCTATTTTTTTTGAAGAACTCATTCTAAAGAACCTTTTTCCTAGTAAAAAGAACATTTTGTGCATTGAAAATGTTCCATAGATGTCAATGATTCTTCATGGAACCATCAATGCCAGTAAGAATCTTTATTTTTAAGATTGTATCTGATTTTGTCAGAGAACTCACCTCTCTCTGTGTGTTTGGCTTTCTTCTTCGGTCTGTAAGTGATTTGTGACGACGGGCCAGGTTGGTTACTCACAGAGTCCTCTATCCCCTCTCTTTTTTTTCCTGTGCCTCTTTTCTCAGATCTTTCCCTAAGAGCTGAGGAGATAAAAACTAGAATTAGGAAATACATCAGCAATGCTGCAGACCTAAATTTGAAAAGTCACAGACAGACTGACTAAACAGATGATTTCTCACACTTATTCAGAGTTGCAACGATTTCAGAGAGTTGGGTGTAATGCTGTAAAATGTGCTCCTGGTCCACACATCTCCAGAAATTTCTAACCTTCTTTGCTCCACGGTTTTGAATATACTCCAATGCATCATACACACCAATATCATTATCACCTTTCTGAAGCTTTTGCTTCAAAAAAAAAAAAAAAAAGAGAGAAAAAAAGTTAAATCTTTATGTTTTTTTATATTGACATATTATTGGTCTAAAATGTTAAGATCAACACTAAAATCATTTTTATGGTGAAATAAATGGCAGTTGTGGTTGCCAGAAGTATTCTGTAAAATGTAAACATCTACAAAACAACCCATAAATCATACAATTTATAAAACGGCAAATCCCTTTTCTGCTGAATTAGAAAGGAAACTTAATGTTCACCAAAGGTTTTTACTATAGAATTCTTAGTCTTTTACACTTAAAATTACAATCATCTTACATAAAGCTCTTCTGTAATGAGTCCATTGTCTTTGAGATGGCGAAGAAATGTCAATGGCTTTTCTATCGTAGATATTTTTGTCTTGTTTTGACGGAAAACTTCCAATAACTCTTCATCTTCGAAAAATCCATAGTCCATAGTGATGATTATTTTAAATATAGTTGGTTCTGCAAAAGAGAATAGATTGTGAATTATTGACTCTGTGAAGTGTACCAATAAATCAATTCTGCTCAATCATTTATCATGTTTTGTCGTCATCATATTATATTAGACGCCTGACAAACATCCACCCAAACCTTCAGTGGTTCATTGGAATGCAGTTACAACCTGCTCACATACATACAATACCCTTAAATACTTTTTTAGAAAATATCAACATTATTAGTTTTACAGACAACATATTGTGCTATCAAAACTCCTGTCAATATAGGCAATGAACTGCTGCTCTTGTTATGTGTTGTAATGTTTACACTAGGTATTGCTTGGTATTGTGTGTCTGAGAGGAGCTTTGACCACGTACTATTTCAGTGTGCTCGTATCAGCTGTTGAACGCACTGGATAATTTGAGATTCAAATGAAAAATTTCAGGAAACACATGCTATGCTCAGCATGATTCAAAATTTAACACTGACAATAAAATCATTTAAAATCAGTTCTTGACAATTACAAGATACTTTAAGTTAAAAATGTTCTGTACATAAGTGGACTGAGACAGTCTAGTTAAATAAAATGTGTTATATATATATATATATATATATATAATAAATTTGTTTTTGTAACCATTACACAATTTTACAGTAAGATAACCTGTATTGTCTTTACCCCCATATATATATATATATATATATATATATATATATATATATATATATATATATATATATATACATACACACTACTTTATGGTGCAGTAACAGTACCAAGCCACTCACTCTGACACAGAAACAAAACTGAAAGTATCTACCTGGACTGTTATTGTGGAATTTGAGTGATGAAAAAAATGAAAGAAAACAACACATCAGAAAAACAACTCTGAAATTGTAATTACTAATAATTAACGTACTCACCTTGCTGTCTGTTTGTCGGGTTCCCTCTCTCTTTTATGCAGTCGAGTCTGTACACACAAACACGGTCTATAGTCTCCTTTCCTTTTCCTTGCTCCGCCTTAACCACACCTTTCTGTAGATCTGCCAATGCCCTGATCACTTTAGCATTTAAAAAATCTTTAACAAACGATATTTAAAATTGAATTTGACACATTTTAACATAAAACATCAGTTTGTATCAGGTGTGGCGAACATATTACGAAATGCTGATTCAGCCATGCAGAATTCAAATAAACAACCCTTGGAAAATGTAATAAAAATAAAAAATGAATAAAGTTCAGCAAACACAAGCAGAATTTCTATTAAATTATGAAGCGAGGACCATTTGATTTCATTTGATCTCTTTTATTTTGAACATGTAAATACAATAATAAAAAAAACATATAAACAGCAAAATAAACTCCATACTTAAAAAGAAACCTCTATTTACATGTACAAAAAGGAGTAGGAGGAAGTAAAACGTATGTACACCCCTTTATACCCCTACTACTATATTTAAGGCAATGGCTACAAAATAATAAATCTACAGAGATAATAAATCTATAATCAATGAAAATATATATTCAAAAGTTCTATTCACATACATATATCACCGCAATATTTATACACATACTATAAATTATTCAATATAAGCTCAGGTTATTGTTAGCACTGTATTTCTTTGTACCTCTGGAATATAATTTCTTTGCACATCTTTTTAAAATGTAATATGTTTGAACATTGCTTTAACTCATTATTTAGTTTATTCCACAATTTAACGCCACTGACAGATAAACAGAAACTTTTCCTAGTAGTTCGAGAACTGGGAGTCTTAAAATTTGACATTCCCCTTAAATCGTAGCAGATGACCACAGATGTATTTTATTATAAACTTCCACTTTAATTACAGATTTATAACATTGCTATTTAGCACATTTAAAACTTGCCGGAAGCAAAATTTGCTTCTTGGCTTGATTGTTTTGTCATACAACAATGGAAAGAGAATTATTCAATAAAAGGAGATAATAGTTGTGCTCTCCCAAAAATTTCATTGAGAGTGGTGTTTTGTTTAATTAGCATACAAAATATGTTATTTGTTACCAGTCACCTTATAGTATAGGCCTATATCTGCATTTATTTTGAGTCACACAAAAAACTTTTGAAGAATTTCTAAATGTAAAAACAATTTTATTTATTTATTTATTTTTAATTTGTCTACATTTTTAACAATGGTACCTGTTTTTTTATAAACAAAAAAAATTGTATGGCCATTTTTGCTGTAATTCAAATCCTCAACTCTCAGTTATTAAAATTAATGTCCTCTTATTGCTTTGAATTGCACTCAGTGTGAGTGTGAATGTAACTTTAGACTGCAGAAGAGCTGGAAGAGAAACACCCGACAGAAACTTCTGTTTTGACAAATCAACCCACAGCATGATGTTATAAGAGCTTAAAGACTGTTTTAAACTCCTTCTTGAATACTTCCTTCAGCCTAGAGGTCATTCTACTGGAGTCATTATCCTACAGAGAAACGAGAGAGAGAGAGAAAGCGAGAGAATTTAGGATATAAAAGACACCAAACGTAAAAAAATAACTCTTGCAACATTGGAAAAAGTTGCATAAATTTTAAATAAAACTCACTGCGGTGGAGGTGGTGGAGGTGCAAAAGTTGTTGAAAATTTGTCTAATATCTGAGACAAACTCTTGCACTGTTTTATAATCGTTATTCTCCAGCTCCAGCTTCACTCTGCCCAGCATCATGGGACCACAAATGTTCTTACTGTATCCTGGAACCTGAACACCAGCAGTGCAGACGTCACATGCATATACATCACATTTAAGACCTTTAAATAATGGCAAAGAGACAGATGAAGAAGCTAAAGATGAGATTTACATTAGTGCAGGGGTCAGTCATGCAGTCATGTAGCAGTTGTAACAGCAAACACTGGCAGTGCTGGAAAAAAAACAGACAGTGTTAAAACGTGTGTGTGCGTCATCTGTCACTGTATCATGATCACACTTGACAACATTAAAAGCCAGGTGTAAATGCATTCAAGCCCCACTCAAATTAGATCACTATAAAACAGATGCTGATCGCATTTAATGAAGGTGTAAATTCAATTAGCTTTTATAATCTCCATTCAGCTACGCAAGTAATATGTAATAAGGTTATGCTTTACTTTCTCTGCTTCCAAAACTGCACTATGATGGTTTACTCACCTGATCAAACATATTATTATTTAATTATTTCACTGGATTACACTTGGAATCTTGTTTTTCTCATTTCTCTCACCAAACACAGCGCTGGTTTCAGACATGTTTCAGTAAATGCAACCTTATGTAATATGTAAATGGGAATTTGCATTTTTCCAGGATATGCGTGATCGGATCTCTAAACGATCACACAGGAGTCAAACTGGATGAGGGTGTAAATGCCATCTGGCTAAAAATATCCTACTCACCCCAAAAAAGATAAACGTCCCTTTTTCAGGTTGCTGTATTATGTAAAGATAATTTTGTAAAATCCAAATAAGCTTTACAGATCTTTCCTGGAAAGGTTTTAAACAATGTTTTTCAAGCTTTTTCGATGAACCATAAGCAGTTATTGCACCTGTGGAACAGTCCTTAAGACACTAATGCCTGGTTTTACAGACAAGGCTTAAGTCTAGTCCCAGACTAAAATGCATGTTGAGCTGTTTTAACTGAAAGCAACTTCCATTGACATATCATAAAATATATCAATGCCATTGTTTTGTCTCGAGATTCACACCAGTAGTTTTTATAAGGCACGTTTATAAAAGCTACTTAAATGCCCCAACTGAACTAAGGCCTAATCCTTGATTAATCTAAGCCCTGTCTGTGAAACCAGCCCTAACAGTTTACAGGAGGTAGACAATTTGGTTATAGTTACAATAACTTAAAGGTACAACTATGTAACTTTTTTTTTGTTCAAAATTAACAAAATGTAAACAATGAGTCAATACATCATAACAGTAAATCTGGTTAAGACAAAAACACAAGTGTTTATACTGTAGACCTGTCGGAATAGTTTTCATCATATCCGTAAATAGAGAATGTGACAGAGCGTGTAATGAAATGAGAATCAACAGTGGCTTGGCTTTTTGGAGAAGGCGAGAACTGAGGGATTGGAAATGTTGTAAAAGTGACGCGGAGATGGTGTGTTTATCACTCAACAGGGGAGTAAGGTATTTTATTGAACAGAAAAACTGCCATATGTAGCTCTCCAACAGAGTTCATTGTAAAGCATTATCTATTGTGAAGGGTCATTTCATTATGGTTGTTGTAGCTGTGCTGGAATTTAATTTCAAGGAAGTACCGTGTCTATTAATGGGTAAAGCTACAGTAACGGCTTCAGCTAATAGCTTGAGATCCTTTCCATATAAACTGGTTATATCTCTCATTAGTAGTGAATATATTATGAGCACTAAGGTAATCTCTCTCTCTCTTTTTATATATATGAGAAAGAACCATATTCATCTGCACACTCACGCAAAGCACAACCAAAACCAAGTTCTTCCACAAAATGCATATAGTTTTGTTTTTTAACCGCTATAGAGGCCAAAAGTTACATAGTGTACCTTTAAGGACACTAAAGAGACCTTTCTACGAACTCTGAAAATCACCAGGAGAAAGATGCTGAAGGCTCCCTGATCACCTGTGTGAACATGCCATATTCTGCTGCAGGAGGCATGAGGACTGCAGACGTGAACAGAACAATAAACTGCAATGCTCGTAATGTAAGATGCTTAAGACAGTGCTACAGGGAGACAGGAAGGACATCTTTTTTACCAGTGTGTACTGAGAGACTGGACTGCTCAAAACCTCCTGTTGGGTCTTTCGACTGGAATCCTCCATATTCTTTATCACACAGAATGTGCAGCTCCACTGGCTTCTGTACAGACAAAACACATAATATTACACACGTCAACTGTTTAGTTTGACTAAACCAGGTAAAGGTTTTCTCTCTCTCTCACCCAGGTGAGTCTTCATCTACAGCTGGTAGGTGACAGTGTGAATGAAAAGCTCGTGGACATTCGTCACAACACACGAGATCTCCCCCAGAGTCACACACGAAACACACGTCATCATTCTGCTGGGACAAGAGTTCATAAAGACATAAAACATTTAATAAATTCTGAAAAGTTTGGTGGTCATGCTGATATTCTGACATGGTAATTGTGAGATGATGATGTCTTACTAGGTATTGATCCTGTTCTTTACAAATCTCACAATCACAGTTTATCATATGCGGTTCCAAAACTCTTTTCTGGAAAGAATGTGAGAACGGTGATTCAGATTATTTCAAAGAGTTTTAAATGTGAATTTTCTGACATTTTTACCATTATAAGTTTTCCTAGAGGAATCCCGTTGGTCACAATGTCTTTCCTCCATGTTCCATCTGGTTTGTTCAATATGGTGAAATCCCCTGGGCTCAGCCAGAAGTCTTTTGTCCTTATACATCTCCCACAATACTCTGAGATAACAACATTGAACCATACTCTGTATCATAGTTTAAGAATTTCTTATAGCTATGCATCATCACAAAAAGTATTTAAAATGTCTGAATATCATTGCAATAGACACAAAATATAAAATGAAGTGGCACCTGCAATTGTGACAGAGACTACCTTAGCTCAGGGACTTTTAATCAGCTGGCATTTTGGTGATTTGTAGTGTATATATACTCTACTATAGGTGTAGTTAATCAGATTAACTATGGGCATGTTCGACTAAATGTGTTTTTGTCTGAAGAATCTGAAGAATATATCTATTGCTTTTCACTTAACTATAAACAAGCCATTTTTGTGGCATATTTTTCTTAAAGTATGTTTGTGCTAGATTTCTTTTGAATAAATGACACTTGTTTGATAATTGTATCCAATGCAATGACAATCAGACATTTTTAGGTGTGCTTAAAGTGTCCAGATACTTTTTGGAGCCACTGTAGTTATAAATGTAAAACATATTTGACCAACACACAATGCATTAACATTTGTAGTAATTCATTTAAGAAATGTGCCCACTCACACACCTTTGGCAAAGCAAGATTTGTGCAGGATGCCAGAGCCAGAGCCGCAGGTAACAGGTAGGGTTGGACCTTCAAATACGCTCATGTCAATACCATCATCATCATCAAGATCAAAAGTGTCACTGACATCATCGCTGTCAGCATCACCATCTTCATTGCCATTGATACTCCCCTCTGATTCTACAACAAATGTACACACACACTATATATATACTGTATACACACACTATATATTATTTTGTATAATTATTATTATACAGACCAGAGCTGGAGTAGAGCAGCTGTATCCTGCACTGTGAAAAACAGAAAAGATGCGTGTCAGAGATGTGGAACATGAGGACAGCTGTACAATTCCCTCAAAAGTACATATACAGTATATAAAATCATATCTAACCTTTCTTTTACTGAACCTGTCAGGTGAGGATTCAGGAGAGTCATTCTGTGCAACAGACAGACATTAAGTGAAAACATATTTTACAACATATGTTGTGACCTTTTATATACAGTATCTATACACACACACACACGAAAAAGAAAGTACAACCTATTTGAATTCTATGGTTTTTCTATGGTTAAATTCTTTGTTATATATAACTGCGACATTTTAGCTGTAAATTAATTATAAATATTAGCTAGATTATGTTCACTACCCGTGTCTAGTGATGTATGTTTATGCTGAAATATAATTAATGGTTCGTTTTTTTCAAAACATCTACTGCGTGTCATTATGTGTAGTGAGTTGGCTCGCGCAATTTATGTGGTTCCCGGTAAAAAAAAAATTCTTCCTCAGAAAGTCCCTGCTCGTGAGGTAGTGCCATAGGCTGTAAAAAAATATGGACGCAGTGTCCGTGACGTCACTCGTAGAGCATTTTTGGAAGCCCAAAGTGGGCGAATCCCAAGGGGGGAATCTTTCAGAAAAAACTGAAGCTTCCCAGGGCGCCGCCATTGATTAGCAGACCATCACCTGCTGTTAGTATTCCATTGACTCCCATTCATTTCAGCGTTACTTTGACAGTGAATAACTTTACATCTGAGGCGTTTGAAGACTCCATTTGTCCATTATTTATTTCTAAAGAAACACGAAAATGTATAAAAGGCTCCATTACCTTGTATCTTACGTTATGGCCCAGTAGAAGCCGTTTTTGTAAAAATAGGCTAACGATTGCGTCATAACACGCGACTCTCTGTCGCACAGTAGAGAGATTACCGTATGGACAGGAGGAGAAGCTCGCGGGCAATCGGGGGGACGTGGAGGCAAAATGACAAAATAATTAATCAGAATACTTAGCACAAGTTTCTCCTGCTGCTAGCTCATGGACACCTCCTACTCACACTCTCCGCCTCTGCAAGTTTCGGAAGGGAATGATTCAGATTTCTCTTGCCACAGCAACTAGAAGACAGACAGGTTGCTCACACATCTACGTCGTCAAGCTCAGTTTGAGTCTGCGCAGTACGCTCAGCCATCAGGAAGCGAGTGCTTCTGATTGACTTCACTTTTCTCCGTTGAATCCAATGGGGTCGCTGTGTCCATTTATTGTACTGTCTATGGCGAATCCGGCCGACGCCATCTTGGTAGCGTGTCACCACATGTCAGATAACCGAAAATGGGCAAAAAGGCGGGATTAGCTGAGGTGACATGACGGCTAACAGACAGCAGACAAATGGCTAGTACTGACAGCAGCGGCAATCCACCTGTCACTCAAGTGGCCACGCCCTTAGTTATGCAGAAATAAAGGCTTAATATAATTTAAACGGATGAGTTATAAAAAATTTCACCCCCCTCACAGATGTCATGAAGGGCAAAATGTAACTATATTATAGACCAAAACCACTTTTTGCACCAGGCTGTAAACACATTTTTCTGCTGTAAATTTGGGCATTTTAACATGTGGGGTATATGGGATTAACTCTTTTTCGCTGTCTCTAGCGGTCAGTTGATGAATTGCAAGTCACTTCCGTGTTGGTTTCAAGAGAGAGACTGGAAGGTTGCCGCTTGGGTAATACTTTTTCAAAGTTTAGGAGCTTTCGGGGGTGGGACTTGGGCACTGAACATGCTGATTGGTTGAGTTTACGCAGCATTTTGATTGGTTGACTCCATGCAGCATTTTAATTCAACCACCATTTTTCAAAGTCTGTTGCGGTGAGTGCAGTAAGAGTTGTTTGCTATTCAAATCAACAATGGAGTTTAAAAACACGACTGATGCACCAATGATGAGGTTCAGGCTTTGTTAAGATTGTAAGCGGAGGACAAAATCCAGCGGGAACTGGAAAGTCATATGCAGTCCTAATCGGACTAATTTGCTTAATCTTCACGGTACTTTAGACCACGATGGAAAAGCAGACAGTAACAGATCTGGGGGGAAAAAAGTTCCTGGGACAAATAGTTTCGGGTAATTTAGGTGGAAACGCCACTATAGTGAGTATCAATGCTCCCTGGATTTCATGGTGCAGTGTGGGACTTTTTAGGGAGTGAACGTTTCAGTGAACTGTAAAGATTTTGTGATTGAGACAGCCCTTATTTTATTTTTAAATAATTTCTAGCCTATTATTGTCCCTGGTTTATTATGGTACCCTTTTAAGAAAGTATCAGTGACTAGGACAAACTTTAAGTATCACCTCAATCTAATCCTGTTTACGTGAAATAAGCCTGCTCCAGAGCATGTTTGAGCTTACAGACCGTTGCTATGACAGCATCCCTGGGGTGAGCTTCGACGAACCTAACGATCCTGGATCATGTTAAATCGTCAACACTGAATTCCAGCTAATTGAGTAATCCACGTACGAAGAACGGACTCCTGCTAAGAACCAGATTATTTGTTTTATTATGTCATTATACATAAACCATAGATTTCAAAGAGGGTGTACTTTCTTTTTCAAATGACTATTTATAATTAATCATTATATCAGGATCTAACCTTCCTTTTTCTGAGCCTGTAAGTAACTGGGGAGGATCCAGGAGAGTCATTCTGTGCGACAGACATGAAAATATTGTGTGAAAATATATACAAGATATTTCACAACATATATTCATGGATTCTCGTCTGTGGAACGCGCCACTTCTGGTATTTTGCTGGTTACTCGACAATCAAGGATTTTCTTTTTGTAGCCTGTTCCTTGTTTGTGAAGGGCAATGACTTCTCGTAACTTTTTGGACCATTCTTCTGACTTAGTCATATTTCTAACATGCAGTCAAATGTGACTCAACAAACCTAGCCAGTTTGGATATTTCATGTGTTCTAGATTAGTTGCATCAGGTGTGCTTGAGACAACAACTGTTTTGCAGATTTGTGCTGTTGTGAGGAAGTGCAGAAGTCATTAAAAGTTGTATTTTCAGTTGAATTTGGAGAAACCACTTGAAACATTTGTTGTGTTGAGCTATTTCAATTACTTTTGTTTGATTAGTCAGGACTGTCAACATTACACTTGACATGAAATCTTGCTGCTACCCTGTCTTCTCGGTCCTGCCTGTTTGTTTGTTCTTCTTGTGCTATGCCGATGAGGTTGTCTGGCTCATTTGTGTTTAGATAGGTGAAACCTCTGTTGTTGGTTATTGTCCCAGTTATATTGTTTTTTGTGCATGTCCAAAAAGATTTTGTTAAATAGACTGACAGTTTGGCTTGTGTGTGTATGTGTGTGTTGGTGTTGTTGTCTATTTTATATGTTGGTGTAGTAATTTTTTAAATTCATATTAACCTGTATGTAATATTTCAATCCTTTTTTTTTCTTTTTCTTTTTGTTTTTTAGGTATGACATATTAAGATCTGTCCAGGGACAGCAGATGTAAAATAGCTTTTGGCTAATTTTGGCACACTGTACTTTTAATTATGTATTATTAGTGTGCATTGTCCCTGTTAAATAAACCTGAAATAAATAAATAAATAAATAAATAAATAAATAAATAAATAAATAAATAAATAAATAAATAAATTTGTTCATTGCAAACAGCTGAAAGTCTGTACATTTTGTCAATAAACCTGATTTGCAATGGGGGTTGAATAATTTTGATTACAACTGTATATACTTTTTTAATTGTACCACACAGTTACTCTGTGTTTTTTGTTTGTTTTTTAAAGAAATGTTGAATGTCACGTAAACCAAAAGAACAGCTTAAAGCTCAAAATTCACTTTTACATGGTGTTTGAACATATGCCTGTCGGCAGTGTGTGTACACAACCACCCTATAATGGTAAAATTCCACCCACTCCTCTTTTTTTAATGTGATGTCACAAATGCGTAGGCACCGCCCACGACTGCTGACGAACTCTACCCTATTAGCATAGACCCCGCCTTGAGTGTATTCTTATTAAAGCTACTAAGTTATTCAATCAAGAGCAGTGAGTGATTTTATGTTTTTCTGTTGTTGTTTGATTCATATTAACAGCATAAATAGCAGTAGGTACAGTACACTACCAATATAACGTCTTTGATATTCTCATTACAAATACTCACTACAGCTACAACGCACAACCCTCTTCTGAAAAGCGGAGTGAGGAGCGGCAACTCATTTGTATTTAAAGATACATGCACGAAAACATTTCCTTCCACTCAAAAATGGGCATTTACAACATGGTATAATAAATGGTCTGTGGGGTATTTTGAGCTGAAACTTCACAGACACATTCTGGGGACACCTGAGACTTATATTACATCTTGTAAAAAGGGGCACAATGGGTCCCCTTTAATATCATTGTGTAGGTGCAAGTTCAGCTGAAGTAAGACATAGTGTAAATCCCAGAGGCCTGAAATCATGGGTTCATTCATATCATTGTGCAGGTTATTCTACAAACATATCTTGCATGTCTAATAAAAAATATTCTATACTAGTTAAGTACAAAAACAACCAAACCTGTTCATTCTGAACTGGAATTTTCTTAAAGGGCGAAAGAAGACCATCCTATTAACAGAAAGAAAATACAAAGCTAGAAGATGTGCTCAGCTAATAATCAACACAGATACATTATTAATGTTTCAGTTGAACTGACACTCTAACATTTGAATTTACTAATAATTCACTAATAAAATAAACCCCCATGGGCATATTAACAATTACTGAATGCTAATTATAACTGAACTTAAGTGTGCATTGGTTGAAACTGTTAGTAATGAAGCTGTTCTTATGCACCTTAATGAGTTCCTGGAGTGGAGTGCCATTGTAAAAGATGCTGTTCCTCCACTTTTTGCTCCTTTCTTTACCTCCAAATATCTCAAACTTATTGGGCATGAACCACTGGCCTTCACTGAAGATGCACATCTGCACTGAAAACAGAAGTTTATGTACAGTTTATGCAACCAATATACTGGAATGCCTTGTGTTAGAGCATCTGGGTGTGTTCTGAACTTTCAGAATAATGTTTGTCTTCAACAAGAGACTCATAACTAAATTCTTTTAGTGTCTACTTACTGTTATTATATTTCTCCACATAAAGGACGCCATCTTTATCTCCACATGTGACGCGAAGTTCTGGTTTGTTTTCAATTATTTGTCTCAATTTCTGTCTGGAGTCTGAAATAAAGGACAGATGTGAGGCATGAATGAGCTTCGGATTGCCCATATTAGAGACAGAGCAATGTTAATTGTCTGCCTCAAATCTTTTTAATGAATCTCTCCTCAGTTCATCAAATTGTTTGTATTGTTATGTATTTTGGAAAGCTCAATTGGGTCTTTGGCTTGGCTCTTGTTGGTTGTACATAAGAAGGATGGTCCTGTTTGCTTACAAGTGTGTTTCCTCATCTTTCTTTCCCCCCTTCGTTTTCCTTTCTTTTCTCTCTCGTTCTCACTCAGACTGTGAGAGTCCGTGCTGCTTTCCGGATCCCATTTAGATTCTGATTCAGAGTCAGACTCCATGTCCTGACCTGTGGTTCTCAAACACACTAAACATTGATTATACAGGTTTTACAAGGAAATAGTCATTTTTGTTTATAAAATGCATTTTGCACTTTTAAATATGATCATGTGGACTTGCTGTCTAAATGTGTAATTATGAGTAATTTCAATGGAAAATGTACTTATTTGAACATAAACATTTTCAACACAACAAATGTACGTTTATTGTCTTATATGCAAAATATACATTTTCAGAATAAATTGCTTTTAAAATGACTTTAAAAATTGTTACACTATTTTAATAGTAAATATTGAAATCACTATGTATGGTAAATTAGTTAACCAATTCAGTTTTTAATCTAGAAATCTGATGGACACCATCATATTGTTTACATTATTTTAATGAATGACTGAATTCTCTATGCTGCTTTGTTTGCAGAAGTCACCCAAGTCATATAAGAATTAATTAAGACGTTACAGATTATAATGAGACTGAGATCTAATGAATGTTCAAAGCGAGTATTGACAATGAAACAAAACTGAAAGTTACTTCCTGGACTCATTCCTCTTTTGCAATTTGAGTGAAAAAGTTCAAAAAAAAAAGAGAAAACATCAGAGCGGAAAATACTCACAACATTAAAATTGGAATTACTACCAATAACATTAATGTACTCACCTTGCTGTGTCCACTAGACTCTGTTTTTCTAACGCGCTCTCTCTCTCTCTCTCTCTCTCTCTCTCTGTCTCTCTCTCTCTCTCACACACACACACACACACACAGATAATGACGTACACACTATCAAATTGCTTTTCTTTTTACATGCGCTACCTAACCACACCTTCCAGCAGCTCTGACTTTATACGTCACTGAGAGACTATTCCACCTGATTACTAACAATAAAAATAAAACAAACTTAAGGTGAAAAAGACTTGTGCATCATTCAGACCTGAATTGAGATTTTTTTTTTCATTCCAAGTCAATTCCTGAATTTGAATAGAGTTAGCATGCAGAATGAATGAATTAAAATTTTTGTAGAATTAAAAATGAAATTAATATAACTAATTAACTAGAAAAGCAATGGTTGTCAAGACAAAATGTTAACGTTGGCTTGGAAAAGCTTTAAGTTTTGAAAAAGTCTGAAGGTTTACAGGCCAGAAACAGAGAGAAGAATAGACAGAATAGTAGATAAACATTCAGAGACTATGACTGTATTTGCCTCAAGCATTGACAGAAAAGAAACTATGATGTTTTCGTGTTGTAATGTGACAAAAACAGTAAATGATTATCAAAAGAGATGTTTATTTTCTTGGCCCTTGCGCATTAAAAAGAAATTGGTGTATTAGTTACCTAGGGAAGATGTATACATATCTAATCACAGCCTCTCAGACCACAGTTCTACGTCATCGGTACTGGCCTGCTTTTGTTTAATCTCAAACCTTAGCCCATCACTTCCATCCCAATCCCAATCAAGTCCTTACAATATCTGTGACTTACTCCTGCTTGACTAAGGAGTGAATCTGAGGATTTTCTATAACAGCAGGTGTTATACTGATGTATTGTGGCAGTGTGTCATGTGACTGCTTTTCTACCAGCTTCTTTAAAGACAAATCAATTGATTGCAGTGTGTTGTTGATGGTGTTAAACTGTTTTTCCAGAAGTTCATATAATTGCAGCTGCCTTGTTTGCTGAGTCTCTTCAGAAGCAACAGGGTTCTGCCATTCAGCAGGGGAAGCGCTGGTGCTGAGCTGTCCTGCTCCGGCTGGGTCATCTGTGGTCTGGACGGCCTCCTCTACGACAGGAGAGACTCCCGGTTCTGAAGCATCAACAGGATGTGAATCAAGTGGATCTTGGTTTGGGGAAGGGCAAAGAGTGTGCATTAAAAACATTTCATTGTAGTATGATTCATGTAACAATACAAACACAATTAATTATCAGTGACCCTGCATTTGATCAAAAATTTTAAAAGCTATTTATCAATAGTTCTTATATCATTCAACAGATATGACTTAAAGGATCTGATCGAGATAAATCATGAGGGTGAGTTTAAAGCACACACAAATAGGTTAAACAAAGTCTGAAATTTGAATATACATCAAAGGAAAAAAAACAGCAAATGTAGCACTCTAAAATGCAGTAACAGACTGGCAATATTTAAACATTCTTACTCTAATGAGAAGCAGAAGCAAGAGATGTGAAAGTAACCAAAGTCTCAGACCTTCATAGTCTAAGAACAATTGGGAATTTTAAGAATCAGAAAGTTCATAATGAGAGAAATATATAGAAGGAAATTTGCAGAGCTCACTAACCCTTATCACTAGCAGTAGATCCAACTGGCTCTGTGGTCTTTTTACTGACGGTTTCAGCTGACATCACAGATTCTCTCCTGTTCTGTTATGAAAAAGAAAGAATAAGATTTAATTAATGCTTTATGTCTGTTTGTTAATAGAGGATAAGTGGGCACAATAGCTGGGTACATTTCAGTAACTGAGGGAGAAGGTGAAGGATAAAGTTAAATTTAGTTATTTGGGATATAAATAACTACCACAGATTTTGAGCTGAATTCCCCCAGTGCCATATTGTTGCTTCTTTTATTGTTATTTTGCAGAATAATTAAAATATTTATTGTAGTTATTGATTCAACTATAGGATTTTAAGCAGTTTGCAGCTTTTAGGATTTCCCTTCAACAACAATAATATTATTAATAAATATCTCCTAATAATATTTTAGATGACACATCATCATCATGTATATGCTAAACTCATTTATTATAATATAATATAATATAATATAATATAATATAATATAATATAATATAATATAATGTTATTTTTCAACTTATCAGTAAATGCACACCTCACCATTTTGACTCTTTCAGCAACAGATTCAGATTCATCTGAAGAACTTCCTGTTTGTGGTAGAAAACAAGCAAAAGCCATAATTATTTCAGGGTCAGTTAATGCAGATGATCTATAATGAAATTATATATATATATATATATATATATATAGTATATACACACACACACACACATATATACATGTATGTGTGTATATGTGTGAGTAATCCATTCAGCTCCAGGGGGTTAATAAAGGCCTTCTGAAGCCAAGCGATGCGTTATGTATAAAAAAATATCCATATATATAACTTTATACACTAGAATCAATGGCTTCTGGTAACGGCCGTACACGAGTCTGGTTCCACCTAAAAAATTAATTCTGACCCGACACCTAATCTGATATAGTCACATTATAGCAATGCTCTCCCATATATTTTGCTACTTTAAGTAGCAATGGGTGGTAAAAAGACAAGAAATGTACCGATACTTATTCAAACTCACCCAGCTGGATTGTTTCCCTCTGCAGTGTGTTCTTTTCAATTCCACACACAGGTATTGAAACAGTCTTGGCAAACAATCTTTTCCAGGACTCTGGAAAACCTTTTAAGGCGTTTATCAATTCATTTCTCCTCGTCAAATTTTGCACAGACTTTGCACGCCTTTTGTCTTTCTGCTTCCCCTATGGTCAAATTAAATGGTAGTGATAATAAAGCATGCCATACCTCAATGGGTCATAATTTTTGTTATGAAATCTAAGGCAAATCTTGTACAAATTACAAATCTGTAAGGTTGTCAGTTTGAACTACAAAAATAATATGAATATGGTTTGTTTAAAGGAGAACTCCGGTCAATTTTAACATTGAGCTCATTTTTTTGTCCATTTGGAGTGCTGTCAGTACAGAGAACAACGACAAAAATCGGTGTTGCCTACACCGAGTTATTCTATTTTTAAAATTTGCACCCTGTTGACTTCAATGGGGCAAGTTTTAAACCTGCTTTTAGCCTCTTAACATCCTTGATGTGTCATCACAAGCGAACCTGAATCACGAGTGAATCTGACTGCAGTAGATGTGAAAGATATGAAGCCCAAAGTAGTCGATTGCCGAGTTCACGCGCGTGATCATAGGTAACTAAACCTATGCGCGTGAACTCGGCAATCGACTACTTTGGGCTTCAACCAAAAACAGGATGTAAACACAGGTATTTGCGCTGGCTTAAATAACATCATTTTTATTCATATCTTTCACATCTACTGCAGTCAGATTCACTCGTGTTCACTCTGAAGGAATCACTCACATTTTCTGTGCACTTGTAATGACACATCAAGGATGTTAAGAGGCTAAAAGCAGGTTTAAAACTTGCCCCATTGAAGTCAACAGGGTGCAAATTTTAAAAATAGAATAACTCGGTGTAGGCAACACCGATTTTTGTCGTTGTTCTCTGTATTGACAGCACTCCAAATTTACAAAAAAAATGAGCTCAATGTTAAAATTGACCGGAGTTCTCCTTTAATGGCCAATAGACTTATTACTTTTGTTTTTGTTACAGTATATAATATATATACCTGTCTAAAGGACTGCCTCAGGTGTCCGAACTCTGGAAGAACCCCGCTCTAAGAAAAACAGAAGAGTTCATTTAAATCAGATGACGACCAGTAAAATGAGGTTCAAATTTGTTCATAAAATTTAACAAATTCATAAAATCCATCAGTGGCGTAACTTTGTTTTAAAAGTAGGTGGGACAGGGGATGCTATTTCAGACATGTACAATAACAATTGTAAGAAAAAAATAACATTATAATGTCCAGAAATCAATTTCAATAGTACATTGAGAAGTCATGTTTAATGTGATAGTTTCATTTTTACATCTTCTATATGTATAATGCAATATACCCTTAGTCCCGAGATTCTTCACGTTAGTGAATAAATGCATAGATCTACAATTAGCATATCGGATTCCCTAATGGTCTGCTAGTAGAACTTTTGTTTGTGCCAGATTTTCATCAATGATTGTATATCAAGAGCAGGGACGAGTTTGTGTACAGTTTGTTTTGTGATTTCACTGGAAAGAAAAGAGTCTCAGCAACGGCATTGAGAGATAGATTGGCACACTTGTACATGTAAAGACTGTGCATGAGCCAAAAGAGAACGTTCCGCCTCTACACTGACTGCATGATAACACTGCCAACGAACACTCAGCATGATTTTAAAAACAACACATTCCAGCGCCAGACGGCCTCTTATTTAACACATATGAACGTCAACTGGATAGGTTTCCTTTGCATTAGGTATGTTTCAAAAAGATGTTTCAAAAAAGTGGCGGGGACAATATTGACCCTGGCATAAAGTGGTTGGGACATGTCCCGTAAATTACGCCTATGCCAGCCAAACATCCAGACTGCGTACTTCCATACATACCTTTATGAGTTTCAGTAGTTGCACTTGTTGGAAGCCTTTTGATGGCCTGTAATAGATGTTAAACCTCCACCTCTTGTGACTCCCCTTCCCTCCAATCGCCTCAAACTGACTGGGACTATACCACTTCCCTTTACATAAAATACACTTCTCTCCTTAAGACAGAGAAACATGATACAGAACATATGAATGGGTGCACATGGAACGTACATGTGGAACAGGACTGTAAAATAAAGTGCTACCAAAATAATACATGTAGGTTTGTTAAAACATTTGAATCACAGTAGACTAGCATTCAGGTACATATTTAAAAAAAATATGGTGTATTACTCACTTTTAACAGATAAAAGTTTGTTTTAACATCAATTTGACTTTAAAAACTAAACATGCAATTTAATTTTCTCACACAATGTAAAAAATAAATCTGCCCAAAACTTACCAGTGTCATACTTTATTCTGTGAAGAGAACCTGCCACATTTCCACAACGAACAACCAGCTGTTTCTTATCTCTGACCTCTTGAAGAACATCTGTGTTTTGAGCAAAGATGTTTGAGCATCTTTTCATTCTCTCGTCTTTACTAACACCTGTTTCTGAGCAGTTTTCCTTCACTTCACATTCTGGCTTAGTCTGCTTCGTAACTGATGCAACATTCATCTTCTTCAGGTCTATGAGAGGCAAATGTTATGTCATATTTAGTTTACTAAATGGATCTGCGAATGAACCTCAACTTCATTCGGTTTTATTCAAAGTTGAAAATATGCATTCTAGATATCATTGGTTTTTGCTTACCTGGAAGCCTGGATTTGTTACTTCTGGCTTTTTTCTTCTTGTTACCATTTTTTTGATCCATCTTTCTTTTTTCCCTTTGTCTTCCTTTACTTTTTTCAATCTCGCTCAGCCAGTGAGATTCTGAAGTGCTGCCCTGATCCATGAAGAAATTCATGTTCTGTGGGTCTCTAAAACATAGCCATCATTTAGTCGTGGATATTCACAATTGTTTGTAAAATTTTAGGGCTCTTTGCATCATAAAAATGTAACTTTGATCTAAATACAATAATTTGGATTCCTTTATACAGTTTAGGCAAACACAAGCACATTTAATTTTTATATGAGAGATATGTACAGATGTCTTTCATCAAAAACATTCAGTCATAAATATTTATCTTTGGGCATAATTAAAGGAAAAGCCAAATTTACCAGTAAAACACAGAAAATACATTGACCTGGCCTAAAAGGTTTTCACAGAGTAATATAAGTAGGCAACCTAAAATAATTATAATTACAAATAAAATAAATCACAGGACTGCAGAAGTTTTAACAGCTGAATATTCTTCAGGGATCCCACTCTTTATAATCAAGACATTTACATGACTTTTCTAGTAGCTTGAGATTTAACGAATAGGAAATAAGTACAAGGATTAAATGCGGAAAAAACTCCAGAGGATGCCATAAAATAAAAAATAAAAAATTATATTCATTATAAAAAAAATGCCCATTTTAAGATCCAAAACCGTGGCTTTTCCAGGTCTAGAAATTACGCCATCTTGTATATTCACATTTTCTAGACTGTTGGAACCTAAAATAAACACATGTTTGTGTGTGTGTGTATGCACTGTACAGGTTTAGCTTTACTTGTGAGTGCCAAATGTCTCCACTTGTATAGTGAAATATTATGACGGTCTGACGAGTGAGGATATTTATGTACTGGCCCTCACTAGTTTAAAAGAACAGATTGGTCAAAACATGTTTTTGCATATGTTTGTGTGATGGGTTAGGCAACTTTATCATTACCCTAATATAAAATCAATGGACGTTGATTCATCAAAATACCATATTTTGCGTTCAACAGAAGAAAGAAACTCATACAGGTTTGGAACAACTTGAGGGCGAGTAAATTATGACAGTTATGTAATTAGTTAAATTATGAGTGAATTATGATTTTTTTTTTCCATTAATGCTTAAAACAATACACAATTAATAACAGATAACAACAGAATATACATTTTTGGGTGAACTATCCCTTTAAATTATTTGTGGATGACGAACCAGGTACCTGTAATTAGTTTGGACTGCTGCCCCCTCTGTTGGGTAAAATAATTACTAGACGATTGCTCTGGTAACCAAAGCTTCTGACCTGGCTTTTTGCAGGCACAGTTAAAGTCGGAAACAGGGGCAGTGCTTAGTGCACTAAGTCTTTAATACACTAAACAGTGTTTAGTACACCGGAAATGTGTGGTCACACTAACTTGGAAGTTCTCTCGCGCGTTTTTTTGAAAGTAGAACAACTTTTAACTTGAGCAACGCGATTTCACAACACATGAGCCGAGCGAGACGCTGCAAAATACGCGAGACGACATCTAGCTCTAGCACGTGCACACACGGAACAACAACGGCAGCGCTGAGGAATGACAAAATAAGTTCTGTGTGAACGACCACTAACAAACAGAACAGAAACTTGCACATTGGACTGTTTGTTTTAGGAAAATATACAATACTTATATACAATACAATACAAAACGGGCTACCCTGGCCTTTTCAACAAAACACAAATTCAAATATTCATCATTAACAGCAACTAGCATTACCTTGATATTTAGCTCAAACTCCTCAGCTGCGGGGTACTCTACTCTGACTGCTGCACGGCACGAGAGGATTCCAGGCTGGGATTCTGGGAGTGGAGGGAGAAGACGCATGGAAGGGTCGGGGAAGGGGGCGTGTATGACTGAAGAGGATGGGCGGTCAGTCTCTTTTTATTTTCCATTCTTTTTTATCAACAACATGAAATGCATTAAGTATTACATTGTGCCAGGGTTTCCCAAAATGGAGTTAATAAAATTAAAATTAGTAAATTATTTGAAAATTAAAACAATCAAAATAAAATGTAACATTGTAGATTGAACACTAAAAATATTAATATTTAATTTGTTGCATGTCAGTGTGGCCATAATCCGGAATCAGAGAACTGAACATGCAAATGTGTTGTTAAATTATTGAAAAATTTACTTAAAATCGCAGGGGTCTCCAAGTAAATATTTTGGGCTAAATTTGCCTGACAAAGAAGAAAAAAGAAAAAAAAAGTTGGGGAATTCCCATAGACTGTAAAAAATAGGGAATTCCTCTATTGCATGAACAAACAACAGTAGACATGAAAACAGCAATGTATTACACAAAGTTTTCCAGGTATGATTTTTTTTTTGTCCAGACTTTTGTTTAGATCCATAATTAGTGAAGGTCACTGAATATGAAGATATAGTGTTTCATAACTATATATCAGCAGTGTTTAGTAACTTGCATAATTATTCATCTCATTCATGGTGTAATGAGAGGTGCTTTTGTCCCCTTGTTTAGAAGCATCACAAATTTATTTACATGACATTTACATGGCCATTCTATATTCTCTGAATATAGTCAAATGGTATGACACCCAAAAAGATCTCTTAAAAAGGAAAAATTAAACATTTTTTTTGTTTTTTGGATGTTGACTTGAGAAGCTGGGACTCAAGCTCGGTCGCATTGTACACAGCTACAGCATATCAAAATCAATAAATTATGAATAATTTACCACCATTGTGTGAATAATATGTAATAATGTAATCCATAAAAAGTAACTAATCTGATTATGAGCATTTTAAAAAGTTATATAATCTAATTAGAAGTACTAAAGTTTTGTAATCTGATTACGTAATCCAGATCATGTAATCAGTTATTACCCTGCACTGAATTTATATTATGTAAATGTAATATTTAATGAAAGCCTTCTTTCTATTTCACCAGACAATAATTTTTTAGGTATCAGACCCAGTAAAAGGGTCTATAGCGAAACCTATTAATAACATTTTGATGAGTTTACTTACCAGACCAGGCCAGTCATGATGAGTAAATCAGTGTCATCAGTAAATCTGTGGACATCATTTGATCTTTTTTTTTTTTTTAAGTGGTGCTTTATAAATTACTGTATGTTCTGTGTTTTAGTGAATTTTACCCTAACACTGTACAAAAAAAATCAATAAGTCATGACAACATTTTTACATTAACTCATTTAAAGTAAGAATTGAAGACTTTCTAAAGAAAAAAAATACTCTCCAACTTTTTAAAGATTATAGTTTATTTATAAAAACAAATGGTAAAAGAATAAAATCACACATAATCCTCAAATATAAGGTACTGTGCAAAAGGCACGTTAGGCACTTTTGTTTTTTCACCAAAAAATTGTTTTAAGGCAGTTAAATATCCTGTGCTTTAGTGTGTCAGTAGGAAATATCAGTTTACATTTCCAAACATTTTTTCTTTTGCACATTAATTCTAATAATCCAGTGAGATTTTTCAAGTCTGGCAACAGCCGGAATCCACACATAGATCTGATCTCACCATCATCAAGTCCATCTGGGATTTCATGAAGAAACCGAAAAAAACTTAGACAAAATAAATCCAGAAGAAGTGTGGCAACGTCTCCAAGACGCTTGAAGAAACCTTTCTGCAAAGCTCCCTGAAAAACTATGAGCAAGTGTACCTGGACAAAAGATGTTTAAAACGCAAAGAGTGGTCTCACCAAATATTGATTTGAGTTAGTTAATAGAAGTTAATTGATAAATAAAATCTATTTATGACATTATTTTGGAAAGCATCCTCACTTTACAACATCTTTACACAAGTGTCTAAAACTTCTCACAGTACTTTATCTCTGCAGGAAGGTTTCTTCAAAAAACCTTGAAGAAAGGTTCAAGGAGACTTGGAGACGTTGCCGCACTTCTTCTGGATTAAGTCATTTTGTTCTGTTTCTTCATGTAATCCTCACAGACAGACTCGATGATGGTGAGATCAGATCATATCGGCTGTTGTCAGACTCCTAGAGCATAGAACAATCTCACTGGATTATTACAATTAATGGCAAATTTAAAGAAATGTTTTGAAATTTAAAATGGCTTAAAACCATTTTTTGGGGAGTGAAAATACTAACATGCCAAAGACTTTTGCACAGTACTGTATATAAAATTGTAAACCTGCTGATCAGTATTTTTGGAATTACAGTATTGGCACACTTCACCTTAGATAAATGGACACTGACTGCGAATAAGGTCTGTATAAGGAGGAAGAGAAAAAGCGGATAGTAACAGATCTTCTGTACAGACATACATAATCAAAATTGCCATTCATAACCCATGCTGAGAACGACATGATACCTGCTATGGAACGATGGCATTACAGGAAAAAAAGATGTGCGGTATTGCACAGCAACCATGCCATATGAAATTACATACATTATAATGAAATGCATTACATACATTATAATGAAATCTAATGCATATTGCATTAATGCAAGGGTGGGCTTGAGCTGTTATTGGATATTGAAGATTTTCTGAAACTCCTCCTCAAACATTTCCTTCAGTCTGGCACCCATTTGCCCAAACTCATTGTCCTTTAGAGAGCAAAAGAGAACAAAATACAAAACAAATGTCAAAGAACAGTGAAAAACAAAACACACACACACACACACACAAAAAAAACAAGTGTCCTCTCTTTTTTGATTAAATATAATGTTAATCACAAAAGTCCAAGATATACGTCCATATATAAGATATTGTAAAACAACTACATTTTAATGAGGGTTTGATCTGTTTTTTTTGTGCTTTATTAATTATGTCCTGTGTGTTTCAGTGAATCTTACCCTATTAAATGTCCTGCAATTGCTGAAAATGAGCTGAAAGTCCGAGACGAACGCTCCAACCGTCTGATAGTTGTCACTTTCCATCTTTATCTTTATTCTGTCTAGCCACATTGGCTGAGATATGAACTGAGAGTATCTGGACACCTGGAAGTTAAACAAATTCTGGTTAATCTTTTTTATTTATTTATTTTTCTTAATTTTAAATGTAAATTTCACCAACATGAATTCCCTATTATTATTTTTTGAAGTGGTTGTAAAAGAGCGCAGGTTGAAATAAGGAGACATCTTACTGTTTGGCATGGATCTTTTACAAACACCTTCTGGGTGTCCTCCTTGTACATATGTAACAGAAGATAGTGGCAGTGCTAAAGAAGACAAACAACATACATACACACACAATTAGGTCCATAAATGATTGTTCTGTTTCTAAACCTAGAGAGCAGCCTATGTATACACAGCTTAAATCTTTGTGGTTATCCTTTATATTAAGGTACCAAGTTTGTGTGTGTGTTTACCAATCTGTATTGCGACACAGGGGCGTTTAAAGCTTCTTGTTCAGTCATTCTACTGGAGTCTCGCCATTGCTGACTGGTTCTAAACACGCAAAAGGTACAAATCCATTCCCTACAAGCAAACACACACACATATACAGAAGGATGAATGTACAACACATTGCTGATTTAATGATTTTGTTTGTTGTTTTTCTGTCTCTCACCCAGTTGAGTCTTCATCTACAACTGGTAGGTGACATTGTGAATGAAAAGCTCGTGGACATTCGTCACAACACGCGAGCTCTCCTCCAGAGTGACATGTGTAACACTCATCATCATTTTTCTGTGCCATCTAGTCACAGGACAACACAACATGATACAACATGTTATCGTTATCACAGAAATAATCTCAAAGGCATTTTTCTCATTTGCTAATGTTTTTAGGAAAAAAGAAATTTCATTTTGGATAAAGAAAACTAAGCTAATGTTAGTTTATTTGTTTGGGGGTGGGGTGGTTATGTAATTATCAATTGGTTTTAGATTCTCATACTGTAATACAGTGTTTTTTCTACTGCATTCATAATACCAACAGATTATAATAGCAATAAATAGGGGTTTCTTCAGTTTTACAGTAACAAGAGTGGCTTGTCAATGGGGGAATTTGCTTAATTGTCATGAAACTAACATCACAATGCAAACAAGTGTAAGTAAGGGTACTAAAAATAAGTGTCATTTTCTTTAAGCAGAAAATTCATAAAATAAAATAAATTATTTTGACTTTTTATAAGATTCACAGTATCTTTAGTTTATGAAAGAGATTTTAATTTCAATCCTTCCTCAGTAATGCCTCGTGTGATTAACACACATTCAACATGCTATTAAGAATTCAAGTGAATGTCATTCATTATTTTTTATCATGACTGATTATGAATGACAGACATGTCAGCTGCAGATGTTTCTTACTAGGTCTTCTACTTCATCACTGCATCGCACACATTCGCACAGAAGAGAATGGATGCGCAGGATCTCTTTCTAAAAATGACAGAAATAAATACATAAAAAAATAATCGTGTTTTTTCTCTTTTGTATCATTATGTTCTATCCAGTTTGATACCTTGAGTAAAAAGTTGAGAGTTTTTCCATGGCACAGTATATCTTTTTTCCAGTGTCCATCAGTGATAGTTGGTTCCTCATTTACAAATTCCTCCGGAGTGAACCAGCTTTCCTCAGTCCGTATACACTTCCCACGACTCCCTGCAACATAAAGTACACATAAACACTTCAAATCTTCTATACAGACAAAACAAACTGCATACTGAGTTCTGCACAGACTGCAGCCGTACACACTTCAGTGCAGTAACGTACCCGATGCAAACCGGACTTTGTATAGAGTCCCAGGAAGTGAACCGCGGGTGACTGGTAAACAGGGAGCTTGGAAATCAGACAGATCTGTCATCTCTTCCTCCTCCTCCTCCTCCTCCTCATCCTCAACCCTCCTTCTAAACTCTGCTCCTTCTCCTCTCTCTCTCTGTTCCTGGAAATCTTCATCATCACTTTCCTCATCCGAAGCGTCGCTGGTTTCCGTGTCTTGAGGAATAAAACACACGGCTGCATTCAGACAGACAGCAGAGAGCGTGTGAATGAGCGTGAATGAGCGGTGCTCACCTGTGCTGGAGCTCTCGGTTAACAGCTCTATCATGCTCTGCAAGAAGGAACATAGTCGACTTAATGAATTTCAAAGGAAAAACAGGAAAAACAGAACCTGACATTGTACGGATAGACAAAGTACTTCTGGGGCACATTTCCTCTTTCTCTTCTCCATCGGTGGAAGCTGAAGATGGTTCTCCTTAAAGAATGAGAAGGGAAGTGATGTCAGATCACACATGTATCTGAGGGGTCTGCTGTATTTTATGTAGCTACTTATTTACCTCATATGTTTTAATCTTAGATGGTCGATACTAAAATATGTGCTGTACTCCTGTTGCTTTGTTTTAGAAGCAAAATGTGCATTTTCCCTCACACTAAGGCCTTGTCAACAAAAAAAATTATCGTATCGGCATTTCGTCCAGACGGATCCGGCGTTTTTGGAGCCTGAAACCGCTATTTTTTTAAACTGGGTCCCAGAGTAGATAAATCTGAAGACACCCTTGTGTATTTCGTGTGTACAGCGAATTTGTATATTTTGTGAAACGGTGATGTCATGACCCCACGTCGACCTTAGTCAGGTAACAGCAAAAACAACTGCGGACTACATGCTTGTGTTCGTGCTGCAGAAGCTACTGACCCTCTTTTACTTCATTTATTTATATTTTCTTTCTTATGCTATGATGCTTGTCTGTTGTCTGATTAAGACATTTCATATTTTGTACCAGGCCATTTATGTTTTTTTATATTGTTCAATAAAGTTCTTGGTGAAAAAAAATAAGAAGAAGAAGCTATTGAGCCTAATATTATCGTATACAGTGCGCAAGGTTTATGCACATGCTCCAAGTCGTCTTCTCCGTTTTTAGAGTATCTCTGTGGCAGAATTACAGCGCCACATACTGGTCTGGCATGTACTACATCGTTTTGAATCGGTTTCAGTGGTTTAGTGTGTACGCAGATATTTCTTGACACAAAGCCGTGCTTACAGAAAAAAAAATTAGAACGAGGAAAAAAAAAAATCGGATAAGGAAAGCTCTGGCTTCGTGTAGATGTGGCTTAAAAGTGCAGTCACAGTAGCAAAGTTTTGTAGAGCAAAAAAGGTTTATCATCCATTACTAGTGTAGCGACGCAGTGAATTCTGTGTGGGCAAATCTTTCACCCTCATGTGACATTCCCGATTGCGTGAATTTCCATTGAAATGGCTGGATTTTTGCCTGCAAAAATTCACTGAACAATGATAATTTGTGACTGCTGTCAGGGTTATGTTCTGTTTCGTCTTAGTTTTCATTGTGTTCAGTTTCTGTTTGCCTGTTTTCCTTTGATCCAGTTTTCCTGTGTGACTCATTGTTTCATCACATTCACCTGTGCCCTATTAATTAACTCATTAGCTCCTTTGTTTGCCCTTTGTATATAAGCCCTGAGTTCTCCTTCGTTCTTCTTCCCGTATTGTTTACGTTTATAGAAAGGTTCCTCCTCCGTGATCTCCTACATGTTTATTTTCCTTTATATTAAAGGAGAACTCCGGTCAATTTTAACATTGAGCTCATTTTTTTGTACATTTGGAGTGCTGTCAATACAGAGAACAACGACAAAAATCGGTGTTGCCTACACCGTGTTATCCTCTTTTTAAAATTTGCACCCTGTTGACTTCAATGGGGCAAGTTTTAAACCTGCTTTTAGCCTCTTAACATCCTTGATGTGTCATTACAAGTGCACAGGTCATGTGAGTGATTCCTTCTGAGTGAACACGAGTGAATCTGACTGCAGTAGATGTGAAAGATATGAATAAAAATGATGTTATTTCAGCCAGCGCTCATACCTGTATTTACATCCTGTTTTCGGTCGAAGTCCATAGTAATCGATTGTCGAGTTCATGCGCGTGATCATAGGTACTAAACCAATGCGCGTGAACTCGACAATCGATTACTATGGACTTTGACCGAAAACAGGATGTAAATACAGGTATGAGCGCTGGCTAAATAAATATCATTTTTATTTATATCTTTCACATCTACTGCAGTCAGATTCACTCGTGTTCACTCTGAAGGAATTACTCACGTGGCTGTGCACTTGTAATGACACATCAAGGATGTTAAGAGGCTAAAAGCAGGTTTAAAACTTGCCCCATTGAAGTCAAAAGGGTGCAAATTTTAAAAAGAGGATAACACGGTGTAGGCAACACCGATTTTTGTCGTTGTTCTCTGTATTGACAGCACTCCAAATGTACAAAAAAATGAGCTCAATGTTAAAATTGACCGGAGTTCTCCTTTAAAGTGTTTCTTTGGATTCTCCTTCATCAGGCGATTTGTTCGTGAGTGAAGTAACAATTTTACATTTGTTACAAATGTTATATTTATGTTCATATATATTGTATATTGTGGGATGCATAAACATGGAAGTTTTGGCTAATAACTTAATAATATAACTTAATATTATTAATATAACAACTGATAATGCAATATATATATATATATACATTTATTATAATGTAAAATAAAAGAATAAAGAAATGCTAATAAAAATGTATTTGTTTGTAACAACAGGTAGAAAAACTTGAAATAATGTGGGGTCCCATAATCATTTTTCCTTTTTAAATTACCTGGGGTGTGTTTCCCATACAACAACTTTTCTTATGAAGAAGCGTGTGATAAATTAGTAAACGAATGCACTATTGACAATGTTAATGGTTTAGACAATAACATATTTTTTTATTTCTAGCTACCAGTAATTTAATTTTAAATTACAATTGCAGTTGACTAAAAATGAGCCAAATATTTTACTACAAGCCTAATCTATAGCTCAATATTACATAGACTATTTATTTATCAAAACAATAAAGGTTAAGTTAAAAATATATAACTGAAAAAGTACTTTGCAGCGGAAAATGTGTTTCCAGCTAATATAAAGATCCCTATCTGTAACTATTTTACTATCTGCAAGTGCCTGCATTATTTACCTCTATGAGTTTCTTAAGTGGTGTGTTTCTGCAGCGGATGCTGAGTTTCCAGTTCTTGCACCTTTCCTTCCCCGCAAACTTCTCAAAATCAGATGGGGTGAACCAGCGTTTATTGGAAAAAATGCACTTATCACCTACAGGAGAGAAAGATTGCATGCATTCAGACCCATGAACAGTATATGATAAATACATACTGTAATGAATTTAAAGATGGTGAACCTTTAGGCAGTTTGTCCCGATAAAGAATGCCCTCTTTATCCCCACATTTTACAGGCAGCTGAGTTTTATATAAAGGATACGTCCAAATCTCTGCTTTTTCTCCTTTCTTCACGGGAGTTGCTGAGAAAGGGAGAGAACAGAAGGAGACACATATCATACAGGCACAAGACACCAGCGAACTTAGACCTGCTGTAGTTCAGGGACTCACAGAACGAGGGTTTCTTGTTCTTCTTAGCGGGTGTGGAAGCAGAGGAAGGACCCGGACCATCACTATCCTCGCTATTTCTATCATCTTTATTTCTCTTTCGCGTGCGTTTCCTCTCCTTTGCTTTCTCCCCCTTTCCTTCACTCTTCTCCCCCTTTCCTTCACTCTTCTCCGCCTGTGACTCAACATCCGTAGAATTCTCATAGAATTTGAAGCTGCCTGAGAATAAAAAGATACTAAAACTGAAACTCTTGATCTTCTTAAGATTCTTAAATCTTGATGATACTAAAATGACACCGTTGTAAATATGAACACGTTCTTGATCTGTAATAGTGTAATAATGCAGCATGAGCCTAGTATAGGTCTAAAAGCTCTGAGCTGATACCAGTGAAAAGCACTGACCGTCCATCAGGCTGTTTCTGAGCAGGCGTAGCGTCGGGTACAGCTGCAGGATATGATCTTTAAACACACAGCGCCAGAACTGATGCATGCACTGAGATTTCTCTTTCTCCAGCCGGTCCAGAACCTCATAGATGCGCTTCTGCGTCTGCTTCTGCTCACGAGAGCGCATCCCTTTCACCTTCTACAGACAAAACAGAGAAAGACATTAAAGAAAACAGAAGTGTGGTCAGGCGTCACAGTGCTGACAATAACATATCTGCACAACAATGAAATGAATTATCAAAGTACCATGGTACCTTTGGAATTAGGTAAATCTGCAGTGTGCTTTTACACACCAGCTTTTAAAAGTGGCTGTACTATTGTAAAGTGATGGTAACGGATGATAATACCATGGTACTTTGATAAACAATTACAGTTCAAAATTTTGGGGTCAGTAAGATTTTTTTATTTTTTTTAAGAAGTCTATTATGCTAATTTATCGGTTCATTTAAATGCAGTCTCTTAGGCTGCATTTATTTGAACAAAAATACAATAAAAACAGTAAAGTTGTAACATAATTTCAATTTAAAATGACAATGAATGAAATGACTTTTCTATTTGACTATATTTTCAAATGTAATGTATTCCTGTGATCAAAAGCTAAGCTGAATGTGATTGTGAAACATTTTATAATTATTATTATCAATGTTGAAGATAACTATATTTGCGGAATCCATGATACATTTTTTCCAGGATTTTTCCATCTGAAAACTGTACCTTTTTTGCAACATTATAAATGTCTTTACTTTTGATCATTTGATCAAGCCTCTTTCCTGAATGAAAGTATCAATTTCTTAAAAAAGAGTGCCATGGTAATAACATGTTTGTTGTTGTTTTTGACACAGTATGCTATCATAGTATTTTTGACATGTATTTATTATAGTATGAATACAGTCACAGTTTTTTGCAAGGGTATTTTATGGTAGTGGTCAAAAACATGGTACTGCTATTGTACATGTACAAAAACATTTTTATGGTTTTGCCATATTACATGCCTTTAAAACAGTGTTACTATGGCTGAATGTCTTGAAACAGAACTATTATTGTACCATATCCAAAAAGCATGGTATTGCCATGGTACATAACCAAAAAGTATCATGTCCATCAAACCATGACATACATAATAACATGAATGCCTATAAAAGAGATCCTACTAGACAGATACTGTCATACATGAGTGGTTTAGTTAGAGAAAGAGGGTATGTAGGGGGTGGGCGTGTTCCTGCCTTAAACAGTTCCTCTGTCATCAGGTCGTGGTCCCGCAGCTGAGTGAACAATGCGTGCGGTTGTTCAATGCACGAAATCTCCGTCTTCTTGCGGTGGAGAAAAAGCAGCAACTCTTGATTCGTTATAAAGTCTAACGGGTCCATTTGGCCGCGGTGTCCTGTTAATTCACAGATTTACAGGGCGACACAAAGTAGCGACGTTTAGCAACTTTGTAATATCACGCAGAATAATACAACACAACAGTTCTGTGTCAAATACATAATTACGAAGCAATGTCTCACACTCCTCCAACTGAATAGGCTGGACATGTTTTGTAGGCTACATATTTTTGCTTAAACGCAACATTTGCATATTTGACTCTTACGTAGCCTACCTGTCGATGGCGAGCTGTCTGGAAGGATTTGTATTGATTATACTGTAGGCTACTTGATACGAGCAGGTCAGAAAGAGAAATAGTTGTTTCCAAATCTCCCGCCTGAAGGACTAAATCAAACGGGCTCATAAACCGTAAAGTGTGCGGAAGTGATGTAGGGAAAGCGAATGTTAACCCGTTCAAAGTTCAATACGTATTAGCCTACGTAATGATGTCCGAATCAAACCCGTGTATTAGGTTTCTACGGGTTTTTCTCCCTTCTTTTTGACAAGGATCTTCATATAATTTTACGCGTCACAGTGCTGTTAAGTAGACTAGCCTACATATGAGAGTGCTAAAATAAATGTTCACTTCTTGGATTAAAAAGTTGCATGTTTTAAGAAAATCCTGTGTATTAAGCAGTCATACACATTTCCAGTAGGCTACATTTTATTATACAATTTCTCCCATAGGTTAAGTAACTTTTAAGTAAGTTCATTAAACTTTTTTTAACCCGTCAGTCAAATCCTTTCTAAACCCGTTCATTATAAAGATGCGATTCAAAAGAACGATCCGTTCACGCATCCGACATCACTGCAGGCGAACCGGCTCAACTGTTCGGGAATAAGGCTGCATCCTAAAGAATATAGGCTAAGAGAGATTGAGCTGGATAACGTGATTAAAATAGTTTAATTTGTGTCAGATAGGGGGCAAATTCCAAACGGAAGTGAGCATTCCTCGCCCTGCTCCCTTTGAAGGGCAGAGCCCTTGAAGTGGGACTTTGAAGTGAGCAGGGCACTTGTGTGCCATTATGTAGCCGTTTGGAACGCACTTGGCGAAGGGAGCACCTGGGATATTCCCATGACAACGCAGCATCAGCATGTCCATCAGCTGAATAGCTGTTAATAGCTTTCGACAGAAATGTCTTATTGCTGTTAACAACTGTTCAAAATAAATAGGCCTACATTTTATACAAAAAAAGTTATAGCCTATATCTGTGTGAGTGTATTTCTCTGCTCTCAACTTAAACTTGCCGTCTCATCACTGGACCCTGAATTAGGCTGCCTACCTAACACATTTCTTACCTGAAACTTATGTATAACAATATGACAAAAATGTGTGAAATATATCACAAACAAAACAACTTGAATTGCTCGAATTTGTAAATTAACTCGAACTCTCCTGCCATCTAGCTTTAAACTGAATCACGAGTAGCTATTTGGGTCATATGACCATAATAAAATGACTTCGTTGAAGTGACCATGGCATGTGGATTTTGAGGCGTCTGTGTTGATAGTTGTTTGGGGTTTGTCCACTAGAGGGCGCAATAACCCAGAATAAAAAATCTTGCGAAATACATTGTGAGGTTTCCAAGTAAAATAATATAGTTAGTTTCTCTTATTATTGTTATTAGTTATGTACGTTGGAGTGTTTATGTTGCACATTATGTTATTTAGTTAATGTGTACTGCATTATTTTGTCATATTTATTACCTCGATGGTGTTTAACACTGCAATGTTGCTGGAGAAGTTACTTTTGGCAAACTTTAAGTCATCCTGTGTACTTCCCCTACCACGTGTGTCATTATCAGTGCATTTTACAATAACACATTTTACGAGTCACTGTCATTCCCCCTGGAAGACTAAGTTGTTACTGTATAAGTGGTGAAGGGATAGTTACTCACCCTCATGTCGTTCCAAACCTGCACAACACACACACAGAGAGAGAGAGAGAGAGAGAGAGAGAGAGAGAGAGAGAGAGATACGCAGATACGCAGATACGCATGTTCACGTTTATTTCCTCTTTCCCTGCCCATGTAAGCACATATACACCTGTTCTCAGGTTATCATTGATTATCGTTGATTATCATCAACATGAAAACATTTGTCTTCACAGGTGTGTCCTTGCCCACTTCCTTCAGCTTTAACTCAGAATAGGTACATGTAAAATACAATGTTCTTTGTGATTGATTTACGTTTATGTTTGGTCATTTGAAAAGTCTCAGAAAGACTGGATGGCCAAATCCCCATAAGTAGACTAAATTATAATAAAGGAGTTAAAAGGGATATTTTGTCAGTAGTTTATATAGGGGACATTGTGTCACTTATGATTTATGACCCTTTATGACCATTATGGCCAGCAGGTGTTCGTTTGTGACCTTCTGACCATCCTGAGTGTTTGTGTTTGTGTGTTTATGGCCCCCGTCTGTAGTGTGATAAGGAAGTGAATGTTTTTTTCAGGATGTCTTTTGCAGGTTAACGACCCCAGGTCATTGAATTTATGATCAGAAGAGACCTGGCAAAGGGTCGGAGGCTTGGTTTTCAGATTGTACTGCAACGTCCATAATGTCTGTGTGAAAATGAAATGATACAAACGAGTTTAGAGAAATAAGAAGCATTGCTGATAAATAAAAGCATATCAAATAATAGACATATGAAATAAGATGAAATTTGATTAAATATAAGTATTTTAAAGATTAAAGCTGATCAACATGAGATGAGGTGTATGAGAAACACCACTCCCCCATCCTGACTGTGTGTTGTTGTTGTGTATTTGGTTTGCAATTTGTTTCTGGAAGCATCAAACAATTAAAAGGCAGGATAGTCACCTCTAAAGTTTTATTATTGAGTGATCGTGAACGAACATAAACCATCACAGACAACTGTCTCCCATCCTGTATTTTCTGGGAGGCCCCAAAATGTGATCATTTTGACACCTCTACACTGACCAGGGCTGTAAGATCAATAGAATCAGATGTTTCGGTGTCTTCAAGAAACAGTCAGGGGTCAAAACAAAATGGAAAGGAAGTTCAATTTTATATTATCCATTGATTGTTATGATAAGCTAATCGTCCTTTCTTCCTGGGGCAACTGTCTCCCATCCTGTCTTTCTGGGAGAAAGTGTGAAAGTAAGAGGCACCCCAAAAAACGACACCTCAATTCTGAAGATCAGAGACTTACAGGCAATGTTTGATAGTATATCAACAAAAGTTTTTCAATAATTTTTTTAACAATATTTTAAATAACCGATTTGATCTTATTCTATTATTGAATAGTTTATTTTTTAATTAGTTAATATTTATAAGTAAATGGCTCAGTGCTGTTTTATTTATTTTTCAGATGGTCTACACTAAAATATATAGTAAAGCTGTATACGTTTCTCTATTGGATTAAATTACCTTAAAAATAAGCCTAAAATTACATGACAGATCACGTAATAGTAATAAATTGATCAACAAACAGAGATAAAACATTAAATCTTTATATTTTTGATTATTGCTATTTAGCTTTTTCTCCAAGTTAGAAAAACAATCAGGCTGTTATGCATGAAAACCAATGTGAATATATATTCTACCTTTATTCATTTTTCTACCTGAGAACAAAGGAACTGTTTTCTCGTTTTTCTACTTTCAATATTAAATCAAAAACCGAATGAACCCACGGACCCACAATATATCAGTGTCTGAAGACAGATCTGACAGATGTATGTGGGCTCACCAATAAACATCAAGATGAGCAATTAAACACCTTCTTGATGTATTCATATGTGAACAAAACCCTGCATTATTGGCTGGTGCTGCATTATTCTATCTATTTTTGGTGTTTGCTCTAATGAACAATTTTAAGTTAACTTTACTTAATGTCTTAACTTAATTGAACAAATCTAGTAATCTATTTGCATACTATGCCTTTGTTACTCAGAAAACCCAAGTTAAGATTAATTGATTGGTTTGAGGACCTTTTTGTCAAGCAAAAGCGATTTATTTTTTTAAGGCAGGGCAATTCCTAATAGATTTCTACTAATTTCCTCCATTTCTGCAGTTATCTTTCTCCATAGTTGCATTCACTCATTTTATAAACTCATCTTGAATGTTGAATTGTCAATACAACTGAAAACTGTGAGAGAACATCACATAAATTGCGTCATAAATTGATGTTGATTTCAGTTTGAAGTCACCACAATGCTGATTAGTGTTCCCTTTAGTTTGGCACTTGGAACTTCATTTATATGACTATAATTCCCTTCCAACTGATGCAGCGATGCAACAAGAAATCACGGTTCTACCAGAAAGACTCGGGAGGCAAAACAACGTAACAAGTATGCATTTATTAACAGCCAAGCGAGCACTTTGGCATAGGCATACTTTCAGTCTGTTCTTCACACAAAGCTTTCAAATTACTTTAGAGGATGTGAAATAGGCTACAGTGCATAACTCATACAAGAAAGACATGTATCTGGAACAAAATTTTCAAATTGGGTGAGCTATCCCTTTAAAGTGCAAATATAGCCTACATTTCTTCTCAGAGAGGAATTAAAACACATAAGAACCAAACCGGAGACATCAGGCACCCTCTCAACATGATCGCAGCAAACGGCACTTGACGTCAGAAATCCTGGAATTAAGAAAACATACGCAAATGATCAGATCGCCATATGCAGACCTAAAGACAGACCTCAGCTTATCTCTAAAGATCCTTTACATAACATGCAGCAGTTGTAAAAGAAGAGGCCTGGGAAATCAGCCTTTAAAGCACCGGCCAACTGGCAGGAGCGGATTTGACATGCCTTTATGCCTTCATGTCTTTAGTGCGGATCGCAGACACAATCCACCACATCACTAATTCAGAGGCAAAGAAGAGGCCGATCCCCAGTGGAAAACCATTTACGTGTGGCTTTTGCGTCTCCACACACACAACTCAACTCCACTTGCACAACAGATGCAATGGGGACTGGATCCAGGGGGACTGGATCTACCCTAAAGCGCAAACAAATTACCAAGATGTTACTAATTAATCTAGTGCACTCTTAAAGTATGAAAAGAGAAAGTGAGGCTCTATTTGAAATAGACTATTATTACCTATATGCAAATGTTCTGTAAGCATGAAATAGCTGAATAACTACTACATTGATAAAACTGGACAGTATGGCTGTTAGGCCTATGTTTAGAATGAAGTAGCTTACTAACTGCCCACTATTTTAAAAAATTAATGAAAAAAGTAATGTTCAGCATAGCATACTAATACTAGATGTACCGCATGGCGGTAAAAAATATGACCGCCGCTCAGGCCTGCACTGGCTTTCCACAAAAAATATACTTATACATACTAAGTATGAAAAATCTGTGATTATTTTTTCCAAAGGACCCTCCCATTCAATTTCTACAAACCTCTACCAAACGGTTGAGGTGCCTGTTGATGGTAAAAGTCAGTTATCTGACTTTGGCATGGGTTTGTTGTGTTTTACTGAAATAAAAAACATTTTTTCCCCAAAAAAGTGTTTTTTATCTTGTAGCCCTGGTCCCAGAGTTTTAAAAAACAATGTTAACAAAATTAAACTCATTCCCACTGTACCTAGTAGAACACAGTAAATGTCCCATTGAAATTAATGGGATTTTATGGATTTAGGTGAAGAAAGTGTACACATAATACATTTTAGTCTGTACCATGAAGAGAAAACTGATTCAACTATATAAACTATATATTTTCTGAAAGCGTAGACTCTCAGGATGTGATCTAACATGGCATGAAACATGTCCCACCCACCTCATTAGTATACTGCCCAAGCATAACACGGGTATTGGTAAATCGGGTATATGGCTGATACCTAAAAAAAGTAGTAGTATGTGCATGTCTGTCTGTGTGTGTGTGTATGTGTGTGTCTGTGTGTGTGTCTGTGCGTGTATGTATGCGTGCGTACATGTGTGTGCGCGTGTGTGTTTGTGTGTGTGTGTCTGTGCGTGTGGATGTCAGTGTGTGTGCATGCTTGCGTTTGTTTGTATTCCTGCATGTGTGTGTGTGACAGTATCATCCTAAACCAGCAACCCTTCGCTCAACAGCACCATCTACAGGCCGATGAGTGTACAGTCACTAAATGTGCACATAAATGAATTTATTTTATACCCCCCCATGGATGAAATTCTACGAAACTTAGCATACCCCCAGAGGATGTCAAGTTAATCATACACATGAAATATGGTGCAGTTCTGAACATCTCAACTGAAGATAGGGGCGATTAAAGCAGAATAATATTGCATTTTCATTTTTTATGGGAAGGGGCGCAAATCACAAATGAGTGATTATGGGCTAGGTTGATGTGGGCCCTTAAGACCAACATACCATAAAAATGTCTTCATCCTCGGTGCCACGGTTCAGGTAGTTATTTAGGAAAAACTGCATTTTTTGGGTTTGGAGGGGCCCAGCGCGGGGGGGGGGGGGAGTGGCCCCCGGGGACCAAACAAAATTTTTCCGTAAAAGTCTAGTGGGGCTACATGCCCACCAAATTTCATGTTCCCCGGTGTTTCGGTGTCCCTGGTATCGTTGACGAAAAATTCAGTAGATGACGAAAAAAAAAAAAAAAAAAAACTTTGACAATCCCTATATGACCGCTTTCGCTAGCTATGCTAGCGGCGGTCATAATTATTACATACTATTTCTAGAGTATATTGTATGTTCACTGTGCACATTAGGCTATACGAAGAATACCTGAACGACCTACTATATTTGCCAAAATTATAGGCATACAACTACATGGAAGGGTTAGTTAACTATATTTTAAAAATTGTTGCGCAATAAAATAAAAGTTAACTGAAATAAGATAAAATATAAATATAAAAAAAAATTAGATGTAGATGTTTCTGGACAAAAAAAGAGAAAAAACAGCCCAGCCCAAAAAGCTGAAACACTAAGCTTTTAATTGTCACAAATTATTGGTCAGGAAATTAGCAAAATGTAAGCAAATACACTTAAAAGTCCATTGCTCAGAAAAACATCAAAGACAGAATTAAGTTTTTGGCAGAATATGGGAAGTTGTGTGTGGAGTGATAAATGAAACACGAGTTGCATGTTGAGAAATATAATAATAAATGCATCTCTTCCAGTGAAGTATGGATGAAGAGATTGTGTGGGGAGTCTTTTTAGCTGCTGTTAGTGTGAGCTACTTGCACTGTGAAAAGTCATTTGATGCTTTGGAGTGCAGGAGAATATTGCAGAATGTCTTGCTTCCCACAATTGAAAAGTTGTTATATCAGATGATATTTTTCAACAAGACAATGCTCTTGCCCAAATTGCAAAGACAACCAAGAAGTGTCCATCAGGCTCAGGTTTTGGCCTGTTCAGAGTCCTTTAGTGAATACTGGGTCTCACAAACTCAAACGAACTGGAAGACATTTTTCAGCTACTCATGAACTGTTTGAAGTCATTAACACTGAGTGGAACAGCACGGACTTTTCTCCCTGTAAAAGCCATTCCGTGCTAGTAAGTATTTGCAGGATTATTTCCTGACCAGTGATTTGTGAATGGATAAGACCATTAAAAGACCACAAAATATGTGACCATTTTTGTCTTGGCCCATTTAAAAAAAAAAAAAAAAAAAAAAGTGAACTAGGATAAAATAACTAATTAAAATGTAAATAAAAATGGATAAAACCTATATAGACATTTAAAAAAAAAAAAAAAAAAAAAAAAAAAAAAAACTAATAAAAATGACCAAAAAAATACTAAAATTTTAACTAAATTTAAAACAGAAAAATACAAACTTATTCAAAATATTATATTATATATAATAATATATTACTAAAATAACACTGCATGAAATATATACCACAATGCAATGCACTAGATGTGACCCTTCGTTTCCAGTATGATAAGCTGGAAACAATATCAGTCATGATTATCCACATCTCTTTCCTGAATCTGACTGCCAAATGTTAAGATATATTTGCACAAAATTATTTTACACAGTGCATGCAACATGACAACACTGTAGTATGCTACTGTTTCACATGTTATATAACATACACTGATGAGCCAAAACATTATGACCAGTCACAGGTGAAGCAAATACCATCGATCATCTCTTAACAAGGCCACATATTAAGGTCTGGTTAAAAAGAATTGTTTTCATTTCCAAGATGATATAATAAATGCAATATAATGACATAATATGATCACAATGATGCTTACTTGTTACATTTATGTTTATTTTTTTAAATAGCAGGTGTTCATATTCAGTATATATTGTGCCATATGCCACATCAGTATGTCAATCCATTGCAAACATTGCCAATGTTGATTGTGAATGTATGCAAATAAATAAGAAAAAAATGGGGTTTTAAAATTCACTAAAATATGATGCATTTCCAGATTTAACTGTTCTGTAAACACATATTTATATGTTTGCATATTATTTACCTCAATTCTACAAAGCATCATACTTTACAATCCTTTGCAGCATCTTCAAGACAACAGCCTGCTGTTTCACTCATAAATACACAAGAGCATCCTGCCATCCTGTTTATTAATACTGTATGTGTCAAGAGGCTAGACGTCAAACTCGGGGACAGATTATTAAATATTCATTCCCTTTTCTTCTTTTTTTTTTAAAAACTCTTTTTCTTGTGTATTACCTTCCTAATTCTTCTCATCTGTCAATATACTTACTCCACCTTTTCAACTTCCACTGCTGGTCTGTTATTTGGAAATCAGAGGGAACTGCTGGAGTCTGATGGAGGGTGAGGAAGCTTGGAGTGATGCACTATTTGAGGCATATAGCAGTCTAATTCCTGTCTCAATAAGCAATTTATGGATGAATGCTCAATGCATACACACATAAAACAGTGTGAGTGACATATTCCCACACGTGAAGGAGGGAACATGTTTGAGACACTCTGCTGGTGAACTCGTTCACACCGCCAGGCAATGAATATTTCATTGTGAGTGAGAAAAAACAGATGAGGGATTATAAGAGGAGTCATAACTATCGTCAGCGGTTATATAATTAAGCAATGGCAGACGGGGCGTATGCGAAACCTGTTAAAGTACAGTCATTTTTGCTATTTAATTTGGTGCCACTAATGGAGCTGAAATTACACACTCAAGCCATAGATTTGTGTGCTGTGGTAAAAATCACATTCATTTTCTCCATAGAGAAATCATTCTATTTAAACCTTTCAAGACATCTGAGGTCATTAATCATAATTTCAACTTCATATTTAATAGCCAAATTCCAACACTGTGAAAGTCTGAATTAATGATGCAGTGAATTGTGTCTGCATTTTAGCTTTATTTACAATTGTTTATGAAAATATATAATACAGGGGTGTCCAATATCCAGACAGATGTGTTGAGGCAAGTTAGAGCTAAACTCTGCAGGACAGTGGCCCTTCAGTACCAAGTTTGAACACCCCTGATATAATGCATTATATCATACATTATGGACACCATTATGCATAATGTTTTAATTAAAGTGTTACAAATAATTATTTTTAATCACTATGAAGAAAAGAAATATGAACCCATTCTGCTAAATATGTGGACATACGACTGCACTCTAATATCTGTGAAGCCGTGTTATACTGTGAATAAAATCACAGCTATAAAGGAATAAGTTATTCCATTGTTAGGAATAACACACTTCAGCCGTTACTGACAAAAACAATAATTCAACTAAAAACAAAAGTAGCTTGATCATAACTGTGCATGTAAACATACAGGACATTGACCAATTAGCACCTAGAACTGGAAATGTGTATTGTAAAAAGAAGTATACAGAATGCTGAAAAAAAAAAAAAAAAAAAAAAAATCAAAGGAAAAAAAACTAATTTGTATTCATCCCTCAAACCCACTCTCATCCCCTCGCTGATGCTGTCCTCACATCCCGTTCCCTTCTTCATTCCTCTTTCAGCACACACACACTCTCTCTCTCACACACACAGTTATGCAATCAGTGTAATCCCTCTTCTGCTTCATCTGAACATTCATGATCTACAAATCACTGATGATCTTCCTCAACTGCTGCTCTGTCTTTCATCAATCACTCATGTCTCTGTTCAATCTACTCTCTCTCTCTCTCTCTCCTTTTGCAGGAAGGTTCTGCAGCAAATGACATATTCATTTAAACTCTTTTCGCTTTCATCTTCACCCTCTTGGGTTTTAGAGAATATATCGTATATATGTAATCTCAGGCGTGATGCATTCCTTCTATCTAATGATCTCGTATCAATCTGATCTTTGGCTCGTATTCCTCTTCCCGTCGAGTCTCTCTGCGGTATGTTCCTGGTCAGCAAAATGTCAGGCAGATCCTCCAGTCCCCCAGAGAGAGCCAAGCTGTTAATGAGGAGTGCGAGCCAAAGGCACACAGCAACACCCCGCCAACTGATCTGAGCTCAGTTTTTCTGAAATACAGAGGAGGAGGGGAAGAAAACAGAAAGAGAAGAGACTGGGAGATGCTGTGTTAAGAGAGGATGTTTGGACTAGAACTCATCGAGCAACAGATAGAAGGAGCTTGATGAGGTGGACAGAAGAGGAGATGGATGCATATAGGAGGAGCTTGTAGCCTTTAAACATGAAACAAGTAGAGGATGCTGGATTTAAAACATTAAAACACATTGGAAATCCCGTAAAACTGCAAGTGTCTGACTTCACATAATGTACAGTTTTAGAAGTATTAGCTGGTTCACACAGAACGCGCTTTTGCTTTTGAAAAACGAGAGATGCGGGCAGTGGAATGGGGGGATACAAGGTCTCGAGACACATTTGTTTAAAAGTTGAACTTATTTTAACTTGAGACCCATGTCATGCACGAGACGCTGCAAACGATGGAAGACGTGAGTGGAACGGTCAAACACATCCATCTAGCGCGTTTACATAGAAAAACAATGGAAAAGTAGCACAGTGGAATGGAAAAATGCATTCTGTGTGAACAGTAATTCTTCAGACATGGGGCAAAATATGTGCCATAGCAATACTTCATAGTGATTAAAATTTATATTAAATATGTATCTCTTACAGAAACATTACTGCAATGTAATGATAGAAGGTTTACAACTATTTCAATTTTGTTTTTAAAGTTGACAAGAAACCCGCCAGTAAATTTGTCATCAGAGAGAAGAGATGTCACTGCAAGAGGGAAGATACTTTGATTAAAGATTACGAGGGCAATAAATTTAATAAAATAATGATGTGCATAGATAAATCATTTATAAATACTGCAATATTCTGATTTTAAAAAATGGTCGATTTTGATTTCATGGTGACTTTAACAGACAATATTTATGAAAACATCTAAAATCATGATCATGAGTCAGATGATCACACAGGAAAAGACATTTTGTGGGACAAATTAAGCAGAAGACTCACCCAAAAATAGGAGAATACCTCTGAACCTCTTATTAATCCAAAACAATTCCTTTCTGATTACATTCAAATTCTTCAGTTTTCATTTTGTCCCAGTACTCAAGAATCAGTTAATGGATAATTAACCTCAACTTTACCTCCAGGCCATGATTAAAGCATATTCAAAGGCATTGTCTGGAGTCTGTCTGGCGAAAAGTCATCTGACTCAGAGAGAGACTCTTAGGCGTCCAGGGTTACCGATGCGTTCAGTAGCTATAGTTCTTAAGCATTTGATGCGGTCAGTATAGCTATAGGTGTCTTATGCAGTCAGAATATTAATATTAGGCATCTGGTATTCCAATGCGGTCAGAGTAGCTATTCTTAGGCATCCGGGGTTACCAACATAGTCAGGGTGGAGGTGAAGGGGGACACCTGGTTTAACTTAAGTCAGGTGTGTAGGAGAAACCCACAACTCGCATGTTTTTTTTTTTTTTTATGTTTATTTATCTAAACAGCAATTATTGCACAGTGTTGACAAAAATATTTAAACATTGAATAAAAGATCAGAATAAAGTCATTATAGGTTTTTAGGGGTGACTACTGCATTTAAACATTGCAGGAACTTTAGGATGGAACATTCTGATCAAATATTGCAGCATTTTACCAAAGCTGAAATCAAAAGCACCATTACTTGCATTATAATAGTTTCTCAGGATGATGTCTGTAACATAATCGCATGCCTCCTCTGTGAGAAAACTTTGGCAGCAAGTTCGTTTTATGTATCAAAAGTGTGAAACGGCAAACAATCAACTTAGAAATGGTCAAAAAATATTCAAATGAAATTTTGTTGTAATAACTTTTGACATTTGTGAAATTACGGCTGTAAAGTAGTACAAAAGAGTATTCATTTTATTATTGCACGACTACAGAAACCTGCAGAAGTCAAGTTTAAAAAAAATCTGATTCACATTCAAGTATTCATGCTCTACAAATGCTGGTTACGTAAAGAGGGAAAAAGGACAGGGCACAAGATTCCTGGGGTGAGAATGAAAGGATAAAATAAAATAAAAAAAGCAACAGTGAAAAAGAAAGGGGAGTCTGAAACAGGTGGCCAAGCAGACCACTGAAAGAGACACTGCTGGACAGAAAACAGAATGAAAGAGACAGAGAGAGAGTGAGAGAGAGAGAGAATGCATTTTAAAATGACACATGAAATGGAGTGCAACGACACACATTCTGTTCTGAACAGCCTCACACAGCAAACACACTCCTACGACAACCTGCCAGACAAATACAACTGAGTATTCTGAGAGACAGAAACGCAGACTGACACCTCATTTGTTACAAAGGACATCAATGTTCAGTCACAAATCCACTGAAACAGATATTGGGATGGAACTACATTAAACAGTATTGCTGCTCACAATACATTTTTACCTCTTTAATGTTACACACACTACCGTACAAATGTTTTGAGGTGAGAACGATTATTTTTGTTTAATTAATACTTTTATTAATCAGAGGCATAACATTTATCTAAAGTGAGAGTAAAGAAAGGTATAATGTTACAAAGATTTCAATTTTTTTTTCTTTCTATTTATCAAATAACCCTGAAGAAAAATGCATCACAGTTTTCCATAAAAAATATTAAGCAGCCAAACTGTTTTCAACATTGACAATAATAAAAAATGTTTCTTGAGCATCAAAATCAGCATATTACAATTATTTATGAAGGACACTGAAGAATGGAGGAATGATGCTGAAAATTCAGCTTTGCCATCGCCGGAATAAATTACATTTTAAAATATATTCAAATAGAAAACAGTTATTTTACACAATATTAGTGTTTTATGCAATAAATGCAACCTTAGTGAACTTAGGAAATCTTCCAGACCCCAAACATTTGAACGGTTATGTATTCCCGAGTGAAATAGGATATTCATCACCAAGAGCAGGACTTGATTGGCGGGTGAGCGTTACATACCAGTTAATCAGCCAGACAAAAAAGACTGACTAATAGCTATTTGGCTCTTGGTAAACATTGTTCAACAGCATACACAACCTACGTGTTGTCAACAGAAAAGGAAAGTTGATGATGGATTTAAAAGGCAGATTCTGTTTGGAATAACATACACCAATTAAAGAGTTCAACATGAAAAATGTGTTTGCAACCCAATTACTTCTGTAATACAATGCATTTCTGAATGACATTCAATAGGAAAAAAGCGTAAGGCTGCACCTCATTTTATCTACTGGGAACTGAATGTCCCATGAAAAGTAGCTGTTTCATACCAGAATGTTGACAGACGGTTGAGAGATTTTGAAATATGATGGATTGGTGACATCAGCTGAAAAGTCTTTTGTGAGAAGGATGAAAGATTAAAAATAAAAAAGTTTTCTTTGGAATAATGTGCTATGATGAATTGCGAAGACCAGGAACATGATTTGAGAAATTAAACGGCACAGGAAGAGGACAAAAAGAAAACTATTTCTTGACTAGGTCCTGCAGTCAGTTGCAATAAACTTCTTAAGTTTATTATAAATGCTATAAAAAAAGTTAATTAAACCCCTTATAATCTGTGTGTTAAACTCAAAACTGTAGCCTATACATTACAAATCAAGACAGAAAAAAAGTCATCTGGAGAAGTGCATAGGATTCTGTATCTTTTTGTCCCCTCATACACAATTTCACACACTTGCACGCACACACACACACACACACACACACACGTGTCAAGTCAAATAGGGCTGCATAGTTAAGACGGGTCCGTGAGTATAAATATCTCATATTGGCGATTGTGTGGGCAGGTCAGGAGCATTTCCAAACGCACACGGCCAGACTTCCCCCGAAGAACATGTAGAGCAGGTTCTTGACTTCATGGGTCACCTCGAACCCAAACCCCTCACCGATCACCACATGCCACGAACTGCCAAACTTCTTATCCATGGACTCCTTGATCATTTTGGCAGCATTCTGAAAATAGAGTGAACCAACGAGAAAGAGAGCGAGATGAAAGCATGTAGGCTAGTAGAGCAGTCCAGATGGCCCGACTACGAGTGTGTGAAACGTCCTGACTCAGTACTAGACGGAAACACAGAGCCCAACCCTACCTGTGTGACCTGGGGAGCACATTTATCTGAAAGCCTGTGCTTAATAACACTAACACACACAAACCCGACTGACCTCATTGTTAGAGGCAAATTTCTCGCAGGCTGTGACGCAGAGCTCCATGGTCTCCACGCGCATCTCCTCGGCCATATCCGTGTGCTGTAGACAAAACCAAAAGAACATATTCGGGTCATGAACTTACAGGTGCAACGAGATTATTTTCTGAGGTCACTACATTATATTTATATATGTACTTTATATATACTTAATATATAAGTATATAAGTAATATGAAGTATACATTTCTGCTCAAAAGTTTTGGGTCAGTTTGGTTTATTTTATTTTATTCATCGAGGACACATTAAATGTCAAAAGTGACAGTAAAGACTAGTTCAACATTCTATTTCAAATAAGTGCTGTTTTTTTTAAAACTTTCTACTCATCAAAGAATCCAGTTTCCACAAAAATATTAAGGAGCTCACTTGTTTTCAACCTTGATAATAATCAGAAATGTTTCTTGAGCATCAAATTATCATACTATAATGATTTCTGAAGGATCATGTGACACTGAAGACTTGAAAATTCAGCTTTGACATCACAGCAATAAATTACATTTGAAAATTTGGTCAAACAGAAATGAGTTGACCAAGGCAGTGCAAAATATTAATATTGTAAAAAGATAGTAAACCAAATCAAATAAAGAAGCAGTGCAAATATTACCTGCGACAAAATGCATGATGGATAAAGATGTTTAACTTTTTTTTTTTTAAGGACAAAAAAGGGAGCAGTTTGAATGATAACCCTAATACAGACAAACACAGACAGACGCATTCATAACTGGTTCTTTCTATCTAGGTCACAGCATCAGTCGAGCTGCACCCACCCTGATGAGCGGAAAGCTTTGCAGTCTTTTGTAGTCGGCATCCTCTTTTTTACCATCTCTGGTTTCTGCCATCCTTTTCTTTACTAAAACGAGAGAAAGAGAGACAGAGGGATTAGTCCTGTCTGATGAAAAGAAACAGAACATAAGGTCAAATCTCTCACCCATTAAGTAACAAAAAAGTGCAGTAGATCCAAAATCTTATATTTTCAGCATTTGAAGGGAGAAAGAAAAACACATTTGTTTGTAAGTTAAATTATCAAATGACATTCATTATTTTGTATTTTTAAGCAAAATGTGAACATTCTCTTGCAGGGTGACAGTATTCATCAAATATGTAAATTTATCAAAAAGAACATTGAGGATAGACATACTACTTTTAAATATATTCCCATTATTTATATACCTCGTGTTTAATGTCCTACTATTAACTCAATTTGTAAAGTTTATGTGTAACTATTTCTGTGTTCTTAAAGTGTAATGCCTCCACATAATAAAACCAGATTCTCAGCATTAATGAGCGTAAAATGAGTGTAAGAAAAAATTATGTGGACGTCGAAATCTCAAAAATTCAGTTTATTACAGCATAGCAGTGGCAAGGTACACGAAACACCTTGGGTTCACCGGCGTCAGAATGAACCCAGAACATCCAAATCTTAAACCTTTTATCCTGTTCTTAATGTAAATGAAGTTGCTCTTGTTGCATCAGCTGTGGTCTGTATGTTAATGAAGTTGTGACACCCCATTGTCTGAGAAGGTTCTCTGTGTCCCACGCCCAGTCCCATTCTACAATTGACTACCATTTGTTCAGGAGGTGATCAACCCAAATGGTGAAGAAACAATATAACTTGACTTTCTTTCATCTCTATGATAATTAAGCCATTTTGGGGATGAGCTCATTCTAAAATATATTTTGGAGTGGAATCTGGGTCGAGGCAGACTACAATTCCTTACATGAGTTACAGTACAGGTTCACTTATTAATACATTTGAACTATAGGGTCATTCTGTATCAACTTAATGGGATAGTTCACCCAAAAATGAAAATTAGCCCATGTGATTTACTCACCCTAAAGTCATCCTAGTTGTATATGACATTCTTCTTTCAGACGAATACATTTGGAGTTATATAAAGAATGTCCTGGCTCTTATACACAGTTTTATAATGGCAGTGAATTGCTGTTTCTGTTTTGAAGTCCATAAAAGTGAATCTATCCGTCATAAAAGTGCTCCAAACAGCTCTGGGGGGATAATAAAGGCCTTCTGAAGTGAAGCGATGAGTTTGTGTAAGAAAAATATTCATACTTAACACGCTACAAAGTAAAATTCTAGCTTCCGGCTAAACGGCCATACACAGTCTACTTGTGTCTAAAGTGAAACTTACGCAACTTGTGACGTCAGAAGTAGCGTAGTGCGTCATGGCGTAGCGTAAATATCTGTTGCGCTTTACACTTAAGTGGAATTCGTATGTTTGTTTGGCCGGAAGCTAGTTATTTTACTTTATAAGTTACTTTATAAATATGAATATTTTTCTTACACAAACTCATTGCTTTGCTTCAGAAGGCCTTTATTATCCCCCCTGAGCCTTTAAAACAGAAACAGCAATTCACTGCCATTTTAAAACTGGGAAGAGCCAGGACATTTTTTAATATAACTCCAAATGTATTCGTCTGAAAGAAGAATGTCATATACACCTAGGATGACTTGAGGCTGAGTAAATCACATGGGCTAATTTTCATTTTTGGGCGAACTATCCCATTAACCAGAGGTCCCCGGCTAAAAATCTTGATTTTGATCACTTTTTTTTCCGGTGAAAGAAATACATAAATGAAGAAAACCAAAATATTAAATGTCATGAATGTATATTTACAGAGTAATTAACTTTTTGGGTGACAGGCACGCAAACTTTGGAAAAATATTATTTATGGCACTCATATTATACACATACATATTCTATGCAATTGTGTTGATAGAAAAAACAAGATACATTTCTAGTTTCAACATTATTTGTTGTTCAGATATTCCTCTTTAAAAGACAAAAAGTATCAGCTGTTTGCAAACTGACCCACTTTTGGTTTTTGACCACTAAAAACGAGGAAGTTTTTACTCATTTACTCATGGAACTGCATTAAGACCTCCATATCTCTGGGATTGAACTGTATAGGGCCTTTAAAATGAAGATACCAAAATAAATGTTTTTTAAAAAACAAAATCCAAAAGGATATTAAGATATCTTTATTAATTCTGGAGTTAGAGGCATGCAAACTTCAGGCAAAAAACACAAGAAGTGCTTTTTCCCATTTTTGAACTTTCACCGTTGGCATATAATGCAACAAAGATAGCTAAAGTCAATAGATTTAACCAATCTCTAGTAAAAATAAAATAATGATGCTGCCATCTTTCTAAAGTCATTTTAACCCCTTGTAATCTGCCTCCAAATCAACAAAATAGTGGATTACTCAGTAAATATACATCCATGACAAAATATTTGCTTCCATCACCATTTATGTTGGTCTTTGTTCAGAATTATTATTATTTATTTATTTTTTACATTTTTGAAAATTTGAACATGGGAAGTTTCTGAAATTTGGTTGATTTGACACGGAATGACCCCATTGGAGTTTCACTGAAACAATGTGTCAAAATAGCTTAAAAACTATTATCTTGAAAGTAGTGTGACATGATTAACTTCATCTATAACTTAAAAATCTAAAACAATTTTAAAACAACCTTTTTTTCCCTATCTGTATAACAGATAACTATTATTGTGCATAGTTTTCATGACCTCATTCTGAGAGATGACATGGAATTTGTACTTTTATAGCTTCATTTGTCAAACCATAAATCATTTAAAACAAAATATTGGCAAATTTAAAGTAGACATGAAACAGAAGTTGTGATACTCTTTTCTTCCCTATTCTATTAGGGTTATATTTTGTCCATTGGAAATTAATTGAATGTTTGTAGTTTGCTGTGATGTCATGTGAGTGACAGGTTGTCTCGCCCTCGCGCCAGCAAACATGTCGTCAGATTTATTATAAATAATACTGCAATATTTCATTAAAAAATTGATAACGCGTAAACTGTCATCATCACGTGTTTTTATGTAACGTTAACATAAATTAATGTAAAGGCATTTTGCATGCATTGCACAAATACCTTCACACTACAAAACAGTCAACAGACTATTTTAATTCAGTAAAAGATTTTGACAGATAAACAATCTGTTGTTTAAAACGAATTATTAGAGAGAACGGTGACAGTGCCAAGACAGCTTGCAAACTGAACTTACAAACTGAACCAGTGTCTTACTAAATTAACACCAAACTGTCGTACCAGTCCAAGTAAAATAAAATAAAAAAAATAGCCAGTGCAAAATTACATATGTACAGTCTTTAGTGCATTATAATGTAAAAGCAAAAGAAAATGTAATAAACAAACACGTGTCGAGTTAGCGTTTGTTTTTAGCATCTCTGAGCTAATGTTAGCTTGCTAGCTCGACACCATCACTTAAAAAGCTACGACTGATAAATGATTGAAAACAATGAAGAAATATAAGCATGCAAATCGTTTAAAGCTCTGAGATAGTTCATTTATATCACCACAGTTCAATAACGTACCGTTCTGTCGCGCTGTATACAGACACTAGTTTCCTCCACTGGTGTTGTCATGGATACACACCGGCCTTGGCAACCTCCGACCCACGTGACCTGTTTATTTCCGCCTCCGTCCACTCTTTCTTTCTTTCTTTCTTTCTTTCTTTCTTTCTTTCTTTCTTTCTTTCTTTCTTTCTTTCTTTCTTTCTTTCTTTCTTTATGCCATATGATTTTTGGACAGTACCATTAACTTTTTTTGTGTGTATTTCCATGGTACTCCAAGGCATATCTAAGAATACCACAGTACTTTTTTTGCAAGTGATGGCTCAGTGACAGTTACACACACACAAAAAATGTTTTTTTTTGTGTTAAAACCTGGTTAAAACTGGGTCAGCCGGTTGGTGTGCCACACATGTCAGTAAACCTTTTGTTTTTTCGCTTATAATGGCATTAAAGCCATTCACTCGTGAATCGTCTGCGAAAGAGAGGGCAGAGAGGTAATCCCAGCGGGAATTATGACATTTTGGAGATTAAGGAAACCACTAGGCAATGTGGGCCATCCACATTAGTGTTCTGCATTAATCCAACCAAAGTTCTGATCAGGATTGTGGAAAATGGCTCACACGTCTTTGATTATTTTTTGGTCCACGTGGAGATGTTATTGAGCCTGGCTGCAATCAGCGCCCACACCGCCAACGCAGATAACAGTATTTCATAACAGAGACTAGAGGTTAAAAGACCTCCTACACATCCTTACCAAGCACTATTCACATCTGCACGGGGTACTCTGTTGTCTGTTTTTTTACTGCATTACTTTTCTGCACCTTATACTTTATTGGCATTTTAGAGTTGTAAAAACCTCAAAGTAGCAAACAGAGTTGGAGATACCTAGCTAAACACGGTAGGATAATACTTGATTTAAGGTCAATCACATGAATATGGTTCTTAAACAAAGCATTTTCTTCTTGTGAAGAAGATTTTAGAACCTTTTTGCAGCATGTTTGAGCTTCTGCAAGAACCAATGAGGTTCATTCTCGTGTTACGCAGCACGTTTGAGCTTCTGCAAGAACCAATGAGGTTCATTCTCGTGTTACGCAGCACGTTTGAGCTTCTGCAAGAACCAATGAGGTTCATTCTCGTGTTACGCAGCACGTTTGAGCTTCTACAAGAACCAATGAGGTTCATTCTCGTGTTACGCAGCACGTTTGAGCTTCTGCAAGAACCAATGAGGTTCATTCTCGTGTTACGCAGCACGTTTGAGCTTCTACAAGAACCAATGAGGTTCATTCTTGTGTTACGCAGCACGTTTGAGCTTCAGCAAGAACCAATGAGGTTCGTTCTCGTGTTACGCAGCACGTTTGAGCTTCTGAAAGAACCAATGAGGTTCATTCTCGTGTTACGCAGCACGTTTGAGCTTCTGCAAGAACCAATGAGTTTCGTTCTCGTGTTACGCAGCACGTTTGAGCTTCAGCAAGAACCAATGAGGTTCGTTCTCGTGTTACGCAGCACGTTTGAGCTTCTGCAAGAACCAATGAGGTTCATTCTCGTGTTACGCAGCACGTTTGAGCTGCTGAAAGAACCAATGAGGTTCATTCTCGTGTTACGCAGCACGTTTGAGCTTCTGCAAGAACCAATGAGGTTCATTCTCGTGTTACGCAGCACGTTTGAGCTTCTACAAGAACCAATGAGGTTCATTCTCGTGTTACGCAGCACGTTTGAGCTTCTGCAAGAACCAATGAGGTTCATTCTCGTGTTACGCAGCACGTTTGAGCTTCAGCAAGAACCAATGAGGTTCGTTCTCGTGTTACGCAGCACGTTTGAGCTTCTGCAAGAACCAATGAGGTTCGTTCTCGTGTTACGCAGCACGTTTGAGCTTCAGCAAGAACCAATGAGGTTCGTTCTCGTGTTACGCAGCACGTTTGAGCTTCAGCAAGAACCAATGAGGTTCGTTCTCGTGTTACGCAGCACGTTTGAGCTTCAGCAAGAACCAATGAGGTTCATTCTCGTGTTACGCAGCACGTTTGAACTTCTGCAAGAACCAATGAGGTTCATTCTCGTGTTACGCAGCACGTTTGAGCTTCTACAAGAACCAATGAGGTTCATTCTCGTGTTACGCAGCACGTTTGAGCTTCTGCAAGAACCAATGAGGTTCATTCTCGTGTTACGCAGCACGTTTGAGCTTCTGCAAGAACCAATGAGGTTCGTTCTCGTGTTACGCAGCACGTTTGAGCTTCTGCAAGAACCAATGAGGTTCATTCTCGTGTTACGCAGCACGTTTGAGCTGCTGAAAGAACCAATGAGGTTCATTCTCGTGTTACGCAGCACGTTTGAGCTTCTGCAAGAACCAATGAGGTTCATTCTCGTGTTACGCAGCACGTTTGAGCTTCTACAAGAACCAATGAGGTTCATTCTCGTGTTACGCAGCACGTTTGAGCTTCTGCAAGAACCAATGAGGTTCATTCTCGTGTTACGCAGCACGTTTGAGCTTCTGCAAGAACCAATGAGGTTCGTTCTCGTGTTACGCAGCACGTTTGAGCTTCTGCAAGAACCAATGAGGTTCGTTCTCGTGTTACGCAGCACGTTTGAGCTTCAGCAAGAACCAATGAGGTTCGTTCTCGTGTTACGCAGCACGTTTGAGCTTCAGCAAGAACCAATGAGGTTCGTTCTCGTGTTACGCAGCACGTTTGAGCTTCTGCAAGAACCAATGAGGTTCATTCTCGTGTTACGCAGCACGTTTGAGCTTCTACAAGAACCAATGAGGTTCATTCTCGTGTTACGCAGCACGTTTGAGCTTCTGCAAGAACCAATGAGGTTCATTCTCGTGTTACGCAGCACGTTTGAGCTTCTGCAAGAACCAATGAGGTTCGTTCTCGTGTTACGCAGCACGTTTGAGCTTCAGCAAGAACCAATGAGGTTCATTCTCGTGTTACGCAGCACGTTTGAGCTTCTGCAAGAACCAATGAGGTTCATTCTCGTGTTACGCAGCACGTTTGAGCTTCTACAAGAACCAATGAGGTTCATTCTCGTGTTACGCAGCACGTTTGAGCTTCTGCAAGAACCAATGAGGTTCATTCTCGTGTTACGCAGCACGTTTGAGCTTCTGCAAGAACCAATGAGGTTCGTTCTCGTGTTACGCAGCACGTTTGAGCTTCAGCAAGAACCAATGAGGTTCGTTCTCGTGTTACGCAGCACGTTTGAGCTTCAGCAAGAACCAATGAGGTTCATTCTCGTGTTACACAGCACGTTTGAGCTTCTGAAAGAACCAATGAGGTTCATTCTCGTGTTACGCAGCACGTTTGAGCTTCTGCAAGAACCAATGAGGTTCGTTCTCGTGTTACGCAGCACGTTTGAGCTTCAGCAAGAACCAATGAGGTTCATTCTCGTGTTACGCAGCACGTTTGAGCTTCTGCAAGAACCAATGAGGTTCATTCTCGTGTTACGCAGCACGTTTGAGCTTCTGCAAGAACCAATGAGGTTCGTTCTCGTGTTACGCAGCACGTTTGAGCTTCTGCAAGAACCAATGAGGTTCATTCTCGTGTTACGCAGCACGTTTGAGCTTCAGCAAGAACCAATGAGGTCCATTCTCGTGTTACGCAGCACGTTTGAGCTTCTGCAAGAACCAATGAGGTTCATTCTCGTGTTACGCAGCACGTTTGAGCTTCTGCAAGAACCAATGAGGTTCATTCTCGTGTTACGCAGCACGTTTGAGCTTCTGCAAGAACCAATGAGGTTCATTCTCGTGTTACGCAGCACGTTTGAGCTTCTGCAAGAACCAATGAGGTTCATTCTCGTGTTACGCAGCACGTTTGAGCTTCTGCAAGAACCAATGAGGTTCATTCTCGTGTTACGCAGCACGTTTGAGCTTCAGCAAGAACCAATGAGGTTCATTCTCGTGTTACGCAGCACGTTTGAGCTTCTGAAAGAACCAATGAGGTTCATTCTCGTGTTACGCAGCACGTTTGAGCTTCTGCAAGAACCAATGAGGTTCATTCTCGTGTTACGCAGCACGTTTGAGCTTCTGCAAGAACCAATGAGGTTCATTCTCGTGTTACGCAGCACGTTTGAGCTTCTGCAAGAACCAATGAGGTTCATTCTCGTGTTACGCAGCACGTTTGAGCTTCTGCAAGAACCAATGAGGTTCATTCTCGTGTTACGCAGCACGTTTGAGCTTCTGCAAGAACCAATGAGGTTCATTCTCGTGTTACGCAGCACGTTTGAGCTTCTGAAAGAACCAATGAGGTTCATTCTCGTGTTACGCAGCACGTTTGAGCTTCTGCAAGAACCAATGAGGTTCATTCTCGTGTTACGCAGCACGTTTGAGCTTCTGCAAGAACCAATGAGGTTCATTATCGAGTTACGCAGCACGTTTGAGCTTCTGCAAGAACCAATGAGGTTCATTCTCGTGTTACGCAGCACGTTTGAGCTTCTGAAAGAACCAATGAGGTTCATTCTCGTGTTACGCAGCACGTTTGAGCTTCTGCAAGAACCAATGAGGTTCATTCTCGTGTTACGCAGCACGTTTGAGCTTCTGCAAGAACCAATGAGGTTCGTTCTCGTGTTACGCAGCACGTTTGAGCTTCAGCAAGAACCAATGAGGTTCATTCTCGTGTTACGCAGCACGTTTGAGCTTCAGCAAGAACCAATGAGGTTCATTCTCGTGTTACGCAGCACGTTTGAGCTTCTGAAAGAACCAATGAGGTTCATTCTCGTGTTACGCAGCACGTTTGAGCTTCTGCAAGAACCAATGAGGTTCATTCTCGTGTTACGCAGCACGTTTGAGCTTCTGCAAGAACCAATGAGGTTCGTTCTCGTGTTACGCAGCACGTTTGAGCTTCTGCAAGAACCAATGAGGTTCATTCTCGTGTTACGCAGCACGTTTGAGCTTCTGAAAGAACCAATGAGGTTCATTCTCGTGTTACGCAGCACGTTTGAGCTTCTGCAAGAACCAATGAGGTTCATTCTCGTGTTACGCAGCATGTTTGAGCTTCAGCAAGAACCAATGAGGTTCATTCTCGTGTTACGCAGCACGTTTGAGCTTCTGCAAGAACCAATGAGGTTCATTCTCGTGTTACGCAGCACGTTTGAGCTTCTGCAAGAACCAATGAGGTTCATTCTCGTGTTACGCAGCACGTTTGAGCATCAGCAAGAACCAATGAGGTTCATTCTCGTGTTACGCAGCACGTTTGAGCTTCAGCAAGAACCAATGAGGTTCATTCTCGTGTTACGCAGCACGTTTGAGCTTCTGAAAGAACCAATGAGGTTAATTCTCGTGTTACGCAGCACGTTTGAGCTTCTGAAAGAACCAATGAGGTTCATTCTCGTGTTACGCAGCACGTTTGAGCTTCTGCAAGAACCAATGAGGTTCATTCTCGTGTTACGCAGCACGTTTGAGCTTCTGCAAGAACCAATAAGGTTCATTCTTGTGTTACGCAGCACGTTTGAGCTTCCACTAGAGGTTTGTTCTTGCGTGTCAAGCAAGTTCAATTGAGTTCTGTTTATGTTCACTGATCAATGTTTAAATGTGAATAAAAACCTAAATTAAATCTTTTCATAAAGCGATTGGGTCACTTCAAATCTTTTTTATTAAACCAGTCAATTCATATGGATTAGCTTTATAAACTCTTTATGAACTTTATTGATTCATCAAAGTGTCAGTTGCATAGCTGTCAATGGAGGGACAGAAAGATTTAATTAAAAAAGATCTTAATTTGTGTTCCAAAGATTAACTATCCCCAACTAATTTCCAGATGTGATGAGGATTCACAAGGATTTAACAAAAACATCACGTCAATCTTCATTTATCCTTCATTTGAGGACAAATTGAAGAACAATGACAAATGATGACAAGAAAGATCAAAATGAAAAGATGCTTATTTGAGGTTCCATGTTGGGAGAACTTTTGGAGAACCTCTAGGCCACCTTTTAAAAACACATCCAGATTATGCTTATTTGTATGTGCTTCTCAGGTACAAAAGTGAATGTAGTTAAAGCATGCTGGGATTCTTTTATATTCATAGACAGAGAAAATAAAAAGGAGACAGATGCACATGGCTGGCTCAGTTTGTTGGCTGGTGCACAGATGATGGAGGATGTGTTGTGTTGTCTAATCCACTCATACAATGAATACAGTAGAGGACTATAACATACAGGAAATGATTAAATATCAAAAACACAAGTGGGCAACACAAAAGTAGAACATACTCATAAATGACAATCATTTTTTGCTCCAAGAGTAATCATGTTTACAGCAATGGAACATTGACATGCTCTTTTTAGTTGAAAGATTTTAGCTGTCTCAATGAAGATTGGATTTAGATGGAGATGACAAAACTAGACCGTACACACAAAGACATGCAATATGGTGATCACCTATACAAATATGCATTTTGTGTGTACAATTACATTCAGTCAATATGCACAAGGATGAATGGGACTAATAAACAGAAATAGTGCACAGCCTCTCGAAAGCAATTTACATTCTCTCACATCATGGATATTTGTACATCCCCTGCTTCTGTAAAAAAAAAAAAAAACACATAGAGAGAGAGAGAGAGAGAGAGAGAGAGAGAGAGAGAGAGAGAGAGAGAGAGAGAGAGAGAGAGATTTGATTGATTTTTAAAAAAACAATTTTATTCCATACAATCAATTCCAAAAACAATCATACACTATACAACTCAATTAAAAAATAGAGAAAAAGATAGATCCCCTTCCATCACAGCACAGAAAATATTTTTATAACACCACTGCATTTCAAACGCTGTCATATCATTCATTAATTTATAATACTTAAAGTCAACAACAATTCTTGACTTAACATAGGCTTTAAATAGACACATAATCTCTTGGCCAAGTCTATTCTCTGTTCTATTTTTCCGACTTATATAAATTGCAAGCTTTGCTTGACCAATCACATAGTTAATCAGCTGCCATTTTACTCTTTGCTTTTGACTATATCCTGCCCCCAAAATAAAAGCATTATGTGTGAACTTCTCTCCAAATTTCAAAAACACTTGACTCAATAAAACAAAAAGTGATTTAAGTCTTACACATTCCAAAAAACAATGAAACACTGTTTCCCTTAGACCACAAAACACACACTTATCATTAACACTGGGATTAATAACAGAAATAAATGCATTAACTGCCACAGAACCGTGTAGAATTCTCCATTGTAAATCTCCAGATTTCTTAATCAATGGTGGTTTATAAAACACTCTCCAAAATGGTTTAGTTTTTTCACCCATCCCAAGTTTTTCCTTCCAGACTGTATCAACTCGCCCATTTAAAGCAACTCTATTAAAAACTTTTACACAACACTGATAAAGAACTTTGCCCTCCACCATGTCCAAATCCAAGTCTTTCAGCCCGTGAAGGTCTAGCAAAGGACCAGTCATATCCTTCAAATCCGGAGTAATTCTAATTTTCGGAACAAGATCGTCTTTATCAGGAAACTCCAAACCCTTCCCAAAATCCTTAAGTAGTGCGATTTCCACATCTGTGAGCTTCCTCCTCCACTTTTCTACTATTGTTCCTGTGTGACGAATTGACCTTTGCCCCAGCATCAGGGCTACTGCTGTAACATCACTTAAATCAGGGCCAGCCACACTGACAATTTGCCTCAGCTTCACAGTTCCAGAGGCACACAACTGCTGAGTGAGGCCTGGTACCTCATCCGTTACATCTAGACGAGCCCCTTTTACTAGGGGCTCCTCCAACAGCCAAAATAAAGAGTCTGAATTGTTCATTCTCTTGAGAGTGAAAAGTCCCCACATTTTAAAAAGTCCACAATAAAAAGGAGATATGTCATTCAAGTTCAACTTCCTGTAATCCATAAAAAAGAGGCCAACATCAAGTCCAAGTCCCTCCACCCTTTGAAGGATGACCTTGGTCAAGTTCCTCCACACCAGATCGTCAGGGCCTGTTAAAAATCTCTGAATGAATTGTAAACGAAATGCTGCCATTCTGCTTGGCAAATGGACCAAACCTTGTCCACCTTCATCTTTAGGAAGAAACAATACACTTTGTGGAATCCAGTGCAATCGATCCCAAAAAAAATCCACAAAAATTCTTTGCAGCTGAGATAATAACCCTACGGGTGGATCCACACAAAACAGTTTATGCCAGAGTATCGAAGCTACCAAATTGTTCACTATTAACACTCTTCCCCTAAAAGATAATTGTGAATGAATCCACTTCCATTTAGCCAGTCTACCTACCATCTTCTCTACTACCCCATCCCAATTCTTTTGTTGTATAATTGCATCCCCAAGATAAACTCCCAAATATTTGAGACCTCCCTTTTTCCAGGTTATTCTATCAGGTAAAACTGGCAGGCCCTGCTCCCATTTTCCTATGGCCAATGCCCCGCTCTTTTCCCAGTTTACTTTAGCAGCTGAGATAACACCAAAATCTCTTATAATACCCTCCATATGGTTAATATCTCGCTGCCCATTAACCATGATTATGACATCATCAGCATAAGCTGAAACTTGAAATATATTACCATTGTGCAAAGAAAAACCTTCAATTTTTGATCGTAATTTATTCAACAGAGGCTCAATAGCCAAAGAATATAACATTCCCGATATTGCACAACCCTGTCTAATGCCCCTAAAAACCTTAAAAGGGGCACTCAAACCACCATTGATTTTCAAAACACTTTCAATGTCCTGGTACATAACTTTGATCATATTAATAAACTCCAATCCAAAATTAAAAGCATTTAAAGTTTTCCAAAGATATCTGTGCTCGACTCTGTCAAACGCCTTTTCTTGATCAATAGAAACAAGTCCCAAATCAACACTAGAAAGATTGCAAATATTTAAAATATCCCGTATAAGGCAAACATTATCAAAAATAGAGCGTCCGGGAATACAATAAGTCTGGTCAATATGGATGACTTCCCCCATCACCTTTTTCAGCCTATTAGCCAGGGCTTTAGAGAATATTTTCAGGTCAGAGCATAGCAAACTCACTGGTCTCCAGTTCTTTATATCTTGTAGATTACCTTTCTTAGGTAACAAGGTAATCACAGCTCTTCTGCAGCTTAAGGGCAACAACCCCTCAGTTAAGCTCTCATTGAGAACACCCAACAGGTCATTACCCAAAACTGCCCAGAACTCTCTGTAAAACTCCACAGGGAGCCCATCCATGCCAGGGGCTTTACCCCCCTCCATCGCTTTCAGAGCAGTGAACAGTTCCTGCTCACACAACGGCAGCTTCAGCTCCGCTTTTGAGCTCTCTGAAACACGGGGTAGACCTTCGTAGAAGTGAGCAGACAAATCATCATCGTCAACATACTCACTGCTGTACAGCCCAGTATAGAACCGTACGGCCCTCTTTCTTATCTCAGAGGGTTCTGTTAGCTCACGCCCATCTTCAGAGCACAAACAGTGAATACATCGGCTCTGACCATTCTTTCTCTCAAGACTGAAAAAGAACTTAGATGGGGCATCCATTTGTGAAAGGTTTAAAAAGCGAGATCGAACCAGTGCTCCTTGCGCCCTAACTCCCAATAGGTTTAAAAGAAAAGTTTTTTTGGATTTAAGAGTCTCCAAATACCTTTGCTCTTTGGTAGCATCAGCCAAATCCTGCAATTCAACTATTTCAGTTTCTAACTTTTTCATAGATCGTGTTATATCCCTGGTAACATTGAAAGTGTATTGTTTACAAAGCATCATTATTTTAACCTTCCCAATATCCCACCACTGACGCAGATCTTCAAACTCATTTTTTCTCATCTTAAAATTGTCCCAAAAAAAGCAAAAAACATCTCTAAAATTCTTATCATTCAGCAAAGACGTGTTGAAATGCCAATATGCACTTCTGGCCTTTATATTTGCTATAAATACTTGACATGTAACTAAACAGTGATCCGAAAAACCTACTGGAGCAATTACACATTTTTTAACAATATTAAGATGATGCTTATAACAATAAAACCTATCAATTCTAGCTAGGGATATAACACTTCCCCTTGCATGTGCCCATGTATATTGTCTGACATCATTATTAACCCCCCGCCATACATCACATAAACTGTGAGTCTCAACTAACTCGCGTATAACACGAGCTGAAGCAGCATGTGGTTCTACATGATTCCGATCCAGTACATAATTTTCTGTGCAGTTAAAATCTCCCCCAAAAAACAAATAATCATCAGAAATATAATCCAGCAAAATACTCTTAACATCGTTAAAAAAATTAACTCTTTCAGCCCCAATAGTTGGAGCGTATATATTCAAAAAAACAAAATTGAATCTTTCAAATTTTGCTTTTAATAGCATGAGTCTACCTGGTATTACATGTTTCAAATCGTATGAAATAGGCAGGAATTTTTTGGCAAAAAGTACAGCCACCCCTCCTCTGACTGAACTCATATGAGAAAGCACTACTTCCCCATCCCACTCCTTTTTCCAATCGATTTCATTTAAACTATCACTGTGTGTTTCTTGAACCATCATAACATCCAAGCTCTTTTGTCTGATTAACTCAAAAAGTACTGCTCTTTTCTTTATATCTCTTGCACCATTCAAGTTCAGAGTACCTATCCTTATCGTACTCATTAAATAGTGTGTTACCAAGAGATACAGAGTAAACAATAACTTAAAGTAACAAAATGACTTATGTCGTTTCAAAACCATCCTCAATTTTTTGTTTTAGTTTCAACTTAGACACAAATTTCTTCAACCTAAACATTTCTTGAACAGTGAAATGCTCCTCACTGTCACCCCTCATTGTCATTGCAACTGAATCTATGAATAGTTTACGATCAGGGAAATACTCCTCAACCTGGACGTTTTTCATATTCTTTGTTTTCTGAAGGAATAATCTTATTTTTCCAAATGTGTATTCACCTTGATGATCGTACTGTCCATTTCTGCTAGCTGTTGCCTCAATATCAGACTCAACTGAGCTACATTCAGTATCATCATTTCTATTAGCTGAGTCTACAGTCACCTGACCAGTGCTCTTATTCTTTAGGCTTTTCTTTACTCGTTTCCTTTTAGTAGAGGGAGTTTTAAAAAGTTCTTCATCCCTCAGCATCTCAGTGCCCAGACTTTCTTGAGCCTCAATAATTTCTGCAACAGCAGATACATTCTCCTCATCAGTTTCATTCTCTACATTATCTACACCTATCGTTGTGCCATGAACGTGATCCCCTACACTCTCCACAGCTTCCTCAACCTCAACAGTCTCACTTCTCCTACTTTCCACATGCATGTCTTCCTCAGCAGAAGCAGCACTGGTGCCAGCAAAAGCAGCACTGGTCCCAGCAAAAGCAGCACTGGTCCCAGCAGAAGCAGCACTGGTACCAGCAAAAGCAGCACTGGCCCCAGCAGAAGCAGTGCTGGTCCCAGCAGAAGCAGCACTAGCACCAGCAAAAGCAGCACTGGTCCCAGCAGAAGCAGTGCTGGTCCCAGCAGAAGCAGCACTGGTCCCAGCTTCAACAATCTCACCCATCCTCTCATTATCTACAGTTTCAGCATCATTAACTCTCTCAGTACATGCACCTCTAATGTGTCCCTCTTTTCCACATCGGAAACATTTCATAATATCAGAGGTAACAAAAACCACATAATCAAAACCATCAACCTTAAATTTGAAAGCCACATTCAATTCGTCTGCATCTTTATTCAAAACCATATAAACCTGACGTCTGAAACAAACAACATGCTTAAGTAGCGGTGATTTACAACCAAAAGGGATCTTTTTCATTTGGGACACTACTTTACCATGCCTTGAAAGCTCTGCTATCAAGAGTTCATCTTTAATGAACGGGGGAACATTAGACAGAATAACTCTTTTTGCCGGTTGAAGTAGCGGCATTACGGGAGTAAAGGTATCCTGTATAACAACGCCATTCTGAACAACACTATTAACTTTTTCAATAGTGTCTAGAAAGACAACAACAGCACTGTTCATGCGAGAAGCAGATAATATGCTATCGCAACCAACAACTTCTCCTACAGCCAAAACACATTGTTCCACCGAAACATTACTCACAGGCGCGAGCTTGATACCGTGTCTTCGCGACAACCGGTCCAAACTCACGCGTTCTGAGGACGCCATTGCCACCCAGCAAACGCCGGATAGCGGCGAAATTCGTCCCACCTAAAACCTACCAAGCCTATATTAACACTCGCAAAAACACACTTAAAAAAACTTTAAACAAAAACAGTAAGAAAGTTAAGAGAAAGAGAGGAAAAAACTCACTCACACCAGCAGTACTCTGACAGCAAACTCCGCCCACTCACTCACAGCATCCGCTCAGAGAGAGAGAGAGAGAGAGAGAGAGAGAGAGAGATGAAAGAGAACACTAGTGTTTGTTGTGCTATATATATTTTATTCTCATTGCCATCTTAAATATTAACACATTTGATCTCAATTTCAACACAAAGAAACATATAGAATTCAAGAAATCAACATTATGATAGAAGAAAGATTAGAAAAATGTAAATGAGTAAATCCTCAGTGTAGAAAAATTTTCAAGCAAAAAGAGAGAACTTTAAATCCAACTTCCAAGACATTTCTTCATTCAAAAGCAAATATATTCCAGAAAATGTAACAGTATTAAACCATCATTTGTAAACCACTCTTTCTGAATACAATTCAAAGCTTGTTCATATACAAATTGAACATCACAAAATGACCACTGAAATGCAAACAAACAGGCATTACACTAACAATAGCAACTATACATCAGAAAGAAAATATATTTAGTGCTGAAAACATTATGATGATCTTGTGCAGTTCAACTGTATGGCCACGGAATCTCAAAACACATGCCATTAAAACAACTGTTTGCAACATACACAAAATGACATCCATAATCTCAGTTTTGTGTGTCCGTATATATATATGTCTTCAGATTCTTGTGTTTGACAAGGCCACAAAATAGGCATTTTTCAGCCCGCTGCATTTTACACAGAAACAATACATTGAGTATAATCCACATAAAGCATATCATATGTGTGATGTAATTTACATAAGCTCTTTATCAAGAGACGTCTATTCAGTCACAGTTATGAAGAGAGAGAGAGAGAGAGAGAGAGAGAGAGAGAGAGAGAGAGAGAGAGAGAGAGTAGATAGATAGATAGATAGATAGATAGATAGATAGATAGATAGATAGATAGATAGATAGATAGATAGATAGATAGATAGATAGATAGATAGATGGTGGGATATACATATATAATGGTGTAAATAATATACATTCATCATACGGAATGTTTGTTGCTTATTTTACAAATAATTTTCTTGAGTAGATTTTTTTATAAATCTATATAGGCTATATTTGCTAATTTCTCAGCATGAGAAGATATTTGTTTGTCTGTAGATATTTGCAGATTACGTTGAACAGAAACACTGAAAACAGTTCTCAGATAGCATGTCATTGCAGATGCCACATTATAAAGGGTTTCAAAACCATGGCTTTAAAAGTTAATTAATAGCTATTCGTTGAAATATTGCTGAAGTATTCATCTGGCTAAATGCCTTCTTCAACTGCTCCTTTTTCTGTTGTTCGTTCTAATTCGATGTGATTCTGATGATGTTAAAGGGTTTTTAATGGAGGAGAATTCAGGACTGGCCTGACCAATAGGATTCAGTCTGTTAGAGTGATCACCATAGAAACAGTGTGATTCAAAAACATCAAAAAAACAAAAAAACCTTGAATAGATCAAACATACAAAAAAACCTAGTATAAAAAATGCCAGACTAAAAGCAAACGATTTCCCAGCTGTTCGTGTGTGTGTGTTTCAAAACTAATTTCAATCAAATAGGCTACATTGTATAAATAACAACAAATCTGAAACCGTTGAACTGTGGTAAAAAATAAATCCTTTTATCAAGCACTGAGACTGAAGATCACACATCAAATGATGTTTGCCACTAGTACAAAAAATGTCAATAATTTAAAACTTGAGACTTTCTCATGCAAAACCCGCCCCATGATGCTAAGGTGTTGCCAGGGCATTGCTATGCGTTTGCTAAGGTGTCCAGAATGGTCTTTAGTATATTGCTAGAGCCAATGAAATTGGATATGATAATCTGGTCCCTAGATATGGTCACATTAGCAAAATTTGGCCGAAATTTCCCTGGAATCCAAAATTCGTTTTAAATACGTAAAGAATAGCTCACAAGTCACATTCAAACCAAGAATCTTTCTTTTGGTCAACATGGCGAATCCACATGACCAATTTGAACTCGTTGCAAAATCTGCACAGGTAAATCGTTCGCCCTCACCTGGATTCCTATTGAAAAGACTTTGTGAAAATTCCCCAAACAATAGTAAATGTGACTCAGTAAATCTATGGGATATTTGCACCCATTTTCTCATCCACCAAGTGAAAATTTGTTGGCTTGCTTACAAAAATAAGAGCACACTCTTCCTCATCAAGTCACACAATTTGAGGTATCATTCTTGTTTGTAGCACAAATGGTGTGGGACGAGCTATATGCGCTGAAATTTAACACTTAGGGTTAGGGGTTTGTTCAAAACACTAACCCTGAGCTGTAATGATAGTGATGCTTGTTTGTTTCAGCAAACACCATTTTGCCTTGAAATCAACATACATATCTGATGGTGGTGTGGTTTTCTGATGAATCTTTTCCATTTCTGAAACCATCTCTGACCCTTTAAACAACCCCTCAGAAGCCCATCACTGAATGGCGCTGGTGCGATGCTGGCAATGGTCGGCCGGTTGCTTGGTGACGCCTCCGAAAACCTCTACCTCACGGCTGGTCCACGGGACTACATTACCCAGCATCCCTGTGCTGCAGTGGGCAAGAGCAGAGAGCTCTACGTGTGAAAGTGGCCGGTCCCACACATTAAACTGAGACAGCTCTCCAACCATAGCCCGCGACACCTCGAAACGAAGACCGCCCATTGAGCTCTGCAGGAGACAGGAAATCATATTCAGACTCTGCAGCAAAATATAATTATTATTATTCTTTTTTTAAATTATTGTTTAAAAAAAATCGTATTAAAAATTATAAATATTCATTGAAATTGAATGAGTGACTAGTTTTGAATGTTTTTTTTGTTTTGTTTTTACCTGCCTTTACCACTAAATTATCATGCCTGGTACTTAATGTCCCAATTAAAATATTTTTGAGTGGTGACTCTATACTTCAGATAAAATTCATAAATGTCTGGTAAATATTGTAGCTTATTTTTACAGCTTTTTAAAATACTATTTTAAAGACAAAATAAGAGAAAACTGATGACTTTGTTGTTGGAATTTTGTTCCATCCAGATCCATATATATATATATTTATTTAATGGCTTGGCTGAATTCCAATGTAGAATGCGGTCTGTTATTTCTTGATAACAGACCGCTGGGAAGTATAACAGACCGTTGCCATGAAAAACAGCGCGTTGCAATGGACGCGGAACGGACTATTTTCTTTGGCGGAAGCAATACAATCGTTTTTAAATCAATAAACTCCTTTTTAAATCAATAATTCGTGGCAAATTATTTATTTATTTTGTAGGTAGCCATGTAATAAGCGGGATAATGTATAGAGAGGCGGTCTTTATAGCGAATAACAACCCCTTCAGGCTGATTCAAGACCCCTCCGCTTCGCGTCGGGGTCCTGTTCAGCCTGTCGGGGTTGTTATTCGCTATAACGACCGCCTCTCTATACATTATCCCTTACTTAATTTAGGGCTTTTTGTGTGTTTTTTGTAAAACTTTTTTTATTATTATTATTTATTTATTCCTCAGAAGCACTCATTGCAAAAGTTAACTTCTAAACAAACTTAAGAAGTAACACCAAGTGAGACGATGACAAAAATAGTAGTGTTATCAGTGTAAAATCTGATGCTGTAAAAACCCAAAACCCAATTTTGTTCTTGTTGTTGTCCAAGATTGCATTTAAACTTCATACGGCCCTAAAAACAGCAAAATAACATTTGACATTTGGCCCTTTCTGAGACTGAGACAACTGATAGTGGGACCTTTTTAGTTTTATCTCCAGTGGTAATAAAAAATTTGCCTCATAAAAATGTGATAATACCATTTCAGTGTGTCTTTTAAGGTGTCTTATATTCCAATATAAAAAAAGGGTCCCAGACACATCCACAAATGTATTATATAAACTCTGCATAGCCAATGATACTGGAATCGTTTGTATCATCTCAGAAAAATCCCAGAAAAAAATCCCATGCTAAATGAAAACATGTAAACATGTTTTTGGAAACATGGTTTCCTTTATAATTTTTTTTTTTTAAATCACAGTCAGATTAATCACAACGTCAGACTACAACATGGATCAGAAAATGATTTTAAGCCCTACTTGTTCTAATGTAAGGGTAAGTATGCAGGAGTTTAACGAAAGAGGGATGACGAGGGCAGGAAAAGGTAAAGGAAAGGATAAACATACATCGTGAGTTTTACAGTATGTGCAGTGTGAATCCCAAATGCTGCTCATCTTGACCACCGTCTGGCAACCAGTTACAAGTGCCAAAATCTGACGTACCTGTTCTTGGCCAAGCATGAGGGTTCCTCCCCGTCGGATGCTGTGACGGGTTGCCAGGCCACTTCCTTCACTCTTTAGCTTGCCCCCTAGGTAGGCATGCCACGCTCCAGCTCTCCGGTTCCAGCTCACACACATATGCTGCCATCTGCCCACTGTTAAGTTGAGAGGTACCAGCGCCACCTAAAGGATGGAGGACACAAAAAAGAAAATCCAAATTACAATCCAAAGACTGATCCTGTGGTCCATGTGCTTAGATAATTGAGACCAGCCTGAAAGCCTGAGAGATTATCTTACTGTCCACTATTACAGCTCTTAAAAACACACAGGCAAAAAAAAATTCAATTGCTTTAACATTTCGTAAGAGCTGTCGGAGGTCAATCTAAGCATCTGTTCATCTTTTACCAAAAACATCCTAAAACTTCACTCTGCCTTTTAAGGCCTATTAACTATAAGGACGATAACTACAAAGTTTTAATATTCATTCTAATTCCCTTAGAATAGGGAAGCTATATATATATATATATATATATATATATATATATATATATATATATATATATATCACAGCTATAACAATAATAGCACATAGAAACAATATTGTTGGAATCACTTTCAGAATGTTTTTTTTTTTTTTTCAGTTGATGACGGATAAAAACATAGACAACCAATCATAACCCACTGGACTTTAAAGAGCTAGAGTATTTAAAGTGGCAGGTTTGGGCTGATCGTTATTGTTATATTCATATATATAATAGTTCTTGGTGAGAATGGCTCTAAACTAAATAATATGGGTCTGATCAGTCAACATGTTATGTCATGTTATGTCATGTCATGTCATGTTATGTTATGTTATGTTATGTTATGTTATGTTATGTTATGTTCCATTGATGTTATGTTCCATTGATGATTCAAGCCATTACGTTTTAGATTCCAGTATAGATTTGAGTCAGTGATCAGGTATCACAGTGGCGTATGCGGCACTTCTGGTAATGATAACCAAATATATTGTGGTTAAATCTGCTGTCTAAGGGGCTGTTTACACAGAACCTTTTTTTATTCCACTGCATTGCTTTTTTTATTGTTTTTTAAAATGTAAACATGCACTAGACGTTCACACTTTAAAAGCACAGACTATACCCAGTCAGGTACATTCATATGGTTGGGAAATCAGAGTCGCTTCGGCAAATGACAGTCGGTTCTGTCAATGGTTCACACAAGAGAATTCTTTTGCTAAGGCAGATGTTCACCATATTTAAAATACAGAGTTCCCAGCACAACCGATTCAACGGCGTTGAACAACAAGTTGTTTAAGGAACCAACATCAGATATTGTGATGTGATGCGCTACCTCATTATTAATGATGAGCTCAATGGGCCCATGAACCAACTGCTGAAGCACAAACTCATGGCTCTGGTCAGAAACAGCATAAGAAACTGTTGTTCCCAAGATGCTCTTTCCAGGTTTGAGCCACATGCAGACAGTCAAAGCGTAGAGGACAGGGATTTCCTGCTTTATGATGGCATACATGGAAGTGCTCCGTACAGGGAATGAGAGCCTGTAACCCTCCGGAAACTTGTTCTCAGAGACACCTGTGAAAAAGAATTTGAGAAATCAAATGAAAGAGAGACAGAGAGAGAAGGAAAGAATGAATGACAAAGAGTGAATTGAATTAAACCTAAGCACAGAGAAGTCAACACTGGATAAGAGTTTAAAGGCCGGTTCCAGGTTCAATACAATTTAAGTTCTATTGACAGCATCTGTGACCTGCTGCTCATTATCAGAACATTAGTTTTGACTCATTGGATATATATATATATATATATATATATATATATATATATATATATATATATATATATATATATATATATATATATATGAAGACTTCAGATGCAAAAGCCTCTAAGTGCCATCTGAAATTTTCTTCTAGAATGATAATTTTTATCAAGCTTGTATATTTATGTTCAGTTATTTCACTTTAATGGCAATGAAAATGACCTATTAATTGTCATTAAAGTGAAATTACTGAACTTAAATATACAAGCTTGATAAAAATGCTTATTTTAGAAGAAAATTTAAAATGGCACTTAGAGGCTTTTGCATATATATATATATATATATATATATATATATATTAGGGCTGTCAAACGATTAATTGCGATTAATCGCATCCAAAATAAAAGTTTGTTTTTACATAATACATGTGTGTGTACGGTGTATAATTATTTTCTATATATAAATACACACACATGCATGTATATATTTAAGAAATATTTGCATGTATATACTGTGTATATATATTTATATTATATATAAATATTTTATATATAAATAACACATTTTTCTTAAATATATATGCATGTGTGTGTATTTATATATAGAAAATAATTATACTACATATATTATGTAAACACAAACTTTTATTTTGGATGCGATTAATCGCGATTAATCGTTTGACAGCCCTGATATATATATATATATAATTTCTGTCAATTTCACTATCACTATCAATTTGCATGCTCGTTTTTAAAAGAAAATTCTCTTGTCATCGACTCAATCTCATGTTGTTCCGAAACATTAAGAAGGTACTTTGGAGAACGCTGGGAGCCAAACAACATTAGACCCCATTGTATTGCAAAAAAATTAAAAAAAGTATATTTTTATATATTTTTTTGATTCTTGAAATATCTTTTTAGGTTCCACAGGAGAAAGAAAGCCATGGATCAAAACCTGTGGGCGAGTGAACGATGAATTATATCTGTAAGAAGATTTTGGTCAAATCAGTCTTTTAAAATCAATATTTCTTCCAGCAGTAAATCGACCCTGTGCCTCACCTTTCTCCAGAGTGCTTATCCGCTGTTGTACAGTGTCCAGTCCATAATCAATATTCTCCTGATGTTTCTGTGTCTCTTTGCGCAGAGCTTTCCTCTCTTCCTCCAGCAGTTTTATCTTTCTCTTCAGTTCTCCTTCCAGATCCTCCACTCGTCTCTGTGCAGCTGCCACTGGTGTACGGGCAGCGCTAGAGGCAGCACCTGCTGCTTTCTGTGAGCTTGAGTCTGTATGATTGAACGCTGACGGTGCCATTTCAGACTGTAAAAAAGACAGTCATTTTTTTCCTGTGTTGTGATGTAAGAACCTCATTTATCAACATTACATGAATGCAACCAATCTAACAATGAAAAGTGATTGCATTTAACAAACTACTCATTCTTATTACTCAAAATGCAATTATTAACCTCTTTTCAAGTGTAAACGGCTATGCATCTTAAATTCCGGTCAAATCAAACCCTGCCTAAATTTAAGATTTAATAATGCATCATGTCATTTAATTGATTAATTAAACAGAATCATATTTCAGAGAAAATATTGCACCCCTTGATGGGGATTCTTGCAAGTATGAGAGAGGTTGGATGTGTAATGAGACCAATTTCAATTTCCCTACTTGCATGGAAATAACAAGTTCATTTCTATTCTATTATGATGGGATCATTACAAAGGCATCTGCACTAGCTTGCAGAGCTCTCATTCGCAGCTGCAGGAGTCCATAATATGCTTTCAGTGGTGTGTGTCATGTTTCTCATCTCTCCCCTGCTGTCACACATGCTGGAGTCAACTGATAGGCTCAGGCTCCTCTCTTTTTAAACATACATTCTTGAGTATAACTGCTGTTTACCTTTTATTTTTCTTTGATATGTAAAATATAGGCTGTTTAACTGCTCCTTCTAGCAGGCTATAGATTTTCAGACTGATAGATTTGGGTTAGATCGAAGTTAATCAGATGCGCTAAATGTGGTCTTGATGAGGATGTAATTTGTTGTTCCCATCGGCTCGTAAACCATGAAATCGGCTCACTTAGCCCATATTTCCATCGAAACCCAATCAGGGACGCGCATCTTGGCGCACAGCGATAAATCACGGCACAGGCGCGCGATCGTACGTGAGCTGAAACGCAATCCAGGACTCGCGGAGGGACTAACTTTACAAGCACACTGCAGCACCTATTCTTACATTTTCAAAACAGGCTGCTATAATACTAATCGCGTTTATCAACAGGTCAGATAGTAGCCATCTAGCACCAGCTTTATCTGAGGCTACGCTCATTTATACAAAGTTGAATTGATTAGAATATCTAATTAAAGGACTGAAATTTATGTTTTTTGTTGTTGTTTTTTTTAGCTAAAATTTTAAAAGTAGATGTTTTGTTTAAAAGCCTATATTTATATTAGGCACCCCCCCCCCCCCCCCCCCCCCCCAGCCATATCAAAGACAGTGTGACGTAACAAACACACAAGAAGCTACTAACAGCATATTCATGCCTGAAAAATGTAATTTCACAGATATTTTACCTTAAATAGTCTATTTTCTATTTATTTTTTTTAAACAGTAAAATTTATTTTAGGAAAATAATATCCAATAACAGTATTTAGGCCTAATTTTACGCTATATAATATATATATATATATATATATATATATATATATATATATATAGATAGATAGATAGATATATATATAGCCTATATATAGGCCTTTTTTCTTTCTTTTTTTCTTCTTTTTTTTACAAATATGTGGAATCAACATGATTGCATACATTTCTAAAAACTCGGCACGTTTCTTAAATTTCATATAAGCTACATTTCCCATTATTATCATCTCAGACATTTATTATCATCCATAAAAAACTTGATTCTCAGCCACTTAAATATCTTTCTTGCGGTTTTCTTACCTCCAGTTTCTCAATGCGGTCTTTCATTTGAGTTATGGCATGCCCCAGTTCCTCCACCGCATGAGCCGTCCGCACTGAGGATCCCGCATCGTCCCGCATCATTAGTTGCTCCTTTTTGTCTTTTCGCGCATCCCTAAGTCCTACGCTCCGTTCCGGGACCTTCCGTCCATTCAAGCCACTCTCGCATTCCGAAAGCTTTCCCGTTAGCTCCCGTATGGTTCTCTGATCGGTGAGGATCTCATCTTTCTGCTGTAGGACGGTCTGTCGGAGCTCCTCGGCGGTGGTGCGGAGGTACCCCCAGTCCTCTCCCGCATATAACGACTGGTCGTCCGCTTGTTGCTGAAACTTTTTCGGGTTGCACTCACCTGCGGGGACAGGGGTGCAGATGAGTCTGCTGTAGGTGACCTGCTGTTCGCTTCCACCGGTCCCTAGTCCCGTTAAACCGTAGAATGTTGGCGCCTCCGGTCCTCCTCGTTCTCTGCTTGTCGCATCAGTACCGTGGAGAGCGTCAAGCGGTCCTGATCGAGCGACGGACCCGGAGGAAAAAGCCTTCCCGGTTGCGCCCGGTGACAGCGACTGGTTGTCAGCCAGGGGCTGCGCTGCGGCCGCGGATGCCGGTGGAGATCCGCTGTGCACCGCGAAGATGATGCAGATGACCGCTCCGATAAACGCCACCATCCCGGCGGCCAAAATGACAACGATGAACTTCAGGGTGGCGGTTAAAAAAATCAGTAATGAAAAGAAACAAAAGATAACGGGGATATTTAGACCTTAAGAATGAATGAATTTCATCAATAAATTCTTCAACCCACGACTCAATGTCAACAGTTTTTCTTCTGTAATGTGTCCACCCGCAGGACGCGTCTCTCTATATCTCCATCTCGGTATTACCGTGGGGACAACAAGAGGTGGGGGTTTAGCTTACACATCATCAGGGGTGGGCTGCACATGCGAGGGAGGTGGAGACAACAACCTCATGTTCGACCAATGTGAGCTAGATTTCATATCGTCTGAAAAATACCTGTAGTAGTGCTTAGGAAAACAAGTAGCAGGATGCAATATAGCCTACAGTAAGGGGCTGCGTCTAACCATGTCTTATCCTTATCATATGATAGGGATAGGCTATATCATATTTTAATAAACTCACAATGTATAAGTATATTTATTAATGATATAAAAATCGATCTATCATAAAATAGCCTAGTATATCTATTGTAAAGTCTGTTTTTATTATTATTAAGAATTCAATAAATGCAAGAAATAAGGCCTGTCAACAGCATGCAAAAAATACAGTGATGCCATCTATGTAAGCTAGTTTTTTATGTTTACTTCAGTTTACTTTATGCCGAATGTCACATTAACAAACAGGAAATCAGGTCTCATTGCATCCGCTTGTCAAAGAAAAGCTGCGTCCGAAATAGCATACTCTCTTGAGCAGGTACTTATTTTAAAAAAGTAAATACATCACGACTGCTAAAAAAAATTAGGCCCTACGTTCTATAGTATGAATGTAGGCTAATCCATTCCGGATGTAGGCCTACTACATGCGCCACGTTGTCACTGTCACATAGAATAGAATAGAATAGAATGAGGCATTTATATAGCGCTTTCATATGTACTACTGTACACCCAAAGCGCTTTACAATCATATCAGGGATCTCTCCTCAACCACCACCAGTGACCAACCAGCGTCAATTGCGTCACTTCACTTACAATTACAAAAATTACACACATTACAAATCCTCTCCCGTGGCCTTATGGGATAGTAAAGTGGCCATCGTATGCGGCTATGCGCACTTAAGAATCTCGGCGGAAGTTAGTCCATCTGGGTACTTTTTGCTTACTTTTTTATGAGTAAAGTGAATTCGGTCATCTTTTTTATATATAGCCTACTGTTTTTGATCTACTATAAGGGAAGTAGCTATAGCCTATACAATATTAGATGCAGCCAAAGTGTTAACGGCAGCTAGTTCTTTTTATTGTTGGTGTTTTATTCTATTTAAATATCTAAATGTTAGCAAGAAGAAGAAGAAGAAAAAAAAGTCTAGTCGCAAGTAAAAAGCTAAAGGTAGTCATAAACAAACTACACCACATTTGACTTCACGTCACTATCACTAAGCTTCCCACAACTCTTTCAGTTTTTTTCTAAAATCATTTTCCCTGAAAGTTTGAGAATAGTTTGTAAGAGCACAATTATGAGCATAACGATGCTGTAAAAGTGAAATAAGTTTACCTGTTCAGCGTGATGACGTTTAATCTCCTCGACAAGCCTCTGTAGTCCCATTTAGCTACTTGATAGCAACCGCCTTTTTCAGGACACTTATCAGCTTAAAAAATCTTGAGTGGGGTAATACAGATGTTTTTCATGTCGTAGAATAAAACGTTAAAGTGTCTTGAGCTTGTGTTCACCACAGACCTTATTTCAACCATTTAACCAAAAACCCCATTCAAAAAACCCACGATGGACGTGGAACCGGAAGTGCTAAAATGCTAATTCGTTTCCGCGTTTTGGCCTACAATGTGATGTCATACCTGCACTGCTCTATACTGAAAGTTCGTTGCACACAACTCCCATAGCAAACACTCTCGCAATGCACGTCAAAATCAGATTTTCAAACTTTATTGTATATCATTTCTTAAAGGAACACTCCACCGTTTTTTCATATTAAACTATGTTATTCCCTTAACTAAGACGAGTTGATACATACCTCTCTCGTCTGTCGTCTCAGTGCGTGCACTCAATCGCTCTGGCGCGCGGCGACACTTTGATAGCACTTAGCTTAGCCCAGTTCATTCATATGGACCAAACAGAGATGAAGCTAGAAGCGACCAAACACCTCCACGTTTTCCCTATTTAAATACAGTTACACGAGTAGTTACATGACCAAGTATGGTGACACAAAATAAAACGTGGCGCTTTTCTAAGCGGGTAAAAAGGATAACTATAATGTATGGCAGAATAGCACTGGGAGCACTTCGACTCGGCGCAGTAAAAAGTCACGTTGGTTTTAATGACAGAAGTGAGAGGGAGAGGGGGAGAGGATTTTTCAGGAGTGACTTTTTACTGCGCCGAGTCGAAGTGTTCCCAAGTGCTATTCCGCCATACATTATAGTTATCCTTTTTACCTTTTTATACCTTTTTACAATTTTTATAATAAAAACAAGTTGTGGCAACAAATATGCAAGCCTCTTCCTGTCCTCGTTTTTGAGCATCATGGATAGGTGTGTCAAAACCTTGGAATCCCTCTGATCCCATACTGACCCCAGTGAAGTATGAAATCACAGAGCACAGGGGGAGATTAGTGTACTGGATACGCATGACCTTATCATTTCACAGCAACTCAGCAAGTCTAGAGTCGCCCTTTTATGTGTAATCCACCTCCACACATGCTTACACTCATACACCACGCGTGAGGAGGATGAGAAAATCGTGCCTAAAAGAACCCAGGCCAAAGCCAGAAGATTAACACAGATTTATATAAAAAAATCCCTAACGATCATGTTTTATGTGAGGATTTTTGTATTTCTGGAGGCTTTAGGTTATTTCAAACTTTAAGTAAGAAATGGTGGATGGTGACTTCAATTTAGCTGTTTTTTGCTTAGTTCACAACCATTTTGGATTTGGATTCAGTGACTGAAGACAGACTGTCAAATTTAAGGATTCTTTTATCCATCTGAGATGATAAATTTGCTGTTGCTGTGATGTCATGTGAGTGACAGGTTGTCCCGCCCTCGTGCCAGCAAACACATCATCAGAGAAGAGAAGAGATGAGCTGCAAGAGGGAGGGCAAGTTATTTTGTTGAAAGATTATAAGGACACATGAATTTTAAACAAATAATGATAGACAGATACACTCAAAAAAATGAACTAGGAAGGTTGTGCACTTTACATGATATATTTATATTTAGTTTACTTATAATAATTGTGTTTGTTGACTTGAAATGTTTTTTTTCTATTAAGGTCCACATAATTATGTCTCAACTTAACAGTACAAAATCCTAACGTGTTGTCTAAACACAAACCATTTATGTTAAGTAAAAAATTCTTACATCCAGAGGGTGGCAGTATAGTGCGACGCCAACTGCCATTTTGCCCTAACTTAATTTGATTGTGTTCAATCTGCTTAATATGTAAAATGTAACATATTGTGTTAAAATGAAAACGAAATTCACATAAAATGTTGGATTACATGAATGATTTGTGTTGCATTAACTGAAACTGGGCAGTGCTTGTTAGTTCCCAGCATGCTTTACATATGGTTGAATTAAGAGAGAATAAATGTTAAAATTAAGTGTTATTTTATGTTTTTTTGAGAAAATTAGAAAAGGGGAAGACTTGATAGTGTTTAATTGTGTTTAATGTTCAATTACATTGGAATTATTAGAAATATTTAAATTACAGTGGGTTACCATTGTGGAGAAGTGTGGAGCATTTTGTTTGGCTGTGGACTGATTTGGTTAATATAACTGCTTTGGTAGAAGGAGCATGTAAATCTTTGCATTTAAGATGCTAATATGTGCTATTGCTAGCAAATAGCTAGCTATAGTCTATCAATTTAATTATGTGTCACTAAAATAAATGAAATATTAATGGATGAATGAAAATAACAAACACATAAGTTGGATGCAAATTAAGTAAATTAGTTGGGCTGACACTATTAAATTAAGCTGTGTCCAACCATAGTAAATAAGTTGAATCAACCTTAATAAATTAAGTTGACCCAAATTAAGTACATTAAATTGGAATAACAGAATTGCATAATGCTGAAATAAAGCAAGTTAATCATGTGGAAATCCTTTCCATGATTTTTTTATGTTCATTCAAAGAGTTATTTTTTTGAGTGTAGATAGATAAATAATTTACAATACTGCAAAATTCCATAAAAAAATAAGAATTGTGTATTTTGATTTCATGGTGACTTTAACAAGCATGCAACACCCAGGTAGAGAAAGGGAGGAGAGGGAATACTATTTCTGATTTCATTAAAAGCAAAAGTGGGACAACAGTCTAAGAATAGAATGTGTCACTCTAAAACAGAAAGACTGACTGTGCTATGAAAAATTAAAGAAGGTCACTGTTAAAAGCATTAAAAAAAAAAGTAGGCTACTCATCTCAGATGGATAAAAGAATCCTTAAATCTATCTAACAGTCTGTCTTCAGTCACTTAATCCAAACCATTTTTAATCAAAAATGTTTGGGAACCAAGCAAAACTACCTGAAAGGACAACTGGATTTCACAGAATTATAACAACATGCAGTAGCAGCAGGATATGCGATACAGCCTTGAAAGATGGCAAAAACATATCAAACAAGTATGTCTTTGCTATGCTCATGTTTCTTAATTCTCAATGCACATAAGTTTCTGCTCCACCAATTAAAACCTTTTCCTTTTCAGGGAGCAGATCATTCTTGTTCCTTTTTGAAGTGTTTTACTGCTGCCCTCTAGTGGGTAGTTAACATTAGCGCCCTTTGGAAATCACAGTAGTTAACACACTTAAAGGGATAGTTCACCTAAAGATGAAATTTAGCCCATGATTTACTCACCCCTCAAGTCATCCTAGGTGTATATGACATTCTTCTTTCAGACGAACACAATTGGAGTTAGGCTATATTAAAATATGTCGCGGCTTTATAGCTTTATAATGAATGGCCGTTTATGTTTTGAAGTCCATAAAAAAGCATCTATCCATGATGGAAGTAATCCACACACTTCTGCTGGGGGTTAATAAAGGACTTCTGAAGTGAAGCGATGTGTTTGTGTAAGAAAAATATCCATATTTAAAAGTTTATCGACTGAAATAACTAGCTTCCGGCAGATGGACCACTCGGACAAATTTCTAACCGGCGTGCATCTCGCGGTGATTACCTGTGGCTGTTTGCTCATCTCAAACGAGCCTAATGTCGCAATAGAGAAGAAAAGACTATCGCAACTTCCAGTTCAGACGATATAAGAAGGATAGCACATGCATAAGCAAAATATGTCACAAAAATTATGTTTATTTAAATGTAAATTAAAACAATTTATAGTTCAGACTATAAAGACAAAAAGACAAAAAATTTTTTTACAGAACATGTATGTAATTCATGTGATAACATACATTCTTAGAATAAAAGGTTCAGTGGTTCTATAGAAACCTACACTGTAAAAAAAAAAACATGCAAAAACTGTAACATAATACAGATTAGACTTTACAGCCAAAATTAATTAAATTAATTAAATTACAAATTAGAAGAACCATCCTGGAACCATCAAAAAGTGAATGGTGCAGCCCAGTTCTTTTGGTGCCCAAAAAGGATGGCAGCCTACGGTTCTGCATCTACTTCAGATATCTTAACTCCTTGTCAAAGTTTGATTCTTATCCGGCTCCCAGAATCGAGGACCTCATTGACCGTTTGGGTAAAGCCAATTATTTAACCACTATTGATTTAGCTAAAGGTTATTGACAGGTCCCGTTGAGTGCAAGGTCCCGGGAGCTGACAGCATTCCGGACCCCTTGGGGCCTTTATACCATTTCTGTAAGATGCCCTTTGGCCTTCATTGGGCTGCTGCAACTTTCCAGCCGCTCATCGATCAGGTACTTGCAGGTTTGACTGACTTTACAGCTGCTTTCTTAGATGACATTGTCGTTTGCAGTTCGACTTGGGAAGAGCACCTGCAACATCTGGAAGTGGTTACTAACCATATTAGATCAGCTGGGCTCACCATTAATCCTTCCAAGTGTTCCATTGCAACGGCAGAAACTGAGTATTTGGGGTATGTGATCGCCATGGGGTGATTTAAACCTCAAGTTCAAAGAATCCAGACAATACAGAATTGCCCCATTCCACAGACAAAGTCTCAGATAAGATCCTTTCTTGGAATGGCAAATTGTACAGGAGGTTTGTACCCAACTTTTCCGTGAGCGCTGTTGTCCTTACAGATTTAACGCGAAAAAACTGTCCGAACCAGATTCGGTGGACTGACGAGGCGGAGCAGGCTCTTCAGGATATTAAGGGGCCAGTTTTATGTTGTCCTTATTTTGATAAGCCCTTTATACTGCAAACTGATGCCTCAGATATTGGAGTAGGAGCGGTTCTTCTCCAGGGGACGCAAGAAGATCGACATCCTGTAGCTTACATCAGTCGCAAGTTGTTCCCCATGGAGGTTCAATACTCCACTGTTGAAAAGGAATGTTTGGGTTTAAATTGGCCCTTGATACCCTTAGGTATTTGCTTGGATGTGATTTTGTGCTTGAGACTGACCATAAAGCACTACAATGGATGAACCCTATGAAAGATTCAAATTCCTGGATTACCCACTGGTATTTGTCGATCCAGCCATATCGATTCTCCATCCAGCATGTCCCTGGTTGAGATAATGTGATGGCTGACTTTCCTTCTCGCCTGCCGACATGAAACCATGTGTGGTGGATGTTGGTGAGCCTGGGTCAGGTCAGTTTGTCTTTTTATTCAATGGAATTTGTTTACAGTAAAGAAGGCACAACAACATTATTTTGGTTTAATAAACTTTATTTAAACTTTCGTTTGGAGTTAAGTGCGCACACTCTTTAATGTTGTTTAGTTTGCTGAGTTTATTCTTACCATTCTTTGTTTGTTTGCTTGTTTGTTACGTGTGAGTCTGAGCTGGTGCATCGTCAAATGGGGTTCGGGAACTTCGGGCGGAAACTTCAGACATATGGTTCCAGCCAATGATTGGGCCGCAACCATTCCGGCTTCTGCCCCGGGGACTCCAAGGACTTCCTTTTCTTTTTTTTTATTTCGCTTCCTTTTCTTTTATTTATGTATAGGAAGCACATTTATAAAGTGAAGTCATTTGACAGTATTATTTAAAGTGTTTGTTTGTGTATATTTTATGTTTTTATATTTGTTTATTTTGTGTAATGGCCATTTTGTGTCTGCGTATCCCCCTTTTTGTGTTAATTGGTGCTGGCCACCAATGTATAAATTTGTTAACTGTTTCTGTATGAGTTAGTGGTGTTCTGTGAGAGAACAGGTCCTGCAGTGTCTAGACCTCTGTAATCGTTGAGAGGCAAATGCAATGACTCGTGTTTATTGTGAAAGTGTTTTTTTTTGTTGTTGTTTTTTATTTCTTTTCTTTTTTTTTCTCTTTATAAATACTTTGGTTTACCTCAGTTTGGTTAACATTTGCTTTACTTTTGTAACCCCATTCTGTGGAAATATACCCGTTTGCTGTAGCCTGCTGCCTCCGTGTTTTCTTTTTACCTTTACTGGTCACATCACAATACCTTTATACTCAGGGCTTAATTTGAGCCGGAACACGCCGGAACATGTTCCGGCACCTCCGACATTGGATCCGGAACCTTTTTTATTGGATCCGGCACCTCCCGTGTCAATAAAATTAATTGCCTAAATGAAATAAAATAAAATTACTGTTTTAGTGTTCAATGTTTGTGACACATGACTTGCGCGCTTGTTGTACGAGTTGAGATTGATGTTAGCCTCGATCGTTTCACTCAGGGGAAAAATGTCAAAAAGACGCTAGACAGTCAGATCCCAAACAAGCAAAAATCGTTTCTGCTGATCAAAAAGGAGACCACGGTGGACACAGTAGCCTAGTATCGACATTATATCTCGTTATTTCGACATAATAAGGGGACATTCTAATCTGCCACATTAAGCGTTCTTATAATGGTTTTCTACACTCTAAAAAATAAAACATTGGGTCAACAAAAAAAAATATGTTAACGTTTTCCACTAGAATTTTTATGTTAAGACTGCTGGCAGAATTACATTAATTCAAAGCGATGTTTTAAGTATGGTTAATTACTTTTTTTTGGCCACAATAAAACGCATTTCTAAGTAACACGAACTTAATAATTTTCAACATGAATGCAAGTAATTAAGTTGATCCAACATAATGTTTTAAGTTAGGTGAAGCAGTTTTTTTGGCCACAATAAAACACATTTCTAAGTAACATGAACTTGATAATTAAGTTGATCTCTGCAAGAGTTAAGTTGAGCCCTTTTGTTTTTATTTGAAGTTGATTACTCTTTTAAACATCCATGTAACATTCATCTTTTAATATATTTCCCTTTCAAAAGATTTAAATGAACTGTATTACCATGTCCTTTCTAATACAACGTAAAGCATACATTTTCTTAGAAATCAACCTATAGCCGACTTATCACTTCAAATCAAACATTCAATTGAAATGTATGGTCACTACACTGTCATTGGACAGGAACACAGAAAACATTCTATCACTGGATAGGTTTCGTTCGTTTATTTAAAGTGTGGTTTATGTCAGCTTAATGTGCTTCTGCGTTCCGCTTTTCAGAGAAGATAAGGCAACGTTATTTTAGTACAATTAACACCCAGCGGTAGCTAAGGGGAAAACATCTCTGAATGCTTCACGTGAAACTTCGGTCTTCCGACCTATTACCATCGTGTCAATTCTCTATTGATTTTGATGGTAATATCAGTTTTGATTAACGTTAATATGCGCGAGGAAGGGAGGGAGAACAAGACAGTTTGAAGACTGTGAGAGAGCGCGCGCGGCCGGAGGAGGGTCTCTCTCTCTCTCTCTCTGCTCGTTCTCTCAGTAAAATGCGCGGGCGCCTGTCACAATTGTAAACAATAAAAACGAAATTTGGAAAACTAAAACGGAATTCATAGGGCCCTACATAACTCCGACTTGTTTTGAGCAAAGTATCTGAACAAATAGCGTAGCTACTAGCCAACTTTACCTCGGCACACAGACTAACGTATAGCCTACTATCAACACTGCTCAAATTTCAGAGTAAGGACTTCCAGATTTCGGTATTCGGTTACAGTAGGCTATCACCAACAGAATCCTGAGCGAATGCGAATATGTGTAAGCATAAAATTACTTACCATTCACCACATTACGCTTCAGCGAGTTTCAGCTGTGGCCACACTCGTCTGGCCTTAAACATGCGCACGGAAACTGTGGACCGTTTACACGTCATCAAATTGTTTTTTACATTAACAGAACTTAAAATTAAATTAATTTTTGATCAACTGAAAATGTTAAACTCTGACAAGTCATGATAGTATGTTTAATCAATAGGCATAATTTGTGTGTCATCCCAGCTCAATAAAATAACAATTACAAGTAAAAAGTCTAACAGTATCTCAGAACTTGATTTTTTATTTCACAACAATATATATATTTAAGTAATGACTAAAGGTCCTCTGAATTAGTTTTTAGAGTGTATATATGGGAGGAAAATGCTTAACGTGTAAATGCGTTCATATTATGGGCTCATCTGATTTTTTGTACATAGCATATTTGTCAGGATTTTAGTATCATAATGATTAATAACGCACAATTATCCGTGAACTTGATTTGAACAAATGCCTTTCACTTGTGTGTGCAAAATTCAGAATTAAATTAATGTGCAGAAATGTGTACAAATAGAGAGTATGTAGGCCTACTATGCCGTTGTAGCCATTAAAAAAGCGCATTTAGTTTCATATTTGTTAAAATATTATAATGGTTTTTTTTTTTTCATTTATGTTGATTTATGAAAAGTGAACAGCACGACCGAGTAAGATAGGATGCGCAATATGAGACATGGAGCGGGTCAGACATGATTTTGTCCGTTGAAGTTGAAGTTGTTTAGAAAGCCTTTCTTTAAAGTGAATTTCGTTTTGTATAAATTGTATCTTAATTTTAATCAAATTTTCATCAACCATTTGCCTGTAGGCCTATTTATTGAATACGAAACAAATATAATGGAGGCGCCCGCGCGCTCACTTGCATTGCACGTGAACTGCAGCACGAAACTCAGTGTATGCCTCACACAGACATGACAAATACATCAAATACACAAAGCTTGAAATGTCTTTAAACGAAATAATTCAAAACGAAAAAGGAAAAAGGCTCGATTATGTAATCCATTAGGCCTATTTATGTGCATTTCTCTCTATAAGTGCGTTCACACGGAGATGGCGATCGTCAACTTCATCTTTGCAGCTGAGTCGACACTTTTAGAGAAAACACTTTATTGTTTTTATTAATAAAAATCAATACACGCGTCACCGGATTTACAGATGCACGCACACATATTATTTCGAAATAACGAGATATTTTGTTGAAATAACAGTCATTATTATTAATTTATTTGTTCTATCTGTAATAAAATAAATAAATAAATAAACATTATTATTAATAATAGCCTACATCTTTTAGAATATTTGATTGAATGCTGAATGTTATTTAAGTAGCCTACTTGTTCAATTTAATAAAATTAAAACTTTAATTGTGATCATTAACATAACTGAATATTAAATATTTAGTGGCCAAGTTTTGCGCAGCTCCCCGTCAATGATCTATCTATAGCACCCACTCAGCTGGCGCTGTCCCTGCAGAGAAGCTACGTAGGCAGTGTAATTATTATTATTTATTTATTTTTGTTCCGTTACCTCCAACCCCCGTTTTGAGTCGCCGGATCCACCCCCCCCCCCCCCCCCTCTGCGCTCCGGGACCTCCCACTTTACAAATTAAGCACTTAAAGTAATATTGCAGTTATTATTTGATGTACAATTAGATTTTATCCAAAGCAACTTACAAATTGGGAGTACAATGTAAGCAACAATGCAGTGATAATTTCTAGTCTAGCACCTATGTCTAGCAGTCTAGTTAGTCTAGCACAGTATGCAAAAAAAAAAAAAAAAAATGTTTTTTTTTTGTCAAACAGAAAGAGCTAGTATTAATGGGTCAAGTGTCCACAAAAAGATGCATCTTTATCAGTCTCTTGAAATAGTTGGAGTTAGGCAGGTCATTCCACCAGCAGGGAACAGTAAAGGTAAAGGTCCGTAAAAGTGATTTTGTCCCTCTTTTGGATGGCATCACAAGGAGCCATTCACCTTCAGAACGCAAGCTTCTGGAGGGCACATAGGTCTGAAGTATGAGTTTAGGTATGGGATGCAGAGCCCGTGGTTGTTCTGTAGGCAAACATCAGTGCCTCGAATTTGATGTTAGTGGCAAGAGAGCATTACAATAGTCCAGTGGATACAAGAGCTTGGACCAGGAGTAGCGTGTTCCGATAGGAATGGCCGGATCATCCCAATGTTGTCCAAGGCAAATCTGCAAGATCGTGCACTTCTAGCAATGTGGTCTGTGAAGTTTAGCTGATCAATTATAACACAAAGGATGTGTGATAAACTCAACCAATGATTCATTAGATGGCAGAGTCACTTCAGCATTATGTTTCTGCTTCTCATTAGAATAAGAATATTTAACTATTGCCAGTGTCCATTACTGCTACAGTTGCTGTTTTTCCTTTGGCTGTAGCCTATATTAAAATTTCAGACTTTGTTTAACATATTTGTGTGTGCTTTAAACTCATCCTCATGATTTATCTCGATCAGATGCTTTAAATACATCTGTTGATGATACGAATATAAGAACAATTGGTATTTATATTCAATAGTAGCTTGTGCCAATTTAAGATTCAATTTTTTTTTATCAAATGTAGTGCAGTGTTGACTTCTGCTGGTATTAAAGAGCAGGGTGACTGATAATTAATTGTGTTTGTATTGTTACATGAATCATACTGAAGGGGATGGATTTTGGAATCCACTGCTGCTTAAATGTATAAGTAATGAGTGGTTATAATTAAGGTATTAATCAATGTTTTTCCTTCTAAATATCACATGAGTTGAATGACTTCTCTAGGCTTGTGAGATTTTACTTTGTTATAGAAGTCACCAGTGTGATCACTGAAATGTTCTTTTCATGTATTCTCTAATGTCTGTATTTGATATGAATATAACAGTGCTTGCTCATTTAGCCCGGCTTCCAGAAATGAAATATGGAAAGATGTTTTGTTTTGTTTGAGAAAGGTCTTCAACATGTGTCAATACATACATCTGTTTTTGGGTACAACTACAGTATGGTCACAGGGGTCAATGAAGTCTATAGTTTAAGGGACCATCTCTTTGTTAAAGCCTTACTTTCCAGTTAGACTAAAGTGTAGCTCTCCTTGAGAGAAAGAACGTATTATCTTGATGTTATGAGAGGACACTTTTTCTTAGCCAATCAGAAACTGCAACCTGAAGCAAGGATATAGCTTATAGACCTTGGTGTAAGGATTAATTGCTGTGATCTTTGTAACTGTAAGTGGGGCGGCCTATGAACTCCCGTGTGAGTCTTGAAGCTGACTTCTGCTGATGAAACTGCAAACTATCTTCAGTAAAACATTTCTTCAATTTATCATAATTCTGACTCCGGGTCTTCTTTCAAACATCTGGTCCTAAACTGTTACCCCCTAACAATACCATAATGAAATGTTTTTAATTCACACTCTTTGTCCTTCCTCAAACCAAGATCCGCCTGATTCACATCCTGTGAGTCTCTCCTGTCATAGAAGAGGCCGTCCAGACCACAGATGGCTGGAGCAGGACAGCTCAGCATACATCAGTATAACACCTGCTGTTGTAGAAAATCCTCAGATTTACTCCTTAGTCAAGCAGGAGTAAGTCACAGTCATCAAGATATGATTAACCCTTATCCTTCCTTCGCGCTTTGTAACAAATCCTTCCCTCACGGTTCAAAATGACCTTTTTTTTTTTTTTTGGGAGAGTTTTATTTTATTCACCTTTATAATAGATACTAGATTTAATGATACTTTAAGCACATTCTTTCAACTTAACATCAAAATAACTCACAATTTCATACATAACCCTTATAATTCAGCACAATATTTCGTACATTGGGTGTCTTTGCAAAAAATAAATATATATATATATATATATATATATATATATATATATATATACCATGATATTTTATGACTAGATGGTCTTATAGCTCTATGGAGCAAATGAGCTATTTCCCCTGGGTCCTAAAGTAATTTCTCTTCAGTATTTAGATACACATGTCAACATTATACAATAATGTTTTGGGAAAGTTTTAGCATTTTTAGTTTCATTCAGTATTCAGTATTTTTTGGTTTTTCTATGTGTACTGAAGCATTCCTCACATTCCAATTATTCCTAAGGGGGTCAAATTGACCCACGAGGGAAGGATTTGTTACTTTTTTTTTATCTCAACCACAAAAGTCCTCGAATACAGTCAATTTTGTTTTATGTCTATTCGTGTTTTTTTATGTGTGACAAAAGTCTTGTCTTGGACCACTCCAATGAACGATGATATTAATATATCTTTAATACTGACGATAAATATAATAGTTAATAAAGTGCTAGCAACCAGAGAAAAAAATGGCACATCTCTTGCTAATCACAGAATTAAGGGGAGGTGATTTATCTGTTTATTTATTGTTCTTGTCAGTTTTATCTTGACAAATAGCTTTTTTAGTTACAATTTACAGTGAATTTCAATTACTTCAATTACTTCTAATTCTGCTTTAGTTCAAATTAGAATTCCATTTCTGCAATCTGTTTCCAGCCTCAATTCAAATTTGAATTTAATAGGAATTCTCAAAATAAATTCTTAGTGACGCACAAGTGCATTTTTTTTCCATGCCTAGTTTTCAGGTGGAATAGTTTCACAGTGACACATTGGAAGGCAGATCTGCTGAAAGGCGTGGTTTGGTGGAGCACATAAAAGAAAAGAAGATTAGAAGTGTGTGTGTGTACATACGGAAATAGTCTGTGCGTAAAGAGAGAGGTAACTAGAAAAACTGCAAAAAGTGGACACAGCAAGGTGAGTAGACATTCATTTTATCAGGAGTAAATACAATTTTAATGTAGTGTTTTTTTTTCTGTTCTGTTGTTTCCTCTTTTCCTCTCCATTTTGATGGTAGGCCTATGGTTTTATTATTCCACATAATTTCTTGGTTCATTTGGGACATTTTATTGATAAAACTTTTTTATGAAGAAAACTTCATAAAACTTTCTTAAAACTTTCATAAAGGCTTCTCTTCACCCCCCCCCTCTCTCTCTCTCTCTCTCTCTCTCTCTCTCTCTCTCTCTCACACACACACACACACACACACACACATTTCTTATGTACAGTTCATGTCATTTTAAATAAGATTAGGCTACTAAAGCAAATAATCTTGCTGCCTTCCCACAATCAAACAGTCCTTTATAGTGACTCCCACTGAGTCCCACACCTTATTGGACTGTTCTTTGATCATTTTTTGACCATTCTAATTGGTTGCACTTGCAATCATTGAAAAAAAATAAAATAATAATTACTGAACATGGGGCTTAATATAACTTTCCGTTGCCCGTGGGAAACGTTGTGATGTAGAGGGTTAACTTTCTGTCATTCAAACTCAATCCAAAACACCAGTCCAGGAAGTAACTTTCAGTTTGGTTTGTTTTGGTGTAGGTTTCATTATACTGTTGGTATATCTTGTATCTCTCTTATTTGACCTTGGGCGACTTTTTCTGTCAACTTTTATACAGTTAAAATAATGTAGAGAATGTTAATCCGGCTTCACGCCACAATTTCTAATGAACATCGACTGAAACACGACATGTCGCAATCTGTGCCGAAGCAAATGTAATGTAGGGGAGCGCGGGGCACAACCTAAAGCCTTGTTTATACTTTCGCCCGGCTCCGCAGCGCGAGTCTCCGCAGACTGCGCGCGCACCTCCCCAAACGGACGAGGCGTTTATACTCGACGCGCTCGCCGTTGTACTATTCTTTGAAACGATAGGGGGCGACTCCAGTAATTATCCTCTAACCATCAGGAATCAGCGATGAGAAGAAGAAAGCTATACACACGTGACAATGTTTATTTTAGTACACGGCCACCAATACCACACTACAAAAAGAATCCTGTAAAACCCAGTAAACCCTGAGATTATTGCTAGTGACAATAAAACAAAATATATGGATATGAGAATGTGTATACAACATAACTAAATTAACGATCTCTTACATATTTTCTAATTTCACTAAACATTTAAGTTTTGTGAACATTTTTATTAAACATGGACCTTTATGTTCTTTAAAAATACTTTTTATGCTATTGTATGCTCATTTTTAAAATGTAAGCAACTCATTTAGACGTGCAAACTGGGTGCCAGTGTGGTGAGAAGTTCGAGCTCGGCCAGATTCGGCTCGAAGTCGTTCATCTTCGGATGCGGCGCCGCGCGCGTTGTTACAAAATCTGCCGTGCACACCGCCAGGCGAAATGGGCCCTTGCGCACCCAACGCGCGCTCTTAGTTTTAAGAGTTTTTCAGGCGAGAATGTAGTTATTTAAAGCTCAAATCTGTGGTTTATTTAAAGATTTATGAAAATTTTATCCAGTTGTGAGATCTAGCGATGATGACCGGGCGCTCGGCGCATGTAACTTACCCCGCCTGGAACAGCTTTTCCTCGGCTAGTCGTTCGCCGCTGAACCTGGGGTCTCTGTAGTGGTTAAACATGAGATATAATTTGTCTTGTGTATATCTAACGGGCGATTTTTGGTCTCGTGAAACTATAATTTGTTCCCTGGCCAATCGTTTTGGCTGAGGGGAAATTTCATAACTTTATAAGCTATTTAACTTTACCGTTGTATGGTTAGACTAGATCGAGCGCTGACTTTGTGTTTGACTGAATTGTTTGCTTTATTTGTATAGCTTCTTATACCTTTTACTTATACTTTTATAATGGCTAATATTGATAAAACTGAAATTTAACAAAAAGAGACTGGGTTGAGTTTTGTCATTTTAAATTTTAACACAACGAAGATGATCTAGGCTATATGTTGTTTACTGCAAAATCTGTTGTTTAGTACAAATGCACATATTGCCTGGACCATATTAAAATGTTTAATATTTTTATATTATATTTAAACGAAAAGAAGCAGGGTTGTGTTTTATATTTCGTTTAGTTATAAATAGGCTAACGTTAGGGTGATATCAGGTAAAATGGGCCATCAGGTAAAATGGGCCATTTAAGGTTTGGGGGTCCCAGCCCCTCTGGAATTTAGAGCCAATGACTGCAAAGGATTTCAAACTGTTGTCATGACTGTATTTGACAAGTAACAGGTGATTTAATTGGTTTATGGTTGCTGTGGTGGGCGGGGCAGTTATTCAAATCAAGACTGCACCAGAAAGCTGCATGGTAAGTAGCCTGGCATACCAAATCTAACTAAAATATTATAAGGACGATAAATCTATAAAAAAAAAAAAACATGCACATAAAAAAACTATGCATAATATCTGTCTTGATGGCATCAATCAGAAATAATACTGTTAGTTTGGTATATGAACATATTTTTTGAAAACATTATGTTTTTCTTGGCGGCCCAATTTACCTTAACCCACTGAGGTAAAATGGGCCGCATGGTTTCAGCTAAAATGGGCCATCATCTGTGTCACTCACAAACACACACAAACATGTGATTGAGTGCATGTGTGTGAGTGTGTGTGTGAGGGTGTGTCTGTGTAACTAAATAACTATATTTAATTAAATAATAAGTATTATAATAGTCACATGTTTCCATTAATGTCCCATAATTTTATATATATATATATATATATATATATATATATATATATATATATATATAATATATATATACACACACACACACACACACATATTGATACATCATCATCCTTTGCTAAACTCATCTTTAAATATGTTACAATTTAACAGCTAATGCTCACTGTTTTTGTGGCATCTTTCTACATCTTCTTACCCTGCTTAATGCATCTAAGGTAGCCTATATATTTACATAGATATATGTAAAGCAACCCCAAAATGTATATTTTTAATTAAATAGTTATATAGTTACACACACACACACACACCACTGACATCAGTACTGATCTATGCTGTTCCGAAATTGACTTTTTTAATTGCACATTTGAATATGTGGGTTTGCACCCAAAATGTTTTTTTTTTTTTTAATGGCACATATGAATATGTTTGTTTAATGCATTTTAAATGTTATGTGGCTATGAACACAATTGTGTTTTAAAATTAAAATTGATGATACATTACTATTTCCCTTTGCAGTTTGACTGGCCCATTTTACCTGAAACAGCTGCCCATTTTACCTGAAACTGCTCATGCAAAAAAAGTTGGCACAGCTGATGTTTCAAGAACTGTAGGGCCTAAATAATTATATTTTATTACATAATTTCAACACAAAATGATCAAAAACAGTCATTATTAATCATAAAAACACATGGAAAAGGCATATATGGTATTGTATTATTGTCCCAAACCATTTACCAAAAAGTGGCCCAATTTAGCTGATATCACCCCTATATGCAGTGAATATAATCAATACGCGATGCCTGAACCACATTTGTGTGGCTATAATGTTAAGATTTCTTTAAATGAAAACGAAAAGAGTTAGTATGGTGTTTTATAACATATTTCGTTGCCTAAAATATACACAGAGATAACCGGAGTAGCACAGCGAGCTGAGTGACGCGCGCTGCGTCAGAAGGTGGGCGGGGTTAGGATTTCCCAAGATTTTCCAAGATGGCGCAGCCCATACCCCCCATAAACGGCTTCAAAACCGTTCTGCAGAAAGTCTATGGGTGACGTCACAGACGCTTTGTCCTATGGTTGTAACACGCTTGTTTTAAATACTTCCGCACATGCTTGGATAAACTTAAATAAACTTTGTGTATTTACTAGTTGCCATATCAACACTATATAGAAAAAAAAAATTCCGCAAATTTTTTTTTTTTTTGAAGATATCCATAGACATTTATTAAACCATAGCAAAAGTAAATTTCTTATTTAAGTTAATTTTTCATCTCTATTTTTTGTGTTTATTTAAAATAAGACAAATCTGATATTATTTTAATCTCCAAGATGTTATTTAACAGTTGAGATAGTTCTTTAATGCTTCGCTAACTAGCAGAAGACACTAGCAGGGTTTAAATCCCAGTTGTGCAGGCGGGGGCATGTTGTAACACAATGTGCCCCTATTAGAAATATGCTATTATATTCTAAACTTTTATTAATTTTATTGAGAAAACGTGAGAAGAAGGTGAATAAAGACTGAGAGTCAATGTTCAGAAATTACTAATTATTTATTTGTTTTGAACTATGTTGTATAGCTGTGTTTTCCTGTGTTCGTAGTCACAACTCAAAAATGAGTTTATATTTAATTATTAAAAATTGCCATTATTTTATATGAAAAAGTTTTTTAATTGTATTTTATTTAGAAAATATTTTAGTTTGTTTTGTATATATTTTTTTATTAGATCAGATAACATTTTAAGCTGTCATATGTTATGTTACAATGTGCCCCACACATGTTACAATGTACCCCACCTATGGGGCATGTTGTCACATTTCACTTCCATTCTTTCGGGGTATATCAAGAAAAAAGTATATAGGCTACTGTATTAATAAAACAAAAGCACATAATTGTACTAGACATGTGGGAAATTAATGTGGGAAAAAATAAATACTCTGAACCATAAGTAGATTTACACAAACTGAGAAAGTCAAAAAGAATCTTTGTGCCCCGCTCTCCCCTAATAGTCAAAACAGTAATGCCACGATTTTAATATTCATAAATAGGAATTTATAAGTCGGTAAAGTTATACATAAATAATTAATGTTGTAATGCTGTATATCGTACGTTTTTGTATTAAAACGTAAGTAAATGTAGCTATAGGCCTATAGTAGAACTACACTTTACGTAAATATACGAAAAATACACATATTCTCGTGAGATCACGTTGCACATATATGGGACATTCTACAGAATTGGTGCAAACTGCTGTCCCACAAAAAAAAAAAAAAAAACACATTTAAAAAGAATTTAAGTATTCAAATTTAGATGTTTACAAAGATAATTCTATTATTAAATCCCACAATAATAATTAAAATATCAGTAAGCTTAACAAATATAAAATCAGAATTTATTGAGTACTTTCAATTGGGAGGGGGCTCTCCCGAACCCTAACCCTAACCCCTAAATTTCAACTTGAAATTTTAGAAAAAAAAGAACTTGAAAAAAATATTATTTTGAATATATAGGCCTATATAAAATATAAAATTGTAGTAAAATTGTTTTATATTTTATTTTTAAATCATGAAACTTTATGTAAAAAAATGTGTCCCACATTTTCATGTCACTACTGAAGTGTTACATTGTTTTAGTCCATTGGCTGAGACTGATTTTAACCACACCTACATTTTTGATCAGGAAATATTCCTGTCTCTCTCTCTCTCATAGCCTCTCTTTCATTGTAGATCATGTTGAGGGAAATGTGTTTAAAAGTCTAAAAAAATCTGTGTAACTTTATGGAACATCACTACTTTTTGGGGTATTATTCCATAAAATTGTGTTTGTATATGTGTACAACTGTTCAGAACTGTGCTAGGTAACCATGTGTTGGTTATCATATTTGAAAATAGGCTCAAAAGTATCTAAAATTGTCACGAAACAGTCACTACCGAAACGTGGTGAAGTTTCTGTTGTAACATCATGTTTTTTTGAGTGGTATTCGATACAATTTTGTTTTTGTGTGTGTACAACTGTTCAGAACTATGCTAGTTAACCATGTGCTGATTAGCATTTTTGACTTAGGCTCAAAAGTATCTAAAATTGTCACAGCGAAACAGTCATGACCGAAACAAGTCATGATTGTTTTGGAAGTGACAAAAGGGAACACATAATCATTTATTTGGGGAAAATAAACAAAATTTTAGGACAGTTATGCAAATCATTAGTATCTTAGTATGTTTTATTTAGTGTTTTAGTGTGAGAGTTTAAATTCTGTAATGTGAGGTGGTCGCTACCAAAGCATTACTGTCACTACTGAAAATGTGCCATCACGACTATCTTTCACGACGTTTTGTCTAAAATAAAGTATATTGTATTATCAACTAAGATGTTATTATAGTATTTGGTTCACTGTATTCAAACTGACTCATTAACTTTGAAATCAGTATGATTAACTTAATGCCTTTTACAAAGAAAGATTGGATTCAAAATACAACAAATCTCATAAATTACACTTGAAATATTGTTAAAAATTGTAATTGTTATTGATTTACCTGTGAAAACAGCAACAAATATATTTACAAGGCAGATGTAAACAAAATATTAATAGGTCAATATTCACCTTATTCCACCCCGCCCACTTTTAATACTTTGCGCTTCCGCATTTTGTCATCCGACTTCCGCTAAACTGACACGGCACATCCGTGAAAATAAGGTGAATAAGCCTTCTTGTTAAATTATTTATTATTGTGTTTTGGTAGTGACATATTTGGGGAGAGGAAAAATATTCCAAAACTTTCTGAAAATACAATATAATAATGAACTGCACAATTACTAGAAATGTGTGCCTTGGATATTATACAATTTGCATACATAAAAAAATGAAAAAATACTTTTTTTCAAGACGTTTCCAACTCTGGCTTTGAACCAATTCTGTAGAATGGCCCATATATTGGAGCGCTTCCATGATCATGATAAAAAAGTGCAAAAACAACATCGATTTCCTCCACGTAAAATGTATAATTAAAGTGTGTTTCAGAGAACCACAGGACATGGAAAGAGAGTCAGACATAACGTCTGAGTCTGAATGGGATGTTGAGAGCTGCACGGGATCTGACAGTCCGAGTGAGAATGACAGCGAAAAGAGAGGAAAACAAGTGGGGGGAAGGAATATGAAACGACGCTGTCAACGCAGAGGGCCGTACTACCCCAGAACACCCAAAAAGAAGAGCCAAGACAAAGGCACAGACCCCAAAAAGAACTCAAGTGAGCTTTCCAAAATACAGTTTATTTCAGTCATTACATTACAAAACAGCAGATGAATTCAGAAGTTCCTTCAAAAGAGAGATATACAGAGGTTAACACTGCTCTGTCTGTAATGAGTTTGATTTAAAGCTCCATTCATGCCTTACATGTGTCCTTTGTTTCAGACTCCAGCCAGTATTTGAGACAAATATCTGAAAACAAATTTGAACTTCCCGTCACATGTGGGGATAAAAAGGGCATCTTCTATTTTGAGAAATATAATAAAGGTAGGTGCAGATGCTTAACGCAATTATGAGTCTCTAATGAGTAATAATTATTCTGGAGCATCTAGACATGTTCAGATGCTCTAAAACAAGTTCAAAGAGATTCCAGTATAGTGGTTGAATAAACTGTACATCAACTTCTGTCTGTAGAGCAGAAGTGCATTTTAAGTGAAGGCCTGTGGTTCAAGCCCATTGAGTTTGAAAGGTTTGGAGGAAAGGAAAGGAACAAAAAGTGGAAGATCAGCATCCATTACAATGGGATTCCACTCCAGAAACTCATAGAGGTGCGTAAGAACAGTTTCAGCTACTGCACTCTTTAAGTGCAAATATAATTAACATTCAGGGTGTGAATTAACAGTTCCCTGAAATACAGTTAACAAAACTAAAATACAAAATAAAATAAATTATACTTAAATAGCATTAACATATCAATATTTATCATGAGATAAACAGAGATTTTAGATTAATAGGTTTAGATTAAAGGAGAAGTTCACTTTTAAAATGAAAATTCTGTCATCATATACTCACCCTCATGTTGTTTCAAACCTGTATGAATTTCTTTCTTCTGCTGAACAGAAAGGAAGATATTTAGAAGAATGTCAGTAACCAGACAGTTTTTGGGTCCCAATGACTTCCATAGTAGGAAAAAAAATATTATGGAAGTCATTGGGACCCAAAAACTGTCTGGTTACTGATAATCTTCTAATTATCTTCCTTTCTGTTCAGCAGAAGAAAGAAATTCATACAGGTTTGAAACAACATGAGGGTGAGTATATGATGACAGAATTTTCATTTTAAAAGTGAACTTCTCCTTTAAGCCACGATTGGGCCTTAGTTCAATTAGGACATTTAAATAGCTTTAATAAACGTGCCTAAAACAACAACAACAACAACAAAAAACACTACTGCTGTGAATCTTGAGACAAAACAATGGCACTGATATATTTTAATATATGTCAGTGAAAGCTGGTGTTACGAACTGCTCCGAGACGAGGGTTGAGATCCAAACGCAGCTTTATTGTATGGGGCAATCCAGAGGCGTAATCCAATGTACAGGCAAGGGTCATACACAGACAGGCAGTCAAAACAAACAAACAAACAAACAAACAAAGGCAGGGACCAGAGGCAAGAGAGTAATCCAGGGAACAGGGCAAGATATCCAAAACCAAGAGACAAGAAAACCAGGAGAATGCTCAGAAATGCAGTGTAACACTTAAACAAGACTTCGCGGTGAGTGAATGAATGAACATGTCTGTGAAACCAAGATTCTCAGCTAAACATTGTTGAGGGATCTTTTCCTGTGTTCCTCATCATTGACATACCTGCATCTGTTCCGTTTTCACAGATCTGGGAACAGCAACTCCCTTACACCTCTGGTCAGTATGATAGTGAACCGTAATGAGACAAAATGCTCATTAATATCAACAGTTATGAGTAAATTTCAGTATTCTTTATATTTTGTTTTCCTGAGTGTTTGTGCATTTGTTGTAGAATCAAGTGGCAGGGACAATGGTGATGATGATGTTGACGAGGAGGATGATGATGATGTTGAAGAGAAAGAGTTTGATGATGATGTTGAAGAGGAAGAGGATGATGATGATATTGAAGAGGAGGAGGATGGTGTTGATGAGGAAGATGATGATGATGACTTGACTGTGTTTGATTCTACCCTACCTGTTACCTGCGGTTCTAAATCTGGCATCCTACACAAATCTCTCTTTGCCACAGGTGAGTGCCTGAACACGTTTAAAAAAATAATTACTACAAATATTAATACTGTATGTTGGTGAAATACAGTCGTGTGAAAATGAAAGTACACCTTTTTGAATCCTATGGTTTTATGTATCAGGACATAATAAAAAAATCATCTGGTCTTTAGCAGGTCTTAAAATCAGGTAATTACAACCTCAGATGAACAGCATTGAGGTTCGTGTGCATTTGTTACCACTGCAACATTCCCGCCGCAACATTTCAATCAGTTTGAGGTCTTTGACTGGGCCAATGCAGCACCTTGATTCTTTTCTTTTTTAGCCATTCTGTTGTAGATTTGCTCGTGTGCTTGGGATCATTGTCCTGTTGCATGACCCAATTTATTGTTCGACTCAAAGACTGCAAGGTGCCCACCAGGTCCTGCGGCTGCAAAACAAGCAAAAAATCATCACCCCTCCACCAGCGAGATGGACAGTTATGAGGTGTTTGTGCTGGTTTGCTGTTTAATTTTCACCTAACGTGGTGCTGTCCATTAAATGGCCAAACATCTCTACTTTGGTCTCGTCTTTGCAGAGGACATTCTTCCAGAAGTCTTGGTTTGTTCAGATGCAACTTTGCAAACCTAAGCTGTGCTGCCAATGTTCTCTTTGGAGAGAAGAGGGCAACCCTTCCTTTCTCGGGGCAACCCTTCCAAACATGCCATACTTGTTCAGTCTTTTTATAATTCTACTGCCATGAACATTTAACATGTTAACTGAGGCCTGTTGAGTCTGAGATGTTCTGGGGTGTTTTGCTATTTCCCTGAGCATTGTGCGGTCTGACATTGGAGTGAATTTGCTGGGACGTCCACTCCTGAGAAGATTGGCAACTGTCTTGAATGTTTTCCACTTGTGAATAATCTTCCTCACTGTAGAATGATGGACTTTGGATTGTTTGGAAATGGCTGTATAACTCCTGATGGCAGCAACAATTGCTTCTCTAAGATCATTGCTGATGTCTTTCCTCCTTGACATTGTGTTTTAACACATCTGAACGCTCCAGACCAGCAAACTGCCAAAACTTCTGCTTTTATAGAGTTGGTCACGGTTGCTTGTCACACATGTCAATAATGCCTACATTTAACAACATAAAAGTTGTATTTGATTTCTTCTCAGAACTTTGTGTCCTAGAGCTGTGATATGTATTTGCCTGTAACCTCACGTTTCATAAAAATATTCTACCCAAAATATAATTTATTTTGCATTATTTAATCTTGCTCTCAGAGTTTATATACACGTTTATTGATGTGACAATGTATTTATTTTTTTTACTTTGAAGTAGAAATGGCAAAAACACTTGATTAGATAACCAATTTTTTCCTCATTCCTCAGCAATTTGCTTGATTTGTGCTTTTTAAAAATCAGTTTTACAGTCATGATTCATCCTGTAAAAATTTGTGTTTTGACATTTTTCTGAGAAAAAAAAAAAAAAAAAAAACTTAACCACCAAAAAATAGAGTGGCCAGGAGACAGAGTATGTAGTTAGATACAAGTAACCCTGAAACAGAGTATAAATAAGTGAATGAATGATTGACCAGTTTTGTGAGAATATAGTGTCCAGAAATGCTAGCAATCCTATCTTCATTTGTCTTCTTTTCAGGCCTGACATTCTCCAGTGGTCCTCTAACTGAGGAGCTTCAGTGTTCTGTGTGTCTAGATGTGTTCACCGATCCGGTCACCATCCCGTGTGGACACAACTTCTGTAAGAGCTGCCTGAACCAGTGCTGGGACAAGAGTGAGGCCTGCTGCTGTCCACTCTGTAAAGACACATTTAGCAAAAGACCCGACCTCAAGATCAACACAGCACTTAGGCAGGTCGTACAGCTCTTTAAAGAAAAGTCCTGTCTGACAAAACCTGATGTTCTCTGTGACATCTGTGATGAAAGAAAGCTGAAAGCCATGAAGTCCTGCCTGATGTGTCAGAGCTCTTACTGCGAGACTCACCTGGAGCCTCATCAGAGAGTCTCACGATTAAAAAAACACAAATTGATAAACGCTGTCGAAAATCTGGAAGACTATATATGCCAGAAACACGAGAGACCTCTGGAGCTGTTCTGTAGAGATGATCAGACGTTTGTGTGTCTGTCCTGCACTGATGGAGACCACAAGACTCACAACACTGTTCCTCTGGAGGAGGAGAGCGAGGAGAAGAAGGTAGGAGTTACAACAAATAACAAAATATATTAACAATAAATCTATGAGTGATAAAATGTGTGTTCATCTGTGTCTATAGACTGAAGTGAAGAAGATACAAACAGAAGTGCAGCAGATTATCCAGGACAGAATGAAGAAGATTCAAGATATCAAACACTCAGCAGAACTCAGAAAAGTGAGTTTAAATAATCTGACATTTGCAAGGTTCTGAATTACAATTAAAATGAAATCTGTTCATCGATCTTTATCAGCAAAACACAGAGAAAGAAAGAGCAGAGAGCACTGAGCTCTTTATGGCAATGATCCGTTCCATTGAGCGATGTCAGGCTGAGCGGCTGGAGATGATGGAGCAGAAGCTGAAAGCAGCAGAGAAACAGGAAGAAAAGCTCACTGAAGAGCTGCAGCTGGAGATCACTGAGCTCAAGTTGAGAAACACTGAGCTGGAGCAGCTCTCACGCACTGAGGATCACCTTCACCTCCTACGGGTCAGTGTACGATGCAAACGCATCACAGGGCAACTCTGTTCCTCATGCTGAGTGATTTCTCCTTTCTCTTCATGTAGGTTTACCCATCCCTGCGCAGCCCGTTCAACATCAAGGAATGGCCTGATATCAATGTTAACACTCATCCAAGTCTGAAAACCCTTATGAAAGCTCTGACTCGCCTCCAGAAAACTTTTGATGAGAAACTTAGTGAAAATGGTAACTGAATATCACATTAGGTTCTTACATTTTACTTTTGCTTTTTGTAGTATAGCAGAGACGTGGTGTAGAAAAATTGATATTTTACTTTTTTTCATTAACTTTCTTAGACATTGTTTTAAGCATTGTTTCTCTTCTGGAATGTATGTATGTTTGTGCACCTGACGTAAGCAAGACACACACAGTAAGACAAATGGTTAAGAACCTTTAACTCTTTAGGTATGGAAGATAATTTAGCCAAGGGGGGGTTAGAGGGGTCATTCTATTCTAAATGTGATGTGGATGTGGCCATGCTGGGTGAGTGGAAAACTACAGAGAAAAGACCTTGAAGAAGGAGTATAAGAAGGGAATTTCCTGGGCTGGGTGTCAGGTCTTCCTCACGTCACGGGGTAGCTGCTGTGATTTTGTGACTAAGCCTCTTGCAAGAGAATAAATATCTTTTAAAATACAATTTGATTCTTGGTGTCTCTTATGCAGTGGTGATGATGATTGTTTAATTATTGTTTTTGCCACAACAGACGCAATTTCATGAACTGACTTATGGAAAAGGTGGCATCCTATCACAATAACATGCTTGAATTTACGCCGTGTTACTCTGTGGGGTTCCTGGGACAAAATGTGGTGGAAACGCAGCTTTAGAAGTTTTTTTGGTTTTGTTTGTTTTTACAAATGTTTGTAAATGGTTTTGATTGGCTTGATTTTTATAAACCTGTGGTAATGGGTCTGATTTAAACACCTGAATTGAAGAATTAAGAGGTGTGTCCCAACTGTTTCATCCATATAGTGTATCTTCAATACATGTTGAATTAATCATCTTTTATGAGAGGTTTTATTCTCTCTGAGGGAGAAGCCCCAGAAGGTGGGAGTGTTTGTGGATTATGATCAAGGTCTGGTCTCTTTTTATGACGTGGAGTCAAGGTCTCATATCTACTCTTTCACTGGCCAGACCTTCACTGAGAAACTCTTTCCATATTTTTGCCCATCACTAAAGAAATATGGTAAAATCTCAGCCCCACCGATCATCTCACCTGTCAATTGAATGTATACATATATGAAAAACAATATGAAAAAAGCACTTTTATATAAATCAGAAATATAAATAAAAAATAACATACTTGAGCAATATCACAAGAGCGAGAGTGCTTTTGTTCTGAAAATGTGCATTTGACTGTAGCCACGAGTGGCAGTCCACATTAAAATTTTAGAGTGACCTGTTATCAGAGGTGACTGTCTAAGTTATGTATTTCAGAAATGTACATATAAAAAAATCAGTTAGTGAAAAACATTAATTTAAACAATGTTATAATTTAAGGTAGAAACAATGAGCTCATTGAAGTAATGAAAACTTCAACCACTATGTTTCACATTCCTATAGAGAAACCTGTCTCGAGCAATCTGAGGGGCCATTTACACAATATCGTCTTAAAATAAATACAGAACCCTTTTCTTGTAGGGCCTGAAAATGCTAACTTTTGATAAAGGGTTTCAAAGTAAACATTTTTGAAAACGATACCATCATCGTCTCTGTCTAAACTACAAAAACGTGAATTTAAAACATTTAAATATTGCTGTTTTATCTTGAAACCAGATTTGAGGAACTAACTTTGACACTTAAACTAATATGAATTTGTAGAATGTTTCTTATTACCCACCTTCTCTTGTGAAAGTGAAATTACATGTGAATGCTGTACCCATGTTGATTACATGAGATTAAATCACAGAATCTAAATAAAGACCTTGAATTTCACATCTTTTCACTGAGGTACACTTGTTAACTCTATTGGTTTGTAATTGTATTGACAGTCAGTATACCCAAATGGATACTGCATTGATGCTGGTGATATTACTGAGACATAAGACAGAAACGATCAGTGAAAAATGACAATTGAATAGGATTTGACTATAAACCACAAAATATAAATATAAAAACTGCACATCACACGTCATTTGCAAAATCACAAATGCAATTCCTTTATTAAAACAGGGCCAGTGAGCTTAGCTACACTTCTACTTCAAAGACGATACAAAAATTATCATGATTTTCAACACTTCAGTTACAAATCTGTACACAATACATAAAGCAATGAAAAATAATTATAATTCTGCTATGGCCAGTACAAAATACAAATCAGGCATAAAGTAAATATGTACAACAAATTAGAGAAAATTTAAATCAATAAATAAAATTGGCTAACAAGCTTTTTAGACATAAAGGGGGGACCAACAATAAATATTTACATTTAATATGTGATTAAGATGAGATGGAGTGTCAAATTCCGGAACTTATTATACAGGAAGAATGTCACACACACACAGACACAGACACACACACACAGACACACACACAGACACACAAGTGCACACGTACACACACACACACACACAAGTACACACACACACAAGTGCACACGTACACACACACACAAGTGCACACGTACACACACACACACACACACACACACACAAGTACACACACACACACACACACAAGTGCACACACACACACACACACAAGTGCACACACACACACACACACACGTGCACACACACACACACACACACACACACACACACACACACACACACACACACACACACACACACACACACACACACACACACACACACACACACACACACACACACACACACACACACCTGAAGCCAGCAAAATCTCAAAACTACCCAGAATGGTTCAGAAGTTACAAAGTGCAGCCGTGAGGAGCTGATCTCCTGAACACAGTTTAAGGGCTTGTTCTCAAACAGTCAGGGCATTAATGATTTGCACATGTTCTGTGTGCTTAACCCTGCTAACGCTACAGACCTGGTTGCACAAGACAGCAAATGTAAATAATAACTTGTCTTCAAGAGAAACTTGAATCTCGGCTGGAGAAAGTTGAGCCTGAGCGTTTGAAGGTTCGCTTGAAGTTCAAGTCTTAGCTAGGCCACTACTATAGCCAATTCTAATATGTTTGGTTAACACAGCTTGAAAGCTCAGGAATTACAGTCAGAACATTTCCCAGGAAGTCCAATCATGTAGTAAAGAACTGAGAACAGTCTGAAGGACTGACTGAGTTTGATGGATGTAACTTGAACACCCTTTTAGGAGTTAATCTAAGTGTCTGTGTACAGGATAATAGTACTGGCTTTGTCAAGGCAACATAATAAAAAGTTAAACACAATGTAAAAGTAATGGAAAATACATACATTCGAAAGTACATGAAACCAGAGCTAAAATTAATTCCATATATTCAAACTTCCTTCAAAAGAACTATGCATGATCCTTTTGAAAATATTTACACATTCAAAAACTCTTCCTTTGCACAAAGGCACGAGTGCATTACAGTTGAATCTTTTTAAATAAGACTTGAAAACATGCATTTTAAGTGCCGAGGAGTTTGCAATTCCTCAAATTTGCCATTTTGGGAAAAAAACAACAATATGGCTGAACAAACAATATGGCTGAACAAACAACTCCATTAAAATAAAAATCAATTTCTTTACAGGTCAATGAGAGAATGTGTCCTTAAATCATCCTCATCATGGAGGTTTGAGATAAACCGTCAACAAATGTGGCGGAATAATGAGAGTCAGGATTCAGTGGGATAAACAGAATGATGCCGTGAACTCGGAGCGATCCAGATAGGGATTTTGAGAGGAAATCTGACCCCCCTCCCTATGCACGAGTCTTGAAGTGCTGGTTAAGTGGGATTACAGGGGAGGTCACAGGGGTCAAAATATCCAGTGTTTGCAGCAAATATAAGGGATTTAGGACCAACAATGTTGGTGCAAACCACAAAGCTGCAGAAAGCAGGACTGAGTGCTTGATCTCTGATGACATAAATGGATATTCAAAAGCAACACAAAACGAAACAGTCAATCAATCAAGTCTACAGTTTTAAATAAGATATATAAAAGGCTTGTTAGACATTAAGAACAAGGCACGCCAAGAAAGTAAGAGAAACTGCACTATGAGCTCATTTTATGACTAAGCAAAGCCCCAAATATTGTATTTGGCCACAGCAAAAGTTTCCATATCAATGACATCACCATTCACTTCATCAGTGTGTTTCGCCTGTGCTTTTTCTTATTTAAAAACTGACACTGGCTTGCATCAAGACCGAAGCTTATGGGGTTTAAACTTTAGCTCTCATTAAAACCTAACTGGAGGGCAGAGACCGTTCCAACCACATCCGGACTAGATCAAAACCTTGCTTTTCCCAGAATGCCCTTCACCAAAGTCTACGCAAACCTGGATTCAAAGTGACAGACTACACACTCTCTCTCTGTTGAGATTTTTCAATCCCTGCTGATAAAGAGAGGCCGGGATGACACTAAAGTGATTCCTCACGTTCCAAGTGAGAGTGATAGTTGACCTTATTGACTTTTTTAACTCGAAGCTTTTTGAAGCACAAGCATTTAGTTTCTCTACAACAAAAGAACACTTCAGTGAGAAGCAAAATAGCTGTACCTGAACAAATGTCTTTAAAAAATCAAAAATAAAACAACATTAGCATGAATGTCTAATGTTTAATTAGTCATTAAATAACAGTTAATGTTTCTTGAACGAGTTCATCAATTAACAGCTAGATTTCAAAACAAGTACTGCTCCCTTTCTGAGATTTTAAGCCAAATTTAAGAGGAAAATCTAGAAAACAGCAGAGAAGGAACACATGGGTTGCTGGCTTAGATTCCTGAAGTTGAATCTCTGGCAATTATCTCTGCATTTCAGCTTAGCAACAACACAACTTCCTATTTTTCAGTCTCCCTCCCTTTTTCTTACTGTTTTCTGGGAAAGGTAAAATGGGTAAGACAGCACTATAAACACTTGTCAGGCATAAACACTGAGATAAAACATACAAGTTTGACATGGTTGTTATTCTGCTTCATAATGAAGGTACTGGCTGTGGGACCCTTAAAGCTGAAGGTGCTTGCATCAGGAATCCTGCCATATGCCAAAGCTTAACTAAAAATAAAAAATAACCAGGGTCAAATATTAACTTTGTGCCACAATGACAGGAGAATTGAGGAACTTTTATGGCAATAAATATTTCTTATAAGAAATATACCAGCAAAGGAATTTTATTGTTGTTATGACATATTTAGTTGCTTTCCTCTGGAATATTTACTGCAGGTAATCTCACAAAAACAATGTATCGGTGGTTTAACGCCAGGAATGTCCAACGCAATCTCACAGAAAATCGTACGTATTTTACGAGGTGGCTAATTCGTACGACCTCACTCGTACGTTTTCGTACAATTTGTCTAGACCCCAGTGATGGGTAGGTTTAGGGGTGGTCCTTCCTGATGACACTTTTTGAAAAATCATATGAAATCGTACAAATGAGGTCATACGATTTCGTACAAATTAGCCACCTCGTAAAAAACATACGAATTGCCGTGATATCGGGTTGGAATGTCACAACCTTTCGTTGTCGTTATTAGGACAATATAAGAAAAACTCTGGCGAAGATATGACTATCGTTTCTTGGGTTGCATTACACTAACATTTAAAATATGTATTATGTTGCTATTCCTAAGAAATTATTGGACAACTGGTTATTTACTCTCCAAAGTGAATTCTTGCGCATATTTTGATCAATTTGGACTCTCTCTATATATAATATTGTGAATATATAACTAAAAAATATATTAAAATTAAGCCCTCAATTGCATTTTACAGCACATTTCAATGTTTGTGATGCTATACATAATACATTCACTCATAGAAATGACCGAAAATGCTGCAGTTTTAGTTTGAATAAGACGCAATTAATACTTGTGTGTGTTTGTGTGTGTATATTTAATATAAACATTCAAAAGTTTGGGATTGGTACGATTTGTAAAAATAAATGTATACTTGCAAGGATGTATTCAATTTATTAAAAGTGACAGTAAAGACTTTTATGTTGTAACAACATGCATTTCAAATAAATGCTGCTCTTTTGAACTTTCTATTCATCAAAGAATCTTGAAAAAAAGTTTCTTCACAGTTTTTACAAATATATTAAGCAGCACAACTGTTTTCATCATTGATAAATGTTTTTTGAGAAGCAATTCATCATTAAAATGATCTCTGAAGGATCATGTGACACTTAAGACTGGAGTAATGATGCTGAAAACATCACAGCAATAATTGTAATCATAAATAAAGATTTATTTATATTGTAATTTTTCACAATATTACTTCATATTACTTAAATAATAATTTGCCTAAGAGACAAAAATATTACAAAAATCTTACCAACCCCAAACTTTTGAATGGTACAACTCAATCAGTTGTGATTTATGGAGTAAATACCATAAAGGAAATTGATTGGCACATCTTTAAAGAAGCCATTAGTGAGTTGATCTGCTTAGAAAAGTCGATGTGTTCAGATTGAACACAATGAGCCAAAAACCCTTCATCAGAGACATTCTTTCATGGTTCTAAAAGTCATGGCACAGTGTTGTAGAGTGGACAGCTTGGCCACATCTCTTAACAAAGGCAGCTGAAACTGTAAACAATCTACTGACAAACCTCCTAACATCCCTTTTGAAGGCTAGAGGAGGCCGTATCGGTGTTGTCTGCACTCATGTTTTGTTAGGGGGATGCTTTGGCTGTTGTGTGTTGTGTTGAGCTGATATATTTTTGGGGTAGCAGGGAGGAGAGGTAGCGGATGGTGGATGACAGAACTCCTTGATGGTTACGGTGAGGAGGTTAGCTGTGATATCCGTAACGACCACATTGGCACATCGGGATGTCATGTCAGGATGCCAGTCCAAATCTTCTTCCTCCGATGGCTCCTCCGACACGGGAACCTCTGGGACCTTGAGCTGCCGACGGCCAGAGAAGGGATGCCGTCGCCGCAATCGCCTGTCCATTTCATGAGGTACGGAGAGGTCCAGGATGTGTTCGTTGTCTTCTGACGATGACGACGCAGAGGACGAAGAGGAAAACATCGGAGAGGATGGAAGAGCAGAAGGACCCGAGCTGTTTTTGGATGCCACGGGTTGAGCGCCCACTTTGTGAAGGGCAGGATCTTGGGCGTTGGTTGCAGAGGTTTTGGGTGGTAATGAGGAATGCTGGGATTGGGTTTGTCGTGGAGAGGGTGGCTCGCCGTCTGAAACTTCAGAGCTCGAGTTTGAAGGAGGCAGTTCATCATTAAGAGTCTGACCTTTGGACACGTCCAGGACCTTTGAACTTTTGGAGGAAGAGAGAGTGTTTGTGTTGTTGCGACTCTCTCCACTTTGAGTGTGGTTCTCTGCGCTGTTCAGAGAGTGAGAATCGAAGAGTTTTCCGAAAACAGGAAACCCAGAACTCCTTAATGGGGGTTGGATTCCTCGGTAGGACACTTCTCCAAACCGCCTGTTTTTACCAATCACCCTGTTCCGGGATGGAATTTTCTGCCGCCCAAAATGGGACTGCTGGGTAGCTGGCACGTGTGTCCTTCTACTATTAGCAACTCCGCCATTCCCAGCCTTGTCAACCACTTTGAGGTTCAGAATGACCCGCCCCTTTTTCACTTCCCTGGGTTTGACTTTTCGATTGAGAATACGGACCGTTTCCGAAAAGGGACTGACTGTTGGACGGGACGAAAAAGGACCGGAGGGACCGACTGTTTGATCCGGGCGGGGCAAGGGGCGACGTGCCATGCGATGGCAGCGGTGAATGTCTTTTTTCAGTTTAGGATGAGCAGCGCCCGACTGCAGTTTAGCATTAGATGGGGCAGTTGGGGTGTAGGACGGTGCAGCTAAGGGCGGAGGAAGCTTGGAATGCGGCTGAGGACGACTAGGCTTGAACTCCGGGACTCTTGGGGAAGTGTCTGCAGCCTGCGCTCTTGACTAAATAATTGGGAAAAGTTGAAAATTATTCACTTTTAGAAGAGTTAGTTAAACCTTATCTCACCTTATTACCTCACCCTTATGTCGTTGCAAACCAATTAGACTTTCGTTCGTCTTTGAAACACAAATATAATAAAGTCCATTAAACCAAAACTGCACTTGCTTGACACGCGAGAACCAATGAGGTTTGTTCTCACGTGTCACGTAAGCACGTTTAAGCTTTTATCAAGAACCAATGATTTTGTTCTTGCACGTAAAGCAAGTACACTGTAAATATTTGGTGTAAAAAAAAATAATTTAGAAATTGGCAGTAAATTTCACAATTTATTAAAAAGAAAGACTATTTTCTTGTAAAATGCACAATAATCTTTCTTTTAATTTACAACAACAACACTTTTACTGTGTACATTTGAGCTAGGGATATCATGATAAACAATACTTCGGTACCAAGTATCAACATTTTAAAATCCTGACGTTCATGTTTTTCTACAGTACCGTAAGTACTGATGGTCTCAAACATTCATGCACTAGCCTATAGCATGTAGGTTGAACCCAAACAGATTATCAGAGCAAATCAGTAAACTTTCTGAGAGATGTAATTTCACAAACAGTGTTAGTGTCTCAGCTGTACTGCGTCTTCTCTCTCCATTTCAAAATGTGCAAATAGCTTCATAGTATCCACATTGATTTTGCTCTGCAAGCACGCTGCAATGCAAGAGTTTAGCGCACATCGTTTTATATCATGCCAATGAATAAATTCAAGCAATTTTAAACTATAAAGTACTCGCAAGCTCTCTGAAAGACGTTCTTTAGTCAGTACGCTCTCAACCAAAGCGCACACACATAGCCACCTCTCGTGAGTGTCAGACTTTTGTGGCTTATTACACAAATGCTCAAACACACATACAGTTATGTCTAAATGTCCGTCTTGGTGAATATTTGCGTCGGTTATGTGAATGTGAACAGCATGTGTAACAACATATTGTCTCCATCCATTAGGTCTTAGTGGCAGCAGCCTTTAAATCCTGCTACTGTCTAATATTGGCTGTCTGTATTATTAATGATAATCAAACAACAAAAGAAAAGCTTTAATAAAGATTCATCTATATTTAACTTGTACTGTTAAGACTATGCAGAGTTGTTTTATATTTGATTATTCAATTTCTGTGGTATGTTTACTTGAATACTACTGTTAGACCTACCTGAAAAAATATACAGCATTGTTTAATTTGTATCTTTATTTTATTGTATATATTTATGCTACTGCTTCTAATGTGCTTATTCTTTTGTTTTATTACTGACTAATGCAACAAATTACCTAATAAAAACACAAATACATTATTTTTTTACCGTGGTATTGACTTTGGTATCGAATATCGTGTACTTTTGGTGGTATCGGTACTAAATACTAGATTTTTGGTATCGTGACATCCCTAATTTAAGCTTCCATTTTTCATATTTGATGTACTCTACGTATGAGCGTTGATCAATGTGTATATGTGAATAAAAGCCTAATTTAAGTCTGTTCATCATAAAGCAAGCAAAAAAAAACTTTAAACTGCTCAATTTATATGATATTCTTTTACAATGTTTTTATGAACCTTTTGAAGCGTCAAAGTTTTGGTTGCATGGACTTTCAATGGAGGGACGGAAATCTCTCAGGTTTCATTAAAAATATCTTCATTTGTGTTTCGAAGATGAATTAAAGTCTTGTAGGTTTGGAACATGAGAGTAAGTAAATGATGGTGAACTATACCTTGAAATATTTTAAAAGCATATTTACAAAAATTCACTAAATGACACCACAAACCACATTTATTTCCATGCCAGTTGGTATTGCTGACGTACCTTTAGAAGCAGCGTTTTAGGTTTCGGGCCTCTCTTTTTGGGTCCGAACATCTCTTGCTCTCGCTCTCTGAGTAAAAAGACGAGTTGATCAAAGGGTTTGTAATTATGACAGTGTTTGAGCTTATATACTGAGTGGTTGTGCCAGTTTCAGCTTTCTGAACAACAAACTTCCTCTGAGCATAAAGCATGACTACAAATGTTTCACTTCAGATGTGAGACTCAAGTATTCATGTGATGTGGATAGAGATGTCTCGAGACTGCTTCCTGTGGGTATGCAGGAGAGAGTCAATCTAGCTTTGACTCAGGGAGACCACTTCAAATAGAAGAATCAACGGTCACAAACGTATTTAACGCTCATGATCACAGGAGTTAACATTTCGTAACTAGTCCATTTCCTTTAAAATTGTTAATCAGGGGAAAATCCTCAACGACAACAAGCAATAACTCACTTTTGTTCAAATGCTGCAACCAGTCGTTCATCCAGGATGTTCTCCTCAGGTTCCCATGTGCTGTACCTGAAAAATATACAGATCATTTAACATCCACTACTTGTTAGACATACAAGCTTAACTAATGATTCAGATTTCTGTTAACTCACTTTATTGCCCATCCTTTCCATTTCACTAGGTACTCCATCCGTCCCTATGGAAATAACAAATCAGTTTCCAACATTCCTGAAAGATATCTCATTAAAGGAAAAGTAAATCCAAAAAAATCATTTTGTCATTATTTACTCTCCTTCATGCCCTTATAAACCTGTAAGCTGTTATTTTTCAGTGGAAGACATAAGTAGATATTTTTATTTCAGCTTGTCCTATACAGATGATGCTCCACCATTTTTCAAAGCACTGTAAATAATCGAGTGGAAGTTGTCCATATGACAAAGCTATTTTAAAGGGTTACTTGACCCAAAAATATCCATATTTATAACTTTATACACTAAAATCTCTGGCTTCTGGTAACGGCCGTACGAGCGTTCACGACAGTCGAGTTCCAGTGTTATGATGTAGGCATATGATGTTCGTCACTTCTCACCAGATGCTATGTATCTGCTATGCTTATGTCATACGTCAGCTTTTTGGGGCTTCAAAAAAATGGCACCATTCAGTCCCATTACAAAGCTTGGAAGAGCCTGGATATTTTTTTAATATAACTCGATTGTGTTTGGCAGAAAGAAGAAAGTCATATACACCTAGGATGGCTTGCGGGTGAGTAAATTATGGAATAATTTTCTTTTTTGGGTGAACTATCCCTTTAAGGCTTTAGAGGACATGGGATAAAGTCCTTTGAACCACTTTTAAGAACCACTTTTAAGATGTTTGTATGCTCCACTCCCCTCCCCCTTCTGAAGCTTTACATTCCCAGTTCCCATTATGGAAAAGAAAATATTCTTCAAAAGTTTCCATTTTGTGTTTCACTTGGAAGGACGTGAGTGAGTAAATGATGATTATCAAAAAATAGGGCAAACTACTTCTTTAAATTCTTATTATCTCATAATAATAAAATGCTCAAAAGGCAGTGAACTCCATCAAATGCAACACAATAAACAAAGTTCTTTCAGATTTTTAACTATCAGTAGATGCTGGTGATTTGACAACACAATTTTCCCCGCACCGAAACTACAAAAATCGTCTGCTGTACGAAAAACAAAAACAAACAGCGATGTGAACGTAAAAACTAGTGGTTGCTACGCGACGCCACGCCACAGATACAGAACGCAAAAATTCCATTGTAAATGACCGAAACTGTACAACCGCGCGAAAATGTATACAGTTCGGTTGGTTTCAACGCAATGTAAACATACCCGTTGTGTAGGCTACGGTGCAAGCGTATGTGTTGTAGCGTCGCGTCGCGTCGCATCGTGCCGCACGCCTGCAGGGTCGATGGGGTGTCAGACGAACCGGCCTTTGTCAAAAATTTGCAATCCGGGTAGACACAAAAAAAAGCTAACGCGCTAACAGCACCAGCTCCAGCTGGCGCCAGTCCAGTCTAAACAGACATACACTGTACCCTGAGCACGAAATTAAGCAACTCAGTCAAATTAGTTGAGTATGGATGCATACACAAATGCATACACATACATCGGTTTTATGATTGCACAGAAAGCATAGTGCTCTAATGCAGTTCAATTCACTGCACTCGGTCTGCAGGGCTGAAGTTTACTGCGTTTGTAGGCCGCAGTGAAAGGAAATAAAATGAGTTTTAATAAACAGACTGACCTTACGGACGCGGCGCTTCAGGATGGCCTCGGCGGCAAACACACGGTCGCCCGCCGCAGATAGCTCCATCTTTAGTGGGACAGCAGAGACGGGTTCTTCCGCGGAAGCGATGGAAAGATCCTGCGCCGTGGAGTGGAGGAGTGAACCAAACACAAACACACACATGCGCCCGCGCGCCTCTTTGACAATACGGCCCATGCAAGGAGAGAGTGATCGACAGTTTACTGAAACTTGCGGGCAGCCAGTTTCATAAATATTAGTAGCCTATATTATATAATTTATTTGTCATTTTATTACTTTTATTTTATTATCATTATATTAAACTATCATCATCATCATCATCAATAATGACTAGGCATTATGATAATACAAATTTGAATATAACAAATTATATATATTACATTTAATATGTATTGTATGATTATGCTTGGGATAAATAAGTATTTGAGTGATGTTAAAGGGGTGGTTGATTATGATTTCACTTTTTTAACTTTAGTTTGTGTGTAATGTTGCTGTTTGAACATAAACAACATCTGCAAAGTTACAATGCTCAAAGTTCAAAGCAAAGGGAGATATTTGCTTTTAAAGAAATCACTTTTTAAGGACTACAACAAACAGCTGGTAGGGACTACATGACATTCCTCCCAGGTTAGTGACATCACAAACCCTAGAATTTACATAGCCCCCGCCCCCTGAACATGATTTATATATGCTAATAAATGACTAGAAGATAACCACACATAAGCTACATAAATTCATCAACTAACCATTCAGAAACGTCCTGATGCATTCTACATGTTGTCACTTCTTCTTGAGTCTCTTCTCCATCATTGTCTGAATCCGGTTTGAACATAAAAGGCTAAACGTTTTGTATTCAGTGCATGTCTGTGTTAGTGCAAGCTGTTGAAGCTCCGCCCTCTGTGCCGGGAGCAGGAGCTCATTTGCATTTAAAGGAACCGACACAAAACGGTGCGTTTTTGCTCACCCTCAAAAATGTACAACTTTAACATGCTATATAAAAATATCTGTGGGGTATTTTGAGCAAAAACTTCACATACACACTCTGGGGACATCAGAGACTTATTTTACATCTTGTGAAAAAGGCATTATACCACGCCTTTAAAGACTATAATTGTATTCCAAGCACAAGCAAGTTTGTATAAAACATTTTTGGGGCCTGTTGCAAAGAAAATTATTTATGTGAACTATTTTTTTATAATAATAATGACAACATAATATATAGCAACTGCAATATAATATAAAGTCGATTTGGATAAATGTGTCTGCCAAATGCATAAATGTAGCTAAATAATGTCAGGGACTTGCAAAGGTCTCTGATCACTGCACTGAGAAAAATGCTAGACGGAACAACAGCAGTCCTGTCTCCTATCTATGGTGTGCACTGTGCAGTGTTTACGGTAGGTGTCTAACCTCAGTCACACTTTTATTACTCTGCACTGTTCAATAATTCACAGGCCACATGGGTGCCAATAGCTCACTGTTTCCCTCTCTCTCTCTCTCTCTCTCTCTCTCTCTCTCTCACACACACACACACACAAACACTCACACTCACAAACAGGACAAGACAAGAGAGGACACAGGAAACAAGGGGGAGATCAGCAGTGGGTCATCTGTCAGTCTGGTTGTTTGTTGTTTAGTAAGTGGAAGTTATTTATTTGTTTGCTGTGCTACAGTGACAGATCAGGATGTCAGGACAAAACAGTGATCAACTGCACCGCACCACTCTGGGCATTTATACGGTAAGCAAGCGTGAAGTCTCTCACAATTGAGTCTGGATTACACAATCACATGTCTATTTACTGAGTAGAACATGTGTAATAAAATACACTGACATTTATTTACATGTCCAGAAATGTTGCCTATATAATTTTTATAATAAATCTACAAATATTCAGCATGAAGCATATCATTTTTTTTGTCATGTAATTTGATCATATTAAGTTAAATAATATATTTATATATTTGTCTTCAGAAGTGTTTTTTAGCTAAGGAAACTTTGTTGTGACAAATAGTAATCTGTAACCATGGTGATAGATTAATATGGTGTTACATATAGTCACAAAATGTGTTGACATTTGATCGGTTATCAGACTGTCATTCTCAAACCGTTTGTCTACCCGCTCAGAGCGTAATGGAGCAGTTCAACCCAAGCTTGCAGAGACTGGTGGCACTGGGAAACAGCTACATTCAGGCTTTCCAAGGCAAGTCAGCACGTGAAAGAATGAATGAGGTTGAGTGAAGCAAGCAAGTAAGACTGAAAAAGATGAAAGGAGGAAGAAAGAAAGTGGAGTGGCTGAACTTTGGGCTGCTGGTTGTCATTGATGATAATAAGTCAGCTTTGCTGCAACGCCATTGGCTCATTCAACATCATTGTTTAATGACTGCCTATTTTATGAGTCTTGAGTTTCACTAACACCAGGGTCACTGTGCAAACTTGACATATGTACGTCAGAAGCTTTGATAGCGTCTGATCCTGTGAAAAACTTGATGACTATCAAACAACATTTCGATTGTTTGATAGTCATCTTCCAATTTATTAAAGAACCAATAAAGTGATTTCATAGCTTTTTATAGTGTTTTGGTGATTACACAATATATATTTTACTTTATACCAGTCCTTAAAATTGGTGTTGCATATATAACTAAACACTTAACTCCAGCCCAAAGAAAGAAAATAATTTAAATTACAGAACAAGAAATAAAATCTTAAATTTAGTGTGATATATCTAGTTCATTCAACTCTAAAGGGCGCAAGCTGATAGGTCCTTTACATGCTTTACCTCATGGTACAAGCTGATTGGCCTCTGGTGATTATGCAGCCAATGAGATTGCTTGCTCAACATTTAAATCTGGTTTAGTGTTTGCTGTAGGCTAGTCTTGCAGCACGTTATCAGAGTTCCTCTGAAACCCTCCACCTCCCCCAGCTCTACCTGCCTAGATATAGATCTACAGGATTTATGTATGTCTATATTAGGGCTGCCCCTGACTAAAGATTTTTCTTGTAGACTAGTAGTCGTTCATTTAAGCCATTAGTCGACTAATCGCACGTTTATATTAATTTAATAAATTAATTACCTAATATATACTGAGGAGAATACTAAACCATAATGAGCATTTAATATATATAGGCGTATATAACCTATTCCACGCTCAAGCGCATACAGAAAGCTTGTCGCAAAGCACCAGCAAAAGCAGCCTAATGATTATGAATGTCTTGGTGCAAAAAATAGCAGACACATTTTAATTATCTATTAATAAATTAGTGTTTTCTGTGTCAGTGTCGGCAGCGAAGATGAAGTTGATGGTGCTGCCTCGCCATCTCCACAGTAGTGAACGTTCCCAGGGAGAAATGCAACTTTCTTTTAGATTTGAATTGGTTTGTTTAAAGGTAGACATTTCAAGCTTTCTATAGACATATTTCTTGTGTCAACACTATCAATGTTGACATGAATCTGAAGCAGTCAGGTGGTACAGGTCAGTGCTCTTTAAGTTGTTTATGTTCATTATTATTGTAACGTTATGTGCTTTGAGACATGAGGTAATTTAACGTCGTCTCTCATGACGCTTTGCAGACTCAAGACTGCTTTTGCAGACTAAAATCAGTCTTACCGTGGTAAATGAATCAAACTGTTTGTGTCTACAGCCCTTGCCGTCACCAGTGAGGCCTATTTCAATGCTCTGTCTAAGATGGGTGAACAGGCCATGCAGACTATGTCATCACGTTTGCTGGGTAAGCTTTTATTTCCTCTTATCATTTCATTTTCTATCACATTCTTTCACTTTTAAATTACAGCAGGACACTTTTCTGTCAAAGTCAGAGATTGTTTCGATACACAGTTCATTTTCTTTTTTCTGATAAATATGTACTTTCCATCACAGGGACTGAGTGGGAGAGCGAGAGAAAGAGAGTTTTGAGTGTGTTTTTATTGAGGGTGATAAATTGGGAGGGAGACAGTGTCCTTCAAACAATCATATTGTACTTTGCTCTTGTTAAGGCACTCTGTTCTTCTCCAGAACCTTCTTACACACAAGAGAGAGAGAGAGAGAGTGAGTGAGAGTGAGAGTGAGAGTGAGTTTCTTTATGGCTGACATCTATCACCCTGTTGTGGTTTAATGGAAAAATTTCATTAAATTTCAATGGTGCTTTTGTTGTTATGAATCATATTTAATGGCCACAGAGAGATGGTGTGACAGTATGTGCATGTGTGTGTGTGTGTGTGTGTGTGTGTGTGTGTCAGTTTTGTAGTCAATATCAGATAACTGCACCTCCTCTGTGATGTTAAATAATAAATGATGACATAACGTCAGCTTGGCAGTGCAACCTTTAGAGGGTAAAACCTATACTTTAGCACACAGACACTCAACTAGAAGATACAATGGCTGTAATAAGATCATAAATAAAAATGTATGTGTGTGTTTGTTTTGCAGGTGATGTGTTAATACAGATCTCGGACAGTCAGAGGAGACTCACCAATGAGCTGGAGGGAGTGGTGTGTTACAACCTTCCTCTATTGACCCATCTTTTTATATCTTTCACTTTATTGACGTAATACTTGTTAGACTGTCTGTACGGCTAATCCCATGTTTAATGAGTATGTCTGATTGATTCAGTTCCGCTGGTTCCACTCCGAGGTCCTTCAAGAGATGGACAACAATGTCAGACTAGATAAAGATTACATATTGGTGAGTTTTTTTTTATTCTGTATATATTGCAAATTCAAACAAGAAAATGTGCATTTTAAGAAAACAAAACTCGCATAAACACCTGCTTGTTTTAATAATTATAATGGCAGCTAAATCTATGAGCCCCTTAATAAAGGATTACTTCCTTCAGCCTTCTCAAAACTCATAACATGGAACATTAGCCGATTAAAATGAACCTGAATGTTGAAACTAAAAGAATATATATATGCTGATGTTGTTGGTTCGCTTTCTCCTCCAGAACAGCAGGAGGCGCTATGAGATGGAGGTGAGAAACCAGGCAACAGCGCTGGAGAGACAGATGAGGCGAGGGGTCCCACAGGTGAGAGCAGTGTGTGACCCTTCCCAAATGGCACTTTAGATGTCATTTCTCATAAAAAAGAAAAGAAAAAAAGAATGATGATGATGTTGATGGTGATGTTTGTGTTTAGGATGGCAGCGAGTATGTGAACTTTCTCAGAGAGTGTCAGAAAGACGCATTAAAGGAGGAAGAAAGAAGATATCGATTCCTGGCGGAGAAACACTGCGAACTCACCCAGTCTATTGCATATCTCATGAACAAGGTTAATGTCTTTTTTTTTTATATATATTATATTATATTTTTAGTGTCTATAATTAACTTGCCGCTTAATGTGCTGCTTTGAGTTGTAACCAAAGTAATATGTAGATATTATTAAGGAGAACTTGTCAAAAGTGCTTGAAATGTACTAAAGGTCTTATTGTAAAAGCTTATTATTAGTAATTATTTACTTTTTTTTATTTACACAATTTTCGAGGGGACTTTAAAAACCTGCTTTATGCTACATAAAAGTTATTTTCTAGAATATAGTTTTTCCCCACCTTTTAAACATTTCTTGTAACTGGATTTTGTTCGTGCAAAGTGTTCAGTCTGATTAACATTGACTGTGTTATTCCTCCCACAGACAGGGGGTGGCCTGCAAAACAGAGCAGAGGGGTGGAAAGATCTGGTGAATCACACAAGAGAATCCCGTCCACGCACTCCTTCACGAGTGGAGGACAACATTGTAAGATACAGTATAATGACACAGTAATCAATCACATAAAAAAAATAATTATTTGATACTATATTTAATGACACTTAGCGACCCTAAATGATGATGCTGTTCATAGATGTGGATGTTTAAACTCACCCCATGTTTCTATGTCGTTCTGTCAGCTTGATGTTAACCGCTGGGCGGAGCAGCCGCTGGGAACGGTGCCCTCTAGAGGTGTGGAGACCTTATTCTGTCATCAGACGAAACAACTGAAGAACATTATGCCATTTTTTTTTTGCTCAATATGACAATTTCACCCCTTCATCGCAGGCCCCTCCCCTCAGCCCAGTCGTTCCAACTCCGTCTCAGGATTGGCTGGTGGCAAAGTGATGCGAGCGCTGGTGCCCCACCCTCCCAGTGCTAACTCCACCCTCCTGCCGTTCTCTCAGGGAGAAGCCATCTCACTGCTCCTTAAAGAGCCTAGGAACGGCTGGCTGTATGGACGCTCTGATAGCTCTGGACGGTGAGAGCAGTTAACACCTTAATACTCACCTTTAGACTTTTTGGGCTGTTTGATTCTGTTCCAGTCGAGCATTACATTTAAATAAATGTAGACTCAATGTGAATCTAACTTAAGTGAAGTGAAGTGAAGTGACGTGAAGGCCAAGTACGGTAACTTGGATATGTACTCTGATCACACACACTACAAACCGTGGACACACTCACCCGGAGCAGTGGGCAGCCATTCACTGCGGCACCCGCGGAGCGATTGGGGGTTACCTTGCTTAACTATGTGCAGCTTTATTCCGTACTGTAATGTCTCCAATATATTGTCATTTGTTGTTCATCCGGCACTTTGCAAACAACACAACCTTGTTTCTGCAGCGACTATATAACAACGTTTCCTATAACAACGTCTGACATGTTTTACATGCTGTGATAGTGACATAAATCACGCAAAATCTGATTAGAGTGGTCAGACTGAAACAGATTTCCAGAAATGCGATTTGAATAGGATTTCAAACCACACATCAATGTTGCTCAAAACTGATTTGTGAAAATCTGATTTCATGTGATTTTTTTTGCCCTTCACACTACATATGATCAGATTCAAATCGGAAATGCACAAAAATCGGATTTGGACTGACAGTCAGAGGATAACCTTTAAAAAACTTGACGGTTAGAACTGGCTCATTTGATACTTTTTGGCCCTGTTTACACCGGAATAAATGCATTTGGTTGATCGGATCACTAGTAGACGAGGGAGACACATTCCTGTTTACACCTGGTGTTTTAATCCATCTCTTTTGTCCACTTTCAATCACTTCTGTCCTGGGTCTATGGGTGGGTAAATGTGTTTTTTCAGATCTTTTGATCTAATGGACAAAATAAGCTCACTCAATTTACATATGAGCACAACTGGAGACGGAAAAATATAGAGATCATCAGCTTTCATTACTTCTCTGACAACCGCAAGACCAAATGTAGAAATCAGGAATGGCAAGTGAACATTGTGCTTGGTACGTTTTTCGTCTTCAAACCCAATTTGGTTCTCCAGCCGACAAAGTTTAAATCCCGTCCGGCTAGCGCGCTTCCCATAATGTTTAGGTCACACATTAGGTCAATAGGCGGAGACTAGGCGTCCTTTTTGGATTGTTCGAACACATTCGACCACATGAGCGTTTGCAATCCGGTCAAATGTGTTTTCGACTACCTCTGGAAGTCTTGAAAGTGGACAAGCTCATAATGTTTTAGACCCCGTTTACACCGTATTTAGTATCGTCCACTAGTGATCCGATCGACCAAAATGCATCTTAATACCAGGTGTAAACAGGGCCTTTGAGTCAGACACAGGTGCACTGTAATGGGGTGGGGTGTTTCCAGCGGTGCCCTTGGTCGAACATGACTGAAAAAGTTGACTTTCATTTCTGCCTGTAGGTTTGATTTGTTCATTTCATACCAGTTCTTTGGTTCAATAACCCGTCTGGACATGTCTAATAGCTCATTCGGTGCTGCTATGGTAGCGTGCGTGCTACTTCAAATGTGTGTCGTGTGTCATCAATCCAGAACTAAAGTTTGATTCAGTTTGATTCTGTGAACCAGTTACCCGCTTAAGATAATGATTCATTCTCGTTCAAGACTCGAACGTCTTTACTTTTGATGGTGTTCAAACTCCATGAATGTTTTTTGAAAGAGAGTTGCTTTATTCTCCTTAGTAACACACTAAAAACATCTGATGTTCAAACAGACCACCTGATTTTGTTTCCTGTTAATTGGATATGCATTGTTTAGGCAAGGCTGGTTCCCTGCTGCTTATGTAGGCCCCATGAATGAACCACCTGGGCCACCTGTCTCCAGGTAAGCTGATACTGCTTTCTCTACTTTCTCATTTCTTCAATCTCATGACTTTTAACCACTATTCTCTGTTTAGTAGCAGTTCTTTTAGAAGCAGCAGCAGTATGAGTAACCTCCTCGATCAAACCGTGAGCAGCAGCCAACAAATAGCTCCGCCTGCACCTCCTCCGCCGCCTTCTCCATCAACCAGATCTAGAAACTCCAGGCCTGTCACTCCCACCCCTTCAGAAAACAGAGTAAGACCTGTTAAAATCAACATCAACAACAACATAAAAAAAAAAAAAAAAATCTAATTAAAAATGTAACTTATTCATTAAGTCATTCATTTTAATTTTTTTAATTAATTATATTAAAATGACTGGATTTTATCCATCAGCAATCTATTAGACAGCGATTAAAGAATCTATATGACAGGTTGAAGATACTGATGATTTGAGCTGGAAAGGTAAAGTTATTACATTTTGATGAAATGTATGAAGGCAAACATTTTGAAGATTAAGATTCAGTGACTGTAATGTAGGAATCCTTTGAGTGTGTTTTAAATTCTGATGTGGTTCATGGGTTTCTTTAAGATCTGCTGATGTTCAGAATATTTAAAATCCCTGGAGAGATTCCTGACTGTAAGCTAATGTAAATGTGTAGATGAGATGAGAGCAGACTGACGTTGAATTTTAAGTGTCAGTTCCTACTGTGGCCAGCAGGGGCATTGTGGTGAAGTTCTGTACTCCACGACACCGCATCCTTCGTTCTGGTGGCTGCAGGGGGGCAGCTCTTTCTGCTGACGGTCTGTGTGTGTGTGTGTGTGTGTGTGTGTGTGTGTGTGTGTGTGTGTGTGTGTGTGTGTGTGTGTGCATGCTTTGGTGTGATCCTCTGCTATACCAAAATTGAAGCAAAGAGTAACAATTATATATGAGCCTATTGTTTCCTGTTGCATTTGCTCTGGTTTGCTGTGTGTATGTCTCTCTCTCCCTCTCAGTGAGGGAGTGAGTTGGATTACATGACAGCATCCATGTTGATCATCATTCTGATTTAATTGATTTTATCAAACAGGATAGAGTGTGCTTTAGTGTGAAACCAACCAAACACAGACATCACAGAATTGAACAAATCCATTGCTCACCAACATGTGTGCTGTCCATTTCCCTCCAAAATGATGTCATGTCCTGGAGGATGATGTGGCTTTTGTTAGATAAAGGGATTTTACAAAAGACTAACAGGTGTGATATTGAGGACACAGAAAAAACCTTAATTGATGACAAATTAAACAATATATATTAACAGTAGTTGTTGGGAATATTGTTTAATATTCATTATATACGAAACTGAACAATAAAACAACATGATTTTTATAAATTGTAAGTTGAATATTTTGTCCAATATATTAATACATTATAATAATATACTGCATAGTGACTTCCGCATCGATGTACAGTTTTGTTGTTCAATACTTACGAAATATTATGTTCACGCGATAGGAAGTAGTACATTATCACGTTAGAATTCTATTGCAGTAATTGAAATTGGTGCAGGATTTACTTTGAATTTTCACTCAGAAATTTGCTAGTAAATTTCACAAATAATTACAAAGAAATGGTAGGTAACACATTGGATTAAGCATGACATTTTGAAATAGACTGATAATAGAGTATTTTCTTATAAAACATACTTAAATAATCTTTATTTATTATCGGAGGCCACAAAATAAAATCTAATGGGCTGGAAAGGTTCGTCTGTTTTATACCTTTGATGCAAAAGCAGTTCGCTTTTGGTTTGAGTTTGACCCTTGATTTCAAGATCAGTCTCTAGGAGAAAACATTATATTTGTGTGGTTTTGCTGTGACTTTTTTGCATGCTAATTGTAAGAATAGTATAAAACCACTTTAAAAGAATCATCAATACTGAACGACTTGTCTTATTTTGTTTTCGACAGGGACAAGATCAATATGAGTCTCGACCAGTACTTTTTCCAAGGTCGGTAAAAACACCTGTTTTCTATTCATGTTCATTAACCTTTAATTATGTTGCTTTTCGCATCCTCTGCACCAATAAGAGATCATCTACATTGCAGATGTTTCTGTTTATCATAATTTCATTCTCTGTTTTTGCAGAGGCACGAATCCATTTGCCACCGTGAAGCTGAAACCCACCAAAACCAATGACAGATCAGCTCCACGCATATGAAAGATATTTCAGCCAATGGCAACAATTCTTCAACAGCTAAGCAGTGCTCCACATTTTGCTATACATTGTTCAGCCATATTCAAAAACATTAATTTTCCAGCATAATCAGTACAAAGCATCACATTTAAGACAATGCGACTCAACAATAATTAATGACTGGTCATTAAAAATCCATTAAATCAGGTAGTGAAGAAAATGTACCTTTATCTGCAGGCTGTTGGAGGGTTGGCGGCAACAAACAATTAATAACTCTCTTTTATATAGAGTGGCCCCATAACGTATTTGGACACTTTGTCACACTTAAAATACATGAATTTCATGGTGTGACATATACAAACAAATACTGCAGGTGTTTTTTAGTGGATGTATGAAGCCAGTTCTTCTCAGAGTAAACACAGTACAATACCTACGGACATGTTGCAACATTCCATTACCAGAAAGTTTCACAACATTGTTTATCTTTATTTGGAGCAGTGTACCTATCACTTGAAACATTTCTTTTTGGGAAATTTATGGCTTGAAAAGTGTTAAGTGAAAATTGTATTTCTTTAAATTAAATGCACTTGGTTTGATATTGTCATATAATGCAATGACATTTTTCAATGTGGCTTATGTGTCCAAATATTTAATGCCACTATACCAGTGGTCATTTCTGTGTATTTTCAAACATGGCATCACTTCTTGGTTCTCTTGTCATCCATGTTTCCTCCAGTCCATTATAAAGTGCAGCAGGTTTTTTTATGTGCTGAAACAAGTGTCTTTTTCATCTTTCACATATTTTAATAATTGCATATAATTTGCACTAAGAAAAACACTTCCTAAAGCACCCCCTGGTCCTCCAAATGCACTTTATATATGTATACTGTCATGCTTGATGCCATTTGGGCTGGTTTAACTACAGTTCTATGAGGTCTGACCTCTTGGACACTCGGTATCTCTGATAAGCGACTATCGGTCTCTCTCTCCTGTTCTGTGCTTGAACTTTGTCTCTCGGCTCAGTTAATTCATCTGACGTGCCCAATTATAAGCTGCCCTTAAATTGGCTGTTCTGTCTGCTTAAGAGCCTCTAAAGTGAATGTTCGTTTTAACCTTGACAGTAATTGGCGTGACCTTCTCCTGCGGTGTCAAGCCCATTAGTACAAGCCCATTTCTAGGAATGTCTTGCATCTAATCAGCACGGTTTTTTTTTTTTCTTTGAGAATATTTTCTAGTTTAATTTTATACTTCAATACAGAAATATGTGCCTATATCACAGTGATTTACGCCTATTATGCTTCAACCAGAGGATACAGGGAAAATATATGCCGCACGTACACTCTCTCCTGTACTATGCATAAGATTCTTCACATCTTGATCTGTTTGCTGAACAAATAAAATAATGTGAAGTTGATTCAGTGTCTCTGAAGTGGTCAATTTCTCTGAAAAATTTCAAGTTTGAGAGTGATAAAGTTAACTGCTGTGTTAGGGAGTAACTAACTAAAAGTAGCAGTGCCACTTTTTCACAAACCATTTTAGTTCCAGAATGTGACGTTAGCTTTCTTCTGAAAAATATTCACTTTAGACAGACAGACAGACAGACAGACAGACAGACAGACAGACAGACAGACAGATAGATAGATAGATAGATAGATAGATAGATAGATAGATAGATAGATAGATAGATAGATAGATAGATAGATAGATAGATAGATAGATAGATAGATAGATAGATAGATAGATAGATAGATAGATAGATAGATAGATAGATAGATAGATTCAGAATTTTGTAACCCTTTCAGACATACTGTACTTTTGACTAATTATAGAAGAAAAAAGAGAACACAAACAGATTTATTTCACACTGGAACTCTTCAGGCATTGTCTCTTTATTTTATTTTCTTTCACAACTTGACCTCTTTCTTCTTTTGGTGTGTTTCACAGAGGCTTGTTACCAGAGAGATGGAGAGAGTTTGCAGGGGAGGTGGGGGGCAGTGGAGAGAAAGATCAATGGGAGAGATTCAAGGAAAATTAAGATAGACCAAGAATAGTGGACGATGGAGAGTATGTTGTTTTCTTTTCTATTATATCTACATGTTGACGGCATGAGCTTTTCCCAGTTAAAGGTCTCGATCTATACAATAGCAGAAACACTCACTTTTGTATAAAAAGGAAAATAAATAGCATGATGGTGGGAGATTTGTGTATGTGTGTTGGTGATGTCTTCAGGATTGGGTGTGCAAGCATGTGTGCGAAGCCCAAAGTATACTTCAGTCTTCCGCGTTCCGCAACGGTCCGCGCACTGCCTGCGTGACGTAATTTTCGTCATCAGGAGGGTCCGCACACTGTCCATGTCCACGGACAGCCCAATTTTTGTGACCGTTGCGTGTTGAGCGCTTGAAAGCAAAGTCCACTAGATGTGTGATGTGCGCTGAACACGTCTTTCCACGTTCACGGCTAAAGGAGAATACTTTCAAAGGCTTGTGCAATGTACACTCACGAGCGGAACGTGGAACACGGAAAACGAAGTATACCCGGGGCTTAAGTGAGTGTGTATGTGCGTCTGTGCTTCAGGGGCATTTTAGGCTGAGGTCGAGGTCAAGGGGTCATGAGGTAGGCCTATGAACAGGCCAAGAGTCTGTATCACTTATTCACGAACCAGAGCAGCAAACTCTGAAACAAAAAGAGATTAGAAACTATTAGTAGTTTTTGATGAAAAAGGTACATAATGTTGTTTAGTAAAAGTTTCATGCCCTTAAGGGCTCTAGACTGTGACTAAAATTGTTGTAAGTGCAATAAAAAAAAAAAAATACAAAAGAAATTGCGACAATAATTTTAAAATCTAGTCAGTTGTCAGTTTGTGTGCATCCATATGAAGTTTCAACAGATATTGGCGAAATGAGTACTTAAATAGTACTCAGTACTTAAATATATAATTACACTGTAACAATGACACCTTAAAATAAAGTGTAACCAGCCTAAGAAAAATCTATTTTTATTATTTATATATTTAAAAAATGGAACAGATTATTAAACATTTGATAAAACATAAAAAAGTTGAATGTGTTTTTTGTTGAGTATCATATTAGATACAACAGACTTTTATGGCTCATAAAGTATAGTATAGTATAGTATAGTATAGTATAGTATAGAATAGTATAGTATAGTATAGTATAGAGTATAGAATAGTTTCGTAATAAGAAAATTGAGCGTATACTTGAGAGGAAAAGAAAGAAAAAGTCTAAGCAAAAATTATGGAATTTGGTTGATGATATTTATATTGGCAAAAGTAAGATGAAATTCTAATAGCTTGTAATGCAAATCAATGAGATTTTTAAAACATTATAGCAGAATTCTTGCATAAAAGTAATATTTAAACATCAGTTTATGACCAAATCTCTGTAGTTTTTATAGTGAGGGCAAAACATATAATGCAATGCACTGCAATACAATACAATTATGATTGAGAAATAAAAAATAAATAAATAAACATTCCTAAAAAGCTTGATGTATCATATTTGATTCTCACATTTTAACATGATTTTTCTTAAAAAAATATAATCAGGTAAACCTAGGTTGCTTTAGTAACTTTATTTGGAAATATTACTAACAAAATAAAAGTTAACCTTACGTTTGCTTTATAAAAATCATTAAAGATTTGACAGCAATTGAACGTGTGTAACATAACTTGAAGGGGGACATTTTTAGAATAACACTAGAAGGCTTTTACTTTCTAAAAAAATATCAATCAGATAACAGATACGGTATATTCCTTTCACTTTACCTTCTGCTCCAATCTTTCCATCTCCATCTTTGTCCGCAGCCTGCAGGAATGCTTTGGTCTCCTTATCGGTCAGGTCTCTCCCGTCTGTAGCGAAACCCTTCAGAACAAACCTGCAGAGAGCAAACAGAGCGAGTCGAACACCTTTCAAACCTCTTGTGTGCTCGCCTTAATCCAGAGAGTTTCAATTACAAATGTTACGGGTTACAAGCAGTGGTGTTAGCGCAAATCCCTTGATATGGCTGATAGCTGATGCTTTTGACGGTATCTCGTCTGGCTATCGACGATACGCGATATCATTGTCCATCTGTGCAACCTGGCACGGGGGGTTAATTGATTACAAGAAAACATGTTTGTTTGTTTTTTGTAGCATAGAAATTGTGTAAATCTTACTTAAGTTCCTCTTCCTCTATAAAGCCGCTATTGTCGGCGTCTAGGACATGGAAAGCCTTCTTCACCTCATCAGCCGACTTCGCCTTCAGTCCGACAATCTCAAAAAACCTCTTGTGGTCGAATGAGCCGACGGCTGCGAGAAGATCGAAACACAGAGAGAATCACTGATGTTTTGTCTGGAAACTACACATACTTTGCTCGAAAATGGAAATTATGTCATCATTTCCTCACCCTCAATTTTTTCCAACTCATATGTCTTTCTTTCTTTTGTAAAACACAAATGGTGAATTTTGGATGACAAGGTGGATCATATTCACCTTTAAATGCATCCAGTGCTTTCTTAATGTCATCAGGGTTGAGGATGCTGTTCATCGCCATTTCTACAACTGCAAAAAGAGGCAGAGAGAAAAGCGGTGATATACTGTATAGTAGAAAAGCAATACACAGGGAAACAATGCATTAGATATCATGAAGAGAAGGAATGGATAAAAGGCCTTCAAAAAGTCATAAATTATGAACGTGTGTTGAGGGGTGAGAGAATGCCAAACATCTGACGTGTGTGATTCTTTGAAACCACACAGCTCAGGTCCAACTCCAGATCAGAGAGGAAAACATCTCGGAGGCTTCTATATCTGCCATCATACACTCTCAAAAATAAAGGTTTCAAAAGAGGTTTTGGCAGAGAAGATCCATTTTGTGTTCCAAAAAGAACCTTTCAGTGATCAGTTCTTAATAGAACCATTTTTGTTTTAGTGTGAAGAACATTTTAATAATCTAAAGAACCTTTTGTTCCATGGATGTTAAAGATTCTCCATGGAATTATTGATGCCAATAAAGAACACATATTTTTAAGAGTGCATCCTGCAAAATGCCTATTCCACACACATGATGGCTACAGTGTTCATTACCATTCTCTTTCTCTATATCCCTTCATAAAGTAGGGTAAAAAAAAAAAAGGAGGTGAAATTAACATCCGACTGAGATAATATGACTATCAGATATACTTATTTCAAACAGTCATCCAGAGATTGTCTTTGCATCATTAGACTCTAGCTTCAGTCCAAGCCAACAGCTGATACACGGAGACCATAATCAAAGATGACTTTAGCTGGAAATACATTTTTAATAAGCACACATTCACCAAACGCTTCCTAAGCAAATGACTCACAGTTTAGTCTTTGATAGTAAGTGTATAGACTTTACTGCTCAGTTCTTAGGGTTTTTAAAGGGACAGTCACCTAAAAATGAACTTTCAGCCATCTCATAACCAATTGTAAATGTGCATATTTAAATCATGCGAATGGGATTTGAGTGAATAATTCTTTATTTTTTAGTCTGTTCCTCATACAAAACTATTACTTTACATGAGGAGACTTGAAATACAGTATATAATGCACAAGTCATATGTGGTATTTTTATTCATTAGTTTTAGTTATTTTAGTAGGCCTAAACAAAAATGAGAAATGTTGCCTTTGCAACTAGCTGAAATAAAATATTTTTTTTCTTTTTCTTTTTTTCAATAATATATTAGTGGTTTGGAATGACATGAAAGTGAGTGAATAATGACTTTCATTTTTTTTAAGAGTGAGTAAGGTGATAATTTCCACACAAGTCACGATCAGACTGGCGTAATCATTTAAAAGCAATTTTTAGCAGTCCTCTCAGCTTCTTTCTACTTTACCTCGACCGATTGTTAGTCCTTCACCCGCCCATATTAAAAAAAAACCTCCTCAGTGTCATTTTCCCCATACCCGGCAGTATGGGTATGTGCAGGTGTGCAGTGAAAGTACAGATTGTATTTTTTGCTTTCAGCTGGCTCCTCGTTCCATTGATCTGGATCAGTTGGAGGTCAGCTTGGGCAAAAACAAGCTTCAGCTCTGCTGACTGGAGCGCAGCGCGGCTGCTGACTTTCCTCAATGACGTTTGATACAGCGAGATCTATCTGGTCAATGCATGTGAAGGTCTAATGTGGATGTCAGCTGCGCTGGCAAAGCCAAACAAGCTAATACAGCAACCAACAAAACACAGAGATGTTTAATTAGCAAAACATTGAAGACAGGTAAAATAAATTTTGGTAGGGTCAGCTGTTAGCTGTTTAATTTGCTGTTTATTCTAAATCACACAAATATGTTAAATAATTAATGTCTTTCAAATGACATATCACATTATAATACCAAAGCTAAAATTAAACATTTTACTTTCTTTGTTTTCAGTTAGCTGACCAACTTTAGTCAAACTAGCTTCATCATGAAGGTCTCTTATCAGGTATTGAGGAAGGGGGATCTTGCACAACACAAACCTCTTCCTCTCTTTTCAGACAGCAACATAGTGTCGGCCCAGATCCGGCCCACATCTGGTACGCGTGGAATCCTGTACCAAATGTGGGCCAGATTTGGCCCAACACTGCATTGCTGTCTGGGTTATATCTGATGTTATATCCTAATTTTCACACCCCTCTCAGAGATAGCATCGGCCCTCTTTGATATCTCTCCCATCAGTCTCTTGACATGCATCTCTCTTTAATGATTCTCTGTTTCCACCATCATCCACTCCTCTTCACTCTCTTCTTAACAATTGAAATCACTCAATCAAAATCTCTTTTTGTCCTCTTAGAGGCTATACGGTATAACATGCAAACAGTATGTTAAGCCCTCAAAGGGGTCTGTATACAGAAATACTATAGTGTCAAAACACAATATTTTCTTGCAAGAGAGGATAGATTAGTGTGTGAATTAGGATGTAGGATATGTCTCAGTAGCATGTATAGCACTAACTCTATATCTGCAAGGGATGGTGCTACAAGCCCTCTAGAAGACTTTTTCTTCCTTGTGTTTTTCATGTCTCACGCTGTTTGTTTCCCAGAAGATGCCGTTCTTCTTGTAAGGCTTTCCCCTTTCCTCCCACCTCAAAGTCTCCAATTCCCCTTCCCGGGGGCTAATTTTATCTCTCTCTGTCTCTCTCTCTCCTTGTGGCTCGGAAAGACCCCGGGGCCCTGGAGAATCATCTCTAATCCTGCAGCATCGCAGGGCGTAACTGTCAACCCTCGTGAGCCCCGCTGGCAGCAGGGCCAGGGAATGTCAAGATTGCCAGAGACGGAGATGAAAGGGAGGAATCTCCAATGCCAGCCACGGTTATGTCTGCCATGTGGAGAGCTGCCCTTAATGCCCTGATCTGAAATACATTTGACCTCTGGTCTCAGTCAAAACCTCATTATAGTTGTTTTTAACTCACTGTGGCACTTACAAAAGTATGTCTGCAGGGTAAACGCAATCCCAGCTAACAGTGAACGTTCCCATAAATTTCACCAACGTTCTTTCAAAGTTATGTAAATGTAAGGACAAAACGTTCTTAAAATAATGTTTATGGAACATTATTACAATGTTGTTAACAGTTAATATACTTTCTCGTAATGTTGAGAGAAGACGTTCTTAGATTAACATTCTCGGGAAAAGTCCTTTTAATGTTATTTTAGTCCTTATAATGTTATCATATAACGTTCTGAGTGCAACGTCCATGGAACGCCCATGGTTTAATTTGTACTTGATGAATGTTCTCGTAATGTTGAGAGAAAACGTTCTTAGAACAACATTCCTTATGATGTACTTTGTCCTTAAAGGGGGGGTGAATTGCTGTTTCATGCATACTGAGTTTTTTACACTGTTAAAGAGTTGGATTCCCATGCTAAACATGGACAAAGTTTCAAAAGTTAAGTTGTACGTTTGAAGGAGTATTTTTGTTCCAAAAATACTCCTTCCGGTTTGTCACAAGTTTCGGAAAGTTTTTTTCGAGTATGGCTCTGTCTTACGTAAGATAGAGCGGAATTTCCTTATATGGGTCCTAAGGGCACTTCTGCCGGAAGAACCGCGGCCGCGCGCGCACTCGTAGACTAGAGAGAGAAGAGAGCGAAAGCAGTACGTTACCTCAAAGCGCTATGCTCGGCTTTTAGGGAAGTCAATGTCACCAAAGAAGTGGGTTTTTGGTTGGCAGGGCAAGACAACCCTGCACAGATTCCCAAAGAACCCAGCGTTAAGGGAATAGTGGATGGAGTTTGTTTTTTCGAAGCATCAACGGAGGTTGTGCACGACTCTTTGTTCCCTGCATTTCGACGATGATTGTTTTATAAACAAAGCCCAGATCGACTTATTTGCAGATCGTCTAATGCTTAAGGATCGAGCAGTCACGGTGAGTAAACTACTTCAAATGTCTCTCTGTGTTGTTGTTAGATCAGTTAGCACAGCTTTAGCACATCGCCCACACGGCCCGCCCCCAGCCGCTCGTTTTTTTCCGGAAAGACTCGGTACAGCCAATCTTTAACTTATAAATATAATAAAACTAAAGACGTTTTGGAGATATGAAGGATGCAATACTACTCTATAGGTACTCAAGATTAACAGGAGATTGAGTGAAAATGAGCATTTCACCCCCCCTTTAACGAATGTTCTCGTTAATCGCTCTGAAAGTGATTCCAACGATATTGTTTCTCTGTGCCGTTATCGTTACAGCTGTGGTGTGAACTCTGCTATTCTTTAATATTGAGAATGATTTTTAGAACTATATCTTTATAGTTATCGTCCTTAAATATTTTCCTAATAAATAGGGATGGTTTCAGTGCACAAGGACTGGTGACTCCCTGGGCAGTGCGCTGACTACTGAACTGAGTAACAGATGGAAACACACCCTAAAGCCTCACTGAAGACACAACGAGGGGAGGAGAAGCAGCGAATAAGTGAATAGGAGCTAGAGAGACATCAAAGGCACTGAGTGCATGAGAAAGAGAGGAGAAGACAGTCCTGCGCTAGAGAGGAACAGAGCGTGAAGAGTAGTGAGATGCTTTTCAAACAGTTGAGTTGGTATTTTACAGAGCCCTACTCGCTCTGACGCACACTGAGGCTGACAATGAGAAATGCCAACAGAGAACAGACCAAACCACATCAGATCAGATCAGACCAGACAAGACCTGACCATCTGGGCTCAAACCAGCCTGTTGATTAGCTAAGACTAGGGATGTCAAAAATACTGATCATGTGATCATGCTGTAGTCAAGCTCACTGAATAAAATAGAAGCTAAAATACAACAAACTAAAAGGAACATTCTAAATTCTCTTTCACTCAGACATTCACACGCACTGCAGGCAAAAACATGACACAGAGCGACTGGTTCATAACCGGATGCCTCAGGCAGCTTTTTTAATGGGAATACAGTATTCAGTGACAGAAACACAATCGCACACACACACACACACAAACGCTTTTTATTCATACTGTCTCAGAGATCAAGAGAGAATAAGAAACATAAAAGAAAAATCATGAAGGAAAAAGGAGAAAGCACAAGCATCAACAACAAATAGCAGTGAAAATGTTGCTGGAAGAAAACACATTTTGTAAAAGAAGTTAAGCAAGGTCAAGCTTGAGGACCTTCACAAACAAGCGTGAAGGTCCGCAGCAGTGCCAGAGTCTTCTCTCTTAGAGGCGATTCTCTCCATCTTTCTTTTAAAATTGATCGGCTGCGGTTTTTTTAAGTGCATATACTTCACGATAGATACTTCATGAATTTTTTATATCTACTTTGGGAGAGTCAAGGTTTTCAGAGCAGACCGTGAATTACATGTGCAAACATAAAACACAATTATGTGAGGCAGACGTAAACAGGACAGTAACATAAATCACACTCATTTAAAAACACCACAATTCTATTAAAAGAAAATGAAAACAGCGATAAGAATAATTGTTTAACCAAAATAATTATATAGCCAATTAAACTTAAATAATTAAGTTTAGTTTAATTTCATTTAAAAACTTTTAATTGAAATATATAAGGTTTACTTCTGGGAACACTCAGAGCGACTCAAATTAATAATTATTTACAGACTGATTAATTAGTTTCAATTTGTTTGTTAAAACTTTCCAATACTGAATATGTAGCTTAGTTTTCTATAATTTTCATAAATGTCACAGCAGCATCTGCAACAAGAAAATCTAGGAAGCAAACTCTTCTGAAATTATGTTAAAAGGAACACCATGTTGCTTAATTTCAGTATCAGTATCTGTGCCAAAAAAACCTAATGAACATCTTGCAAAGAAGTAAGACAACATCTACACTATTACTACAAAACAACATAGAATAGTGCACAAGAATGCGAATCGTAACGCACCTTTAGTCACGCTGTACTACTGTGATGGCTACAACCACAGCAGTTCAACAGCACGTTTTCTTTTGTGATGCTGCTTAAATAAAAAAAGCAAGTAAAAATTGTTGTTCACAAGATAAGAGAAAAGATGCAGTGCTTTAGGCTCTTGTGTTGAAGAGGGTCAACATGCTTCATCTAACAATACAGCTCTCTCCGTCTAAATCCTTGCACGCACAAGATGAAGACCATGAATAAGAAATTTGGATAGACACATATCCTGCTTGGCCCAGAAGGAGAGTTTTATATTACGGCATGCTCAGTGATCCATGAACTTAATAAAACACAGCCGCATATGAGCAAATACAAAAGCCACAGCAATCCATTAGAGAAAACAGCATTGTGAGTCTATTAACGCTCTGAATGGAGGGATGGAAACAATATATTTGTAGCCGAGGGTAAATCTGAGGAAGGACACCAGTGAAAGCTAGCGAAAAGGCTTTAGGGTCCATCAAGAGATCTGACTTTACTCTAAAACCACAATCCGTTTAACCTTCTGTTTGGAGCATACGAAACACATTACAACAACAACAACAACATGAATAAATAAGTAACACTCACTAGACACACATATAGACAGACACATTCTCTGTAGAATTTTTAATGATTCTCTTTAATTCTGTGTCACATGATCCTTCAGAAATCATACCAATATGTCGATTTGATGCTCAAGAAAAATGTATTATTATCAATGTTGAAAACAGTTGTGCTGCTTAATTTTTATTTTAGAAACTGAGATGCATTTTTTTTTTTTTTCAGGATGAATAGAAAGGTAAAAAGAACAGGATTACTTTGAAACACAACTCTTTTGTAATAGTATAAATGTATTTACTGTCACTTTTAATCAATTTAATAATGCATCCTTGCTGAATAAAAGTATTAATTTCTTTTGGGAAAAAAAATCTTACTGACCCTAACAGCAGTGTATTTACACACAGACATACACTCACCTAAAGGATTATTAGGAACACCTGTTCAATTTCTCATTAATGCAATTATCTAATCAACCAATCACATGGCAGTTGCTTCAATGCATTTAGGGGTGTGGTCCTGGTCAAGGCAATCTCCTGAACTCCAAACTGAATGTCAGAATGGGAAAGAAAGGTGATTTAAGCAATTTTGAGCGTGGCATGGTTGTTGGTGCCAGACGGGCCGGTCTGAGTATTTCACAATCTGCTCAGTTACTGGGATTTTCACGCACAACCATTTCTAGGGTTTACAAAGAATGGTGTGAAAAGGGAAAAACATCCAGTATGTGGCAGTCCTGTGGGCGAAAATGCCTTGTTGATGCTAGAGGTCAGAGGAGAATGGGCCGACTGATTCAAGCTGATAGAAGAGCAACTTTGACTGAAATAACCACTCGTTACAACCGAGGTATGCAGCAAAGCATTTGTGAAGCCACAACACGCACAACCTTGAGGCGGATGGGCTACAACAGCAGAAGACCCCACCGGGTACCACTCATCTCCACTACAAATAGGAAAAAGAGGCTACAATTTGCACAAGCTCACCAAAATTGGACAGTTGTAGACTGGAAAAATGTTGCCTGGTCTCATGAGTCTCGATTTCTGTTGAGACATTCAGATGGTAGAGTCAGAATTTGGCGTAAACAGAATGAGAACATGGATCCATCATGCCTTGTTACCACTGTGCAGGCTGGTGGTGGTGGTGTAATGGTGTGGGGGATGTTTTCTTGGCACACTTTAGGCCCCTTAGTGCCAATTGGGCATCGTTTAAATGCCACGGCCTACCTGAGCATTGTTTCTGACCATGTCCATCCCTTTATGACCACCATGTACCCATCCTTTGATGGCTACTTCCAGCAGGATAATGCACCATGTCACAAAGCTTGAATCATTTCAAATTGGTTTCTTGAACATGACAATGAGTTCACTGTACTAAAATGGCCCCCACAGTCACCAGATCTCAACCCAATAGAGCATCTTTGGGATGTGGTGGAACGGGAGCTTTGTGCCCTGGATGTGCATCCCACAAATCTCCATCAACTGCAAGATGCTATCCTATCAATATGGGCCAACATTTCTAAAGAATGCTTTCAGCACCTTGTTGAATCAATGCCACGTAGAATTAAGGCAGTTCTGAAGGCGAAAGGGGGTCAAACACAATATTAGTATGGTGTTCCTAATAATCCTTTAGGTGAGTGTATAGATATACACTGTATATACACACACACACACACACACACACACACACACACACACACACACACACACACACACACACACACACAAAGCCCAGAAATGCCTCTTTAACATGCACCAATTCAGATAATGAACTACGGCTTATATGCTTTCAGAGGAATTCACTCAAAACAAATGTGCACTACAGTAAATAAAAATAAACTACTGGGTCCCAGGAGGATAAAACACATACACACAAACTCTATCACGAACAGTTATTATGAAATATTGAAAACCTCTAATGGTTTAGTTAATCATTTGCTCCTCAGAGAAGAACCGATGGAAATAAGCCAAAACCAGATTGATTTAAAAGTCTGCATTCAGAAACAAAATTCACGACAGAAAAAGAGAGAGCATCCGTAACTCATTTCTCTTCACAACAGCTGATGGCCATAAGAAAAGGCTGTCAAGCAATCTGAGAAAGATGATGGAATGATCGTCTAGAGAAACGTCTGTGCTTGCCGAGACCTTAGGAAGTCTGAATTCATAAAGCTGTTGGGTTTAGTCACATTTGGCTCCTCTCACTGGCGAAGAATAGGACAAAGAGGTAAAGTGAAGTCGACAGAGTGAATCAGGTTCATCAGTACAATCCATCATTGCCTGGAGTGTGCACTGAATCCCAAATACTTCCCCTTCCATCCCACAATGTGTACACGGAGCTGAGGCGTATTAACTGCTATAGCTTAGCATGATAAATGCAACTTTTTCTTACTATATGTAATGTACTAAAGCACAGTATTTGGTGTTAATGCAATATGCATTGTATAGTTTTCAGGTATTGGACATCAAACTAAGCTCAAGCTCCACTCTTCAAAACAATAACCACAAACTGCAACTGCAACATAACTAATACTCTAATGATCTTCCTCAAAACAAGTAGGCAATTAGACTTAATTTAACGTTTTTCACTCCCAATCCAGTCCCACGCAAAGCATATTGGGAGCTAGAAACCTACTGGTGACTTTCAACAACAAAAATGATTAATCAAGTCCCAAAACAAATTGATTAAATGAACTTCCATTTTACAAAATTAAATGGAATGAACATGAAATTACGTTATGACAAAATGTTAAAGAATTGTGTTGCAGTAGCTCATTTTAATTAAGTAAATTAAACAAGCAGCAAAGTGGGGCTTTTAGTCTCCTCTATATTAGTGGCCGTAGAATGACTTAAATGAATTTACATTATTATCAATAAAATGTATATTAATACATTATTAGTAAATTAAAATATTCTAACTTAACTGAAAAGCTAAAGATCATACAATAAAGACAATTTCTTAAAAAAAAAAAAAATCTCTCTGTTTTTATTTTACATACGTTCTTGAAATTTCTGGAATCACAAAATGAATTGTGGTTCATTATTATGAACACTTTCAGTTTCTGGAAGTTACGTTCATCTTCATTATAGTAGTGAATATATCAGATCAGCTAAAGAACGAGAAACCTCAGCATTTATATTACAAATGTCAAAATGATTCTTCTGAAATCTGAATACAGATTTATGATTTGTAAGGCATGCGCATTCAACTTAATTTGTCATGTACAGTTATTCACTGTGGTTATGTAATTATGTTGTGTTATATAATACTGTTTTTATTCGTACAGTAACTGTAAATGACTCAACAGTGTTCTCATTAACAGCATGTATTTTGAAGCAGTAAATATAAAGTTAATAAATTAAATTAAATTAATAATTAGCTCAACAATGTAGAAAAATAAGACTTAATTCACATACAAACTGTCATGACCTCAGTCATGAACTGAGCTGACTGGCTTTTTAATGGTTTTCAAAATCTGAAAAGAGTCTGAAGTGGAAGTTGGTCAACAAAAAGACATCAGGAAATAATATCTTCACAAATTATTCATAGAATTGGTGCTGACTGCGTATGGATTTAAAGATACAAAGCTTTATTTTCAAGCATTTATACTGTCACTCCGAACAAGATGATACATGCATGGTAAACCTTTTTAATATAGTATAGTGCAATTTAGTAATGGGGGATTGTATGTATTGTAATATTTAATGTATATTCGAATACATTTCTGTTAATAATCCCATATGTTTATGCTTAATAAACAGTGAAGTAGACACACCCATCTTGAAGATATCTCTATATATCACTTATCCTGCCCGAAAATACCATAAACATTACAGATAACCTGTAGCAATTAATGTATACATTTATGTTAAAAACTATTCAAGTGCGACAGATTCGCTGCAAATCAGGTGATTTGAGGTCAATGTTTTGGCTGTATGTCAAGGATGCCTGCAGTTTAGAACGACATTGAGCAATTCAGTCGTTTATATAGATCTGTGGTTGAGAATCTTCTCTAAATAAAAGTGTGAAAAGGCAAAATTTTTGATTTCATGATGATCAATGACCTCAACATGACATATTTTTGCCATATTTATACACAACATGAATGTTAAGTAAAGACTAACATTTTTGTCACAGAGCTATCATATGTCTTCAGAACATACAAATCATATGAACCACTTTTATGACCATTTAATTGTGATTTTTTCTTTCTTTCACTTTCATTCTACAGAAAAGGAGCAGCATGCATATTCACTAAAATAACTATTTTTCTGTTCCACTGAAGATAACAAAACAACATGGGTTTGGAATGAAATTGAAGCATATTAACTATTTTTTTAATAGTCATACATTTATTGAATTTAAGATTGTAGTCACACACATTTTATTTCACTGCAAAGAGGTTTTTATATATTCTCTTTTCACTGCACCAGTGTTTTCAGCTGAATTGCCAAACTATGAATCGTCTGTATGAATAGGACTGGATTTCATCTAATCTGGATTTCATCAATAAAACTCTGATTTGTTTTCAGAGTCTGTGCGAGCAGACTCCCTTTCTTGGTGTTCAAAAAAAATTCACTTTTAAACATCAGTTGTGCGCCGGGTCGTAAACTTGTGCTGTTGTGGAGAGACCGCATTGCGGTTGGGAGTCCAATTCTGCTCAAGGTGAGAGATCCCACGAGCCGGGAATGTCAGATCGTCATTATCGTCAATTACATGGGCTATGGGGCACAGAACCCACAGAGAACTCTCTCTCTGAGTGTGTGTGTGTGTGTGTGTGAGTGTGTGTGTGTGCGCGGTTAAGACTGGTTAACAACCTTCAGTGCATTTCTCTATGATGTATAATTATCCAAACCGCACTAGACTCGGGGGAAGGAGGCATTTGATTTTTAAACTCTTCAGTGCTTGTCCTCTGTCTCAATCTGTCTCTATCGTTGGTTTTATTGGATCAATACTGGAGAAAGTTAAAAGTGTCTCTTTCTATTCCCCTTCCTTTTTTCTCTATAGTACATGGCCTCAAAAAGTACTAAGTCACACTTTTCGCCTTTTCACACTCGGATTTGTTAACCCAAGGCCATTCACCATGTAGATGTGCTCTATTGCCTAGAAACATATAGCATTTTAAAATTGTATCTTTCCCAGACATGGATATTTGCTAACCCTTTTTCAAAAGTGAGACATTTGGGGGCTGGAATAGGGGTCCAAACAACTGTGCATAAAAAATAAAAATAAAAACACATCCAAAATATTTTCTTTGTTTTTATTTTGTGTTATTTTGCAGTAGCACCTCACTGCAGTACACGAGATCCAGGGGCGGAGTTGGATCCAGATCTAAGGGGTGGAGATTGGTAGGTTTAGGGGTGGGTTTTAGGGATCGGGGGTGGAGATGGGTAGGTTTAGGGGTGGGTTTTAGGGATCGGGGGTGGAGATGGGTAGGTTTAGGGGTGGGTTTAGGGATCAGGGGGTGGAGATGGGTAGGTTTAGGGGTGGGTTTAGGGATCAGGGGGTGGAGATGGGTAGGTTTAGGGGTGGGTTTTAGGGATCGGGGGTGGAGATGGGTAGGTTTAGGGGTGGGTTTAGGGATCAGGGGGTGGAGATGGGTAGGTTTAGGGGTGGGTTTAGGGATCAGGGGGTGGAGATGGGTAGGTTTAGGGGTGGGTTTAGGGATCAGGGGGTGGAGATGGGTAGGTTTAGGGGTGGGTTTAGGGATCAGGGGGTGGAGATGGGTAGGTTTAGGTATATGTAAGGTGGCAGAATTTCGAATGTATTTCGTATTTCCCCTAAATTTCATGTTCTGCAGTGAGGACCATCTCTTATTTTGTGAATATTTTGTGTTGTTTTTTTCCACTGCAAAACCAAAAAAAAAAAAAAAAAAAAAAAAAAAAAAACCTAAATAAATTATTCATACAGGTTTGGAATTACATGTGTGGGCATAAATTATGATATTTAAATTTTTGGGTGAACTATTCTTTTTGTGTTTCCAATTACTTTTTAGGGCCCATGTAGAAACTTAACTTTTGCGACTCCTAGTGTTGTGCTGACGTTGCATTAACATTAGAGACAAGTTCATTGATCCGTGCCACAGTGTTCCGAACTGCTCCTGTTGATCTACTCAGGAATAGAAAGCACAGCTTGATTCAGGTGTGACCATGTGCACTAGGCGTTCTGTCCTTGTCAGACAGATTGTGGATCTCTTACAGGACTCCAAGAGGTCTAGAAAGCCTTCTGCTAAACCAGGACAAGCAAACCCAAAACTCATTCAGTTGCTGGTAAACTGAGTATTTGTTAGCATGTGTGTGAGATAATAAATGGGCCATCTGGTGTTATGCTTTTTGCTGTAGATGCACTTGTGCTAAGTCTAACACTGAAGTCATTTTACATCAGAAATAGATTTTTCTTTATTTTGTAAAAGGAGCATTATGTGCTATACACAGTAAATTGTAAGTAATACTGTTTGTTTCAGTCCTGAAAACATTCTAATCAGTCCATATAAAATGTAAATATATTAGGTCAAAAACAGCTGAGATGTCCACGCTAAACACTGAAAAGCTCATATTTCCATGTTACTATATGCATAAAAAAACATTCACAGAAAAAAAATCTTTAAAAATCTTTAATAAGACTCAATAACAAAATTAATTGTTTTACAGAGATCACTTTTCAACCCTTTTAATAAATATTTTTCAAAAATTTTAACTAAAATATATTAAAACATATATATATAGATATATTTAGTGATTTATTCTTTACAATATCACAGATCCATTTGTCAATACCAAAATGATGGTATTTATAGTAAAAAAAAAAGTCAAATAATTTGACAATACATAAATATAATAATAATAATAATAGAAGTTCTACAGGACCCATACAATCAATAGTTGTGTAGTCAACTGCCATCATTCTAAATGTTTAAATGTGCCATGCATTTATATATATAATGTATTTTTTTATTATAAAAATGATTTAAATACAAAATAACTTTTAACATTTAGGATAGCACGATAAACCACTGTTGAGTTGAATCAGAGAGTAATTTTTCCATATTGCTGCTACTGCAGAGCACATGTTTAAAAAACAGACAGATATTCTCTCATCAATTATGGATGGTGGGAGGGGAAGAGGTGCCATGAAACAAGGCATGTGGGTTTCTCGGGATGGCAAAATAAGGAAAATAAAATGCCTGTAATTCATGCACATAATGAAACATCACTGAGCAGGAGGTTGATGGAGCATGAGCACTATTTTTTAATTATTTGAGTATAGGGGGAAAAGCATTCGAAATACTGAACTGTTGGAGGACAAAGAGGTGGTCATCTTTGGCAATTCATAAATACTTTTGACTCTAGGGTGAAGCAACATTAGAATAGAAGTAAAGTAAAACACCCTGGGCCGTGACAGTGAGCAATTAGTACATAAAACTCCTTTGAGTAGGACAAAGCATTTCCCTGAATGTGTTTGCGTATGTGAGAGAGAGATAATGGCTCAAGAGGAGAACATACCTTTCAGCGAAGGAAAACTGAGAGGGAAAAGAGAAATGGGTATAGAGCATTTCTTGTCTTAAAGAAAAGGAAGATTAGAAAGATGAATTAGCTTTAGGCTATAAAGTGTGTTTGTACCAAGGAGGTTTATGATACCTGGATAAACATATCCATTGAGATTTCCATTCATTTATGGCAGAACCCCCAGGAAAGGAAGTTTGAACGGGACCACAGAACATTTTGAGCCAATCATCTAAGTCATAAATGCCATGTGACTCATCATCCTAGAGCCAATCGGAATAGAATAGGTTACATGGTTCCTGGTTACATTTTCCATACAACAATGTAACTTAACTATCAGTATGATGCGCTCTTCAAGACATTAACCAGGAACTGTAGAAACATGGTCACAGTCATTTAAACCACGTTGGTTGAACAATACAGGACTGACATACTGATGTACAAAATACATCACACGCAGGTGAAGTAATAGATTCTCTAAAATCATTGATTGAAGATTGCAATTAATGTCAGATTACGATAGTTCCTTCACACAAAACAACAGAAAGTAGTTAATTTTTTTAATCAAGTTAACATCCAGTATGCAATTGGTGTACTTTGATAGACTATCTATGCGGTTCATTCGGTCAGCATGCTTTCTTCATAATTTCTCGGAGATGTTGGCGGGTTTGTCATACTGTACCTTACACATTTATGCACATGGACACTCTTTAATAACGCAGTTGATAGTTAACAAGCTAAAAGATTCAAATGTATATGTATTTAAAGTCCCCCTGAGTTGAAAATCAAGCTTTTAAAGTTGTTTATATGTCTTTAGTGTTTTTAATATGCTTTAAAACAAACCACGTGCACATTCATAAGACAACACCAATGCTGAGTATTTAAACTCCTTAAAACTGCAGTGAACCAAAGACACGATTTGAAATTGAAATTGCTGGTGTTTCTGATGTCACAAATTACCTTGTAACCAATCACGTCGTGTGATCATCAACAAATGGATCTCTGAGCTGGTGTGAGTGAGTGGAGGCGGGGCTAATTTGCATATTCATAGAACCGCGTATACTAGATGAGGCAAGGGTGTAGAGTTACATTCAAGCTATTTTAAAGCACGAATAATTATTTATCAAGGAAAACACATTAAAATATGTTATTTTGGTGATCAAAGATGAGTTTTAAGGGATAAAATGATTGACTTCATTCACTTCATGGACTTTAAATGGCATGAAAGATATAGAATGCACTGAATGTTATCTTGGTTATTGTGCAAAACAACATGACCTAAATCACATGTCTATTACTATGGAACTGAAAGAGAGCTGTAGTTCCAACCACAAAAGTTGTTGCAATGCTGTTTTCGAATGTTCATTGGAACTAGGTTTCAGGAAACGCCAAATCGTTGAACTATGTTAGTAACAATGGAACTTGCAACCATAGTTGACTAAGGATGCTTTTGGGAAACGCACCCCTGATTGTTTGATGACACCACAGATATGTTTCCAGTCCCAAACCTTTACTTGTGACTATCCAACACTGTCAAGGCAGCAGATAGGGAAAATCATTAGTCCATTTCACACATTTAAAAGCCTTTAAAATATATTTGTGATTTATATGTTGTTTACGGGGGAAAAACAACAACTTTTGAATAGCCGCACTTTGCATTTAGATGGTGCTGTTATGACATCTACCAGCAGGGGCTAACTGAACCGGGCTAACCATCCAAACCTTGCCGCCCTGAGAATCAGGCAAAAGACTTCAAGTGAAACCAAAGACAAAGAGGAAATAGGTTTGGGTAAATGAAAGAGTGTGGGTGTGTGTGTGCTAAATGCGCCAACAGGAGTGATATCTTTACCAGTTTCCTCCTTCACATGCTCAGTCTTGCATGAGTCTCATTGCACAATGCATCACAACCTCAGGGCAATATGGTCCTCCAACTAGCTCACGCATCCCATCCCGTCCCTTCCCGTCTGCCATCCACACACACTCCATTTATGCTTTCATCTGTACATTTAAGAAGAACTCCTTTTCACAACACAAAACCAAAATTTCCCTCCACCGTATAGTCCAATCTCAAATGGACGATTATGACAACGATTTCAACAACTTTACAGCTTTAACATGAAATGCAATCTTTTCTGCAGCCCAAAACACAACTAACTAAATGCCTCTGCCTCTACATTTTAGTATTAATATCAAAACTGGTAACCCGGGGAGCTTTAAAATATCAGACTTCCACTCACACAGGCACTCTTCTGTGACACTGACCTTTGAGCTGCTGCATGCAGAAGTTCAAAACTAGAACTAGACCTGGTGCATTGAAGATTGCGCTTCAAAAACGCGTTTGTAATACCTGACCATCATCTTGTGTGTGTGTGCATATGTGTTTGAGTTGAAAGATCAATAATTTGACCTTTGGTGATATTATAGGTGGCATTAGGTGGGTCAAAAACACTTCAAGTTGAGGAGCAACGCCTTGCAGCACACATACAGAGAGTTAAAAAATATTTGGACACTTAAGACACATTTAAAAATGTATGAATTAAGGATGCACCAATATTAAAAATTTTATAAGCTGTTAATTATTTTCATGTTATGGTCCAAAAAAACAACAACCTCAACTCATTCTATTTTGCATCCCTAGACTGAATATTAAATGTTGAAAATTAAATCTGCAAAAAATACTGCCAACTTCATCTATTTTTAAACAACTGGTGATTTTAGTGGATTAGGCGTAAAGTTGCAAAGTGTATAGATACAGTATAGATACAGACATTGAAAGTGTGTGAGAGAGAGACGCAGGTAAGGATAGATAGAGATTTCAGCATCAAAACAGACATAAGAGGCGTATTTGTCTTAAAGAACCCTTTAACCTTCTGATAAAAGCTTCATTCAAGGCCTCAAATACACCTACTAAAACACCAACACTTCAGTCACTTCAACTCTGACAATCACAGTCACACTATTCCATTTGCTGGAGAGAAAAACAGAGGCAGCTGAAGTAATGAATATAGGCAGTCTTGAGAACAGCAGAGGAGAAGTGAAGAAAAGAGCAAGAGCAGATGAAAAAGAAAAAGAAAAAGAAAAAGAAAAGGGACAGATTAATGAAGAAAGGCAGTGAGGTCTGGAATAACGGAGGAGAGGAAAAGGACTAAAAGTTCTCTGCTTGGCGTGAAGGCTTGTGGCTCGCTGTCAGAGTGCATGTTGGGAGATTTTTGTATTTTAGTGTACTGTCACTCGCCTCATTTCTCTGAGATGTCCTACTCTTTCACATCTAGCAATGTAAAGCAATTCTTTAAATTCTCTTTAATATCTCCTTGTTTCTGAAAGACATCAGTGAGATTAAATGGAGATCAAATTGAGACTTTAGCTCGAGTCTCTTTTTACTCAGAAAAAGTCTTCTCGATAGTTTTATTAAATCTCAACACAGTCTCACTCAGTGCTCAGAATTGCTAAGGAAGTTTGTAATCAAAAGTCAGAGATCTCAATACGAACTCAAACATTTCTTCCAAGGCTATATCCACATTAATTGGTCAACACTTGTATCCCAAAAATTCTTAGGAGACACAGATGAGACAATTTGATACTTACATGAATCTACTGAGCCATGAAAGAGAAACAGTATTAAAACTACAGGCTACTAATCAGAAACAATAATAAAAAAAAATAAGTTTGAAAGATATAATAATTTTCATTTTTATTATAATTTAGTATTAATATTTATATTTACAGTAGATTATCAATTATAACATTTATATAATATACTTTTACAGTAGTAACAAAAACTGTAAGAATAATGCAGAAACTTATATAGTGACATAAGATACTGATAATCACATTCATAAAAGGAAAAAAAGCAATAAACAACAAAATTAACAAATTTAATTACAAACTAGGAAGTCAAGAGGAACATGCAAACATAAATTTGCCGCTAATGAGTTTGTAGCAGCTGCTGTGGCCGTCTGAATATGAGCTAATCACTTTTGTACGGCCATGATATCAGTACAAAGATTTAATGGTGGAGAAAATGATCTTCAATTTACAGCATGACTCCCGTGCAGATGTTTAATGATGATTTGATTGAAGTGACTCTCGGAAAACAGGCTCTGGTTGTTGGCGGATAGTTTGTGACAAATGTCAATTCCTTGCAAAACAGATTCTGGGTTTGCTGCCAAAGTCATTACGGGATCCTTCAGACTTTTGGTTTACAGAGAATAGTGCTTTTTGAAACATCCGATTCATTTACATTTTTACAGAACGGGTTCATGTGTCCACTCGTATCTATTCACTTTGACACTTTGATGTTTTATTGAGAACAGGAGACACTGCTGAGGTTATTTAGTTATCTGTGCTGGCAAAGATACTCATACCTTTTAATTACAGCAATAACAGTAAATAATTGGCCACAGAAGACTTTACTTAAGCTTTCTGCTCATTAAGAGGGAATGTTTCTTTCAGCACTTGAGATCGATACATGTACTATTAAAAGCATGATGGAAGTGTTGCCCTCGACTGCGGCACATGATTGCTGCCAACAACCAATAGCCCCTTTCACACATACAGTCTTTACTGGTAAATTACCGCTAACATATTATGTGTGAACAGGACCTTTTCAAAAATACCAGTAAATTGGTTCCGGCAATTTACCAGTAAAGGAAGTTGTAACATTACCAGTAAATTACCGTTAATGTGCTCTGTGTGAACGCGGAAAGAAGATTACCAGTGTGATAATCACGTACGAAGTCAGAACGCAATGACGTAAGAAGTCTACTTTGGGCCAATCATTAAGACTTATGGAGATGACGTGATTACTCCGCGCTGTTTTAGTTTTTATATAGGTTTTCTATTTAAATATGCGCTAAATTATCATCTTTGATCATCTCAGATTTTTCAATGTGCTGCGCTCGAGACCCAGCCTTCTTTTCAATCAGTGCTGCGGCTCTGCAATTCCGATGACTGACATCACAGAATTTACCGGTATTTTGCTGCTGATGACGTGAGAATGGTCTCTTACCGGTAAAATGCCAGAACGCCAATGCTTGTGTTGTGTGAAAAGCATATTTGTGTATTTACCCGTTCTGGTAATTTTACGGTAATTTATCAGGACTGCTGCGTGAAAGGGGCTATTGACTGTTAGAACCAGGGTAAAGTAGGATGAAGTAAACTTTATATGAAATTTATTATGAAAATTGTATGCATGATAATAGGATAATTTAGTTGTTCTTTCCTCATTTAAATGGAAGAACATTGAGTTTCAAACAATATTAGACCCCGCTGACTCACTAGTCGAACAAAAACAGAGAGATTTCTCAAAAGAAAGTCACACAGTTTTGGAACAACATAAGAGTGAATGACAAAATTTTCATTTTTGGGTGAACTTTTCCTTTAACTACTGTACCACACCAACCGTGAATGCCAAAACAACACTATTTGTGAAGACCTTCATCTCACAGCTGTTTTGGTCCTTGTGTTGAAGTTGTACCCCTTCACCACAATGAACCGAACAAACTGATTCAGACCTGGCCCGATCTACACCATAACAGGACTGAACTGGTTTAAAGGGAAAGCTTCATCCATCCCACTTTAGAACCAGATGGTGCTTGTTTGTAAAACGAATCATTCATTGAGATTAATTTCCGATGCTCTGCTACTTCATCCCTCTAGTGCGAGCTGAAATTGTGCAGCTATTATTATTTTTTTCATTCATACACTCCTCACCTCCATTCTCATTCATTCATTTTCATCCCTTTTCTCCGTCCTCTATTCTTCCTACTACTTCGTTTCTCCGCAACCCAGCAGGCAGCTCTCTCTCTCTCTCTCTCCCTCTCTATTTCCATTCTTGTCATGTCCACAGCTTATAGCGTGAAAAAAGAGGACCAACATCAAATTAGTATTCTCCTCATGCTTGGTGCAATGTCTATGTAAGAGTAGGCCTATAAGTGTGCGTGAGTGTGTGTGTGTGTGTGTGTGTGTGTGTGTGTGTGTGTGTGTGTGTGTGTGTGTGTGTGTCTGCGCACTAGAGGAGATTGTTGTTCACCGTTTAAGAATCCTTGAAGATAGAATTAGTTGAAGAGACCTTCTGCCGTCAGCAAATCTTCAGTGTAAGACACACATCAACACGAACACACGACAATTCAACAGTAATGAAGACAGCATGTAAAATTAGCTAAAAGGACAAGTAATTATTAGCCTAAGATGAAATCTGCAGACTTTTCGGTGCTGGTTTTGAGAGAAAACCTCTTGAATGGAATGATTCATTTACACACCCTCATGTCATTCCAAACCTGAACACAAAAGGAGAGATTCTGAAGTGCTAGTCGCTCTTTTCCATGCAAATACAATAAATATGGACTGAAGTATTCAAGCTTCAAAAAGCATGCAAATGCACCAAAAATATGATCAATTCAACTTGTGCCTGATATTCCACGTCCTTTCTCTGAAGTAACACAACGTTTTGTGAATCAACTGGATCATAGAATGATGTGACTTAAAGTAATGCTTTTTTTTTGTGAATCAAGTGGTTCAGTGAAAACTCAGACCAGACATTGCTGTGACTATCCGAGTCAGTGAGTTGAAATTGAGAAACTATTGATTCCAGTGTGAATGAATCATTTGAACAGGTTTTGTAAATCAACCAGGTTCACTAAAAAGATTGGACCCAAAAGAATGATTCATTCAAAATTCGGACATTGCTACATGTGTTTAACCATGACAGATTATCTTTGTCATGTCTACAGCTACTGTAATACAGCCAGCGAGGTCCTGTATCAGTATCAAGGGCAGTAGAGCACTACTCTGCTTCTTTCAGCAGTTTAGATATGGCGACATAAATCTACACAAACACACACACTCGTACAGATACTTTACACTCTAGTGACCAGCCTGAGCCTGAGGCAAAAACACTGCGCTAAGTGCTTCATAGAGAACAGTGAAATGAAAGAGAGAGAGAGAGAGAGGTCTTACATCTCATGGTCGTACAGGACGTAAATGAAAGTATTGAGCTATATATGCAGTTACACACACACAGAGAGAGCAGGCTAATACTGTAATAATGGCCTCTACTGTAATTGTCCAGAGCCCTGTGGGTATTAAAGCACTGCTCGGCCTAATTAAGTCACTTCATTCCACACCGTGACCATTCCTATCTCCTGGGCTATCCCAGAATTCACTGGCTTCAAGCAGTACCAGTGTCACAGTACATGTTTGTGCCCTGTCTGTTTTGCAGGGGGCAAAACGACCTTCAGAACTGCGGTGCACCCTCAGGATTGGTCGGTTGTGATTGGCCTGGCACAAATGATGATGATTCTGATTGTTTCTTGGTTTTTTAAATGTGGTGCCGAGAGCAGTAAATTCATTATTTGCTTGTGTGACCATATCATGATTATTATCAGAATATTCTTGAGCAATTGCTCCAAATATTCAGATTGGCAGTCATGAATATTAATTACTTAATGGATTCTTAAAGGGATAGGTCATCCCAAAAAGGTTTTAAATTTAGGAACAAAAACATATTTTGAAAAAAATATCTTCATGTCACACAGAAAAAAGAAAGTCATACAGGTTTGTAACAATGTGAAGGGAAGATTTAGATTTTCGGTTGAACTTTTAAACCTGGATTTGATTCAGCTAGAAAAAACCACACACATTTATTTGTCCCCTGGTGCATGTGACTCATTGCCATTGGTTCAGTGAGAGTGGAGGAGGTCAGACTGCAGGATAATAAGGCTAATTATCTCGGAGGACAAATCAAAACTAATCTTGATTCAGCGGGGGAGCAAATCACAGTTAGTATAGACTCTTAGGCAGTATCCTTAACCTCGGGAACTCTATCAGAGTAAAGGACTTTTCTACTCCCCACAGGGCAAAGACAAGAAATCCTACTGGTCGTCAGATTGAAGTTGCGGATTCATATCGACTGTTGTGACTTCTATTATTTTGCCCTTTAGGTGGGAGTGTCCCTTGAGATCAAGCGGGTTTCTGAGATGACAAAGCAAAGATACTGTAACAGAAAACCGCTATTCAGTGAAAAGAGAAGGAACGCACTGTACCTCTCCTTTTCTGCTGACTGAATGAGCAATTGACCTCTGCAAAAGAGACAGAAAGAGAATGAGCATGCATGTGCTGCATATTCAGCACGGACACATTCAACTGATCAAAGATGACAGTATAGAAGACAGTAAAATATTTCTATTTCAAATAAAAGCTGTTCTTTTTTTAACTTTCTATTTATCAAATAATCCTGACAAAATGTATCAAGGTTTCCACAAAAAAATATTAAGCAGCACAACTGTTTGCAACATTTGAATTTTTTTTTTGCAAATCAGCATATTAGAATGATTTCTGAAGGATCGTGGGACACTGAAGACAGAAAATACTGAAAATTCTGCTTTGCATCACAGGAATAAATTACATTTTGAAATATATTCAAATAGAATAATAATATTTCACTATATATAAACTAGTATATAATTTCTCCAAAGCTCAGCTGCTTTTAAAGCTCTATGTGCAAATTTAGGGCATATCACACTGTGCATTAAAGATCATCCAGAAAGCTAAAGAAAGAACAGTGAAAGTAACCGGATAAGACTGAGTGAGTCCGTTTTAGACTGCTCTCCCGGTGGACCTCCGCCTCAGTGCTGACCTCATTTAGGAGGTCAGGGATTGGCTAATTGAACGTGTGACTCCTGGTGCGACACGGTGACTTTACACTCAAAAAAATGCTGGGTTGTTTCTGTAAACAAATTGTTGGGTTGATTGTGCTGGGTCAAAAAGTTGGGTTGTTTGGGGTACTGTAAACACATTATTGGGTTGCTCATGCTGGGTCAAATGAGTTGTAAGGGGGTCATTCACAAATAAACCGCTGGTTGGGTTATTTTGACCCAGCAACTGGTTACTTTTTTCATTCTTTGTGGAACTTTCTGGATTCTTCACTTCTGACTCGAGGAGCACGCCACTCGGAGCAGGCAGCTGTTTTATGGTAAGTTAATATGAATGTTTACCTATATTTTTAATAAGTTGTGGTGGTAGCAGCAAGCTAATTTCACTGTTCAACATACAGTCTTTGATATGGAAGTGTGAGGGGTAACGTATTTATTCTGTGAAACATTAATTAGCCACAGCTAGCCGGTTAGAATTTTTGACAAAATCAAATGCCACATCGTTAAATAAATCCTTAGTTGAAATTAAACCAGCTATATCAGCAGCCTTTTTGAAATATGCAGTTTAAATTCTAAATTCATCATGTAATTATCGTAGGCCTATTCATTGTGGACGTTGCATATTTAAAAGTGAGAAAAGCGTTTTGTATGAAATCCATACGCGCAGTTTCCCTCACAGGGTTCGTACGTAAAATCAGCGGGAAATGAGTCTCTAATGTAGGCTAGCTAGTGAGTTGTGAGTGAAAAGTCTGCTGGCGTAGTTTTAGAAGTACTCGTCAGAAGAAGTGACTGAGGTAAGTTCCAGCACAGTCTGCGTGTGTCTTCTGTACTGTCTCGAACCATCGTTTCTGCCAAAAAAAAAAAAGGTTTTCAAGAGCTTGATATAGCCTAGTTTTTTTTAGTAAATGTATGATTTGCAATCTTTATAAACAGCGACTGAGGACAGGAGAAATAAATGGACAGGCGCCAGTTTTGAGAAGAAAAGTATACCCGTTTAGTTGAACGAATGAGCGTCAATATTTAAAACTTAAAAAATGTAAACTTAGCCTACCCTACCACCATGCATGTCATCTTTCATTTTATTGTGTGTAAGTTAACATCTAAACGAGGCGATCATCAGCGCTGCCAGTCAGGAGATTAACGAGCAGCTTTGTGGGTTTGTGAGTTTTAATGTTAAAGACACTATCAACATTACAGTAATATTTTACTTTTAATAAAATAATGTTTTATTTTAATGCCTTAATGTTGATAATATTTGTCCAAATTACTCTTTTATTACTATTACTATAATACTATTATTTGTATAATACTACAAATACTGAATACACATTTTGTTTGTTTTTCACATTTGGTCATTTGGTAATGTTTGCAATAATTTTAATTGCATATTCAGTAATAAATTGATACTTCCACAAAAAAAGCTTAACTTGCATGTCAGTTTTATTACAACACTCTAAGTGATTGTCCGGGAAGCAGACACACTCTGTCAGTTTAAATCTAGACTAAAACGCATCTCTTTTACCTGGCATTCATATAGAACATTATACATTTCTATTATTCAAATCAGTTAAATGATTATTAGGCTGCATAGGTCAGCCGGAACCAGGGACACTTTCCTATAACACCTGATGTACTCATTATTTAATAAGAGGAATGGCATGAATGCTAATGTTTGTCTTTCTGTTCATTCTAAAGTTTACTGAAGTCAGCCGGATCCAGGCCGTATCCAGATCAGAAGGTGGACCTGCGCCTGGACCCATCCATGATGCATCCCTGAAGGGCCAGCCTCATCAGCCCTGTGAAGGCCTCATCGACACGACTGATCCTCAACAAACTCGTCTCCATACTGGTGTGATGACTCCGACTTCTAACCAGATGGAACTGGATAAATATTCTGAATTTTCTTATTCAATCTGACCTCTGACCTGTAATGCTGCCTGAATCATAATCATACACTGTTCGCTCGATGGCCAGAGGAGAACTAAACGACTGAGCCTGGGTTCTCCCAAGGTTTTTTTCTCCATTCTGTCACCTGATGGAGTTTTGGTTCCTTGCCACTGTTGCCTTGGCTTTTGGCTTGCTTAGTTGGGGACATTTAATATTCAACAATATTATTGATTTGCCTTAAGGTGGACGATGACGCAATTTTCTTCTAGAAACAAACTTTGTTGTATTATATTCACGTTACAGTATCACTGTGAAGCTGCTTTGATACAGTCTGTATTGTAAAAAGCGCTATGTAAATAAAGATGACTTGACTTGACTTGTGTAATCAACAGGTGAGGACCAACATGGTTGAATATTTACAAAATGAGATGATTGGTGAATTGCTGCACATGCTGTGCCTCAGGGATGAAATGAGGGGGACATGTCAGACCTTTGACATTGATTAACATTTGTATTCGATAAAGAAAAGTATTAAAGAAATGTATAAAATAAAAATAAATAAAAAATGAGATTGAAATCATACAGTGGCCTCTCTGGTTTATTGTATTACAGAGATAATAATTATTTTACATTCATAATATAACAAATATTTGTTTCTAATTTTAATAAGGCAATGAGACAAGAAATAACCCAGCACATGAGTAAGACTTAACCCAGCAAGAGGGTTAATTTCACCCACTGGTTGGGTCAAATGAATGACCCAGAAATATGGGTTAAATGGTAAAACCCAGCACTTGGGTCAAACCAACCCAGCGCGTGTTCTGTCCAATAGTGACCCAGCGGTGTGGTTAAGGTTGGGTTATTTTTTAACCCAGCAGTTTTTAGAGTGTAACGTCAATCTAAAGGTAGACTTTTCCCTTGCCGAACACAAGCCAGGGTAATAAATAGTCACCTTAAAAACGGTACAAAGAGCTAAGAACAGATCAGTCATACACATTGATACCAAAGTCTGCAATAAGAAGAGATTTCAGAAAACAAAAACACCAAAATAAAAAGCGAGTCTTCTGAGGGCATATGATAGATTTGTGTAAGAAACAGCCCAAAGGGTATATAGCTCACGTCCCTACATGTTCGCACTTTGGCACAGATGTAGCATATAAATTAGCACAGGTGAGAAATTCTTCTCTCTATGCATTCTAGTTGAACACTGCACTCCTACAGAGAACATTCACGCACTGTCACACCAAATAAAACAACTTATTAACAGAAAACCTCTCATGTTTATCGGTTCACAGAGTGCCAGATAGGCCAACTGTGTGTGTGTGTGTGTGTGTGTGTGTGATAATGTGTCAGTCCATTAGCATGCGGCTTCAGTCTGAGTGGATAATTAGCAGGTGTTTTAGCATTACAGATAAAATCCAAATGAGATAAACACACACAAAACACATGCGCGCATACGAAAGGCTTGGCATCAAACACAAACATATTAATTTCAAAAACCCCTGACACCCACTCAATGTCCCTTACAAGGTCACAAACAAGATAGCAGGATTTGTTTCTTGATAATAGTGACAAATCCACCACATCCATCAGAAATCACATCAGAAATAAGGACCGCAATACTAAAGCTCCTCCACTAAAAATACCAAAATAAATAAATCTCAAAATTAATATCCATTTTCCATACTGTACATTCAAATTCTGTGATAGCTACATTCACTTGCATCATTTAAAATGCATGATTTTAAGTTTGATTTAAACATTTTCACAGACAAAAATAGTTTAAATCTTAAATGTGCTTTATTAAATTTTTTGACTGTACTAAAGCATAACAAATACCATAATATGTTTGCAAAGATGTAGGAAACATGCTGAGTTCAAATTTATCTGAAAAACAATGCTACAGCCAGTTATTTTACTTTGAAATGTGCGTTCGTGTCAGAATGTCTGTTTTTGTTTTGGTCTGTGTGATCCCGCCCACTGCTAATTTACTCAATATTATTTTGACACCCCAAGTTGCCAGTTGGCGAAAAACACAGCGATGGCCAGCAAATAAACTGGATCAGAAATCGTAAATTTTACTCAAAGCCTTGGAAAAACATTGCAAATGTTTACATTAACTGATCAACTTATTCTATAAGGCTAGTCGTCTACCATTGTCAATTGCACTAATTTCTGTTGCCTGTCATCAATCTGGCAACCCGCGTGAGCGTCCAGTCTGAGAAAAAAAACTCTCCAATATTTTAATTTTGACTGCAGTACCGAGTTCAACCGCTAGCTATCAATATTACATAGTGCACCTTTAGTATTATTAATAAAAAAAATATTTTATATGAATATTATTTATTGGCCATAACATGAAAATAATTATTACTTTATCAATATCCAGATATGTAATAATATTGGTGCATCTGTAATTATGATCCATCCCTGATCAGAGCCTTATAAATTAAATGAGTCCTTAAGACTTTCATAAGTTGCAGTAGTCGGATATAAAATCTATCAGTGTAAAGGAGTCAGGTCTGGATCTAGGCATGGGCAGGGGTGGGCTAGGCCCATACCCAATCAAAATTTAGGCACATAGTGTTATCTGTTATCAGGTGGACTGTGTATTTAGAAGTTTGATGAAGGGCTGCCCCAACCAATCAAAACCAAAATAAATAAATTAAAAAACATCAGAAAATTGCAGTATTTATCTTTTATAAACTGAACGTAACTGTGTGGCGTATTTTACACTTCAGTCTGTAGCGGAAAAGCAGAGGACAATCACATGATCGAAAGCGGGCAGAAACATCTAAGTGCTGTCAAGGTGCGAATTATGATTATGCGCCTTCATATTTACATATTAATATACATTTCTATAGTAACTCTGACTGATTTAAAAGTGTCACTAAAATAGGTCATGTCATACAATTACCTGGGCAGCTGTAATACGCTTGATAACCTTGCTCATTTAAGAACGCGCATTTATTGTACAGACAGAGCAAGAACATAATGTAGTCTATATAAAAAATGCATATGCTCAGTTGAAACCTTTGGCTTGCTGTTGCTGCTGTGAAACAAATGTGTGTTTTTAAAAAATGAAAAGTGAAAATGGTAGCATTTTATTTAAAGAGAAAACAAGATAAAAACCCTCAAGTCATGGAGAGGTGTGTTAGAATAAATTATAAAATGTTTGTTATAAATAAATAAATATAGTTTCTAAGAATGATTATGAGTCAGAGAAAGAGAAAATGGAGAGATCTATCCATCCATCTACAGGTAGTGTATTACCCAGGATATCTGCCAGCTTACAACCTTCTACAACTGCCAAGAATCTGGCCTGACTGCAGTGGTCTGCTTTAGCACAAAGAGAGGAGGCAGTTATCAGACCGTTTGACCTTGAATGAGCATGTGATCAAGCGTAAATGGTTAAAGGGAATTTAAAGCTGAATTTGTGCGAAATCTAGGGGCTTTGACAGCTCAAATATTTGATTATGACTTAAGATCAGTCTCCTGCTTTGTGAATGTACTGGAAGCAGAAAGCTGTGGCGGTCTTCTGTAGGTGCAGCTGTTCAATACATGCGGCTGTAAATATAGTTCATATAGAATTTTGTTTTCCATTTAATTTATAAAAAAGAGCATTTATATCAAATAGAATATTTATTTTTCAGTAAAACTCACTCTTGATGAATTTGCATACGCTTGCTGAACAACTTGCTGAATTATCACTGATAATTTTTGCCTCTTGAAGACTGGAAATATAATGTCATATGGGCAACTTTTATGATGGTATTTTTAGTCATTCACTGTCATTATGTGTATATAAAAAATAAATAAAAAAAGCTGACCAAGATATTGTCCAAAAATTCACCTTTTTTGATTCTACAGAGAAAAATTCATGCTGCTTTGGAATGACATGAATGGGAGTAAACAACGGCATACCTTCACCATATCCTCCAAATCACAAGTCACTTCAGCTTCAATTAGTATGCATACGTAGTTCTGATGAGACATCGGCCGTAATTGCTTTGATCGTTTTACGTGAGGCCACTAATGCGGGGCTGAAATAACGCAGACCTCACAAAGTCTTGAATCAATTAATCTATCATTTCAAGACTGTCACAACAGTAGAGCGCATTAATTAATTAATCTCCAGAAAGCCTCACTGAGTGATGTGTGTGTGTGAAAGAGAGAGAGAGAGAGAAAGAAAGATAGACAGAAACGGATCGCAAGAGATAGGTGGCTGTTGAGTTTCATCTAAAAGCTGCCCACGTAGGAGAGAAACTCAAAACATACAGACACCATCCCACACTCACCAACATTGCATTCTCTATCTGCCAATACTCAATTAGTGTCAGCTGTCCAATCTCGACCACTCTCACATCCACACATACGCAATTACTCTCACACACTCACACACAAATTCAATGATGTCTATCTGTGCATCCAAAACTGTATGAACAAACACAAACACACAACCACAGATAATGGCCCACAACTACAAAAAAGACACAATGGGTCTGACAAACAATCACAATAAACATAAAAAAAGCAGAAAGTGTGTAAGTTTTAGTGTTAATCTCCTATAGCAAATGTTAAATATTTTCTCCTTAACTTTTGCCCCCAGTTTGTCCAGCAATCTGTGTTTTCACTGTTATACGGTAGGGGTTGCTGTTTCAGATCTTCTGAAATAGTACAACATCTCTGGATCCAAAAACAAGAGAAGAAGGTCTGCATTAACCAAGGCTGCATCCAAAATCGCACACTTCCCTACTATATAGTAGGTGCAAAACAGTATTTGACAAAAGTAGTATGTACGAATTCACAGTACTCATAAAAGAGTAGGCAAAAAGTTGCCCTTATCTCCTACTTCAAGTGAAATTCTTGAGCACACCTGAGGCAACTAACTAAGGGCTTCATTAGTTGCACTAGGCGTGCTTGAGCTAGAACACATGAAATATCTCAACTGGCTAGATTTGTTGAGTGTCGCGTTTGACTGCATATTAGAAATATGGACAAGTCAAAAGAATGCCCCAAAAAGTTAAGAGAAGTTATCATCGCCCTTCACAAACAAGGAACAGGATACAAAAAGATAGCAAAGGCACTTAATGTTCCTAGAGACACCATTTGAACCACAGTTTGCAAGTTCGCAAAGTTAAAGGAACAGTGGTTACACTACCTGGACATGTCAAAAAAAGGATGCTATCAACTGCTGCAACCAGATTTCTGAGAAGGCAGGTTCAGAAAAAACCTTGAGTGACTGCAAAAGACCTGCAGCAAGACATGGTGGCAACAGGCACTGAGGTTTCAGCTTGCACAGTAAGGCACATACTAAATAAATGCCAGAACTCCAAGACGTACAACCACTACTGACCCAAAAGCACAAGAAAAGTCGGCTCCAATTTGCTCAAAATCATATAAATAAGCCACAGATGTTTTAGGATTCTTTTCTGGAGCGATGAAACAAAACTTGGAACTTTTCGGCCCTATGGATAAGCTGTATGTCTGGAGGAAGAAGAATGAAGCATATTCTGAAAAGAACACTCTGTCTACAGTTCAGCATGTTGGGGGTTTGGTGATGCTCTGGGGCTGCTTTGCATCCTCTGGCACTGGAAACCTTCAGCGTGTGGAAGGCAAGATGGATTCATTGAAGTATCAGGAAATCCTAGGAGAAAATGTCATGCCGTCAGTGAGGAAGCTGAAGCTTGGGCGTCATTGGACCTTCCAACAGGACAAGGATCAAAAACATACCTCAAATTCCACCAAAGCTTGGTTGCAGAAGAAGTCCTGGAAGTCCAGTCCAGCACGCAAACCCAAGATTATTACTGAACTGGAGGCCATTGCTCATGAGGAATAGGCTAAGATTCCTCAAACGCTGCCAGAAGCTGGTGTCTGGGTATACATCTCGTTTGAAGCAGGTCATAGCAGGAAAAGGGTGTTCTACTAAGTACTAAAGATGCTTGTCATGAAGGGGTTAAATAATTTTCTGTTGAATTTGGGGAAACCAGCAATTTTGATTACTTTTGTTTGATTTGTTCATTGCAAACAGCTGAAAGTCTGTAAATTTTGCCAATAAACCTTATTTGCAATGGGGGTTGAATAATTCCGATTACAACAGTAGAATGTCTGAATTGGCCTACATTTATACTACACATATTCATACTATATGGAACATACTTTTTTAGCGGTCGTGGAGTAATTACTTATTCAGAATAAGTAGCCTACGCGATTTCAGATGAAGCCCAATTTTTTATGCCCTTCCCTCGCTAACTTCCCTCCACCTCGTTCACTCATGTACGTCATTGCTCACGTTGCCCACTACTGGCGGAACCCTTAAAACACTCTAAACCCTTGATCACTTGCAATCCACAATGGAGCTGATTTATTATTTACAGTTTTTTTTCCTTATGAATTTGTTTTATGCACCATATAGGCCTGTATGTATGCTTGGGCTGTTTGAGAACAAAAATTATAATACAATAAACTATAACAGTCAGCTTAAGGTAGCTACAAGTATTATGCGGTTAAGTGTCAAAATAACTCCAATATCATACACTAAAGTTGTGTGGGGTGGGGTTAATTAAGTGCGACCTGCTGTGAAGTCACAATCATGGTGCATTGTGGTCTATGGATCTGCCTGTAGTGTACATATTGAGTAGACTCACTTTCCTCAACTAAAACGGAGGGGTCGAGGGTCTGTCCAAATAAACTTCCCTCATCCACTTGACGAAGCACTTTAAAATGGTGGCGGTGATTCCCTCAAGGGGAAGTGCTTAGGGAAGTTCACGAGTCTAAAAGTGGAGTTAAACGCAGCCCAGAGAGAGACAGGAAGAAGTTGTTTCCACACATGTAAGCTAATGCGATCATTTCTGAGAAAAATGTCAGACTCACAAAGAGGTGCATGCAAGCTTTGGGGCTGTTGATGGACTCGATTTAGTCTATCTATGTTTTGATCATCGTTCTGAATCTAATCCGGATGAAGGTTTTGACAAAAATACAATATACATATTAATACAATAAAATATTCTGGGAGCCATTCAAGTTTTGTGAATATGATAAAAAATGCTGGTGATGGCAATTTCAAAGTGAAAATTGTTTCTACGCCATTTTTTTTTTTCAGTGTATAAGCAAGTCATTTATACATTGATTCCCCCAAAAAAGTTAAAACACTGGTTCTTTCAACATTGCTTAACTAATGGTGTATTTTTAGGGCAGGACTATCAGTTTGGCAGACCAATGGCAGACGAGGAGAGTGTTTCAACACAATCATTGATTCTGACAACTGCACCAGCAGTGAACACAAAGTCCACAAAGACATAGGGCGTCTTATTTGTCATTTCAGGTTTCAGAAGGACTTTGTGGGCTCCAGAACAGATTATTCTTAGTCAGTCTATGTGGCATTATGTCATAATAGTGTGGACTCGCAGGTGGACTGCTCCTTTGGGACAGAACCATTCCATTTGATGCCGCTAGTGCCACAGAAATTAGGCTACACACTTCATCTTTAAATCAGGACAACAGTAAACAACACCAGAGAAACCACAGGAAAAAAAAGACTACTTCAAGAAAACACACAGTTTAAACTGGTAACTTCTGGTGGATGCCGGTTAATCTAGTCAAAAGAAAAAATTGTCCATTTATTTATACGTAAATTCTGCTCTATGTTCCTTTTCAAGAAATTGCACTGTGACCCTGTCGTACCAACTATAGACGTCTTTTCCAGTGACTTAACCAGTGTCCTCTCAATGGCCAGCAGAGTTAGGTATAATTGTATAAATGTAATAATATAATAAAGGTATAAATAATAATATAATAAAGTACAATAATTCTACTACTAATAATATTTTTTTAATTATTTTAATTATTACTTAATAATAATAAAATATATTAAGTAATAATATAATAATAAAGATATAAATGTATAATTGTGTGAAATATATTATGAAAATTGGCTAACAATTTCGACAAGCAAATACGAAGAAATAGGTTGCAGCAGTTAGTCTTTCGACTTCACTTGCAAAATCCGCGATGGGACTGAGCTCGAATAGCTTCAGCGTCAGCGACTTTTTATTGTATGAAATCGCTGTCAATCAAAAGGAGATGCAGCCTTTCGACAGAACCTCCAATCATCACGCAGAAGCCCGGAGTCCAGGCCAGCCCACTCCTCATTCACTCCCAGAGACGCTGAGCGTCCGTGGGCGGGACATAATTGCAGCATTTATCCAATGACCGTTCAAAGCAGCCCCATTGAAGTCAATGGACGCTGGGCTTCAACCAAGGGGGTAATGTTTCAGAAAAAACTGAAGCTTCCCCGGGCGCCGCCATTGATTAGCAGACCATCACCTGCTGTTAGTATTCCATTGACTCCCATTCATTTTGGCGTCACTTTGACAGCGAATAACTTTACATCTGAGGCGTTTAAAGACTCCATTTGTCCATTATTTATTTCTAAAGAAACACGAAAATGTATAAAAGGCTCCATTACCTTGTATCTTACGTTATGGCCCAGTAGAAGCAGTTTTTGTAAAAATAGGCTAACGATTGCGTCATAACCACGCGACTCTCTGTCGCACAGTAGAGAGATTACCGTATGGACAGGAGGAGAAGCTCGCGGGCAATCGGGGGGACGTGGAGGCAAAATGACAAAATAATTAATCAGAATACTTAGCAAAAGTTTCTCCTGCTCCAAGCTCATGGACACCTCCTACTCACACTCTCCGTCTCTGCAAGTTTCGGAAGGGAATGATTCAGATTTCTCTTGTCACAGCTACTAGAAGACAGACAGGTTGCTCACGTCACATCTATGTCGTCAAGCTCAGTTTGAGTCTGCGCAGTACGCTCAGCCATCAGGAAGCGAGTGCTTCTGATTGACTTCACTTTTCTCCGTTGAATCCAATGGGGTCGCTGTGTCCATTTTTTTTACTGCCTATGGCTTCAACAGGGAAATGCACTGTGACGCTACAGGAATGTATGATAAGGAAATCGAGTCAGCCGACCTGCTATATGTAACTGATTCTGAACGAACTCGTCTTTGAGATGAACGTATTCTAACGCATTTTTAGTCAATAAAATGTTAACACAATAGTACATATTTGACCATTCATTTTTTGACATTATAGGGGAAACCGAGCTTCCCTTGCAGGCTTAAAGAAATCCCCACTGATATATATATATATATATATATATATATATATGCTTTGCATCACAGAAATAAATTATATTTTTTAAAGTATATTAAAATAGAAAACCATTATTTTAAATTGTAATTTTTGATCAAATAAATGGAGGCTTGATGCGCATAAGGGACTTTTTTAAAAATTAAAAATAAATAGTAATGTGTGTGCACATTTTTGACCAGTAGTACTGTACTATTATACTATTATAAAAAGAGTTTTTAAATCATAAAGTCACCATTTCGTGTGTTGTTGTCAGCCTACACTTCACATAATAGGCCTGTAGATGGCGCCTGGGCTTCATTTAACAAACTATGATAGTTTCATTAAAGGGACACCAGGCAACTCTTGAGTGTTTTTTTCTCTACGAAGCTCCCCCTAGTGTCTGGTAGTAAATGCTTTCATACACTCTGTCGTAAAAACGAACTGTTGTCACCCCACCCCCCGCCACGAGCAACCCAGCTGATCAGCTGTCAACCTAGCTGAGCAGAGGAACCGGCTATTTCAAAACCAGTTATGTCTACCGAGGCAAGTAAAGCAATATTTTCTTTCCAACTGATGGCGATTTTTTTTATTTTATTGTGTTGTCATGCATACTAGTATTTTTACCGGAACGAACGATATGAACGAGGCGAACTACTGCTTTCGTGTTTGTTTGTTTTTGGGAGAGTGGGCATGAGCATAAAATATATCGGAGGCTAATATTTGTCTAAAGTTGTATTAGCAAGGTTCATCTAGTAGAATGACGGTTACCTTTGCCTGTCTAAGAAAACATCAGAACGTTTTTTCTAGCTCGATCATGATATGTGCAACATGTTTATTGCCTATTATCAGACGCGTTGACTTAGTGACATAAAATAAAAGTGTAAGTTACACAAATAAAACCGACAGAGGAACGGCCACACAACTACAGAAATCAAACGTGTTTGCTATGACAATGCCTAACATCAAAGTTATAGTATCTAGCGTAACGTTACTAGTAAGCCCGTAACAGACAGCGATCATAATAAAAAAACTTTACAGACAATAGCAAACATCCTGAGGTCACAATTACTTGAAATGTAAATATTAAACACAGTTTATTCCAAAGATACTTACAAGTGCAACAGCAATAAGGCCAGGTCAGCATCCGTTTTGCAGGCTTCTGTTTCTCTCAGTTCTCACCATTCTGAAAAAGCCGGTCCGATATTTAACTTTACTCGAGTCTGACTTATTGCTCGGTCAGTCTCCCGTTTCCTCTTTCGTTGGTCCTCCGACAAAGATTTCCTAGCTTTCTGCTTCTTTTTACAGGCTCAACCATAACTAAATCTATCGTTGCCCTTTGCTTAGCTAGCCGGTGCTTGAATGGGGGCGTGTAATTACGTGTGCAGTGCCGCCAAGCAATTCGTTACATCGCGAGACCTGATATCACGCGATACTTCCTGACACCGACCCGCGTCCCAAAGTTGCAAGTGAGTTTTTTCCGCTCTCGGGCACCAGGGGGGTGCGAAACCACCACCATTCAACCCGAAATAAGTAATATAACCATTCCACTGACTCCGAAGCTGTTCAGTTAAGGTTAAAAAGTTACCTAGAGCCCCTTTAAATGGTAAACGGTGTATCAATAGACTAAATACAAGTGACTTGAATACTATACTTACCTTTAATGCTACTTTTGGTGCTGGTTTTGTGCAGTGCTTTGTAGTCAGTTAACATCCATTAGTTCAACGACGCAGATTCAGATCGCTTCATAAATGTAAATTCGTCTGTCCATGTAATTTTCAAACTATTTATTTATAAAAGACAGATGACGATTGTTCGGTGTAGGCATAGACATAATAAATACATAGACTCCCCTATTGGCCACTGGATCGTACGTCAACGGGGCCGCCATATTGCGGAGGGCAACTTTCCCATAACTCTCTTAACGGAAATTGAGAAAAATGCCTGCTTCGTGTGCTGCTTGGTACAAATCGCCGCACAACTGAAAACAGGTCTCGGGGAATTACCTTTCTCAAGCAATACTGAACATTTGTTTCTGGTTGTATTTGGTCATTATATAATTAGTAATAGTAACGTTAGTTGGCCACCGGAGTCAGTCAGACTAAAATAGTTAGCGATGTCACTAGTTAACTTAGCTGTGAAAGTTGAGACATGAGTTGACATGATTTATATTATAGTTTTTGCTTATATTATATTTTATATTATAAAGTAAATTCCCTGAAATCTAAATATAGATAATATATATCTATATTTTCTTAAACTTTTACTACGACAAGTATTCGTTTTGGGTAGGTACTAGTCACTATTTAATTTACTATTTTTATTATTGTCTATATTATTCTGCTATTGATATTACATTGTATTTGCTATTATTATAGTATTATACATAAACTATATGCTTATTATATTATGCAGCCTGCCGGTGTGAAATGTATTTGCCGATTTGTTTCATTTTCTCAATGGCGGTCAATAGGCTTTATGCCCAGCTCCACTACTTCCTGAACTTCAGCCAGCTCCTTTGTTTCCTGTCTGCCATTATTGGACAAACTGATTAATCCAGGTGTGCCTGACCTCAGTAACAATAATCAGACACACCTGGATTAATCAGTTTGTCCAATAATGGCAGTGGCAGACAGGAAACAAAGGAGCTGGCTGAAGTTCAGGAAGTAGTGGAGCTGGGCATAAAGCCTATTGTAAGCACAAGAAAAGCTAAAATCGGGTTGAAGACAGAAAATTATTTTTCAACAATAAGAAAACGTTATTTCATTTATTGTGAAAATTAAATTATATCTCAGTATGGGGGTCTTGCCGGTCTTCACAATTCTTATCCAAGAATAAAAAGCCAAATACATGACATGTATGAGCTTTGACAATTCCTTATTATTATTTTTTTTTTAATATAATATATAAGTCTAACTATCGAGATTTTAAATAACTGGAGATGGAACTTTTTGTACACCACGTACAAACCACTGAAATCGGTTGAAAAATGTAAACGTTATTTTTGTTTTTATCCAGAAAAACCGCCGCTCACCCGTTTACTTGCATTTGTTTACAGCATAGTCTTGCCCTCAGCAGTATGGCGGACACGTTGACGTATCGCAGCAACGTTCCAAAGCGCCAATAGCGTATTTATTATGTCTATGGGTGTAGGCTATTGTACATGACAAATAGGCTTTAATGAATTATGTAATATTTTGAAATATGTGATATGTGGATTTTTAATTGAATCGACACACACACAAAAAAAAAAGTAAAAAAATTGTTTGCTTTATTTTTTTCCTGCCATCGAGCCATCACTGAAAGAACCATACATGTATTTGTCTCAAGAGCATCGGCTCCCGAGAAGACTGTGGGATACCTACGTTCACACTAGTGCATTTTCATTTTAAAACGCATAACTTTTGCTACGGTTATGCCTGCCGACCACACACTATACTCCGGAGTTTTAGACCCTTGATAACGGAGACTGACCCCGTCAGTCAAGACTGAAGCAAGACACACGCAACTTGACTGCAGCCATATCACCTTTTATATGCACCTTGGCCTCTGTCCATCATGGCCTCCTAATCATCCCCATATACTGATTGGCTTCATCACTGTCTCCTCTCCACCAATGGTGGGCGTTCTGGCGCAATATGGCTGCCGTCGCATCATCCAGGTGGATGCTGCACATTGGTGGTGGTTGAGGAGATTCCCCCTTCTGTGTAAAACGCTTTGAGAGCCGAGAAAAGCGCTATATAAATGTAATGAATTATTATTATTGACGCAAGTGACGCAACCCATATCAACGCGTTGTAGCAACGACACCTCAGACTGACAGAAACGTAAAAATAAACGGGAATTTAGGCTACTTTAGTTTTGTACACATTGTCATGTTAATTATAATCAAATGCATTTTGTTTTATTGACCACAATATTATCATTGATATTTGTTTGAGAAGGGCACTTTTGATTAATTTTGAAATAGGGCAGGGGCTCAAGAACCCAAAGCACCCCCCCCCCCATCCCCCCCAGAGACTGAATGTGTGTGACTGATTTGGTTCATTAACCAGAAAAGGCAGACTGCAGGAGTAATGCATCTCTCTCTCTCTCTCTCTCTCTCTCTCTCTCTCTCTCTCTCTCTCTCTCTCTCTCTCTCTCTATCGCTCTCTCTCTCTCTTTCTTTCTCTCTCACTCTCTCTCACACACACACACATACACACACTCTTTGTGCCATCACTGCAGAATGGATGTAATCTTTTTGCTATGCCATCCTTTCAGCTAACACGCAAACACCATTCCAGCAGTCCCCACACACCCTGACAGCAAGCATCAGAGAGTTTTTGAACCCAAAGACACGTTACTGCACCAGGACTGGAGCAGCACTAATGCAGCCAAGCTCTTTTCCTCATCCTCTGTCATCCTTGTAAATCTCTCCCTCTCTTTCTGTGCAAGTTCAATCTCCAGATTGTGCGATTGCAACATCTGGACTATAAGAAAAGCTGTATGTAGAGGGTTTGAATACATTGTGACCAAATGTTCCTTCAAGGATAAAACCTGAAATCTCCACATATAAAATTATAAAGAGACTTAAAAGTGTTTCTGTAAGGCTTAGGTTTAGGGCGTCAATGGAAAGACCCTGTGTGCATGCAAATGATAACTTAGTGTGAGAGAGAAGGGCTTGTTTATCTCTGTAAATTTATAGTAGAATCAGCGTGAGTTTATGAATGAAATAAATATAGACGCATTAAGAGAAACAACACTCCAACATCAGAGATAGACAGACAGAATGACAGAAAGATAGAAAGATAGATAGATAGATAGATAGATAGATAGATAGATAGATAGATAGATAGATAGATAGATAGATAGATAGAATGATCTGCCACATTGCCTTCATCATTGTGTTGAGGTTTAAATCGCTTTTTAATGAGCGATTCGTCAAGTTTGTGTCTTCCTAAATCTCTCTGCCAGTCTTTTCTTATTTTACAGTCCCATTTTCTGTAGATGTGATCTATTACATTTTCAGTAATGCTGTACAAGCTCTCTCTTTCCCTCCTTCACACACACACACACACACACACACACACACACTGACAGTGCAGAGGGCTGGCAGAGCTCAGCTGTGGTTTGTGAATGGGATATTACATGAGGATGATGTTGCAGCCACTCTGACTTTGATAGAAGATGACCATCTCTCCCTCTCTTTGTGCATCCCCTAACCATTTTAATCTTCCCCATACTTGATCATTTACTCATTTCTTCCAGTTATCAGTGTACTTTCTGTCTCACTTCCTTTAAAGCTGTCTGTGGTACTTGTTCTCCTTTCTGACTCTAGCCCATCACAACAGTTCCTTGTTTTAACGTCTCTAGTCATTCCATAAGTCTTTTCTGTGTGGTGGTGAAGCATGCCGGAGTCTTACCTGCTGTAGAGTGAGCTGGAGTCCCAGGTTCAGCTGGAGGTTCAGGTCCGCAGAGGAACGAGACCGGCAACGCAGACAGACAGCAAACCAAACTGGAGCTTGAGCACACCAAAGAGAGAGAGAGAAGGAGACAGACAGAGAGGGAAAAAGAGAGAGAGACAGAGCAGGACAGAGAGACAGAACACTGACTAGTTGGAGGTGAGATGAAGGGGAGAGAGAGTGTTAGAGGAAGATAAACGGACGGAGAAAGAGAAAGTGGGTGAGGGAGAGAGAGAGAGAGAGAAGAGGAGGGGCTTAAGTCAGATAGGAGGGACAGTGCGATGCCGTAAGAAAAGAGGTGAGAATGAATGAATGAATGACTTGAATGACTGAATTAACAAATGACCAAATAAATTACCAGAATGAACAAATGAGCAAATTAATTCATTAATAAATGACCTAATGAATGAATAAGCGAATGAGCAAATTACCTACAGTGATAAATTATCTGAACAAACAAATGATTAATGATCAAATTAATGAATTAACAAATTCCCTAATAAATGAGTGAACGAGCAAATGACGAATAAATCACCCAAATAAACAAATGATCTAAAGAACAAATGGATGAATAAATGAACTGAATGAATGAATGAATGAATGAACCAATGAATGAAATGACAGAATGAACAAATAACCAAATAAATGATTAAATGACTGCATTGATTAATAATTTGATCATTCAGTAATAACAAATAGCAAATGAATGAGAAAATTTATAAATATCAGAATGAGTGTTAATGAATTAACAAATAATTAATGAATGTGAATGAATTAATGAATGCATCAATGAACAAACAAATAAAATGACTGAAAACTGAACAAACAAACAAATTAATTAACACAAAATAGGATTATCTCAGTCTAAAAAAAAAAACAAGAAGTTATGGAAAGTCACTTAAAGGGTCAGTTGACCCAAAAATGATAATTCTGTCATTATATACTCACCCAACCTGTTTGACTTTATTTTGAAAAAAGTCAAAATTAACAAACAAAAAAAACTTTTCTTTTTTTTTTTCATTCATACATGTCAAGTTAAAGGGATAGTTCACTTTGAAATTAAATTTTGGTATGTTTTAGCTTACCTCAGGGCAAGGTTATAATCGTTAACGAAAACGAACGAAAAAACGAAAACTAGGTGGGAAAAAACATTGTCGTTAACTGAAATAAAAATAAAAACGAGGCATTGCAAAAAAACGATAACTAACTAAAACTGTAATGTGTGTTTGGCAAAACTAACTAAAATAAAATAAAATTATAGAGTAAATGTCCTTAGTTTTCGTCTTTGTCAAGGTCTTTCATTTTTTAACGCTATTTAAAACACGCAGGTATTCATTCAGCTGCATTTCCTATCCCCATGCGTCTCTCACATGCGCGCGCGCGCACACACACACACACACACACACAGCCCCTCCCCTCCGTGCACACCGCGTCTCCATGAGAACGAGTGTTCGTTCGACGTTGAAAGCAAGTTCGCGAAAGGTTGGTATGTCTATCTCGTGAACACCTTTACACAATCACACATTAAAAAGTGGTATAAAAATATTTTAAATTCTGAATATAATTTTGTCAGTGTGTTAATGTCGACCCGAGAAGCGATTGCGCCTTCTTTAGAAAGTTAACTAGTCGCAAGTTTGAGGTAAAATGCACTTTTTGGTTGTGGTTGTCGATGTCAAAACACTATAAGCTGTGATTCAAATATTAAATAATGTTATGTCATTTTTTTACTTTTACACTGAATGTTTGCTGCTTCAATCCAGATGACTAGGCTATTGGCTGTAGAGGGTAAATTTAGTATAGGGTGTGAAAATTGTACAGCTGTGGTATTTGTATAGGGTGTGAATTCTGTATAGAAGATGTGTAGATTTTTGGTATGGCGTGTGGATTTTGTAAGAGCTAAAAGAATTTCAATGGGGTGTGAATTTTTTTCTAAAATTGTATGATGTTTTTGTTGAGTTATTATTACACAATACTTTTTCCGACCTTTTTGAATCTTGCCCCTGACAAATAACCCAAATTACAAAAAAAGACTAAAACTAACACTAAAACTAATAAAAACTAAACTAAAACTAAGCATTTTCAAAAAATAAAAACTAAACTAAACTAGCAAACCCACTTTAAAAACTAATTAAAACTAAACTGAATTTGAAAACAAAAAGTCAAAACGAAATAAAAATAAAAACTAATGAAAAATGCAAAACTATAATAACCCTGCCTCAGGGGCATATATACATGTATATATATACACTAGATGTCGCCTTGGCTACGGCAGTTCATTGGAACGAATGCCGTAGGCAAGGCGGCATTTATTCTAGTGTATATGCACCAGTCTGCGTACACGTCACACACCAGGATGCGCGCGCGCCCTCAGATCACTTGGACGTGGTTGTGTACAAGAGTTAAAAAACTATATAAATACTGTTCGTTTTCTCACACAAACCGCTCGTTTCGTGTCTTAGGCCATCAATGTGTACTTACGATGGGGAATTGTTTAATTTGGACTCTGTGCATGCTCTTTGAGACCGTGACCACAGACCTGCATTATATGACTGACAGACAAGAACGGTTTGACCTAAACATTTTAAATTGAAACTACTGCGGAAAAAAAGACACCTACATCTTGGATGCCCTTGAGGTAAGCTAAAACATACCAAAATTTAATTTCAAAGTGAACTATCCCTTTAATGCGATCCAAGTCATTTGGACCCCATGGCAACATTATAACAAATATGATTTTTGGAAGAACTACGAACTAGTTTTTTAACAACATTAAATGTGTCTCTTACAGCGTTTCAAAGGAGATCTCAACAATGTCTCAAGTTCCAAAGTCAAAGATTTCAACATGAACTCATCAAATTCTTTCAAGACCAAATGATCTATTCTAAACTATATGCTACCCACATTAATTTTACATTCTTTGTGTGTAATCTAAGTCATTTTAGGAGGAAAAGTTGATACTTAAATGGGAACAACTGAAAATTAAATCTTCTGAGAAATGAAAGAACAATGCAGAAGCCTATGAGCATACCCTGAGGAAAATTATGTTTTGAGGTAAAGATGAAACACAAGGATTAATAAACTGGAACATGCACAAAAAGACCAAAAGCTGCTGAGTGGGGAAGAATGACTAGCAAAAACGAGGGATGAATTCCCAGGAGGGGTACAGAGAGTGGCATGAGTCCAAATTAATAGAATGACCTAAAGGCACATACACAATTATTTTATGGGGAAAAAAAGCATGAACAAGAGGTTGAATGTGAGATACAGTATAGCGCTTCAGACACAACAGAAATAAATATAATTTGTCTTCAAGCATGTATATTCAGCATCACAGAAACCCATCCGCCTGTTGCTGTCCCATCACAGTCCAACATGCTCCAGTGAGCCATATATCACTCCATCTGGTCATATCACTCTGTGTGCCACAGCACCTCTGGTTTTTCTCTCATTCTTCACTCAGAGTGGCCACTGTGTTAAATGCAACCCAAAAATGAAGCCATATGATACCTTTGTGTGGGGAACAGGCTGGAATTTTTTCTGTTTAATTTAAAGTTGCGATGAAACAGAAGTAGCGACAGATTGTGTCTTGGACCTCCGAGTGAAACGAATTATGGAAAAAGAAAAAGAAAAATATATATATATAGGTTGGAAACTTGGTTCTGTCCATTAGTTGTTAATTGGATAAAGGCAGATCCGAATGCGAGCATGCAGTCGATTTTAAGAAATGGGTGCGTGTTATTGCAGATGAAATGACTGGAGAAGTCCGGCATACATCACCTCACCATAGAGAAATCAAGATATTTTGAATACAAATTATGAGGTCAAAACAATTAAACATATGCATGGATAGAAAACGTTAATAACATTCAATAACAAGCATTTATAAAATATAGGGTGGATTTCCGTTTTATGGCGTATCATTAACTCAGTCTGTAATTGGTTATGAAAACACAACAATGTTGTTTGGCTTCACTGACATCAATCCTGATACAATGCACGATGCATTACGCTGATTTTACATTTATTCCCTGAATAAAAAAAAGCAACATTTCCAAAACATATTCATTTATCCAAAGCAATTTGAATATGTGTGAATGGTGAAAGGGAAAACTTGACAGCAAATGTGGATATTTCGGCTTGGTACGTGACTTCAGAAGACTTGGAATACAATGACATACTTTGACATAATCAGTGACTTTGATTGTCAAGTGCCTCAACCAAACACAGGCAACGTTTGCTTGTTTCCTTCAGCTTTTTAGGGCATGCATACTTGAGTTGAGAGATTTTAGCTGAGCTACTGGGTTTCTTTGGTGTATATAAAAAGAACGCTTTTAGGCTGACGGCCAACACAGCTCCCAGATCAGCTAAACGCTAATGGCGTTCAATATCACATCAAGCAACATGCTGCTCTGTAATCAACCTTCAACAGAAGCACTAAAACAAGCCACATAACAGAATTACTCAAACCAGGGTTAAAGTTTACCTCAGCTGTTTGGTAATTCACAGACTGATTCACTGTTTACACAAACTGGTTTGGCAATTAGTACGCAAGCATATATTACTCGGCTGGCTGAAAATGACAGGAAACAAACTCATCTGAAAACTTAATCTGGTGTAAAGAGTTTCATACTGTATGTATAGACTCTGTGTGAGGGATGCATGTACACCACTTTTCTCCATGTGAATGATCCAGTGTACACGGGAGAGAGTTGATAGATTTACCAGAATAACATACTAAAGCATGCTTTCTCCTTTCCTCAGTTTGCTTTGGGATCCAAAAGGGAATTTGTTCATTTAATGTGCAGTAAGCTGATCCTTAAATCCATTTAGACATGGAATAAAAGAGCAAATTATAATGAGCTCATCTCTTATCCAGTTCTTCATAAAAGACTTCATCAGCATCTCCAGCGCCACTATAGGGCAGTTTAAAGCCTTCAACACACACACTCACAATGATCACATTTACTGCACTCGGAGAGAAATTGCAGGGAAACTGGCTTTCAGGGAACGATTATAAGGTCACAATGTAGATAATTTCTGCAAAAATCTCAACTCATTTCAGTTGAGTTTTAAGCACAGTATGTGCATTTCCCAGTGATGTCATGATTAATAATTAAATGGATAAAGTTGTCCTGTACAAATCATGAGACAAATGCAGTGCTCTGTTAATCTATGAGAATATTAAGTGAATATTTCATGAACAAACCCCTGAAAACGGTGGTCAACTCTTTTGACTTCAACCAGTGAGCAAAGACTGGTTGCTAGGCAAGTCTATGGAACTTGTTCTCCATTTCATTTCATTTCTTTTAATTGTTTAATTTTTTTCCCCCCTCTAGTCCATCCAACAGCTTTCAACAGCTTTTTAGGTGGTGGTAGAGCATGCTTTGTCGTACATGCTGTAGAGTGAGCCGGAGTCCTGGGATCAGCCGGAGGTTGAGGTCTGAAGAGAAACAAGACATCAAACTGAACTTGTGAAAACCCAACAAACCATAATTGTGGCAGGGAGTATTGCACCTGCAACAACACACAAATGTTATAGAGATTCAGGATTATCAATCATGTTTCTCTGTACATTACAAAATCACTCGGAATTTGAAGGTTGAATTGAATATTGGGATGAATATTAAAGTATAGAGAGGATGCAGTATCCTGTGGACATCCCATGGGAATTGTAGTCCATTTAAGCCTGCTGAAGAGTAAATTGTGCAGCCCTAGCATGAAGGACAAAGGATGCATAATTCCCTCTGGATCACACACACACTAACGCTGCAACATCACAGCCCATGGCTTAAGCTTCTGAAGAACAGTAAAGGACACACTGCAAAACAATATTGCACCGCATTAGACCTCCATCAGCATTAATCGCTCTAAAATGGCTCTGGAACCTCTTGTAAGTGCTGCATATGACTACAAAAAAAAGTTTTAAGGCACAAAACTTTACACAAAAAAAATACACAACTTTTCGGGTATAAAAAAAAAGTCCCATTAAAGACAGTTTCCATATTCCAAATGAGAAAGCGTCTCTCCTTATCAGGAAAATATGCTAATACTGTAATAAAGAAGTTTCCTGGTAATATGCCTCAGCTTGGCTTGAATTAAAAAACAAAGAAGGAAATCTGTGCTTACAGGAAGTAGACTCATGTCTGAAGAAAACAGTATTACATCATATAGAAACGGCAGCTTCTAAGTAACTTCTTTTTACCAAGGAACTTTTGGGAAACAACTGTGTGTGTGTGTGTGTGTGTGTGTGTGTGTGTGTGTGTGTGTGTGTGTGTGTGTGTGTGTATGTATGTGTGTGTGTGTGTTCACTTACATTATTAGGAGTTATATTAAAGAATAAGAGAAAGAAACACACACTTTCACACAAAATACCTTCATTGTGTAATCTGCTGTTAAAATATGAATGGATATGTCAAGAAAAGGACTCTAGGTGGCACTATGGGGGCAAACTTTCATTCAGCATTTGATCAGCTTCAAGTCACTTATCACCAAGGTGCGCAAGAAGTGGGGTGTCTACAGAAAACACACACAAAAAAAATTACTCCAAAAGCAATTCCTGTAAAACACCTAACTTGAAGTGAAAGTAGTTTTTGGCCACAAAACCTTCCTACCTGTTCATGAGTCACCGTCTGGTTTTAGAGTGGTTTTAGAACAACTCAAAATAAACTATATGAAAACCAAACTAAAGGTTTAACAGTGGAAAAAGAGGTCCTGAAAAAAAAAAAAAATGAGGAAGTTCTAACCTTATTGTGGCTTTTAAAGTTCACGCTGAGACTTGTCACCAGGAAGTTTTGAAGTCTTGAGAACACAAAACCTTCTAGAGACTTGTTTGAGAGAATCAAGCGCATGGGTGAAAAGAGTTACTCACAGGACAGAGTTTTACAGAGTGACCTTGGGAAAAAAGGGAATGAAAGGCCAATAGGAGACATTTATACTCAAGAAGAGCATGTGACTTTTAAATATGTTCTTCTTGACTGAGTCACAGCATCAAATGTCATTTAGTGTCAGCACCTAAATGACTAACAAGTGTTATAAAAACCTACATGGCAAGACCTTGTGAATGGAAGACTTATTGAACTTTCTAAAAGGCACACTCAAACGTTTGCATCTTACACATGCTCCAAGAAGTATACAGATCTTTTTTTTTTCTGTCAAAACACACACACACGCACACAAGCAACAAAAGCATAAAGGTGTGAAATTCAACTGAGTCGAACTAACATCAAATTAGAAATAGGGGAATCCAGAAATCAGTCAAGCATGAATATGCAAACTTTCACATACACGATTCTGAGAAGATAAAACTACTCTGTAAATGAATACGATCCATCACAAATCCAGATAGATGCACACGACCAGCCTCCTGTGGCTAATGCTAACATTAAGCTAATGTGCAGCTAACCATTCAAATCTTTATCTTACGGAAACATAACCCAAACCCACAAACCCCAATCTTGCTCAGAAGACACATACACTAATTAGTCACAAAACAAAAAAGAGAACATAAACTTAAACATAAACCAAACTAAAATAAATGATCAGTTCTTCCATTATCCACCAGATATACTGCACATTCACAATTAAAATACTATTCAGACTACACAGTTTACCAGATGCCCAGATGGCATCCTATTTTTCATAGATCTTTGAAGCATGCATCTTTGTACACTTATATTGCTTGCCTTTTTGGTCACAAAGTTTGCAATGCTCAGTGATGAATTTAGCTATACAGTGCATGTTAGTTTTAGCATAAAATGATGGCCACAGCTCATGTGATGCCAATTACATGGGAAAAAATATCAAGGGTTGTTGCCAATCTAGCCTGTTGTAATTTTCCATAAATGCATGGTGGCCAGGGCTTTTTATTGAGTCTGATGGACACAAAATGATGTTTAAAAGGCACCAAATTCATATAAATGAGTGCTTTTGTGCACTTAAAAGCAAGTTAGCTAATTGTGTATGAGCAAAACTGTATATTCTGCTGTTTTCTTTCTGTTAACTATTCGGCACTTCAATTATTTTCCGGACAGACAGAAATTCTACACATCAAGTCTACACATGTTTTCCAGAGTTTCCCCTGTATTTTCTGTACAATTGATAAAAGAGCTCTGCAATAGAGCCAAGACAGACAATAATAGTGTCATCAGTGTTTTTTTTGTTTATTTGTTTTTGCCCTCAACGTCATAGAAATCCACCCCTAAACGAAGGGAGTTGTGCAGAATATCCTGGCCTACTGTTTTACTGCAAACTTGTGTGCATACTGTACTTACATCCTCATCACCAGTGCAGCACATACTCTTCATACATAGAAATATGCTGATCGAGATCCACCCAGAGGTCTATTCTGCATATGAAATGGAAGACAACAACAGAAACACATTGTTTTCAGATATTATTTAAATATCATAAGACATGGTTTCGCTCATAACAACATTGTGATCTGCAGAGGCTTGTTTTGCTCATCTGTAAAAAAAAAAAAAAAAAAAGTTTGTCCTTTCCGCTACAACATGTCATATCTTCACACGATCTCTCTTTCTTCTTTCAGTTTTTTCTTTTTAACATGTGGTCTGACTGACAGTCACGCTCCTGAGAAGCTGCAAATAAAGACTATAATCTGTCTATCTATCTATCTATCTATCTATCTGTCTGTCTATCTATCTATCTATCTATCTATCTATCTATCTATCTATCTATCTATATATATATATATATATATATATATATATACATAGGCTGCCCACCCTGCGATATCCACAGAAGGCTTGGAGACTGACAACGTACTTTACCAAAGAACCAATATACCAAATAATAACTGATAAACCAAAAAATTCCCCAACAATTCTCAAAAGAAGGCATTGAAAAGGCTCTGTTGAAATGCGCTGATTAAATGTCGGTATGGCGTTTATGTAGATGCAAATTTCACAAAGGCTGCCAGTTGTCATCCAACCTGAGCTCAAGCGTTCGCACACAAACCACTTTTGTGACAGAGAGATCAGTATCTTATTTACGTCCTGTCCCCTGTGGTCAGGAAATATCGCAGTTTCACATCACTTTAATGTGAACTGATAATTCATAGATCATGGCCATCAGCACATATTCAGACATCAAAAATGGAGACATCATAAAACCCAAAACATATTAGGCCATGAAATAAAAAGCCATCAGCTTTTTTATGTGAATCTTTATAGCTTAAATGTCATTACTTCCATGATGGAACTGAAGTTTTAGCCATGTTATGCAGTCTTAAACAGTTCTGAAATTAAAATGACAATATCTGTGGTCGTGGCCTGGTGGTTAGTACGCATTAATATTGGTTACTGGTTAGTAATGCATTCACTGTGTCTGTAATCGAATACTGTATAGTAGGTACTACGTTTGGTTTGAAGCTTCCTTTGCGACTGTTAAAAAAACAATGTTATATAGTATGAATGTGTGTAGTATTAATTCAATTTGGATGTACTACATCCGCCGTGATGGCATCAATTGCGTTGCTTCACTGCCATTCACATATTCTCTCCCGTCGCCTCATGGGAAAGTAAAGTGTCCATTGGATGCGCATTTCAGAATCTCGCTGGAAATAGTAGGTCATCTGGGTACTTTTCACCTACTGGTTCATGAACACTATGAATTCGGACATATGACTTGCTCACATACTGTTTTTCGCCAACTATTGTATGGAAATAGGTATATTCGGACTCAGCGATTGAGTTTTGGTGCTAGTGAGGGTAGTATTGGGTATTGTAGTTCAAAGCTGGCACGCAACATTTCTCAATACTTTTCTTCTCACTCTAACTTCTCCCCTCTATATACTATGTTATGACTGAAAATACAATCAGTGTCACCTTCTAATTGAACAGAATTACTTGTATGACACATATTTAGCATTAGAGATTCGATCAACCCTTGTGCGGCAACTTTTGCGGGGACAAGCACCATCCAGTGACAAAGAGTATTTTTAGTCATCGTGTCTTTGTTAAGGAACACTTGTGTTCGTAGTTCAGAGACACATACCAAGGGATTGCTCGTGGTTACTGGAAATATAAGAGAAACAAACTGGGTGTTTAAACATGTTTCCATCAGAAACCAATCAAAAAGTCAAATGGCTTATACATGATAGACTTGAACACCTATGATCACTATGACTTCAAATAGAAGAGCCGAGTATAACTCATGCGTGCACGCGCACACTATGCACAGAGAAAAAGAGGAAGAGAAAGAGTTTTGACACTTTCAGGATCTCCTGCCTGTTACTGGAAAGCGCTCACTGCTGTTTGAGTCTGCAAATGTGAGTTCATGGGTATACCTCAACATATGTGTTAGCAATTGAATGTGGAAGTATGAGTGTGTGAATGTGTTTTTGCATGTAAAAATGTGTGTAGAGGTTCTGTATGAAAGCCGTGACATTCATTCTCCATAAGAAGGTGGTGTTCTGTAAAGGTGAATACAGTCAATTAAGATATTACTTAGTTATTGGTTCATATTTGGCTGCAGCTTGTTAACCCATTTCCTGTGGAAAGACTGTTTTGATGACCAAACAACTATTGTTTTTACCCAACTGAGAAAAAAAAGGAACTTTTGGTTTTGAGCTATAGTTCAAGTAAATGATCTCATGTGTGCATATGCACTTCAGTTGTGAGAACACCGCCTCAAACACACTAACTAGTAAAGTATGTTGATTTGAAGTCGATTGCAACAGACCAAGATAAGCACTCTTTAATCCAAGCACTGATGAATGGGAAGTTTACTAGCCTGCTTTTGATGACAGAAATACAGGTAAGGATTTTTTAAACCAAGAATATACTTTTAGATGAGTATGAAATTGTGTAATAAGCTTTCAGCTATTGCAATTCGCAGACATATATGTTTTATATAGTATTAAAATGAGCCAAATTCAAAAATCACCAGTGACAGAAGTGGAAAATATATGCTATTTATGTAAGATAATTTGGGTGAATTCATGAAATAGAGCACTAATGTTTGAAAAAAATCTAATTTTTCCATTATATTGAACTCGCAAAGACTGAAACAACATTGATAATACAATGGGATATATGGAAAAAAGATAATCGATAAGTTATCATGAAGTGGCAATTTAACAATTTTCAAAAAACAACTTTGTTATAACAACTCTGAAGACTTCCGAATCAAAAATGACCTTTACCCTGATTTTATATGGATTAAAGATCATCTCAATAATAGAATAGACAGATAATCAGAAACCAAAAAGACTAGAGATAATTATATTCTCAACACGTTTTTATCCCTAAGATTCTCTGAGAAATAACAACTTTTAACCTAAAAAATAAACATGAAGATATAAAAAGTGTTGCTTTTAAGCATAGCTATACATTTAGTACGTTTTATGCTTAAAACAAGGGAAAAAATCAACAAAAAATAAAAATTTTGATTTCTGAAAACAAGTTACCTTCTCAAGTAAATCTGTCTTGTTGCAGTGTTTTACACTGTTGAACCGTTTTGGGTTTTTTTTATTGCAAAGCAAACACATGAAGGCCACCAAGAGTTGTTGCGGTGAAAACGCATTGTAAGTCAGTGTAGGAACAAGGAGTGAGGTAAAACATGTTTTTGTTTCTTTTGCCCTTTCAGCTCTCACCTACGTTCGCTCCCGTAATTCACCGCAGCTAAACATAGCAGCCATACGGCAAACAACCTCTAAATGAAAGCGTAAACTTAAAATTGGCAGACAAACATAAGAAACTAAACTAACTTTTACAAACTACACATATTTTAAAGTCAATTTCCGACAGAACGTGTTCAGTTTGACCACAGCTCTTTCCCCCAACGCCCCTCACAGTCTTTTAAGCTCAGGGAAATCCCTTTCTTTACAGTTTCCTGGCAGTTGCGAGATCAGTGACAGTACCGCGTCTGTGTTTTACGCTGTGTCGCTCCATTAGTGGGTTAAGGGTAGGGTCAGGTTCACCGCAGAAGCGTAGTTTTATGTACAGTTATTGTAGCCTACAAAACGTGTCATGAAGATTATCGTGTGCGATTATCAAGATTTCCACCTGTTCCTTGAGGTGCTCCAATAATTAAAAGATGGATTTTGAATTCTCAATTTAAAGATGGATTTGGAGGTCACCATGGTTTTGTCTCAAACAGTAAGCTATTTTATACAACTTTGCTTTTTAAAAACAATAATTTTGTTCATCCTTCAGTTTTAGATGGTTTGTTACGTTTTAAAAATAACTATACTTTTAAAGTTAAGTTTGTCAGTTTCTATGTTAAAACACTTCTAACTGAAGACAACCAATGGTCTGAGTTTCACGCAGGACAATCTGTTTGCCGGACCAATGGCAGACGGGAGTAGGTCTAGTGTTCAGGAAAACCAACTTTATTTTTACAATTTGGTTTCATTTGGTGGCACAGAAATGACTTCAAAAACACTTCAGCTTTAAAGTTTGCTGTGTGGATGCAGCATTTTTTAATGACAGGAAAAATGTAATGTAAGAAAAATGAAATTCTGTACTTCAAAGCAATAAGTATTTCCCAGAAGCATGTCTGTGGTGTGTTTTTGTGTTTGCTTTTATAACAGCGTAATGTCATTCCCCTAAAATGAAAATTCTGAAATTACCTCACCCTCATGTTTTGTTCCAAACTGTATGAATTTTTTCCTTCTGTGGAACACAAAATAAGATATTTTGAAGATTGCCTTGTTTTTTTGAAAGTCGGTGAGGTTGAAGTTCTTCAAAACAAACGACTGAAAGGGTGAATAAACAATGACAGAATTTTCTTTTTTTGGGGGGGGTGAACTGTCCCTTTAAATTGAATGGTTCTAACCATCAACACTGGTTTGTAAATATTCAGATATCTTGGAAGTAAACAGAAGAATTGCCTGCTGTAAAAGTGCATCTCGGCTACAATGTTCTCCAAATGGATTCTGCATATGGTTTCATTCACTCTGCTGGTCAGACGGGGCATTGGTAACAACCAGTGTTCGCATTATGAAGTCAAGACTGGGAAAGGTGAGAGAGAAAGATAACACCTTCAGACATTATTGCATTCAATTCTCTTTTATAAAACCTGTGTAGTTCAGGCCTGCGTCCATCAGATAGACCTTATCGGTGGTCTCTCTAATCTTATTGTGGCCTCCGTCCTGGACTCATTCATATAAATGTTATTATCCCCGCAAAAATAAACTCTTATCTTGGACCTAGCTAGACAGTCAATAGAGATTTTCCTTTGCAGACACTTGAGGACGTGGTCAGTTAGATTTGCAGTTCCAAAGCATTTTAGAAATTCACTTCTAAGTAATCTTGAGAGCCTTGCTGAATCTAAAAATAGTATATAAAAATCCCTTTAAGTTTAGCAATACAAAAATTACATCATCCAGAACTTTGTCAATCTAAGCCTCTAAAAGTTCCTGTCTGTGGTCACACTTCTGTGAGACAGCGATGCTCTTGGAAACAAAGTTTGCAGTGTTCATGCATGGCAATTTTAATGTCCAATGGTTCCCATGAAATACTTTTGTGAAGAATGTCTTGTAATGTGACATCCTAAAGGCACCAAGAACAGTAAATATAAAGATAACTATAACAATATTTATATTAGCAGGATGGATTCTTATTGACTGTCATTGTTTTTTTTAATCTTTCATCCCCTTACGAAAAATGTTCTGGTGACTGCATGCTTTGGTGACTTTACCTTTAATATTGACCTTTGATCTCTTGATTTAGAATCTCCATTGATGGATTCTTTGCAGTGCCACAATGACTTCATGACACATGTACAATGCAGCTGGGAGGTCGATCCGCATGTTCTTCCACAGGCTACAGCAAACATATCCATCTTTGAACTTTACTACTGGGACAGCACTCTTAAGTAGGTGAAAGAAAGAAAGAAAGAAAGAAAGAAAGAAAGAAAGAAAGAAAGAAAGAAAGAAAGAAAGAAAGAAAGACTACAATGGGGAAAATTAACTTAAATTTCCCTCTCTCTCTCTCTCTCTCTCTCTCTCTCTCTCTCTCTCTCTCTCTCTCTCTCTCTCTCTCTCTCTCTCTCTCTCTCTCTCTCTCTCTCCTTCTCAGAAAAGAAAAACATTGCGAGCCGCTCAGACCCAGTGTGCTTTTAACCAATGGGAAGACCCTTCACAAGTGTCGCTTTAAAACTAAAAGGTTTACCAGTAAAACAAATCACACTCTATATTTCAAAGTACCCTATAAGTGCCCCAAAGCCACAACCTTCAAAGTTGCTCAGCATGGTGAGTGTGTGTTTTGTACATCTATTTTACCTTCTAAAGCAACTCTGGTGTGGAAAGGCATTTCACCGTTCTGTGTGTGATTTTAGGAAAAGTTAAGGCCCCGATTGACTTGACGGAGAAGGTGGCTGATGGCGGAGGTCATCTGCTGTCCTGGAAAAGCCCATATCCCACATCCTCAAATATCACAAGAACTCTAACATACCAGCTTCAGTATAGCAGTATGCAAGATTGGACTGTGAGTACACATACATACAGTACATTGTCAGAAAAAGACAGACACGTGTGTGTGTGTGTGTGTGTGTGTGTGTGTTTGTAATTGTCTTCAATACATATATATTTTCTACAGTAAGAACACATTCAATTTATGAAAAATGACAACACAGACATTTATAATGTAACAAAAGATTTTGATTTCAAATAAAATTTATTTATATATATATATATATATATATATATATATATATATATATATATATATATATATATATATATATATATATATATATTAGGGCTGTCAAACGATTAATCGCGATTAATCGCATCCAAAATAAAAGTTTGTTTTTACATAATATATGTGTGTGTATGGAGTATAATTATTTTCTATATATAAATACACACACATGCATATATATTTAAGAAAAATGTGTTATTTATATGTAAAATATTTATATATAATATAAATTATATATAATATAAATATATATACACAGTATATACATGCAAATATTTCTTAAATATATACATGCATGTGTGTGTATTTATATATAGAAAATAATTATACACCGTAAGCACACATATATTATGTAAAAACAAACTTTTATTTTGGATGCGATCAATCGCGATTAATCGTTTGACAGCCCTAATATATATATATATATATATATATATATATATATATATATATATTTTTTTTTTTTTTTTTTTTACATTCTATAAATCAAAGAATGCTAAAAAAAAAAGAAGGTATCATGTTTTCCACAAAAAAATATTTATCATCACAACTGTTTTCAACATTGATCATAATAATGAGCAGCAAATCATGATATTATGATTTCTGATTTCTGATGGATCATGTGACACTGAAGACTGGAGTAATGATGCTGAAATTCAGCTTTGATCACACTAATAATTACATTTCAAAACATGTTCAAATAGAAAACAGTTATTTTAAACAGTAATAATATTTCACAATATTACTGTTTTATTGAATTTTTGATCAAATAAATGCTACTAGGTGACCCTTCTTTAAAAAGCATTCAAAATCTTACTGACTCCAAACTTCTGAAAGATACTGTATCCTATATGTAATGAAATAAATAAGTCTTAAATGAGGAAAAGGCATCAAAGTATAAACACCAAACCCTAAATTGCATTAAATCGCTCACATACTCAAAATATAATCTGATAGCAACATTTGCTATACCTTGTGTGCATATACGTGCTGCAGCAGCTTTGTTTCACTGTACTATCAAACAACACAATCTGACACTGTAAGGAAATGTCATAATAACCTCAAACTTTCCCACCTAAGATAAAGCCTCCACATGAAAGAGTGATGCTCGCGGTCTGAAACTGGAGATAGATCCACCGTCAAGATTGGGATATTTGCATGGGTGAATGCTGAGTGCGTGTATTTACTGTATGCGATTGGTTAGCCTGACTGCGCAATGTTTGGTTACCCGTTAATGTGTGTTTGCACATGCACAATCAGTGTGTTACTTATGCAATCAGTATATGCCACTTGTGGAAAAATAAATGGTTGTTTGGTTTAACATGCTGCCAAAATACTTGTGTTCTGTATACTGCATAAATATTGCAACTCATATTTCCAGTGTGATGAATTAAAGGGATACTTCAGGATTTAGCATTAAGCTTTGTATCAGTAGAAACCCCGTAGTGTTTTCGAATTATCGTGCTTTCCTCCCTCATGTCATATAGCCTATATATATATATAAATAGCCCACCACCCTTTTGGTGAAATTTTTGTTCATCACAAATTTAACTGATAAATGCTTTACTTTTGAATTTAAAAATAAGTAAAAAATAATAAAGCAGATGGCCTCAACAAGCATAGACAATCAATTAACAGTCTCAGAACTCATGGTAGGTCTGTCTTTTATGTTGTCAAATTTTATTGGTTGCATGTTATTGAAACATTACCTTTACTAAGTTCTTGTTCTGTTTTATTGGAACAGACTGTGGATAACATTAATGCGTCCGAGTATATAATTGACAAGGAGTCACTGTTGCCCGGCAGCCATTATGAAGCCAGAGTGAGGGCGCGGGGTCCTGTAGGACTCTGGAGTGACTGGAGCCCCCTAGTGTCCTGGACGACTCAAAATGGTGTTATTTTTGTTTATTTATTTATTTATGTTTGCTCACAATCTATACATTTTTTTTCCTTATTATACTGCAAATACCTGTTTTAATGAAGTTCATGGCCTCTTGCAGATGGAGTCTTTAACCTGCAGTGTGTGATTGTGGGAGAAAAAACTGTGACGTGTTCCTGGCAAATGAAGACAGACCATGTTCAGTTGATGTCTTATCATCTCTGGTGCAGTGACAGTGATGATAACACTGAGTGAGTTCTCAATCCACCCCAAACTCATCTGATGTCCCTAATAATTGATCTACAGTGTGATGTCACATGCTGTACATTGACAACCCTTTCTCTGTCCCTCAGATTCTCTGCTTGCTGTAAATATCCTCAGCTGCAGTCCCAGGACGTTGAGCTATCCGAGTTTATGTGTTCTGTGAATGTCTCTGACCCTTACCTGTTAACAGTGGAGCTGAAACCAGTGCTATTCATTAGGACGTTCAGAACTGCAGAACACAGTAAGTGTTGTTTAGTGGAGTCTTGAGTGCCAGTGCTGCCCTCTGGAGTTTAGGAAGAACATTCATGTTTGTTCTTCTTTTCTTCAAGTTATACTTTTACAACCTGACCGGATTGAGGTGATGGAAGAAGATGGCACCTACAAATTTAACTGGTCTGAACCAGTTGTTCCATCAGACCTGATGTACTCCACCGAGCTAAAAATCTCGACCAACGAGGTGTGTTTGCTTCTTTCGGTAACCGTGTTGCATTGACTAAATGATTCATTGTAGCTGTGACTGATCACATGCCTGGTTTTACTTTCTTTTTTTGTAGGACTCAAAGATCATTCGCCTTCAAGGGGGGGTCAACTATTTTGAGATTCCTTCTGAGAATCTAAGTCATTCAACTATTTACCAGGCCCAGATCAGATTACTGGCTGAAAGTGAACAAAACGACGACGTGTATAAAGTTCAGCCGTCAGATTGGTCGCAGCCAGCAGTGTTCACCACTAAGCCAGGTAACACTCTGCACTTCTGATCATACAACCCTATTTTATAATGTTGATATATTTCTTTCCTAATTTAATTTTAGACAAATTTGGATAACGTGTCAGCTAGTGCCCAGTTCACAACTGAGATGTGCTCACTTTTAAAATGGTTTAAAATGATGAATTACTGATTTCTTCCTTGTAAATGAAATTAAACGCAAAGCAGAAATTACACACTAAATCATTTATTAAATAAGGTTTGAAAAAAGTGAATTGAATTTTGAAATTACTATTAAAAAAGTGGCACAGAGCATTTAAAATCACCCTGCTGCATGTGTGTTTGTGTATTCGTTCATTTATTCATTCAGATATACTTGTTGAGTGTGTTGTATACTCTGTACTCTTGTATACTTTGTCCTGTGTGTGCATACTGTATGTGCTTTGCATTAAAAAAAAATCAACTTTATACATGTGTACTTAATTCATAGAGAGATTCTTTTAAAATAACAAAGATGTAAGAAGTTCTGGGAACATCTTTGTAAAATGATTTAAGCTTATAGGACAGCATTAATTGATACCCACAGGACATAACTCAATACATGATGCTTTTTGTGTGTAGTTTTATTTGCCACCAGCTCTGTCATCTACATTTTGATTCCTGTGTTTGTGGTGGTGCTTTTCGTCATCTTGTACAATGCCCTTCCTGCCTGTCACAGGTAAAACACACCACACATTTATGCATCTATCCAACATTTGATCAATTCATGCATTACCTGGAAATCAAACTCATTACACTGGTATTGCTAGTCCATGGTGTTTGGGCTACAGGAACATTCATTATATGTAGATTTGTTTGTTTGTGTGTTTATTTATTCATGCGTGTAATTCCATTAACAGAAGGATCAAGTTATGGAACGGTTCGCTTCCATCGCCCATAAAGAGCAAAGTGTTGGAGGGGATGATCGAGGTGTGTCTTTACTGACTGTGTCTTTTTTTTTCTTGCCTGATCAAAACCCTTCTGCTCCCAGTGATATTCTTTTGTAATGTCTCTCAGCCATCTCTCTGGCTGCATCCGAAATCACATACTTCCCTACTATATAGTAGCTGAAAAACATATGTGACAAAAGAAGTATGTCCGAATTCACAGTACTCAGGCAAAAATACCCAGATGACCTTCTTCTTCCGGCTTTTTGTCTATCAGTTTTGTCTTTATAGCCAACGTTTTATAACTAGTAAATTACATATTTAATTTTTCTATCTCTCTCTCTTTCAGAAGTCTCCCACCGGATGGCCGCATATCACTGAGAAAGAGGCGACCTCTATTTGTGTTCTGCTGGCTACAGACAATCTCAGTATCTGCAAAAGCAGGCAAGCTCTCACTCAAATGAAAACATTTCACAATAAAACAGTTCTAAATTTGGCACAAAATGAATGTGTTGTGCACTTGTGATGTACAGTATATCTACGTATATTTGCATGATCATGGTCTTTTGTGTAGGAATTACAGTATGGTCTCTGCAACAGTGCTATTTTAGTATAATTTATATACTAATATCGTATTTATACACATTTTGAATTAGCTTTTATTTTCATGGTTTCAGTTTTTTTTTTTTTTTTTTTTTTCATTTTTAGTATTGTAATTCATGTCGACTTTAAAGTGCATCTTAAGTCTCTATGTCTGACATTGTTTTACTTTTATCCATAATTTTGTTACAGTGTCACCTGCGAGCCACTTTTGTTAAACACTGAAGATATGAGTTTAAATGCTGTTAAAATGGGACAGTCATGTGGATCAAACCACTTGTGCACCTACGTGGGGGAAGGCATGTGCAAAGACAAATCAGGCATGAACTTCAGTGGGCCTTATATTCTGTGCTGTGAGGATCCCTGCATTCAGGACAAAGTATTGGACGGGTCTACAGACAGAGATCACACATCTGTGTTAGGAAAGTCTGAGAGTTTTGCTCCAATAAATGGAGGCTACGTTGTAACTCCTCCCACCGCCATGCCAGCCATTCAAAACCCCGCCGCCCCCGCTGACAGTCCGAACAATAACCCATCAGATGAACCTCCAGCATACACCCCCAGCCCAGATCAGGGTTGTACGGTCCTCCCTCATCCATCCGGATACTTCACGATGCCATGTGTTGCCATGAGTGGATCGTCTGGAATGTAATTATCAAGGACTCCATGTTAGTTTGGTGCATTTTAAAAAATAATAATAAATGTGAACTCCTCAAAGATGGACCCAGAGATGTAAGCGAGGGCCATGGCTAAAATGTGCATGATTTTGAGCACAATAAAAGCAGGTCAAATCTTTGCTTTTTTTAGGGATAGTTCACCCAAAAATTGTAATTACGTATTCCAAAGCTGTATGAGTTTCTTTCTTCTGTTGAACTCCAAAAAAAATATATATATATATATATATTATGAAGAATGTTGGTAACCAGACAGTTGACGGCACCCATTGACTTCCATAGTAGGAAAATAAATACTATGGAAGTCAGTGGGTGCCGTCACCTGTGTGGTTACCAACATTCTTCATAATATTTTTTTTTTTTTTTTTTTTTTTGGAGTTCAACAGAAGAAAGAAACTCATACAGGTTTAGGACAACTTTCACATGTACGTAATGAAATCTGGTGAAAAACTCGTTGGAGCTTCAGTAGGACTTGTTAAAGCTGCTGTGCTATGACAGTCTCACCAACAGATGGCAGTAATGCCTCAAATGAATGTAAGAAAAGTCTTATTTTGTTTTCTCTTTTCCACAATGCACACTGAAAAGCAAAGAAAGCAAACAACGCATTAGTCGAAAATGAATGTTTTTGTCTGTGCCTAGCTCACACAGGCTATTCGCTGCATTGAATGTATTCTGCTTGTTGTTAATTCATTTTGAAATGCTTGACATACTAACAAAAAATGTTTTCATGCAGAAATCACAGTTGTATGAATAATGTGTTTCAATACCCAACTGAAACCACACACACGCAAAACAAGCGAGTAAATAAATCACTCGGGGGCCTTAGAAACAAGTCATAAACATAGGCTATTATTAGAAATGGAAAACCTAGGCTAAGTGAGTCTACAAAACTTTGAACTAAATTTAATTTTGGGTAAAAATAAATGACATTTCTGCGAGTTTGCGTGCAGGCTACTGCTGGCATATATAAAACTGTTTGTTGTATTTTAACTGGTTTTGAGAATGTTACTGTTTATTCTCAACAAGAGTGAACAGGTTGCACAGAAAGCAATGTACAGAATTATTTGTAAATGAGACTCATTCTTTGTAGTAGTGCTTTGTTTGGCTGTTTTCATCAAATGACATAACATAATATAACTATATAACTTAATGATAAAAAACGGTGTTGTTTCCTTACAGCTGAAGTGTTATTCCTATTGTCTTCCATTAGTCGTCCAAATAGACATGCCTGCGCCAAACTCACATCATTGATCCAAAGGCTTACGGTGTGTCGGAAATTGCATACTCTCTGAGTAGATACTGCATCTGAACTGCATTTTAAAAGAATGTTCTAAATGAATATAGATATGAATGTAATCCAGACATACAATACTACATCAGCCATGTTGTTACTGTCACGTGACCTACCAGCGTCAGTTGCGTCGCTTCACTGCCATTCACAAATCCTCTACCGAGGCCTCATGGGAAGTGTCCATTGTATGCACACTTCAAAATATCGCCGGAAGAAGAAGGTCATACGAGCACTTTTCGGACACAGTGACAGTTTCAGATTGGTCAAGATGCTCCAATAAAACACTAATGTTTTGATAGAGCACCAGAGACAATCAAGGCTGTGAATGGCTTACATATAAATGTCTCTGGTTAAGGAGAAGGTATTCAAAGTGCTTATTTTCTTACGCTGGTGTGATCGCAACCTATCTGTACGCAAGCACAATGTATTAAAGATTTTGCTAAAGCTCAAGAGTGCCTCTTCTTCCACACATACTTAATTTTAGTGTCTGTTTATGTGTGTTTATCTCCGTCTCTCTCAGTGTTTCACATGTGTGTTTTTTGGCAGACTGGAGTTTATGGAGTATGTCTGTATCATCGGTTTCACACAGAGCAGATATGATTTATCGCAGACTAATCTACTCCACTCACTCTGCACCTCATATTAGCCTTGTATGTGTGTGACAATGTTTTAATTATGCCACCATAAGTCACTAAAAAAAGAGTTTCACACATGTACACGCACATTGTTTTTTCCACAAACATTCCAAATAAATTCTGATCTTGCTCCTGGAAGCAGATACATTCCACACAAAGACTTTAAGATCCATTGTTCAAGAATGAATGAGAGAGAGAGAGAGAGAGAAACCAAGAGGGAGAGGTGAAATGTTCTTGCTAGACAACATGTCCCCTTTGCTTTGTTGTAAATAAACAGGAAAGCCTTCAAGGCATTTGGAATCTATGGCGATATGAGACCATTATGCAATCACAGGGTCTCCATATGAGTAGCAATAATGCAATTTCACAATTGAAAATACCTTTACTGGTCTATAATATATACATGAAGAACAAAACATTAAGTTTCAGGCCTACCAAGAGAATATTTAATGTAAAATATGAAAAAACCCAAACAGAACGATTACAATTTTGGACATAGCCACAACCAAATTCATAGTTTAAATATTAATAAAGTCATCCGTGTGAACATTAATGACAAAGACTGATTGAACTGTCTTAAAAATGGTCTTACCCTTACATAAAATAAGATTATTCCAGTTTTATATTAGTATACTTCTTTTAAACTAAAAGTAAGAAAGTATACTGTCAGTCTACTTTTTATGTTCTTCTCAGAAATATACTTAAAAATACACTTAAGTATACTTGACTTAATCAAAAGAGTAAACAGAACAAAAAGCCAAGTATACAAAAGATTGAGGACATGTATAGGCCCAATATACTTTTCTGTCTGTATGAGTAGCCTATAAATACTTTTTTCAAATAGTTTTACAAACTGTCTCATAAACTTGCAAGCTATTACACATCTTCTGGAAGAGTACTGAATCTCCGGTAGTAGAACACAGCAGACGAAGAAGCAGAAACAACCATTCCTTACATGCATGTAATCTAACGCGATCATCAGTCAGCAGATATAAATAAAAAATGGCTGACGTTATACCAGATGAAATGTCGACCCAGGACGAGGTAGGACTATGAAGCTTCGGGGTTGTTGATGGACACGATCTACTACGATTTATTGTTTCATATGTGAGTGAAATGGCTTCTCGAACAAGAAAAAATTACTTGATTTTGTCCATAAGGAATTGATTGGATGGTTATGGTTTGCTATTGCAGTGATGTCATGTGAGTGACAGGTTGCCCCGCCCTCGCGTCAATAAATACATCATCAGAGAAATGAAGATGCTGCAAGAGGGAGGGGAAGATATATTGAATAAAGCTTATGAGGGCACATGGATTTAAAGAAATAATAATAATAAAGAAAGAAAAAAAAACAAGAATTGTAAATTTAGTTTTTATGCTGACTTTAATATATTCTAGTCAGATCATGCAGATATCATAACAAATGTTAAATTAGTTACACAATAATTCTTAATACTTACAGTACGTTCTTGTATTACACTTACCATGACGTGGGAAAATATCTTGTAAATTAAAAATACATAAACCGTTGTGCCACATGTTTTACATAGACCTCAACAATTAACACAAACCTAAATGGTGGTAGTAGTCAACACACAAATATATATATATATATAAATGTACATAATATATATAAATTGATATAAGTATATACATGTATTCATGCCGCAATGCATGCTGGGATCCCACAAATCAGCAACATATGAAATTGTTTCACTTTTCTTAGAATGTGCTACTCAAATGTTCCATAAAGTACATAACATATTGCCTTTTGTACAGTATTGATAAAATAAAGCTGTTTTCTATTTTCTATCTAACTCTTTAAATTCAATTTTAAAAGTATTTATAAATACTTTTATTTCTCTTTAAACATAGTTTAGGCTGTCCAAACACTATCTGGGGAGACGCCACAGTGTCACTCTTTAAGAAGTGACAAGGTCAAAGGTCATAAAGAAGTTAAACTGTTAAGTATTTAGTTAAAGGGACTAAAACAAGTCACACTTAGCATTTAAAAAGCATTGAAAAAAAAAAAAAATATATATATATAGTATACTTGGATAAAATAATATACCTCATACCCAAAGGGCAAAAAAATATTAATTCCATACCACTCATACATAATCAATATGCCAGTTGCCCAATAGCATTCTATAAAAATAAATAAATCTTGCTAATCTGTTTAGCTCAGTAATCCTGCCCCGTGATCTGACCTCTGACCTTTAGTGAAGCGCTCATGAGAGACTGATTCTGGAGCAGTACTGATGTGGACTAGTGAGTCAGAACAAAACTCGCCCACCCAAAAGAAGTCCCTGAATTCTGATGTAAATGTACAGTCAAAAAACATTCACAATGATCTTCTAGTGCGTAGTGAGATGAAACTTGGCAGTTTTTTTAACTAAAATAAAAAGTACTTTGCTGAATCCCATTGACACTTTACACACCATTGTACACTTTAAACCAAATACTGACAAATGAACACTCAGTAATAATATTTTATTCAACAGATAGAGGCTTAATTAATAAAATCAATCAACAAGCTCCTTGCTATCACATCTAATGTGTAAAAATGTATTATTTTAGCTGTCATAATGTAATATTACTTTGATATAGAGTGTCAAGGGGGGTTTAGCATATTTTATAACATTGCAGAAATGTTCGTATGTGGTTAGCATGACTTCATACATCATTTTTTTAATGATATATTTTAGTTTTCAGGATATTTTTAATTTTTAATCCACCTTTTTAATATTAGTTTGACTATAGGTCTCCCACACTTTAATATTATTTTTAAAATATTTCTTACTTATAGAAGGTTAAAACCTAAAAACAACACCTCGCAAATGTTGCAGTTTTGTGTTTTTTTTATTTTTATTTTGTTTTTTTTTATAATAAACTTACATTGCATATTAGTTTAAGACTACTTTAATATAACCTACCAGGTCTTTTCACAACAATTCTAGATCATTTTATTTCAGTTATAGAAAATGAATATATATTTTCAATTCAATTCAATCTATGTTTATTTAGAGCTCTTTTCCCAATACATGAATGCATGTTTAAATATTACAATCAAAAAGCCAGAAGTGACTGAGTCAAGGTAAACTAAAATATATTGCTATAATATTGCAACTGAAATATAGGCTACCATTTGTGTTTCTAATATAAACCTTTGTAGTGCAATATACATTTCTTGCGACCAAAATATAATGTTGAGAAAACGTTTGCTGATCATGAAAGTGATGGACAGCAGAATGTCGGTTGAGATGCACATCGGGGTAACAGCTGTATAGTCTGTGACTGTATGCGAGACAAATACCGTCAGTCTCAGAAGGTTTGGGGGGCAGGAGGTTATTTGAGGCTCAGTGTCACACAAATATGCACAGAGATAAACATACACACGCTCACAAACATCTGCGGAAGAGCGCACATATTCACACACCCAAACCATACACAAGCTCACACACAATAGATCAGATCTTTATCTGTACCGGCAGCACACACCGTCTTCCTGTTATCTTATTTAAGGCCCTGTGGCTTGTGCGCTTGTGTAAGAAACTATCTGCACATGCTTCATTAAACAACTTGAGCTGTGACTGACTGTACGTGTCCAGTCTTTAGATGTCTTTCAACCACATCTCAAAAACCAGTTTAACAACCAGTGTAAACGACATCATTTTTGTCACAATTAAATCAATGTTATTTTTTATATAATATTGCAGTGTTTTTTATAAACGATTTATCCATGCACATTTTTTTTTTTCACGGGCCGCCTTAATCTTTATTCAAAATAACTTCCTCTTTCTCTTGCAGTTCTCTGATGATGTGTTTACTGGCACGAGGGCGGGGGGAACCTGTCACTCGCATGACATCACAGCAATAGCAAACCACAACCATCCAATCAATTCCCTATGGACAATATTAAGTCCCGCCCTACATTTTTTCTTGTTTGTGAAGCCGTTTCACTCACATATACGTAACAATAGGGAAGAAAAGACTATCACAACTTCCGTTGCATGCCAACTTTAAATTTCAAAAGTATCTTGTTTGCTTTCACTTTCAAATGTTAAGGATGACAGAGTTTGTCACTGAGAAACAGGATGTTGCCTGAGAATTGTTCCAGTTCCTCTAAATTAGTCTAATGTATGTTTTTAATCATTGTCATCCTCCTATAAGAAGCACCATATGACTCCAATTTCATGTCTTATGAAGCCATATGATTGCTTGAACATACCTTAAGTTTCAATTTACGATAATTTTTTATAATTAAAATATAAGGCCTCATAATATGCATGTAAACTGCATGTGTGTTTGGATGATTTTTGGTACAAGTTTTGCATCATGGATGGACTTCAACATTTTGTTTTCAACATCTTTTCTTTGATGTTAGCATGGTTTTCTTCAGTTCTATTCATCAATTCATTGAATTTCACACTCATTTTTAACATTAACAGGCTTGGACAGAGCATGACAATATCCAGACGATATCTTACTGCCATTGAAAAGTGCTGTGGGTTTGTGGACAATCTATGTGTGTCTGTTTATATGTGTGTTATGCTAGCAGGCTAATGGAGGCTAAATCATGGAAAGGGAGGGTGCAAACTCTTCTCTCTGTTAGCATACGTGAGATTTATCTGCTCTTAGTGCTTTAACTCTTGCAAACATGAACGCTGAGTGCCTGTACATCATGCTTTAGCAGCAATAATAATAACAAACTTTATAGCACCTATGCTTAAGTGTGCTTAAAGGAAAATGTGTGTACTAGCAGAGAGAAATACCTTCTCATCCTCACTGTTTTAAGGGTATCTTTCAGTATGTGACCTTTTATGGTTGCCAAGTATTCAAGTGATTTTATTTGTAAATATCTTTGCTTTGGCTTCAGTAATAATTTCTAACATAATACTGAAGCACATGATATTTCAGTGATTGTTTTGCTCTGTTGGAAAAAATATATCTTCCTTTTGGAGTAATAAAAATGCATGAATGAAATTGTAGGAATTAAGAGAGTAAATGGTTTAAATAATTTATCATTTATGTTTTCTTAAGCAGCAAAAGTAAAATACAATTGAATTTAGTTTAAGTAGACGCCATACACTGTTTTAAAAAAGCAAAACGTCTCTGCTAAAAGACATTTTCCATTAAGTTTACAGACATTATCTTTAACTCTAAAACACAACACTGCCAACTGCCAACAAAACACAGCAAAAACATTTTTCCAGTTTTCCAGGAGTGTTGTGATTGTTAACTAAAACTAAGACTACTAAAAATGCAGATGTAAAAATTAAGTTAGGTACTTAGCACAACTGCCACTGAGAATTAAGTTTATTGAGTTGAATCTTCATGCATCAAAATGTCAAGCTCATCTAAGGTCATGACGTACAATGTCAACTCTGAGCTGATACACTTTACTGGGTCTTACTGTCTCTCTCCTCCCACAGGAATGCATGGGCGCATAATTAATTGAATTAATTCAGCACATAAATTCCAGTTATCAAGGGAGCGAGTCAGATATGAAGAGAGGGAGTGCATCCATCTGTCCGGGTGGGCCGCAGCAGAGCAGGGCACCCTCACAACCATTCACACACAGACCAAACAAAAACAAACTGCATGATAGATCATAAATGATGGTCAAGCGCAATGTAATGCTACAAAAATTAATGATTATTTATTATAGCTAGAGGTCAGGGGTCTGAAAAAATGCAGTATTGTTGTTTTTAAAACAGACCTTCAGAGATCCACCGTTTTGTTCCAGAAAACTCAGCCGAAGAGTGTAGATCTGTCAGTGCCCTTGAGGAATAGCCTCTTGGCCACTTTATGCTCAGCGAAGAGGGGAATTTTAATCAGGATGCTTTAGTCCAGGAACATATTTGTCACCTTCCCAAAAACAAATACAAACAACATGACTCCCTTGAGTAACAACGCAATAAACTTTCCTCCCATTTCAGGAACACCAAAGACTTCCAACTGTCAGTGGAACTTCATGCGGTGATAGGGAATAAATGGACTTCTGGGACGTTTACAGGGTCGTGGGATTGCATCAGGCTGGCCTGAGTTTCGTGATTAGTTTATTGTGTTCACTACAGTTCAAAGTTTGGGGTCAGTTTTTTATGTTTTTGAATGAAGTCTTTAGGCTCTCAAAATCTGCATTTATTTGGTCAAAAATACAGTAAAATTGTGAAATATTACCATTTAAAAACATAGCTGCACAAAAAAGGCATGATGAGTTATGCAAGCATGGCTGGGAGCATCAGACCAACTGCAACAATGAGTAATTAAAGACATTGTTTTGGGTTATTTTAGGCAAAATGGCTTAAAAAGCAAATACAATCACTATTGATACGATTTAATTAGCACTTTTGACCAATAGGTGGCACATAAAAAGTTTGGTGTCAATATGCCAAAGCATTGCAGAGTAATGCATTATTTGAGAATGGTTTGGTCTATCAAAAAGTTTTTAATAGGAGCCAATTGAGCCAATTTTGGTAAAAAATCAGACCAACATTCTATAGGAGAAGTCGAAAAAGAAGTTTTTCAATGAAATAAAAATGGCAGACAGCATCTATGGCATAATTGGTATCCTTATTCTCGGGATGACTCAAGCTTAAGGAATCTTTCAAGACCAGTTTCATAAAAATATGCTAAATTAATCAAAAGCATTCTTTGAATTTCCATTATAAATTTAGTTCCAAAACGGTTTCAGCACATTCAGGGCATGGTGCCGATGACACACCGTTTTGTAATGATATGCAAATGCATTTGTAAAATACAGTATTTTGCAACAAAATCCAAAATGTCCTAAACCAAAAATGGGAAAATATAGGCCGATATGGGAAAATTGGTATTCGACTCAGTATGATGCAATGAATCAAAAGATAGCCTGCCAGTTTTATGATTTTTGGCCAAATCGTTCTGAAGTTATAAGTAAAAAAGCCATATTTCATATCTCCTGAACAGTAGCACTATGCTGAAATGCTGCATGTAGCCTCAGGTCATGAAGACATCTATCAAGATTCGTCTATAGCTCTGCATTTTGATGTGCTATTTGTCAAATTTGTTCACACATTATTTGAGAAAGGTTTTAATAACTTTTTGCCAGCATGGTCGGAAGATGATGTGAGCCAATTTTGGTGAAATCAGACAAACTATCTAGGACGAGCTGGAAAAAGTTTTTTTGGAAAGTTCAAAATGGCTGGACAATTTTCACGATGGAAAATGGCGTTGCATTTGAAATCGTCTTGAGCCAAGGAATAAGAGAAAAAAAAAGAAATTTGGTCATTTGGTGGCACTAGGGATTGAGTTGAGACTCATGCTGTGGTTAATTGTTCAGACTGTCCTCTATCTGTGTGCCAAATTTCATCATTTTCCCTCAAGAGCAGAAAAGAAGAAGAAAACGAACGGATACAATAGGTGCCTTCGCACCTTCTTTGCTTGGTTTTCTGTTTTATTATATTTAAAAAGCTGATTTATTTATGTGATAGCGAAGTTTAATATTTAGGATCGTTACTCCAGTCTTCAGTGTCACACGACCCTTCAGAAATCATTCTAATATGATGATTTGCTCAAAAAACATTTATTATTATTATCAATGTTGAAGCATTTTGTGGAAAGCATGATCATTTTTTGATAAATAGAAAGTTCAAAAGAACATCTATTTGAAATAGACATATTTTGTAACATTATAAGTGTCTTTGTCACTTTTCATTAATTTGATGGGTCCTTGCTGAATAATAATAATAATAATAAAAACTTAGAGACCCCAATTTTTTGATTGGTAGTGTAAGTGTGTAAAATGTGCTAAACATGGGATCAAAACCCTTTGCCATATCCAGTCATAAACAAGCCAAAATAAAAAAAGTAACTGCTGTTGGCAGATACTGTAAGTACAGAAGTGAAGTTTTCTGGGCAAATGGGGTAGGACTAAGCCAGTTTTTATCAGGACGACAGAAGAACAACTCACCATTATTAATGCATTGTGTTGAAAACAAGTGTTTATGTAGCTCAACTGCTATGCATGGCGCTAGCAACCCCAAGTTCATGGCGTAGATTCCCAGAAAACTCACTGTAAGACGCTTTGAATAAAAGTGTCTGCCAAATGAGTTAAAGGCTGTGCACAACAAATGAAGTGCATTTGAGGATCTAAGTAGGTTTGTATTTGTTTCTTAACTGAATTCAGAACTTAGAACATTAGATCGTATTCAAATTACACAACAAATGTAAAAAATCTTAATGAGACCATGTATTACACCTTAATGGTTAGTGTTTAAATTTTATTCTTAATATAAAAAGAGTGCAAATTCTGCACAATCTGCAAGGTTTAGTAAAGATCCAAAACAGACCATCTGTACATGAACATACTAAAAAATAATCCACATTTTGGGTTTCTGGTGTTGTAAGACTTTGATGAAACACTGGGCCTGCTGTGAACAGAACAGATTTACAAAAGAATAAATAATATTAATGAATAAAAATCTGCTTTGTGTTATAATGTAGCACCTTTACACTCTTAGAGGTATGAGGAATTAATTGAGACAGAAATGCATTCCCTTGCTTTATCGTGTGTGAATTTCCAGTGTTAAGAATCGCTTAAATAATAAAAAATGATACTGCAAACAACTTGACTGGTAATATATTAAAATACAAAGTTGTCTCTGAATGTTTTAGGTAAAAGCACTTAGTTTGAAATATGGCATACAATAACATGCTTTGAGTGCATCCCTGGAAATAGTGTGCTTTTTAAAAAAAAAAAAAAATTTTTTTGATAATACTGGACCAGTGGAAAAAAAAACCCTAAGATTCGTTTTTCAGCTGCTTCATGAAATCCAAGCCTCATTTTCAGCACTGATTCCACAGCATAGCAGAAAATGGCAACCGCTTTTTCTTTTGGTGATTCAAAAAGAAAGGTGATATGTAGCACAGGTGCAACTAATGGTTTTTCTCTTAAGGTAAGTGATCATGGGAAATATAGTCTTTTCAGGGCATTCTCTTCCACATTTTACTAGTTCTGTGTTGAACAGGATGTTTACCACTGCATACTGACCCAGTATCATACTATTATGATGTTCAATGTTCAAAAGATGTTTCATGCTTCTGATGTTCTGAACTTCCTGATTTACACGGTTCTCAAGTCCCACTTCTAGATTTTTTGGAGCTAGAAGGCTGAATGTCCATCAGGTGCAAGTCGAGAACCTACAACAATCCTGCGAACCTCTTCTGTGTCCGGATTGTCCCTTTCCTCATGACTTTGAGCAGAGAAGGAGAACAGCAGGTTGTGAGAGGTGATTAGTGCCGCAACTTTTAATGTCCCGGGACACACATAAATAAGAATTCATTTGGGTGAAATTGCATCCATCTGAACATCTATCTGTGAGAGAGCGAACAAAAAAAGATATTGCATTAAATACTGTTACCATTCTAAACATTATTACTTTGTATTAAACGTGCTATTTCATTTAGTATTTTGCAAATCTGAGCAGCTCACCTGTGTATGTTTGTGTTACATGAGAAGAGCTCTCATGGCAGATTTGCTGATACGATTACGTTGTTTTCTCCTCCTTTTCGGGGGGTGAGGAGGTGGCCTGTTAGGTTTGTGTGGAGGGAGATGTTGCAGAGGAGGGGGTGTGGTTCCTGTTTGCAACAAAAGAAAAAATCAATCTAGGTATATTCTATTCTGATTTTGCAGTGTTGTTCAGTATTGTTGTGTTGTATTGAATCCAACCACATTAGCCTTATTATTCGGCACAATAATATGCAATCTATACGGCACTGAACAAGTTTAAGTAGGCGTGTGCATGTGTTACTTTCTGTTCCTGATGTGTAGGTGTCTGGTAGAATATAAGTCAACTGAGATATATTTATAGACATTGGCTGACAGAAGAATCAAACTGAACATGGACCAAATAACCCTTTGTTCTTAAACGCCACTTACATCACGTGACCAACAAACACACAGAGATAGATCTATCTATCTATCTATCTATCTATCTATCTATCTATCTATCTATCTATCTATCTATCTATCTATCTATCTATCTATCTATCTATCTATCCATCCATCCATCCATCCATCCATCCATCCATCCATCTATCTAGTTTCAATCCTGTGAATTGTTTCTGTGGAATATCTGCCAAGTCAGATCTTATATACAAGTCAGAGGTTATTTATTTGACAAATACAGCTAAAAAATATTTTAAATAGCATAAATGACAAAATAAAGTGAACCTGGGGTGTTTTTGTTTTCTTAATGCAGGTTTAAGAAAAACCTCACCATGGTACACATGGAGATAAAACGTTAATTTAGAGGGCCATTCAAGCAGAAGACAAAATTCTGCTCCAAAGATTGTGATGAACAGCCAATAAAACGCACCTCACCAGCTTTTTTCTTTAAGCAAAATGTGCTACTTCAACAACTTCTAATAATTTCTACCAGACAATGATAAAACATGAATGAATGGAAAAACCTCATTATCTGTTCATTTGTGTATTTTACCTGTCCGCTGTGTGGTTGTAGAAATGTGTTGCTGTTTATGGAGTTGCTGTAGTTTCTCGTCCGGCTGTATATTCGTCTGTTGTACTTTGAGGTGATGTTTGTGTTTCTGCTCATCTAGGAGTTTGTGCCGTAGCAGCAAGTCTTCCACCTCCTCCTCCTCCTCCTCCTTGGCCTTTCTGTCCATTTGTCTCTGCTCTCGCTCCACCCCTTTCGCCTCTATGTCTGTAGTCTCACCTCTCACATTCTCCTCTACATCTCCCAGATTCTGACTTGCTGTTCCTGTGTCACTGAAAGCAAGTTGGTCTGTCTGATTGGTTGTTCGCAATTGTTCTATTTCTTGCGTGAGGTTTGACTGGTGCTTAAAAGTCTGATTGGTTAATTCCAATGGCCCCTTATTATATTCAGATGTCTGATTGGTTGTACTTTGGTTGGCATTACTCTGTGATTCAAATTGCGTAGCGTTGTGCAGTGACGAACCAGTTTCTTCTTGCTCAGTATGATTCGGCAGTGGAGCCATTGTTCCCTGTGCTGATGTGCCATTCGTGTTGCCGTGTCTCCTTCCATCCGCAGGGTGACGGTGATTACCTTTACCCCCTCCATACTGCGTCTCGTTCCGTTCCCAGCCGTCACGGCCGAAATGGAAAGTGTCTGGTGCTCCTGATTCAGAGAACCTCTCTTTGGGCAGCCAACTGTGGCTGAGCAGGTCCTCCAGGCTTAACCTCTGGTTATGTTTGAGTTCATCACTACGATGGAGCTCATCTTTGGGTCGAGTTTTCCCCAAACGATCTCGTGCATCCTGTTTTTGGCCGGATGATTTCCGACGGTGGGCAGGCCGAGGAGCCGGCTGACAGCGGCACTCTACATGGTCGAGGACGGAGACGACGGCCTTATCATAGAGCGGCCGCTTGTTCACATACTGTATCTTCATCACCTGAGGATGAAGAGGAGAGGAAAGTGAAAGTGGTACATATGCACTCACAGAAAAAGGTACAAAAGCTTTAGTACACAAAAGCATACAGGGTTATTACCTTTTTAAAATGTATACCTTTGTACCATGTTTACCCCTTAAATGGTGCATATTTGTATCTTAAAGGTACATTCAGTAGCACTTAAAGTGTAGTAGGACCTAAATGGTACATATAAGTACATTTTGAAAGGGTACCACTCCAGTGACTGGGGTGTAATAATATATTGTGTCAACATTATATTACAATACAGAAATGCAACAGTATGTAGGTTATTGTGGATAGCGACTATTGTGACATGAATGTATTGTTACACCTCTAGTAAGTACGCACTTGAAAAGAGAGTGTGTGTGTGTGTGTGTACCTGTAGGTATCGTGTGTGTGTAAGTACAGGAACACATTGCAGGCTCTTGGTGTTACAGCATCCCGAGCACCTCTGCACCTCCACGCACGGAGGCCACAACAGGAAATTTGCATTGCTACGGTCCAACATGGAGCGTGTGACCTCTATGACCTCGGTCCTGACCTTACAGATGGCTTGCTGAGCGGGCTGAGCATCTGCAGACAAACACGGAAACACACAGACACAAATGAACTACGTGAAAAAAATATAGCAATCAGACTAGATTTTCAGGTGCTTGCTCACGGGCCCAGCGTCAAGGGCCTCTTGATGTCCCACCATCGCAAAGATCTCAAGCCCCCCCCATACAATAGCAAAAGCCACCCATAACAATTTCAACTGATCTTATTTTCCAATCTTATTTTAATAATAGAAGCTTTTCTGTCAGTATTTGTGAATTCACTTCGGGTGCAGCTTCTATTACTTTTGGTGTTCCTCAAGGCTCTTTTCTTGTTCCGATTTTATTCCCCTTGTATGCTTCCTGTGGGGTCAATTTCTAAGAAACACTGTCCTAATCCATCTGGGATCTAACAAGAGGGGTTTGGATATTCTGTTGACTTGTCTAGCTGACGTAAAGGCCTAGATGTCCTTAAATTTTCTTCACCTCAATGCAGGCAAAACTGAGATTAGAGTTTTTGAATCTTTAGAAGCTGTTAGCGCACTTTGTTTAAACTTTGGCCATTTGTTAACCCATTAGTAAGGAATTTGGGTGTGCTCTTAAATTTGACAAACAGATTAGTTCTGTGGTCAAAACCATTTTTTTTTTTCACCTTCGAGACCTAGCTAAGGTAAAATCATTTCTTTCTTTTAAGTACTTTGAAAGGGTGATCCATGCATTTATTGATTCACGAGATCACTCTGGTTTGGCTTTTATTTCGCAACAATAATGATTTTAAAGTGGTTTTACTGTTTTGTTTTGTTTGATCTTTGAACGTATTAGCATCTGCATATCTTTCTAAATTTACAATATGTTTACAATCCAGTAAGGTCTCTAAGGTCATCCAACCGACTGCTAAACATTCCTTGGCCTATAGGCTGAAATTGAGAGTTGATCGTGCTTCTGCCGTTGCTGCACTGAAACTTTGGAACAGCCAAGCTGTTTTTATTACAATTGCCCCTATACTACACGATTTTAAAGTAAAACACAAAACTTTTAATCATAGCTGATTTGTGTAGTTTCTGGTCTTATCTATGTTTGTAATTTGTTCTGTTGTTTATTGTTTTAATTTTGATGGTGTTTTGATATATTGTACAGCACCTTGGTCAACAATCATTGCTCTTAATGGTGCCATATACTGTAAATACAGTTGACATTAACATTATGGGACCTCTGGATTTATGAAACCGTGCGTATGGCCCTGTCTGGTGATAATGACGACTAATAATTAATGATGATAATGATGAAAATAACTAATGTTAATGCTGAAATGCGTAATTTCTGAGCCCTTAGTCCATCAAACAAATAGCCCCTTTTGATAGACCCACATGCAGTTGCAAACACGTTTAGGGGGAATTAACTTACAAATGGCATATTTAGTAGTTTCTGCATATTAAGCAAGGATAGAAACGGTATTTAAACAGATAATACAGCAACAAGCCAGAAAAGAGAAGAAGAACAAAGAACTAACCCAGAAGACTGCGTGGTAGACGGTTGCTGGTGTCGTTTTCATGATGACTGTCTGGCTCAACCTCTGAAGAACAAAATAACAGCAACTTTCAAACATCATCAGGTAGCAGAATAGTGGTGATGGCAGACCCTTGTAAGAAACTGCAACTTGTTTCTATTTTCTAGGGATGAAAGTAACAAGAGAACTGGCACACCACACATTGTTTAAGGTTTTTTCTTGTGGTTTCGGAAGGGCTCTTTGCACAGTACATTTTGTCACATGAAGCTAAAGCACTTACTGTAAGTAACTCTGCATAAGAGTGTCTACTTAATGTCTTAAATCTAAATGAGGACAACATACAGGTCAAAGACTTAAAAGTTGCTTTGTAATAAGCATTCAATATGCATTCTACATTAAGTGTGTGATGGGGTGTTGTAGCCCAGTCATAATTAACATTTTTTATTAAAGGACAATAATTGCCTCCAGGAATGTCAGAAGTATTTTGAGACTTTATCAAAAAACACTTAAAATTTGTTTAAATTTGATTTGACAGCTACAGCACATGTCACTTCAGTCAAACCCATAAATTAGGCCTAGAAAATAATATAAAAAGAAGATAAGAGAAAACAGAGGAACTTTATATCCACACACATTAAATGTCTGTCTGTGTGCCAAAGAAGAATGACTCATGAGTAATGCATGAGACGTGCGTCTCTGTGAGATTTCCAGTATGTCAGCAATTTAAAGAGAGGCGATTTACCTATGGATTCAGAGAACAGTAGAAACTGCAAGTCCTGAATAGAAGACAAAGATCCACCCTTCACCAACTCAACCACAGCAGCCGGGAGAGGATCGGCCTGGAAGAGAGAGGAAAAGGGAACTAAAGCGTTAGAAATAAATATTCCGTTTTTAATATTCAATGTTTTTATTTTTATTTTATTCAGCAAAAGTGGCATTAAATTGATCAAAAGGGAGAGAAAAGACTTTTAAATTGTCAAAAAGTTATATTTGCTGTTTCTTTTGAACTTTCTATTCATCAAAGAATCTTAAAATAAATGTATCACGGTTTCCACAAAACCATCAATCAGTCAAGATTGCAGTTAACCCAGAGAGTGTCATAATGACCTATGGATTTATTTTGTTATCCTCCTTATATACACAAAATAAATAAATGGATATGCAACACTGAATTAATAATAATTCATAATAACACATTGGCTGATGTTAAACTTACTGTATCTCTAAATATGTTACAATTTAAAATTTAAATCCATTGTTCTGAAGGAGGGCATTTTCACCCATGTTTGACAACATTTGAGCACAGAATTCTGAATGACCAATCAGAATCAAGCGCATTTATAAACGAATGTGAATGTGGTGTGTGTCTGAGTGTGTGACAGTGAGACAGAGCGTTATGGATGCTGGTTTGTCTCAGGGTGTCAACGCAGGTCTTGGGGACACAATAGCCCTGTTCATACAGCATGTCCAGACAGGGGCCACTGACCCTCGTCTCCTCCGTCTCATCTGGCAGCATTTATGCAGGACACAGGAAAGAGGGCAGAGAGGAAGTGGGGGATGGAGAGATGGAGAAAAGGTGAGTTTGAGGAGGATAAAGAGAGAGATGGATGAGGGAGGCTACCGGAAGGATGGAGTATTTCAGTAATCGGCGTGATAAGGGAAATCAGTCACAGTTTTGCATGGGCAGAACAAATGCAGGAATACAAGTGTGCCAAAAGTTTAGAAACATCCTAAATTTGCCACACCTCTTGTGGTATGAACTTATAATTCAACAGAAATAGATGCATGGTGGAACACTGGTGTATTTTACTCTCTTGGGAGCTCTGAGAAGCACAGTGATCCTGTTGTGTCCAAATGCATAAATCTCGTGAATCATCAGTTTTCCATTTTTCATTTCTTCGTTACATTCTCAAGCGCTCTATCATCCGGCTGTGCATGCATGAACTTCTGCCAATTCCACAGCATGATTTCAGTTCAGGTCTATAGTGCACACCAGGACATAAATAAGCAGGTAAACATCGTTTGGTCGTTGATGAAATGTTGTCATAGTGATTTATTGATACTGAGCTCATCACAGAACAGATTGATAGAATGAAAACACAACATACACTACCGCTCACCAAGGCTGCATTTATTTGATCAAAAATATAATAAAAACAGTAATATTGTGAAATAACTGTAACTGTAATTTATTCCTGTGATCAAAGCTGAATTTTCAGCATCATTACTCCAGTCTTCAGTGTCAAATGATCCTTCAGAAATCATTTGAATATTCTGATTTGATGCTCAAGAAATATTTTTGCTGCTTAATATTTTTGTGGAAACCGTGATACATTTATTCAGGATTCTGTGATGAAAAGAAAGACCAAATGAAAACAGCATTCATTTGAAACTGAAAATCTTTTGTAACGCTGTAAAAGTTTTTACTGTGAATTTTGATCAATTTGTTCCCGAACTTTTGAATGGTAGTGTATGCTTGGACATACACCTTAACACACAGACTAATTCACACCTATATGATTCATAGACATTTATAACACAAACACACTAAATTTCTGTATGGCTACCCAATGTAAATATATAGCATCACACAACAACAACACACACACAGACAACAGATGGCATACAAAAAGTCCAAACACACAGATATAGAATAGAATAGAATAGAATAGAATAGAATAGAATAGAATAGAATAGAATAGAATAGAATAGAATAGAATAGACCAAGAGGAAATGTACATTCTCAGAGGTTGTAGTTTCAAAGCTCAGGAGATTTAATGTTGCTCTTATTTATGTCTCATCTTCGTCTCAGACATTTGTTCTATACAAATGAGGCAGTCTTTGACATCCAGTGTACAGAATAGTTGAGATAATTTAACAAACTTTGGTAAATGTTTGAGTTCATATTCAGATTTCTGACTTTAGTTTGACTTTGGCGACTTAGCAAATCTGACAACAGTTTGAGACATTTTTGGGATCTCTCCAGAAAGGAAAGACATATGTGATCTGATTGCATCTGAGACATTAAAGAAATGTAATTTGTATTTTTCTTTCCTAATGGAAAATACTCGAATGATTCACTCTATAAAAATTAAATTAAAGTTGCAGATTTAATTAAAATAATACAAGCAATAGAAATATTTAAAACTAATCAATTATAAATAAAATAAACATTATTAATTTATTGCTCAAAAAGCCAATTAACTGACTCTTGCAGGCTGCCTCATCCAAACAAACCAATGGATTGGTGTGGGAGGGTGGAGTGTGTCTCTGTTGATCACCAGTGCTGAACGACACAACCCCTGAGCCCTGCTGCTATATCATCCGAGAGTGAAG